>NC_083807.1:2912482-7712482 GCF_015708825.2 Lethenteron reissneri
CAATTATTTTGAATCAAATCAAACCGCGTCGGGGTACCGCGTCTCTTTGCTCGGCCAGTTCCAGATTTTCCTCGAGACGCTCGCGGCTGGGAGACACGCGAACGGGAGGGGTGACATCGCTTGGAATGACAGCTCCAACCCCAATACCCCCCCACCTTCCCCCCCTCACCTTCCCCCCACCACCTCCCCCCCCCCCACTTCCCCCCACCACCTTCTCCCCCCACTTCCCCCCCCACCTCCCCCCCATCTTCCCCCCCCACCTCCCCCCCCACCTTCCCCCCCACCTCCCCCCCATCTTTCCCCGCCACCTCCCCCCCACTTCCCCCCCCCACCTCCCCCCCCCCCACCTTCCCCCCCCACCTTTTCCCCCCCACTTCCCCCCCCCCCCACTTTCCCCCCCTCACCTTCCCCCCTACCTCCCCCCACACCTTCCCCGCCTCACCTTCCCCCGCCACCTCCCTCCCCCCACTTCCCCCCCCACCTCCCCCCCCTCTTTCCCCCCCCCTCACCTTCCCCCCCACCTCCCCCCCACCTTCCTCCCCCACCTCCCCCCCTCACCTTCCCTTCCCACCTTCCCCCCCTCCCTACCCCACCCCCATTAGCTGCAATTTAAATGCGAGGCCGAGCCTGGCGAATCGCAACGAGTCAGATAATTGCGCTCATTTCCCGACCCCGATATCTCCACGGGCACAGCAGCCGGGGGGGGGGGCGAGCTGGGTGGTGGCTTCTTCTTTTCCTAACCACGCGACTTCACCAAAAGAACCAAAGAATATGAATTGCTGCAGTCACGAAAGTTTAAAGTACAAATTTTGCCGGGTGTTGCTGCCGTTGCTGGGGTCAGGACAGGGGGCCAGACGGGGGTCAAGGGGTGGGGGCTGGAAGGAGGGTGGGTGAAGGGGTCCAGCAGGATATTCGATACCCTTTGCCCCTTCGCTGAGAGGCTTGACCCTGAGTCTGGGGCGGCCCCGTCGCGAGCCGGCTCAGACGATTCGGGTGCGTGCGCTCCACTCCCGCCACAGGAGCACCACTGCCTGCGCATCAAGATCCTGGGCGACTGCTACTACTGCGTGTCGGGACTGCCCGAGCCGCGCACCGACCACGCGCACTGCTCTGTCGAGATGGGGCTCGGCATGATCCGCGCCATCCGGTGAGCGCAATGACCCCCCCCCTCCCCAATCACCCCACCACCAATGCCTCGCCATTCACCACTAAGTGACGGTGATGTTACCGCAGGGCCTGTGCCAGGCCAGGTGCACTTTGAGGCCACGTGAAGTGTCGAAGGCTTCGCTGACAGGTCACGGGACAGACCCAGCAGGTGCCATGGGTTCGACTGACTGAGATGACTGGCAGATGCACCACCAGCTACGCCCCATACTGTGCCAACTTGCTGCGTTTCAGCGCCCCGGCGCTCTGGCTCGCGGCTGTGAGCGTCGCTCCTCTGCCCTCCGTTGTTGTTGGAGGGCGACTGCCTCCAACTGCCCAGTAGCGGCGTCCTTCACGAGCCACCCACCACCACCTCGCTTCCTCTCGTCGGCTATCCACCGTTTGACGAAGGCCCTCCCAACGTCGCCGGCTCCGTTCCCGTTGTGCACGCCACGATCTGTCCTTTGGCTGCCCCTCTGCAGTTGGTCTTGGCCACTCGCCAGCATCCCTTGCAGTCACGGCGTGTCCTGCCAAAGTCCCGCTTACTTTGTTTTATCAAGAGTCAATACGATGTCTGAACTTGACTGTGTTCTATAATCCACGCCGTTCCTGTTCCCACCTCTCAGTGATATTCCAAGCACGCACCTTCACTGTGCCCCTTTGTCTCCATACACGGGGGCCCAAACAGTCAGGACACATATGGTTATTGTTTTTATTTTAACACTAGCATTAAACATTTTTATTGTTTATTCGTTGCGTTAATATTGTATCCATTATTATTATCGACAATTTTTTTTCTTTTTATTTCTTTTTTTTCTTTATTCTTCTTTTTCCTTTTCATTTTCAGATGCCATTTAAAAATGGAAATCAAATTTGACTGAGATGACACAAAACATAATTGATGAATGTTCAAAGATCGCACACCTGCAAGCTTAAAGGGGCTACATTAATTTCTAAAGACAATTCAAGCACGCATTAATGTTGATGGAAATCAGCTTGAACATGTGTTAAAATAATTCAACTCATCCTATGTAACTTGTTAGAATACTGTACATATAATAACCCTCTCTTTTGGGCCACCCTGTATATGATGCATGTACCCACCTGGTGCTGTCACGTTTACATGCTGCAATAATAATACTAATATTCAGCAATAATAATTTACAATCCCTTTTTTCAATCCACTACTGGATGAACACCTCCCCGCACAATGTCGGCCACAGGGCCTTGTTTGACCATACTTAGCCACGCTGATTCGTGCAAATTAATCAACCTTGGATCGATGCAGATATCACTTTTCACCACCGATGTCAGCTGTGCCTGGGAATCAAACTCAAGTTGCTGGATCCGTCGAGCAATGCGCTAACCACTCTGCAACTACTCTCCACTAATGCAGCAAAGGGCTCTCACCCGGTTTAAAATAACATATTATCTCTCTCTCTCACGTCACACCAGAACAAGGGTGCTTATGTCGAGGGTAATTTTAATGGAAAATAAGCAATAGCAGTGATCGTTAATTAATTTCAGCGATTCCATCCTCAAGACGTTTCTTTTAGAATTCATTTGGCACAGCCGCCGCTGCGACACCGCATTCATTTTCGTGAATTACAAATAGCGGCAATACAATTACACGGAAGAGCTTGAATTGACGAGGCGTCTAAATGCGATTGAGTCTGGGCACTCCGTACGGGGGGACTCGGGCATGCAAGTTGATCGACGCAGAGGCGGCCGGCAGACATGTCACAGTCAAGGGATTCTTCACATGGAATACACTCGACAGTTTTATTTCTCTGCTGCGGCGAGCATTGCAGCAATCAATCTTGCACCACCGCCCCAGTTAATCAACATAAATCTCAGAATGCCTCCGGATTGACGCTCGATTAAAGTAAAAAAATATATATATGCTTATTTATGTGTACGCCCTCCCAGCCATCGCTAGCTTTGTCCGAGCGACAAGGAAGCTCATCTTCTGCCGGCTCTTATTTTTCTCCCTCCGCCGCTGTTCAGTCGGCGGCGACGGCGATGTGGGGGGAGGGGGGCATTTAAAAAAATGATGATAATAGTAACAACCCACCCGCCCGCCTGCCTGTGATACGCCCCGTCCTGTACGACGAGTATGGGTCGCGATCATCATCATCGCCGCAGTCGTCGTTTTTTTTCTTCCGTTTTGTCTGCGGCCACGTGTCCCCACCGGAGGTCCTCCATCTCAGCCCGTGCCGACGCCGCGGCTCATTAGCCCCGCTCGCTCCGTCTCAACCTCCCCCCCCCGGCTCCCCGCCGTGGGTGAGTGGGTGAGCGAGCGCTGCGGGTGACTCTCTCATTTATTACCTTTTTTTTAAACACTCCTCTTTTTGAAGAACGTTTTCGGTCACGTTCGTCATTGCGTTCTTTGTAGCGTTTCAATTTTGTTCAGTGGCCCCGCGGGACTGTCGGTATTTTTTTTACTTATAATGTATGTTTACGTGTTTTTGTTTACAGCTACCTGCTTCATTGCAAATCCCCCCCCCCTGCCCCAGCAATCCCCCCCCCCCCAGCAACCCCTCCCCCAAAACGAGCCTCCCTCCGTCGCGTCAATTTTGCGTCATTAAATTTACGGACGCTTCTTCGCGGACGATTTGGAGCGTGGTATTGATCAGATTCAAATTAATTCGCTCCGGACGAGGAACGTGCACATTTATTGAGATGACAAGATGACACGGCGATAAACGCGGACACCACGCGAAACCTGCTCTTGCCTTTAAGAGACGTTAAATACCTCGCCTGGTATGCGGAGGTCGTGGGTTCGCTCCCGAACTCCTGCATATTTGGAGTTTGCCAGTCTCTGTCTCCGTGGTCGCGTGGGTTTTTCTCCGGGTCCTCCAGTTTCTCCCTCCACACGCAGACTCAACATTCGTTTAGGGTATTTGATTGCAAATAAATGTCCACGTGATAAGCCACTTCGTTTGAGCTTTCATTTGTGATAGCCAAACCGCTTCTGATAAATAGCTACATAAGCTCAGTGGGGCCTTACCTGGTAAAAATAAAAAGTTGTTTCATTTAGTTGTTTTTAGTTTTATCCGTGGCCTCATGTGGGGTTTTGCGAGCATCGGGCTCCGTGGCCGCATCGTCTCGTCCACGTGCAGCTCGTTCGTGAAATCCACTTCCGTGCAAGCGCCATCCCCATTCCGTGCTGCGGGCCCATTAGACCATACTTCACTCCTCTGGTCAGCGCGGATGTTGCGTGGTCCCGCAACATCCTATAGCAACCTGTTATGCATGGCTGTCGCAGGTTCAACCCCACTCAGCTTGTGACTAGTACCGGCGCGTTGCAGGTGATATGCTCATCGTCTTACACGGTCGGTAATTTTCGTTGAAGGTGAATTTTAAATTGCTAGCAATAATAAGTTTAGCTTTAGTCGGAGCCAACCTAAGGGAGGGTCAGCACTAGGTAAGACGTCAATGACATCTGACGTTATTCGTGGCCGTGACTCAAAATTCAGGACGCTGGGTTTGTAGCGCAGCAGTGCTCTAACCACTGCGCCACCGCTCCCCCACAAATAGACACAATCGCACGCAAGCACAAAAGTGCCCTCTGTGCGTCGTTGGACGCGATGTTGGGGCAAAGTTCTGCCAGCGAGCCAGGAATCAAACTCGGGTGGCTGGGTTGGTTAGCGCGTCGATGCATCATCCAATGCGCGCCAACGCTTCCCCGCACGCACGCAGGCACACGCGCGTACGCACACACGCGCACGCAAATACGCGTGCACGCGTAGACACACGTGGACACGTAAGAGCTTATTAGCCGAGGTGTCTTGGAGTTTTGAAGGTGTCGGGGAGAGGGAGGCAAAACACTCGGCGCTGTTGATAAGGATGGCGTGAGATGATGCATTTTTGCGGGTGCTTAAGTGCAAATTAATCAAGACAGCGGAGCTGCCGCGCCTGCCGAAAATGAAACATTCATTAGCGTCTCGCGCAAGCGACGAGGACATTTCGACATGTTATTAAAAAAAAAAAAGCTGGCCTGAAAAACAATGAGATAGAGTCACCGCTTAGATTTATTTCCTTTTTTAAAAAAAAATCATATTCAGTTCGCGATAAAAGCCAGCGGTGGGAGCACCGCCGTGTGACAAGAACACTTGGGGTCCTGTCTCCAGCCCCAACAATCGGGGCCATATCACCAGCCTCAATGATCAGGGCCCTGGCAAACCCCAACCATCGGGGCCCTTTCTCCAGCCCCAACGATCGGGGCCCTGGCAAACCCCAACCATCGGGGCCTTGTCACCAGCCTCAATGATCAGGGCCCTGTCGCCAGCCCTAACCATCGGGGCCCTTTTTCCAGCCCCAACGATCGGGGCCCTGGCAAACCCCAACCATCGGGGCCTTGTCGCCAGCCTCAATGATCAGGGCCCTGTCGCCAGCCCTAACCATCGGGGCCCTTTTTCCAGCCCCAACGATCGGGGCCCTGTCAAACCCCAACCATCGGGGCCTTGTCGCCAGCCCAACAATTGAGCCCCTGTCTTCAACCGCAACGATCAGAGGCCTGTCCCCAGCCCCAACCATCGGAGCCCTGTCAGCCCCGGTCTTCCCGTGCAGCTTGCAGAGTCACTCTCACCCTCTCTCTCTCTTTGTGGTTTTTTTATTTTCAAACTGCTTGGTATTCCAGAGGCGTTGAAGTGAGCCCAGGCAAAAGTTGTTCTGCCTGAATTACTGCACTAACTGGCGTTGGATCTGACCTTATTAGGTTATTTATACGAACCCGAACAAGCGGGCAGCGAGTGAGAAGAGAATATTTTTCATTATTATTCAATTTTTTTTTATCCTCCGCCAAATAATTCTCCATTCACGCCCCCACCGATGCCACGTTGCCGTAAACGAGGAAGTGAATTTCCGTTTGGAACTCCCGCGGCAAGCAATGCACCACCCCGCGTCCGAGTAAGGCCGTGGAAGATGATGTCACGGCAGCGACACAAACAATTCACTGCATTGGCTGAAAACGTCCGAATATATAGAGGACTGCAGAGTTTGGGCAATTTTTGGTAATGCGGGCTTACCGCCTTGGCTGCTGCTGCTGCCTTGTCTGTATGCGCGTGCGTTTGTTTTCGCACTCTACGTAGCCATCCCCGTGCTAATGGAGAGCGAGCGAACACCGTTGCGTGCGCGTTTGCACGTGGGCATCATCGTAGTCGGTGGCTTCGCACCTGGCAAGGCTTTCCTGGGGGTGACCAAACGTCGCCGGAATAGTGATTCACGATACCACTCGACGACGAGCCAGTTGACGCGCATCGCACGGCTTCCATTCCAACGGTTGACAGTGCCTCCGCAGGCGAGTCGGGGCAAATGGGCCTCCTTTCTGTCTGCCGTGAGAAGCGACGCCACAGGCCAAGGTCACACGACCCCGGAGGAGGAAGGGGTCAGTCAGTGTGCCCGCGTCGATGTTCGTGGCTCAGGTTCCCAAAGTAACCCGCGGTCAAATCGTGGAAGTGACCTCACGCCGGACTGTGCGGTTAGCCGGACGCTGCTCTGCGTCTTGACTTCACCCCGTCCTGCTACACTGCCTGAAATTCTCGTTTTTCCAGTTGTATTGTCGGAGAGAATACATAGAGGACTGGACGATGATGATGCCGACTATTATTTTATGACCGCTGCTGATGGTAATGATTTTGCTGATGATCATGTGGACAGTGATAATTGTCATTTCGTGTACTGATAACAAAGATGATCACTCTGCTGCTGTCGATGATGCTAAAGATGATTATGAATTTGATTCTGATGTTGCTGCTGCTGATGATGATGATGATCGGAACTGGAGTGAGCTAGCTCGTGGCCGACTCTCCCAACGAAATTCAGAAAAAAGAAAAAAAAACCCAGCAGATGCCACCGAGTCGTCGTGAATTGAATCTATCCTCATTTCGCGAAGCACAAAACGATTTCTCGTTACGGGCATCTCGGCTGTAGCTCACCCGCGCAAGCCACCGCGAAACATTTACAACCCGTGCAAATTGATGCCTTTTGCGTGCGCGCCTTTCTCATTTGCCGCGTGTGAATTAAATTATTGCTCGGTCGCAAATTGAAAAGCGAGGAGGCTAAGCCGTGGATCCAGAGGCGGCGGTCGAAGTTGACCAGGACGCTGTCCCACTGCCGATGTCTCATCTGGTGGCAAGGGGGCGGCGTCGGACACTTTGAGGGTCGAACAACCAAATATATATAGCGCCGTGAACCTGGAAAGCTGATATTCTTAGTTTTTTCGGTAAAATCACGTAGGTAAAAATTTGCCTACGTGACTTTACCGAAAAAACCTAAGAATATGAATCCTTGCAGTCACGAAAGCTTCAAATCTAGAACTGGAAGCTGATGTTGATTACCCACCACAGCCGGCATAGGCGGTGAGTAATATCTGAAGCAGTCCTGGCCGCCCCCGCCTCCATTTCAGTAATTTCCGCGACGTAAATTGACATAGTCCGACCCAGTCAGCATACCAGCGTTGTGCCGACGTGGGCATGTGGTTGGAACGCTCAGCCCAACGTCGGCCCAATGTCGGTTCAACGTCAGTCCAACGTCGGTTGGTCGTCGGCCCAACGTCGGCTCAACGTCGACCCAACGTCACCCCAACATCGGCCCAACGTCAGCCCAACGTCGGCTCAACGTCGGTCCAATCGCTCCACGTATAATGAGATAGCCAACCATCACCCGATGCGCCGCTTATCGGTGGCAGCCCCAACAGTCTGGAACGATATCTCTCTGCACATTCGCAGCAGCACCTCAATCGCCTCCTTCAAGAGAGACTTAAAAACTCACCTCTACAACCACGTGCTTTCGAGCGACTCTGAGCTTGGCTCCGCGCCTCTGAGTTGCGGCCACTACGTCTGCAAATTTGCGCGCGTTAAAAATTGAACTATGATTATTATTATGAATGTCTCCTCATCACCCCGGCGCCTCCTGGCCTCGCCACAGGTTCGTGCGGAAAACCACAAAGCACGACGTGGACATGCGGATCGGGATCCACACGGGCTCGGTGCTGTGCGGGGTGCTGGGCCTCCGCAAGTGGCAGTTCGACGTCTGGTCGTGGGACGTCGACATCGCCAACAAGATGGAAGCCGGCGGCATCCCAGGGTACGTCGGTCCGTGCGTCGTCCGTCGTGCTCGGTGGCTCGCTCGCTCGCTTGCCGAGAGCTCCGTATCGCTCCGTTCCGCCAGTGTCTCGACCGCTCCACGTCTTGCCACCCTCCTCAGTTCAAATGTACCTGCTGCTGCTGCTGCTGTGTTGGCAGTGGTGCTCAAGCTCAAATAACAAGTTAAAAACTCAAAACACGTTTGTCGATAACACCGTGGCTTTAAAAAAAATATTAATTTATATATAATAGGTGACGTTTCAGGCAATGGCCCTTCTTCATCGCATGTATGTAGGGAGATCAGATAACAGTTGGAGATTGATTATTGGGATAACAAGTTTAAAACTCAAAACACGTTTGTCGATAACACCGTGGCCTTAAAAAATGTATTAATTTATATATAATAGGTGACGTTTCAGGCAATGGCCCTTCTTCATCGCATGTATGTTGAGAGATCAGATAACAGTTGGAGATTGAACTTTATAGCATGGGGCATATTAAGATGTCAATTGTAAGATAGTTTCCTGATGAACAGATTTTTGTTATTGGCATATGAATATGATAATTGGTTCTTTACCCTTCTATCTGGCAACAAAACTGACACCTGTCCCCATAGGGCATATGAATAGTTACCTATTACTCGCTATTGGGTGGCAGGAAAAATACGTGCGGAATCAAATGTAAAGTAGATAACACACGTTTCACGTGTCTCATAATTGTGCGTGCGTGTGTGTGCGAGCATGTGAGTTACTCGTACACATATAGCCCTGAACATCTGTCAGGGCAAGTGCTAATAGCGAACACCTTTTGAAGGCCGGCGCGGTTTATCCAATTAGGCAGTTGACATATCGTACTGATAGAAAATATTTGTTTGGGTTAGATCACGCAAATATATATATATATGTGTCGTTAAACCCACCGCCGATCTAACCCCCCAAAATAAAACCTTAATGATGGATAACAAAGCCGACTAAGTGTTAAACAGATCGTACTGAATCCACGAAACCGGTGCCCAAGCAAGTCAAACTATGCTCATCCGCCCCATCGAAACCATCCCACCGAATGACCCCGTGACCTCCCGTGCCCCCCCCCCACTCCCTCCTCCCCCACCGCTGCCCCACCCGTCGCCTGCACAGCCGCGTGCACATCTCGCGCGCGACCCTCGACTGCCTGAAGGGCGACTACGCCGTGGAGGACGGCAACGGGCAGGAGCGCAACGAGTTCCTGCGCCGCCACGCCATCGAGACCTTCCTCATCGTGCAGAGGGGCATCGGCGGCGGCGGCGGTGGCGGCGGCGCCGGCTCGGGTCCCGACGAGGAGGAGCAGCTGCTCCAGCCGCCCGAGGAGGGCCTCTTCTGCGCCACCTCCTCCGCCTCGTCCGTGGCCGCCGCGCCGCCGGTCGTCGCGGCCGCTGTGCCGCTCACTTCGCCGGCCGCGTCGTCATCGTCCGTGGCCGCCGCCGCGGCGGCAGCTTCTGGCAGCGCCAACGGGCACTGCGCGAATGGGGGCGCAGACGGCGTCGGTGATGGTCCCGGTGGTGGCGGCGTTGGCGTTGTTGGCGGTGGTGGTGGTGGTGCCGGTGTTGGTGCCTGTGTTGGTAGCGGCGGTGGTGTTGGTGGTTGTGGTGGCAGTTCCGGTGCTGCCAGTGCCGGCGGCGGGGGTGAGAAGCGGCATCGGTCGCTCACGCCCTCCGAGAGCTCGTGGAGCCCCGAGCTGCCCTTCGACAACATCGTGGTGAAGCAGAGCGTGAGTGGCGCCAGGCCCGGTCCCCCCCTACCACCCTCCCCCTCCCCACATCCGTTCTCTCGAATTGGCCCCACCGATACGATTCATGACAAAACACCAATGCGGGAATAATATCAATAAGACAACAACTCCCTTTGTCAATTCACTGGTGCCTCTCCCTCGTCCGTGCAGGTCATCAGAGCTTGTTTGACCGCACCTCACCACGGATTGGCGAACGTGGGAAGACAGGCAAGGCAGTAGCAGACATACAACACGAGACAGAAATTACGAACGAGGCCGCACACATTAGGCAAAGTAGGAACTGGTTCTTAAGTCACCGTTTGGACGAGTGATTTGTCACTCGTTCATTGGGGGCCTCGCTGAGTTTTCCGCCGAGAATAACGACGGCGACTTCGATCATGAGAGATAATTGCGCTCCTTTGCCATTCGTGCCATCCGCGTAGCGCAAGGCGAGGAATAAGAAGGCACGATGTATCTCAGACCAGAGCCCGCTGCAGTTTCACAGTGGGAGGGATGGGGGGGGGAGGCGTAGCTTGGTGTCTTACAATTGACGAGTCTGCTGTGGTGTGTCCTGTGTCAATAGCCCCAGCGAATCCTGTCTCATTCATCACAAAGTACTCTAATCTATAAACTAGTTTTTATTTGACCACGTAAGGCCAACACAGCTGCTATATAGCTCTTTTTTCAGAAGCGGCCTAGCTACCAAGTGGCTTATCATCACGTGGAGATGTATAGCAACCAAATAGCTCTGAACGCGTGACGTTGAGTCTAAATGTGGAGGGGAAAAACCGGAAGACCTGGAGAAAAATCCACGCAACGACGGGGGTAGAGAGAGAGAGAGAGACACGCAAACTCCACATATACAGGCGTCGGGGTCGGAATCAAACCCACGACGTCCTGCATACCAGGCGAGGGAGTTGACATCTCTGCACCACGGTGACCGTTGATGACCTTAACCAGCACCCTGTTTCTCGGTCGCCATCAGTGAGTCCTTCAGTCGATCAGTCTGAGGATATTATGGCTCAAGGCACTTGTTGGTCTCCCTAGCTCTCCCACTTCCCACCTCTCAGCGCACCCCCCCCCCATCCACCCACCCTGCCACTCTCATTTATTTCATTTCACAGGGTTCAACGATTGCGCCCTTGCTGAGATAATGGCTTCGTGCTACGAAGCCGCCACGGTGGAATTAATGAAGCGGGGATACCTGCGCAGGCAGGGCTAGAACTTTCCAGTGTGGCTTGTTCGGTAGCCAGGGGGGGCGGAGGGGGGGCATGGGAGTTGGGGTGGCAGGGTGGCAACACTTACGACGAGAATGTCGTGGGTTCGATTGCCGACTCGGGTGACGTTCTACGTGGAGTATTTGTTGTTTACCTTCTCCGTAGGCCTCGGCAAGGTAAGGTAATGATACCCTTTTTACCGGGTAAAATGGTAAAGGTAAAGGTGTCGACATGCCAAGGGGTAAGGGTAAAGGGTAGGGTAAAAGGTAGGCTCGTTGTTTTTACACTTTTACCTTACCTTGCCGAGGCCTACTTCTCCGCCCTGTTCTGCGTGGCGGGTTTACCTCCGGTTTCCTCCCACAGCTAAAAATCAAAGATCCCCCGTATAGCCAGGACGGACTGTAGGAGCAAGTGCTGTTAGCGAGTAGCACCTATGAAGGCCGACACGGCACACGAGGGGGTGGGTGAGCTTGCCACGCCCAGCTGCCTTTGTCTCCCCAGTGGCGATGTTATCACATTGCACCAGGTACTAATTTGAGGCTGAGTCGATCTAGGGGAGGCTCAGGACCAATTGAAATAATTGTCGCTGATCTTGGCGTTGGCACGATTCGAATTCGGGCCGCGAAACATCGGACATTGTGCACGTAGAAACAAAGGCAAATCACCAACAACCCAGTAAAAAAAATACTTCGGACCAGCGTTGATCTAACGGCTCCAACGTTGGACCAGCGTTGGCCCAACGTTGATCCAATGGCTCCAACGTTGGGTCAACGAACGTCGGGTCATCATTGGCCCAACGTTGATCCAATGGCTCCAACGTTGGCTAAATGTTGATCTAATAGCTCCAAAGTTGGGTCAACCAAAGTTGGCCCAAACATCGGCAATGTTTGTTGGCAACGTCGTTTCCACGCGTCGTCTCTTTCCGACGGCTCAAGCGCACCACGTGCCCCCCCTCTGCCGTCTCCTCCGTTCCCCTTCTGCCCGCGTGCGCCGATGCCGCAGACGCTGGTGGCGTTGACGCGCACCACCATGAACCTCCTGCCGAGCCACCTGGCGCCGGCGATGCCGTCGGCGGGCGCGACGGGGCTCGACGAAATCAGCCGGCGGATCGAGCACGCCATCAACGTGCGCAGCGGGGACAAGCTGCGGCAGGAGCACATCCGCCAGCTGTCGCTCTCCTTCCGCGAACCCAACGTGGAGCTCAAGGTGAGAGGCGAGACGGCGACTTACGCCGAGCGCGGCGCCGCGATGCAGCCGCGTCGGGCACCGGGCGCGGTTCGTCCACGAGGGGCGATTGGGGCGCTGACCCCGCCAAGCAGCTGGAGATGAGAAATTATTTTTCTAATTAAAAAAAATTTCTATAAAAATGTTGTCGTGATTTTTTACTTTTTTTTATATTACGATTCTTTCCACGGTAATTTCCTACTGAAGACGACATTTTAAGTTGTTCGTATTAGACACCGCAGTCTGATTTGTGCCTCGGGGACGTCTCGGGGCGGCTGTGAAGGCGTTCGAGCGAGAGAGGTTTCCCATCATGCATTGCGATCAGCTTCAAGCATTGTAGCCACGCCGTGTGAGACCCATTCAGGGCCGTTTTTGCGGCCTTCTGGAACGCTCTTTCTTCCGATATTAGGACGCTACTGGGAGCAATGCACTTTCAAATCGAGATTGAAAACTAGTTTCTTCAGAACTGCTTTTTGTGTTAGGTTTGTTATCCTTCCCCGCACCTCTGATTGGCATGGTTGGCTACGTACGGTGCTTTTCCATAAATATGCTAAATTCCTCTGGTGATATGTAAATTCCTTTGTCATGGCGCCCTTCCTCCCCTAACCCAGCTTAAATATACGCTGCCAAGCTTGGTGGTGTTCAATCAGACGCTGTCTTTCCGACAGACCTGTTCTTCACCTGAGGATGGCTGCTTGCGTTGTGGCCGAAACGTCGTGAGAATTGTATTTTATTATGTTTAATTTTTATTATTTTATTATTTTCCTTCTACGTGACTTTACCGAAAGAACCAAAAAGGTGCTAAATAAGTTCTAAATACTGTACATACAAATCGCCGATTCAGCGATGAGCCCATATATGTAAGAACGTTGGCTTGGCATCGCCAATATATGCTCTTGTGAAACCCGAATCGAGATGTATGTTGTATCGCTTCTGCTGACAGTCGATCCGACAGCCACGTTAAAAGTATAAGAATAGGTTTTACCCTTTAATAAAAAAAGGATACTGGCAAGAAAGGTTTCATGTTTTTTTTCGAAACAGGAGGCAAGAGGGGAGGGGCAAAGCTGGAGCAAGCCCAATTATGATCTTAAAAACAGCGAGGGCCATCTTGTAATTTGATTCCAGATTGGATTTGAGGTGAGCGCTGTGGAAGGCATTTGAGGATTTGGCGAAATGCGATCGCTCTTTGAGTCACAATTCTGTCGGGAAGCGTGGGGATCACCTGGAGCGGTGCCACTGTAATGAGAGCCCCCCCCCCCCCACCACACCACCCCCCTCGTTCATACACCGCGTATATCATCGGTAAGAACACCACCTTGAATAAAAACGCAGGCCAACAAAACTAGCGGCTCTCTGCCTCGACGTAATATTCTGGGTCGTGTGTCGCGGCACCGGTGGCAACAAACGCGACTTCCCCTACGTATCGTTTGCTGCCGTGGAAACAAACATTTGGAAAATGTTCGATCAAATATTTGTTTCCACGAGCACACGTATCTTTGGGGCAGATCAAATAAAACGTCAAGAGTGATTTCTCGCCCAATCGAGCGACGAGGCGGTGTTCAGCGTCCCGTTTAACGCCCTTGAGCCAGGGGTGGAAACTCCACGTTCGTATGGCGGGGGTGGGGCAGAGAGGCAACCCACAAGCAAACCATTGTTGAGTTCCCCACGAATGGGTGCTCGTTTTATCGGCACCACAACGATGATGGGCTCTGAGTCAACCCCCCACCTGAATGTGAACCCACGAACCATCCAATTGCGGGGGCCGCTCGCTCTACCGCTGACCCGCATGGCCAGTGAGGGTCAAGGTCTGTGTTTGTGTGTCGTTGCTCTTCTTATTTTTTGTTGTTTTTCATTTGCGACAAAAAACGCGAGCCCGGTACGATAACCCAATCGACATCGGCGGGGATCAGAAACTCGGCGAGACTTCGAATTTGTCGCGACGGGGCCGTACTCAGGGGGTAGGGTGAGGGGTTTGGACCACGCGTGGGAGGGAGGGGGGGTGAATATTTACACGGGGGAGTGAGAAGGGGGGAGGGAAAAGGTCACTGGCGCCACGCTGGCTAGGAGATGTCAACTACCTCGCCTGGTGTACAGGAGGTTGTGGGTTCGATGCCGACTCTGACCTCTGCCGTAATATTTGGAGTTTACATGTCTCTCTCTCTCCGTAGTCGCGTGAATTTTTCTCTGGGTCGTCCGGTTTTTCCCTCCACATTTAGAAAAACGCGTTTAGACCATTTGGCTGATATGCATTTCCACATGATAAGCCACTTCATTGAGTTATCATTTGTGGCCAGGTCGCTTTAGAAAAAGAGCTACATAGCTCAGTAGGCCTTATCTGCTCAAATAAATAAATAAATAGCTCTTAGTTTCCCCTAACATACTGAGTGAATATTAAGGGCCGAGGGAAGGTCGGGGGTGGGGTGGGGGGTGCTGTGTTGTTCTTCTTGTTCCCCAGCTGTGAAAAGAATGCCCCAGGTAGCCAAGAGGGCATCGGCCCTCAGGTGAGCTGACGGGGGGGGGGGGGGGTTAGAGGAGACTGCAGGACGTTCTGCCCAGTCCCTGGGGTCTTGGAGCAATGACAAAGCGTGCTTGGCATGGGCCACGGTGCAAAGAATAAAATGCCCCCCCCCCCCACACTCGCACCTCACCCCCTGTTGTCGAATTCTCACACCCTTCCACCCCCCACACTCCGTCCCATCTTCCCCGCACCTTGACTCCTCCAGCCCGTGGCCCCGAATGCAGTTGCACCGCCAGGGTATCCGATAGCCACGTCGTTGCTTTGGAGAGAGACAGAGAGAGAGGGTCACCTCTGTATGCTTCGTTGCACACTTTTTAGCTTCTTGATAGCAAAGCTGGGAGAGAATTTGTGATTAAAGAAACAAGAAATGTTCACTGTAAATCGCTACGTAACTATATTTGCAAGACTTGCGACAGCAACCGGGCCATTCGCTCGTCCAATCGTATTCCAGTTTTGCTATCTCGTGAAAAACTAAAATTATAAACTATTTTTATTTTACCAGAAGCGACATGGCCACAAATAATAGCTCAACGAAGTGGCTTATCATCACGTGGAAATGTATAGCAACCAAAAACTATAAATGTGGAGGGGGAAAACTGGAGGACCCGGATAAAAATATATGAAATCGTGGATCGCTTGCACTTTTTCACCCCCCGCTTTAACGACTGGCGGCTCAAACTCATTGGTTCATCAGATCTGTCTGTAAGTGATGAGAAATACCCATCATAGTCATCATCATTATTATCGTCGTCGTCACGGAATAATCGTCCCGACCGAAAAAAAAAACCCAGAGTTTCAAACGAATCACACAAAGCCACGTGTAAAGTAAAAAATTGAAAGCAAGCGGCCGTTCGTGAATAATGCTTTACAAAAAACAAAACCCCATCAGAATCTCGTGGACAAATGGGATCGCGGCTGCAGCCTCGTCGTGTACGGACACGGCCGTCGTGAACCTCGGTGAGCCACCCCCCCCCCCCCCCGGGCAAACCCTCCCACACTCCTTTACTTAAACGCCCGCGGATGTCTGGAGGAGTAGAGCCACGGTTGGCATGTAGCGCACGACAAAATAACAACAACAACAAGAATATCTAAAAATAACTTTGAAGAAAAATCGCCGTGTTAGCGTGCTGATCGAACTTGCGCCTAGCCGTAACCTTTGCTTGGTATTTGTGCCGCCAGGGAGTTTTGTACATTTTCCAAAATTGCCTTTCGGTTTCCCAGAGGAGCCGCCCTCCCTGCAGGTAGGTGTGTGTGTGTGGGGGGGGGGTGATGAAGACTGCATCGACGCAGCGACCCAGCGGTGAGCAGGGGGCAAAAAAAATACCGACGCGGAGTGAACGCGTTCACTCTCGATGCTCGTGCAGAAACGAGGGGAGCGAGAGGGCACGCAGTGCGGAACGCCACCGTCGACCTCCCGCAAACGCGCCCGTGACCAACAGCGCAGCGTGGGCCACCCTTGGACGAGAGTGGATGATTCTCTCGCTCGCGTGTGTTTGTGTTGGTGCGGTGGTGTAGAGGGTAGCTCGCCGCGCTACAAACCTCGTGGTCCCGAGTTCGATTCCCGCTCACGGCCAGCACCCAGTTGACGATTATTTGAAGCGGTCATGGGCCTCCCCTAGGTCGACTCAGCCTTAAATGAGTATCTAGTGCGGTGTGTAAACATCGCCACTAGCGAGGCGAAGGCGGTCGGTTGTGATGCTGGCCACCCCCACCCCCACCCCCTTGTGTGCCGAGGGGGTGGGGTGGCCATAGGTGCTCGCTAACAGCACTTGCCCCAACAGTCTGTTGAGGCTGTACGGGGGATCTTTGTCTTGTCATATTGGTGGTTCATAGATGCTTCATAGATGTTTGATAACAGAACTTGCCCCAACAGTTTATTAAGGCAATACAGGAGATCTTTGTTTTTGATATTTTCTGACACCCGAGTAAATATTTTATCAACTTGCTTTTCGTTTTTAGGGCTGCAGTGTTCTTGACCCAATGCGTCGAATTAATTGTGTCTTTGTGCACCACTGCCAAATACAGCGGCATCGTCAGTAATAATACAAATACATCAATGCCGTTTCAAGCAACAACAACAACAAAAAACTCGCGCACAAAACTCAACAGTTAATCATCCATCTGAGCGATAAGAAATTAATTTTGCACGTAACATATATTTTCACCCCGCTACTCGATGACGTCTGGCTGCATGAAAACGTAAACTGTTCCCTCTTCGTAATAAAGTTTTTTGGGTTAGATCGCGTAAGTATAAATGTGTCAAAATCCACAAATTGAGTCGTATTCTCAAATTGAAAAGTCTATTTTGGAAACTCGTCCGATGATGCTGGATGTTGTGGATTCACTCTCCAACACACCGGTGGGCTGAGGTAGTAAACTAATTGGAGCGTTTTGTTAACGTGACAAATCCCTGACTGATTGGCCTTGCCGGGTGGTGGAGGGTCACGACACATTCATACTTACGCGATATAACCCAAACACCTTTATGATGAACAATACCGGTCGCGAAAGCCTCCTCCTCCTACGACGCGTCAAACTGTTCTTCCTTCGATCACGTGGCGCTCGCGACCTCGAAAAAAAACATTTCCGTTTCTCGCTCGAGTGTGGAAAACGAAAGCCAGCGGTAGAATTCCGCGTAACGAGGATGCACCCCCCCCCCCCCCCAGGTCTCGTTAATTATTCACGCGGCATCGCTGCTGGCTGTCTTCCACGATGTCTGCCCTTTACTTGACGTGAAATCACCCGCTGGCGGCAAAGTGGGATGACACCCGCGGTCGCATTGATGTTGACGACGACGACGATAATGATGCAATCGCTGTTGATGTTTTTAGTTGAAGTGTTTGGCTGCTGTAAATTTGCACGTGATAAGCCGCTTCGTTGAGCTATCATTTGTGATATCCAGGTTGCTTCTGAAAAAGAGCTACATAGCTCAGTGGGCCTTATCTGATAAAATAAATAAATAGCTCTTAGTTTCTCCTAACATACTGAGTGAATATTAAGGGTCGAGGGAATGTCGGGGGGGGGGAGGTGCTTCTTTGTTGTTCTTCTTTTTCCCCAGCTGTGAAAAGAATGCCCCAGGTAGCTAAGAGGGCATCAGTGGGCCTTACCTGGTAAATTTCGATTTTAAGCTTTCGTGACTTACAGGGATTCATCTTCTTGGTTCTTTCGGTCTGTCTTCCTGACAGACCTGTTCTTCATCTGAGGACGGCTGCTTGCGTTGTGGCCGAAACGTCGTGAGAATTATTTTATTATGTTTTATTTTTATTATTTTATTGTTTGCCTTCTACGTGACTTTACCGAAAGAACCAAGAAGATGATTACCTGGTAAAGTAAAGAAAATCGTTTAGTTTAGTCGTGCCATGCTTGAAGAGTGTCTGAGAGCAAAGAGCCAATCCCGATGGATGACATCTATTGGGTCGCTTTTTTATCCTTAGGGGATGGCTGTCAGCGCGTTCAGCTTCATCTTTGCAGTCACTAGAGGCGCTGCCTGTCACCATAAGCGAGCACAGGCATCCCTCGGTTTACGCAAAGGGATGCGCTCCTCAAAAAACGTGCCAATAAATGGCGCTTCCTAAATTGGAGTGGCTTTTCCCATTAATTTTATCAAAAAAATTGGTAATGTATTTCGGACAATCATTCCAACTCTACTCCTCACCTTAAAATATACACCTATATCACGTTTCACGACACAAAAAGAAAAATAAACAAAGCACGTGCATAGCAAAACGATTGAATCATAAATCGTTGAAACCAAAAATGAATCACGTTTTCAGGGAGGTCAGCAAAAGATCTGCAAGTTGGAATGACTGCAAATGTGATGTTGGGTGGCTTCTTGTTTGATGGCCTCAAATTTATTTCACTAGGAAATTCGATTTCGCTCATCGAAACGTGCCCACAATCATCTGTCAAATGGGTCGACGCGAAAATTTCGCGAACCGAACGTTCTGTGTTGAATCGAATCGCGATGGAGGATCGTGCTGAAATTTACTTCATGCTCCGGTGGGAGCTGAACCGTTCCACGTATGGAATATTCTACTGTACAGAGTATTCAAATTGTGTAACACTCTGGCTTCGCCCCCCCCCCCCCCGCTCTCGCCACCTGTGCAGTACTCCCAGATGCGTGACGACGTCTTCAAGTCCAACCTGGTGTGCGCCTTCGTCATCCACGTGTTCATCGTGAGCGTCAACTGCGTCATCCCTCCTCCCGCGTGAGTCTCTCCTCCGCGCTCGCCACGCCGACCCCACGGCTGCCCGATCGTAGCGGTGGCCGGATGTTATCTCCCTCGCCTGCTACGCAGGAGGATCGTGGGTTCGACACCGACCCCTGTGGTATCTTTGGAGTTTGCGTGTTCTCTCTGTCTCTCCCCGTGGCCGCGTGGGGTTTTCTCCATGTCCTCCGGTTTTTCCCTCCACATTTAGAATCAACATGAGCTTCGAGTATTTGGCTGCTATACATCTGCACGTGATGACTGCGTCATCCCTCCTCCGTGCGCGCCATACCGGCCCCACAGCTACCCCTTACGTAAGGACGCGGCCGATCACAGCGGTGGTGAGATGTTAACTACCTCGCCTGGTATGCAGGAGGTTCGTGGGTTCGACACCGACCCCTGACGCCTGCTGTATATTTGCAGTTTGCGTGTTCTCTCTCCCCGTGGTCGCGTGGGTTTTTCTCCGGGTCCTCTGGGGTTTCTCTCCAAACAATAGAGACTTAAAATAATCTCAATTACGTTCAAGAAACCGGTTTAAGGTGATGTCGCAAACTCCGTCTGAGCCGCTGGTTCAACCACATGTGGCTGAAACCCAGTGTTGAGCCCAACACCTCTTGATTACGGTCATCGTTTGTTATTTTCACGACGCCACTCACGCAGTTCGTCTGAGCGGTTTGCCAGCCCAGTGTCCCTGACCTCTCAGCCACCACCCTGGCCACCTCTTGGCCTCCCAGACCGTGAGCGTTGATCTGGAAGGCATCGAGGCCAATTGAGTTCACCTCCTAATGAATTCAGTAACTTAACAAATATGTCAATTGCCTCTTTAACTTTATTATCATTGAAAAAAAAATGGCTGGGTGTTAAGAAGTATCGGGTGGAGCGCTGTGGCAGCGGTTAGCTCACAGCCCAACCAACTCCTCGACCCGAGTTCGATTCCCCACCAAGGCGAACATCAGCGGGGAAGTGACATCAGAAATCGACGCTGCCCTTCTTGCTTTAACCAACCCACAACGACCAGCGTGGTGAAGTGTGCTTAGTTAATAATACATAAATAATTAGATAAACAACACACGACGCAGCATGCGGAGACCTTCGTCCCGCTGCGGTGTTGAGAATTTCTGAAATGTTTTTCATTTATTCAAAGAAGTTAAACTATATATTTTTTTAATGCTTGAAGTATTTATTGCGTGAAACCTGTGACAGTTCTTTGGGAAATGTGCAGCAGGAGAAACAACGAAGCCCATGCTTGTGCACCCCCCCCCCCCTCCTCACCCTCCCCACTGGCTTCTCTGATGTTAGAGTTGTCCTGCGTTGGACGTTGCGGGAAACGAGCGACCATCATTTCTCCTTTTCATCTCCCAAACTTTGACACGTGGCAGGGCGCCCATTTTTTGTTGTTGTCGTGAAATTTGTTTGACCCCCCCCCGCGTACATTTCTCGCCCCGCTGTCGATAACCGCGATTGAGGGAGTGGCTAAAAATACGAATAAGAAGGAGAATGACTTTACGCAAATTAGTGGCTTTAAAATAAAAAAAATAACGAGTACAAAAATCTACATTTTATATTAAGCGAATCCGAAATCAGTGTTTGTACGTTGTCAGGCCTCCTCATGCTGCGGGGGTTGGAGGAAAGATCTTCTCTCAGATTCGCCGGTTTATCACGTCCATTCGGTGAATGTTCCAGGAACATCCTGGCAACCCCTTCAGCAGATAACGTCACTCGCCTCTCAGTCGGTCTCTTGCGATAAACCTGGAGTCACGGCTTTGGAAATTTTGAGCGCTGATGCTCGTAATCCTCGTTACGGCCTCAGTCAGCATCCCGAGTTTTTGCTCGGTGCTGATATTTCACCGACGTTCAAGGCTGCGTTTGGCTTACGCTCTCAAGCTATTTTGTGAATGACGCGTCTGGATGGTCGTATGTTGAATTCCTTTCACACCGTACGTAGCCAACCGTGCTAATCGGGAGGTGTAGGAGAAGGACAATATACTGACTACACACAACAACAAACAGTTCGAAGAATTCGGTTCGCTGGGAGGATCGTGCTGTTTGTCGCTGGCCGTTTGGAGTTTTGTGGCTTTGTTGCCTGTGCTCATCGACCGTGATGGAAGAAAATAGGCAGAGGAGAAGAGGAGCGGTCTTTAACCGGGGCTTGAGCAGGAGCAGGGAGCCGACAGTACGGACGGCTGGGTAGTTTGGATGGTCACTCTACACCTGGACACACAAAAACATCTTCACCAAATTGGCCTAGATGCATTGCCCTGTAACCCGAGTCTCCTTTGAAAGAGACTCGTAGTCTCAAAAGGGCTCTCATCTGGGTGCAATAGAGGAAATTAATGACTGAGCGAACGAACGGTGCAATGCACATCTGAGGCTGCCGTGCCCCGAACGGGCTAAATAAATAAGACGATGTAACACAATTTTTGTTCCTGGGTACCAAGTGTTTTTTTTATTGATTATGCCTAAAAAGTATAGAAAATGGCTATTATTCCCCACAAACCTTGCTTTTGTGACCGGGACTTTATGTGAAGGAATGACATAAATGCACATTGAAAATAGGTAAATGTAAAAATATAACTTCTCTACTCATGATGACACCCCCCCAACCCTCCCCCCCCAAATTTCTGCAGAATCATTGCAAAAGAATCGCCGATGTAGATTTAAAAAAAACTGCCAACCAATCTGTACGGCGATTAAAAACACCACGGCTGGGGTTGGTATTTGTTCGTGAGAGCGCTCGCTCGCTCTCTCGCTCGCTCATCCGGGCGAGTGACGCCCACACGACACGGAATAATGGGTGCCGCGTGCCATCAATGAGGCCGACAATTAATCATCTTCCCATCTTTCTCCCGATGTCAACGTCGGGCCGGCGGGTGGGTGGGCGGGCGTGCGCGCATGAGAAACATTCGCCTGCACCCGCATCAATGGTTACGCGCGTTATGCTGTGCGAGAACACCGTCTCGTGTGTCGATCATTGCTTCAGTTCCAGCAGAAAACACGGTCGCACTGGCGTCCACTAAATCGCAGGTAAAGTCGCAGCCCCTGAGATTTTCACACTTAATGCCACTGCCGGCAAAAAGGGCCTCCACGATTAGGTCACCCCGTGGAGTCTTCTTCTCTGCTCGGGGCCAAAGGGACTCAGTGTCTCCGCCTCTCTCGCTCTCTCTGGGTTCTATTTGAGTCCGGGGATCGCTCTGCTTGCTCTCCGTTGGAACTGCCTGCAGGGCGACAATGCCTGTGCACTCTGGTGACCCGTGTCCACCCTCTGTCTTGCCCTACTGGTTTCGCCGTGTGGTTTGTATCCTGCATTTTGTTCGGTATTCCATTTCCCTTATCGTATCCTCGTATGCATCGAGCTTTCAATTATTTTTTATGTCTTTTTCTCTCTTTACTGTTTTATTTCTATCCAAGTCACCGTGATTACATGACAGCCGTATCATCACGTTTATCCCTCGAATCTGTGACCCATAAATCTACACGTGCATTTCCTCACCTTCTGAACTCGAAGTTTCGTGTTCGCTGTCCTGCTATCGTCTCCAATTAACGATGGCCCCTCTCTATCGCTCTCTTTGGCACTGTCAAAGTGCAGCCTGCATCACGCACGCCCGCGATCACCTCCTGGTATTCATTGTTTCCACAGTTGCCGAGCACAGGGCCACAAAGGGCCAACATTGTGAAACGGCCGGAAAACAAACAGCACGCGGTCCATGTTGTAAGATAGAAGAGTTGATGCATTTGTTGAATTGAGCGATGGTTATTAAAACTTGGCCAAAGCGATGATGGGGAGGGAGGGGAGGATTACAAAGTCGAGCAGTGCGAGGGAAGAAGCGGAACGATAAACTAAAACTGTTTTTGTTTTACCAGGTAAGGCTCACTGAGCTACTATATAGCTCGTTTTCAGCAGCGACCTGGCCACAAATGATAGCTCAACGAAGTGGCTTATCGTCATGTGGACATTTATAGCAGCCAACTACTCTAAACGCGTGTTGTTGATTCTGAATGTGGAGGGAAATTAAACGGAGGACCCGGAGAAAAATCCACGCGACCACGGGGAGAGACACGCAAACACCAAATACACAGCAGGCGTCAGGGCCGAGATCAAACCCACGACCTAATAGGTGCTCCTCGCTAACAGCACTTGCCCCAACAGTCTGTTAAGGCTATACGGAGGATCTTTGTCTTTGTTTTTATAGGGGGGGGGGGGAGCGGTATTTTTTCGTATGCATGTTGCACTTATTTTCTCTGTAAGTACGTTGAACGTATTTCGCACCGCACGTAGCCATCCGTGCTGATCTGAGGTGCGCGTGCGTGTGCGCGTGCGTGCGCGCGTGCGTGTGCGCGTCCGTCGCGACAGGGTGGTGCCTATGTCGGTGATCGCGTCGCTGCTCACGGCGCTGTACGCGGCGCTGCTCTGCGTGGCAATGGCCGAGGAGTACAAGTGTCTGCCCGCCGAACTGCGCCGCCTGTGCTGCCGCGTGCACGAGACGCACCTCGCCCGCAACCTCCTCGCCGGCGCCGCCATCGCCTTCAACTTCTCCGCCGCGCTCAGCAACATCGTACGTCTGCTGTCGTTGTTGTTTGTTGTCGTTGTTTGTTGTTGATGCAACAGTCGTCGTTTACGGCGCAACCGTTGCTCTTGTCGTCATCCTCGTCGTCGCCTTTGTCGTCGGAATGGCCAGCAGCGGCAGCGGCAGCATTGTCATCGATACGTTTTGACGTGCGCGCGTGTGTGGTGCGTGTGCGTGGTGCGCGTGCGTGTGGTGTGTGGTGCGTGTGTGTGGTGTGTGTGTGGTGCGTGTTTTAACAGTTCTGGTGCCAAACTGCTGAAAATCAGAACTCCTTTAATCGGACCGAAGTCAATTCCACCGCGCACAACATCTGCTTTTTCCCGGAGGTACGGCAAAAACGCGGAGTCACGCGGTGAGTCGGGCCTGCAGAGAGGTCACGCGCGGGTCGGCGAGTGGCACCAGATTCGGGTGGCGTTCGAGGTGTCCTCGGAATGAACGAGTGACGTCCGGTCGACGGTTCCCTGCCGGGCGGGGAAACCCGGTGGCGATTTTCGCCTCTCGGCCATCGTGCGATAGTTTTGCCCGATCTGGGCATCACGCAACGACGGTCGCGTTCTTCCAGCCTTGCAGTACGATGTGACGCGTGGGCAGTACAGCAAATCGGACCAGCTCACCTACATCCACGTGGACGCGTACGCTAACGCGCAAAGCCAAAGATCCCCAATGTAGCCTTAACAGATTATTGGGGCAAGTGCTGTTAGCGAGCACCTATGAAGGCCGGCACGGCACACGAGGGGATGGGTGGCCAGCACCACGCCCGGCCGCCTTTGTCTCTTCAGTGGCGATGATTTTAGACAGTTACTGGACCTAGGTGAGGCCCAGGACCGGTTCAAATAATCATCACTGGTGTTGGCCGTGAGCGGGTTGCCGGGTTCATAGCGCATCGCGCTTGCCCGTGACACTACAGCTCCCTACACGCACGCGCGCACTCACCGCACTCACTGCACTCACCGCACTCACTGCACTCACCGCACTCACCGCACCACCATCCCTTCCCGTGTCTCCGGCCGCGCAGTACTTTGTGTTCACGGGCGCCATGGCGATGGTGACCTGTGCCGTGTTCCTGCGCTTCAACTCGGTGCTGAAGCTGGCGGTGCTGCTCGGTGCGCTCGCCCTCTACGCGGCCCTCATCCAGATCAGCCACGGCGCGCTGTTCGTCGCCACCGCCGCCGCCGCCGCCGCCGCCTCGGGCCGGCCGGGCCTCGGACACGTGGACGAGTATGTATGCTGGGCTCGCCGCACGTATGGGGCCGTCCATAAATGACGTCACGCACCTAGGGGGGGCGGGGGGGTGGGGGGTCAGACATTTGTGACGATGTGTGACGAGGTGAGAGAGGCGGGGGGGGGGTTGAGAAATGTGACGTCGCATCAAAATGCGCAACTTTAAATACATATAGACAACACGTTCTACTTAAGTAAATGGACTTTTTTACAAATGTTTTCTCCTACAACATCAGAGTGCATTAAATACGCACGACAGCGATTTGAAGCATGTTTTATCGGCGGGGGGGCAGAGCTTTGTGACGTCATATTTGAGGGGGGGGGGCTGACTTTTTGTGACGCCGTGTGACGAGGGGGGGGGGTCAAAAATCGCCCAAAATCGCGTGACGTCATTTATGGACGGCCCCTATGTATGCTGGGCTCGCCGCACGTATGTATGCGGCAAAGTAAACAATAATTCCCCACCTCCCCCCACGTAAGGGCCCACTGAGCGATATGCAGGTCTCTTTCTCAGACGCGATCTGGCCGCCACAAATGATCGCTCAAGGAAGCGGCTTCTTGTCGGCCCGTGGGAATTCATGGCAGCCACGTGGCTGTGAACGCGCGTTGGTGCTCAACGTGGTGGCAAAAACCGGAGGAGCCAGAGAAAAATCCACGAGACCACGGGGAGAGAGAGAGAGACACGCAAACTCCAAATATACAGCAGCAGGCATCAGGGTCGGGATCGAACCCACGACCTCCTGTGTACCAAGCGAGGGAGTTAACATCTCCTAGCCACCGTGATGATGATGAGAGAGAGAGAGACACGCAAACTCCAAATATACAGCCGCAGGCATCAGGGTCGGGATCGAACCCACGACCTCCTGTGTACCAGGCGAGGGAGTTAACATCTCCTAGCCACCGTGATGATGATGAGAGAGAGAGAGACACGCAAACTCCAAATATACAGCAGCAGGCATCAGGGTCGGGATCGAACCCACGACCTCCTGTGTACCAGGCGAGGTAGTCAACATCTCCTAGCCACCGTGATGATGATGAGAGAGAGAGGCACGCAAACTCCAAATATACAGCAGGAGGCGTCAGGGTCGGGATCGAACCCACGACCTCCTGTGTACCAGGCGAGGGAGTTAACATCTCCTAGCCACCGTGATGATGATGAGAGAGAGAGAGAGACACGCAAACTCCAAATATACAGCAGGAGGCGTCAGGGTCGGGATCGAACCCACGACCTCCTGTGTACCAGGCGAGGGAGTTAACATCTCCTAGCCACCGTGATGATGATGAGAGAGAGAGACACGCAAACTCCAAATATACAGCAGGAGGCGTCAGGGTCGGGATCGAACCCACGACCTCCTGTGTACCAGGCGAGGTAGTCAACATCTCCTAGCCACCGTGATGATGATGAGAGAGAGAGACACGCAAACTCCAAATATACAGCAGCAGGCGTCAGGGTCGGGATCGAACCCACGACCTCCTGTGTACCAGGCGAGGGAGTTAACATCTCCTAGCCACCGTGATGATGATGAGAGAGACACACAAACTCCAAATATACAGCAGGAGGCGTCAGGGTCGGGATCGAACCCACGACCTCCTGTGTACCAGGCGAGGTAGTCAACATCTCCTAGCCACCGTGATGATGAGAGAGAGACACGCAAACTCCAAATATACAGCAGCAGGCGTCAGGGTCGGGATCGAACCCACGACCTCCTGTGTACCATACGAGGGAGTTAACATCTCCTAGCCACCGTGATGATGATGAGAGAGAGAGAGAGACACGCAAACTCCAAATATACAGCAGCAGGCGTCAGGGTCGGGATCGAACCCACGACCTCCTGTGTACCAGGCGAGGGAGTTAACATATCCTAGCCACCGTGATGATGAGAGAGAGACATGCAAACTCCAAATATACAACAGGCGTCAGGGTCAGAATCGAACCCACGACCTCCTGTGTACCAGGCGAGGTAGTCAACATCTCCTAGCCACCGTGGCGCCGTATGTACCGGGGAGTGGCCTGCGACAACCTCACTGCCCCGAGCCTCCCTCCCGATGACTCGCAGACTTTGCCTCGGTTGACCGCGCACACGCAGACACAACATCGTGATCATTGTCACCATCGTCGTCATCGTCACCGTCGGCCACGATCAACCCGCTGTGCGCATGAAGGCCGCCACTCTAACCCAGTGCACATGGAACGTTGGCCCAAAGTTCAGCCGACGTCGGGCCAGCGGGCGACTCGGCCGGCAGACGTCAAAGCAATCCACCTGTAGCACCGATGAAGGCCGGCACTGCACGGCATCCAACGGGGCTGCATGGGTGGCACCACGCCCGGTCGGCTATGCCTTCCCGGTGCTGATGTTTACCCAACGTACCAGGTGTCCAGCACCTGCACACGAGCATTCAATCGCTCCATCTTCCCTGTTAGACGTCCTCTCGGCTGTGAATTATCGCACGAACACGCACGCACACACACGCATGCGTGTATACGCATCATCATCATCATCAGCCATGGTCTATCCACTGCTAGTCGAAGGCCTCAAGCTATCACCATCTTCTTCTTGGTTCTTTCAGTAAAGTCACGTAGAATGGAAATAATAAAAAATAAAAATAAAACATAATATCACCATCTCTCACGGTCATGTGATGGGATGCATCAATCCATCTAGCATCCGCACGTGGGGCCCATTTCATCGCTCCATCTCCACACCGCAACTACGTGTGCACGTGCTGCCTCCTCACGTGTGGATTCTCCTCCCTCCCCTGCGATCCGAACCGCGTCGTCTCGTCCTCGTTGGCCATCGCAGTACAGAGCACCCGGGCCGGAGGGAGATCTGCGTGGCGCTGATGACCATGTTCGTGGTGGCGGTCTTCTACCACGGACGGCAGGTGCGTCAATCACCCCCGCTGCCACCGACGACCCGCACGGACGCGTCTCTCTGTGTCCAAGTAATACTTTCAACTCGCAAACTCAAACTGTGAACGGGACTACTTTTTACTTGACCAGGTAATTGCCCGCTCAGCTGTACAGCTTTTTTTTCAGAAGCGACACGGCCACAAATTATAACTCGACGAAGTGGCTTGTCACGTGGACATTTATAGCAGCCAATCACTCGCAACGCGTGATGTTGATTCTGAAAGCCGAGGGGAAAAAACAGAATGCCCGGAGAAAAATCCACACGACCACGGGGAGAACATGCAAACTCGAAATATGCAGGCGTCTGGGTCGAGATCGAACCCACGACCTCCTTTATACCTGTCGAGGTAGTGAACATCTCGCCACCGCGGCTCCCCTTAAAGCTGCACCGCCGCGCACGGCACCGTATCCGCTCGCTCACGTAGAGAGCGGGAGGCGTGAGAGGCGCGAGCCGGAACCACAGACACGCAGAGAAGTGGCCTTTGTATGTATGTTGGACTTCTTTTGCACCAACAGTTGTCCAAGCTCTGCTGTCCTACGTGTATTAAAGTGTTATCGGCCAATCAATGCGCGTTTGCATGCGGGAGAAAACGGGAGCACGTGAAAGAAAGAAAAAAAGTCCGCGTGTGCGAGGGGGACACGCTCTATCCCATTGAGACGTAACATCACCATCACCAATCTCACATCATCATCATTATTACCCTCTCATCATCATCACCCTCTCATCATCATCATCACCCACTCTTTCCTGACATCTTGGCCCGTCATTCCTTCTCCCCCTCCTGCCCTTCCGGCCCTGTCGCTCCTTCTTTCATTCCCTGTTCCCTTTTCGTTTCCCACGTGCAGTATCCATGGTGTGTAGTCGTATATACAAAGACAATGATCCCCCTATAGCCTTTTACAGACACTTGAGGCAAGTGTTGTTAGCGGGCACCTGTGAAGGGCAACAAGGCACACGAGGGAGTGATGTGGCCAGCACCTCGCCCGGCCGCCTTTGTCTCCCCATCGGTGCTGTTTACACAACGCACCAGGTACATTCTTGAGGCTGAGTCCACCTAGGGGAGCCCCAAAAGAGGTTCAGATGCCATTTACTAATGTGAGACTCGAACTCAGGTCGCCAGGTTCAACGGGCAGTGCGCAAATCACTGCGCCGGTGACAAAGACACGCATGCACACACGCACACACGCACACACGCACACACGCACGCACACACGCACACACGCACGCACACACGCACACACGCACGCACACACACACGCACGCACACACGCATGCACACACGCACACACACACGCACACGCACACACACATGCACACACACGCACGCACGAACGCACACACGCACACACGCACACACACACGCACACACGCACACACACACGCACACACGCACACACGAACGCACGCACGCACACACGCACACACACACGCACACACACACGCACACACGCACACACGCACGAACGCACGAACGCACGCACACACGCACACACGCACGAACGCACGCACGAACGCATACACGCACACACGCACGCACACCAACCAACGTTGCCACGAGGCGGCTGTGTCGTCACTATGGAGCCCATGCCAGGCTAGGTACACTTTGGAGACAATTTTAGGTGTCCAAGGTTCATTGGGAGGAAGTTCCCGTGACAGACTTTGGGCGTTATCAGCTGACCAACCGATCTGACTGACATATGCACACACACACACACACATTTCACCAGCGCCTGCCTGTGCAAAGACACATGCAAACATTGGGACAGGTGTTCGCAGTGAGCACCTGTTAAAAGGTGACCCAACCCAAAAGGCAAACAACGGAAATGAACAATTTTGACCGTGCCAATCGCATGCGTTCCTAAAAACTGGCCCCGTTGTAGCAAAAAAACAATGCCCCCCCCATAAATAATGTAATAGCGAGAAAGTTTTGGCGAGACGCAAGATGTACCGCTGTGCAAGACGTACTGCTGTTCATGACGTAGCACTGTGCAAGACGTAGCACTGCGGGGCACGTTCCACTTTAAAATGGCACGCGTTGTGTGAAAAGTGTTCTCTAATGGAAGAGCCGCATTGTAGTGAAAACGCGTTGCAGTGTGAACGCCACGCATTACGCGAGGACTTGCCACACATTGAACGTGTTGTGTTAAATACTCTCAAGTTCTGGGCCCTGCAGTGGCTTCACCAGCAGTAGCAGCAAGAAAGAGAGACTGGCGGTCAGACACAGGCGGAAAGGCATATTGCTGGCCACCGACCCCATGTGTGCCGTGCCAGCTCACGAACAGCAATTGCCCCTATTCTTAGTTTTTTTCGGTAAAGTCACGTAGGTAAAACAATTCAAATTAATAAAAGTAAAATAAAATAAAAATCACGACGTTTCGGAGGCAATACAGTAATTTTGCTGTGACGGTTCCACCTGAAGACGGAAGCTTGTGTTGCCTCCGAAACGTCGTGATTTTTATTTAATTTTTATTTTACTTTTATTAATTTGAATTTTTTTACCTACGTGACTTTACCGAAAAAACCTAAGAATATGAATCCTTGCAGTCACGAAAGCTTCAAATCTAGAAGCAATTGCCCCGACAGACTGTTAAAGGTTATACGGGGGATCTTTGTCTGTCTGTGTGTGCCTGTGCGTGCGTAGTGTGTGCATGTGTACGTTGGATCTCAGTACCCCGCGGCAGCCGAAAAAAACACTATCCAGGCTCAGCCTTGCTGTGATGTGATGAGAAAGGGTCGCATTCATACGTTCATCGCTGACCTGTACCCAGAAGCATCTATATTTGACCAAAATTCACTTTGCTACGGTTGCGTGAGAATGGTAGCCCAGAGTAGCCGTGGATTTTGTTTGTACAAGTAGTCCCGCGCGTGTCTGGGCCAAACCGAGCAATTACAGGTCACGAGTCGAGTCATCAGCGCTGTGTTTGTTTTTCTGTACCAGTGGCTCTGTCCGCACACTCACACCTGCACAGAGCGAGTGTCAGTTTTGTCATCTCAGCTGCAATCGCATCGTGACGCCTGTATGTTTGGAGTTTGCGTGTCTCTCTCTCTCTCACTCTCTCCGTGGTCGTGTGGGATTTTCTGCAGGTCGTCCGGTTTTTCCCTCCACGTATAGAAACATCCTTTGAGATTATCTGGCTTCCTATCAATTTCCACGTGATAATCCACTTTTTTGATCTTTCATATGTGGCCAGGTCTCGTCTGAAAAAGAGAAAAATATCTCAGTGGTCCTTACTTGGTAAAGAAAACAAATGGGGTTCTCAATAAATAAATAAAGACAAATAACAGGCACACTCCGTTGCAACCTTTGGCAGATTTGTTTCCGATCCGGCTCGCTTCGTGGTCGAGTTTGTTCATCTGCAACGCAGCGGCGGTAAGAGACGGAGTAGAGGATAGGGATTTGAGATTTAACGAAGCCGTGACGCTGACTAAAAAAAGATAACCGTGGTGGAAATTCATTCTGCTCCGTCGTCGCTAACGCACGGAAAAGGGGATGCATCAGCTGTGTGGGGTTTTTAGCGGCGTGCGCTGCGGTATTGCTCTCCCACGTCGTGTCGCATTGTGGCGCGGTGTTATCTGGAAGCTTCTCCACGAGCTGAGATCGAAACGTCGGACATCGCGTCAAACAGCAGTGCGCGGTACAACCCGCAAACACGTCCGAAGACGTCTGACAATGTTGACAATGATGATGACGATGACGATGATGTTGACGGGATATAAATTTCTTACTGATGCCACACTTTGGTAGTAGGTACTCGTCAAATAGTTTGCGACAGCTGTCCCTGCTGGAGCAGCTCACTGCAGCATGCACCGTGCACGTGAATGTGCATGCGTGCCCTGGTTGCACGTGTAGTGAGCGGCTTGCGGGACACGTCGAGTAGAAGGCTTCTTGTTTATTAAGAACACACTGGGCGACGCATTGTGTAACGCAGCTACGCACAGGCGATCCTAACACTCACGGCACCATCGCCGGCATACAACTACGCAGCTGTCCGTTTAGCGTAGCGACCGCGGCAGAGAGGGCCTTGCAGCAGATCAGCCGCGCAGCGACGCAGCCAGGACCCAGGACTCCAAACAGCACCGAACTTCTGGTTCGGTCCTCCTGATATCCGCCCCGGCACGGGCAAGCTCCACCTCTGGCCACACCCCCTTCCAGAACCTTCTAGCCGGTTCCCGGAGCTTCTCGACTGACTCCGCCTTTCACCTTCACCCCAGATACACTCCCCTTATAATAAAGCATTGCGTAATGCAGCCATGACCGCAATTACCACTGCAGGCCAACAGGTGTCACCCTGTCACTACACATGCTTAGGATAATGAATAATGATCCACAGCGAAGTCGTCAGCATGCTCGGCTATGAACCAATTCAATTCCCGCTCACAACGACGCACCAGTGACGATTAGTATCTGAACCGCTCCGCAGCCTCCCTTAGGTCGATTCAGCCTCAAATGACTACCTGGTGCGTCGTGTACACGTCGCCACTGTGGAGACAAAGGTAGCCGGGCGTGATGTTGGCCACTCACCTACCCCTTGTGTGCCATGTCGGCCTTCACAGGTGCTCGCCAACAGGGAATCTTTGACTTTGTTTGCGTTGCGTGCGCGCGTGGCGGATGAGAGGCATGTCCCCGCTGAGTGGCAGGGCGCGCACGCCCCAGGGTGATGTCGCAGGGACAGATAACGCAACGCGGAGTGCGGGGTGTAGCGGTATCAACATGGACGTGTGAGTGGGAGGAAATGTGCTGCTGCTGCCGCCGCTGCTACCGCGTGAGTAATAAATAACGTTACGGCACAAGGCAAGGCGATGCGATGCCGCAGTGAGCAAGCGAGAGTGGTGGTGGCGTCGGGTGACGCGTGTTGCAGGCCTACACGTGGCGGGGGAGACGCACGTGGCCGCGTGCATGTAGCGCACGTTCCGGCTGCGTGTGCGTGAGTGCGCGCGTGTACGCTTTGAGCGGTGGGCGCGCTGCGCTACGAACACGGCGACCCAAGTTGGATTGCCGTTCGCGGCCAACACACCGGTGACGATTACCTGGACCGCTTCTGCACCTCCCCTAGGTCGACTCGGCCTCAAATGAGTACTTAGTACGGTGCGTAAATCTTCGCCACTGGGGAGACAAAGGCGGCCAGGCGTGGTGCTGGTAACCCACCCCCTCGTGTGCCGTGCCGGCCTTCATAGGTGCTATTCGCGAACAGCACTTGCCCCAAAAGTCTCCTACGGCTTTGGTGCCTTCTACGTGTTGATGGGATTGTTTGATCTAAATTGATTATGATGCAATTGCAGTGCAATTGGGAGAGAGGGGTATGTATATATAGAACAGTGAAGCGGGTGGCGATCGCACCCAACAAGCTACATTCACGCTCGGCACTGTGAACCCGGCGACCTGCGTTCGATTAACAGCCACGGCTGACGTCGAGTGACGTCCGAAGCCGCTCGTCCCCCTCGAAACCACCTCGCCGGCCGGCACCGACCAGCGTGGTGAAGTATGGTCAAACAGACGACCCCTCCGTGGCCGACACTGCGTGGGCAGGCGTAATCAAAGGGATTGTAAAATTAGTATTTGCCGATTATTATTATTATTACTGCAGCATGTTAACGTTACAGAAATGTATTTCTGACAGACCTGTTCTTCACCTGAGGACGGCTGCTTGCGTTGTGGCCGAAACGTCGTGAGAATTATTTTATTATGTTTTATTTTTATTATTTTATTACTTCCCTTCTACGTGACTTTACCGAAAGAACCAAGAAGAGGTTACAGAAATAGTTGGGTACGTTTTTTTATAGATATAGGGTGTCCCAAAATTCAGGACACAGGGTTATTATATTTATTTTAACAAGTCAAATAGGGTGAACTATTTCCTTTTAACAAATGTTCAAACTGACTTCCATTACCATTGATGCATTCTTGAATTATCTTTAGAAATGAATTTCGGCCTTTTTCTAAGATTTCAGGTGTGTGATCTTTGAACATTCATCAATTACGTTCCATCTCAACTCAGTCAACATTTATTTCCATTTTTGAATGTCATATGAAAATGAAAAAGAAGAAATATATATATTAATAATGATAATAGATCAAATATTAACTTAAAGAATAAACATAAAAAAATGTATGCCAGTGTTTAAATCAATATAATTTTCTTCTCTCGTGCATGGCTGATGTAAATGCAGCGCAACAGCTAGAATTTCATATGCAGGTGGTGAAGCCAGATAAATGTAATAACCACGTGTGTCCTGACTTTTGGGCCACCGTATTCAGTGAAAATAGGCAGAGGAAATCAGGAAGGTCGTGGACCTGGACTTGAACAGGAGAGGGGAGTCCACAGCATGGCCTGCTGTGGAAAGGGAGTTCCAGACAATACTCACGTCAAATTGCACGCCCGTACGATGAGCTTGCTGGAATGTGAACGCTCTCTGGTATTTCCTACTGCGTTATGCTCAGTGGCCCGATTGAATAAAATATCTTCAGTGAAAAGTGCCCGTTCGTTTAAAATTTAATTTCGATGGGAAATTTTTACTGCATTTCCTCTGAAGTCCTTTAATGCAGCTAGCCACATATCTCTTTGGAGCACCATTGTAATGCACCTCAATCTACGCACGGACACAGGAGGCAGCTGGTGCATTCATTTCCAGCTGTGCATAGCGTCCACGTGTGCGTGTGTCTGTGTGCCGAGTGGCGAGCGGTAGTGTGGCGGTTAGTGCTACGAACCCGGCGGCCCGAGTTCGATTCCCGCTCAGGGCCAACACCAGTGGCGATTATCTGAACCGGTCATTGGCTTCCCCTAGGTCGACTCAGCCTCAAATGAGTACCAGGTGCGGTGTGCAAACATCGCTGTTGGGGAGACAAAGGCGGCCGGGTGTGGTGTTGGCCACCCACCCCCTCGTGTGTCGTGCCGGCCTTCATAGGTGCTACTCGCTAACAGCACTTGCCCTAATTACTCTTCAAGGCTATACGGGGATTTTTGTATTTGTTTGTGCCGAGCCGGCCCTCATATGCCCTAGTCCTTTAAAGGTTGAATTGACCAGATCCACTCTGCTTCTGAACAAACAATTGAGTGGATACCACATCTAAAATTACATATTTAATCTGACTCTTATCAATCAATACAAAATAAGAAGAGAAGTCGCTAACGTCACTTGCCCCAAAAGTCTGTTAAGGCTACACGGGGGATCTTTGTCATTTGTGAGTCAGTGTGTACGTGCGTGTGAGTGTGGTTCGGTTTAACGTTGCTTTTTTGCCTCTTGTTTTTTTTTTAAGCCACGGACGAGAAATTCAAGGAATTTCTAACAAAAGCGAGGAAATGTTGGCTTAACCGCAAGGTCAAGCGAAGGTTTTTTTAATTCTGGGTCGCCGGGTTTGCGGTTCAGTGGGTTTCGAGTGCGTGCGTCTTCCCGCTGTCATTGGGTCTATGGGGCACGTGTGCTCGCGCGTACGCACACTCGCTGCACACGTGTGTTCAATAGGGCGCACGATTCGTCAAAAGTTGTTTAACCCTACGCTGCATAAGTATTAACCATGAACGTGCCACCGACCCGAGATATTTTTTTGTTAGGAAACATTTTTTTTTTATCTCTTGCTTATTTTTTTTTGTTCTACACTGTTGTATTGTACTTTGTCTATGTGCTCCGTGCATGTCCCGCCCCCGCAGAAGAGTCACGCGCCATATCGGGCATCTGCGGGCATTTGCGTCGTTGACGCACGCATTACGCCCGAAGTAAAGTTGCGTTTTGTTCGTGAGGAAAAGAACTGGCGGCATGCGTTGTTGTCTTCCCCCACCGCGGGAGAAGCTGACACAAGCTTACAAGCCAGTCCATTAAGAGAGCATTTGTCCTGCGCGCACGAACTCGCGGACGCGTCGTGCGTGTGTCACTCGCACGCTCGCGCGTTCCCACGCCACGCGGCGCGCTGATCACCGCTCCGGTACGCGTTGTCACTGAAAAATCGCTTACAAATGAATGCTGACTCTTTTTTTAATTTCAAAGTATTTTGCTGCCAATCTTGCCCAACAACTGACAGAGATCTGGTCACTGGCATCGGTGCGCTGTGCGGTGGGTCTCGGTGGGTGAGTCTCATTCGGTGAGCTGTGTGTTTGGGTGGTGGTGGTGGTGTTGGGGTGACAGCATCGACGTCGTGGTAACGGTGGCAGTGTCGGGGTTGTGGCGTTGATGTCGAGATGGCGTTGATGTCGAGATTGATGGCGACGTTGGCGCTGGCAATCGCGCGTCTGTCACGGTGGCAGGCAGTGAAGGCCCCACGTGCTTGTGCTGTGCGTCGCCTTCCCACCCCCCCCCGCCCCACGCAGCTGGAATACACGGCGCGCCTCGACTTCTTGTGGCGGCTGCAGGCGCGACAGGAGGTTGACGACATGCGGGAGCTGCGCGAGCACAACGAGAACCTCCTGCGCAACATCCTGCCCAACCACGTGGCGCAGTACTTCCTGGAGAAGGACCGCGACAACGACGTGAGTGACCCTCGTGGCTCGTCAACCCGCAGTGGCCTTCGAATGCTGCCCGAGAGGGGTGGGTTTCCAGAAGCACGCGGCACGCTAATCGAGCTGCCGCGTATCCTGTCACCTCGCGAATCTCGACCTCCTGTCGACGGCTTTCATCTCGCTAATACGCATCTCGATATATGGAGCAATATATCTCGCCGCTGGGCCACTCCAAGAGCCATCGTGGACCGCACCACCAAGTGATGTATGTATGTTGAACTTCATTCGCGCCGTACATAGCCGACCGTGCTCATCAGAGGTGCGAGGGAAGGACGAGAAACCAAACACAAAAATAAATGCGTTTTCAAACTAGATTTAAAAGTGCATAGCTCCAGTGGCTTCCGAATAACAGAATGGAAGAGCGTTCCCGACGGCCGCGGAACGCGCGGCTGAAAGCGCACGACGTGGTGACCATCTTCGTTCGACGGCTAACCAAAGGCCGCTGCTGCTGCTACGATGGCCCGAATTGTTGTGATGGTTTATGCTTCTTGACGAGACCAGCGAGTCATTGCGGTTCTGTTGTGGCAAACACTTTGTGTTGCTGCCCGCTTCACACAGCCCCCTTTCTTCATCACTCGCTCGCACGTCCACAGCTTGCAATTGCCAGTGATGGATAGGAGGTAAGGGTGCAGCCCTGCAAGTGTTTTTTTTGCTCATGATACTGCTGCGGGAAGGGCCTCCTCCACGAGAGCTCGCTCGCTCTATAGGGCTGGGATGACCGATAGATGGACATACAGAGACACGGATCTGATGGGTAGACACACACATACACAGATCGACGGACAGACGGGAGTTTAGCGCGATGGTTTACCCTCCTTGACGAGATTGGCGAGGGTGTCGCCATTCATTTGTGGCGGGTGCTTGTGAAGCCGTTGCTGGGGGAGGGGGGTCGAGGTGGTGCTAGTGGTGGCTATCTCAGGCAGCCGTCTGTCCCCAACAAAGCAGCCTCACGCGCTCAAGGAGCCGAACGGAGAGCGGGCCCACCGGCCCTCCTCTGCTGCCCTCCAACGACCGGGGCGACGAGGACACGACCGTCGTACAGAGCGGTGCGCGGCGATGCTTCGTTCTCGGTGGAGCGGCCCTCGCCCCGCGGCGTCTCGGAGCGCTTGGTGAACGATGAAAGCCGCAGCAGTGATTGAAAATCAAAACATTCTCAGAAATGGGTTAAAAATAGGTTAAAAGACGTGCGGTTGCTGCAAAGAAAACAAACCGTCGAATGTCATTGACTTTCCTCGCCCAGAAGTGTTCGTCTTAATATTACATCTTCATCATCAACGTCATCATCATCGTCATCATCATCGTTGGCTATGGTCTATCCACCGCTGGGTGAAGGCATCTCCCACGGTGATCCATCCAGATCCCGCACAGGAGCTGAGCAGCGCCACACGCTGCACACTGCACTACCCTGACGTGCAGTGCTAGATTCAACACTGAGTCGTTGTCGTCATCACCAGCAATGAATGAAGGTCATCATTAAATCCAAAAGAAGCCGCCCTGTGCACTGCGCGTCACCACGAAGCGAAGCCTTTGTTGCCAACTGTGTGGAACACTGCCGCTGCCGCTGCCGCACTTGAATAGATTGCAATCCAGCCGGCAAAGCTTGCCCATCCCATGCCAGGGCAGGATGAGACATCGGCACAATTGCGCTTCCAAAGCCCGCAGGTGGCGGCCGTGCGTGGCTCTCGCGCCGCTCCACCGCGGTCGTAATGTGGAGTGGGCAGCCTACGTCCCACGCAGCTGCCCTTGACGCGCCATCCGGGGGGGGGGGGGCTGTGGGTCGGCGCGTCATCGCCCTGCGGCACACAGGCTTGCACACCCTACCGATTTTTAAATTATTTTACGGCCGAATAAACTTTTCGAGTGCAGCCCGTCCTACGGGCGAGGCTATCTTCCCCATCGGCTCAGTCGCCTTCCGTAAACTTTTTAAGCGGGGTTCCAGTAGCCACACGACCTCGTGCCACACAACCACCGCTATACCACGACGACGCGCCATCCCACGCCACGTCACACCACGTCACACCGCGTAACACCGCGTCACACCACGTCACATCACGTCACTTCACACCACGTCACACCGCGTCACACCACGTCACACCGCGTCACACCACGTCACACCACGTCTCCGTCTCTGCTTCCGCCAGGAGCTCTACTCGCAGCAGTACGAGAAGGTGGGCGTCATGTTCGCCTCCATCCCCGAGTTCGCGGACTTCTACTCGCAGACGGAGAGCAACAACCAGGGCGTGGAGTGCCTCCGCCTCCTCAACGAGATCATCGCCGACTTCGACGAGGTGCGTGCACGCTTTGACAACAGCAACAACAAGCACCTCCACACGGCCACCGCCGGTTGATGTTGTTGTTGTTGTTCGGCATCTGGCTGATGGCCATGGACAAGGAGCGATACACTTTCGAGGCGTGACGGGGGTGGTGGGGGGCTTTTTTTGTTCCCATTCGGAGACCGCGCTTTGTGTTTACAGCTGGTCGTAGCTCTGGCTCGTTTGCAGCTTGCTGGCACCCTTCTGTCCCATGGCTTTCTCGTCGTTTGCAGAAATTGCTTCAGATTGGGCTGTGGTCAGTTAAACACAAGCAGGCTTTCGCTACCAATATTGTCCACAATAAAGGGTTTTTTTGGGGGGGGTTAGATCGCGTAAATATAAACGTGCCGCTAAACCCGCCACCAGTCGACACAGCCAATTAGTAAGACTCGTCACGTAAACAGAACGTGCCCGATTAGTGACAACTTCAGCACGCCGGCTGTGTGTTGGAGAGTAAACCCACGACGTTTACAAATCGAGTGCTGTGACGTTCCGCTCGTGATTACGACAGCAACAACCACGAGCTTGCGTCATCCACACGCTCATCGCCCGCCCACTCCCGCCGCACAGGCGAACGAGGTCACCAGGTTTGACCTCCCCACGCGCCTGGCAGGTGAAACAACAACGGGGCGAGCTCCGTTAAGTCCCACTCCGCCGTCGCGGGTCGCAGTCGCCGCGTTCGTCGCGACGGACGTTAAAGACCCCCCCGTGGCGTCGCTCGCAAGCGTTGGCCGCCACCGCCGCGTGCCGATGTCGCGGATCCGACTTTTGCCAAATTTGAGAATTACACCGCAGAATTACTCAACTGGGATTAGACACGCGGTGCGGTAATCGTCACCCCACCACCCATCCCTGCCGGCAGCCTTTGTCAGCCGGTTAAGTGCAAACCTTCGACGTGATGGCGATTTGTTGGTGACACCGCCCGTTTGTTGCAGCTGCTCGGGGAGGAGAGGTTCCAGGACATCGAGAAGATCAAGACCATCGGCAGCACCTACATGGCCGCGTCGGGGCTCTCTCCCGAAAAACAGGTGACTGCGGTCGGAGTGGTCATGGTGCAGGTGGTGGTGGTTGCGCTACGAGCCCGTGCCAACCCGGGTTCGATGCCTGCTCGCGGGGTAACACCGGTGATGATTATCTAAGGGCGGCCCTGGGCCTCCCCGAGGTCGACTCAGCCTCAAACGAGTACCTGGTGTGCTGTGTAAACATCGCCACTGGGGAGGCAAAGGTGGCCGGGAGTGGTGTTGGCCCACGCCCGCTCGCATGCCGTGCCGGCCTTCATAGGTGCTCGCTTAAAATAACTTTCCCCAACACTATGTTACAATCTAGAGTTGAAGTTTTCGTGACTGCAGGGATCCATACTCTTTGGTTCTTTCGGTAAAGATTTCGCGACCAATATCTTCCACAATACAAGTTTTTTTTTGCGTTAGATCATCGTGTAAATATAAATGTGTCGATAAACTCGCACACTTCCCGACACAGCCAATTAGTAAGGTTTGTCACGTAAACAGAACATGCCAATTCATAACTAGTACAGCACACCGGTGTGTTGGAGAGCCAAGCCACAACAGTTACAATCTCTGAGTCGAGTGGTGGCGGGTTTAACGACGTATTTATATATTTACGCGATCTAACCCAAAAAAGTCTGTTACAGGCTATACGCCGCAATATGCAGCCTCGATGTGTCTACACACTCAAGATGAGGGATTTGACGACAGCGTCCTTGGCTCGTGACATTACCGCGGGTATAAGGGCACGATGGGGGGGGGGGGAGTAGCGACTTTAAAGGGGAGTCGGGAGGAAAGGTGGGAGGGGGGAAGGGTGGAGGGAGGGTAGGGGAGGTGAGAGGGAGGGGAAGGAAGGTGGAGGGAGGGGAGGTGAGAGGGAGGGGTGGTGGAGGGGGGGGGTGGAGGGAGGGTAGGGGAGGTGAGAGGGAGGGGGGGGAAGGTGGAGGGAGGGTAGGGAGGTGAGAGGGAGGGGGGAAGGTGGAGGGAGGGGAGGTGAGAGGGAGGGGGGGTGGAGGGGGGGGGTGGAGGGAGGGTAGGGGAGGTGAGAGGGAGGGGGGGGGAAGGGTGGAGGGAGGGTAGGGGAGGTGAGAGGGAGGGGGGGAAGGTGGAGGGAGGGGAGGTGAGAGGGAGGGGGGGTGGAGGGGGGGTGGAGGGAGGGTAGGGGAGGTGAGAGGGAGGGGGGGAAGGTGGAGGGAGGGGAGGGGAGGTGAGAGGGAGGGGGGTGGAGGGGGGGGTGGAGGGCGGGGTGGAGGGAGGGTAGGGGAGGTGAGAGGGAGGGGGGGAAGGTGGAGGGAGGGGAGGTGAGAGGGAGGGGGGGTGGAGGGGGGGGTGGAGGGAGGGTAGGGGAGGTGAGAGGGAGGGGGGGAAGGTGGAGGGAGGGGAGGTGAGAGGGAGGGGGGTGGAGGGGGGGGTGGAGGGGGGGGTGGAGGGAGGGTAGGGGAGGTGAGAGGGAGGGGGGGAAGGTGGAGGGAGGGGAGGTGAGAGGGAGGGGGGGTGGAGGGAGGGGAGTAGAGGTGAGAGGGAGGGGGGAAGGTGGGGAGAGAGGGGATTGGAATGTTATTATATATTCTTTAATTCACGGTTGGCCCTGCTCAATGGGTCTGCGGTGCTGGTTATTCGGTCTCGTTGGGCAACTTAATTGGGCACCCGGCGAGCCCCGGGGCGTTTTCGACTGAATATTGAAAACCCCGCTGAGATCAAAGGAGCGAGATACGTTTCAGGCGGAGAGAATGCCATTGAAACCCTCAGCTCAAGTTTCCTTCATTAAATCAAGATCCATACTTGCCAAAGTCAATTGCTCTATCTTTCAAGATGAGAAATTGCACTTGATTTGTTTCTTTTTTCCTCTCCGAATGAAAATAATAATAAAACAGCCACAATTCGATTCAAGTTTTATTGTTTTTTGTGTGTACATTGGTTCAATTCCTGACAAAAAAAATTATCATGCGAGCCATTTTACATTATTCATAATTATCCTCATTTACAGCCTGTGTCAGTCAACTGCTGGATGAAGGCCTACCCACACTGTTCGAACAAAGACGGTCACCGCATCGCGCTTTCAGATGCGCTTCTGCGGCCGTCTGGAACGCTCTTCCTTCCGATATTATAAAGCCATTGGAGCTATGCACTTTTAAATCTAAATTAAAAACGAATTTCTTTAGAACTGCTTTTTTGTGTTTATTTCGTTGCTTTCTCCCGTACCTCCGATTGTTGTTGTTGTTTGAGCAGACTTCACCGTGCTAGTCAGCATGGGTTGGCGAAGGTGGGTGATCGGGCCAGGACCGGCTCAGAAATCACTTGCCCGCCCATGTTAACCTTCTTCTTGGTTCTTTCGGTGAAGTCACGTAGAAGGGAAATAATAAAATAATAAAAATAAACAAATAATATGATATTATAATATATTATTTACCTTCTACGTGACTTTACCGAAAGAACCAAGAAGAAGAATCCCTGCAGTCACGAAAGCTTTAAATCATGTTAACCTTGTCCAAGAATATAATTCAGGTGACCGGCTTCATTGCGCACTGCGCCGACCACTGCTCGGCCATGTCCCCGACTCCCCCTAACCCCATGACTGATTGCCTACGTGAGTTGATTTTGTCCTTTATCAAAATCATCCCACCGTTGTTGCACCGGGGTGTTTAATTCCATGCGTAAATACATGTCCGTTTAATGTCACCAAAACGGTATCCCTTTTTCCCTACCGGCTCCTGAACACGTGGCGTTTAGATCGGTGAAATGATTGGCCTGAGCCTCCCTTTAACCCCGCCGCTATTATCTTTACCGTTCGTGCCTCTTTTTTTACACATCCCGAAAGTTCCGCACTTTTTTAAAAGAACATTGTAATGTTATATAACGTCGTTTATAAGAGTTATGATTTCGCGGCAGCTATTAAAGCCGCGTGGATGACAATAAGGAAACTTGCAAATCATGGACACGAGTGTTTGCCCAGACCCAAAACAACAACAACCAAAAAAAGATCCACCGATACGCAAATTGGACGACAGAATAACATCCCCGTTTCAAGGTGATTGAGATTGTAACAACGGCGATAATTGGTACGGGGCAATTTACACCGCTGCCATCATAACTTTTTCATTTGCGTGTTGTTGTTGTTCCGTACAATCCGTTGCACCAATTGGGCTCATGGCACCGTGTGTGAGTTGCGAGTGGGCTTCGTACCCCGGTGAATTATGCGGAGCAGAGTGTTCCGAGAAGTTTGGCGTTAAAAAATCTAAACAAGCGTGTTACCCCAGGGGCGAATACAAATCCCGCCCCGCCAAAACGTGAAATTCTTCGCATCGTGTCGCAAAGAAGTTGAGGACTTCGCAGAGGCTCCTTCACACGCAGGTGTTAGGTTAAGCTCGCGAGTAATCCAACACAAATTTGTAAAAAGTATTTTTTTTTTATCCAAGGAAGTCTCTTTCTTGAGTTGTCAGGATCCTTATTCTTAGGTTTTTTTTTTCGTTTAAGTCACGTAGGTAATAAATAATAATAATAAAATAATTATAAATGAAAATAACAAATTAAATCAAGGCCTTTTTTAAGGCAACACAAGTCTCCGTCTTCAGGTGGGACCGTCAAAGCCAAATTTACTGTATCAAGATGAAGACGGACACTTGTGTTGCCTCCGAAACGTCGTGATTTAATTTAGTTATTTTCATTTATTTTATTCTTATTATTTTTTACCTACGTGACTTTACCGAAAAAACCTAAGAATATGAATCCTTGCCGTCACGAAAGCTTCAAATCTAGAATGAGGATCCTTATTGATGAACATCCTGCTTGGGTTGCTTGCCCAACTTTCTTTCCGCACCTCCGATTCGCACGGCTGGCTACGTACGATGCAAAAGAAGTTCAACGTACGTACATTGTATGTAGACTGAGATTAGAACCTTGAGAATAAGAGCAAAAATGTTATTTACAGCCCCCTTGTCAATTCAATGCTGGAGGAAGGCCCTCACCACGCCACCGCCCGGGCATTGGGAGTTGCTTGGCCACACTTCGCCGCGTCGGTCAGTGTGGGTTGGTGTAGGGGTGGGGGCCCAGGACCAGTTGAGATTATTGCTCGGCACTGATGGCAGCCGTGGCTGGGGGTCGAACTCAGAATTCTACGTTTGTAGTGCAATGCGCTTGACCACTGTACCAACAGTCTTCCCTTAGTGGTTCTTTAAAAAAAAAACGTGCAGCCCTTTTCTCAATCCACTGCTGGATGAAGGCCTTGCCACGCCACGTCGACCACGGCGTTTGTTTGTCCATACCTCACCACGCTGGCTTGATGGTTTCTCACCTGGCTATGAAGAACGTCAACGGCCCGGTCTGCCTCTCACACTGACAGCGGTTGAGTTACATCCGCCACACTGTGATGGATGAAACGCAACCACCACCCCCCTCACTTCTATTCCTGCTTCTTCCCTCGCACCGCTCCACTTTGAGATTCCTCCTCCTCCCACCATCATCAACATCGTCTATTTTATTCCCAACAAGCTCCTACAGTGAGCTTGCTCAATGACAAGAAACGCGTTAAACTCTTACCCACCACAAGCTTGATCGTTCTGTTTGTTCTGGCCGCCGTTGACTTCCTGGGCCTGCCCTCAGAGACTGCGTGTAGGTAAATCGATGATGCGCTGCCACGGTGATTTTATTCACCGACTAAACACCGATGGCCGGGGCGTGCGTCTCCGTGCGTGCGTGTGTCTGCGTGTGTGTGCGTCTCCGTGCGTGCGTCTGCGTGTGTGTGCGTCTCCGTGCGTGCGTCTGTGTGCGTCTGCGTGTGTGTGCGTCTCCGTGCGTGCGTCTGCGTGTGTGTGCGTCTGCGGGTGTGTGCGTCTGTATGTGTGTGCGTCTCCGTGCGTGCATCTGCGTGTGTGCGTCTCCGTGCGTGCGTCTGTGTGCGTCTGCGTGTGTGTGCGTCTCCGTGCGTGCGTCTGCGTGTGTGTGCGTCTGCGTGTGTGTGCGTCTCCGTGCGTGCATCTGCGTGTGTGCGTCTCCGTGCGTGCGTCTGTGTGCGTCTGCGTGTGTGTGCGTCTCCGTGCGTGCGTCTGCGTGTGTGTGCGTCTGCGTGTGTGTGCGTCTGTGTGTGTGTGCGTCTCCGTGCGTGCATCTGCGTGTGTGCGTCTCCGTGCGTGCGTCTGTGTGCGTCTGCGTGTGTGTGCGTCTCCGTGCGTGCGTCTGCGTGTGTGTGCGTCTGCGTGTGTGTGCGTCTCCGTGCGTGCATCTGCGTGTGTGCGTCTCCGTGCGTGCGTCTGTGTGCGTCTGCGTGTGTGTGCGTCTCCGTGCGTGCGTCTGCGTGTGTGTGCGTCTGTGTGTGTGTGCGTCTCCGTGCGTGCATCTGCGTATGTGCGTCTCCGTGCGTGCGTCTGTGTGCGTCTGCGTGTGTGTGCGTCTCCGTGCGTGCGTCTGCGTGTGTGTGCGTCTGTGTGTGTGTGCGTCTCCGTGCGTGCATCTGCGTATGTGCGTCTCCGTGCGTGCGTCTGTGTGCGTCTGCGTGTGTGTGCGTCTCCGTGCGTGCGTCTGCGTGTGTGTGCGTCTGCGTGTGTGTGCGTCTCCGTGCGTGCGTCTGCGTGTGTGTGCGTCTGCGTGTGTGTGCGTCTCCGTGCGTGCATCTGCCTGCGTGTGCCAGAACTCCGAGGACGAGTGGGCCCACCTCAGCTGCCTCGCCGACTTCGCGCTGGCCATGAAGGAGACGCTGCGAGACATCAATACGCACTCCTTCAACAACTTCGAGCTCCGCGTGGGTACGTTCGCATCGCTAAGAGGTGGTGGGAGCATCCTTGTAAAAACGTGATAACCCTCAAACGCCCATTGCCCAGGAAGTAAAGTTTTTTGTTGGGTGTAGTGGAGACCAATTGGAAGACTGAAGGGCAGATAGTTGGATTATGTGGGTTCGGATCTTGGAGGACACGTGCATACTCCCTTGCATAAAGTCTGTAAGCGATGGGCAAGAAGGCACACATTGTGAGTGCGAGTTGCAGTTACAACATGCGTCTTGTAGTAGGTTTTTACCCTTTAAACTGGTACAAAACTGACACCTTTATACAAGGCATCATGTTTGCAATAACCACAACACAAGCAGTCAAAATGCAAACAAAAAGAAACAACTCTGATAATGATCGTCTTGGTTCTTTCGGTAAAGTCACGTAGAAGAGGACGGCTGCTTGCGTTGTGGCCGAAACGTCGTGAGAATTATTTTATTATGTTTTATTTGTATTATTTTATTACTTCCCTTCTACGTGACTTTACCGAAAGAACCAAGAAGATGAATCCCTGCAGTCACGAAATCTTTAAATCGAAATTTAATGAAAATGATATGCACTGTCCTTGAAGTTGATTGGTCCACACCCGAGACAGCTTTTCTTAGAGCCTAGTCTCCATTGGTGTTGGACCAGATGACGCCAAAAGGCGTACAACTCAAAAACAGCGCACTATCAGAATATTGAGAGCTCGGGGTAACGTGCATCTTCTTAGCTATGGGGAAGAAACCGGAGAACCCAGGGGAAACGCATTCACCACTGGTAGAGAACGCAACTCAAGTTCTTTACACGCGTCTCTGTGTCGACCTCGCAGCCTGTGCGTGATGATCTGTTGAAGGGTAGAGAACGTTGGCAGCGAGGGGGTGGTGGTGGCATTGACGGTTCTCGATCTGGCACAGCGAAGAGGTCGGCAACCACGCGACACACAGATATCTCCTCTCAGCCCGAATCGATCAATAGAGACACCCCCCCCCCTAACCACCGCTCCCCTCCCCACCCGCCTATTACGAGTGCCACTGTTTCTACAGAAGCCCTAATTTCCCAGCGAGCGCCAAGCACGGCGAGGGGCAGTTACTGTGAAAAATAGCAACGGGTGCAATTGCGTTGGCCCATTACCGGACATAACGAGATAGAGCGGTGGCAGGCCGATAACCACCAAGCCCCCCGGTGAAGTGGCTAACTCGGGGAAGATTGCTTACAGCAGACAGGGCCGCAATGGATGTTGCTAATGTTAATGCATCGCTAATAATAACAGTGATCCATTGCTGGATGAAGGCCCTCTCTATGCCCTGTCGGCAAGGCTGTAGCCATGGAGTCAACATTGTGGGGGACCAAATCTTCCAGGGTGTCTGGGGGTCCCAACCCAGAAAAATATCTAAATTTTAAAACTAATTTCTTGCCTAAAATATTAAAAAATTCACTAACACATGGGATGGACTTTTTATTTATTTTTTACAATAATGTCTAATAGTGTATTGCATTACATTGCTCTGTTTTTACTTTTTAACCATTTCTTGTTTCATTGCATGTAATGGCAGAGATTATGGATTAATAAAGAACAACCATAACCACAATCATATAAACAGAAATCTATGCATTGATTTACATGAAGACAAGTCCAGATATTGTGGCAAAGGTTTAGCAAAGTGTTGTTTTTATTTACATAGCATAGCAATTAGTGTTTTATAGCAATATATTGGGGGGGGGGGCATTTTGAGCATATTTGAATATTGGGGGGGATGTGTCCCCCCCAATATATATTATAATTACGACCCTGCCTGTCGGTCGTTGTGGTCATTTGTACGCATGTATGTTGCACTTCTTTAGCACCAAATGCATATTTCATTGTGCGTGTTAGTGTGGGTTAGTGCGGGTTAGTGCAAATCAGTGCGTGTAAGTGTGGGTTATTGCTGGTGAGTGGGGGTTAGTGCCGGTTGGTATGGGTTAATGTGGGTTGGCAGGGAGGAGGAGAGGCGGAATTTTACATCCACGACATGTTCGTCACCGGGGTTATTTAACCATACTTCAGGCTGCCCTGGTTATTACCGCATCGCGTCCATTCCCACTTTGGAATTCCCTCCCATCATCGTTTCTTCTCCCAAGCTCTTACAACAATAACCCTGCTCGATTCAAGAAACGTGTTTACGTTCATCTAGGCCGCGGTAGCGAGACGTTAACTACCACAGCTGGTATGGAGGAGGTCGTGGGTTTGATCCTGACCCTGATGCCTGTATATTTGTCATTTGTATGTCTTTCTTTCCCCGTGGTCGCGTGGGTTTTTTTATCCGGGTCCTTCGGTTTTTCCCTCGACATTTAGAATCAACATGCATTTACAGAGTATTTGGTTGTTATAAATGTCCACGCAATAAGCGACTTCGTTGAGACAATGCATTTGTGTGGCCAGGTCGCTTCTGAAAAAAGAGCTATATAGCATCAGTGCGCCTTACCTGGTTAAATAAAAAAAAAGTTAAATAGTTATGATGCCTTTCGATTTAAAGCTTTCGTGACTGCAGGGATTCATCTTCTTGGTTCTTTCGGTAAAGTCACGTAGAAGGAAAATAATAAAATAATAAAAATGAAACATAAGAAAATAATTATCACGACGTTTCGGCCACAACGCAAGCAGCCGGCTGCTTGCGTTGTGACCAAAACGTCGTGAGAATTTATTATGTTTAATTTTTATTATTTTATTATTTTCCTTCTACGTGACTTTACCGAAAGAACCAAGAAGGAGTTATGATGCCGTCAGTTTCGCATTTGCGGATTTTAGGGCCCATGCTCCCTAAATGTAAAAATAACATGAATAACTAAAAATGTAAAATCATCATCGCTCGTCTTCCCGTTCGGCTGCGGCACGGCACGCGTTCCGCAGGCATCTGCCAGGGCCCCGCGGTGGCGGGCGTCATCGGCGCGCGGAAGCCGCAGTATGACATCTGGGGCAAGACGGTGAACCTGGCGAGCCGCATGGACAGCACGGGCCTCAGCAGCCGGATCCAGGTGCCCGAGGAGACCTACCAGATCCTGCGCGGCCGCGGCTTCGCCTTCGAGTACCGCGACGAGATCTACGTGAAGGGCATCAGCGAGCAGGAGGGCAAGCTGAGGACCTACTTCTTGATCGGCCGCGTGAGCCCCACGCCGCTCGTGACGTACCCGCGACGGCTCGCTGGCCAGAACTCGCTTGCCGCGGTCGTCTTCAGCCTCGTGCAGTCGCGCAACCGCCAGAAGCAGAAGGCGGCAATGCTGAGAGACGGGGGCGGCGGCGGCGGCGGCGGCGGTGGTGGCGGTGGATCGGGAGCTGTGGGAAGTGGAGGTGGCGGCGGTGGCGTTGGCGGTGGCGTTGGCGTTGGGGGTACGGGCGGATCGGTGGGCGTGCCGCGTACGTTCAGCGCGCACAGCAACGGCGGCGGGCGCAGCGGCAGCAGCAGCAGTCACTTGCAGCAGCAGGCGCAGTCGCCCAGCAGCCCTCTGCCGCAGCTCCTCAAAGTGCCGGAGACGCACCAGCAGCAGCAGCAGCACCAGAAGGTGGAGCCGGCCGAACACGCCGTCCCGTAGCGAGCGCCGGTCGCGACGCTAACGCGGACCCGGGCCGGGGTCCGTTTGAAAGAATGAGAGAGAAAATGAAATGGGTTTGAAAACGACGAATATAAAGTGGAATATTAAAAAAAATGTAAGTGATGGTGATGAGGGAATGAGAAAATGGAACAAATATGGCTAGCAAGGATGCAGTTGCATCTTTTTTAAAGGTTACGTAGCTGAGCATGTCACGCTTCTATGACAAGTGCCAGTTTTTGTTTTCTTTTTAAAATTGTGTTCATTGGACAGTGTTGATCGACACTAACCCATGCAGTGTTTGGCGTGTTTCGACGCAATAGTGTAACGACGTGCAATGTACCGTCCCAGCACCTTTGATGGCCCCAACTCCTGGCCCTCGCGAACCCACGTACCGGTGTCTTGATTCTGGTTGTTCTTAAAACTTACAATAACGCAAAAAAAACATTGATGAAAAAAAAATTTATTCCGTCTTCGTTACATTCCTAATTCAATGCGGCAGTGTTAAGCACTTTGACTATGTCCTACTCACTGCTAAGCATTACGACCAAAGGCAATCAGGCAGGACTGATTATGATTTGAATGCTTGCGACGGTTGTAGCCTGCTGGCTTACGTTCCTGTCAGCCGGCACCGTGTTACTTTGCCCCCACAACTTGCGTTGTACAATTAAGAGCGCAGCATTGCTTGACCGTGCGTATTAGACAGTGGGGCTTAACGCTTCGGGCTAATGTACCCTAAAGAGAAGGCTACAAAAGACACAGACACAATACATTATATATATGCGAGCGCGTGTAATATATTGTATGCATACTCTAAAGCGGCCGTTTGGGAACAGATGCGAGCCGTGGGCTGCTGCGTCCGATAGCAGCAGAAGCCACCGGGTCGGTGATGATGATGAGAGAGACGCACGGAAGACCTCCCGGCCGTGCCGTGCCATGCGCGAGACAGCCGGGGCGTATCCCCTTGTAGCCCCCTACCCTGTGAGTGACCCCCCCCCCCCCAAGCCTCCTCCTTAGCCAGCCCGTTGCCCCCCCCCCCCCCTTCCCCTCGCCTCCCATGGGCGGGGAGGCTCGGTGCATGCGTCCGGTCCCCCTCTTCTTGGCGTCACCCTCAGAGCGCAGCCGCCGATATTTCGCCGCGCGCGTCGCAGAGCCGGACGATTCAGCCGGGCGAGCAAGCGAGCGAGCGTGCGGGCGCTGCTGAGCGGTGCGCGCGCGCGCGTGACCTTCGTTGCAATACTGCCGAGCCCGTGGCGGTGTCGATCGACGATGCACCCTGCCGCCGCCCAAAGCCACTGGGGGCGCGAACTTGACGGTCGGCTGAAAACACGGGAGAAATAAATACCGTCATGGTACATTTTTTAACGCACTCGCACGCAAGCACGCGCGCAAGCACACGCGCGCACACCTGACAAAATCGGAATGCCCCGCAGCTAATCGTTAGCGCCCGTGCTTATTCACTCGAGGCTGCTAATGCATGCATGGCAGGGTTACGCAGAATATACGAAGGGGCCATTCCGTTGTGTGTGGCGCAGTCACGCTCTCCGTGTTGGGATGGCAGAGGCTGGTGGCATCGTTGCCTAGCAACCTCCTCCCCCCCCCCCCCCCCCCTAAAAATGGGATTCTATGCAGGTTATTTCCATCTGCTGGTGCGACGTAATAACGAGATAATGAATACACAGGCGGGACACGGGGCTGCAGAGCGATCCGTTGGTTTTGGGAGGGGAGCGCGGGGCAGGGGGGGGCACTGTCGAAATGCCATCAGCCACTTGCCGTGGCTTGCCCCCGGGGGGAAAAAAACAAAAAAACTAAGCCATTCATCAGTGTCATTTATGTTTTTTAACATAAAGATAACAAAAAAACACTACTTTATTGCAAAAAGAAAAGCCTTTCACCATATATTGGTTGTGTAAATAGAATTCACAAAACACATTCTTGACCTTTTTGTATACTGTACATTGTTTTAAAATGTGTTTCTTTTTTTCCCCGACAAATTAATTGTACATAATGGTGGAAAATATTTTTTTTGGGGGGGAGGGAATTTTTTTTTGGTCGTTTCTTTAATTTTTAATAACTTTTTTTTGTTAAGCGATGTTTTAAAAATATATATTACGTGCCAGCACCTCTGTGAGAGTTTTACATCGTAACAAATAAATGGGTAGTCATTGTTTATTTCTGTTCGGCGAGCTTTTATTTTTCTATTTACGATCATCGCATGACTGGTCAAACAACGAAAGGCGATCTCGGTTTTTTTTTTTAAATAAAGGGGAGTTCTGCATTGCTCAACAACAACAAAACGTGCGATTTAAACGTGGATTTAAATATCGGTGCATGCTCGGGTTGTGGACAGAGCTCTCGTGTGCAATGGCGTGCCTTTTTGTTTGCTTTACTAAGACACAACAACAACAAAAATATGCATCCACCTGTCTGGTTTATTGGTAAGAATTATGCTGTGTATGGGTTTTTTTGTATTCGTTTAATTTTGAGCGATAAAAAAAGCGGAAAATTCTGATGGAACTCCGAGGTCATTGAATTCAGCAGTCGCGTCGGTAGTACAGGTGATTGCCTCGCTCCGACACAAGCGTCGCGAGACGACGGATGTAGCCCAGACGATGTCGAATGGTCCCCGTGAAGGGCAAACCACTCGAGAGATTCTCAGATGCGGTCCGAAGCGATTCGGCCATTCGCCGACGTTTTCTCGGCGATTTGCAGATACGCCGCCGCCCTACGACTTGAAACACGTGGACGGTGCTGAGAAGTCGTGTGGTCCATGGGCGATAAGGGTTTGCTGGTCGTAGCCACAGACGCACGCAGCAATGAGCCGGTGATGGAAATCCCACGTTCCTATGACGGCGGTGAGTACAGCATATCCATAGGACAACGCACGGTCGACTTTGTCACAAAGTGCTACCTATTTTATATACCCCGCAGGGGTGATGGGCTGAGTCTAGCCTCAACCTGGATTTTAACTCTGAGCCACCTGACCCGTGACCAGCCATAGGTGACCAGCCATAGGTGACCTGTCATTCATAGGTGACCAGCCAGAGGTAATCAGCCATAGGTAACCAGCCATAGGTGACCTGTCATAGGTGACCAGCCAGAGGTAACCAGCCATAGGTAACCAGCCAGAGGTAACCAGCCAAAGGAAACCAGCCATAGGTAACCACTTCTGACTTTATTACACCCATTTACATGTCAAGCCCCTTTTATCAATAAACTGCGGGACATATACCTTCCTATGTAGCGTAGATCATGGGGGTTTCTGAACTTACTCGTTATAGACCAGGCTAGTTACTGCGGGTTGGTATCACCTCGCCACTGATGTTCGCCGTGATCGGAAATACAACTCAGCTGGTTGGGTTCAGAGCACAATGCACCATCTGCCGCATCACCGCTCCACCCTCAATGAAGCAAAAAACTAACAGCCGAACGGCCGTTGTGACACTACCGCGTGGAAGTCGTGTCACCGGGATAACAATACACTTCGTCCTGCAGCACATCCCCATCAAACTATTCTGTTCACGCGCTCTCTGTGCCGCGGGTACATTAAAACAAAATATGCCGAACATTTAATTAGCACGGTTATAATGAGCCTACTTTGGCAAGCTTAAAGCTGCAATCCGCGTGGCGGATTTCGAGAAAAGGTGTAAAATATAACACCCGGCTCCCAATCCACTCCGCGCGCGCGCCCTCCGCGGATAAAACCGCAGTGACATCAACGGCCCAGTAAGACGCACAGATCCAGCGACTCAGTATGGCTCGTAGAGGCAAGTGAGCTCAATAGGCACCCATGACGGCTGCCACAACAACCCACAATGCAATTCAGTGAAGCGGCGCAGCCAACGCCGCGCGTGGCCGCTTGTGTCTCCCCGCAATGCTGAGGTTCACACGCTGGGTCTCGAGCTCATTTTAAGGCTGACCTCTACTGTGCGTGGGCTTGAGGTGACTTGCCGGGATCTCAGAGGTAGCTCTGTGGCATCCACTTCCGTGGGCCGTTGCGCTGCTCTGCGAGAGTTTCCGAAAGGATGTTTGGGCTCGTGACGGCGACGTGATGCCGAGAGCACGATCGAGATTAAAGTGGCGGGCACATTTAAAAAAAAAAAACGGATGATTTATTTATTTTTGAATCACAGTTGCTGAGCGCAGTCTCACTGGCCCAAAGTTACAAGCAGCCAGCAACAGACTGCACTATAGAAGATCTAATGGATTAAAGTGAATGCTTCACATGTAGGCTTTCGCGGCCAATTTTAATGATATTGGTTACTACTTTCACACTTCTGGCAAAACGCCGGATGATGCTGGTTGTAATTACCAGCAAGACGTCGTACTCAATTGTCAATGTTGTTGTCGGTTTGCTCTCCAACACAGCGGTGGTGCTGAAGTCGTAACAAATTGGCAACGTTCTGCTCACGTGACAACCCTTACTGATTGGCTATGTCTGGTGGAGGTGGGCGTAGGACACATTTACACGACTTTGTCATGAAAAAGTTTAAGCGTTTCTCTATTCGCCAAATTCATACTGAATCGGTGGAATTACAAAGTGGAGCGGTGCGAGGAAAGGACGCAGAGTGTTGTGGCCTGTAGTGTGATGGCTGAGACACGGTGTGGTCAGTCTGGGAGATCGTAACCTCAACTGACAGGCACTGACCGATTCGGTGAACACTTGCCACTGGTGTGCTTGGACAGAAATCGAACCCAGATCACAGGGATCGTAAGGTATTGCGTGGCCCACTGCACCACCACTCCCGTATAGCCTTACAGACGGCTGCTGGGTCAAGTGCTGTTAGCGAGCACCTGTTGAAGCTACCGCGGTACACGAGGGTGTGGTGTGGCCAGCACCATTCCGGGACTAACTTCATCTCCCCACCGCTAATGTTTACACGCCGCATTAGGCACTCGTATTAAGGCCGAATCGACTCAGCGGGAGGCCCAGGAATGGTTCTGATACCACTCACCACTGATGTGAGCTGTGGCTAGGAATCAAACTGAGGTCGTCTGGTTCATGGCACGGTGCGCTATCCCCTGCGCTGCCACTCGACCCCCCGGCTGAACATTTTGATCTATTATTGAGATCGCGGGGAGGCTCGGGGATTAGAGCACTGAGCCGGTACCACTGATGTCCTGGGTTTGCATCCAGTGATTAGACTGGGTACCCAAGTCTAACGATTTGATGGTCTCAGTACGGTCATCAATAAGCACACACACACAAAACAATAACGTTGCAAATGGGTTCCACTTGATGAGACGAATTGCCACTGTGAGACCGGGCATGAGACGAACATTCTTTGCAGGTCAAATAAAGATGTGACCCTAGTCTGGATAAAGAGGTTCATGGAAGTGAACTCGTACGTAGTTCTGTGACATCACGTTCCAGGGCCATTTTCTGAAAAACACATGGTGATGATGATGCACTGCGAGCTACAGAGTTCCGAATGGAAATCTCCTTCGGCACAATACTGATTAACACAAATGAAGTGTTATTAAAATATATATTTCGCAATACAGCTTAGGAAGGATTTGGATTTTTTTAAGACATAATTCTGCTTGTTTAGTCATTTTCAGGAGGGTCCTGCTAAGTTTGTAGGGAGGCGACAATTAACTGTTTGAGAAGAGATTTCCCCCTTTTTCTGGCAACAAAACAGGTGTTAAGATGTTAAAACACCAAACTGAAACCTTTTACAAGGAATCATGTCTGCATTAACCACAATACTTGTGCTCAGAATGCAAACAAAAACCATACTCTAATAATATATGCATTGTCTTTCAAACTGATTGGTCCACACCAGAGACAGCTCTCTTTTGAGCCTCGTCTCAAAACGGTGTTAGACCAGAGGATGCCAAAAGGCATACAGCTCAAAGACAATGCACCATCAGAGCAATGAGAGCTCGGGGTGAGCAGCTACATCATGGGACCTCCTTTGCCAGTACCAATATATGGGAAAAGCTTTTCCCCTTTATTCTATTTCCCAATAAAGTTTTTTTTTTACGTGAAAACATTAAATGTAAACCTCCGCCAACACCAGGCGACCTACTTTATTGCTCACTGCGCAATGCTAAGTAACTCTGTCGACTGTCGTGCCCATCTCTTATCGAGCGTCGCGGAGATAATTCATCCACGGGGGGTGGTGGTCGTGAGTGCTGATAATTGTTTTTTTGCCCTTCTATCTGGCAACAAAACTGACACCTTTTTTACAAGGAGTCATGTTTGCATAGACCACAATACCTGCAGTCATAATGCATTATGACTGCAGGTATTGTGGTCTATGTAAACATGACTCCTCCGTAAAAACGTGGCAGTTTTGTTGCCAGATAGAAGGGCAAAAAACCAATTATCATATTTTTACTGGCAAATGAGATTCCAATGGTGGTCGTGAGTGCTGTCAGCCAGCAGAGGGCGACAGAGTGCTCCCAACAGTCACATCCAAGTTCCACTCCGGGTTTAAAAGGCTTCATATTTTTAGGTTTTTTCGGTAAAGTCACGTAGGTAAAAATTTTAAATTAAGAAAAAATAAATAAAAAATTTGAAAGCACTGCAGCGGCGTGGCTATCGACAGCGTGCAAGGCTGTGGCAACGTGCACCAGGGGCCACGGACCAGAGGTTGGGTCCAGGCACCGGGCTACGGAGAGGGAGGACTGAGAGACATTGGACAGCCCCCCCCCCCCCCCACCATTTAATTAATTGCACAATTTTTCTTATGGACAGTTATAGCAGACGAACACTCTAAAAAGCATGTTTCTAAACAAGCAGGCACAGCCGAAGTTATTTTGTACAACCACAGCAACTGAATGGTTACTTCGCCTCGAGTGTTTACGAACAAATACCTTTGGAGGTTTTACATAGGATGGACTCCCAGTCCAGCAGTGCACAGTTTGGACAAATTGTTGTGAGCCTAATTCATCTTACAGCTCTCGAGTAATCCACTGCTGAATGAAGGCACCCCCCTCCCCATGCTGTGTCGACAGTGGAAGGTGAAGCGGTCACACTTCGCCACGTTGATAACTGCGAGTGCGTCTCGATGAATGGTGGAAGGCCGGACCGGACCAGATGTCACTTGAATTTGCCACTGATGTTAGCCGGGGCCGATAATCCAACTCAGAGTTACTCGTACTGTATGAGAGTACAGTGCGCTTACCACTGCGCCACTGCTCCCACAGCGTTTATATGAAATAAAGTGAAAGGTAAAAGCGCAACCCTGCAATTGCTTGCTCACGCCGCTGCTGGCAGGTAGGGCCTCTAGAAGGTATTTGGCCTACTCTTCCACGCTGGCCAGGTGTCTGAAGAGGGGGAAGGGGGTGTTAAGAAACTTACACCGCTGCAAACAACAAAGATCCCCCGTATAGCCTTTAACAGACGGTTGGGACAAGTGCTGTTATAGCGAGCATTTATTAAGGCCGGCAGAGGGTGGGTGGCCAGCACCACGCCCGACCACCTGTATCTCCCCAGTTGGCGATGTTTTTTTAGGTACCGCACCAGGTTACTCATTTGAGGCTGAGTCGACCTAGGCGAGGCCCTTGGGAGCGGTTCAAACAATCGTCCCTGGTGTTGACCGTGAGCGGGAATCGAACTCAAGGTCGCCGGTAGTTTCATAGCGCAGCGACTCACACGCGCACGCGGGCATGGCTCTCACCGCATATTCGCGCGGTGCGCATGCGATGACCCCGTTTGGCCTCAAGAAATCTGCATGGCCATAGGAGATTGGGTTCGGTGTTCGCGTCCGCTCACGGGGCGTGCCGCGCGGCGACACGGCTCGGATTATATGGGAGACCACACAGAACGCCGAGCTCAAGACCCGCGCCTTATCGCCTTTTTCAAGGAGCAAGATCTGTCCAGATATCTGGAAATGTGAGTCTATTAAAGGTCTCACAACCACGAGCCGTGAACATAATAAGCGGCAGCCCGAAAGCTCCCACCATATCCACACACTCACCCTCCCCACCGTCGATGCGGTTGGCCTTGACCGACTCATGCTCGAAGGCTGTTGCGGCTAGGCATGCCGTGGCGTGTTTTGTACCAATTGTTCACGCTGAAACAGAGAAGGAAAAAGCCGGGACGGCTGCAAGGCCCCCCCGCCACCCCCCGCGGTTGGCTTTGTTTGGAGAGCAGATCGTGCGTGTCCATGTCTGTCTCTTCGGCAATCAAAGTGGTGGGTGGCTGTTAAGATCTGAGCTTCTCGCTAACAGCTGCCAAACGTGAGTCGGGTGATCGTTCATTATTGAGTGGAGCGAGATGGCTTTGGAGTCATTTAACGGAACGAGAAGTGATGGGCATGAGTATAATCTCAAATTAAAACGATCCTGCTTCTGCTGCTGATAACAACGATGCTGGTTTTGATGCTGATGATTATTATCTCGAATTATTTTTTTGATGTAATGTTACGCCTCTATGTACTCGTACAGATATTTTTCGTTCAATCCACTGCTGGATGAAGGCCTCTCCAGGCCGTATAGGTCTTGAGGATTGTTGGACCACACTTCACCATGCTGGTCAGTGCGGGTTGTTCAAGGGGAGTGGCCCAGGACCAATTCAGATAATCATCACTGGAATCGAACTCGTGTCGCCAGGTTCGTAGCGCAGCTTGCTCACCACTGCACTACCGCTCCCCACACATCAGACAAATACAAAGGTCCACCGGTATAGCCTTAACAGACTGTAGAAGCAAGTGCTGTTGGCGAGCATCTAAGAAGCCCGGCACGGCACACATCAAATACAAAGATCCCCCATATAGCCTTAACAGACTGTTGTGGCAAGTCCTGTTAGCGAGGGGGCGAGTGCCTAGCACTAAGTCTAGACGCCTTTGTCTCCCTCGAGGAGATGTTTACACACCGCTCCAGATACTCATTTGAGGCTGAGTCGACCTAGGAGAGGCCCAGAACCGGTTCAGATAATCGTCACAGGATACATGCACACACATCACAGCATACTCCCGCCCATGCAGTTAGCACACACGCACAGCAAGCAGCAGGACAACCTCAACCTTCAAAGTATACAGTGATATCACCAGAGCAAAGTGTAGCGGCAAACGTGACTGGGATTTTTAAGTCTTATTTTTCTCATTAACGAAACTTGAAAAGTCATCTCGGACAGCCCTGAATAACCCGTCAAAGGTTTATAGCTACATGAAAAAAACATTTGGGATTTGGGTGGGTTTTTTTTGCTTGCATCTTCCTTTGAAAAAAAAAGATTTCAGCAACCACACGAAAATATCTATTTCTGTTCAAATGAGAGCCTTTGCCACGAATTAGCAGGACCTTTGTACCGCGCTGGACGTGTTCTTGACGCGCCGGGTCGTATACGTTGCATCTTCGCGAGCAGTGGTTACATTTGAACTTAGCATAGCCGCGTGCGTCATGACCCATTTTCTTTGGATGTCATTACCCACATTTGTGTCTGCTGCACGATCGTGTGGGTGCAGGGGTGGGTCGTGGTGGGTTTTTTTTCTTCTCGAGATCAATGGTGAAGAGGTGGTGGCCTCCTCTGAGCTCTGGCTAAAGGTGGTGGAACCCGAAATTTGCACATCAATTGGCGTGGCCATTTCGTCAGTCATCGTCCCCGGTTCGCAACAAAAGAGCCTTGAGTACAACCGAGTGTGTTTTTTGTGTGTGTGTGTGTACGGACGTGTGCGTTTGTACAAAATGTCAGAATGCGCAATCATTTTCTGCAGTTGGAAATAGCTTCGAGCTTTCAAACGGCCGGGTGCGAAATGTGCGCAAGAACGGTAATGCCACCTGAAAAGACGGATCATGCTGAGATTCTCGTTACGACTTGCTGTTATGTTATTTGTTTCTGGAATGCGTGCACTTTTTTTTACTTCTGGCTGTTGAATTTTCCACTTGCTTGCATCAATGTACAACAATATCAGTGACCCAAGATTTTAATAATATACCATAAGTTTATTTTTTCCCCTCTCTTTACATTAAGGGGATGTTGCTTATCGGTGGTGGACAAACAAAGAGACCCAGTAGTTCTGCCTCGATACATACAGAAAACTATGCAGCAACTATACAATAACTATACAACAACGATCCAACAGGTCGATGCTTTGGACAACGGCCGTGCTTCAGAGCAGAGACAGAGAGGTCAGAGCGATTGACCCACGGGTATTTTGAGATCGAACTATTCTCTTTGAGGCTCCTGAGAATGCCGGGACATTTTAATAAGGCGACAAAACAATGGTCATGGTGACCAGTTTTTTTCCATTTGAAAACGGGGTTCCCAAAAATCCCTTCAGAAGTCAAAATATACGGATGAAATATTGTCCTGAGATCATTTACATTTAAAGGAAAATCATCAGAAGTCACTGCAAAAAAACAAGGAAAATGCCGCACTTCCAATCGTGTGTCACTGCAAATTTTACTAAAGGTGTTGTTTATGAAACTAGACACTGACTATGCACAACGCCTGGGACAATTAGGATCTATATCTTGATGCACATTGATACATAGTGTGTTGCGAAACCACAAATCACTTAACAAATGAACTGACAAACGCGCATCCCTCTGCAGAATTGTATTCTCTGTCAACCTATGGACCCTCAGGACTCAAGGCGAATGTTATCCAAAACACATTTGTATGAGCCGCCAAACAAGATGGGTTACAACCTTCTGGGTCTCAAATACGTTGTTATTTTTTTTGTAAATGATAACTATTTGCGGTTTCACGTCGTTTCGTTATTGGACTTATGCAGTAATTAAAACATAGCCTCATTTAGTATTGCATCATTTGGTTGTACCGTGCACATCAATGGAGCCCAACAAATATGGGCATTTGCATGAAAAGCTTGATTTTGTTTGCATAATTTCACAAGTCTTTAAATGTCTTGATGGGGTTGTGCGAGCCCGTGCGTTTGGTTTAAGTGAGCTCAAATGGAAGGTTTGGGAAACGGTTGCGTAATGTCAGGTAAGGCCCACTGAGCTGTTTAGCCCTTTTCAGAAGCGACCTGACCGCAAATGATAGCTCAACGAAGTGGTTTATCACGTGCAAATTTAGAGTAGGCAAATACTGTAAACGCATGTTTATTAATGCGAGAGGGCGGGGACATGAGGACATGGAGAAAAATCCACGCGACCACGGGGAGAGACATGCACACTCCAAATCTACAGCAGTGTCAGGGTCGGGATCGAACCCACGACCTCCTTCATATCACGCGAGGAAGCGAGCATTCCTCTACCGCGGCGCCCCTGAACCGGTCCTGGGTGCCTCCTCAACTTTGACCAACCCTCACTAAGCCCACATGGTGAAGTATGGTCAAACAACGCCAATGACCGACCAAGGGCTACAAACCGTGAATTCTTACATCACTGGTGTTGGTCGTGCTAACATCAGAAGCGTATATCAACAGCAAGCCATGTGCTATATTAAGCAACACATTATTGCCTTGGTGCTGATAAAACAAAATGCAGTAAATCTGCTGACGTAAAAATACAGTGTGCCACTTGCTTCTCAAAGTCGTAAAAATTCGATCGGTGGCAGGTCAATAAACAAAACTAGCTGTGAAGCACTTAACCAGCTGAGCTACTACAAGAGGCCGTGTGCTGTGTATGCTGCGTGACAGCCAGATGCCACTGTGGATATTAGCTTGACCCCGACGCAGAGATGGAAAATTGTAGGTTCAATCCCCAGTCGGAAGCACGATTCAGCCTACCATCATCATCATCACGTAATAATTGCCACGGACAATGCTTAGAAATGTATTATCCCCAATGGCACAATAACTCTGCCTCTTTTTGCAGTGTGATGGTATAATGAGGGGGGGGGGGTGAGTCTCGTGTTAGCCGTGGCCAGGAATTTAACTCGGAATGCCAGGTTTATAGCAGTGCCACCACTTCCCCCGAGGCAATAGTGCTTTTTTATGAATCTAAATAATTGATCTGTCTGCCTGAGGGCTGGCCAGGCCAACATAAATAACACTTTGCCATTTTACTTCTCAGTGGTCATTTAGGATTTATGAAGCTGCAACCCAACACAGAAAGTGGCTTTTATCTTTCAGATATACCCCGTTGCATTGAAGCTTTATATACAATTATATATATACTTTCAAGTTATGATACAGTGCGTCGCTGATAAGATGACTTAATTAAATTTAGGTATCTATTAAATTTATCATCACGCTGCTCTACTTGATCTCTTACCTGGTTAAAAAGATGACCGAGCTTACTGATTTATTTTATTAGAATCATCAGCCGTGATCTATTCACTGCTGGATGAATGCCTCCCCAAGCTGTGTGGGTCATGAGAATGACTTGGCCATACTTGACCATGCTGATCAGTGCGGGTGAAGACGTGGGAACATAGACATACAGTACAACGATGGCCTATGTTGCACAACACTCTGCTGACAATGTCAATGCAGCTATAACCACGCTCAAGCCTATAACACCCGAATTATTTGTGATTGGTTTCCCATCCAAGGGGCCGTCCATAAATGACATCACGCACCTAGGGGGGGATGGTCAGACATTTGTTACGATGTGTGACGAGGGGGGGGGGGTGAGAAATGTGACGCCACATCAAAATGCGCGACTTTAAATGCATATAGACAATACGTTCTACTTAATTAAATAGACTTTTTAATACATGTTTTCTCCTACAACATCAAAGTGCAGCGGCACATTAAATACGCACTACAATGACAATAGTTTAAAGCGATTTGAAGCTGGTTTTATTTTTTTTGGGGGGGGGGGGGGCAGAGCTTTGTGACGTCATATTTGAGGGGGGGTCTGACTTTTTGTAACGCCGTGTGACAAGGGGGGGGGGGGTCGAAAATCGTCAAAAATTGCGTGACGTCATTTATGGACGGCCCTAAGCACACAACTGCTTAGCTTCTGCCTAACTCGACACACGCTTGCATGTGGCCAGATGTGCCCTACCTCGTCAGATCTGGAAAGCTAAGCAGGTTTGAGCCCGGATATTGCTTTGATGTGACCGCAATGCACCAACATAGGTGTTATAGGCTATGGGAGCAGTAGAGGGCGGTGCAGCAAAGTCAATTGTGTTGATCTGCACTCACCACCACCATCCCACCCACCTTCCCCAACACCCATGGAGCATCGTGGTGAAGTATGGTCCATACTCTTAGGTTTTTTCGGTAAAGTCAAGTAGGTAAAAAAAATTATAATAAAAAATAATAATAAATGAAAATAACTCATTTAAATAACATTTAATTGAGGTATTTTAATTTATTATTTTCATTTATTTATTTTTATTATTTACCTACTAATAAATGAAAATAACTTATTTAAACAACATTTAATTGAGTTAGTTTCATTTATTATTATTTTATTTTATTATTATTATTTTTTACCTACGTAACTTTACCGAAAAAACCCAAGAGTATGAATCCTTGCAGTCACGAAAGCTTCAAATCTAGAATTAAAGTATGGGCCAATTAACTATAACTGCTGGCATGGCGTGAGTGTGGAACCCCTCATCCAGCAGTGGATTGAAACACAAATAACAGTGGCCATGCATGTACCGCACTGTTTTCCCAGCATTTTAAACAAAATTAGGGTGCGTCTTAAAATCCGGTAGGCGTGTGCGTGCTGCGTCTTATAATCCGATATGTATGTGTGGAGTTTGTCTTATAATCTGGCATGTGTATGTGTGTGATCCGTCTTATAATCCGGTATGTGTGTGTGTGGTTCGTCTTATAATCTGACATGTGTGGAGTGCATCTTATAATCCGGTAGGGGTGTGCTGCGTCTTATAATCCGGTGGATGTTCGTGTGTGGGTGTGAAACCAGATTGCGCTAAGAAGAATAAGTATAACCCGTAAAAACAAAGTTTTTCACTATAAATCCTTTATATGCGTGGCGGCTAGAGTCCTCTCGTCCTCTGGCTTGAGATGGCTGCCACCTATGGGTCAGATGATTGTCTGCCAGTATTAAGCAATTGGTAATTAAATATTTAATTAGTTTTCCCTAAACAGTGTAAAATTTTGGAAAAAAATTTTCACGGACATTAATTGTCTCGCACAACGAGTCTGTGTGCAAAATGTCAGCTCGATTGGATCACGGGAAGTGGGTTAAAAAACGACCGAAAGATTTGCACGGTCCTAAGCAAGCAAGCACGCGAACTTAATATAAAGGATTAAAAAAAAGGGGCCATTGGCCGAAACGTCTCCTATTACATACAGGATATGTATATATATTTTAAAGGCACACACAGTGTGTGTTTGCTATGGACGGAATGTTGTTGTGTTGTTGTTTCGTGTTGACATTGTTTAAAAAACGGGGGGTGGGGCTTGAAATAATGGGCGGGGCATGTTCCAATCAGGCCCCGCCCTTAACCCCGACCCTCCCACCCCAGGCTCCGCCCCCTCAATCAGGCCCCGCCGATAACTCCGCCCACTCCCGCCCTAAGCCCCGCCCCCTCTCGCCCTAAGCCCCGCCCCCTCCCACCCCAGGCTCCGCCCCCTCTCACCCCAGGCTCCGCCCCTCAATCAGGCCCCGCCCATAACTCCGCCCACTCCCGCACTCTCCGTCTTTAACCCCGCCCCCTCAATCAGGCCCCGCCCTTAACCCCGCCCACTCCCGCCCTAAGCCCCGCCCCTATCGCCCGAAGCCCCGCCCCCTCCCACCCCAGGCTCCGCCCCCTCGCCACGCTGCGATTTCGCCTCTTCGCATTGCCGTTGTTGGGACGCGGAGGCGAACGAAGGGGGAAAGATCGAGGTCGGTGTCTGTGTGTGTGTGTCTGTGTGTGTGTCGATACATACACATCTACACGCTCTGCACACATATACTTGCTACACACACGCGTACTACACCTGTACACACACACATACACACACGCGTTCACCCAGCAAGCGTACATACACTACAGTACACGCACATACTGCATTGTGCAGGAGGTACGCGTACGTATCGCATGTATTATACACACACACACGCGCGCGTTCTCACAGCAGTGGATTATTTATATGTGTGTGTGTGTAGCACATGCATACTATATACACATACAGTACTATATAGACAAAGACCCCCACGTGCAGCCTAAGTAGACTGTAGGGGCAAGTGCTGTTAGCGAGCACCTATGAAGGCCGGAACGGCACACGAGTGAGCTGGAGGGGTCAATGGGTCGCCAGCTCCACCAGACGCGGTCGCCTTTGTCTTTCCGGTACTGATTTTTGTTTGTTTGATGCTACACCGCCACCAGCGAATGGTTTAAGGCCGAGTCGACCTAGGGGAGGTCCAGGACCCGAGTGAAATCATTATGGTCAACTGAAGTTGGCCGTGAGTGGGAATCAAACTCGGGTTGCGAATCTTGCGTAATCCACTCCACTTACTGTGACACAACAAACATGGGCCTGTCAATATCGCACGGAGGTAGAGAGACACTTGGAACACGTAGACACAACACGTGTGTTAACACACGTGTGTCAACATTAACGCACGTGTGTTAAAACAACGTGTGTTAACACACGTGTGTTAAAACAACGTGTGTTAACACGTGTGTCAACATTAACGCACGTGCGTTAACACGTGTGCTGCTGATTATATGTGTGTCGTCAGCGCATGTGATGGGGATGGTTGTATTGTACACGTGTGTGTTGTGTGCTCTACTTTATTATGTTCGCGTGTGTTCAGCGTGACATCTGTGTGTTTTCTATGTATGCTATGTGTCCCAAGTTGTGTGTTCTATGTGTGTATGCGTATCCTCCTGTCTGTGTGTTGTACAGAATCAGAATATATATTTATACTGGAGGAATCCGATGAGCTATGAAGCTCTTTCACAGACGTCCAGTAAACAAACATAGGAACGTGTGTGTATATATGTCTTGTATATGTGTACTACTGTATATGTACAGTCTTTGCTATTGTATACAACAATGTTTCTATTCTGTGTTTGATGTGTTCTGTTTTTCTCAACCTTTGCGTTGTATTTGTTTCGCATGTGCCCGTGTTTTATTATATAATACGTACGTGTATGTGTATACGCACTAAGTGTGTTATACTTATGTCACATGGGCATCGTGTATTCATGCATTTCCCCCGAGCACAATGTTTTTTTTTGTAAAAACACATTTCTGTTGTGTCCATCAGCTCCACAACACCGGACGCGAATTCACGATTGGCCCGTCCGAAAAGTCACCTGAAAGTATTTGCTTTGAACCACCCACCCTCCTTTGGCAATTAACCGAACGACCTGGCGAAACTTGAGCCCTTTGCCCGTGTGGGTGCTACAAGATAAGAACATTTTTTGTTGTGTTGTGTTGTGTGTGCACCAAGTCGTGTCTTTGAATTGTCACTCTACCACGATTTGAACAGTTCGCGGACAATTTGCAACTTTTAAAAAGTTGCTGGACGTTGCTGTGGTCGGCTTGTGGAGTTTTTGGGGGTCTTCTTTTGGGGGCCTTGCTTCGCAGCGACCGTGATGACGAAAATATGAATTACTAAATTGTAGACGGTGCTAGGTTTTTTATTTAGTGTGTGTGTGAAAATAGCCCGTGTACAGGGCCCTACAAAATGGGGTTTTCCATACACAACTACTGCCCCAGAAAAATACTTGCAGTGCCTAGCGGGTGTTGAGTTGTTAACTCGCTGTACTCCTAACCTGGCCGCGTAGGTTCATCTCCCAACCACGGCTAACGTCGGTGGCGAATGTGATCCGAGCCCGGATCGTAGGGTCCGCCACCACCACCACCAACCCCGTATTTCTCTGATAATGTCTGCACTGTCCTTGAAGTTGAGTTAAGGACAATGCATACATTATCAGAGTTATGTTTTTTGTTTGCATTATGACTGCAGGTATTGTGATCTATGCAAACATGACTCCTCGTAAAAAATGTGTCAGTTTTGTTGCCAGATAAAAGGGTAAAAAAACAATTATCACTTTAAGATGTTTTCTTGTTCATGTTTTTGTTTTGTTTGTTTGTTGCGGTTGCACCCGATTCAAGAGCCGAATGGCTCACAGGGCTACACCTAATAAATGAACTTGAAATAATTGAACTTACACTGTGCGCAGCACGATGGGTTATGTCACCGACACTGGCCGTGTTTACCGAGTATCGAACTTTGACCCACAGGGTTTTCAGGTGGTGGCCGCCTACCCTCTCTGTGTTGGGATGACGCCTTGTCGGTTTCGGAGATTGGGGAGTGCGAAACAATTGCTTCAGAGAGGCAGGGACGACGACTTCAGTGGGAGAGAGAGAGAAACCAGGGTGACTTGGGTGTGAGTCAGCTTTGTGATACATAACTCTGCCCTGAATAAGTTGGAGGTCTACAGTATTTATCGACCATGGCATGAGGAATGTCGTGATCTACACACTAACATAGATTGAATAGATGTACATAGCATTCGTAGACTTACACAGAGATCCATAGAGTAGTAAATGACCCATCCTGAAACAAACTTAGGATCTTTAGATTAACATAGAGATCTATAAACTGGCATTGGAATCATAGCATCCATAGATTAAATATATTACGTAATAACCATTTGGCTTACAAAGCACCGATAGACAAACTTTTTTTTTTCTTCGTGACTTTACCAAAAGACCCAAAGAGTATAAACTTAGGACCCTTAGACTCGCATATAACCTATTCACTAACATAGACTCGAATATAGGCCATTGACGAACAGACTGATATTGAACCCATTAACTGACAATGGGACCCATTAACTGACATAGGGCCAATAGACTTACATAGAAACCCATACACTTACTTAGAAACCATTGAATAATATATTACCCATATACTTACATAAGAGCCATAGACTCGCATATAACCCACAGTCTAACATGTGACATATTGCCCTACTTAAGACTCAGACTCTCATAGGGCCCTGGAAAAATTACAAAGGACCCAAAGTGCGCACATAAGACTCGTACATGTACTGAGGCCCCATAGACTCACATGGGACCCATAAAACTCACATAGAACCCATAGACTCACATATGACTCATAGACTAACACAGCACCTGGCAGGGGTGAAGGAGACCGTGGGGACGACAGTGTGGCTTTATTGCTGCTGCAGCAGAGTGACTGACAGACTGACGGATTGAAAAAGTAATTTGTTCAGAACTGCTTTTTGTGTTGAGTTTGTTCTTCTCCTGCACCTCCGATTAGCACGGTTGGCTTCGTACGGTGCGAAAGAAGTTCAACATACATAGAGGAGAGGGCACGGGCGCACTTGAAAGGTTGTGACACGATGGGTTGGTGTTGGAGGGGAGACACTGCAACACTGTGCAGGGGCATGCTGCCACACCTGTATAGAAATGAACAATTTGTCAACGTTTATTTTTTAGTCTCTCAAGTTATGTACGTGTATAGGGTCGGAAGGTCAACATTGCAACGTAGGCTCACGTGCACCTAAAGTTGCACAACTTGGCTTACAGCGCTGCGTTTAAATTGGCCGAGTTTGTGCGGCGGGCGGTAATGCACACTTTTACTTTTAAATACACTCTGAAAAGCCGCCGAATTGGGAGTAGGGTAACAAAACAACAGTTCACGTTCCAATAAGGAATTTGGGTTTTTGCCGTCGAGTGCCAAGGGTTGGAGAAAATCTGGGTGCGGTAATTGGAAGAGTTCACACTTTCCATTTTTATTCTGACAAAGCAAAGTGTGCACGCTTCATTTCGCCGCTGTGGCCACACCTGGGGTTTTATTTTTTTGGGGGGAAAAACTCCCCTAAGCCCGAACAGGATCACTTGAGCTCCACTCACCTGGAGGTTGGGGTGGGGGGAGGTGTCGGTTTTTCTCCTCTGTCTGAGAGGTGCAAAGGTCATTTGAACGCTTCATTGTGCTGTGGGTTCAAGCTTCTTGGGCATGCTCAATGGATTTTATTTTTTTCCAGAAACAAAAACGATAGTGCTGTAATTCATCTTCCCCGTCGCTATGCCACACACACACACGCACCCACACCCGGTAAACACTCAACCTGTGTTTATGCACTGCATAAGACAGTTGTAAAGCTTGTGTTGTACGAGGGAACTACTGCAGCTGTGGCTAGTTTTATTATTTTGGATTAATATGTCAACGGGGGTGAGAGGTGGTGCAATGGTTAGCACACTGCGCGACAAGCCCAACGGCCCAAGTTGAATGTTCAGCCATGGCTAACATCGGTGGCGAGTGATATTCCAAATTGGTCCTGGGCTGTCCCTTTTGCAATCCGCAGTGACCAGCATAGTGAAGTAAGGTCAAACTACCCCCCATGACTGACCCTTTTCAGTGAATTAACAAAGCGTAAGAATACCTTGTAATCGGTGAATCGTCACATGTCTAGCCAATAGGTAGAATTTAATTGTGTTGGCAGATATCACACATCTCAGATCTCCTGCACAAAAGAGGCCTTTTGTGTCTCTGCGAGTTTCTCGCTGTTGAGATAATTTCTCATGGCAAAAATAGAGGCTCCGGAACTGAACTGACTAACCGGCACTAATACACGATTTTGGAACGATCCGAGCTTTGCAAAAGGTTAGCTGACAACACACCGCCCAGCGAGATAAGCGCTATAATTATGCACCTGTTTTACACATGCGCCGCCGAGCGGATTTATTAAAATAAAAAGTTTTCAACGTTATTATTAGGCGGTGCCAAAAACTTTAACAAGTGAATCTAGGAAATGTCCCCCCGCTGTGCCAGGCATCCATGCTGGCGAGTTCATTAAATAAGTAAGCCTTATCGCTCGCTGGCAGTGACCCAGTGTTGTAGTCCGTGGTGTGGTGCTCTAGATCCGGTTTCTCAAACGCCAGTTCTTGCGGCAAAATCGCGGGTACGTCTTTCCACATTCGCCAATCTGTTTGAAAAATTTCAAATTAAGTCGCTGCATCCTGCACGCACTTTGATGCTTGCTGAACAGTGAGGGTCCGTGATTTTGACCCTGTTCATTTCTTTTTTTATGAATTACCGGGGCATCCAGTGGCTGCATGTTTGCGTGGGTGACGCGATCCTGGTGCATACAACATATAACGAATTGAAAGAAAAAAACATTGGTAAATACGCATGTGATTTGTTGCATGTATATTATGAGCCTAATAATCAGTATCGATTTATCAGTCCATGCATCATGGCCACCCCAAAAGTAAACGACTCGCAGAATTGACATAAAGATCTCCAATTCACATCACCATCATTATGCGAGTGCGGAATGTAACGAATCCCATTTAGTCTTGAACAGAGAAAAATTGGTAAAACGTGGAAAGACATGCCTTGGCGTGTAAAGAGGACTGGAATTTTTCAGGAAAACCCACTCTATAGATTATGCCGCTCAGCCTGCGGGGAGGAACACTGTGGCGGTGATATGTCGTGTATAACGTGTCATGGATATGTCATGTATAACGTGCGTTTCAATGCATGCCATTCGTGTGTGTGTGTTTTGTTTTTTTCCCCCTGCAGTCTTGCTGTGCAGGTCTTTGGATGATGCCCCGGAGGGCTCGGAAAACGTGAGAAGCTTGTTTTTTTTTGCGGATGATAAATGAACCGCCGCTGATGATCCTTGGGGAGGGGGGGGAAGCATTCGATGTTCGAGCAGACTGATGGACTCTAGCAGCGACGTGCGTTTTCAGAAGTTACGTTTTGGATAGCTCCGGCATGGAAACAAGCTGGCTTACAAGCGGTGAGCTTCTCAATCTGTATTAATATCTGAAGGCGAAGATACGAGCTGAACATATCTGCTTTTGAACGTTGACACTCGCGCACACAAACAATAGGGTTGGAACATGAGCCTGAAAAGCTCGAGAGATGAAGCGCGCTTGAGACTCCTGCCCCCGAGGCTTCGAGGTGCCAGCCGACAACAGGACAGCAAGTAGGACTCGAACCTAATCTTTTTGTTCTCGCTCATCGAATGCCTGGGGTTTCTCCCTGCCCTGTGGCGTCTTCACACATGCAAGACAGAAGAAACGAAAAAAAAGACTTACTCAAACATTCCAAAACCGAACCCCTCCTTAAAAATGAGTCTTGAGACTCAATGAGGCCAGCCTTGGTCAACAAGGAAGATAAATAAATAACAAATAAGACCTGTCACGGACAGCTTTCTGCACACAGTTCACGCTGGGAGATGCAGCCCGCGGCTTGAGTTGAATTCAGAAAACTCCACCACCACCACCACGTACTCCGCACGTACGAACATGGAACGGACAGCGTTGTGGCTGATGCTGCTGCTGCTGGCGCTGGTCTCGTGCCGGCCGGACGCGGTCTCCTCGCACGTCCACGGCGCGTTCGTGTGCGAGCCCATCGGCCTGCGCCTCTGCCTGGAGCTGCCCTACAACATGACCTTCATGCCGAACCTCCTGGGACACTACGACCAGCAGACCGCCGCCGTCGCCATGGAGGTAATCGCGCCCGCGTGTACGGGCAGAGGCAGGCGCTTGAGATCTCGGCACACACTCGTGGCTCTGGGTACAGAGCGCAACGCTGCGTGTGGAGGGTGGCCAGCAAGTCGAGCATGGGCATGCGCCGTCATTTTTGTCAATGTACCGCTGGGTGAGGCTCCCCCACCCCCCCACAACACCTGTGTCGGTCGTGAGGGTTATTTAAACCATACTTTACCACGCTGGTCACTGCGGGTTAAGTGAAGGCGGCAGGAAGCATCGGAGATGTTTTAGTTTGTTGTCATTTCCCCGCACTTACGATTATCACGATTGGCTACGTACGGTGCGAAAGAAGTTCTGCATACATATATGTAGTCGCGTAGAAATCTAGGGCAAGACATTTATTTTTCTGCACTGTCCTCTGCTACATCATGGGACTTCCCTTTCTGGCAATAAAACAGGTGTTAAGATGTTAAAACACCTAACTGAAACCTTTTGCAAGGAATCTTGTCTGCATTAACCACATATACCTGTGGTGAACATGCAAATAAAAAGACATGCGCTGGTAGTATATGCATTGTCTTTGAAACAGAAAGGGTAAAACCCATTCTTATACTGTCCTCTGCTGCTTGCCACGTGACCTTAAGGCCCTATTGGCATCCCATGGTCGTCCATGCAAGCGCCATCCAGACTCATCGCTGCTTGGCTTCTGAGGTCTGGTGAGTTTGGGTACGTTTTTGGTTATTTGATGGTAGGCATCGATATGCACTCTGCTCGGAATTCTCACTTATACTTATTTTCCATCTGACATGATCGCAAGTGAATAATGCTGCAATGTATTTGACAACCGATAGACCTGAAAGATTCAGTCGCCGGATTGAATCGGACCTTATAATTAAAATGTGTTGTTGTACTTGTTTGAAGCGTTCATTAGATAGATGACCTTTATGGCCGACCTTTGTGGTGAAGTATGGTAAATCTAACCCCACGATTGACGTGCCCTGGCGAGGCCTTCTTACAGCAGTGAATTGTAGCCATTTCACAGAGTTGGTCTTTCCATGTCAATTACCCAGTATCTTAAAAACAAATTATCAAAAAAAAATTTACATTGTTGCTGGCTGATTTCTAGTAGCACATTCACACCTGAATCGCATGGAATGGATGCTAGCTGTGATGGGGACACAAGCCTTTTGACTTAAGTCGCTGCTGCAGAGGATATCTTGGATCGCCAAACTTGCTCGTGCCTTCGTATGGCAAGCGCCTGCGAGCGGGGAGGAGCATCAATCGCTGGTGTGACCATGGTTGAGAAAATATCTTACCTCTCTTACCCGTGCTCCTCTGTCAGAAATATCCTCGTGCGTTAAGAATTGTGTCGCTTGATCGGCATGTCTCGCTGTGGCTCAATAAGGGCAGAGGACTCCCTAAAGTGAGATTTTTTTTTTGACGAGCTCTGTTTTGGCTGCCGGTCTGACCAGTGGTGCTGCCGGGAGTGGCTTCGAAAGGGGGGGGGGAATGTGCAGTTAAGCCTCGTTCCTTTAATTGCTCTGGTTAATGGAGACTTTTCCTGGCTCAAAAAGGGTCCAGTGCTTGAGCCTTGGGAAAGAACACCAAGGCAAGCAGAACACTGCAAGGGATGCTCCATTTGCTATCCGAGCCACTCGCTTTGTTATCGTGGGTTTCTATAAATAGACTGCAAAGGTGTCACGTTGTGCCGGCTGGCGTGTGCAGTGTGTTGCCATATCAGGTGGCTTCAAGTGGATTTTATTGTTGCGCTGGGCTCGTTCAAATACAGTGGAACTCCTTTTGTCCGTTTACCTATTATCCGGATATTACTATTACCCGCACCCCCCAAGTGACCCTTGCAAAATCCTATTGTTTGCGAAAATGCTTTTGCCTGTTGTCAATGCTGATAAGAGTTAGTGACCCAGTCCATTCTCTTATACGAGCACTTGCTTGCACGAATAGTTTTCCACAAGCCCCACATTTATCCGGTTGTCTGCACGTATCCACGGCTATGAAGTGTCACCCGGAAGCAGTGGCTAAATTTTGTACATTATCTCCGAGCCTTTTGTTCAGATGAACAGAATTATTTGCACTGATAAGCAGAGATTACAGAATCTCTCCATATTGCCTCTCTTTACCCCTCCCCTCCACATCAAATCGCATGATAGAGATTTCTCTGTCCGTACATGCCTCTAGCATCCAACCGAACGGTAACCCTTGGTTGAGACCCTGAGCTGCCTACTGTCGTGCGCCGGCAAGGATTGCCACTCTTGATTTACAATCAACCGAGTTGTATGTATAACGGGAAGAAGATCTATCTCGCGTTTACTGCGAAGAGGAGAGAACTGCCTGTGAAATACGTGGTCGCGAGTGCACTGTGTTGTCAACCAATTTGCCAAAAAATGCCCACTCGACGTTCCGAGGAGACTTGCAGATTTCCCGAGGAAGCTACCTTGACGAGAGGACGATCGTGGGGGGGTTAAAAAAATCAGGACAGGTGGCAAAATCTAGCTCCAACCCTTTTGCCCTCGCCATGTGGGTCAGTCGACCTCGTGTTGACACTCACAAACGATGGCTTTGGGGCTTAGCCAGGGCTTGGCTTCGGAAGTGTCGCGGGGGTTGGGGGGGCCTCGGCCCAAATAAATTCCGGTAAAAAAAACGCCGTGGGGTCGGCGGGGTTAACAGCAGGCACTTCACCTGTCGCAGAGTCGCTCCAGTCAGCCCCCCAGATCCTGTGTTTTGTCTCCTTTCCCGGATAATGTTCCAGGGTCGCCTTTCATTGCCGTGGGTTTTTTTTATTATAAGGCCTGATTGTTGTGTGAAATTGTAGATTTGAAGTTTTCGTGACCGCAAGGGTCCATACTTTTTGGTTTTTTCGGTAAAGTCACGTAGGTAAAATAGAAAATGTATTTAATCACGACGTTTCGGAAGCAACAAAGCAACCGTCATCGGGTGTTGACTGCTCCAGCGAAATTACTGAGGCGTGCTGTCAAATGAGACCCGCGTAGTTAGTGGCTGTGTGCAACTACCTGAGTAATGCGAGTTCAAATCCTGATCGGGGTTGACTCGCCGCATATTCCATCCAGGGTCGATAAATGAATAACACTTTGGAGTAAAGTCAACACAGTTTGTCCTGTACGGCACTGTATGCGTGGGTATGTTTTTTTTTAAACTGGGTGTTAATTGCTTGTATCTTGAGCTGAACAGCCCCGGATAAGTTTGATGTATTGTGGGAAAGGCTCCGTTCGTGTCTGGGCTCGTGTCTGGGCGTGTTCACCACGATCTTGACTCGAGCATTGCAGCCCGTTTTTTTTATTTCCCCTTTGCTGCTTAGAGCCCTTAATGCACCACGGCCCTGGCAACTTCAGAAGGATGCAACGCGTCCCAGGGCTCTTAGGTTTGCCGTTCAGTGCCCACAACGAGCCAGTGAGAGCTTCTGAAATGCCCCGCGTGTTTCAGTATTCTTTCAAGTGGTGTTATCTTTCTTTTTATTCCTTGATCTTTCTAGTCAAACTTTACATTTTCAATAAACCTAACTGGGATCGAGGTCTGCCTCTGTATCGGTGTTTGATAGTTTTAGTTTTAACAGAGCTGTGAAGATTGGTTCGTGATGTCGATTAATCGGCTACTTTTCGTGGCCGATCACTCTCGGGGCATCATTATAAACGACGCCCGCCCCCCACATCCCGTTTCTTGAAGGCGAGAAACCCCCCTGCAAGCCACGCCCCCCATAATGGTGTTGATTGTCGATTTAAAGCTTTCGTGACTGCAGGGATTCATCTTCTTGGTTCTTTCGGTAAAGTCACGTAGAATGGAAATAATAAAATAATAAAAATAAAACATTATAAAATAATTCTCACGACGTTTTGGCCACAACGCAAGCAGCCGTCCTCAGGTGGAGAACAGGTCTGTCGGGAAGACAGTCTGAATTCAGACTTATTTAATAATGTTTTATTTTTATTATTTTATTATTTCAATTCTACGTGACTTTACCGAAAGAACCAAGAAGGTGTTGATTGTGTCACCGAGCCCCGCCCCTCACCTCCCGTACAGCAACACAGATCAGTTTACCGATTAATTGAGCCAATAATCGGTATACTGATCGGCTACTTAAATAATTGGATAGCGCAACTCAGGGTTTTTTTTCTCTTAGTATAACACAGAGATGTGTCTTGGTTTCTGGCGGTTACTACCTATGACGGAATAATTTCAGATTAAAACATTTTGGTTTTTGGGATTTTTAAGGATAATTTCCAGTTCGTTTACATCATGTAATAGTGTAATGTATCTCCATGCTACCAAAAATTGCGTCGCCAAATGCCACAAGACGCACACCACGTTTGGTGGTAAAAGTGACATAATATAAGTGACATAATTACCAGTGAGTTCATACTTTCCTACTGTTTTGGAACCAAATCAAAACTTTAATCTCCCGAAATTTTTCGCATCTTGGCCTGATTTCTGGACTCTTTGGAGTATTCCGGATATCGGGAATGCAACCAAACCGTCCATTGCATTGCAGGTTCGAGTGCGCGTGATTGAGTGCGAGCATGTGGAGTGGAGAGCGGTGGCGCAGTGATCAGCGCGCTGCGCTACGAACCCGGCGACCCGGGTTCGATTCCCGCTCACGGCCAACACCAGTGACAATTATTTAAACTGATCCTGGGCCTCCCCTAGGTTGGCACAGCCTCAAATGAGTACCTGGTGCGATGTGTAAACATCGCCACTGGTGAGTCAAAGGCAGCCGGCACCCCCTCGTGTGCCGTGCCGGCCTTCATAGGTGCGACTCGCGAACAGCACTTGCCCCACCAGTCTGTCAAGGCTATACGGGGGGGGTGGGGATCTTTGTCTTTGTTTTTCCACGTGTGTGTAAGTGCGTGCACATGTGTGTACGAGTTCTTGAACGTGTGTGTGGGTGCGTGCTCGTATGTGTGTGTGTTGAGTTCAGGGTGGAGGCAAAGGGGCCCTAGACTGCGTCCTTTTGTCCTGCTCTAGGGCAGTGAAACCGGCGGAGCGTGCTGTGTCCGTGCTTGAAAGAGTCTGTTCATAAGCTTAATGAATTCCACGCTTGAAATGCAGATGACAAAATAATAGATTATTTGAAAAAACATTTCAAGTCAATTCAGAAATGTGCTCCCCCATTGCGAGGTTGGCCATAATTCATCGTAGTTTGGTTTTGTATTAATGTACGATGTGCCTGGGCTAGTCGGGTGTAGGGGTCAAAGGTTAGCCTTCTCCAAACCACCCACGCACGGTGGACTTATCAGCACATTTATTAACTACCGTGGGCTTAAGATACACACTAAAACCTTTTTATACATCCTTTACATTCACGTACTTTTATTAACGGCTTGATTAGCCGTAAAACGTTTCTTTACAGGACTATATTTGTATAAATATTCAACAAAGAGGCACATGGCTGCTGTTTCAGAATCGTTTTGAGCTGCTTTGTTACACGTCGGACCTTTTCCGCAATTGATTTAACTTTTCCGTACGCGACACTTGTGCAAAAAGAGAAAACAACGAAACAAACATACGCCGCTGTGTGTTTATTAAACAGCATTTACTCGGGGTTTACCGATACATTGATTCATCGGTTCGTACCCTTTGTTGGGCTGATGCGTGCGATAGAATTGCATGCAATATACACGCATATGCAATCGGCGCTTTGGAATATGTGTGTACGTTGTATGTAATGGGTTCGTTCACAAGACAGAGACAGCATTCTAGACGCGTTACTATTCACTAACGTGCTTAAAAAAGGAATCGTTTCTTGCATTGAATTTCAACCCTGAATTGGGATGATTCATCGTCCCACCTCTTCATCATCCCACCTCTTAAGACATGAATTACTGCTGGCCATCCCCGGACTCGTGTAGAATCCTAATTGTTGCAAGCAGCCCTGGCGTTGTGCCACGATCTCAGCAGGCGTTGACACGGTAGGTTTTCACGACCTTGAGTTTATTTACTTTGTATAGAAACGTGCTGTTTGTGTTAAGAGTACACAGTGGGATGCAGCTATGGCGCACAGTGTTTTGAATTCTGGCAACCTGAGTGTGATCACCGGCATCTTGACCTATCCAGGATCTCCCCCTTCACCTAACCGCACTGACCAGCGTGGTGAAGTACGGTCAAACGACCTCCCTCCCCCCCGCCCGCCCCGCCACTATTGACGATATAGGGATGCCTTGGAGCAGAAGTGGATTGAAACTAAATCAAGACGTGAGCACCCGGCGATCTTCGTTTTACGTGGGATCGCACTTCGCACGTCTATGTCTTAGGTGAGCGTTCGCGTCGGCCCGGGGTCATTGTGGCCGCTACGACGTCGGCGATGCCGCAATTTTCACGAGGCCCCCGATGTAGCCGTCGAGCGCGCCCCGCCAGCGTGAGCGAGCGAGGAGCGACGATCGGGCCCGACCTCGCGCGTTCATCCGCGATGGAAGGCCCTGTCAGCGGCGAGATGGATGAGACTCGCCATGGCGGGGCGGGGAGAGAAGGATGGTGGTGGGCGGTTAACGCAGGGGGAGGGGGGAGGACACGGGGAAAGAGAGAGAGAGGGGGGGCAGCCTCGGTTTTTCTTTCCCCCCCCCCCACGAGCCGTTCGGCTAATGGTTGCCGGGGTGAACGGGGCAGGAATCCAGGGACGCTGCGCGGCGGTTCAGCTGCCATTGTCCCCGTAATGAATGGGGATGCGGGAGCGAGAGTGAGAAGGGCATGAGAGAAGGCGGGGAGGAGAGCCGCCGGGCCCGCTTCGGCTCTTCCCCCCTCTGCTCGTTGTCCGCCGCGCGCCTTTATTCCTTGGTCCATTCACCCGTTGGTCGATCGAGTCCCGTTTAGCGGAGCTGCAGCGAGCGCAGGGCGCGGGGGGTGATGTGAAAGAGACGGCGAGTGAATGGTGACGATTTTTTTTCTCTCTCTAAGGGCGCCCCCGACGGACGCAAAGCGAGCTCGGACGTACGAGATAATGAAATGCGCGGCGGTTAAATAACACCGGGGAGGAGAAGGGGGGTAGGTGGGGGAGGAAAAATGATCGAATGTCGAAAATACATGTGCGTGATGAAATCCATCCGCCACGTCGGAATGAATGGAATGGATGTTCGTGTGTAATTCACGCTTATTGACTCCTACACAAACGTGCCGCAGCATATGTTAAAATACAGTCCCACGATCGAATTAATAAAAAAGCACGCCTATTGTTTGGCCGCGGTTGCAGTCCATCGTGTTCGATCGTCGTGCGGCTTGTCAACACTTGTGTACGGCGAGCCGCTCTCCGTCGACTTTTTGCCGCTGCGTGACAGATTTTGGCAGATTAAGTGGCACTATTCGCTGGTCTTGGGTTCACAAATTATGATTCAGACGCGGCTGCCCGTAGGTAATGCTGTAAAGCACTGCTTAATGCCCCCCTAAGGTGGCAAAGTAGGCGGCCAAAACGACCACCATGCAAGCCAAACAAAGCGACGCGTTCTGGATAATAATAAAAAAATTCTATGCGTATATGTAGAATTTAATCTGTATATGTAGAATTTAATCTGTGTTATTGGCACATTCATTTAATGAGTTAAAGTGTATGTTCGGAATGTCACTCCGAGAAAGAGACGAGCCCGCAGAAGGGGATTTCACAGAACTACTTGTGAATGCCGTACACGTGACCTCTCGTCTGCAACGAGGTCTGCTGCACTTTCCCATGCACCCTGCAGAGATATTCGTCGCATGGCCGTGATAAAGCCACATTGAGACCACGATGAAACGGTCACCTCACTGCACTTGAGAATGTGGCTTTTAATCGAAAATCGAGCCCACCATCTCGGCTATGCTGGCTTGGCGAAATTGATCTCTGAGCCCTCTCACCTGCTTGTAGTCTCGTACGTACACCTGTTGAACTTCTTTTGCACCGTACTTCGCCGACCGTGCTAATCGGAGGTCTTTGGATGATGCCTCAATTATAATCAATACGCGCATCAAACCGCGTGAGAGAATCCATTGTTTATCATTTGGAGTGAACAAGGCTGCCCTACATCTCACCGTTGCTTTGTGCATTGCTCTGACCGAGACCGGCGCTCTATTTTTTTCTATAAATACCCAACGGCCGTCCGTGGAAGACTCTGTTGCCTCTCTGCCTCTTGAGGCTCCCCGTAACGCCGCCGCTGATTGCCAGCTTTGCTCCTCTCTCCATTGCCTCGGCGGCCCGCTAATCAGGCGGGAGTTTGTTTTGTTAAATTGTCTCCCCTGGTTCCGCACTTGCTGATGGCCGACAGACAGACTGCGCCCCTTCCCCCCCCCGATCGAAATTGCCGCTCGTTTCGGCAACTTCGCAAGGTTGTTGCGGGAGGGGGGGTGGGGGCCTCGGCGGAGAGATTAGAAAAAGCCGCTTGGCAATCAGCGTTTGGTTGAAAATGCGAAAAGATTACCGGAGGCGGCGGTGGCGGCGAAGGCGGCGTTTTGTACGTTTCTAAATGACCCCGCGTTTGTGCCGAATGGCTCAGAAGCCGCTCGAGAGATTGACAACGACAACAACAAAACTCTGGGCCGCTGCCGAAGCTCAACTGCCTTCCATTGCGTGGGTGAAATCGCGCGTGAATTGGAAATGGCCCAGGCGTTTTTTTTTTTGCGCTGTGCTCGGGCGATCGGTCCCCTTTTTGTGGGCGAGAGAGTTGCTGCAGCTTTCAAGGTTGGGCTCAGATGGCATCTCGTCAAAGCGGCCGCTTTCCTCGGCCCAGAGGTGCTTGAGCAGTGCACAGGGCGTGCTCACACGGTTTCTATACTCCCCCCCCCCCCCATCTCCGGCTGTTGGTAAATCGTGAAGTAAAAAAATCTGAATATTTATACTGGAGGAATCCAATAACTATGAAGCTCTTTTTGGTTTACAGGTGTCCAGTTAGGGGCTGGTCAGAAAGTTACAAGAGCAAACAATCCAAAAGCATGATAGGAGTGCAAAGTATAGGAAAGGTAACAAGCTAAGAGCCCATTGCGCTCTTAGCTTGTTTTTGCTGAAGCGTCCTGGCCACAAATGATAGCTCAATGAAGTGGCTTGTCACGTGGAAATTTATAGCAGCCAAATACTTTAAATAAAATACTGGCAAGGTGCCTCAACTGTAACCCTGTGCCCAGCTACCAAGAAGTGTTCTGCAGTGAAACACCTCCTCATGAGTATGCCACCTATCCGATTCTTCCCTTCATCCATGTCCGTGAATAAAATTCGAAAAAAATTGTATTATCAATTATTCGTGTTGCAATTATTGCTGTTATCTGAGCTTTTGCAACTTCCAGGTCACTTTTGCTGAGATAAGAGGAGTGACCTAGCATTGTTGGTAGAGTCATCCTTTTATCCGTGTTCATATTTGCTTTACCAATGCGGATAAAAGGAATATTTGTGCGGATAATAGGGCGATGACCTTGCACCATGGCGTACACGTCAAATTGGATACGCGGAATTCCACTATTATTCTCACCCACCGTTTGGCTTCCAGATTTGAAGCCACTGGCGCTGGGGTGACCTGCTCTGTGTAGGGATGGCCACAACTGTGCATCTACATCTGAGGTCAGGGAGGTTAAAACGCTTGCCAGTGCCGATCCATGAAATCTGGGGTCATGGCCCCGACCGGATTGTTAATTTTACGTAGGTGCTCCACTTTGTGCCATCAATGTGTCCTTTTGCGGATTGACTGTGAGTTTCAAATCAGGTTGTCAGCCTTTGTCATTGCGGATGTTGTGCATAAAAATCCTGACGTTATATTCGAATTAGTGGGAGCAGCGGCGCTGGGAACCCGGCAAACAGAGTTCGATTCCCGACCGCGGTACACATCATTGGCGAGTGATATCAGAACCAGTCCTGGGCTGTGCCACTCCTCCACCAATCTGCACTGATCAGCAATGGTGAAGTATGGTCCCAACAACTCCCAACACCGACATGGCGTCGACGAGCCCTTCAACCAGCGGGGGATTGACAAAATGGATTATCCTCTAGTAATAGGTTTTTACCCTTTCAACTGGTACAAAAACTGACACCTTTATACAAGGGATCATGTTTGCATTAACCACAACACAAGCAGTCAAAATGCAAACAAAAAGAAACAACTCTGATGATATTACTATATTTTGCCACTGGTAAAGGAGGTCTCATAGTGTAAATGCTTACCCCGAGCTCTCAATACTCTGATAGTGCGCTGTCTTTGAGTTGTACGCCTTTTGGCGTCATCTGGTCCAACACCAATGGAGACTAGGCTCTGAGAAAAGCTGTCTCGGGTGTGGACCAATCAACTTCAAGGACAGTGTATATCATTATCATCATCAGAGTTGTTTCTTTTTGTTTGCATTTTGACTGCTTGTGTTGTGGTTATTGCAAACATGATCTCTTGTATAAAGGTGTCAGTTTTTGTACCAGTTGAAGGGGTAAAAACCTATTACTATATTTTGCCACTGGTAAAGGAGGTCTCATAGTGGATTATCCTCGATTACATTTTTATCTCAAGATCCAGACCATGGAGTGATTTATGAGCAATTGCTGTCATTAATCTACTAACTCTTTAACTGTACCCCCCCAGCAGGTTGCAACAGGTTAAGACACTGGGTGCCATCCAATTAATGTGCACATCGTTAATCATTGAGGTTACAGCGTTGTGGGCTCTTAGGCTGAGTAGGTGGGGGGGGAAACCCGGAAACTACGGACATCTTAATGATTCACCGACGTCGGTGCTGCTGCCAACTTCTGCGGTGCCGTAACGCTGTTCAATCGGTTGTTTCTTCAAGGCGGCTCCGCCTTGAGCAACCAAATTGCCAGGTCTCAAAAAACCGAGCAAATCGGTTTAACCGCCCGTTCGCAAGTGGACATCTCTGGCTGCAGAGAAATGTTGCTGCATGCCAACCAGATTGCGCATCTGATTCCTCGGGTTCGGACCCGCCTCTGGACTCGTGGTGCGTGTGGAATATGTAGGGTTGCAGATTTTCCAGGAAACGTATATGTACGTATGTATACTCATAGTCTTAGGTTTTTTCGGTAAAGTCACGTAGGTAAAAAATAAATAATAAAAGATAAATAATAAAATAATCGAATAAATATTATTTCTCTTTTATTTATTTTTTTACCTACGTGAATAATAAAAATAATGGTAGAAATATTATTTATCTTTTATTTATTTTTTACCTACGTGACTTTACCCAAAAAACCTAAGAGTATGAATCCTTGCAGTCACGAAAGCTTCAAATCTAGAAGTTTGTATGTATGTTGAAGTTCTTTTGCACCGTACGTAGCCAACCATGCTAATCGGAGGTGTGAAACATTTACGGTGTATCTCGTCGTCATCATTGTCAGCCATGGTCAAATCTGCTGCTCTGGATGAAGGCCGTCCCAGTCTGCCACCATCCCTCACAGTCCTGCGAGATCATAATCCACCGACCACTTGCACACGAGCTGATCTTATCACTCCATCTCCTCGGTGGACGTATAATACGTGTCATTAATATTGACAGTCGGTGATCGCCCCCCCCCCCCCCCCAGCGACATGGCCTGCCCCCAAGCCCACTCAACTTTCTTAACAATTTGAACGATGCCATTAACCTGCGTATGCTATCCAGGCCATGTGTTCTTCAAAATAGTTTCAATTGGTAATGATTGACTTTACATGCACAATTCCCATGTGCATAAGATTCAGTGTGGGTTGGTGATAGTGGGGGAGCATAGAAGTACCATACAGCAATGGGTCTGCTGCACTGCCTTCTGCTGCCCACAACGTATCCCTGCAGCCTAAAACAGCTGTTTTGCATGACGACCACCCATCCAAACACTATCCAGGATCAGCACTGCTTAGCTTCCAAGATCTGACGTGATTGGGCGCATTCAAAACTGATTTGGTCATGAAGGCACAAACCTGCATGCATCCTTAAATCGGCCTGACGGATTCGATTCACGTGTCTCGTGTCTTGTTTACAATTCGCTTTTAGACGGTCAGAAGACTGACAATTGGCTTAAATGTCCTGGCTACGTCCAGACGAGTCACGGAGGGCGCTCCGGCAGCGCAAGGCCAATGGCAATGCTCGCGATAGCGTCTGCTCGATGCCGGCGGACGACAACGACAACAGAGTCGGACTATTAGCCAAGTAGGAAGATCTCGACTCGCGTTTATATTTAGCGGCATTTGCAGGATCAGCCGAAAACGTTTTTGGCGCGCAGCAGAATAATATATTTTTTTGTCATAATGGGTGTTGACAGGCGCTTTAAATACTTGTCACTGTGTCGCTCGTGCGGCCTTTAATCTCTGCACCGTCGAGCCGGCCAGCGCTTGCATTCTCAGGGTTTGGTTTCCGCGTCGCCGTAACGCATCCCTGCCCCGCAAACAAGCTCCTGCATTGACCGGCCAAATGTGGAGAGCGTGGAGAGCGTTGCGAGCGGGGTGTCCCGGCAACCCGGTCTTCTGTGAGACTGTTACTGTATGTAAACAACTGAAACGAGAAATGAACGGTGCTGCAGTTACGGTGTTGGTGGTGGTGCTGCAGGCATGAATGCAAAAAAAATACGTCTTCTTACTCTTTGATTTTTTCGGTAAAGTCACGTAGGAATCAAATATATCACGACGTTTCGGGCGCAACACAAGCGTCCTTCATCAGGTGGGAAAGCGTGGTCTGCTGCTGGGGCAGACTGTTTTAAAAGGTTTGAAATGGGTGCAGTCCAAGGGTCATAGAGAAGTGGCCGGGGCTAGTGATGTTAATGTGAGAAATTATCATGTAACTGTAAGATTGTAAAGCAGCCTCCTCGAAGAAGGCACGGAAGTGGCTATGTTAATGTGAGAGATTAGCATGTAACTCTCACGGCTCTGAAGAAGGGCTGTTGCCCGAATCGTCGGCCTATTATAATTCTATTTTTGTTTCTGTTACAAGGCAAGTGTTAATGACACACGGGCCCCAAGGATGAAATAACGATGATGGGATTTTTTAATGTTTCAAAAAGATGAATGTTTGAAAGGACAGAGTTGAGATTGCTTAGGTTGATGTTGGAAATATCTGCAGGGATTACTGATACTTAGAGGTGACACTTCGACAGTGTGGGCTTTTGTCGAGAATTGACAATGAAGATGTAATTAGATGGGCTATGACGATTAGAGACCCATAGCCCCATACAGAGACCAATAGACTCACACAGATACCCGTAGACATACACAGGGACGTTGAGAATCATACACTCACGCACAGACCCGTATACTCACACAGAGACCCACACAGAGACCCATAGATGACATGAGCTTGGAAGATGCCAGTGGTGCAGGGTGGGAGGAGAGGCAGCCCGAGGATGAGATGTGAGTGAAATACGAGGGCAATGTTGAGAGAAACGCAGGATAGAAGCCAGAGGTCGCAAACGGGTTTTGATTCCTTACCCGTACCCGGCCGCACCAGGGTCGCAAACGGGTACCCGTACCCTACCCGTACCCAACCGGGTACGGGTAGGGTACGGGTATCGGGTACCTGATTGCGACCTCTGGGATGAAGCCATGTTGCAGGCGCGGGTGGGTTGATTCTAGGAACTTGAATTGTGAGAAGAGACAAGACGTTGGGAAATGAGTGACAAACAGTTACTCACCAGTGACTCACGGTCTACCTATACCCGGCCGCACCAGGGTCGCAAACGGGTACCCGTACCTGTACCCGGCCGGGTATCGGGTAGGGTACGGGTATCGGGTACCCGGTTGCGACCTCTGGAGTGAGATACGAGGACGGTGGAGAGAGTGACGCAGAGTAGAAGCACTTGGAGGCAGAAAACCCGAGCAGTTGACCCCATGCGTTTAGTTTGTTGTCCTTCCCCCGCACATCCGATTAGCACGGTTGGCTGCGTACGGCGCGAAAGAAGCTCAACATGCATACATACGGTAATGGGGCTTTTGGCTTAAAAAATATTGACATCTGTGTACCTCGAGGTATTCTATGTGGGTCTACGTGTGTCTGTTTAAGTGTATGTGAGTATCTCTATGAGTCTGCATTTCAATATATGTCTATGGACTATGTCAGTATCTGTGAGTTTATGGCTCTGTAAGTGTACGCGTTTCGAAGCAAGGGTCGTGGATATTACTCAAGAAGAGCCACACATTATAAGGCAGGTACTTGTGGCTGAGAATCATGATGAAGAAGTAAAGACAAGTGTAAGCGACAAATGTGGCGAGTTCTTTTGAAACTCGTCGCCACTGCATGTGCAGTGCTGGGTTCGCGAATTGTCGGGGGAGATGTTTTTTTAATTAAGATAGTGAGCCGTGCTTGGCAAACGGAGGAGGGGGATGGGGTGCGGGTGGGGGAGTGGCTCTGCGGGTGTGGGGGTCTGGAGTTGGGAGGGGGGCGTTGTTCAGCAAGCCAGGCTTTTCAGCCCTGGGGTGGAGACATCTGATTTGGCCAGAGTTTGTGTTGATGGGGGATGGGAGGTGGGAGATGGGGTGGAAGAGGCAGTGTTTCTGCAGCCCGGAACCGCACTCCCCCACGTGTCACCCCCCCCCCCCCAGCCATATTGGGGTGCCCCCCCCCCCATCCCCGTGTCCTCCTCGTCGCATCCACTTTGCAAATACAAATTCAACCATCAAGGCACGATGTGCGTAATGGGGGGGGAGGAAACTGAAGTTGTTATTTTTTTTTCTGAGTCAGTCTGTGGGTCACAGCACTAAAACTGAGTCATTTTCTTCGGGCTCAGTCTAACCAGCAGTGACAAATCACTGATGGTATTTATGATGAGTTATGTACGCACCTACAACCTTTCACCTAGGTCAACAAAAAGGCTAACTGAAAAACTCCCATTTTCAGCGTGCAGAGTTTTTTGGGTAATTCTTTTGTAGCTGTTAGTTGGGAATGGTTTGTTCAAGCAATACAAATCCAGGAGACACCTCTGGCTTTGTCGGAACAGTCACACGGTGTCCCCAGATTCGGATCTTAGTTTTAGTCAAACAAATCTTAATCCTTGTTGCTGGGACGTGCTGCTGCTAGCTTGTGGATTCATGCGATCATAGACGGTGCCATTGTGGGTAACGATGTTCAAACACGACATGGGACACCTGATTGCAAGGCATCACGTCTGCATCGGCAGGGTTAGTCCAGAAGAACGGTGCGACAGGGCCATCAAGGAGGCTGTCTCTAGTGTGGTCCAATCAGTTTCAAAGACAATGCCCATAGTGTTATGATAAAAGCATGTTTGTTTGCATGTTTTACCACAAGCAATGTGTGGTGGTTAAAGCGGACTTGATGCCTCGCAATAGATGTGTTCTTATTTGGTGTTGGAACATCTTTAACGCCTCCTGTGTTTCATCGCCGGCAAGGGTAAAACGCCTCTTTTTATTTTTCATCATTTTGACACCGGCAACAAGCACTGATGTAATTTCGCACCCTGTGCAAAGAGTAGGAGGCCAGAAACGATTGTGTAAATCTCAGGCCTATCACGCGGAGTGTCAGCGACCTTGAAAAGTTGCACGGAAAATCTCACCCCCAGCGCTGTGTGGGCGCAAGGTAAACAACTCGCTGGGCGTTACCTAAACTGTGCTCTTTTGCTCAATTCCCAAGAACCATTGTGCTGTATTTTTTAACCATTCAGTTCCCAGACATTGTGTGTATGTTGAACTTCTTTTGCACCGTACGTAGCCAGCCGTGATAATCTGGAGGTGCGGGGGCAAGGACAACAGACTTAACGCAAAAAGCAGCTCTAAAGAATTGACTCGTTGAAATGAAGACTTCGGTAAGATGAGCTTTGTTTTCTTCATGAAAAAAAAATCGACACGTCTAATTGTGCTTTCTAACGACATTGCGTGACACGCAAGAGCAGTGTTTTCCCAGCCGTCTGTGCCGTCGGATTTCCTTGCCCCCTGTTGCAAGTTCTGGCGCGACAAAATCTTTCTTATTCTCCTCAGAAAGGGTTTTTCAGAAAGGGTTTTATTCGCCATGAAAGTTCGCACAGACAAGGAATTTACTTTGGCCGGAAGGTGCATACATTCAACATTTAGGAATCTTAAATCTTGAATAAGTGGTGTACAAGTTTAACTATACTAAAGGTACAAGTCTAACTAATACTAAGGAGCTAAAGTATGTAAAATTGAATAAAATAAAATCTAAAATATACAATAGCTATAATATACAATATAAAATTACAAAAATGCAAATTAGGTAACAGTGCAAATATGACAGGGTGTCATTGTGCAGATATTGTGTTAAAGTCAGTTTGAGCGTTAAAGTCAGTTTGAGCCCCTGGCCTTGTTGAAGAGGCCAGCAGCTTCTTGAGGTGCGGCCAGTGTTCGACAACCGTGTAAATCCAAATTGCGTTGTTTGGTATGTTTTATTCTTAGGGCTATATCGGCCCTTCGAGACCAGGGGTGGGGAACCTTTTTTCTGGCAAGGGACATTTGGATATTTATAACATCATTTGCGGGTCATACAACATTTTCAACTTAAAAATTTGCCTGTTATATTTGGTCCCACATTTAATTAACTCACCCCTAATGCGATGGCTTGAACTGCTTCTTTTTGGCGAGGCGTGTGATGTTAGCTGGTATTAATGATGTTTTGCTACTCGCAACTGTTTTTCCAGGTTTGCTCCTAAATTTATTGAATTTCGAGTCCCGCCTGCGGTTGCCTTGGCAGGGCCACACCAAATTATTTCGCGGGCCTTATACGACCCGCGGGCCGGGCGTTCCCCACCCCTGTTCGAGACTCATATCAAACGGGTACATTTGCCTAAGCCTCGAAGCTAAAGACTGGTTCGGTCGGCCACAGCTTTGATGGTGCTTTTGAAGGTCTTTCCCACTTTCACCTTAACGAGTCTCACTCCCTCTCTCCGGGCAGCTGTGTTTATGTGCCACTTTTCCCCCTAACGTGGTACGCAAACACAGCTGCGATTGTCACTTCGCTGCTGCCGAAATAATATCTGCTCGGGCGATCGCAGCTTCGCAATAGACTTTCTTCCAAGCCTTTCGAGCCTCACAAAGCCACCCGCTGCTGCCACCACCGCCGCCGCCGCGTGTAATTGTGCCGGGCAGACTCGGCAACCTTGACCTAACCATTGTAAAACGAAACGCACACCTGTACCACGGCAGAGCAGCGCAATCCCAGAAGCTGCCCCGGGCTGAATTGCTGTAGTTAGCTGACATGCGATAGCATCGACGGGTTGTTTTTTTTTTTGCCGACATACTTTAAGCATTCAATGAAGATTACGTGACGGCACGTTTTGTTTTTTTTCCCTCCCTTCCCTCCTTCATAATTGTAAAGCGAACCAAAGAAAATGTCCTAAATGCCCGGCTTAACGCGTCGTTGACTACCATTTTGTCGACCTCTTGCCGCCGGCACCTAGCGTTTCAGCCACGTTCGCTCTCAGCCTCCCCTCTCCGTAATCCCCCTTTGATGTCGCTTAATGCCACAACGTATGACATGTACGACAAGCGCGGTGGCGTTGAAATGAAGCCGCCGGTGTTATTGTAAAGGCACAGTGCGCCGTTGAATGGGACTCGTCTCTCCTCCTCCCCCCCCCCCCCGGTTTTCTGCCGCGCGGCATCCCGAGGGGCGTGTTTGTGCAAAGTCCCCGTAAAGATCCTGACCCGGGAGTCACCCAGCCCTGCTGCACCGCAACCCCCCCACCGCACTGTGCCGCCACCGTTGTCGCCACTCGGTCTGTGACACGGCAGCGAAGACGTCGTCTGCCCAGCGTGTGCTCTCTTGAGCCGGCCTCCCCGCTGTGGGGCAGCTTTAAATAAAATGCGGGCGCGCGCGCGCCCATCGCCCGCTCTCGGTTGTTGGAATTTTTTTTGACAACCTCGTGTGCAGCGGCTACGCGCAGACCTCTTGCGGCAGGGCCTGGCATCATAAACGGTCCAGTCGTATAATGTGTAGGTGTACACCGTTGAGCAATGATGTACACAAAAATGCCAGTTGTATACCCGAATGGTACCGCTGTTCTTATTATCCGTGCCCCAAAATTGATCCCAACACCTCTAATAATCCACAGGTCCATGCTTCCCATTATCCGGATAAGAGGAGTAACCATTAAGTCAGCTGTAAATTCATCCTTTCATCCACGGTAATCCGTGGTTTTGACGCCACTGGAATTATCCCCGAAGCAATCTTCCACGTGTGCATCACCCTAGTCTTAGGATAAATGTAGACAATAGGACCTGCCGACAGCATTCCCCAATCATCTTCACTGTGTACCTCGCTTTACTTCACTGTAATAGACGCTGCCGCTTCCTGGTTGTGACTTCACGAAAACACTCACGCAACTGTACAGCCCGTTTTTTGTCAATCCGCTGCTGGATTAAGGTCTCCGCGTGACGTATGAGTTATCGGGGGTTTGTGTGTGACCCCACTCAGTCGCCATCGCGGGTCAGTGAAGGGGTGACCTGCGACCGCATCAGGAACGACGTTAGCCGTGGCCACAAATCGAACGCCGATTGTTGCCGTCGTCGTCACAGCTCGGTCTCCACGGGTGCCCCTACCAAAATCCTACGATAAAAAAATAAGTTGGGGCACCACGGTGGCGATATGTTAACTCCCTAGCCTGATGTGCAGGAGGTCGTGGGTTCAATCCCGACCCCAACGCCTGCTGTATATAGTTTGCATGTTCTCTCTGTGGTCGTGTGGATTTTTTCTCCGGGTCCTCTGGTTTTTTTCCTCCACATTTAGAATAAACATACGTTTAGAGTATCTGGCTGCTGTACATTTCCACGTGATAAGAAATCTCCGTTGAGCTTTTTCATTTGTGGCCAGGTTGCTTTGAAAAAGAGCTGTACAGCTCAGTGGGCCTTACCTGATAAAATAGAAAATAGTTTAGTTTTTTTTTTATCTGCCGTTGCCCACCCTACCCGTGTCCTGATTACCCTTTGACCTTGTGACCCCGTGACCCCCCCCTCTCCTACTGCGTGCAGCCGTTCCACCCGCTGCTCAAGCTGGAGTGCTCTCCGGAGGCGCGCACCTTCCTGTGCGCGATGTTCGCGCCGGCGTGCGCGCCGCCGGGCCGCGTGGTGCCCCCGTGCCGCTCGCTCTGCGGCCGCGTGCGGGACTCCTGCGCCGAGCTGCGCGAGGTCTTCGGCATCCCCTGGCCCGACGAGATGGACTGTGGCAGGTGAGGGCCGTCCGTCCGTCCGTCCGTCCGTCTCCCTGCCTCCTGCATGCCGCGCTACCGCATTCAACTATTTTTTTTAACTATTAAAACTAAGGCCCCCGACAAGCGAGTACCGCTTTTTTGGGATATCAACGGCGGTTGTTCTACGGGGTGACTGTCGTGTCATAGGAATGTGGAATTTCCACCACCGTGAATGGAGATGAATGCCACCTGATGATCGTTGGTGCAGAAACACTTTGACTAAATAAGCAAAACAAATATTTGTTGGTGCCCACGTTTGTGATGCGCGTCTTCGCGGGTGATGCGCACTAACTTTTCTTTAGGATCACCGTTGTGTTGCTATGCATGATCACAGTCGCATTTGTAAAAACGAAAAGGAAACTACCGCATCCTGCTCATATTCGTCTCTTTCCACTGAACAACTTTTTGACCCCCGACGTTCCTAAAATCATCACACCTGCCACAAGGAATGTGGAATTCTCATCACAGGGGGAGTGCTGCAAGATGTGCATCGTCCCACGCATTTTTTGCAGTTGGAAACGGCTGACTTAGCTGTCAATGCCGGGCGAGGCCAGATTTATAACTGGGAATTTTAAACCCCCATCTTTCACTTCAAGTTATGCACACCCCCCCTGCAACTCGTGAAAGAGGGGTTTGGAAATTTCAATTTGCTTTACGTGGTTTAGAATACCCGACTTGATTTACTGACGGCGAGTAAACATTGCATGCTGTGCAATGTTTACCCACATGGGGCGACAAACTGTTTATAATAGACCAGCGACGTTCAGGAACTTGGAGTTTTGTCATCGTCTTACGTGTTTCGATCCCTCAACGTCACTTGAAATGGAGCGTTCGGGCACAGCACATTAAGCCTTCACGCGTCCCACTCCCAACAAGAATATCCGCTGCTACGTGGCTCGAAGGCATTGCCTAACACCGGCCGCTGAGGAAAGGCCGTTTCAGCTTCGCCGGTGAACCCAACTTCTTAGGGTCAATTCCGCGTCGTTTGGAGTCAATTTATTTAACAGCGCCAGGAATGCGCGACTCGAACGCTCGTTTCAAGGCGAAGTCGCAGATGGCGCAGCGTCGCCGCCCTTGGCACCCCGTTCACGCACAGCAACGGCTGAGCCTCCGTTGACGGCCCACTTGGCTATTTTTATTGCATGGTCGTCTATGCGGGGAAGCTCGATTTGGCTGTTTAGAACTCGTTTACTGCCCGCAATCCTCGTCGGTTTCCCATGGCGAGCAATGAACTTTTCATCGCTCGTTCTCCCAAAATGGGGGCACCGTTGTTTCGGGTTGGGGGTCGGGGTCTTTTTTGCCGCGCTTATTCTCGGCGCTCTCAAACACCGCGCCCCCCTCCCCCCCTTGTGTGTTTCTCGCGGGCCTTCGGCCTGCGTGGTGTTAGCGAGAGGAACTGCGGTCATCCATTAACGGATGTTTCTCCTAGATCAGTGCCACGGTCTGAACCCTCCAGACTCTCTATTAAATATTTGCCAGACGGCCACGGTTAATCATGTCCCGCGCGCCAACAGCGCGCGGGACATGTTGACGACACCGCCGAATTCTCTCTCCCGCGTGCACGCGACCGCTCGTAGATTGTTTATTTATTTGCTTGCGCCGATCGATCGAACGCGCGCGCGTGTGCTCGCGTTCCTTGCACGGGCTGAAACCGTCTCGTTATTTACGGGAAGTCGCTGAAGCGGCGGAGGCGGCGGCGGAGGACGGATATCTTAAGCGCTTGAGGTCACTGCGGCGACATTCCATTGGAACATTTGTGGAGGCTGCCCTGGTTTTAATAAACTGGGATGCTGCTGCTGTGGTGGAACGCTGGATGTGCCCAATCAGTTGGCTGCCAATTCTGATCTAAAATATTAATCTTTTTTTTATTTTACCAGGTAAGGCCCACTGAGCAGCTGTTTTTCAGAAGGGAACAGGCCACAAATGATAGCTCAACGGAAGTGGCTTATCGCGTGGACATTTATGGGAGCCAAATACCCGATAACCACGTTGATTCTAACAGTGGAGGGAAAAACCGGAGGACCCGGAGAAAAGTCCATGCGACCACGGGGAGAGAGAGAGAGACACACGCAAACTCCAAACATACAACAGGCGTCAGGGTTAGGATCGATTGCGTCTTGAGGCGTGTCAGTCGAAACAATGGGGCAAGTTTCTTGAATCGTTCCCCCCTCCCCACTGCCTCCATCCACCCCGCAGTATAAATGGGCTCACCGCAGTTGGTCGATAGGCAGGTCTGCGTTTGGTTTGAGTGGTACTTAACGCTGGCCAGCGCGGAATAATGGGACAAGATACCTTCCGAGAGGGTTCTGTTGAGCTCCCTCCTAGTGGAGACCTCTCTGCCAGAAGTGGAGCGAGCAAACAATTGCAGGGTCTGAACCTTTATCTTTTACCGTTTCATAATCAATCATTATAATTTCAGTCCCTTGGCAATGAAATGATGAAAGCCTCCGGAAATGCTGTGTCAGTCTGGCGGGTTGTTTGACCACACTTCATCACTTTAGTCTGTGTGGTCTGCTGGAGAGGCTGCCTAGGACCTGTTCAGATGTCGTTCACCACTGACGTTCATCGTGGCTGGGAATCGAACTCGAGTCGCTGGATTCAAAGTGCGGTGTGCCCACCACTGCGTCATCGCTTCGCACCTCACTGCTAACATTGGCTGGTACTTAACCCAGGAGAGCACTTGCTACGCCACAACAGAAGCCTCCTACATCGTTTTGGACGTTGGGACAATATCACGAACAAGTGTTTTTTGGCCAAACCACTTGCACGGGCGGGTGACACCCGGCACTGCCATCTCCTGGCCACGCATCAAGAGCCCCGCGCCTACAACACCTGGCAAGCCCTGGCGGTGGTCACCCATCCAAGTTACTCACTGGGCTCAAGCCTCCTTAGCCTCCTCGATCCGATGAGACTATGTTGTTGGCGAGACGCCGCACGCTGTTCGTTTTTTTATTTTGCTGAAAGTGGCACTCGCTCGACTGTCGGTCTCGGTGCCAGCCTGACCACTCTGCTTGGCTCAGAACTGTCGTTACTCTGCTGAATTAGCTGCGGGGGCCTGCGAGTGATCATCTCCCTGGCTTGCGCACGGAGCCCAGCTTGCGCCAGGTGCCGCGTTTGCCCTCGGCGTTCGGACCGTGCGTCTTCTTAAAACGCGTGCCCTCCAAGGAGTTCAGTTGTCTGGATTGTTTTTCTCTTTCTCTAAGATGGTGAAACTTTCCAGACGTGTGCGTAGGTGTCAGGGCGGAGCAGGTCTGGGGAGGGAAAAGATAACACAGAACCCTTCAACGTCTGGTTGTCGTAACAAGTTGGTGTTGAGTGCAAAAAATATACCGGGTTGGCCTGAAAGGGATCCATCCATTATGTACGAATTCTAATTAGACGGTAGTTTGAGCAGGGCTGATAAACTACATATACACACATTGGGCGTAAGGTTTAAAAGAAACAAAAAAGTTAAAAGTGCAGCCCCGCAATTACTCGCTCACCCCACCACTGACGGACGGGCCTACCTCTACTTAAGGGAGAGATCAAGAGAGCACTTGTGGAGGGTAATGGGCCTACTCTTCTATGCCGGCCAGATGTTGGGAGTATTACGCACGGAATCAGAATTAGAATATTGTTTTTATACTGGAGGAATCTGATGAGCTACAAAGCTCTTTTTCACAGATGTTCAGATGGGGCAGGTCACAACGTTACAATAACTTTACCTCACCGCATGCCAGCTGCCAATCGCCCAACTGGTACGTACAAAGAAGCGGGAGGAATTAAGAAACTTGTTTCAACTGCCGTGCCGGGAGGTCTGATGGAATCGAAGCATCGATCTCCGGTATGCGGATTAGCGTGGTTGGCTGCGTACGGCGCGAAATAAGTGAAACATACATACATGCAGGCCCAAGTGTGCTTCCCGTCATCACACCATGTGTCCAGAGGGGATTGTTCATGCGGAGTCAGGTCCGTGAAATATCTCAGTTGGAGGGTTTGGGGTCGGAGTTGGCGATAACATTTTTGAACTTCACCTCAATCGCATGCCGCAGCTGATGTGTTGTAACAGCCGATGCTCTTCCATGTTGATTTACTTTAGCCTCTTTGTCATCGCAGACACTCGGCAAATTAACAGATGCGAGACCGGTTCTCTTTTCGACAACAACAACATCAACAACGGCGACGATGACGGTTTCAGGCCGTCTCTCCTGGCCAGGAGTGAGCGAGCGAGCGGATTAGCCGTCGTTAAGAGGCGTAAGAATGCCAGGTGTTTTGTTTGCCGTTGCTTTGACACAGTTGACAAGCCACGCAAAAAAATCCTTGCCTCCGTCCGCAAGCCCTTGTGGTTGACAAGAGGGGGGGGAGGCGACTCCAGCTTGCGCCAGTGCGCGAGTGTATGTACGCAAGTGTATGTACGCAAGTTGAACTTCTTTCGCACCGCACGTAACCTACCGTGTTGATCGGAGGTGGTCCGTTTGGGGAGCACTGAGCATAACCCCCCCCGCCAACCCACCTTTTAATTCGTACCATCCTCGTATAGTATTGAGATGCTAGAAATGGAGACATATGTGAGATGTAGTGAAATGACAGTAGATATTTACAAACTAAACTTAGCAAATAATGTTTTTTAACTAAACTTTTTTATTTTTTTCAGGTAAGGCCCATTGAGCTATATAGTTGTTTCAGAAGCGACCTGGCCACAAATGATAGCTCCAACGAAGTGGCTTATCACGTGGAAATGTATAACAGCCAAATACTCCAAACACACGTTGATTCTAAATGTTGAGGGAAAAATCGGAGGATCCGGAGAAAAATCCACCCGACCACGAGGTGGACTTACAAAATCCGAACATGCAGGCGTCAGGGTCGGGATCGACCCCCGACCTCCTGTATACCAGGCAAGGGAGTTCATATCTCACCACCACGGCACAGCAAAGGGTAGCCACGTAGAACAGAGGTTCGAGAAATGTCGACAAAGATAAGAGAGATTTAGTTAAGATGAGAGAAAACATCTAGACAGGATATAGGGAAATGAGAGCAATCTAAGGCAGATAGAGTTGTAGCGAGATGAGCGAACAGGCATCGAAAATAGATTGAGATGCAGGGTTGATGAGAAATCTGGACAAAAATAGACATAGTGAGCTGATGGTAGAGCTGCAGATAAGATACAGTTGAAAGAGATTACGGTAATCGGCTTTTCATATCAATTCTCTTGGTACGTTCATGTAAACTTGATGCGTTCTTCAAATGTGGCGCGACGTCTCACGTAGGACGCGGCGACTTCATCGCTTCTGTGTTTGCAATGTGGTTGCGTGTTACTGAGCAATTAAAATTAATTGCCGCCTGTATCTACGATCATTAACGCGGTACAAGGCGGGGAGGCCCAACCCTGCCCTCCCACCACGCCTGGACAACCTAACCCCTTGGAGCCTGGCGGGGGATATCGGCAAGAAACAGTGCCTACTCGGCCCTTTGCATTTATTTATTGTTGCTAATAAGCACCAGTAACAAAGGTGTCCGTGCTCTTTATCTTTATAAATATAGCACGATGCAGCCTTCTCACTAATAAACACATTAATTCAGTCTCGCACGTAAAAAAACAACCAGCCCTCTTGCATTGGCGGTCACGTGACACCATCCAGCCAATGGGTGTGTCGTTGCTCACGCAACATCAACACGCTTCAAACGAGTTTGTGTGTTGCAGGGTAACAAACAACTTTATTTTTTCAATATTCAGTTTAACACGGAGGCTTTCGTGACCAATATTATCCATACTTGAGGTGGGTTTTTTTGTTAGATCGCGTAAATATAGAGTAAATGTGTCGTCAAACGCGCCACCACCCAACACAGCCAATTGGTAAGGTTTGTCACGTAAACAGAACGTGCCAATTCGATACTGGTTCAGCACACCGGTGTGTTGGAGAGTAAACCCACAACATTTACAATTCGAGTTCAAAAAAACCTTCATTATGAATTGTGAATCGAGCACGACGTTTCGCCGGTAATTATTGCAGCCTATCTTAAAACATGGATGCTGCTGCTGCCGTGGTATCAATGGGTACATTGTAGTGCGTCGATCGGCAGGTCGCGCATGGCGGGGTCAAGTGTGGTGGGTCCTCCCACGTTTGCCAAGCATGGTAGAGCAGGCCACAATACACTCTATAGCTATCACTAGTCGAGGCCCTGTCACCAACAGGGGCATGTGGGCATGACATTTTGCAAGGTTGCGCATTTACCATTCCATCACGTGTCTTAAACGCAGCAACGCGGACGTAAACTTTTATTGTAAGCAACATTATCGCGTGAAAATTGCTCCATTAGGCTCGTGAGAAACACTGCCTCACATTTTGTGTTATTACCAGCTGAACGGTGAGTGTCACCGTGCTGCATGTGCAGTCGTACGTATGTTGAACTTCTTTCGCACCATACGTAGCCAACCGTGCTAATCGGAGGTGCCGGTGAAGGACAACAACACAAAAAGCAGTTCTGAAGAAGTGAGTTTGCAATCTAGATTTAAAAGTGCATAGCTTCAGTGGCTTCCCAATATCGGAAGGTAGACCTTTCCAGAAGGCCGCAGAAGCGCATTTGAAAGCGCGCGACGTGGTGACCGCCTTTGTTCGATGACAATAAAAAAGCCGCTGCTGCGAGGATATGGCGCTGGTTCGAGTGATGGTTCAAGCTCCTTGACGAGACCAGCAAGGGTATTGTGATTAATTTGTGGCAAGCACTCTGTGTGTAACGAGTGCGACAAATACCACCACCTTTCGTTCGACGGTTAACCAAACGCCGCTGCTGCTGCGAGGATGACGACCGGAGCTCGCGTGATGATGGTTTATGCTCCTTGACGAGATCAGCGAGGTATTGCGGTTCAATCTTGATTTGTGGTTCATTTGTGGCAATCACTTTGTGTTGCTGCCCGCTTCACACAGCCCCCACTCGCTCACACGTCCACAACTTACAATTGCCATTGAAGGATAAGAGGTAAGGGTGCAGCCCCTGCAAGTGTTTTTGCTCAATACTGCTGTGTGAAGGCTTCCACTCGTGGGAGCTCTATAGAGCTGGAAGGACCGATAGATGAACACACAAACATACAGACGGATGGACACACGAATGGACGAACATACGGACGGACACATCGATGCCGGACGTACGAACGGACAAACACATGGACGGATAATCACATTGATAGATGGACTCTCATGGAAGGATGGACGAACGGATGGACACATGGATGGGACAGAGTGTCAAGCGGGCAGGTGCACGGATTGTCACGCAGACGGTCGCACGAACGGACGGCCGTGCGGACAGACAGCCGGCTGGGAGGGGGGGAGGCTAAGAGGAGGAGGAGGGGGGACGTGTGAAAGTGAAGTTTTTTGTCGTTCCACACGGCTGGGTTTCTAATTAAGGCCGCGAACGAGAGCGTGGTACCAGGGAGGCGCTAAACATCCGCTCTGACTAATGGTGTCCGTTGGCAGTGTTTGACTCGTGCCCCCACCACTCCCCCCCCCCTCCAGAGACTCGCATGTGCCTCATTTTTCTAATTAAAGTAGAGTTTAATTGATCACATTCACCTCCTGTGCATGCCTCTGTATAAATGCGATTTCACAGGATTTGCTCAGCGTGAAATTATTTCATTTTGAAACGGAAATGAAACTGTTTGAAGGCTTTATTATTGCTACTATAGGAGCGGGCATCCGAATCGTAAATCGCCCGTTTACCAGCGCACGGGGACACGTGGCTCGCGAGTGGATTGATGGAATGCTCTTATCCAGGCTTTACATTTTCACTTCAGATTTGCTTTTACAAAAAGAAGTTACGTGCTCAGGTGTTGACATTTTAACCGACACACCCAGAAATCGCTTTGCCTCCCCCCTCGTCACACACACATACGCACGCACGCACTCAAAAGATCGTGACTGCAGGAATCCATACTCTTTTGTTTTTTCGGTAAAGTCCCGTAGGTATAAAATAAATCACCATTTATTTTCTTTCGGTAAAGTCCCGTAGGTATAAAATAAAATAAATCACCATTTATTTTCTTTTATACCTACGTGACTTTACCGAAAGAACCAAAGAGTATCTGTTTCCTTGTTATTGCTGTCTAAAATTTAGGAATTGCATTTATTCACCGCTCAAATTAGGCAGCCGAAACTCAGAGCCGTTTGCATCGCTCGCAGAAATCACAATCGGAATATTTATTTTTTCCGGAGAAATCCCATGAGGTGTAAAGCTCTATTTCACAGATGTCCAGTCAGGGCGGGTAAGCAAGTTACAACAACAAGCAATACAAAAACACGATTGGAGTGCAAAGTATCAGAAAGGTAAACAAATCAGAAAATAAATTACCAGGTAAGGCCCACTGAGCTGTATATCTCCTTTTCAGAAGCGACCTGACCACAAATGATAGCTCAATAAAGTGGCTTATCGCGTGGACATTTATAGGAGTCAAATACCAGAGGAAAATCTATTTAACCACGGGGAGACAAAGAGAGATACACGCAAACTCCCAATATACATGCGTCATCAGGGTCGGGATCGAACCTACGACCTCCTGCCTACCAGGCGAGCTAGTAAACATCTCGCCACCGTGGCGCCCACAACTTAATTGCACGCCTGCCGTTGCCGTGGTCCAGGCTGGAGGAGTGCGACGAGCCCTACCCCATGTCGCCGCGGCCGGTGGCGAGTGGCGCGACGCCGCAGACCACCCAACACTTGGCCCAGCGCGACTACGGCTTCTGGTGTCCGCGCGAGCTCAAGGTCGGTACCAATGGCAGTGGATCCGGGGGGGTGTGGTGGCGGTGGGAGGAGATGGGGGGGGTGTGCGAGGCTGTCCTGGTCACCAGGAGTGGGTCGTCGCCCTGTCTTTTGTGGGCGCCACGGTGGCAAGATGTTAACTCCGATTTGAAGCTTTCGTGACTGCAGGGATTCATCTTCTTGGTTCTTTCGGTAAAGTCACGTAGAAGGGAAATAATACAATAATAAAAATAAAACATAATAAAATAATTATCACGACGTTTTGGCCACAACGCAAGCAGCCGTCCTCAGGTGAAGAACAGGTTTGTCGGAAAGACAGCGTCTGAATGGGCTGTTCTTCCAACAGACCTGTTCTTCACCTGAGGACGGCTGCTTGCGCTGTGGCCGAAACGTCGTGAGAATTATTTATGTTTTATTTTTATTATTGTATTATTTCCCTTCTACGTGACTTTATCGAAAGAACCAAGAAGATGTTAACTCCCTTGCCTGGAATGCAGGAGGCTGTGGGTTCGATCCCGACCCTGAGGCCTGTGTAAATGGAGTTTGCATGTCCTCCCCACGGTTGCGTGGATTTTCCTCCGGGTACTCCGGCTTTTCCCCTCCACTTTTAAAATCGACGTGCGTTTTCGAGTATTTGGCTACTATTAACTTCCACGTGATAAGCCACTTCTTTGAGCTGTCATTTGGGGCCAGGTTGTTTCTAAAAAAAGAGCTATGTAGCTCAGTGGTTCCACATACCGGGTAAAATAATACAAGTTTAGTAAAAAAATGTATTTGCTTAGTTTAGTTTGTAAATATCTACTGTCATCTCACTACATCTCACATATTTGTTTACATTTCTAGTATCTCAATACTATACGAGGATTGTATGAATTAAAAGGTGGGTTTTGTTCGGGGGGGGTGTTATACTCAGAGCCCCCCAAACTGACCACCTCCGATCAACACGGTAGGCTACGTGCGGTGCGAAAGAAGTTCAACTTGCGTACATACACTCACGCACTGGCGCAAGCCGGAGCCACCCCCCCCCCCCTCTTGTCAGCCACCAAGGGCTTGCGGACGGAGGCAAGAAAAAAATGTAAAAAATAAATGAGCGAAAAAATTTACTTTTGGACCCAAGCCTTCTTTAACGCTGCCACCTTGTGGGGAAAGAGGACGCGTGATCTGTGCCACGGCAAATAGAGCCCGGGTCGGCCTGTGTTCCCACACGCACGTCCACTGGAAATGTCAGACCCCGTGCCGGATATCAAGCAGCATGCTCCGGAAAGACGTGCGCACTCGAAGCAGCACAACCGTGCAAACCTCCGTGGTAATACAGGCCCATTGTAAAGCCGTCCACTCATCTGCACGAGCCGATTTTCATCCGCGGTGGACGCATTTTCCCCCATTGGCTACTATTCCGCTTTGTTTCGACCTCGTAACTTCTTCGCAAAGGTCATTGGGAACAGAGAAACTAAACTTTAGGATGTCAACGCCTGGACAGATCCCGCACACCGCAATGCCGTGACCCTCGCCGCGTGAACCCGCAGGTCCCGTCGGGGCTCGGCTACTCATTCATGGGCGTGCCGGACTGCTCGCCGCCGTGCCCCAACATGTACTTCAGCTCCGGCGAGCTGGAGCTCACGCGTTACTTGGTGGGCGTCATGTCCGTCGTGTGCCTCGTCGCCACCACCTTCACCTTCCTCACCTTCCTGCTCGACCGCAAGCGCTTCCGCTACCCGGAGCGGCCCATCATCTTCTACGCGACCTGCTACGTCGCCGTCTCGCTCTCCTTCCTGGTCGGCTTCCTCCTGGACGACTCCGCGGCCGCCTGCAACGCGCCGGGGCTGGCGCCCGGCGCCGCCGCCACCGTCACGCAGGGCTCGCGCAACAACAAGGCGTGCACCGCCGTCTTCATGCTGCTCTACTTCTCCGCGATGGCCGGCGCCCTCTGGTGGGTGGTGCTCACCATCACGTGGTTCCTGGCCGCGGGCCTCAAGTGGGGGCGCGAGGCCATCGAGAAGAGGGCGGCCGCGTTCCACGCGCTCGCCTGGGGCCCGCCGGCCGCGCTCACGGTGGCGCTGCTGGCGCTGAACAAGGTGGAGGGCGACAACCTGAGCGGCGTGTGCTTCGCGGGCCTCTACGACGTGACGACGCTGCGCTACTTCGTGCTGGCGCCGTTGGGCGTGTGCGCCGCCGCGGGCCTCTCGCTGCTGCTCGCCGGCATCGTGTCGCTGAACCGCGTGCGCCTCGAGATGCGCCACGACGGGCGCAACCAGACGAAGCTCGTCAAGTTCATGGTGCGCATCGGCGTGTTCAGCGTGCTCTACCTCGTGCCGCAGCTGGCGCTCGTGGCGTGCCTCGTGTACGAGCAGGCGTCGCGCGCCGCCTGGGAGGCGACGTGGCTGCGCGATCGCTGCACCGAGTACCGCATTCCGTGCCCCTACCAGGTAGGTGCGGTGGGTAAGGGCGGGCGCGTTGATCGTTGGCAGCGATGCCTCCAGCGATTCGATGGACTTTCGCGGCCCTGAGCCGATTCGCGAATTTTATTTTATTTTCCCGTCTCGTTTGCGTGGTTCCGTTTGCGCCGGCGGCCTTGACGACGATCGACTCTCGCAGAAACGCGCGGTGACGTTTGGGCGCGTCTTGTGTCGACCGCGACGCAGGCGAACCAGCCGAAGCAGCGGCCGGCTCTCGTGCTCTTCCTGGTGAAGTACTTCACCACGCTCGTCGTCGGAATCCCACCCGCCTTCTGGGTCGGCAGCCGCAAGACGTGTCTGGGATGGGCGGCCTTTCTGTCGGGACGACGGCACAAGCAGTGAGTGCCGTCCGTCTCCCGATCTGGACAGCCGGCTCTGTTCACCCACACGCTCATATCCACACTCGCACAACAAATGTAACAACAGATTATATTCGTATTATCTACGGCAGTGGTTCTCGACCGGGGGTACGCCTACCCCTGGGTCCACGTGGCAATGTTCCAGGGGGTAAGTGAGGTGATTCATAAATGTGTGAAATTATATCACGCGTGAGTCATTGGTGAATAATCACGTATGAATCCATATGGTCACTTTGATTGAAAACAATGCGGTTTCTAAAGATTAACCAACGAGCACGGCCAAATGATGGTTGCGCAGTTACTAGTGAGTTAGGATACCTCACAAGATGGACATTTGGTTAAAATATCAATGTTCATTATTCATACATTTATTATCTCGGAAGCATGTTGGGTCAGGAAGGGGGGGGGACTACAGTAGGCAATTAAGGTTGAGAGTAACGACTGATCTACAGGACCCCTTGTTACCGCTTTACCCTTTCCCGCGATAATGCAGTCGGTGTTAAGATGTTCAAACACCAAACAGACACCTATTGCAAGGCATCAAGTGTGCATTAACCACGCAGGCTTGTGCTAAAATATGCAATCCCTTTCCCCCTCCCACCCCGCAAGGGCGGTGGTTAACGAGAGCCGCCGGGTGCTGGAGGAGTCTCACGACGTCTGCTCCCAGACGCTGCTGGCGTCCGCGCCGCGCAAGTCCCGTGGCACCTCGACGCAGGGCACGTCCACGCACGCCTCCTCCTCCAACGCGCTAGAGGAGGCGGCGACGTCGCCGCCGCCGCCGCCACCGGGGCTTTGCGGCAGCAGCAGCAAGCCCAGCAGCCAGCACAGCCGCGTGAGCGGCACGCACGGCAAGCCGCCCGATGCCAGGTTCGCTCCCCCGGCCCTTCCGCCCGTCCCCTCCCCCCCCCCCCCGCCCGCGGGAAGACTTTCGCGGCGCTGCGAGAGCCAACGTTCGCCGTTTTATTTTCGTAGTGAAGTCGGTCGGGAGGCGCGGTGGCCCGGTCGATGTTTTGCCTGCCGCTTGCACCACCAGCGGGCAGGTTTAGAATAACCGCTGTGAGTGATAATGACACCTGGGTTGTAGCGCGCGGCTATTGCGAGGGCGCAGCGTTTCGCACGGTGTTTTCGCGCCTCCGATTCGCGTGGTTGGCTACGTATGGTGCGAAAAGACGTTCTGCGTACATACAGTTATGTTGTGCAGAAGTGTCACAGTAGGGGGCGATGTGCTCTCCTTAGTGAGTCATTTGTGGGCAATGTTTCAAATTTGGAACGTAACACTGCCTTATACTTTCTCTTATAGCGTCACGAGATCTTTAACTTCCATTGTGAAGCGGACCAGGTTAATGCACCCTCAGTATTAACCAGGGAGGCCGCTGGGCACCAACCGCGAACCTCTGCAACAAGCGGCAAACGCGCGACCGCCCGGCCAAATCACCGCTGCAAAGCAATTTGTTCGAGAAAGCAAAACCCTGGTACCGGTTTCGACCCTCCGGGGGCTCATTGGCGGAGCCAGTCAGGCACGTTAAACAAAAAACCGCTGCGGTTGCCGAATATTGTTGGCGAGAGCGCGACCCTCCTTGGGTGTGACGTGTGCTGCGTTTCTCTTGCCCGCCGCAGCAGACACACGCCCAACAGCAGGCGTAGCGCGACGGTCCTCCCGTCCCCCGCGCGGCACAACAGCTGCAAGAGCAACAGCAACAGCCGGGAGCTGCCGGGACAGCCGAGGCACATCACTCTGGGCGCCAACTCGCCGCACCACCACCACCACCAGGACAGCACGAGCGCGTGACCTCCGCTCTCTCCGCGCTGCCCCGTGAGGACTGTGCTACGTCATCGTCGCCGCCGCCGTCTTTTCGCCACGTGTGAAAAAAAGTAAACAGAATGTGGTTGCACTAACAGTCGCGCATCCTGGCGAGTGGGCGTTTGGGACGGCGTTTTGTAAACCGCGCAGGCTAAATGGTTTGCCCGTGGTCGAATCGGCCGGAACGCGCCCCAATCTTGGACGCGAAGCGAGGTCGAGGCTGGATAGCGCTTGGATGGAATGGGCGGTGACCGCCACACATGAAACAGGTGTAGGCTGCCGCGGGCCTAACTTGTCAGCAGAGGAGAGTGCGACAAATCCCATCGTTTACCTGCACTATGCTCCCAACGTGAAGGTGCGCTGCCAGCCTTCACCACTCCACAATGACCAGCGTGGCGAATTGTGGTCGGTTAACCCACACGACACTGCACGGGGGGGAGGCCCTCATCCAGAAGTGGTTTGGCAAAAGCACTCAAGGGTTGAAATAGTGCTAAGCAGTACGTATGGACCATGCATCTGATATAGATATACTGCCCGTACCAATTATGTACGAGTGGAAACGCCACCATCTACGTCATCGAGGTCTAATTGCCGTCAACTGACAATAATTCCATTTTTCATGGTGAGAAATGTTTTGATTAAGAAAAACTGAAAAATATGAATGTATTTATGCTGGGGAGTTTTTTTTTTTTTACACTACATGCAAAGTTGATGCATTTGTTTTATTACCATGGTACGTTTCATGCTTTTATGAGATAGAGTAATATGTAAAATGGTTGGCCATTTTTGAAAGAAATATTTTTTAATTAACAAACTTAACGTACAGTGTACACACCCTGGGCCTAGTGCGTGTTTAATGGAATGTAATATTTTGCCTACTGGGGAAGTCGCCCCTTGAATTAGAGCCGTAGAGGTCAATGTTAAACAAACTACTCGCTGCTGCTGCTGCGTTGCATAAGCACAATCAACAGCGACAAAAAATCTCAACGCGTTCCGTGTCAATAACACCCGTGGCCTTAAAGGAAAAATATATAGCAGGTGACGTTTCAGGGAGTGGCCCTTTTTCAAATGTATGTGTGATGAAGAAGGACCATTGTCTGAAACGTTTCTCATTATTTGTATTTCCTTTTAAGGCCGCATTGTTATTGAGAAATGCGAGTTCCTTTACGCAAGTCAATGGGGCTTTGCTCGAGAAATAAACTTCTAAACTTCTCAATATTTGTATGCTGGGGTGGGGGGGTGCTGTCGTGGTGATGTAATGGCACAATAGGCTTGCCGTCCAGAGGGTGGCCTGCCTGCTTCTCTGTCCGCCCAGCAAGTTTAAACGGAGATCCGGTCGATCGGCCGGTGACGGGGGGGGGGGGGGTAAAGTGTGGGAAGAGTGGACCAACACGTTCCTTCGGAGCAGAGGTCGCAACCGGGTACCCAATACCCGTACCCTACCCGATACCCGGCTACCCGTACCCAGCCGGGTACGGGTACCCGTTTGCGACCCTGGTGCGGCCGGGTACGGGTACGGGTAGACCGTGAGTCACTGGTGAGTAACTGTTTGTCACTCATTTCCCAACGTCTTGTCTCTTCTCACAATTCAAGTTCCTAGAATCAACCCACCCGTGCCTGCAACATGGCTTCATCCCAGAGGTCGCAATCAGGTACCCGATACCCGTACCCTACCCGTACCCGGCCGGGTACGGGTAGGGTACAGGTACGGACGGGTACGGGTACCCGTTTGCGACCCTGGTACGGCCGGGTACTGGTACGGGTAAAGAATCAAAACCCGTTTGCGACCTCTGCTTCGGAGTGGGCAGGTAGGAACTTGGTTGGACAGCGCATTCGTGCACGACAGAAAGCTCGCGGTCACGTGACGCACTTCAACCAATCCGGGAGCGTACATGTTTGGGAGGTCTTTCTCTGCCAGCAGGAGAAGATACCAACTCCGTAAAGCACCCGGGTCAGGAATGTATCGTAGACCCCTCAACTGGATTCTCAAGTGCAGCTAGCTGGTGGGACTCACAGTCGTCAATGTATACCGGTCAGCTGACGTAAAATGTTTATTGATTTAAAAGCATTCATATGTAAATTGAACAGATTGTGTGAGGATACTTTGGACTACAATACAACACTTACGTTTGTTGTCATTCAGAAGGTTTGGAGAGAACGTGTTCCCTTTTATTTTGTACATGTTATAAGGTGGTCTTCAAATGACTTGCCTATTTACAAAATACCTTCTATTAACTTTGCTAAATGATTGTCTGGATGCTATTTGTATAATGACTTTATTTTCTTAGGTTTTTTCGGTAAAGTCACGTAGGTAAAAAATTAAAATTAATAAAATTAAAATAAAATAAATAATGCTGTGACGGTTCCACCTGAAGACGGAGGCTTGTGTTGCCTCCGAAACGTCGTGATTTTTTATTTTATTTTTATTTAACTTTTATTAATTTAAATTTTTTACCTACGTGACTTTACTGAAAAAACCTAAAAATATGAATCCCTGCAGTCACGAAAGCTTCAAATCTAGAATGACTTTATTGTTTCGCAATATTTTTTAAACTAATTTATTAAGTCAAACAAAACAATTTGACCATAATTTCAGATAGGATGAAAAGTGGAATATAAGTAAATGTGTTTGATGAGATTGAGTTGTGGCGCAGTGCATTGCACCCTTGTGTTGTCATTTCGGTGAGCTAAGTTTGATTCCTGGCCTGGATTAACATCGGTGGCGAGGTGATATCAGAACCAGTTCTGGCTACTCCCAATTCAGCAACCCTCTCTGACCCACGTGGTCCAACAAATCCTCCCCCAAGATCAACGCAATTTATTGACAAATGGACTGTAAATTATGATATATGTTTGACGTCTGAATAAAAATTGTTGGGGTTTTTTTTTACAGCTATAACATCACGTTTCCGTTTTTGTTTTCATAACCGTCTCGAATTTCTGTTACTACTGAGCTCACGCACACACGTGAATGTATACATGTTATGGTAACAAACCTTCGTAAAAAATTAAGACGTTCATTGATTTGCTTTTGTCTGATATTGGCACTAAATGTTGTACTATGTATAAATGGGTAAGATGTGTATGTATATATATATATACGTTCGTGCTTATCGTGGATGAAAACTATGAGAATGTCGGTGAACGGTCGGGAGGGATGTGTTCCCACGTGGTATATACGATTCGTGATTTTTGACCAAAAAAACGGCTGTTGCCTTTTTTTATATAATAATAATTGGGAACTCTTAATTTGTAAAATTGTATATGTTAAGCAAACTAAAACGAGATGTTTACTATGTGACTTTTGTACACGGGGATCCTTGTTGCAAAGGTTTCGTCATCTGTTGAGACACTGTAGTAAATGAATGTGTATGTATGTATGGCCGTTTGTACTAGATTTAAAACATAAAAGTTGTAATACCTGAATTTACGGCAGTTGTGTGAGTTCTTTGAATACGAAAAACCTGCGACATCCACGTCTTTGCTATTGCATTTCAAGGGGGGAGCCGATTTCTTACCGGTGGCAAGACCCGGAGCGCCGATCCCTGGGATTTTTAATCCAGCTTTCGCCCACCCGTCATTTCAATGTGCAGTGCGAGTTGATGTCCTCACCGCAGTCAACAGCGAGAGAGTCGCACGCCTTGCTACTGGATCTCGTCTGCCAGCCGAGTCGTGGAAAGCTCCATGGGCATTCGTCGGGAAATATGTTTCTGACTTTTCTATCGCATTCATTTGTTTTTTGTTGTTGCATTTAACTTGAATAAACTCCCAGCTATGGAAATGAATCGGTAGAGTGAGATTACCTGATGGGTCGGAGAGCACGTGGAGGGGAGTCTTGTAACAGCGAGATGAGAGGGGAGAGGTAGGAGAGTGTGTGGAGGGGAGTAGAGTGAGATGAGAGGGGAGAGGTTGGAGAGTGCGTGGAGGGGAGTAGAGTGAGATGAGAGGGGAGAGGTAGGAGAGTGCGTGGAGGGGAGGTAGGAGAGTGCGTGGAGGGGAGTAGAGTGAGATGAGATGGGAGAGGTAGGAGAGTGCGTGGAGGGGAGCAGAGTGAGATGAGAGGGAAGAGGTAGGAGAGCCGGTGGAGGGAAGTCGAGTCCATGGGTCTTGTTCTTACAGGAAAAGTTTAAATTGCATTCGGTTGAACTCTCCTGGTGTGTTTTAGGCCGGGATGTCGCATTTTGCTTTGCTCATCACAGAGTCCCTTGATGATAATGTCTACGCCAGTGCATTCTGCTGAATTAAGTGGAACATACCCTGGTGTTACCAAATCAACCGTAAGTGTTTAAATTGAACAAAATCAAGGTTCGTTCGTTTTCAAATTACTCGGTGATGTTTGCGTTGGCAGTGGTGCCCAAGTAGCCTCCGAAAAAAACAATCTTAACACATTCGTCGGGAGCATTGTACATAGCTTTAAAAAAGAAGGGTAATTTGTCCAGAACATCGCCTAGAATGTGCTCTTTCTTTTTTATATATAATATAATTTGAACTTGGAACGCTGCACAGTACTTGCTCAGTCTCGAAGAGAGAGAGACTCAGAGGCGCGTGGAGGGACCACAGACGAGTGGGAAAGCAGCAGCCACGCGGCCCTACCAATGATTATTGATTAAGCTCTGCGATCCCCAATATATTAAGGTGTTATCAGCCAATAACAATTAGTGTCCACATGCGGGAGATAGCCCACGCCGGCGAGGGGGCAACACACTATCCCACACAGACACGGAACAGGTTGGAGAATCCACATTTTTGCTGTGTTTTTGTTCAACTGCGTTGAAGATAAAAGTGAAAAAAATCTAAGATTCCGTGTTCTTGGATGTTTTTTTATTTCTTAAAAAAAATAGTTCAAGTTATTATTAGTTACATTTGAGACTTTTCATTGGGATGCTTTCATGCTCCGCTCGGTATATTTGCAGGTTCTTTCACGTTTTGGGCAAGTACAATTTCTTGTGAAGTGATTAAATTGAAGCAGCTGACCCAAGTCACGACCCGTCGATGGCTGTGCCATTCCAATCAGCAGAGAGGATTACGCAGTGGGTATAAATGACCCCGTTGTTAACGGTGATTCCATGAGTGCTCACCGCAATCAGCGAGGTCTGAGTGTGGTGTGTTACGTTGAACCCAGGATAGCCTCATCGCTGAGTCTCAAAGACTTGTTTTGCATGGAGGGTCCTTCAAAGCTTTACACTAGCGGGCGATGTTGCACACACACATAAATACAGGGCGCTTTAAAAAAATATTGAACACTTCTGAGAATTTGCAACAACACCGCAAGAAATGTTCCTCCGGGCTCTGGGGAGCGGTTTAAAAATAAACAAACTAAATAATTATAACAGGAGCGACGTTTTAAAATGACATTGCCACTCAGACCTCGGTGATTTCTAAATAAAAGGTTTACGTGAGGACAGAGTCGATGACGTCACCACGTTGCATGCGCGGTGACGTCATCACGCTCACACCCTGCCGATGCCGACGGAGTACGCGGTGACGTCACATCACGCGGCGACGTTAGGCACGCTACCACGTGTTGACAATGATGACTTTTTGAAGTTAACAGGTCTCTCCCATACTTGATAGTTTTCAACAGGCTGTCGGGAGGAATGCCATTTATGACGAGCACCAATGAAGGCCGGGACGTTACACAAAGAAATGGGTGGCCAGCACCACACCCGACCGCCTTTGTCTTCCCAGTGCCGATGTTTACACACCGCACCAGTTGCTCGTTTAAGGCCAAGTCGACCTAGGCGAGGCCCAGGACCGTTTCATATCTTCGTCACTGTTATTGATTGCGAGCGGGGACATTTAACTCGATTCGTTCGCGCTATTTGGGCTAACCACTGCGCCACCGCTCTCCACAACACGCACACACTATTGAAGTGGTCATGTGGCTCGAACTCACTCGCTGATGAAATGATTGCAATACGTATTTAGAATCCGGCTCCAACGGGTGTGCCTGGGATGCAGCCGAAGTGTGCCCCTGATTGCATGGTGCAGTAACAATGCAATATTTCATCAATATTGATGCAATCGATGGCCTTTTGTTAGGATTTCACCCCATCGATTGCACCGCACTTGCATGGGTCATCTTGGTCTGGAAGTTGACAAAAATTAACAACTTGTCTTCTGGCCGTGCGGAAACTCGTAATTATCACGAGGGCCCTTTTGAAAGATCCTGTAAATATCGCACGGTAGCATTTATAAATATTACTTCCCTGCATAAATGGCAAGAGTTTCAGGGTAAAAAGACATTCATATTTAAATTGCAGGCTTTTGTTTTCATAGATAACAAAATCGGTATTAGTATCCATTGACAGACATGCCAAGACGAACTCTGCTCTCAGTATAAAATGCACAGTGGACATTTCCATGCAATAATTTTAATAACTCGTTTCTTTAATAATTATGCAAAAATACAGTCATTTAAATTTCCCTTCATGTTAAAATGTTTTAACACGCTGTTATTTTGGCGCAGGAAAACCAAAGCTGTTCATCAATTGTTTTCAAAGGTCATGGCGATTGCAACCCTGGTGTTAAATATTTCCTAACCGCACCCGCGATATTGTGGCCTTCAGCCGGAACAAATCCGGAACACCGCTCCGGAAATTATCTTAGCATGCCACATCCATCTTTTTGATTAAATGTTTACAACCCTGAGCCAGGGGTGGTAATGTCCACATTCCTCTGCCGGGAGCGAGGCTCTCCGCAGAATCAATCACCGTTGACTTCCCACCCCCGAAAGGGATGGTGATGGGCTGAGTTCACGCCCAACAGCTTAGATTTGAGCGAGATTTAAAACATGAAGTGCGCCACCTGGTGGTAGTGACTTACGCCGATAACACTGGTCAACAAAATAAAAACATTTTTTTCTGGCCTGGACTATTGCAGCTGTTTTAGACTAATTTCAGGGTGCTGATTCCAACTCTGATGTCAGATTTGCTCTATCACATCTCATTTTATGCTATCGGCATACCCCATTTTCATTGATTTTACCCGAAATTAACTCTGTCACTTATGATTGCAAGTTGTTGCGAGTCAGTGACTGCTTTAGTGTTAAAATATGGTGCTGTATTTTTAGGATAGTGTGTTTATAATATCATTTTATGTAGATAGCCACATTTATTTAATATTTTTCTTCTGCAGTTTTTATTGAAAATGCAATATTTGATATCTCAAAAACCTGATGTGATAGACAAAAACTGATGCCAGATTTGGAATCAGCACCCCAAAATTACCTTAAAACCGTTGGAATACCTTAGGCCAGAAAAAAGTGTGTTGACCAGTGAAATCGCTTACTCCAAGCAGTGTTCCGGAAAATTTCGAATGAGAAATGAAGCTCTCGATGCAGCACGACCCATTTGAGCGGCATCATAAAGTACAGTGGAGTTACTGCTTCCAAGATTAATCGTGTGCCTTGCCATGGACCCAACATATTAAATACCAGTACAACCCACGGTGGCAAATACTAGCAATGCTTTTCTTTCAGTGTTTTATCGCGAGTTCACAAACCTGTATGATATAGCAAGCCCAAGTTTGTAGCTTTATTATGAGAAAAAGGTTGCTAAACATGGGTCACCGTAGTTTGTCGTAAACAAAATAGTGATATAAAACGTCTAAGGAACATGAAAATAATCAGGGTGTTTAAAAAAGAAAAAACAGCTTCTGCCCATGTTGAACACTGCCCATGGTAAGGACCAGAGGTCGCAACCGGGTACCCGATACCCGTACCCTACCCGATACCCGCCTACCCGTACCCGGCCGAGTACGGGTACCAGTTTGCGACCCTGGTGCGGCCGGGTAGACCGTGAGTCACTGGTGAGTAACTGTTTGTCACTCATTTCCCAACGTCTTGTCTCTTCGCACAATTCAAGTTCCTAGAATCAACCCACCCGCGCCTGCAACATGGCTTCATCCCAGAGGTCGCAATCAGGTACCCGATACCCGTACCCTACCCGTACCCGGCCGGGTACGGGTAGGGTACGGGTACGGCCGGGTACGGGTACCCGTTTGCGACCTTGGTGTGGCCGGGTACGGGTACGGAATCAAAACCCGTTTGCGACCTCTGGTGCAGCTTGCTGCAGTGAACATTGGCCGATGGTGGAGATTGGCCGTGGTGGTCACTGGTAGTAGTTGCCACCCCAAGTGGTACCGACCAAACGCCTCTTGGCCCTCGTGGCCAGCAATGTGTTTGCCAGCGAGCGGAAAGCCCCACTCGTGGTGACCACTGCGAGTGGGTGGCACAGCGACGCCTCCCCAATTGCAGGGAGATGAGGATTGCAACGAATCCTTTACGACGAAACTCTCCCTCGTCGATAGGTAAAGGTGCAGCCCTGCAATTGCTCACGCCGCTCCTGGCGGAAGGACCCCCGCGAGTATCTCGAGAGAGCAGTGTTCTTCACTGCGAGGCCTCGCGGGGCCACCGACGACCCCTTTTAGTGCGGCCCCCCACAATAGAGAAAAGCGAGAACACTCCACATACCTCGTGCTGCTGTCAAACGCGGCAATGTTGTCAAATGTGTGACTGCCTTTACACTGACGATGTTTGATCAGCCAAAGTGCCACCCCCCCCCCCCCCCCCCCGCGAAAACTAGTGAAGAACACTGCTCTAGACTCGAGAGAAAATGTAATAGGCCTTCTCTTCCACAATGGTCACGACGTATTGGAAAAGAGGCACCCCCCCACCCCCACACTTTGTGACGTCACTCCTTTAAAAGGCCGCATTGAGAGATGCGCGCGTAAGCGTTTGCACGTGGTTACAAACACCGCCAATGGTCGTGCACATTTGGTCCGGGTGTAACATTGCTTCGAGGGGTTCACCCCGTGACTTGAGTTTAATATTCCACAAACATCGCGACCTCGCGAATAACATTCACCACCTGGTAGGTGGTGGTGGTGGTGTTCGTCCTCACTTCGCCTCTCCCAAATGCTTCCGATGGTTCGCCACACGGAGGCAGCAGAGCTCCTCGATTCGTAAGATTGTCAGCGGGGCCTCCACCCCCCCAGCCAAGGGGAGACAAAGACAAAGATACCCCGTGTAGCCTCAACAGGCTGTTGGGGCAAGTGCTGTTAGCGAGCACCTATGAAGGCCAGAACTTGCACACGAGGGGGTTGGGTGGCCAGCACCACGCCCAGCCGTCTTTGTCTCCCCAGTGGCGATGTTTTTACGCACCGCACCAGGTGACTCATTCGAGGCTGAGTCGACCTAGGGGAGGCCCAGGACCGGGTCTCCATGTTCGTAGCGCAGCGCGATAACCGCTACACTGCAGCTCCCATCAAGGGGTAAGGGGCCGTTCATAAATGACGTCACGCGATTTTGGACGATTTTTGACCCCCCCCCCCCCTCGTCACACGGCGTCACAAAAAGTCAGACCCCCCCCTCAAATTTGACGTCACAAAGCTCTGCCCCCCCCCCCCGCCGAAAATGAAACATGCTTCAAATCGCTTTAAACTATTGTCATTGTAGTGCGTATTTAATGTGGCGCTGCACTCTGATGTTGTTGGAGAAAACATTTATTGAAAAGTATATTTAATCAAGTAGAACGTGTTGTCTATGTTAATTTAAAGTTGCGCATTTTGATGTGACGTCACATTTCTCCCCCCCCCCTCCTCGTCACACATCGTCACAAATGTCTGACCCTTCCCCCCCCCCCCCAGGTGCGTGACGTCATTTATGGACGGCCCCTAACATACACACACACACAACCACAACACGGACCGCAGCTGTGAATAAAGAATATGCTCCATCGGATGGTTGTGCTGTACTTCTATTGCACCCCCCCCCCCCCCACACAATCTATTTTACTGCCTCTCTGCTTAAAATACCTCAATGTGCAGATTAATTTATAATCATGAAACAAAACACATTTGCCCAACGAGTGGTGAGATTGTGGTGGTTGTGTTGAGTGTGGTTGGTGTACGTGTTGTGTGTGTGTTGATTGTGGCTTGTGGAGGTTGTTACGCGTGGTTTAGGGTGTCACGTGTGGCGAGTGTGGTGGGGTGTGTCGGAGTGCGTGGTGATGTGCGAGTGTGATGTGTGCAGCGATTGTGTGTGGGCGACGTGGTGGAGGTGAGTGTGCCCTCGAGAAGAAGACAAATATAGACGACGTTTCGGGCAAGGGCCTTCTTCTTATTGCTCTGCTATGAAGAAGGGCAATCGGCCCGAGCATTATCCATGGGTGGCGGTGGTGGTATTTACCGCACTCGTTACATACAAAGTGCTTGCCACAAATTAATCACAATACCCTTGCTGGTCTCGTCAAGGAGCTTGAACCATCACTCGATCCCCCGCCATCCTCGCAACAGCGGATTTTGGCTGCCGGCGATCGAACGCGCACTTTCAGGTGCGCTTCTGCGGCCGTCTGGAACGCTCTTTCCTTCCGATATTAGGAAGCCACTGGAGCGATGTACTTTCATCTGGATTGAAAACTCATTTCTTTAGAACTCCTCTTTGCGTGTAGTGTTGTTGTCCCTTCCCCCGCACCTACGAATTAGCGCGGTTGGCTACGTACGGTGCGACAAAAGTCCAAAATACACACATACATATATACAACCCAACGTCAAAATGAGTACGCATGAGGACATTCCAGCGATGGGCATCGCAAACGCTTTCCTCTTTGCGCAGGGGGTGACAGAGCAGACAAAAGCAGGTCCGGTCATAATCAATTTTGTTTAAAGTTTCAGATTTCATAATATTTTTTGGGGGGTTAGATCGCGTAAATATCAATGTGTCGTTAAACCCGCCACCACTCCACACAGCCAATTAGTAAGGTTCGTCACGTAAACAGATCATGCCAATGCATTACTCGTACAGCACACCGGTGTGTTGGAGAGCAAAGCCACAACATTTACAATCGGAGTACGACATTTCGCCAGTAATTACAACTAGCATCATCAGGCGCCTTCCAGAGTTTCAGATTTGTTTAAAGTTTGTTTAGCATTGTCTGTGTCATGCCCCCACCCCCGCCAGAGTTGTTACATGCCTGATGGACCCCAATACGTTTTGTTAAATGCTTTTCTTGCTTTACATGCAACGACAGTTAACTTGTTTTTACGTACAAAAAACACATTTTGTCAATAGCACTGGTGAATGAGGGCCTGCCACCACGACGCCGTGCGTGCTTGTCATTTAAATGTAACCATACTTCACCATGCTGGTCAATTCAGGTGGGTGAAGGCATGGCCCACCCACAAAGAGGTGGGGGGGGGGCACGGGAGCATAGAAGTACAGAACAACTATGGATCCTCCTGCACGGTCGTCGGTTGCCCACCAACTTAGCGCAGCGGACGCCTATAGCAACCCTGTGAGTGCACGGTGGTGGTCACCCTTCCAAGCACTTGCCAGGCGCAAAGCCCTGCTTAGCTTCCGTGACCTGACAAGGTGCGGGAGCGCATTCCTGGGGTGATTTTGATGTGAAATTGGCACTGGCCGAGCGGCAGTTTCGTGGCGTGGATCTCGAAGTGGCATCGTCCAGCCAGGACTAATTTTTGTTCGAGAACCATCTTCTGGAGACTGAGTTTGAGGCTTTTGGTCAGGGCAGTGGGATGGGTTTTAATAGGGTGAAGGGAGGGGTGGTATTGCCTTTGGGCTGTAAATAATAGTCATTGTTAAAGAGAGTCGATGTCTAATGCGTCGATATGTCAGCGAGTATTATGCCTGACCCTAAACAAACCTGGCCGTGGAGACATCAGTCACGAAGAGGATCAATTAAAGGGGCCTTTGATTTCTCGTTTCCCCGAGGGTTGCGCCAAAGCTCACTGGGCCAGGCGCTTTGAAATTGCTTTTAAAAGGTGAAGCTTCCTTCATCATCGACTGTGTTTTTGGTGCAGTTTGGACTGCCCTAATTATGTTTTTTTGGTAATGTAAGGGGAGCTTTGCAAATCCATCACCGGTGGAGTGATTATTTCAAACGCTTAATCGGGTTCCCTTCAGCATCTCGGGAAGCATGGGTCAAAGAAGCATCCAGCGGTGGATTGACAATATAATCTATTTTATTACTCAAGTAATCGGCACTCTTTTTTTTCTGTCACGATACAATTCAAACTGGCCGATTTAAACGTTGCGGTGGCTTTAGATTTGCGAGGGCTCTCCGTGGGATACTTTTCTCTTATTTGGCCAAACGTGGCTTTGACGGGTCCCGTCTAATTGTAGACACAGATGAAGTGAGTTTAATCAAGGAAAACGGCTCCTACGTCCATCACAGAGGCAGAAGAAATGCCGTTATATCTTAATTACTATGAAGCGACGACGTTGGGTTATTTCAGTTTTATATGTTGGAGAATAAATTTCCTTTTTTTTGGGCTCAAGGTTAATTGTCTTCAGCTCATGTATATTCATGTCCAGCCTTCATTTGGGATATTGGCTCAAAGAAAGTCAAGGCAATCTGTTTCGTTAGTGTGCAAGTGGAGAGCAAAAAAGAATGACACAAATAGGAATGTGTTCAAACTATGTCAGATCCAACCCGGGTATTTCTGCTACTCGTTAAGGCCTTGTGAATGAGCTCATTTACAACATTACCTGATGCGATGTTTATAGAAATATATTTTAGATAGAGTATCTTGTAGTAACCTCAGTGGGCCAATGCAGCAGCTGTCAAAGAAAGTCAAAATAACGGCGCTGATTGCATCTAGAGAAACACCGCATCATCGCCTTTTGTGCTACTGGGGCAATTATACAGAAGAAGCAGCAGCAGCAGTGCCAAACCCCCGACTCCACCCCTCGACTGCGGCTGTGATCGTCTCTGCCAACTTGGCCACAACACGGCGGAAGGACCCTCTCAAGAGTTGCTGGCATAAGAGACTCCACGGGCAAAAACAAAATCAATTGAAATGCAGCACACGCTGCCCGGACAAAGTAACGTGGCACATGACGGCAGCTTAACGTGTAACGAGAAATGCACGGCGGTGATTAGATGATGATGATGCAGAGAAAAGAAAAGCAAATTATAATGTTTTGAAAAAATTACCAACGCATGATTGATGTGCCACTTTTACCAGTAATTTTTTTGGCGGGTGTGCAAAATAACGTAATGAGGAGGAGGAGGGGGTGGGGGTTGGGGGGGAAACACAATCATTATCGTTCGGGAATTTCCCCCCCACATGTTTGTGCAGCCTCAAATGCTACGACACGTTGATGACCCCACCCTGATTCGGAACAAAAACATCTTCTGGCATTCGAGAGCGGCGGGTGAGAGCTATAAAAGCGGTGCATAACGCTTTGTGACTGTTTTCCATTCATACCCCCCCCGCACCACACACACATTGCGCGCAGAATGATTTTGACAAACCTATTGCTTCGCTATTATGATTGGATTACAAGAAACGGCACAGACATCATCATCGTCTTAGGTTTTTTCGGTAAAGTCACGTAGGTAAAACAATTTAATTAATAAAAGTAAAATAAAAATAAAATAAAAATCACGTCGTAATTTTTATTTAATTTTTATTTAACTTTTATTAATTTTAATTAAAATTAAAAAAGTCAAATTAAAAATTAATGAAAGTAAAATAAAAATTAAATAAAAATCACGTCGTGATTTTTATTTATTTTTTATTTTACTTTTATTAATTTTAATTTTTTACCTACGTGACTTTACCGAAACAACCTAAGAATATTAATCCTTGCAGTCACGAAAGCTTCAAATCTAGAATCATCATCGTCATCATCGTCGTCATCTGTATCGCACGCTGCCAGAGGCCGACCTCTTTGCGAGGGGACCAGACCCCGACGACACGGACGAAAGTCGGACCACCAAAAGAATCCATCACAAAAGGGGAGGGTCACCTCCACCCTTACCCCTTTCAGACCCCCACCCCCCCCCCCGTCCCCCAAGGATTGCTATGTCATCATGAGACCTCCTTTGCCAGTAACAAAATATGAGAGTAAGTTGTCCCCTTTTTTCACGCCTTTTGGCGTCTTCTGGTCTAACACCGTTTTGAGACGAGGGTCGAAAGAAAGCCGTCTCTGGTGAGGACCAATCTGTTTCAAGGACAATGCATATATTATCAGAGTACGTTTTTTGTTTGCATTCTGACCACAGGTACTGCGGTTAATGCAGACATGATTCCTTACAAAAGATTTCAGTTTGGTGTTTTAACATCTCAACACCTGTTTGGTTGCCAGAAAAAAAAACGGGGGAAACCGATTGCTACGTCATTCATCTTTGTCCTGGAGACAACACATTGGGATGTGTTTATGGAGGGAAGGGCCGTCCTCGGGGCAAACCCCACTGTGGGCCCCCACCCGACACCCCAACACCCCCCCCCCCCCCAAAGCGCGGGGCTAGGGACAGTCGTCCCGATTCCCCGTACCCTAGGACGGCTCTGGGGTAGCCCCCCCCACCCCGCCCCCCTCGGCGCGCCCGGCCCCCCATGGAAAGGTCCGCTTCTGCCATTGCGTCACTTTGCATGCCAGTCGAGCAACATCCGCAGCAAGCTGCTAAGCCACACTCAGGGGTGAGGCGGGTCAGGCAGTTCAGCGGTCACAGTCCTAAGCCGACACTGTTGAGGTCTTGGGTTTGAATCCGGGCTTCAGTCACCCGTGATTAGTGTGATAAGCTGGTGGTCTCAGCCTGGTCACCAACGATTGCAGAAAGAAAATAAAATATAGTTTTGGTTGTTTTTTATTTTACTTACTGGCTAAAATTCCGGCTCTGATCATTAAGAAGATCAGTTTCGCTGCAGTGGGATGAACATTTGTCTGCAGCGGTTCGTGTGGCCCCTATTGTGGAGAGAGCAGGTCACTTGGAGAGTGTGTCAATGTTTTTTACGACATCTCGTGTCACTGGGCCGTTCTCGAACACAGAGGGTAGACCCCGAGTGGTCCATTCACCGCAAGACGAGATGTCAGTGGTAACATTGGTTGGCAGTTGAGAAGTCTGAAAAAAAGGGGGAACTTTAAATTGACAACAAACATATAAAATCAAACCGTGAGTACATTTGGCATTTGAGACATTCGTCAAGCGAAAGGTTATCACGAAGGCGCTAAAGTTTCACAGACTATCACGGCGCACAGTAGTTTCACAGTCGGTTGCTTTGTGACTTTATCAAATGATAGAATTTGTAATTTTCAAAATGGCGCCGACTCTTTTGAACGAATAACGTCACGGGAACTTCAACGTCCGCTACGATGCGGGAACGTGCGCGGCAGTCTCGAGTACGCAGGGTCTGGCCCCAAAACATCCACAGGAACGTGCGGGGAGATGGAGCCGGGGAGGGTGGCTTTTCCCCCACCATGGCCAAACGAGGCCACCGAAGGCCCGCCATCCCTTTGTCACGGCGGGCACTCGCATTGGCGGTTTGAGATTACCCAGCCCTGTAAACAAGTACTGAAACTATAAACTATTTTTATTTTACCAGGTCAGGCCCACTGAGCTGTATATAGCTCTTTTTCAGTGACCTGGCCACAAATGATAGCTCAAAAAAGTGGCTTATCGTCTGGAAATGGAAAGCAGCCACATACTCTAAATGCATGCTTCTAGACGTGGAAGGAGGGAAAAACCAGAGGACCCGGAGAAAAATCCACGTGACCACGGGAAGAGAGACATGCAAACTCCAAATATACAGGCGTCAGGGTCGGGATCAAGACCCACGACCTCCTGCATACCAGGCGAGGGAGTTAACATCTCGCCACCGCAGCGCCCCAAACGATGTCCATAAACTCGAAAAAATGTGCGCAACTCAGCTCTTAACAGCGTTACTTTTATGACACAGGGGAGGCAAAGGGGGGAGTAAAAATGAAAACTAGAAACTACAAATTGACATTTAAAAAAACGTCCCTGTGTGAGTACGCTTGTAAAAGTCTACACGCTGCATTTATATAGCTGCGAAATGCACCAGCACAGATTTGGTTATTATTAAAGGTAATTGCACATTATAGGTAATAGCATGCTCAGGACTTAAAATGAAAGCAGTCTTGTAAACATTTCAACGGCTATGATTAACATTGGTCGACTATTGGTCCATTCCACTTTTTATACAATTCAGGGGGGAGGGGGGGTAAGGGTTACAGACAGTCGAGGTGGTGAGTCCGGGGCGCGGTCAACGCCGCCTGTGAACGATCGTCGGGAGGAAAGAACGAACGCTGCCCCAGAGACGCCCACATACCACCGGGGCAGCCACCGCATCTTGGCGGGTGGTCGATGAGGGTGGGGTGGGTGGGTGGATGGCCCAATTTTCCCTCTCCCACCCACCGCAGCCACCCCTCCCCCCCACTTCACTACCTGCAGCAAAAAAAACTGCATTCGCAAAAGCCCCAGTATGGGTTCATAAATCCTATCTTTTCGGCTACTCACATTATTAGGTCGACTACGCAACGCATTCGTTTGATGCGGTCCAAATCTTTAAAATATCGTTTTGCGGTAACAACAGTGAGAATTACACGGAGGAAAGGGGGAGGAGGGGGGGGTTAAAAAAAAAAAACGCTTGTGCGTACAATTTTATTTTTTTTACGGAAGTGATATTAAGTCCGGCTTATCGGTGATGCGCTGTAAGTGCTGCTGCTGCTGAGCCGAGCCTCCAAACTCCATCTCAGCGGACGATCGCGGCCCGAGCGGCAAAAGAGTCATGTGCGACGGCTCGGCGGTGGTGGCGGTGGCGGCGGCGGCGTCTCCGCCGACTCTCTGCAGGCTCTCGCCGGACAGATCGTCGGCCGCCAGCTGCTCGTCGATCTCCTTGACGGTGTGGAGCGACGGCAAGTCCTCCACGCTCAGGATGCTGTCGGACCACGGCGCTCCGCCCAGGCCGGCCGCCGCCGCCGCGAAGATCGGCCCCACCGCGTTGCCGTTGCCGCAGCGAGCGCCGAACACCTTGGAGAGCTCGCCGCGACAGACCGGCGAGAGCGGAGCGGGAGGAGGAACGGGGATGGAACCGTCGCATGCGGCCAGGACATCGTCCGACGTCGACGGGCTGATGACGATGGTGATGTTCTGGTCCGTGGACGACATGAACGAAGGCACCGGGAGGGTCAGGTGGGACTTCTGCGAGCTCCAGCTGATGGCCGCCTCCTCCTTCTGGTCGGGAACCTGGAGCCACTCGGCGGCGACGTTCGCGGAGGCGGGAGGGCTGCCGCGCGGGGACAGCGCGAGGTCGTTGTCTTCGGAGAGGCCCTGGCTCAGGTGGTTGCCGTTGCTGGACGGCGACGTGGCCACGCACGTGGTCTCGGTGATCTCGAGCGAGGACGCCTGGTCGTCCGGCGTCTCGTAGTCCGTGTTGTTCTCCGTGTTCGACTGGCTCATGGCCGTGTGCATCTTGGGCGGCCCCTTGCCCAGGGACTGGCGGTAGAAGTCGATTAAGAAGTCCAGCTTCTTCTCGATCGTCTGCACCTGCGGAGCGAAACGATTCGCGCGAGTGCAAATGAAGACGAAGATTCAAAATCGAGGGTTTTTTTGGGTTAGATCGCGTAAATATATAAATGTGTCGTTAAACCCGCCACCACCCGACGCAGCTAATTAGTAAGGTTTGTCAAGTAAACAATAGTACAGCACACCGGTGTGTTGAAGAGCAAATCCACAACAGTTACAATCTGAGTTCGACGTTTCGCCAATAATTACAACTAGCTTCATCAGGCGGCAGCCAGATCTGTGGAGAAATCCTCCGGCTTCGTTCCTTAAAGAGAGGCGTAGATGTGATGACGTCACTTGCGAGCCCTTCTTGTGCGAGGGGGGGGATCAATTTATCCGTATGATTGACAATGGGTATCCATTGCCGGTTGGGTTACTCACGCGGTAATCAACGCGCATTATGCATGAACATGGTTCTTGTACCTCCTGTCGTTTGTGTGCACTAAAATATCAGTACTTGTTGTTGTCTGCTCACATAAGAAGACAAAGATTCGCCCCCCCCCCCCCCCCCCCCCGCGTAGCCTCGGCAGACTGTTGGGGCAAGTGCTGTTAGCGAGCACCTGAGAAAGCCAACATGGCACACGAGGGGGTGGGTGGCCAGCACCACGCATGGGCTGTCTAAATATCCCCAGTGCTGATGTTTACACATCGTACCAGACACTCATTTAAGGCTGAGTTGACCGAGGGTAGGCCCAGGACCAGTTAAGATAATAGTCACAGATGTAGTGCGCTAACTACTACACTCGCGCTCCCCACAACATGCACACACATACACACAAAAAACAAAGACAAAGATCCCCCTATAGCCTGCACAGGCTGCTGGGGCAAGTGCTGTTAGCGAGCACCTATGAAGGCCGGGCCGCCTTTGTCTCCCTCGTGGCGGGGTGTTTACCCATCGCACCAGGTGACTCATCTGAGGCCGAGTCGACACATGCACACGCAGGCGTACACATACAAACACGCACAGACATGCAAACATATGCACACACGTGCGCGCAGATACGCAGTTGCACAGACACATGCACGCAGACACGCACTCACACACCGAGGCGTACACAGGCACACTAACGCGTGCACGCGTGACTCGGGGAGAAGGGAAATCAAACCATCACGCACCTGTTTGTCCATCTTAACCACCCTTCCCATGAGGCTCTGGTCTTCTCTGACCTCTGACCTGGGCTGGCCCCTCTCCTTCGCCTTCTGCCGCTCCACGCTGGACAAGTTGTCCTTGCCGAGAATTTGGTCGACCCTAGTGGCAACAACAAAAAACACAACAACGAAAAGAAAAAGCCATCAGGGCAATTTGCATACTCACTGTAATATTGTTTCTAACAACGTTCCAATAAAATTTTGATTTAAAGCTTTCGTGACTGCAGGGATTCATATTCTTGGCCACAAATGATAGCTCAACGAAGTGGCTTATCACGTGGACATTTAAAGCAGTAAAATACTCTCAAAGCAAGTTTCGAAATGTGGAGGGAAACACCGGAGGACCCGGAGAAAAATCCACCCGACCAAGAGGAGAAGATGCAAACTCCAAATATACAGCAGCAGGCGTGAGGGTCGGGATCGAACTCATGACCTCCTGCAGAGCAGGCGACGGACTATACATATCGCCACCGTGGCGCCCCCGTTACTCAACGCACTGCTGGATGAGGGCCTCCCCGCACCTTGCGAGCTGTGGGGGTTATTTAACCCAACCCCACCACCTCACTCGTCACTGGTGAAGGGGAAGAGGGAGAGGGATGGGGGGCTGCTGAACAGGTTTAGATAACGCTCCCGCCCATGTACAACGCTGTAAGTGCACACTAGAAGTACAGTACAACCATGCATTTTTCTGTACTGCCCTCTGCTGCCCGCTGAAGCAAGCCCCGTGAAGCCTATAGCAACCAGAGGGTGGTGGTCACCCATCCAAGCACTATCCTGGCTCGGGGTTGCCACCTGGCCTGGCATTCCCAGGATCATCCTCTTGCTGAACTGTCTTGGGAAATACAGTAAAACCTTGGATTGCGAGCATAATTCGTTCCGGAAACGTTGTTTGTAATCCAAAGCACTCGTATATCAAAACACTCGTATATGAGTGACGCTCGGCAGACAAAGCGTATACATGTAATACTCGTATTGCAAGACCTCGCTCGTTTATCAAAGTAATATTTATTTTAAAAAATTTCTCGTCTTGCAAAACACTCGCAGATCAAGTTACTCGCAATCCAAGGTTTTACTGTATGAACAGAAATTTAAAGCCCTGTATATGATTTATTCATCATTCAGTTGCGCGATAATATTTTTTTTACTTTTTACCAGGTAAGGCCCACTGAGCTACATCGCTTTCTTTTTCAGAAGCGACCTCACCACTTATTTCGTATGGATTAATAACAGCGGATTAAAAGATGTAATTTGAGATGTTGTTATCCACTCAATTGTCTGCTCAGAAGCCGAGTGGATCATCGTCCATTCCTCCTTTACAGGAGTGAAGGCAGCAGGCAACAGCAGCGGGGGCGTAGTGCTCACGATGGGGTTGGTGATCGACGGTTTGGGATTCGCGGCCGCCACCTTTTGCGGCACGAGGTGGCCGCATCGGCCACGTGACGCCGCGTGCCGATTCGGTTCACAGGTCGCCAATTGGGCGGCGTGGACGGTTGAAACCGGGGAAGGTTCGACCGGTAAGGGGTCCGCCGTACGATACGTTCATTGTTGACGTCGGCCGCAGTCCAGACTCTCGCTTCCATCTCTCGCCTTCGTTTGCATTTGTGGCGTGGAGTGAGGCTGCTGTGATCCAGACGGGGTGGCCGTGATTTACATTTACACGTAGTCCTGCTCTCTTGTGCTCTTGTGAGATAAACTTCTTCCCACGTGATGTCCTGGCTTATTTTTACCTTGCAGGTGGCAACTCTAATCCAAGGCTCAACTCTGCTTAAGCTTCCGAGATCTGACGATTTGGTCATGGGGCATATTTTCAATAGATAAAGCAAACCCAATCTCTGTGCGAAGGCGAAAACAGAGACAAAGAGAGACAGAGAAAGAAAGACACAGGGCACTTGGGGGCGCAGGACGGGTGGTTCTTTGTACTTGAAGTGGTTAGCGGAGCGCAGTGCAGCGTACGTGTTTTCGCACGGCGATATCACGCGTGTTGATTAGTGCTTGCACGGCCCAGTGCTAGCTATTTGTCTCATCTTATATTTTATTTATAGAGCGCCTCAGCCGAAGGCGCTCCGGTCGCCATCGTAGCGGCGGCTTTTGGCTGAACAAAACACGACGGTTGCCTCGTCGTGCGCTTTCAGATGCGCTTCTGCGGCCGTCTGGAACGCTCTTCCTTCCGATATTAGGAAGCCGCTGGAGCTATGCACTTTTAAATCATCACATACATTGAAAACTAATTTCTTTCGACCTGCTTTTTGCGTTTAGTTTGTTGCCCTTTCCGCCCACCTCCAATTAGCGTGGGTGGCTACGTACAGTACGAAAGAAGTTCAACATACATACGTAAATTGTTGAATGTGTGTGTGTGTGTACGCGTCAATCCGTGTGTGTTATGTACGTGTCAATAAACAGCCTGGACACCCGTACAAATGACATATCCAGGTGAAAAATATTAATTTTGAAAACTACAACATGACAAGCGGGAAAGCATTCCACTTACTGAAGCGGCATTTCTCAAAAATTGCTTTACACAGTTTAAGAGCGGTAACAAAAATATACTGATTTATATGGCAGGGGGTGAGGGAGGGGCAAAGGAATGAGTGACTGTAACAGAGGGCACATTGGGGGGAATGGGGGTGGCGATCACAAAAGGGCTATAGGGGAGGGACGGGACAGAGTTGAGGGGCGAGGGAAGTGGAAAAAGATGACAACGTTGCAGAGGTCCACGGTTCGATTCCAGTAGGCTACCCTGGTTATTATCGCGGGGGGGGGGGGGGGGGGGCAGATTAACCGTAGGCCACCGTGTGTCGGCGTCACGCTCCAAATTTGCAAAAAAAATTTATAAAAAATGTTTTGCACATTTTTGAAATAAAAAAAAATTTGGCAAATTTTTTAAATAAAAAAAATGTACCTGCTAAAAAATTATCGATTGCGGATTACACACCGCCGCGACAATGGCCCCTCGCTGCGGCAATTCCGCAGACCATGCTCTGTGAAGCGCAAGAGCCAGCCGTGACAGCCACCGCAACAACAAGAAGGGGGCGATTTCCAAACGCCGCTAAATTATTATAATCAATGCACGGCCGTAGAGGGAGAGCGCTCGCGTGCGATCGCGCCGCGCGGGGCGCTGGCAAAGTGAGCTGCAAGGCCGCGGCTTCAGCTGCCAGACCTGCACTGGAGGTTTTTGATGCGGCACAGCATGTCGAGGTGTCCCGCGGAGTACTGCTCGATGACGTCCTTCACGTCGTATGGGCACAGCGTCTCCTTGAACTTCCTGCGCGCGACCAGGAACTTCATTATCCTGGTGGGAAGAGGAGGATGAGGAAGAAATGTGAATCAATTTTGTGTTTGTGTATTTGTGTGTATTTGTGTGTGTAACCCGGCGACCCGAATTCGATTCCTGCTCACGGCCAAAACCAATGTGACGATTGTCTGAACCGGTCCTGGGCCTCCCCTGGGTCGACTCAGCCTCAAATGAGTACCCGGTGCGGTGCGTAAAAACATCGCCCATGGGGAGACAAAGGTGGCCGGGCGTGGTGTTGGGCACATGACCACCTCGTGAGCTGTGTTGGCCTTAAGGGGTAAGAAAAAAAAAGTTTAGTTTTATTTGTAGATATTTTTGAGTGATTTGCTTACATTTCCTATACTCTACGCTCATTTTGTGTTTTTGTATTGTTTGTTGTTGTAACGTTCTGACCCGCACCTACTGGACATCAGTGAAATACTATCTTTATAGCTCATGGATTCCTCGAGTATAAATACATATTCTGATCGGGATGGGTGCTGGCTTACAGCTCTCCTTCCCGATCAGCCAATGTCGCCTACACGGTGCATCTTTGTCTTTGCGTGCATGTATACGGGCTCCAACAAAGTTGCAAAGAACTCTTCAAGGCGCAGAGGAAAGATCTAAAGCTGACGGGGCACGAGTGCCGGTGGAAATGGCGAGGGACGTGGTGACGTTGCTCCCGATGCTGAACTTCATTTCACCCCAAATTTATGCAGAGAAGCCGGCGGCAAAAAAAAAGTCAAGCCTTGCAGGCCAAATTTAATTCGGCAGATATGAAATAAATATGAAGTGAATAACACAATCTGGATTCTGTGTCTGCGAATAGTGGGCTGCAGATAAAAGTTTTTTGCAGCATATACAGTTTCAAGTGTCCGTGCGGGCGTATTCATCATTGATATTCACGAGATTGCGATCATTGCAAATTGAATTTGCCAAAGGTGAGGCGAAAAAATTAGAGGTTTTTGTTTGCTGAATGCGAAACGTGATTGATAATCAGCATCATAGCCATTCGTTTCCTAAAAATGTCACCGTAGGATTGTGTCTGTGTTTGTTTCCACCTCTCCCGTGGGGTAATGGTTGTCGCACTGCATTTGCAAGGTCAGAGGTCACCGGTTCAGTCTCCCGGCACGGCAGTTGAAACAATTTACGAGTTTCTCAAAGTCCCCCACCTCTGTCTGACAGATCGCGTGTGGCGGGGCACAGTGTCGGTAACTTCCCGCCTCTTTCAAATACGTTTTAGGTCCAACGTGAAAGAGTAGACCAAATACAGTCGATAATTCGTTCTAGTCGAGACCCTTCTGCCGGCAGTGGCGTGAGCAATAACTTTCAGGGCTGCACCTTTATCTTTTATTTCAGTTCCTGTCCCACTGCCAGGTTTCGAGAGCGGGCCCCATCATCACCCATGTGACGATGCCATTGCACGGTTCGAGTGATTCGTTTAAGGTAAAGGAGCAGCCCTGAAACTGCTTGCTCTTGCCACTGCTGGCGACAAGAGCCGACCCACTAGAGGGGGCTCTACAGAGCTCCAGAGATTCCCTCGAGGACACACTTTGGCCTCCTCTTCCACCCTGGCCTGATGGCATGGGGAAGAGGCGGGCGAAACCACACTTCACGCCACCGGCCTGCTGATCGACTGGTTCATGGTGCGACCATTCACACTGCTGGGTGGGCAGAGGCAGTGGCGGTTGGGGGGGGGGGGGGGATTTCATAAACTGACGTTCGCTTGATTTAAAACGCTCTTATCGAGGTACATGTCGCGTTCCATTATTTGGTTCGTGATTATTACCGTGGACGTTGTCAAATTATTATAACTTTTGAACTAACATTTTAAAGTGCCCAAAGAGGCGTGGAGAGGTGAACGGACACTTGGAATCAAAGTGAGAGAAAGAATTGAAATCTGAATCTTTATTTACATTGGAGGAATCCGATGAGCTATTATAGAGCCCTTTTTCACAGATGTCCAGGAGGGGCACGGGGGCCACGTCGCTGGAAGGTGATTTTGGCCGGCCGGTGGTCGAGACGAATGTTAGCGTGGCAGCCTCGGGACGGAACGCACTCAGAAATGCGTCCACTACGGAGTTGGAGGGAAGAAAACAGCTCGCGCACAGGGTAAGGGCTTGGGCTAGACGGAACGGTTGCCGACGGACGAGGCTGATGATGGAACGGCGTCTGAGGATGAACGTGCGCCGCGGAGATGGAGCCAATAAATGAGACGAGCTCGTACGCGGGAACGAGATGGACCGTTAAAACACCGCAGGGTCGCGGGAGATGGCGACGTTTTGGGGGGAGGTCTGACCGTGGCAATGGAGAGAGCATGGCTGCTGCTGCTGCTGATGATGGTGGTGGTGGTGGTGATGTTGGGGAGAGCACCTGACAGCTCTGATGACCGTCTTGAGGGCGGGCGTGAGGTCCTCGACTGACACATCGCAGTGGCAGCGCTTCTGATCGAGGGCATCGTCCACACTCAGGCTGGCGTAACCCCCTGCGTGCACAAAGACAAAGATCCCCCGTATAGCCTTTCAATAGACCGTTAGGGGCAAGTGCCGTGAGCGAGTAGCACCTATGAAGACCCACGCAGCACGCGAGTTGCAGGCAGTGGTGGTGGAAATGGGGTGAGAATGCCCCAGAGCGCCATGGTGGGAGTGAAAATTTGAAAGAATCAAAGATTCATATGTTTTCATTTGACTCACAAATAGACCCCTAGACTGACAGAGAGACCCACAGACAGACACGTTTGACACACAGGCACGCAGAGACTCAGGGTGGCCAGGCACCACGCCCGGCCACCTTTGCCTCCCCAGCGCTGATGTATGCACTCCGTGCCAAGAACTCTTTTTGAGGGCTTGATCCGATCCCGTATGAACGCGTGACGGCCACAGGTCGATACACAAAGTAGGAGGGAGTAGCGCATTTGAGCTCAGCTCGCAATTGGATTCAGTAAATGTCCCTGAGTTGCCACTTCCTGGCCAGTTTCACGCCCCAAGCCGACAAACAACGCCCGGCTTTCCGAGAAAGACTTCCACCCACGTGACAAAGCCGGCTGGCGAAGCCTGCTTGGCTTCCGAGATCAGGCGCAATCTGTCACCTTCGCGAAATGTGAACTTGGCGCTTGGCGTGAGAGGAGACTGGAGAACCGAGAGACAAATAATTGGTGGATGGGGGGGGGGGGCAATGGTGGTGAATGTTAAAAGCCAGACCCGAATGAGTAACCGGTACGACTTACTATCGTCTGGTGCATTTTTCTCCAGCTCTCTCACCCCCCCCACCCCCCCCCCCGCCTGCAGTGTGAATGAGGAAAGGCTCTACTCACGTTTTCACCCGAGTCGAAACCACCCCTGGTGTTTAACATTTTACTGAAATAATCATTTCGAAGAGGGGGTTGAGCAAGACAACTGCAGAACTGGGATCCATCGCCCTGCACCGAGTACCGTAGAAGTCTGGCGCTGTTGACCTTCCGAGGCCTCGCCACGTCCTCGGATTCACGTTGAGTTTCTGAGCAGGGGTCGTCCCAATAACCAGCCCCTGACCCCCCCTCTCCCAGCACACTCGGCACAGCACGGGCGCCGATGCTCGCACGGTGCTCCTCAGCAATCTGACGCTGCGTGGCCCGTCCCCGCATCTCTCGTGTGAGTCCCCGCGCGAGGCTGCGTCGGCAGCGGTGCGTAGGGCCCAAACAACGAACCTCAACACATTCGCCAAAACCGCCGCGTTGCTGGCCCCAGCGAGGACAACAACAAAAACATCAACGCTGGGCGCTGCGTGGCGGGCAGGCGGGAGGAGGACATATCACACCACGGTGGCTAGGGGATGTTAACTACCTCGCCTGGTATACAGGAGGTCGTGGGTTCGATCTCGACCCTGTCGCCTGTATATGTGGATTTTGCGTATCTCTCATCTTATTCACGGTGGCTAGGATATGTTAACTACCTCGCCTGGTATACAGGAGGTCGTGGGTTCGATCTCGATCCTGATGCCTGCTGTATATTTGGAGTTTGCGTGTCTCTCATCTTCATCACGGTGGCTAGGAAATGTTAACTACCTCTCCTGGTATACAGGAGGTCGTGGGTTCGATCTCGACCCTGACGCCTGCTGTATATGTGGAGTTTGCGTGTTGTCTCTCTCCCCGTCGTCGCTTGGATTTTTCTCCAGACCCCTCCACATTTAGAATCAACGTGCGAGTATTTGTCTGCTATAAATTTCCACACGATGACAAGTCCGCCTTATCGTTGACGTATCATCCGCGATGGCAAAGGTCGCTTCTGAAAAGCCTTTACCTGTCAAAAAAAATGTATTCCAAGTTTTAGTTTTAGTTTTTTTTTATCTCGACCGCCCGGGCTCACCTTCGCCGGAGTAGTGCCTGGAGCTGGAGCTGCGCAGACGCAGCGACGGGCGGAATCGCGTGCGGTCGTTGAAGCTCCAGCTCTTCTGGACGTGCGCGGGGCTGTTCTCGAGTCCCGTGTCCGCGCTGGGGGAGCGGCGCACCCCGCCGACCCCGGGGGCCCTCGCCCTCCCCGCGGGGGACGCGCTCTTGCCCCGGCCCGTCTGACCCCGGGGGCTCGAGAGGCGGACGCGCTCGCGGAAACTCGGCTTGTGGCTGCGGGGGAACGACGGAGGCGAAATGACGACGACGACGATGATCTTCTTGGTTCTTTCGGTAAAGTCACGTAGAAGGGAAGTAATAAAATAATAAAAATAAAACATAATAAAATAATTCTCACGACGTTTCGGCCACAACGCAAGCAGCTGCTATTATGTTTAATTTTTATTATTTTATTACTTCCCTTCTACGTGACTTTACCGAAAGAACCAAGAAGATGAATCCCTGCAGTCACGAAAGCTTTAAATCGAGACGACGATGATGATGATGATGACAACCTCTGTTGCTAAATTTCTCTTGATATGCAAATTCCTTTGTCAAGGCGCTCTTCCCCCTCCAACCCAGCTTAAATATACGCTGCCAAGCGTGGTGGTGTTCATTCAGACACTGTCTTTCCAACAAACCTGTTCTTCACCTGGGGACGGCTGCTTGCGTTGTGGCCGAAACGTCGTGAGAATTATTTTATTATGTTTTATTTTTATTATTTTATTATTTCCCTTCTACGTGACTTTATCGAAAGAACCAAGAAGATGAATCCCTGCAGTCACGAAAGCTTAAATCGAAATCTGTTGCTTTTCTTACGATGTATTGGTAGCGAGGCTCCCGCACGGCCATGCGGGAGGGCGAGCGGCACAGTTTGGCGGCAGATATCAGAAAGTGCGGTCGTGTCGCTACAGTTCTCTGCGGTGAGTACAATGTCTTTTAAAAAAACAACGGCGCTAAGCATCTCTAAATAAAATTTACGCTAACTGCTTGCGCGTTCCGAGATTCATCGGTGAACGGGACACTCTGCAACTTGCCGATGTCTTGGAATGGGAAGGCTTTGTCCTGACGAGATAACTCTGAGTAACGTTTTCACGCCCGTGGCCAGAGCCGTCCCTCGGGGTTCGGCGATTCGGGGGCGACCGCCCTGGGCCCCACAACTTGGGGGGTCCCGCGCTTCGCCGTCACGGTGTCAGATGTCATACTTCCCCGCTTTAGTCTGAAGGGGTCGGGGCGGGTGGGCCCACACGGCGGGATTCGCCCCAGACCCCGCACCCCACCACTCTGGAAGAGCGCTGCCGATGAGTTTTCGTGTTCGTACCGCGTGTTGTTCGGCACGATGTCCGACATTTCCCTCGACGTTGCTGGCAGCTTGCTCAGAACGCAGCAGTTCATCCACAAGCCGCCAGCACGTGGAGGTTAACAGCACCGGGAACAACCGGCGAACCCAGCAGCGAGGCATCTCGATCCAGAGCCTCAGTTAAACGGTGACATTTTCTCGCAATGCAGTCGATTGGGGGGGGGGGGGGGCACCTCGACAGTCACCGTGCCCCTGTGGGTGAGTGAACTCGGGTGGGGACCAAAGGGTCGTTTGGCAGTGTAGGCCCCCACCCCAGCGTGCCCCTGCGTGCCGGCCCCGGCCGTATGACCACAAGCAAATTTATTTCGCGGGGGGCGAGCGTTGGCGGCAGTGGTGGTGGTGGCAGTAGTGGTGGTGGTGGCGGTGGCGGTGATGGTGGTGGTGGCTGCGGTGGCGGCGGTGGTGGCGGTAGTGGTGGTGGTCATGGCGGTGGTGGTGGTGGTGGCGGCAGCAGTGGTGGTAGCAGCCGGTAGTGGTGGTCGTGGCTGTGGTGGCGGTGGTGGTGGTGGCGGCGGTGTTGGCGGTGGTGGTGGCAGTGGTGGCCGTGGCGGTAGTGGTGCCGGCGGTCGTACTTGACGGGGCTGCAGGTGTGCAGAGCCTTCAGGTGAGGTTTCCACGTCGCCACGGACAGAGACTTCACGTCAGCTGCGTAGCACCGCCACGTGCACTGCAAGAAACAAATGTATTTTCGTTTATTATCGCGCTCGTTGACCCACGAAAGCCGGGGCGATGTTGCTCACGATAGAACGCCCATGGAGTAATCTGCAGATAATTTGGCAGCATTGGGATGTTAGCAAAATTCCAGTTATATTGTGTGGGTTTTTTTTTAGCTTTTTAGCTGCGAGATGAAAACGTGGAACCCGGAAGAAATCCGTGCAGAACGCCGGGAGAACGCGCAAACGCCGCCCAGAGGAGGCACCCGAGTCGGGAATCAAACCCAGGCGCTTCTTGCTGTGAGCCACGAGTGTCAGGACTGCACCACTCTGCGGCCCTCAAACATTACTCTTAACGAGCAACGTTTAACCGCAGCCAGCATCGTGATGCAGAATAGGTGTTTTTGGGTGAGGCCATCCTCGGTGGCATGATGTTATCTACCACGCGTGGTATGCAGGAGGTCGGGGGATCGGTCCCGACCCTGACGCCTGCTGTATAATTGAAGTTAGCGCATTCTCCCTGTGGTCGCGTGAACTTCTTGTGACGGGTTCTCCGGTTTTCCCCTTAACATTTAGAAACGTGCGTGTAGACTATATGCATTATTTAGCTGCTATAAATGTCCAAAACACATTCCTGCGTAGGGAGCTGGTAGGAACGTTGGGTTGCTCGGTCAATGGCCAGGGTCAACGGCGGCGTGGTGTATTCCGCAAATATGGCCGACTGTGAGGGCGGGCACAAGCCGGCGTGAGTAGGTTAAACGTTGAGTTGTATAAGGGCACCAAGGGGTGACCAGCCCCTTCCCACCCAGCCCCACCCCTCCCACCTCCCACCCAGCCCCACCCTCCCCATCTAGCCCCTCCCCACCCTCCCCTCCCCACCCAGCCCCTCCCCACGCTGAAACATGGATCCTAACTGATGGTCGGTCTCAGATCTCTGGCCCATGAGCAATCCGGCCACCCCCCCGCCACCGACCCACTTGTCCCCCAATTGGAATCTATTTATTTTTTGGTGCCGCATTTATCCTTGTTTGGGAGGCCATTACCGAGAAAACGGCGTTGTCGTTGGAACGATTCTGCTGCAAAAAACTTTGCCAGAGGCGTGAAACAATCTGGGTGGGCAGATTCCTTCGCTCAAGGGAAATGCCTAAGGTTCAGACAGCCAAATCAAGGGGGCCTAATGAGACAAATTAACTAAAGCTTGTGGTCATATTAAACGGACTGATCAAGTGCGGGTGAATCACTCCCTTTGCTATTTGCTCTCGCTAATGCAATGAATATCTCAGTTTTAATTCCAAAACATCCGGAGGCGCCCGGGTGACTCAAGGGTTTGAGTGCTGAGCCGGCATTGCTGAGGTCCTGAGGCTCAAAGCTGGGTTCAAAGCTGCGCTTGAGAAAATTGGGTTCTCAAATGTTGAGTGAATGGTTTCAGTCCAGTCTATAAAAAAAAAACGATAAACAATTTTTTTTTTATTTTACCAAGTAAGGCCCAATGAGCTATATAGATATTTTTCAGAAGCGACCTGGCCACAAATGATAGCTCAACGAAGTGGCTTGTCGCGTGCAAATGTATCGCAGCCAAATACTCTTAAACGCGCGTTGACTCTAACTGTGGAGGGCAAAACCGGAGAACCCGGAGAAAAATCCACGCGACCACGGGGAGAAAATACAAACTCCCAATATATACAGCCGTCAGGGTCGGGATCGAACCCACGTACCTGCTGAATACCAGGCGAGGGAGTCACCTCAGATTAGCGCAATTAGCTACGTATGGTGCAAAATAAGTTCAACATACATGAACACCTCGCCACAGTGGTGATTGGAAGCTCAAAATGTCATATTAAATGCATATTTCACTTTATTTATTAAAATTCCAGCTCTGATGTTTACATTTTTAATGACCTTAAATTTGATTGACACGTGATGAACAATCGTCGTTGGCGACGGGACGCAAACAGGGAGTACGTCCGCCACAGAGATGGAGCGATGAGATCAGCTCCTGTACAGGTTCGAGGTCGAGTGTTACATCGGTGAGTCATGAGAGGTGGCGACAACTTGGGTATGCCTTCATCCAGCAGTGGATTGACCATGACCGATGGTGATGAACCTAGAAATCCGACTATTGTCCCATCGCACACTCTCTACAATGTGACCCTTCTGCCGGCACGCATTACTCTAGTAATGCCAGAGATGTTCTCCCTGTGGGGGAAAAAAAATGTGCCCATCAAACCACTCTCCGACCAACATTGGTCAGACATTTCAAGAAACCACATCCTCCGGAAAGATAATAGTATATTCCACCCAAAGACTTACTCAATTTAAATTCCGACACGGAAGCTCGTCACCGTACAGGACCTTCAGTGAACTACCCAACAATAACATTTAGACCAGACAAGCTTGACTCTCTAACACACCATCACTCGATATCTACTTACTCGACAGCACCACATTTTTGTATGAAACTAACGTCCTACCGCTCAACTTCGTGATCTTACATGGCCAGAGAGATCACTCAAAGCCATCGTCTATTTTCATCCCCTCTGTAATTCCAGTTAAAAAAACATATATGACAGTACAGTATTTAGAATGTGTTTGTTTAACTCATGGCACAGTGTGCTCACCACTACACTACTGTACAATGTATTTAGTTTGACTCGGAGACTTGCGGTCACAAAATGGTCTCCAAGAAGAAATTTATTTTGTGCTTCTGTCATTAGACATTACCTATCATCCTCCTGATTGTTCAATGTGTGTGTACGTGGCATTTAAAAAAAATATAGATTGAAAACTCATTTCCTTAGAAGTGCTTTTTGTGTTTAGTGTGTTGTCCTTCCCCCGCACCTCCGATTATCACGGTTGGCTACGAACGGTGCGAAAGAAGTTCAACATACATACGTACATTGTTGAATGCGTGTGTGTGTGTACGCGTCATTCCGTGTGTGTTATGTACGTGTCAATAAACAGCCTGGACACCCGTACAAATGACATATCCAGGTGAAAAATATGAATTTAAAATGACAAGCGGGGAAGCATTCCATTTAATGAAACGGCTTTTCTCAAAAATTGATTTAATTTCTTCCATAAATCTGAGGCTCCCTGCGCAAACATTGACACTGGGTGGTGTCTGTACAGACAACGTTGGTTATACAGCAGCCAATCTGGTGCCACTGGTCCCATGGAGGCAATGGAAATGTATTATTAATTTGCTAATGTAAGTGTTTATTTCACCATCTATCGGTCCACACGTCCATCGCTCGTGTGTTTTTTTTGTGTCGGTAATGAACGTGACCCCCACTGGCTCCCCCAGAGAGAGGGCACCTAAGCAGATGCATTTACACAAAGTCGATGTCCAAAATAGCCGGCGCGTGTATTTGCTATGGCGCATATTAAGGTATGACAGCTGAGCAATGGAAATATTTAATCAGGGATGAGAAGATGGGAAAGAAGATCAGCAAATGTTTGACCAACAAACATCCTTTGGCTTGAGGTTGGTGGCAGCATTGTCAGAGCGCATCCTTATGTCCAGCCAGATGCCCTCCTGCAATTTTCAAACAAGTGGCAATGCCCCCAAACCTTTCCCCTGTCGCATTATTTCTCAATGTGTTGTTTGGGCACCTTTTGAAAACGAAAACCCCAGCACTCGGTAAATGTTATATGTGTAAAACAAAATAAAATAATTCTCACGACGTTTCGGCCACAACGCAAGCAAATAATAAAAAGAAAAAATAATAAAATAATTATCACGACGTTGCGGCCACAACGCAAGCAGCCGTCCTCAGGTGAAGAAAAGGTCTGTCGGACGCTGTCTTTCCGACAGACCTGTTCTTCACCTGAGGACGGCTGCTTGCGTTGTGGCCGAAACGTCGTGAGAATGATTTTATTATGTTTTATTTTTATTATTTTATTATTTCCCTTCTACGTGACTTTACCGAAAGAACCAAGCAGATGAATCCCTGCAGTCACGAAAGCTTTAAATCGAAATGTTATATGTGTAGTTACGGAGTCAAGCAGCGCTCCTATGAGCTCCGTGGAACCCTGCAGTCTGCTCTGCAATATTCGCTCTCCGTGACCCCGTCCAAGGTGTCACGCCAACGCAAAGCAATCTCACATCAGCCGCAGAGACGGCAGGGCTGGGGCAGTGACCGCTACACCGGTCGCTTTGCCCTGATTCGTGTTCGCTTCATTGCTGTACATTGTTTTATTTATTTAGCTGCTGTCAATTCGTTGACCCAGATCACTATTGCAAATGAGACTCAGCCCGGTGTTTCGAGTTCTCACCGAGCTTTATTTGAAACTTGCCCACCCCAACAGCCATGTATCATTATTTCACAATCTACTGCCACTGAGTGATGGGAATTTCAAGAGCACTGGGTAGTTGGGATTTCATGAGTTGGGTAGTTGGGATTTAATGAAGTGGGTAGTTGGGATTTCAAGATCACTGGGTAGCTGAGTTTTCATGAGCTGTCTAGTTGGGATTTTACGAGCACTGAAATATTAAGGTTTTGTGAATTGGGTAGTTGACATTTAAAGATCACTGGGTAGTTTGACGTTTCATGAGCTGGGTAGTTGGGATTTCAAGAGCACTGGGTAGTTGAGATTTAATGAGTTGGGTAGCTGAGGTTTCATGAGCTGGGCATTCGGGATTTTACGAGCACTGGGGATTTGAGGTTTCGTGAGCTGGGTAGTTGGGATTTAAAGAGCCTCTTACCAGTGGAAATGTTGTGAGTGCTGAGCAATTTGGTGGGAAATTCATGAGCGCTGGGTAGTTGAGATTTAATGAGTTGGGTAGCTGAGGTTTCATGAGCTGGGTAGTTGGGATTTTACAAGTACTAGGTAGTTGAGATTTCATGAGCTGGGTAGTTGGGATTTAAAGAGCTCTTACCAGTGGAAATGTTGTGAGTGCTGAGCAATTTGGTGGGGAATTCATGAGCGCTGGGTAGTTGAGATTTAATGAGTTGGGTAGCTGAGGTTTCATGAGCTGGGTAGTTGGGATTTTACAAGTACTAGGTAGTTGAGATTTCATGAGCTGGGTAGTTGGGATTTAAAGAGCTCTTACCAGTGGAAATGTTGTGAGTGCTGAGCAATTTGGTGGGGAATTCATGAGCGCTGGGTAGTTGAGATTTAATGAGTTGGGTAGCTGAGGTTTCATGAGCTGGGTAGTTGGGATTTTACAAGTACTAGGTAGTTGAGATTTCATGAGCTGGGTAGTTGGGATTTAAAGAGCTCTTACCAGTGGAAATGTTGTGAGTGCTGAGCAATTTGGTGGGGAATTCATGAGCGCTGGGTAGTTGAGATTTAATGAGTTGGGTAGCTGAGGTTTCATGAGCTGGGTAGTTGGGATTTTACAAGTACTAGGTAGTTGAGATTTCATGAGCTGGGTAGTTGGGATTTAAAGAGCTCTTACCAGTGGAAATGTTGTGAGTGCTGAGCAATTTGGTGGGGAATTCATGAGCGCTGGGTAGTTGAGATTTAATGAGTTGGGTAGCTGAGGTTTCATGAGCTGGGTAGTTGGGATTTTACAAGTACTAGGTAGTTGAGATTTCATGAGCTGGGTAGTTGGGATTTAAAGAGCTCTTACCAGTGGAAATGTTGTGAGTGCTGAGCAATTTGGTGGGGAATTCATGAGCGCTGGGTAGTTGAGATTTAATGAGTTGGGTAGCTGAGGTTTCATGAGCTGGGTAGTTGGGATTTTACAAGTACTAGGTAGTTGAGATTTCATGAGCTGGGTAGTTGGGATTTAAAGAGCTCTTACCAGTGGAAATGTTGTGAGTGCTGAGCAATTTGGTGGGGAATTCATGAGCGCTGGGTAGTTGAGATTTAATGAGTTGGGTAGCTGAGGTTTCATGAGCTGGGTAGTTGGGATTTTACAAGTACTAGGTAGTTGAGATTTCATGAGCTGGGTAGTTGGGATTTAAAGAGCTCTTACCAGTGGAAATGTTGTGAGTGCTGAGCAATTTGGTGGGGAATTCATGAGCGCTGGGTAGTTGAGATTTAATGAGTTGGGTAGCTGAGGTTTCATGAGCTGGGTAGTTGGGATTTTACAAGTACTAGGTAGTTGAGATTTCATGAGCTGGGTAGTTGGGATTTAAAGAGCTCTTACCAGTGGAAATGTTGTGAGTGCTGAGCAATTTGGTGGGGAATTCATGAGCGCTGGGTAGTTGAGATTTAATGAGTTGGGTAGCTGAGGTTTCATGAGCTGGGTAGTTGGGATTTTACAAGTACTAGGTAGTTGAGATTTCATGAGCTGGGTAGTTGGGATTTAAAGAGCTCTTACCAGTGGAAATGTTGTGAGTGCTGAGCAATTTGGTGGGAAATTCATGAGCGCTGGGTAGTTGAGATTTAATGAGTTGGGTAGCTGAGGTTTCATGAGCTGGGTAGTTGGGATTTTACAAGTACTAGGTAGTTGAGATTTCATGAGCTGGGTAGTTGGGATTTAAAGAGCTCTTACCAGTGGAAATGTTGTGAGTGCTGAGCAATTTGGTGGGGAATTCATGAGCGCTGGGTAGTTGAGATTTCATGAGCTGGGTAGTTGGGATTTAAAGAGCCTCTTACCAGTGGAAATGTTGTGAGTGCTGAGCAATTTGGTGGGGAATTCATGAGCGCTGGGTAGTTGAGATTTCATGAGCTGGGTAGTTGGGATTTAAAGAGCTCTTACCAGTGGAAATGTTGTGAGTGCTGAGCAATTTGGTGGGGAATTCATGAGCGCTGGGTAGTTGAGATTTCATGAGCTGGGTAGTTGGGATTTAAAGAGCTCTTACCAGTGGAAATGTTGTGAGTGCTGAGCAATTTGGTGGGGAATTCATGAGCGCTGGGTAGTTGAGATTTCATGAGCTGGGTAGTTGGGATTTAAAGAGCTCTTACCAGTGGAAATGTTGTGAGTGCTGAGCAATTTGGTGGGGAATTCATGAGCGCTGGGTAGTTGAGATTTCATGAGCTGGGTAGTTGGGATTTAAAGAGCTCTTACCAGTGGAAATGTTGTGAGTGCTGAGCAATTTGGTGGGGAATTCATGAGCGCTGGGTAGTTGAGATTTCATGAGCTGGGTAGTTGGGATTTAAAGAGCTCTTACCAGTGGAAATGTTGTGAGTGCTGAGCAATTTGGTGGGGAATTCATGAGCGCTGGGTGGTGACGGGCACCTGCATGAGACGAGCAGCAGGGCAGCGTCGCTTCTCAAAGTGCTTCTGTCGGTGCTGCTCCTGGACCTTGAGGGCAAAGCCCGACCCCAGGATGCCCTGCGCGACACGAGCAGTGGTGACGAACACACGTCAATTATCATTCGTTGTTTTTATAGGCGGAGAAAGCGAGTCACTGAGCGGTACACGCGGCACAACGCGAAAACACATTGGTGGTGGGGGGGGGCACGGTGGGGGGTGGGGGGGCTCGTCCCGTAACACAGACGGATCCGAGCGATGCTCACGGCCGGCAGCGAGAAGAAGGAGACACCGAGGAGGGCGAAGCCGGCAGCAAGCAGGCGGCCGAGCCACGTCTTAGGGGTCTTGTCTCCGTAGCCGATGGTGGTGAGCGTGATCTGCGCGAGGGGGGACACGCGGTTTAGCTTCGACGACTTCCTCCTCGGGCTGTGGATGTCGGTGCACAATCGCAATTGACGCAAATGGATTCAAGCGACCCTCTGCAGCGAACGATGAGACCTAACGGCCGGCAAGGTTCGCATAGGCCTGGCACAAGAGAATAAATAGGCACACCAGCGCCTATGAACCGTAACGCGAACTCCAGTCATCCTCGCAACAGCATTTGGATAGTCATCGAACAAAGACAGTTTTTACCACATCACACGCGTTCAGATGCGCTTCTGCGGCCGTCTGGAAGGCTCTCCCTTCCGATATCAGGAATCGGCTGGAGCTATGCACTTTTAAATCATCCACATTGAGAACTCATTTCTCTAGAGCTGCTTCTTGTTGTGTCTGGTTCGTAGTCCTTCCCCCAAATGCGATTAGCGCATTTGGCTACGTACGGTTACGATAGAAGTTGAACATCCCACGTACATACAGGTCGCGTCCAGTGAAGCGTGGCTACTGCCATCTCCCGAGACGTCCGGCCAGGTGTCGAAACCGGACAGCGCCATCGAGAGCGGCGTTAGAGAGGCCCCCCTCGTGGAGGAGCTTTCCGCCCATGGCGGGGAGCGAGCGACACATTGCCGGGCTGCCCCGTTATCTTTCCCCATGCCGAATTGGCTCGCTGACGTGCGCACGTGACGACAATTATAGATTCAACTGATGCACAGCCCCTGCGTCGACCCGCTGCTGGATGACGGCCACCATCACAGCGCTCGTGTGCACACCACTGCGCCACCATTCCCCCCCCCCTCCCACCACCCATGCGTATACACGTCCCAAGCTGATAAATACAGCTTACGTGCGAATGTGGGGGGGGGGGGGGGAAATGGAGAAACTAAATGACCCTCTCAGCTCTCAAGATAAATAATTTCCATAGTAATTGCAACAATAATGCAAGACACTCTATTATTACGCTCGTCGGCATGGCTATGCGTGATTGCGCGGCTGTGGTGCGGTGGCGAATGCATCGCGCTATGTACCCGGTGACCTTTGGCTCTCTTCACCACCACCACCACCACGGCAAACATCACCGGCGAGCAATATCCCAACGGCCTTTTTGGCATCCTCCCCCTTCGCCAAACCCGCACTGACCGCAGCAGGTGAGGTATGAGCAAATCGCCCGCACGAGCAAAACTGCATGGGTTTGACTCCCGGCCACGGACAACATCAGTGGCGAGTGGTATATGAACTGGTCTTGTTCTCACCCTGACTTTGATCAACGCGCACTAACCAGCGTGGTTAAGTGGAGTCCATCAAACGGCCCCCAAGACGGACGCAGTACGGCAAGGCCTTCGTCCGGGCAGCGAGATTGACAAAAGGGCTGCGGGGCAATTCATTCTACGTAACGATTGCAAGTAAATTAATGGGACAAAACACACACGCGCGCGCTCGCACAATTATCTACGGGCCCGTTTCAGATCTTCCCAAATTAACGGCAGTGGCGTGTGCATTAAATCAGGGCATTCGTCACTTTTTAATCTCTAACTCAGCAAAACAATTACACTGTAACTTGTCCTCTTAATTGAAAATTGATTTTTTTTTAAACATATGTTTCGCTTTTGGAGTCCATCTAACCAGGTGCCCCCCGCCCCACTCCTCCACCTCCTGGTCCAGCACGTGTAGCCTCACTTGGACCACCACCACGACCACCACCACAACCACCACCACCACGTACCGTGCCCCACCACAGCGAGTCGGCGTATGTCCCAAACTGGTCCTGGTTGTCGTCCTTCTCCGCCAGGTAGACGAGGAACGACGAGAAGATGAGCGTGAGGAAGCCGATGTACCAGGCCGTGATGAGCTCCTGGGGGCCGAAGCCGGAAGAGAATTCGCACAACGTGACGCATTGGCAACCTGACCGCTCGCTACTTTTTTAAATCTTTTATATTAAGTTCGCTTGCTTGCGTGCTTGCTTGATTGCTTACGACCGTGCAAATCTTTCGGTCGTTTTTTAACCCACTTCCCGTGATCCAATCGAGCTGACATTTTGCACACAGACTCGTTGTGCGAGACAATTCATATTTAATTACCAATTGTTTAATACTGGCAGACAATCATCTGACCCATAGGTGGCAGCCATCTCAAGCCAGAGGACGAGAGGACTCTAGCCGCCACGCATATAAAGGATTTAGAGTGAAAAACTTTGTTTTTACTGGTTATACTTATTTCAATTCCACCGGCACATCCGAGCCGTGCCAGGGCCAGCCCAGCGTGGCACGGCTCAGAATTAGCCAGGTTATTTTATTTTACCAGGTACGGCCCACTGAGCTATATAGCTCTTTTTTTAGAAGCGACCTGGCCACAAATGGTAGCCCCAAATGAAGCGGCTTGTCACGTGGAAATTGTATAGAAGCCGAATACTCTGAGCACACATGGATTTTAAATGTGGAGGGAAAAAACCGGAGGGAATGGAGAAAAATCCACGCGACCACGTGGAGAGAGAGAGAGAGACCATGCAAACTCCAAATATACAGCAGGCGCCAGGGTCGTGATCGAACCCACGACTTCCTGCACATCCACCGAGGAGATGGAGCGATGAAATCAGTTCGTGCGCAGGCGCTGAGATTGTAAGGGTTGGTGGTGGCAGCTTCGGCAGGCAATCATCCAGCGGTGGAATAACCCACGGCTGATGATTTTGATGATGTTGTTATTTTTTTTTATCAACCCTACCATCAAACTGCCGTCAAATGATGAATCTTTAATCGTAATGGATCGCATCTTCATGGACACGCCGTTCGTGGAAACGAAGTAAAAACATTCGTCGCGCACGAAGATCAAACGCGATCGCCTAGGGTTCTGCAGCGCCCGTCGCACGGGCGGAAAAAAATGCCCTCCGAGTGTTTCCCAATTGAAAGAAGATCGCTTCTCTGCGACGCACGGAACGCCGCGAATAAATAAACGCCGTCACGGCGTTGTCGCGAGGAGACGCGGCTGGTGACGTCCTCTTTCTTAAATGTTTACAAAAATGTTTGGAGTCTGCGTTACGTCCTCGGGCGCAGCTTTTTGAATTGGGCAAGAAATAATAATAAAAATTATTAAAGAGAGGGCTTTAATTACATTTTAAATTTGCTCACTTTGCTAACGCTTCCGTTAAAAAGGGAAGGATTGGTTTTTTTTTTTAAGTGCATCCGTGGGTGCAAAGGTGCGCTTATTAGCTCCGCTCGTGGGTACATGCAGGCTCCCGAAAAGGACGGTGAATCAGAGAAACATTTACATCTAAATTGAAATTCCCTTCGGTGTCATTTAAACTGTGAGGGTGATAATGCTTACGGGGCAGGTGCCATCATCGTTCTCAAGACAGAAATTTGAAAAAAATCATCCCTAAATTATTCTCTTTTTAAAGTTTTGAAAAGTGCACCGGAGATGTGGTGAAACGTTCCTGACTGTATAATGATCGAAACGCTGCTGCAGTACCTTTGATGAGATGTTACATGATTAATGCTTTCGTTGCATTTCTCTCAGGATAAACTAAAAATAAAAATTGATTGGTGAATCTCCAGAAAACTGTTGACCCAAAAGTTAAAACTATAAACGAAAACTATTTTTTTTATTTTACCAGATAAGTTCCACTGAGCTATGTAGCTCTTTTTTATAAGCGACCTGGCCACAAATGATAGCTCAAAGAAGTGGCTTATTCTTGACTTAAAGCTTTCGTGACTGCAGGAATTTATAGTCACGTAGATAGCATAAAAAACAAGTGGCTTACTGCGTGGAAATTTACAGCGGCCAAATACTCCAAACGCACGTTTCTTAATGTGGAGGGAAAAAAACGGAGGACCCGGAGAAAAATCCACGCGGGAGAACATGCGAGCTCCAAATATACAGCAGCAGGCATTGGGGTCTGGATCAAACCCACGACCTCCTGCATACCAGGCGAGGTAGAGTTAATTTAGTGTGTTCTTTCTCCCTCTTCCCTAATGTTCAGGCTTGCGTAGTTGACCACGCGTCGCCGCACTCATTGACATGTTAATTTTTTCTCTAACCCCTCCCTCTCTCCGCCCCCGCCCCCCTCTGTCTATTTAAGGCCTCGCCACAGAGACGATTTCCCTCTCTGTGCCTGTGTTACTCTCTCTATGTATCTTGGTGATATCTGTCTGCTTATATGTCTGTCTATAGTTTTCTGGTTAGATTTTTGTTGCTATTTCATTTATACCTGATGATGATTGCTTGTGTTGCAATCGAAAATCGTATGCTATTATTTAATTTATTATTTTTTCTTTATACGTGACTTTACCGAAAGAACCAAAGAGTAATTCCTGCAGTCATGAAAGCTCCAAATTTAAGATAGAGTTAGCATCTCGGCCACTGCGGCGCCCCAGTTAGGATATATGAGAAACCGAATGCAGTGGCAATTCATGGCTCAGGGCGCGAGGAGACCCGCCTCGGGTTTTACAATCTCGGGTGACACGTGCTCGTGGATTCACAATGGCGCCTCACATATCGACCCATGGACCGACAACAGAGACCCGTACGACCACTTGCATAGAGACCCAAAGGCCCTAATTCTAGATTTGAAGCTTTCGTGACTGCAAGGATTCATACTCTTAGGTTTTTTCGGTAAAGTCACCGTGTAGGTAAAAAATTAAAATAAATAATGAAAATAATTGAAATTATAATAATATTAAAATAATAAATCACGACGTTTCAGAGGCAACACAAGTCTCCGTCATCAGGTGGGACCGTCACAGCTAAATTTACTGTATTTACCCTTGATACAGTAAATCTAGCTGTGACGGTCCCACCTGATGACGGAGACTTGTGTTGCCTCCAAAACGTCGTGATATATTATTTTATTTCTATTGTTTTTATTTTATTATATATTTTTACCTACGTGACTTTACCAACAAAACCTAAGAGTATGAACCCAAATGCCCTGTCGACTGTGTCGCAGTGGCATTACAAAGCGACTCCGTTGGCTGCCCCCCATTGGCTTCTCCGTCCGCTACCCACACCGGCTGCCCCCATTGGCATTCCACGTTTCTTGCTCGCGTCGGCTACCAACGTCAGCCCCCCACCTCCCCCTAGTGCCCCCCTCTCCATACCAACCCCCCCCCCCCCACACCTTGCTGTGCTCGAAGACGACGGAGCGTAGCAGCTGCCAGGTCCATCCGCGGCGGTCCATGCGGACCATGCGCAGGATCTGCAGGAAGCGCAGGCCCCGCATCGCCGACGTGGCGAGGACGTTGCCCTGCGTGCCGGCCGCGATCACGGCCAGCGATGCCACCAGCACGATGCTGTCTGTCGACCCACGAGATCGCCCCCCCGCCCCGCACGACACACAGAGACGCGAGCACGCGCAGACCCACGCGCAGGGTTAACGCGCGACCGGCGACTGTCAGTGGCCAAGATTGCGTGGGCTTTGCGGATGGGCCGTGCTCGCGCAAACGAAAATGAAATGAGGTGAAGTCGCCCGACGCACGCACGCGTTTCGCCACTTGGCTGCTCCTCGCTCGCGAGGGGTCACGCGGTGACCGCGTGACCGTGGTGACCGCGCGCTTGTTTGGCGAGTAAAATGGACAGAACGAGGGTGTTCACCCTCGTTCTGTCAGTAAACGTCGCACGTTTTCCGTAACCTAATTCACGGTCGCTCCGTATTCCCCATGTCTTTTTTTTGTTCTATACCTGGGCTAACGTCCCCTCTATTATCCCGCGGAGCTGACAGCTGGTCGTACGTTTGGCATTGCTTTAACATGCTGTCAGGGGCCACGTATCATCGTCATCGTCCTCATTTGCCCGTGCCACTGCAATCCCTCATTCCTGCCCGTGAATTCACCCCTTCGCTCCACACGTTCGCGGCGATCGTGCCAATGAAGATCACACTGAGCTGCCATTCTCAGCCATCGGCCATCAGTCCTTGAAGCTATGTACGTTGAACTTCTTTTGCAGCGTACGTAGCCAACCACGCTAATCGGTGGTGCGGGGGAGAGAACAACAAACTAAACACAAAAAGCAGATTTAAAAAATAGTTTTCAATTCAGATGTAATAGTGCATAGCTCCAGTGGCTTCCTAAAACCAGAATGAAGAGCGTTCCAGACGGCCACAAAAGCTATGTGTCCTGCCCAAGCCCACTAACTCTGCATTTGTTTCGATTTAAAGCTTTCGTGACGGCAGGGATTCATCTTCTTGGTTCTTTCGGTAAAGTCACGTAGAAGGGAAATAATAAAATAATAAAAATAAAACATAATAAAATAATATAAAATAATATAATATTTGTTCCCTGGTCTACCTATTTGCCTTTCTTTCTCGATGCAATTCTGGGCACACTTATCCCCACGCTACTCTGCGCACTTGCCAGTCTTTGTTTATTTTCATATGTCAATGTTTGTGATTTCTGTTCACGCGTCACCGATTGAAAACTCTCTTCATCAGCGTGTGGATATGGAAGAGCTACAGACGGAATGCGATGTGTGTCGTTATGAACGCACGCACGGACCCATCGCCGTCCTACACGAGTGACCTTTGCCGTCTGTTCCCTTCCTCTAGGGGACATCGCATCCCTTCGCAAGAGTGGGCCACTGTGGGACATTTCACACGGACGGACGGGTCGACAAATTGATGATGGATGGATGGGTGAGCGAATTGATTTCGCTCGGCTATTTGTTGAATTAGAGATGCGTGTAAATAATGCCCCGTGAATATGTAAGCCGATGAGTGAATGAAGCAAATGTAAAAATAGCTCCCCTGCAAACCGAATGAGCCTAATTAAGTGCAAGTGTGCGGTAAAAAGGGATTTTAAAACAAAATCTTTTTGCCAAGTTAACAGCTGAAAACGCTTGTGTGCGCATTCATTGCGCAAATATTTCCATGTCCATCAAGGCACAACATTTTCACGAATGTTATTTACCCTGGGAAAGGAGTGGTGGCGCAGCGGTGAGCGCACAGCACCGGCCCTGTTTTGTCTCCCCAATTATTATTTTTTTACCAAGGAAAGCCTCACCGAGTCGTCCCGTGGCATCAGGGTACCCGCCACGGAATTCCATTCACGGGAGTTTAGCTGCACGATGGGGCGGGGGAAGGTGGGTGGGAGAACTCGGAGAAAACCCACCACGCGCACGAAACGGTGACACCTATCACGGTCGTGTGGCGCACGTCTCATTGATATGGTTATGAGACGTGTCCCGAAGAAAGAAAGTAAAAAACAAAAAAACGAAAGCAGTAGCACTTTTTACGACGGCGCGCACCAAGTTTTCCGCAGCATATCATCATCAGCGCGAGATTCTTCCATAACATCTTTGCGCACTGACCGGCGATGTTGTTTTTTGTTTACGGTGTCTCCGCAGGGCCCAGTTATTTATATAGACGGTTCTAGAGGTGGATTCGGGGTTGCCGACTGTCCTGGCTTTCCCAGGACCATCCTCACTTTGAGGTAGCCATGGCGGGGAATCTGGATTGTCTCCAAAAGCCCGGCTTCTTTTGTTGTTGTCGCTTGCGTATTAATGCGTCGCCCAGCACGGCACATTCATCACGTGCAGTTCTTTCCTCATTCACGACCGCGAGATCTTCTGCTTCCCGCAATATTTTTAATTTTGTGTTTTATTTCGTTGTCCTTCTCCCCCCCCCGCCCCCGAACCTCCGACTAGCACGATTGTCTACGGACGGTGCGAAAGAAGTTCAACAAAACGTACCGTACAAGAAACGTCCCGGTATTTTTTGCACCTCAGACGGTGGCAACCGTGAGTCGAGCACGACGCCGTATAACGTCCTATTGGTATGCGCCGCCGCACATTCCGTTTGGAAAAGTAGGTCAAGAGAAAGGAGGACGTCAAATAAAAAAAAATCAAGTCATTTTAGCGCTCGTGTAAATTTAATGAATTTGCTTTTAGCAGGAAAAGTTGGGGGAAACAATGACGAAATATGCTGCACGATTCAGAGCCGGCAACTGCCTTCCTCACAAAACGAATTCGTGATCGATGTCTTGAGCCAATTGCGTGGGCCTCCGCCAGTGTTTACATTTCAGGGGAACATCTTGGCATGCTGGTTCTCCCACAGTGGCGTCCGTCTTTGTGCCACGGTGACAATCTCAACATCGGAGCGTCGATAATCCTCGCTGCGCTGTCCTCACTGGCGCCACCAATCCAGATGCCCGACGCGACGGCACCGGCCCCTCGGCACCACGTGGCTCGCTCGTGCCAGTGCCCAGTGAAGAACTCGACAAACTGCAGGATAACTCCTCCCCTTACCTCCATGTGGCAGTAAATTTGATCGTGGCTGATGATGCTCGTGATTGATCATGATGATGACGACGATGATGATAGCGATTGAGATTAATTCGTGCGTGTCTGTGTAGTGGTTAGCGCGCTGCACTAAGGACCCGGCGACCCGAGTTTGATTCCCAATCACAGCCAACGACACCAAGTTACAATTATCTGAAGTGGTCCTGGGCCTCCCCTAGGTTAACTCAGCCTCAAAATGAGAACCTGGTGCGGTGTGTTAAAAAAAAACATCGGCAGTGGGGAGACAAAGGCGGTCGGGGGTAGTGCTGGCCCCACCCACCCCCTCGTGTACCGTGCCGGGCCTTCATAGGTGCTCGCTAACAGCACTCGCCCCAACAGTCTGTTAAGGCGATGCGGAGGGATCATTGTCCGTGTGTTTGTGTGTCACCGTGGCCGTTGGCCGGAGCGAGCAAATTCACCGATGATGCAGAAGGGGCGCAGGGCGAAGCGGAGTCGGCCTTTCCAGCCCCTGAAGCGGCAGCAGCAACCGGCCGCCCAGAAGCGCACAAAGTATTCCACGCTGAACACGGCCATCATGACCACCTCCTGCGCGCGTGCACGAGAGAGAGTTTCAAGTTTCATTGATTAGGTATAGCCCTGTGAGCCATTCGGCATCTTGAATCGGGTGCAACCGCAACAAGCAAAAAAACAAAGACATGAACAAGAAAACATCTTAAAGTGATATTCTTAGGTTTTTTCGGTAAAGTCACGTAGGTGAAAATTTTCAATTAATGAAAGGAAAATATATATAAAATAAATATCACGACGTTTCGGAGGCAACACAAGCTTCCGTCTTCAGGTGGAACCGTCACAGCACGATAGCTGATACAGCTGATACAGCTGTCGTGCTGTAACGATTCCACCTGAATACGGAAGCTTGTGTTGCCTCCGAAACGTCGTGATTTAATTTTTATTTTACTTTAATTAATTTAAATTTTTCACCTACGTGACTTCACCGAAAAAACCTAAGAATATGAATCCTTTCAGTCACGAAAGCTTCAAATCTAGAATCTTAAAGTGACTATGTGCAAACAGAAAATCCGAGAAAAGACAGCAAAATATTGCAGAAAAAGCACCGTACACCAGCACCGTACACCAGAGAAGGAGGGAGGGATGCACAGAGGCGGACGGGAAAGGCGGTACCTCCCTCACGCTGTGTAGCCGCACCGCTAATGGTCGGCTTGCGCTGTGCGCAGTTGTTTGCTCGAGAGAGAACGACTCACAGAGGTAGTTGAGATGAGTGGGAAGGCGGCCACGCGACGACCCGGCACCAACAACCACCTAAGCTCTGTGGCGGTCCGCTACATATTAGAATTATTTCGGTGTTTTCGGCCAATTATTGTGAGGATGCAACACTCGATCGCGTACATGAAGAGACGACAAGATGATAATCGTTCTCATTTTGCTGAATTGCCTTCCGGCAAGCCGTGGTCATATTTGTGTACACAATGGCGAGATCTTAAATACCTCGCTTAGTATACAGGAGGTCATGGGTTCGATCCCGACCATGCCGCCTGCTGTATTTTCTGAGTTTGCGGTGTCTCTCTCTCTCTCCCCGTGGTCGCGTAGATTTTTCTCCGGGTCCTCAAGTGTTTCCCTCCACATTTTGAAACGTGCGTTTAGACTATTTGTCTGCAATACATTTACACGTGACAAGCCACTTTGCTGGGCTCTCACTTGTGGTGGCCAGGTCGCTTCTGAAAAAGTGATAGATATAATTAATGCTCAGTAGGCCTTACCTAGTAATATGAAAATAGTTAGTGATTCATCTTCTTGGTTCTTTCGGTAAAGTCACGTAGAAGAGAAATAATAAAATAAGACGCTGTCTTTCCGACAGACCTGTTCTTCACCTGAGGACGGCTGCTTGCGTTGTGGCCGAAACGTCGTGAGAATTGTATTTTATTATATTTTATTATTTCCCTTCTACGTGACTTTACCGAAAGAACCAAGAAGATGAATCCCTGCAGTCATGAAAGCTTTAAATCGAAAGTTAGTGTTAAATCGAAAGTTAGTGTTTCGATTTAAAGCTTTCGTGACTGCAGGGATTCATCTTCTTGGTTCTTTCGGTAAAGTCACGTAGAAGGGAAGTAATAAAATAATAAAAATAAAACATAATAAAACAATTCTCACGACGTTTCGGCCACAACGCAAGCAGCCGTCCTCAGGTGAAAACCAGGTCTGTCGAGGCGACAGCGTCTGAATGAAAGTTAGTGATTCACCAACCCTCCCTGCCTCTGGGAGCGCTCGAATACTGGCAGCCACGTGGCACGACAGCGGGAAACTGGGGGAGGCACGAATACCGGAGGTCACCGCACCACGATGAGAAGGCCCCGGGTGGACGCCTCGTGGTAGCCGGGGATTGTGGAGAACACGGAGAGGACGAGGCAGTTGAAGACGAGCAGGAACCTGCACTCCGCAGCACGCGAGAGAGGGAATTCTTAAACCTTCTTGCATATCATTGGAACCTCATTTGCCAGTAAAAAATATGATAATTGGTTTTTTTACCCTTCTCTCTGGCAACAAAACTGACACCTTTTTTTACGAGGAGTCATGTTTGCATAGACCACAATACCTGCAGTCATAATGCAAACAAAAAACATAACTCTGATAATGTATGCACTGTCCTTGAAGTTGATTGGTCCACACCCGAGACAGCTTTCCTTAGAGCATAGTCTCACATCGTGTTGGACCAGATGACGCCAAAAGGCGCACAACTCAAAGACAATGCACGATCAGAGTATGAGAGCTCGGGTAAGCATTTACACCATTGGAACCTCATTTGCCAGTAAAAAATATGATAATTGTTTTTTTACCCTTCTATCTGGCAACAAAACTGACACCTGTTTTACAAGGAGTCATGTTTGCATAGACCACAATACCTGCAGTCATAATGCAAACAAAAAACATAACTCTGATAATGTATGCACTGTCCTTGAAGTTGATTGGTCCACACCCGAGACAGCTTTCCTTAGAGCCTAGTCTCACATGGTGTTGGACCAGATGACGACAAAAGGCGCACAACTCAAAGACAATGCACCATCAGAGTATGTTAGCTCGGGGCAAAGCATTTACACCATTGCATACTTGGACGGAACGATGGACGGACGTGCGATTAGCACAGATGGCTACGTATTACGCGAAAGACGTTCAACATACATACATGCGTACATTCAGAGCACACGTGAGTTCAGGGGCATTTCGTATACAAATGGGTGTTTCTGTCTTTCCACCACTGCATCTGATCCTAGGGGCTGGCTGTCTCCAGTCGCCCAATGAACGCTATTTTACAAACCTCCACCACAGAGGTCGATCCTGACGCTTCTGGTTTTTGGCCGTCGGCTAGTCCACTCAGCTACACATTATCATAACCACGCTTCTCCTAGCTTGTGCCGAGTCCATTTAGCCCCCTTTATCCGGCGAAAGAGCAGCTCTTTTGCACTGTGGCGGCCGAGTGTGCAGGAGGAGCTTGCTGATGGGGCTATGCCGAGATCTTTCAATGGTCATCATACAATGCACTCTGCTTCAATCCATCAATCCAGGATGGATCAAAGACAGCCTGAATGTCCCAAGTCAATGCAGGACACATAACCCGTAATCGATAAAGGCCAATATTCCCCATATAGCCTTAAGTGCTATTTGCGAGCACCTAATGCCGGCACAGGCTAGGTAGCCAGCATAACGCCCGACCGCCTTTGTCACCCCAATGCTGATGTTATAATACTCGATTAAGGCTGAGTCAACCTACACGCGGCCCTAGCCCGGTTGAGATATTCGCCATCGACGTTGGCGGTGAGCGGGAATCGAACTCGGGTTGCCGGGTTCACAGCGCAGCGGCGCGCCGACTGCTGCGCCACCGCTCGCGAGCGCCACCGCGCTCACTAGCTGGTCACCACGAGCTCCACGGGCTATGAAGACCAACGCGCTTGTCATCGCAAATCCCGGCGTCAAGAGGCACGGTGCCAAGTGAGCGTAATTGAGGGCAAGCGTTTATCCTGCCCCCAACCCCCTTCCTTACCCCACCCCCAACCGCGGCGCACGCGTGGTCAGGATCCGTCCACGAGACAGTCACTTCACGTGGTGGCCGAGGGATGAACGAATTACATTTGTTGGGCACAGAAGAAGCCCGCGGTAGCAAGGGGGAGGGGGGGTGTAAATTGATGTGATTTTTTCTTCACTACTGCTGACTGAGCACATGGGGTCCAAAGGGCTAAACAACAACAACAACAGAAATTCCAGACGGCCGGCAACAAGCAGCGTGGGTAAAGTCGTAATACTCTTATATCAGCGCACAACTTTATCTGTGATGAACGCTGCACTTTCCGTCGATTTCATGCAGGGGGCGCTGCAAACCTACGCGCGCCCTGCATGAACCACGGAGGCGCAGTGACAGACGTTCGATTATGTTGGAATCGATCTGCAGATGGCGGTCTTCTGTCGCCTTATCTCGATCCCGCAATCCCAAACAGGTGAAAGTCCGCATCGAACCCAACCCCCGGCAAGGCCATCTACTTAACGACGAGAAAAAATTCACACGAAATGTCGTTTTCAATTAAGTCTTCCAGATGTAAAATGAAGAAAGCTTTTAATTAAGTAATAAAATTATCTAATTCAAAACATAATACAATTCAAAGATGTTTTAAAACTTAAAAACGGAGCATCGGGTGCTTGCGTGAATGCGTCGTTCGTGTGCAATTTTTTTCGTGACTTTCCTGGCCATAGGCGCCCCGGAACAACCCCCAGTATAAAACGAGAGACGATGAGTTTCTTGAATTGGGCAAGGTGGTAAAAACTCGGGAAGCGAGACGATGCAAGGGAAGAGGCAGAGAGAGAGAGCGCGCTTTTACCACCGCCAATGCGGGAGATTGAACAACGTCTGGGTGAGACTTAACAGCCAGAGTCAGGATACCCGTGCACAAATTGAAACCCTCATAATGAGCAGGTTAAGCATTCACGTGATTTGTGTGGTTTTCTCTCTCTCTCTCACTCATGTGGCCCGGTCCTTCCGAAAGTACGCACTCATAAGCCAGCCGTCACCGGCCGCATCTCGTCCAGCAACCCCCAGTGCCAGATTAAGCTAGTGCGGGGCCTGTAGCATATGTTATAAAGGGGCCCTATTTTTTTGTTTTTAAACACGCAAATATTAAAACGAACATTGTTTTACTTGCAATGTAAAGTAATTGTATTTTTTCATTTGCTATACAGCCAGATAATACGACAGATCGCTAACCTTAAACACCCAGTCGTTGAAAAAAGTGGAAGGCGGTATAGTACTATAGTAATAGAGCAAGTGCAGAATCACTGAACCGGAATTGATAGCTTGAAGGTATTTAGCGCGGCGCCCTTGAAAGTGCGGGGCCCGTAGCTACTACATATGTAGCTACTACACGTGTGTATCTACTACATATGTAGTAGCTACTTGTGCTACTACATATGTAGTAGATAGGAGAATCCGGCACTGGGTTGAGCTCGCGGCCACGGCCGAGTGCGGAGGGAAGCGGTGCCACTGCGACCCCCATCTGACGTTCCTAGGACCACCACCATCACCACCACCAAACCACCACCTTCCCCGGGAGACCACCGAGTGCGGACCAGCCTAGCCCCGTGAAGGAACCTCCTCCTCCTCCGCCCTACTCCTCCTCCCTCCCTTCCTAATCGCTCCTCCTCTCTCTCCCTTTCATTCAACGAGTAATTTCCGCGAGCTTTTCAGAACAGTCCCGCGCGCGTCCTTGACACGAGCGGGATTATTTGCGCGGTCACAAAGACGCGCGCGCGGCGAACAATCGTCACAATGTTCGTCCGCCAATAGGGCCGCAGCGTCGAGAGTCAAAGTTTGATGAATCGACTGCACACACAGTACAAAAAAAAGAGTTATTGTAAAACATAATAATTGCTCAATATTTTTATGCCATTACGGAACAACAATGATTTTTGGGCGGGGTTTGCAAAATTGAGAACGTAACGAATATATAATCACCGAGAGCACGGCTTTCGCTGGGTACTCGGAGTTTTTTTTTTGGGGGGGGGGGGAGGGTTGGGGAGCATGGGTTCGCTTTGTCCCTCGCATTAACTGATTTATTTTTAGTTTAAAACGTAGCAGGCTTTCGCGAACAATATAATTGGGTTAGATCGCGGAACTTTCAATGTGTCGAACCCCTCCACCATCCGAAACAGCCAATTAGTAAGGGATTTGAGTTACTCAACCTATAAATGGTGTGGATATACTCTCCAACACACCGGTGGGCTGAAGTAGTAAAACTATTTGGCGCTGTGTTTATGTGACAAATCCCTAATTGGCCGTGTCGGGTGGTGGAGGGTTTCGACACATACTTATTTATTTTTAATATCTTAATTGTAAATTACTGAGTCCGCCCATGAACAAATTGTGTACACGGAGCAAATGTCCAATGTATGGAGTCGGAGATTTAAAACAAATTAAGTTGGATCCATGAAAAGTCTCCGCTGTCCGGAGACGCTTCGGAACCTGAAGCTAATTCCAGGCACGTGCCCGCGTTTATAAAAACTGCAGAGAAGCGCGCAGGTGCCAGGAACGATCGCAGGACAACACGAGGAGTTCAGAAGCGATAATCAGGCGTTGTTTCTCGGTGTGTCTATGTGTGTGTGTATATCTCTGTGTGTCTATGTGTGTCTCTCTCTCTCTCTGTGTTTGTCTCTCTCGGTGTGTCTATCTGTGTGTGTCTCTCTCTCTCTCTGTGTCTGTGTGTGTCTCTCTCTGTGTGTCTCTCTCTGTGTGTCTCTGTGTGTGTCTCTCTCTCTGTGTGTCTATGTTGTGTGTCTATCTCTGTGTCTCTGTGTGAGTCTCTCTCTGCGTGTGTGTCTGTCTGTGTGTCTCTCTCTGTGTGTGTCTATGTTGCGTGTCTATCTCTGTGTGTCTCTGTGTGTGTCTATCTCTGTGTGTCTCTCTCTGCTTGTGTGTCTGTCTGTGTGTCTCCGTGTCTGTGTTTTGTCTCTCTCTCAAATTTAGCAATCTTTGGAGGAACGTAATCAACCAGGTAGGTAGACTGTTGTGTTGGCCGACTCTCTGTGTTCCATAGCATTACATTTATAAGTTTACTAGCTTTGTTTTTCGATTTAAAGCTTTCGTGACTGCAGGGATTAATCTTCTTGGTTCTTTCGGTAAAGTCACGTACTAGCTTTGGTTACTCATTCATTCTTACCTGATGACGGTTACTTGTATTGCAATCGAAACGTCGTATTCTATTATTTAATTTATTTTCTTTCTACCAAAGATTAATTCCTGCAGTCACGAAAGCTTCAAATCAAGTTTCATCAAAGAGCTTTCAAACTCGCGCCCACCTCGAGGGGAAGAGGCAACGTTTCGAGACGCACACAGACGCGCAGGCGAAACCCGTGCCCCATCCTCTCTCTCTCTCTCTCTGGAAGATGCGCGCGTGACAAAGTCTCCGTGGGTGGTGTTTGTCAAATCCGTTGTTTACACCATTGGTACCTCATTTGCCAGCAACAAAATATGATCATAGTTTTTTTACCCTTTTATCTGGCAACAAAACTGACACCTTTTTTACAAGGAGTCATATTTGCATTGACCACAATACCTGCAGTCATAATGCAAACAAAAAACACAACTCTGATAATGTATGCACTGTCCTTAAAGTTGATTGGTCCACACCCGAGACAGCTCTTCTTAGAGCCGAGTCTCACATGGTGTTGGACCAGATGACGCCAAAAGGATAAAAGGGTAAAAAACAATTATCAAATTCGTTGTTGTTGTTGTAGTTTTCCGATGTAAAGCTTTCGTGACTGCAGGGATTCGTCTTCTTGGTTCTTTCGGTAAAGTCACGTAGAAGGGAAGTAATAAAATAATAAAAATAACACATAATAAAATAATTCTCACGACGTTTCGGCCAAGCAGCCGTCCTCAGGTGAAGACCATGTCTGTCGGGGAGTAGCGTGCCATTGTTTTTCATTCCCGTGGCCGCCTTGCCTGCCACCGTTACGTGATGTGAGGCCCCTATTGGCATGCGTCGCCAATTAGAGGGTGCGAGACAGCCTCGCCGAAGACAAGATGGAAACTCGTGCCGTCAGCATAATTCTACGGCCGTCACGAAGTGGGAAGCAGTAGGTGGGTTAGGAAGGAAGGCAGTGGAAGGCAGACGCCAGAAATCCGATTTGCCGTGGTCGCGAGAACAATTTGACAATTAATATGACGCGAGACGCATCGGTGAAGGGGAGAGACTCACGCGGAGGACGATTTGTCGGGAACCCCGAGCCCAGGAGTGGTGGTGTGGGCCACGTGGACAACGATTTTGAGGTGCAGGCGATGCGATCGGCGAGGCAAAAAATATTTCCGCGAGCAAAACAAAAAATCTCTCGCGTTTTAACGATCACGTTGAGACAGTTTTTTTGTTTGTTGTTAAATAATAGTAACAATTATCTCCTTTCATGTTCTACCGTTGGATAATTAGCATCGGTGACTGGAGTAAAATAGCAACGAGAGAGACGGGGGGGGGGGGGGGTACAGCGCAACCACAGCTTCGGAGAGATTTATCGAGTCGGGGGGGGGGGGTTGGAACTGCTTTGGGAACACCCCCACACACCCCACGGCAGCGAAGCGGAGTTGCGAGGTTTATAATTGTGACATTTTTCACTTTGCCGAAGAGCATTACACACTACGATGGGGGTGCGGAGGTGGGGGGTGTGGGGAAGAGACAAATATAATTTTCAAAATGTTCGGCGATATCTGGAAAGGGCATTAAAGGAAAGGGGGAAGCGGCTCCCGTAGCTGGAGGCGATAACAAAGCCACCCGTGGTAGAGCGATTTCACAGTCTTTAGTTAGTGGTCTTCACACCCCCCCCCCCCCTCCTTACACGGCGCCGCCCGCTGTACCGCTCAGCCACGTGGCGTACAAGCCCCGGGTGATCGGGAAACAAAACAACAAGCAGAGGCACTTTTGTTTTCGAATTCGATAAAAAAAACTCAACATTTCAAGAGCCGCAATGCGATGTGTGGTGGATACGAGACGGTGGTGTTCCTTCATAAATAGATCATCGTCACGAAGCAGCTCCTTAGAGAGCCGCACGCGGCTACGGAGCCAACCCTGGAAGAGACGCAATGTCTGTGATTCACTTCCAGCTGTTGGGTTTTGTTGTTGTTGTTGTTGTCCTACGACAAGCCACTGTTTTGGTGCCACCTTGATGCGGCTGAGAGGCTCGAGACTGCCTTGTGGACCCGAGCAGCTGCAATGGATAGGGGCACCCACACAAGCGGGAGACTCGGCGCAAGGCCAGACGAAATGAGCTTGCTTTGCCAACACGCGCTGATCAGCGGGGCCAAGCGATGCACCTTGACCTCGTTCATCTCAGCGGGAGAGCGAGCGGCTCGCAATCAGAAGGCTTGCGAGTTCAAGTCCAGGTTGGGGGTTGACTCAGCCCGTCATCCCTCTAGGGATCTGCGGGGAAGCCAAGATCGGTTGTGTCCGATGGAAAGACTCGCCCCCGACATAGGAATGTGGAATTGCCTCAGGGCTGTAAACGGGAGATGAGCACCGCCTCAATACCCGTTTGAGCAGGAAAACACTTTGAGCTCTTCTCAGTTATTTTATTTCAGGAGATTTCTGTTTCCTGCGCCGTCAAATCTGGCTGTTTGACAATCGGAGGTGGCAGGAGGCTGCGGTTTGGGGAAATTGTGAATCGGCTTTTGAATGGAGTGGATTTTACGTTATTTTGGAGAGAGATTTCACATTTCCAGCGGCCTCTCCAAAAGCTGCAAACCAAAAATGAAATAGCCGCCCATATTTCAAAAAAGATTCCACCTAAAAACTTTCCATAAAGACAGAGAGGAGAGAGAAAGAGGCATGAATAACAACGTTTTAATTTTATTGGCTCCAGGGCCTTAATTAAGAAAACAACCTCAATGGAAATTACATATTTATGGCAACGATTAATACTTAGATTAAAAAAGTGTCTCTATTTATTTCAGAAACCTTATTTGAGACATAAACGTTGAGGGATGGCTCAGATGTATGCCGTCGTTGTTGTTGTTCTCGCCGAGCTATTAGGGGTTTTTTTTGTGGCCACACTTACAAAAATCGCTCGAGGCGAGCGGTGGTGCAGCGGTTATTGCTCGGCGCTATGGACCCTGAAACCTGAGTTCGATTCCCAGTCACGACCAACATGAGTGGCCCGCAATATCTGAACTGTTCCTGGCCCACACATCTCCCACAACACCTCCACCGCCACCACAACACCACCAACCTACGCCGACCAGCGAGGTGAAGTATAGTTAAACAACCCCTATGACCAACCTATGACCAAGACGGCGCTGGATGAAGAGGCCTTCCATTCAGCCTTCATCCAGCAGTGGATTCATGAAGGTGTGTGAATTAGTGAAGAGAATCTCCCCATCACCGCTGGAGATCAGGTTCTCTGGTGGCGTTGATATCGACAAGTCGCGACTCAAACATGAACAGGTGACGTCCTCCACATGGACCCCCCCTCATTAATAATCATGAGTGGGTGACGTCACTACATACAGTACCCCCCCTCATTAATAATCATGAGCAGGTGACGTCACTTCACATCGAACAGCCTCCCACATTAATAATCATGAAGAGGTGACGTCTTCCAAATGGACACCCCCCCCATCATTAATATTAATTAGCGGGTGACGTCACTCCACATGGGGGGGAGGGGGGGCGAGGCGCCTCCTCCCCCCTCCTCGACGTCAACTGACAACCCTCACTACAAAGGCAGAACCCTCACGTCACGCGATCTCCGTCACGCTGTTGAGACATCGAAGTAAAAAGGACGTCATGATGAACAAGGGGTTATAACCTTTAAATGAAATAAGTCTGTGTCACCGCGGCCTTACAAATTGCACACGAATGGATGCAATGATTATATCACGTCGCGGTCTGCTTTTCGTTTGCAAGTTTCAGATTTACGGCAATACACCCGTCCTTGGACAGGCAAAAGGCAAGTGTATTTATATTTCTTAAAAAGCTTTTTTGGAATCAAAATTGTTCCTCTCCAGCCCTTATTTTGCCTCTCGGATCTCTCTCTCTCTCTCTGTTTATAAGCTGTGTCCTTTTAATGCACGACGCTTTGAGACATCGTGAAAAGTGCCTAATAAGTGTGAATTATTGTTCTTGTTGTTGTTATGATTTGCGGTTGCGACGTTGCAAAACGGAGCAACCCCAGTAAGCATGGAACGTCAGCCACCGTCGGTCCGACCATTCCAACCACGTGCCGTCGTTGGCCAATCGTTGCGCGTTCACTGTGCGAGGCCACCAATAACATCTTTGAACTCTTCCAAAAAAATAGCGTCCAACGTTTTCAATTATTTATCAAATGTAAGCTACCCACCCACGGTGTTGAATTGTTAATCTAGAAAATCGCGTCTGATTTTTTTTTTATCTCTTTTAATTGCATCGCACAGCACCTCCACAAATCTGCTTCGGGGAAAATAAAATGTTCTTGATTAGCTAAGTCTCTCTTTCTCAGTCCCAAAGGCCCTCCACATGTGTGTGTGTGTTCAATGTCCGCACATCTCCACGGGGAGTGAGTGCGTGCGTTCTGTTCCTTCCACACAACACACAAGGGGAGCGGTTAGCGCTCTGCGCTAGGAACCCGGCGACCCGAGTTCGATTCCCGCTCAAGGCCAACACCAGTGACGATTTTCTGAACCGGTTCTGGGCATCCCCTAGGTCGACTCAGCCTCAAATTAATCAACGGTGCGTCGCCACTTAAAAGAGGCGATTGAGCGTAGTGTTGGCCACCCACCCCTTGTGTCTCATGCCAGCCTCCATAGGTGCTCGCCAACAGCACTTGCCCCATGAGTCTACGAAGGCTATCTGGGGGATATTTGTCTTTGTGTTCCTCCTTGGTGCTGACCACACCACCCCCTAACACGCCGTGCAAGACTTAATAGGTTCTCGCTCACACCCTCTATGAGGGCGAAATTGGGACGCTTTTACCTCTTTTTCCACTGTGCAACCAAGCCAGCTTGGCCTGGTACGGCTCTGGAAGCACCACCATTTTTTTGTTCCACTGCAGAATACGAGCTGTGCCGTAGCAGAGGAGCGTATCGCTGTGATACACTCCGCTATGACGAAAATTATTACTCTGGCCCCTGGCCCTCCTTGGCTCCGATCCAGATTCGGACGTTTGTGAGGCCATAGTGTGTCACGTTTAGCTTCTGACGCGGCTCGGCAGATAGCCTGTGGAAAACCACCAGCGCCGTCAGGGCCTAATGCCGGCACGGCTCGGATGTGCCGGTTCAATGAGTATATTCGTCTTAGTGCTGTGATGGGGTAGAGGAAGTTGACAGCCAAACTCGCGCAGAGTAAAATCATGGCCAGATGCGGCGCAGTTACCAAAGTGCACCTCGAGTACATTTAATTTACAGCGGTGAAGAGTAACATCTTCAAATAAATACGCCGAATTACATCTTGCCATTCAAAACGCAAATTCTCCTTACGAAACTGAAAATACGGGTGCAAACGGATTTTTTGTGTGTGTTACATTAGCGGTACGATCGAAATTGTTGAGTGTTTTTATTTTTTAGAGACACGGCAGATTTGTGGTGGCGCAGAAGCCGAGCTGCTGGATGGTTCGGGGGGGTTTGGTTCGTTGGTTGTTGTCTTTTTTTTATTGAGAGACTCGCCAAGGATTATTAAATGGGAACAGCTGTCAGAGCAGCGCTAAAATCTGCAACCTCTTAAACAAGAGCTCAGTGTCTGTGACATCTGCGGGGGCCGACGGCCTGAAAGAGAACCTGGATCCCAGCTACTGAGCATCATTGATCATTCGCAAAAAAAACACCAATTAGTGTCTTCCCGCCTCTTAGATTCCACCTTCTTTGAAAATGAATTTCAATGACTTCGTTGAGGCATCGTTTAGGCGCATTAACTATCATCGCCCTGATCATCACCATCGGCCGTGCTCGACCCACTGCTGGATGAAACGCTTCACCCAAGCTGCCGTCGTCTCTTGCAATCCTCCGATGGAAATAAACCGCGAGATGATTTAGCTGCTCCGTCTCCTCTGCGGCCGCGCCCACGGACGCGTTCCATCCCTTGGCTGCCGCTCCGCCAATATCCAGATTCATATTTATTTATGTATTTATATTGGAGGAATCCGATGAGCTATTAAGCTCTTTTTCACAGATCTCCAGTTTTTTCACAGATGTCCACTATTCTTGAACATCGCTCACAATCCCTGACAGCGACGGCATCCCGCAGGTACAGCAGATAGATTCGTACTCTTTGGGTCTTTCAGTAAAGTCACGTAGATAAGGACATTCATTTTTAAAAATCACGACGTTTCGATCGCAACACAAGCAATCGTCTTCAGGTGAAAACTATATTTGTGTCGTGATTTTTCTATCTACGTGACTTTACCGAAAGACCCAAAGAGTATGAATGCCCGCAGTCACGAAAGCTTTAAGTCAGATAGATTAGTATTGTTTAAATCCACTGCTGTACTGCCATATGCATGGAGCACAGCAGTGGTCGAGCAATGGCAGTAATGCCATCTCCTGGCTGCCTTGGAGGCCCAATCCTTGAGCACCTGCTATTTACAATCTCCGAGCTCTGACGAATATAATTGGGGGCACATGGGTTGCTGATTATCATCATCAGCAGCAGCCATGATCAATCTACTGCTGGATGAAGGCTTCCGCATGATACCGCCGCCTCTAACGATCCTGTTATGCAAACAATCGATCCAGCCAGGTATGTGATGACCGAATCTATTTTTTCCTGCTCCAAAAACTCCCCGCGCTTTGAAATCCAAAGATTATTCTCCCCACAAATTATCGCATTTACATGTGAATGGGGCTGACTGATGGACGCATCTGTTTACACGCGGCCTTCGAGGATTATATATATATCCCAAGGGGCTCTTCACGAGAGATGATGGCCTTTGTGTGTAAATAATTAGGGGGGAAATTAGTACTCAGATGCTTTTCTTTGTTTGTATTGTACTTTCGAGAAATGTCATTTTACACAACATTGCAGATTGCACGCTCATCTTTAGTGAGCAAAAATACTTCTCCAAAAAAAGTCATACGTTAAATGCAATCAATATTTTGAATCAAGTTTTAAACACTACTAATTCGAATTATTGCCTGGCTCTTAATCTGGCGATGAAGATAATAAATGAAGGCGTTTTGTTGTCTTGTTGTTGTTGTTGCAGTTGCGGAATCTTTTTGTTGCTTAGTTAATAAATAAACGAGCAAGCTTGCAAATAATGTCGACTAAGCAGAATGAGTTCACGACCCCCACACCCCGCCACCACCACCAACATCTCGGCGTTTTGTGGTTGCTCTTATGAATGGGCCCTGCTCTGAGTTCATGCTCCGTGGAGGCCAAGCACATTGATTGAGGATCGAGGGATCTGCTTTGTGTTAACAGGGCTCTCTAGGCCTAAATGGGCCCCATTTCCGCACGTTTTAACGACGCGCTCCCCCGCCGCTGACGACGACGATGCAATGAGTACATTTTGCTCCGGCGGCCGAACGGCGCCCACAAAGTAAAAGTTTAATTACAAAAAAACAATAATTCTATCGAATCATTTACGCGGCCAATTATTCCCTCGTTTTAAACGCGCGCGGGGGACGCATTGAATGGAGGGGACGGGATGAGAAGGCACGGATTTTCGATTGTGGCGTTGAAAAAAAATTAAATCGTGTTTAATTTCTAATTTTTCATTTAAACGAGGCGTCGTTTCGGCGGCAGGCGCCCATAAGCAATCCGCCTCGTGCACGTTAAAGTAACGTGCGCGGCCACGTCCCGGTTTTCACGCGAGCTTTAAAAAAAATATGGAATAAAAAAATGTACGCTCAAAATATATTTATTTTTTGGAGGGTTCAAGTCAGTCCCGACGGTACGGTCGAAATGCGTCAATGCTTCAGAGAGCGCTTGTGTGGTCCTCCAGTTGGCAGGCGTCGTTTCGCCCCCCCCTCCTCCTCCACCCCGTGCGAAGTCACAGCTGTGCGAGCGCTTTGCGTCGGTTATCCTGGAAAGCCGAAGCTCTCGGGTCCCCACAGGGCGGCCACGAACGAGCAACAGCTCACTCAGCTGTCGAACACCGCCACTATCCACCACCACCACCTCTACCGCCACCATTACTACTACTGCCACCATCACCACCACGACCGCCACTATCCACCACCACCACCTCTACCGCCACCATTACTACTACTGCCACTACCACCATCACCACCACGACCGCCACTATCCACCACCGCTACCTCTACCGCCACCATTACTACTACTGCCACCATCACTACCACGACCGCCACTATCCACCACCTCTACCCTTACTGCCACTACCACCATCACCACCACGACCGCCATTATCCACCACCACCACCTCTACTGCTACCATTACTACTGCCACTACCACCATCACCACCACGACCACCACTTCCACCACCGCTACCACTACCGCCATCATTACTACTACTGCCACTACCACCACCACCGCCACCACTACCACCACCACCAGCACGACCGTCACTTCCACCACCGCTACCACCATCACCACCACGACCGCTACTTCCACCACCACCAACAACAACAACAACCGCCATTCGCCACTAAGTGGCAGTGACGTCACCACGACGCTTGTGCCAGGCCAAGTGCACCTTGAGGCCACGTGAAGTGTCGAACGCCCGCTGGCAGGAGGTCACGGGGCAAACCCAGCAGGTGCCACGGGTCGACTGATTGAGATGACCGAGATGACTCAGCTGAGTGGCTTATCACGTGGAAATTTCTAGCAGCCAAATACTCAACACACGTTTCTAAATGTGGAGGGGAAAACCGGAAAAATGTTCACGCGACCACGGGAAGAATATACAAACTCCAAATATACAAGCATCAGGGACGGGATCGAACGGACGACCTCCTGCATACCAGACGAGGTAGTCAACATCTATGCTCAACAAAAGGCAGCTTTGTCTAAGACACCCTCGTAAGCAAGCTGGTGCTGAGCAAGTGAACGCCAAAGCACCGTTGGATACTTTACGCGTCTCGGCATCGAACCCAGGTTTGTGACGTTCTAATGCGGCATTGCAAGCCGTTATGCCCACCACTCCTCCCATAATAAGTAGTGATATCCCTTTACCGACCCTGTCTCAACCCACCTCTGGGAAAGGGCGACCCGACACCTTGTGATCACCATACTCTACTGTGCTCCGATTAGCGCGGTTGGCTACGTACGGTTGGAAAGAAGTTCAACATACATACATGCCGTACATGCTGGTCAGTGTGGGTGAGTGAAGCCAGGAGTGGGGGGTGTGTGGAAAGTGGTGGTGGTGGGGGCATGATGGGTTCAGATGTCACTTGCTACTGATGGTAGCCAATGCTGGGAATTGAACTGAGGCAGCCGGGTTCATATAGCGCAGTAAGCTAATCTCTGAACCAGCACTACCAATACTCATATATACTGTCTCTCTATACTCACACTGCTGTGTATTTACTACTATAATCAGCGAAGAATGTCTGTGTGTCCCGCGAGTGACGTCACTCCACGTCGGCCAGCCCCCCTCATTAATACTCATGACCAGGTGACGTCCTCCACATGGACCCCTCCCCCCTCATTATTAATATTATTAATAATTAGCGGATGACGTCACTCCACATGGAGGGGGGGGGTGATGCGCCTCCTCCCCCCTCCTCGGCGTCAACTCACAACCCTCACTACAAAGGCAGAACCCTCACGTCACGCGATCTCCGTAAAGTTATTGAAATATAGAAGTAAAAAGAACGTCGTGATGAACAAGGGATTATAACCTTTAAATGAAATAAGTCTGTGTCACCGCGGCCTTACAAATTGCACACGAATTGATGCAATGATTATATCACGTCTCGGTCTGCTTTTCGCTTGCAAGTTTCAGATTTACTGCAATACTTGGACGGGTAAACAAGATAGTTAGTCATGTATTTATATATAACACGATCTCACCCAAAAACCTTCATTATTAATAATATTGGTCGCGAAAGCCTCCGTGTTAAACCAAGCTAGTCACTCTATAATGAGCCAAGAATGTCTGTTTGTGTGTCCCGCGTGACATCACTCCACATGCCACACCCCCCACCCCCCCGTCATGAATATTCATGAGCGGGTGGATTTTTACACTCACGCAGAATAAGGTCGAGCGGAAATATTTTGTTTTTGAAAATTCGCTTAAAGTTTGACGTTTCTTTATTGAAAGTGAATCTAATAAATAATTCCACGCAGCATTAAAGTGGATTTGGTGTCTTTATTTTTTCAACACTTGAGACAAAGGGTAAGTCTAAATTATGCTTCTACATTATGGTAAAATAGACATTCTCAGGGATTTTCCAGATATTGTATCGATTTATAATTTTTTTCAACCCTCGCAACCGAAAGCAGAAGAGAATAAAGTATCAGAGCAGTGAATTTGAACAAATTGAAGGTCAGTTTTTTACAGTGCTACAGTGAACTGCAGTGAAGTGTTTTATGACTTCGTTTTGTGAAAGATTCACTGCCATTAAACTTACACAAGATACAATTATACTCTGAATTTTGTCGTAAATATTACAGCTTCCATCCTAGGACGGGCAAAGAAGCTAGTATTTATATATAAACACTCACATTCTTCATGTTTACCTTGTGTATGGATATATAAACACACTTACATGTACGTATACATTTACATTATTTGTCATTGAACCTAACACAATAAATTCTGTTTGAGATTTGTGACTTTTTTCTTTTCACCGTCTATTGTAAACTAAACCCGACTGGGCAAAAGTCTAACTCTTATTTTAGTGTTGGAAGATGTGAAAAAAAAATCAAAGGAGTAAAGTTATCACAAAATGCCATGAACAAGCACATTACGACGCTGCCTGCCAAGCCAGATCTATGGCTTTGTTATTTCGTAAAAGTTCCCTTTTCCATAAGCCGTGCCAATTTGGACGTACTGCGTGTCCAAATCCGAAAAAAATATGTAACTTTCCAGAAGAGCCCTGGACAGGTGCATTCTGTTAATTTAGGTGCCTGAAAGGGTGGAAAATAGTCCAAGGTGGACAACTGTACAATGTTATGTCAACACCATTCGTCAGAAACACTGCCCTGGGAGGAAATAAATATATAAAGCCAACCTTGCAGTCTTCATGGCAGAGATACGGGCAGATCAGACAAATGATAACGCGTGAGTGCGAAGATGTAGCTTTTTACTTTTTAAAATAATTCTGAGCGACAGCCCTCCTTCATCAGCGTGCAAGTACGTTGGCGTGCGTGCGTGAATGGGTGGGTGGCAGAGGTCGCAAACGGGTTTTGATTCCTTACCCGTACCCGTACCCGGCCGCACCAGGGTCGCAAACGGGTACCCGTACCCGTACCCGGCCGTACCCGTACCCTACCCGTACTCGGCCGGGTACCGGTAGGGTACGAGTATCGGGTACCTGATTACGATCTCTGGGATGAAGCCATGTTGCAGGCGTGGGTGGGTTGATTCTAGGTACTTGAATTGTGAGAAGAGACAAGACGTTTGGAAATGAGTGACAAACGGTTACTCACCAGTGACTCACGGTCTACCCGTACCCGGCCACACCAGGGTCGCAAACGGGTACCCGTACCCGGCCGGGTACGGGTAGCCGGGTATCGGGTAGGGTACGGGTATCGGGTACCCGGTTGCGACCTCTGGTGCGTGGGTGCGCGCGTGGGTGTCTGTCAATTTCTGTGGCTGATAAGTGCAGGAGCCCCTCTGAGCTTTTGAGCCGGGTCCTTTAAGTGGTCATCCAAAAAAGAATGGCCGCGGAGTGGAGGGAGGGGATGGAGGGAGGGAGGGCTGCTCGCGATGATTCATTCAACGGCACACCGAGCACTTATTTAATGGGACAGTCCGTGAGAATCGAGCAGAAACCTCTGTTCTAATAGTCCAGAAAAAAAACTGCAAAAAAACACGCAACGTATTCCTTCGACGAGAGCGTTGAGAGGAAAGAAAAAAACAGAAACACAACCCTTGAAATGTTTCTTTGCGCCCCCTCCCAAAAGGATTTGCAATAGCCGGTGACCTCCCCCCACCCACCCACCCCCTACCCCATCCTTTTTGTCCGTTTTGTTTTTCATTCTCACGCAGAGCGGACGCGTCGTCTCCGCTTGGCTCGCATCGCGGAGCAAGAAGCGAAACGACGCGTGCGGGCGAACGCAAAAACAATGCGCCCTCTGAGCAGGACATCTAATTTGCCACTTAAGCGGCTGCCACGATTCGTGCCCCAGCGCCCGGCCGCGGAAGATCGCGAGATCGCAGGCACCGTCATTCCGCGGCTGCTCGGTGGTGGCGGCGACCGGGGGGGGGGGGATGGAGATGAACGTTCCCTGGCAACGTGACGACTCGGGCTCGTATTGAGATCAAGACCCAAGGAAGCGGGAGGCACTGATCGGAGTGGGCGGACGGCCCAGGAAGGAAGGGGGGCTGATTTCGGGTTCATCGCTCCCACCAACGGAGCGATAACGGGAGACGGAGGTGGGGGGGGCGGGGTTCACGCTGCCCCCCGCGATTGCTTTTGCCGTAGCCCCCCCCCCCCCCCCGTGGTGAAAGTGGGCCGGCGAGAAAAAGGGGATTTCTCGTTTGAGAATTCGCGGCTGTGGCGTTGTCTAACGCGGCCAGGGTGAATGGCAAATGCGTGGCCGTGGTGGCGAGATGTTAACTAACTCGCCTGGTGTACAGGAGGTCGTGGGTTCGATCCTAACACTGACGCCTGCTGTATATTGTGGAGTTTGCATGTTCTCCCCTTGGTCGCGTGGATTTCCCCTCCACGTTCAGAATCAACCGTGCGTTTAGAGTATTTGGCTGCTATAATTTCCACGCGATAAGCAACTTCGCTGAGCTGTAATGTGTGGCCAGGTCGCTTCTGAAAAATAGCTGTATACGGTCAGTGGGCCTTACCTAGTCAAATGAAAAATAGTATTAAATTGCTTGCTCATGCCACTGCTTACGAATGGATCTCCACTCCTAACAGGGAGCGTTTAGAGAGGTTATGTCAAGACAGCATTCGATCTACCCTTCCACACTGGCCTGACGCCTTGGAAAAGGTTGGAGTGCCCACACTTTGTACCACACCACATGCCACCAGCTGACTGTGGCTTTACCCATGTTTATACTACTGGGTGGACACGGAGGTGGGCGGATTAAATCGCGCGGGGAGATGGAATCGAACCGGCCATCCTCTGGATTGTGCCGCTCACCATTGGACCGCTGTGGCATCGTCGTTGAACGCAGGGCCTCGTTTTTTAAATCCTTTATATTAAGTTCACTTGCTTGCTTGATTGCGCGCTTACGACCATGCAAATCTTTCGGTCGTGTTTTAACCCAATTCCCGTGATCCAATCGAGCTGACATTTTTGCACACAGACTCGTTATGCGTGACAATTTATTTTCGTGAAAACATTTTTCCAAAATTTTCCACTTTTTAGGAAGAATTTTTTTTTCATATTTAATTTAAAATACCAATGTGATAAAAATGAAACTCTTACTCAAGAAAAACAGAAATTAATAATAAAATAAAACCGATGCCACGCATATAAAGGATTTATAGTGAAAAACTTTGTTTTTACGGGTTAATTTTTGTAAGTAATACAATAAATCTGCCCGCTGCCATCGGGGTTTGTGACGTGTCTCTTGGGAGCAGTCGCTCGCACCGGACTGGAACGGGCCTGACCCGAGGTGGAAGGCGGCGTTCGAGAAGACCAGCGTGTGAAACGCGATGCGTCCCACGTGGAAAGCGAACGCTGCCACCAGCCAGCCAGGGACAGTGCTATGCGGAGGGAAAATTACGCCACATTAGGATCGACTCTGGTGGGGTTTTTTTGTGTTTTTTTTGCCAGCGGCGACTCTTTTGGCTCCAGATTTCAGGAGGCGACAACTAAAGTCTCATCCCGAATATTTCCCAATCCGTTTTCTCTGACAACGTCCACGTTTCTGATCCCGGATCGGGAATCAACAGGGCTGTAAAATCTATAAAGTATTATTAAAGGAGTGCCCGCGCCACGTACACGTGTGTGTATGTGTGTGTGTGTATGTGTGTGTATGTGTGTGCGTGTGTGGGTGTGCGTGTGTGTATGTGTGTGTGTGTATGTATGTGCGTGTATGTGTGTGTGAGTGTGTGTGTATGTGTGTGCGTGTGTGTGCTTGTGTGTGTGTGTATGTGCGTGTGTATGTGTATGTGCGTGTGTGTGCGTGTGTGCGTGTGTGTGTGCGTGTGTGTGTGAGTGCATTTGTGTGTGTGCGTGTGTCTGTGTGTGCGCTTGGGTGTCTTTAAGCACACCCTGGGCTAGATACACGGGCAAATGAAGCCCATAATAGAGGGGGGTGGGTTTGGGTGAGATCGCGTATATATAAATACGTCATTAAGCCCGTCACCACCCGACACAACCAATTAGTAAGGGTTGTCATGTAAACAAAACGTGCCAATTAGTTTCTAGTTTCAGCACAATGGTGTGTTGGAGAGTAAACCCACAGCAACATTTACAATTCGAGTACGCGGATTACAATCAGCCTCATCAGGCGACAGCCAAAATGTACGCGATCTAACCCAAAACAAATATTAAACCCCCTATTATTGATAATATTACTCTGGTTCTTTCGGTAAAGTCACGTAGATAGAAAAAATAATGAAAGAAAACACGACGCTTGGGTCGCAACACAAGCGTCCGTCTTCAGGTGAGAAAATGATCTGTTGTTGTGGCTTTATAAAGGCGCGGGAGGGGGGGAAGGGGGGGGGGGGTTGTCGAGTCTTGGCTACAGGAGTTCACGGGGGGTGAGGGGAGAGGGTTTGTGGCGTGCAGGGACGGGTGGGGCTGGAGAAATTAGCAAGTAAATGAACTTGAATATTTTATTTCTAACTCCGTGACTTTACCGAAACAACAAGAGAGTATGGATTCCTGCCGTCACGAAAGCTTCAAATCAAGACTATTGATAATATTGTTCGCGAAAACCCTACTACATCTTCTTGGTTCTTTCGGTAAAGTCACGTAGAAGGGAAATAATAAAATAATAAAAATAAAACATAATAAAATAATTCTCACGACGTTTCGGCCACAACGCAAGCAGCCGTCCTCAGGTGGAGAACAGGTCTGTCGATTTTATTATGTTTTATTAGTATTATTTTATTATTTCCATTCTACGTGACTTCACCGAAAGAACCAAGAAGATGAATTCCCTGCAGTCACGAAAGCTTTAAATCGAAATCAAGACTATTGATAATATTGTTCGCGAAAACTCTACTACGTGTTAAACAGATGAGACCCAGACAGGGGGGGGGGGACTCTACGGAGCCGTTGATGACAATAACCGGGCACTGGAAACTGCACTGATGATTTTGAGGTTGTCCCGTTTATTCCTTCAGCACCGACCACTGTGCCGGATGTACCATCGCCGTGCCGCACACGTGCCGCCCCGCTGTGCATGCTGATGCATCGTTAGCATTCTAAGAGGACGGAACATTTGTCAAAATCAAGGAATCAATGCCACCGTTGAGAAAGTACATTAATACGTCCCACAATGTGTATTCGCGAGCAAAGACTTGATGAGCTTGCGTGGGTAATTAAGTAAATATACATGTACGTACGTGTGCGTGTATGCACTCATGTGTCTGTCCATCCGTCTGTCTATCTGGCTCGCTGCCTGGCTGTATGTTTGTCTAACAGCTTTGTTATCTGTCTTTGTCTGCCTGTTTATATGTCTGTATGGTTTCCTTTTTCGCTCTCTATCTGTTAGCCTGCCCATCTGTCCATCTGCTAGTCCAAGCGACTCAAGTTTTCTCCGACAATCGCCGGCCTTATATGAAAATCCTCAAAATCCACGTGATAAAACCGACACATTAGACATGAAACAACGTCCGAAGTAGTTACTGGCGACAATAGACTAAAACAAAATCAACACCCCAACCACCCTTTAAACAGCCCTGTGGAGAAAAACGCATTCGGCTGCCTCTCCGACGTATCAGAGCACACGTGCCGATGTCGCATCGGCCGCGCGGAGGTGAGCCGCGTTGAATCGTGAGCGCTCCGCTTCTCTTGACGAGCGAGCGAGCGAAGCCCCTGTCGTAGCGATATCCCTCGCGCCGCATACCGCGGCACGAAAGGCCACGAGCCGGCGAGATGCCACGTGACACGCGACAGCAGAAGCCTTCTCAAAAATCAAAGGTCAACATAATAATAATAATTTCAACTTGTAGTAACGCTACCGCCGCCGCCACACAGAGAGAGGACGACTCAAGAGGCGCCAGGGGAAGGAACCACGGACGAGCGGGAAGGGAGCTGGGCGATTAGCCGGCGCCAACGATTGCCCAAGTTCTGTGGTCCCCTATATGAGGTGTTTTCTATCGGCCAATGAACGAGTATTCAATTTCAAGTTCATTTATTAGGTATAGCCCTGTGAGCCATTCGGCTCTTGAATCGGGTGCAACCGCAACAAACAAAAAACAAAAACATGAACAAGAAAACATCTTAAAGTGAATATGTACACGTGGGAGGAAGCCAGAGGAAACCCACAAGTGCGAGGGGGATACACTCGATCCCGTTCATATGGAACGGGTAGAGCCTACAATGTCTGCCACACTCCGTTCACCTGGCACATAGCAGCTGTGGCTGCCGAGCAGCGAACATAAACTCAAGACGCTCAAAACTAGGGCACCCAGCTAGAACGTAAATTATTCATTGACGTTTTTTTTTAAATATACATGAATGTAGGGCTTGACAGATCCTTTCAATTTTGGCAGCCCTTCGAAAACCAGCTCTGAGAGATAAGAGTGGAATGTTGGTGGCGCGTTGACGGCCTGCTTGCCCCTTGCGTAAGGTTTGTCGCGTAATCAAAGCACGACAATTCGTTGCTAGTTCAGCACACCGGTGGAGAGTAATCCCACAACATTTACTATTCGAGTACGACGCGTCACCAGTAATTACAACCAGCATCATCAGGCGACAGCTAGATTTGTGGAGAAGTCCTCCTGTTTCGGTCTCAAATAGAGGGATAGATGTGGTGTCGTCACTTGTGAGACAATCAGCTGCGTCGGCCTAGAGAGGGGGGGGTGGGTTAATTTATGCAAATTGGCATGTTTTGTTTCCGTGACAAACCTAACCAATTGGCTCTGTCGGGTGGTGGCGGGTTTATTGACACATTTATATATTTACGCGATCTAACGTTAAAAACCCTCGATTGTGGATATTATTGATCGTGAAAGCCTACGTGTTAAACGGAGATGCCCTTTGTCCTGTAAGCACATCACGGATTCACCAACAGTGCAACGGGTGCATCTGGACAGCTGTGAATAAAGAGCTTCATGGCTCATCGGATTCCTCCAGTCTAAATAAAGATTCTGATTATGATCTGGCATCTTAAGGTGGTCAAGTGGCCTAAAGGTTTAGAACAGTGCCGCTGAGAATCTTGTAAGTCAATTGGATCCTCAAGAGTGTGGACAGGAGGTCGTCTCGGCCCGGTCACCAGTGACCGCACGTACAAATATTACCTTTTTAACTTTTACTTTTCAATTCGTCAATTTGTGTGTTTTTATTTCCGTCCAAACTGTAGACACATAAAATAAATAAAACATTGATTGACAATTAAATGACCACTATTTGTAGGGCATGTAAAAATTTACCTTCAAGCGGCCAATTGTAGGAAGCTGAGAAGTCGTTTTCTTAACATTTACTTCTGGTGTCGATTCTCTGACACAAGGTAGTGCACTGCTCGCCACAGAAGGTATCACTGGAAATGCATCAATCAGTTGTATCACGTGGTACTGCCGATAGCACAGCTGGACGATAATGAAGCTAAATATTTTACAAATGGTTCTGCAGGCACGGGTCTGCCTACATGGGGACATTAATACAATGTCCTAGTGCATGAAACTTGCTGGAACCACCCATTGCAAGCCAGTACATGAATCATATGTACCAGTACATGAATCATATGTACCAGTACATGAATCATATGTACCAGTACATGCATCATACAGTCGCTGGGCTGCGAGATGGTCAGGTAGCTACAGGACACGGTTATTGAATCTATGGATTATTTAATCAATCCGTACAGAGCTTCGAGTGTCATCCCTTGAACCGTAGAGATTTCCCACACGTAGCCAAACGCTCATCGATAAAGGTCGTTAGAGTGTGGCCTTAGCAGGTTAGGGCGCGTGTTGAACATGTATTCTCCTGTGCTGTCGCCACCCCCATCACCGTGGCGCATTGACAGGGTTGATCGCCACGAAAACACCACTTCTGCTGAATTTATATATATAAAAGAGGAAATCGCCACGCATCCCAAGGCAGGGCCCTCCTGAAAATAATCCATGAGACTCATCGGGAAGGGTTTTTTTTTCCCTCAGTAAATAAAGGACATTAGTACGATGCCGAATTGATTTTGTTAATGAACTATATTGGTTGCGAAAGCCCACAATGATAAAAAAGGACTTGAGTATTAGGATTCCTGTATGAGTATAACACCATTATACGTACACATCACTGCTTTAATTCAGCCGGAGCTGTCTCGGGCTGAGCTCTGTAAAATGCATGCCCAATATATGCCCCCCCACCACCCCCAACAACTACCATCAGGGAGAGAGGCAGTGTCCAGGGGGATGTGGGCGTTAGGGGGCTCTGGATAATATTCAATGAGAAATGTAGCCCTGGTACACATGACGAAAAAAATACCTATTAGTTTAGAAGGATGCGCGCGGTCATATGAAGGACTCCACATACGTCAGAGTCTATTAGTCTCTTCCAATTAGCCGCCCCCACGACTACGTATTTGTAGAGGCACTTGCCATTGCTTCCCGTGAAAATATATATCTGTAAAGATATTAAACAGAGTATTTCTAGATTTGAAGCGTTCGTGACTGCAAGGATTCATATTCTTAGGTTTTTTCGGTAAAGTCACGTAGGCAAAAAATTTAAATTAATAAAAGTAAAATAAAAATAAAATAAAAATCACGACGTTTCGGAGGCAACACAAGCTTCCGTCTTCAGGTGGAACCGTCACAGCCCGATAGCTGTAACAGAATAGTTTGTGAGTAGCGACAAAGCGGAAATCGATGGGCACAACAGCGACCGGCTTGTGTGAGTTCAGGTCTCTTGAGGAGTTTAAGCAAGGAAGACGTCATCATCATCAACAACAAATATACGACAGGCAGCGAGAATCGTTGTTTTAAGGGATTGCGCGCCGACTTCTTCCGGCTAGAATAAAATAGAATTTGCGAGCGTAGCTGTCACAGTTTTTTGTTATATTTTACTTACCCTAACCAATTAAAAAGAACCGCCAATAGCCTTTACGCGTTGTCATTTCCTCTGGTTTGTCACCGTTGGTGGTATTTCTCTCTGTCGCCCGGCCCGTGCTCTAAACGATCAGCACGCTGCACTTGCGATCCAGAGTTTGGCGGTCAGATTCGATCTCCTGGCGCGACAATTTAAACAAATGTGCAAGTTTCTAACACCCCCCCCCTCCCACACACACCCCATCAACCCGGTGAAGATGTTGACTACCTCGCCTGTTATGCAGGAGGTCGTGGTTTCAATCCCGAACCCTGACGCCCGTTTATCGCACCTCCGATTAGCACGTTTGGTTACGTACGGTGCGAAAGAAGTTTCACCATACAAGTTCAACCCCCTCTGGATACACCCCAGGGTACCGATCGGAATGGTGCGTGTGTTGAAGTACCATGTGGCCACTCCCACTCTATCCAGGACCTTCTGTCCAGAGTGGAAGAGTAGGCCAAATACCCTAGAGTGGAAGCCCTTTCACCAGCGATGCCGTGAGCTAGTGCAGCAATTGTTGCACATTTATCTTTATTAAGTGGCAACTTGGAATCTGTTCTTGAAGGGAAAGTGTGTGACTTCGGCACAATCGTGGCCGTAAGACAGCTGAAGCCGTTGATTTGTATATTGCTGACAATTACTACGCGAGAGATGCCGCTTTAATCGGCACGTTGCAAAATGATGTCAGTGCTTGAGAGGCGCTCGTCAATGGTGGCTCGCGATTTAAAGCTGCCACTGATGGGATACTTTACCCCAGGTGATGCTTACCGAGGACTCCGCATACCTACGCACGTATGCTGAACTTCTTTCGCACACTACGTAGCCAACCGTGCTCATCGGTATTTGACGATGGCTCTTCTTTTTCTTTTGCTTGGTCCCTACGGGAGCGAATGGCCGATTGCTGGTGCACACGCCGGAGGCGGTCGACGGTAAACACACGTGGCACACGCATACCGCGCGCGGATCAAAAAGAAAAACGTTCACGTCGAAGATGCGACGTCTTTGAGATTCAAAACAAAGTCGTGATATGCTGGCAATAAAATAAGCGTCTTCGAAGCGTGTTGCATAACAGGATGTGATGACTAACAGTCTGCATAATGTAACAGGATTAGAATTAAGGTATTTGCCTCTAAAATAATTCAACGTAATGTGTCGTGCTTTGCCAGGGTCCTACTAAACGACTGACGCTAAATCAAACTCGTGGATAGGGAGTGGAACATTTCTGGTTTCATCCAAGGAATTGTTTTTTTTTTCTTCCAGGAATTATAATTTTCCATCGGTTCATTACAACTCACCCACCCCAGACCACGTCGCCTCCTTTGAGACTCAAAATTCCCCCACCACCACTTCCACCACCTTCCCAACGTAGCTGCCAAAGGCACGGGGCTTCTTCTCCCGGTTATAAAACTACGTTTGCTCACACGACCGCTCTTTTAACCAGACCTAAAACGTTGTTTTGACGGCGCGCACACACGCGCGCGTCTCTTCGTCACACGCGCAAAACCTTCCAAGTTTCAAGTTTGTAACATTGTAATGCATCCGCAATGTACTTGTGAGCGGTGGTTGCAACCCCGTCGACCTGGTTTTGAGTGCGCAAAATAATCGTGCAAATGGGAATGCACAATTGACGCACGCCTGCATGAGGCGAGTAAGCACATTTGATATTACGCAATCTTATGAGTCCAAATTTCGATTTAAAGCTTTCGTGACTGCAGGGATTCATCGGTAAAGTCACGTAGAAGAGAAGTAATAAAATAATAAAAATAAGACGTAATAAAATAATTCTCACGACGTTTCGGCCACAACGCAAGCAGCCGTCCTCAGGTGATTTTACCTTACGAGTCCAGTTCATCACTAATTAGCACGCACCAACACGACAACGAACTCGTAAATTATAACACTCGTCTTCTAGTACAGGCACGTTGATCCAGTTTGCACAGCAACGATTATAATCTGGTGATGCTGTTTGCTCGGTTGGCAGTGGTACACGATCAATAACAACAACAACACCTGAGTCAATAACAAGACTGTGGAGCTTAAAAAGAAAATAATATATAATAACCAACGTATTGGAAAATAACCCTTCCTCATTCATAGTACAGGACTGTATATAAATGTGTAAGGATTTAGATAATTTATAGATGTTATTGACCAAATGTGTTCAGGTTTTTTTTTAGGTATGCAATAACATTTATAAAAATAAAAACGCAATTTTAAAAAATAAATATTATTGCATTGCAAATCTTGCCCCAGAGCTATACAGATATGGACAATGTTATTGTTGGCGAGCGGGGCGTTGAGTTACAGAGCAATCGGATTCCGGGTTTCTGTAGTGTTGGGGAAAACGCGAGCAGTGTCCTCAGGCAGAGGCGATGGACGGATGTCATGTCACACGGGATAGTCGCTAAGAAGGTAGCCTAGTTAACCCTGAGCAGGTAAAAAGTAGTGAGCCGCATTGGGCTCAGACGCCTTGGGGTTCCAATGAGACCCCAGATCCAATCTTCTGTTGTTGCTGTTGTTTTTAAACACAGTTGCTGAGTGCATGGCCCAAAGCCTCGGTACGTCGATTGAGCAGCAACGGACTAACGCCGTGATAGACACGAGTTAGCATCTTGACTTGAGCAAGGGTTTAACAATAATAATTATAACACCTTTTGTAAACGAGACAATTGGATGTCATTGGCAAAGGAGAACAGTGTGGGTGACCCCGACAAGGTGACTGTGAAAAAGTGTCTGGGTTCAGAGCCCCAATTTAGCAGTAGAAAAAAAAATGTGACCACCACACGAATGTATTCGGGATACAGTGGCGCAGTGATTAGTGGCATCTCTGCTCTATGATCCCTAGCGACACGAGTTGCGATAATTACCAGCCCACGGCTGACATCAGTTGCGAGTGAAACCCGAACCAATCCTTGGCCTCAGCACCCTGCCACCGACCAGGCTGGTGAAGTATGGACAACCAACCCCCCAAACTCCACGACCGATACGACAGTGGACTCACATAGATCTGTGGATTGCACGATACATAACACAATTACCCTATCACAAAGGTCTGTGGATTTCACGATACATAACACGGTTACTCTATCACAAAGATCTGTGGATTTCACGATACATAACACCGTTACCCTATCACAAAGATCTGTGGATTGCACTATACAAAACACGGTTACTCTATCACAAAGGTCTGTGTATTGCACGATACACAACACGGTTACTCTATCTAGCTACCTGGAGGAGTGGCTCTCCAGAGCTAACGGGAGTGGAGGCCCTTTCCGGCAGCAGGTCTAGTGAGACAATCATTGCAATGTTTGCAACCTTCATCTTTAACCTTGTTTTACAAACACCGTGCAATTATCCCGTGTCTCGCCAGGATAAATTGTTCCTCGTGAGTGAGAGAGAAAGAAAGAAATACAATATAAACATTGCGTCTCTTTTACACACAAAAAACCCTGGCCGATATTTGTGTTGTTGTTGTTGCATCAAGGCCGATTTGTCCCGTGACATCGAAGCACCGTGACCCCTCCTCCCCCCACTGGCGCTAGGAGCGTTCGAGGCGGCTGCCACCGCTGAGCCCTCTTCAGAAGAGGTGGGTGGGGGGTGAGGGCTCTCATTAGGGACATCATCATGAATATTCCGTAACAAATGGCATCGCTGCCGCAAACGTGCAATTAAGCGGCGATCGCCCACCCGCCCCCCACCCACCCACCCACAGCGCCGACTTAATAATATATTCAGTGTCTGTATATATATATTATGCATGCGTGCGCTCGTTTGCACGACGAGCCTGAGACGCGTTGCGCGCAGACTACTTGACGGCTCCCGTGACAATGTCTCGGTTTGAAAATTATTCAGCAAAATTGGGCGCACGCCGTTTGAGACAACAAAATAAATGCGTGACTGCACGGCAGAGTGAGACGCTTCGAGCGGCACTGCGTGATGCCGCGCGAACAAAGATCCCCCGTGTAGCCTTTGCCAGGCTGTTGGGGCAAGTGCTGTTAGCGAGCACCTATGAGGACCGGCACGGCGCACTAAGCGAGTGTGGGGGTGGCCAGCACCACGCCGCCGAGCGCCTTTGTCTCCCCAGTGCTTGTACAGACCGCACCAGGAGCTCGTTTGAGGCTAAGTGGAGCTAGGGGGGAGAGGGGGCAGGACCGGTTAAAATATTCGTCGATGGGTTTCGTGGCAGAAAGATTCTTAAACACAACGCGCGCACGCAACGTGCACCAGACAGTCACAGTCAATTTGTGCCTGTGGAATATTGTGCGCGTCACAAATTATTATTTTTATGATGATGATGATGATAATTATATTATTATTGCTTGTAATGCATATTCATAGTGTAGAGTGAGATTAATGCAATCGAATACTATTAATGAAATGTATTTATGCAATCGTCTAATTTATCTCTGCGTTTTTATATGTAATCCTTGTTTTCAGCGGCAGTTCTGAAAAGCTATTTTTCAAGGGCTGCAGACATCAGAGACTTATGCAATAAAAAACAATCACATTTGCAAATAGCAATAAGAAAAAAAAAACGCTGTTCGACGCATTACGTTTTGCCTTGCACAACAAACAAAACTAATTAAAGTAACATCGGGTAACAACGCGACACTCTCATAGTCTCTCATCCCTCCACCAGCCGAGGAACGGCTCGTTCTGCACCGCCCAAACGCGAGCCGTGAAGACGGAGCACGTGCGCGAGAAGAAACATGAACCATATTTGACTTATTCTTGGGTTTTTGTCGGTAAAGTCACGTAGGTAAAAAAATTAAAATTAAATTAATAAAAGTAAAATAAAAATAAAATGAAAAATCACGAGCGTGCTGTGACGGTTCCACCTGAAGACGGAAGCTTGTGTTGCCTCCGAAACGTCGTGATTTTTATTTTATTTTTACTTTTACTTTTATTAATTTAATTTTTTACCTACGTGACTTTACCGAAAAAACCCAAGAATATGAACCCTTGCAGTCACGAAAGCTTCAAATCTAGAAACATATTTTACTTTTTGTGCGTTTTTATTCTCTCTTTTCACCAAAATCGTTTGTATTCGAAGCTGTCCGCTCCGGCGCAGGTGAAAGAGAAAAAAGAGCTCTGCGTGACGTCTTGGTGCAATGACATTCGGCTCGTCGGCAAAAGCGGGGAGGGTGGTCGGGGGGGGGTTTCTAAATTGCAAACTCGAGGCGAGATTCGTTTATTTACGCGTTTAACTCGAGGTTGTCCGTCACAATCGGCGGTGGTAATGTGATCGCTGCACGAGATGCCACCTGCCCATCCTCGTTAGGGGTTTGGCTGTCCGCCGCCGCCGCCACCGCTAGATATTCAATAGCCAGAAACACTTAGTGACATATTTCTCCAATAAGCACGGCGTATTGTTTTACACCTCCCACCATCACCCTCCATCCGCCCCTACTTGGGCGATTTCATTAAATAAAAAATAATCGCAGTCTTAAATGGAAAAAGACCCTTGTAAGATGTCGGTGCCGTTAGCGGCGTCATTACAACCGCAGGCGGCGAGCTGTAAGAGCTACTGGAAGCAGTGAGCAGTACAGCAAATAGGCTCCTTGACCTTTCCCCGCGAAAGTTCAAGGTGCTATCTCATTGTGCGCGCGAGTTTTATTATTTTTGAGCGTGAAAGATGTGTGGTTTTTTTTTTCTCACCCCACGTGCACATAATATTCGGTGTGCATTTGGCCAAACATTCCTATCCAGCGTGTACACGTAGTCACTGCAGTACGGGAGCGGTCGAGTACGACTGTTAAACACGAGAGAAATAAAGTCTGTTATTTATAGCCAAGTCAGAGCTCATTGCTTGCGATCAAATGAACCGGAATGCGTCAGAAATCGTCGCGTCTTGGAAGCTAAGCAGGGTTTTGGCCTGGATAGTGTTTGTTTAAGAAACATTGCAGGCACACTCCCACCACTTTTTGCCCTGCCTTCATAAACCCACGCTGACCAGCATGGATGATTACGGTCAAATAACTCACACGACCTGCAAATGCCTGGGCAGGCCCTCATCCAGCAGTGGACTGACAAATGGCTGTACATCAGAGCTCATTAAGACCACCGCAAGCTTATGATTAAAAGTAAAATTAACATTCACCGTTGAAACGATGGGGCGAGTTTCCTAAATCCCTCCGCCTCTATGCACCAAGAAGTATAATTGGGTGCACCTAATGAGTTTGGGAGGGCAAATTCTGGGTATTCATACATCTTTCAAGACATTTGGCCGCTTAGAGAGTCTTTCTCGAACTTGCTCTCGTGTAGTTCCTTTCTGCCAGCAGTGCCCTAAGTAAGCACTTGCAGGGCTGCACCTCTTACCTTTTAGACTTTAATGCTAATAATAATTCAAATTTATCATGCGCACTCCATCCTGGGATGCCAATGCTGACTGATGGGCCAGCGTAAAGCAGCAACGCCTTCACGTTTCATCATAGCGGCTTTGCCGCAATCTTTCGTCCGAATCAGACAACGACGTGAAACGCACCTCGTATTCTTTATTTATGAAAAATACATTCATTTATTTGTTTGCTTTGCGAAGCTTTCAGGCCATAGACGAGCAGCTCCGAGCCACCGATCGCTCGGCCGTTGTTGACGAGCTGACAGGTGTTGGGTGGAAGCTGCCCTCTCTAGGGACGCAGCCGTCCTTTATAATTTGTTTAAAGTTTGGATGGATTTGTTTTCACGTCTCTGAGGAAGGTGTCTGGTTATCGGCAATTTTCTTCTTTCTCTTTTTGATGATGTTCTTTTTGTTTGTTTTTATTTAAAGCTTTCGTGACGGCAGGGATTCATATTCTTGGTTTTTTCGGTGAAGTCACGTAGAAGGGAAACAATAAAAAAATTAAAATATAAAATAATAAAATTCTCATGACTTTTCGACTGCAACATAAGCAATCATCATCGGGTGTGAAAAACACAGCAACAACATTTTCTTGCTGTGTTGCAGTCGAAACATCGTGAGAATTTCATTGTTTTATATTTTAATTATTTTATTGTTTCCCTTCGACGTGACTTTACCGAAAGAACCAATAATATGTTTACTTTTGTTGTTGCTAAAATTATGTTCATGAAGCATTTCTGCGATTGGGCTGTGCCATTCGTTGTCGATGGCAGTTGTTGGTCAAGATCAAAGGTCAATGAGAGGTTTGGGTGCTGTGGTGGTGCAGCGGTTAACGCACAGCGCAAGGAATCCATGAGTCTTTACATTTATTTGTCAAATCATTGATTACTCCTCAATTTCCACACCTTCAATTGGCAGAGCGAAACGTTTCGCAAAGAGAACTCGCCCGAACCACCATTTTAGAGCATTCCTACAATTTCATTCCGAATTACAACTTGCATTTCTGAACGGCGCTCTTTAAATCTGACACTTTACACAGCACATCAACAACTAATATATTACATTTAAAAAATATATATATTTTCTCGCGAACTTAGCAACGTACATGACAAACGGCTGCAATTTCACACGAGAGAGAAAGAGGGAAGGGGGGAAGGGGGGGGGGGGTAAGCGCGTTTTTTTAATTACGCCGGCATAACAAAAAAAAAGCGAGCGAACTAAAAACCCAGAATGCATCCGTGGGCGGCTCGAGTTGAGGCTCGTGACGCACACTGCCCACCGGGCAGACGGTATCCTCACGCTCCTCACTCGGAGGGTGGGCAGTGTCCTCATGTTTCTGACGCCCCAATTTGTGAGTCTCGCGTGCCCCGTTACGACCGTCTCGGCAAATCAGCATCAGCTGGCGGTATCGGTGGTGGTGTGTAGCATGAGAGGAGGTCCCCGGGGGGGGGGGGGCTGGCAGGGCCGCCCCTGATGATGGCCCGACCCCCGGTCACGAATGCCTCGGTGTCACATTACCCCCTGAGCCAATGCTTTGCTGCTGACGCTGCCCGCTGCATCGGCAGCGAGCGGCAACGCAAGCAAGCTGAGTCCACGGGGCCGCAGCGGAATTTGGCACCGCTGGAGGTGGCAAACGTGTGTACGAATTGTCGATGTTCATGTGTTTGTATAAAATACGAAGGAGACATCACAGCGGCGGTGCAGTGCGCTGCTTCCTGACGCGGTTATCTGGCTTGACCACCTGAATGTGGAATTGTGGTTGTTACTCTGCATCTACATGAGCAGCCGTATGAAGAGAAGATGAGCGTCGGTATAGGCACGGTCCTGGACGCCTTTTTGTTTTTATCTCGCAGGAATTTTCAAGATAAATTCGTTTTCATCATTAAATAAAAAATATTGGGCGATACCCGTTTGTGTATTGGCTAATCACGATGTCTTACGCGATAACCTACTCATTCAACAAGGTAATGGCTTGATCCACTTGTATTGGAAACTTGAAGATGTTGGTACAACTCGAGGTTTGACATCTATAGGGTGGTGGCAACGAGTAGAATATTTAGTCTGGGCAGAGGTGGAAATGCGTTGGTATACCACGTTGTGCCATCACAACACCAAACGCGTGAACTGGCACTTTTCAGAATGTTTGTACCTAAAGCAACACGAGCATTCTTTTAAAATGGAAAATGGCAGTAAACCGTGGGACTGCAGGACGAATATGCTTCGTATGTAAGTTGAACTTCTTTCGCACCGTACGTAGTCAACCGTGCGAATCGGAGGTGCGGGGAAGGACAACAAACTAAACACGAAAGGCAGTTCTAAATAAATTAGTTCGTCAATCTAGATCCAAAAGTGCGTAGCTCCAGTGGAAGGAAAAACGTTCCAGACGGCCACAGAAGCGCATCTGAAATCGTCGTGTGATGCGGTGACCACCGCCTTTGTTCGATGGCCCAGCAGCCAAAATCCGCTGATGCGAGGATGACCGCAGTTCACGTGCTGGTTTTATACTCCTTGCCGAGATCAGCTTCATACCGTGACTTCCACATTTCTACGTTTCCAACGTCGAATACTGGAACTGGGGCTCACGGACAAAGCGGCGATCGGCGGGCAGCGGGCCAAGGCGAACGCGATTTGCACAGCTGTCTCTCCGCGTGCGCAGTGAGAGCCACGCGACGCGGGTGGGAGAGGGGAACGCAGGGCACGCACTTACTACGGGAGGACAAGCATCTCACTTTCACTGCCACCCACTCTCACCGCTGGCTGCATTTCACTCTTAACCGGTCCCGAGAGATTCATTTAATAATAAATCAAAAAGAAAACTACAATTTTTTTTTGCTGCGCTCGCAAAAATCACTTTCACAAACTTCCACTTGCACAATCACGCGCGCGCGTGCGTGTGCGTGTGCGCGCCACGGGCACACGCACGGGCACGCGCACGGGCGCGCGCACGGGCGCGCGCACGGACGCGGCAAGAAGTGACTGGCAGTTTAGACTGTTTGGCTGCCGCTCTTCGTTTCCACTGAAGCCCCCACACTTCGTTGAGCTACATCATTGGTGGCCAGGTCACTTCTGAAAAAAGAGCTACGTGGCTCAGTGTGCCTTAGTTGGTAAAATACCAAAAAAATTGCTTATTGTTTAATAGTTTATAGCACCGGCGTTCTCGTGCCCAATATCACCACGCGCCCCCCCCCCCAAAAGGTTCGGCGCAGGGAAGTTTGGGAACCCGGTGAGGCCGAGGGAAGCATTCACGGTGCCGAACGCACGACAAAACACCGGCCCTCGGTTCCGTACGCGCATCCAACGCCACGCCAGGGAAAGTCGACGCATCTACAATGAATGAATTCCAGTCGGAAAGCAACCGCTGCCAAGATGTAAGAGCCATCTTCAAAAAGCCATTAATGTTACAAGAGCCCTGGGTCACGTCGACATCCTAAGCGGGACATCTGCTTAGTTGGGCCAGATAGGGCAAGTCGGAGACATCATTTGTTTATACTCAAATGGGCACGGTTAGTTCATTATCTATTCGACTGCCTGCACTTCAGCCAAAGCGGGGGGAACCGCTCTTTTCATTTAGTCAAGTCCGCGTTACTTATTCATGGAGTGCTCTTCAAAGCGCAAAAACGACGCGAGCGAGCGGTGCCACGTCCGGCGGGACACTGCTGCCGAGTGCTCGCGCGGGCAGGCTGCGGCGACGGACTTGATGTCCCCTGCTTGTTTTGAAGGTGGGCGAAAAGAGACAAGTTCGTAAATGAAGAGCGGTGCGCCGCGCGTCGAGAACGAGACGGCAAAACCGACGAGCGACCGATGAAACACGGCGCTCGCAAAGCAATGCCTGAGCCCCCATCTCATCGCAGCGGCGCGCGCGCGCTGCTGATGCGCGCGTACGCTCCGAACTTTGCGTCGCGACGTAGAATGGAAGACACGGGGCGAGGCTGGGCGGTGCGGAGCGGTGGCCCAGCGGTGTCTGCTGGGCCACCGTGCTATGAAACGACGCGAGCTCATCTTCTTGGTTCTTTCGGTAAAGTCACGTAGAATGGAAATAATAAAATTATAAAAATAAAGCATAATAAAATAATTCTGTCATTCAGACTCTGTCTTCTCGACAGACCTGTTCTCCACCTGAGGACGGCTGCTTGCGTTGTGGCCGAAACGTCGTGAGAATAATTTGATTATGTTTAATTTTTATTATTTCATTATTTCCATTCTACGTGACTTTACCGAAAGAACCAAGAAGATGAATCCCCGCAGTCACGAAAGCTTTAAATCGAGACGCGAGCTCAGTTCGACGGGCATTGGCGGTGAGATCCCGATCCGGCCCTCGGATGTCCCTTCCTTCGGCGACGAGCCACGCAGAACCAGCGTGGGTGAAGTATGGTCGAATGACCTCCACGCTCAGCATGGGGCATGGGTGAGGCCTTCGTCCAGCAGTGGATTGATAAAGGGTTGTAAACAATTATGATTAAATTCGCGTGTGTTTTCTTCGTGTTCACGTTCTTTTCTCCAGAGCAACTGTGACTTGTACAGCACGTCACACTTTTTTTTGGCAGGAGGCGTCGTCAATGCAACTCGCAGTGATACACATTCTGGCCGTGCGGCTTTCTGCGCCCGTGTCTGACATGCCGCACCTCTGTGTCGTGCAGTTGCGGCACGAGTGTGCCCATGGACACAAGCAACGAGATATTAATTGAGTCTTTCGGTAAAGTCACATAGATGGGTGCAAAGAAAATAAGAAAAATAACGAAAAACTACAAAATAAATTCCTGCAGTCACGAAAGCTTTAAGTCAAGATCTAAGTAGCGGGATGTAAAGTAGCAGCCCTTTTTTGTCTCTCCACTGCTGGATGAACGCCTGCCAATGTCGAGTCGGGCATGGGGGTGGGTCGGGGGGGTTGTTTGATCACACTGCACCACGCGTGTCAGTATCGGTCGGTGGAGGGGTTAATCCAGCACCGGTTCAAATATCACTCGCCACCGATGTTCGTAGCGACTTTTGGCCCGGCCATCGAACGACGACGTTCGCCACATCGCGCGGCGCTTTCAGACGCGCTTCTGCGGCCGTCTGGAACGCTCTCTTCCTTCCGATATGAGGAAGCCACTGGGAGCTTTGCACTTTGAAATCATCTGGTTTGATAACTCATTCCTTTAGAAGTGCTTTTTGTGTTTAGTTTGTTGTCCTTCCCCCGCACCTCCGATTAGCACGGTCGGCTATATAAGGTGCAAACGAAGTTCAACATACATACTCAAGTCACCCAGTTCGTAGTGCAGTGAGATAACCACTGTGCCAACGATCAATCCAATATCTGAGCGTGTACATATTGGTACGCGGTCGAGTGCCTGCGCGTGAACTCACGATGGTCGTGTTCGCGCGCGATAAAAAAAAAATGATGGAAACGGTCGCGCGCACGTTTCATCTCTCTATTTGATTAAATAAATCCATTCAGTTCTCTCCTGCAGTTGGACATTTTAAACTGCCTCCGTGCTATTACTGTTCAGGTCTTTTGTATTCGAAAATTTGACGATGGCGGGGTGAAGGGTGGGGGTCGGGGGGGGAGAAGAAAAGAATGTGAACCAAACGGAAACGACGCAGTCGGAATCAGAAATTAGACAACAACAAAAACGCAGAGAAAAGAATGGGAACATCTGGCCCCTGCCTTCGCATGAAGGGTTATCCATTTCAGAAGCTAATCACACCGCCCCTCGTCAGCGAGCGGGCGGGGAGCTGCCGATGACGCCCCTGTAAAGCGTGGGATGCGAACGTCCTTGTGGACTCGGTCCGCGCGCTAATTGCAAAACTGTCCGTTCGAGAGACGGCGGAGGCGTCAACGTGACCCACGTCGGTGTATCCTCAGGAAGCCGTGGGCGAGCGCGGGGAGAGCAGCGGTGGATGGACGCGCGGGGTCACGGGGGGTTAATGCCCGAGGTCACATCCCGAAAATCCAGGGTTCGAATCCAGGGGTTTCAGCCACCTCTGTTTAAATTGGATTTCTTTTGTTCTTGCTGTCGTCGCGTTCCCACAGTGTTACCCCCCCCCCTTCCCCCACACCGATCGAGCTATTGACGTCACGTCGTGAGAGATGAAGAATCCCGGCGGTTGTCTCGTAGAGAAGTTCAACCCTTCGCAGGAGCGGACATCACAGAGTTACCTCTGAGATTCCTTCGAATGACCTCTGCTCCATTCGTGCTTAGAGCAGCACTTCCCCACCCATTGTGCATTTGAGAAGAATGTTTAATGCATGGCAATCAAACCGACATTTTAATTCGCCGCGTTGGAATTTACCAAGGTAAAGCGCAGAAACAAATTTAATGTGATGGGATTTTTGTGCAAGTCGTTGGTGGCCGCGCTGAAATTCCTTGGAATTGGGAGCCAGGATCTCAGCGGTGTCAGCTCAACGCTCTGAGCTCCGAGTCACCAGACCACTTGCAGACTAATATGGATTGTTAAGTTTGGAGAGTTGATGGACTCAGTCTGGACAAAGATATAATAATAATAATATAATAATAATCTCGGGTTTCTATCGCAGCAATTCGCTCAAAACGTTTCACATGAAGTTCAAGTTACGGAAAAAGCCTGCAAAACAGGTGAGCTTTAAGAGGATATTTATGAAGTGTAGCAGACTCAGATTCCCTCATGGACCCAGGAAGGGAATTCCACGCAAAAAATGTATTATATTATTAAAAGCAGTATTCTGTTAAGCGTTGAGTTGTCAGTCTCAGCCCAGACACTAACGACCGCACGTTTTTACAAGTCGGATAATATTTAATAAATGCTTATGTCCAACTCTCCGTATACATTTTTTTAAACACACACAGCACTTCGACCGTCAGCCTCATGGCCTTCCAGGCGGCAGCATTTACAGCGGGCGAAGGCACAAGGATAATCCACAAAGAATAATCCACAAAAGCTGGCCAATAACATCTGGTAAAAAAAAGTAGCAGCAATTGTTCAACGGGCTAACGGGAGCCAGAAGCTTGAATATCAGCGTGGTGTTTGGATGCTTAACAACAACAAAAAATTGCTGCGTAGTCAAAAGAAAAACCCCGTACAATTTCCATTTGTAAAGCATCTAAACGTGACCACAGAAATAGCGCGGCGTGTGCTGTCCTACCTACGGAAGGGGCATTCATCGGGCAGAGGAAAAGCACAAGGCCTTTAGCCTGGGTGACACTGATTGCCAAGGCCGTTTGGGTGCTGGACTAAAAATTGCCATGCGGAGTGACAGTCGTCCATTCGTCCCGTTACCCACAATGCTCCGCAACAGCACGTGGTGACTTCTTATTTCGAACCAATCAACGTGTTTTGCACTCTCGCATTTTCCAGATCTGCGGTGGATGGCAGCACAACAACTAAAATAAGGAGCGTTGCGCTGTTCTTACATGCTCCCCCACAGTCAATGCTGTCTTCACTCACCCACACTGACCGGCATGGTAAAGTATGGGCAAATAACCCCCACGATCCGCACACCATGGGGAGACCACCCCCCTCATCCAGTAGTGGATCTACAAATGCGCTGTGCACGTATGCACACAAAAGACAAAGACCCCCACCACCCGTAATGGATTCATAGAATTTTAGGGCAAGTGCCGTTAGCGAGTAGCATCTGTGAAGGCCAGCACGGCACACGAAAGGGTGGGTGGCCAGTACCACGCCCGGCCGCCTTTGTCTTCCCAGTGGCTTCTGTCGCAGTCTGGAACGCCCTTCCTTCCGATATTAGGAAGCTACTGGAACGATGCCCTCTTAAAACTAGATTGAAAACTCACTCCTTCAACACTGCTTTTTGTGTGTTTAGTTCGTTGTCCTTCCCCCGCACGCTCTGATTCACGTGGTTGGCTAAGTACGGCGCGAAAGAAGTCCAGCATCCATACGTGTACTTACACACCGCACTCGGGGGGGTACCCACTTGAGACAGAGTGGACCTATGCACAAACACACACCTATATATATCTACATACCCCCGACACGCACAGCGGTGGCAATGGGCCGGTAACACAGCGGGCACGCCGAAGCGGAACTTTTCGCAAAAACGGTTTCCGATTCTCGACGTCTCTGCCGTACCGCGGGGGGGGGCGGGGGGGGGGGAGCAAAACCGACGGCCAGGGAAACGTTGCTCCGGCGGTGATGATCAGAACAAACAAACATTAATAACAACAACAAAATGAACCCTCTATTATGGTGACGAGCAGCCTTTTCGCACGCGCCGGGCAAACTCCAGACGTGTGCTTATCAACCACATTGTCTTGGGAATGCAATCCCCGAGAGAGCAATGGTCGTTAATGTCTGGGGGTGGCCTTTCTCCCACCCGCGCGCGGCTCCGCTCTGCTTTGCTCTGCTCGCTCTCGTGGGAGAGGAGGGGGGGCGCGTTCCGTCGTTGCTTCGTGCTGTGACCCCCAACGGCACAATTGGACCCTAATTGGCAAAGCAAAATACGACGTTCAACACGTAGACTTTCGCGACCAAACCTCTATTATGGACAAAATACGACGGCGTAACCTCCCCCCCCCTCTCCCACTACCCCCGAATGCCGATAGCAGGACCCACGTGTCGCCCGATTTTGTTATTTTTTTTTATTATTTTTATATTTCCCTTCTACGTGACTTTACCGAAAGAACCAAGAAGATGAAGCGTCAATGTCGGTGGGTGGGAGGGCTCATATTCCACGCCTTTGAACGTGGATTCCCACCGATTTTCCTCCTGCCAAGCGAGAACACGTGGGCGCAAGCGGGCCCTTCGCTTGCGCCCACGCGTTTCAATTGTGGGCAATTTGCTTTGGGCAACGTTCGGAGTGAGCGCTATCTCTGGGTGCCTCTTCGGCCCGAGGTTGCCCCTGCGTGTGCCGGTCGGTTTCGGCTGAACGTTTGCGACGAGCACGGCACGGAGCGTGGCATGGAGCACGACACGGCACGGATCGCGTCTCGATCGCCTTGCGGGTCACCTCGCAGCGGCCGATGAGTCGGGTGAATTGAAAGGATTAGGGTTAGTTGGAAGGAAACATCGGTCTCGAAATTGATTTCACTTTTTTTTTCCCGTCGCATTTTGTTCGGGACGTCCATGTGAACATAAAACATGTGATCTTTTGCGAGTTTAACTGGCTCGTTGGCGCGGACTAGCTTCAGTCTTATATTCCCGTGGAATCGTAAACTCAAGTCTTTTTTTAAATTACATTTCCCGATGTTGCAGTGTACTATATATGCGCGTTTACTGTTCCAGCAACTTGAATTTACCGCATACCTAGAAAATATTTTTACGAGACGAAATAAATAATTTACAAATATGCCAATTTGTTTGTTTGTAGCGTAGAAATGTATTAAGCATAAATAAGGTTGTAAATCCTATATTCTAATAGGATTGTATGTCATATATCGTTGTGGTTTAAACACAGCTGCGCCCGTCGCACATAAATAACAACAACAACAATAATAAAATAGCACGTGAACTACAATTCACGGTCCTTTGTCAATCCACTGCGTCATGAAGGACCCCCCAGAAGCCTATTAAAGGCTATATGGGGATCTTTGTCTTTGAGCATGGCGCTTGCCTCATGTGCAAACAACACGTGTGCACTAGCGCGTGTCGTGTCGCGGTAAGAGCGCCGCGCTACGAACCCGGCGACCCGAGTTCGATTCCTGCTCGCGGCCAACACCGGTGACAATTATCTGAACCGGTTCTGGGCTTTCCCTGGGCCGGCTCAACCTCAAATGAGGAGCTGGCGCGAAGCGTAATTATCACCACGAGGGAGACAAAGGCGGACAGGCGTGGTGCCGGACACCCACCGCCTCGTGTGCCGTGCCAGCCTTCGTAGGAACTCACGAACGGCACTTATCCCCAAACAGTCTTTGAAGGCGATCTTTGTCGCCGTGCAAAGACAGCCGCGGATGCAAAGCAGGGCGCGACAAGGAGCCAATGCGGTCACTGAACGGAACGGCCCCGCTAATCCACGGGACCTGAGCCATACATAATTCCACGGGCCAGGATTTGCTCTTGGCACCACATATCGTCCGGCACGCACGCACGCTCGCACGCTCGCTCGCTCGACCGTACACATTCACAGTTGTCGCTCGCTGCGTCACGTGCGCTGCTGTCAGGTCGAGTCAATCAAGCCCCCCGAGGCCGTCGCACCGCGCTCACTTTAATCCAATTACGAGCGAGAGCCGTCGCCGATTTACTACAATTTCACAAACTCCTTTTTTGGTTTACCTGCGCGCTTTGCATTGCTTTTTTTATTTCGTTTCGTATTTGTTTGCGTTACGCGCTCGCTCCGTGTCACTGGCCATGGCAGTTCAAGTTCAAGTTCATTTATTAGGTGTAGCCCTGTGAGCCATTCGGCTCTTGAATCGGGTGCAACCGCAACAAACAAAAACAAAAACATGAACAAAAAAACATCTTAAAGTGAATATGTGACTGAGTGCAAACAGAAAATCCAAGAAAAGACAGCAAAATATTGCAGAAAAAAACACCATACACCATTGAGTTAATCAATAGCCACAGCAGCAGCAACAACAACAACAATAACAACAAAACGACTGCTAACGTAAATCGCTCCGTTGCTTCGTAGCTCTTGTGGCCAACGCCGATAAATAAGTGGAACATTTAAGGGTGAATATAAAACAATGGCGCCCGGTGTGGCCATGCTGTGAAACTTATTGTGCACGGCCGAACATGCACATTTTATGATAGAGTAATTTAAGTAGACTCTTATTGTTCGTAAATTTCTCTCTTTTTTTTATACATGGGCTCCGTCAATCAGTGAATAATATCCCACGGACGGGAAATTTTCTTTGCACCACTTTTGTTCTAATGCCAAAGCCAAGGCAAGCGGGTTTGCCAAACTCCACACCAACGGCACTTTCCACTGAATGTCAGTCCAGTCGCTTAAATTTCGTAAAACTAAAGCCATTATGGCTCCAATAGGCATCATAAATGGAAAATATGGGGTGTAATTACTATACGTTTTTAACGCAGCATCAGCAGGATTTTAACATCCGACTCAGACGAGAGTTCCTTGTCATCAAATGAGAGCTTCCGCGCTCTGCCTATCAGCAAAAAGACCCTGGGTTCAATACCTGGGTTCAATCCCTGACACGGGTTCCTTTCTGCGTGGACTTTATACGTTCTGCACTTGATTTTCATGGGGGGTTTTTCTCTCGCAGGTTTCTCCGGTTTCCTCCCATAGTTAACCACACAACAGAAACACACAACGTAACTGGAATTGGCCAAAGATCCCAATGTTGAAAAAAGAAATTTACCTGAAAATTACTCAATGGGAATTGCACACAGCAGCAGCTGCAATGTCGCCGCCTGCTACGGAAAACTTGACAGAACCCTCCTGAACAAAACGAGTCTGGAGATTTCAGTGAGGTTCTTCCTGAGTAAACTAGCGTGGTGGTGATGGTGGTGGTGGTGATGGTGGTGATGGTGATGGTGGTAGTGGTGATGGTGGTGGTGATGGTGGTGGTGATGGTGGTGGTGGTGATGGTGGTGGTGGTGATGGTGGTGATGATGGTGGTGGTGGTGATGGTGGTGGTGGTGGTGGTGATGGTGGTGGTGGTGGTGATGGTGGTGGTGATGGTGGTGGTGATGGTGGTGGTGGTGATGGTGGTGGTGGTGATGGTGGTGGTGATGGTGGTGGTGGTGATTGGTGGTGGTGATGGTGGTGGTGATGGTGGTGGTGATGGTGGTGGTGATGGTGGTGGTGGTGATGGTGGTGATGGTGGTGGTGGTGATGGTGGTGTTGATGGTGGTGATGGTGGTGGTGATGGTGATGGTGGTGGTGATGGTGATGGTGGTAGTGGTGATGATGGTAGTGGTGGTGGTGGTGATGGTGGTGGTGATGGTGATGATGAATATATAAAGATGACATACACAATGCGGTCAACCTCAGTCGCTCACGCTTGCACTGAACGAGCCTAAAGACATCGCAGACAACGCCAGAAGGACGGCATCCTCATGGCAATGTAAACACAGGCGCACGAGCACAACAACAAGAAACAAAAGTAGCCATTGATCCCTAGGTGTCAGCAATGTCACCCACTTCCCCTGTGGGGCACACCAGATGCAGTGTCGTTGTTCGTCTCCCACGCACAGCGTTCATGCGAGCACTCTTTGTGTCGGCACGCTGGCTCGCAGTCCAGAGATTCAATCTCCCCGCGCGGCAAGAGACACAATCCATCTCTTTTCCTACAACGCTAACTGATCTCGCCGCTTCATCTCTGCGGTGGTCGCATTTTCGACCGTCTCATATCTTCTTTATATTTGTGTTGTTGTTGCCAACTCATCATCAGTCTCATCCATCGACCATCATCCCTTGCAGCGATGTGTCCTGTCCAAGCCTGCCCACCTGCTTTATTTAACGCTCAATATTGACGGGTTTCTGATTTATATTTTGTTGCCCGAATCACCACTTCCTCATGCCACCTCTCAGCGGAATTCCCAGCACCCATTCGACCCACGCTTATGTGCACAACGTTTCAGCTTTCGTGCCATTCTTCGTTTGTAAGCGTCCAACGCTTCTTAGCCAGAGCGGGTCGTACACATGGGTTGAAAATGTTCTTCTGCAGGGGTCTGCATGTGAGGAGTATGTTGCTTTTTCTATCGAATTAAGTGTTTCCAAACGCACTCCAACCTGCTCTCGTTCGCTTCGTTATTTTATAATTTTAAATAAGATTTGCCTTCAATAATCAGTTTAGGTCCCGCCAACAATGTTTTTTGTTTACTTTATTTGTCGAACACAATATAAATGGAGATATATATATAATTTTAGGCATCACATTGTTCAAAGTTTTTGTACCGCTTGTGACAAAAATAACGCCGGTCGTAATGTATCTATTCGCTTCCAATCGTGTCTCGTTCCTCGTGCTGCAAATAGTAATCTCGTGATTTAATAGAGCGGAACTTAGTGTTCTTAAAGCGGGCGACAAGGAAGATGGAGAATTGCTCCGTTTCGTAACGCAAGCCTCCGACCGACGATCCCAGCTCCACGCTCGCTCTTGTCAGACGCGACGTCGTGGTCTGTCAACATGTGTGAAATCACCTGTCTGCTCAAACGAATAGAATGTTTATTTTTTAATACATGTACCTTTAAAAAATATATGATTCAGTGTGGAGAAAGAAAGAAAGAAAAAACCCAACTCGCACACAAACAGGTCCTGGCTGGTTCGTGTCTCATGGCATTTGCCAGAATCAATATTTGATCTGAACTGGATGGCTTAATTTTTTTCCGTAAGTCACCAGCCGGTTTTCTTCTTTTTTTTTCTTACGATATGGACATTATCAATCCCCTAAATATTACAAAAGCGGCATTTGAATTCAGTTATTGCGGTTCAATAAGAGACGGCTCGGTGCCTTGGAGCGAGCACACCGAGTGTGCGTCTCATTAAACTTCAAGACTGATCACATTTTCTCCGAACCGATCATTAGAAGAGCAAGCATTACTGAACGCTGCCTAAATACTCAATGAAAGAAAGAAAGAAGACTTGCGCTCCCAAGCATCTTCACGCCGCGCTTATTGAACTACAGCGGACCTCTCGCTAAGTCTGCATCGCTGAGCAATTCCACGCGCCTATCAAGAGCCCCGCGATGCAAGGCCCATGAATATTTAAATGCATTAATTATTCTCACGCTGACCCTGAACCTGACCCGAGAGCGCACTGCAACGCACGAAACCGATTCGGCGGCGAGCTGTCCCACGGGAATATTTTGACCGTCAGCGTCATCACCGTCATCGTCGTCATCCACCCGTCAATCCACTGCTGGATGAAGGCCTCCGCAAAAGCCGCCTCAATCTCTCGCGATTTCCCCAATGGAAGAATCCACCGCGCGCACGCACGCACCCACACCCGAGCTGATTGCATCGCTCCATCTCTTCTTGGTGGAAGTCCATCTCAGACGCGAATGCACGATCTGTCTCACTCCTCACCCAACGTGGAGGGGGCAAGGGCAGGGTAGTGACGTCCCCCCCCCTAACCCCTTCCACCCCTCCCCTCCACCCGGGCCGTGTATTCCACGCAAAGGCGCGGGCAGTGCTAATTTGAATGGTAAATCAGTTTGATGTGAAATTTCGATGTAAAGCTTTCGTGACTGCAGGGATTCATATTCTTAGTTCTTTCGGTAAGGTCACGTAGAAGGGAAATAATAAAATAATACAAATTTAACATAATAAAATGTAATTCTCACGACGTTTCGGCCATAACGCAAGCAGCCGTCCTCAGGTGAAGAAACAGCGCTGTCGGAAAGACACCATTAGGACGCTGTCTTTCCGACAGCTCTGTTTCTTCACATGAGGACGGCTGCTTGCGTTGTGGCCGAAACGTCGTGAGAATTTTATTTTATTATTTCCCTTCTACGTGACTTTACCGAGAGAAGTAAGAATAACACTTTGATGTGGTGTTATAACATTTGTGGTATCCCACCGAGGGGAATTGGTCAACAATTATTCGAGTGCACACACACACACGCACGCGCGCGCAAGCACACGTTTTAATCGTACTCCATTTAAGCACCTCAAATGTTACACGAAAATGTGGCTACTCAACCTCCTCGTTCATCCCCGTGCTGTGTTCGAGACCATCCTTAAATCAGAAATCCAAAACCCAAAAGCTCCGCGCTACAATTCATCACGCCGCGAGCTACAAGATCGCGGTTTTTCCCCAAAGTGCCCAGACCCCATGATGGATTTGCAGCCCAGGATTTTTTTTTCTCTTGGGAGGTTTTTTTTTCCCCCTTCAAATAAAATAATCTACGTTAAAACAAGAAAGGAAACGAAGGAGGCGGGGGGAAGGGAGCGGACGGAATGGTATATATGTGAATTGTATTCTGCGGTTACGCTTGTAAATCAAACCGAAGACGCACTGGGGGGGGGGGGGGGGGGAATATAATACAGCGACTTTTGTCCACTTGACTTTCATCGCTTTACTCTTTCGGCCACATTTAAAATTTCGTCCACGTGGCTTCCCTCTTTCGTCCGATTTCATCCCAAAACCTTCCACGGCGTTTGTGCCACATGCCATCTTCGTTCAGCCTTTGAATAGAAGTCGTTCAGTGAGCATCTCTTATATTTATTAATTGTCCACTTATGCAAGAAGAAAAGTATTTAAAGGTATAATTTTACAAATATAAAAAAGGAAAATTATCACGACGTTTCGACTGCAACACAAGCAATCGTAATCAGGTGTGAAATCCACAGCAAGAAAATTTGAAAAAATTTGATCACTTTTTTCAAATTTTCTTGCTGTGGATTTCACACCTGATGATAATTGCTTGTGTTGCAGTCGAAACGTCGTGAGAATTTTTATTGTTTTATATTTATATTATTTTATTGTTTCCCTTCTACGTGACTTTACCGAAAGAACCAAGAATATGAATCCCTGCAGTCACGAAAGCTTGAAATCTAAATTTAGGTATAATTTTGTTTATTTATTTAGGTTTTTTATTTGCTTATTTTTGTTTACTTATTTAGTTTTGTTTATTTATTCTTACGTTTATTTTTCTTTTATGTCTGTTTATTTAGGTTTCGCGCGCATGTGTTATATAGTTACTGTAGTAAATTGCAATTTGCAAGCTAAATAAAGGCTCTGCTTTGACATTCGTCCATTTTTGACGTTTGTCCATGCTCTGGTCCCTAACCAGACGAAAGTGCAAGGTATTCCTGTATGTACGCCTGTATGTTTAATATTATTTCGCACCGTATGTAGCCAACCGCTCTAATCGGAGGTGCGAATAATAAACAAATCGGCAAGAAAGATCAATGGAGTCAATGTAGTGGTTTTCATTCAAATGTTGCATCCCTCTGTGCCGATATTGATGATCTACATCATTAGACCTCCTTTGCCAGTACCAAATATAATAATAGGGGTTTTCCCCTTTTTTCTGGCAACAAAACTGAACCTTTTTACGAGGATTCATGTCTGCATTAACCACAAAACTTGCAGTCAAAATGCAAACAAAAACACACTATGATAATATATGCATTGTCCTTGAAACTGATTGGTTCACACCAAGGGACAACTTTCTTTTGAGCCTCGACCCAATTGGCGTAGATGCTCACCCTGAGCCCTCATTACTTTGATGGTGCATTGTCTTTGAGCTGTACGCCTTTTGGCGTCCTCTGGTCGAGCACCAATTGGGTCGAGGCTCGAAAGAAAGCCGTCCCTTGGTGTGGACCAATCAGTTTCAAGGACAATGCATATATTATCAGTGTGTTTTTTTATTTGCATTTTGACTGCAAGTTTTGTGGTTAATGCAGACATGAGTCCTCGTAAAAAGGTTTCAGTTTTGTTGCCAGAAAAAAGGGGAAACCTCCTATTATTATGATATTGATGATGATAGATAAATAATTATGAGGGTGGTTGCAGTCATTCTCATACCGTGCTCACAGAGAAGAATGGTTGAGAGCGGTGGTCTTCATTGCAAGGCCCACAGGCCACTGGCGGGCCCCTAGTGGCCTTTAGTGCGGCCCCTGGCGTGCGGCCCTCCGGCAAATACTCTTAGGTTTTTACGGTAAAGTCACGTAGGTAAAAAATAAAATTAAAAGTTAATAAAAGTAATAATGGAAATAAAATAAAATAATAAGTCACGACGTTTCGGAGGCAACACAAGTTTCCGTCATCAGGTGGGACCGTCACAGCTAAAATTACTGCATCAAGTGAGGAATATTCCAAAAGACCAGCCCTTAAATACAAGTTAAGGGGGGAGGGGCTTATCTGAATGTTGTAACCAGGGAATGGAACGTGGGGGTGGTGGGCGGGGCTACAAGAGACATTTGGTCAACGTCGACCTGTGCAAGATACACAACACGTGACACCAGCCCGCCAATCAACATCATCGTCGTACTGCTGTCAATCTGCCAATGCTTTCAAATGGTGCGGCGGCACTCACACACTGATGATGTCTCATTGGCAAAAGTGGCTCACCCTCTGAAAAGTAGTGAAGAACACGGGTTTAGCGCCGGCGTCAATGCAGCCCTCGCCGGAGCCTCTCGGCCAGGTGTGATCAGCGGCAGAGTGGTGAGCAGCTCCCGATCGGAGAGTCGTGAGTTCAAATCCTGGTCGGTGGGTTGACTCAGCTCAATAACCACCACTTTGCGTGGAAGTCAACAGTGGTTGCACGATGGATAGACTCGCCCCCGTCATAGGAACTAGGAATTGCCACCGCTGGCTCATGGCTGAATAGTTTAAAGATGAGCACCACTTAAAATGCTCATTTGAGCAGGAAAGCCCCGGCCTTGACCTCTTTCCCCACATGGGTCTCCATCTGCAGCACAGCTATTAAACTATACACAGTAAACTATTCCTTTTGCCAGGTAAGGCCCACTGAGCTATATAGCTATTTTTTCAGAAGCGTCCTGGCCACAAATGATAGCTCAACGAAGTGGCTTATCACGTGGACATTTATAGCAGCCAAATATTCTAAATGCATGTTTCTAAATGTGGAGGAAAAATCGGAGGACCTGGATAAAAATCCACTCGACCACGGAGAAAACATGCAAACTCTAAACATGCATCAGGGTCGGAGTCGAACCAACGACTTCCTGTATACAAGGTGAGGTGGTTAACATTTCGCCACCGTGAAGCCCCAGTACGTTGTCTCCCCGTGCAGAAGCGATGTTGTGAAATTAAGTAGCGGGTCGCGTTTGGCTCACGAGTTGCAGCCTTCCTTGGCCGCCGCAGTGGTCAGATGTCATCTCCATTGCCTGGTATGCAGCAGGGCACGCATTCGATCTCAAACCTGTATATTTGGAGTTTGCATGTTCTCCCTGTGGTCGCGTGGATTTTTCTCTGGGTTTTCCGGGTTTCCTCTAGACATTTAAAATCACGCGTTCAGAGTAATTGGCTGCTTTAAATGGCCACACGATAAGCCACTGCGTTGAGCTATCATTTGTGGGCAGGCCGCTTCTGAAAATAAAAAAAAATTACTGCTCAATGGCAGCATCGAAGAAGACGTCTCTCGTTTCAGGACAAGCTTCTTTACCATCTCATTGGAATCGTTTCCCACACGCGAGCGCTCCTCCGTCAGAGGTACAAATGTTGCAATACTGGCCTCATTCACATTCGGCCTAGCCCTTGCTCCGGTAAAGAGAAACACGCCTGCAAGAGGTGTTAAACAAAAGGAAAAAAACAGACAGGATCAATTGTTGAACAAAAAACCATGCCGTGACCCTGCATTGCGACGATTCGTCTAATTTGCTCGGGAGGAGGAGGAGGGGGGGGGGAATTTTTCCACGGCCGCTAAAATGTAAAATTATCGGCTACCGTGAGGACACGTGACTCAATGATTCCACCGACTTCCAGAGGGCCCCGAAGAGACCTGCTTTGAACAAAACATTCAAACGTGCAAATTTTTTTAATATACTTTTTTGCAGATTTGGCGACCTGCTGCATCTTTGAAGGATTGCCCAACGTCTCACCGCATATCCGTGGGGGCCCACCGAACGCTTCCACCGAAGTCGTTCCTAATTGGAATTTTGTTTCTTTCACCTACGGAGTCCAATTAAATGTGCAGTGGCGTTCCGTGGCGTTAGAGAGCTTGCGTAATGCCAATTAAAATATTGTAAAGAGAGAGAGAGAGGGAAATAAAAAAAATGCTGAAGCAGCTAACGGTAATTCTCCAAATGTAGGCAGCATATCTGGAGAGATTAGGCCGTGCGTAGCGCATGGTGTGACAAAGATGCAGAGCAGCGCATTGGAGCTGATGTGTAGCGTCCTCCTCTTAAATTGATATAACGCATTATTCCAAAGCGCTTTACAGCAACCATATATTTGTACATGCGATGATGGCGGTTGAGATTAAGGGTGGGGTTATTAAAGGTATTCTTGGTTCTTTCGGTAAAGTCACTTAGAAGGGAAATAATAAAATAATATTTATATAAAACAATAAAAATTCTCACGACGTTTCGACTGCAACACAAGCAATCATCATCAGGTGTGAAATCCACACCAATAAAATGTGTGGATTTCACACCTGATGATGATGATTGCTTGTGTTGCAGTCGAAACGTCATGAGAATTTTTATTGTTTTATATTTATATTATTTTATTATTTCATTATTTCCCTTCTACGTGACTTTACCGAAAGAACCAAGAATATGAATGAATCTCTGCAGTCACGAAAGCTTTAAATCAAAAGTTATTAAAGGTCTAAAGGGGAATTGTTCGTGTGATATGTAAGTTTACAGGCAGGCGCTAGCAGTTGTCACCGCAAGCTCGCCTCCAAGAAAATTACCAGACATGTCATCAGGTCTCGGATAAAAAAAAGCTGAGCGAGTCTGAGTCTGGTTATGATTTGGAGGGGATGCAGATGCGTGGGGCGCTGCGGGGAGGGGATTGTGTGGCCAGGGGATAGCGGTGCTGCCTGTCACCCCCCTCGTAGCGGCGAGCGCGACGCACAACGAACCCGGCGACACGTGTTTGATTCTCCCGCTCACGGCCAACAACAGTGAGGATTATCTGAACCGGTCCTCGGCCTCCACTGGGTCGACTCGGCCTCAAATGAGTACCTGGTGCGATGTGTAAACATGGCCACTTCGGAGACAAAGGCGGTCCAGCGTGGTGCTGGCCACCCACCCCCTCGTGTGCCGTGCCGGCCTTCATAGGTGCTCGCTAACAGCGCTTGCCCCGACAGTCTGTTAAGGCTATTACTGGGGATCTTTTGTATGCACCGTGAGTATTCTGTGGGTATTCTCCAGCCTCCCCCTACCCGCCCTCCCCACCTCCTGGATAAGACAGCCGGTGTGGATTTCCTGGCTAAGTGATTGAGAAAAACGCAGACCTGACTGCTATATCTAACACGTGCTTTGGTGAAGCTAAGTTGGGTGTGGTGCGCCAGCAACGAACATCTCAACACATTCGTCAATAACACTGCCTTAAGATTAACGTATAGAGTCGGCAACGTTTCGGGCAATGGTCCTACTTCATTGCACGTACCTGTATATGTTTCCTTTTAACGCAGGGCTATTGACAGATGTGCTGTGTTGTTCTGTTCTATTCAGTTTTAGCCGTCTCGCACAGAGTCCCGGGCAGAGCGTTACTTTCGTGTCCTTTGACGTAGTATGACAATAACAACAATAATGATGATAATACAAATTCGTGACATTACATTTGCGTGTGCGCAAACACACGCGGGCTCAAGGGGGACGAAACTAAGGCAGCAATAAATAAATAAATAAAAATGTGAACCCCATTTGGCCAGTGCCGCATTATCCCAGTAGCAAAAGTAGCTGCATGTGTAGCAGCTACATGTGTAGTCGCTCCATGTGTAGCAGCTGCATGTGTAGCAGCTGCATGTGTAGCAGCTGCATTTGTAGCAGCTAAATGTGTAGCAGCTACATGTGTAGTAGCTACATGTGTAGCAGCTGCATTTGTAGCAGCTGCATTTGTAGCAGCTAAATGTGTAGCAGCTACATGTGTAGTAGCTACGGGCCCCGCACTTTCAAGGGCCCCGCGCTAAATGCTGTCAAGCTATCAATTCCGGTTCAGTAATTCTGCACTTTTATTACTATAGTACTATACTGCCTTCAACTTTTATGAACGACTGGGTGTTTAAGGTTAGCGATTTGTCATATTATCTGACTGTATAGCAAATAAAAAATACAATTACTTTACTATACAAGTAAAAAAATTGTGTTTTAATATGTACGTGTTTTTTTTTTTTATTTAGGGCCCCTTTATAACATATGCTACAGGCCCCGCACTAGCTTAATCCGGCACTGCTTTTGGCCCAAACTCTGTATAATTCCGGCGCACTTGAAGCCTATCGTAGCGTTAACGTTTCGCTTCCTCTTTCTGCCGTCACGCCGCGACGCGTTGGCAGTGGGACCCCCGTGTGCCGGCTCTATCTAATTACCGCTTCCTCTTAGAATCCGCCGCCGAGCAAACCTGGCGGCTTTTAGTGGCAACGCGGCAAATCAGCGAGACAATCCCCGCAGTCATCGGCCAGAGCTTCTCCCAAGAGCCCATCCGACCCCAGAGCTTCTGCTCCTGTTACTGTAGCTGTTGTTGCTGTTGTAGCTGTTGTTGCTGTTGTAGCTGTTGTAGCTGCTCTTGCATCTGCTCCCGTTGCTGCTGTTGCTGATGCTGCTACTGTTTCTGATGTTGCTGCTGTTGTTGCTCCTGTTGCTGCTGCTCCTCCTGACCACAATTACCGACCACAATCACCATGGATTACCACCACCACTGACATTTGTCACGGTTTCACGATTGGAACCGTCCAATCTCGTGTCTGTGGAAGACACGATTTTCATGGCTCCATCTCTGCGGCGAAGAACAACAACAACAACCGCCATTCGCCACAAAGTGGCGGTGAAGTCCCCACGGCTTCATGCCAGGCTAGGTGCACGTTAAGGCCACGGGAAGTGTTGAACGCCCGCTGGCAGGAGGAGGTCACGGGACAGACCCAGTAGCCGGTGCCATGGGTCGCCTGGCTGAGATGACTGCACCACCTGTGCCCGCTACTGCGGTAGACACCCTCTGGGTGACATTACATCGTTTGTCTTAACCGCCGACAAACAATCCCTTCTGGAGATGCCTCCTGGTCCAAGATCATTCACCTTGAACGGTCAACTTCATATATCTCAGTTGTGCTGGACGTCTGTGAAAAAAGAAGAGCTTCATAGCTCATCGGATTCCTCCAGTATGAAAAAATATTCCGATTCGGATTCCAAGTTGTTCTCCTCGTTCTGTCTCTCGGTGTTAACTCCAAGCACGCGGTTCTCTATCCCTCTTCGGCGCACTTCTCAGCTTCCATCCCGTCTTTATTATCGTCAGCTTCCAGTTTCCAATTGATGCGTCGTAGCAGCTGATATGCACCAATTAAACACTTTCTTCTTTTGGCGCGTCAAGTTCAGTTTTTTTTCTTCCATAAAGCACTCCAAGCCGCTTTGAAAAACATTGATTTGTAAACACGATGCCATTCAAAGTTTGGATCGTGAACTCGAGAATCAATATGAATCGATGCACACACCAACCACACCACGCTACACCCACCCACACTAACTTGTTATAATGGCACTTTCTACACGGACATCATTCACTGACAGCCAGAGGACCCTTTAAAGTCGCAGGAATAATTGTGTTTTTTTTACCCAAAAAAAATCAATGCTTTCTAAAATCATTCCAACACAAAGATGAATGCAAAATAACACCCTTCACTTCGGGAAACTGTAGTTTAAATTGGCTTTTTTCTCCGACCAATAAATTATACATCTTGGAAAATGAACATCAACTGGAACTATGCAATTACGTCACCATGAATGGCACAGGCTGAGTCATCCGAAACAAATTTTACCATTTGCAATACTTAATTTTATGAAATAATATACTGGTCACGAAAAAGTTAAGGTGGTAAAGGTGCAGCCCTGCAACGGCTTGTCCACGCCATTGCTGGTGGAAGGGCCTGCACTCGAGGAAGCTCTAGAGGTCCCCTCCAGACGGTAACTTGGCCTACTCTTCCACACCGGCCCGACGTCTTTGTAGAGTTCGGAGTACCAACACCCTATCCCACACCACTCGCGATCTGCCGATCTACTACCTGGTTCTCCGTACATCTTTGCGTACTTCATACCGCTGCATGGACAGAGGGGGTGGCAGGAATCGAATAAACGTGCTCGTAGTTTCAACTGTAGCGATGGCAGATCAAACTTTGGGATTGCAAGTCCAGTTTTTAGTAGCCATTGCCGTTATTTACATGCCATGGTGCAATAAACGAGTATTACTACTACTGCTGCAGCATTTCTGTGGTGGCTGTCGTGGTGTAAGGGTTCCCACACCGAACTTGCCAACCGGAGGTCTACGGTTCGATCTGCCGTCCAGCATGACCTCTGACCTCTGACGCGTCACGCTTCACGAATGGCAGGCGCTTTGAACGTCGTGCAAAAAAACACGCGCAGTACACAGACAAACTAAACTGTAAACTAGTTATGAAGTTATTTGTTTTTTTATTTTACCAGGTAAGGCCCACTGAGCTATGTAGCTCTTTTTGGGAAGTGACCTGGTTGTCACAACTGGTAGCTCAACGAAGTTGCTTAATCGTCGTGTTGAAACGAATAGCAGCGAAATACTCTAAACGCGTGATGTTGATTCTAAGTGTGGAAATAAAAACCGGAGGACGCGTGGAAGAATCCACCACGGGAAGAGTACGCAAACTCCAAATATACATACATCAGAGTCGGGATCGAATCCACGACTTCCTGAATACCAGACGAGGTAGTTAACATCTCACCACGGGAAGAACACGCAAACTCCAAATATACGTACGTCAGAGTCGGGATCGAAGCCACGACCTCCTGCATACCAGGTAAGGTAGCTAAGATCTCGCCTCCGTAGCGCGCCAGCAAGCCTCGGAAGACACGGGAAGATGTGGGGACAGACACGGCTGACATAGGGAGACATATTTTCGGGACTTCCCCAATGTACCCATCTCTTCACGGCCGCCTGGCGATCTGCAGGGCCGTGAGTTATGGCCACAAATTCCGAGCTAAAAAAAAAACACAACTCCTCTTTCAACCGACGCCGTAGTTTCCTGCCAATATTTAACGTTTCAAAAAGCCGAAGAATTCCAATACAGTGCGCTGGGGAGGTTGACGGCGATAAATCTCCCTCCTCCCTAGCCGGCGCTCCCTCTCTCTCTCTCTCTTGTCCGTGCGCGTCGTGGCAAGCTACCCCGAAAGATCGGGCGATAGCGCGAATATTGATGGGTCACCTCCTTCGGGCGCCAGAGGCCCATGGAGCCAGCGAGCGCGTGGCAATCAAACCGGCGAGCGCGCCTTTGAAAGCGAAGAGCGGCGTGGCTGTCCAGACGCGCCGTCGCCTTGATCGTGGAGCTCGCACGAGCACGGCGGTTCACTCTTGACGAGGGAGTTGGTGACAGCAAGAAGAAAGAGTAAGAAATATTATATTTGAAAAAATATATATGTAACAATTCGCACAAAGCCCAATTGTCGATCAAGTGGCGTTGACTATGAACAGTGTAGAGATACAGAATAAATGTTCCACAAGTCAGTACTGAATGTGGCAAATACGCACATTCTCAACACCATGACCCATACACTGCTGTGCACATGGGGTACGTTGGCTTCTCATTATGAAGTTATGTTTTATTTATGTTAAAAAGCCATCCGAACAGCTTTGAATAACACTGATTCGGCAATATCCGAGCACCGATGAAGACCGGCACGGCACTCGAGGGAGTGGGTGGCCAGAACCACGCCTGCATCGCACCAAGTACTCATTTGAGGCTGAGTCTACCTAGGGGGGAGGGGCAGGACCGGTTCAGACATTTGTCATCCGATGTTGAGGAATCGAACTCGGGTCGCCGGGGTTCAACCAAGTGCATTGCGCTAACCGCTACACTACAGACACAAAGACAAAAACAAAGACCCCCCCCGTATAGCCTGTAACAGACTGCTGGGGCAAGTGCTGTTAGCAGGCACCTATGAAGGCCAGAACGGCGGCCTTTGTCTCCCCAGTGGCGATATTTACACACCGCGCCAGGTACTCACTTGAGGCTGAGTCGACCTAGGGGAGGACCATGACCGGTTCAGATAATCGTCACTGATTTTGGCCGTGAGCGGGAATCGATCTCGGGTCGCCAGGTTCGTAGCGCAGCGTGCTAACCACTACACTACAGACACGCGTGCACACAAACACGTTATCTCCGTGCAGAACGATGCTACGCATGTTAAAGGCAGCGAAGTCACGTATCTAGTTTTTTTCCCCTGACTTCCACGCACCGCACCAGGACAAATGATCCTATTTTGCTCGACGCTGGTGAAATAAGCACGAGCAAGTGGTGAGGAGCAACGCGGCGGCCCATCAGCACGGCGCGCGCGTGCTCCCCCCCCCTCCCCCCGATGAACACAGCCAGCTGGTTTTCTGCTAATGTGTCACCGCGCCCGACAACCGCCTTTCCACGCAAACACGCGCACGAATTCACGGGCAGTTAATTGGCATCTCGGCAGTAATCGTATTTTAACGTATTCTGTCTCGAGAGATCCGCCTCCGTACTCCAGAAAGATCACGTATTTACACATTCTGCTGAATACCAACGGATAAAATAAAAATATGCAGTGTATTTTTATTTTTATTTCTACCGATTTCATATCGATCGTGATGCCGGCGAAGCAATGCAACCCTGCAAGTTATAGATCGCCCCACGGAAGCGGATATCACTGAGCTACCTCGGAATTCCCCGTCAAGTGACTTCTGGTGCACACACACAGTAGGCGGCAGTGCAGCGTTCGGCACGTGGCAGTCGAAAAATATATATTTTTTCATTATCCTCCCGAGCCAGACTTGATCAAAATTAAGTGCAGAACAAAATTGAATTCTGAGGTTTTCCGCGCAAGCGATTGGTGACCGGCGCGGGACCACCACCTCACCGCGCGCGAAGACGCGGCTCCTGCCCGGATTCGAACCCGGGCCCTCGGAGGTTGCCAGCTCAGCGGCCCTCCGAACTCCGACCTCGTGAGTCACGTGGCCCGCCTCTCGGCTGCTGCTGCTGCCACCGTGGGGACCCGCGTCTTAGGCCACCGCCGAACTCGCGGCTCTCACAATTTGTTAAGGATGCAAAATAGCGGTTCCTTTCCACCCATAATTGCATTCCTCCTCCGCGTGTGGCATCGACCACCTCGATCACACCCCACCCCCCACCCTCTCGGATGAACAGAAATTTTTCATTTCACATTTTAACTTTTATGAGGGCGTTCACTTCTTTTTATTATTATTATAACGGTGTAAGCGTCTATGGTTACCGGATGGGCCTCCTGGCTGATTGCTCACGCTATGCCCCAGGTCCACCTTACGGGCTAAATACCACGGGATAATTGCTTCCACGTGTTTGGAAACGAGCTGTTCACCGCGGCGGTGCGCAGGGAGGGCGCACGGCAGAGGTCGCAAACGGGTTTTGATTCCTTACCCGTACCCGGCCGCACCAGGGTCGCAAATGGGTACCCGTACCCATACCCGGCCGGGTACGGGTAGCCGTTCCCTACCCGTACCCAACCCGAAATGAGTGACAAACGGTGACTCACCAGTGACTCACGGCCTACCCGTACCCGGCCGCACCAGGGTCGTAAACGGCTACCCGTACCCGGCCGGGTACGGGTAGCCGGGTATTAGGTAGGGTACGGGTATCGAGTACCCGGTTTCGACCTCTGGCGTACGGACAAACGCGGTCGGCGAGCGAGGCTCAGCTGCCACTAGAGAAGTTCTCTCTCATTTTTTTTTGTGTTTCACGACAGCGACGCGACGCGCTGATGCAATCGAGCTCCGAGTACGTCACGCGCGTGCACGTGCGTGTCGAACTTCTTTCGCGCCGTGCGCGGACAACCGTGCCAATCGTGAGCGCGCGGCGGATGAACAACGAAAGCTCGGCACGCGAAAGCGGGTTCGAAAGAAATTTGTTTTCGATCGAGGTTAAAAAGTGCGTGGCTCCGGCGGATTCCTAATATCGGAAAGAAGAGCGTTCCAGGCAGGCGGCAGAACAGAAGCGCATATGAAATCGATGCCCGCTCCTTCTTTGTTTCGATGGCCAGCCAAAAGCCGTCGCAGTAGCGCTGACGACCCGGAGTTCGCGTCGTGGTTCATGCTCCCTGCGTATTTCATCCGGAGGGGGGGGGGGGCAGTGGTTCCCCTGAGGATTTGTCTCATCGCAGCTTCGCGTCCGACCGTGCAACGGTGGCGCGAGACGGCAGACAGCAGGCGGCGGCTCGGCAAGAGGGGACACTGGGCGAGATTCGCTTCGGCACCGTCACCTGACAGGGAAGACGATACAACGAGTGACGCTCTGGGAAGACGCCAACGGTGGATGATGCCCTGCGGCCACTGCTCGCCCAAGGAATGTGACGTTTCCCCCACCGGCTGGTGGAAACGGATTTGACCGAAGCGATGGGTGCGTCTAGGGAGTGTGTAGCGACGCGTCGATTCATCAATAAAATCGATTCTGAAGCTCACAATGCGTGGGAATGAATTATTTTAAATTGATTATATATTGTTTATTTTATTTTTTCACGCGACCGCTGCATGCATTAGAGATGCTTCTTTTGGTGCAGTGGCCTCCTCCTCTATGAGCTATGAAGGGCCAATGCCCGAAACCTTACCTATATTCTTATTTCCCCCTTTTAAGGCCACAGTGTTGGTGAAGAATGTGTTGATTTTTTTACGTTTTAATTAGTTTTGCTTTTGTGCACCGCTGCCAACGCAGCAGCAGCAGCTTCACCGTACGATGTTTTTTTTTAAGTCGATTCTAGACGGAATTGCGATTCGCAATCGTGAAAATTCTAATTGCACGACGTGGGCATGGGAGCAGTGCCGGATTAGGCTAGTGCGGTGCCTGTAGCATTTATTATAAAGGGGCCCTAAATAAATAATAATACGCACATCAATATTAAACCACGATTGTTTTACTTGCATAGTAATGTTATTGTAGCTTTTCATTTGCTATACAGGCAGATAATACGACAAATCGCTCATCTTAAACACACAGTCGTTTACAAAAAGTTGAAGGCAGTATAGTGCTATAGTAATAGAGCAAGTGCAGAAACACTGAACCGGAATTGAAAGCATTTAGCGCGGCGCCCTTGAAAGTACGGGGCCCGTACGTGGCCCATTGCTACGAGGATAATCCGGCACTGCTTGGGTAGAGAGGGGGGTTAATCCAGTTCACACCTCGTGTCTAACCCCCAGCGGATGTTGCGCTGCACGACGCCAGCACAATATGAATCCCAGAAATGGTTTGCATGTCAAGGAGACATCGACGTCTTCCAAACACTCCCAACCGCCCGCGATAATTATCCACGCACGCGTGCCAGTATCCGCGACCGTAGGGAAACGGAGAGATATTTTTTGTTGTTGTTGCCAGCCCCTGGCACCGCGAGCACCTGCTGGTGGTGCCAAGAATCTCGGTAATTAACCCCACTGGGTTAGTTCGCGCGAATTAATTTTTTTTATTTTGTTACACGCGATACGAGATAACAAGGGTCATCGCTTGATGACCCTTCTTTATCACCAATTATATCAACCATCACGCGAACTCTGGTCATGCTCGCAGCAGCAGCAGCAGCTTTTGGCTGGCTGTCGAACAAAGGCGGTCACCGCATCGCGCGCTTTCAGATGCCCTTCTGCGTCCGTCTGGAACGTTCTTCTTTCAGATTTTAGGAAGGAACTGAAGCAATGCACTTTCAAATCTCGACTAAAAACTCATTTCTTTGGAACTAATTTTTGTGTTTAGTTTGTTGTCCTTCCCCCCGGCACCTACGATTATCACGGTTTGGCTACGTACGGTGCGAAAGAAGTTAAACACACATACATACACATACCTCTTCCTTTCCCGTTTAAGGCCACGCTCTTACTGGCGAATGTGCTAAGCTTGTTTTAATTTAACACGTAGCAGGCTTTCGCGACCAATATTATTCATGATATAGGTTTTTGGGTCAGATCGCGTTATTTATAAATGTGTCGTAACCCTCCACCACCCGACCCGGCCAAACGGTAAAAAAATGTGAAAGGCTTAGTGCGGCCTGAAAGCGTATTATCAAATAAATACAATTACAATTCCTTATAAGGGAAACAAATACCAATGAATAACAATTTAATGATCACCAGTGCCAACGCAGCAGTGGGTCGTCTTAATCACCAGGAGTCACCTGACGTTTGAGCACGCCGCAAAACCTGGGCTGGATTCCGATTCTCTGCCCAGTGCGCGGAGCATGGATCGTCTCCGTACGGGTGACGTGGCGCTTTAAACTCCTACTATTTTTAATTTTACCAGGTAATGCCCACTGAGCTGGCGACCGCCATGGATAAGATTGACCAAGTGGGCTTGTCATCGCGTGGATATTTATCGCAGCCGAATACTCGGAACGCGTGATGGTTGATTCTAAATGTGGAGGGGAAACCCGGAGGACCCCGAGAAAAATGCACGCGACCACGTGGAGAGAAAAACACCGCAAACTCCCAAATATACAGCAGACGTCAGGGTCGGGATTGAACACAAAACCTCCTGTATACCAGGCGAGGCAGTTAACGTCTCGCCACCGTGGCGCCTTTCATCCGGAGGTGCAATCACAAGCCAGGTTGCACTTCTCGGCGCTATATTTAGTACGAGACCGAGTGGGCGAGTCTGACTATCTGTTGTATACTCCTGCCGAGACGCGACGCGCATTCCGTCAAACGGATTACGTCGGCAGGGCCAGGTGTCTGTTTTAAAACTCATCTGCCTGCTGCATCTATAACCCCAACTCCTATTCATATTCTTAGGCAACACAAGTCTCCGTCATCAGGTGGGACCGTCACAGCCAGATTTGCTGCATCAAGTGAGGCAGAGATTGCACTCCCCCGTTAACTTGTATTTAAGAACTTGTATCTTGGAATATCTGCCTCACTTGATACAGCTGTCGTGCTGTGACGGTTCCACCTGAAAACGGAAGCTTGTGTTGCCTCCGAAACGTCGTGATTTTTACTTTATTTTTATTTTACTTTTATTGATTTTAATTTTTAACCTACGTGGCTTTACCGAAAAAACCTAAGAATGTGAATCCTTGCAGTCACGAAGCTTCAAATCTAGGACCCAACTCCTCCAACCAACAACCCATTGACTCCCCTCCGCCACAACTTTCCATCTATTAAAATGAAAAGAAGAAAAAAAATTGGAGAGAGAATATTTTGACTCTTCGCCACGGATGTAAACACACTCAACGCGTGTTATTTTAACATTGAAATGGACAAACGGGCAAACTAAATAAATACACCAGCGTGTAAAAATAGGGCGCTGGGTCTGCGCTGGGAGTCGGCTGGCGTCCTCCTCGGGGTAGCTGAGCATTCGTAAGCGAGCACGAGGGTGAGCATCGCATGGACAAAGGCTGTCGGCCTTGTCTAAACCACCAGCTCAAATGAACTGGAACGTGGAGCCATTTCATCGTCAAGACGACGGACTCAAAAAGAGAACAATGTGGCACGTGAAATAGAAGTCTATGAAAACTATTTTAAAAACGTTTTATTTATTTTAACCACTGAGTTGTGTATCTCTTTTCAGAAGCGACTTGACCACAAACGAGAGCCTAATAAAGTGGCTCCTGGTGTGGAAATCTATAGCAGCCAAATACACTCCAAACGAAAGTTTCTATTTCTGGAGGAGAAAATCCACGCGACGACGGGGAGAGAGAGACATTCAAACTCCACACATACAAGGCGTCAGGGTCGGGATCGGACCCACGACCTCCTGTATACCAGGCGAGGGAATTAACATCTCGCCACAGCGGTACCCCAGAAGTCACCCACAACTGTAGACCGGTCTGCGTCAGGCCGAGAGATATTTCGTGCCGTGCAACGCACATCTCGTGACGTTGTTGAAGCTGATTGTTGTTGTCAAGCCTGCATTGTGGGGTTTTTTTTCTCCTTCCCCTGTTACCGATGGGTTTTCTCGTCATGTACACAGTTGACGATGACTGTCTAGGGAGAAACCTGAGACGGCGATGCCAGGGCAGGTGTACGGGAGAGAGAGAGGGGCAGTGTTGCACACAGTAGGGACGCCTCTATAGGTGTCGTCACTTGAGCAATATTTTGCTGTCTTTTCTTGGATTTTCTGTTTGCACTTAGTCACATATTCACTTTAAGATGTTTTTTGTTCATGTTTTTGTTATTTTGTTTGTTGCGGTTGCACCCGATTCAAGAGCCGTAAGGCTCACAGGGCTATACCTAATCAATGAACTTGAACTTGAGCAGAACTGTCACTCGTTCCGAACGCACCACGCGTTCACTCGAGGTGCTTCGAGAAAAGGAGCGAAATATCTTTGGGGCGACTTGGCGAGAGAGCGAAAGCCATCGGGTGGCACCCGGGTCAAGGCACGCTACAACGCGCGACATTGTTTTCGGTTCTCGTCTCGTTAGACGAAGATTGAGGAACGCAACCTGCTGTCTGTGGCGTGGCCACGTCCCGAGACGCCACCACAAAGAGGAGAGAAGCGACAAAAACGACAACGCGAGAGGGGAAGGGAAGATAGAGACCCATGCCGTGCCGGCCTTCAAGGAGCAGTGGGCGATGGAGGAGGCCGTGTGCTCGGTGGCAGATGACGGGGAGCTCTGCATGCTGATATGAGCTACCCGTAGGAGGCCGTCGGACTGCGAGAAGGGCTGCGTGCAGAACGAGAAAGTGAGCGAGAGAGTGAGCGAGAGAGTGACCGAGAGAGTGACCGAGAGAGTGAGCGAGAGAGTGAGCGAAAGGTGGGGGTTTACATAAAGCAAAACAAATTACGAAATGATGAACGAAGCAAAGTGCCGACTACACCGAGCATCTTCTTGTTTCCACTGATCGTAAAAAAAAGAGGCAGAGGATCACCGCGAATTAAAAAAAAGAGATGCGTGGAGGTGTAGCAGGAACGAGAGAGATGTGGAAACATCACCGGTAGATGGGATATGATGTCTATGATGATGACGATGATGCAGGGGCCTCTGTAAAGGGACATGAGAAATACTTTTAAAAGGAGATCGATAATGGATCGTGCTTCATTTAACCTGGGAAGGAGCTCACGGAGAATGATTACCACTTCTGCAACCAGCTGGGTAATTTCAGGTGAACACAGTCTACTCGTGCAATGTCTGAATACGAGCTCTGACACTGATAAAAAAAAGTGCCGCGCGCCGTCCGGAGCTATGCCTGACGTTCGACTTCCTGACGAGGAGGAAGAGGAGCTGCTGCTGGTGGCACGCGAAGCGAAACGTCGGCAATCGCGCCGAGACCGCTGTTGCCCTTGGGTATTCAGCCACCCCGCGTGCTCCCAGTGTTGGCAAATGAAAGCCCTATAGGAAGTGGCCGCTACTCTGTTAGCGGATATTATTTATGCTTCGTGCTAAAATAGGAACGAAAGCTTCCCCTCCCCCTCTCTCCCCCCACGGCAAGAGAAACGACCGCACCGGGGCAGCGGCGATACCGCATGAATCACAATCACGAGGTTGCCGGGGTCATTGCTCTGGGTGAGATAAAACGGATGAAACTTTGCGGGGAAGCCATCGGTGATTGCGACCGTGTATTGCAACACTTCCCCGACACGAAGTGTGGAATTCCAGCGCTAAGTCGAGGCTGCGAACGGATGATTGGCACCGCCCGTCCCACGTTCACTTAAACTGGAAGCCACTTTCACCGTCGCATTGAACTGTAGTTTCCAACATGCACGGGATATGGATTGAGTCGTTCACTTAACATTTGTCGATTTCGACTTAAATTCTTACACGGAGGGAGTGGATACGATTCATCAAATTTTGAAGTCAATATCGGTTGCCACATGGGTCGGTCGGCAAGTCCCCCGCCACGAAAACAAGACCTTCAATGACCACGGCGCTGCCTCCACCGCTTTTAAGAGTTGGGCGACGCTCTGACCTGACCAGCGTACGGCACCTCGCAAAAAATGTCGTTCCGTCACGAGCAGCGAAACGTGAGTTCCCTGTGCGCACGCGACGGGCACGGGGATGTGTAAATCAGCTCACGTGGAGAGACATCCGCTGCCGTTCTCCAATTCTGCACGAGAAAGAAAAAAAAATTCTCTCCGATGCGTTCTCGGGTCGTGCCGCGTGCTGTTCGCGCGAACACGTGGCCGACAATCGCGTTCCCGAAGAAGCTCCCCCACGCGTGGAGTGAAACGTCGGTCATCGCGGCCAACGACACTTTGCGCAAGTTACGGCGTCCGTGCGAAAATGCTTTGACTGACAAAAAAAAGTGCGAAGTTGTTGAGATTATTATCCCGAGCCGTGGGGCACTTTTGCAATGGCTTCTGGGGCAAACATAACACGCGAAGGTGACGTCGCATGAGACACGTTGCTGCGAATGAGGCCCCAAAGCAGGTCACGTGACGGTGCGAGACACAGGCAACCGATCTACGAGAAGCTTGAACCCGTGCATTAAATAATATTATTGTTGTTGTTGTTGTTTTGGTTTACACAGCCATCGATTAAAAATGTGTGTGCGACCAAAATCCTTGCACGGAGAGACACACGCTTAAAACAGCCAGACCATGTACCGGTGTAACAGGCCGTAGTATACCCGGGGTTAAAACGGCCTAGGCTAGATTATACCCCTCTAAGCCAAATCATACCCCCATGATAGTAATAGTGTTGAGCGATATACACATGAATTACTACATTTTTCCAACATTTTATTTAAAACTGTAAACACATAGACTTTGATTGCTTCAACCAGAAAAAAACTTTAATAATAACCCTAACCCTATCCCTAACCCTAACCCGAACCCTATCCCTAACCCTATCCCTCACCCTAAAAATGATTCATTTGATCAAATTGAGATTCTTACTTCTATTTATACGCTTTTTATATATCGATTGAAGTTCGTTTGAACTTTCACATGGGCCATATTCTGGCCTGGAGGGGGGGTATGGTCTGGCCCAGTCGAGTTTAAACCCCCGGGGGGTATAGTTTAGCCTAGGACACTTTATCCCACAGGGTATACTCTGGCCTGGGCCAAACTATACCCGGGTTTAATCGGGGCAGGGGTCATTTTAGCCCGCTACAACGGGCCTCGTCAGATGTCAGTATCTGAGCAGGATTCCGGGCCTAGTAGCTACTTGTGTGGTGCAGTAGAACCACGTGGGGACGAGTAACACGACAAGGGCTCCATTGGTACCTCATTTGCCAGTAAAAAATATGATAGTTTTTTACCTTTTTATCTGGCAACAAAACTGACACCTTTACTATAGTTGCCAGATAAAAGGGTAAAAAACCAATTATCATATTTTTTACTGGCAAATGAGGTACCAATGGTGTAAATGCTTTACCCCGAGCTCTCATACTCTGATGGTGCATTGTCTTTGAGTTGTGCGCCTTTTGGCGTCATCTGGCCCAACACCATGTGAGACTGGGCTCTAAGGAAAGCTGTCTCGGGTGTGGACCAATCAACTTCAAGGACAGTGCATACATTATCAGAGTTATGTTTTTTGTTTGCATTATGACTGCGGGTATTGTGGTCTATGCAAACATGACTCTTCGTAAAAAAAGGTGTCAGTTTTGTTGCCAGATAAAAGGGTAAAAAACCAATTATCACGACAAGGGCTGTTTTAAACGATTTTTGACCCCCCCCCCTCGCCCCTTCGTCACACGACGTCACAAAAAGTCAGACCCTCCCCCTCAAATATGACGTCACAAAGCTCTGCCCCCCCCCCCCCCCCCCCACCAAATATAAAACATACTTCAAATCATTGTAGTGCGTATTTAATGTGGCGCTGCACTTTGATATTGTAGGAGAAAACATTTATTAAAACGTTACTTTACCGAAAAAACCTAAGAATAGTAGAACGTTTTGTTTATATTTATTTTAAGTTGCGCATGTTGATGTGAGGTCACATTTCTCACCCCCCTTCGTCACACATCGTCACAAATGTCTTATTTTTTACCTACGTAACTTTACCGAAAAAAACCTAAGAGTATACTTGGATGGGAAACTGAAATGGCAGCGCCAGGTGTTACAGGCTTCAGGTTGCATCATCGCGAGGTGCTCGCCCGAGACGAGGGTAGAGCAATGTTACCAAATTTTCAGATTGGAGCCACTTTCGCTGATAAGACATCATCAGCGTAAGAGGCCGCCACACCATTTCTAACCATTGGGGGTTTGACAGCAGCACAACGATGATGGATGGGTGTGTTGGCTGTTGTTGTCACGTGTTGTGTCATGTCGGGTGGCCGCACGTGAAGGGGCCCGCACTGCAGGCCACCCAGGGGCCTGCCAGTGGCCGGTGGGGCCTTGCGGGTAGAGCAATGGATTCCTGAATCCACCTTTGCAGAGCTTTCAGTGCCACTCCGCTTGTACTTGTGATGGGTTTTCTTCAGGGTTCACCAGCGCATAAACCCCCCACTCAACCACCCACCCACCCACCAACGTGAAATGTCAAACTATCACCCATGGGATTGGCCAAAGATTCCTGATGATGCAGGACTCCCCCGTGAATGTAATCTTGAGCAGGATTAGCGAGTCTCTTCTGAGTAAATGTGAGGCATCGTTATAATTACATACGGAAAGAAAATAACAAACAAACCGAAAAGTTACGCGCCACTGACGCGGTCAATCAATAGACGAGGTTTATCAGCTTAAGAGTTGTTGTTGTTGTTGTCTGCGTTCGTTTCAACACCCATGCGATGTTGGGCTCATTAGTAAAAGTCCGGGTACAGAAGACAATATTGCCATCGCTCTGTCACTTGGCGACTCCACCATTCATAACCCTGACGGTAACCCCCCCCCCTACCTGGTGAACCGTAACCCTAACAGTAACCTCTAATCATTCAGCGTTTAGTGTTAGTTGTTAGTGGTATGGTTACTAAAACTAAACACCGACTGGTTAGGGTTCATTGTCAGGCTTACTTTTGTCCAAACTAAATAAAGAGGGTACGAATATTCAGCAGGAGTGGTGGCTGGGGGGGATGCCAAATTCCAGAATATTTGGTCTTGGGCTTATTGAACATTCGTGTCCCTGGAGAAACGAGCATTCGGGAAGGGAAAACAATCCTCTCTCTCGCTCGCAGCCGAGAACAGCCTCCATATCATCTGTCAATTTTTTCAACTAAGAACCCACGCTTGGCCGCTGGGGTCTCACCACGACGCTCCAGGCAGGGTGAGTGGGTGGGTGGGGGGGCTGGTGGTGCCCCCCCCCAAAGCTCCCCAAACATCGGGAGGCGGGGAGTGATGGGGGTAGTGGGGGGGCGATGCCAGGAGGCGCGAACAGTACCGGCATGCACCTCGCAAACGAGCTCCACTCGCCATCCGCGTGACAAATGACCTACCCCGAAATGAACGATTTCGTTGTTGTTGTTGTATTTTTGCTTGCTCCCGAGGGCTCTAGTTAGCGATCCGAACGAGGAAATAAAATAAATACGAAATGAATTAATTATACTCGCAGCGAATCACTTACAGCGGTTGCCTCGGAAAATTGTATATGTTTTAATCGAGTGGGTTAGTTTTCTCTGTCTGTATATATGTATGTATTGTTTAACTTCTTTCGCGCCGCACGTAGCCAACCGTGGCGCGCTAACCAAATCAACAAATCACTCTCACCGGCTTCCACGTCGCTACCTTTTTGCTGGAGGCCCCTCCTGGCATGTGCGTGTGCTCCCTCCGCTCTGCTGTGTGGCCAGCTCACAGTGCCACGGGCTACGTCTGAATGGGATTTCGCAGACTTACAAATCTCCTTGCTTTTAGCGCATTGACCGCGTACCCTGCTGCTTCGCCGTCTCAAGTACGAGTTGTGACGGGGTTATTCTGCTTATACAACATCAACACCAGCAAAAAGGCACCGCCGTAAATATGTCTTCATAAATATGAATACGGGAAGGAAGTGAAATGTAGAAAACAGGAAATATTAGTTTTGAAAAAATTGCGGCAAATCTCAACGAAATATCAATTGCCATGCACAACAAAATAATTGGAGGGAAACTTGCATCCCACCATGTGTGATATAAATAGGAAAAGTTTCACGTCTATATTGCAAGCAGGGCACATTCATCAAACGATTTCGCTTCTGAAGCGCAGCCTTATTAATGCGTAAAACAGCAGCGCTGAAGAGTTGCGCGGCTTGCAGGAGGCTCTGAATTATTTTACTCCAAATAACAGATCACTGACTCAAGGCGACCGAGCGGGCCAGCCCAGCGCATTAACTACAGCCCGGGCAAGGTTATGGGAGCGTGGGGGAGGAGGAGGAGGAGCGGAGGGGAGGGGAGGGGAAGGGAATTTTAGATTCATTGTAAAACCTGCAGGTGTCGGAGCAATGAGCCTTTGCCCAAGGAACTGCGATTGGGAACGCCGCGCTGGAAAAATAAAGAAAGCCGCTGCATTTGACGCGATTCTGTTGCGAAGACGCACACACACACACACACACACACGCACACACACGCACACACACACGCGCACACACACACACGCGCACACACACACACGCACACACACACGCACACACGCGCACACACACACACACGCACACACGCACACACACACACGCACACACACACACACGCACACACACGCGCACACACACGCGCACACACACACACGCGCACACACGCGCACGCACACGCGCACACACGCGCACACGCGCACACACACGCACACACACACGCGCACACACACACGCACACGCGCACACACACGCACACACACACGCGCGCACACACACGCGCGCACACACACACGCACACAACAACAACAACCGCCATTCGCCACTAAGTGGCGGTGACGTCACCACGATGCTTGTGCCAGGCCAAGTGCACCTTGAGGCCACGTGAAGTGTCGAAAGCCCGCTGGCAGGAGGTCACGGGGCAGACCCAGCAGGTGCCACGGGTCGACTGACCGAGATGACCGAGATGACTGGCTGATGCACCACCTGTGCCCCCTACTGTGCCAACTTGCTGTGCTTTAGCCACCCGGCGCTCCGCTCGTTGTTGTGAGCGTCGCTCCTCCGCCCTCCGTTGTTGTTGGAGGGCGACTGCCTCCAACTGCCCAGTAGCGTCCTTCACGAGCCTCCTCCACTGAGGCCGATCTTGACACCGCTGGTACCAGTCATCGGCAAGTCCACTCAGCTCCACGTCCTCCTGTACCACATCACTCCATCTCTTCTCCAGCCCGTGCCGCGCCCGTCTAGCCCCCTCGATCCGGCCGAACAAAAGCTGTTTAGGCATGCGGTGGCTGGGCATGCGGGCTACATGACCCAGCCAACGCAGCCTTGCCTGCCGGAGGAGCTCACTGATGGGACTTTGCCCAGATCTTTCAAGGATTTGTGAGCTCCTCACACAATCCAGCACACACACACACACGCGCACACACACGCACACACACGCGCACACACACGCGCACACGCGCACACACACACACGCGCACACACGCGCACGCACACGCGCACACACGCGCACACGCGCACACACACGCACACACACACGCGCACACACACACGCACACGCGCACACACACGCACACACACACGCGCGCACACACACGCGCGCACACACACACGCACACAACAACAACAACCGCCATTCGCCACTAAGTGGCGGTGACGTCACCACGATGCTTGTGCCAGGCCAAGTGCACCTTGAGGCCACGTGAAGTGTCGAAAGCCCGCTGGCAGGAGGTCACGGGGCAGACCCAGCAGGTGCCACGGGTCGACTGACCGAGATGACCGAGATGACTGGCTGATGCACCACCTGTGCCCCCTACTGTGCCAACTTGCTGTGCTTTAGCCACCCGGCGCTCCGCTCGTTGTTGTGAGCGTCGCTCCTCCGCCCTCCGTTGTTGTTGGAGGGCGACTGCCTCCAACTGCCCAGTAGCGTCCTTCACGAGCCTCCTCCACTGAGGCCGATCTTGACACCGCTGGTACCAGTCATCGGCAAGTCCACTCAGCTCCACGTCCTCCTGTACCACATCACTCCATCTCTTCTCCAGCCCGTGCCGCGCCCGTCTAGCCCCCTCGATCCGGCCGAACAAAAGCTGTTTAGGCATGCGGTGGCTGGGCATGCGGGCTACATGACCCAGCCAACGCAGCCTTGCCTGCCGGAGGAGCTCACTGATGGGACTTTGCCCAGATCTTTCAAGGATTTGTGAGCTCCTCACACAATCCAGCACACACACACACACGCGCACACACACGCACACACACACACGCGCACACACACACACGCGCACACGCGCACACACACGCGCACACACACGCGCGCACACACACGCGCACACACATACACGCGCACACACGCGCACACGCACACACGCACACACACACGCGCATACACGCACGCACACACACACGCGCACACACACACGCGCGCACACACACGCGCGCACACGCGCACACACGCGCACACACACGCACACACACGCACACACACACGCGCACACACACACGCACACACACGCGCACACACATACACGCACACACGCACACACACGCACACACACACACATGCGCGCACACACACGCGCACACACACGCCGCGTGCCCCGTTTGGACCTTCGCTGTCGCGGCATTGGTGACGCTTTGCTACCACGGAAAAATATTCAAGAGCGATATGTTGACGTGTGTTTTTTCTCTCCACTCTCTCGAAATAAACACACAAATTATTTTCGAGCAACGAGCCGTTCCCACAGCAGCTGCCTTTGCGTCTGCAGAACTGTAGTGAGTACTGATTTTAGGCTGAGTTTGCCTATCGATTCGGGATGTCACAATTCACCTCCCTGGCGATTTCATGGACTGTCGTGATTCAGGGCTGCAATTCGATTCGAAAATATATTCTTTTTAATATCGCCGCGGAAGTAGTGGCCACTCGTGGCTGCAGGTGTCATTCGAACACCATCGCACTCACCGTGTGTACAATGCACAGCCCATTGTATAGCCACTTCACTTCTGGTCGTGTGGGTCGCCGCGGGTTTTTGACCATAATTCACAACGTTGTCCACGGAGGAGCTTGCACACCGGAGCACAGAACGACAATCAAACCGCGTTTTCCTGCACAGATCACTGCAGCCTATAACAACCTGCTAAGCTTGTGATGGCGATGTTCATTTGTCCAAGAAGTATCCAGGCTGCTGAACTCGCGAGACGTGACAGAATCGGGCGAATTCCCCGCGATTCGGTCTCAGGCACATAGAAAGTATAGTGCAATGCACAAATAAAGAAAATTATTCTAACACGAGTTATTCAATGTATACGTATCGGGCATTTAAAAGAACCGATATTAATCGGCGTGGCAACGCTCTGTTACCGATGGCATCCCGATACATGCAGCCAGGAATGTAAAAGTATTTGGTTTGACGCTGTGGTGCAAGCACCTGACCCACCACCATCGCTCATGGGCTTCTCTATGGCTGCACATTTTATAATCGCATAACCCGCGCGTATAAACACACCGGGGCAGGCATATATTTATTTGTTTGAGAGAGAGAGAGAGGGGGAAAAAACCCAGCGGAGCTCTGCAGACGTAATAATACGCAAACGATGATAAACGATAGGTATACAACTTGTAATATCTACTAAAGATGCCAAAAATAATAATAATGTCATAGTGGAATGGATACAAATGAAAAGAAGTGTAATATTGATGCGCTACTATAACCTAGAGTCGTTCCAGGAAAGAAAAAAAAGACACTTTCCCCCACATTCCATTCGTGTGATGCATATTAAATTAGCCAAAAGTAGATAACCCAATGTGGAGATCGAGCACAGCCGTGCCCCTTTCAGCCTGAAACCAAAAAAAAATCCGATCCTTACACAGACAAAAAAAAACATATCTCGCGCCTTGGAAAGAGAAAATAAAATTGCACATAGAGCAAACCGCCCCCCCCACCCCCTGCCACTCCAATGCTGGGTTCCATCCATTTTCCCGTGCAAATTACATGGCTGGTAGGATTCACGAGACGCAGAAACGGAGGAGATATCGCATCCGCATCAAATCATTGCCCCGTGCCTCTACACCGCCCACTCTCTCTCACCCACCACCACCATCACCACCGCCACCACCACCGTCTTTTATTCATCCACCTCCAACCCGCAGCTTCGGCGTGGCGAGATTGAACAGCGAGGCACCGTTCGCTCAGAGAGATGCAACTGTTATTTGTTGATTTGACCAGGCAAGACCCACTGAGAAGCAGAGCTGTTTTTCAGAAGCGAAACGCTATCGCAAGTGATCGCTCGAACAAGTGGCTTATGATCGCGTGGACATTCATAGCAGAACAAATCCTCGAAACAATCCACGCGACCACGGGAGGAGAGAGAGAGAGACACACACACTGCAAACTCCAAATATGCAGCAGGCGTCAGGGTCGGGATCGAACCCACGACTTCCTGTACACCAGGTGAGGAAGTTAACATCTCCTAGCCACCGCGGCGTAACTGAGAGCTGGAAGACGACTCTAGAAACTGGGCCAGGTCTCTAACTCGTAACGCAGGAGGGTTCGATCGGCGTTATAAAAAAATATATTTTTTTAATATTATTTTTTTATCCAGGCCGTGCCGTTGCACGCAACCCCTCCAGGTGACAGCGTGCAGTGCCTTTGTGACCGCGTGGCTTTCACGAAGGCGCTACGTTTCACAGACGGGTATGACTCTCGCAGTACGGCGCGATGTTGTTCTGGAGTTTTTACCACAATTACATCATTTGCGGGCTTATTTTTTTTCTCCAATTTGGCATATATGGCCGCATCGATTTTTTTGCGTGCGCGCGCGCGTGTCTGAATACCATCACGGATATTATAATGTTTTTATACAATCCACCTACAGTGTTAATTAGGGCGGCCACGGGCTTTGAACCGCTACCGCTCTGTCACGATCGCTGTCCCGTCGCGTCACGCGCAGTGGCGTCACAATTGGGAACACCAGCAGCTGAATGTTCGAGCGTCGGCCCACGAGCACGCGATGTGACGGCGTGTCTTCACGTCGTCCGTGCGTTCGTTCGTTACAGGCCCCTTTTGTCAATCCACTGCTGGATTGAGGCCCGTCACGTGCCACACCGGCCACGCTGGGGGGGTGGGGGTGGGGCGGTGAAGCGGACTTGACACGCGCTCATCAGTCGGGACCGGCGGAGGATAGCATTATATGCGCCACCGATGTTAGCCGTGGCCGGGCAGTCGAATTCAGTTTGCGGAATTTATTGCCGCGGTGCGCGATGCCTTTGCAACCGACACCGCCGCGCGCCACCGCTCGCTGCTGGAACACGGAACTGTAAATGAACGATGAATATAAAAAAGAAATGTTTTTAACGAAAAGCAGAAACAAATGTTTTGCATCAGTTTACATCGGAGCTCCTTGACGCGGCTCAAATAATAAATCACGACGTTTCGGAGGCAACACAAGTCTCCGTCATCAGGTGGGACCGTCACAGCTAGATTTGCTGTATCAAGTGAGGCCTCGTTTGTGCATACATCACTTGATACAGCAAATCTGGCTGTGACGGTCCCACCTGATGATGGAGACTTGTGTTGCCTCGAAAACGTCGTGATTTATTATTTAATTTGATTTCTATAATTATTTTTAGTAAAAAAAATTTTTTACCTACGTGACTTTACCGAAAAAACCTAAGAGTATGAATCCTTGCAGTCACGAAAGCTTCTGTCCCTGACTTTGGACTTCCATCACCTCTACGCCCAAGTTGCCGTAACCTTGCTCAATTCAAGAAACGTATTCGCTAACTCTTATCTCCCTTACACCTTTTATCAGGTGTGTTTGTTCCTGGGCCCCCTTGGCCATGTTGGGCCTGTGCCGTGGATTTCAAAGAAAAGAAAAGAAAAGCCCAGCCTGAAAGAGGCTCCGTCTCTCATTCAGCCTCTCACACTTTCATCCCCCCCCCCCCCCCCACAAAAGGTGGGAATCTGTCATCCGTTCAGCCTCAGTCGAGCTCCCAATCTAAGAACTCTGACGCGCCAAGGCCATCCACACGTCTGCTCGAGACCCGTCGTTCCCATGGCAGCCACCACCAAACCAAATCAACTCATTAGCACGGGTTTTTTTTGTATATTCTCCGCGCCGTTCATACGGCGCGGAGAATATCACAAAGGCGCTACGTTTCACGGATGGGTATGACTTGCGCAGTACGGTGCGGTGTTGCTCTGTGATTTTTACCCCTGTAATATTATTTGTGGGTAAAAAATTGTTCTCTCTCTCCAATGTGGCATGCATCGCCGCATCGATTGCGCGTGCGTGCGTGCGTCTGTTAATACCATCACTGATATTTTTTTGTTTTAAAAAATCCACCTACAGTGTTAATTAGGGCGGCCACGGGCTTTGAATCGCTACCGCTTCGCCACAATCGCTGTCCCGTCGCGTCGCGCGCAGTGGCGGCGATTCGCGTTTTACTCCCCGGACGAGGCAGTGAGCACTTTGCGCAGGCACCCCTCCACCCACCCTCCCTCCCTCCACCCACCACCACCCCTCCACCCACCTCCCCTCCATCTACCACCCCCCTCCACCCACCATCGTCATTCACCCTCGCGCGGCCTGCACTTATCCAAAGCCAGCGGACAAAATTCATGAAACCACTCGAAGCACTTGCATCCGCTTTTTGATGTTTGTTTAACGGCGATTTCGAGGCACATTCGTTTTTGGCTGCGGGAAAAACGGGAGAGCGCTTGTGATGGATCTTGTCCATGAAAGTCACGTCCGATAGCGTAGCAGTGGCATTGCACGGTGGGCATACGCCCCAACACGAGGAATCAAGCGAGCTCCTTACCCCCCCCCCCCCCCCGTGCTCCCCCTCCCCCACAAGCCCCCCCCCCCACCCGTCCAATTCCCCACCCTCCTCTTCTTCTCCTCCAAGGATGCGGATGTACTCTCCATCACACCGGTTAGCGCTAAACTTGGTAACCAAAGACGTACACCAATTAGCAACCAATTGGTCACATTTTTGTTCACGTGACAAACCTTACCGATTGACAGTGTCGGGCGGTGGCGGGTTTGAAGACACATTTATATTTACACGATTTCACGAAACAAACCCCCCCCCCCTCCGTGCCGTGGGGGCCCCCCACGTAGTCTCGGCTACACCGCCACGCGCGCGCGCACTCCGACGGCCGCGCCGCCGCTGTGCGTTCAAAGTGCCGCCGATAATTCCCCCTCGATTTGACGATCGCGTGCCGGAGCCGAGGGTCGCCTCCTAGCGCGGATGGTTGCATCGTCGCGAGGCCGGACGAAGACAAACAAACATCCGCCTCCGTTCGGCGGTGGTCGGAGGGAATGCGCGCGGCCTGGCATCGCATTCCAGATGATACCCCTACCTCCCTCCCACCAACAAATTGTTGTTTGTTTAACAGAACACAGACGCGCACATAACAACAAAAACAATTACTGCTCGAGTAAATAACATAAAACGTGTTTATTGCACTCGGCGGGGTTTGCTCTGCTTTGGCCGAAGGCGTCTTCATACAAATGTAACGTCGTCACTGATGAAGCCCCACGTGACGCAGTGACGGTACCGTGGAGCATTGCTTGTGTGTGTGACCTGTTCTCCCCTAGCGATGGTAATTCATTCGCGTGGTTGTCTCTCGCCTTCTCTTTTTTTTATTTACTCAGCCGTGTTTCGCTTTTGTGTGCGTGTGTGTATATATAACGTGGTAATTATCAAGGGCGCTGCTACTGCTGCTGTTATCCAAATGTAGCTGCGCCTTACAAGTGCGCTACTGCGGGAGACGGCACGGCGTGCTCTCGGCTGGCTTTCGGCTACCACAACCACCACCACCACCCTCATTAGAGGCGCTAATTTTCCCGAGTTCTGTTGCGAAGACGAGGTGGAGGGAGGGAGGGATGGGTGGCTGGCTGGGTAGGTGGGTCGGTTGATCGAGAGCGCATCTCACTGCTTATATTCTCCCGCGACGTGCCGTCGTTTATGAATCCCTGCAGTCACGAAATCTTTAAATCGACATTCGTGCCGCCGTTTGTTACCTCCACTTCTGCTTATATTTGCACGGAGCCACGAGTTGCCCTCTGCCCACGGCCACCCCATCACGACCCAGCCAACATCGCCGCCGCTAAACAACCTCCCCCCCTCTCCAGCCACGTCATCATCTCACCCTGCCACTATCTTCGATGACGAGAGTGCCGCCACCACCATTATTTTAATTTCAAAGAGACGGCGAAACAACGGAAGATACGCAGTAAAAAAATGTCGACGGAAAACACGGAACGAGAGGTAGAGGGGGAACAAACACAACCGTTCGGGAACATCAATGGCCTTGCGTGTCACTTATCTGTGAATGTCCATTGAAGAACTGTCAACGTATCTTCACCCCCCCTCCCCCTCTCTCTCTCCCTCTGCTTCTCACGTGTGTCCTGGCGAGTTCCAACCCACGTGAGTGACAAAAGGCGGCCAATTGAATGACTTCCCCGATTAAACCGCATTCAATTTACTATCGCAAGAATGGCAATGAAGACTATTATAGTGGCTACATTGACACGTCTGTTCTTAAATTTCCGCTTAACAATTGTCCTATAATGCGTGGTAGAAACTGTAGCCGACGTTTTTACGCGGTGTCTGTGTGTGTGTGTATGTATAACACAGGACAGAGCAAACATCCAGGCGGGAATATGTGCGTACTCTTAGGTTGTTTCAGTAAAGTCACTAGGTAAAAATTTACATTTAAAATTTCTAAAAATAATAATAGAAATAAAGTAAAATAATAAACCACGACGTTTCGGAGGCAACACAAGTCTCCGTCATCAGGTGGGACCGTCACAGCCAGATTTGCTGTATCAAGTGAGGCCTCACTTGTGCAAACATCACTTGATACAGCAGATCCCACCTGATGACGGAGACTTGTGTTGCCTCCGAAACGTCGTGATTTTTATTATTTTATTTCTATTATTATTTCGATTAATTTTTTATTTAATTTTTTACCCACGTGACTTTACCGAAAAACACCTAAGAGTACGCACCCTTGCAGTCACGAAAGCTTAAATCTAGAAATATCTGCGTAGTCGTGCATTGTTGAACAGACGCGCCACTCCCGAGACCCGAGGATAAATGAATCCATGAATCCGTGTCGAAGCAGAGTCATTGTCTTGTCCCCCTTCCTCGCTGTGCCCTTGATCTGCGATGACTCTCCACTGGAGCTCTCGGGTGTCCCCGCACGGCCCTGGAAGGTGTTCGTCCCCTATTCATCGCGCGCGCACGACATTCACGCGCGTCTTCCACGTGCCACAAAAGGCCCCCTTTGGTACCTCATTTGCCAGTAAAAAAATATGATAATTGTTTTTTTTACCCTCTTATCTGGCAACAAAACTGACACCTTTTTTTACGAGGAGTCATGTTTGCATTGACCACAATACCTGCAGTCGTGATGGAAACAAAAACATAACTCGGATAATGTATGCACTGTCCTTGAAATTGATTGGTCCACACCCGAGACAGCTTTCCTTAGAGCCTAGTCTCACATGGGAGGCAACACAAGTCTCCGTCATCAGGTGGGACCGTCACAGCTTTTTGGCGTCATCTGGTCCAACCCATGTGAGACTAGGCTCTAAGGAAAGCTGTCTCGGGTGTGGACCAATCAACTTCAAGGACAGTGCATACATCATCAGAGTTGTGTTTTTTGTTTGCATTACGACTGCAGGTATTGTGGTCTATGCAAGCATGACTCCTCGTAAAAAAGGTGTCAGTTTTGTTGCCAGATAAGAGGGTAAACCCCCAATTATCAAAAGGCCCCCTTTTACAATCCACCGTTGGCCACGTGATTGACGCGCAATCTTGCCGCCTTCATGCCACGCCCCGAGCGAATGAGACACGATCGCAAACATCCTCGCAAACGTGGACATGCGCTGTAGACGTACATTGTAGACAAAGCCAAGGGTCCCCCCCACCCCGTGTAGCCTTCACGAGACTGTTGAGACAAGTGCTGTTAGCGAGCGGGTGGCGTGGGGGTGGGAGTCAACACCACATCAGACCGCCTTCGTCTCCCCGGCGCTGATGTTTGCACACCGCCCCGTTCAAGGCAGTACCCATCCAGTGCCCGCCCGAAATCAGTTTACACAGCCGCCACTCTTATTGATCGTGAGCGGGACACGAGCTCGGGACGCCAGTGTCGCTTAACACGACGCGAGTTTCTCCCCAGATAAAGATCCCCCCCCCCCCCCCACATGGCCTTGACGAGACCGATGGGCATGCTCCAGTTAGGGAGCGTCCATCACTACAGTTTATGTAAACACGGGCTCACGTTCCCCTCGACACTCTGTGGACGCTAGAGGACCCCCCCCCCCCCGCCCCCCGTTTCATCTTCGTGTCGCATTTACTCTGGAAGAAAGCCCAACTCAACTCTTTGCTTCTCAGGGCCGATTACAGAAACTCCCGAGTGAAAACATTTTGAATGTCTCGATTTAAAGCTTTCGTGACTGCAGGGATTCATCTTCTTGGTTCTGTCGGAAAAGTCACGTAGAATGGAAACAATAAAATAATAAAAAATAAAAATTATCAAATAAATGTATTATATTATTTTATTATGCTTTACTTTTATTATTTTATTATTCCCATTCTACGTCACTTTACCGAAAGAACCAAGAAGATTTTCAATGTCCCAACTATTGCACGGACCCCCCCCCCCCACCCCAAAAAAAAAAAGATGCCACCCTGAATGAGGGCCACGGATATATAACAAGCAAAATAAACTCATAAAAATGTAATCTCAGTGAGAAGAAACGCAAGCCAACTGGAACAATCACTGCCCTTTGCCACCCACGTGTGAGATTGCTGGAGCCGCTGCCAGCCATGGGGACACGTGGTCTTCACGTTATTTTTGAGCAATTGTCTGCTGCTATAAATCTGCACGTGACAAGCCACTTCGTTGAGCTATCATTTGTGGCCAGGTCGCTTCTGAAAAAATAAGCTCGCAACTCAGATGTAAATAGCAGGAGTTTAAAGCCTCGTCACATCACCCGTATGGAGACAATTTGTCTATTGTTTTTAGTGATTTGGTTACCTTTCCTATACTCAGATCGTGTTTTTTTGTATTGTTTGCTGTCGTAACGTTCTGACCCACCCCAACTGGACATCTGTGAAAACGTGCTTTATAGCTAATCGGATTCCTCCCGTATAAATACATATTCTGATTCTTTGTTTTTTTTCATCATTACGATACTCCTCATACATTGAATTGCATCGCATTGCATCTCTCTGGCATATTTGTATAAAAAAAATTACGTGGAGCGATTGATAGCAAGATATGTGAAGAATCCGTTGTGGATTCTTCACAACGGGGCTAACGATAGTCTTGTGTTATGTATTGTATAGTTTGGTGTTGAACTAGGAGCTATATCGAGCAGAGATGGTCCTTGCCGATAAATATCTGGGAGTTCATCAGCGTTGTGTCAAGCAAAGCCCGGCTGCTGGTGAAACACCGAGTGTCAAAGCCGGTCCAGAGTTTTGTTTGTGTCAAACCAAAGCTGCTGATACGATGCACTCCCAGTAAGCCGTGCAGCTGATGGGATGTGTAAAAAAGAAACTTGATTTTTTTTATGGGCAGGAACAGATATGCAAAAGGAGGCATATTGCCTGCCATGCTCAATCTACCGCTGGATTGTCGACAAGGAATGGACACGTGCATCGTGTACACCGCGAGCGTAAAAACCCGATTATAAATCCTCGATTCGATGCATCGCGACGCCTCTGTGAGGCAAAACAAACCGTCCGCCATGTGGAGTTCAAAGTGGGCTAGATCCTTACCACCACAACAACACCACCACCACAACACCACCACCACAACACCACCACAACACCACCACTACAACAACACCACCACCACAACACCACCAACACCACACCACTACCACAACACCACCACCACAACACCACCACTACAACAACACCACCACCACAACACCACCAACACCACACCACTACCACAACACCACCACAACACCACCACTACAACAACACCACCACCACAACACCACCAACACCACACCACTACCACAACACAACCACACCACTACCACAACACCACCACCACCACACCACCACCACACCACCACCACCACCACACCACACCACCACAACACCACCACCACACCACCACACCACCACCACAACACCACCACCACCACCACCACCACACCACCACCACCACCACCACAACACCACCACAACACCACCACAACACCACCACCACACCACTACCACCCCACCACCACCACAACACCACCACCACCACCATCACACCACCACCACAACAACACCACCACCACGCCACCACCACGACACCACCACCACTCCACCACCACGACACCACCACCACTCCACCACCACCACACCACCACCACAACACCATCACAACACCACCACCACACCACTACCACCCCACCACCACCACAACACCACCACCACCACCACACCACACCACCACAACACCACCACCACGCCACCACCACGACACCACCACCACTCCACCACCACGACACCACCACCACTCCACCACCACCACACCACCACCACCACACTACCATCACACCACCACCACCACACCACCACAACACCACCACCACCACCACCACACCACCACAACACCACCACCACATCACCACACCACCACAACACCACCACCACCACACCACCACAACACCACCACCACCACACCACCACCACAACACCACCACCACACCACCACAACACCACCACAACACCACCACACCACCACCACACCACCACACCACCACCACCACACCACCACAACACAACCACAACACCACCACCACCACCACACCACCACCACCACACCACCACACCACCACCACAACACCACCACCACAACACAACCACCACAACACCACCAACACCACCACCACTACACCACCACCACACCACCACCACAACACAACCACCACAACACCACCAACACCACCACCACAACACCACCACCACACCACCACCACACCACCACCACACCACCACCAACACCACCACAACACCACCACCACACCACAACACCACCACCACACCACCACCACAACACCACCACCACAACACGACCACCACAACACCACCACCACACCACACCACAACACCACCACCACAACACCACCACCACTCCACCACCACACCACAACACCACCACCACAACACCACCAACACCACCACCACCACAACACCACCACCACACCACCACCACCACACTACCATCACACCACCACCACAACACCACCACCACCACACCACCACCACAACACCACCACCACACCACCACCACCACAACACTACACCACCACCACAACACCACCACCACACCACCACCACAACACCACCACCACCACACCACCACCACCACACCACCACAACACCACCAACACCACCACCACAACACCACCACTCCACCATCACACCACCACAACATCACCACCACACCACAACACCACCACACCACCACCAACACCGCACCACCACCAACACCACACCACAAGACCACCACCACAACACCACCACCACAACACCACCACCACCACCATCACACCACCATCACACCACAACACCACCACCACACCACCACCACCACAACACTACACCACCACCACAACGCCACCACCACCACACCACCACCACACCACCACCACACCACCACCACGACACCACCACCACCACACCACCACTATCCCGCCCTTCGTGCGCTCTGCACTCCCTTCCCTCCGTCCGACATCGAACTCCTCAGCGGTCGCGCATTCCACGCCACAGCAGCCGATCAATTTACACTTTAATTGCGACTATTATCTGCGGCTCGCACTAAAGACTGGTGGGATAAGACGAGGTCACCTCTGCGCTGCGCAACACTTCCAACCTCACCCAACCCCCCTCCCTGTCCTAGCCGTGCTCTCTCCCTGCCCCTCTGGGTGAGAGCCGATATCTTGCCAAGGCAACAACAACAACAACGGAAGGATCCATCGCATGGCAGCAGCAGCAGCAGCAAGAAGACAAAGGCGATGACGCTGCTGGGAAACACGGCGTTACCTAAACTTAAATTTCGATTTAAAGCTTTCGTGACTGCAGGGATTCATCATCTTGGTTCTTTCGGTAAAGTCACGTAGAATGGAAATAATAAAATAATAAAAATAAAACAAAATTAAATAATTCTCACGACGTTTCGGCCACAACGCAAGTAGCCGTCCTCAGGTGGAAAACAGGTCTGTCGAGGAGACAGAATCATTCAGACTCTGTCTCCTCGACAGACCTGTTCATTCAGATTCTGTCTCCTCGACAGACCTGTTCTCCACCTGAGGACGGCTGCTTGCGTTGTGGCCGAAACGTCGTGAGAATTATTTTATTATGTTTTATTTTTATTACCTAAACTTGTTTAGTTTTTACCAGGTAAGGCCCACTGAGCTAAGTCGCCTCTTTTTCAGAAGCGACCTGGTCACAAATATTAGCTCGACCAAGTGGCTTTTCATCATCACGTGGAAATGTGTAGCAGCCAAACACTTAAAGGCGTGACGTTGATTCTAAATGTGGAGGGAACAATCAGAGGACCCGGAGAAAAAGGCACACGACCATGGAGAGAACAAACTCTAAACACACAGGTGTCAGGGTTCGAGATCCAACCCACGACCTTCTGCGTACCAGGCGAGGTAGTTAACATCCAGCACTATCAAACCTCGGGGTTGTTTTTTCTTGTATTGAATAAAACGAGAAGGGGGGGGGGGGGTGGAGCAGAGAAAACCTTCCTCACGTGACCGCATGGCTCAGAGGCCAGAATAAGCCGAGCTGCAGAAGTAATAGCTAAGGGCGCAGCCCTGCAACTGCTTGCTCACGCCACTGCTGATGGATAGACCCCCATTAGAGGGTGTTCTCCTTCACGCTAGCCAGAGAGAGCACCCACAATTAACGCCACGTACGGAAAATGCCAATCGACCCGAACTGTGGTGCGTCCAATTGATGCGGCCGGGTGGAGAGAGCTGGGACAGACACTGGAAATCAGCGCCGTTGTTTTAAACTTCCGCGTCGAGCGATGGCGATGGTCTCAGTCCAGACACAAACTCTCCGTGGAATCACATTTGACGTTGCACTTTGGGTATATTCCAGCTCTGCACTTTCAAAGCGTCGAGTGCGACGGGTGTACGGGTAAGTGTGACCCTTCTGATGCATTGCATAAGAATGCCACTCAAAGGATGTTTTTGGGAGGGGAGGGAGGGAGAGGGGAGGGGGGAGGGAGGGAGGGGAGGGAGGGGAGGGAGGGGAGGGAGGGGAGGGAGGGGAGGGGGAGGGAGGTCATCGTGAAAAATCTCTGATGGCCCTTCTCGGGCACACGAGGCGCACAGCGCGGCGAGACTTCGGAACGGAAGTGTGTGCGCGCGTATGTTGAACTTCTTTCGCACCGTACGTGACCAACCGTGTTCATCGGAGGTGCGGGGGGTTGGGGGAGGACAACAACACACTACGACATTTAAAAAAAACTGTTCTAAAGAAATGAGTTTTCAAGCTTGACGATTTAAACGTGCAGAGCGCCGGTGGTATCTCATAACAGGGCGCCGACAGTCCAACTGGGATGCGTTGAGGTGGGCGCTAAGGGGGGTTGGGTGGGGCAGTCGGGAGGAGCGGAAAAAAAATAAAAAAACCCCCGTGGGTGGAATTAACTTCCACACACAACACAAACAAATGACATCCGTTTGCCTTGTGCCTCATCATTGCACGCATCAATTGTGCCCTTGTAATTACTTTTCCGCTGCTCGAAGCTTGTCCAGAAATTGGCGGCGAAATTTTGTTAAATTCCGAATGAAACCGCAATGATCATGGGGTCCCCAGCCCGCATAGCTGGCGTGAGAAGGTGAGCGCCTAATGCACCACCACCAAGCCCGCACTGAAGCTTGTTATAACACAACTTTCAAAGCGCTAAGCTCGATCTCCAACATTCGTTTGTTTGTTTGTGTTTATTGTGCGTGCGTGCGTGTGCAGGGGCACACATCTTACCATCACGGGACCTCCCATGCCAGGATAAAAATATGAGAATAGGTTTTACCCTTTCTGGCAATAAAACAGCTGTGGTAAGATATTAAAACACCGAACTGAAACCCTTTGCAAGGAATCATGTCTGCATGCACCACATATATCTGTAGTGAACATGAAAACAAAAAATACGCTCTGGTAGGAAATGCACCAGTTTCAAAGACAATCCATATACGACCAGAGCATGCTTTTTTGTTTGCATGTTCACCTTGCAAAAGGTTTCTGTTTGGTGTTTTCACATCTTAACATTGCCGGAAAGGATAAACCCTATTTTTACATATTTTATCATCTCTGCAAAACTCCGCAACGGGGTGCGGTAGTGTAGGGGTCATCGCGCTGCGCTACGAACTTGTCGACCCAGGTTCGATTCCCGCTCACGGCCAACACCAGTTACGATTATCTGAACCGGTCCTGGGCCTCTCCTAGGTCGACTTAGCCTCAAATGAGTGTCTGGTGCGGTGTGTAAACACCGCCACTAGGGAGACAAAGGCGGGCAGGCGTGGTGTTGGCCACCCACCCCCTCGTGTGCTGTTCCGTCCTTCATAGGTGCTCGCTAACAGCACTTGCCCCAACAATCTGTCAAGGCTACACGGGGTACCTTTGTCTTTGCGTGCGCAGGGGCACATGTATCTTACAAACTCCGCACCGCAGCATTACTTGAGTTTCATTTATTTGGTATAGCCCTGTGAGCCATTTGGCTCTTGAATCGGGTACAACCGCAACAAACAAAAAATAAAAACATGAACCAGAAAAACATCTTAAAGTGACTATGTGCAAACCGAAAAATCCAGGTAAAAAAAAACTGCAAAGTCTTCCAGAAAAAAAACATTTTGCGAAATGTATTCGTAACGCGATGCACGCAGACGATTGTAGAGAGGAAACAAAACAACATTTGCGCTTCCCGCTGACACTGAAAGAGCCAAACTTCGTGAGCAGAGCTGCTCCGTTTGCCTGGACCGAAATAAAAAGTGTTTTTTGCTGCATGAAACACAAACACGCACGCAATCGTCGGTGTCTCTATCAGTGTCGTGCCATCATTAAAGCCGTGCCATCAAATTGTTTTCGCCCAAATCCAGCACGGGCCAGCAAGTGCAACTGATCCTCCAGTGACGAAACGAGAGAGAGAGAGTCGCTGCTCGCAACAGCGAGCTGGGGTGAGACGTGCGGTCACCATCAGCGCTGGCGCAAATTAAATCACGACCGAGGCTCGACCGCTGTGTGCACGTACCTTGAACTTTTTTCGCGCCGTACGTAGCCAACCGTGAGTTGCGTGAGCGAGTGGGTGAGTGTACGTGTGCATGTTGAACTTCTTTCGCACCGTACGTAGCCAACCGTGCTCATCGGAGATGCGGGGGGAAGGACAACGCTTCTTCTTCTTTAGTGCTGCCTAACGGCGTGTGCGACTTCACGATGATATTGGTCCCGGTCTAGCACGGCGTGTAGAGTTTGTGCTGTTGTTAATTGTAGCCATGTTTTGATGTTACTGAGCCATGTCGTTTTTGGCCGTCCTGGTCGTTTTTCCCCTTCGATTTTTCCTTCCAGGATTTGCTTTAAATGCTGGTATTTGTCGTCGTTTCGGGCAATGTGGCCTAGGTAGTAACACTTCCTGCTAATGATGGTCTTCAGCAGTTGCCTGTCAGTGCCCATATCTTGCACAACTTGTGTATTGGTGGTTTTGGCTGTCCAACACACTAAACACACTAAACACAAAAAGCAGTTTTAAAGAAATTCGTTTTCAATCGACGTTTAAAAATGCATAGCTCCAGTGGCTTCCTAACATCGTACACTCCACTCTCTCTCTCTCTCAACTCTCTCTCCTTCCCTTTGTGTCTCTCTCTGATTTGATGCTCTTTCCTGTTCTCGATCACAACTATGGTGGGGCATTCTTTGTTCTTCCTCGTGTTTTATTCTGAAGAGTCTGTACCGTATACGACGACCTCCTCCATCCTGGTTCCGTCTATCACTTTAGCGATCGTCGAAGACACAGCACACACACGTTTTATTTTTATAAGCTACGGTCACATCGTCGCCGTCATCATCATCATCATCATCGTCGTAACGTTAATCACGTGTCCCACTCCAGTGCGTCTCCAGACTTTTTATTTTGTTGTTTACCCATCTCAGCGCATGCCGATGATATCGGTGCAGCCGAGCCCGCAAGAGGTGCGAACGAATTTGCGAAACGTCTCCGTGGCAGAACCCCCCCCCCCCACTTCCCCCAGCATGTTTCCGTGTCTTCCGAGTCATTTTCATTTTTTTCGCTTTCTTCCAGCCGTGACGGATCGATGCTCCCCGACCGGCAAATTAACCCGCGATCCATCACGTGGTGCACCGCTCACTCGGAATCCGTTTTGCCTTATTAGCGCTCCAATTCGCAACAAACCCGTGGCTGAAACTTGATTAAAACAAAGTTAAAAGGGAGCGCTCATGCAGTAGTTATGTTTTATTATTAAACTACAAACGCGAACCGATCCTCGTGGTGAACAGTCGAACCCGAAAACGCGAATTATTATTTTTTAATCGAATTTTTTCTCCCAGTTGTGGACGTCTATTGCCATCCACCCACCCACCCATCCACCCCGTCACCCCCGGGGCAGAGGCCAATCCTTGCCAAGTGACCCAATTCGAGCCGATGACTAAAGCCTGCCAACGTGGGATCATTCCGATTCAAGTATAAGAATAGGCGTTGCCCTTTCTGGCAATAAAACAGCAGGCGTGAAGATGTTGAAACACCAAACAGAAACCTTTTTGCAAGGAATCGTGTCTGCATTAACCGGTGTTAGACCAGAGAACGCCAAAAGGCGAACAGCACAAAGGCAATGCAATATCAGGGCATTCATATTCCGATTCAAGTCCACAAATGTGGCATCATTCTGACTCTAGCAGGAGTGGGCAACCTGCAGCACTGGGGCCGCATGCGACTCTTTAGGGGACTGCTTCGTGACACCATTATTTATTATGTATTAAGGGCCCAACGTCGAGTATTCTCGTGCATTGCGGCTCTTGCAATATTTAGGTTCTTCCTGAATTCTAAAAATATGGCTCTTCTTTGTTGTTTTGGCTGCCCACCCCTGGACTAAAGCCTGCCAATGTGGCATCCTTTCCGATTCTAGCCAACACACGTGGCACCATTCCGATTCGAGCCAACAAACGTGGCATCTAGATTTGAAGTTTTCGTGACTGCAAGGATCCATACTCTTTGGTTCTTTCGGTAAAGTCACGTAGGTGAAAATAAAAAGAATAATAAAAATAAAAATGAAAATAACTAAATTAAATCACGACGTTTCGGGCACAACACAAGCGTCCGTCATCAGGTGGGGACAACCAACAGCTAAAACAGTTGCTGAGGTATGCCGAAGAGATGACTCTGACAAGGGAGTAGTGACCGAGCCACAAATGATAGCTAAACGAAGTGGTTTATCACCTGGAAGTTTATTGCAGCCACATTCTGCAAAGGCGTGATGTTGATTCTAAATGTGGAGGAAACAACAGGAGGACCCGGAGAAAAAATCCACACAACCACGGGGAGAGAGAAAGAGACATGCGAACTCCAAATACACAGAGAGTCAGGGTCCGGATCAAACCGACGACCTCGTGTATACCAGGCGAGGTAGTTCATATCTCGCTACCGTGGCTGCTGTTGTGAAGTTGTGTCCCTGACAAGTGATGCACGACCCACGTAAGATACAGCATGAGCGCGAGAATGAGAAAAGAAATTAGGGAACACAGCGCACGGACGATTACAAAATTCCGAACAAGCGATGGGAACACGAAAGAACGAGGACGTTTATGATTGGTAAATCACAAATATAATCAAAACATTCATTTTATACTGGAGGAATCCGATGAGCTATGAAGCTATTTTTTTCACAGATGTCCATTAGGTCGGGAAAGGTGGAACCTCATGTCATGCATGCTGGAGAAAATCCATGCAGATGTTTTAGCAAAAAAAAAAAGTCTGAGCTTAAAAAGTTGTTTTATTATTTGTGCTTGTGCAGCAATGCCAATGAAGCCAGCAGCAGCATCATCATCATCATCGCGTTATTTGTGCCTCGCATTGAGATGAGAGTCACAGAATCTCTCTCGCCTGTGGTTGATTCCAATGCATCGGGCACGCGCTGTGGAAGCTCGCTCGAGACTTGCAGTTTAAACAAAGTGACGTCGAAAAGGAACAATTCATACGCAGAGAATACGCCTCCATCCGATATGTGTGCGTTCCACGTGCAAAAAAATCACGTGTTTTTTTTACGCATTCCATCAACCAGCCGCACGGCCTTCTGGGCGTGGATTTTATTAAGCAGAATTGGTTCGACACGAGCAAAACGCTGCAACGGTTTCAACACCCAATGTCTCATCTCAGCAAAGTCGGGCTTGCTTGAATCGATGCTGGTGAACTTGCAAATGTTATGGGCAAGGACCCCGTGTAAGATATGGGTAATGCTTCGAAGCAAAACTTGTTGAACCAATGCTCCTGAAAATATTTACTCCCGGTACGATGAAGTATGGTCAAACAAAACCCTCATGACCGACATTGCCGTGGAGCGGTTTTCATCCAGAAGTGTATTGACAAAGGGCTGAAAATTAATAATCATTATTTGCAATAATAATAATAACAATGTGTTATTCTTGCAAAGTGTATGCAACGAGTCCCAATGACCCCCAACAGCCACTCGTGGCCGCGACATTCACCACAGCAGTTCATGGGATCTCAAGGTGGCCCGGTAGGTGGCAGCACAGCAAGCTGGTTGCTTACCTTTCTATACGGAATTTTTAAATCCTTTATATTAAGTTCACTTGCTTGCTTGCGCGCCTATGACCGTGCCAATCTTTCGGTCGTTTTTTAGCCCACTTCCCGTGATCCAATCGAGCTGACATTTTGCACACAGACTCGTTGTGCGTGACAATGTAATTTCGTTAAAAAAACATTTGCAAAATTTTACACTTTTTAGGATTTTTTTTATATTTAATTACCAATTGCTTAATGGTGACAGGCAATCATCTGACCCATAGGTGGCAGCCATCTCAAGCCAGAGGACGAGAGGACTCTAGCCGCCACGCATATAAAGGATTTATAGTCAAAAACTTAGTTTTTACGGGTTAATTTTTTTATTGTTGTTGATGAGCATTTAACCTCTCACCCCTCCCCCCCCAAGACGAGCATCACATTGCCACCACCGTGTCCACGCCGTGACACACAAAAAAAGCAAAAAAAAAACACAAAAGGGAGTGGTGGCTCTATTGGATTACAGGTCAATAATCGGCGTGGCGATGTCACGCCGTGAGAAACGCTATCGGGGGAGAGAAAACAGAATGCAAACACATTTACCTCTCATAGAGCCCCACGCGCTGGCGTTTGTTTGGAAGGGGGGGGGGGTTCATTTGATAAAATTAGAAATCGTTACGCTGACAAATTGCTTTCTCCTCCCTTTCATTACTTATTCACAGCGGCGAGTGATGTTTTGTTTTGCTTCCGTAATGCACCGTGGATTGTAATTAACCCACTTGGCCGGTAATTTACACGTGTCTGTCTGTGTGTCTGTGTTTGTCTGTCTGTCGGTGTGTTGGCCACCCGACCCTTCATAGGTGCTGCTCGCTAACAGCACTTGCCCCTACAGTCTGTTACAGGCTGCACGGGGGCATCTTTTGTCTTTGCTTGCACGTGCGATCTTGTGCAAAATCCGCGCTCCCACGGACCTGGCCACCCGAGTTCGATTCCCGCTCACGGCAAACACCAGTGACGATTATCTGAACCGGTCCTGGGCCTCCCCTAGGTCGACTCAGCCTCAAATGAGTACCTGGTGCGGTGTGTAAACATCGCCACTAGGGAGACAAAGGCGGTCGGGCGTAGTGCTGGCCACCCACCCCCTCGTGTACCGTTCCGGCCTTCATAGGTGCTCGTTAACAGCACTTGCCCCTACAGTCTGTTAAGGCTATACGGGGGATCTTTGTCTGTCGGTCTGTCGGTGTGTGGGGGAGCGGTGGTGTATCGGTGAACGCGCTGCGCTCTTAACCTGGCGACCAGGGTTCGATTCCCGCTCACGGCCAACACCAGTGACGATTATCTCAACCAGTTCCTGGGCCTCCCCTAGGTCGACTCAGCCTCAAATAAGTACCTGATGGCGATGTATAAACCTCGCCACTCGGGAGACAAAGGCGGCCGGGCGTGGTGTTGGCCACCCACCCCCTCGTGTGCCACAGTGCCGGCCTTCATAGTTGCTGCTCGCTAACAGCACTTGCCCCTACAGTCTGTTACAGGCTGCACGGGGGGCATCTTTTGTCTTTGCTTGCACGTGCGATCTCGTGCAAAATCCGCGCTCCCAATGTCAGGTGAGAGACACTGACGCATGCGTGGATTGCTCGGGGACGGAATAAACAATAAAATGTGAGCGGCAAGGAAGCGAAAATCTCCAGGGAGCCCAACGATGCATCCGGCGAATTAAAGGGCAATCAATTTGCATTGTATTGCAATCGCATCGCGAGAGGGTTTCAGAGCTCAATGCGCATTGATTGAGCGCGTTATCCTGCGCGTTATCACCCTTGCAGTTGCGGGTGACGATAGCACGGCCCGTGCCAATACCCCCCCCTCCCCCCCACACACGTATATCTATCATTTATATTCGTTAATGGGTCGTGCGCACGCCGCGTGTGGCGGCTAAAGCGGGCCGCGCTAAAAAAACTAAGGGCAGTTCGCGGGTCGTGTCCATCCCGCGCACTGTAGATTCAAATACAAAGGCAAAAGATCCCCCTGGTCAAGTATAGTCTCTTTGTGGAGGGGGGGGCAAGGGCAAGTTCAGTTAGTGAGCACAGATGAAGACCGCCTTTGTCTCCCCAGTGCTGCCGTTTTCACAAAGTACTCGTATTAAGGCCGGGACCAATTCAGATATTCGCCGCTGCTATTGGTCGCCAGTGTGGGGGGACTCGAATTCGGGATTTTCTTTGCACAACGCGCTGCCCACCGACACCGCCACCGCTCCCAAGAGCCGCCAGCCGCCCAGAGTCGGGGAGGTCACGCTCCGATTTCAGCCTCGCATTCACTCACCCGGCCACGGCACATCACAGACACGGCTCTTCGCCTGCCGTCTCACGCACACGCGAGCACTCCGTAGCTGTGACATGAATTCCTCGTTCTGGAGAGTTTACGGGTGACACGCGTGTGGTGTGTGTGTGGTGTGTGTGGTGTGTGTGGTGTATGTGGTGTGTGTGGTGTGTGTGGTGTGTGTGTGGTGTGTGTGAGACACAAGTGGTAGCGTCGTGGTTAGCGCTACGCTGCGCTCCGAACCTGGCGAGCCGAGTTTGATTCCCGCTCACGGCCGACAACAGTGACGATTATCTGAGCCGGTCCTTGGGCCTCTCCTGGTGCGGTGTGTAAACACCGCCACTGGGGAGACAAAGGCGGTCGAGCGTGGTGCTGGCCACCCACCCCCTCGTGTACCGTTCCGGCCTTCATAGGTGCTCGCTAACAGCACTTGCCCCTACAGTCTGTTCAGGCTATACGGGGGATCTTTGTCTTTGTGTGTGACACAAGGCCATCTATCCTCATCAAACGAGCCCGTCCCTGAGTCTTGCTTTAGGTGCCAGAGTCAATAACCCCCCCCCCCCCCCAACGTCGATTTCAGAGAGTGATGCGTATGCGTATCGATTGTCGTGCATTTTGGTGTCACGGGTTTAAACATCTGTGCACTCCACACACGCACACGCACGCACATACGAACGAACACGCGAAAACACAACAAAGACAAATACCCCCCCCGCCCGTATAGCCTTAACGGACTGTTGGGGCAAGTGCTGTTAGCGTGCGCTGATGGAAGGCGGCACGGCGCAACGATGGGTTGGGATGGTGGGTGGCCAGCACCACGCCCGGCCGTCTTTGTCTCTGAGTGGCGATGTTTACACAGCGCCCCAGTTACTCATTTGAGGCTGAGCCGACCTAGGGAAGGCTCGTGGCCGGTTCAGATAACCGTCTATGGTATTGTCTGTGAGCGGCAATCGAACTGGGTTCATAGCGCAGCGCGCTAACCGCTACACTACCGCTCCCCACAAACACAGACACACGCATTTGCAAAGCCACACAGAAACACGTGTACACGCGCACACACTCAAGAAAACGATACACCATATAGCCCAGACAAAGACGATTATCACCACCCCCCCCCCCCCCATAGCCTTAACAAACTTGTGGGGCAAAGGGCTGTTAGCGAGCACCTTTGAAGAGCAACGCAGCACGCGAACGGGTGGGTGGTCAGCACCACGCCGACACACACGCACACAAGACAGAGTTCCCCCCCCCCTGCATAGCCTTAACGGACTGTTGGGGCAAGTGCTGTGAGCGAGCAGCACCCATACACACACTCACGCGCACACACATTGCCTTCCCTACAAACACACGCACACAAAAACATGTGCACACTAACACACACACTCACACGCGATCCAGACCACAGCACCACACTCGGTGGGAGGTCGCTCATTCTCCTCTGCTGCCCCCAAGTCCGGAACTCCCTTCCTCCCCCAAGCCATTCGACCTCCTGATCCTATTCATGTCCCAGGCTCAATAACTTCATTTTTTTCCCCCCACCGCCTGTGATTGGCCGCCTCTCTGCAATGAATATGCCCAGATTTTGTACAGCATCTTCAGATGTGGTCGATTGTATGTCGTATATCTACGCGCAGCCCTTTTGTCATTCCACTGCTGGATGAGGCTCTTCACCCCCACCCCCCACCCATCACCCATCACCCACCCCTGTGCGGGCCGTGAGCGTTGTTTGACCATACTTCACCACACTGGTCAGTGCGAGTTGGTAACGGCAAAAATCATAAAAGTTCTGTGGTCTACATGACACACCGATGGAGTTTGCTGTCCTGCCCTCTCTACCTTCCACCACAAAAAGCCAGTAAATCCATATGGCAACCTGTTTGTACATTGCGGTCACCAATCCATGCGCATATCTGCTTAGTTTACTCTCTGTTTACATCTGAATATATGTGGCACACGCGGCGTGATTGGTTCACAGGCTTAGGGCGCTCCATTAATCGGTGCTATATACGATCTGCTCTGAATTGTGGTTCAGAATTGTGGTCATTGAACGGGTCAGATGTGGCCATTAAGGAAAAAATATATACAGGACAGAACTGCCGAAGAGTGCGCACAGAAGCGCTGGGAGACACGCGTTTGGAATGACATTACAAGATGAAGATGAACACGTGGTTTTGAGGACATACGCAAGTTCGTGATAATCGTTCGAACTGTGAATAAAAAGTATGGGCTTGGGCGGGAGCCGTAACTCGAAGTGATGATGGTCAAACATTCTTTTCGAGAGGGGAGATGGAGCGATGGAATCAACTCGTGGAGGGATTCTAGGTGGGCCGTGAATTTAATTGCAGAATCGCGGCATTTGGCGACAGCTTAAGGGGAGGAGGACTTCGGGCAGCAGGGGATCGATCATGGCTGATGATGACGATTAAAGCATTTTACCCAAAACCCCCTCGCTCCCCCCGCCACCCACAAAGACAAAGACCCCCCGTATAGCCTTCGCAGGCTACTGGGGCAAGTGCTGTTAGTGAGCATACGAGGGGGGTGAGTAGCCAACGCCACGCCCGGCCGTCTTTGTCTCTCCAGTACGAATTGCTTACACACCACACCAGGTACTCATGTGAGGCTGAGTCGACCTCCGTGGAGGTCCAGGACCGGTTCAGATATTCGTCACCGATGTTGGTCGTGAGCGGGAATCGAACTGGGGTAGGTCGTGTTTAATTGTGCGGTGTGTTAACGTCCCCCCCCCCCCACCAAAAAAAACAAACAAAGGCAAAGATCTCCCGTATAGCCTTAAGAGCCTGTTGGGGCAAGTGCTGTTAGCGAGCACACGGCTCACTCGAGAGCAGGGAACCGCTCGAGCCCCACGCGTCGGAAATATTTAGTTTCATTCATCAATTTCGTTTTTTTTTACATTTCACCAGTTAAGGCCCACTGAGCTAAACAGCTGCTAATTTTTTTTATCTCCCAGAAGCGAGCTGGCAATCACAAATCCCAGCTGAACAAAGTGGCTTCTATCACGTGGAAATTTATAGCGGCCAAATAATCGACACGCACGCTGATTTTAAACGTGGAGGGGAAACCGCAGAAGAAACCACGCGACCACGGAGAGAGAGAGACACAGCAAACTCCAAATATACAGCAGAAGGCGTCCGGGTGGGGAATCGAACCCACGAACCTCCTGCATACCAGGCGAGGTAGTTAACATCTCGCCACCGCGGCGCTCAAGGAAGCCTGCAGCTCGCCAGCCAGACGCGACCCGCGACTTCATTTCACGCGATTGTGATCTATGCGAAGACACCACGGTCACACCGCGCTTAGAAACGACCCACCAACGATTTTCATCCGCGATTTCCAGCGTATTGGCCGTGCGGGACTCATAGGAAACTAACGGGGGGATTATTTTCCAACCCGGCAATGTACATCGCGGTTGTGTGTTTTTGTTTTTGTTGTTGTTGTTTTTGTGTTGCGCTCGATCGCCTCTAAAGGCGAGCCCCAATCATCTGCGTCGTTGTTACTGGATGAGGCTATAATGCGGCTCGTATCCATCCACGTGCGGTTTGACCGGCAAAGGATCGACCGTCCACGTTCAGCCCTCGGTATGACACAAAAAAAGCTCCCACCCCTCACAACCCTCCCACCCAGCTCTGGCTCTTAAACAGCACGAAGCATCGTCCCGTTCGTTAGCACTGGATGGGGTGGGAGGGGGGTGGTCAACGACACCAAGCCTGTCGCGACCCAAGCGGCAGCGCTTGCAGCTTCACGCGAGCTTGCCGCCCTGCTGCCCGGCGATGAGAGCGATTGGATGAGACTCGTCGGATGACGCACGGAGCCATCCGTGCGCCCTGTTATTACGAATAAAATGCATTGCAAAGTGCTGGTGCGTGTGAGCGGTGGGCGCGTACGCGCATGCGTTCATAGGCACTCGCTAACAGCACATGTCCCTACAGTATCTTCTTGGTTCTTTCGGTAAAGTGACTTTACCGAAAGAACCAAGAAGATGAATCCCTGCAGTCACGAAAGCTTTAAATCGAAATCCCTACAGTATGTTGAGGCTATACGGGGGATATTTATTTGTCTTTGTGTGCGCGCGCGTGTGTGGGCGCGCACACGCGCTACGAACCCGGCGATCCGAGTTCGAATCCCGCTCACGGCCAACACCGGTGATGATTATCTGAGCCGGTTCTGGGCCTCCCCGAGGTCGACTCAGCCTCAAATGAATACCTGGTTCGGTGCGTGAACACCGCCACTGGGGAGACTAAGGTGGCCGGGCGTGGTTCTGGCCACCCACCCCCTCTTGTGCCGTGCCTGAATTAATAAATGATCGCTATAACAGCACTTGTCCCAACCGTCTGGTAAAGGCTATTGCGTGTGAATGTAGGGTGGATCTGTAATATAGCGATGAGCTCCTCCACTTCGTTACGAACCCGGCGACCCGAGTTCGATTTCAGCACATAGCCTACCTCGGGGACGAATATCTGAATCGGTGCTGGGCCTACCGTAGGTCGACTTAGCCTTAAATGAGTACCTGTTGCGATGTGTAAACATCATCATTGGGGAGATAACGACGGCTGGGCGTGGTTCCTGCCACCCCATCCCATCATGTGCCGTGCCCCCGCCTTAATAGGTGCTCGCTAACAGCACTTGCCCCAACAATCGAGTACAGGTACACTATTCTATGCGCACGCCTGTATCAATAAGTATGCATGTGCACGTGGGTACGTTTATAATCGATGCGCGTGAACGCGTGCGCACGCGTGCACGTGCGAATTTGTGAACGCGCCTTGTGGACGCGCGTTGTGTGTACGTGAGACGCGTTCCGGCTTTTGCGCTCGAAAATCTGCACTTTGTCTACGATGGAGTTGCTCGTGTACGTCTGCACGCTTGTGTGCGCACACGTGTGCGTAACCGGCGAGCGTGTACGCACGTGTGCATCCGTACGCACGTATGCGCCACACGTGCGTTGTGACATCGACTCTCGGGCGAAGGCAATGCACGATCGGTGAATGCCTGAACAAGCAAACAGATTGAGTGAGCAGCAGACAAGGGAAGGGCAGCGGCGACATTCAATATGAGACACAGATGGAGGAGCATACACAGAGAAGATGAGACAGCGAGAGAGCCGGAGGAGAGAACAGGGAACAGAGAGAGAGAACAGGATACACAGACACAGAGAGAACAGGAGACACGGTGAGACAACGTACGAGAAAGAGGAGACATACAGCGACACGGACAGAACAACAGACAAGTTACAGAGTCACGGAGACAGAAAGAACAGGACATACAGCCCTCGAGAGCAAGAGACTGACAGAGAGAACAAGAGAGAGAGAGAGACAGAGAGAGAGAACGAGTGACAACCAGAAACAAAGCCACGCGCACCGACGGGGGGAGACAGACACAGAGACCGACACGAGACACCGACAGAGATCAACGGATCACACAGACGCACGCGCGCGCACACGCGGAGACGGCTACTCACACGAACGTGTGATAGGCAAACGCCCATCCGCGCGGTCGCTCCAACAGGTTGTAGAGGGAGTTCTGCAGACGGCGGTACCCGGCGTGCCTCCTGGACGCGCGCGCACCCGTCAGCGGCTTGCCGAGCAGAGTCACGCGTGCGTTCACCTCGGCAGAGCCGGGCAGGAGGCTGATGCCGTCTCGTAGGGTGCAAGCGGTGCCGCCGAGACCCCGGGGAGAAGGGCTCATGGGCGAGAGCCTTTCCCGAGAGCCGCCGCGTTCGGCGAGAGAAGCGGAGGCGGACAGCGCTCCGCCGCCGCCGCCGATGCCGCCGGCCGACGAGACGGCACTCGTTCGCCGGGAGTCGAGGAGCCCCTGCGGAACGCCCGTGCCGTTCATGGCCGCGTGCGCCGCGGTGAGTTGCAGGGTGGAGAGTCCCAGGAGCTCAACGGGGTCTTTGTCTCTGACCTTCATCGGAGCCGGCGGTGGCCGCGAGCCATCCGCGCGTCGCGTGGCGCGCCTCGGAGTCTTCTCGCTGGGCGCGCTCCGCTCATTCGGGGCGCGCCCGGCGCGAGGCCGAGACGTGAGAGTAACAGGTAACGTGCGTGTGTGTGTGTGTGTAATGCGTGTGTGTGTGTGCGTGTGTGTGCGTGCGTGCGTGTGTGCGTGTGTGTGTGTGCGTGTGTGTGTGTAATGCGTGTGATGTGTAGTTGGTGGAAATCACGCGTGGCTGGTATTATTAGAATTGAGTATTGCTACGACCGCTACTTAAAAGAAATCGATTAAAACGCGGACATTAAACGCAAATCAATCGGCGCAAAATAAAACGCAGGGTATAAAAAAAACAACAATGAATAAAATCGCGGCGCATTTCACTCCATCCTAGCAGCAGCAGCAGCAGCCTCCCATCGCTCTCGCTGCTTCCACGACGGGCGCAGGCTCATCCTGCTGCTGCTACTGCTGCAGCTGCAGCTGCTGCGTGGTGGAGCAGGCGGCAACGTGCACCACAGTTGGTGCCCTGTCCAGCTGCTCCGCTCCATTGGCTGTGGGGGTAAGGGGGGGTGTGTGTGGGGGTAAGGGGGGATGTGTGTGTGGTGGTAAGGGGGGGGGGGTGTGTGGGGGTGTCGCTCTCTCTCTCTCTCCGGAGCGCACCTCTCCTCTTCCTCCTCACCACCGCAAGCCACTCCGAGGAGCGAGCGATGTTGTCTCGCACTCGGCTCCAGACTCCACACACCACACTCCACACACCACAAACCACACTCCACACTTCACACACCATACTCCACACTCCACACACCATACTCCACACACACCACACTCCACACTCTACACACACCACACTCCACACATCACACTCCACACACACCACACTCCACACACCTCCACACTCCACACACCACACTCCACACTCTACACACACCACACTCCACACATCACACTCCACACACACCACACTCCACACACTCCACACTCCACACTCCACACATCACACTCCACACTCCACACACACCACACTCCCCACTCCACACTCCTCAACACTCCATACACCACACACCACACTCCACACACTCCACACTCCACACACGTACACACTCCACACTCCACACACCACACTCCACACTCTACACACACCACACTCCACACATCACACTCCACACTCCACACACACCACACTCCACACACCACACTCCACACACCACACTCCACACTCCTCAACACTCCATACACCACACACCACACTCCACACTCCACACACTCCACACTCCACACACCACACACACACCACACACACACGACACTCCACACTTACACACTCCACACTTACACACTCCACACACACACACACACCACCACCACACACCACACACCACACACCACACTCCACACTCCACACACCACACACACACACACACCACACACACCACACACACCACACACACCACACACACCACACACACCACACACACACCACACTCCACCCTCCACACACCACACACACACACCACGCCCCACACACACTCCACACCACATGCAGGTCATTTCCCTAAACCTGCTGCGTAGGTTCTTGCGGTTTGCGCTGGCGATGTGTATTCCCCCACCTCTCCCCCCCCCCCCCCCGGTCATATTGACGCGGTGTTCCTCTGCACGATGTCCGACGTTTCGCTGCACGTGATTTTAGTGCGTCTACAGGAACCATGAGAGAGCTTCCCAACACGTGGGAGCCATTTCATCAGCAACTGGCCGATGAAGATGTCACTCAGCACGTGGAGCGAAACGTCGGACATCATTCTCTTCTCCCTATAGTATCCGAGATGCGTCCGCTATTGTGTATATATATATTTTGTTTTCTTTACAGCGGATACGCGCGGCCAATTTGCGGATCATCCTCCGCCGATGTGAGGATCCGCAAAGTTCGTACCCCACATCGCCGCGAATGAAAAGAGTTCTGCTGTGATCACCGTGGGGAATGGACACGCGGTCGAATTTAAAACCAAGTCCTCAAGAAGTCCTCGAAACCCTCGAATCCCAGGGCCCATTGGGCTGGCCTCGATGAGCCAAGACTGCGTTTGGCACTTGCCCCAGGGAACATCTTCGTCTTTGCGTTGGACTGCACACGAGGGGATTGAACAAGTGATCAACAGAGGCCCCCACATGGCCGTAATTCGGCCAGGCATCTGGTTGCCTGGGGTCGGTGCATCACGCGTAGATTGAGCCGTAACTCGCCTGTATACGGCGGTACAGCAAGTAGGTTAGCTTTCGTTTTGTTTTGACGGGCCATCTGTGCGGCGGATTTTTCAGCCGTTCTCCTCTCATACTCGTGGGGGTTTTCTCCGGACACGAACGGGTTACACCACTCTGGATCTAGCCGAGCCGGGGATGTCAAGCCCAGTCGCGAGGTTCACGCGCGGACGCAATAACTGCGATTTCGCGGTAATCCGGTGTTCTGGGCCTCCCCAAAGTCGACTTAGCATGAAATGAATACATTGATGGGGTGTTTACAATATGAGCAGGGGAGAGACGAAAGCGGTTTTGTTGGGGTTGTGCGTCATACAGACCCCAGTCGGACTTAATAGGAGCTCGCTAACAGCACTCGCAGTCTGTGTAACACTCCGCAGTGGGGTGGGGGGTGCAAATGTAAATATTTACGTGCGATGTTAATTATTTAAAATATATATATACTTAAAGACAATAAAGTGGTTCTTCAAGTATAAATAAAATAACGCGCCTGTCAAGTGGCCTAGTTATAGCCCATTGCCATAATGGCTTTCCAGATTTGTCGTCCAAGAGAGAATTTGTTGGTGGAAATATTCGGATCGGCTTCGACTCCTCCGAGACCCATCAGTACGTTGCGTGGCCTGTTGAACAAACGTCGCTGAAGTCACGTAGAATGGAAATAATAAAATAATAAAAATAAAACATAATAAAATAATTATCAAGACGTTCGGCCACAACGCAAGCAGCCGTCCTCAAGTGGAGAACAGGTCTGTCGAAGAGACAGGTGGAGAACAGGTCTGTCGAGGAGACAGACCTGTTCTCCACCTGAGGACGGCTGCTTGCGTTATGGCCGAAACGTCGTGAGAATTATTTTATTATGTTTTATTTTTATTATTTTATTATTTCCATTCTACGTGACTTTACCGAAAGAACCAAGAAGATGAATCTCTGCAGTCACGAAAGCTTTAAATCGATTTTTAAACGTCGCTGAGTTGTCCGATGTTATAGGCAAGTACACTCCATCAACAACACGGGCACCATTCACTGCGGCACAGCGAACAGCGCATCACCTTGTGGGAAGATGTTGTCCCAGAACAACTTCTACTCATCAGCTCGCCACATTGAAGGACCCGGTCACACCACGGGCGGCTAAAATCCCAATACAAACCCAGGATCTCAACAATTCCGGCCCTGTGCTCTGATTCCCAGAACCACCGTATCACCTCGCACCAATAATTATCATTTACACTCCTTGTAAATCCACAGTGTCAGTCGTGTTGATTGTCTGACCATACTTCACCACGCTGGTCACTGCGTGTTGGCGACAAGGGTGGCACAGTCGGGTTTTTTTACAATCGGGTTTAATTGTCTTTTTATATTAAACCCGATCATCTGAGATTGGGAGAAATCCGGTTTAATTGGTTCTTATTGCAGAACCGCACTTCTCAACGATGGGCTTCGTCCATTCCAAGCTAAAGGAACTCACTGGCGCCCACGATTGTGGAGAAGCTCGTGTTCATCACGACCAACCTGCCCGCATTCTGCGACTACCCCGTGCCCGACGGCCCCGAGTACGATAGCAGCACCGACGAGGAAGCAGACTAAGCCTATCAGAGTTTCGTATTCATTAAACCAGGTTTTAATTCCCCGAAATCGGGTTTAATTGTATTAAAGAAAACCCCGATGCCTGCCGCTGGAAAAATCGGGGTTTTCCACCCATGGTTGGCGAGGAGTTAGGCGGCGAACATTCACTCGTTTCAAATGATCAATCCCCGCCGATGTTACATCCGTGGCCGTGCAGTGCGCTAACCACTGCGCCACCGCTCCACCCCACCGACCCCATGGGCATTATACGTTCGCGTTTTACAATCGCACAAGTTTTTGGGAATTGATTTATTCCGGCCAAATTGTAATTCTGCTTGTCTCGATGAGCGCTCACCTGGGCGACGACACAAAGCCTGTCAGCCAAATGGATTCATTCATATATGCTAATCCGGGATAAGTCCCCCTACAAAGAGGTTTTGGGGGGGGGGGGGTGTGAGCGAATAACAATGCCACCGAACATTCATGCGAATCACCATTTCCTGTTTGCGCGGACGAACGGTGTGCGTATTATGCCGTAATCTCGCGTTACAACCAAACCACCGACCGCCAACATTCCATCGGCATCCAATAATCCTTCACCCCCCAGCCCTCCCGCATTTACCGCGCCCATCGATTGTGTTGGGAGGAGGGAGGGGGGCACAAGTCGGATTAACGGAGCGCATCCGAATCAAACACCCCCCCCCCCCCAAGCACTCTGGGGCAAGACACGAGCCACCCCCCTGTCGGCCACTGTGGCCAAGCCCTCGGCGTCGGCTAATGGAGCGCGTGTCGTCCTTCACGACTCACGGACTCGTCCCCGCACGCAGTCTACGCCGCGATTTAATGAGGCGAACATTGAACGGGGTGGGGGGGTGGTGTGTGGAGGGGGGGGGGCACAGCCGTCTCTACTATCCCGTGTCCCCGCATCCCCTCCCTACCTCGCTCCACCTTGCACACACGACGCGCGGTTGATTGTTTGCTGTCGCCGTTGTGGGCAGGTAAAGGTGCTGCCCTGCAATTCGTTGCGCGCGCCGCTGCCTCCCCAACGTGTTGGACCCTCCCCTGCAACAAGTGGGGAGTTATACAATAATAATAAAAAAACATAACAAATTAATTCTCACGACGTTTCGGCCACAACGCAAGCAGCCGTCTTCAGGTGGAAAACAGGTCTGTCGAGAAAGCAGAGTCTGAAGACAGACCTGTTTTCCACCTGAAGACGGCTGCTTGCGTTGTGGCCGAAACGTCGTGAGAATTAATTTGTTATGTTTTATTTTTATTATTTTGTTACTTCCCTTCTACGTGATGACTTTACCGAAAGAACCAAGAAGATGAATCCCTGCAGTCACGAAAGAAGCTTTAAATCGAAATTTAAGTGGGGAGTTCTGGAGACCTCCCGCCAACCCCGCCACCCGAGGCAAAGGTACAGCCCTGCAAGTGGCGAGTTCGAGAGCCACCCTCTAGACCAGTGATTCTTCACTTTTGCTGCAGCCTTTGCAAAGTAGTTGTGCTTAATTTGTGTTTTGATGATTTACCTACAAAAAAAATCCTGGCCATGTCTCGCACCTCCAGGGGGTGCGCGCTCCCCATGTTAAGATCCACTGCTTCAAATAATATAAATTAATGTGGGGGGGGGGGGGTGCGATTTAAGACTCTTGTTCATTTCATTGTTTTAACCGCCAACTCGGCATATCCAAGCAGTGACCTCTGGGTTGCAAGTCCAGTGAGCTCATCATAACAGCACGACAGCAAAGCCGTGTAATTATATACAAATACATTTATATTGAATCGTGCACACGCCGGCTGCTTCTCGTTCATGAAATTAAGCGTTCCAACAGCAATGTTCCAAAAAAAAAACGCCGTTAATTGCATGCGCAATACCTACTGTGACGTATGGACATTGAAGGGGTGGTGGTGGGGGGGGGGAGATGTAACAAAAGTCTTGAGATATCCGCGATGCACGTCGTCAAGGTACACGAGACCTCCCCGAGCCATCGGTCCCGAGGTGTAACAATCCATCTAGAGGCACCTGAACCCGAGGCCATTCCGTCGCTCCATCTCCTCGGTGGGGCTGGTGGGGGGTCACATCCTCGCTTGCGCGTTCTCTCCTCTGACCGCCGGCCGGTCTTCTTTCTCGCGTCGTGTGCCGCTAACCCCACTTGCTTTGCGCTCATTCCCCCTGAGCCACGTGCTCCTCTTCCTGCACCCCCCCCACCTCCCTCCCTCCGTGCAATTCCAAGCGTGCGCTTCTCTGTCTCTCTCTCTCTCAGGCTTCTTTGTAAACTCGTCAGCTTTTGTTCCACGTCCTGTCAGCGCCCATGTTTCCGATCCACGTGTCCAGGCAGGTTATATGCGATGATTGAGAGAAAAACAAAACTTTTCTTCGACGAGTCATATTTGTGCGTTTCATTATCGGTTTGACATTTCCGAAGCTACTCAGTCCTGCTCGTGCACGCGTCTTAATGTCATCAGTTTGATCGCATTCCACTTATCATCCAGATACAACTGTTTTTTGCGTTTCGTTTGTTGTCTTTCCCCCGTACCTCCGATTAGCGCGATTGGCTACGCACGGTGCGAAAAAAGTTCAACACACACACATACTGCTTTGGATTTGTGTCCCCTATTTGGCACCATCTCCTTGTTTTATTCATTCTAGGTGACCCATGGTGTGCACTAACTCCAAAACACACGAGTACAAGAATGAGACAGAAAATAAATTACAAGAAAAACACAACGCAAGGATGACTGCAGATTTCACAACATGCAATGGAGCAATAAAACAGGTCTGGCGGGCATTCCGAGCGCGCATATTTTGTTAATCTTTCAGCTTTTGTTCAACACTACTTGTCATTGTACCGTGTGGAAGAGCTACATGTGGCATTCACAGGCGTCGCCGCCCACCTCGAGGCAACGTGACATACTTCACATCATTGTTTAAGGTCGACGACCATGAAGAAGTATTAACAAAATGAAAACATTCTTATTCAGGTACGTGGGTAATAAAATACATTTTTTTTAAATACCTACATGGGATTCTGCCAGTGCTGGAATGATCAGCACACTGGATTTGAAACCCAGAATGCCGCCGGTTCAATTCGATTTCCAGGCTCGGCAGTTGAAACGGTGCCAGTTTCTTAAATTGCTGCCACTGCCTCTGTCCACCCAGCAGGATAAATTCAGATGGAATAGTGCATAGCTCCAGTGGCTTCCTAATATCGGAAGAGCGTTCCAGACGGCCGCAGAAGCGCATCTGAAAACGCGCGATGCAGTGACCACCGTCTTGGTTCGATGGTTCGCTGCCTCTAGAACTACCTCGAGTGGAGGCCCTTCCACCAGCAGTGGCGTCAGCAAGAAATTGCAGGGCTGCGCTTTTACATTTGAAATACATACATTTTGTTGGCCTACGGTATATACATTGTACGTATGCAGACAGTGGCGGGCGATGACCTTCTCGTTCTATTTAGGCATTTGTTCTAATTCATGATTAAATTACACGAACGGGCAGCTAGGCTCACTCCGAGCGCGTCAAAAGGGTACGAGGCGAGGCCGGCACACACAGCACAAGACCTGCCCCGACCCAATGTTATTTATGTGCAACCACAACATTCATTGACGTGGCCTCATAATCCCACACCACGGGGCATTGGTGTCAGGGGTGATGATATTGAAAAATGAAGTAATTAAGCACTGCACTTTTAATATCCCATATCTCTGACCCCCCCACCCACCAACCCCTCATTTAATTATCTCCAGGTACTGGAATCCTGACCCTCAAAATGGTGTTACTGGAGCAAAGAAACACATTGAATTAAAAAAAAAACCTGGCAAATGCCCCATTATTTACAATCTGTAAATTTTACAGTTCTGCAAATCGAGCCGTGCATGGAAATCCTCCGAGAGCTGCGTGAATTATGTGAGGGAGGCGGGGGGGGGAGGTCGAACACTCACTGGGAGATAGGAAAGTGGAGGGGGGGGGCAGAACATGTTCAGTTATGAACTCGCCACTGATGCGAGCCGTAGCCGGGAATCGAACTCAGGTCTCACGTATTGCGTCACCGTTACACCCCCCCTTCCGCCCAAGCCCCAACCTCCACTGAATCCCGTTGTTGTTGTTGCTTCTATAAAGATGTCGAAAAAACTGCCCCCTCAAATGCGGAGAATTGATGGTGGGCTATAATTCGCGCCAGAAATATTTCATTCAATTAAAAAAAACCCTCACTGGCTCCGGGTGATGTGAGAAAATTGGAAAATATGAACGTAATTCACTTCTACAACGGGATATCAATTAGCCCAACCTCGCCGAAGCCACCGGTGTTGCAATTAGTGTTTAAAATAAGCCGTCTCGCAGCTAAACTCCTCGGCAGAAAATTGGGCGAAATTTGTGTTAACAAGCTTTGTTGGAGTGGGGCGATGCGGGACACATGCAAAACGTTACCGGAAAAAAATATATATAATGGCCCCGCTATGGTGGGGCATTTTCGGGGTCCGCAAATTTAGCGGGTAGATTGTAATGTTTTTTCTTTCATGTCACCCTCCACATTTAGAATCAAGATGCCATTAAAGAGTGTTGGGCTGCTACACACTTTCACGTGACGATAAGCCGCTTCGTTGAGCTGCCATTTGTGGCCAGGTCGCTTCTAAAAAAAATTGCTGTTTAGCTCAGTGAGCCTTGCCGGGTAAAATAACAAAAATAAAATTAATCTATAATACAGGTTTTTTGGGTTAGATCGCGGAAATGTCGTTAAATCCGCCACCACCTGACAGCGAATACCTACTATAATCACCCAGGAATGTCTGTCCTTAATGCTCGTGACGTCACCCCACATTGACCAGCCCCCCTCATTAATATTCATGAGCAGGTGACGTCCTCCAAATGGACCCCCCCCCCCCCCCCATTATTATTACCTACTATAATGAGCCAAGAATGTCTGTGTGCAACGCTCTTGACGTCACCCCACATTGATCAGCCCCCTCATTAATATTCATGAACAGGTTACGTCCTCCACATGGACACCCCCCCTCATTAATGAGCAAGTGATGGCCTCCAAATGGACATCCCCTCCCTTCATAATAATAGCAGCTGACGTCACTCCACATGGGGGCCGTGGCGGCTACCCCCCTATCCTCGGCGTCAACTGACAACCCTCACTACAAAGGCAGAACCCTCACGTCACGCGATTTCCGTGACGCTGTTGAGACATCAAAGTAAAAAGGACGTCACGATGAACAAGGGATTATAACCTTTAAATGAAATAAGTCTGTGTCACCGTGGCCTTTACAAATTGCACACGAATGGATGCAATGAATATGACGTCGCGGTCTGCTTTTCGCTTGCAAGTTTCAGATTTACTGCAATACACCCGTCCTTGGACAGGCAAAAGGCGAGTTAGGAAGGTTTGTCAACAGAACATGCCAATTCGTTACTAGTACAGCACACGGGTGTGTTTGAGAGCAAAGCCACAACATTTACAATCCGAGTACGACGTATTGCCAGTAGTTGCAACAGGTGGACAGCCAGGCTTGTGGATAAATCCTTCCGCTGTTCGCCTGATGAAGCTAGTTGTAATTACTGGCGAAACGTCGTACTCAGATAGTAAATGTTGTGGCTTTGCTCTCCAACACACCCGTGTGCTGTACGAGTAACGAATTGGCATGTTCTGTTTACGTGACAACCCTTACTAGTTGGCTGTGTCGGGTGGGTTTAACGACACATTTATATTTGTATACGCGATCTAACCGAAAAAAACTGTATTATGGATATTGGTCGCGAAAGCATGTGTTAAACCAAATTTAATATTTATTGAATAATTAACATTTATTTGGAAGGCGCCTTCCACAGTCTCAAGGATGTGAAAATTGCCCAAGGCTCATTAAAATAAAAAAAACAAGGACTTTTCACTTATTCAAGTAATCGTCTCATCAGTTTCACGATATCCTAGGTGGCCAGACCAAGAAACATCATTGTGATTGTTACAGGACTCGGAGAGAATGCGGAACAATCCCTTTGAGCGAACGAGGAAACGTGCAAACCCAGCAGCGATAGTAATAAAAGGCAGCATGATGTCTGTCTATGTACATGTTTATTTAGACGGGGGTTTTTGAGGGCAAATGGATCGTCAGTAATGGTTGCAATTGTCTTCCTCGGCGATTCGCCACGATTCTTGAACATTGCGGGTGCATTGTAAGTGTGTATGTTGAACTTATTTCGCAACCGTGCGTAGCTACCCACGCTCATTGGAGGTGCGGGGGTAAGGACAACGACAAACAGGGGAAAAAATTCAGTTCCTAACAAAACGAGTGTAGCGTCTCTCGTGGATGTAGGGGTAACGTGAACCTATTACATAACATCAGTCACGATCAAATTCACTGATGAAGGCCTCTGCAAGCGGCCGCAATCTCTCACCGTTCTGCGACCTAGCAACCCATACCTGTGCACGAGCCCTTTTCATCGCTCAGCATATCGATGGAACGCCATCGATTCCTGCACACGTGCTGCGACGCCATGTCGCTCCAGCTAAAAAAACGATATTAGTAGATTTTACCATTACTTTTTAGTAACTTTGCACATCCTTTAAACACGCGGGGGGTGTAAAAAAAACATGCAAAAAATAAAAACGGAGCTGCAACACGTGCATTTTTATATCTGGAGGGCGGAATTCAGAGGAAAGTTGCGAACTGTGAACATACCATATATATACGCAACGCGTACAATGCAGCGCGCGTAAAAAAACGAAAAAAATGCACCAAACGAACTTTAACAATGGGTGCGTCCGCAAAACGCGAAATGAAAGCAACGGCATTCAAAAGCGACAAGAAGAACGAGGACCGCGGGGGGCCGGTGCGGTTTTCCCACGGCACCAACCGAAACATCGGCGTGCAATTCGCAATGCTTTGGTCAGCCATGCCCTGCCAGGTCAGCTGGCGGGGGGCCGGGGGGCTCGGTGGTCGCCGCGAGCAGCGGGGTGGCCAGGGCGCGTCGCTGGCGCGTAAAAAATTTTGCAGCGCTGTTCACCTTGCAAGTTTATCGGTCCTCCAGGGAGGGGTTGGGGGGGGGGTTTCTTTAATAATGCCACAGCCTCTCGTGCAGCGTGCGAGAGAGACATCGCCAGCCGGCTCCTTCGCTCATCGCCAATAGATGCGTTTGTCCGCTGCGACACATAACGAAGAGGTAGAGCCCCTCCCGAAGAGGGGACATGCGCGTTAAATCTAAAACATAACGGTGACATACTGGGGGGGGAGATCGATGGATAATAAGTGTGGCCCTTGATCGAATAAACCACCATTGGAAGTGGCTTCCTCATATCACGTGAATAAAGGTGGCAAAGCAACGCAACCCTGGAGGGTAACGGCCTCCGCTTAATCAAACTCGCTGTCGGGTCCGGTGCAATTCGTGAAAATCACAGGGTGTGCATTTTAAAAGGCGATCTTCGCGTCCTTTGCAAGAAAAAATGACCACCCCCATCAGCCCCACCTCCCGAGGACTCGCCCCTGACAGCTTTAGGGGCGAACATTTCTTGACAGATGAGAAGGAAACGACACCGTGAACACACACCGCCATGGCATTCCGTGCATTTCATAACCCTCACCTGGCACCCGTGGGAACGGGGGGGGGGGGGGGGGGGGTGCAGCGTGACAAGGGGCTGTCAGGAGGTTTTTTTCAAATCGAATGTCTTCACTTGAGGCTCTCGCTTACAACTGTCTACACTTTCCGGGAGCACATTTTCACTGGCGGTTCGGTGTAGTTGCGGAAAAAGATAACTTAACAGAGCTCAAACAAAACTATTGATGTCTAAAGAAGGTACAGCGGGAGAAAGGTGTGCATTTCAAAATAAGTCAAAATTGTCACGGGGCACACCGTTTTCAAAACGTGTCTATGCAATTACACAGAGGTTAACATTCCTGGTAGAGTGACGAAAAAAAACACACACACAAGGACGCATAAAGAATGACCCAAGAGACTTGTATGTCAGCTGGTGCACGTTTGTTGTAAGCCATCATGTATATGGGGTCGGCCCAGAGCATTTGAAATATTTTGGCCACGGAAGTCGATATAATCCGAGCCTCCTATAGATATTCCGTTACATCAACTGCAGCGTCTTGCCTTTGTAGATAAAAAAAAAAATCTATATTTGACCCATAACTTGTACTGCAATTTTTTTGGTAAAAATTATCAAGGCAGAATAATGACATGTATGAACATACAAAAAAAATTGCCAGTGGCTGATTAATACCATGCCGAGCGTGCTTGCGTCTTCACTGTGTTATGTAGAGCTCTTTCAAAGTCTACTATCGGACACGTTACCAAATCTGGGCTAAAAGGCTTTTTTTGTTTGCACAAAGTCTGCGCACACTTTTCACATTTCTTGCGCGCTGGTTCAAAATGAAATTCGATGACGCCGTTTTTTTTTACGTGACGCAAGGACACTCAAACGCGTTCCAGTTTGCAAAAAAAAATGCTGCGAGGTGGCGGGCTGTCAAACAGTGACCAGGTAAAAACTTAACGACGGAGCAAGCTCTGCTCGTGTCTGCTCTTGTTTCTGGTCAGAGGGAGGAAATTAAGAAATGTAGAATGACCACGAGCAGTAACACGCACGCACACTAACACACACGCGCATGTACAAAGTTGTGGGAATGTTTTCAGTGTCCAATTTAAAAGTTAATGGGCCAGGAGGAGGTGGCTGGGTCACAGGTGCACAGTGGGAATTGCTCTCTTTAGTGGGTGCATCAAGAAAAGCCATCTCTAATTGCCTTGCTCCCACCTCCAACCCCAAAACCTCACGAGGAAAGCCGAACTACAACGGCTATGGCTAGGCTGGGTAATAAGCTATGGCAAATATCGTCTGTTGGATATAAACCACGGAGAGTATTCATTTAGGAGAATAACATTATCGATGTTTTGGGCAAACGCTCTTCTTCTTCGTGGTTAAAAAAAAGAAAAAAAATGTCCGCAGAAAAAAACATTTAGGCTCCAAGATGATCAATTAAAATGTTCAATAACATTTTTTTATAAATCGTTTTAATGCTAAAACCCTCGCCAATTACTTTATTAAAAATTTCCGTGAGCTGCGGCATTACTCTGTCATCTGACATAAGTGAATAGGTCTAACATACGGGCGGGCATGTCTTTCATATCTTTATTCTGAAGGCCTTCTGCCCACATCTGACATATATAGGAAGGATAACTGTCACGGCCGACATGACCCGCATTTCCCTGTAAAAGAAAAAGTGTCAGCCACTTTACAGCCCTTTCCTTCCACCCACAGTGGCAGCGGACACCACTACCAATCACTCTACCCACCTCTGGCGATGCACAACTGTCAGTACGCACCAAAGTCTTCACCCGGGGCGTCTTAATTAAGTTCCAGCTCTGATGGCACGACTGACGAAGATCAAAAACGTCGGCGAAATGATCCCTGCTCCAGCAGCGACGAACGTCACGAGGACCTGACCCAGCCCGGCACCCAAATTACTTCTCTTTCTCTGCAGCTGCGATCGATAAACACCAGTCATTCACGGAGCGCGTTATGCACACCTATTAGCTTTTGTTGAGAGGGGGGGGGGGGGAGCAGTGAAAGGGGTGGTGGCAGGGGAGGGGTGGGGAAATAAAGAACCGTGCTGCCTTGCCCCGTCTGCCACGTCGGGCAGCAGTCGTTTACAATGAGGAATGCATCGACCCCTCGCTTTCGTGTTTGTCTGTCGTGGCCGGAGCGGAGCTGGCCCGGTTTTCGGTAGCTGCGCAGATTGACAGCCGTGCGCCGCGCTGGCAACGTTGCCTCATGCGAGCGATAGCCGCGGTTATTTTTAGCCTCGCGCGTGACTTTAATTGCCTTCTAAAATAGCATGGGCCCCCTATAAACGCTGCGCCACACTATGCAAACCCCAGAAAGAATGGCTCAATTATACAGCTCCGAATGGCTAGCAGGAGGGTCTTGGAGACCCTAACAATCAACCATGCAGACTCTTATGTAGGCAATAAAAAATGAGATATACAGAACAGTATATTAGGCAGGATATTGGGAGGGTGGAAAATTACTTTTTTTTCATACAGATTGGCAGATAAACATAGGATTTGTGGCGTCGGTGATACCTAGCGTATTATTGAGCCTGGAGCCTGGCCTCACACTACAGCACAGAGATGGCCTGTGATAGCCACACAGACACTCATTCACCATTCGTTTAATGACGTCCCAGCAGGGCCCGGAACCTTTCGCAAAACCTGCGCGGCGTTCCGGCACCTGGTTCAAGGATCGCCACCCACAAAAAACACTCGAGGCTCCGAGTCCGCCAGGCGCGCAGGCCCCGGCACGAGTCGGCGGTGTGGCCGGGCCAGAGGAGGCCAGTGGCGGCGGTGCCACGTTAGAGCCCCGCGCGGGCGACCTCAGTCGGAGACGGAGGGCGAATTGAGGGACCGTCCGCTCGCCGGGCTGTTGAGGTGGAAGTACGACGATGAGGAGGCGTTGCGATCGCGGTCCTTGCTGTCGTGCTTGTGCTTGTGTTTATGCTTGTGCTTGTGTTTCTTTTTCTTCTTCTTGTGCTCGTGGTGGTGGTGGTGATGATGGTGGTGGCCCGACTGCAGCTGCAGCTGCTGCTGGACGTGTTGCGGTGACGGGGGCAGCACTTCCGAGGCGGCCAGCCAATGGGATGCGGCAGCAGGGAAGGGGGTAGCCGCCGGTTGAGATGATATCGGGAGTGCTGGAGTATCTGCTGCAGGAGTAGAAGACGCTTTCGTCGCATCTTTGCCTGGAAGATAGCGCACCAACACATTTGCATTTAAACAACAGGTGACACTGCAGTATATTCTCAGCCGCACGCTCTGGTGAGGTTAAATCACCTCATGTTTTATCGCGAGACAACGTCTAACGATAATATATAATATACTCCACGTGAAATTACTGCAAATAAAAAAATAACACCAGGCAGCTCACGAGCGGCCACGTGCAGCACTGCACCCAAATGCCAGCGGAGTTGGGAATATTGCCTGGCAAGCACAGCAAGGTTATTTTCTTTGCCGTACAAGTTTCTCAAGCCAGTACTCTTGTAGAGTTTAACCTTCTTACAGAGTTTGGCCAAACTGCTGTAATGCTCTATCACAAAGTACTGAACCGTTTGCTGTGGTTCACACCAGGTAGTTTCCACACCATATGTCCCATGCTGCTTTTTCATTTCGAGCAGGCAAATTATTATTATTGTTATTATTTTTCCCCATTGATCAGAGCCATCAATTTAGTTAGGGTGCAACCTATTGCGAAGTCATTCTCTTTTTCAATTAAGAGAGATTTTTATTAAGAAATGATGGTTATGATTAGACGTTTGTTGCATGCAATGGACTACATCTCTTCAGAACTCATAAGCAAGCAGAGTGGTGTAGCAGTAACAACCGTGCTTCACAGCGAGAAAGGCCTGGGTTCGATTCTCATCTCGGGCATGCCTTTGGGTGTGGAGTTTGTATATTCTCCCCCTGTTCTCCATGGGTTTTCTTAGGACGCTCCGACTTCCTTCCACACGTATGGACGCTCATGAATTGGCCACAAACATCTTCATATGTATATATACGATGAAAAAGAGGCTTCTAGCTCATCAGATTCCTCCAGTATAAACAAAGATCCTGATATGTCCTTAAACTCAGTGTGGCTTGCTGGGTAATTAAGTCGTAATTATAATTGTTATACACGAGTAATCGCATAGAGCCACACACTGCGTAACAATGCACAGGCATCCGCAGGCATGGCAACTTTCAGATTGTAAACACTACACACAGCATACATGATAAGGCATCCAAATTAAAAACACACGCGGAAAACCGTTTTTTTTCTCCGACATTAACACCCAAAAAGGGCCCATAACCGAAGTTCACCGTTTGTCAAGTTTATCAAGTTTCAAAGAGGGGGGGGGGGGGGGGTGGAAATCATTGCACGTGGCGGCCAGTAACTACAAAGTGTGGTTGCAATTAAAACAGAATCAAGTGCAATCGAATTGGAACGACAGCTGTTGGAACTGCGATCAAAATTCTCCGCAAGCAACAATAAAACCAACCCCCCCCCCCCCACGTGCGGTGCCCACGTGATGGGCAACCGTACTAATGTGCACAAAGTGCCCCCCCCCCCCACTCCTGCCAAGCGGACCCGGAAGGCCACTGGGCGAGAAAATCTGCGTGACGGCTTAACGACATATTTACGTTTTTACACGATCTAACCCAAAAAAAAAAAACCTTGATCTCGTGACTTAACTTCTCCACCAAGCAAGGAATCGAAGACAAAAAATAAAGGACACTCCGCACGGCTTAACGTCGGTAAAGGCGTTCGTTAGCGGGTGGACGTCGCACACGATTGGATGGTGATTACTGATCGGCTTCTGGGAGTAGTAACTTAATTAGCTTAATTCCTGTACGAGACGTTTGCCGGGGTGGCTCAGCAGTCGGCGCACCGAGCTGGAATCAGAATGTTTATTCAGACTGGAGGAATCCGATGAGCTATGAAGCTCTTTTTCACAAATGTCCAGCGAGCACCGTTGATACCTTTGGCTTTGAATCCGGGTTTCAGCCAGCTGTGAGTAAACCGAGTTTCTCAAACGTAGTAGGATGACGATCTCAGGCTGTTTACCAATGACTCGTGATATTTTACTTAAGTTGGAACAAACAAATTACAGCTCTGCCATGCGACGAACTGATGCACAGCAGGGCGCGTGGGAATGTCGAGCAAGGCGAGTGTGGATTGGAGGTCACCTGAAGGCCTCTCAGAAGTTGTTCTGTGATATCATCTTCTGCGGCTCAATTTTTTCTAACACGAGGTGTTTTCAAACGGACACTTCCACGTCTCGTGAAATGACGCCGATAGCACAACCGGTGTAACAATTTGAAACGGGCAAAAAAAAAAACGTTCTCGAACACAATGAAATCCAAGAGGGGGGGTGAAATGAACCTGGTGTGGCCGGGTAGTCCATTATGCCGAGCTGCTGGTTAATGAAGGCTTGGCTGTCATGCACAGTCTCCATGTCCACCTCCTCATCATCCTGAGAGTTTGAGAACTGCAAGAGCAGAACACACGACGGCGGCGGCGGCACATCGTGCAACGGCACACGAGTTACAAGCGTTACGCAATAAATGCATTAAATGGTACGGTGAAAGCACAACAAATCCATTGGCACAACAGAAACATAGTTCTCTTGGATGACTAACGACATTGCACTGTGTGCAACAAGGCTCATTTGAGAAAATGGGCCAGCAAGGCTTAGCTGTAGCACCGCTGACTGCCAGGTGTGGCTAACAGGGTGAATAAGGACAGGGCACGGAAGGCTATCAATCATGCCTTCCCCTTGCTTTAGCCAGATACAGACGGTGTCAATACACCAGTGACACGTGTCATTGTCTGCAATGCAGGGTTGAATTGGATGCTGCGCTGTATATGTATTTCCCCTAGGCTAGTCCGATTCACATCCGTACCATTAATGAAGGGCAAAATGAGATTGAGTCTCGTATGGAAAAGAGAGACTCCAGATAAATGCAAGCACATGGACACCGCTGCAGAATAACGGCACAGAACAAAATAAATCGTTAAAAATAAAGCAAAATAATTTGAAAAAGTATAAACTCAATTACGTAATGGATCCTGCAAATTATTACGTAAAAAGAAAGTAATGTGAAGAAAAGACATTTTTTGTCTATATGCTGACCATCTAAGACACGCGCAATTTTTGGTTTTAAACTAATCGTAAATGTGGAACAATAAAAAAGTAACCAAATAATTTTGCAACAGTTTTGCGCATTCAAAGAAAGTGTTTTGAGTTTTATCTGTTTTATTCCTGTGGGTTTCACAACCGCTGAATAACAGAATAATGAGTGCACACTCAAGTCTCCGGTCTGGGAGCCGACGATAAAGGTGCAGCCCTGCAATTTCGTGTTCACGTCACCGCTGGAAAGAGGGCCTCGCGACTCGTGACAACTCTAGAGAGTCCCTCGATAGCGTATTTGGCCTCCTTTTCAAAACTGCTCAAAACGTTTAATCCATTTTAACACCACCACACTCGACCCGCCTATCGACTGCGGTGTACCTATTTATTGCTGGGCAGACCAGAGGCAGAAGGTTGGGGGGCGGTATTTAAGAATCTCGCCCATTGATAGCATCAACTGCTGCGCTGGGAGATCGAATCGGCGACCTCTGGATTGCAAGGCCAGTGTGCTCATCATTACACCTGGGAAAGCACAATCAGGGCGACTGTAAACACAACAAGGGCTCTGCCGGTGCAGCAGGCTTTGCTCAGCCGCACCTTGATTTTGAGCTTCATTTTGCCGTCGTCGTCTCGATCGGCTCCGGAGTGCCCCGACCCTGCGTCAGGTCCCAGGCTGAGGGGTGACTCGGCTTTCCTCTTCACTCCCTGCGGCGGTGGGTTGACGGCCGCCACCTCCTTGCTTGCCGGACCTTCCTCCGGCTGATTTCAAAATAAAGTGAAACTGATGAGGAGTACGTTCGCGGTATTCATGCCATTCTTAATAGCGCAAGGCTATCGTCACAAAAGGCGCTGTTGCACAGACACAGTCTGCAATAGAACTCTAGAACCTTTGTTATGGACAGTCTGCAGTAGTTTCATAGGAGGGGGGGAGGACGATGATTGCCCCGTGTTCTCCCCAAACCGAGTAATTTTTGCGGATAATTTTTTTGAGTTTGGGAAAACGTTTGATCGCGACGCCGTGTGAATGCAGACGGTGGCGAATATCCATCCCGGTTCACACGCTTGAAGCATTCGCCGGGGCTGCCACTCGCCTCGAACCACTCTCACCCCTGCAACAAGCGGCAAACAAGCGACCGCTCTGCCATGATTTACAAGTGGGACGTGAGCAACATTTCTGCCAAATGAGTCCGGGGCGCCGGGGGCCACCAGGATAAGTCCTCCGGTGATTCTCTATAGATTTAAATGGACGGAGACGGGGGGAGGGGGTATAAATGGAATGGGGGGTAGGGGTGGGGGGGGGGGCAGCGGGCCTCGCCTAAAGGCTGAGCTCCCAGCTTTAAAATGCGGTGAATAATTACAATCGGCCGCGCTCTGCAGAAGCAATATAATCAAAAAATCCAGCCGCAAAAATTAAAGCAATCAATCAATGATTGGGAATCAAACAATGTCACATGGGAAGCAAGTTACGTGCCTCTATTCCCTTCACAGAATCGTGAGAAGCCTATTCGAGTTTATTCTTCAATGTCAATTTGTAAGTGAAATATTTAAGCTAATTTGTCGTGCTTTAATATTTAAATAAGCTAAATTTGTATTTCTGTAAAAACCTTGGTGGCAGATGGCACCCCGTTAATGGAAACACAATTAGAAGCCGTTTTGTCACCCAACAAAAAATCTAACGAAGAATATCTACGGAATGACTTGCTGCCATGCGAAATGTATGCCGCTTGAATTCCAGCCGTGGCGATTTAACACAGCTTCAGCCCAGGTCGCTCCACTCTCTTATTTCAATCCCAAAATCCACATTATCATCCTAACCCCTGGGTCACACAGACCGCCAACTTCCCAGGTGAGGCACTGACATGGCGACGCTGAAGGGAAAAGCAGCTCCCACTGACATCACTGTCATTCAAGCGCCAGGATTTAATGCAGTCAGCAATTTTTTTTCCGTCATGGTCTTAGTCTCGTCGACGACCAACTGTGGATATTTCAGTGATTCTCAGTCTATGAATTTCACTTCGTCATTGTCTCAGTCTAGTTGCAGATAGCAAACATTCAGTCAAACACTCTTAGTTGTTAAATGTGGTTTGGGAGTGGCGTGCAATCCCCCTCCCTCCACCCAATATTGTCAGGTCAACCTCAGTAAATATTTTTTACATACATATGTAGAGCCAATTTACCAAGTCTGGTCTTCCTCAGTTCACTGCACTCTCTAACAATATTACTAATCTTCATTAATGTCATCTCATCATAGCCGGCCAAAGCTCTGGTCTCCGTGGTCGGTGGCTGTGGCCATCGAGATACTCAATGCATTTCGTCCAACTGTAGTCATCGACAACTTAAGCAAATAACCTTCACACGAATCATCTCGCAAACACAGTGTTTGCACCGCTTAGGCTCCCTGCTGCCACTCGCGTTGGGGGCAAAAGGGGTCACACGCACAGCCAAAGCACGCAGGTGAAGCGGAAGGAGTAACGGAGGGGGTAACGGAGGGGGGGGGTTACGTGCCGTGCCGGTGGCGGCCACGGTCGCCCTTCCCGGCGTCGCGGCGCTGGACGGCATCTCGGCGGGCGGGGGAAGCGCCGTCGCCTCTGACTTGATGGTCGGGTTGAGCACCGCCTTCCGTTCCTTGAGGTTCACCACCAGGCCCAGCTCGGGCAGCGGCAGGCATGCCGGGCGGCTCAAGCCGAACAGCACGTGGTAGAGGTCGACAGCGTCACAACGCAAGCGGCAGTCCTGCGCCGTGTCTGCTCGCACACACGCAAGCACCTACGAACGTGCCACACGGTGCCACACGGCTCACTACAATTCACCGTTTGTCAAATGTGCTCGAGCGCTAAGGGACCGCCGTAGCCCAGGGGTAGTGGCACAAGCATGGTCTGGTGTGTTATGTTGAACTTCTTTCGCACCGTACGTAGCCAACCATGCTAATCGGGAGGTGCAGGGGAAGGTGCTTTTGGAGGCAAGAGTTGGTGGATCTGAGTAAGGGACACGCGGCAATTGTGCACCTTGGATTGGCACGGTCGGCTACGGACGGTGCAAAATAAGTTCAACATACATACAAAGACAAAGATCCCCCGTATAGCCTGAACGGAATGTTGGGGCAAGTGTTGTTAGCAAGCACCTATGAAGACCGGCACGGCACACGAGGTGATGGGTAGCCAGCACAACGCCCGGCCGCCTTTGTCTCCCCGGAAGCAATGTTTACACATCGCACCAGGTACACATTTGAGGCTGAGTAGATCGAGGAGAGGCCCATGGACCGGTTCATGATAATCGCCACTGGTGTTGGCCGTGAGCGGGAATCGAACTCGGGCCGCCGGGTCCGTAGCGCAGCGTGCTCACCACTACACTACAACTCCCCTGTAACATACATAACATAGACACATTCAAGTGCCGCGCAAGTGCACCAGCTCGCGCCAAACTCAGCTTTGTCAAATGTGCTCGAGCGTTATGAAAAGGCTTCAGCCGAGCGCGGAGGATCTCGCCAGTGTTCCGGCGCCTTGGAGCAAAGGGGAAAATGTGAATCACGCAGAGGCCATGAGTGCCCTACTGGGTTGCGAGGTAGCCGGGAGATAAGCAAGTGGGTTTGCGAACCCATCTCTATGCACCTTTGAGTGTGACCACTCCCCCCTCACCGCCTGTACAAATTGGTGTTCTCGCCATTTCCTCACACGTGCAAAAGACTGCAAAAGATCTAATTAGGCAAGCATAACAATGCAGGGCCCTCCTGCTAAAAGAATCTTGAAACACTACAAGGCTTTCCTGGAGGAAGAAAAAAAAATGACATGATGAGCTTCAATTACAACTTCAGTAATGAAAGCCTCAAAGTACAATTCTGTTGTGAAGAATTTTCATTATGAGCATTGGCTCATTTGAAGTGCACGTGTGTGTGTCAATGGCTGAATGCAGCACCTGAAAGGATTTGAATGCCGAGCAGCTGAATGCTGGATGAAAGACGTATGGAGGCTGTGTGTAATGAAAGGCGCTTCGAAGTGCATTTATTTTGTTTCTCGGAGAAAACGCACGATGTAATGTAACTGTACTATTTTCACCACATTAATAGATAATTACGCCGATGAACGAACATCGCTAGTCCTAGGATGGGTCACCGATTGTAAAACAGGTTGTTGTTGTTATAGACCATGCGGCTACAATCTGGGTAGCAGAGGCCAATACAAAACTAAACCAACATGGACTGACCAGCAGTACGATTAATTCAATCCCCACAACGCGCACAGCACGCGGAGACCTTCATCCAGCAGTGGATTGACAAAAGGAGCTGCAGGATATATATTTAAAAAAGGTTATTGCATATTTAGTAAGCAGTGGAAGATTGCAGACCCTAGTTAGCGTTGTTCACTTAAACACTTCACATTCGCTTACGTTACAAGAAAGTTAGATGTACAAACTGCAGCTGAAATCATTATCATTTTCACATGGGAAGCTCTCCATCGGATAATAAAAAAAAAACTTCTCGAGGTGGTCCGGTAGCCGAGAGGTCAGAGAGCTGAGCGGGCACCGCTGAGACGTTCCCTGGATTCGAACAGGCATCTCGGACGAAGCTCTGTGATATCCGCTTCCGGCGGTAGTTCTCAAACACAAATGGGTTGCACTGCTCTATGAGGAATTCTTCACCTCTGTCACGCGATGCCGAAAGCACAACCGCGATAAAATTGGGGCAAAAGACATGTTCTGTTGTTAGCAGTGTGAATGATTTGCTGCATACAACAAAAACCGATGGCTAGTTTCACGAAGGCACTTACACACGGTTGCATGTCCTACCTTCTGGCTAGCGGCGCATTGGAGCCAGGCATCTGATTATGTTTTAAACTGCACGAGCACGGACTTGGCAGTAAGCGTGCAGCTCTGCGTAAGCAGAAGCTTAATCGCGGTTCAATATTATTGTCCGTACAGCTTTCGCGCTTGCGGACGGGGTGAGAGGTTGCTCCTCACTAAAATATTTTTGAAGCTCTTGGTTCACTCGTTCTGTACCCTACACATTATCCGCTATTGCCAAACTCATCCCCTCACCATCTACCCAACCTTGGCCCGTACACTACCAGCTTCATCAATGCCTACGTCTCATCTGGAACCGTTCCCTTAGCTCTTAAATTTCTGCTGCTGCTGCTGGTAGTGTCACTCTTGTACTGAAAGAAAAAAAAACCACACTGGACTGTAAACACCTCTGCACATTTCCATTCAATCTCAAACCTCCCTCTGTTTGGAAAAGTTTTACAAAGGTTTATCTTCTCCCATCTCTCAAAGTACCTCTCACTCCAGGATCTGCACGAGACCGCGACCCAGTACAATCTGCTTCCCGCCAAGGCCATCCTACTGGGACTGCTCTCAACGTGTGGTAAATCACCTTCTTATCACTTCAGACCGTGGACCCCTCTCTCGCTCCTGGTGCTCCTTAGACCAGGGGGTGTCGACAACCAAAATAACAAGAGCAGCCATTAATTTCAGAATTCGGGGAAAAAAGAAAAAAAACTCAATATTTCGAGAGCCGCAATGCAATGTGAACGTCAAGAAGCAGCTCCGTAAAGAGCGGCATGGCGGTTCCGGAGCCGCAGGATGCTGACCCCTGTCCGAGACCTTTCTTGCTACTTGCCACCATAGACTCACGCAATTCTCCATGTGCGTCTCCAAACCTAAGTAGGCACCCCACGCACACTTCCCTCCCGGTTCCACTCCTGCCCATCAAACTGCTCTGTCTACGTTTATAAAAGTTGACTGTCTTCCGCTCAAACGCCCATGCGACGTGGTTTTCCCACAGGGCACCATCCTCACCCCCACCCCGCTTCCCTCTTCTCTTACCAATATATATATACCTGCCTCCCTGTTGGCAATATCACCTGCAGTTCTAACGTCCACCATTGCTTCTATGCTGATGAAACCCAGCTTCTGCATTGCCACTGACTCCGCTAACCCAACTTCGCCTGCCTCCTCTCACACCATGCCTTAACAATTCCTCATTTTGGATTGATTCTCCAGCGACACGCTGCAAAACCGAAGCACTCCCTCACTGGCATAGAGACCCGCTCTCAGAATAGACTCCAGTTTGAGCGCGCACCCCCGTAACTAACTCTAACATCGCACTGCCAAAGTGTCCAAAATCTTGGCGGTGTCACTGATCGTTTCTAGACAGCTGTGGATGCCAGCACCCCTAGTGGCTGCAGGCAGTGACGTGAACCGATTACATACAATACAGACGAATCTATAAGCTGTGATTCTTACACGCATAATTTGCTGCATGTATCAACATAAAGACTCATCGACATTCGTCATTGAAATGATGCTTGTTCCACCCTTATGGTTTGGCACACGATCAGGAAACACAATGTCCCAGTTGTTTCGTTTGGAATGTAACCATGTTGTATGAATAATAATACTGTCCTGCCATTTTATCAATCCAGCACCGGATGAAGGCTTGCACACACTTATCAGTCTTGGCGTTTTATTTTACCATACTTCACCACGCTGGTTCATATGGGATGGTGAAACGGGTGCCTGGCACCAGATCAGATATCACTCGCCACTGGTGTTGGTTCGGAATCAAACTCAGGTCACCAGGGTCAGAGCGCTGTGTACCAAGCACTGCACCACCGCTCTACCCCAAACATTTAATATTTAATATGTTTATCCATTCCACCAAGAGAGGTTCTCCGCATGCGACTGTTCATAACATCGAGTTCTACCGTGCTGTTCCTCGGCCGTAAGGAGAAAATAAAATATTCTCACAAAAGGAATTTAGATATGGGAATGAAGTGGATGAGAAAGATAAAATGTCAAATGTATTTTTCTTATTTTACATAAGATAAAAAAATATGTCTGGGCGACACATTTCATATATTTATTTTCAATAAATTAGGGCCATGTGCGATTAAATGTGGATGAGGACAGACCCTTACACTCCCCTCATCTGCCGTAAGTGGCATCGCTGGCCTTGTAAGCCGCCCAGAAATAAAATACACACGCTCACTCACCCGCAACTTTTGATTGGCCTCTCCGTTTGATGTTTGCCCTATGCTGTTGCAGCCGATCGAAAAAATTACCTCCTAATGGCCCACCCACATGTTGGGAACTCACTGAAGATGATGCCCTGCCAGATCTAAAAGCCGATGGCTTATGCTTTCTAAAACATGGCGATGCCCTTTGAACCTATTAGAGAAGTGCACGGTAAGGTCTTTTAATTGTGTGGAATGTGCGCTGGTGTGTGGGCTCAGATTCTCGCATGTAGGACATGGTGCCAGGAGCGGCAGGGATATTGTCGCCGTGGTTTTTCGCGGCTATAAATTAGGCGGGCTATCAAAGAAGAGGGCCATGACGCATGACCCTCACAGGAGGCAACCTTCTCTTCGGACGTCACTGTGTTTTGAAAGAGCGTTCAATAAGATTCACGATCCACTTTGTCAAAGCACCAAGGGCTCTAGATTTTCCTTGACATCAGCAGGCAAGTAACGGTGGGTGTCCGTTGGCACAGTACAGTTTTAAACAAGTGTTCAGCAATTAAATGTTATTTCTTGTAAAGAGGACTTGTTAACAAGCCTGGATATACTCGTAAGCTCTTTATTAATCTTTAGCTATATTTGGGAAATTGTGAGCAAGTGTTGCATGTGCACCCAAGGGGTGTACTACGGCAGAGACAACGATAGCCATGCCCATCTTTGGCGGCCCGTGAGACATTGGCCCTCGGTTGACATTCATGCCAAAAAAAATCATAAATAGGAATACGTCTGCTGTGTCTCAAGTTGTTAAACGCAGGAAATAGGAAGTGATGTCACTGGCACGCCCCAACAAAAAACACCTTTGAGATTCCAAATGTGTACCGAAGTATACAAAGTATCAAACATCGGGACGGCAGGTTCTCTTCAAGAAAAGCCTTCCGAGACAGCTTCTCACGAACAACCAAACCCTTTGGTTCTTTCGGTAAAGTCACGATTAATCGGAATCGCCTCCACTACCACCATCACTAACTCTACCTACGTGACTTTACCGAAAGAGCCAAAGAGTATGGATTCCTGCAGTCACGAAAGCTTCACATCAAGAACAAACAACCAAGTTCAACATCATGCTTCGCACTCTGACCCAATTGTCCACTTTGTTTGAGACGTTTTATGAAATTGTGGGCTGGGTGATGGATGAAGCTGACTTTAGTTCCAATCACAAGGCGTGTGCAGCAGGCCTCCGTTCCCAGGCGACACGTTATTAGCGTGGGACTCTGGGGGTGCGTCACGAAATGATGAATTACGGGCAAAAGTAAACTTTACTCTCCTTTCAAAAATTATCAAGTATCGCCGGCCCTTAAGTGGCCATGCCAGGTGCGCCCAGCAAAAGTTAAGCAAATGATTGATAGTTTTGCATTTACGCTCATATTAAATCCTTGGGTCACACCTGACGTGGGTGGTATTTGTTAAACAACCCTGGCTAGCTTACTTTCTTCTTGTGCAGTTACATCTGTGCTTTTCTAAAGCTCCCTTAAGAGCCATTTCAGCAAAGTGGGATAATTAAACTTGGTCGAGGCAGTCTCTGCCTTGGCAAGGCAGTTAGTGCAAATGCAACTACTTGAGTAATAGGCGTTTAATCTTTGAAGCTGCCACTCCCCCCAGAGATTCAATGAATTGTCATGAATCTGGGTCGCAATTTGGCTCAAGAATTGATCGTTTCTTTGCGTCTTTTTTTTCGTCGAATTATTTCCATTTGTCATACTTTCATGTCTTGTTTGCACGCCTTTTTTTGCCCCATTTTCGTCTAAACGTAACGTCACAATGTACACGAATTGCGAATGACTGATTCTCACGTGAATGATTCATCGCATGCATTGTGAGAATAGAAATCGATTGGATCTCTGCATCATTACAGGCCTAGCAATCAAGTTGCTGTCTTAGACTTGCATGAATGAATAAAGGCCTCCCTGTAAGAAGAAATATGTTTAATTAAATATTTCTGAAACTTTCTTTAATCACACATCCGAGTGATCACATCCCCCATTTAAAAAAAAAGCACGTCAAGTTACAATGAACAGCAGCGGACTGTTTTAATTTAAAACTTAAACTGTGGCATAATCACAGACTTTTTAAGAAAATGTCTTTCAGAGTAGGACTAATCATCAACTCTCATCGACAATTGCTATACACCGTACACTGCCAGCAAGGCTCTACAGGGAAAACCACATGCTAACTTCATTATGTGTGCAGTGCACAACAGCGCGATGGTCAGTCAGCTGGGAGGGGGGGGGGAAGGTATTAAACGACGTATGAAACCCAAAAGTAATTTTAAGGCAACGCTGGCATTTACAGCGGGGTCATCTGCCAGGCCTCATTTATTGCATGCCCTGTCAGATCTGGAGCTGGCGTGGCGAGGCGGTCCAGCCACTAGGTTAAGCATCAAAAGCTGTTTCATATCAAATGACATATCAGCAGCGCGCGCCACACGGAGCGCCGTGCAAAAGCCGTCGCGATCGCGCAATTAAATAATCCCCGCACGGCGAGCGCCAATGCAATATTTTACAATGGACTTCCTTCGCACCTCTCGCGTATTAAAGCCGATAATGCTAAATCAATTGCAATTTTAAAATGTCGTCTTCAGCGGCACTGATCCGTCGGGGAAATGTCACCGACGATTTGGCTTAATGCAGACGAATCAATCGCAAATCGGTGGTTTTATTATTAGGCAATAGTTACTCTTTTTGGAGAGCCGTCTTACTCTATGCGTACATCTGTACTGGTGCCATACCACAGGTTTAACACGCACTATTTGTTTAGCACAAGCGTCCTCTGAACGGCGAGGCTGATCTGACATTATCAGGAATTTATGTATAGCCTTATCACGATGCAAACATAATCGACAATATCCTTCTCTTGGATGCACCACCTTGATGGTAGTGCCTTGGGTGGGATGTGAGTCGTGAGACCTTCTCTATCGCTCACACGACCTACGTGCCTTTATCGCACACGTGACGTACACACCTATGTGTATTTGTCTATATTCTGCACGTGGAAGCATTGAATGCCGGCCAGAATATAGATTAGTTGGTGGCACAACAGGTTTCCACAGAAGAAACATTCCAAAGTTAAAATCCTCCTCCAGTGCTTGAAATTGGATATTTAAACAATCATGTCTGCAGAGAGTTTATGAATTATAACAATTCTGGCTTGCGATTCAATTTGAGAATCGTATTTATTGTGGTCTTGTTTAAAAACATTTTTTTGTTTTGTTTCCTCATTTGTTATCTCTTGTTTGAACAGCCTCACTCACTCCATTTTCCTACATGCGACAAAACGTACAGGGCTTCCATAAAAGTATCGTCCACTCAGAAAGCGTTATAACCTTCCTCCTGTTCTTTAGTATGGCCGATGAAAATGCAAAGCAATAGCCACAATTTCACATTCAGGTGGTCAAGCCAGACAAACGCGTCAGCAACGGCGGAGTGTATCGCTGTGATGCCTCCTTCGTATTTGTGGATCGAGTTATAATGAGACAGGAGTTCAAACCGCACGGTTGAATGCTGGGGTTGTGCGAAAGACAAAGTGTCTGCCAAAAAACTGAACAGCTTGAGTGATCTTCAACAGCGGATGACAGAAGAATTGAGAAACAACCAGAGCCGAACTGCTGGTGAAGACCTGGGACTTCCCTCAACGTCACTGCGACATACGTCGTCAATACTGTGGCGAACACGTGCAGGATTAGAGATGAGACTAGCGCGATAATCTCTCTATACTATCAAGTGTCGACAGGTTTAGCTCAGACGCCAGAGTTAATTGTAATTCTTTAACCCTTTCTCAGTCAGATTACGGACGTGTACATCATCGAAGTGGAATCGATTCTTAATGGAATCGGAAGTAAAAGGCCATGCGGGAGGGCACGTGGCAGAGTCTTGGTGTCAGATATCACAGTGCGGTCGTGTCACTACAGTTCAGTACAGTACAATGTCTTTAAAAACAGTAGCGCAATGCCTCTCTAAATAAAATCAAGGCTAACCACTTGCGCGTTCCGAGGTTCAGCGGTGAATGGGGCACGCACTCTGCAACTTGTAGACTTCTCCGAATGGGAAAGAGTTCATTATGAATGGTGCCTTCATGGACATCCTATATACAGTAGTTTGCATTTGAAATGCATGAATTGTAAATAATCGATCTTCGTACGCACAATTTGATAAGTGTATTCGGAGAGCATTACATCAATTTTAACCTAATGATTGACAGCAAATATGTCCGGGGAACTCACATTATCATCACCCTCTCCTGAATCATTCAAGCTTGGCTGTACCATTTAGTGTAAAGTCAACAGTGGTTGACTTCACGCACAGACTGGTTCCTGGCCCAAGGATCGTGGAATTTCCACCACTGGCTCAATACTGCCAATGGAGACGTCTGCCAGGACACTGTGACCTTGACTTGTGGCTAAACCACGTGGCGGGTTACACTCAGTCACGTGACTAGCGTGGGGGCCAGGGGGTGCCTTGCCACCACCTGGTGGCCAGAGCTACGAGTTGGGGGCCCATTGCCAACCACCATGAGATGTGTTTTCAACAAGAGTGTAAAAGCACAAAAACTTCTGTAACGATGTGATTAGGCAAGAGGAGTTGCGATATATAATAACATAGGTGGGACCGTGGAAGACAAACCAAATATTGTAGCCCCACGTGACCGACTGCCGCATCCCCTGAGTACACTGATAACAACTGCCGTGTGAAAAGATGAAGCTCATCTTCACTTTGCATGGTTACCCTGTCACGTTGGGAACGTTTAAGAAGAATCAAAAACGTATAAATAAATTCGGGCTTGGAAAGTGAAGGATTTTGATAGGTGAGATACAGAAAGTCACATTAATATAATAGGTGGCCTACTTTAAAGTTTCGTCTATGCTTGTAAAATGAAACACTGCGATGATGTTGTTGATAATTAAATAAAAAGAGTCCAGAGTGTAAGTTATGCATTTTTTATGTCTTGGCTGTCCCTTATGCACTGGCTGTGTGTATATATAAATAATGTATCTGACCACTTTGGTTTCATTTAATCTGTTTATATGAAATAGACGGCACATTACAATGTAAACAATACACCGTCGCAATCCACTCGAGATACGGCCGTGTGGAAAAATAATATCGTCGCGATTGATTTTTTTAAAGTTAAAACGAGCAAAGTTTGAGAGGAATGCACGTGTTTCCGCGCAGCACACAAGAGCAGCGAAAAGTGTGCCGTTTCCTACAAACATTTTCCCGTTGAACGGACTAGACATCGGAAACACGTTTTAGAGCCTTAAAAGCATCGCGAGCAACCCTATGACCATACTTGGCGAATGTCTGTTTTTCCTGAGATGGCTAAGTTTGCCTTTTGCTCTGAAACAAAAGTCCAAGCCGTACAAGGTAAGCCTTGCCCCATTCCCTTGTCTATTGAGGACAGAAAATATAAATGATTGTCATTAAGTGCCCTGCAATATGTAAGCATGAAGGGAAATAAAGTATGACCAGTGAGCAGCTTTTTGCATCTGTGCATCTCACATCCATCCAGGCCAAATGTATGCAACACATTCCCTGGAGGACTTCAGGGGCGTAACGATAGAGCGATCGATCGATCAATATCGATTCTACGAGGGTCATGTCGCAGGAGCGTTGGATCGTGAGAGGTTGGGTGGCAACTTCTGAATCTGAATCTTGATTTCGACTGCAGGAGGAATCCGATAAGCGACGGAGCTCTTTTCACACATGTCCAGTGAGGGGCGGGTCAGCGAGTTACAACAATACAGCGCCTTCATCCAGCAGTGCACTGACCATGGCCGATAACAATGAAGGGTGACCATACGTGCGCTGCATTGCATCTGCAGTAGGTACAAAACACAAGCGGAAGGTGCACGACTGTTGCGTATCGGCTCAACGAGCGAACACGACTGTTCCACGTGAGACGAAAAATAATGAAATGGTTAAAGCGAGACAAAACAAACTGGTTCTTGGACGGAACTGCAGCACTAAATGATTGCAATTGATCAAATGACTGGAATTGAGAATTGGGGTCGTGGGAAAGGGGGGGGTGGGCGGTGTTGGTTAATCGGTAAACCCCTACTAGGAATGGAATGGCATCACTTACAGATAACTCTCAGTGACCCGTCACAGGTGCCAACGTCAAGCAATATATGATTATTTACCCTCATATTGGCTTTGCCCCATGGTACGAGGGTTCCGGGGAGGATTCGTCCAAAGCGATATTAGCCCAGAGATTGGAAATGCTCTGCACACACACACACACGCGCCCCCCCCCCCCCCCCCCCCCGCCGAGCCGGCTGTTTCAGGACGAGATGGATGATCTCAATTTCCTACAGGAACGTTGACACAAATTCCTTTATGCGTCCTTGCTGGTTTTTGGCAATTTTGATTTTTTAAAATAAATAATAAGCAACCTCAAGTTGCTGCGTTGCAAATATGGAAACAGAAATAAAATATATCCAATTCGGCGACTGCCAGAGAATATAATGGGATGATATTACTTGCACCCCCCCCCCTCTCCCTGACTCCCCCCCCCCTCCAGGAATTTGATGCCTTGTCACAATTCAGGAGGAGGGGGGGCGGCGACATGGCCACAGCGGCAGCGTGTTCGCCACTTGCCGAAGAGGCTCGCGGTTCGAATCTAGCCGGCTGCCCTGGTTATTACTTCCTGGTGAAATAACCTAAAACACGCACCGTCCCGTTTCACAATGGACATTTAAGTATACCCCGTTATTTGAAAAGAGAAGTACATTGTGTGCCGGCGTCATGGTCCACATTTGCCACATTCCAATCAAGAAATAACTCAATTGGGAGAACGCATAGCTACCATTACCCCTTCCTGTGAAACGACTGCAGGCTATGTCTGTGAAACAGCACTTTTGTGATGACCTTGCGCGATGAGAATGGCACGAAAAATCCAATGTACTAAATTATACTGAATTGATTCAGAAATAACTTTTTATTTAGTTGAGATGAATAACTGTGCCTCTCGTGGCTGCAGAAGTGATGTAAACTCACTACTCGATATACAAGAAGCAACAACAAAAAACATTGATTCTTGAACGCGAGATTGCATGCAAGCTTCGTGAGCTTCAGGATCGATATTAAAGCATAAATCGGTGCATCGCTCCACCCCCAAAATGCAAAAGGCTTTGACAAAATTTCAGTAAATTTTAACTCGTCTCGACTGGCATGCTATTTATAAACCAAGCCAAAGCATGCGACAGCGTGTGTGTGTGTAAATGGTTGGTGGTGAACAGAAAGAGGTTACATTTGCATTTGCACCAGATGTGCCATCCGTGACGAACGACAGACAATTTTTATCACCGCTGCCCAACCTGCTCTCAGCCTGAGGCAACGTTCTGATGCCACACGTGCTCACGGGAATTAAAAACCGAAATTTTCAAATGGCGTTTCACCTTCAACTTACACTTTTTTCTGAAATAGGCCAAAACCAACGTTCTCCGGCCATCAGAACACGCTGCCGTGGATACACGCACGTGCCTTCAGCCGATCCTACACACCCGTGTTGACGACTCGGGGGTCCACCAGACTGACCATTTCGTCCCATGCACACCAGATTCAACCCAGCCCACGGAGTACGCAGGTCAAGACACTCAACCTCAGCATTCCTTCCCATTGTCTCTTTTCCCAAGTTTTCGAGATAACCGCGCTCAACTCAATAAATGTCTTAACGTACACGCGTATTACAACTCCAATAGTGCTGCTTATTGCTGGTCGCTTAGCCTTTTGTGGAACTTTGGGGCCCTGCACTCCGCAACCGTGACGATGAAAATCCAACTGCTGGATGAAGGCCTCCTAATACCGTCCCGAGTCGTGGGGATTGTTCGACCGTACTTCACCACGGTGGTTAGTGCAAGGTCGATGATGGCAGCAGGCATAGATGCGGAAGCATACAATGGCAGTAGAAAAACAAATGATGTTGCTGCTACCAACAATGTACCCTCACAGTCAACGCCACCTGCCATGCATGGCCGCTGCCCAACAACCACCGCTTATATTCCGGGATCTGATGAGATCGGGTGCATTCCAGGTGATTTGGTGATGGGCTACTGCTGGAAGTGTGCTTGCTTTTGTTTACGTGCAGGTGCTGGCTGAGCAATGGCAGAGCCCTTGGATGTTTAAACAACGCCAAATCGCAGTTGAAAGAAGTGCTCACTCCCTGGCAGACACTGCTGTGCCCTCACTTCCCAGACCCCCTTGGATTGTCAACACGGCTCAAGTTTGGCAAATGTGACGAGCTCGCGCAACCCACACTGACCCGAGATGATTTGTATTCACTGTGTAATGAAAATCCACCATTGACCAAATCACTCACGGAGCGTCAAATTTCATGAGATATTGGAAGCTAAACAGGGTTGAGCCCGAAAAGTGCTGAGATAGGTAACCGCTAAAATAAAAAAAATCTCATAGATCCACACATTCATCTCCATTATGTTCAACGCAACACACCAATGTGCCTGAATAAGAACATTGTAAATTTCGATTTAAAGCTTTCGTGACTGCAGAGATTCATATTCTTGGATCTTTCGGTAAAGTCACGTGACTTTACCGAAAGATCCAAGAATAAGAACATTGTAATCGTTGTGCACCATGTATTATGACATGTGGTTCAGAAATATGGTAATTCACAAAATAATTCAACAAAAACCTGAAAAAAAGACTGGATACAAGAAGCATGGAGAGATGAGTGCGTGTAATTGCACCTCGAGACAAACAGAGGAGCATGTGGATTACAGAACATCGGCAGGTTAATTACATCAATCTAACTCAGAAAAGTAAGTGGTCTCGGGTAGAATGGATGATGGCCGATGGTCCATAACAACAGAATAGCAGCCAAGGAATGGAACGCGTCGAGCTGATAAAATCGGCTCGTGTGCAGGTGCGCTAGGCAGCTTGTTACATCGCTGGATCGCTCGAGATGGCAACGGCTTGGAGGGGGCGCAGAGAAGGGCCTTCAGCCAGCAGTAGATTGACCATGGCCGATGATGGTAACGTTGAACGCACTTCGGGAGGCACGAGAAAAATGTGTAGTGCGTGCAGACCACCAGACAGGGCCCGTGTGACAAATACCCAGCCGAAGTGAGACTGTCAAACACCCGATACCATAGACCTCACTGTTTAGAAGCCGCGAGACCAAAAAAAAACCTCGAGGTAGCATTCATCCAGAAAAACAACTCCATAAAAGCAAAAAAGGCCCAGGGAAACATCGAGACGGCGCAGTGGGTTGTAAGCACATCATCCACGTCTAAAGCATTGTCCCTGTCACAGGGATTTGCCGAAAGGCAGATTTGCCAAGCTTATACTCACAACCGTGAGTCTCACTGCACCTATTGTGATGTTACATTATGCACAGGCTTGCGCAAATGTTTTCTAATGCAGCCAATATGGAATGGCGCACGAGGTTATGACGTCAGTCTTCCACGCATTGTGAAATGGATGTTGCATCGCCGTTGAATATTGTGAGTAAATCACCCAAAATAAATACGTTTGTACGTAACTGTGTTGGCCATAAGCCACGATAACTCTGAACCCAATAAACTGACTAAATTCAGTGAAGCCAGACAACACCCTAACACTGCTATAATTAAATGTTCAGCATTGTTTCTCACACTTTCTTATTGGGATTTTCCCCCAAATTAGATTTCGACAGTGCCATTGGCTGCGTGTAATGAGTCGAAGGTTGCATTCAGAACTCTCGCAGAGCAATGCAACGCCGTGCGTTAGAGGACGGCCCGTAGAAGCAGATTTCACAGAACTACTGCTGAGTGACTTTTTTTATACCCGCACATGTGGGCACACTCTCCCAAATGCCCTGCCACGGAGAAACATTTTCACACTATCGTGAAAAAAAAACTGATGTCTCTTAATTCTTATAGAAAAAAACGTCGCTAAATTAAACATTCCAAATGTAATGAGCTTATTTTTTTTGCACTCAATAGGTGACTGGGCTGAGACAATAAACACACGACACTTGAAAAGTCAGTTTAAACATGGGCAGCTAAGCCGTCTCACGATATTTGTGAACGAATATACTCGTGGAAACGAACGTAATATCACAACGCGCACGCGCAGGCTCATGCATGAGAATTTGACGGAATAGTGATTTCCCACACTGCGAGTCCTCGCTAGGCACGAGCACACCATTGTAGGCAGATCCAGGCGCCAATAAAAGACGTGAATGATTGTTATCGCCGCATGCTTTGTTTCATACGATGCGTTCGGTCAGCGTATGACCGCACAGACGGGCAATTTATCACTTTTGGTTTCCCGATAATCCGACATTTTACAGACAATTAAATTAATCTTGTTCGAGCCACAGCTTGGGAATGATTAATGCCAATGTGGTCGGCATAACTGGAGGAAGGGCAATGCTGTGGCACCGTGAAATTAGCGCACCATTCAATTACGATTTACTTATCACGCTTCATGGGCAGCCACAGGAATAAACGGGGAGAGGTCAGGGCATTATTCACCATCCGCTCCCGTTGCAAAAGGAAAAAAGTCATTTCCAAACGTGTCATGCTGAAAACTCTGCAACAATCTAATAATGCAGATGTTAAGTCAAAGCTTTGGTTTTAAAGCGGCCGAAGAATTGAGTTGCGCGGGGGTTCACATCAAGCAAAGTCGGCGTTGTACCCTCCATCTGTGCGACGCAGGCTTCATCAAATGGCTAAACTAGCTGAAATGTCACGGCGCATGGCCTCTGAATTTAAAGTGTGGTGGGGGATCTATAAATAACTCAGCGCTTTGATGATATTCATAAGTGTGCCACCGTCATGTCAAATCACTCATTCTCCATTGCCAGCAATGCCTACATTAGGAAACCACACCGTCGTCACCGCTGGTTACAATCTGCCTTCGCACTTAAAATTATTCAACGGAGAATTGTTTAACAACAGCGGTGATGCTCAATAAAAATAAGAGCCCCACCCTTAAGACTCTCGTGGTATAACATGTGTTTTATTTCACACTTTTTCTCTCTCCATCCTCTGTGGTAGTACGCACTGAAGAGACTAATAAAACATTTTCCGTAGCGTCATTAGTTTAAAATAAACTTTCCTGGCTCGTTATCTCAAAAGACTGCAGCAATCAGAGCAGAAAAGAGTTGTCAAAATAAGCAATTAATTTTAAAAAATGGCTTTCATAATTTAAAACAGCTCGAGTAAAGTGGCTTCAAGTCATGAATTGTTAACACCTCGGGATAATAATGTCACTTACAAGGCATTTGTTTTTTCTCTCCTGGATGAGCTTTAGAGTTATCGCTGTCCTCTCATCAGAAATGCTTAATGCCTGAGAAGGCGACTCAAAATTCACGTGCACACAAAGCAACCTTACACTCTTTGGTTTTGTCGGCAAAGTCACGTAGGTAAAAAATATAAAATAAATTAAAATGAAAACAAATAAATTAAATCACGACGTTTCAGAAGCAACACAAGCAACCGTCATCAGGTGTAGACTGCTCCAGCAAAATTACTCAGTCACGAATACTTCAAATCTAGAACAAAGCAACCTGTCAACCCCTGCATCTGACAAACAACAGCTGACTAGCTCACAAGACCTAAGGACGTTCCAAAAATACTGAAAGAGAGAGATCACACTCACCATCTTCAAGATCCCCCATAGACTCGCTCTTGCCTACCTCTCCCCTCTCATCTCAATCGACGCCCATCAACGCACTCCCTATCTCTCACCTCTCTCATCTCTCTCTACTCCCCTCCACGCACTCTCCAAAGACCAGTCTACCTTCACTCAGTTGGCAGAGGCGCTCATTCTCCTCTGCTGCTCTCAAGGTCTAGAACGCCCTTCTCCCAACAATCCATTCCGTTGACTTCCTACTCCTGTTCAAGTCCAGTCTTGAGACCTTTCCTTTCCTCCTCTTCCTACGACCTACTCTCTCTCTCTATAAAATATGCCCACTGTCTCTGTACAGTGCCTTGCGATGCAGTCGCATTAAGACACCCACACATCCCTAATGTATTCTAAATTGTATTGAATTCATTTCACATTACGCCACGGCTCCAGTGCAAGTTACTAAAGTGACACTGCACGTGACAGCGGCACAACACACACAGACCTTCGAGAGACTAAAGGTATCTCTAAATCTTTAACATACGACAACAGGCAAACAACAGGGCGGTCGGAGACTGTGACTGCGCTTGCGAGCCACCGCCAGGGAGAGTTGGGGCACAGGCTGTTAAGAGTTCACCTTGGCCTTGGGAGGCATGCACACTGTACCTTCGTATCAATCAGCCACCCTTGACAGGTCAGGGTCACCTCCCCAGGCTCGCGGTTCATTACGTTGAAATTACTTGCTCGGGAGCAGGTTTCGGGTCTCAAAGTTGAGTACGCCGGATGAATACACACACAAAGTGCCCCCGTATAGTCTTAACAGACTGTTGGGGAAAGGGGTGTTTGCGAGTACCTACGAGAGGCCGAGTGACGATGTTTCCACACCACGCCAGGGACTGAATTGAGGACGAGTCCACACACACACACACACCCGGGCTCGCGCCCCATTGCTGCCTCTGTGCTCGCTTGCGACTGTCGTTTCTAGGGCTCTGCTCGTGGTTGTTAAGAGCACATTACAATAATAATATTTTAATTTACGGTGAATAAATGCCTCGGCAACTCAAAGCGCCTTACATCACGCCATCTCAAAAAAGGTCACCCCTAGTGGCAGCTGTCCCTGTGCGGCACAAGGCTCAGCACAGGCCTGCAAGCGGAAATACCTAACCAGTAATGAGCAATGCTGCGTCGTGTAATATTAATATTTGTGTATTTTATTTTAATTGCATTTGTGTGTATATTTGCATGTGTGTGTCAGCATGCGTGGGTCTAATGCAGGGAGTACAGAAGCATTGAAGGAGAGTAGTGATTAGCGCAATGTGCTATGAACCCAACGACCCAAGTCCGATGCTCGCTCACCACCAATAACAGTGGCGATTTTTTTGAACCGGTCCAGGGACTCTCCTAGGCCGACTCAGCCTCAAATGAGTACCCTGTGCGGTGTGTAACACCGCCACTGGGGAGACAAAGGCGGTCGGGTTCGGTGCTGGCCACCCACCACCTCGTGCGCCGTGCCGGCCTTTAATAGGTACTCGCTAACAGCACTTGCCCCAACAGTCTGTTCAGGCTATAGGGGCGATCTTTGTCTTTGAATGGTGTGTACATGAGTCACACATGGTGTAAATAACACCGCTTCAAATTAAGACGGAAATCGTGTGTTCGCTTGTGTGTGTGCCAACACCAATGGCGATTATTTGATCCCGGTCCTGGGCCTCCCCTAGGTCGACTCAGCCTCAAATCAGCACCTGGTGTGTAAACATCATCACTACGGAGACAAAGATGGCCCCGGACGTGATATTGGCCACTCAACCCCCTCGTGTGCTGTGTCGGCCTTCTTAGGGCGCTGGCCAAAAGCACTTTCCCCGACAGTACGTTAAATTGAGGGGAGCAGATTCCCCGCCTTCATATGCATGCGCGAGCTTGCGTACCTGAGTTCATGAGCTTCCAGAGATTATCCACCAACGCCTCGCTGCACAGCGGCGAGTCCGAACCGCGAGCAAATGGCGGCACGCGGATCATCATGCTGAGAATCTTGTGCCTGCGGGATGAGCGTGGGAGAAATGCGCGAGCGGATGCCATGAAACGATGTCAAGACAACGGCCAACTATGATCAATTACTCGCAAACGATGAAAACCCCTCGGCCAAAACAGGATTTGATGCCAAAGAACCCCCTTCTCACCTGTTAAATAATGTAACATTGCATTAAAGCACGCGCACACACACACACGTGGTAAGCGAAAGTATGCTAATGAGTTTGGACGTGAAGGAACATTAATTTATTTTTACTGCGTATTATATTAGAAAAGGAACAGGCCGGACAGTTAAATATAGGTTCAATTACAGTGCTTAGGTGAAACTATATTAAGAGCTGATGAAAACAATAACGCTTGCATACAAGCAGGCTTGCAATAGATGCTCAGAACGTTCCCAAAGCATCTACGATGACAATCATAACTGCAAACTTCACAATTATTTGTTATCAACAGGCAGCTAAAAATGCGACAAAAAGGGTGACCTTTCAAATGTATTTTTTTGCTACTGAAGAGACATTCTGCAGATCAACTACCATGGTGAATGGATGGAAATGGCAAACAGATCAATTCAAAAGTTTTGTATTTCAATTTCTTAGATACTTCTGACAAACATAATCTCGATGATCTTTTAATCTTAAACAAAAAAGAAATCGGTTTCAAATGTCAAAAACGAAAGTTCACGCTTCTGCTGCTGCTGCATCGGCCTTAGCTTCTCTCAGCCTGCGACGACTATATCCGCAATTGTACATTCACACCGCCAGTCAGATAAGCCGGGGGGGGGGAGCGCATGCAAAAAGAAATCTTAATTATTTTAATAGTCTGGAGTGCATATAAGTATGTGGCGCGCGCTCCGGTGGTATATATTTAGCCGTGTAGATAGGCTCGTCTGTAAACACAAGCACGCCGGAACAGGTGCATGCACGTGCACACATGCGCGCACGACTTAAACGGCAGAGGCGCACGACGGCGGCCAGCCGCGTGTGTGCAGGCGGCGCGGTGGGTTTCATTCACGCCGCGATTAGGGCTTCGATGAATATGTATGCGTGGCAGGGCCCGTTTCCCAAAACTATTTCTCAAACTGAAGGAGACCGATGGGGCCTGGCGGGCCGCAGGCGTGGGCGACGCGCTCAATGGATGGGGGGGCTTGACACGATCATGTGTGACCTTTGTCGGCGGATTAACCGACGGGCGAATTAGTCCGGAGCGACGGGTGAATAATCGGCGGGCAAAGCAGCTCGTTGCGAACAATCAGCATGTTTGCATTACATTGCGTTAACCTTTAAAGGAATAATACGTAATGCAGCGCTATTGATAACGGCGAAATCCATGATGCCAGTCAACGGTACATTGCAAAGCAGAGGTGATGAATGGGCTTGTTGATTACCTGATGTAAGGTATGGGGTCCGTGTGAACTAGGTCAAGCAACCACTGCAGCACGTCTGCGCTCATGTCCACTGCGGTACAAAAATAGAGGAAAATATAAATTGCGCATTATAACAAAATATGTACAATTTCTCAGTACATTTCAACTCATAAGATTTTATTGCATATAATGGTTTTTGTTGGAGTTTTGAGGATTAAAAATTTGCTCCTAATCATGAAAAATTTCAGCCCACCCTCATATTTGCAAACTGTCCCGTAAGGGTGCAATTAATAACCCACGATGTTTACTCTGCCGTGTGTAAAAATTATACAGCAGGATGCTCCAGTCGCTTGTGTCCACATAATTTACTTTCCAGATTATTCGTTGGGTTTTAGAATAAGAGCTATACAAAATAAATTGTGTGGCAAGCATTTATTATAAGAAACGGTATCTTGATTGGATGCACGTGTGCGTGCTAGGTGCACATGTTCACTGGACTATTGCTCCAGGTTTTTGGGCAGGTTTGTATTCATTCTTACATTCATTGGAAGACTATGGATCGCACGATGACAGATATGCTATCCGTGTGTTTAATCAATGCTGAAGAACACACACGGTGGTTTGTACTCTCGAAAACGTGACCCCATTCACATTTCCAATCACTGTTCTATTTAAGTTGAGAAAATTACAAATTACATTTTTAATCGGAAAACCCATTGCTTTCAAACTGCCCGTTGTTGTGTTTAGTTTGCTTGACCTCCCCCCGCACCTCCCATTACCACGGTTGGCTACGTACGGTGCGAAAGAAGTTAAATATACAGTACATACCTAAAAAAAACGTGTATCTCTAGGCACACTGGTATATTGCTTTTCATGACTGAAATGTGTTTCTTTCAAAACCACTCCAAGGTGCTCTCATCCACCACTTTATTTTATCCTTCTGATCCCGCAGTCTGCCTTTAATAACTGCCCAAGGTACACACTCACACCAATATTTTCCGGTTGTGTCTCTTCCAACAGATGTCTTCGATTGTCTAGCGAGCTTGTTGTACGTGACGTTAACCTGGGCTCAACCTTGCAACCATCTATATATATAAAATCGCAAATCTGTCTGTCTATCTGTCTGTCTGTGTGTGTCTGTGTATCGGACCATACGCAGTTTCATTGGACGAAATTTCAGGGATTTGCGAGACACGATTGGTCCGGCGGTTGCCCCTGGCAACGGGTAGCGACGCTTTCGCCGCGGGGTGGACGCCATTTTTAATTCCCGTTAAAAATAGGCGCACGCATTAACACGCGACTCTGAGGTAAATTCATCAAAGTTTCACGTCCTCTTCACTCCCCCCCACCACAATGTGTGCAATTGCTATTATAGGCTCGGTAGATTATTAAATTATAGCGATTAGACAGTATTATTGTAGCGCGGGGGGGGGGGGGGAAACGGCACCCGTACCCAGCCTCATCCGGGTGGGCAATTTAGGCGAGGCCGGAGGCTCTGCACGGTGCTAGGCCTCGACACCCACCACGCGACTCTGAGGTAAATTCATCAAAGTTTCACGTCCTCTTCACTCCCCCGCCACCCCAATGTGTGCAATTACTATTATAGGATCGGTAGATAATAAAATTATAGCGATTACACAGTATTATTGTAGCGCGGGGGATCGGCGCGCCTCACTAAAACCCTACAACGGATCGGCGCGCCTCACTAAAACCCTACAACGGATCGGCGCGCCTCACACAAATCCTACAACGGATCGGTACGCCTCACACAAATCCTAGAACGGATCGGCGCGCCTTACACAAACCCTACAACGGAAGCGTAACGCATTGTAGTGTCGTGGTTAGCGCGCCGCGCTACGAACCCGGCGACCCGAGTTCCATTCCCGCTCACGGCCACCACCGGTGACGATTATTTGAACCGGTCCTGGGCCTCCCCTAGGTCGAGTCAGCCTCAAAACGAGTAACTGGTGTGGCGTATGAACATCGCCACTGGGGAGACAAAGGCGGCCGGCCGTGATGGATCCAAGTCCCGGGCGAAGCCGGGTAGTACAGCTAGTCTTTTATAAAGTCCTTCAATCATTTCCTGCAGTTCATTCCAATTGGTTGTTCCAATGCCTATGTTCGTAGAAAATCAGAGATGGTTAATCTTGTCTCCATTTATGTTCATGCTAAAGATCTCCAGTACTATTTACAGAAAAAAAATCTGATAATGTAACTGTGATTAACTTTGGCAAAAGTGCTGTCTATATGTCAGACTCCTTCTAATCCGCATTTTGTTACTTTCGTCATGCAAGCCCAGTGTCGATGTTACATTTAGAAATAATTTCAGAATCGGAAGCTTTATTTAGACTGGAGGAATCCGATGAGCTATGAAACTCGTTTTCACAGATGTCCAGTTGTAAATATTACCTCCTATTAAATATGGATCACAAACATCAACGATGAATAAAATGAAACAAAACCTGAAAAGCATGCAAAGATGCAACAACTGTGGTGCACCTTCAACTCAAAAAAGTGCAATATTCAAGACTAACAATAAGATAAATATTCAAAAGTGGAATTCACGCATGTTATTGCTTGAATGTGCGTGAACAACAAAATAACAGCGCGACGCCATCATCACAGCCAACACAGAATGCGGGAAAGAGTCAACGCTGCGGGGTTAGGGGGGTCCGACCTCGCGTGAAATCCACCAGGGCCTCGAGTGCGGCGAGCCGGATGTCGACAAAGTGGCCAGTCTGCGCGTACGCCTTGAAGATGGCCGGGTCGCTGGGGATGTGTCCGTTTTTTTGGAGAACACGAATCGCCTTCAGGCAGCTACAGCGGCGTGCGAGCCAGGGCCAGCGTGGGGCAATCGGCATGGCGGCGGCGGTGGTGGGAACGGGGAAGCAGAGGGCAGAGGTCATGGTTAACGAGCGGGCATCAAGGGCACGGAAGTCGATTTAATAGAGAACGGCGGCCAGCGCTTGCAAGGTTGAAATCGGCACGAAGGTGCCCCCCCCCACCCCAGCTCCCACCCCCCTCTCCTTCTCTTTCGATTTTTTTACCCTCGCTTTCCCTTCCCCTTAAAAAATTCCACGCTCCCGCCTGGACTCCCTTCATTGGTAGGGTAGCGAGCCCACCTTTCTCCCTTTGCCCTACCCCGAGAGCGCCGCGCCTCGGGCTTTTGTCCGCGGAATTTCTGTGGCCCTCATCGCTTTTTATACGCTTTTTATTAACTCACTCTGTCTGTTGTTGTATTCTCAAATCTTGTAACTGAATTTTTACCCACTTCCCAATGTGGTATCGACTGCAAACTTGGTATACTTATGTCATACTGATGACAATACTATATTCTATCATTAAAAATTAAAAATATATATTTTTAAACATAATTTTTTACATGTTATGTTTCGGCTTGCGTCTAATTGTCCACGCTTAACTAACGTTGGCTGTAAATCACCACGGCCCCTTACGTTATGGCAAGCTTCGGGGACACTTCCTGGAGTCGTTGAGTCCTTTCATTACTAGTACGGTACATTTCATCAAAGCGTGTGTTTAAAAAAGTTTTTTTTTAATATTACTTATTATTGCTCGCTTCTATAATAAAAAAAAATCGGCACAACAGCTTAATTTTTAGCATCTCGACCAAAGACGTTTCCCGGTGATTCACTCTCTCGGATATCTATTGTAGTGACTAGCGTTCACTTTCACCGGTGCCTATTTAAAGAGACCACCAAAACTTTCCATTCCACTGAAATAAACTCGACGATCTACACGACATGCCTTGTGTTTGCAGTGATCCTAACCTGACACGATGCCACGTCAGCCCAATATCACCTTCAACCTACAACTGCGAACATATTTCAAAAATGAAATTTAATAATAGATGTACATGACAGGAACATAACAATTCAATTCGCAATGTTCCGATGGATTGCCATGATCTGGGATCATGATTCGATGAGTGAATCATATCTTTTTGTGACCTGGTGTAGATGTAAAATCCAGACAAACGTGAATCGATAAAATATGTCGTCTGTCAAAATCTATAAACGTATATAAATGTTGGTGTACTGGGACTACAATATTCGAATTGATCAATGAACGGAGGAAACTTGACGTGAGTTTTATTTAAATAAATCGTGCGAGCGGCATCTTGTCACAAGAAAAAGTGTCCATACGGAACTCTCGCAGAGCAGTGCGAGCCCATCTGTTAGACAACGTGGAGGTATATGTTACAGAACTGCTGCTGAACTCCATTCAAGTGACCTTTTTTATCCAGGCACTAGGTTGTGTAGTATCTCACTACCAGTTCATTGCTTGGGGAGGCTAACCCACAGTTGTAATTTTCAAAATCTGTAATACAGCTAAATGAAAAAATATCTGCATAATTCCAGACTGGAAAAACATCACATATCATTCATGCGTACGCATGGATTATGCAATTCATTGTGTGCAGTCATTGGTGAACAGGCTGAGACCATAAACTCGCTACAGTGGAGACCCTTGTTTATTTACTGGCGGCTGAAGCTCAGACTCAAACGCAGGATCACAGTTGCTACCAGCTCAATGTGCTCTGACGCGTGCCACCGACCAGACCAACCGCATAAAAAAAACACCTCTCATCACATGCATGGGGGACAGGCAGGCACATCTGCCAGTCCACAGAAAAGCCAAAGACCTTCTAGTTTAGCCTACACAGGTTGTTGAGGCAAGCACCGTTAGCGAACAGCTGTGAAGCCGGCACGGCGCACAAGCTAGCCGTGTGGCCAGCCACCTTTGTCTCTCCAGTACTTGCACATTTGTACCAGGTACTCATTTAAGGCCGATTTGACGTCAGGGAGATCCAGGACCGGTCCAGAAATACACAACCGACGCTGGCGGCGGGCGTGAAGCGATCTCAGAATCCATGCGCTCCGTAAACAAGCACGCTGGCGTCCGCCGCACGTGAAGGTCTTGCACGCGCTCGCACAGACAGAGGGACGTACCTGATGGTGACGGTGTGCCGATAGCAGGGCAGCAGCTTCTCCATGTTGAGGAATCGCGTGATCTCCTCGAGCACGAGGCGCACGTCCGCGTTGAGGTTTTCCACCGTGCGGTTCTCGTTGCTCACCGCCACCGCCGGCGTCACGGAGTTGGCGAGGGCTTCGATCAGCGACGCCCGGTAGTAGTTATCCGAGAACTGGGGAGCATCGCACGTGGCAGCCGTCGAGAAACGTTGACAAATTATCGGCGAGAAGAAGGCGGTTTCTGAGCTTCAGTCGATTGTACGTGCATTAAAGAGTGATTAGCGTAATATAATTCAATGTGTTTTTTTTTTTACAAAAACATATTTACACCCACCCAGGAAAGTTCTGCTAAAGAGTGTGAAAAACTCTAAAGATCTCAGTTCCGCACGCAGAATTTTAAATGGGTTCATGAAAACGTAGGAAGGTAATTATCTTAAATAAAAAATTCCAGCGGGGAAAACACAGGCAGATTATAATTGCAATCATCATCTTGTGAAGGCAGTAAATGAATGTCGCAATGCATTTTACAGAAGCCTCATTATTCATGGAAGTCATTGTGGTTTTGGTTCCAATCTAATTACCCATCTGCAGTAAGAACGCTTTGTATGCTCGACCTGAATGTGAAATTACATTATACATGAAAGACAAAAGAACAACTCTCCACTAACTCAATCTCCAGCTTGAGAACAGCTATATATATATACATATGTTCTATGTATGAAAAATAAATACATGCCTCCTTTTCCCCACGTGATAAACACATCGCAGCATGCCACGCAGCGTCTTCAGATGGAGTTACATTGAGACGCTCTATAAATCCAAAATGAAATTGGAAATGTACTTCTGTAAGGGCTGTATATGTATAGTTGTCCATGTACATTTAATAAAACCACTACTGGATGAAGACTGTAGAAAACAGTGTTTTTTTACAATCAACAGCAGAATTCTTCGATTATATTTTCTGTTACTATTTTTTTGAAGGCATTCTTACGAACTTTGTGAACGACGCGGTGGCAAATCAACGGCGGGTGTGCAACAAACAAAATTGTCCTTGCCATAGGAATGTAGAAATTGCATTACTGATGTAGATATAAGCGTTACTCAACACGCGTCCTCCGGTTTTCCCCTCCATATTTATGAACGTGAGTTTAAGAGAGTATTTGGCTGCTAGAAATTTCCACACGACGATAATCCGCATCGTTGAGCTATCGAATCACGACAGCCAGGTCGCTTCTAAAACAAGAGCGATATAGCTCAGTGGCCCTCACCCGGTAAAATAAAAAATAGTTTAGTTGAAAAAAGATTTGCCCTCTTTTCAGTTGACAAATTTGCCAATAACACTGCCTTAACAAGGACAAAGTATAAAAGGTGGGGGTAATCAGTGATGCAGATATAAGGATTAAAAAAAATAATTGAAGGCAGTGTGATTAATTAATGTGTTGAGTTTTTCTTGTTATTTACAGTCGTGCACCACTGCCAATGCAGCATCACCAAATAATTCGTTCAGCCAAAAGATCATTACAAAACCAATTCCGTTGATCCCACCACAACTCACTTCTATCGTTTTGCTACATATTGCAGCCTGTTCTGCTCTTTGTGCAATGACCACCATCTGGATGTCGGTCCTTCGTCTTGGTCAGAGAGGTTAAGGTGCCTCTCCATTGTCTCTCTCGGTAAACCTGCTCCCCTGCACTCCGCAGATGTGCCCACCCATAACAATCTCACCTAATTCGATGACGCCCACGTAAATTTTATATCGCCACGTCCCTCTTCTGACCTTGCAAAGCCGAGCACGGTACTACACGTGGATAATAGAACAATCATTTATTTCGAACTAATTTTGTGTTGAGTTTGTTGTCTTTCCCCTGCACCTCGGACTGGTTAGCTACGTATGGTGCAGAAGAAGTCGAACACACACATACGTACATAAACACGCGCACATCGCATTACAAGAGTAAAACCGAGAATAACGGTCACCTTGTTTTTACGGTTGTCGTTATATTTGATGAGATCCAGCAGGAATGTGAGCACCTCCTTGGGACACATGCCGTGAATGTCTCTCTGCATGGCCATTGTGACGGGGATGGTCTGCAGGGGAAGAACATCATCGTCGTCGTTAAATCCGATCCGAGCCACGGAAGGCCGCGCAAAGACGTCGCAAAAAAAGCCTGGCGACTTAACGTGACCGCAGATGCCGAAGGCCACCTTGAGGAGGAAGTAGCTCTGGAAGTTGCAGAAGTTGTTCGTTTTGATGATGTTGGGGCAGGTCTTGCAGCAGAACATCCGTGTGAAGATCGACTTCATCGCTGGGGGTCCGTTCCACGTGTTCACCATCGCGTTGGCAATCTGAGAATGCGAGGCACGGATTAACTGTCCTGTAATATGACCGCGCAGTTTCACGAAAGACAGTGAAAATCTCCCAAGAGTTTTCACAATTCAAATTACTTTTTTTCTTTCTTACCGAGCAGTTTTATCATCACATTGTGACTATAGCTTTTCCTATTAAAATCGGATATAGTGTTTCTCTTTCTACCTAATCTATGGAAATTGAGTCTGCATGTAAAATAAAAGGACAATGGTCTCAATTATAAGTCTGAACAAGCTGTTATGAAGATTAATGTGAGTCCATGTCAAGGCAAGCACATGCACATTCATGGGTGCTAGGAACACCATCGAATGTGCCTGGCTGAATGGACAAAAGTTGTGGCGGGAACAAGGCCACCCGAGTTTGATTCCCGGCAACACCAGCATCAGCGGCGAGTGATAATCTCAACAGGTCCTGGTCTACGCAGCCCACTTTCACCAATCCACACTGACAATTATGGTGAAAGATGACCATGAGCTGACGACACAGCATGAGAAGGTCTTGATTTGGTAGTGGTGTTAAGGGTTGCAAATTATTATTACCATGAAATACCTAAATACTGGTTAAATACTGATTTACACAACAGTTCACATGCACTTATCGTGTGGTTTTCCACTCAAAACGGGCATTGGAAGGTACTAATCTCCAATTTACAGTCACGGGAGCCAAGTGGTGAAAATTCGACATTACAATGGCAGGATCCACAAGACAACCACTGCTTACCTTTCAACAAACTCGTGGTACACACGGGCAGAGCAAAAGTCACCCTCTCCCCAACAGAAACTGTGCAGCGGTAATTGCATTACTCCTGGACAGCTTGATAGCAGCCTCCGCATTTATTGTGGACGCGCAAGAACGTATTATAACGGCAAAGAAATTTGAAAAATCGTGCATACGCACGCATTATGCGTATGCCTGACATGTGCTCATAAACATAAGTAGTTAATTAGAAGTATGGAAGCCGATGGGGAGCTGTCATAGCCAATCCGTTGGCATATTTGCAAAAACTAAAAATTATCCTGGTTTTCTCATTTGTTTTCAAGTTAGGGCAATCCTGAGATCAATTCAGAGAGCAATAGGGTCGGCCCCCAATAGCAACACAACTTTACACGCACGTTTATTCACATCGGATCATTTTTCAAAAGTTGCAGCATCTTCCCCTTTACGGATGTGCATAACAGATCCAACTTTAATTGGAAAGCCTCCGAAGTCTACGAGCCAAATGGCACAGCTGCCACAACAAACACACAAAGTAGCAGAAAGCAAAAGGGGCGAGCGGGCAGGTGGATGAGCGGGCAGGTGAGCAAGCGAGTAGGTGGGCGAGCGGGCAATTGGGCGAGAAAGCAGGTGGGCGAGCGACCGAGATGCACCTGGGCTAGGCAGATGGTGGACTGCATGCGCACGCGGTAGAAGCACTGCTCGTGCTCCAGGATGTCGGTGAGAGCCAAGCGCGACTGGGGCGTGGGGAAGCGCTCCAGGGCGGAGATGGCCTCGCCCTGCGCCACCACGTCGCGCTCGTAGCGAAGCTCGTACTGCCACATGAAGTCCGGCTGCTCCAGCTCCACGCGTCGCAGGATGCTCATCTCCGGGTCGATGCGGATCCACAGAAGCGGTGAGTCCGCACTGGCCGACAGACGGGACCGGGAGTGGGGTGTGAGGCGACGGGAGGTTGTTTGCTTAAAGCACATCCTTAGATACCATCTAATGTCATTGGCATCATAGCATGAGATTAAGTATCCATTCAGATCTTTCGCAGAGCAGTGTAACCATTGGAGAACAGCTCACGGATTTGGATGTCACAGAGCTACCTCTGAATTCCCTTCGGGTCCACAGAGCAGAGGGCAGCACTTATCAATCTAGGCTACACATCATAATCAAGAGTTGTATTGTAAGTTAAGAGCAGCAACCACATTTGATTAGATGGGATTTTTTTGGATAGTCATTGGTGAGCAGGCTGAGACCATCAACTCACTGATTTGGAGGACCCGGTTTAACCACAGGCCTGGGATTTGAACCAGGACAGGTGCCAGCTCAATGCTCTGCTACTGTCTGCGAGTCTGATTCAGAAGAATGACTTTTCTCGCGCTTCTCTAAACTGGTTTCGAAAGCAAAGACCAAGTGTTTCTAACCTAACATTAAAACTAACAACAACCTATTTAAGAATCACAGTTAAGAGACAAAAACATAGACTATTAAAAATAATTAAAATAAAACAATGAAACTTCATCAACGATATTTATAGTATCCGAGATACAATAAGTCGCCCAACCCTCGCACTAATGAGGCTTTTGGCTTGGAATTTTTTTACTAACAGCAATGCGCGATGCACAATCGCAATCGTTTAAAAAGAATGCAATGGCACAGAAGCATCTATGCAATTGCTGTGCAGGAAGAGATGTTTTTTTTTTACAACTCATCGCTCACAGAATCCACATCATGGTTACACCCCGTCAGGGTTTAAGGCAGGGATGCTTCTGTGTCGGGGTCATAACAGGCGGACTATAATTGAGCGAGTGAAGAGCAGAGGTCATGCGGCAGGGCACGCTGCTGCATTGAAAGCAGCGTAAGGTGTGCAGAAATCCAGAGAAAATTAACAGCGCATTTTCCCCACTGACGTCATCGGCTTACCTTCACAATCTTGCCTCTAAGTACCATTCCCTCTTTCTGCCGCTCGACTGCCCTGTTACTTCTCGCTCTGTGACTCCATCCTCCCTGGAGACCTATAACTCCCTAAAGCTTCCTCAACCTCCCGTCTCACTCCCTCTTGCGTCCTCGCCCTCCCCGTGTCCTCCCTCTAGTCCTACGCTTCTTCTGGCTCAGCCTGGAGTGTGGAGACTCGGGGCTCTCCGTGACACTGATAATTCCAGCGCCTACAAAAATGCACCAATCACCGGGGTACCCCGGAGGCCACCGTGGAGAACGGCTTGTGCGCAACTCCATGAATAAATCATTAGAGAATAACCAGAACAAAGCACAGGAACTGCTGCGACACTAATCGTTACGCACTAAAAAGGAAAATGAGGGGGGAAAAAAACGACCTCACTGCTCGTCATCTCTCAGATCTTTTAAAAAATGAAACGCATCAATAATAGTGGACACCGATTAAAGAAGGTCTGGAACACGCTCATCCGAGCCAACGGTGAGCTCAAGCAGTAACGTTTTTAAATTACTCGCTTAATTTAAAAACCTAGTAAGATGACATTTCCCTGACTATTAAAAAAAAGATTGGTTTCCCCGTAAAATAATTTACAAACTTCCACATCCCTAACGGCCTTGCACAGCGCAGCACTGTGCTTGTCGCAGGTCTTGTTCTTCTGGTTGTTGTTGTTGTTTTGAAAGCTCAAGATACAGCTCAAGGCAACGAACCCTATAAAATTCAACAGTTGCCTTCAAATTCACAGCTCTGCTGTGTCAGCTGAATACGCCAGTGACCCACTTTCTCCTGCACCTGGGCTGCACAAACACAGCCCCCCACACCACCCAAACCCCCCCCCCCCACTGTCTAAAGTGCTGATGTTATCCCTCTCTGGGTTGACATGCGCTCCTTAATCCTGTAATGACCTTATTTTATTTTATTTTACAGCAGCCCGTGCTCAAATGCTTTTCGGAAATTACTAAATATAATTTCTGAGGCAGGATTTAAACGTGGTCATTTCCGTTGTGCTCTGCAGAATAGATAGCAGTCACAGAATTATGCAAGCAAGGTGGTGTGAAGACGGTACATATCGGGGTACCTGAGCTTGACACATAAAACAAATTAATTTCCGCTGCATTCATTATTATTGCGCCCGATAAATAAAACAACCGTAGAGCAAACATTTACAGTTAAACGCCAAGTTAGGCACACGTGTGAATACATTGACAATTAATGCATTTTTAAGCATTAAAGAGTAACAGTTTTCAATTTAACCGGTGATGCTGTAGACAAAAAGCCACCGAGGTAAGCACACTTGTGCGGTAAGAAAGTGCATCATTCAGAGGCCCGAGAGCAAAAACATTTGTGCTGTGGATTTAATCATTTCGCTCAGCCTGCTGTGTAAAATAAACATTCAACAAAATGTAACCTTGGACCACCCATAAAAACCTGGCTTCCTTCCAACTGCTGTGCGGTTTAAGATAAGGCCAGAAGTCGAATGCATTGGCTTACATAACTCCTTCTTTGACAACCAGTGCAATCCTACGATGTGGTCATTTTGTTTGCCACATGTCACGGTGCCGGTAAGATGAGCCAACGTCACTCACTCCATCAATGACAGATCCATGTCGATCTCCTCCCCGTTTAGCAGAGGGATCTTCTTCTTTTTGTTCCTGTATGAGTGAGGAAACAACCACAAATTAGGCTCCCCTCCCCCCCCAAGTCCAAGTTCCACAGACACGCGACATTCACTTGCACTTACAATTCAAGCAAACGGAACTACAATACGCTGTCGCATATCCGACCGTAAGACATCCGCCCTGGCCTTGACAAATTCACAACCGCCCACACCTAGTGCAGTGTTTGTGTACGAGTGTAACTGTTATCTTATGGAGATGTTCACAACACAAATCTGATCTCTTCACTTTACAGTGATGTGTTCTTAAGCACAGTCAAGCATTGGCCCGCGTTTAAGGCTCTGTGCACTTTATTTTTTGTCCAGGAACTTATTTGTGCACGGTGGCATAACCGTAATAATTTTCTCAAGACATTTACATATCAAATATTTTCACTTATCCGCCTACATGAGACATTGTACTGGTGTATGTGGTGGGGTTTTTTTTGTCATGGGTAGCAGAGCTCAGTTGAAGAGAATATTCCACCACCTTGATAAAGTGAGCTACTGCAAGGTCCCTTGGGCCAAACTGCTGCAAGGCAACAGATGGCAAGCATACTGATGATGCAATGCATATTCCAACTGACGTTAAAAAGTGTGCGTGTGGCGGTCCGGATGCAGCTGGCAGATTTCCCCCGCAGTTCTTTCCGACGGCCGTGATATTTTACAGACTGAGTGTTGCTTCCACCAGGATAAGTGTGAAAGCAAGATTAACTGTTTTGAACGTGTGTGTGTGTGTGTAATGGAAGGAAGGTTCAAGTGGTTATGAGACAGATGGTTTCTTGTAGCTGATGGTTACTGGTGCCAGTGGATTAGTGTTGAGAAGATATTCAGATGTTTAACCAGGCGGAAACTCGAGGGACCAGGATAGTCTCGTTTGCGTGAGTGAGTGGGTGATTCAAGTCTAGTTGATTTTGTTTAAGCAGGTGAGGCTTCATAAGACCAGCACAGTCTCATTTGCTAGAGTGACCTGGGGAATTAATCTGCCATTAGGTGACAATTATTATTATGTATAATCTGAATTGAGTAATTTTCCAGGTAGTTTGAGAATTTGGCAAATTTCACACAAGTTTAAGAAGACAATACTGTAAATGCGTATCGAGGATGTGGATTTGTCCCTATAATAATTTACAGCTGTTTGCCAAACAACTGATGGGGTAAGGACTCCCCATGCGTCATGAGTCATGGGGGGTGGTTTTGACCATACTTAACCACACAGATCAGTGCGGTTTAGTGAAAGTCCCCCCCAAAAACCGGTTCAAATCCCATTCGCCACTGATATCAGCCATGGCTGGAATAAAAAGCAGTGTCTCCGGGCTCATAGCACAGTGTGCTACCCACTGCACCACTGCTCTCCGCCAATTAAAATCCATAAACAACAGTGGCAACTTGGATTCCAATTTGGTCCGTCTCCATTAAATTAGTTCGGCTTAAAATGAGTACCTGGCAGAAGTGTGGTCAATATCAGGCAGCTGGGTATTGTGCTGGTATCACCGATCCCCTTGTGTACAGCACTGGCCTTGACAGATGCTCACTAAACAGTGCCTGCCCCAACAGTGTGTATCCTTACTCGGACAAAGGTGTGTCGCTCGGCATAAAATGATGGATCGTTTCATTGACAAAATCGATTGTCATGCTCTAAGACGCATTGCATTGCGTGTGAATTTATGCTAATCGAAACGAGAGCATAAAAAAAGACAACCCAAGTAAAAAATTAGACATTTCTTCAACTGAGTGAATAAAACAGCTCATTCCTGGGAAAGTGAATTGCCTCTACCTGATGTCCACTCATAATCACACCTTCACCAGTTCGCCACTTGTATTTGCAGTGAAATTAATGAAAAACTATTGAAAAGGCGGACACGACAGCCGATAAAAGCACGAGCGTTACTTCAATTTCAACGCAATTCGTCTGGGGAACGGCAAAGCGAAAGCAGCGGTGCGCTAAGGAGGAGCCACCTACCGGCGGCTCTTTGAGTGGCACGGAATCTCGTGGCGCGTGCTGTTCTCCTCGATCTGGAGGTTGTGGTTGAACGAGCCGTCCAACTCTTGCACGGTGACTGTCAGAGGACCCTGCACACACACAAAGGCGGTCAGCCAACACAGTGCCCCTCAATGCCAAGTCGGGTCAAGTGATGCAGCATACGCCCTCCACCCTCTAGCGCCAAATCCTCGGGTCCCTGGTCGCAAAGCTCCCACGGGAGACCTCTTCCTACCCACGAGTCTCAATGACAGCGGCCGATCTTATGCACCACGGGGCCTGTGGCCAGCCCCTTGGCCTCCTCCTTCTCCGCCCACGAGGTTCTTGAGCTCAGAGAACGAGGCAAGGCAGGGTTAACCAAGGGGAAGAGATTATATATTCTTAGGTTTTTTCCGGTAAAGTCACGTAGGTAAAAAATTAAAATTAATAAAAGTTAAATAAAAATCACGACGTTGCGGAGGCAACACAAGCTTCCGTCTTCAGGTGGAACCGTCACAGCACGATTGCTGTATCAAGTAAGAGAAATTCCAAGAAAACCGTCCTTATATATACTGGTTGAGGGTGCGAGGAGCCAAGGCAGGCCCCTGGATATTATTATTGTGAGGTTAGTGCGGCTGAAGCACGCTGCTAGGAATGAGCCTTTGTTGTGTAGACTGGTTGAGCTGGGAGGTTCCAAGAGTTGTTAAGGTGCGGCTGCTGTAATTTTAATTTTTTACCTACATGATTTTACCGAAAAAAACCTAAGAATATGAATCCTTGCAGTCACGAAAGCTTCATATTTTAGGAAGAGATTAGCCACGTGCCCAACGTGCCGTAGCATTCCCGTACCCTGCAAGTCCCGTGCCTCGCATCTCATCTTGCTGCAGTTGCCTATGCAATATGCAAGGGAGAAGCCACGAGGCAGCCAGGAATTGGGAGTGGTCCCATCTCATATGTGTGGATATTTTTCAGCTTCTCTAATATCCTCCCACATGATGCTGAGCACTCGTTAAACGAATCTACCAAGCATTTTGCCCCCCCCCCCACCCCCATCCCTCTAATTATAGGGGTGATTGAAAAGTCTAGGGCATAGTAAGAATAAATAATTTACAAGCACTACCGCATATTAGAGCAGCAAATTACCCTCGTTATTTTTTACAGGTGATTGAAATGATATAATTTGTGATTGAATAAAAATTAAGAAAGCTAAAAAGAACGAGTGAAATATAAAACGCATGCAAATGTGCAGAAAGACTACATTCACCAAACCCAGCTCCCAGCGCCTTGCACATGTGCAAATTAATCACTTGCAGAGGGCAAGGTGATTTTCCTACTGATAACAATGCAACGTGTGCTGCGAACAGTTCGAAGTACAAGACCCAAAAGTTTATCCAGACGGGGATAAAAGCTTTGAAAAAAATCAATGGACCAAGTACATTTTACTGTAAAGTGACCATGCAGAAAAATAATACACTTTTGCCAAGGTTAGCCAAAGAGCACAGACTCGTCACATATCCCTTGAAACGCACGCACATCAAGGGTGACGCGGAACTCTACTTGCCGAGTTTTATGTATGCTGAACTTCCTTTGCACCATACTTAGCCAACCGTGCTAATCGGAGGTGAGGAGGAAGGTCAACAAACTAAACACAAAAAACTGTTCTAAATAAATGAGCTTTCAAACTAAATTTGAAAAGTGCACAGCTCCAGCGGCTTCCTAATATCGGAAGCGCGTTGCAGATGGCCGCAGAAGCGCATCCGAAGGCACGGGATGCGGTGACCGTCCCCGTTCGATGGGCAGCCGAAAGCCGTCGCGAGGATAACCGGAGTACGCGTGATGGCCGTTGCGTCTGGACGAGATCGGCGAGTTGTTGTGAGTGAGTGAAAAGCGAATGAGACGTGGTACGCGGTACGCGCAACGCCGCTCCTCGGCCTCACCACGTATTTCTGCGTCCCCTGCGCGATGCAGTCCTGCTTGAGCTCCAGCTCCAGGATGTTGCGCTTGCGGTTGAACACGAACGTCCCGTAGAACTTCACCACACCAGACTGGTCGCTGGACGCCCACCCCCACCGAATGTCAAGGGAAACTCACTGCCTGCGCCGGAGCTACAGCCGACGCTAGTCCAAAGATTAACGCGGCGAACGCAACAAACACACGTTGCCTGATGCTGTGCCCTCGTTTACATTCAAAACACGTGAAATAAAGTCACAAAGCACCACGGCCAATGGGGTTGGAGAGTGGAGAGAGGTTGGGTAGAGGAGCCGCAGGTAACGACGTGGGAGCGCAGAGCACACTAGAAAAATCTGCTCATTATCCCGCGACACAATCACACAGCGCTCTACTCACGCAAATTACATCACGGGGTCTTTAAAGCCAATGTTTTGTAACTAAACAACAAATTTAAATTTACATAGCATCTAAATGCACTTGCATCTCAAGACACTGTAGAATAAGAAAAAAAAACGACTTTAAGATAGTAGGGGTGTGTGGTGGGGGGGGGGGGAGGGTGGTGGTCAGGGCAGGGAAACACACGAGAGGGCAGAGAGGGCAGCACTATAGCAGAGCTCAGGACAGAGGAACCAGGGCCCAGTGACAGCAGGAGAAGCCAGGGAATCCAGGGCAGCCCCAACCAGTCCCAGCATATTTAAAACATTTCCTACAGAAACTACCAGGCAGACGGAGGAATCAAACCATCAGCTATATTCATAGACGTTTTGATTAGGGTGAAAATGAATCAATGGCAAGCAAGATAACCACCAGACTACCAAACTGCTTGCTGAACAGATGTAGCACAAACTGCAACCGGGAAAGGTTACGGAATGTCTGTTTGCATCTCACACCGTGTCGGTGACGAGGGTCACGCTGTCATGGGTGCGATCGGCGATTAAACCCCCCGCGGAATGAAAATAAAACGAGCTCCAGTGATAACGGATCCAGTGGCGCTGGGGCGAATGGTTTCACATCACTGCGGAAAGCGCTTCAATCGGGAACAAAATTATGTGGCAACATTGTGCGCCCACAGGCTACGACATCTGACCTCCGAGCCACTCAACCACAGTTAAACTCACAAGTGCATGCTGATCAACGGCGTATCTCACTGACGCATACCTAACCAGCGTGGAGTGGCAATCACATCAGTGTCCAACAGCAGGCATCTGTGATTACAACCACTTATCTAGCCCTTCCAATTACGTAACTCCAATTAAAAACCTAAATATTCCAAAAGTGACTTGACAAGTTTAAAAATATCTGCAATTCCCAAATTGAATTGCTCTTTGTAACCCGCTAAACCGAAGACGGAAGGAATTAAGAGGTATTTCCAGAAATTCTCTCGTGGCTTGTTTCGGGCGCTCGAGTGCTGCACCAGACAGCATTTCAGTTTTGCCCTGCGGACCACGCTGATTTGTGCCAGATCATTAAAATGAGTAGGCCACTAATTAGAACTACCACTCACACACTCTCCATATTTTCCCAGCCGAGTGAATGGATGCTCTCAATTTCAAAGAAGAGACAACAATCACATTTGCTTACACAGCCACAGCAGGATTTTGTGAAACCTTCCTACAAATATATGGGACAAAGGATCCCAATAAAGTATCAACGCCTCGAGAAAATGACTACATTCGAGAAGTCTGAAGGGTTTTGTGAAAGGGTGAGATTATGAAGAAACGGTTCGTTTTAATTTCTCATTAAAATTATTACAGGGCACGCAGCCTGAGGTCGTAGTGAAAAACAATGAATTTTGATGTTGCATCCGTAGACAAGGAATAGTGGCTGATGCACAATATTTAAACAAGACCCATTAGTGCAGCTAAGTTACCAAAACATCACTCCCACTCTCCAGAACGGCATCTGATTTGATTGACCTTCATTAGGCAGCTCGATGATTAAACACAGGCTAGCTGGCCCACCCACACACATTTACCACTCGTGTAGTTTCTCAAGAGAAAAAAACGAATAAAAAAATTTCAACGGTAGCCATCAGAATTTTAAATCGAGCGGTGGTGCAGCGGTTATCGCAAAGCACTATATATATACCCGGCGATCGATTGGTGGCCATGCTCTCCCTCCTTCAGCCAACCCACACTGACCAGCGTAGGGGAAGTATGGTCAAACAACCCCCGCAATCGACGCGACATGGGGAGGCCTTCATCCAGCAGTGGATTGACAAAGGGATGTTATCCTTTATTTTATTTTAACCTCAGTTTTAGGTATGAATTCTTGCCATCCAATTGCTGGACTTAGTCAGAAATGTCCCCATGGCATCTGCGACCGGTCTCCTAGCGACTGAGGGCTCAGTTCGAGCGAGACAGCTGTCACTTTTTGAACATGCCGCCCCGTCTTGGTGCGCAAACTCCTGGAGTAATTGCGCTCTTGAGCTGGTGGTTGACGTTCAAAGTGGACTGCGACCCTCAAAGGAATGTCACCACCCCCGTGGTTGCCCCCCCCACCTGCCCCACGTGATCCGTGGATCAAACCAATTACTCAAGACACCGGTATGGCTGCAAGAGAAGTTGATGTGAATGCTGTCGCAAGAGGTCACACGTTTGGCCCAACGGTCCTTCGTTGACTACGCGTGATGAATTTAGACATGAATTGCTGCAGCAAGCACCATGAGCAAAGGATACACCCACTGACGAATCAGCGGCTGGATATCCTTGCCCGAAACAATGGAGATGGACTTGAGGAATGCACTGGTGGACAGCAGCATCTGGCTCCACATGTGGGACTGGAAGCGCTGGGAAGATGCGGTGTTGGCCAGAGAGAGCAGCTTGTTAAACACCTGCCGGGAGACAAAAGAGGGAAAATCGATAATTCAATACAATTTAATTTCGATTTAAAGCTTTCATGACTGCAGGGATTCATCTTCTTGGTTCTTTCGGTAAAGTCACGTAGAAGGGAAGTAATAATAAAAATAAAACATAATAAAATAACATTTAAAAAAAATCCTCAGGTGAAGACGGCTGCTTGCGTTGTGGCCGAAACGTCGTGAGAATTATTTTATTATGTTTTATTTTTATTATTTTATTACTTCCCTTCTACGTGACTTTACCGAAAGAACCAAGAAGATCAATAATTTTTTTTTAAATGTTTTAAAGTGGCGAGGTCAACTTAAAATTCAGAGGACTAAAGCGGTACCGTAGCAAGTGTATGGGCTCAACCCAGTCACCAATCACTGTACAAAAAAACTAAATCACGTTGAATGTGTTTCTGCACTTGAGGTGACCAGGGTGGCTCAGAAGTCACAGCACTGAGCTGGCAATGCTGAGATCCAAGATGTGAAATCAGGGGACCGCCTGTGATTAAACCGAGTTCTCAAGACAAATTCATGGTCTCGGGTTTGGTCACCAATGACTGCAGAAAAAAACCCATGACATAAAAAAAAAATTTGCACTTAATTTGGTTAAATTCCAGCTCTCAAGGTTAAATCTATGATTTCAATGTCATGCGACAGACATTCCTAGCAGTGGCAGGGCGAGTAGGCTACCCTCCCTACCATGTGCACCGAAGGTCACTTTACAGGATCTCAGAGGAAGGTCTGTGGGATTCACTTCCATGAGCCTTCACTAACATGAAGGGTGCACTGCTTTGTGAGAGATCATTGCATGACACATTTCGCACAATCTGTGAAAGAAATTGGAGAAATAAGTTTCATTAAAAGATCAAAATTCTTAAAAAAAGTAACCAAAACCAAGATTACAATTTTATACCATTTCATATTTTTTTGCTATCAGAGTGCCTACTTGGGTAATGACCGTAAAATGCTTTTCAAATATTCATAGGTACTCAAACCTTTAAATACTGAATTGCTACTTAATTTAAATTATATCCATTTCCATAATGTAAGTTTTTGTTAACGTACTTCATTTTATAATTTATTGTAACGTCTTTAATTTTCACTATATATACATCTGTACTTCGTTGTGCTTTCACTTTAGCATTTTTTTGGATGGATGCTGCCTTTTTATTCCATTTTCTAGATTTTGTATTTATTATTCCTGCATCATTCGTGTATGATCGAGGTTTTGAATAATTTGTATCGTGGGAACATCCTTGCTGTTATGATATATTTATCACTACCAAGGTCTCCCTTGAAAAAGCTTTACGTGTCAATGGACCTTCCCCCAGTTATGAATAAATTCTTCGTGTCTAAACATAGAACATGCACGTGTAAAAGTTGTTCTATGTTCATCAATATTTATCTCCCTATCAAGCTCAAAATTCCATTGTGCATGTATTATTCAGAATATTAATCACGTGTTATTATCACTTACCGTTTGTATATATATTTTTTACTAAGATGCACCGCTGAGTTGCACTATCTCCATTACCGCGTGGTGCGGTGGTGTCACAGAGGTCACGTCATTACGTAAAGGACCACGCATCAATCACTCCAGATAGCCTACTCCACCAAAACCACCACATTAGAAATAACTGGAGCTGCCCAACGACAAGAGAAGATATCACACTCGTCTCCTTCATTGCATTGCCATTTACTAAACAAAGTGATAGCCCATTGACATCCGTTGTCACGTTATCTCGCTCGCAAACAAGGGAAGCCTGTCACGCTGGAAGGGTTATTTATATATTTAAAATAAATAATAGGTTACGAATAACAGCGTTGGTTTGCGGTCACCAAGAGGACAAAAAAGACGAAGGCCGGTAAGGTGGATTGTCGATTTCTTTCCCAGCGGCGACAGAACAAACATACCTGGTCATTATTTTAATTAACCTGTTTGTCATTGGGAGAGGTGGCTCTGTGGGTTACCGCACTATGCTACACACCAAGTGACCCGAGTTCAATGCCCGATCGAGGCTAACATTGGTGGCGAGTGATATCTGAACCGGTCCTGGTGCCTCCCTCCCCTTCGCCGAAACAGCACTAACCGGCGTGGTGAAGTATGGTCGAACAATCCCAATGACTGACACGTTATGTGGAGGAGGCCTTCATCGAACAGTGATGTGACAAAGGGGTGCACAGGGTGGTGGTCCAGATTGTCTTGTGATCTCCAATTAATTAACCCTGAACATTTGTTTTCCTTTGCATATAAATTTATGTTTTAAATAAACCTGACCTCCCTTTACATTCAAACATGTTTTGCAAGTAATTATAAATGTTGACTTTGGGGCTATGATACATACAAGTGCTCAATAACCTGTTTTCAATCAATCTGCAATTAATATTTAGCCCATTTTCAATCTATTGGTGGATGAAGGCCTACCCAAGATGTTGTACATAGATGTTGTTTGACCATAAATCTCTACGCTGATCACTACTGGTTGTTGAAGCGGGTACCCACAACCAGTTTAGACATTCCTCGCCAATGATGTTCACCGTGGCTAGGAATCAAGCTCAGGTCACCGGCTTCATAACCACTGATGTCACCACTCGAGTCCAATGAGGCTGGTGAGGTTCTTATGGGGTCTTTAACAACTCCTTAAACGAAGATGAAACATTTTGTTAAAAAGGCCTTGCGGCATGACATGTTGGCTGATGGAAATTAAGTCAAGCATATGCACCAGGGTGCTACTTTTCATGTCCGCTCCTGCTACTTCTACAAGCACAATATGAATACATGTGCGAGTTGCTGGTCACAGGTCACACACAAGACAAAGATTCCCATTATAACCTTTGACAGGCTATTGGGGAAAGTGGTTAGCAAGCAGCTATTAAGGCTGACACGGCACACGAAGGGGTAGGTGGCCAGCACCACGTCAGGTGCTGGCTCATGTAAGGCTGAGTCGACCTCGGGGAGGCCCAGGACTGGTTCAGATATCCATCACCGATACTGGCCATTAGCGCTAATCGTATATGGGTCACCGGGTATGTAGCGCAGTGCCAACGCCCACTTGTGTTTGGCCTTTAACTAAGATCCCCGTATACCCTTAACAGACTGTTGGGACAAGTGCTGTTAGCGAGCACCTATGAAGGCTGGCACGGCACACGAGGGGGGTGGGTGGGCCAGCACCACGCCTTTGTCGCTCGAGTAGTGATGTTTACACACTGCATCAGGTACTCATTTCAGGCCGAGTTAACTTGGGGAGACCCAGGACCAGTTCAAATATTCGCCACTGTTGTTACTGATTGTGAGAGGGAATCAAACCCAGGTCGCCGGGTTCATAGCACAGCACGCTAACCACTGCGCCACCGCCCCCCCCCCCCCCCCCTTTGACACACACACACACACACACCTGCAGCAGGAATTCCATGCTGATGCGGTTCTCTATGAGCCTGAGCACCAGGTGCGCCTTCGCCTGGTACAGTTTGTAGTATTCCCACGAGAGCGTGTGCGGGTAGCACACGGAGAAGTGCAGGTGAGGAGTGGGACTGCACAGACATACACACAGACACGAGTGGCACACACAAACATGCGCACACACCCGATGAAAACAATTGTTAATATTATGTAAGTGTCAGTTTTTTTATTCAGAAAAGCATCCATCATTCCTTGTGAAAAGCATGTCCTGCCCAAGCCTACTTACTTTTCTAAACAGTAAGATCAATAATACAGGTTTTTCAGGTTAGATCGCGTAAATATATAAATGTGTCGTTAAACACGCCACCACCCTACACAGCTAATTAGTAAGGTTTGTCACGTAAACAGAACATGCCAATTCGTTACAAGTACAGTTTCAGTTTTTCAGTTTCAGTTTCATTTATTAGGTATAGCCCTGTGAGCCATTCGGCTCTTGAATAGGGTAGAACCGCAACAACAAAAACATATGAACAAGAAAACATCTTAAAGTGACTATGCGCAAACAGAAAAATCCAGGAAAAAACTGCAAAGTCTTCCAGAAAAAAAGCACCGTACACCAACGCTGTGCAAAAATCCCAGTGGGATGCAAGTCAAGCAGCAACAACAACCACAAAACAACTCCGATGTGCTATGTTAAACTAAGTAAGATGTCTCTCACTTGTCTAAATTCTCTAATCCAAGTGTTACTCAGCCTCTAAGTGTAATGCCAAGCAGGCATCACCTCGTGCATCTTTGCACACTTTCCAGCCTGCGTTCAATTGTATTTGTCAGTCGTCCACGGTTCCGAACAATCTCACTGTAGGCTACAGGGAATGACCTAAAACTGTGTTAAGGGACATGGGTATGTTGCATTTCCGCATCAAATTGATTTCTCAAAGAACGAATGTACTGCTATCGTTCGCCTCCTCATTGCCAACGTATGTGCAGTGATTAATCGTTCAACGTGGTAGACGTGTTTCCTGAATAATGCTGCGTTGAGCCAAAACGCGTTAAGGGAAAACTATTTCACCGAAATAAATAATTTAAAAGGTTGGGTTTGCAAGGTACGATGTACGCACACGCAGTAAGATGGCAGGACAAAGGAACTGAGATGAGGGTAGTACACCGCATATTGTACCATTCCGCGTGCATACCCATAATTCCCAGACCACTTAGCCGTGCGCAGCTCATGAAAGTAGCTCATCGTAGACCGCTCAGAAACCGCGTTGTAACGGACGCGTTCTGCTTTGTGCGAAAGCGCTCCCGAATTGAAGAACCGCGTAACAGTGAAAACTCGTTGTGTGAACACACATTAAGAGAAGGCTCTCCGTATTTATTATTCTGCTGTGTTTTCGAGTTTTGTCCCGACAACAATTGTGGTGTTTTGTTTAACGCTTGGCCATCAGACTTTCATGTCAGAAAAATGTTACGCCGTGGTCCTCGGAGCGAGCAATTGCTCGCTCACCCACTCACTCGAGTGAAACTAGTGGGTGAGCGAGCAGGCGGGCGAGCGAGCGGGTGAGTGCAAAGTCCACCTCTCCTTCTCCTTGCCGGCAGCGAAGGTCGGGTGGAGGAGGATGCCTCCGGTTTGCAGCTCGTAATCCGTCACTCGGGACAACCACTGCAGGAGGGACAGCATGGCAGGGATATGTTGACGCACGGCTTCAGGAGGTGGTGGAGTTAACTGAGGGAAGCGCAGCCGACGTGTGACATACCTTTTTAATCCAGTAACGATATTCGTTGTTCCCGAAGGTCTTTTTGATCCAGAGGCCGTAAATGTAGCCGGAGATGCCTTTAAGCACCCAATCGTCAGTCCTGGTGAAGAATGAAACCCAGGTGCAGATAGATTTGATTGCCTTACAGAAATGAGAAGCGCTGATTTTTTCCTTTCAAATTGTATTCATTTAGTGCCAAATAGAGTCCCATTGGTGCTAATTAAATTCTTTATTTTCATGGTTATTGTATTTTTGTCACATTTTTATCTCAGAGTATTACATCACGCCCCCTGCTCTTTGGTTTTTTCAGTAAAGTCACGAAGGTAAAAAATTAAAGTAAATAAAATCACGACGTTTTGGGGCGCAACACAAGCGTCCTTCTTCAGGTGGGGACAACGTAGCGAAAGCACAACCACTTAAGTGTGACACTGTTTTACCTACGTGACTTTACCGAAAAAACCAAAGAGTATGAATCCTTGCAGTCACCAAAACTTCGAATCTAGAATCACACCCCCTGTTAGAGAAGGGCACACTGTAGGTGATATCCCTTTAAGTGACCTCTTATCCACACGAGGGGCGATGTGGCATGCCACAGAGAATAAGGCTCATCGTATGGCAAACAAACTGAAACAATAAAAAAAAAACTCTCAAAAGCTGTAATAGGACAAATTATGTGAAAGCCCATATTTAATTAAATAGATATTGGGTGCAGTCTTTACTGACCAAGCCAGGATCGTGACATTTATATACTGGATTTGACTGGCTTAATCATACGTGGGTGCATGGATATGAATCCTGCATCTAAGTGCTGTCGGCTCAGAGCTCTGACCCTTGAGCCTCTCCCCAGCCACCTCTACGAGATGTATTGTAACAAGGGGAAATGGTGGCCAAAAAAATAATCACAGACGAACATGGCTGAAGACTAATATTATTTAAGGAATACATTATCGTAGTTTATTATGCATAACTCAAGCACCATGCAATTTACAAGTATCCCCCAACTATAAAATTACGCGGTGCACAATGGATTAGAGGAATCATGGGCAAGTTCTGACGTGAAACAATAAGGCAGCAATTACATAATCAACACAAATGGGGTAAAACCCAGCTTAACAAAGCACGAGTCAGATGACAAGATTCATTAGCGCAGGGAAACAAGCGATGAATAGGTGCGGGGGAGAATGTGAACAAGTCTGTGTATACGAGTCAACAGTTTGGGGTACGAACACAACGCCAATTAACAGGATTTTTTGCATATTAATGACAGAGATACAAAAAAAGATGCCCGTACCAGGACATTCGCGAGATGAAACAGCCAAAAAACTGCTGCGCCAGAGCCTTGGCTATTCTCTTGCGAGTGATGGGCGTCTGGTCGATTATCGTTGCTCCGTGCAACAGATTGGTGCTGAAAGAAGGGCAGAAGATCGGTTAAGTGAGACAGCATGGTGACACGAAAACCCCTATCTATGCATCTACATCACAATTACACCATGATGTAGTTTCATTTGCAGAATATAGCACAGCAGAGAGACGGGATTGTAGTAATTAAACAAAGGCATGTAATTAAGATATAAAACCAACGCGGGGGGGGGGGGGGGCGGGGAGTCTCCGGCCTAATTGTGCTTGACAGCGGCAATCACAATGCATGTGGAGTTTGCAGCAGCAGTGAACGCTCAGCTATACGCCTTTGTTTTGATATCGACAGCTTTTCGAGTGAAAAACAATATTAAGTGGAAATGACACGAGAAGTAAGATTTCGTTATTGAGAGATGTTTTTTTGGAGTTCAGCCTCACTGGACTGGAATCCATTTATCAAAATTGGTTTTTCACGCTATTTATGGAGCATAAGTCCATGATAACCAAATTGGGCTATTCCATCGGCAATTATAACATCCACTGTACTGCACCAAAGAACTTAAATAAACTTTAACCTGTGTAATGATGCATCGTCATAATCATTCTAAAAAATATATTATCTTTCAATAAACACCCGCTGTAAATACTATCACAGAATAAAACTCAAATACTGTAATAAACATTTAAATTTGTAAGGTACATTTCATCTATAGATCCCAATGCACCAATAAAAGGAACATGGCTTGCTCACAATATTAATAATTTAGTTAATATATTTAGAATACTAATCTCCATATATATAAAAGGCCAAGTTGTGAATATGTGTGTCTGTTCAAAATGTTTAGCGTACTTCCCGACATGCAACAAACTGGAAATTTGCCTTGTGGGTACTTTCCAGACTGTACACCGTGCAAAAATTCTAAAAAAACACTTTTTTTGGGGGGGGGGGGGGGGGAGCTCAATAATGCATATATTTTGAAAGTGAGCTGTGACGTCAAATCTGTCACGTGACCCGCGCATGTGGAAGCGTAACGCATCGTAGTGTAGTGGTTAGCGCGCTGCGTTAAGAACCCGGCGACCCGAGTTCGATTCCCGCTCACGCCCAGTAAAACAATGAACTTTGCTGCACTGCTCTCGACTGACAGCGTGGCCTTGCACAATCCTACAACACCTGAAGCCAAGCTGTCGCCCATCCAACCACTGTCCAGGCTTAGCTTCCGGTATCTGATGAGATCGGGTGCATTGCAGGTGATTTGGTGATGGGCTACTGCTGTGTGTCAGCTTTGTTTATGTGCAGGTGCTGGCTGAGCAACTGCAGAGCCCTTGAATGTTGTTTTTAAAAAAAATCCAATGTCAGAAGCAGGAAGTGCTCACTGCCCGGCATAAACCACACTGTGCACCCTCAGAATCTTTCATAATCAGAATCGTCACTTAGAATGGAGGAATCCGATGAGCCATGAAGCTCTTTTTTCACAGACGTCTGCTGGCTCGCCAACACGGCTCAAATTAGAAAATTTGACGGGCACCCGTAACACCACACACAAAGCCAGCTTGGTTTTCCGAGATCAGAGATCTGACACGGTTGGCTACGTACGGTGCCCAAGAAGTTCCACATACACACATACATTTGATCACAGCCTGACCACAGCAAAATGCGGCCCCTCAACACCCCGTTTAGATGTTCACACCGAGCGAGGCGAGCGCCATCAATCGTGTCGAAATGTTAGGGCGGGGGGAGACACCTGAATATGCTCATGGAGGCGTAGGAGGTGGCCTCCACGTAGGCCTGGTCCACGAACACCGTCTTGTAGCAGGTGTACGGGTAGCGGCAGGTGAGCACCTCCTCGTAAAACTCGAAAATCTCGTGCAGGAACGAGGTGGTCTGCTTGAGCAGCGGCAGCAGCTGCGGCAGGCAGAAGTGCGTCACCTGGGGGGACACGAGTGCGGCGGCGGCACGGGTCATTAGGAGTACGGGGTGTGACGATGAGTGCCCCCCACCCGCACGCCGAACGGCGAGTGAATTGTCACGGTTCAATTCAAGGGACGTGTTCGTGCTCGTCCAGTTTGTACGATCTCGTTTTTGAATGCCCCTTTCTCTGTCACAAGTACAGTTTTGTTCGTACCATTAGCGTAACCGGTGTAACTCTAACATGCGTGTAACATTTGCATTAGAAATTACCGGAAAATAAATCAATTCTTATGACCACAATCGCGATCCAGGTTTAATAGAGCGTAAGAAATTATTTGAATCCAGGATTTAATGCATCGCGACAAGCCTACAGACAATTATAATTTGATCCTGGAATTAACTAATTACCCGAATTAATCACAATTAATTGAATCGCCGAGTGACATTGGACACAAGCCTAAAACGTGAAACCATCCATCGGCTTTGACAAGGAACAAGGTGACACCTGACTTGTGTTCGACATTAAAGAACTAAAAATATATGCTGCCCTCTCGTGGTGGTGCAATGTCTAAACGTACAGCCCCCCTCTGTGAATCCACAGCTAGATGAGGGCCTCCCCACGCTGCGTGGGTCCTGGGGATTACTTCAGAATACATCGCCACCCTGGTCAGTGTGGGAAGGTGAAGGCGGGGAACATATAGCTGGAAGCAAAGAGTGCAGTACAACTGAGGATTGTGCTGCACTGCCCTATGCTGCAAAAAAACGACACAAAGTCCCGTAGAGGCCTATGACAACCTGGCGCGCACGGTGACCGCCCATCAAAACACTATCCGGGCTCAACCCTGCGAAGCTTCCAAAACGCGATGAGATCGGCAGCATTCTCGATAATTTGGTCATACACAGTGGTATGATGGCACTCTATTTTCTGATAGGCCAGAGATTTTTTTGTTACATAAGTCAAAGGTTAAGGGTCATACGTAGCGCTCAACAACCCCACAGGTCCCCGGTTCCTTACCGTCAGAATAACTTGACTCTAAAAGGTACACGTGCATTTTTTGCTCAGGGCACTGGTGGCAGTAGGGTCTCCACGAGAGGGAGCTTCAGAGAGCCCCTCTAGAGGGTATTTGGCATCCTCTTCCATGCTGGACAGGCATCTTGAAAGAGGTGGCTATACCCTAGACTTTACCCACACCACGTGCAACCCGCCGATTGACTGTGGTAAACCCATTTATAGTGCTGGGTGGACAGAAGCGGAGGGGGATTTAAGAGATTTGCAGTGCTGCGCCGGAAGGTCGAGCCTGCGACACATGGATTGCAACGTCCATGACACCACGACAGCCTCCCTTACTCACCTCCATACGACAAAAGTTACTCAAGCAAGTGCTGTGCCTAACGCAGCGTGAGAAGCTAATGTTCTCATCTTCACAAAGCTCATCTTGCGTCACCTCGTGCATGAAGGGGTCCACGAGGATCTCGAAGGGCCCCACGGCGAGCGAGATGTTGGGCGCGGCCGTGGGCGTCGTGAGCTGGTAGTGGAACGTCTTGCGGCGCATGTCGTGCGTGTATACGGTCTCCACGAGGTCGCCGTTAGACACGGCCACCATGGAGGCATCCACCGTGTACTCCAGCTTCCACATGCACAGCTCCGAGTACGAGTCTATGCACGGAAACCAAGACCTGCGGGCCGGGTGGCAAGAATAGTCCCCGCCTGGTTAAAACACCGCCTCTGTGCGTGCAGGTGATATGTCAGGCTGGCGCAGTGGTAACACTTGTGCGTAGCAGCAAAAAAAGCCTGGTCCGATTCCTGACTCCGGTGCCGTTTTGTGTTGAGTTTGTATGTTCTCCCCTATTCTGCATGGGTTTTCGCCAGGTATTAAATTTTCCTAACATAGCTAAAAAAATACAATACAACTGGCATTAGATAGAATCACCATATATGTACTGCATTGGCATTACATAAAATAACAACACCCTCTCACTGCGAAAACTTGGCAGGACCCTCCTGCCAAGTTCTAGCTCGTGCTAAACGAAGGACTCGCCAAGCGATCGTCATCTCTTGCAGCCTCCCGACGCAACACCAACTCCTACGCACAAGGCAATTTCAACACTCCATCTCTGCAGTTGACGTCATCCCAGGCATGTTCCCTCCTTTGGCTGCTACTCTATCGGCAGTCTTCACTAATGATCATCAAACCTTTTCTTGAAGCGTGTCCTGCTCAAGCCACACTTTTCTAAAAAATAAAAAAAACTACATCTCCAACTTGCGCGAGTTCTCTCCTCCACGTCCGTTCATCGTTCTGCCTCTCAATGCAACTCCATTGACCATAGGCGCTAAAATTTTACAGCCGACCTCCAGGTTCACCATCGCCCATCTCACGATAGGTGCCTCAAAGCCACCGACCTCGATGCATTCTGGTGCCCATAGGAGAAGACGTGGGCGCCCCGTTCAGCCAAGGTGCCCTCCAGATCGGGCACCACGAACTGCAGTCCACCCTTGGGGTTGTCCATCCAGAACTCGACGTGCACCTTCAGCATGCGCATCTCTGGTACGCAAAAACACGTATATGCTGCGTTTACAAAACTGTAAAGCCAGTCCAGCGAGCAAGCCTCGATTCTGTTAAAGGAGTCGATTCTGCAAAGCAACGTAAGGAAACACGTAGACGCACATGCAAACGGATGCACATGTCGGACACGCGAGATTACAAAGACAAAGATCCCCCATATAGCCTCAACAGACTGTAGGGGCAAGTGCTGTTAGCGAGCACCTATGAAGGTTGGAACGGTACACGAGGGGTTGGGTGGCCAGCACCACGCCCGACCGCCTTTGTCTCCCCAGTGGCAATGTTTACACACCGCACCAGGTACTCATTTGAGGCTGAGTCGACCTAGGGGAGGCCCAGGACCGGTTCAAATAATCGTTACTGGTGTTGGCCGTGAGCGAAAATCGAACCCGTGTCGCCGGGTTCATAGCGCAGCGCGCTAACCGCTACACAACCACATACATACATGCTTTACAATAATATACCAGTCTTTTGTCCATCTATTGCTGGATGAAGGCTTTCTCAAGCCAAGCTGGTCATGAAGAATGTCTAATGTCTGACCATAACTACACCACAATGGTCGGTGTGCGTTTGTGAAGAGATGGAGGGGGTGGGAATCACGATCGGTTCAGATATCACTCACAAATAATTATTGTAGCCACAGCAGGGAATCAAACTCAGGTTACTGGGTTCACAGCAGAGCACGCAATCCACTGCATCATTGCTCCACCTTACCTTCTAATATACACACTGCATGTGCTGCCACACAGCATGTTGTTGTTGTATCTTTAAATACAAATACTTAATGGAAATATGCTGTGGCCATCCTGCTGAAAAAAGTATCATGGTCTGGACACCGGAGTTGGTAAACCGTTGAAAATTGCATCGTGATTAGTTCAGTGTTTTTGCAGTTATGTAATAAACATGTGAAATGCACAGCTAGATGAACAAATTCACCTGGCACAGAAACAGGCAGCCTATTGCCTCCCTGAACAAAATCAAGTCTTCCAGGTTTTAACAATCACAGGAATCTACATTGAAAGCCACGTGGACAAAAGGCCTTTATCTCACTGTGAATGTCAATTTCGCAAGATCAATTTAACTGGGTGAAACAAATGAGTGCAGAGTAAAAAAAATAGAAAAGAAATACCAAGTATTCGATGGGGGATATTTTTGTACATTAACACTCACATAATAGTACCGTGTAGATTTCATTTTCGCACGACAAATGTAGCAAATTGGTGGTATATTTTGGAAAAGTGTAATTCTCATGACGATTAACAATGAGCTTTGTCGTTGACAGTGCTTCCAAATAAAAGTTTTTTTGCAGAATATCATGCATTTACATTTTTAAAATTCACGAATTCCTGGTTTCATTAACCTGTTTTCATAAAAGGTGAGGGCAGTGAGGTGACTGGCTAGCTGCAAGGTCAGAGGGCTATGCTGATACTGCACAGATCCTACAGCTGCCTGTGATCATTGAGCACATGAGAAAGTGCTGCCCCTACCATGTCCAGCAAAGGTCACTGGAAGGAATTTCAAGAATAGCTCTGTGACACCTGATTCCGTGGGTCGCTCTCTAACACCATGGGTTGCACGATGCCGCGTGATCGATCCAGATGGATGCATTCATCTCGTAACGTGATGCAGATAGCTCAATCGGGACAAAATTGGCTTTAAAATAAACGTCAGCGAAGTTGGTCAAGGGATTGTCACCTTCCACGTGCTCGCGCAGGTCCGACGGCACTTTGATCAAAAGCTCGCCGTTGCCGTAGTCTGCCTCCACCGCCTGCACGGACGCCGCGTACGCATTGGAGAAGAAGTTCAAGTTGCGCCTGCAGAAGACAAATCACAGTTACAATAACGTTCTCGGCTAGCACATACTGTTTGCATTATGTTTATGTCGCCATTAGCCGGCCGGTGGTGGCGCACGCCTGGAATCGAGCATCGTGCAGGCGAGGGATAGTGGACCAGAGAGATGTTGTGAAACTGCCTTCCCGTGAGAGTCGAGGTGCCACACCCCTGGCTCGCCAAAAGAGGGCAGTACAGCAAAAAGACTAATCGCCATCCGTTTCCATCTGTACGGGGATAGAGTGTTGCCCTCTCGCACGTGTGGGTTTTCTCTGGGTCCTCCGATCTCCTCCCACAAGTATAAACACTTATCATTACTTGGCTGAAAACATCCCAAATATAAAAACACATTGGAGCAGAACCCTCCTGAAGAAGAGTCATATGACTCAGTGTGGCTTTCCTGGATAAATAAGTAAAAGTCTGTCGTAGTTATTGGACTACAATGGCTTGAGTGGTAGCATGTTCGATAGTTGTTGCAGAGGTATATGGTTTGTGCCCAGCGGCCGCCCTGCTTAATACTTTTGTTATTTTCCATCCCCCGCACCTCCTATTAGCAGGGCTGGCTACGTACAACACGAAAGAATTTCAAAATACATACACACATACAACACTGCAGGTGTATCAACAATAAATACGCATTGTTGTCTGCTCCAAAGTGGATGTTAAAGATCTAGCGACATGGTTTAAAACAAGTGGGCAAAGTGTGCCAGGGTCATGCTATAGATTGTCAAAAACATTTTTAAACATACCAGCAAATTACTGAATTGAAAAAAAACCCACACAGCAACATAGCCTCCTACTGGCAGACTAAATCGTCCGCCAGTGAAACATAGCGTATTCGTCACACAATTACCCAATGTGCCAATTCGTTAATTTTACACAGCGACGGAAACAGAGCCGTGCAAGAGGGCCGAGTTGGTACTAGCCAGGCGTGGTGCGAGCTAACGGCCCCTTGCCCCACCAGTCTACAAGGGCTCCTAAGGGGGCAGCAGCAGCATCTGCCTGCGTGGGAACGCACTGTTTGTTCTCCTGGTGGCACACTTCCAGCGTGGGGTCGTTGTACATGAAGGCGGCCTCCTTGTCGTTGACTCGCACGCGGTAGATGCGGCACTGCTTGCAGTTGAGGCGGATCTTGTTGAGCGTCGCCGTGGTGGGAAACAGCGTGAGTTCCACATGGCCCTGCCGCACAGAAATCGCACCGCACGAGCCATTACTACGGATGCATGAATGCACTTATTTCGCACCGCACGTAGACGACCATGCCCGTCAGAGCACATCGGCATCGTCGACTCTGAAATCTTCAAGTTTACACGTTGTTAATTGGTTTCCTCAATGCGCACATTACTTGCGAAAGTTTAACAGAGAAGTGGTTTTTTCAAATGCCTGAGGGGGGGACCAGTAGCGCTGTGGCTTGATTTCCAGTCCAATTAGTTGTGCGTGATATCTAAACCGGTCCTGCGTGCCCATCTTCACACCAACCCGATTAGCAGTTGGCTACGTACGATGCGAAAGAAGCTCAACGTACAAATGAGCCTCATGACAGGCACTGCGTGCGAAGGCATTCGTCTAGCAGTGGTTCGACTAAGGCCAGTAAAATTATTACTATTTTAGCAAGGCTTATTTATACACACTCTGCATTTGCAGCAGCTGCATTAAAGCGTGGCGCAAATATTGCTTAAATGTATGGTATTCTTGGTTCTTTCGGTAAAGTCACGTAGAAAGGAAATAATAAAATAATAAACATATCAAACAATAACATTTGATTTATATTTCTACGTGACTTTACCGAAAGAACCAAGAAGACCATATATTTAAACAATATTTACGCCACGCTTTAATGCTGCTGCAAATGCAGAGTGCGTATAAATAAGCCTTGCTAAAATAGTAAAATATTTACTGGCTTTAGTCGACAATAAAATTATATTTTATATTTGTATTATTTTATTTCCCTTCTACGTGACTTTACCGAAAGAACCAAGAAAATGAATCCCTGCAGTCACGAAAGCTTTAAATCAAAATTTAAATGTATGGTGTTTGTTTAATTCTAAAGCAGTCTTGTGTGTTGAAGTACCATTTGAAATACAAGGTTATAAGGAAAAAGGCTTACAATGATGGACTTCTTTTGGAAGTTGATGTTGTTGATGCTGAGTACCTGATGGTTCGTAATGACACAAAAAATTCACGTTACTTTTGAGTCCTTGTCGTTCATTTCTAGAGAAGCGGAATAGATTTCAACATCAACGTTGACATCACCAGACATTGCTCAAATACATTTGTACCAACTCGCTCACGTAAGGAACTCTGCTGACGAACAAAATACGAACACACACGACTGCACACACATTTAAGTTGCAACATTGCCAAACCAATAATGTGCCGTCTCGCTATCGGCAACTTTCTGCTATAATTAGTTTGGGTCAAATTGACATTTGGAACGCTGCTTTTGAACCAATGCGAACATTCAACCCATTTCTGTAGCGTTACGTCCACGCTAACCGGGCCTCCGACCAACCCACGCTGACCAAGGTGAAGTATTTAAGGTGAAGTATGGTCAAACACAACTGCCGCAGAGTGCGGTCGAGGCCGTCATCCAGCAGTGGATCTTTAACGATCGTGACCAACGCTGCGGTGAGGGAGCGGTGGCGCAGCGGTTAGCGCGCTACGACGCGAGTTCCAATCCTACGGCCCTAACTCGCAGCGACAATCGTGGCGCAGTAGACAGTCGGGTAACGTATCGGAGTGTGAGAGGAAAAGACGCCTTCATCCAGCAGTGGATCGAACATTTCGACGAGGTACTTATAATTTGAACGGGCGCGGGCTTTCGAAACCCTTCTCGCTTTTCTTTCGGTTCATCCCGGCGCGCTGGGCTTGTTGTCGCCTACTCCGCGCGGAACACGGGGTGACGAGTTAAAGTGTGCTTTTGTTTAAACGTAAGTATCGATATTTAGTCATCGTAGAAATATCAACACGCGCGGAAGCCGACGGGCCGCTCGGTGCGGTGAGGGAGCGACCCCGGAGAGGGCCTCCGATTGACCCCCACGGTGGCGCCAACTACGGCGGCCGCGGTGGGGGGAAAAACGCGATTTTTAATGTTGTTTGTGTAGTTAAAAAAATTTGCTCAAGTTTTGGTGATAATAATAATAGTTCGAGGCTTTCGTGACCAATATCATCAATAATGTTTTTTGGGGCTTTAGATCGCGTCAATGTGCATGTGTCGTTAAACCCGCCACAGCCAATTAGTAAGGATTCTAGATTTGAAGTTTTCGTGACTGCAAGGTTTTTTCGGTAAATGTCACGTAGGTAAAAATAAATAATAAAAATAAATTATAAAAATCATATAAATAAAATAATAACTCACTGTTAGAAATAATAATAGGAAAATAAAAATAAATCACAGATGTATTATTTAATTCGATTTATTATTATTTATGACTGCAGGAATTCATATTCTTTGGGTCTTTCGGTATTATCTTTTCTTTCCACGTGACTTTACCGAAAGATCCAAAGAATACGTCTATTGTGAAATGTGTCTATTCGCCCACCCGATTAAGGCAGCCTGGTACATGTGTAGTGGGTATAAATGGAGAGCGAGGCTTCTCTGGCGGCAACACGTTTATTATAACAACTCGCTAACACAAAGGGGTAGGAGCTGCCCCTTCCACCAGGTAACCTGGGGGGAAGGTTGTCCCTCTGGGTTAACGAGGCCCTAACACAACTTGGGGAGGCCTTCAAGCCCGGACCCCGGACTCAAGCCCTGATCTTGACTTATTCTTCAGGAGGACGGCTTCTTATCTTCAGATGAACAACAACATTCAGGGGTCCGGCTTAAATTCCCAAGCCCAGGGCTTTCTCCGCCCCGAGGCACACCTCCCTTCTCGGCCCTTCCAGAGGTCACTGGAACCGGTCCCGGGGTCACCCAGCCCCGGTACCTCCGGCTACCAGACCCTCCGGGTTCATCCAGAGTGCCATGGCCCAGTGTCACCCCTGCGCCGCTCCAGGTGTGAGCAGCGTGTCTCCTGCTGCACACACAGGCCGACCTAAGGTGGCATGCAGTGGCATCCCCCGATGCCACTGCACACGTGTAGTGACGTAAATGGTGTCACTGGGGTGTTCGCGCCAGCTACTGTTACAGGAGTGTCACTGTGCGTCTGGAGCCTCTCTCTAGCACCAGAAATACATTCCTGCGGAGGGAGCTGGTAGGAACGTTGGGTTTCTCGGTCAATGGCCTGCAGGGTCAACGGCGGCGTGGTGTATTCCGCAAATATGCCCGACTGTGATGGCAGGCACAAGCCGGCGTGAGTAGGTTAAACGTTGAGTTTTATAAGGGCACCACGGGGTGGCCAGCCCCACCCCACCCAGCCCCACCCCACCCAGCCCCTCCCTCCCCACCCAGCCCCTCCCCACCCAGCCCTTTCCTCCACGACCGACGGACGGACACAATAATCCCCTGTGGGCTGGTGGAACCAGTGGGTTCCTACCAGTATAAGTACGGCATGTCAGCCAGCCCTCGGGGGCATAGTCCTGGCGATGGCCTGAGAGAGAGGGCAAGTGAGCACGTGGTAGCCCGACTGGGACACGTGGTGCTCGGTCGAGCTCCTTCGGGAAAGGTCTCGAAGGGGGCGTGAACGAATGCGGAGCGAGGCCACGCCCAGGAGCATCAAGGAGCAGTCCCTAGAGAGTTCTTGGCTCGTCTGTGGAGTCAAGCCTGGGCCCCGCGTCTCGTCCTCTCCGGGTCTTCGTCTCGTTAACTCGCTACTCACAGCACGACAATTGATTTTGCTGCACTGACATCTTCTGCACACCATGTAGTTCCATTAATAAATAATATAATACTACCACTGCCATAACAATGCAGATTTCCTAACATCCCCCTGGACACGGACATCAGTGGAACAAGTACTCGAGAACATTGTCTGGATCTTGTAATCGCACTCGCAGAAGAGGACAGGCCAGCCAGAGAAGGACACAGTTGGACGTTGGCCATGAGCGAATTGCCAGTACACGCTGACCTGTCAGCGTCGCTGACCTAAGTTAGAGAGCCGCACTCTTACCCAATACTGTCAGTTATTCAATTGCCCAGGGGAAAAAAAAGCCTCGACTAATTTTTCAAAAAGGTCATGCCTTGGGATGCTTGGCCAAACCCTAACGCTTTCAATGCGCCGTGCAAGTGTGAGACTCAATGCACGCGTTATTTATACGAAAACTATTTGAAATAGTTTACCGATAAATACAATCCAAGTTTCCTACACCCAACTTGACATAATTGAGCAACAGTCCATTAAAAAAACATCGATTTAATCATGATCAGCCACTGGTGAGGCCGGTGCTGTTTTATGGGGCCGAGTGCTGGGGCACAAGAGAGAGGGAGGACGAAGCTATGGCAGTCACAGAGATGAGGATGTTTCAGTGGATGTTGGGTTTGACAAGGAAAGACAGGATCAGAAATCAAGGAGTGAGAGGAAGACTCAATGTGATAGACATCACAGAGAAGATGAGAGAATAGGCTGGTGTGGTTCGGTCATGTGGAGAGACAACAGGGAAATTACGTGAATCAGAAGGTGGCAGGTGATGGAAGGAAAGAGATCAAGAGGAAGGCAGAAGAGGTAGGGGGCGGTTTGGTGCGATCAGACATGGTGGCCCGAGGAGGGGAAGAGAGATGACGCTGGATAGGGCAGCATGGATAAGGTTGGCAAGGACAGCAGACCCCACCATGAGTGGGACAAACGCGTGGAAGAAGAAGCCACTGTTAATCCACTGCGGGAGGAAGGCCTCCTGACACCCTCAAAACACCCTCGTGGTAATGCAATTCCAAAACTCCACTAATTAGTTTTACCTTGAATTTATATCGAAACACGTGGACATGATTTACACGTCATCATCATCAGCCACGGTTAGCGGTCGGCGACTTTGGAGCTGAATGCGGGTATTTTTTAAGACTGCTTCGTGACATTATTTATTAAGGACCACTGCCTCGCATTTATATTAAGGGGTATTTTTGTTCACCGAATTTGAAAGAAAAAAAGACTCGTTACTTTTTCTTGTTTCTTTCGGTAAAGTCACGTAGAAGGGAAGTAATAAAATAATAAAAATAAAACATAATAAAACAATTTTATTATGTTTTATTTTTATTATTTTATTACTTCCCTTCTACGTGACTTTACCGAAAGAAACAAGAAGATGAATCCCTGCAGTCACGAAAGCTTTAAATCGAAATTTAACTCGTTACTTTGTCAACCCATGCTCACGGTCAAACCCCTGCTGGACAACGGCCTGCTCAAGCCACCACCATCTCTCATGATCCTCCGATGTAATGACCTACCTAGTACCTGCGTAAGAGATTCTGTCATCACTCCACCTTCTCTGTGAATCTCATCTCAAATGCATTCCATTCCTTTTGGCTGACAATCCGTCATTATTCTTGAATATCTGCCACCATCCCTTCTCGAGACATGTCTTGCCCATTCCCACCGTCGTTTAATTATAACTTGTACAATTATTAACTCTTTCATTTTAAATGTCACTCCTGCATTTGTCCAGCTTGTCTAGAATTGGTGACGCTGTCCTGTAGGTGGTTTTGCAATTTGCAAGACACTTTTTTTTTAATTTGGACTATTTCTGTCGAATTTCCTTGCCATTTGAAATATCTGCCAATGTTCCTAAGCAGGTGAAATCCTCACGAAGGCATAATGGGGACCTTTTCACATTTAGGTAAAGGGCCTTTTTTTTGTTCATTTGAATAAGTAACACATTGGAAGAGGAAAAAAATACATTGAGTTAAAATTAGGTGACATTAACCTTGGGCGATACCATCATATTCCTCTTTTGAATTAAGTCATGTGAAAGGGCAAATTACATTTAAACATAACATTTTTTTTCGCGATGCTCTGGGAGCGATCTTGCCACTGTGGCTGTGCACACAGGAAGGTGCCCGGGTGTGCAGGGACTCAACGTTTTAGGTTATTTAGTTAAAAGCACAATCTGTTTTATTCTTTTATACATCTCGAATAGTATGATAAATAAAAAATACTGTAGAGGAATTAAGGAGCCTACCGAGTGGCTTGAAGGTCAGAGCGCTGAGCTGGCAGAGATGTGATCCAGAGTTCAAATAAAGGCAGCTACCTGCGATTAAGCCGGTGTGGATGGTCTCAGCCTAGCCATCAGTGTACAAAATTGGTTTGTACTCAATTTCGTTTTTTTTATGCATCATGCGACAAACATTGCACAAGAGCAATGTGGTAACGCGCTGCACCCGAGTGTAGACAGGCCGACTGCATGCCAGGATCATGTGTTAATTGTCAACTACAAAAATGTATTTCAGCGAGATCACACCAGATCCCACTTTGCTGAGAAATTCTATCAATGAGACCTCATTGTCTTCAGAAGCCAGCAATGGATATTGTTGTCCCCAGCAACATATGAATAGCCTATGGCCAAATCACCCAGAATGTACCCAATAATAATCATATCTCAACAGCTCAGCAGGGTTGAACCTCGATAATGAATGCTTGGATGGGTGAGAACCATGCATAAAACAAGGCCGTTACCAGCAAAAGGCAGTGCCGCAAAATCCAGTTGTACTGTACTGCTCCATCTCGGTATCTCATCTTCAGTGTTGTGCAGCGAGATCGAATCGCCCCCACAACATGTTAGCAAGATTCCCAAAGAGACAACGCGTTGAGTTTGAAAACATTTATTCGTACTATTATTACTCAGCTTAGGTCCCACCAGATGATCTCCATTAAACTGTACATAAACCGCGGTGCATCCGTTATTTTTCTTTACATAGAAAAACTATATATGGCTGTTCCATATACATTGTTTAATTAACATCCACCAGCGATTTCGACTGCTACACCCTCACCACAGCTGTGAATGATTGGAAGATTTTTTTTCTAAGTATTGGGCTGATAAAGTCATTGCGCACAATCTTCGTTGCAATCCCCGCTAATGTTTAAAGTCAAATTTCTTACATCTCACTTTTTTAAATTTCATATTTGAATTCCATATATATATTATTATATATACCACGACCTAAAGTACACGCATCGACCCGCATATAATTAACGCATATGAATCAACAGCAAAACAAATGTATACACTGTGTCCTAACTCCCTCTCTCCCCGAGAGCACAGCACAAGCAGAGAAGTCATCCAAGAGCGAGAAGAAACCGGAGCTCATTTCCAGCATAAGAGTGCTTTTTTCACGGGACGGATGCGGCGGAGTCTGAACAAACCCCCCAAACCAGCAATGCTTCCACGTTCGAGCCTGTGCTCTATCTATGCTCCCACCGTAAGCTACGCCGAATGCACAATGCGGCCACATTGAAGCACGGGCATGCGAAATGTCACGTCCGGATTAAGCAGCCTCCACAAGGCGAGCGCCGGAGAATGGGGATTACTAGCCAAACGCAATGCCCTTGTTGCAAGCCGGCACGGCAAAGACACTCTTCATCTCGGATGGCTCCAACACCGCACGCTCGCTGTTATAGTGTTGCTGTATCATTTTCTTCTCCGAGGGAAATCCGTCTCCCGAGTTGCACACCACGCCGTGACGCGGGCTGCACGTTCAATGCCAGCCAGCCGACTAACTCTACACTGCCAAGCGAATGACCCGACGGTCGCCCAGCTACTTCTCAGTGTAAACTGTAAATGTATCTAACACCCCCTTGCCGTCGAAGCACCGTGATATGACCGATGACCATGCAAGCGGCTGCACGTAGTCGATCCAGAATTTTGGACTCTGCTGTGCCCAAAACAAAGTATGTTGGAGTTTTTGTTTATTTATTTGCGTTGTTAAACAACTTAGTTTCAAGGCCAACATACAATGGAAAAAAAGCTATTGTACCAATGTGAGATAATGCAACGATGAACACTCAAAAATAAATCTTTGACAAGGACATTTTTGCGATGCATTCCCGGTGCAGGTGGACTTAGCAGACACCGCTGCTAAACTGAAGACCTCTGAATACAGAGTATGATGTTGTTTATATAACTGTGGTTCCAATATACACACACACACATTCCCTTCAGTAAATACAATCCCCCATACCAAAATCAGACTCCCAATTAAATGTACATTAAATTATAGGAGCACTCTCGGCCCTTGGAAATTAACACACACACACACACAAAGTAACACGAAAGTGATTCAGTGAGAGACCGCCTGTGCGTGCGCGTCATAAAATGTACCAGCGCCCTGCACGCACACAGCAATGTATAAAAAAAAAAGTCCATAAAGCTTCACAAAGAAAAACACATCAATGAAGATCTCCACACCCATAAAGTGTTCACAGTTTAGTGCTTGCTCAAGCTTATATCTTACACCTTTACCACATCAGCAGGCCTCTTGTGCATGGATCCAAGCAAACAAAAACTATTTTGAACTTTTTTTTGCCTAAGTCATGAAGGAGTACACGGTGTTTTTATGTCGCTTTTTAGTTTTTTACAAATATGCAGCTTGACCCAATATAACAAATAATTGGGCTTTTTTCCAGTTAAAAGCATCAATATAAATACATGCAATGCTGTACAATTATTAATATACTTTAATACCCTTTCCGAATGTTCATATGACCTGCCATCGGTATCTTAAATAGGAATGCAGATGGTCTGTCGATAACAGGGCAAGGTTGGGTAAGCGTTTAGCCAGCACAAGAGGCGGTGTGGGGGGGGAGGGGGTAAGGCGACAGACGTGGGCATGATCACACTTCACCACTGTGACTATCAAGAGAAAATCTCTTCCGTCGAAATCATCGCAAGCTCTTCAACGCCTCCCGCCCAGAGAAGCGCACACCAATTGGAGTAAATGTTTACGGCCTAGTCACTCGCAGAGGACAAAACCCTCCGGTCATGTGACGTACATTTTTCACCTTCTCGAGTTGAAAACCTTTCCGTAACTGAATTAAATGACAAGGACGACAACGTTATAATAATAGTACAGTAATGATGATAATAATAACAACTGTGAGCTTACAATCCAATGTACCACCCTTTTCCTTCTTTGCTAAGCGGAACAACGCAGACAATCTCTACTTGTATCCGGGCGTCTCCGGCTGCTGCATGGAAATGCCAAAGACGGCGCCGATGCGGAGGAAAAACTTTCGCAGCACGGTCCTCAGCTCGGGCACGAGGTCGAACATCATGATCTCGCACAGCAGCGGGTAGTAGCTCGACGCGTGGGCTCGGAACTGGGCAACAACAAGAACGGGAGGCACCGTCGGAAGAGTTAACAAACATATAGCCCCCACGCGCCAGGAGAGAAAATCCGTGCATACGACGCACACGCAGTCAGGTGTGAAATCAAGTCGCTGTGTTGCCCTCAATTAGCACGTTGTTGCATTATGTGACACACAATTTCAGGAGCATATGGACCGAGATGAGGCTTGCTACGAGTGTGATACGGGACTGCCAACTCTGCCACGTTGGGCACGTGGCTTCCTGGCTTCACGCTTCGGTTGACCCTGCCCACGTGGTTCTCTGAGCTCGAGAACCTCGTGGGTGAAGGAGGAGGCTAAGGGGGTGGCCAGAAGCCCCGTGGTGCATAGCGATCGGCCGCCCCTGTTCAGACTCGGAGATAGGAAGGGGGTTTGCGTGGTGGCTTTGCCCAGAGGAACCACTAGAAAGAGGCTCTCGCTTGGAGGCTTTGCCAGGATGGACCCTCTGATTCGGTGCTGGAGAGTGACTGCTGCTGCCCAGCGCATGCTCTCACACTTCACTTGACGTGGTGAAATATCGTCCAATTTTATTAGTAGGGGGAGTGAGACCATGTACGATGTGGACACCCACTCGCTCGTCGCTGATCTTGAGGATCTTGGTGAGGAAGAGCAGCAGGAGGTTGGTCCACGCCTCCCGGTGAGACTCAGAAGTCAGTGACAAGAAGTAGCTGAACGCCTCGCTGCACGCCCTGCAAACAAAATACACCGATGGGACGGTTAAAATTACCGGCTTCCTTGGCGAACGACTGACAGAATTAAGCGCAAGGGAATGTTGCAGTAGCTTATGACCAAAATCACTCAAAATGCAGCTGATCTTATCAGATGTCAGAGGGCAAGCAGGGTATTATACTCGGATGGATGCATCATAGGTTTTTCAGGCTGTTATGGTGCTCCGTTGTGGGCAGGAGAGGGCAAAACGAATTCTTGTACCGTACTTCCATACTCCCATCTCACCAACGCGACCTGACCAGCGTGGTGACATACGGTTCTAATAATCCCCACGACCCACATGGCGTAGGGGAGGGCCCACATCCTGCTCAGTGAGCGCTGCACTGATTGAATTCGCTTGGAACGGCGCCGTACCCAATGAGGCGGTTCTGGACCTCTCCCCAGGCGTCCTGCCTGCTCTCGTCCATGTACATGCGGAAGAGGATGCGCAGCGAACACGCCAGGCTGCTCGTCTCCTGCTTCAGCAGGTTCGGCTTTGACTTGCCCTTGAACCCTGCATGAGCACACACAAATTGGACGCGCGCACACACACACGGGTGGCACACATACAGGCAAACATACACGTATAAACACACAGACATACAAATATACGCACACACACATGGGTACGCAGACACAAAGACAAAGATCCTTATATAGGCTTAACAGACTTGGGGGCAAGTGCTATTCGCGAGCACCTATGAAGGCCGGCACAGCACGCGAGGGGGTGGATGGCCAACACCATGCCAGGCCGCCTTTGTCTCCCTATTTGCGATGTTTACACATCACAGCAGGTACTCATTTGAGGCCGAGTCGACCTAGGAGGGACCCAGGACCGGTTCAAATAATCGTCACTGGAATTTGCCGTGAGCGGGAATCAAACCCGGGTCACCAGGTTCATAGCGCACAGGCACACACACACGGAAACACATACAAGCACGCACATGCACATACAATGGCGTGACGCAAGCACAACCATAAAGCACGCACCGGGGTTTCCATTAAGAAATAGGAGACATCATTATAGCTGATTTAATCAAAATTTCCATTTTTTTATTGGTATCGAGTGATTTCCCCTTTCCCTAAACCAATTTGTTTCCATTTAACAGCCTCCACTGGCATTGTGTTTGGCGATGTATGCATTTGTGACATCATTTACCTAATTATAGCTGTACATTAGTAAATCCAATTCATATATGTAGTGTTCCTCTCATTGAACCCTCTTTACCGTGACCTGAACACATTCATTAACATATACATAAAGGATGTGTAAGATTCCATCCTATTTATGACAAGAATAAGCTGTTCTTTTAAGACATACATATATATATATATTTAACCCTCCTATCAATTTTCCAAACGATTTTTCAACAAATCACTTAATCGGACCAAACAAAGTGAACCAAAAATCTGACCGGTCCTAGTTTTCATTTCATATGATAAAGCAGTGGTTCTTAACCTGGGGTGCACACACTCTCTGGGGGTGCGAGAAGCCCCTTCAGGGGGTGCAAGACTGCAGTAGAGGTTCAGAACCACTGCGGTAAAGTATTATTTTAAAAACGACTGAGAAATTCTTCTCAATTGCACTTCCACAAGCAGACAACAGTCCACAAACCAAGGCCCAATTTTGGCGGTACCACGTGGAGCGGCATAATATTGGTGGTTCTAATTTCTTCATGCGACCAACAACAGTGAACCGTGATACCCATTTGAAATGAGTGGGTTGTCAAATAATTCACCCTTATTGGACATTTTAAATGCATAGATACAACTAAGGTTTTGTTATCGCTATTTAATTATTATTATTGAACAAGAGCCCGGTACAGAGAGCGAGCGGTAAGGGGGGGGGGCACAGATATTCCGCTGACAAAAGCCCCGAGGGTCAGGTGCTCACGGGGTAGGAGAATGGGAAAAAAGTGGGCTCTCTGCCCTACTCACGTCAGGACAACGATCGGAAGCATGGCATTCTTAGGGAAGGTTTTCTAACTCAAGTGGTACCAATCTCTGCTCTGGCTCATGGACTAACAGTTGGCCTTGAGCAGCTTTGCCAACGCAGGCCAATGTCGGCGTTGCCGGGGCATTAAACTAAGAAGGTGAAAAAAAAAAAAAACATTGGTTGCGTGCGAGGCCCCTACCAGCCTTCCAGAGTGCGGTACGCTGCTCATGGCTGGCGTTGAAGGCCTTGGCAAATCGGTGGGACTCGAGGAGGCAGTCGAGCAGCTTGAACAGCTGGTTGGAGCTCAGGTAGCGGTACATGCCCTGGTCCTCCGTGTCGATGTGCACGTCCGCGTCAGAGTCGCGCTGCGATCGCACAATTGGCAAAGCGACATCAGTCACGGGCAAAGTTCGGGTTTCCCGTTGCTTTCGTTTAACTGGGGTGAGAAGTCAAAGAGAGACGAGGAAGGAGTCTCAATTGTTGCAAGAGAGACCCGAGTCACCAAAAAATAGAATAAAGTAGTCGTGAAGTCGTGCAATTTGAACAAAAAAATATCACGTTAGGAATGGAAAATATTGCTAAATATAAAGCTCTCCATGTTCACAGAAGAAGCTTCAATTCTCATATTCAGGGAACACGCGTTAAAATGCGCGCATATGAATCGCTGACTTGCAATAAATGCAAAATACATACGCTAGTTAACCGCGGACGAACCCTTCAGCCGAACAGAATCAAACGAGCAGTAACCCCCAAGGCAGACGGTACAAAACTAAAACAAGAACCGATTCTTGAACCGCATCGTGACCCCGAATCACACCTGGGCTGCGGCAAGATTCTCGGCGTCCTCCTTCTTGCTGGTGGCGGGGAAGAACACGATGTTGTCGATCGTCTGGATGAGCTCCAGCTGGACCACGCACTTGATGAGCAGCGCGGCGAACAGCTTCTGCTCGGACATCCCTGCGTGCGGCACAAACGTGGCAGGCGTCAAGGGGGGGAGGGGGGCGGCACAAACTCTCGCCAGCACAATATCTGTGTCTGTATGTTGAACTTCTCTCACTGTCGTGCGGTCTCGACTTTGGCTGCCAATCCGTGGATAGTTCTTACCAACTGCCCCCCCCCCCCCGCGAGCCCTTCTTGCAGCGTGTCTTGCTCAGGCCCACTTCATTTTTTTCAATGACCGATGCGATGGACTCCAATTGTGCGCGTGACAAAGTGGGCCAATCACCCTGTACTCCACGTATGTATGTATAACACGTAGGCCTTCGCGACCAATATCCATAATGCAACGTTTTTTGGGGTTAGATCGTGTAAATATATAAATGTGTCGTTAAACCCGCCGCCACGCCACCACCCGACACAGCCAGTTAGTAAGGTTTGTCACGTAAACAGAACATGCTAATTCATTACTGGTACAGCACACCAGTGTGTTGGAGAGCAAAGCTACGATTGTAAAAAAATAAAAACCTGTATTATGGATACATTTTCACTTAAAACTTTCGTGACTGCAGGATCTGATATTCATTGGTTCTTTCAATAATAAAAATAATAATAAAGTTAATAAAAATAATACAAATAAAAACAAAAACCACGACATTTCGAACACAACACAAGCTGTCCTGATGACGACCATTAAACTTCAAACTAAACTTGTTTTATTTGACCAGCTAAGGCCCACTGAGCTATATAGCTCTTCTTTAGAAGACACAAATGATAGCTCAACAAAGTGGCGGCTTATCACGCGGACAATTCGAGCAGCCAAATAGTCTAAAAACCCCCAGGACCCCCGCAGCATGGGGCATGCTGCCCTCATCCAGCACTGGATTGACAAATGGCTATAATCTATGAGAGCAGCTTTTGACTTAAAACGTTCGTGATTGCAGGAATTCATATTCTTTAAAAAATATGAGAGCAGCTGAAAAGAATAGTGAACGGTGCTGGCGCCATACAGAGGCCCGCTAGTGTCCTCCTTACTCAGGCCCTTCCCACAGCCCTGCTCGTCGCTTGCTGTCGACACCAGGCTGAACTGGCTCTGCATTGTGAATGGTGCTGACGTCATGGATTGTGAACGGTGGCATGGATTAGTGAACGGTGCTGGCGCCATACAGAGGCCCGCTAATGTCCTCCTTACTCAGGCCCTTGCTGCGGCCCTGCTCGTCGCTTGCTGTCGACACCAGGCTGAACTGGCTCTGCTTCCAGGTGTCGCCCGATGGCCGGTCAGCGTGTTCGTCCGTGCGAACCGACACGTCGAAGGAGCGCTGCGACACGGCATCCTGGCCATCGACGGCAGAACGGGAAGGGCAGGGAGTGGGAGACCGGAAGACGAGGGATGGGTCAGGTCGGTCAACTTTATCGGGTCGTGCCCGCAAGCGGCAATGCTGCCAGGCCAGACGAACGTGATTCATGCAACGGCTCTCGCCCTTCCCCGGGGAAGTTGCTTACCAAGGGCTTTTCGCTGCCATCGCCGTGAGACGGAGAGGACTCGCCCTCCACACCCACGGGTCTCCACGTCAGCAACCTGGCGGCATCAACATCACCAAAGGATTCTCGTTTGAAACGAAATGCACAACAACTGGTGACGGAACGACGGGCAAAGGGGAAAACACGCCAAACAGGACAACTGCTGTGGAGATGGAGCGACGATGCGATCCACCCGTGAAAAGCGGTGACATGGATTGCGCCGCTGTAGGACTGCGAGGGACGGCAATGGTGCGAGGACTTAATCCAGCAGTGGATGGACAATGGCTGCTGCTGATGATGCATAATTAAGCTTAATAAGCTGCCACAAGCACAATACTGGTAGTTATCAGTGAGGTTTATGTATTTGTACTGTTTATAAAACGACAATTGTTCTATCACAGGTTGCCTTTGCTCTGACTTTGGTTAACAATAATAATGCTCGTGACAATGGTTGTGATGATGGATTGGCACCGTAGAGTGCACAGGTGCACAGGTGGTCGTTATCTCAGTAGTTAACCCATAACGCCGAGGCTAATTCCGCGAGCTCCTGCCAGCGAGCCTTGCGAACACCGAATGTGGCCTCCAAGTGCACCTAGCCTGGCACAAGTGCCTTGGTGGCATCTTCAATTGTCGTCGTTGATGAGAACGCTGCCACTGCTGCCGTTGCTGCCGCTGTTAATAACGATAATCGTGATTACAATTACGACGATGGCAATGCGTCGCGAGCACGTGACCAAATAAGCTTGGCTGGTTGTGCGCGTGTCTCACGCGTTGGGGATGGTGGTCTTGAAGATGTCGAGCATGCAGGAGCACGTCTTGTCCCACGTGCTCGGCGAAAACTTCTCTCCGTTGAGAATCACCACGTTCTCCAGACAGTTGGTGCCCGAGCGAGCCAGCTGCTCGTTGTCTGTAAGAAAGCAAAGATTAATCCACGGGGCACACGTCGACAATACGCACACAAGTGAAACGTCAAGTCTTCAGCGTCAATGTACATTGAGAAATTACAGAATCAGAATATTTATTTATACTGGAGGAATCTGATGAGCTATGAAGCTCTTTTTCACAGATGTCTAGAAGTGGGCAGGTAAGAGCGTCACAACAACAAACAGTACAAAAACACAATAGTAGTGCAAAGTACAAGATAATAAAATAACCCAAACACATACAAATAAACTAAACTATCCCCATCCTACCAGGCAAAGCCCACTGAGGTATTAACTTATTATTCAGAAGCTTAAATCAAATGCTGGTCGAGCGAAAGAAAACCTTGTTCCTCAAAACATTACAAAATATCCAGCAGCGTGCACCTCTGATCTTTGAGCTACTGAATGGAGATTTAACAGCAAGTGGTATGTGCTGAAAACAGCATGCCGCTGGATGCATTGTAAAGCATTAGTTAATAAGGCTGGAAGCTCAAATCCATAAAAACCCCACTATCTTTACAGTACTTAAACAGGCCGAAAGACGCCATCGCCGGTCAAAACAACAACAAAATTGTAACATATTTCATGCCGTGGCACTCAGTGGCTCAGGTTGACGCTCTGGGATCGTGAACGCGCGATTAACTGCGCGTTCGGCAATTGGGGCCATGCTGCTATTGCGAGCTATAAAGCCGCGGGGAGAAGTGCATCCTTAAAAACAATGTTCAACCTCAATGGTAAACGGTAATTGTGCCCGAGGGGGGGGTGCTCCCGGCATCCTAACGCGTCCACGTTAAAGTGCCCTGGACTTCAGCGATGATCCCCCGTGCGATGCGGATATGGGGAGCAATGCATCACGTTACAACGGCACTTTCATCTGTAAGCACGAAACAACGTTTTTGCCGAGCGGCATGTTCTTTGTCCTTACGGCCTGTGGCCACAAGACGCCTATTGCTTTGAAACGGCTGGCAAATGCAATTTATCAATCACTGCAAACATCTTGTCTTCACTAAGTATGAGAGGGGAATGTCGGCATCACATTCCTGTGCATTACAATTGGAAAATGTGAAGGTGTGGTCTGCTAAGGTTATATCTGTGAAATATTGGACGTATGAAATAGCTTTATAGCTCATCAAATTCCTCCGGTAACACATTCCTGCGGAGGGAGCTGGTAGGAACGTTGGGTTGCTCGGTCAATGGCCAGGGTCAACGGCGGCGTGGTGTATTCTGCAAATATGGCCGACTGTGAGGGCGGGCACAAGCCGGCGTGAGTAGGTTAAACGTTGAGTTTTATAAGGGCGCCACGGGGTGACCAGCCCCTCCCCACCCAGCCCCACCCCTCCCACCCCCTACCCAGCCCCAGGGTGAAGGAGCGACGCTCACAACAATGAATAGAGCACTAGGTGGCTAAAACGCAGCGAGCTGGTATAGTGGGGAGTGCAGGGGGTGCATCTGCCAGTTATCATGGTCAGTTAACCCATAATGCCTGGGTCTGTCCTCGGATTTGCTGTAGCGATAATTCGTCACTTCATTTTCATCATCATACATACATGCTAGCAGAGTATTGATGATACTCTGAACTTCTTTCACACCATACATAGGCAACCGTGCTAATCGGAGGTGCTAGAACACAGAGTCCGCAGTGCTGTAGTAGTTCTGGGTATAATGTTTTATCGTCTCTTAGTGTTGTTTTGCTCTGGGGGACGGACATTCTTGCATCAGCTCATTCGCAACCACGTGGCCAAATTACGGTCTGCCATCATTCTACCTATATTCTTGGTTCTTTCGGTAGTCGCGTAGAAGAGAAATAATAAAAATAAACCAATTAAATTCTCACAACGTTTCGATTGCAACACAAGAAATCATCATCAGGTGTGAAAACCACAGCAAGAAAACCACAGCAAGACAAATTGCTGTGGTTTTCACACCTGATGATGATTGCTTGTGTTGCAATCGAAACGTCGTGAAAATGTAATTGTTTTATTTCATTTGATATTTTTAATTTTATTATTTCCCTTCTACGTGACTTTACCGAAAGAACCGAGAATATGAATCCCTGCAGTCACGAAAGCTTTAAATCCAAATCATTCTCCCTCTTTACCAAGTAAAGCACCTAGCCCCGGATGAGCACCGCAGCACCGCCGCTGTGGGTGGCAAACGACGGCTGCTGCCGCCGCCGCTGCTGTCGTCGTCGCCGCGTGCATTTTACAGACCTTGCTGCACACACCAGTAGAGCTGCGAGAAGATGTCATCGAGCAGGATGTCGTCGAGCACCTCATAGTACTGCGTGAACACGTCGCAGATGGCGTAGAGCGCGTGGTTGCAGGTCGTCGTCATCCATTCCGTTTTCTGCTCGGTGGGGCGAGGAGGGGAAATAAAGACGTCGGTAGCGACGACGCCGGAAGAGGGACAAACGAAGCGTAAAAAAACCCATCAGCAGCGACACTGGGCAGATAAGAATGGCGTCGCTGGAGGTTAGCTGTTATCGAGCGTGCAGAGCAAATAAACACCGTTGCGTTCACCAGCCACGTTGTAGAACTGTAGAAGGCTGGCGAACTTAAACATGGGCATTAATGAACAACTTTACTCCAATGTTATTTGTGGATTAAGAGAATATGCTGCAGTTTGAAATGTAACCATATAGGCTGGAAATTTAAATAAAACATACTTTGAAGTGTAATCCGCTCAACACAATACAAAAAAAATTCAGCCACCACATGGATTTTGAAAAATCGTCCAAAAAAATCAATAGTCCCATCCCAACATTCTGTCCAAAATCAATAATTAATTCACAGACGCCTGTCTGGCACGTCAAAGCAGCACGCGTCGTAAATGGTTTGATAAATCACACCGTTATTTTACGACATTTATTTTTAACGAAAACAGCATAATGTAAGAGAAGTGCTGTCTCCCAGGCTGCCGTTTAAACGCGAGTGACGTGGAAGTCCAGGAGGCTGTGGATTTCACTTGGTGGCGTATCCAGTGGCAGTGATGCGAACCTCCCTCCCCTCCCGCAATATCTTTCCCGCTGTAACATTTCACCCATGTTCTGTCCAATCAACTGCTGTGTGGAGAAGCACAGCACTGTGATAATTAAGTGACTGTGGCCAACGCTTCCAACGGGGGCACCTGGGGCTTGCAAAAATGCAAATTACAAATATTGACGATCATGACGACGATCGCTTTGTGTTGTGATCGAAACGTCGTAGGTTTTTTGTTATTTACTTTGAACCTATCTACGTGACTTTACCGAAAGACCCAAAGAATATTAATTCCTGTAGTCAAGAAAGCTTTAAGTTTACAAATATTGTCTTTTGGAGAGGTTGGTATGCGCTGCTCTCATGTTGAAACTATGCAAATGTCAGACCGAAGTAATGTCTCCTTTCAAATGTGTGTTTGAATTGGTCTCTCTAAACATGCATATAAAATAGATACGCAAACATTATTTGTGGTTTAGTGAGCTTTGGAACCATATGCTATGTATACTTAAGTCCTTTTTGTCAACACTCCACTGTGGGATGAGGGGGCCTCCCCCCATAGCTCGCGGGTCACTGGAGTTTATTTGACCACACTTCAGGGTACCGGTTAGTGCGGGTCAGTGAAGTTGAGCAGCATAGGCGTGGGAGCATACGAGTACAGCACAATAATAAATGTGCTGGACTGCCCCTCTGCAGCAGCCGATAACCACCTGGTTGCCCATCCAAGTATTATCCAGGCTCAGCCCTGCTGCTTGAATTCCGAGATCTGACGAGATCGAGATCATTCCGGGCGCTTTGAGCATAGCCGCCTAACCGCCCCCCCCCCCCCCCCCCCAAAATGCAATGATCTTTAAACAATGTAAACAAATTCTAAATTTGAAGCTTTCGTGACTGCAAGATTCATATTCTTAGGTTTTTTCGGTAAAGTCACGTAGGTAAAAAATTAAAATTAATAAAAAGTAAAATAAAATAATATCAAATAATAGAATATATTTTATTTTATTTAACTTTTTATTAATTTTAATTTTTTACCTATGTGACTTTACCGAAAAAACCTAAGAAAAATGTAAACAAAGAAACATGAAGCATGCCACTATTTGCTAATCTCTTAAGCCTGCAAAAAGCTTTGGTTTAATAACCTCTGGATACGCCACCTGCCCGATTGATTGTTCACCCGACCCATCACCTCAAAAAGTTGGTGAAAAAAATGTTTCCCCTTACGCTTTTCACCTCTGTCTGCTGCTCGGGCAGCTTCATGTTGTCAAAGATGCGGAACACGATTCGGAAGAGGTCCTGCCACCAGTGCTTCTCAAACGTGTGCCCATATGTCTTCATGATCTCAAACATCACCGTCAGGCCCCTGCGTAAAAAGCGTGGAGAGCCACACACATTGTAGTCGACGATTCAAACAGTCACCGTTCATACGCGAGCCTCACACCCATCATGGAATGGTTTACGCGAACACTTTTCCCCGTTTAACCCGTAGGCTTTCGCGACCAATATTATTCATAATAAACGTTTTTGGGTTAGATCGCGTTATTTATAACAATAACGCACATTACAACTGATTACTAATCTACAACTCACATCGTAACAATTGCCTGATTACCAATCTAGTATATAATTACAATAACCCCCCCCCCTCCGCCTCACATCGTTGCACCTGATGAGTTAAATGATGATGTCACCCTGCTGCTGCTGCTCTATTTAAGACCGGGAGCAAGAGCAGAGCCTCACCATTCTGGCGAATTGCCCGATGATGCTCTGATGCAATTACCAGCGAAACGTCGTACTCAAAAATGGTAAATGTTGTCGTTTCACTCTTAAACACATCGGTGGGCTAAAGTAGTGAACTATTTGTCTTTTGTCAACGTGACGCTTTTTTGCTGATTGGCCGTGTCAGGTGGTGGAGGGTTACGCCACATTTATAAATAACGCGATCTAAACCCATAAACGTTTATTATGAACACTATTTTCCCCTCAACGCAAAGCCAAAATTACAGGGCACAAACCTTAAAGCAAGGTTCTCCACTATATATTTTGTGACAGGCCACACAAAATAATTCTGAGCCCCTGATTTACTGCAGGAGGCAAGCGGTTCCATATTTTCATCAAATAATCCAATTAAATATTGCGCAGTACATTTCAAGCCAATAATTACTCCAACATTCACTCCTTGCCCTCCATTAACCGTGCAACTCATAGCCGATAGACACAACCCCGTGTCAATCCAAAGCTGGATGCCCGTCTCCCCACGTGGAACGGGTCGTGGGAGGTTATTTAAAAATACTAAAGCGGGCTTTGTCAGCACGGGTTTAGGATGGTAGGCAGCAGAGAAGTGGGAGCGTAGCTAGACAGCACAGGGGTGGGGAACCTTTTTTCTGCCAAGGGCCATTTGGATATTAATAACATCATTCGCCAGCCATACAAAATTAAATTTATGTTGCTATGAAAAAAGCTTCTAGATATATTGCATTTAGAGTCGTGCGGTTGCCTTGGCAGGGCCAGACCAAATGATTTTGCGATTTTGCGGGCCTAATACGGCCCGCGGGCTGAACGTTCATGGATTTTGCTGCACTGCCATCTGCTGTCCATAATGCAGCCCCGCAAATATTTATAACATCGATCACATTTTCACAACAGGTTTTTTGGGTTAGATCGCGTAAATATATAAATGTGTCGTTAAACCCGCCACCACCCGACACAGCCAATTAGTAAGGTTTGTCACGTAAACAGAACACGCCAATTCGTTACTAGTGCAGCACTAACCGGTGTGTTGGAGAGCAAAGCCACAACATTTACAATCAGAGTACGACTTTTTGCCAGTAATTACAGCTAGCTTCATCAGGCGACAGCCAGATATATGTGGAAAAATCCTCCTGTTTCGTTCGTTAAATAGAGAGGTAGATGTGATGAAATCACTTTTGACCTCTTCTTGCGCGAAGTAGGGGGGGAGATTATTCATTTATATGGTAATCAACGTACATTAAAAGCATGCACATTATGCAAGCCCATTGTTCCGTATGAATGTTGAACTTTCGCACAGTTCGTACATAGCCAACCATGCGAATCGGAGAACCTGCCATGGATGGTGGTCACTATGCACAGGCTCAACACCGAAACCCTCCTTTAGCAATCCGATAAGAACGGGCGCATCGCGGGCGATCTGGTCAAGGATCATAGTCAACATATCTTCGTCATCATCAAATCATGGAAGATGGCCCCTTTCAAGCTACAGCCGTCTCGACTTGTGATCCTTGATGTAGTTCCTCCGATTAGCACGGTTGGCTACGTACGCTGCAAAAGAAAGTTCAACACACATACGTACACCTGCCCGACTCCCACGTGACAATCGTGCAGAGCTAACCTGGTGCGGACGTCCAGCTTGCAGCGGTTGATGATGCAGGAGAGCTCAAAGAGGATGGGGAACCACCCTCGCACCCACACGCGGTCCTCTGGCACCACGTTGATGTCGTCACTCGTGTGCTCGCGGAATGTCTGACAAGAAAGATCAAGAGCCACGTGCAATTAACCCATTAACCCAGGGTGGGGGTCCCCCGTTCACCTGTGGATCTCGGAACACGCAAACGGTTCAGCGTTAGTTTTATTTAGGCGTAGTAGTGCCGCTGTTTGTTGGCACCGCAAAAAACTATATCGACACAACCACACTCCATGGTAGCTGGCGTCAAACTGTGCCACGCACCCTCCCACATGTCTGTGAGGGAGCCTCGGTAAAGATAGCTATTTCATTTGAATTTTCCACTTTGATGACGTACACGCAACGTACGTCATCGGATCGGGACAGGGTTAAGAATGTGAGCAGGTTGATCCATTTAGAAATACCCCAATGACTTCCAATGACCCTCTCTCAACTTTCTTCCCAACAGATTAATTTGGTGAAAGCAATTGTTTGCTCCATATATCCAGGAGACACTGAGAATCATAATCAGAATATTTATTTACACTGGAGGAATCCGATGTGCTACAATAAAGCTCTTTTCCACAAATGTCCAGTAGTTGCACAGGTGGTCGCATGCAGCACCTTGCGCAATGTACGGTGGTTTCCACCGAGGGTCCCCCAAGCCTAGACTTGCCGGTTGGGGAAATGGAAAGAATGACATGGAATGTGATGTACGGTGCTTTGAGATGCTGAGGCATATAAGCCAGTGCCACTAGATATACGTGCTAAATAAAAATCCTTAAAATATTTATCACTCCACGGTACTCTTCGGGAAACTGCAGTGGCCTGGCCATTGTAAGCAGGCTTGGCCAACAATGTTGCAAGAAAGTGTGCCGTGAAAGAGATAAAAAGAGGAAGGACCCAGATAAAATTTGGGATGCCAAACATTGGCAAGCGGGGTTACGTTAAACCACAGCTGTCTATTAAGTCACCGTAGAACGTCAACCGTGAGAAGAGACGGTCAACATGCAGCTGTGACCCACCGGTTAAGAGAATTACTTATAATGCGGCATTCGAGGACTTCAACAAAGCCATGCTTACACGGTGCGGCTGTAGAGATTGGGTGTTTGTATTGCTCCATTGCCATTGAGCCACTTTGACAGCGATCGATTGATCCCTGCCACGACCTGCTCAGACTACACAAGAATTACGAACGCGTGCAGCGTTCTGCAGGTGAACGCCAAAAGGCCTGAGGGTTATTTCTTTTTTTATCGCATGTGCTCAGAGGAAGTCTGAATATAAGTCAAATTAAATGTTTCAATCCGTGTGAATGTAATATCTTTACCACCACCCCATCTCTGCAACTATATTTGAACTCTTTTAAAAACCGCCATCCTCAAGTGTCAATGTAATTTAATTGGGAAGACCCACTGCGAATGCACCACCTCCAAAAAAATATCTTCAAACATTTTCCTTGCAATAATTTCAAGCTTGTCTCACACATCCACCGTGATGACATGGGCCCAGATGCTCAGATGCATTTACTTTACACAACAGACGGCGTGTGCCTCGCACCACAAACAAGCAACCTCTCTCACTTGCTTTAACACAAAGATGCAGGCGAAGTGTGTGTGTGGGTGTTTGTGCAATGTCATAATCACAATAAAAATAATTCATACAGAGCCGTAACAAGGCAAACCATTAAGAGAGCGCTGAACAAACAACAAAAAACATTAAACATGAATCATTAGTCGAGTGCAATGAGAAACAGAGAGAGCGTCACTTGTGGCTATTGACAAGCAGCGTAGTTTTGACTGAGCTTTTGAAGCAGCAGCTCGAACAGGCAGTGACACACCATTGCCGGCACGTGGGTCGGCAAATGCGTAATTGTGCGTTGTGTGAGAGGGTAGCGGTTAGCGCAGCTATGCTACAAAACCGGCGACCCGAGATCGATTTCTGCTCACGGCCAATGCTGGTAACGATTACCTGAACCGAGCCTGGGCGTCTCAGAGGTAGACTCAACCTCAAATGAGTACCTGGTGCGGTGTGTAATCATCACCACTGGGGAGACAAAGGCGGCCAGGCGTGGTGCTGGCCACCCACCACCCGCTTCGTGTGCCCTGCCAGCCTTCATAGGTGCTAGTCGCTAACAGCACTTGCCCCAACAGTATGTTCAGGCTATAGGGGGGATCTTTGTCTTTGCTCTCACCTGTGGCCGCTCAGACACGTATTTGGCACAGTGCCGGATGAGGCGGATGGCCTCCATGCTCGTATCGGGGAAGGCCGCGTTGCAGGCAAATTCCGAGAGGCACTTGACGGCATCCTGGAACGAATCGATGGTGGTCGGGAAGTGCCTCTCGAACACCGTGGCTGGGGCAGGACACAGGAGGCGGGAAGAGACACAAAAATCAAGGGGACGGCGGTGACGTACGGTTAACGAGAGAAATTTACTTGAGGTTGACCTGCAGAACGTCTAAAGTCACCAACATCAATATGTATAATAATGGACTCTTAAGAGATTATCTGCGCACCAATTAGCCAAATGGAAAATAACTTGAAGTGAAGGTGTCTGCAGCTGCTATAGCCACTGTTACCACGTCGTTGGAAAGAAATTATTTGCTAAGTATTTAACGAAGTAACAATTATAGTGGTTGGCACAGGAGGGCAGACGTTCAAGAGGCCTTGTGAAAACGAGTGCAGGGATGCGTTGATGAAGACAGAAGATGGGAAGAGTAAAAGGCATGGAGACGTTTTTCCATCCACCAACCTAAGCAATGCCTGTACATGACGACGAGTGATGATGATCATGATGATGGCAAAGTACAGTATCTTAGTCGTAGAAAGCTATTGCATATTTTTAGGTTTGTGACATTTTCCAACGAATGGTGAACAATTGCACACACAGACCCTGCTACAAAGCACAAGCGTGAATTACCATAGATGTAATATAATGACGCGTTCGTTTGTAATTGTTTACGCGCCTTAAAAACTATTTTGTAAAATGAGCTCCCGGATGGGGGGGGGGGGGGGGGGGTGAGGGGGGAAAGCGGTTTCACAAAAACGCTCAAGTGGAGTCAAGCAGCTGCATAGCTCGGTGGTTCAAGGCTCGAGATGGTGGCGGCGCTGGGCGTGAGTGAGCGATCCAAGTGAAAGCTTCGGCCTCGGATTCGTGAGCTCAAATTAAAATGCTAATGTCCATGACAAGCTCACGAGCATTATAAGACAGGTAAGGCCCACTTAGCTATATAGCTCTTTTTCAGAAGCAACCTGGCCACAAATAATAGCTCAACGAAGTGGCTTATCACATGGAAATGTAAAGCAGACAAATACTCTAAAAGCATGCTTCTAAATGTGGAGGAAAAAAACTGGAGGACCTGTAGAAAAATCCCACACGACCACAGGGAGAGAGACACGCAAACTCCAAATACACAGGCATCAGGGTCGGGATCGAACCCACGATCTCCTGCATACCAGGCAAAGTAGTTAACATCTGGCCACCATGGCAGGTTCATTGGCACTCCAAAGGGCTCGCACGCCACCACTCTGGCGTCAGGGAGTTTTGCGCTACGCACTGACGATGTGGCTGGTGGTCTGGAAGGCGAGCTCCACGATGCTCTCGTCCTGGTCAGAAGCTGCCAGGTGGAACACGGAGAAGATGTTCTTCCAGCCCGAGCGGATGTTGGCCGCTTGCGAGTTCACCATCTGGGTTATGCAGCGCACCACCATGTCCCGCACCGTCGGGGACCTGCGCGCCACAGCCAAAACAACCCGGGTGTTAGTGACATTAGTGTGAAAGAAAAAGGAAATAAGAAAAAAGATATAAAGGCGCAGCCCTGCAATTGCTTGTTCAAGTCACTGCTGTTCGAAGGGTCTCCACGAGAGGGTGTTTTAGCTTACCCAGACACAGTCTCACCCCACCCACACGCGATATGCAGATCGACTAAGTGTAATGTAGCCATTTACACTGCGCGGCGGACAGAGACTTGCACCATTGTTTGTTAAAATGCCGCACAGGGAGATAAAAGTCGGCGACCTCTGGATTGCAAGTCTAGTGGGCAGTAATACACCGTCGCTGTATCCCCCTCCCATGCATAAAAACCCTTGCAGAAATAAAAAATTAAAAACCTAAGCAATGCAAGTCATTAAAAAGGTTCAACGACGACAGGCGAACGAGCGAGGGGTCACCCCCCCCTCCCCCCCCCTCTGTGGAAGGGTGCTTCCTGACCGGTTCCTCTTCATGATGTGCTCGAAGGGCCGCAGGAAGTCCTTCTGGAAGCGGAAGTTGGCAAGCTCGCCCTTCTCCAGGAACTTCATGGAGAGCTGCCGCAGCGAGTCGAGTGCGAAGAACGCCACGTCCTCGTTGGGGTTGCAGCCGACCTGGAGCGCAAAGGCAACGTGACGCATGTGCCACGCCGGAGGTTGGCACGTGTGACCGCTAAGAAGCACTTAATCGTCAACCCTCCCCTGGGTTCAATGTCATGTTGAACAGCATCAGAACATCGCATGGCAGTTGACGCCATCTCCTAAATGAAACATAACACGCAACATATTGTGGCCAAACATCCCGACACCGAAACATTACCTGCATATTATATATTCAACTACAATTACTCGTAGCTACATCACTGTTACTGAGCAAATGTTGCAGGATCTTCATGATAAAAATGGTCTTGATACTCAATGAAGCTCTCTTGGGAAAATAAATGGAATAAGACAGCTACATAGAGCTCAGTGGGGTCTTACTTGGTAAAATAAAAACGTATTTTGCTTGATGGATTTATATATATATTCATATAAAAGATTTCGATTTAAAGCTTTCGTGACTGCAGGTGACTTTACCGAAAGAACCAAGAAGACATATAAAAGATGTACCGGGGGAACGCGATAATTCAACCGGGCGGCAAGTAGCGGAGTAAGCGACGAACGGCAGTGGCCAGGGTTCGGGGGAGGAGGCTTAGGGGGGCGCGCGCACCTTGTTGAAGTGGTCCCCCACCACCTCCCAGATGCGCGACCACTGCAGACGGATGCGGCCCATGTTGTAGTAGGAGATCTCCACGATCTTCTGCAGGCTAAACATGCGCGGGTGGGACGGCGACGCCAGCTCGTCCATCGACACGGCGCACAGGCAGCGCACAAAGTCCACTGTGGGGAGCAGACGCAAAACCGTTTTGAAAGCCGTTGGCTATTTTTTAATAAATAAAATACAAATTATCGCTTGTTTCATCGCCAAAAGATATCTGAATCAAGGAACCTCCTGAAAAACAAATCCTCTGATAAATTCGACTTTATTACTGGTGGTCGAATCGCAATGATTTAAAATCCCGAGAGCTCGTCAGATCTCGGAAGCTTAGCTGGGTTGAGCCTTGACGGCACAAGGATGGGTGCCCACTGTGTATAACAACAGGTGTTGTAGGCCGGTGCGGGGCTACGTTGTAAGGAGAAGGCAGTGAAGCAACGTTACATTTTGTACGGTACTTTGCTTCGTTTATCTCCCCGCCTTCACACCACTTTGATCAGCACGTTGAAGTTCGGTCCATTAAGCTCCCTTTGAGCTGTACTGCGTGTGGAGACCCTCACCCAGCAATGAATTGACAAAAGGGCTATACAAGTACAAAACGACTTCACCTTCGTTGTGGGTGAGGCAATCAATCATAATGGGTTCGGTCACATTAAATCCTGAACATCAGTCAATAACAAAAATCAAGTCGGTATAATTCCGACATTGTAATTCAACAAAGCGAACTGGATTTTAGAAAATAAATAGGGACATATTTCACTCGGCATTCCTTTGGCTTGTAAAATACAACAGTGCAATCTCACCGATAGCATTGCCATCCAATCTTGTGGATCCAGTGAATATTCTGCAAGACAAAAAAAAAAGTGAACGGCAATCGGCGAAAGCAGCTCATAAGTCCGAAAAGCGTACACCGATGATGCTCCGGAATAAGCGCTTTGCGAGCGCACAGCAGAGGAATTCGTCCTCGTTGAGTTGCAAGCGCACCTGTCGACAGCGACGACCACGCTCTGCGAGCTGGTCTCTCCGATGGACTCCTGGATACTGGCGATCTGCTTTCGGTCCACGTTCCCACCTCCCAGCGGACCTGCCATCGCAGCACACACGATTCGCTCTCGTCATATTGCTCATCTCTCAACCGCGACTGCGATCCCAATTCATTTAGGTTTCTACGGCGAATGTGCCGGAGAGAGGAAAGGCTGCGTGGAAGGATCATATGGATATGGCGATTGTGTCAGCATCAATCATTGGGAATTTAAATGTTTATGAAAACTAGGAAACATTTAAATAATAAAGAATCGATTCATTGCAACTTATATGCTTGTACATTTTATTCCATTAAAATAGCTGTAGATTCAACACATTTTTGACTTTGCATGCATACCTCATGACAAAGATTTGAATTGTGAATCAACCGATGTATATATGTTAACATACAAGCCAACTGGAAATCTCACTCGTAAGAACAAGCAAGCAGACAAGTCATTAACATTTGCGTGGTGGGCTCAAGGCGGCTCTAGTGGCTTGGGGAGGATGTGGCAGGAGGATGTGACGGGAGGAGTGGCGGGAGGAGTGGCGGGAGGAGTGGTGGGGAGGAGTGGTGGGACGAGTGGTGGGACGAGTGGCGGTGGCGCAGTCTCTCACCGAGGCCGGTGAAGTCGTCCGTGGTGATGCCTGCGCCAGACGCCGTGCCCTCGCGCCGCCGGGACGTCCCCGTGATGTAGCGCGACTTCACACCCGTGCCAATCAGCTGTGCCAGCTCCAGCTGGCTGATGCACTTGAGAATCTGGGTGGGGGTGGGTAGTACGGGGACAATCGGCGATGAACTCTGGGAAACGTTAGGATCCTGAATCATAATAAAAAAAAGGTGAAACCCAGCAATTGCTTGCTCAGGTTCCTATTGCTGGAAGGGCCTCTACGAAAGTGAAGTTTAGATGCTAATTAGCCTACTTTTACACCCAGGCCAGGCGGCTTGTGTGTACGTATGTTGAACTAAACACAAATATAAACATAACCTAAACACAAATGTAAGTACCAAAGAAATGAGTTTTCAATCTTGATTTTAAAGTGCATAGCTCCAGCGGCTATCCTAAAATGGTAAGATGTGGGAGTACCCACACTTTACACCACCACACGACTTGCTGATCGACTCGTTGTGGTGGTGTTGGGTGGACAGAGGCAGGTTGCTTTCAGAAACTTTCCCATAGTTTCAACTATCGTGCTCGGAGATCGAGCCGGTGACGCCTGGGATAAAAAGTTGAGTATTAAAAACAATCATTGCTTATTTTTACCCAGGAAAAACTCAGTGGATTCTCAAGATTAATTTACAGGAGGATATCGCTTGGGATGTATGACAAAACGTACTGGTCATGCTGCCTCATAAACGCTCAAGGTCAAAGTCATCACGTGAAGTGGATTTTGTTAATGATTTACTTTTCATATTGTTAACCTTCACCCAGTTACAATTTAACAAGTTCTTACATCCAACATTTTCGAGTTTCAGATTTAATAGCACAAGAACTGAATGTTGCTGCAAAACACATATCTTGTTCAGAAAATACACAGGGCTTTGCTTATGATCAGCTATGCAAGCGTATTATTAAACAATGAGCCAGACTGGCAATAACCAGACCAATATAATAAATGGGTCTCTATCTAAACTTGTGATCCATCAACAACCCACTGCCGAATGAAGGCTGCTCCATGTTGTCCTAGTCGTGGCGGTTGTTTGACCACAGATGTCACCACGCCGGTAAGCGAGAGTTGAAGGGGTGCTACCGTGACATCAATCTCCATCCAAAAATAATCTGCCCAAGCCGAATCATGCTACAAAAAATGTATAATTTAATATTGATTTATGTTCGTGCAATAGTTTTGATTTCCCAAAAGACAAAGTTGATTTTGCTCTGATTTATACGTTTCATCACCGTACTTGACTTCTTTTGCTTATGTCAAATTAGTGACCAGGTCAAGCCTGCAAGCGATGACTACCCTGTTATTTCGAGTTCTCGACCGATTAAAACCAAACAAAAGCTTCAACTTGAAATCGTACTGAGACAAGACAGATTCACCGACGGACTCAGGGGCCGCGCGATGATATTCGTAGGGCGTGGGGGACGCAACGGCGCCGCACAGCTCACCTCGTGCCAGGAGTTGCCCAGGTAGTTCCCGTCGGTGTGCGCCACCATGATGAGCGTCTTGATGGTGTCGATGTTCTTCTGCTTCATCTCGGTGATGCCCGAGTTGGCGGTGAGCAACGTGAAGCGAGCGAGGGCCTGCACGTAGGCGTCGCGCTCCAGCTGCAACGACAACGGCGTTCGTTTAACTATCTTTCGGTTCAAACCACGGTTTGCTTGGCACAAGCAATAAGTGTTTTGACCTGTAGCATGGTTGGTTGAACACAAAATGGAGACAACTCAAGTGCAGTTGGTAGACCAAGTTCTGAATATGGGTGGAGGAATCAATAAGTGAAGTTAAATGGAGAAAAATAACCATGGTAGTAGCGATAGAAGAGAGATAATGAGGCGACTGACCGCCAGTGAGCAAGTAACTGGACATGAGTGAGTGCTAAATCATCAGCTTTGTAGAGCAAAAGCACCGAGTTGCCTCCAGACACGTTTAATAACCAAAGACTAAAGTGAACAAAACAATGGACTTGATTTCCCGACCACTCCTCTCTTATTAGACAGGCTAGTGCACACCTCTCCCTGGGGACAGGTGGGCTGTAGCCTGAGGCTAGCACCCACCTTGTCCCCGAGGCTAGCACCCACATTTCCCCTTCAGCTAGAAACCCCGTCTCCCCGTAGTCTAGCGCTCACCTGCCCCTAGTCTGGCACCCATCTGTCCCCTTCAGCTAGAAACCCCGTCCCCTAGCCTAGCGCTCACCTGCCCCTGGTCTAGCACCCATCTGTCCCCTTCAGCTAGAAACCCCGTCCCCTAGTCTAGCGCTCACCTGCCCCTGGTCTAGCACCCATCTGTCCCCTTCAGCTAGAAACCCCGTCCCCTAGCCTAGCGCTCACCTGCCCCTGGTCTAGCACCCATCTGTCCCCTTCAGCTAGAAACCCCGTCCCCTAGTCTAGCGCTCACCTGCCCCTGGTCTAGCACCCATCTGTCCCCTTCAACTAGAAACCCCGTCCCCTAGCCTAGCGCTCACCTGCCCCTGGTCTAGCACCCATCTGTCCCCTTCAGCTAGAAACCCCGTCCCCTAGCCTAGCGCTCACCTGCCCCTGGTCTAGCACCCATCTGTCCCCTTCAGCTAGAAACCCCGTCCCCTAGCCTAGCGCTCACCTGCCCCTGGTCTAGCACCCATCTGTCCCCTTCAGCTAGAAACCCCGTCCCCTAGCCTAGCGCTCACCTGCCCCTGGTCTAGCACCCATCTGTCCCCTTCAGCTAGAAACCCCGTCCCCTAGCCTAGCGCTCACCTGCCCCTGGTCTAGCACCCATCTGTCCCCTTCAGCTAGAAACCCCGTCCCCTAGCCTAGCGCTCACCTGCCCCTGGTCTAGCACCCATCTGTCCCCTTCAGCTAGAAACCCCGTCCCCTAGCCTAGCGCTCACCTGCCCCTGGTCTAGCACCCATCTGTCCCCTTCAGCTAGAAACCCCGTCCCCTAGTCTAGCGCTCACCTGCCCCTGGTCTAGCACCCATCTGTCCCCTTCAGCTAGAAACCCCGTCCCCTAGCCTAGCACTCACCTGCCCCTGGTCTAGCACCCATCTGTCCCCTTCAGCTAGAAACCCCGTCCCCTAGCCTAGCGCTCACCTGCCCCTGGTCTAGCACCCATCTGTCCCCTTCAGCTAGAAACCCCGTCCCCTAGCCTAGCGCTCACCTGCCCCTGGTCTAGCACCCATCTGTCCCCTTCAGCTAGAAACCCCGTCCCCTAGCCTAGCGCTCACCTGCCCCTGGTCTAGCACCCATCTGTCCCCTTCAGCTAGAAACCCCGTCCCCTAGCCTAGCGCTCACCTGCCCCTGGTCTAGCACCCATCTGTCCCCTTCAGCTAGAAACCCCGTCCCCTAGCCTAGCGCTCACCTGCCCCTGGTCTAGCACCCATCTGTCCCCTTCAGCTAGAAACCCCGTCCCCTAGCGTAGCGCTCACCTGCCCCTGGTCTAGCACCCATCTGTCCCCTTCAGCTAGAAACCCCGTCCCCTAGCCTAGCGCTCACCTGCCCCTGGTCTAGCACCCATCTGTCCCCTTCAGCTAGAAACCCCGTCCCCTAGCGTAGCGCTCACCTGCCCCTGGTCTAGCACCCATCTGTCCCCTTCAGCTAGAAACCCCGTCCCCTAGCCTAGCGCTAACCTGCCCCTGGTCTAGCACCCATCTGTCCCCTTCAGCTAGAAACCCCGTCCCCTAGCCTAGCGCTCACCTGCATGTGGAAGATGCACGCGATGCGGATGGCCCCGCGGATGCCGTCCAGGCAGAGCGAGGCCACCTCGGTGTCGTCGCAATCCTGCAGGCCAACGCTGAACGCCGCGAGAAACGGCGTCCATGCGAGCTGCACACGCGCGCAAGCCAAGAAAAGTTGGCATATTTCAGAAGAAAAGAATCTCTATTGCAGCATCTTCTTGGTTCTTTCGGCAAAGTCACGTAGAAGGGAAATAATAAAATAATAAAAATAAAACATAATACAATAATGATTTTATTATGTTTTAACAAGGCGCCTAAGCCATACTCCATCGAGAGTCAACTGTAATTTAAAAGCTTCGGCTGTCTGCGGTGTGCAGATAGAGAAATAAATGAACTGCTGCAATAGATTTCGATTTAAAGCTTTCGTGACTGCATGGAAATAATAAAATAATAAAAATAAAACATAATAAAATAATTAATTTAAAGCTTTCGTGACTGCAGGGATTCATCTTCTTGGTTCTTTCGGTAAAGTGACGTAGAAGGGAAATAATAAAAATAAAGCATTATAAAATAATTATTTTATTATTTTTGTTTTTATCGAAACCTATTGCAGCAGTTCATTTATTTCTCTATCTGCACACCGCAGACAGCCGAAGCTTTTAAATTACAGTTGACTCTCGATGGAGTATGGCTTAGGCGCCTGCACACGCGCCGGTAGATTATACACTCGCTTGTACTCCAACCCTTCCCTTCCTCGACTCACGCTCTCCCACTGCACACGCTCTACAAACGCACTCTTTCAAGGGTTTGAGATGCATGCTTTCACAAGTAACCTCTGGGCAGATAGACACAACGTGAGAAACTACTAAGTGACTGTAACCGACATAAAGGCAGCTGGCATTAAGCAAAAGAAACTGCTCAGAGTCTGCGAACACTGCTTGAATGCCTTGCAAGGGCATGTTGTGATTGTACAACGCAATTGTAAACTGCATTCCCAAGTTAACAGAGTTGATGCTTTAAATCCACTCACCAATGAGTGCACACAAACATCACCAATACAATTCGGCTTCACACTGAATTTGGCTAAATTTCAGCTATGACAATTCAACATATTGGTTTGCTCGGCATGTAACGAATGTTTCCCTGTTTAACACGTAGGCTTTGGCGACCAATATCATCCATAATAGAGGTTTTTGGGTTAGATCACGCATCTATGCCTCAAAAAGGAACGAAACAGTAAGACTTCTCCACAAATCTGGCTGTCGCCTGATGAAGCTAGTTGTAATTACTGTCGAAACGTACTCAGATAGTAAATGTTGTGGCTTGGCTCTCCAACACACCGGTGTGCTGTACTAGTGACAAATTGGCACGTTCTGTTTACGTGACAACCCTTACTAGTTGGCTGTGTCGGGTGGTGGCGGGTTTAAACGACACATTTATATATTTACGCGATCTAACCCAAAAACCTCTATTATGAATGTTTCCCTCTCTACCAGAACGAGTGGGAAAGTACCCCGCCCCTCCCCCCCCACTAGTGTGTATAAGAGGTCACTTGAACACATTTCAGATGCAGTTCTGTAATATCCACTTCAGCAGACCTCTCTCTAACCAGGGGATGGACGCACTGCCACGTGAGAGTTCCAAATGGATATTTCGTCTCGCGAAAGCACGCCGATTGCGCAACCGGGATTAAACTTGGGGAATAAAAAAATTAACCCGTAAAAACAAAGTTTTCCACTATAAATCCTTTATATGCGTGGCATTGGTTTTATTTTATTATTCATTTCTGTTTTTATTGAGTAAGAGTTTCATTTTTATCACATTGGTATTTTAAATTAAATATAAAAAAAAAATTCCTAAAAAGTGGAAAATTTTTGAAAAAATTTTTCACGAAAATAAATTGTCACGCACAACGAGTATGTGTGCAAAATGTCAGCTCGATTGGATCACGGGAAGTGGGTTAAAAAACGACCGAAAGATTTGCACGATCGTAAGCGCGCAAGCAAGTGAACTTAATATAAAGGATTTAAAAAAGAGGGGGGCGACGAGATGGAGCACCCCTCCCCGCCCGCCCGTCCCCCCCACCTTGAACATGGGTCGCACGTGGTCGAGGTGGGTGGCACTGGTGAAGGCCGCCTGCACGTGGCTCACGGCCTCCATCAGCGCCTTGGCAGTCCTGGACATGGCCTCCATCTCCAGGTTGTAGAGAAGCCGTCGCTGCCTCTCGCTCGCGACGTCTGTGCCGTGGCGAGCGGGGGGGAGGAAGGGGGCGAAGAACGCTTGGAGTGAGAATCAATCGCGCACCTCCGATTTGCACGGTTGGCTACGTAGGGTACAAGTGGCATCCGAACCTGTTCATGCCTTCCTCAAGTCAATACTCATTTTAACTCATATACTTGATCTATTTAACGTATTAATTTTTAGTAATTTTCTTTCTTTTCCTATACTTTGCACTCCAATTATTTGGTGTATTGTTTGTTGTTGCAACGTTCTGACCCCATGCCCCTGCTGGACAAATGTGAAAAAGAGCTTCATAGTTTATCGGATTTCTCCAGGACAAACAAAGATGCCGATTTTGGCGATTCTGAACCTAGCCTTAATTGAGTACCTCGCAAAGGCATGTAAATAACAGGAATAGGGAAACAATGGAGATCGGGTACAGTGCTTGCCACACCACTCCCTTGTTGGCCAAATCGAGCCTTAATCGGTGCTCATGGACAGAATTTGAACTACCATTAATTCTAGTTTTCGTGACTGCAAAGATTCATACTCGTTTTTTTCGGTAAAGTCACTTAGGTAAAAAACTAAATAATGAACCTGAAGACGGTGGAACATGAAGACGGAAGCTTGTGTTGCCTCCGAAACATCGCGATCTAATTTAGTTGCTTTTCATTTATTTATTTTTTACCTACGTGACTTTGCACTACCATGTGCACAAGGATCTCCAGCGTAAATCTGTAGCGTGCGAGATCGGGGGGGGGGGGGGGGGGGGGGGGAGCGTACTGGGCTTGGCCGGCCTGGAGATTTGTGCGAACTCCTTGGACTCATTCATTGCAATCTTCTTGCCGGCGATCTCGTCGTAAATGGAGGAGAGGTACTCCTCGGGCAGGTCCTTGCTGTCGTTGATACCCCGGTTCATTTTGATGTACTGCTCCTTAGACATCTTGTGCTTCACCTGTTTGCCAAGGGGTCCGTGCGTCAAGCTTTTATTGCAAGAGCCGCACGAGATTTTGCATACCGTACACTCCTTTTGTTTGCGTATATGCAGGACTAAATAGTGGGCACAGGAAAGTTTTTCGATTTATCAGCTTAAATGGTTTCTTGTGCTCATAATAGGCGAATATAGATTCGTACATGTAACAATAAAACATTTTACGCGGTATATATGGAACTCTAACGTACACAGAGGAAGAACGAGACTGTATAAATTAGAAGAAAAAACGCATTGATCCTTAAATGGCGACCCAGAAGCTTGACAATTTTACAATTGATTGAGTCGCGGGTGGTGGGGGTGGATCGTTAAAAGTGGAGCTGTAAGTATATTCCTGAGACACTTGGGAAAACGATGACACACGACGCCTTGACAGGCTGATTATTAAACCACAGAATTCCCGTGGGGATCCAGGGAGCTAATATCACTCCTTGGTGGATTTGGCGTGGCTAATGCGCTTTTAAAACACCGTTGTGGTCAGCAGATAATGAATGATACCGGAAATTGTATTTATATAAAGACAACACTCAGGCGAGTTAAATTTCGTGATTGCTGGGCGGTCCCAAAGAAGTTAATTGGTTTGCTTACTTGCAAGCTGTGCAGGTCTGTGGTGAGCATAATTATCGAGTAGGCCAGCACATATGCTGTATCCGCACTGGCAAAAACCGTTTGTCTGAAAAATAACAGGACAACCAGGATACATATATTACCCAGCGTTGAAACGAAACAGCATCCATCTCTGTGATACATAATTGCAATCAATGCATCAAATGCTGCCAAGTCGAAACAATGCAAACCGATTGGATTCAAAGTTGCTTCATCGGCACTCCTTAAGCGTCAAGAGCAATGCAACCGCACAATTCAGAGTTGCGTGAGATCTGCAGAGGAAGCGTCTAATTTCAGCCGAGTCATTTATCACAACAGATCAATGGCAATTAAAAACAACATGTATTTTACTATATTCTTGGTTCTTTCGGTAAAGTCAAGTAGAAGGGAAACAATAAAATAATAATAAAAATATATATAAAACAATGTATTTTACTTAAAAGGAAATAACAGACCTTCATAGATAATCATGAAAGAAAAGTCGACACATATCCACTCCAACGTTTGTATAAATATATTAATATACTCACAAGACACAAAACACTCATCTATAACTATTAGTATATATAATGCAGATGTTGCTTCAACACTCCTCTTTGACATGCGAAAAAATACATGGAGCTACCCACAAGAAACTGCAGGATAATGAACAATAATTATAAATAAAAACAACTCATGCAGCGCATGTATTTATTAAATGGTGCGGATACATTTTTAGACACTGCTACCAAGTAAGCCATTCACTTTTTCAGCGTAATTTTGCCCCTTGTGTCTCCATTGCAAAAAAAAGAGCCTCAATGTGTCATCGGGCTTTAAATATGATTACAAAGTATAAAGCACAGGCTTCTAAACCAAATCACACAAAATGCATCCAATAAATCTGGGCAAAGCCGCGCCTGGCTCATACAACCACCGTGCCCGAAACAGGTGTTACAGGTTGCCGCATTACCGCAATACAGAAAAAATGCATTGTTATACCGGACTATGAATCAACATCTATTCTCTCTGCCATCACCAACACACACGAACCAGTAGAGTGTCAAATAATTGCCATGCCCTGCACACTGTTTGGAGCAGTGGCGGAGCCAGTGGGGGGGGGGGGGGGGGGGGGGGGGTGGAGTGGCACGTGCTCCCCCAATGATCCGATCAAAATCCCTAATTTTGATCGGATCATTGGGGGTTTGTTAGTAATAAATCAGCATTTTGCGACCCCTACTGCCACTGTGTAGCATATTGTTACGTGCCAGGGACTCTATAAGATGATAGGACAATAATCTGAGTCTATAATTAGCAATAAATAACGGCAAAGCAGTTATAAGTGACTCAGAATTGTGCGCAGTTGCGTATACAGTACACGATTTCCCTTAAGGCATACATACCTTCAGCGAGCGCGATGCAAATCACACACACACACGTCGAATAAAAAGAAAGAGACAAGTCCTTACTTACGAACAACTATCATTTTTCATTGCTGGAGTAGTTGCTGGATGAGGGCCTTCTGGTTTGGGGGCCCTCATCCAGCAGTGGATTTACAAGAGGCCTGTACAAATACATATGTACATAAAGCATAGATACATAAACACAAAACAAGAACAAAGATGCCTCTAAAAACATGAATAGACTGCCGGGGCAAGTGCTGTTAACGAGCAACTATGAAGGCCGGCAGGGCACACGAGGGGGTTGGCTAACACCACGCCCGGCCGACCGCCTTTGTCTCCCCAGTGGCGATGTTCTCACACCGAACCAGGTACTCATTTGAGTAGTCGACCTCGGGAGGTCCTGGACCGGTTTAGATAATCGTCACTCGCGTTGGCCGTGAGTGGGAATCAAACTCAGATCGCCAGGTTTGTAGCACAGCGTGCTAACCGCTACGCTACTGCTCCCCACACACACACACACACCTCCGTAAACAGGCCCCCCTGCCAGCAACAGCCATGCCCGGACGCCGCATGAAAAGCGTCCGAGCACTTTCCTCGTGCGCTGTGTGTGTGTTGCACCAATGCCAACATCGGATCCCTCACCGTGACCCTGCAAAGCAGCATGCAGCACGGCACTCACCCCTGATTGCACTCGCAGAAGCGAGCGGCAAACTTCTCCATGAGCCTGTCAATCTTCTGGGCCTCTCCGGGCAGGCGGAAACCCTCAAGGAAGAGGCGGAGCGCCGACACAAAGTCCTTCCCGGAGAAGTCCATCTGGTCCACGTAAGTGTACATGGTCTCCTTGTTCAGCTTGTCATTCTCCCCGAGGTAGTCTCCCACCTGAGTCTGCAGAGACAGGCGCACACCAATACACGCACATGCACACACACACACGACGAGCAATGAGGGGTTAAATATTGTGGAAGGCGGAGGCTGCCCCTTTGTCACACGTAGGTTTTTTCGCAAGCCAATTGTAACCCAATTGTGTGGTCTTCCGGGTTAGACCACGTGCTGAGCATTTCTTCGCTCAAGCCTTTGCCGTGTATCATTGCAGGCACGTCCAATCCCTCACGATGCCTGCAATAGAGTGGGCGTACTGCACCTCTTCCCACCGGGTCATGCTGGGAATTTCGTTGCTTTAAAAACGAGCAGCGATGCTAAAAAAAATCTAAAGAAATGTGTTGGATGCTCGACACTTTCACGCTGCCAATATCTCCCAAAGCTATAATTATCAGGTCGTACAACTGCAATGCCTCAGAGATACACATGGTGGCCCATAGGCCCCGAGCTGAGAAGTGACGTCACATTATATTTAATATACCGGCTATAATCACCGAGGAATGTCCGTCCTTAATGCTCGTAACGTCACTCCACGTCGACCAGCCCCCCTCATTAATAATCATGAGCAGGTGACGTCCTCCAAATGGACACCATCCCCATTATTATTACCTACTATAATGAGCCAAGAATGTCTGTGTGCAACGCTCGTGACGTCACTCCACGTCGACCAGTCCCCCTCATTAATAATCATGAGCAGGTGACATCACTCCACATGGAGCACCCCCCCCCCCCCACTCATAACAATTATCAGCTGACGTCACTCCACATGAGGGGCCGAGGCGGCTCCTCCCCCCTCCTCGGCGTCAACTCACAACCCTCACTACAAAGGCAGAACCCCCACGTCACGTGATCTCTGTAGCGCTATTGAGACATCAAAGTAAAAAGGACGTCATAATGAACAAGGGATTATAACCTGAAAATGAAATAAGTCTGCGTCACCGCGCCCTTACAAACTGCACACGAATGGATGCAATGAATATCACGTAGCGGTCTGCTTTTCGCTTGCAAGTTTCAGATTTACTGCAATACACCCATCCTTGGACGGGCAAAAGGCGAGTTATTACAGATTTAGTAATTTGTCAACCAACTACTGGATGAACGTACATCCCCGCCGGATCAGTCATGGGGGGTGATGACACCATATTTCCACCACACTCGTCGGTGCGAGCTGGAGAGGAGGGGGGGGGGGGGTGAGAGAGACCCAGGAGTGGTTCAGATTGCACTTGCCACCCATGTCAGCCGTAGACCGGAATCAGACCCAGGTTGTCAGGATTCACAGCACAGTGCGCTGCTACTGCTCCCAACCCCATCAGGATATTACATTTCAATGTTTTTAAATGTGTAGGTACGGACGTCTCTACAAAACGTAGTTTGAACAAGCGCGAAGAGATATCAAGCACTTGGCGCGTGTGCATAGGCGGTGATCTGCTAACAAGTTTGTTGTTTTTAAACAAATAATGTATTGTCACTGCATGGGCACTTGTATGAATGTATGTGGACATGAATTAAATACGTCGTAAGAGTGCTTCAAAATTATCCTGTTAAATAGATCAACGTTATAAAGTTCGTCACCATGAAAATATATTAAATATTGATGGCCGAGTCGTCTGTTTCATTGTTTGCCCTGCATGGATGCGTCTGCATAGGACATGGGATACGGCGAGATAACATTTCACTTCGTGCACACCGCACCAGCGCTTTGAAAAGGAACTCAACATCCGCAGCCACACTACCCGTGACTAATTCTCCCTAGCTCCAGTCGATCCATGAAAAATCATATTTTTACAGATGGATTCTTCCTATTATCCTCATTTCCATAGATAATACGAGTGTGATCCAGAAGTGGCAATAAATTCACACGACTATTATCATCATCATTATTTAATCTTAGGATCAACATCAATAGCACTCCCCCAGACACTTGAATAAAGTACCACTCTCTGGTAGTCTTCTCATTGGTGATCGACCACACATGAAGAAACTTTCAAAATAACCAACAAAGTACCAAATTGGGTAAAACCACAGATCAACAGCGCGACCTACTCGCAAACTGTGTACCGGTCCATGATAAAAAGCACCTTCGTAATAGTCCCGCGCTAAACAAAGGCAGAAAAATACCAAAATATATTAACTTTTTTCTTTATTATCAAGGGGGCGTACCGAGTCCAGTCGGTTCTCGCTGTGCAAGAACTGAGCGACGTCCTCTGTCGTGGTGCCCAGCATGTTCTGCTCCTGCAGGAACTGAATTCCGCGCTTGGGTTTCTTGTTGAACCTGGTGCGAGAACGGCAAGTTCGAGACAAGTTATGCACGTCGCACTCAATCAGCAGCAGCAGAGAACGTGGCATTTGATCCTTCACCTGCATTCTCCTTTGCGGCAGGCTGGGTTCATGTCTTACCGCAGCCAAAGCAATTTGCTGAGTGTATACTCCGTTTTATTGCATTTTGTTATTGCATTCGCTTCTGTATTTTGTTTGCTCTAATTTCACGTTACTTTGTTATTGTTTTCTTTAAATAGTTCTGTTGTTCCGCTATCGCGGTTATTTAAAGCGTGCATCACTTTTTACTATTTACACTCTGGAACCTATTGGTTGTACAATGTATTTAGTTTCATATTCTATGGGCCTTTCGGTAAAGTCACGTAGATAAGCAAAAAAAATAACAAGAAATAACAAAAAACTACTCCTGATGACGACCACTTGCGTTGCGATCGAAACGTCGTAGTTTTTTTGTCATTTTTTGCAATTTTCTTTGAACCTATCTACGTGACTTTACCGAAAGACCCATAGAATATGAATTCCTTCAGTCACGAAAGCTTTAAGTCAAGATTTATTTAGCTTACTTGGGTTTCACTTGATATTGTATTTCTATTTGTTATTGGGGGGGAAGAAGGGGACACATTGATCTTGCATGTTCTTTTTCAAAGGCGATATCTGGGTTGAGGAGGGTACAGGAGAGGTACAACAGAAAATGTCTTTGTTGTGATAAACTTTTACTGGTAGGAACCTCCTGGTTACACCAGCCCACAGGGGATTATTGTGTCCGTCGTGCAGGGAGGGGCTGGGTGGGGAGGGGCTGGGTGGGGAGGATGGGGCTGGGTGGGGGATGGGAGAGGTGGGGCTGGGTGGGGAGGGGCTGGTCACTCCGTGGTGCCCTTGTAAAACTCAACATTTAAACTACTCACGCCGGCTTGTGCCCGCCCTCACAGTCGGGCATATTTGCGGAATACACCACGCCGCCGTTGACCCTGCAGGCCATTGACCGAGCAACCCAACGTTCCTACCAGCTCCCTCCACAGGAATGTGTTTTGTTTGTGCTTTTTGTTTTGGTGACATTTCTTAATTTGTTTTTATTCATAGTAGGGTTTAAGTTTGCTTGGCAGTGGCTCTATATGGGATTTGGTCCTTCTATATAATTAACGTACGGTGTTACGGGAAGATATTCGCATGTATGTCACTACATAAAATGAATGTCTTTTTATTAATTCAACGATTCACGAAACAGCAGCGTCTAAAACGACAAAACACCTTGAGGGAGAGGAGGGAAAACAATAGGCAAAGCGAATCGCCGTTTTTCGTGTTTAGTTTGTTGTCCTTCCCCCGTCGCACCCCCGATTAGCACGGGTGGCCACGTACGCCGCGATAAAAGTTCAAAAAACGTACGCGTCGCAGAAATCAGTCGTGCTAACCACACTCGCGAGCGCTCGCGGCGCCCGCTGGGACGCGAACTCACAGCTCGATGCCCTGCTCGATGATCTCCTTCTGCTGTTTGAGGACCTCGAATTGCTCGGGGTTGTCGGCGCCCGACAGCTGCGTGCTCACGCTGCCGATGCCCGACGAGGCGGTCGAGTCGAGCGAGTTGACGCTGCCGTAGCGGCCGATGGTCTCGGGGTGGCGCGAGTCGACCGTCGCGTCCTGCTCCGCCGGCCGCTCCTGCCCTGTGTCCGCACGCACCAACGCGAGTGCCAGAATACCCGCGCACACACCCGCGCACGCACGCACAAACACGCACACAAGAGGTGTGGGGATGCTTCCCTGACCCGTCGTTTGTACAGAATCCATCAGAATCCTTTACGTGGACTGCGGGACCGCATGCACCAACGTGAGTGCCATAATACCTACGCACGAAATATAAAAAATAAAATTTACTTGTATCAGTCGGATTTATCAAGCTTGGGCAAAATGGAGGAAAAATAACAAAACAGTTTCAGACCACACCAAGATAACACAATCCCCTTCAATAACATGGCACGTTAACACCGTCAATCAAGGATCCACTGGGGAACAGAGGATTACACAGAGGTCCATCTGGGATCCAGAGAGAGAGGGGAGCAAATGAGATCCACGGAGATCCAAATGGTTTCCACCATTTAAGATTACATAAGCTTACTTCAACGTTCCCACAAAATGAAAAGTATTCTTTTTTGTACCGGAGGCCATGCTCGATGCATTTCATGGATCTGTGCTGCCACAACACCTCGCCCTTTCCATCTCATACTTTCCTGTAAAAGTATTTATTTCGTGGCACCACATCTGTCCAACATTCTTGTCGACGTTAAGTGCACGGATTTACGATGCGCGTGACCACGAGTGTTCTGTTTGCCCTGCGTTTCGATGCACTATATAGATGCACCGCTGAAGGTTTCTCTACAAAGTGTGGGTCCCGTGGGGGGTTATAAGACCACACTTCGCCGCGCTGGTCAGTGGGAGTTGGCGAAAGTGGGGAGCACAGATGTGGTAGAACAGATACACAATGATAATGGAGATTTTACTGCACTGCTGCTCACCACGAAGCCACGCAGCAGCCAACCTGCTGCAAATGCGGGTCACCCATCAATGCACTATCAAGGCTTATGCCCTGATGAGCTTCTGAAATCGGATGACAGAGGGCATTCCATGAAATGTTTTTCACAGGGGGATGCTCCACATGAACCATTATTATTCCAGCACAAGCAGCATATTTATCTTTTCTTTAAAGCAATTTAACGGACGACCTTTCCGCAAGCCGGTGTGTCAACATTATTTATTATTTATATTATTCACCTCATGCGGGGAGAAAATAAAGTAAGCAAGCAGGCAAACAGAACGCAGTGAATGCTATTTCGTCGTTTCTCTCAGCGCGTGCGAGCAGGCAGCGCATGAGGGTAGAGATACCAAGCTTACCTAGATTGCTCTGTGAGTTTGGGTTGATGTACTGGTCCCTACTCCACTCCACCATGCACTTGAGGATGGACACCAGACAGTCCAGCCCCTTCTTGCGAAGGCTCAACTCCTGCACAGATTGAACAGCGACATCAGCCGACACGACGCAAACTCTCAACATTAACTGCCTCTTACTGGCAGGCGGTTGAACGCAGGTGTGTTTAAACTATCAATTATTTTTATTTTACCAGGTCAGCCCCACTGACCTATACAGCTCTTTTTTCAGAAGCGGCCTGGCCACAAATGATAGCTCAACTTAGTGACTTATCATCATGTGGAAATGTATAGCAGCCAAATACTCTAAACACATGTTGATTCTAAATGTGGAGGGAAAAACCGGAGGACCTGGAGAAAAATCCACTAAATCAAGGGAAGAATATACAAACTCAAAATATACAAGCGTCAGGGTCGGGATCGAACCCACGACCTCCTGTATACCAGGCGAGGCAATTAACATCTCACCACCATTTCTCGCAATTTAAAACCGCAAATCGTGACATCGAATCGCTGGAGGGATGAACTTATGCGTGCCTACGATCCACAAAGCCTCGGTGCTTCTTATACATTAGGTAGTCACTGGAGCGATGGAATTTTAAATCTAGATTGAAAATAATTTCTTGAGAATTGCTTTTTGTGCTTAGTTTGTTGTCCTTCCCCCACACCTCCTATTAGCACGGTTGGCAACGTACGGTGCATTAGTGGAATACGCTCATTTAGTGCCATTACAAATTAAGTCTTTACACATTTCTCCGCACCTGGTTGGGAGTTATGCCGAGCTCCTGGCCACTCCGCCCCTGGGCAATCTTGGACAGGTCGTTCACCAATCGCTCAAAGATGTTTGCAGCATTGAGATCGCAATCATAGTTTACGTAAATGTCCACCACGCACTGTGCATCTGCAAGTGCGGATGGGGAAATTAAACAACCAGACACAAGTATTATTTTCATGATCATAATCAGATGGCAAAATGTTTTCTTAATCACATACCACGTCTTCACCTTTAAACAACGCTATCTTCCCTTCCTTTGGAAGAACATTAGTTCTCATATTATAACTAATGATTAGATTAGGCTGAATTAAGTAGAATCATAACAAAAAATGCATATGTCTAAATTAGGCTATGTCAACTAAGACTCCATCCATTATCCAAAATAAAGATTTTTTGGGGTGAGATCCCGTAAATATGCGTCGTTAAACCTGCCACCACCGACACAGCCAATTAGTAAGGTTTGTCACGTATATAGAACATGCCAATTCGTTACTACTAAATTGACAATCTAATCCAAAAAACCTTTATTATGGATAATACAATCCATCCATTCTTTTAAAATGCATCTATACCTATCCAATATTTTTAACCGCACCTGCGCAAATTCGCGTGAGAGTCTGAATCACCATCCACTTGTGCTCAAATGAGCTTGAGGACGTCTCCAAGATGTTGAGAAAAATCTCTTTGAAGAATACCTGTGGGTGGGGGGGGGGATGGGGGGGTGAAGGGAAAAAAATTAGCCAACACTGCCACGTAGTCGGTCCCACGAACGCAAAACAAACCCAACAGAAACTCGCCGGTCAAAGCGCTCACTTCGATCTGCATCTTGAGGTGGGTCTTGAAGTTGGACAGGAGGGTGAGGAAGATGGCGAGCGAGAGCTCAAAGGCCTCGGGGATGGAGGACACCCCGTTCTTGGACAACGCGACGCACAGGTACTGCTTGATGGCGTTGATGAACATCTCGTTGGTGCGGAACACTGGCCCGGCGTTCTGGAGAACCGACAGCAGCAGCTGCAGAGATAGGATCTTGGAGCGCAGCTCGTGAGACCTAAGATGGAGGGATGGGGGGGGGGGGGGAGACATTTCGACTCGTTTTTTTAATCAATAAAAACGTTCACAATCGATCAGTGTCAGACGAACTGACATCCACTCGCACTTAGCGAGCAGAACATAAGAATCGCATTGTTCTGCTGTGTTCTTTAGCCAATTTTGGAATTTTTACCGTGACGTTTTCCCCAAATTTTGCGCAAGTGCCTGATTGTTGCGTATCAGGAGCTCACTTGGGATCGGGGGGTCCGTCGGAAAGTGGCTTCATGGAGAGCTTGCAGAGCGAGCGGAAGACGAGAAACGCATCCTTCTGCAGGATGTGGGAGAACTTCACCACTGGGGGCTGCCCAGGTGCCACGCCAGACTCCTGAAGATAAACAACAAACAAAACATTAAAAACAAATCACAATTTACTATTTGAATGTATAACATTGATGTATCATGTTTGTACTGTGACCTATTACATGTGCAAGTGCTATCAGCATCCTGTCATTTGGAGAATGGCCCACGTAAGCAGATATTACAGAATTACTTCCGAGATCGTTACAAGCGCCCGAACCCAGGAAGGGCCACATTTTATAATAATGAAAACGACAAAACATAAAACAAATCTAAATTTGAATTTATATAACGTCTAAATCCAAACCGCAACTCAAGAACAGCGGGAGGCATGAGCACATCTTGCCACTCACTTCTACGTGAACATGAAGACTGTACATGTACAGCTCTTTTGTCAATCCACTGCTGGATGAGGCTCTCCGCACCCCTTTATGTGACCATGCTTCCCCACGCTGGTCAGTGTCGATTGGTGAAGACGGTGAGCATAGACGTGGGGGGAATAGAAGTACAATTTTTTTTTACGGGATTTTTCTGCACAGCCCTCTGCTGCCCATCCAAGAAATATCCACCTGTCATGAATTGTGGTCACCCATCCAAGAAAAATCCAGGCTCAACCCAGACTAGCTTCTGAAATCTGATGAGATTGGGCGATTTGGTCATAACCATGCCGAATAATAGTCGATCGGCCAGATCGTAAATTTGAACCACGTAAAATAGCAAACCTGCAAAAGAACTCATTTACGTGTATGTTTAATTGTGAATGAATTGATAACTTACTCACTTTAAATGGCTATCCACTGTTAATGGCAACACAGAAATTGGAACCACTAAAGTGATGTCACCACAGATACGTCGAAATGTTGAACTTCTTCCGTACCGTACGTAGCCAAACCGCGCTAATCGAAGATGCGGGTGGTACTTACACGCGAGATACCCGATCCCGGCTCATGGGCTATAAGCGTAGCAAAATCTGTCGCAGTTGCAGAAGGACGGAGTGGGCTTGTGGGGGGGGGGGAGGGGATTAATACGACGTGTTACACCCACCCGCCCAACACGCCCCTCACCTGCGTGTCTGTGGAGGACACAGAGATGCGGTCGTCGGGCAGGGAAGGCGTGTATGGTGGGATGGTTCCTCCTGGGACCCCGTTGGCGTGAGTGGGCTCTGCGTCGTTGGGTCCGCTCCCTTCCTCATCCAGAGTGCCAGTGTGGCTTCCCGCGCTCCCGTCTTCTGATTCTAGAAGCACAGAAGCCCCTCGTTGTTTATTATTAAAAAATAAATTTAGTTCGGGGAAAAAAAACGTGCATGCATACCCACATGGATTGTGTAACCCTTTCCAACACATGTCTGTCTTCGGAAGTATTGGGTTAGCGGTTCGGAAGCCGACAGCCAACTGTCAGGGCAAAGTGAGTTTCCGTATTTTGCTCTATTTGGTATCTAAGTTTTGGAAAACAGGGTAACCGCAACACTTTATTATGAAGTTTTGTATTTATATTTGAACGCTGCTCATCTCTTTTTCAGTCTGAAGCAATTGCTGGAAATTCCACATTCCTTTTACAGGAGCAATTATATACAAGTCTTACCCACCGTTGACTTGTATAGCTGACCCCCGAAATGGATTGAACTCATAACCCTCCGATCGAAAGCCACACACTCACTACTGCACCACCTGGCTAAACCTCTATGATTTACTTGAAATAATCATATAAACTGAAGCTATTTCATGCATATTTATTTATCTAAACGGTGCAAATTATTTCAGAAAGGCGATTAATGTACCAATTAAATATCGACCTTGAAGTGGCTTATTATTTCTATAACAAAATACATTAATTAAAATTGCAGAATTAAAATTGGGGCGGTTATTCAATAGTTTCCAACCACATGGAATGTGTGGTTCATCAGGAAATTGAGAGATTTTTTCTTCTTTCCTTTTGATGATAATGTATTTCATGTGGTTTAAACAGTTCATTTGTTAACCTATTCAACGTGACATTTTAAAGTCAATGCTTGACTGCATGTCCCTATATTTAATTCAGCGTTTTAAAAAACATGGTATGCATCCATGCACTCAGTCATGCCAAACATTGATGTATCACGTTTGTACTGTGACCTATTATATCTGTAAGTGCAAGCGAAACATCCAATGAACCTAAATCCTAATTATAAAAAAGCACAAAGTATTATCACATTTACCGAATGTTTTGTTCTTTCCCCCAGTTTTAGTCCAACTGTGCTATCAGCATCCTGGGAATGCTCACAGAGAAGTGGATCATGCCATGTGTTTCTCACTGCGACAAAGAAACATTTGTCTCATATCAGTCAAACTGATGTCAGGTGTGATTTCGACAAATAAGTGTTACATCACATGTAATTCAATATGTTTTTTGTGCAGTCAGTTTGAATGGGCTAAGACACTCATATCACGACACTAGAGTCCCCAGTTCATTCATAGGTGGCTTCCTGAATTCAAACCCACAATCTCCATCGTGCCATAGATATATATTTTTTTCAAATTTTAACAAAATGTATCAATCATTATTAAGATGGCATTAAGGAATACATTTTAAAAATTTTGAAATTAAACAAAGCCATAATGTATTTCACGGGAAAAAAATGTACACCGAAAAAAATGCTAAAATTCTGTGCTATGATTTTTGTGGTTGTTTACTATTTTTATAAAGAGACTTTCACTGACAGCGGGGATACGGGGGCCTCTACCAGAAGTGGCTAGAGGCCCCGTGTGCCCGATTGACCTTCACGCACGTTTACTTCCACATTGTTAGCGGTTAGCTCTTCTGGCCATGGCAATGTGTCACCGGCACTTAAAGATAATTTGCAATCAGAATTAACTCTACTTCCCTGTCACGGAAAAAATCGGTTGGGAAATAAAACTCCCCACCCCTACACCCCAAAATAGAAGTTGTGAAAGGAGGCTTTTGTAAGCCAATAGTAGATCCAGTGGCATAGCTATCGAGCCTGCAGGCGGTGCAAATGAAACGGTGCGCCTACGCGCGGGACAGAACCCAGGGCGCCGCGGTGGCGAGACTACCTCACCTGGTATATAGGTCGTCGGTTCGATCCCGACTCTGACATTTGCTGTATATTTGTAGCTGTTGTGTCTCTCTCCCCGTGGCCACATTGATTTTTCTCCGGGTCCACCCGTTTTTCCCTCCACATTTAGAATCAAAGCGCATTTAGAGTTTTTGGCTGCTGTCAATTTCCACGTGATGAGCCACTTCTCTGAACTATTATTTGTGGCCAGGTAGCTTCTGAAAAAGAGCGATACGGCTCAGTGGGCCTTACCTGGTGAAATAAATAGTTTAAATAGTTTAGGGTTCCAGGCTATGAAAGTGGGTGGCGGAAATTGGACAGGGAGCTCATTTCCTTCCTTGCACCATGAGGCCCCATTGCCAACCATGCTACGACACGACTTCAACTCACTATTTAAAAAAAATATTTTTAATATTTTACCAGCTAATCCCCACCGAGCAACAAAGCTCTTTTTCAGAAGCGACCCTGGCTATCACAAACGACAGCGCAACAAAAAGTGGGTTATCATGTGGAAATTTATAGCAGCCAAATACTCGTAAAACCTTAAACCTAGGACACAGAGCACACCCACACATCTGAGCTGCCCTCAATCACTGGAAACCCACAAGAGGGTAAACGGCCATGGGTTGTGCATTGCATCGGACACCTGCAGCCACAGTGGAGACGACCTCGTTGAGGATTTTCTGCACGATCTCTTGCGCGGCGACCACAGGCTCAGGGGTCTCCCCGTCCTCAACACAGCTTGGTTCGTGAGAGTCTGAAACCCCCACAAAAAAGACAAAGATCCCCCGTATAGCCTTAACAGACTGTTGGGGCAAGTGCACACACAAAGATTAATTAAATTATTTCCGTAATTTTTTCTTTCTCGGGTTAGGCCAGGAAATGATCTGTCCAAATTTGTGTTTAGATTTTCCAACGCCCGACAGCCAAACTAATTGAAACCGTCACGTGTACAAGCATTTTAAACGTGCCATTTGAAGAACAATTCTCACGACCGGTTTTTATGCTGACGTTTTGGAACCTTCTTCAGAGAAGAGACAGTAAGGGTGTTGAACCGTACCAACTGCTCGTTTGGAGACGGTGCTTCACGGAACGTCCCTTTGTTCCACCGAGGTGGGGATAGGGGAAAGAGAGGTGCGATGTCTCACCGTGAGGCGGGATGGCACGGTCCGCTTCCGTCTGCTCGTTCTCAGGCCCGTCCACGCCGTTCTCCGCTCCTGCTGCCTCAAACACGGCGGCGCCGCTGCCGGCACCACCTTCGTCCGATGCCACCTCCGCCCTCTCCGCATCGCCCTGCGTCGCGACCAACGACCAAGGGTTAAGTCAAACAAAAACACTCCCAAGAAGAAAACCTGGCACACTCAGCAATAATCACGACCTGGTTATCGCTAACTAGGAGGTGGCTGGATGGCTCGCGGGGGGGGGGGGGGGGGGGGGTGGAGAATATACTGGGTCAGAACGTTGATGACCATCCTCGCGTTTGAATCCACGCAACAAACAGTGGCAAACCAGATTCTTAAGCAGTGTGACGAGTTGATGGCCTTAGCTCTAAAGAGCGATTGCCATGTGATAAAAAAAAAAACATCAGGGCATGTGAGAAGTGGCAGTGCCCCTTGAACGTATAAGTCAGAAGTGGTTCTGAAATATCAACTTGTATTAAGACATTTTATAGCAAATTGGTGATAAGATGATTTGTAAGAACTCCGAATAAAAAGGACTATCTCGTGACATAGCATGGCGGGAGGGGGGGGGGGAAGGAAGATGAACCAATGATTGGTATTTTGACAAATGAAAAGCAATGTCATATTTAACGGGTTATTTTCAACTGATTTTGGAAAAAATGTAATGGACAAAACATAGCAATGAAAAGGTAGCACGAACCAATGAGAACAAATTTTATCATGTTAATAACATCTCAAAATAATCAAGCAAAAATAAATCCGTGAAACAAAAAGAAAAAAAATCCTCTTCATATATTGTAACAAACTTTTATTCAAATGTAATATATTTAAATTAGATAAACAAGCAACTTTAAATGCAAATATTGCTATAATCCCCACCGTTCCTTGGTAATTAAGAGAAACGAAATACTCTGAGGGTGTCTGGTTATTTCTTTTCAAAGTCCCTGGTCGAAGTTGTAGAACAGTAGCTGGTACACTAAACTTGCCAGGAATTAACCTTTTCCACCCCAACTATCTTAATTGATCTGTGCCGACAGCTTCCCCAGTCAATGGGGACTGCAATGTGTTTAATTAGTCATCACAACAAAAAAAAGCAAAAATACGGAATGGCACACGCCACAATATGGATACACCGCAATTCCAATTTAGAATTAAATGGTCTCAGTGAAAACAAGTTGGCAGTGGGGCATAACTACTACTAATAATAAAAACTCGCACTCGTCCATAACACCGCTCATTAATAGGCGACTTTTTGGGCAATGGCTCTTCTTAAAACTAAACTATTTTTTGATTTTACCAGGTAAGGTCCACTAAGCTACATAGCTCTTTTTCATAAGCGAACCAGCCACAAATGATAGCTCAATGGAGTGGCTTATCATGTGCACATTTATAGCAGCCAAATACTCGAAACTCATATTTCTAAATGTGGAGGGAAAAGCCGGAGGACCCGGAGAAAAATCCACACTACCACGGGGTGAACGTGCAAAGTCCAAATATATACAGGCATCAGGATCAGAATCGAACCAAACAACCTCTTGCATGCCAGGCGAGGTGGTTAACATCTCATAGCAGAGAGGTCCTCATTATGGAAGGATTATCACAAAGCACTGCCCTGTCTCACCTAGATTTCAACTTGAACTGGGGGGGAAAAAGAAAGATGCTGAACAATGGGTGATTGTGATTAAACACTGGAAGGAGCATGGAGTCCCCCAAACAGGGGTCTCAGCGAAATCTAAACGTACAAAATATAACCTCCCACTTGCCATGGGATTTCGGAAACATGAGTAAAATGAATGTGAAAACGTTGGCGAAGGGGGTTCTAATCTAAAGTGGTAGGGACCACTAGGAGAGTACAACCACTGAACAGTAAATGAGCCTCCACTAGACCATAAGTGGACAAAAATTAAGCATGGTGATGATGATGTTACCCCATCAAAGACTTGAACATGACTATGAATGAACATGCAGACTAAGATCATTTATTAATGTTAATACAAGGCTGCAAAGTACTTAGGTAGACCAAAAATGTTGTTTGGGTCATATGAACCATAAAAGTTTTACCACGTGAATTGATCGGCTAGCGTGATAAACTTCGATTAAAAAATAAAGCACCCCACACACACATCAACACCAAAGAATGAACTAAATTATTAAACAACTTTAGGTGACTTCAGCAAGATGGACTGATATTCCTTTCTCACACCTCCGATTAGCACGGTTGGCTACGTACAGTGCGAAAGAAGTTGAACATACATACATACAAGGCTGACAAATTCCACACACACAGGCTGTGTCGTGTGATCAGACTTGAGACTACGCCGAGACTACACGAACACCAGAACACACGACGCATCTCCGCCCGGCCTCACCACGTGGCCGTGCTGCAGGGCCGGCGACGGGGAGTGCGACGTGCCGGGCGTGCCATCCGCGTCCGCCTGCTGGCCCTCGCCGCCGGGCTGCGACCCCGGCTGGTGCGCGTGCCTCGCGTGTTTGTCCCTGTCCATCTGTTTCGCCTCCTGCAGCTGAGAACGCCCGAACGCGGACGCATGCCGAAAAAAACAACTGCACGTTAACCCCTCGCAAATGGAGGTGCGGTCGCGCACAATGGGCGGGCGGGGGGGCAGCCCAGTGTAACAGGAGAGAGATGGCCTGCGAGCAAATTGCCGGAGATCCACCCCATCATGGGTCGTGCTTGGATGAGCAACCACCCTGCACAACTGACTGGTTAAACGACTACAGGGATTGGTAGCGGGCAGCAGAGTGCAATCCTCTGCTGTGCTGTACGATGGTCCCGCGCTTACGCTCTGGTTTGCGGCTCTTAAGTGTTTGGCAAACCCTTTGAACATTCTGGCAGGTTGTCAACATTGTAAGTCCTTCATCGCAACACAACTTTATACGAAGGGGTTCATTCAAATTGGATCATCTTCACGGCGCGTTTTACAGCGTAACAGTTAAAGCCCCACAATGAACGATTGTCGTACGACGTGACAAACGGAAAGAATGATCATGAACACTTTCCACCTCCGTTAAAAAGCGTTAAAAAAACAATCGCGTCCAGCCATTTTTTCGCTCATACCGCCTGATTCTCCATGCGAGCGAAGATGACATTGAGCATCTGCGTGAGCGTGGCCTTGGCCGTCGTCTGGTTGATCATGTTCTTGCTGGCCAGGTAGATGTTGTAGCAGGTCCGGACCGTCTGTAGCAGCGTTCCCTCGTGGATCTCGATGTTCTGAGACGTCACCGCAGTCAGCAGGGCCTGCGGGAGCGGGGCGCGTTAACATCCGTGAGCACCCTCCGGTTTGTGTGCATGTGTAGAGGAGAGTGGTGGCGTTGAACTTCTTCCGTGCCGCATGTAGCCAAGCGCACTAATCGGAGGTGTCTGGGATTTGAAGGCTCACGTTTGTGCACAACGCGTGCCCCTCGTCTCAGTTGTTGAGCATTGAAAACTAAAACTCAAGTGATAAGTCAGGCGTAGCGTGATATACAAGAAACAACACGATTAAAATGCGCAAGTACATAAAAAATTTGGTTCAGTGTATACGTGCAAGAATAATTTTCCCTAATTAGAGTAAACAGAGGGTTTCACACATTTTTTAATACAAACAAGTATGACCCTTATTGACATTGGACTGCCAAAAGAATGTTAATCTTATTAAGATGCAGCTTGTTACAAATATTCATTACTTTACAAATGCAGGCAATTCTTTGTTGCCGGGCAATACAAACAAATTAAACAAAGAAACAAACCCTCGACTGGACAAGCAAAGATGACTCAAGATTCCCAAGCGATGATGCAATGTTTTAGAGCATGTAGGCTGGTCTGTATCAAGAGAAAGCAAGGTCCGTGAGCAAGCGAGCCTAACACCAGTTGAATAACACCACAATTCACCTACGCAGTAACGGGGAAGCAGGCTCATACACACACACACGTGGCGTGGCACCTTTATGATCTGTAGCTGCACTCCCTCATCCGTTTGGGGACCCTGAAAGCACCCGCAGATGGTTTCTATGATACGGTCGATAAGCCTCTTCCCTGGGGTGGTGCTGTCGGGCGCGTTTCCAGTCAGATGCCCGTACGCTATCAGTTTCTGCGCAGACACACGTGGAAAACGTTGAGGGCCAGACAAACATTTCAGCAAACAAATCTGGGCGGGGAATCACACCACGTAGTGCTCCTTTGTTGGTTGCGCCCTCTTTATGGAAATACATCTCCAGCTGCGGCGCACAACAACGCCGTCACAATCGGGCTCACGGAACCGTATTTTTTAAGCCAGGATGAACAAGGGGTATTGCCAGCGACAGTTGTAGGCTATTTCAAAAACAATGCTCGCTGCAGATTCTGATAAGGGGCACAGATAGACATAAAATGCTCTTGCGGTTATTTACTTTATTCAATTCAGAATCAAACAAAACCATAGCCTGAAAGCAACTGGCTTATCAACACAAGCATTTGACATAAAAAATAACCTAATACTTGTGACTGAAGTGGCAAAATCATGAATCTAGAATTTTCCATGACATACAAATGTGTTTATGCGTGCCTGCTCTTTTGTTCTAAGATTGGCACTGCTGCGCTAGTTTCTCCTACTTTAATCTCAGCGCACCTACTGTACACATGGCTATGTGTTTCATCATAGATAACACTGACATCCCGATAGTTCAATGTACTGAGATTTCTATTTGGAAGTAACAACAGAGTAAAATAACACTTGCATACAACAGCAAATCGGGACATCAGTGCCACTAATAAAACCATACGTTTTTCAACATTTCCCCCATCTCTGTGTACAATCTAATCTATGTAACCAAAACACATCAACAAGATTCTGGATGATGTCACTACACGCCATCAATAGGAGATGAGCAACCTTTACAGGCAGAATTTTGATCTGGAAGAATATTTTTCTACAAGCTATGGGTAAAAAAAAAACCTAAACATTGCAACAGGCAACAAAATTGATCAACATGAGCCTTTTCTCAGGAGACTGTCAGGTATAGCCATCTGATTTAATGTCATTGGCACAGATATCCGTCAATCATTCAATTTACTTACCATCAGTATTGGCTTAACGCCTCTGGGCCTGAATTGTGACTGACTTGTGTACATATATTTTCTCAATTTGAAAGATGCATTTGCTCGGCAATAAAAAAAATAATAAACTGACAATATTGACCAGACTAAATTATTATTATGCTTGCTTTGCCCAGGAAAACCTCACCGAGTCTCATGAGTTTATTTCAGGATTCTGCCAAAATTAGTTACAGTAGAGGGCAATTATTTCTACGCGCATTCCCACCGATTAAATTTGTCGGGGTACATTTTCAAATTTAGAACATTTTGACCGTGACGCCAGCAAACAATAGCCTACTGTAACAGATGACATCACGTGTTATTAGCGTCCACTGCAAAGCATACGGTGCAATGTTTTAGTTAATACATCGGCACTAATAACCAGCATTCAAACCGGCCATTTCACCACCTCCAATAATACGGGGAAAAATATGAACACTTGTTGGAAACTATTTATAATTGGTTTATTTTTGTTGAGGTCGTAAACCCTCCTCCATCTGACGCAGTCAATGAATAAAAGAGACAAGTGAATTAAACGTGCCAAATGTATTTACTGTTTCAGCACACACCTGTGTGTGGCAGAGTAATCTCACAACATTAAATGGGAACGATATTTCGCTGGAGATTACATCCAGCATCATCAGATTTGTAAAACAGCTCAGGTCTCAAGTTGGTTTACGACACAAATTTTATTTATAGGACCTAAACCAAAATAAACCAATTACAAATCATATTGGCCGTGAAAGCTTCCGTTTAAAATTGCTGGAAACGTGAAATGAATTTGAGCCGAAACATTCTTTAAAGGTGTGAAATGTAATTGGGTTACGTTGTGGGTAGCATAACCAAGTTAAGAAAAATCCATTGTTGGACGAAACATATGCTCCCCCCACCTTCACCAACCCACCCTGATCACCCGTTAATGACATCGGGTGCAATAACCCCTCCAAAACACGCACAATGTGGAAAGCAGTGGATTGACATACAAAACACCAACCCTGCTGAAAAGGGTCCAGAGGCTTGGCGAGGCGCTTCCAGATGTCACTGGTTCAATAATAATATCAATAATAATTAAAACATCAAGTTTGGACGGGGTTTTAATACCCTTGTAACGGCTTGCCATGTTACGGCGCGATACAAATCCTTCTCGTTATTATTACCTGGAGGCAGTCGAGGGAAGTGCTCACGATACGGGAACATTTTGACTGGCAGGCCAACTCAAATGGCAGGAAGTACTTGTCCGCTTCGATGAAGTTGGACTTGGAGCGGATGGGGGGCAGTGCCGACGAGCCAACCTTGCCGTCCACCACCGCCGGAGGACTGCAATTGCAACGAGCGCTACATCAACACAGCATACCGGTGAGGTGGCCAGGTGGATTCAGTGGTCAGGGTATCGGAGCCGACACCAGTGACATTCTTAGGTTCGAATCCAGGTTCAGCCACCTGAGTTCTCAGGTGTAGTTAGTTGATGGGTCTCAGTCTGGGCATCAGAGACTGCACACAAAAATTGCAGCTCCGAGAATAAAAAAAATTATGTTTGACTCATGTGATAAATATTACTCTCATTGGAAAGAGGTGGAAAAGTGCTGCCTATTGCATTGTACAGAGGTCACTTGAAAAGGTCTCTGCAATATCCACCTCTGCAGACCATTCTCTAATGGAAAGGTGTGCACGGACTCTGCGAGATCCACATGGATAGTTCTTCTCATGGCATGACATCGAAAGATCAATTGGGGGAAAAAAAAGGGGGGAGGAGTGTTCGTTTTAAACACAACATACTGCGACTGCATTCACATGCTCGCCAGTTTATGGTCACTGTTGTAATCTCAACGCATAAAACCATTAAGTACAATGCCACAATTACTCTCAGAGGTTTTAATGTAATGAGCACAATTGTGCCCCCAAGTGACCTATCATTTGTACGGTCACCGCTTCCTTTTTGTATGCAGATATAATTGGCCGCAACAGAGCAATGCGGGAAAACTTTCATTTAAGCTATTCGCTGGCTATTGTGGGAATTCATAGGATGGCTGGAGGCTCATGTTGTGGACCAGCCTCAAGTATGGCCATTTAAAAACCTAATTCCAATTCTCAATCCTGTCGTATGTCGGGGACCGAGCCAGTAGTCCTTGAAATTGTAATCTAAACTGTGCATCTATGTTTCGATTTAAAGCTTTCGTGACTACAGGGATTCATCTTCTTGGTTCTTTCGGTAAAGTCACGTAGAAGGGAAGTAATAAAATAATAACTCTGGTTGGTGAGTATAGGTTAAACCATGAATGGAAAAATAACTTGCACGTCAGGGTGCTTTAAGGGACAAAAACATTGACTGTGGTTATAGCAGACAACAAGCCAACAAAATGGCATGGTCCGTGCCAAATACAGCACACCAATTTTCCATTTTCTCCCAGTGTAGATGCTATAAACGGAATACTTTTTTTTATGAAATAGGAAGCAGAGAATTCCAATTTTCAAAAGTATCCAAGGGTTATCTTTTCCTCTTATGAAACGACAGCTCCGGACTTGTTTATAGCAACATGGTGCGATGAGATTTTCTTATTCAGTTCAAGCCACTCAAAGCCCTGTCTTGAAACACATTTGTCAATAAATTCAATCACCGGGGCACAAACACAAGTGCTAAGTAAAAAAAATGGCAGTGCTCAAACATAAGGACCTCCTCAACATAATACACATCAGTATTGTAGAGTCCACATAAACACTGACCAATCGGCATTCAGTATGAAATGGCTGTTATGTTGTTAAACATTACCTTAAGTTTTGTATTGTCTAACTTTTGAAACCCGAGGTCCTATTATTAGTTTGTAATGGACTACAGTATAGTCCCTGTAAAGGGCAATTTGTAACCTGTTGCCATTTAGGAACTATAGATGCGTAGACCATTCGGTTGTTGCAAAACGTTTTGTTCCAAGGTGGCTGTGCTTGAAGAATATCAAACAAACAGGCTCGTAATGGCACCTCTAATAGTGTGGCATACACCTCATTCGGAATAACGCGGTGAGCTTAATGCATGCTCGATTACAGAAGACAAAAAACATTATAAAGGATACCTCTTATTCAATAATTCACTTTGGATAATCGTAAATGCGTGAAAAGTATGACGATTGGCATCAAGCCTTACCTCTGCACCTCCGCTTCGGCTTTTATTTCATCTGTCAAAACAGAATAGAGCACACGTGACTGACGGGCAACGTAACACAATTAGACAATGTGCAAGTAAACGCTCGCGCGCGAGAGAGTTGTCGTTAACAATACATACAATCAGGTGGGTACCCAATTAACTGTGCGAGTGCTCATTCTGAAATGGAATGGAAGATTAACAAAACTGTGGCCGTGAAAACAAAAACGGCTACCTGCGAAGATGAGGTTCGCAAACGTGCAAGAGAGGATGGATCAACAAGGACTGAGGCATCGAATGTGGCACCGAGTATCGACGTAGCCATTGGAAACGCGATTTGCAATGTCAACATGCCAACTTGGACTTTGAAAACAGATTACTTCAATTATAACAACCTTAACTTGGGAAGTAGATTCCAAATTATTTTTCATGACCGTAAGCATTATTATCCCCTGCTGAAGAAACCACAAGGAACAAAAGCTGCTCTGAAATCGAAGGGATGTCCCTTTAAAGCAAAATTGCCACGAGACAAAACTTTGCAAGTGGGTATGGCAAAAAAAAGCACAATTTAAATGATAACGCACAGCAAGCGAGTAGGCCGAAAGTCATCATGACTTCAACATATCAACATTTACTTGGGTGCCATTTATTACACCACAGCACTCATTCCAGAGAGCCACCGCTTTTCGCTCACTAAGCCACGATGGTGGCTTCATCCCCACAAAATTTGCATTCACACAATACGGTGGCATTGTACACTACCTACCGTCGTTTTGGTTAAATCATCAATTTGTGCGGCTGTCAACTAATCAAATGGCCTAAGGGAACAGACATCCCCTTGTGGCCAATTTGACCTGTCAATGCAATTCGCACCCAGGAGCAAAGTGCTTAACCCATGAACAGACGTACACAAGAGACGGGTCAACAGGGCACCAAATGCATGAATGATGGCCATGTGTAGATACCAATCTAGGCAAGGTACAATTGGCATGACAAAATATTAAAATAAATTCAGGATATCTGCTCCTAAGGTGAAATTTAGTTACCAAGTTTGTGTGTGGGGGGCGGGGGGTAATCAGATTTACATTCCATTGTAAATAACACAGCCTGCTTAGGAACTTGTACAGATTGTAATCGTTACACAGTTCTGCCGTTTGTCTGCCTTTCATCCCAGCAGAGAGTATCCGCCAAATCCTCACGCTTGCAATGGCAACCTACAGTTAAAAGCATATTCAAATTACCACAAAGGATAGAAAGAAAACAGATTAACTAGCTAGGCCAAATAAAAAAAATCCTTTTGACAAATATATTCAAATAACTATTATTCGTTTCATTGAAAACTACATACATAATACGTGTGCTACCTACAGATATATTGGTTCACATTCTTGGAATTTGAGGTCATCTTCAAAAAAGATAGAATGTATTAGTGCACGTGCTTAAATGAAGAAGACATAAATCCACTAACTGATAACACAAAAAGAGAGGCCAGTTAAAATGAGGAAAATACAGTCATGTGAATGTTTCTACCACAACATGAGGCTTTCTACCTGAAAAGGGAGTGAAGTGAAAATACGTGTATCATACAATGTAAACGTTAGTCTCAGTACGAACGTGGAATCTACCATAATTAGCTAAAACGTGCCTGCCCTTGCGGGTCCATGTTTTGCCAGCATAAGGCCCCATTGTGACAGTCGCAAAACGGCGTAAATTTAATCGGTGACTCCCCCCCCCCTCGCACGATTTACATGAGATTTATTGGTCACAGTTGACGTGGCGACAATGGAAAAAAAGCCTCGCTGGCTCACTTTGCAAAATGGCACGGGGCTCAGGTTTAAATCCCGCAATCGTAAAGTGGGCAATGAAAGGCCTGCTTGCGCCATAACCGTGGAACTACAGAAGCATGTCATCCGGCTTTTAAAGTGGGACAGCACAGAGGCTGGGGCTATGGCAGGAGCTATGTGATATGAATAACAATTACGGGAGAAGCTAGTCTCTGCATAGACTGTTCGCACGACTGCAGCATACTGGGATGATACACTTTGATGTGTTTTTTTCCCCAAAGCTGGGGCTGCTCTCTCGCCGACACCTTTTGGGAAGCACGTGGACGAACAAAAGGGAGAGAGGTGCAATCACTATTGCGCCAGAGACTGCCGTTTGTGTTTCGCTGTCTGCACGTAGAGTAGGTCCTACATTGTGGCGCTACTGCTTACGACAGCCACGTCAATGGTGAGATTTTTTTTTTTTCAAAAAAAGTGTCACGTGCGTTTCTGGGATGCTTAAGCAATTTGCTGTCCGTGTTGGTGAACGCGTGTAATTCCATGTAAATAATTAAACGTGTAATAACCATTATGAATTCCATGCCGATTCCACAGGCTTGGCTTTAATGAATGGAGAAAGACCATATTCCATTTATTTACTTGGCTTGGAGTAACTCCATCACCCATGACCATAAAATGCAATAAAATAACATAACACACTGCACCATAAAGTGAAGCCTTTCATTGTTAAATACATCAACTATGTGCCAGATTCTGTATATTTAGCACAGTATTACAGCCTATAACCTATGACTAAACCACCCATAATGTGCCTCCTGTATCATCAGATCCCGGAAGCTAAGTAGGATTGAGCCTAGATAGTGCTTGGGGATGGGCAAAAAAACAAGCATAAAATATGTTATAAGCTTTGGGGCAACGGTTGTGTGCAATAGAAGGTAGTGCCGAGAAATCCACTGTTGTATTTTATACTTCTACGCTTTCACATTTATGCACCCTGCTTTTAACAAACCCACACTAACCGGAGTGGTGAAGTATGGGCAAATAACCCCATAAACGTACATGGTCTGGAGTGGCCCTCTTCCAGCAGTAGATTGACAAAAAGGGCTGTACATGTGGATCAAAACTGCAATTCTCCTTTCGTGAAACGTCTAAATAAAGCCATCATTCCTGCCCACCGCACCGTAGAGCAGAACTGGATGGACTTGTTTATCACAGCCCATCATTTCAGTGTACAACGAATGGTTTATAAATGAGAGTTACATTCACGTGAAATTTGCAAATATGACACCAGCCGATAACACTAGCACTACTGCACGACTATGTATGAATACACCTAAAAGCCCGCTTGTAAATGTTAGAATTATACGACAGTATAGCATTGCTTGAGACATGCTGCTGCCATCATCAGCCACCAGCCATCAATTAGGAATTGGCCCCAGATAAATAAAGCAAACGTTAGGGGACTCACAAATATCAATCATACTACAGGAAGGAAGTAATTCAATTAATGTATATAAATCTAATGTGTAAAATGGCACAAAGAAACATGTAGGGATAAAGCATATGTAACTTTGGAATCACAACTATACAATGCGTTGGGTACAAGTTGGCACTGGAATCCGATAGCTGGTGGCGCAATCTTCCATTTGGCATAGCGTGCAGAATGCTAAAAGGCATTAAGAGCAAACAAAGCGTGTATATTAAGGGTGGCCTTACAACAGCCATTTGCGAACATTAGAATTATTGAACAACTTATTACGCACTTCAAACCGATATTCTCAGACTCCTCTCACTTGTTTTGACATTGCATTTAATTGGCCAGGGCTCAACAATGAGCAAACAACACTGCAAAGAGGACAAATTTCTAGGCAAGGGAGAGTTGGAGCAGCTCTGAGCAAACTGCCCAAGCAGGAACCATCACTCTTCAAAGTAAAACCTCAATTGTCCCAAGAATCTTTTAACGTCACTCAATTAGATGCCCATAATGAACAGGAAGCATTTGATCTGTTCAAAATGCAGTCGCGACATCATTATTTGCCCGTTCAATCTCACCATATGATGAAAACATGAAGCCAGACTTGCTCACAATTAGAAACTTTTCATCGGGAGCCAAATAAAAACACCCAACCTAACAGGCAAATTGCTGCTTTAACTGCAGCAGTAGCTCCACATCAGTCGCAAGAGCCTATGAATGATGACATATCTTGTTTACAATATCCCTATAAAACAAACATCGTACTGTATTATGGAGAGCGAGAAAACCATTCAACGCTGTACCACACTGCAACTCGGGCTGTGAGGGGTCATTTCCAAGCCTGGTAAACAAGCGTTTCATTATTAAAGTGCCCCTCAATCTTTAATGCGTTCCAATGAATTACTGAAGGGCCCGGTTTGGTGTCCACTATCTGGCTCGCAAGCTTGGTAAAAAAAAGCCTTGCAGAAACTAACGTTCTAGCTCGCAGTGGGCACGAAACGCGTGCGTTGGTCTACAGTGCAGTGGGAATGACAACAGGCCACGGACTAAATTAAATATGCATCAAGTAGTTGGTTGCTAAGAGGTGGCACATTCTCTATGCGGATGGGACGTGTCAGTTACAAAGGCATTCCCGACACACGCGAAAAATTGAAACCTTTGGTTATTTAAGGCACCATCAAGCACTGCATTATAGATTTACAGCAGTGCGCGGCGCACACCACTCCAAATATTTACTGTATTCAACATTAAAAGCTCGGCTATGACCTTAGAATGCGCCTGATCTCGAAAGGTAAGCAGGCTGGAGTCTGCATAGTTCTTCAATAGGTTAATCACCCGCACTTGATAGGTTAGTATATAGAGCTAGCTGGGCTAATGCAGAGGGCAGTTCATAGAAAAAATGTTTTGATGTGTTGCACGGTACTTCTACGCCTCCACGTTTATGCTCCCCGCATTCACCAACCTGCACTGACAAACATGGTAAAGTATGGTCAAAGAACTCCCATGACCTGCAAGGCAAGGTGGCCCTCATCCAGGAGATTTGACCAAAAAAAAGGTTGTACATTACTGTACATGTCACAATGACAGCTCCTGAATGATCTGTAAACTTAATGTGGACAACTTAAACGCATCGACACTTAAGACAACTTTGCAGACGTTTCTGCATGCCTACAGTACAAAACAGCATACACATTTGCTGATTTACGTTCCCAATGTTCGTGATGTAAAATAGAAAAAAAGAATGCCACCCGTTAAAACTAAATTCGATTTTTTTTTTAACCCCGCATACAATTAATCAGTTACTCTATCAATTGCTGTAAAAACACACACTGGGCTACCTGCACTACACAAGGGGTTCATTATAATTAGTGACCACAAACGAGCAGCAATGCCAGCAGGGGACATTCAAAGACACCTCCTTGTGACCGCCTTTAATCCACACTGTACCCAGGGACCAGGAAACAAGGACTTCAACGCCACGATTTCACAGTTGTCAAACAATGAGAACATCATGACGGCCCGGTAAAGATGACTTAAACACTGTCATACAAAGAGGAAAGTATTCATGATTAGACAGCCCTTTGTCATATCTACTCCTGAATGTTAAGGTCTTTCCCCTACATGCCATGTTGGCCAAGGGGTCATGTATTACCATACCACGATGGTGAGTGCAAGGGCCAACCGAGATTATTAATCGCCGCCGACGTTAGCCAAGGCATGGACTCCAACTCGGATTAACAGGTTCAGTGCAGCGTGCTAACAACTGCATCTCCGCTCCACCTGCGTGTTTTGGTAATTAAGAATTAGCATTCACTTGCAAGACCATGACTTGGTTTCAAATGAGTAGAAAAAAATGTACTCCACTAAGCCGAATAACAAAAGTGTGTCAATCACTGCATCCTGAATACATATCGTGTCCTGAAATTGACATTAACTTGGAATGGGGCCCGCGTGTATGTCGCAAGTGTTTTCAACGTTACAACGATGTTGTAAAACGCCTCTTTCGCTCGAGCAAAAACATTTATTCGGGAAACAAAAAGTCAATTCTAAAGCCCCAGTAGTGCTGAAGACCCGTAGACGTGTCGGCTGAAAGGTGACCTGAAATGGTGACGTTGGGAATTCGTGAACGGCATCAAAACCGTCGAGCCCAATTGCAGCAACGATTACTCCCAAACGCGTGCCTTATCGTCAGCCGCATGTACAACAACACGTTTTTTTGTTTGCGTGCAAAGTATCGATAGTTTTGTAATTTTAATTGGCGAAAATACGACAGCGCTGACGTTACTGTAGAAGCCAATGGACGGCCACGACCCGGAAGCAACGATAATCCGCACTTGCGGTTACGGGCGGCGATGACTAAGTATTCCTTAATCTGCATTTTTAAATCAACGAACACGGCCAAAGCAATCTCTCCATTGCACTAAACCTATTTTGCAGCGACGGTAATCAAAACCAAAGGCTGTCAAACGCACTTTAGCTCAGGCCTACCTCCACCGGCGGCGACCGCCGGCCCCTCGGCTAGTTGACCGGGCCGGATGAAGCGAGGTGGAGGCCGGCAGAGCCAACTATCCGAGTGCCGTTGCGAGGCCTAAACACCCACCCACCCACCCAACCCTCACCCGCGTCGCGGAATGACAAAACAAGCAACACAAATCGCGTACCGAGCGCGACCTCGCAGGCTTTCCTCAGCTGCGAGTGGTGCGCCTTCTTCACGTCCTTGTCGGCCAGGATCTTGTCCAGTGCCCTGGTGAGAAGCACATTATTGGTCTGCCTGCCTTCGTGCATTGCAGCCGCCCTCCTTCAACACCACACACACACAACCCCCCCTTCCTCCCTCGCTTCGCGGGCCGCTCTCGACGATGACTTTGTCGTCGAAAGCAACAACAAAAACCCCGCGCCGAACACGGCGGGTTAATGGGCGGCAGTCAACGGCACCGAACAGCGTCGCTAGCGAGGCTCTGGTCCGCACCGCTGCTGCGCTAGACCGCCATGTTGCTGGCGACGAGGGGCGGGTGCGACCAATGGAGGTGGGCGTGGAGGGGGGGGTAAGGGGGGGGTAGACCAAGTAATCGATTCTTAATAATAAGGGGGGATACATATTATTGGTTCTTTCGGTAAAGTCACGTAGAAGGGAAATAATAAAATAATAGAAATATTAAACTGTTATATTTATTAATAATATATATTTATATAACAATACTATTTATTTATTTTGAATCTCTGCAGTCACGAAAGCTTTAAATAAAAAAATAAGGGGGAGTTCGGGGGGTGGGGGTTAATTTAAGTAAAAATTGTATTACAACAAATATTTTTTTTTGCTATTTAAGGCCCACTGAGCTATATGGCTCTTAATTTTTTTTGGTTTGAAAAAAATCATTTAAAAAAAGTTTATAATTGGTAATTTTCATAGCCATGCATTTGTTTCAACGTTCATACTTCAAAAAGAATTTTAAGTGATATTTCGCAGTGGTTCCCTAAATGCAGCCTCTGATAGGATATGGAAACTGTTATAATCTGAACCTGGATCATTCAAATAAACAGCCTGAAGCTGGGAAATTAAACAAACATCAGCCGCACCTTAACAACTCTTGGAACCTCCGAGTTCAACCAGTCTACACAACAAAGGATCATTCCTACAGCGTGCTTCAGCCGCACCGAACCTCACAATAATAATATCCAGGGCCTACCTTTGCTCCTCGCACCGTCAACCAGTATATATATACAAGGACTGTTTTCTTGGAATTTCTCTTACTTGATACAGCAATCGTGCTGTGGCGGTTCCACCTGAAGACGGAGGCTTGTGTTGCCTCCGAAACGTTGTGATTTTTATTTATTTTTACTTTACTTTCATTAATTTAAATTTAAATTTTTTACCTACGTGACTTTACCGAAAAAAACTAAGAATATAAAATGTAGAAGTCTGATATTTTAATATGTTGTTTATTATGAGCAGAGTAGAAGGCTTTATAGATTTCCTACTGGGCATGGGTGATGTCTTCTTTTTGCTGAACATACATAAAAAAGGCCCAAATCAGCATATTTAATGTCTCCACACATTATGAAACTGCAAAATTGAAAATTCAACAAAGCTGCTGGTAAGTGAAATTTACTTAGCAATTATTTTAATAGCGACCTGGTTATCAACAAATGGTCGCTCAACAAAGTGGCTTGTCAATCATGCGGACATTTATCGCAACCAAATCATCTAAACGCGTGGAGTCGATTCTAAATGTGGAGGCAAAAAGCGGAGGACCCGTAAACAAAATCCACACGACCACGGGGAGAGAGAGACACACACACGCAAACTCCAAAGACAACAGGCGTTAGTGTCGGGATCGAACTCATGGCCTCCTGTATACCTGGCGAAGTAGTCAACATCTCCTAGCCACCGTGATGATGATGAGAGAGAAACGCAAACTCCAAATATACAGCAGGCATCAGAGTTCCGATCGCACCCACGACATCCCGTATACCAGGCGAGGTAGTTAACATCTCCTAGCCACCGTGGTGCCCATTGTGTCGTTAAACCCACCACCACCCGACACAGCCGATTTGTAAGGTTTGTCACGTAAAAAAAACGTGCCGATTAGTGTCTACTTCAGCACACTGGTGTGTTGGAGAGTAAACCCACAATGGCATTTACAATTCGAGTATTGTGACGTTTTGCTGGTGATTAGAACCAGCTTCATTGGGTGATTAGCCAGAATTGTGAATAATTATCCCTGAAGTAGTAACTAATTTGCACGTTCTGTTTACTTGACAACCCTTACTAATTGGCTGTGTCCAGTGGTGTCCGGGTTTAACGCCACATTTATATTCATGCGATCTAACCCAACAAGAACATTTATTATGGATAATATTGGTAGCAAAAGCCAACATGTTAAACTGAACGTACGGTATTCAAAGCATGCCTATACAGGTCACCATACATCAATAGGGATTACGTGTACGCAGGCAATAACAAGTACTGCTATTTTATTGCACGCAAAGGAAGGAGGTGCAAGCATAATGGACATACATGATGTACATGCATAATGTGCATGTATAATGTACGTTGACTTCCATATGAATAACCCCCTCGGCACATCTATCGCTCGAAGGAACGAAGCAAATCTGACTGTCACCTAATGAAGATAGTTGTAATTAATGGCGAAACGTCGTACTCGGATTGTAAATGTTGTGGCTTTACTCTCCAACACATCGGTGTGCTGTACGAGTAACGAATTGGCATGTTGTGTTTACGTGACAAACCTTACTAATTGGCCGTGTCAGTTGGTGACGGGTTTAACGACACATTTATATACTGTATCAAGGTGTTTCAAAATAAATGGCTAAATTTCAATGCAGTATATTTCACGATGGCAACATGTTACAATTACACGAAAAGTTACAAACGGTTTAATTAATTATCAAGTTTTACTAACCATTTTATAAATGCCATATGTGCTGCTGTATGGACAACATCGAGACGATAGTCCAATTCGTCCCAAACGCCTCTCAAAGTGTCTTCTTCCACTGAAGTCACCGCTGCCGTGATTCTGTTTTTGAGGTCATCCAGATTAGTCGCTAATGGTGGCATAAAAACACGGTCTTTGACGTATCCCCACAAGAAAAAGTCGCAGGGTGTGGTGATGTCTGGGGATCTTGGGGGCCAAGAGTGTAGCATTAAGTCTTGGGGTCCCGTGCGACCTATCCAACGTTGAGGCAGTGTGTCTTGCGAATGACTGAGGCTAGGGGCTGTTTGTGCGCTGGGATAGGCATCAAGCGGTAATCATTTGAAACTCTATGCCCCGCCCTTTCAAGTGGTAAGAGTTTCATTCATGGGCGGTTCGTGGTTGCAGAGATATAGCGATTTCAAATCGGGTCCATCTCTTTTAAACACCCTGTATTTAGTCTAGATTTGAAGTTTTCGTGACTGCAAGGATCCATACTCTTTGGTTCTTTCGGTAAAGTCACGTAGGTGAAAATAATAATAAAATAAAAGTGAAAACAATTTAGTTGAAACTTATTTTATTATTATTTTCACCCTATGTGACTTTACCGAAAGAACCAAAGAGTATGAACCGTGTATTTACACGATCTAACCCAAAAAGAACTGTATTATGAATGTAATGATCGCCTGCGTGTTTGCCTTGAAGTATTTTTCAGAGTCAAAAGAGGCAAGCAATCACTGTCGTATTGTGCATTTTGTCGACAAACTGAAAGAGGTCCCAAATGCAAATAAAATGTACTGTTATGAAATAATATATATATTTTTTTTACTTTTTTAAAAACACGCTTTAATGGAAGAACTCCACGACTCCAGGAAGTGGTCTCGAAGCTTGCCATAACGTAAGGGACCGTGGGCAATTACAGCCAACGTCAGTTGATCGTGGACAATTAGACCCAAGCCGAAACATAACATATAAAAAATAATGTTTAAAAATATATATTTAACATTTTTAATGATAGAATATAATATTGTCATGAGTATGACATAAGTATACCAAGGTTGCAGTCGATACCACATTGGAAAGTGGGTTTATATTTAGTTACATGATTTGAGGATACAACAACAGACAGAGTGAGTTAAATAAAAGCGTGTAAAATGGTCTTGGGCAGGAGGACACTTCAATGAATGAAGAGCAATAGTCAACATGTTTTTATTATCAGAAAGCGTAACAATGTGCAGATCCCAAAGAGACAAATGAATGAGTCCGGGCATGTTGTAGGTTATTTAAGATTTTGGGAATTGTAACAAAATAGATGTGTTCATGTATTTTATGTGATCTTAATAATTAAATGGTTTACGGCGTAAATTAAAACAATGTAGTGTACAACTGCGATTATCATTTTAAAATATATTTTTTTAAAAACGTTTGAGAATGCTATTCAATATTCTGTTAAAGAATCACCCTTAACATAAGTTAATATAATGAAAGTAAATAGGTCTCCCAGGATACTGTACGTGATTAATAATAAGTGAAGTCTTCTTCTTGGTTCTTTCGGTAAAGTCACGTAGAAGGGAAATAATAAAATAATTAAAAAATAAAACATAATAACAGACCTTCACCTGAGGACGGCTGCTTGCGTTGTGGCCAAAACGTCGTGAGAATTATTTTATTGTTTTAATTTTATTATTTTATTATTTCCCTTCTACGTGACTTTACCGAAAGAACCAAGAAGATGAATCCCTGCAGTCACGAAAGCTTTAAATCGAAATTTAAGTGAAGTTTTTTTTTTTACTTTTCTAGAATACTTCTTGTATTATTGAAACTTTTTCTTTCTGTGACATCCAGCTCAAGCACGTGAATTGAGAAAGCTTGCTGGTCGTTTTTTTACACACCCTCCAGAAGGAATGCTACCACTCTGGGGCACTCCTCAATCGTATTGTTTGAGTTTGCGTGAATGACTTCCTGAATGATGAATTACTGAACGTTAACTGCACCCCAACAAACGATCAATCGTTTGTAAAATCACAAATGTAAAGTGATGCATTTCTGAAACAGCACTGCAACAGCTATAATTGTAAAACTGAATAGAGCCAATATTTAAATTACGACCAACGTGCGTTTCGTCAAATGTCGACTAGCTTTTTTTAAAAGGTAAAAGCTATCAGGTTTAACCGGAAATGTGACGAAGCACACCCATACAAAGACAGGCACATTCTTAAGATTCTTTCTGATTTTATTTCGTAAACATCCAAACCTAAACGCAGACAAGTAAAAATAAATGTCTAACTATAATACTATATTTATGTAAGCACATCTTTAAACTTGTAATCATGAAAGATAATGTAATACTGTAATTAAGGCAATACATGTCAACTGCGCACAACTATGCTCTATACATTAGAGTTGCTTTAAAATACACTCGACTGTACATTGTATACAAAACTTCACTTACAGTACTCTATACTTTGGAGGCACTGTGGTATTATTATGCATTACAGTATTGTACTCTTATAAGAGCCATAAAACAATGGAAAATAATGCAGCATATTTCATCCACTTCTGATATTTTTTCTGTCTTATTCGGTTCCGATTTAGACTTCTGTAACTTTTTTCTACAATTATTTCCCAATATTATTATCATGTGAAGAGGCAAAATATCCATTCGGATTTATTGAAAAGTTACGTAACCCTTCGTGTTAGAGAATGGCGCATGGAAAAGAGATATCACAGAGCTACCTCTGAGATTCCTTCAAGGCGCCACTTTCGCACAATAATTATAGATTTGAAGCTTTCGTGACTGCAAGGATTCATACTCTTAGGTTGTTTCGGTAAAGTCACCAGGTAGGTAAAAAATAATAAAATCTGTAGAAATAGTTAATTTGGCTGTGACGGTCCCACCTGAAGACGGAGACTTGTGTTGCCTCCGAAACGTCGTGATTTAATTGAGTTATTTTCATTTATTATTATTTATTATTATTAGAGTATTCCCACAATGAGTGATGTTTATCACATGGCATTCAAAGTGATGTGTTTTTTATTCTCAGGTCCGGAATTTAGCAATATTAAAGTACAGAACCAAATTGAATGTATTTTTAATGCAGTCAGTGATGACCAGACTGAGAATATAAACTCTACACATTTGAGAACAGAGTTGAATCACAGGCATATTTTATCCCCGGGTCTTGGCGGTGCCAGGTTCACCCTTTGACCTCTGCACAACCTGAGTTCTAAAATACTTCCCTACCAATATTGCAGGAAACCAGTACATTTAAAATGACCTTCCAAGTACACATCATACATTTTGGGTATAAACAAGTTATCAGTTTATATATGCGAAATCGCACAAACCGTAGCCGCACAAAGCAAGGGAAACCTGGAAAGTCAAGCCACCATCCCTCCCCATCTTTGACTTGCGACATCGACCCACTCGCCTCAGAAACCACTCTAAAACGGCCTGTTCCATTATACCACTCGGCTCTCCGCGTTGCCTCCGACGCCCCTTATAAAATGCATCATTGCAACCTCTATATTACTGCACCTCCAATGTCTCCCTCCTCCTGGACATCTGAAGAGACCACTAACTGGGCTATCTTTATCCTTAGTCATTTTAAACAAATGTCCATCCACGCTGCTGTCCCACGTTACTGGCTGGAATGCCGTTGTCTTTCAGCTCGACTCTCTCCCCGCGCCCTCCACCAATTCCAATCACTCAGAGCTGAAAATTCACAGTTCGGCTGCTGCACCTTGCTCCCAACCCATCAGCTGTTATTACTCGTCGCGTTCTCCTGATGGTTGTTGTTGCTTCTTTATGTTCGATCGTATTCGCTTGGCCTCGCACTGTTTATATCTAACAATTTTGTTGTTGATACATTTTTATCTATACCTGCGAGTTATTTTCTGTTGTTGCCTGTTCCTCTGTATCACTTTGATGTTGTTCTTGTTCTGTGCCGGTGCACCACGCGGATCTCCTTTGCAAATTAGCTGTGTAACTGGCTAAACGAGATTTCCCGTGTAACAAATAAATAAACATTGAATTGGAATTATATTCTTGCATATGCCAATATGTTCAGGAGTTAAAAACCAATGTCGAGGTCTGCTGACCATGAGAGGGCTTCGATTATCACGGTTGACAACGTACAGTGCGTAAGAAGTTCAACATATATGGGAGAGAGTTTGTAGAATTTTTCTATTCCTCCGCTGAAGGAGCGCAGATGACAGTGGCTTACTATATGGTATATTGTTTGAGTTGCATGGCGAAAATTGCAATGTGGCTTGTCTTTAATTTTCCATTCATGGAGACTAACATTGTTTCTTGTAAACAAAATATTGTTAGAAATATTTTATTTGTTCATTACAGCAATAAATACTACAGGCAAACCAATAGTATTCATAATTACAAAGTTAATAGTTGAAAATACGTTATCTTAAAACATCACTCTCAGGATGATTATTCAATATTAACAATATGCTCAATTGATTAAGATTGTTAATGGGCAACATTTGCAATACTCTGCTAAATTGCACATGTCCTCAAAATACCAGACGAAATCAGGAATGGGAGCCCTGATATATCTGCAAACAAACCCCCATTATATCCAGAGACCAAATGCAACCAATTTAAAGCTTGTAATGTTATTTATATTATAAAACTATAAGCCACAATGGAAAGTTAAAACACCACTAAAAGTACCAAAAATCGCAAGTCATTCTGAAACGCACAATCCAATACTAGAGTACTTTATTTATAGGACAATACAGTACTAAACTGGGACAGTATACAGTCATAACAAAAGCTACATTTTAGAATATTTTCATGTATTTTAAAGAAAAATCTTATTTACTTGAGGTCAAACAGAAGAAGCAAAGATGCTGATATAATTATTTGGTTTGAAAAAAAAGAATTTTTAAAAGGTTTGAAATTGATAATTTTCATAGCCATGCATTTGTTTCAACGTTCATACTTCAAAAAGCATTTTAAGTGATATTCCGCAGTGGTTCCCTAAATGCAGCCTCTGATAGGATATGGAAACTGTTATAATCTGAACCTGGATCATTCAAATAAACAGCCTGAAGCTGGGAAATTAAACAAAGTAAAATGTAGAAGTCTGATATTTTAATATGTTGTTTGGTTATGAGCAGAGTAGAAGGCTTTATAGATTTCCTGCTGGGCATGGGTGATGTCTTCTTTTTGCTGAACATACATAAAAAAGGCCCAAATCAACATATTTAATGTCTCCACACATTATGAAACTGCAAAGGTGAAAATTCAATAAAGCTGCTGGTAAGTGAATTTAACTTACCAATTCTTTTAACAGTGTTATCTGCTTAGTTGCCATGGTTTTATTCAATACTTCCATCTGATGAGTATAAGTCAATCAAGTTGTTTAATTACATTTTTACATACGAAAAAAATATCCATCATTCGGGACAGCATGTCTTTGACAGAAAAAGTTGATGATTTATTTTAAACCACAAGTAGTGGCAATCATTTGTTAGCTTATTGTTGGGCAATTATTGCGTCGTACTGGGGTATAATTATTGGGTGTCGTACAATAAGTGGGTGCTCACAGAGCACACACGCATACATAGCAATTATCCAATAATGCAAGTTATCACAACCTAAATATGTTCTAGTTTTGCACATTTTATTCTAAGCTATCTCAACCACAGCAGTAAATCAAACGCACATTTTAATGCCATTCTAATTCTGTCGGACTCACTGTTGAATTCATCATTGTTTTAGCAGCTTCATCTAAAGGGCAGCTCTGGTACCTCTCCGGCAGTGCACTTTTTATTCGGTGAAGTCTGTAAAAATGAAGATGAGCATCCACTTTTCATGATGAAATCTCTGTTGGTTTTATTTTAATATTTTTTAAAGTGCTTGCTGTTACTTTCAAAAGTCAAGGAGAGTCAGGTGTACAATAGTAGTTCCTCTTAGCATCTGTTAATAGTTCCACACATTTAGGCAGTACTGGCCTTATCCCACTTCTTGGTGAAGGAACATGTTACACCGCTTATTAGTGGCTACCTCAAGTTTATTCTCTGTTATTGTATTACTTGTACTCTGTGCTCATGGTGTCTAAATTAATGCCATTATAATATGCGATCGTGCAGACTGATCTGAGACCATAATACGTTCTGAACATAGCGCTACTTTTGTATATTCATCAAAGCAACATTAACTGGCACTTGTGACCCTTATTTCGAGTTCCAGATGAATGGCCCTATAGCTAGTTTCAACAACTGTATTCGTATTCCATTTGTAATATTCACTGAAATCGTTTATATTAAGTTCACTTATAACAAATGACCATACAATAACAAATCATGTGAATTAAATTAGAAGTACAAACCTTTTGTATTGTCTTTCTCTTACATTTGCTGTTACATGAAGCTGCTCTTTAAAAAAATTCTGTGAAATGAATAACCCCACACCCAAAAATTAGCTTTTTAAAATCAGATATTGACCATACATGGACACATTGGAGATGATACACTATACACACCGTAGATTTTTCTTCTAAACTGTTCAGTAAACATATATCCTCTTTTGCATTCTGCAGCTCATCAGCGATGATTTTCTTTAAGCCATTCAGTTGTCTGGTCCTGTAAAAGTAAAAACTATATGAATTTTTCTCACATTTATTTCTTCACATTTCACGACTGCCTTTTAGTTTACGTGTTTGGTAATTTCATAAGAAATCAAAAATGTCATTATGTCACATCATATCGGAGTATACTATAAAATGAGACAAATTATTTGGTGCTCGAAGCGTCGCCTATTATATTATTCTTTTTGAGGCAGTGTTGTTGACGAATGAGCAATGTGCACGTCCATTGAATGTGACCGTCCGCCCGTCTGTCCCTCCCTCCAGTTAGCAAAACATTTAATACAGGATATGATATACACTAGCACTGCAACATGCGCAAGAAACATGGCCAGGGTGGAGGGTGGGTGGCTGGCTGGAGGGTGGGTGGTTGGAGGGTGGGTGGTTGGCTGGAGGGTGGGTGGGTGGCTGGATGGTGGAAGGTGGGTGGAAGGTGGGTGGCTGGATGGTGGAAGGTGGGTGGAAGGTGGGTGGAAGGTGGGTGGCTGGCTGGAGGGTGGCTGGCTGGCTGGAGGGTGGCTGGCTGGCTGGAGGGAAGGTGGCTGGAGGGTGGGTGGCTGGCTGGAGGGTGGGCGGGTGGCTGGCTGGAGGGTGGCTGGCTGGCTGGAGGGTGGGTGGCTGGCTGGAGGGTGGGTGGAGGGTGGGTGGGTGGCTGGCTGGAGGATGGGCGGGTGGAGGGTGGGTGGCTGGCTGGAGGGTGGGTGGGTAGGTGGGTGGCTGGAGGGTGGGTGGCTGGCTGGAGGGTGGGTGGGTAGATGGGTGGCTGGAGGGAGGGTGGGTGGCTGGCTGGAGGGTGGGTGGGTGGGGGGGAAGCGTGACGTCGCCACACATGAACTCGGCTCAACACTGTGGGATATGGGTGACATCACGCAGATTGGCGTGGTGACATCATTTTTCCACTCGCGCGCCAGCCAGTAAAACAAAAAAATATTAATATAGTAACACACAGTATTATTACAAGATAAACTATGCTTTTTTAATGAAAGAAAATAAATTACCTTTGCTCTTTCATTCTTCTCCATATGTCCTTCATATGCTTCCCTGCAATACTTACATAGCCTGTGGTGAATCTTGCGATTTTTGCGCACTTATTCTATTAAATAAAATGTTATTATTTATATTAGGTTATTTAGCATAACGTAATTGTTACAGCAATCAAAATTATTAGACAAAACACATGTAATAGGATGTGGTTCATTCTAAATTATGTTATTCAAATGCATGACTACGAACACATTCTGGCTTTGATATGGCAAATGTATTCATAGTAAGAGGGCACAAATTACCATCAATTTATTTTTAACAGCATTCCCAAAGTCAGCCAAGACTCCTCCAATGTTGTCCTCCACATTTGTATTCATATCACGCTCATTATCTTAAAGATGTAGGTGTGCCTTCACATTCTGCAATAAAAATGTAAACAATGTGGAGCGATGGTAAAGTGGTTCGTGAAAGGTGCAATAAACCCAGAAACTGGAGTGTGATTCCAGGCTATGGCTGGTATCACTCATATCACTCGTCAGTAGTAAATTACATGATTAGCACAGTTGGCTAAGGCACAAAAGAAGCTCAATGTGCATACATGTTAACCGATCATTGGAAACCCCACCTCACCAACCCACACTGACCAGTGTGATGAAGTATGGGAAGGACTTTATCCAACAATGGATTGATAAAGGGCTGTAAATTATTGTTATATAGATTATTCCTTTATGGCATTATGCATAAAATAAAATATCATACCGAGGTTGTAAATGGGGCTTGGCTTTCCTGTTGGAAGTTTGAATAGCTTCTTTGGGAGCAAAACATTTCCCTCAGCTGACTTGGGAGATTGCTCACTATAACCCTGATATTCAAAGACATCTTCATCAGCTCCTATTTTCCTTTTTCTACCTAACCGTGCTGCTTGTGGAGGGTGGCATGGTCCTTGAGTTTAAAGTTAACATAAAACAAACAAGTATAAACAAAAAGGTTATCAATCTCATGTCGACATAATTTAATTCAATTTGTGTCAGTGACATGGCCTAAAGGTAGCACGTTTGTCACTTGTTGCAGAGGATCACAGTTTTAATCTAGCAGCGGCCCTCATTATTTATTCTGGTGTAATAACCACAATACAGTAACATGGTGTCTGCTTCACAGTGTGCATACAAAATGCCCTGATGTTATTTACTAGAGTAACTATTTTAAAAAAGAATTCTTTTATCAGGTACGGCCCATTGAGCTATATAGCTCTTTTCAGAAGCGACCTGGCCACAAGAAAAATCCACGCAACCACGGGGAGAACATGCTCACTAAATATACAGGCGTCAGGGCTGGGATCGAACCCACGACTTCCTCGATACCAGGTGAGATAATTAAAATATTGCCACCGTGGTGCTATTGTATATGAGCGTCACGGTCCAAAATTGCTACATTCGAGAATTTCACGCAAATGACTCAATTGAGCATACATCAATCATCATCCCCTACTGGCAGACTAATGCCCCAGGTCACTATTGGACATTAGACGATCCTGGTCTCTTAAAGTTCTCACCTGGTTAAACAAAAAAACTTGATCGTTAGACATAACAAGCTTACTTTCACAATCTTAGTAAACACACCTTGTGTTTCTTATTAAATGTCTTTATTACTTTACATAGGACTGTTAGGACCAAATCACCTATAAACTGCCCGCTCCTCAGGAGCTAAGCACGGTTGAGCTTGGATATTGTTTGAAGGAGTGACCAACATGCGTAAAATAAGCATCAATGGTCTGCAGGGATATTTACAGACATCTGAAACATGCATTGTTGTACTGTACGTCTATATGTCCACATATGACACAAGGGCTGCATACATGTACACCAAGAGGACAACCAATAGTTTTGTTTACAACAAAAAGTAGAAACTAAGGTGTATCTCATTTTCAAAATATATGGTAATATGCTGATATCAGTTGGTCACAAGCAGTCTTATAAATTGAACATTATGTTGAATATAACTTTTTTTTAAATAGACAAACCTGATTCGTCTGAGTAGCTAATAACCTTCTTATAATTCTTTCTTATGACCATGCATGGAGAGTGTGGGTAATGCAGGGAGGGTATTGGTGAAACTATTTCGTTTGTATCCTAAAACAACATACAAAAACAATGCAATGTGTTACATTTCACACATTGGTACCTATATAAAAATGATTTGGCATTATAATAGCATTGCTCATATTTAATAATAATCTTTATTATCATACTTCACTTGCACAATTTTGTAAAGAAATCGATCAAATGTAATTATAGTGTGTCATTGACTTTTTTAAAGTATCGTGAAAAATGTAACTTTTACTGAAGTATAACCTCATATTGATAGATGGGTTTTATTTGATGATTATAGGGAGGTGACTTTCAAGAATTGTGTGGACTTCATGTCAGCCATAACATTTTGGTCAAGTGTGATTCCTGCTGTCTGCACCTTCAAGTCATAAGTCGCAAATGGAAGATTCCCACCCTTCACATTAAATAACGATGGTAAAAAAACTCTGCATGTAAAATGGCAATTCTATTAGTTTCATAATACAGTCCCATATAATTACTGTATGTTATAACTCTAAATAAGATAGTTAATATATTATATTATTGCAACATAATATAGCCAATGCTCAAATCTCGAAGAATGCACTTGATTTAATCGGATTTCAGAAACTAAGTAGAACTGAGCCTGGATAGTGCTTGTATGGGTGACCACCATGCATTGCGCACTTTCAGATGCCCTTCTGCGGTTGTCTGGAATGCTCTTCTTTCTGGTATTAGGAAGCCACTAAGGCTATGCGCTTTTTAAATCTAGATTGAAAACTGATTCATTCAGAACTGTTTTGTGCAGGTGTTGTAGGCTGCTGTAGGGCTACACTTTCAGAAGGTCAGTTCAACAATATACATTGCACTGTACTGTGCCTCAACATCGATGTTCCTGCCTTCACCAACCTGCACCGACTGACCAGCATAACCCCCACATTCTGCATGGCGTGCAGAAGCCCTCACCCACCAGTGGATTGACAAAAGGTCTGTACATATACACGCTTATATGTTTTGTTCTAATTACTTTGGTGTAAGTTGCATCTGCTTTGTTTCACCTCATGGTTGGACGACTGAAATGATAGTGATATATTGTAGTCCTGTATAAGGCACGGGCTCATTTCAATGTTCATACATGGAGAAGCACAATCTTCAATCTCGTCGGAGGTGTATTTATCTACGAAAAAAAAACAAGAGAAGTGTAAGAGATATACAAGAAGTGTGATGTAAAATTTGTCTAGCTTCATTATGAAAAGTGTACGGAAGAAATACCCATACTTCTCAGTTTTTCCACTGAATCGTCTGGTTTAAGGCAGTAAGACTTTTTATCAGTGCTCGTTACATTGTTTACATCACGGTTTACAGGAGCTCCTTTGTCCACATTTACGTTTTTTTGCACTGTAAGATGATTGTTAAACGTCCTTGATGAAACAGTCTGAAAAATATAATAATGGCACATGTTAAGTGAGGAAAAAGATAAAGAATACTTAGTAAATGTAAAATAGTTATGCATTTCACAAACCTCTGGCGAATTGTCACTGAAAGAACGCAGGGAAAGGAAAATGTCTTCAATATCATGTTCAGACTTGTCCTTGACAACTGTATTTTTTCTCAGTGCTTTTTTTGGTTCCTTTTCTGTAGTTATATATTTGTGGGGGTCCCTTGTAATTTTAGCAGCTGATTGAGCAGGCAATGCATTAGAATGGGTATCCTTCATACTCTTCTTGTTACTTTTACTTGAATTACAGACACTTCTTGAAGCAGAAGGTGCAATAACGTGAATGTTCATGCTCAAGTCAGTTTTTGTAGAAATTGCTCTCTCAGGTGACTTTTCAAATCTTTGATTAAATTCTTGTGTTAAACACAAATCAACATTTCCATGAGACGCAACCTGACCAATGTCTCTTCCTTTTTGTTGTTTTGGGGCAGAAATATGATTACGTGAATTACGTTTTCTGACATTTTCTATTTTTTCTTCTATTTCATGCTGCTTTGTGCAAGCCAAGGATATTTGTTGTATGTCTCTCTGTTTTGCTGGTTGCTGTTTGGAATATTTTGCTCTTGCTGCATCAACAATAAAACATATAAAAGAGACTGTGAATTTATAAATCATTAGTTTCCATCTCACACAGCAATGACTGTAGCTTACACAGTGGTGTGCAGCTGTATATTGTAATTATACTTAAACGTACCGTTAATGGTGAGAAAAGAATGAGATAAAAAATTCAAGCTTACATTCCATTACCGACTTCCATAAAAAGGCAAATATAGGATATTTATTTTCTGCATGAAGCAAATTACCTTGCTTATTCCTTGACATTTTTTTCATAGTTTTTTCCCCATAAACTCTTAATTTGGCCTTGGATTTCTTAGAGACTGATGAAAGCCAACTCATTTGGCTCCGAGGAATACTTGCATTACACTGGGAATCCGAAAGGGTACTGCATTTTCCTTTAGGTAACGTTGGCTGTAAGATAAAAAATATATTAACATACACAGTGCACTGAGCTATGTTAAAATAAATTGCTTTACAGGAACAATTAAAAAATGTATGTTAAGAACAAATATGTACCTCTTTAGAGGTTGGCCTCTTCAACTGCTTTCCAATGTTATGCGTGTCATTTTTGGACATATTCTTATTTGCAAATAATCTAAAGTGACATAACAAAAAATGTTTAATTCACCAACTTAAATACTGTACAACATATTAATTAGTATTCTTAAATGGTATTATATACAAACAAAATTCACGTGAAAAAATACCTTTCTTTACGTAATTGAAAATCGTCATTCGTTGCCTGTAAAACAAAAAAATCACACAATTACTTTCTTTTAGATAATGGTTTCTTTAATTGAGCTACAATGCAATATCTGTAAGATCACAGAACATTTTATGGGTCACATATATTTATTTGGAGAATTGTAATTGTTTGTACCATCTGCAGTGATGACTGAAATGCTTGTTGTATATTTCACGGGGTTTATTTCAAATACATGTTTACGTGCGTTATTAAAAATGAAATATCCAGCTTGGACATTTTGCTTGTGTGATTAGAACATTCAGTTTTGTCTACATATACATAATTTGTATTGTATTTTTCAAAAAGATGATCCAGTCAAAAGGGTTGTGAAAAGAAACCCACGAACATATCTATTTTGTAAAATTAAATATTAGCCACCTTCATTTTAATAATGTGACCTATCAAGTTAAAATTATAACTTTGATGCTGGGATTAAATTATAGAAATATACGTACAGTAATTCCCTGGTTTACATCGGGGATGTGTTCCTGAAATGTTCAACGAATATTGAAACGATGTCAATTAAAGCATTTTACAGGAGATGTGGAAGCAAAGGCTGAGGCGATGGATGAGAAAGGACGGACAATGCAGTCAGGGACGTAATTGTGGGTTGAGGCAACGCAAATCAGATAGTGGTAGTAATAAAGTGATGACGTAAAATGAATATTGCTGTACATACAGATGACAGCCGTGATGGTGTGGTTAGTAGACTGCTATGAACCTGATAACTTCCAGTAAATTGGATTTTTGGCCACAGCTAATACCAGTGGCAAGTTATATCTAAACGGATCCTGGGTGACTCCGTTACTAAATAGAATCACCTAGCATGGATGGTGAAGTATAGTCAAACAACTTCCGTAACTAACACAGTATGGGGAGGCTTTCATTGAGCAGTGGATTAGCAAAGGAATTTAAATAGTATTATAACTATTTATAGACGGAGTCCAGCCAAAATATGTATGCCAAAACATATTCTATTCTGAGATCCTAATTAACTTACATTAACATCTTGCAGTTGGCTGCTTTCAATTTCATCTTCACATCTGAGGTTTTAACAAAGACATATGTGCCTATTAATAGCCAGTACATATATTTAACAAATTGCTTTTGAGGTATATGAAGAAGAATTTAATACCTTGTTTTAAAAATATAGCATTGTGTAACGATGCACTTGAGTGTACATTTAAAATGGATACCTTGTGGTGGCAGGTAATTTGTGAGTTTCTTTTTCATTTACCAATGGCTTCTTAAGCTCTGAGTGGGCTGGCATCCCATTTGGCAAATTTGTATCAGTTCTCCCCTAAAGAGATAAACACAATAGTATATTTTACTCAAGTATGAGATGGCATATTTATGAACAGATATTACACATCCAATTGTGCTTGAAGATGTTTAGCTAATCGTGTAACTTGCCTATTGTGTTCTGATTTTATTATAACTATGACATAAAAACTTTATTACTTGTGAGATGCAGTTTGCATGACTGACAGGGATGAGGGCTGTAATTTAATTACTAATATTCTGTAGCCTCCTGAACACTCAAAAATCATGTTCAGTGTGGCTTCCAGAACATACTAAAACATATTTTATTCCCTTGTAATATTTCGATTATGTTTTCTTGTGGATTCTAATATATATTGCAAATGCTAATTTTGAGTAAAAGCTTTCAAATTTAAAGTTTACCACTCACCACATTACTTCGCATAACATCGTCTACGGTTGTTGTGTGGCTGGCACTAGGCAAAATATTAACTTGAGTTGTAGGTAGTTTCTTGCGCCCAAGATGCTCCAGACTAATCGCAAGTGCATTCCGAAGTATTTCGTTAATATCCTGAACATCAGGTGTATGGGCAGACTTTGGCTGACAAGATTCCACCACATTATCTTTTATAGTCTTTGAGTTTTTTGGTAGGCTTCTTTTAAGATTTGCTGAATTAGTTTTACTCTCGTCCCTCACTGTGACAAATGATTTATCTCCTCCATTTATTACTTCTTTTGAACTTTTGGTAAGATTCATTGACAGTCGCCTTGCTGTAAAATGGAGAAAATACATTTTGGTTGCCCACACGATTAAAGGCTTATTATGCACATTTATAATATCAGTCAAGCTGTTAAATATGCAATGTAATAGATGGCTTGCAATTGATCACATCAAGACATTGTACATTTTCCTGGGTGTGGATGTCTGCCGCCCTACCTGGTGCTTTAACAATTGTAATTGTGTTATCAACACTATTTCTATTATTCATATTTGTTTTATTCGGGAAATGAATCCTGTAAAAGAAAATTTAAACAGGTGTTACTTAAGAAGGTGACGAACAAAACATAGAATATATTTTAGTTCAAATACATTTCTCACAAACTGGGCTCTATTTTTGTCACACCAAACATTAGGCCTATGGCTGCCAGTGGTGAAATTCTAGCTAAAATTACATTGCTAAGTAAATGCAAGCATAATTACCACCTCTGGAACCTTTTGACCATTAAATGAGATGTATGCAAGCCTATGATTTTGTATGCGAAATAAATAATTGGTAACTTGGATATTACACAGAGGATAGAACATTATGCATTTATGAATAACTTACTTTGACTGTCCTGATTGGTCAATGAGTAAAGTATCTGGAGCAACCTTTCTTTGCTGCTCTTCCAACTTATTGGAATTTGCTGAAAAACACACACCACAATCAACCAAACATCAACAATTTCAAGTCAAACACATTCACTGCACGCATGCAAGTAAGACATATCCTTACATCTTTGTGGGTTGACATAACCTGCAGGTAATGATAACTGCTGCTTTTTTGATGAGTTGGTAAAGTCAAGTGGTAACTTCCTCTTAGTTTTCGATCTTGGTGATGCTGTTTTTGGCAAAGACAAAATATCAAGTGAATCATAAAACATGACAAAGCAATAATGTGTTTAGAAAATGTTACTTTTACATCATCGTATAAAAAAAATTACCATTTAATCCACCACTAGCTGTTTTTGATCTTCCACTGAAACCGATGGGTACAGAACTGCGTCCCTGTTGAAAGAAAAAAAGGCTCCATAAACTCAGTCATAAATTACATTGCACATGTGTGTTGCAAAATGCATACACAATACCGTTGTATTTGATATACATTATAGGTTCATCCCGTTATTATGTGAAATAGTTTTAACCAAGTGGAATGTTTCAGTTATTTCAATTATGTACTTAATACACCAATGGAAAGCTATGTCAAGTATGAGAAGTATTCCCATGCATAACAATGAGTGTTACAGATCTGGTCAGTGTAAATACAATTAATCCACCTGCATTACTACTATGACAACTAATGTAAGGCATTAAGTAACACAGAAAATAAAACCTGCTGTTGGATGACCATTGAGGCAGACGCGGTAAGTTTAACCGATTTCACCGTTTGCCTCAAGCCCACATAAACGTTTTCTTTTCTACTAAAGTTCTATAAACATGAAAGTGAAATACAATGGATATTGCTTAAACACTGTGACTTACTGATAAAAAAAAACTAATTGCATAATTCTATACATAAGATATATAACAATATGTGTAACAAAGGAAAATACTAACATGTGCTTTTCCAACACTCAATGTGGTTATAGTTTCTGTTTGTACTTGAGACCAAAGACTTTTGCTCCAGTCATTATGATCTGTGGTGCATTTAGGATCACTTGTTAAAGTCTCAGAATACAGATCTGTTTGGCTCTCTGGTACAGATACCTAAAAAAATAAAATTAGTAAATATATTATATAAAAAACGTGTTTTTAATCTTTCCACACATTGTATTTTATTTTGCATTAGGTACATGCATTTGGGAAAATTAACAATTGTAAGAAAGTTAAAGTTGTATAATGAAAAAATAGTAAATGTCACATTATGAAATAAGGCAATAAGCAGACATTACATCATAACACAAAATATTACTACCACGTGTGGATTTCCTGAAGTTATCATCTTTGCTTCTGATACCTTCATTTTGGTTTTAATATTCTGCAAAAAATACACAATTCTGTAATTAATGTATGATTGGAGCACTTTAAATAAGTACTTATTACATTATGTATTTATCCACACATGTAATCATGAAAACTGTCAGTCACAGAATACTAACCTCACATTTGGATTTTCCATAAACCTTGTACACTATGTCCATTAAATTCGGATGATTCTTAAAAATTATTTTAATGCATTTCCCTTCAAGGTTGCAAAATGTTACATTCTTTGAGAAACAAATAGCAAGAGCTTGGAATTGAATCTTGAAATCTGAAAAAACAGGTGGACATTTTTCCATTTACTGAACTATGAAATGCTATTGTAAAAGTATATATTTTTTACGATTTTAAATAATCAGTTCACAGGAAATACACATTAATTTATGTTAAAGTAACGTAAAAATGACAGCCACATTTCTGCAACAGTAATCTACGTTAAACTATTTAATTTTTATATTACCAGGTAAGGCCCACTGAGCTATAGAGCTATTTTTCAGAAGCGACCTGGCTGCAAATAATAGCTCAACAAGTGGTTTATCATGTGGAAATGTATTGCAGCCAAATACTCTAAAACTCAGGTTTCTAAATGTGGTGAAAAAAACGAAGGACCCTGTCACCACACGATGCATTATTGGATAGCAGAGCTGACAAGTTGAACATGGTCGTTGAAGTTAATGTAACTTTACAATAATTTCTCTACTAAATCATTAAATTTCCATGGACTTTTTGCGACAGTTTTTTATTTCAATGTTTTTTCAACAACAAGCACTTACCAAATGAATAGTTTGTTACCATTTCTTCTGGTAGACTAACAATTTCCCAGAGAGGATCCTAAAGTGTTTAAGGAGCGCATAAAAAACAAATGTAATTTGTTCTAACACATATTATTTAAAATGTAACTTTGTTATTATAATCATGATTTTATTTAACATGCATTTCATTTTAGAGTACTTACTTGCGTTAACTGACTTTCATCAATCGCATAGAAAGAAATCCTGTGGCTGCCAATATTAAAATCGATCCAAAATTCTTCAAGCCTTTTATCATTTGGTTTTCTGAGCTAAAAATGGATTCAACATTAATATATATTACGTAAATAGATCCTATTGAAAATGAATTTCACGAAAAATAACACAAATGTACTGTGATTTCTTACCTGATACTCGTCGAAGTAGACACACACACAAGGTAATGAATAAACACTGTGGAAATAAAATGCACAAGTTATTTATTGTTTCAAAATACAGCATTATTGTACATTCACAGTCGTTAATATCTTGTGTAATACCTTTGTTTTTCTCCCAAAGATTTGTTCATGGCATTTATAAACTTTCGACCATCCTGTAAAGAAAGACATGACTTGTAACGGACCAGAATTATGTTTAACAATACAATACGATCAGCTTTCAGATATCATGCTTCAGTGGTATCCAGAATGATAAGAAATTATATGCTGAAGTTACAATTTCAGAAAGTCGAGGAATAGCAAAAAAAATACAAGCAGATTGATTTAATTTTCAAGGAATTTGAAATTCTAATTCCCGAATTTACAAGCAGTCCACATTAAACGTTCAAGCAGTCTTGATGAATTTCCAGGCAGTGTAGTTAAATTTCGAGTTGTGCTCAACAGTCAGAATCATGTCAAGCGTTTTATCTTCATATAAGAGTTTATAAATTAAACCATAAAAAATATAAAAGCTTACAGTTTCAAATGCTGAATCCTTTATAGAAGTAAAATGACTTTCTATGTTCTTGCTTTTGAACCACATATGTGCCAAGTTATATCTTTTTTTCTCACTATTCAACCTGCACAGCGATTCGACCAATGCCACTTGCATTTCATAATCTGCAATGTCAAAAAGGTTTACCGGAATATATATACAAAACAAAAGTGTGACATATGCTCAAAAAAATACTGCAAAAGTGAAAATAAAATTTCAAAACCACTGCCTTACCCCCAGCTATTGGAAGCAGCTTCGCCCACTCCATTCTTATGTCACAATGGATATGAAAAAACAAGACAAAACATAAAAAGGGTTAAAAACACCATGAAGCAACATACTTTTTGCTTTTTTTTACGTATTATATGATTGAGATGTTAAAATTCAACTGTGGGATGGATCAGAACAGCCAAACCTACATCAATGTTTGTACACTTGCGGTGGAAGAGAGCTGTCGCTTTACAGCTGAATTTGTTTGGTTCAGGACCATGTTTAAACTTCGTATGGCCTGCATTTGGATTGAAGACAAGAGTAATAATTGTTCGAAAAGAAAATGTAAAGTGACATCATTACTTATAAATATAAAAACAAAATGTTTAACAGGCATCCTTACCTCAATTCGACAGGAAAAATGAAAGGCATTGTTTTGAACAACAAGACTGGTTGGAAGTAAAAATGCATCCAAAACTTCTCTGTTCCCTGTCGATGAAAATGCAAAAAAAAGTATAAATGTATTTTTTGACGTAAAAATGATCTATTAAACATTGGAAATTAACTTTATAAATGTGTAAATAATATATTAAATGAATTACCTTTTTGACTGTATTCTGACACCGCCTAACATATTGCAAAAAAAAGCATTATTATAACAAATTAAAGCTGCAAAAATATGTTTATAACTGGATATGCCATTAAATGTATGGGAGAAGAATAGTTAAGATCTTACCACAATTGCATCAAAAACATCTTCAAGTAAAGTTGTAAATGACTCAACAGAATTTAGATCTGATGCGTTCACCTCTTTAACGTGCTCAAACCACTCTAACATGTAATGACAAAATCAAAACAAGAAATCGTGACAATAAATCGGTGGAAATAAGCAGATAATATACCTCCTCTCCATCTGTCCGTCCACATTATATCTGCCACGCAGTCTGGACAGGGTTTGACATAGCGATTGGGCACTGAATATTGAAACCAGAACGGAGTTTGCTTGCATTTAACTAATGCCATGACACAAATCACTCTTAGAAGGCCGTTTGGCTGATAATGTGAGGATAACGTTTTATTTTTGAATTGGATAGAGATATGGCGATGAATATTGTCGGCTTATTTGTTACCTGTAATACATTTTTATTACAATTTGTATTTTTTGCAATCACCTTTGCACACAATATTTTCTTTACCCAATATTTGACATTTCAGTTTTATTTGCAGAACTATGATGCATGCATCCCATGTTAAATGTTTTGCTTAAATAATACCACACAACCTAAAGCATTCAACACGCCACACCGGTGATGAGACTCAGAATGGTGAACTGGTCTAAAATTTGCCTGCTTTTAGAAATCCAAAGGCAAAACATTTGCCCAGTTAACCCATAATATTATGAACCAATTTGTGAGTGTTGTTAAGCATTTTCAGCATAAAGGTGTACAATAGAAGTGAATACCGCCTCGTATATGTTTCATAGTCATTGATACATTTTTAGTAAATTATTTGATACAATTATATTAAAATCCCATTCAAATTACTTATACTAGTGTAGGGGTGTCAGGGGAAGGATTCCCACCAATAGATGGGTTAGTGGGAGGGGTGATCGAAGAGATATAAGGAGAGAACGGGCGGGAAGAAGGGGCCTTTGGCGGGAACGAGATTGGGACGGCTGGGGGACAGGTGTGGATGGAAGGAAAAGAATAAAGGACGAGACCCCTGCAATCTGGTGTCGGCTCCTACTTTACATCTGGTGGCAGCGGTGGGATCTCATGGCTACAAAGAAAAATCCCCGCGGGAAAGAGCCAAGGGAGGAGGAAGCAGGGGCCGGGGATCCTTCCCATCCCGGGCAACAAGGGGGCCTGCTATCAGAAGCAGCAGCAGGGGGCCCGGATCGCCTGGAGGACACCATGGAGGACCGCATGGCCCGCGTGGAGAGGGCACTCCAGGAGCTCCTACAGAGGCTCCCTATGGGGGACCCGCCAGCACCGGGACCCCCACCCCCACGCGTACTACGGGAGGAGAGGCCACGGGACCCGGAGGCCGACCAGCCGGCCGGGCAACCAACCTCGTCACGCCAGCCGCCGCCGGTCCCGCCAAAACCCCCAGGGCTAACCACCCAACAGGGAGAGCAGGTGGCCGGACGGCCGCGTCGGCTGGGGCCCGTCGACAAGTTCGTGGCTGAGGAAGAAGACTGGGAGGAGTTTGTCCGCCGATTCGAGGCTGCCTTCCACGCTCTCGAGTGGACAGACGAAGAGGCACTACGAGCGCTGCCATCCGTTCTGGGCAAGGAAGCACTCGCCTCTTACACCTCCCTTCCCTCGCACAGCAAGACCACGCTACAGGCGGCCTACGAGGCTTTGGGGGAGATCTATTGCCCGGCGGAAGGGGCCTTTAAACGGTTCCAGGATCGCCAGCGAGGGGCTAAAGAATCCCCTTTATCCTACAGGGGTGCACTGCTCGTGTTGGCGAGGAGAGCTTTCCCTCGCCTGGCTGAAGAAGCGCTCGAGGATCTCGTGGTCGAGCACCTCATCGCCTACGCTTGCCGCGCCGGCGTTGTAATGCCCGTGGTGACGCCGGGGGAACGCACCTCGCTGTGGGCTGCCCGGACCATCCAAGCCCACGAGCAGGTCATGGGCCGGGCGCCACCCGTGGGCCCGGTGGCTGGCGCGGCGGGGGGGAACAGCCGAGCCGTTGCCGCGGCACTACTGGGTCCAGCGACACCAACCGCCGAACCTGCACCGTCGCCACAGGCTGCCTGTGGAGCAGCTGGGGACGGACCCCCGACGTCTGAGACGGAGCCATCGCTACGGGAGGTGTACGCGGCGATCCGGGGACTGGCGGAGCAGAGGGACCAGGGGCGCGACCAACCGCCGCGTCGCTGGCAGCCGCCTCTACAACATCGCGCCGAGCCCCCCCGACGGAACGCCCCGTGGGTCTACCACCGTTGTGGTCGAGAGGGGCATGTGGCGAGGGGGTGCCGCACAGAGCCGGAGGCCGCCAACGTTACCTGGAACCCGCCGGGGCCGAACGCCGACAGGATCCAGGCGAGTGACGCCTTCCCGCCCGGCCTCTCGGTCGGGCCGAGCAATTATAATTCCGACGCCGCGAACTTACCGGGAGTCTCCTCGGGGTGGGCGCCGTCGGTGTCGTTCCCCGGTCCCCATTGTCCGGGTCGGGGGAAGGGAATCGCGCCGGGGATAGCGCCGGGGCCTGGGATTGCGTCGCGACCAGGGGTGGCGTCGCGACCCGGAGTGGCGTCGCGAACGGACGTGACGTTGCATCCGGGAGTGACGTCGCGGCCAGGAGTGGTGTCGCGGATCGCGCCGGGAATTGCGCCGGGGCCGTGGACCACGTCGGGGATCGCGCCGGGGCCGGAGACCGCGTCGGGAGTCGCGCCGGGGCCGGAGACCGCGTCGGGAGTCGCGCCGGGGCCGGAAGGGACGTCGCGGGCGGACGTGACGTCGCGGGCGGAGGTGACGTCGCGGGCGGAGGTGACGTCGCGGGCGGGCGTGGTTTCACCGGCGGGCGTGACGTCGCGGGCGGGCGTGACGTCCAAGGCGGGCGTGACGTCGCGGGCGGGCGTGACGTCGCGGGCGGGCGTGACGTCGCGGGCGGGCGTGACGTCGCGGGCGGGCGTGACGTCCCGGGCGGGCGTGACGTCGCGGGCGGGCGTGACGTCGCGGGCGAGCGTGACGTCGCCGGCGGGCGTGACGTCACCAATTGCCTGCGACGCCGGCGAGTTGCCAGGGGCAACGGCCCGGGGGCGGAGGCAGCCCACAAGATTGACAGTGCGCCCTGAAGCAGTTCCACGGGCCGCCTCACCACCGCTTTGCGGCAGATTGAGACGGAACCAGGGGGACCACGCCCCCGTGACAAAGGGAAGGGAGGGGAGAAGGGAGGGGCTCACGGGAAGGCCCACCCCCCAGTCCCCACTGCCCCCTACAATGGGGGGGGCCCCCCACACCACAAGGGGGGCCCATCCTACGTCACCAAAGGGGGGCAATTTGCACCACACAGAGAGCCCAGCCCGCAACCCAGGGGTAAGCCCACACTATGTAACAAGGGCGCGTTCACCCTGCTGCGACGCACTCCAAAGGGAGGAACCCCATCTTCAGTCCATTCACATCCATCCCCCATCATTTCACCATGCACCACAGGATAACGAGACGCCGCCTGGTCAGTGGCCGGACTCAGCCACACAATGGAGGAAGCTGGCAAGGCGGGTGGTAGCGGCCACGTCAGGAACCTCGGTCCTGGTCGGTGAAATCGCGGGAGTGTCGGCACGTATCTTGGTTGATACGGGGGCATCAGCCACGATCATCTCGAGCACCATGCACGAGATGCTGCCGGATAAAATCCGACCTTTAGTCCCCGTCAAGACAACGTTCATTGCAGCAAATGGAGGCAGCATGGGCTTCCTGGGCCAGGTTGAAGCCCCGATACAGATTGGGCAGCTTTCGGTAGCAGGACCCATCCTTGTCTCCGCAACATTGCCCGTACCCTGCCTGTTGGGGACGGACTTTCTGAGGCGGATGCCAATGAAAATCGATCTGGCCAATGGGCGGGTGGAAGTCCAGGGAACGCATCTCCATTTCCTAAAGGCGGAGGGAGCCAGCCGGGGAGTACCCTACGTGCAGGCTCTGGTCAGTAAGTCTGTCTCCATTCCCCCGGCAGCCCAGATGCTGATTCCGCTGCAATATCGGTCTCCCCTCGTGACAGCCCGACCAGACTCACCCATCCTGGTGTCTCCGGCATCAGCTGCCATGGATCGCCATGCGCTGGTGGGGGCCGAAACTATTGTACAGAGGAACCAGCATCTGTTCATTCAGGTGCTGAACATCTCCGATAGAACAGCGACGGTGCAGGAGGGAACAGTTCTGGCCCACGTTAGTCCCTTGTCACTAGGAGCCCCAGGGACAAAGCCCGAGCTTGTAGGCAGCATCAGCCAGTCCGAGGACAGAGGGGCCGAATCGTGGATGGACCAGCTGGCGGGGCCTGAGCCGGGATTGCCGCCCGACCAGAAACAGCAGCTGCACTCATTATTGCATGAGTTCTCGGACGTGTTCAGCCGGGGACCGTTCGACCTAGGGCGCACAAATCTGTCGCAGCACCACATTAACACGGGAGATGCCGCACCCCTGCGCCAAAACACATATAGAATGAGCCCAATGGAAAAAGGGCACATTCAACAAGCGGTGCAGGAGATGCTGCGGGCCGACATAATTTCTCCATCCTCGAGTCCCTGGGGGGCACCGGTGGTCCTAGTCAAGAAGTCAGACGGGTCACTGAGATTCTGTGTGGACTTCCGACGCCTCAATGCCGTCACGCTGGCCGACGCATATCCCCTACCACGTATTGACGACTCATTGGATGCACTGGCGGGAGCAAAATTTTTCAGTACGCTGGATTTATTGTCCGGGTTCTGGCAGGTCCCACTAGACGCGGACTCCCGGCCTAAAACAGCGTTCCGGACACCACAGGGCCTGTTCGAGTTCAACTGCCTGCCTATGGGCCTCCAGACTGCGCCGGCGACGTTCCAACGCATAATGGAGTTGGCCTTAGCAGGCCTCCAATGGGAAACGTGCCTCATCTACCTGGATGACGTCATTGTCTTCAGCCGATCATTCGAGGAACACATTGACCGATTACGTCAGGTATTCCTGCGGTTCCGGAACGCGAACTTGAAGCTCAAGCCGTCGAAGTGCCACCTTATGCAGTCGTCGGTACGCTACTTGGGCCACGTCGTCAGTGAGTCTGGAGTGGCTACAGACCCGGAAAAGACGGCCTGCGTGAGGGCCTGGGCTGTTCCCACAACGGTTCCAGAGGTACGCCGGTTTGTGGGTTTCGTTTCTTATTACCGCCGGTTCGTACCCAACTTCGCAACCATTGCCAAGCCCTTGCACGTGTTGACGGCGAAGAACCAGAGGTTTTATTGGGGCCCTCTGGAGGAAGAGGCATTCCAGCAGCTGCGCTCACGTCTGACAGATGCACCACCATTGGCTTTTCCGGATTTTGGCCTCCCCTTTATCCTGGACACGGACGCCAGCGATGTGGGCATCGGCAGTGTTTTGTCGCAAGTCCAGCAGGGTCGCGAGGTGGTTATCGCCTATGGTAGTCGCGTGCTTTCATCAGCGGAGCAGCGCTACTGCGTCACACGTAGGGAACTCCTGGCAGTCGTTCACTTCGTGCAGCAATTTCGACCCTACCTGTATGGTCGCAAATTTACGGTCCGCACTGACCACGCGGCCTTGCAGTATTCGCTCCGCATCGACCAGCCTTCGGGCCAGCTGGCCAGATGGATAGAGCGCCTGCAGGAGTACAGGTACCAAGTAGTGCATCGCAAAGGGACCAGACATGCCAACGCAGACGCATTGTCCCGACTGGCGCCCCAGGGCCCTTGTGCATGCACCACAGGCGGGGCACGCTGCAAGGAGGCGAGGCCGGAGGGGACAGTCATCGCTCCCGTACGCACGGCGGAGGACGCACAGGGTGAGGTCCAGCTGACCGACCACGACCTGGGGCTGACCTTGGACGATTGGCGACGGCTACAGCTGGAGGAAGCCCCACTGCGAACGCTACGCGCCTCAGCAGAGGCAGGGGGGGAGGAGTACATCGTATGGGAGGACCTCCTCATGCGATGGGACCCGACAGGGCGCCGACGATGCCTGGTAGTTCCGGAGTCGCTGCGTCAACAATTGGTTATGGACGTACACGGCCGCCAGCTGCTGCACCTGGCGGGGCGGAAGACACTGTACACATTACAGAGTCGGTACTTTTGGCCAGGTATGACCGCTGATGTGCATCGATGGGTCGCTACCTGCGTCGAATGTGCGCGGCGAAAGCCGCCACCCCGGGTAAGCCGGGCGCCCCTACAGCCCATCACGGTGACCAGGGTCAACGAATTGGTTGCGTTGGACATCCTGGGACCACTGCCGGTCACGCCACGGGGAAATAAATACCTGTTGGTCGGAGTCGAGTACTGCACGAGGTGGCCGATGGCGTGGGCCCTCCCGGACCAAACGGCACAGACCATCGCCGATGCCTTCGTGGGAGGCTATGTCCTTGATAAGGGGGCACCGGAGCGGTTGCTCACGGATCAGGGCAGGAATTTCTCCTCACAGCTATTGAAGGACGTCTGCTCTATCCTGGGCACTAAAAAGGTCCGAACATCTCCGTATCATCCCCAGACCGATGGGATGGTAGAGCGGCTTAACCGCACCATAGCGGCCATGCTGTCCCAAGTGGTGGACGAAAACCATTCCGACTGGGACCTCCACATTCCATCTGTCTTAGCGGCGTACAGGGTGGCCCCACACGCGGCGACGGGGTTCTCGCCGTTTTTCCTGATGTACGGACGGGATCCCGTTCCGCCTATTGAGGTGCAGTTGACGGACATTCCCGCAAGAGCCGACGCATGGCCGAAGGCACTAAAGACCTCCCTCATTTATTTGAGAGAGGCCCGCCAAGCAGCCGAGGCCGCATCGGCCACGAGCCAAGAGAGTAATGTACGGATACGGGAGAGGACAGTGACAGCCAAGCCCTTCAAAGTCGGGGACCAGGCATGGCTACACTGTCCTCAGGTGCCGGTTGGCCTCTCACCAAAGCTGCACCGACCCTGGAAAGGGCCGGTCGAGGTCATTAAAGCACTCCGACCGCAGTGCGTCCAGGTCCAACTGGGTAAGCGACGATGGTTTGTACACCCCACCCGCCTTAAGCCATACATCTCTCCACCGTCATCTTCACCAACATCACCACCAACATCACTGCCAACATCATCATCATCCCTACCCAGGCCAAGGTCGCCGACCACCACGCACCGACCGGCAGGGGGTTCGGTGCCCTGTGTTCCCTTGTCACCTACAGCACCCCATGTGAGGCCTGACGGAGCGGCGGCACGAGCGGGGGCCGGAGAGACAGCGGCGCCGGGCAAGGCGACACCAGCACCACCGAACCAGGGACCGCGACGAGAGGGCCTTCGAAGGAGGGGGCCGCCACGGTCATCTGCTGCCTGTGGATGTCCGGGCTGTTACGGGATGCTGGCTGGAGACCTGGGCAGGCCGCGCAATTGATTTCGTTGTGTTATGTTGCATTGTATGGTTGTGGGGGGGGTAAGGGCTGTCGTCACTGTCAGTGGGGGGAGGCATGGGGAGATTTAAATGGTCCATGGGGGAGGCAGAACCGAGGACGGTTATTTTTTTCTCCGGGGGGGGGGGTGATGTAGGGGTGTCAGGGGAAGGATTCCCACCAATAGATGGGTTAGTGGGAGGGGTGATCGAAGAGATATAAGGAGAGAACGGGCGGGAAGAAGGGGCCTTTGGCGGGAACGAGATTGGGACGGCTGGGGGACAGGTGTGGATGGAAGGAAAAGAATAAAGGACGAGACCCCTGCAATCTGGTGTCGGCTCCTACTTTACACTAGAAAGAACCAAAGAGTACTTATACTTGTTTTAAACCGCAGATACAACAGCGAAACACTACTACAAAACTGTTGACACTTATCTTCTGGATCAGCCCTTGTTCAATCATAAAAGAGAAATTCTCATTAGTGGGAATAGAGAAGTAGCAAAGACACCTCATGACGAGTGCAATGTGGTCATATTTTCCTCTATGTATATCCTGAAAACAGAAAATAAGAAAACATGTTTACAGGTACAAATCACGTAGTTTTTGTGAAATAAGTTAGTGTCGCGAATTGTATACTGTACTACCTTATTATAGGGTAATACAACTCATCACCTACATTTCAAATACTAAACGGCACAGCAAAAATATACGACTTGCCAACTTCCCCTCTTGCCAATAAACATTCTGTAGATGTCACCTTCCCTCAAAAACTGCTTACTGGCATACTAATAACGTGTTGACCACACATTAACCGTTCATACAATTTAAAAGTGTAATGGAAATGCCTATGGTAAAGAGATTAACAAATGCTCTCACACTAACACTTGTGCTTTGGAAGGGTAGTTTTTGTTACCTATATTGCTAAATACACAAGAGTTTTCAATTCATTGCTCAATTTAAGAACTATACCGTTGTTTTACTTACCACATTAACTATATTATCCAAAATTGACAAAAGGTTTTCACTGCAGCGGCAGTCTATGTCGCTTGGTTTCATTTGGAGAGCATCATCAACAATTTTAAATCCATTTTTATTTAAAGCTTCCTTTAGGCAACACTCAAGCTGTGAGAAAGAAAGATAAAAAGCGTCCATTGGATTACACTGGCATGCTTTAATTGAAACCAATGTGGGAATAGCATACATTTTGAAAATAATAAAGATAAGAGTTTTTTGGTGAAGGAAATGGCGTGTGTTTATTGGCCTTACAGGTAAATGCAGCTCACATTTAAACCCAAATAAAATGTCACGTGCTACTTGCGATGACATCTTCAATATATTCTGGCCAAAGGCTAGTGTGTACATTTTACGTTTCTCGGTCTTTTCAAACTGGCGCATACAATGCAATTACTGTATCGTTAATTCTCAACGTCATTCATTGTAATCTCAACTTTTCACCACTTCCCAATGTCTGACATGTAAACGAGAGAAAGTTCCCCATGAAAATAGGTCCAAACTGTACTGCAGTATAATTTGGCATGAATGTACACGGCAGCATTTATTGGGCACAACAAAAATGGATGTGCAATTGCTCGTGGTAAATAATGGTCCTCCTTACCGAGATTTTCACATCTTCGTGTGTTTCTGACATGTTCAATCCAGAATGACGCGTCTGGCATTGCAAAGTGAACATTAAAACAGACGTTGTTAACGTCAATTGACACCTTCAACTGCAAACAATGCCGCTTATAAAAGGCAAAACAGAAGGCCAACTACTCTGTAGAACTTAATGGAGGTGTTTTTACTGGTTGGAACCTCCTGGTTACACCAGCCCACAGGGGATTATTGTGTCAGTCGTGCAGGGAGGGGCTGGGTGGGGCTGGGTGGGGGCTGGGTGGGGGTGGGAGGGTGGGGAGGGGCTGGGTGGGAAGGGTGGGGCTGGGTGGGGAGGGGCTGGTCACCCCGTGGTGCTCTTATAAAACTCAACGTTTAACCTACTCACGCCGGCTTGTACCCGCCCTCACAGTCGGGCATATTTGCGGAATACACCACGCCGCCGTTGACCCTGGCCATTGACCGAGCAACCCAACGTTCCTACCAGCTCCCTCCGCAGGACAATGTGTTTTGGATGGTTTAACAAATCACCCGCAACGCGTCCAGTCTCGCCGGATCTGGGAAGCCGAAGCAGGGTTGGAACCTGGTCTACAGGAGGTCGTGGGTTCGATCCAGACCCTGGCGCCTGCTGTACATGTGGAGTGTTCTAAGTTCTCTCTGTGATCGTGTGGTATTTTTTTTATTCCCCCCCCCCCCTCCGCATTTAAATTCAACATCACTCGTAAGATTATTTTGCCGCTATAAATGTCCACATGATGATAATCCACTTCCGTTTAGCAATATTAGTGGCCAGGTCGCTTCTTAAAGCGACCTGGCCAATGTCACCCATAATACAGGTTTTTTTTTGGGTTAGATCGCGTAAATACATAAATGTGTCATGAAGCCCGCCACCACCCGACACAGCCAATTCGTAAGGTTTGTCACAAACAAAACATGCCAAATCGTTACTAGTTCAGCACACCGGTGTTGGGAGAGTAAACCCACAGCAACATTTAGAATTCATTGTACGTTTCGCCAATAATTACAACTGCATAATTTTTTTATTTAAAGCTTTCGTGACTGCAGAGATTAATATTCTTGGTTCCTTCGGCAAAGTCACGTAGAAGGGAAATAATAAAAGAAAAAAATTATAAAACAAAAATTCTCACGTTTCGACTGCAACACAAGCAATCATAATCAGGTGTGAAATCCACAGCAAGACATTTTTGCACTATACACTACACTATACACTACACTATACACTGTTATACACTACAATACTATACACTATATACTACACTATACACTACATAATACACTACACTATACGACACTACACTATACACTACATGTCTTGCTGTAGATTTCACACCTGATGATGATTGCTTGTGTTGCAGTCGAAACGTCGTGAGAATTTTATTGTTTTATATTTATATTTTATTATTTCCCTTCTACGTGACTTTACCGAAGTAACCAAGAGTATGAACGTTATACCTGTCAACCCATACAGTTTAGCAGTATTCTTCTTATACACGCAAAGTTCAGGTCCAATACGGCGTACAGACGGTTCGATCCGGGCAAAATAGTGATTGTCTATTTGTATTTCTCCTTTATTGGACTTTGTAGGATTAACTTTAAGATTTATAAGGGCACGGGGTGACTAATAAAGTCTGAATTGTTCTCTTATAAAGATAAGGTTTGACAGGAATGCAAACAGCAACAGGCGGGCAGTCAAGAGGTTCATTAACACATTTATATTTACACGATCTAACCCAAACAAAACTATTATGTATATCGGTGTCGAAGGCGTCCTTACTACGTGTTAAACTCATAAATATAACTTCGTATACCGCCTTCACTAACCTGCTATGACCTGTGTGGTGAAGTATGGTCAAAGTGACCACCACGATGACCTCATTCGGCAGTCTATTAGCAACAAGGGCTGTAGAGTATACGTATATTAAACAGTGACGTTCAAACATTGTAAATACATTGTAAATACGTCGTAAATACGTTGAAATCCCACGTGTGGCGTAAAAAGTAAAGGAATTAAGATGATTTAAATATTGGAATGTGTCGCTGTAGGGCACTTCGACATTCACTTCTCTACGTTTTATATCACAGGACTGTATGAATAGAGCTTTGATTTTTTTTCCTAAACGCGAATCACTTTAAACTACTTAGTTGAGGAAATAAAAATTTGTGAAATTATAAAGTTTATCGTCTATGTTTTGATTCTGAGGAGAAAAAAAGAGCGATTTCTTTTCGTTTCACCGGAAATCAACGTCGCAAATTTTACCATTAGTAACACAAAACTAAACGACAATGATATATTGCGATTGTTTACCTTTAAATAAACTAAATTCTAATCGTTAACAATATGACGTGACGATCAAGAGGCCAGTTTCATTGCTGAGGGGAAAGGGAGGGGGGCACGTGACAGCCCCGCCCCTCCCTCCTTAATTTGGCGGGAAAACCACGCACGTGGCGCGCGCATGCGCACGACCCCTCCACCCCCCCCCCCCAATCCCTCCCCCCCTTGCATAAACAGCTGTTCGACTTTCAAAATACATTTTGCACATTTTACGTAATAAAACAGGTGGTGTTAAGGCGTTCAAACACAAAACAGAAATATTTTGTAAGAGAAGCAAGTACTGCATTAAGCACACGCGATACTTGAGGTGAACATGCGAATAAAACATGCCGTGATTATTTATGCAGTCTTAACCATTTGGTTAATGTAGATTTTGATTCCTTGCAACAAAAAGTTTATATTTGTCAGCAGTTCTCCTGTTGTATCTGTTCCACCTGATGACGGTCGCTTGTGTTACGATCGAAACGTCGTGATTTATTTAAAATTTTCTACCTACGTGACTTTACCCAATGAACCAAAGAGAATGGATTCTTGCAGTCAGGAAAGCTTCAAATCAAGATTTATATTTGGTGTTTGGACATCAAAACACATTCCTGCGGAGGGAGCTGGTAGGAACGTTGGGTTGCTCGGTCAATGGCCAGGGTCAACGGCGGCGTGGTGTATTCCGCAAATATGCCCGACTGTGAGGGCGGGCACAAGCCGGCGTGAGTAGGTTAAACGTTGAGTTTTATAAGGGCACCACGGGGTGACCACCCTCTCCGTGCACGACGGACACAATAATCCCCTGTGGGCTGGTGTAACCAGGAGGTTCCTACCAGTATGAAAATGTATGTCCTTGCAGATTTATACAGCACAAAGTGCAGTTAGATTTACTTATTGTCCGATGTTCTACTTAAATTAAGTGAAAGTACTAAGGTTACAGAATCAGAACATGTATTTATACTGGTAGGAACCTCCTGGTTACACCAGCCCACAGGGGATCGTGTCCGTCGTGCAGGGAGGGGCTGGTCACCCCGTGGTGCCCTTATAAAACTCAACGTTTAACCTACTCACGCCGGCTTGTGCCCGCCCTCACAGTCGGGCATATTTGCGGAATACACCACGCCGCCGTTGACCCTGGCCATTGACAGAGCAACCCAACGTTCCTACCAGCTCCCTCCGTAGGAATGTTACTGGAGAAATCTGATTAGGGGGCGGGTCAAAACTATACTAAAACATGATAGTACAAATGTCAACAAATCAATAAAAAGCGTCCATGGGCACACACACAGCTTCAACATTGCTTTATTAACAGAACATACCGCTTACTGCATTTAAACTTCTAAATACCTTTTAGAAACGACGTTGACATTATTTTCAGAGTACTGAAATGTAACTTAACTCATACCAATGGACCCAAAGGGAAAGACCAAGTAGTAACAAATATAACCCGTAAAAACAAAGTTTTTCACTATAAATCCTTTATATGCGTGGCGGCTAGAGTCCTCACGTCCTCTGGCTTGAGATGGCTGCCACCTATGGGTCAGATGATTGCCTGCCACCATTAAGCAATTGGGAATAAAATATATTTTTGTCCTAGAAAGTGTAAAATTTTGGGAAAAAATTTCACGAACATTGTCACGCACAACGAGTCTGTGTGCAAATGTCAGCTCGATTGGATCACGGGAAGTGGGTTAAAAAACGACCGAAAAATTTGCAAGGTCGTAAGCAAGCAAGCGAACTTAATATAAAGGATTTAACAAGTAAACCCGTAAAAACAAAGTTTTTCACTCTAAATCCTTTATATGCGTGGCGGCTAGAGTCCTCTCGTCCTCTGGCTTGAGATGGCTGCAATCTATGGGTCAGATGATTGTCTGCCAGTATTAAGCAATTGGTAATTAAATATTTAATTTGTTTTCCCTAAACAGTGTAAAATTTTGGAGAAAAAAATTGCACGAACATTAATTGTCTGTCACAACGAGTCTGTGTGGAAAATGTCAGCTCGATTGGATCACGGGAAGTGGGTTAAAAAACGACCGAAAGATTTGCACGGTCGTAAGCAAGCAAGCAAGCACGCACGCAAGCAAGCAAGCGAACTTAATATAAAGGATTTAAACATTTTCACGAAAATTGTCACACACAACGAGTCTGTGTGGAAAATGTCAGCTCGATTGGATCACGGGAAGTGGGTTAAAAACGAGCGAAAGATTTGAACGGTCCTAAGCAAGCAAGCAAACTTAATATAAAGGATTTAAAATATATTCGCCTGTGGAGGACGCGGGGATCGATCACGCGACCTTTGGCATGGGAAGCGAGGGCGCTACCAACTGCGCTACTCCGCCACGGCCTGTGGAGGGGTTACGCTCTGGGCTCCTATACTGTGACGTTCAGCCAAAGCCATGAATGAGTTCTATTTGAATAAATATCAAATAATTTTTTACCTAAAAAGTGTAAAATTTTTGAATTTTTTTTCACGAACATTGTCTGTCACAACGAGTCTGTGTGGAAAATGTCAGCTCGATTGGATCACGGGAAGTGGATTAAAAAACGACCGAAAGATTTGCACGGTCGTAAGCAAGCAAAAGCAAGCACGCAAGCAAGCAAGCAAACTTAATATAAAGGATTTAAAAAGGAGGCAAATTCAACTCTTCACTGGAGATCACCAAAAGGCGGGCAATGCAAATTTCAAATCGTCGAGAGCTCGGGTTAAGCACTTATATCTACGCAACTCCCCCAGCCCCCGTATCAAAATGAACAAAATAGGTTTTAACACTTTTGGTGGGACAAGGCCATAAGGAGAAGTCGTATATGGTGCAGGCCAATCAGTTTCAAAGACAAAACTTTATCAAGCAAGTTTGTGTGCACATCATAGCACGTGGTTAATGCAGACTTGATGCTTGCAATCGGCATTTAACATCTTACAAGCCTGTATTATTGCTGGAAAGCCTATTCTTTTTTCATAATTTTTATACCAGTAATGAGACCCATAGATATTCTTCTTCATAGATATATAGATCAAATCGCTTTGGAATCTTTCCAACTCGGACCATCAGAATATTTAGATTGGAGGAATCCGATGAGCGATGCTCTTTTTAAATCCTTTATATTAAGTTCGCATTCTTGCTTGCTTGCGTGCTTGCTTGCATACGACCGTGCAAATCTTTCGGTCGTTTTTTAACCCACTTCCCGTGATCCAATCGAGCTGACATTTTCCACACAGACTCGTTGTGCCAGACAATTAATGTTCGTGAAAAAAAAATTCCCAAAATGTTACACTTTTTAGGCAAAAATTTTTTATTTTACATATATTCAAATAGAACTCATTCATGGCTTTGGCTGAACGTCACAGTATAAGAGCCCAGAGCGTAACCCCTCCACAGGCCGTGGCGGAGTAGCGCAGTTGGTAGTGCCCTCGCTTCCCATACCAAAGGTCGCGGGATCGATCCCCGCGTCCTCCACAGGCGAATATTTTTTATAATCCTTTATATTAAGTTCGCTTGCTTGCTTAGGACCGTGCAAATCTTTCGCTCGTTTTTTAACCCACTTCCCGTGATCCAATCGAGCTGACATTTTCCACAGACTCGTTGTGACAATTAATTTTCGTGAAAAAAAATCCTAAATTTTACACTGTTTATGGAAAACAAATCCAATTGCTTAAAACTGGCAATCATCTGACCCATAGGTGGCAGCCATCTCAAGCCAGAGGACGAGAGGACTCTAGCCGCCACGCATATAAAGGATTTATAGTGAAAAACTGTTTTTACGGGTTCATTTTTTCAGACGTCCAGTACAGGGGGACAATCTTGATTTGAAGCTTTCGTGACTGCAGGAATCCACTCTTTGGTTCTTTCGGTAAAGTCAAGTGACTTTACCTAAATAACTCTAGTTACGAAAATTTGACTTACAAACTTTCAAAAGTACGAACTTGTCCATATGAACCTTATGGCGGGTCCCCAGTCAGAAGCCAAAATCGTAAAGTTTATTTATTTTTAGCGACTCCGTCCCACTGCGCACATAAACACCGCGACCCACCTGGTGCGGATAATTCTGTTGTCATGTTGTCCAAGCGTAGCGAGGCCGAATGCGAAGAAACAAAACTTTGTTTAGCGCATCGTGTAGAGCTCGTCGAGAGGAAGACATAAAATGACGTCGCAACGCAGTTTATGCGAGAGCCGGGGGCTTATGGGACCCCGGGGTCCCGCTATAAGGTTCATAGAGTGAGGGAAAAACGTATTTGATCCCCTGCTGATTTTTGTACGTTTGCCCACTGACAAAGATATTATCAGTCTATAAATTGTGAGCGACAAAATAATACAATCCAGAAAAACGAATGTAAAAAATGTTGTAAATTGATTTGCATTTTAACGAGGGAAATAAGTATTTGACCCCCTCTCAATCTGAAAGATTTCTGGCACCCAGGTGTCTTTTATACAGGTAACGAGCTGATTAGGAGCACACTCTTAAAGGGAGTGCTCCTAATCTCAGCTTGTTACCTGTATAAGACACCTGTTCACAGAAGCAATCAATCAATTATATTCCAAATTCTCCACCATGGCCAAGACCAAAGAGCTCTCCAAGGATGTCAGGGACAAGATTGTAGACCTACACAAGGCTGGAATGGGCTACAAGACCATCGCCAAGCAGCTTGGTGTGGTGACAACAGTTGGTGCGATTATTCGCAAATGGAACACAAAAGAACTGTCAATCTCCCTCGGCCTGGGGCTCCATGCAAGATCTCACCTCGTGGAGTTGCAATGATCATGAGAACGGTGAGGAATTAGCCCAGAACTACACGGGAGAATCTTGTCAATGATCTCAAGGCAGCTGGGACCATAGTCACCAAGAAAACAGTTGAATGCTGCCTATGACCCCAATAACACCATCCCCACCGTCAAACATGGAGGTGGAAACATTATGCTTTGGGGGTGTTTTTCTGCTAAGGGGACAGGACAACTTCACCGCTTCAGCGACGATGGACGGGGCCATGTACCGTCAAATCTTGGGCAAGAACATCCTTCCCTCAGCCAGGGCATTGAAAATGGGTCGTGGATGGGTATTCCAGCATGACAATGACCCAAAATACACGGCCAAGGGAACAAGAAGCACATTAAGGTCCTGGAGTGGCCTAGCCAGTCTCCAGACCTTAATCCAATAGAAAATCTGCGGAGGGAGCTGAAGGTTCAAGTTGCCAAATGTCAACCTCGAAACATTAATGACTTGGAGAAGATCTGCAGAGTGGGACAAAATCCCTCCTGAGATGTGTGCAAACCTGGTGGACAACTACAAGAAACGTCTGACTTCTGTGATTGCCAACAAGGGTTTTGCCACCAAGTACTAAGTCATGTTTTGCAGAGGGGTGAAATACTTATTTCCCTCATTAAAATGCAAATCAATTTATAACATTTTTGACATGCGTTTTTCTGGATTTTGTTGTTATTCTGTCTCTCACTGTTCAAATAAACCCACCATTAAAATTATACACTGATCATTTCTTTGTCAGTGGGCAAACGTACAAAATCAGTAGGGGATCAAATACTTTTTTCCCTCACTGTATGTCCAAGTTGCCTGTTCAGACCGAGTCTTAAGTCCAACGGCCGCACAATAGATGGTGGTGGCATCTATATCTGCTCATGAAGAACCAGTGACATCTACAGCAGAATATACAACTTTTAAAGCCACTCCGTGTGAAGTGTACATGCCGTGCATGTTTGGAATCGACAGGTGTAAAAAGTTGGACTTGCGAAAAAAAACGACTTAGGAACAGAACTCAATAACCTAACTCGTTCGTAAGTCGAGTCCCTGTATGCGTCAGCACACAATGGTCAATACTCTTGCGAAACGCCATGAGATCTTCAGCATGCCTCTTGTACAAACAACTTCAAATTGAACAAAACATTTAAATTCCATAAAGGATGCACCTTTCAAAATATCACTCACAAGAAATCAGTGTGGTTATATCCAAAAGACTGAGCCTCTAACTAAACAGATAACCATTTACACTCCATGTGAATATTTTGCTATATAAGCTCACATGCCGATGGAACATAGGTTTAGAATTAATCTAAAACACAAATTCTGGTGGTGTTCATTCAGACGCTGTCTTTCTGACAGACCTGTTCTTCACCTGAGGACGGCTGCTTGCGTTGTGGCCGAAACGTCGTGAGAATTATTTTATTATGTTTTATTTTTATTATTTCCATTCTACGTGACTTTACCGAAAGAACCAAGAAGACACAAATTCTTGCCATTCCTTTGAAATAAATGCCTTTCAACAGCCACACGTAAATTCTAAATAGTTCATATGCAAAGCATTGGCTCAAGGATGTTACCATGCTCCTCAGGATTCCATTCCAAATAAAATAGAAAATATAAATTGATGGAAGGTTCTATTAAGGTGTTTTGATATTACCAGGTAAGGCCCACTGATCTACATAGCACTTTTTCAGAAGCGACCTGGCCACAAATGATAGCGCAACAAAGTGGCTCATCATGTGGAAATTTATAGCAGCCAAATAATCTAAAAACATGTTTATAAAATGTTGAGGGAAAAACCAGAGGTCCTGGAGAAAAATGCACACAACCAGAGCGAACATGCAAACTCCAAATATATAGGCATCGGGGTTGGGATCGAACCCACGACCTGTATACCAGGCGAGGTAGTTCACATCTCGCCACCATGGCGGCCCTGCCCAATTTACAACTGTCAAAGTTGCTTGCTTTGCTAACTTGCTGGTTGAGGGACAAATTGTAAATTACCGAATGCTTAGACAATAAACCACATACAAAAACAAAACCACTACAAAATCGGTAATGGGACTGTTGCTACAAAACGGGATGTAAAATGGACAATGTTATCTCCATTGTTTTGCAGTTTCCATGTTATTTTCCCAATATTTTAGAAAAATATGCGTTTAATGTATCGTTTCGAATCAGAATTAAGCTTTGACCATTCAACTTTGGAAATAAAAATATCTTTCAAGCTGAGCAAACATTACTTGTTTTCTTCTCTAAAGGACCTCTGACACGTGTCGGAAATGGTCATCCAACTACCACACATAGCCATGAACCCGATACGATGTCTTAAAGGTAATACAGTCGATCGGAAAGGTCAAGGCTGGGCTCCTTGTGAATGCTTTGCCCAACAAGAAAGGCCAGTTTGTGGGCATAATGGCAGGGTGCTGGCACGCAGATGACACCCTGCAAGATAAAGAAAACATTGAAATTAATGTTGCAATATTTACCAACGGTATAAATCCATATTATGTACAATCCAGAAAAGAAAAAAAATCAGTTAAAACATTTGGTCATCGAATCATCTCGATTCATTCGCTGTCATTTTTTTTGCAATAATTAACCTCCGATATAGCTCAATGCAGCCCCTTACCGGCCAGTTGTAGTAAAGGTGGCACATCTTGTAGGCAAGCCGCTGCATGTGGTCAGGCTTCATGTTGCTGGTGTCGTACACCACATTGTAGTGCGTGGGTGTCACGGTGCCCTGGCGCACCGACTGGCTCACGAGGAAGAAGTCATACCTTGGGGAAAGGGCCGTTGTAAGAGGGCATAACAAAATATTTGTTTGGGAGTCATGTTTGTGTTATGCTTTTGTCATGCTATTGTGCATGTATATGCACAGCCCTTTGACATCTCCCCGTTCCCTGTTGCGATGGTAGTTACTTGACCATACTTTACTATGCTAATCAACGAGGGTTGATTCATGCAGGAGCACTGTAGGAGCATAGACATGCAAGTACAACAATGGATTGTTTATCTGCACTGCCATCTGCTGCTGACCATGTAGCCCATCAGCATGTTATGTTATGCATGGTAGATATGCATCCAAGCAATACCTGGGCTCAAACGTGCTTCCAAAATCTGATATTGGGCAATGATTTGGTCACATCCTATATTATAAAAAAAGGCTTCATCTGCGATAATATTAATGCCTAGTTGCTAATCCAGTCAATTCCTTTCAAAAATGGCGTATTCCGACCAATTTCTCCTGATTTATCAAGGCAAAAACGGTAGCAACACATCACAAATAAGATCTTGCAATAAAATCCCAATGTCAACAAAATACCCACTTAGTCTTGAAAACCCTTTCCCCCGTCACCAGTGCTGTTGACTCCCTGGCCCTGTTAAATTACCGTCGAAATTCGCATAACACCCAAGTTGTATTTTGACATTAACCAACAAGTAAAACAAAATACACGTTAACGGTTTTATATTTGCACGCGATTAACAGTTTACAGCCGTAAACCATCATATCCACGTGCACATCTACAGCACAGGTCTGCAATGATAAAAACACAGATTGAGACTGGCAGCTCACCATTCATGACGCGTAGCCTCGGTGTCAATGACCGTGCCGGGCGATGGATTTTGCACTCCGCTCCTTCCAAACTCAAAGAAACGAGCAATGCCCCTCTTTTTCACCACCACCACAGTGACTTTGGGTCTTCATTCGCCAAAGAAGAAGAAAAAATAAGGAGATTTTTAAATAATATACATTCGGAACTATACGTTAGGGCGCTTCGACCATATTTTACAGTGGGTCTCAATAAAAAAATAGGAGTGTCCTGGCAGACCTCGTTGTCACATGCCATCGTGTTTAAACATCTGCACACATCTTCTTGGTTCTTTCGGTAAAGTCACGTAGAAGGGAGATAAAAATAAAATAATAAAACATAATAAAATAAAATTCTCACGACGTTTCGGCCACAACGCAAGCAGCCGTCCTCAGGTGAAGAACAGGGCTGTCGGAAAGACAGCGTCCGAATGAACACCACCAAGCTTGGCAGCGTATATTTAAGCTGGGTTAGGGGAGAGCGCCTTGACAAAGGAATTTACATATAAACAGATGAATTTAGCATACCTACACATTCCACAAGTAGTGACTAATCCCATATCTGGTGAGGCTCTGCTTTTGGCGAATTGCCCGATGATGCTGGATGCAATTACCAGCGAAACGTCGCGCTACTCAAATTGTAAATGTTGTGGTTTCACGCTTCAACACACCGGTGGGCTAAAGCAGTGAACTATTTGTCTTTTGTCAAGGTGACACTTTTTTGCTGATGGGCCATGTCGGGTGGTGGAGGGTTACGACACATTTATAAATAACGCGATCCAACCCAAAAACGTTGATTATGAACAGAGGAATTGTCTCAACACAAAGAATGACGAGACGAGTGGGACATACGTGTAGTCAGTGCCGAGGCTCTTGAGGCAGTCGAGTAGCTGGGGAACCTCATGGTTGACTACCACACTCAGCTGTCCGTCCCCCACACCGTCACGGTATAACACGATGCGCATTGGCAGAGTGCGATTGATCTGCTGCCACCGTTTGACTGCCGCTGAAGAAAGACAAAAATAACTTTATAGACAACATTAACTTCAGTTTTGTAAAAGCACTTCAACTTGCCCAATTGTGCCTCTTAGTTCATAATTTTTTATCCCAATCAGCTTTTGATGACTACCTTATGTGCCCAAAGAAGAATGTTGCCTGCTATGACGCACGGACATTGATAACGAAAATATGAACGCCAAAAAGGGCGCAAAAATATTAACGCCAAAAAGCGCACAAAGCATATGTATATAAGCAACATGTGATTTTTTTTTATTTAAAGCTTTCGTGACTTGGTTCTTTCGGTAAAGTCACGTAGAAGGGAAAAAATAAAATAATAAAAATATAAAACAGTATTTTTTATATTTTTTATTACATAATTTTTTCTCTTCTACGTGACTTTACCGAAAGAACCAAGAATAACATGTGATTTGTTGCGTTGCAAGAAATAGCAACTACTTGAGGATGCCTTCATCCACCAGTAGATTCATCATGGTCGACGATGACTTGAGTGTTTGGATTAATCGTACATTTTATTGATCAATTTGGTGAAAAACGGTAACGAGTCACACCTGCCCCATCAGTAGTAGACAAAAGCTGACCTCGAATTAGAGAAAATACCATATGCAACTACAACAAAACTTAAGTATTTAAATCATTACATCATCATAATGGCTTGCAATCATCTGGAGAGAAATAAAGTGCTTACATTGCATGCAAACTTTGAGTCCATCAATCATTTCCTGAGCAGCATGCTGGAAAATGCAACGCGAGTACCATCTGTATGGACAGACAATTTACAACAGTGATAAGCTGAGAAAATGCAAATCAATCACACAGCGAGTAATTTAAGTCAATCATATCGGAGCTACATTTCAAGAGGCATTATATTTAAAATTATCATAACAATACTCACATCACCCTGGGTTATATTCAATTAATATAGGAATGAGCATGGGTCTCAAAAAGGCCGGTTAGAAGTTTTTATTGGTCATTACAAACCTGGTAATAGTTTGGTTGAGACTTGCTACAAAGCCACAGACAGACTGCCCACGTGTAACAGAATCATGGCACGAGTCCACTCCAACCACCATCAACTGCTTAATCTGTATGCCACAAAAAGAGACCAAAAGCACATCCAAAGAGAAATGTGTTTGGTATAAAGCTAAGACACTGCTTGCACAATAGGATCACTGAAACACAAGCCAGGTTCACAAACCCACCTGGGAGGCATAAAACAGTCCATGCAGACACAAGTTCAGATGTGTAATTGTGTACCAATTTAGGTCACAATATTTGAGTTCTGTCAGCATCTTGCCACAAATGTTTAAAACCCATTACTTCAAGACCCTATGCTGACCAAATCTTAACATTCACCAACTCTCAGACAACACAACTGGATTACTAAATCACAACTGATTCGCTAATAGAAGCTCTTCATTAGCCATAGGCTATGTCGACATTGGCGCTCACACATGTCAGCAACTTATTTCCATATAGCAGTACGTGTGAAGCCTCATCAGGTAAGCAACAATTGTTGAAACACAAAGAACCCAACATCATGCAGTCTACTTACGGGAATCTCAACGCCCCACAGCTCTCCACCAAGCTTGCAGTTCATCTGCAATGCGATCTTTGTCGCAACGCTCCTTATCATTTGTGGCTTGCTGAGTGTCCGGGCGAGAACACATTGACTGGGGAACGGTCGTTCCACACACAGGAACTGCTTGATCGAATCATACTTTCCCTTGTGGACCGATGGCAGTACGCACATAACCTGATCACATTCCACATTAGAAACAAAAGCACACATCATATTCTCGCACTTTATACTATGCTAGAAAAGTTTTCTGCCTGGATTCCTACCCAGATTCCTGCCTGCCAAGGCAAAGTGCAGAATCGTGATGATGCCATCGCCGCATCTCAGAACGTTGGGCTGGATTAGTGCATGCTGATGCCATGCCACCCCCACCCACCACTCTGGCAGTGTATCCCGCACAACAGCACAGGATATGCCATCATTCTATCATATACATTAAACAAAGTTTTGCTCACTGGCTGCCGGGAGGGACAAGCCATCACCCATCCAAAACCAAGGGCCGGCTGTTAGTTAATACAAATACTGGACTATTAACCACACGTACAAACTTAAGAGTGTTATTTTGCATCACTCCCCACCCCGCTCCAAAATACTAATAAACACATTTCAATTGAATAGCAGAATAAAAAAAAAATTAGTTCCAAAGATTGTCCTCTTAACAATGCACCACAAAACCAATATTAAACTTGGGACTAAAATGAGGACCCCACTTACAATCTGGGTGTGATGGTTCAAATTCTGCTGCAAGGTTTGCACAAATGACTGTGCGCGATCCTGAACTTCAAACCTTCAAGACGAAAAAAAACACTTCGCTTATTCCAAGCACATGGCAAGTGAGAAAAACACAAAAAAACCTGTAGCCAGAGAACGAGAGGTTTTAGATACATACAACTCCAGCAGCTTTGTAAATCTGGTCACTGAAGTGGTATGCTAAATGGGTAACATTTTTTGGAATTTAATATTTCCAAACATAATCTGTTCCATCATCCGGACACTCACATTTCTGGCTTGTTGATGTGCATGCCCATGGGTGGGCCGACTTGCATCAGGTTCTGTACAATGGCACGAGCTTCATTGCTGTTGTTCCGCGTGAAAAGCAACATCCATTCTTCCAACGAGATGGGCGTCATCAGCTTCATGTTCCGAGACTCCCGCGACCAGTCTGCCTGTCTTTGGTTATACTGGTACTAACCACAAAAAAATACACAAATCAATAAACAATCTCGGTACCATGTACTCCGATCACTATCTGAATGATTGCATCCAGTATACATTTTCTAAACACAATTAAAATGAAACGTGGACATTTACCGATTGATCTTTCTGATAAAGCTTCTCACAAGTCACCACGCGACCAGTCAAGCTCAGCAGTTGCCGATCGAATGACAGGCCCCACTTTGCAAACTCATTACAAGTCTCCGGATTCCTGCATGCAGCAGAACCACACAATTCCGAAATGATTTAATGCACGCAGTTTGAATTCTGTGCAGAAACTTTGTCAACAAAGTGATGAAGGCCATCCCTACACTTCTCGATTATGGAGGTCGTCTGACCACGCTTCACCACACTATTCAGGAGAGTATTCTCCAGCTGAAGGTCCTGGACCAATTTAATTATCATTTTCCACGGATGCCAGCCATGGAAGGTAATTAACACTTGTGAGCACGAGTTGATAATGCAGTACGTTAACCGCTCACCACTGTTTCCTATGAACCCCAACCAGTGTTCGATTTCTGACCATGGCTAACAATCAAAGAAGTATGATATCTGTCCTGGCACTTGGTGCATACTTCCCCAACTGGTACTGACCAGTCATGCAGCAGAAGAGAATAATCCACTTGAACCATATCTCTATGCTACCAGTCTTCACCAACCCAGACTGTTCAGCATGAAGTAAAAAATCAAAACACAATGGCAAGGCCTTCATCGAGTGGTGTATTGGTCAAAAGGGTAGTACAATAAAACCTTGGATTGCGAGCATAATTCGTTCCGGAAACGTGTTTGTAATCCAAAGAACTCGTATATCAGTTGTGATCACGTGACGCTCGGCAGACAAAGCGTATACACGTACTACTCGTATTGCAAGACCTCGCTCGTTTGTCAAATTAATATTTATTTTAAAAAATTGCTCGTATTGCAAAACACTCGTAGACCAAGTTACTCGCAATCCAAGGTTGTACTGTATGTCCTTAAGGCGCATCGTTAAGTAGCACCTACTTTATGACAGCACAAGCAACATGTCCAATGAGACCAGCAAACTGCACTTTTAAACGTTTAATAAGGCAACAGTAAATTAACATTTTTACATACAAAAAAAACACACTTATTAATCATTGTGTAACGTTAACCAGCATCAGAAATTGCCATTGGTCTTTATTGCCCAGTTTATCCTCAACTCATTAGAATATTAAATTTAGCTGCCAATAAAATGGTAGTAACCATAAAAACAGTATGGAGATGCATTTTTCTCCCTCATTTCACATTTACGTTGCAGTGCAGAACTTACGATTGGAGTTTTTCAATGAATTTCTGCGTGGTCATTGCCCTCTTGTCTGGGCAAACTTGTGTTTGCAAGCCAAGGTCCTTCATGAGATGAAAATCTGAACGCATTTTGTCGCTCAAACCTGGAACAAACACCGTTCTTGCTGAACTCAAATTTGAAACGAAATTATCTCAAAACCTAATTGAGCAACACTCCCATCAATTACCCAGTAACAATGCCAGACTTTAAAGGCTCCCTTCACGTGAAGACACATGCTCATTGGGTGCAAACATAAAAAATACTCGCCGAAAAAACGGAGTACAAACAGGAATATCACCAACGTACACTTGCAGTGAACTTTGAAAATACGTGCCTTGTAAACTAAGTGTTTCCTAAGCTGCGCACACCTTCCTGTTGCGTCAGTACAACATAATGCACACCACCCTCCCCCAGTTGTGCTAAAAACAATGAAATGCAATTTTTGGTACGTAAATTTAACAGCAAGTAAAAAACGAGTCAAGGGTAGCATGATCTAGAAACCTGTCTACAAAGTCATCCTCACACACCAGCACCAGAGCGATTTTTCCAATTACACTGTGGGTTTTTCCCATAAAGTTTATATCTATTCGCTGGTGGCAGATGGAGGAAATCCTTCAACACAACAACACCTCCACCTGTTAAATAGCTGATCTCAGGCAGCAGGTGCAGCTCTATCTCCACCTTGTTCCCCACCGAGTCCTTGCGCTTTGGGCGGCTGATCAGCAGTGGCTGCTGCATGTCCTTCACTTCCAGGCTGTATTGCTTTGGTAATTAAGAGACAAGATTTACACAACTACAGCAGGTCATTGATTACCCGGCGGCTTCAGGCGCCAATCGGATAAATCACATCATTATTTAAAATAGCAAATTTTTGCAAATTCTTGACATCATGTTTGTAGGTGTTATCTTTTTTGTTTTAAATTTGTTTGCTATATTAAATTGGCATAAATAAACAGACAAAATATCCTACTTCTTTCAAAGGCAACGTATTTACTGTACCATACTTACCACTCCAGTCTCTAAGATTCTGCATATACGTGCAGTATTTTCATTGTTTAAGTTGTATGTAGTGTGTAATTTACTGTATATATTTAAAACTGAAATCAAGAAAAGCTACTTTTTTTGTCACGCGCACGGTGCCGATTGCCGGACTGGGTCACAGCCTTTGGAGTGGTTTTGCCAGTTTCGCTGGATCGGACCACCAGATGTTGGAAGCCGGATAACACATTCCTGTGGAGGGAGCTGGTAGGAACGTTGGGTTGCTCGGTCAATGGCCAGGGTCAACGGCGGCGTGGTGTATTCCGCATATATGCCCGACTGAGGGCGGGCACAAGCCGGCGTGAGTAGGTTAAACGTTGAGTTTTATAAGGGCACCACGGGGTGACCAGCCCCTCCCCACCCAGCACGACGGACACAATAATCCCCTGTGGGCTGGTGTAAGCAGGAGGTTCCTACCAGTATAAATGATCAAATGATTTATCACAACTCTTAATGAGCAATGGCAGCAATGTTTGTATATATTCATTGGTGGCCCATAAGCTTGTGCTGAAAATTCTTCATTCCCATTGTGGGGCAGCTAGTCTCTCTGCATAGAATTACTGATACTGACTTTCAAACAAACTGGTACTCATTTCAGCAATCCCAGATGATAGCACTATAAAGTTCCATCCAGAAGTTATTCCAGTATTACATGGCATCGAATATAAAGTATATGTTTAATTAAAAAAGGAAGACATTACCTTTGTGTAGTATTCATGGTAGGTTATCTCTGTGCCATCCGACTTCATGAAGGTCATGTTTGGATTTCTATTCCAAGAGATGTCGTCAATTCTGTAAGTCCGATTGTTGTACCTGCAATATAACAATTCACGTTATTTAAATTCATCAAGGTGCCACATTGGGTACAATTACCAACTCCTAAGCAAAATAGTATTCTTATTCCGACCTATGTAGACACAAGCAACACCATTTCATAATCTTATACTAACTTATCAAAACCATTGCCTTGAATTTAAAAAGCATTTTCTAAATAATATTCAAAACAATAAACTGCCCAGAAGGCACCTATATCTCATCATATCTCATAAACTAAGCAGGGTAGATTATGGAAAGTTATTGGACGATCACCAGACACAAAATCTGGAGTTACATAGGCAACAGAGGGCACTGCATAAAAATCAAAATTTGTACTATACTTTCAAGGCTCCCACGTGTATGCTAAATAGCTTCAATACACCACACTGACCAGTGTGTTTGAAATATGGGCAAACTAACCCCCATGGACTGGCTCGGGTTGGAGAAGTCTTAATCCAGCAGTAGAATGGCAATGGCTTGTACAAGAAATTATGCTCTTATGTATTGCAAATTACAAACAGGAAGCTCACATTTTGCAGCAATAAGACCTTACCTTGTGAGTATCACTTGGCCAACAAGCTCCTTTTGGCAAGCATCATGAAAATTTCGCTCTCCAATTTGCTCATACAAGGTGTACATGAAATCCAGAACGGACTCATTCCGGAGGATCTTGTGGCTGACGTCTGCGCAGAGCATCACATCGGACTCGTAGCACATGATGGAGGTGACAAAACCAGGCCAGACATGTAACCTAGGAGAAACGCAGGACACAAGTAAAAAAAAATGTCAACATGAAAAAATTAATCACAATGAATATAAGGTCTGGCTACTACTGCGTTATTTTGACAAGTGGGGCATGCCCGCATTTTTATTACGTTCTCGAAAATAGCCGCAATCGGCATATCCGCGATCCGCAAACTGTAAACGTATGGGAAAATGTTGGTTTCGTTCACAGCTTGTAATATGACAACCTAACCCTCCTTATGTTTTCTTATGTTACCCTACCTTAACCCAAACATTAAACAGGATGTATCGTTTAATGTAAGCTATGATTAATATTTTCTAGTGTTAAATATAACTTTGACAGTAAATTTAAAGAATGGGATAAACATGTGTACAGTGCTGTACATGTAAAGGTAAAAATAAAGATAATGACATGCACAGTAAACAAGTAACAAAAACAGATTTCTACTTACTGTGGGAGACAAGAAGGCATGTGTATTCTTCCGAGGCAGCATCATCGTGAGCAGTGCAGTTCGAGTACAGTACTTGTTTACGGTGCAGATAAGAATCTTGCAGTCAACCGTGGATAGTCAAACCAAAGGGGTGCTATTGACAAAACTATTCCTTAACACATTGTGTGGTCAAATCCACGATGAGGAAACCCGCAATGGGTTAAAGTTTGACTGGACCAAGCATTACACATTTCGACTACAGCAAAGAGATTGTAATGCTCATTATTGACATTTCTCTACTGTTGGAACAGACTTAAGACTGCAGATTTTACAATCTGGCACAAGGATCCACTAATTTTAATCTTTCTCTGCAGACAAGCAGAAAACTAGCATTTTTTATGATTGGCTACAGCCACACAAAGGCTTAAGACATTAAGCATTGTGCCACCATCATTGGGTTTGGCTATATAGAGTAAGGAGTGATGGGATTAATGTACCTGTGCTGTGGAATGGTGAATGCATCATCTGGATTGTAGTAGTTGCGTCCAATCTGTTGCATGTTGGCCATCTTCAGCACCCTTCAAAAAAATGGGAGCTTGTTTGACTTCCTTTTACATCAACTGCCATTTATTTTGAAATTTAAATGTCCCATGACATTTATCCACGAAATAATTTGCATTTTTATTGAAATTATAATGTACCAAGTATTCCCTGTGACATAACACCAAAGCAAAAACTAAGTTACGTCTTTTATACTGAGCCAAGAATGTGTCCCATGCGTGACGTCACTCCACGAGGCCCACCACCCTAATTAATATTCATGAGTGGGTGGATTTTTACACTAACGCAGGTCGAGCTAAATTAATGTATTATGCAAAGTCGCTTCAAATGACGTTTTTTTACAGAAAGTGACGGCAAAAAAATACATCTACGCAGCAGTGCTACATCCGTACGTAGCATCACTGCAAAAGAGCCCCCCCCCCCCTTATTATTATTCATGCCCGCGTGGAAATTTACACTAATGCACAAGGTCGCACACTCCACATGCCACACCCCTCCCCTCATTAATAATCATGAGCAGGCGACGTCACTCCACATGTAGCAACCCTCCCCAATAACCATTAGTGGGTTATGTCACTCCCCAAGGGGCAACCCCCCCCCCCCCCTCATTAATAATCATGAGTTGAACAATTTTTCTATTGAATATTTCACATTTAATCCAATATGCATCCGTCCTTGGACGGGCAAAAGGCTAGCAGATAAATAATAATCACATCTTATGTCCCCTTCCAGTGGCATGTTAAAGGCAAACTGTTGGCCCACAAAGATTTAATTAGGCTGAAAAATCCGTCTCTTGAATACTAAAAGGTACCATTTCCTTTCCTTAAATTACAGGTATTTATAAGCTCACAGCAAGACAGACGATGCAGCTGCAGTGAGGACTACTTGTGCAGCGATTGTGAGTTTACATGTTAAGATAAACGTTAGACGTGGAAAATTACTGGCCAAGTGTGGCAGGAACCAGTGAGTGCAGCGCATTGCTGCCATTTGCGACTGCTGGTGGGGGGTGTTTGTGTGACATACATTTTCGGGTCAATCTGGAAAGGTACATCTAATTTGCATTTTAAAAGAGTATTTGTTTATCTTCGTGGTTCTTTTCGGTAAAGTCACGTAGAAGGAAAATGATAAAAATAAAACATAATAAAATAATTATCACGACGTTTCAGCTACAACGCAAGCAGCCGTCCTCAGGTGAAGAATGAAACACCACCAAGCTTGGGCATAATATGACTTTGAAACCCCCCGCTCACCTCCTACGCATTTCCCATAAATATGCTAAATCCCTCTTGATATGCAAATTCTTTTGTCAAGGTGCTCTTCTTCCCACTCCAACCCAGCTTAAATATACGCTCCAAGCTTGGTGGTGTTTCATTCTTCACCTGAGGACGGCTGCTTGCGTTGTAGCCGAAACATCGTGAGAATTATTTTATTATGTTTTATTTTTATTATTTTCCTTCTACGTGACTTTACCGAAAGAACCAAGAAAATGAATCCCTGCAGTCACGAAAGCTTTAAATCGCGTATTTGTTTGTCCATCAAAGGGCAAAAGTTTAATTCATTGGTCACAAGGTTGAACCGTTTCATTAAAACAATTAAGGCATGTAGGTCTGTGTTTAAGGGAAAAAAATACAGTTTGTAAATGTTCCAGCTAGAGACCAGAGCTACGTTATTTACTTGCGAAAGATGATGTTAAACAGCACAATGGCAGTCGGTGATGATGGTGGGAGTTCGTTGGTCAAAGTGATGGTGATCTTTATCTTCTGTTCCTGTCTTGTTTGGCTCCATACCTCACTCACCTGAATATATGCATGGACAACATCACAAATGTGTCACTATCATTTTATGTGGGGTGTCAAAATTGCAACTCAGTACATGTTCATGTTGTAAAAATTCGACTCAAAAGTCTCCACTTATACAGATTGATTATAAATTGTCCATCAAAATAAATGTATCAATAATTGAGCATCTGAAGAGAACGTGTTGAAATAAAACAATGCCCTCTGTCTGATTAAGTATCCAGATATTTTCAGACTGGTCCTCCACTAGAATGCTTGGCCAATACATGTTTTCAGTATTTGCAATTAACAAATGTTTGGTATGCGAGAGGACCTGGAGAAAACCATGCACATGCAGAAGGGCATATGGCACAGTTTGGCACCAGCTATCATAGAGTGCGGTTGTGTCGCCAAGATCTCTCTGCAATGAATACAATGTCTTTAAAAACAACGCCGCTACGCCTCCCTACCAGAGGTCGCAAGCGGGTACCCGATACCCGTAACCTACCCGATACCCGGCTACCCGTACCTGGCTGGGTACGGGTAGCCGTTTGCGACCCTGGTGCGGCCGGGTACGGGTAGGCCGTGAGTCACCGTTTGTCACTCATTTCGGGTAGGGTACGGGTAGGGAACGGGTAGCCGTACCCAGCCGGGTAGGGATACCCGTTTGCGACCCTGGTGCGGCCAGGTACGGGTAAGGAATCAAAACCCGTTTGCGACCTCTGCTCCCTACATAAAATTCATGCAGAGCCACGAGCGCTTTCCCAGACTCAAAAGGCGAATGGGACCCACCTTACAACTTGCAGAAGAAGGGTTAAATTGACCGCAGAATTTACCTTCTCGAGTTTCTTGGGCAAGTAGAGAATGCAGCCATCAAAGGCTCGCGTTTCACCGAGCAGCTCATTATGTTCATGCAACAGCGCAATCCTCAGTCGTTTGGATTCCAGCTCTGGGCTGAATGTCACGTGGTACTGATATACCATCCACGTCTTCCGTGACAACAACTTGAAGTAGTTAGTCAGTAGTTTGACCGGCTGACCCGACAAGCCTGGAACCCACATTCCAAATGGAATGCAGGGGAAAATTATCGTGTAAAAATAATTTTGCTTAATCGTATACATCATTGTTTTTTTTGTATATTTAAGAACGTGCAATTGTATCGCTATGATTAATAACATAGCCAACAACATATTGATCAATTACCAACATGTATTTTTTTCTGGAAAACTCCAAGGTCATTCGACCAATTTCAGTGGTGGTGGCATAATGTTATGTTTGGTTTATGCAAACGAGATCAAATTTACTCAAAGGAAATTAACACTTCACCTCATAATTAATGTTATCGAACCCAATACTGCTTATCCGATCCACCAATTGAAAGAACCCTACAGGCCCAATAAAAAAATCATATATTGGATAGAGGCATGTGCCATTGTGGAGGGGTGAGGATGGGGGCGGAGGGAGCCATTGCATCAATCGATTTGTATTAACTCGAGTGGCAAGTCATGCAAGTTGATCACTGGTGAGTACTGTCAGGTAAGTAATCTTACGAGGATCTGGTGGCACGTGTTATCATGTCACTCTGTCCGCAGATCGGGCTGCCCACTAGTGACCAATAATTGTGCCTGTGTGAACGCTCAAAGTGTGTGTGTGGCAAAATGGAAGAACCGGAAAGAGACGAAGACCTAAAGGAGAATGTCTTGACGACGACATAAGATTGGTGCCAGAAAGTTGTTGCAGCACTACCTGAGCATATTGGCACAAGACAGAGGAAAGCGGAAATGACGAAATGTGCAGTGGATACCTACGGCTATCTCCCCATCAATCGTGGTGATGATGATGATGAACGCTCACCAGTCTTAGACTGACGGACATGTTCCATTGTCTGGCGAGTCATCAAGCCGACATCCATTGTCTGCATCTGGCCACGACGGCGGCCCCCGCGATCCACTACCATCAGCCCCTCCATGCCTGCTGACACTAAAGATACATCTATAGGATGGGAAAGAGACAAAAGTACTGTTACACATTAAAACTGTACATCTGTACGATAAATAATTGTTAGCCCTCACTGAACAGCAACTCCTTCACATCTGCAATTTTTTTGGTAATATTTTCGTACGGTATTTGAAAACTATGACATCACTTGGCAACAGTTTTAAAGCTAAATCTTGAAATTTAAAAGCATGCAATATAAAAATACAAAGTTTTGTATTGGCCAAAATAATTTGCTGAAAGATTAAAATGATTAATGGAACAAAACGTAAAAAAAACATACCTGAAGATAATCCAGAATCAGGCTCCATGTTAATCAAAAGAAAGAAAATAGGTAAGCTTAGTAATTGAGATACATTTTACCCCAAGCAATGTATAAATAACATGTTTCGCATTCGTATATTTACCAAAAATATATTATCGCATACACATTATAAAGCTAGCAAAGCCTCACTGAGCCTCAAGATTTCTTTTGTACAATGCTACATTCAGGTTTTCAAAGTTCATAAACGAGTTTTCGGCACGAGTAAACTGGAGTGATGTAAAAATCCAAATGCACACGAGAGAATAATACTCAAAAACTCTGCAGATTAAAATATCAATCTGTACTACCCTCTCCTAACCACCTTGCAGGCCCAGCCTACAACACCAGATACTGATACGAACCTCCTGGTTACACCAGCCCACAAGGGATTATTGTGTCCGTCCGTCGTTCAGGGAGGGGCTGGGTGGGGAGGGGAGGGTGGGGAGTGGCTGGGTGGGGAGGGTGGGGCTGAGTGGGAAGGGGCTGAGTGGGGAGGGGAGGGTGGGGAGGGGCTGGGTGGGGAGGGAGGGGTGGGGCTTGGTGGGGAGGGGCTGGTCACCCCGTGGTGCCCTTATAAAACTCACGCCGGCTTGTGCCCGCCCTCACAGTCGGGCATATTTGCGGAATACACCACGCCGCCGTTGACCCTGGCCATTGACCGAGCAACCCAACGTTCCTACCAGCTCCCTCCGCAGGAATGTGTTATTCCTACAGTATCCAAGCCAATCACTAAACAGGATGCAATCTGCTTAGCTTCCGAGTTCTAGCCTTTCATGGTGACAAGGTCGTTTATACTCGATTTATTGAAATTGCTTTAATAGATTGGGAAACAGTGAAGGCCTGCAAATCTAAAGCTCTGAAACTCAATCTTTAGTTAGACTGGAGAAACCCAATGAGCTATGTTCTTTTTCTCAGATTTCCAGTAAGTCCATAAGCCCAGAGCAGATATTTCACCTATCGGTTTCAATGGCTCTATGGTGGTCAATAACAATTAATTGTTTTGTCAAACGAGTCGCTCATACTTGGTACATAAAGGAAAAGCTTCACGAAACCATCTATGCAAATCTTCTGAGCATTATTCTATAGTGTTGGTGGTTTTCTCCCACATGCAAAATATTCCTTGAAAACTGAATTGGCCAAACACACCAATGCCTCTTACATCTTGGATTTTTAAGGACTCATTGAGTCTTATCAGGATGATGGCATTATAGTTAATCACATGTTCATATTATTTTTGTATGTTGGTAAAGCTTATTCTGCAAAATGAAATTACAATACATCTTCATTATAAACGAATATACTATAAATAACAACATTACAAATAGTGTTTTATTGTAATGTATGCAACTGTAATGTAATGTAGCAATAAAACAAAACAAGGCGTAACTGCCATTTATGACTATAGCGGCAACAGCAACCGTACCTGTGACTGGCTTCCTGGTAGAGGGCATGGTGGCTTTCTGGCGACCTCTGCCAAAAAGGTCACTCGCAGATTCAACGTCCCCGAGTTGTGAAGCGAGCGGTGGCGGTTGAGCCATCTAAAAACACAAACGTGCCATTAGGAACACTGAAGATTTGCCTACACGAAAATTTACACAAACTAACGTCTTATAGTAACCACATCACGATTTTGTGTACAAAAATTTTGTACGCGCACAAGCAGGTAAAAGGGTTTTGTTTTCAAGGTGTACGTGAATCAGAACATGTGCGACCTTCCAATTGCAGCATCCAGATTCAACTTGCGTTTAAGACAACTTAGTTTACATTTTTATTCACTTAAAAGTTCGAAATGGAGTAATTATACGTGCAAATGTACGACTTTAAATGTGTAGCATTAAACCAATTAAAATTAGTCTCTTAAAAGTGTCTGCATACACAAAACAAGATCTTCTGCAGACAGCTTATTCACTTAGGAGGTCTGTCCATTTACATTTAAGGTGCTTGTCTATAGAATTTCTGCTTGGTATTGGTCTGTAAAATAAGTTGGACTTAACAAATATCTCGATAAAACCGATTTATTTTTATTCAACGAGCCAGGAGACTCAGCAGCAAAGCAGCCTATACCGTATTTTCCCGCAAATAACCCGTGGGGGAAAACCACTTTTTACAAACAAGACCCTGCGGGGTATATGGAGGTGCGGGCTATCCCACAAATATTTTACACGTGTGACATGTCATAACTCGTTTACATTTTTTCATGGTAGGACTATCCACTATGCAACACTTTCCTTTGACTAAAGCACTGCTGAATAAACCACTCGCACTAAAATTGCACATGTTATCACGTTTCAAATGAATTGTTTGTACAATTTTTGAAGTGCTTGCACTTTGTTTACCGGCGACGGGAGAGCTGGGGGAGGGAGAGGTGGGGGGTTGTGGGGTGGGGCAGCTGGGGGGAGGGAGAGGTGGGGAGGTGGGGGCGAGGCACGGAGTTACCGTAGTTCTGCTATTATCTGCGCAGTTCACAATCTACCAGTGCTAAAACTGTACTTATCTACCTGTTATGTTAGTTATTTATTGGATATTTACTTAGTTCACTCGTTTCCGGTTAGTTTGTTTTCTTTGTGCACGTTATGCTTTTAATGTTAACAATTGATAGTGGAATGTATTACAAATGTAAACTTCGCATTAATGATGGAATTAAGCTGCGGTAACGACGTTAAAGATATGAATGCATGCGGGGTATATGGAGGTGCGGGCTGAATTTTTTTTACACAAAATGCTCTTTTTTCGGGGTATATGCGTCTGCGGGTTATATGCATATGCGGACTATATGCGGGAAAATACGGTAATCAAAGTTACGAGTTAACCACCCCCACCCCACCATAGAAATTTCTGGATTTTCACAACTGGCTCAGCATGGCTGTAAACGGGATCTGAGCAGTGACCTCGATGCCAATTTGAGCTGAGAATCACTTTTCGAATGTGCTCTTGTATGTCATGCAACTGTTGTTCAGAACACGTGCCTTAGAAACATGAGTTTAGATTATTTGGCTGCTATAAATTTCCACAAGCCACTTCGTTGAGCTAATAGCTCAGTGGGCTTTACCTGGCAAGATAAAAAAATAATTAGTTTATCTTTATTTGCATATTTTTTTTCAAGTGACTTGTTCATCTTATCCATACATTGTGCATGCCTATCGTGTTTATGTATTGTTTGTTGTAACCTTCTGACTCGCTCCCAACTGGACACCTGTAAAAAGAGCTTCATAGCTCATCGGATTTCTCCAGTATAAAAAATATATACAGTAGAACCTCGATCATCCGCGTGCGGTTTATCCGATTTACGAATTAACCGCGCACCCGAAATTTTTACATAAATAACTCATGGATTTCCCCTTAAGCCCAAATTATTAATCTAAAAAGTTTTACATTATTCTTGGAAATGTTTATTACAAGTCTTGTGCTTAAACCGAACAAATGTGCTTCGGTGAATATGAAATCCACGCGATTGCCTCTATGTACAGTATTTGCATATGCTTAGAACAGTGGGCTTTGCCTGGTAGGATGGAGATGGTTTATACTCTTTGGTTGTTCCGGTAAAGTCACGTCGGTAGAAAATAATAGATCACGACGTTTCGATCGCAACACAAGCAACCGTCATCAGGTGAGGCAAACACAGCAGGGGAAATGCTGACGAAAGAACCAAAGAGTATGGATTCCTGCAGTCACGAACGCTTAAAATCAAAGAGATGGTTTAGTTTTATTTGTATGATTGGGTGATTTGTTTACCTTTTCTGAATTTTGCACTACTGTTTTTTATTGTTGTAACTGTGAAAAAGCGCTTTATAGATCATCGGGCTTTTTAGTATACACGCCGTCCCCGACTTACGATGGGAGATGCGTTACGACGACCCCATCGTAAGTCGAAAATGGCCTAGCCTACCCAGGAGTCTTAAAGAATGGTGATAATTTAGCAAAACAGAGCAATTTACAGTACCGTACTGTATAAACTATATGCGTACAGTATATCCCGGCAGCATCCCAACGTACAGTATCGTACCTCGTACGCTGCTGCGTTTGCCTGCCGCGCGAAATGTAAAATATTTAACAATTTTGCCATATCGCTATCGCCATCGTAAGATCTAAATATCGTAAGTCGGGCCATCGTAAGTTGGGGACTACCTGTCAATGGAATCTGAGTGGGCGGAGTTTGATTTTGATTGGCGTGGTGATCCACCCAGTGGGCGTCATCACTGAGCACGCCCATCGACCATTCAGTATTCGTTCTTAATCAGATTTATACTGGAAGAATCCATCCATCCATTGAATTATAAAGCTCTTTTTTCATGTCCAGTCGGGGCGGGTAAGAGGGTTACATCAACAATACAAAAACACAATTGAAAGAGTAACAATCTTAATCTGTCAGTCGTGCTTAATTTTGAGTGAATTATACCCGTACCCATCAACCCATAAGGTTTACCCCGTATTCTTGTACAGGGAAATAGTTTCAGGTCCATACAGCAACATTTTTTGGTCTATTTGTGTTTCTCCCTTGTGATGGGATTTTGTAGGATAAACGTTGAGATTTATAAGAGCAAAGGGTGGCCAATAAGGTCCGAATTGGTCTGTAATTAGGCACCAAGGTGTTGAACAGAGAAATATATACCCATCATTAATTTTGTGAGTTTTAATTAATACCAATATTAGTGGAGGGGGGGGGGGATTTGCCATCGAGATCCGCGGGGAAATGGAAAATTCTTGAAGCTTTCGTGACTGCAAGGATTCATACTCTTTAGTTTTTTCGGTAAAGTCACGTAGGCAAAACAATACAATAAATGAAAACTTTTGTGCCTTTTTACACCTGATGAGGGAAAATTGTGTTGCCTCCGAAATGTCGTGATTTAATTTAGTTGTTTTCATTTATTTTATTGTTTTACCTACGTGACTTTACCGAAAAAACCAAAGAGTAGAAATGGAAAATTTTGTTGTTAATCATCGGCAGCCATCTCGACGCCCGTCATCATCGCGAACAATCGAGAGAACGACGTCGACTTGAGCTAACTAAACAACTCTAATTCTAGATTTGAAGCTTTCGTGACTGCAAGGATTCATACTATTTGGTTTTTTCGGTAAAGTCACGTAGGTAAAAATAAAAAATAGAAATAAAATAATAAATCACGTTTCGGAGGCAACACAAGTCTCCGTCATCAGGTGGGACCCTCACAGCTAAATTTACTGTATCAAGTGAGGAAAAATTCCAAGAGACAAGCTCTTAAAATAATATTAAAATAATAAATCACGACGTTTCGGAGGCAACACAAGTCTCCCGTCATCAGGTGGGACCGTCACAGCTAAAATTACTGTATCAAGTGAGGCAAAATTCTAAGAGACAAGCTCTTCAAATAATAAAAATATTATAATAATATTAAAATAATAAATTATGACGTTTCGGAGGCAACACAAGTCTCCGTCATCAGGTGGGACCGTCACAGCTAAATTTACTGTATCAAGCGAGGCAAAATTCCAAGAGACAATCTCTTAAAATAATAAAATATTATAATAATATTAAAATAATAAATCATGACGTTTCGGAGGCAACACAAGTCTCCGTCATCAGGTGGGACCGTCACAGCTAAATTTACTGTATCAAGCTGAGGCAAAATTCCAAGAGACAAGCTCTTAAAATAATAAATATTATAATAATATTAAAATAATAAATCACACAACAACAAATAATTAACAACAATTATCTCAGACTCGTGTGCGTGTTGTATTTCTTAACGCCACGTGCTTGAAAAACTCACAGCGGACGCAGTTCCGGCATCGCCTTGCGCATGCGCAGGAGGTAGTGCGGCCTCGTCGCCACGGCCGCGCCCGCGGGCACGCGCGCGGCCCCTCCCAGGCATCATCTTGAGGCCGCCTTCTAATTATTATTTTTAAAAGACAACAAGATGTGTAGAAAAAAATAATGAGACACACCGATTAATGTTTCAACGCAAGCGAGAAACGAGAAAATCGCGACGACGTTTCACCACACGCGTTCCATTTAAAATGGCGCCAAACCGCGACATCTACCATTCAATATTTATTTAAAATTACGCATTTAACAAACTTTTAAACGTCTCGTTCACATCGCCGCATTAAAACGAGCTGGTAAAAGTTGCACTTTTCATTAGAAATCGAATGTTTATCGCCTCACAAGTTTTCGCCCGCGACTTTATGAAGAGGAAATTTTCGCAGTCGACGAGGAGTGCGTCCACGTGCGGCCCCGCGCGTTGTGAGCCCCCCCCCCCCCAGCCAGCCTTATATAGAGCAGCTTCACATTGGCTCCGCGATTAATGTATCCTTCCGCGATGCGATATAATCCCCCGCTCTCCACGCTCATCACCGTTTCAAGAGTCCCGTTCATTTTACTTTTCGAACAGTTATGTATGTTGGCAGTGTTTAGAATATCGTGAAATGTACGTAGTATATATATTTTTTTAAAAATTCATACTTTACAGTATAATACGTAGAGATAGTCCGGTCGGAAGACCAGACCCCGTCACAGAAATGTGGAATGGCCACGACTATGTTTTCATTAGTTGGGCTGAGCCGAACTCCAGTGTGCGTTTTACCAACTTATGTCTATGAATTGTATGGGTTTATTGTACAACTAGGGGTATATTGTAAAGGCGTAAATATTCGCCCCATTGCCAAAGCAATTCAGATTTTAACTTGCCGGGATGCAGATTCGATTATTCGATTAAAAGAATCGAACAAAATGTTGAAACATTTTGAATTTAGAGGCCTCTAGTGGCTGTAGATGGAACTAATAAGAGATCTAATTACAATACAGTTCTGGATTTACAGTGAAAATGTCGATTATTGCGCTATTCATGTTTTAGTTTTTTGTTTGTTGCGGTTGCACCCGATTCAAAAGCCGAATGGCTCACAGGGCTATACCTAATCAATGAACTTGATGCAAGTAACTCTTAATAAGGGTTGCCACCTTTACCGCTGAAGATCAAACCGAGATATTTCTCAGCCACCCATCATATATCCGGTACATATAAACGTATACCGCACAAATATTGATGCCAATCTCCAAGATTATCCGGGTCAAACCGGGACGGGTGGTAACCCCACCTATAACGTATGCGACACGGATCCAACTGCCACGTGTAATCATACCTGTCCACCCCTTTATCAGTGCCCTACCTTATTGCAGACCAATTCAGACATTATTGGTCACCCCGTGCTCTTATAAATCTTAACGTTCATCCGACAAAGTCGCATCACAAGGCAGAAACACAAACAGACGTTTTATTTAAAAAAATTGCCCGTATTGAAACGGATGTACGCCGTATAAATAAAAAACACTCAATTTCCATGTACAAGAATACGGGTAAACCGTATGGGTTGACACGGTATGTTGAGTAGTCACACTCGGTAGAGAATTCAAGGTGGTGATTTGCGTTGATGGACGACGCATTACATTATATCTATGGGACCTTTTTTTTTGGCAGTGTCAAAATGATGGAAAATACAAGCATTAGCTTTTACCCTTTCCATACCTGTCAACCCATACGGGTTACCCGTATTATTGTACAGGGAAATTGAGTTTTCAGGTCCATACGGTGTACAGCCGTTTCAATACGGGCAAAACCAATTATTGTCTATTTGTTTGTGTTTCTCCCTTGTGATCAGACGTTGTAGGATGAACGTTGAGATTTATAAGAGCACGATGTGACCAATAAGATCTGAATTGGTCTGTAATAAGGTAGGGCACTGATAAGGGGTTGACAGGTATGTTAACGAAATATAAATGCAGTATATAAATAAGCAATGTGACGATGTGGATGCGGAACCGGTTTTTATTTTTAGTACGTTACATTATTAATGTGTAAATAACAACATTTTATGTTCAAGTCCCTGACCTACAGCGCATAGCTGCATAGGGCATTGTATTTATAGATACTCCACTAAAATAATAGGATGTTTAGAAAACATTTACTTTCAAAGCCCCCACGTGTCTCCCACCAATGTCAATACACTCGTTACATCTTTAAATCCCCCTTTGATGTATGGAGCCATTATTTTCACAAGACAGTACAGTTATTAACGTTGAGAAGTAAGAAGGCCGTTATAAATCGGCCGGGGCATCTACATGTAAAAACAACCCTGTTAATATGTAATGACATCGGGGATGTCACTGCATGGTGCCGGCCTGAGAGGGCCGTGGCGTGCGATGCGATGCACCGTCATCGCGTACACCCCGTGGTGGTTGTGGTACCAGCCCCAGCGGGGCTTGGTGAGCGCTGGGATAGTGCGGGCACCACGTATGGCGTGCGGTGAGGGCTCCCACAGTGGGGAGTGGGAGAGTGTCAGCCCAGGGGCAGGGTTGCCCCGGGACATGGCACTCTGGTTGACCCCATAGACACGTGATCCGGAGTGTCCACAGAGAGGCCCCCAGGTGGAGGGGGGTGGGGCTAGGGGGTGATCACGTGTCCGGGGAGAGCTCTCCAGAGGGATCGAGAGACAGCTAGAAAGCTCGAGAAGGTGGGCGGGGCTAAGGGAGGAGCGGCCCCGACCTGGGGGGATATAAGGTGGGTCCCTGAGAGGGACCGGGGTCGCTGCATTCTACAAGCTGAAGCTCCAAGTCTACAAGCTGGAAGCTACGTCTACAAGCCGTCTACAAGCTGGAAGCTCTACGTCTACAAGCTGGAAGCTCTACGTCTACAAGCTGAAGCTCCACGTCTACAAGCTGGAAGCTCCACGTCTACAAGCTGGAAGCTCTACGTCTACAAGCTGGAAGCTCTATGTCTACAAGCTGGAAGCGCCACGTCTACAAGCTGGAAGTTCTACGTCCTACGAACCATCAACACGTGGTCGGGGACCCGAGTGAGGGTCTGACCCTTCGTAACTGTAACTCCTACGTATAATGTAGTTAGTTGGGTGGTCACCACCCTAGGCTGTATCTGGTGAAGGGGCAGTTACCCCTTTGTGTCAGCGGGTTGATGTTACAATATAAGTGTTGCCTCTAAAGAACGTCTGCAACTCAGTTGGACTCACTACACATATACCACATTCTATAACGGTGGCTGTCTTTAAATTGGAACTGGATGGGGGTTTATTTTTGTTGGAGGGATCAGCTGTTGGAAAGTCCACATTCCCCTGGAAAGTGGCCAGTTGACACATTGAAAACCCACTGTTGACTCCTCACAAAGTGATATCTAATGTCTTGATCGAAGAATTCTGGGCTGAAGTAACCCTGATATATGAACTTATGACCATCACATTTAGCACGTCAGGAAGCCGTTATCTTAAAATAGTCATTTTAAATGGCATCGCATTTAAGTAGCCATAAAAGCCTCACTAAGATTCAATACTTTTTTTCCGGGATGGTTTCCCCTTAGGATGTTTGGCCATTTCCTTTTAACAAGTAGAGTGTTTAGTGTTGGAAAACACGAGGAGCACCCGGAGAAAACTCACCGTTTATTTAAAGGAAGAATACTCACAGGACTAAATAAATGGGTCAAGAAATGTACTTTCTGTGCTGTCACCTGGCCACGTCCCTTGAAAAAAGGAGTCTTAGTGTCAGTGAGTTTGCACTTGGTTGTGTTTTTTACACTAAAAGGTTTAAGTTGGTTTTGGACGTTTCAAAAATCTGCATTATCCACCAACCTTTTGCCTCCAAAGCTCTGGAATACAGGCATCTGCCACCACAACACCCAGGGTTTTGTCAATATAGATTTTCTTATCCCTCCAAATGGACAAACTTAACTGTAACACATGGAATCCACTTTTTTTTTACATGAAAGCCCTCTGTAAATTGTATTAATACTGTAGTGTAATTACAAACACGTAAATAATGTGTAAAATATATTAAGCCAAGTACTCTAATAATAGCAACATATAGCAACCTCCAGGCAGAAACATTTCAAAATCTTATTAGTATTATTGCTGTGATATATTAAATACTGTACATGTTTCACGTTGGTTAAAAGCGTCTGTACACTTTTATCAAGTGAGCTATAAATAGAAATGTTGAGATGCAATTTACAGTCCAGTAATTGGAAGAGGTTTTCAGGTGTTAATAAAAAAGGTGGGAAGCTTTCTGGAACAACAACATGACACTTATTGCTGTATTTGTGAGCTTACATCAGGGGAGTTCCCTGTGACGAAAGAACCCAGAATGCACCAAATCTAGTCAGATCTTGAAAGATAAGCTGGCTTAAGCCCGAATACTAATTACACGAGCGACCACCACGCATAAAACACATTCCTGCAGAGGGAGCTGGTAGGAACGTTGGGTTACTTGGTCAATGGCCAGGGTCAACGGCGGCGTGGTGTATTCCGCAAATATGCCCGACTGTGAGGGCGAGCACAAGCCGGCGTGAGTAGGTTAAACGTTGAGTTTTATAAGGGTACCACGGGGTGACCAGCCCCTCCCTACCCAGCCCCACCCCTCCCACCCCCCACCCAGCCCCACCCAGCCCCTCCCCACCCTCCCCACCCAGCCGCTCCCCACCCTCCCCAACCAGCCCCACCCTCCCCACCCAGCCCTCCCAACTCTCCCCTCCCCACCCAGCCCCTCCCTCCCCAATCAGCCCCTCCTTGCACGACGGACGGACACAACAATCCCCTGTGGGCTGGTGTAACCAGGAGGTTCCTACCAGTAACAGATGTTGTAAGTTGCCGCAGTACAACAATGTGTATGCTCGCACACCTTCACCAACTGACACTGACCAGCGTGGTGAAGTATGGTCATATAATCTCCATGACCTTGTATGGCAACGGGGGAGGTCTTTATCTAGCTGTGGATTGACAAAATGTGCTCTCCATGCACATGAAAAAGAATGTTCAAATGTGTCAATTTTTGACGGAACACTATATGCACGTTTGTATTCATGGTATCCTGTTGAAAAATATATTTGCATGACCTCTGACTTCTGTGGCAGCAGCAATTCCTGTGGGGGATACACAACAATGAATTGCTTACATTATTTCACTCATTAATGTCAGCAACGCTCAAAATATTTTTTTTAGAATTGCCAAAGCTCTGGTCGTCTCTGCAATTAAATTGGGTCACAGTCCAATGCATTCAGTCAAGATCATGAATATATTACCACAATAACTTTCCAAGCTACGTCCATTTGTCATCAATTATGGTTATAAACCTGGGCAGAGTAATGATTTTTTTAAACGTGTTAACAAAATTGTGTCGTAAAACCTTTGCTGTAAATGTCTATTGCAATGCATCTCTGTGATGGTGTTTTTTTTGCTTATAAATATACGTTTCAACAAGCAAGCATATTTCAAAAGTGATCTTGTTCATTGTCACGTCTGTGTAAATCTATAAACGCTTATAAATCCCTTAGCAAAATGCAGGGGTTCTAAATGTAAACACTGTACCCTATATTCTTCAAGGTTCATTTGGAAATCAGTGATGCCTCCTGTCAAGAAAATCAATAATCACGTGAAAGTTGCTATGATGAAATGTGAATGTGGCAATAACAGCAATTATTGATATTTTTTATCATCATCGTCATCATGGCTTGGCTTCGCGAACGAAGATCTAGGAAGGACATCCACGTCTTCTGCAGGCACGCTGGTGGCTGAAGAGGCCTATGCGGGACAAGCAGGTCTTGCCACAACGGCTGCAAGTATAGGTCTGATCTGGGATGGGTGCTGAGGGATCATGGTTCTTCCTCCTTCTCCTTTTGTCCTCCATACGGGTCCTGCGGGTATCTTCGAAGAAGGAGGTGGCCTGGTGGACTGTGTGCCGCTAGGAGTTGCGATCAGCTGCTTGTGTTGCTCACTGACGGTGATCGATGCAGCAAGCAGTGAAGCACTTCTTCAGGGAGTCTTTGTATCGCTTTCGTGGTGCCCCTATGTCGCGATGGCCAGAGGACAGTTCCCCATACAGCACAATCTTAGGTAAGCGGTGGTTCTCCATCCTGGCGATGTGCCCTGCCCAACGAAGCTGTATCTTGAGGACCATGGCCTCGGATATTTTTTATACGTAGGAAGATTTTATATATTCCCATTAGAATGTCATATGTAGAGTAATATGTATACTGCTTATAGCCTATGGCATATGACTATATCAGCCAAAATGTGTTTGATCTCATAAGATATCGGAAGATATGCAAAGTTGAGTCTGGATAGTGCTTGAATGGGTGACCACCATGCACAGATGTCGTTTTAGGCTATGGGGCTACGCGGTGGGCAGCAAAAATAATAGTTGTACTTATATGCTCCCTGCCTTCAAGACCTGCAATGGCTAGTGGGATGAAGTATGACCAAATTACCCACATCAGTGGATTGACATAATGCAGTGTTCTTCATTGCAAGGCCTGCGGGCCACTAGCGGCCCCTGTGGCCTTTAGTGAGGCCCCTGACGTGCGGCCCCTGACAATACACAAATGTGGAAATACCCCGTAATGCTGTCACACCCAATGGTTGCAAATGTGTGGCGGCCCTCACATTAATGTCTTACGAGCGGTTAGTACCCGGCGTTGCCCGGGCGAAAAAGGCAGACACATAGAGTTACACGCACAAATGGACTCACACATACATGCATAGACTGAACAACAACAACCGCCATTCGCCACTAAGTGGCGGTGACGTCACCACAACGCTTGTGCCAGGCTATGTGCACCTTGAGGCCACGTGAAGTGTCGAACGCCCGCTGGCAAGAGGTCACGGGGCAAACCCAGATGGCACAGGTCGACTGACTGAGACGACTGGCTGATGCACCACCTGTGGCCCCTGCTGTGGCAACTTTCTGTGCATTTACACAAATGTGAAATACCCCATAATGCTGTCACACCCTATGGTTTCAAATGTGTGGCGGCGCTCACATTGATGTCTTATGACCGAAAGTGGCCTAACATAAGGGCTGTATACATGTGTAGTGAAGTACTCACACGGACACTCCAAGCTTGTCTCCCGTGTCACTTTATTTACCTTGCATCCAGTATGCATGCTCCTCACTTACACTAACACACACACACCCCCTTGTTGCGAACTCTACGGTGCCTCCAGCACGCGCTCTCTCTTTTATCGCCTCCATCTCTCGCCTCTCCGGCGTCGACCACGTGTTCCAGCGCTTGCACCTGTTCGTCCCCAAATGCACCCGCTTAATTAATGCTTCTCCCCCTTATTGCTGCCGCATCTCCGGCGCCTAAGCCATGTCTCGACGCTTGCACCTGTTAGTCCCCAAATGCACCCGCTCAATCACTGCTTCTCCCCGCTTACCTCTGCGCGACCTCAGTTGCAGCCTCTCTTTGCTAACCCCACGCGTTACGCCACGACACATGCGTAGTGTTGTAAATAAAGACGGACGACTTCTTGTCTTCTTCTCGGGCCACTTTATTACAATCTGTTTTATAACACTCGTTTTAGTTATGCCGAGCATCCGCCGTCCGTCGCTCGTTCACTCCCTTACTCGCCCCGCCCCTATCCTATTCTCTACTCTCCTTTTCTCACCCCTCTCAGCTGTCGTGTCTCGCTGTCTCAGTGGGTCGACACCACGGCAGCCGCGGCATTAAGCGTGCCGACATACGGACGGCGCTCACGCCTTTAGCGTCCTACTCCTGGTCTGTACGGGGCCCGTGTCTCGCTGTCTCCGCTGGTCGATACCACGGTAGGCCCGGGGGTCAAGCGTGCCGACGTACGGACTGCGCTTGCCCCTAGCGACCCTATCCTAGCATACCCAGGTCCACACAGGACCACTCTCGCCAGAGAATACTCTAACTAGCTTGGCGGGTCCGGCTTCAGCTTCTCTTGTCTTCTGTCTTCATCATATCGCCCCTCGGGCTCGTTTTGCCCCTTCCAGAACATTCTCCAGAAGATCCCTCTATGATTGGCAGATACTGGTCTTTTGAATTTCACCTCCCCCCTTAATTACCCCAACGAATTACCCCAACGGTCATCCTGACCCTGGCTGCTCTCGACTTTCCCATGATGACGCTCACCAACCACCTCTTCTTGGCTGCCGTGCGGACATGCAGCCGTTATCGAATATTCCCGCGTTGAACCACTACACATGTAATAGGTCGCAGTTATAAATCACATTATCTTCAATTGGATATTAGTTGCATTTATACAATTACACAACACGCAGACAAAACACAATTTCGTTTATTTGCAGCTCTATTTACGAGCAGTACTTCACACAGAAAATCAGGTCTAACGATCTCATCGCTCTTTCATCGGCACATTAGTGAATGCTATTTCGCACATTTCAAAAATCCTAGCTCATGTTTCCAAAGAGTAGTTCATCTTTACGCTGCATTTTCTAAGATGCAATCCCCTGGAATGCACCAAGTTTTATCAGATCTTGGAAGCTAAGCAGGGCGGACCCTGGCTAGTGTTTGAATGGATGTCCATCGTGCATAAAACGGGTGGTATGGGCTGCAGGGTTACATTCTCAGAAAGGGCCAATGCAACACAATCCATTGTTGTTACTGTACAATGCTCCAATGTGTCTGGTCCCCACATTCACCAACTCGAACTGATCAGCATGGTATGACCGAATAATCCTCCACGCTCCTCACAGCATGGGGAGGCCGTCATCCAGCAGTGCATTGAGAAATGGCCTTACATGTTAATTGCCTTAAAAATCCACTGCGTGATGCAACTTTCATACACATTTATAATGTTTTTGTAGAATTCATATTAGGCATGTAATGATGCTTCAATTAAACAGTTGATTTTTTTATGCTCACAATACATGCATTGGATAATGTGAGAATCGATTATTTTAAGAAATTATCATCATCAGCCATGATCAATCCACTGCTGAGTGACGGTCTTCCTGAGCCGTCACCATTGTCAGCATAAACATCGTGTGATGTAAAACTGTCATCGATCATATGAGCTGATTGTATCACAATTTACGTAATTTTTTTATGAGTAGTATATGTAGGTTAATGGATTACATTTAGGATAACAAAATTGTACAGATGTGGTGAGAAATAGAGAACATTACATGTGAGATAGTAAAATTAGAAACATTTATTGTTGATTTAAACTGGGACCCTGCATCATGAAAATTCATAAAATCGTTAGGGGAGTGAAGAGTTAACTAATGAATTTGTATGCAAATTACTACAAAACAGTACACGAGCATATAAGCGGTAAAGCATGTTTTGTATTTTACTATAATTTATAGCTTCGGTTAAGCATGTGTGTAAAATTAGCAATTTATTAGCATAATACTTTGACGTAAAAAATTAAATGCTTTCGATCAATTTGATTGGTTTAATCGCCTTAGGAAATTGTGTAATGGTGTGTGAATAGTTCTTACGGTTTGACAGATTGCATACACATTACTTGTTAGCAGTCTCACAGAGGTCAAAATACCCGGTCGCTCGACTCAGTCAAGTGGTCAAACTCAAATTCGTTAAGTGCAATTGTTAACCACACATGCCCCAGTTAATTTTGACACCATACTCAGCTGTTAATAAATTCAATTAATTTCAATTATACTTCTCTTTATTTTACTTTGGGGGGAACGAACTCCCAACGATGGCTATAACAGTACGTAAACCCAGCAGAATTCGTTTTTAATCGGCCGCACCCCTGCTATTGAAGAGGAAGAATTGGTGAACGGCTGTCAAGGGATGGCGATGGGCGGAAGACTTGCAGGTGCTCAGGCGAGGAGGAAGTCCACGATTTGACTACACGTTACACATAAAACATCGAACGGGATCAAGTACAGTTGAAAGGTGCAGTGACCTGCGGAAAGCAGCGGAAAGGCTGCTGCAAGGAGATATCAGTGGAGGGAAAGAGTCCAAAAGGCCATGGGACTGGAATAAGAAGACACACTGCTGATGAGATGCGTACTTAAAAGTACTGATGGAAAACATTGGACGAGAGGGGACGTTTGGCTGATGGCCCTAAAAGTGATTTTTTTTTGGCAATGAAACAGACTCTTGACTGTTTAATTATTTACATTCCCACACGCTGGTCTTGGCACTTTTCTAAATATATGTTGTTATCCAAGTGTAGACGATGCCAATGTATTTTCAACCTCTGTGATTAAACGTATTAATTAGATTTTTATGTTGGTATTGACGGCAGAATATATATGTTAGAGGCAGCCTAATTTTGTTTACGGTGTAATAAATCGGTCATTGAATAACGATTTGAACAGATGCAATGTAAAATAAATATCAGTGACATTGCTTTATAATCTACCACTGTATGTGAAATGTATCATACTGGTAGGAATCCACTGGTTCCACCAGCCCACAGGGGATTATTGTGTCCGTCCGTTCATCGTGCAGGTAGGGGCTGGGTGGGGAGGGATGGTGGAGAGGGGCTGGGTGGGGAGGGTGGGGCTGGGTGGGGGGTGGGAGGGGTGGGGCTGGTGGGGAGGGGCTGGTCACCCCATGGTGCCCTTATAAAACTCAACGTTTAACCTACTCACGCCAGTTGTGCCCGCCCTCACAGTGGGGCATATTTGCGGAATACACCACGCCGCCGTTGACCCTGGCCATTGACCGAGCAACCCAACGTTCCTATCAGCTCCCTCCGCAGGAATGTGTTTGTATACAGGCTACTATATTTCTAATTGCACACACTGTCATTGATTCTCATTGAACGTGTAATAAATATTTCCAGGTTTAATTTCCACAAACAAGAATAGTGGGTGAAGTGGAGCAAGTGGTTCACACGTTGTGCTATGAGCCTGGCTACCTGAGTTCGATTCCCAGCCAACGGCTAACATTAGTGGTCAGGGATACATGAATCAGTTTGATTCTAGGCTCCACTGCATGAACCCACACTGACTGTTGTGGTCAATTATGGTCAAACATTCCCCGTGACCAACATGGTTTGTGGAGATCTTCATCGAGCAGTGGATTGGCATAGGACAGTAAATTAGTATGACAGTGATTATGTAATACATAGCAGGGTAAGCATTGTAATACAGTAATAAAACGGTAAATGTTAAAATACCATTATTTAATACAAACAATAACTGCTGGATTGTTTAAAATCATCTGACCAACACCCTTGATATTGACATCTTGTATTAAAAAAAGAAATGAGAAATCTGGATCAAATAATCCTGAATGCACTGTTAATATTTAACAGATGCAGTACTTGAAAGTCTATCACCACCACATCAGAGGAGTCAACGCTAAAGTTCAAAGCTTCGTGACCCCCCTGTTAATAAAAAAAAAATAACTCCTCAAAGGTTGCTGTCTGTTCTTGCTCGGTACGGGAACGATACAGGACATCCGCGATTAAGAGGAGGATATTTCACTTGTCCACGTGGGGTCGGCTGCAGCGTCATTGGGCCATCTTTGACCTATGTCCTGTCGGGTCACGATCCAGGTTGCTCCACCTGATCTCCTTGGCTCACGATGGCTGCTCCTTCTCCTGCATGTATTGCTGCACCGCCCGGTGAATCGCCTTCTCCACAACTTGCTTGCTCACGCTCGCGAGCTCAGCATCGTCACCCGTGTCCTGCGTGGTCCATGCACCTGGAGATCACAGTTTTATTTTTTTACAGGGTCGATGCCACGGCATTACGTCGCAGATAACATTTGTTGTTGTGCTGTAAACTCTATGCTCTCCACATCTATGCTCCACGCCTTCACCAACCCGCACTGGATCAGGCTTAGATGGGTGGCCACCATGTATAAAAACAGCACTTTACGCTGCTCCAAGGCTGCATTGTCAGCAAGATCAACTCATTATTTGACTAATTATTTGGTGATACTGCATTTCGAAGTGATGTGCACATGCACAACGCAACACATTGGTCAATAGCACCGTGGCCTTAACAGGAAAAAATGACGGCAATTTGTCAGGAATGGCCCTTCTTCACAGCACATCATAGAGTACTATTAATACATTTATTTTTCATCATTTTACTCTACAATACTCCAGCATCAATGCAACACCCGCCTCCACCAAGCCGAACTGACCAATGTAGTGAAGTATGGTCGAATAACTACCCTCCACGACCCAGCAGTAGGCTGACAAAAGGCCTGGCATAGAAGGGCAGAGTGGAGAGATGAAAGTGAACTGGCAGTCTTCTTCTTGGTTCTTTCAGTAAAGTCACGTAGAAGAAAAATAATAAAATAATAAAAATAAAACATAATAAAATAATTCTCACGACGTTTCGGCCACAACGCAAGCAGCCATCCTCAGGTGAAGACCAGGTCTGTCGGGGAGACAGCGTCTGAAATTCAGACGCTGTCTCTGAAATTCAGACACTGTCTCCCCGAAAACGTCGTGAGAATTATTTTATGATGTTTTATTTTTATTATTTTATTATTTCTCTTCTACGTGCCTTTACCGAAAGAACCAAGAAGATGAATCCCTGCAGTCACGAAAGCTTTAAATCGAAATTGAACTGGCAGTCTTCTCAACAGCAAGACTAATTTGAGGCTATCAACAGCACGATTCATAGTGTAAAGGAGAGCCGACACAAGATTGTAGTATAGCCTGGTATACGGCACCTACGGATTTATACATGGAGATGTGCAAAATGGAAAAGTGACATTGGCAGTAATGCATGCCGTAGGTCCTTTGTGAATCGGCGGATTGTACGTACGTTTTAATAATTTATATGGAACTAATCTAAAATGACTGCGTCTGTGAAGAACTTTGTAATTTCACAGAATTAATTTTGCTCGTAAACGTGTGATGATGGGCGGGGGGTGGGGGGTGCAGGGGTGGGGGTGTGTGGCAGTCGGACGAGTTTGACCTAAATATCCATTCATGTGTATTTCACGCACAATGGTAATGAGGGCACGTTACTTCCCAATGAAATATACAGTCTTACATTGTGCCCGGCCTCTTGCATAATACGTCATTGGCGAGGTATTATTAAAGTAATTAATACTGCGTCTTGCTGATTTTTAGCGCTTAGAAACGTGCCTGGTTTTTTTGTCGCTTTTAACTGTGTACAATAAAGAGGGTCAATGCCGAGGATTCTGGTAGAATACAGTTCACTGATAATCGCCATCTTGACAAGGATAAATAACAGCTATTAGTGTCCAACGTATAAAACTCCTTATCAGTTACTATTTGGTTCTTTCGGTAAAGTCACGTAGTTAGAAATAAAATCAAATAAAGCAAATCACGACGTTTCGATCGCAACACAAGCGGTCGTCATCAGGGCTGATTTGTTTTGTTTATTTTATTTCTACCCACGTGACTTTACCGAAAGAACCAAAGAGTATGGATTCCTGCAGTCACGAAAGCTTCAAATCCTTATCAGTTATAGAAGAATGCAGGAGGGCAAAGCGGGCAAGATTTAGTTTTTATCTCTTTCAATTTAGTTCGGCTCTGAGACTTGCATATAGATTGCTTCATTATCGAAAGGTTCAACTTTGTACGACGTGTTTATTGCCAGCATAATAATGTCTTCTGAAAAGTGGCCAAATCAATTACAACATTCCTTTCGTCAAAACGTATGCTTGCAATGAATGAAGACTGCATTATTGCTCTCAATCATTAATTCTTGAGCCAATTATAACTTGCTGTTGAATTGGTTAGCCCTGGCAAAAGTAGGTTGTTAAATAACATTAATATTTAACGTTTTAAAATGAGTTTGGCACTACGGACAAGGCTGGAATATTTTCAGATACAGGTTGGTAGTTATATGTTTGTACAGTAAAACCCCGATTTAAATCTCCGCCTTTTACGTCATTTCGCAAATACGTCGTCACTTTACTATTGTAGAGAAGTTCCGACGGACGCACTCGGAGACGGGGGTAAGTTAAGGGCTTTCGCCAGGGTTTATTAAAGCTTATCAATAATACACAGCAGGGTACACAACTCCCAGGGGCTAGGGGTCCTACTCTGAGTCCGGGTCCCTGCCGGCTAGCTCCGGTCTCTCTCTCTCGTGTCGGATCGTGGACTCTGCCGACTCCACCGAGCGGAGAGAGAAGCACCTCTACGGGTACCACCGGCCTCTCCCCAGACTCCTTATTCGATCCCCCTCTCTACCCCTGGTTTCCTCTTCACCCTTCTTACTTTACCCGTTCCCACAGTGACCCCGCTTACGTCACGGGGTCTCCCTTAAGTACCCTAGGAGACGTGACGTCATCGCACTGAATGGCACACCTGACGTCACGTCCCCATTTTACTCCTCTACACTATTAACACCACGACGGATTTGCGTCGTCTAAATCCCCACACGTCGCTGACAGTGTCGTCAGCCCCCTCTCGTTATCCGTCGCCCCCATCACCAGCACCCAGCACGACCCTGTGTACATCGCTTCGATTGACGTCGTTTCGATATGCGTCGTCGCACCTTTCAGGAACGCATCCCCGACGTTAACCGAGGGTTTTGCTGTACGTATATTTCCGTGATTTAGTCCCAGCTTCAAAGTTATGATTGTATAGTTACATTTCGATTTAAAGCTTTCGTGACTGCAGGGATTCATCTTCTTGGTTTTTTCGGTAAAGTCACGTAGAAGGGAAGTAATAAAATAATAAAAAAAAAACGTAATAAAATAATTCTCACGACGTTTCGGCTACAACGCAAGCAGCCGTCTTCAGGTGCGTTGTAGCCGAAACGTCGTGAGAATTATTTTATTATGTTTTATTTTTATAATTTTATTACTTCCCTTCTACGTGACTTTACCGAAAAAACCAAGAAGATGTATAGTTACAGGTCACATTATAACAAAAACAAGTAAGATGGCTAGTATTTAATTTTACTGAATATTTATTTTTCATATTACTGTCAACGGATAATGGCGACACAACAAACTATTTACGTGACAGTATTGGAAAGCTCTATCATATCACGGCCCTCACACAACTTCCGAGCTTATCTGGAGCACCGATAGTGATGTAATTGTAAAGCAACGATGAAAGCACATTCGCCCTGTGGTATAACTGGGAAAAGATAACTATGGATTTCCATTTTCTGAAAAATTCCATGTCACTTTTTATACTAACACATTTACACAATTCACCAAAAATAACACACACTTGAGGTGTTCTACAGTATTTCAATTAAGTGTAGGGAAAGGCGGGGGAGTAAGGGGACTGCACTACGCACATGGTCACCGAGGTTGGATTCCTAGTTAGAGATAACGCTAGTGGCGTGTGATATCTAAACCGGTCCTGCACTGACCAACTTGGTGAAGTATGGTCAACCACCCCTGTGATTCAAACTTGATTTGAAATAGGCAGTTTAAGAAAACAAAATTTAGCAAATACTCTCTCTCGCTCTGTGTGTCTGAGGATGTAAGTTTGTTTTCTCTCTCCCTGTGTGTCTCTGTTTGTCAAATTTCACACTTAACTTCAAATTTAGCAATCTTTGGAGATCGTAATCAACCAGGCTATGCGTTAACTGTGTATTAGCCAACTCTCTGTGTTGCATTGTATTTCCCAAAAAAAAGATTTTTGTTTATTCTCAAATTGCCTATTTCTCTCTCTAAAATTTACCAGGCTCTCATAGGTCCATTCGCTCTTTCTCTCCCTCGGTCGCTTCGGGGTGGATTTCTCTAAAATATACCAGTCTTACTGTACCAGTCTTGTTGGGTCTTTCATTGACATACTAATTTCTCTGCTCCAGCAGCTGCTCCAGCAGACCCACCTCTCTCTCTCTCTGCCCCCCCTCTCTATATTTAAGGCCTCGACACATAGGCATTGGGTCTCTGTGTGTATATGTTGTGTCTCTCTCTGTGTTGTCTCTCTCTGCTTGTGTGTCTGTCTGTGTGTCTCCGTGTCTGTGTTTTGTCTCTCTCTCAAATTTACTTCTACCTGATAATGGTTGCTTGTGTTGCAATCGAAACGTCGTATTCTATTATTTGTGATTGACATGGCACTTGGAGGTATTCATCTAGTTAATCTAAGCAGTGGATTGACAAAGATCTGTAATTGCAGTATTTTTAAACGGGACGTACAGTATTGAATAAGAAACAACAAATTTGATTTTGGCGGATTGGGAAGTGTGGGAAGGTGGTGACATTTATATCAACTCCCACTTATTTTATCTGCAAGCAACAACAGCAATGAAAAAAAAACACGTTATGTATTAATAAAACATCTTCACAGAACTTTGCCCAAAAGGGCAGCAGTAGTTGTTTGTGGAATTAATGGTTGCTAGGCCGAGAAAAGGCACTGCCTTCCAAGGCCCTTAGCTTTGCTGTGTGAGTTAATGTACCTCATGTCCCCATTATAACCTGCAATTTAAAAGTGACTGACAGAGTGTGCTCGTGTGCTCTGCTATAATTAGAAAGTGCGGTAATTATAGAGCGCATCTTCTTCTTTTGTCAGAAGGCCGTGTAAAATACGACATTAGGTATAATCATCATCATCACCATCACCATTGGCCATTATCAATCAATCCATTGGCCAGTATCAATCCATGACCATCTCTCACAATCCTGCGTTGTAAATAATCCACTGAATGCCCATACACGAGCTGATTCCATTGCTCCATGTCTTCAGTACACATCCACAGTATAATAGAAGCCCTGTTGTCATTTAGTATACTCTACTGTGTGTACAATGTGAATACAGTATTCACAATGTGAATACAGTATTCACAATGTGAATACAATATTCACATTGTGGACACGGTAAATGTGTACAATTCGCTGCCTACATTCACAGATCGCGGTATGATACTTTTACAACCTGGTGTGATGTGTTACCTTATAACAATGTCTGCATGGCAAAGATTCTCAATAAAAGCCTTTATTTATAAATTCATAACAGCAAGGCACGCTGATGCAAAACAAGTATCTAAACAACAGTGGAATACATTACATAAGTGCTAGTCCACATACAAATTGTATTTGGTCAATATTGTACGTGGCACATGCAGAATAATGTATTACAAACTTTCCAATAATTTTTTCTTTATTTATCAAAACACAAATCAATTGAATGTCTCAGAAGGAAAAAGGACCGGTCAAAGTTTCGTCCCAATGGCCAGTGTATTAAAGTACAGCATCAACTACAATTCTTAATATCATTCGTAGCCAATAGCCATGATCGATGCAACGCTGGATGAAGGCCTCTCCAAAAACAAGGCCATCTCGTCCTCATGAAGATGTATTATTTATACCGCATACACCCTCCCATGCAGTCCATCACTCAAGACGTCAGAACAAAGTGGCGTTTGAGAAATTCGGCAAGTGATTGTTGACCACAATACTGTAACGATGTTCACAATACATTAACAGTAAAGACTACCCTATAAGGTATATGCAACAAACGAGAATGCACCGAATTGAAAATCTAAACTGTGCTTGAGGCTACCCTCGTTTTTGTTTTGTTCACTTTAATTATTCGAGTAGTTCGTGTGCTATCTGAAAATAATGTCTTTAATTAAATTTTAAAAAAATACGAATTTTTGGTGTAATGAGCGTTCGCGGTAAGCTGTTAAACAACTTTGGTATCAAATTACCCATTCGGAAATTCCGAATTTGGCATTCTAGTAGTAGTAATAAAAACAATCTATCACTATAGCGCAATTTACAGTTATGGAACATACATTTTCAATACATCCGCCAGATGTGGTGACCCCATCGTCCTGCAAGCGTAGAAATCCGTCCAGCACCTCGCAACACACAGCCGATGTCATCTCGATGATTATTCTCAACCACGACGGTGATCGTTTTGCGCGTCTTCGCTTAGCCGAGAGCCAGCGTGTGGGCACGAGATATTATCGCTGTCGTACCTGTTTCGGCCTCCGCGTCTCCAATGCAGCTGCAGCAGAGTTGTCCCATGGCTGGAGATTCTCCTTCTACGCACTTGGGACGGCTTTATATGTGTTGCTGTTGTCCCTGGCAGACAGCTAATGAAACGTTCCTACGCTGTTTGGCAAACCTCTTCTCGTGTTGACTATTGCGACAAAATACCCCGGGAGGCTGACGAGGTCCGATTGAATGACAACTTCATTGTATCGTCAAAAGTCACATTTTTTTTGGGTGTAATTTATCCTGAATAACTGAATCCGTGAACACAGCGTGTTACGCTGTATGCAGGGTTTTTTTTCTTCTTCTTGAAATCAAATATTACTGCCAACAAAAAAAACGTTACAATTATTTCTTTCTTTACATCAGAGAGGGTTCCTGCCGATCGTTTCTATCGAGTTCGCCCAGTTGCTCGGTCACGTGGAATGCATTGCGCCGGGTTTGGCCCGCATGCTCCGTTTATCATTTTCCACATTGGCCCACCCCGCGCTGTCCTGCAAGACAGGAAACCTGCCCACGCCCGCCTCTTCCACCCCGCCCTTCATCCTTCCCCCCCTCTCCTCGCAGCCTCACCGCATCTCCTCTGGTCTCGGCGGACGAAGAGGAACGAGGCAGCCAGCAAGGCAGCCATCGCCGCCGTACGACATACGGGGCTCGCGTTCTGGCTTATTTTTTTTTACCACCGCCAACTGTTTCCACCCTAACGCTAACGCCGGGGATGGATGGGGTTTTGTTGGTTCGCGAAGGAATTCAATTTCTCGGCCAAAATGCGTGGTGCGATGGGTTAAACACACGCACAAAAAAACAGACCGCTGGCTGTTTGCGGCCGCTTGCAGTCATTCGGCATTTTTTTAAGATCGTTTAAAAAGTTGCCTTTATTGGGTCTGCATTGGAGAATGGCTTTCAATACCCCTTCAGCAAGCAAGCATTGGTAGATCCTGATTAACATACTTTGTTGCCAAGGGTTACACTTTCCTTTTGAAGAATCTGTGCTTGTTCTCTTGGGAAGTCCTTCTTCCCAGAAATCATTACAGTAGTTAACTAATTAGCATTTGACTTGGCGTTCGTCTGTGTGTCTCGCGTTTTCATATAACGGCAGCATGGCAGCCAGGCAATGCATGCGCTTCAACAACTCATATCTGCCTTGGACCAAATACCCTTAAGCTTTAGAAGCCGCTTAGTGGGTTACGTAGCTACATGAAAGAGTATCAAAGTGGCCTGACACACAGTGGCCTGCTTTCCCAAATTATAATTCATGCCACTAACCCTGGCAAAGGTGTCCTTGCGCTCCTACCGATCTACCATGTCTCACGCTGCACACAAAGGGATAATGGATTGAGTGGCAAGGTAGGTTTAGCCTTTGTGCACTCACCTCTGAGAGCATGGATCGTTGAGCTAAAGCTTAATCTTGCTGCCCAATGCTCTGGGGTGGGCAGAGTATAATGGAGCACTCATCCTTCCGTGGGCATGCCAAACTCGGCGGTTGTCACCCTTTATACGGGCATGAAATACCCAATGACGTGCTATGCAGAGTGTTGGGCCAATTTTTCTCCAAGTTCTGGTCTAACGAACCCATCAATAATGAACAAACACAGCGCCAATTGCCCGAAGCAAGAGGCATTCCAAGTGTGGTTTTAAAGGTTGCATACAGCGATGTAGATTTGTTTTTGGGGTTGTGCTGTTGAGCACTCCGATTTGTTTTTGGATTAACTGTGGAGACGGACCGTTTGCCTATATTTTTTTATTTTAAGGCAGTTATCGAACAAATGAGTTGAGTTTAAAACAAGAATCATTGTGCTTGTGCATCATGCCCAACGCAGCATCACTGAATAATTAATTTTCTGGTTGATAATTGTTTTTTTACCCTTCTATCTGTCAACAAAACTGACACCTTTTTTACAAGGAGTCATGTTTGCATAGACCACAATACCTGCAGTCATAATGCAAACAAAAAACATAACTCTGATAATGTGCACTGTCCTTGAAGTTGATTGATAATGTGCACTGTCCTTGAAGTTGATTGGACCAATCAACTTCAAGGACAGTGCACATTATCGGAGTTATGTTTTTTGTTTGCATTATGACTGCAGGTATTGTGGTCTATGCAAACATGACTCCTTGTAAAAAAAGGTGTCAGTTTTGTTGCCAGATAGAAGGGTAAAAAGCAACTATCATATTTTTTATTGGCAAATGAGGTTCCAATGGTGTAATTTTCTGGTTGTTTCACGTGCCGTTCGGCATGATGTTGGGCATGATGTCCGACGTTTCACCCCACGTGCTGAGAGCTTCTTCGGGAACTAAATGGAGGAGTACGCATTCAGCCGGGATTACTATTATATAAAGTTGCCAGCTGCTGCTCTAGCTGTAGGATGTAGGTCGCCCAAGTGTAATTTATTAAACACATGAGAGGACGAGATTACAAACGGCGGTGCGAAATATTTTAATGAGCACTGCGATTTCATGAAAAGGAGTGTTACTTATTCTGCCAGAGCTGGGTGGTTGTTCAAGAACTTGCGTGGCCTGGGAAACAATGCCTGTGGGCAATTGCTTTTGCTCAGCTATCATGATTGTAATTTATGATGCGCTATCCTTGTTGATCATCGTCAACGCTAACAGCTGTACCCATGTCATGAAAACAAAACGTAAAAGGGGTTTCACATAAATGTTTTGTTTCACCGAAGATTTTTAGGAAGCAAGGCCGTAGCCATGCAGTCAACATTGGGGGGGAACAAATCTTTTAGGGGGTTCTGGGGTGCCCCCCCAGAAAAAAAAATCATCTAAATTTGAAAAGAATTTCCTGCCATTTCCTGCCTAAAATCAAAACAAATTCACTAACACATGGGATAGACTTTTATTTATTTTTTACAATAATGTCTAATAGTGTATTGTATTACTTTGCTCTGTTTTTTTCTTTTTTACCTTTTCTTGTTTCATTGTATGTAACGGCAGATATTAGGATTAATAAAGGCCAACCATAACCACAATCATATAAACAGAAATCTATTTTATAGCGATATTTGGGAGGGGGGGGGGCATTTTGAGCATATTTGAATATGGGGGGGGGGGGGAGATGTCCCCCCCCCCCCAATATATCTTATAATTACGACCTTGGTAGGAAGTGATTCGGCGATTGAGTGTTTAGGTTGAACAGAGGGAGGTCCATTGGTTTTGACGATCAGCGAACCCACGCACGGAATGTTTCACGCAGTTCATTTTGACGTTAAACCGAGATAATGCCGGTCTAACATTTTTGTTTTTTTGTCCTCATGTGTAATTCCAAATAACTATTTGCTTTTTCAAGCTTTTGAATAAAGTAGCCCATCTTAAAATATGTCAATGGAATATTAATAGTGGTTACATTACTACATAATCTATGTCTAAATGTATTCTACTATTATCAATACATGCACATACATCAACCCAACTATCAACTGTAATAATTGCCTTGACATTCTAAATGTTAATGGAATGTATTATTTTCTTCAACCCTGCCTAGTTCATATCTTGCTTACACAGTATTTTAGATTCATGTTGAATATTTCCACTGTAAACTGTTTAATTGATATCTCGTATCACTTAATAGTTCATATTTGTTCTTTCAAATTTTCCACAAGTTAAAGAAAAGTAAGTGGGCTTCGGCAGGATACAATGTATCGTTACTTTGCAAGATCGTGAGTGATAGTGATGGTGTAAGGATGCCTTCGTTCAGCAGTGAATAGATAACGGCTGATGATGATGATGGTGAATATTCTGTGCAATTGTCCCTTTTTAAAATCCTTTATATTAAGTTCGCGTGCTTGCTTGCTTGCGCGCTTACGACCGTGCAAATCTTTCGGTCGTTTTTTAACCCACTTCCCGTGATCCAATCGAGCTGGAAAAATTTTACACTTTTTAGGAAAAAAAAAATTATATTTAATTACCAATTGCTTAATGCTGCCAGGCAATCATCTGACCCATAGGTGGCAGCCATCTCAAGCCAGAAGACGAGAGAACTCTAGCCGCCACGCATATAAAGGATTTATAGTGAAAAACTTTGTTTTTACGGGTTAATTTTTTTCCGTATCTGCTTTTGTTGCGAGACTTTTAGTATCAATGGCCTCTCTCAACGAATTCTAAATAAAGTTGTAGTTAGACACACATAAGAAAACAGCGATGCTGTTGGCAATGATCGAGGATGTTTTTATTCCCGAATTTTCCATGAATGAACATTCACAATAAAAGTCACGCCATTCTCATCGGTGCTGTTTATTCCAGTGGTAGTAGATTCAAAGGCGTGGCACCAACAGACAGGATTCCTGGGCGCTGCTGATAAAGTTCTTGCTTAATCCGCACACGTGCCAGAGATAGCTCTGGCGAGACACATTTGGGCCCTTTTTCCCCCCCGAGGTATTAATTTGCACGTTTGTGCCCACGTGACAAGTCATCAAAATCGTGGGAACCCATGTCAACCAGTTGTCACCATCGTCTCCGAAACCCCGGGGCCTTTTCCGCCGTCACGTACCAAGCGATGCCACGGGCAGTCGTTGTGTTCGAATGCGACTGATAGCAGACTCTGTGAAATACCCCCGCACGTAGGCACGTGTTGTGTGCGTATTGTGCACGTGTTGCGCACGTGTTGTGTGCGTGTTGTCTCAGCCAACAATACTTCGTTACGTACAAGTCAGCTGCGAATTAAAGATAAAGTAAATACGTGTCGTAAACATATATCACTAATCATGTTACAAAGTGAAGGATGTGCCATAGTTATGAAATACATTTCATATCATTAAAGCACATAGAGTCTATATTTTTGTGCCTGCATATTAGTTTAGTAATGCATCACATTACGCACATTATAGTGAAAAATAATGTTTTCAAAGTCATAATTTGCGTGTGTTTCTTAATGAAAGAAGTTATGACTGTGATGCAGCAATAATATTTGTCGACATTTTCTTTGGAGGCTTTTTAAATATACATAGAGAACATGCGCTGATTGGGCGTAATTATGTACAATTGGAAAAATGTAATCAGACACAGTTTGACTAATGTTAGAGTTTCTAGCACATATGCTGTTGTAATTCTGTTTGCATTCATTTCCGGGAATTGTAAAGGTTAAATATTCACCGGAGCATCCCAAATTGCAGTAATCATCACAAATCACACTACAGGGATGAGCCACTTTTATATAATCTTCATTATCACGTCTAATTTGCGTCAATATATATATGTATTTATCTAGCTGATTTGTTTTTCAAGTCGTACACCATTTAAATTAATTTAGGAAACAAGATATATCTTGAGAATTATTTTTAAAACTTTATTTCAACGGTGCATCTTATTGTCCGCACTTTTTTTGACCAGCCATTGGACAGTGTTCAAGTTAAATAATGGCATGGCCACGCAAGAAGTATGAACCAAGACCGCTTATTCATGTACATCACTTGTGACATTGTCCATATTCTGCACAGTAGGAGGACTGCACAGATGGAATTAAACGATAACCACCCTCCCACCTCTTAGGTTATGGTGCAGCAGTTGCCCCAAGGTATGTGGTGTGTAATATGAAAGAGAACCCTTGGGTTGATTTTGACCATTTCAAATAAGGTATGGTTGGAGAAAACCCTAGAGTCCTCACATCGAGTTAAGGTCAAATCCTATATAATACCCACTCTCTTATTATGGGCTTCAGTCTGGCTCAGTGATATCGCTTTTTGCCTCACAGCAAGAAGAGCCTGGGTTTGAGTCCTGTATTGATTTCCTTTCTGTGTGGGGTAGTGGAGGGTTAATGACGATAATCTTTTCATAAAACTACCACGTGTGGCTTAACAAAAAAAAAACATATTCGGATAAGCGTGCAAATGCTTAAATTGGGATTACACATAGCAACAGCGCTGCTTTACTGCTAACACTTGTCGGGAACCTCCTAAAAAATGTCTTAAGACTCGGTGAGGCTTTCCTGCGTAAGTCAGAATAATAATTAGAAACAAATTAATACGTAGATGCCTTGGATTTCCCCCTCGATATTTATCCCGAAAGTGCTATTGGAGTTCCGTCACGAGACGAAGGAACCATTTCGGAACTCTGTAAAGAGACGTACAACCCTTTCATGTTAGAGAACAGCCCATGGAAGCCAATATTACACAACGAATTCTGAGATCCCTTCAAATGCAACCTCTGGTCCTGACAGTAGAGGGCAGCATTTGCCACCCACTCTGCTACAGAGGGAAATAATTTACACCATTGGAACCTCATTTGCCAGAAGAAATGATCAGAGTTATGTTTTTTGTTTGCATTATGACTGCAGGTATTGTGGTCTATGCAAACATAACTCCTTGTAAAAAAAGGTGTCAGTTTTGTTGCCAGATAAAAGGGTAAAAAAACAATTATCAGGGTAATAATTGTAATGTTCCTTGCACGACAGTCAAACGAATATTTAGTCATTATTAAAATGTAGCCAAAATTAAATGCGGAACTAGATTTTATGCGGTGGGGTTTTTTTGTGTGTGAAGTCATTACGATCGGGGCTGAGTGAACTTGCCCTAATCACAAATGCCTGTAACCCAGATTTGAACCCAGGTTTTGATCAGTGGTAAAACCCAGGAATCTGATCCGTGATCCTCACGGTGACCTCCCAAAGATGCATTTTTAAGTGGATGGAGCACGGGAACAATAAAAAAACCCACCCTGAATGAAGACACGAGGCACGCTACAGCAGCAGTCGCCATGGCAGCCAATCTGCGCGTGACAAAAAGCGAAACCTGCATTACGAATGAACACAACTATATGGTTCAGACTTCAGGTCTGGAAATGGACGAGCCTATGCTGAATTGCCTATTTAATTTTGATTGTGGCAGATATTTTTTTTGCATGCTGTTTTCCCGCTGGCCACAATAAATGAGCAATTGACATCCACAGAGACATGTGGGCTCTGATAAGGAAGGCATCCATATGACAAGAGTGTCTATATTTAATTAAAAAAGCTTTCAGCTTGTTGTAGCAGATTTACATTGAAATGTAATGTTACTAATGGATGTAAAGTGGTGGTTTCGAGTCAGTGGGTTCATGTGTCTTTTTTTCAGTGAGGTCATTTGTATGTTATCCAGGCTGAATTTAACGGCTGAGTCACATACACGTCCTGTCATTTTTTGAATATCCTTCACCAGTGTGCATGTCCTTGGACTGTTGGAGTGTCATTTGACTTATGCCACTTCATCAGGAATTGTTCATCAAGCAGAGATTGACAAAGACAGTTTTTGAGCAGATCGTCAAAAAAAAAATCCATCTGTAACGGTGTAATCATCAACACACTGGACTCACAATCCAGCAGCTGCTGATTACTATTTCTCGGTGCGGCAGTGGAAACAACGGAGTGAGTATCTTGAATTCGCCCAGCCTCCATCCACCCAGTGGTATAATTGGGGCTATCGCTGTTCTTCGATCGGAAGGTCGCATGCGGTGGCATAATATTCTTGTACTACCACCTCTTCCAAGACGTCTGGCCAGTGTGGAAGAGTAGGCCAAATACCCTCTAGAGGGGCTCATTAGAGCTCCCTCTAGCGGAGGCCCCTTCTGCTAGCAGTGGTGTGATCGGGTAGTTTCAGGGCTCCGTCTTTTGCCGTTTGCCTGTGCGTTGACATATCTTTTTTTAAACTGCAGGGTGCGTGATATGTATTCGCCGTTTACAGCATAATGGTCATAGCAGGAATGTCAACGCGGCAGTAATGTCTTGCTTCTTATCGCTTGAACCTTTATTCCTTGATATTCGCAACAATAACCCCATGGTGCCGACGGTAATGTCCACTACGTAGCCTAAGTACAGCAACACCGTAGGCTGTTCAGCAATGGGTTAAACCACACGCTGTGTACTCCCTGTTGGGAGCGACGCAGCATACATATTTTCAACAAATGAATGGTTAAATGAACGAATACAATAATCCTTAGAATCTGCATGTGATTAATAAAGTATGAATGAAGACAAATGCCGTATGGTGCGCACTTTTATACAGCTTGTATTATCATTGCCTACAGACTGCTGTATACCACAAGCTGATAGTGAAATCAGATCATTGTAACACATGCAGGCTCTCTTGAAAAAAAAAAGTGCATGCAGGACAATAAGGGCTAGGAAAGATTAGATGATCACATAGAGCTCTGGCCCCTGCCTAATTTGATGGAGTGCCTGAGGTCAGGTTAGTATCATTTGTATCACTTCAAACCAGGCTACGGAAGGCAAGGCAATCTCGGAAATCCATCGGTATTCCCCGGTGCATTAAGACGTCAGTCTGCGTGTTAGGATGCAGGCCGCGTGGTAGAGTGGAGAGCGGGTAAGTGTGCAGACCGGCGGCTGTGTCCAGCCAAATAGAGGGCAGTGGTCAATGCTCAGCCAGCGTGGTCTCAACCATCAAGAGGAGAGGTGGACACGAGCAGTTGTGGCGCTCGGCACAAGCAAACTAAGCAAGGGGTTTCCATGTTTATGCGAAGAAAAAAAAGACATGGGTGAATCAAGCGTAGTCTTGAACTCGTAGTGAAAAAAAATCTCATATTTGTGATACCACTACTAACGGAAACTGTAATGAGTTTTCATGGGATAATTATACACACTTGTGATGCGATGAAGCTATGTAGCTCGTCCAGCAAATACTGTGTGTATACATGTGATGCACCCAAAAGTAATTTACGCCTGGGGGTCCCCAGTGGGCTAGCACCACCACTTGGGACACGAGTTTTCACGATTGAGGTTAAAGTGCGGCCCTGCAATATGTTGCTTCCATGACTGCTGGCAGAAGGACCTCAACTCGAGCGATCCCTAGAAGGCATTTAGCCGAACTCCTCCACGTTGACCAGACAGACACCTTGGAAGAGGTGAAAGTACCCACACTTTACCCTACCAACACGCGCGACCTGCTCACCCATTTATCCTGCCAGATGAACAGAGGCGATAGGGTTTTTATTTTCTTCTCTTTATTTTCCCTTGCACCGTTCTTTAAACTGCCACGCCAGAAGATCGATTCGAGCCGGCAACCTCTGGATTGCGAGTTCCAGCGCCGCTCGAACCCATTATGCCACCGCAGCTGCAGCTTTCGCGGATTGAGGGATAGTGCAGAGCCCGATCATGTTTCCCAGGATTGACAGCACCAGAGTGTACATTTAATCCGCGGCCGTCGGTAAATGGTTGCTCTCTCTCTCTCTCTTACAGTGCAGCGCTGCGGCTGCTCGGGGCGAGATTTACTCAGCTGCGAATCCCCCAAAGGGAGAATGGATTTGAGGGTTTCAGTTGAACCATCTGGGTCTCTAGACAACTTCACAGCGCCCTCTAAAGAATGATGCACTTTCATCGCTTGATCCTAATGCACACATTATGATGGCATATTACACCTGGCGCCATCATTATAATCCTGACCCATATCGGTAATACGGTATTACACACTTCAATTACACACACACACACCTGTACTTCTATTTTAAGAGCACATTCATTTCCAATAATAGCCTGACAGGTCGTAATACGCGACTCGGAAGCGTCTACAGCTTCAATTACCCGTTGATTAGGTGGCAACGTTTCCATAAAGGTAAAATACTCGACGGCTGACACTTTGTGGTCATTGATAGCTTCAAAGACAGCCGTTCAGATTAGTTATAAGAGAGAGAATTAGCAGTGGAGGTTACCCTGGCAGTCTTTGAAGACAGCCTGCCTGAGATCTGTGTGTGCAATTTGACATTTGCCAAACAGAGCATGCTGTATAAAGTCAAGAGTCAAAGTGAGTTGCTGCTCAAACGAGCTCATTGTTTGTTTTGCAGCCCAGAGCCAGCAGTGGAAATGTCATATTCTTATAGAGGACAACCACTGTCAACTTCTCCGCTAAGTGGTATTGATTTTATCGACCCTGGAGGGATGATGGCCTCAGTAACCCCCCTCCCCAATCCAGGATGTGAACTCGTAACTCGATTGCGAGCCGCTCGCTCTACAGCTGAACCACCTGACCTGAATATTCTCTACTGGGGAAACCTGAATATTGCACACGTGCAGAATTCGATCTCTTCACTTGAGGCATTTGGTAGTGTAAGTGATGTCAGGGGTAGAAATTGAGATGGACAGTGGGCTAAGGGGCATTGGGAGGATTCCCGACAAAAAATAGGAGGAATGGGGGTGGGCAGTGGAGCGGGAACAGTGGAAGGGAGGAGGAGGCGAAGATGATATTTGTAGTGGGCTTTGGGGGCGATTCCGTAAGGAAACGGATTGAGAGAGGGCTGTGGGCAAGTGTGGACTGCGGGGAAATAAAGGACACCCCCCCCCCCAAATTCGTGTCGGTTCTATTTTACAGGAGTATAGCATTTGCTTACCTATAGCCGGTTGTTATTAACACAACTAGAGGTGGCAGAATGAATCGATCAATACGATTCCGTGCGAAAATGTATAATTACTCAAACGCCCCTACAGCCTCCTTCCCTGAAAGGTGGGAAACCCCCCTCCTTGCCACGCCCACTTTGGATGCTGCTGGTGATGACGCCGCCAATGATGTCACCAAGTTCCGCTCGTCACCTCCCGTCCAGCGGCACACGTGGAAACCGAGGAGAGACTTGTTTCGTGTTACTCGATTAGCCAAGCAATCGAACCAATACTCTGCAAATTTATCGATTCGCATAAATAATCCGATATCCCAGCTCTCTATATGAGTTCATATACAGTAATTCATATATTGGACATATAATGAACAGTAATGTACAGGCCTTTGGGTTTGTTGAAGTGAATGCCAAAAACGGATCAGATATTAATCTCCACTGATTTCAGTCAATGTTGGATATTAAATTCAGGTCACCAGGTTCTTAGCGCAGGAGGCTAACCACTGCACCACCACTCCGCATTATACACATACACAATAAAACAAATTGAATGCTTTCACAGCGCCGCACTATGAAGTCAGTCAATCTCTCTACCATTTGTGTTTGTTCTTTAAGAAGAGCCGTTTTCTGAATCGTCAGCTTGCTCTATATTTTTCGGCGATATGACAAGCGGTGGATTTTTTTTTATGAGCCACATATAAACGCACGGCGTGTGTGTACATAATTAAACACATAATTGGTTCTCACACTCTATTTCCATCACAATCCTCCACAGCCCAGCACTCCATTTAAACCAATTTTCACCATTCGCATGCAAATTTGAATTCATATGCAAATTATTAAAATCGACGTAAAAATTCCTGCTCTGGGTTTATCGCCGTAGAAAGCAGATGGTTAAATCTACAGATGTACAGTTGTCAAGACAGAACGTTTTTATTAACTTATCTTTGCAATTTGCATATCGTATATGCTGAATGGTATCTGTGCTTGCTATGGCAACGTATTTCCTTCCCAAGGTTGCCATACGTTATTGCTTAAAAAACAGGACTGACTCGAGCAGATTTGAATTTGATTACATGAACTTGCCAGAAGATGGCAGTCAGAGACAGAATCAGAATCTTTATTTAGGCTGCGGGAGTAATATTTTAAATCTTAAACGGACAAACTGAATTAAATATCTTTCGATTTAAAGCTTTCGTGACTGCAGAGATTCATCTTCTTGGTTCTTTCGGTAAAGTCACGTAGAAGGGAAGTAATAAAATAATAAAAATAAAACACCTGAGGACGGCTGCTTGTGTTGTGGCCGAAACGTCGTGAGAATTATTTTATTATGTTTTATTTTTATTATTTTATTACTTCCCTTCTACGTGACTTTACCGAAAGAACCAAGAAGATGAATTAAATATCATTACATACTTTACATGGCTCTGTATTGCTGTGCTGTTAACCTCAGATGTTTCCTAGGTACACACAAGTTCAGTAGTTCAGTTGTCATCTTGAAAATATAAGTGCTGTCCTGTATTCCACTGATTGACAGGAAGAGGAACAACACGTGAATTAGAAAACATATCCAAGTTGGGGACACCACATTGACTGTTAAAAGTGGGCTTGATGATAGCTGGCTTGTTGAGATTAAGTGGCAGCCATAAAATAGGGAACACGTCCAAGATGATGATGGGCATGCAACAGGCACTATTTGACAAGCCGTATCAAGGGTGTGCCTCTTAAAGTGGATAAAGAGACCGACTATGGAGCATTTGAGTTGTTTCATAAGCACACAAGCAGTCCTATGACATTAACTTCGGGGACAGTGTGCAAGCTATAAGGTGGTGGCACTGCTGTTCACCGAAAGAATTCTAAATCGCATTCATCTGAATCTCACGACACGGTGTTGATAGCACAATTGTAATATAATTTGGAAGAATAAAATAAATAATAGTTATTCCTGTTACAATGTCAGAAGAATATTAAATTCAACGAGGACATGGCAGCTTGTTAACTTGTGGCGTTAAACGTTTAAGAATACGTTATTGTGTTCAGCGGTCTTTAGTGGAGCCACATGTTTCTTTTATAAACTTAGCGAACAGAACTTGAGCCACACTTCCAGAAAACCCAGGTGGCCCTGCTGATTATATTACAAACAAAAAATGTGCCCAAAGGGTTACAGTATCACATGATAACGGTCTGAATTTATGAGCTCACGACAGTGACAGAATGAGTTGGTATAACATGTAACTCATCCGGTATAAAACATAACTCTCCACACCCAACAACCTCCACCTGCATGGTCCGATTACTCCATTGAGTTACTGCAGAGGTTACATGATGTGGTGTAGAGCCTTGGCTAAATGGAATGCTGGTACACTCGTACTGGAGAACAAAGTACGTATATTCATAATAATCATCTATTAATGTACCCTATGTTCCTATAATCGTATGAACAGGTTTATAAAAAAAAAATAGATACACGGACTCTCCGTTGTTGGATGTCGTGTATCGAAATAATTCCCGGAACAATGTTCCGAACTATTCCGGCTAAAATTAAACGTTCTCTACCAGTTAGAAAGTTCATCTTGAACAATGCTCCGTTTTAATGCAATGTTCTTATATTCAGTAGTTTATGCACAAAGCGCTCGGAGATAAAATATTTAAAATTATTACGGGCACCTTTATGCTGCACAGATGGCGAATAATAAAGCATGCTAATAGCTGGAGTTGTCATGGACATCAAAACCGGCATTGTTACATTTACTACGTGTCTGTGTGTACATAATGGGGAAATATGTGGCGATACAGCGCACAATGAGGGTGATATAAACGGCTCTGGCGTTTTGTATAATTTATTCCTGTTGGTGGTGGGAGGCAGGACTTCAAAAAAAATGTGTGGTCTCTCTTTCGCTCTTGTTCTCATCCGTTCGTGGTTTATTTGTAGGGACGAGCGGATATTGAAATATAACAGCGCCGCAATGGCGAGATGTTAACTGCCTCGCCTGTTATGCAGGAAGTTGTGGATTTTTCTCCGGGTTCTCTGGTTTTTTCCTCCACATGTAAGAAGCAACATGCTTTTAGAGTATTTGGCTGCTATACATTTCCACGTAAGCCACTTCGTTGAAACTACCATTTGTGGCCAGGTCGCTTCTGAATAAGAGCTCAGTTGGTCTTACCTGGTGAAGTAAAACTAGTTTATCGCTTAGTTTAAGATCCAGGTTGAAGATGACTCGCACGCCGATGACATCCATTTGTGTAAATCCAAACATCTTGATGGGTCTGTGCAGAAGCGCTCTTCTCGAAAACCTTCCCCTCCCTAACTACCCCTTTCACACAAGAACAACAACACAAATTCTTCTTCTTTTCCGTGATACTGTCATGGTACATTTTTTTAGTCTTATATGCGTGCCTGTAAAGGTATCTGTATTTTGTGACAGGAAAAAAAATCTTCCACCCAAATCCTTCCCATTCCTTCCCACACTTATACCTTGACAGAACTCCTCTTATCGTTGGTGATCTGGGGGCCAAATATCACTGATCCCTATTATCCCACGGGGTTATTTGTGATTTTACTCTGCCTGTCTCCAGGAGAAAAAATAACTGTGGAAATTAGTAATAGGGCCACAAATAATGAGTTTTTGCGGACCTTACAGTTTCTGCAGATAACAAGAATAGTGGGTAATAGGGTCGCAGAGAACATGGGTCCTCTTGTGAAGGTAAGTGGGGAGCAAATGGCAGTAATAGTTTATAGATCACAAAATACTGCAGACATTTCGGGCTCATAACACATGGTCTGAAATGTGAGTAATGAGTCCGTATATGTTGTAAGGATCCCCTGCTATGCTTCCTTAAAAACATCTTTCAGCTCAAATCCCACAACCAAAAGCAGGAAAGGACCACAGCCAAGATCCACAACTGCCTTGTAGATCTGGGATTGGCAGTGGCCTGGAGTGCGAGTTACAGCGCTGCTCGCTTTGCCATTGAAAACAGCCAAAACGGCAATTTCCTTTGCACAAAAACTTGCGTATTAGAAAAAAAAGTACAGCTTGTGAGATGAAATTACTAATCTTGGAGAAGCAGCTTCTTGGTGATGAGACCTTTCGTTACTTATAACAGTTTAGATATCAAACAAATTTTAGGAAATGTTTTCCAATTAAGCGACTAAAATGTGTCAACTACCCTTTGTGGTCGATAACTCAGGTCTCTTTAAAATATATAAAAAATATATATTTTATGTTACCAGGTAAGGTCCACTGAGCTATATAACTTTATTTCACAAGCAACCTGGCCAGAAGTGGCTTATCATGTGGACATTTAAAGCAGCCCAATATAATAAGCGCATGTTTCTAAATGTGGAGGTGGAAATCGGAGGAGCCGGAGAAAAATCCACACGACCCCGGGGAAAACTTGCAAACACCAAATATACAGGCGTCAGGGTTTGGATTGAACCCATGTCCTCCTCTATATCAGGCGAGGTTGTTAACATCTCGCCATCATGGTGACCACCTCCACACACTGACTCCTGAAAGTGGGAAAACCCACACCCAGCATAATGCCCCATCTATCACCTCCCGTCCAGCGGCACACGTGGGAACAGAGGAGATAAGTAATGCTAAGAATGGTTTTCGTGTCATCCGTTTAGGTGAGTAACCGCGAGTAATTAATTACTTAAATGATTGGTGCTATGAATAAGGCCTATGGCCTGAAACGTCACATTATTATATATTGTTTTATTTTAAGGCAGTGTTATTGGCGAATATGTGCTGAGTTTTACTTTAGTATATGTATAGCCTCGCTGTAAACTAAAAGGCAAAACACATTCTGAGCAGGTCAGTCAAGCCAGTAGTAATTCACTCCAAATGGGGGGGGGGGGGGGGGGGGCGATTCGCCTCCTCAACCCCTCCTCAGCATCAACTCACAACCTTCACTACAAAGGCAGAACCCTCACGTCACGCGATCTCCGTGACGCTGTTGAGACATCAAAGTAAAAAGGACGTCGTGATGAACAAGGGGTTATAACCTTTAAATGAGATAAGTCTGTGTCACCGCGGCCTTACAAACTGCACACGAATGGATGCAATGCATATCACGCCACGGTCTGCTTTTCGCTTGCAAGTTTTATATTTACTGCAATACACCCGCCCTTGGACGGCCAAAAGGCTCGTTCTTATATAACCAGGAGATTAAATAAATCCATTGAGACACATTGGTAACCATGGAAAACCGGATCTACATCAGGTCATTTTAAGTGCGCAGGATATTTTTAAAACTGTCAAATTTTAACCGGCGCAAGAATAACTGTAACCATTATTGAATAAATAAATTGCATAACACAGCGTGTGCGTGATGCAAGTTGGCACGGTAGGCAGCACAGGTGGTACATCTTCCCGTCATCTCGGTGAGTCAACCCATGTTACCTGGGTCCGTCCCGTGACCTCCTCCTGCACCTACCTTGGCACAGCAGTAAACCCATAGCACCTGGGTCTGTCCCGTGACCTCCTGCTGCACCTAGCCTGGCACAGCATTAAACTCATAGCATCTGGGTCTGTCTCATGACCTCCTCCTGCACCTAGCCTGGCACAGTATTAAACTCATAGCATCTGGGTCTGTCTCGTGACCTCCTCCTGCACCTACCCTGGCACAGCATTAAACTCATAGCATCTGGGTCTGTCCCGTGACCTCCTCCTGCACCTAGCCTGGCACAACATTAAACTCATAGCACCTGGGTCTGTCTCGTGACCTCCTCCTGCACCTAGCCTGGCACAGCATTACACTCATAGCTCGTGGGTTTGTCCCGTGACCTCCTGCTGCACCTAGCCTGGCACAGCATTAAACTCATAGCATCTGGGTCTGTCCCGTGACCTCCTCCTGCACCTAGCCTGGCACAGCAGTAAACCCATAGCACCTGGGTCTGTCCCGTGACCTCCTGCTGCACCTAACCTGGCACAACATTAAACTCATAGCACTTGGGTCCGTCCCGTGACCTCCTCCTGCACCTACCCTGGCACAGCAGTAAACCCATAGCACCTGGGTCTGTCCCGTGACCTCCTCCTGCACCTAGCCTGGCACAACATTAAACTCATAGCACTTGGGTCCGTCCCGTGACCTCCTCCTGCACCTAGCCTGGCACAACATTAAACTCATAGCACTTGGGTCCGTCCCGTGACCTCCTCCTGCACCTACCCTGGCACAGCAGTAAACCCATAGCACCTGGGTCTGTCCCGTGACCTCCTGCTGCACCTAGCCTGGCACAGCATTAAACTCATAGCATCTGGGTCTGTCTCATGACCTCCTCCTGCACCTAGCCTGGCACAGTATTAAACTCATAGCATCTGGGTCTGTCTCGTGACCTCCTCCTGCACCTACCCTGGCACAGCATTAAACTCATAGAATCTGGGTCTGTCCCGTGACCTCCTCCTGCACCTAGCCTGGCACAACATTAAACTCATAGCACCTGGGTCTGTCTCGTGACCTCCTCCTGCACCTAGCCTGGCACAGCATTACACTCATAGCACCTGGGTTTGTCCCGTGACCTCCTGCTGCACCTAGCCTGGCACAGCATTAAACTCATAGCATCTGGGTCTGTCCCGTGACCTCCTCCTGCACCTAGCCTGGCACAGCAGTAAACCCATAGCACCTGGGTCTGTCCCTTGACCTCCTCCTGCACCTAGCCTGGCACAGCATTAAACTCATAGCATCTGGGTCTGTCCCGTGACCTCCTCCTGCACCTAGCCTGGCACAGCAATAAACCCATAGCACCTGGGTCTGTCCCGTGACCTCCTGCTGCACCTAGCCTGGCACAGCATTAAACTCATAGCATCTGGGTCTGTCCCGTGACCTCCTCCTGCACCTAGCCTGGCACAGCAGTAAACCCGTAGCACCTGGGTCTGTCCCGTGACCTCCTCCTGCACCTAGCCTGGCACAGCAGTAAACCCATAGCACTTGGGTCTATCCCGTGACCTCCTCCTGCACCTAGCCTGGCACAGCATTAAACTCATGGCACCTGGGTCTGGGACGTGACCTCCTCTCTAGCACTCGAGCTTTCCACAGTTCACCGCACCTCCGATCGGCACCGTTGGCGAGAAACGTACGGTGCGAAAGAAGTTCAACACTCATCCACGACGGCCTCAAGGCACCTAGCCTGGCATGTGCATGTGCCAGGCTAGGTGCTGGTGTGTTGCGCCTCGTCTCTGCAAGCTCCTATCGATGTGGGGGGGGGCACGGGTGTGTGTGTGTTTTAATGTCTTTCTCTCTCGATTCGTCATTTCTCTCTTTCCAGCAACATTCTTTCGTGGTTCCTCTTCGAGCCTCAACGCAGCCTGGGCCATGGATGTGAGGGTTGCCACGGCGACGGGGGGGAGGGAAGGGGACGGAGGGGGGGGCAGGATTTGGGGGCCCCCTTGTGGGGACGAGCGGCTGCCCCGACACGGACGGTCACGTGGAGGAAGAGGGGGTGGGTGGTCCCCCCCGTGCCCCCCCCCCACCAAAGCACATACGAAATACAATCAAAACTAAACAACAACAAAAATTTCGATTTAAAGCTTTCGTGACTGCAGGGATTCATCTTCTTGGTTTTTTCGGTAAAGTCACGTAGAAGGGAAAATAAAATAATTCTCACTCACTCACAGTGAGAATTATTTTATTATGTTTTATTTTTATTATTTTATTACTTCCCTTCTACGTGACTTTACCGAAAAAACCAAGAAGAACAACAAAAATGTAAACATCGGTCGACAATTAACTAACGCCAGATCGGGGACGCGGCGCGTTGCGTTTGGGGTGTGCCGGGCAGCGCTGTGACGAAGGGGTTTCTGTTTAAATGACATTTCGAAAAATATTTTTACCAGTCCCAATTAAACTGGGGGTTACACACTGACTGTGGCATTACAAATAACAATGAATTGCGTTACGTAAAGACAAATATATAAATTAATTTCCGAAAATAAGTAACAAATTGGAGAGTGTATCTAAATTTAAATAAATAAAACATCGGTCTATACCCATGAGATTTGAAAAGTGCGGATTTAAGAGTGCAAGGCGTAAGAGCCAAAGTGGCACTCCTGAAATTGCTCATTGCTACTGCTGGTGGAAGGGCCTCCACTAGAGGAAGCTCTTAGGGCATTTGGTCTACTCTTCCACGCTTGCCAAGATTTATCGGAAGAGGTAGGAGTACTCACACTTTTCTCCAACCACACCCGACCTACCAAATCAATAAACTCACGTGGTGCATCATTAGACCTCCTTTGCCAGTACCCAAATATAATAATAGGGTTTTTCCCTTTTTTTATGGCAACAAAACTGAAACCTTTTTACAAGGAATCATGTGTGCATTAACCACAATACTTGTGGTCAAAATACAAACAAAAAACACACTCTGATAATATATGCATTGTCCTTGAAACTGATTGGTCCACTCCAGAGACAGCTTTCTTTTGAGCCTCGTCTCAATTGGTGCTAGACCAGAGGACGCCAAAAGGCGTACAGCTCAAAGACAATGAAATATCAAAGTAATGATGGCTCGGGGTAAGCATCTACATCATTAGACCTCCTTTGCCAGCAACCAATTCCACTGCTGGATGGACAGAGGTGGTGGGGACAGATTTAAACACATTCCTGCGGAGGGAGCTGGTAGGAACGTTGGGTTGCTAGGTCAATGGCCAGGGTCAACGGCGGCGCGGTGTATTCCGCAAATATGCCCGACTGTGAGGGCGGGCACAAGCCGGCGTGAGTAGGTTAAACGTTGAGTTTTATAAGGGCACCACGGGGTGACCAGCCCCTCCCCACCCAGCCCCTTCCCTCTTCACCCAGCCCCACCCCTCCCATTTTTAGATGCACGACGGACGGACACAATAATCCCCTGTGGGCTGGTGTAACCAGGAGGTTCCTACCAGTATAAACATGTTCCATTGCTTCAACTGCCGTTCCGGGAGGTTGAATCGCAGTGGCGATTTCTGGATTTCAAGTCCGGCTTGCTCACCATCAACACCATGGCAGCAGACCCTCGTACTAGGAGCAGCAACTTATTAACGCTTTAGCAGAGGCTGGGCACCGCTGGCTTGGGGAGAAAGAAAACTACGTTTTTGTTTTGTTTTGTCAGCCTTTAAAGTCTGCAACCACAAGCTTATGTTGCTGCCATAACCTCACACTTCAATAAATAATCTGGGACGGTGAACGGTCTCTGCTGTTGCCTGAAACACATGAATCTTACAATATCACACATCCACCTGCTAAGGCCCTGCCAACTGTTATGGTCCTCGTTCAGAAGTTTGGTGTTATAATCCCAAATGTGTGTGTATGCGGGGAGCGGTAGTGCAGCGGTTACTGCGCTGCTCTATGAACCCGGCGATCCGAGTTTGATTACCGTTCGCGGCCAACACCGGTAACGATGATCTGAACCGGTCATGGGCCTCCCCTTTTGTTGACTCAGCCTCAAATTAGTACCTGGTGCGGTGTATAAAACATCGCCACTAGGGAGACAAAGGCGGCCGGGCATGGTGTTGGCCACCGACCCCCTCGTGTGCCGTACCGGCCTTTAAAGGTGCTCGCTAACAGGACTTGCCCCAACAGTCTGTTCAGGCTATACAGGGGACCTTTGTCTTTGTACATGCACAACGTCATGATGTGGTGCAATAGCCGAGGTTATGTGCACCAAGAGCGTTAGATTTTTGTGTGCGCGGTCATTTGCATCAAATATTAATTGAGAGACCACTTCAATGCACTCATGATCCACAATGCATCACAACGCCGCCATGGTGTAATGGTTAGCACGCTGGACATGCAAATCAAGAGGCTAGTTGATTCGATCTCCTGGCACAGCAGTTGGAGTAACGGTGCAGACTTTCTTAAATCTCTCCACCTTTTTTCCACGTCACTACAACAAACAATACCAAAACACGACAGGATTGCAAAGTAGAGGAAAGGTAAACAGGCCCGTAATGTTGTATTTGTAATCGTTGCTCATCAGAATTGGTGCAACATGTTAGGAGGCAGACACAAAAGCTTGCCCTAAATAAAATGCTATGTGAGAAAGAGCCTGGACGAATATGGGCAGGTTACATGTGGCATTTTATACACACGTGGGATTCAAATGTACGCACACCCGACGCAGACACACTGCAGTGCAGTAACTGCATCACGCCGTCAGTATGCAATATTATCCAATATACAAAGCAATTAAAATGACACATTATGGCAAAAAAAAAATTACATGTACACATTTAATTAATAATTTTGACCGAGAGGTCGGGAATGACAGTGGTGAATTATGCGCAGTCGAGAAGGCGCGGTCGTTCAAATTTAGCAGTTCATTAAATGTGTTCGCTCGTGATGAGACACAAAACCTGCGCAGTGAAAAGCGCATTGCACACGCTGCTGGCATGTCCACATGGGTGGCCAGCCGATGATTTAAAACGCCCTGTCTCCTGGTGTCGATCAAAGGGCCCCTTTTTTCTGCCAAATGGCTTAATGCATATCCCTTAACGCCACGAGCATCTAAAACGTCCCGAATCTAATAGCAAGAGGTTCTGCCAAGCAGACTTTATTATTCATGTGCAGCAGCAGAATGTTTTTTTACGGTCGGGAATAAAAGAGACAGAGAGGTGAGTCCAGATCTGAAATCACAACGACCACTGCTACAAAATGCGGTGAATTCCGCAGCATATTTCCAAGCACCGTTCCTCGGTTAAATCGGGCTGCTGCATGATGTACGTGGCCAATTGTGGGGGTCAATGGGAGTATACCATGCGTATATTAGGGGGTTAACTCCCATTATTTGAATGCATGGGTGCCATGCAGTTACTCTTACGATGCACAAGTGAATGAGCGCGTGACTCTGCAATGCAGAAAAAACACGTCACCTCATTGCACAGTAGAATACTGTAACATTTAAATAAATTAATGATTTCCAAACATTCAGGGTTATGCCTTGAACAAAGGTTTTTTTCACCGTTTTATATAATGTTATTCCGTAGCTTTGTGGAATGCATTTGTTTCATCATCTTAACATTCAGCTTTGATCGGTAGCTCCATAAACATCTGGCCCTTACTACAAAAGCTATGAATCAGTTCTCGTAAGTGCTCTACTGCACCACAATACCGCAACGTCACAGTGGGTGTAGAACATCACTGTGCAATGGTATAATCCAACGCAAGGGTCGATCGGCCCAGAGTCGAGTGATGGGAGTGGCAGCCAAGGAATGAATCGTGTCCAAAGAGGATGCCCACATAGCAGATGGGACGATGACATCAGTTCACGCGCAGATTGCTTGGTGGATTACTCCATTGGCAGGGTCATTTCGAGGCGGCGGTGGCTTGGGCAGGCTTGCTGCTGCTGCTGATGTTGATAATGATGACTTGGCAATTTGCAATGCGTCGTGGGATTTTTTTTTTTTTGCACAGCGACTCGTCCGTACATTAATAACAAAACAACAAAACAACAAAACAACGCCTTCGGTGGGTGCTGCGACCGCGGTGGATGCACCTGTGTGTGCTTTTGGCAGGGCTGCGATAAACGGCGTTCGGTGCCGATGCCGCTGGTCGGTCGTGAATGCGCCAAATGAACATTTATGGCGGCACCCCGGGGTTCCATAGTACCCCGAATCTCGCATAATGTGCGTGATGCAGTCATTTTTAGTCTGTTGGTGGTCGGCGGTGCGGCAATCGACTCGTCTCGACGAGCTGTACACGATGCGCTATTCAAAGTTGAAATTTTCGATAACGGATTTTTTAATGCTGATGTTCGACGTTTCGACATCGCGGAGTAGCACTGATTTCGGATTGATTGGTACCCCAGTGGCGGGGTTGAGTACACCCCTGGGAAAAAAAATAGTGTCCCAGAAAGTAAAATATTTAATTGCTTCGACTATTTTGTATTATTTGGTACCGCCGTGAGGATCAAACGTCCCGCAGTGCAAGCCGGCGGTGTGCCGCAGGAGTGGTTTTGTTGTTGCGTTGGCTCAGTCGAGACGTTTAATATGAAGGGGGGGGGGGGGACTGTCTGATGGTCGTGTTCTATTAAACATTTAATCCGGCCATCTGCTCCGCAGGTCCATTTGTGGAGGAGGAAAAATAAGAAAGTGACATTTAATGAATGCACGCTGCTGTGCTAATGTGTACGCATCGCGTGCATATTTAAAAGAGAATAGATGGGTTTTTTTTGTTGTTGTTGTTGTTGTTTAAAATGCACAGCAAAAGGAAAGAAGTGCATGTGTAATGTGGCGACCGTGCGTTCTGCCGCGTAATTCATGCGGGTTGGTTGGCGTTCATGCCCGCAAAACAGTGCTGCTGTTTAAAATGCAGCCACTAATGGTGTGTGTGTGTTTGCACGGTTAAAATCGCAGTACTCAGTTTTCGAAATAATTTAAAAAGAAATCGGAACGATCCGTGCTCTGTTTTGTGTCATTGCAATGTTAACTCGCATGCACGATTTGTGTGCAATAAGGCAAACCCATATAACTCACACATTTCCAATTTACATTTAGTCACACTTTTTTCCGTGTACCTATAAGGAACATACGAATACGCCCTGATTATATGCATATATATTGTTGTATTGCATGCTTGCGTCCATAAACAGTAATATTAAAACCCCATGCAACCATCTAACATTAAATCAATGGCGGCAGAGCGCTTCAAAATCTACATATTTCCTCCCACAATGCGTGCTAATGACCACGAGGGTGTGGTGCACCTTACAGAGGACATTGTCTCATGAGTAGCTGTGCAAAGCCAAGAGCCCCCGCTTGCAAATGGAACATTCCACCCATCACTGCCTTGGCACACGAACCGCCTGTGCTGAAGCCCACTGCTTGTGCATGAGTCTGGCATTAAATGTGGGACAATCCATTGCCTCCTTTTGGGTGAAGGGAAGGGACTCGTATAACACCATCTGTTATAACTTGCATACAATTGCCAGCTACCCCCTCCGTCGCGTCTCCACGGTGTATGTTGAAGTCATGTATCTCTGCTGTTTAAAAAAAATATATATTGCCAATGGCCACCAACACCGTATAGACAAGAAGTAAAAATGTCAGTCAGATCATTGTTCCGTTTTTGTCTTCCTGCGGTAGATGGGATTAATGCCCGCAGAGAGTTAGCGCAAGAGCACTGCTCATTGCCGGCCTCCACGGGAATTCTGTATGGAGAATGGCAATGGCGCAAGTGCAGTTAAAGCAACATGCTGTAATATGCATTTACAATTACGGTCCGTTATATTGCATTTAGAATTTACATCTGTTTCATGTTGCTGTAATGTGCGTATTATGCGCCGAATTGCATAGAGCTTACATTAGTCACCGCATTGCAGCCAGGCCCTTCAGCTGTGTATGCTGCTTATATCCAGGACCGCCACGAGGGGGTTACTGGGTGGGCCTGCACCGCCGAAATGTCCCTTTGGGCCACACCCAGGTTCACTCTCCTTAGCGGTGAATCACTGTCACGGTGCCCCCCCCCCAACCACACCACAGCTCTACACCCCCCCCCCCTCGTCCAAGGAGAACTGGAGTTGGGTCAGGCTACGCATATGAGTGCGTGTACAACTGCTAACGACTGCTAACATCAGTGACGGTTATCTGTTGGTCACGAATCCCCATGACTAGCATTCGGTGTGGAGGGCCCCCCTTCAACCAGTAGCGGACAAAGGGCTGTACGTGTATACACGTGTGGCGTTCGAATGTTGTCTGGCCGTGTGTGCGAGTTCATTGATCTTGGCCTCTATGCAATAACCCCTCTCGCGCACAAACTGCTCGAGGAATCGTCCAAACAATATCAGGAGGAGCGGGGTTTTTTTTTTAAATACCGTAGCGTCCTGAATATTTAAATTCAGAAATAAAATGGAAACGGGTGTTAAACGAGCAAAACGGTAATCACGGCAGGGACGATACGATCATTGCGCACGATGTATCGTACGATACATCGTATCGTAAACATCGTATCGTGTACATCGCATCGTGTGCATCGTATCGTACGCATCGTATCGTATGCATCGTATCGTACGTAACACACAGCGGCAGCGCCCGGATGCTGGCGTCGGGTTTTAACGGTCCCTTTGAGGACATAACGCGTTTGACAGTGCAGCCTGATTTGCTGCTCAGATCACGTTCTGGGAAAACGCCAGAGCTCTCTCTCTCTCTCTGCCTTTGCGCCTCGTGCCGTTACTCGTACGACAAATGGAAGGGTTACTGAGGCTCAGTTTTAATCACACGTAAACGTGGCACATTAGATGCGGCATATGGCACTGCAGTTGAGGGACCTGCATGCCTGTGTGTATTCAAACATGCAAAATGTATCATTATACCGAGGTATTTGGACTAATAAATAATTTATTTCAGGGTGATTAATGTTTGGTATATAACGACGAGCAATACCAATTATCTCAACAATTAAATGTATCATAATATACAACAAAGTTTTGCTGGCTGAAGGAAGGGAGGGAGGGAGGGAGAGACGGTCAAATCCAAAAGACATTATGGTTGCTTTTTTATTTTAAGTAAATGAAGCTTAATCTATCAAACTTGTTAACCAAACATATTTGCATATTTATATGAGAGCAACGTGCTTGGATGAGTGCATAAACAAGATATCACAGGGCTGTTGGTGGCAGTATAACCAAATCCATTGACATACCGTAGCAGACACTCTCCTCTCTAACACGTCGAGACAAGTAAGGGTTTCAGTCCGTCATATTCGCTACCTCCGATTATCACGTCTGGCTACGTACCGTGCGAATTAAGTTCAACATACATACATATTTCACATCCGTCACACACAGCTCTCATCTCGTCCCTTCACCGACGTTACCCTCTCATCCCCATCGGTCTCATTCCCAGTCATCAATCACATACTCTCACATCACGGATCACGTTCTCATCTCCAGCCACCTCCCTCCACACCGCGGGGGTTGCTCCCGGTCAACTCGGTGCAGGGATTGACGTCAGCGTGTAAGGGAGTAGGGGATGCCGATGTTGTGATGACCGTTACGGTACTTCTACGCTTCTCCTGCGCTTACCTTATTCGTCATAGTAGTAGGTTTTTACCCTTTCAACTGGTACAAAACTGACACCTTTATACAAGGCATCATGTTTGCAATAACCGCAACACAAGCAGTCAAAATGCAAACAAAAAGAAACAACTCTGATAATGGTAATGATATGCAGTGTCCTTGAAGTTGATTGGTCCACACTCGAGACAGCTTTCCTTAGAGCCTAGTCTCCATTGATGTTGGACCAGATGATGCCAAAAGGCGTACAACTCAAAAACAGCGCACTATCAGAGTATTGAGAGCTCGGGGAAAGCATTTACACTTTGAGACCTCCTTTACCAGTGGCAAAATATAGTAGTAGTTTTTACCCTTTACACTGGTACAAAACTGACACCTTTATACAAGGCATCATGTTTGCAATAACCGCAACACAAGCAGTCAAAATGCAAACAAAAAGAAACAACTCTGATAATGGTAATGATATGCACTGTCCTTGAAGTTGATTGGTCCACACCCGAGACAGCTTTCCTTAGAGCCTAGTCTCCATTGGTGTTGGACCAGATGACGCCAAAAGGCGTACAACTCAAAAACCTTACTCGTCTTCACAAATTTGCACTGACCAGCAGAGTGGAAGGTGTTGTCAAACAACCCCCACAATCTGCATGGCAGGAGGATTAATTCATCTAGCGGTGGACACTTAGGCATCTTGATCACCGAAGGTTTTGACTCTGCAAATCTCTTTGCATGTATGTACAAGTGCGACTTTTGTCAGACGAGATCTCTTGTTAAATCATCACAAACAAGCCCAAGGCAGCAACACTCATTAGAAAAAACACCAGTTTACGCATTGAAACTATTTTACATGCGGCAGTTGACCAAACGAAACAGAACTCATGGCATTATTACAATTTGGAGATGATGAAGGGGCACGCTTTGCAATCTTGCTTTGGAGACAAGTATGTATATACATGGGTTTTTTTACATATTGAAGAGTATAATGTAGTAAAACAGCTGGAATGTGCACACATGATATCATTCGCCGTGAAATTGGGTACAGAATTGTTTTTAAAATGTCAAATAGGCAGTCACTGAATATCACGTGAGTGATCCATCACAACGGACTAGGGCAATGCATTTTATCAAAACGTATTTTTTTTAAAATCTACGTTACTTTATAAGGCGATGTTTATTTTACAATCACCTTGATAAAACATGGGTATAAAATGAACAACTGACACAAATTAATAAGGTCTCCGTGTTGATCCCACGTGGCCTATTAATGGCAATGAATTGATGGTCTGAATTTGGTTGGTTTACCACGTCCTATGCTTTGATGCCTTTCTTTTCATGGCATTGGCCACTTGGGAGAAATTTAATTAGAGCAAATTTATGATTTCGACTTCAATTCCGTAGCAGATACTGTGTGTGTGTGTTTATAAGAGAGAGAGAGAGAAGAAACGACATTTGTGTTGTTTAATCAATTTAAATGCAACATGATAGCTAGCACGAGGTGCTGCACACACTCTGAAACGATATGTCAAACAAATATATGCGTATGGAAACTTGCAGGCGTCTTTGTTTTACATTGAAGTTTTCTCCAATGACTTTGAGAGGCCAGACAATCATTGAACACCCGGGACAGCTGTTTCAAGAAGTTTGCTGATCAATAGTCTAAAGTTGGCTCTGGAAACTTCAGCGCTTCTGCACACCGCGCTATGAAATCACGATGCATCATTACCCAGTGACTCCGTATCTCCTTCGAGGTGGAAAAATGGGAATGGGGACAGAATTCAAAGTAAAAAAATAGCAAATTATGCACTGTAGATTGCTAGAAAAGGTGTGGTCATGAATCAACGTAAATATGCAGATTACACAAAAGTAGAATGCACATCGTGTCATTTGTCATTTTATCTCGACATGATGTCAAGATGTGGGTAATATACGTGGATGGGGCGAGGTGAGTAGTGGAATTGTCAGGCGCGGTAGAGAAAGGTGTGAAGGGGGATGGGGGAGTTTGGGGCGGCAGTGTGACAATGTCAACTTGTCTGCCTCACACCAACATGGACCTGGGTTCGATTCCCGACTCGGGCACCTTTCTCTGTGGAGTTGATACTCTGTGGTTTTTTCGGTAAAGTCACGTAGGTAAAATTTTTTTAATAAATTAAATCACGTTTCGGGCGCAACACAAGCGTCCTTCTTCAGGTGGGGACAACTTAGTGAAAGCACAACCGCTTAAGTGTGACACTTTTTTACCTACGTGACTTTACCGAAAAAACCAAAGAGTATGAATCCTTGCAGTCACGAAAACTTTAAACCTGTGGAGTTTATCTTCTTGGTTCTTTCTCTAAAGTCCCGTAGAAGGTAAATAATAAAATAATAAAAATAAAACATAAAAAAATACAATTCTCACGACGTTTCGGCCACAACGCAAGCAGCCGTCCTCAGGTGAAGAACAGGTCTGTCGGAAAGACAGCGTCTGAAGGACGCTGTTTTTGGAAACATCGTGAGAATTGTATTTTATGTTTTATTTGTATTCTTTTATTTCCCTTCTACGCGACTTTACCGAAAGAACCAAGAAAATTAATCCTAGCAGTCACGAAAGCTTTAAATCGAAACCTGTGGAGTTTGTGTGTTCTCACCCTGTTCTGCACGGATTTCCTCCGGTTTCCTCCCATAGATAAACAAAATATAATGTAACTGCTATCACTCAAACATCCCATGTATATATTTGGAGTTTGCACGTTCTCCCCGTGCTGGTCATGTGGATTTTTCTCCAGGTCCTCCGGGTTTTCCCTCCACATTTATAAACATACATTTAGAGCGTTTGGCTGCTATAAATGTCTACATGATAAGCCACTTCCCTGAGTTATCATTTTTGATAGCCAGATCGCTTCTGAAAAATAGCTATACAACTCAGTGGGGCCTTGCCTGGTCAAAACAACATTAATAGTTTTCTAGGTAAATAAGCATACGATTAATAAACACGCTCGCAGGAGATAGCAATAGAACAATGGATTTTTCAACATGCCTGTGCAGAGCTTAGGGTTCATTTTTCTCGAGGATGGAATTGGCCTAATATCTCAATGCAGGACGATCAGTGAAAAGGGTCTCGAGTCTCAGGGAGGCTCGCCTAGGTAAATAAAATAATTTAGTTTTTCAAATTAATAATTACAAAAAAAACCTTTTTTATTTCTCAGGTAAGTCCCACTGAGCTGTATAGCTCTTATTTTTAGAAGCGATCTGTATCACAGATAATAGCTCAACGAAGTGGATAACTTTCATGTGGAAATTTATAGCAGCCAAATAATCTATACGATGTTTCTAAATCAATAATTGAAAGGGCCAACTGTACAGGCAGCTAACGAGAGGGAGTTTGAGTCATAATAAGAAGCCGAGGAGAATCAGTGGCTACCCAAAGTATTACATATGTAGTGGTTTCAATTGAGGCGCACACTCAACTTTGAGGCAACACTATTTATTAACAGGTAACAACCAACGTGAACACCATACACAACGTGGTGACCACCGTTCCTAATCTCACTAACACTCGGGGAATACTGCACAGCGTGACCAGGGCAGGTGACGGACTGCCTGGTCACGGCTGCCCTGGTCACGGACAATGATCGGAGAGACCTCTGGAGACTCGACGACGCTTATGGCGTCTTCATCCCGGGGTTGAAGAGCCACGCTCTCTGTTCACACCCCGCTTATAACTCCCGTGACGTGGCCGGCACCGCCCCAGGCCACGCCCCCCTTCTCGATCCTTCGAGAAGGTTCTGGGCTCCCAACCACGTGACCCCCAAGCTCCCCCCTGGGGCCCCTCGCCCCCCTTTATCCGGTCACGTGTCCTGTTGGGTTCACGCAGTGTCACGGCCTGACACGACCCCCGTGACACCCACCGACAGCACCCATACCGAGCCAACACAGTAGTGACGTCATGTCACTACACAAATATGCACGGCATATGACGTTTCTGTGTGTACCTGCCATGCGAACTAAGACAGATTTATTGACATGAGCAAATAAAATACGCGGGCCTCTTGTTTATTGCGCCATGAATATCAATAAAATATGTTTGAGCCCATCAGCCAATTGGCCTTCTATCCGGACTTGTTACCCATCATGTTTCGCAACGGCGCGTAATGCATTTTTATGACGTCAGGAAAGGCGGACCGCTCTGGCAGTCACCATGAAAGCCACTTAAGGGCCCGCAATTTTCATTGACGTCAATAAATTTATGTGACAAGGGAGCTCCGCAGGAATTGGGATGGAATGGATAGATTGATAACAAAAGGCGTTGGTAAATTAACACAAATCAGCACGGCTTCGGATCAATTAGATGAATTAAAAAGCTGTAAGTCATTGATTCAAATAATTCACAGCAGTTAGGAAAATAACCTGGGAAATCGGGTGGTCTGGGGGTGACAGAAACACCGGGACATGTCGTGGGAAGAAGAATATCTTACGGTTCCGAGAAAGGTGAGAACTATACATGTGAACGTATCGTTCTTGGGCCGTGTGTTATTACGCAAGTGGCAAAAAAACGGGACCTTTAACATCCCAGGAAAGACTTAGAGATTTCCCAGAGCAGCTGTCTCAACGAGAGGACAATCCTGGTAAAGCCAGGACAGGTGGTAACCCTGCTTTGAACAGATTCATATTGTGACCGACAGAAGTTAAAGTGGCAGATCACTCATTGGTAATTATGTTAAAGGGTAATGTTGTGAGTTATTTTTAAATGTTAACGTGTCATTTTATCAAGGGACGACTCTGGCTTGCTGTGGTCTGGTACTGCTTTGTTGTTGTTATAGTTGTTTTTGCTGCCATGCCCAATCTTGATTAAATCGTACTTATATAATTAACGTATTTATGATTTGACTTGCTAACCATTTTCTCTATTTAGCATTCCTTGCATTTTTTGTATTATTTGTTGCTGTAATTTACTGACCCGTTCACATTGGATCTCTGTGAAAAACAGCTTCACAGCTCTTCGGATTTCTCCTGCAGTCGAAACAAAGATTCTGAAATGAATTGTATGGTATTACACACAAAGTGCTTGCCACAAATGAACCACTACACATTGCTGATTTCGTCAAAGAACGTCAACTATCACGTGAACTCCAGTCACCCTCGCAGCGGCTTTAGACTCAGCGATCGAACAAAGACGGCCACTGCATCGCGCGCTTTCGGAAGTGCTTCTCGGCCGTCTGTAACACTCTTCCGTAGGATGCCACTGGAACAACGCACTTTTAAATCATCTAGATTGAAAACTCGTTTCTTTCAAACTGCTTTAGTGTTTAGTTGTCCTTCCCCTGCACCTCCGATTAGTACGGTTGGCTATGTACAATGCGAAAGAAGTTCTACATACATACATATAGTTGATGTCGATGCCGTGTTCAATCCTCGGTCTTTTTCCTCTCGTGTATGCGTCTTCTTATTTGTATTAACGCGCTGCTGAATATGCAAGTACAATACGTTCTACAAAGAGAACGAGATTTTAAATATGAATGCAATTCTGCGTATTATTTGTATTCCCACGTCTGCCGGATTTGCAAGTACAATACGTTTTACAAAGAGAACGAGACTTTAAATATCAATGAAATTCTCGGGACACGGAGCCACAGCATGCCGTGCAAATCCAAGCCCAAGCAAGCAACCTCTTCAGTACTTTTAGGTCTTTTGGGTAAAGTCACGTAGGTAAAAAATAATATATAAGGAATAATATAAATATATGCTTTCTTTATGGATCTTGGGAAGATCATATAATCTGGTTCTATGGTCTTCCCAAGATCCATAAAGAAGGCATTTATTTCTATTATTTCTTATATTAGTAAAATTATTTTATTTTTATTATTTCTTTTTTACCTACGTGACTTTACCGAAAAGATCTAAGAGTATGAATCCTTGCAGTCACGAAAGCTTCAAATCTAGAACCTCTTCAGTGACCCTGCCCACAGTCGCTCACCCTTCGAAATATAAAAACATTCCAACACGTGACATTCCGCCTCTATTCTAATGGCACGGTCCTCCGAGCACCCATCCACCCACCCCTCTCCCGTCATCTAGTGGGAGTTGACAGCTCCCTCTGGGCACACTGACTGTCATTGATGGGGACGTGCTAGTGGCCTAAGGGGCTTGCTTGGTGGTAAGCCAGAATGTGGCGATGGCGTGTGGGTGGATGGGTTCGTGGTTGGGTAGGTAAATGCCCTTCAAAACCCGCTAGTTTTTAAATCCTTTATATTAATATTCATGTTCTTAGGTTTTTTCGGTAAAGTCACGTAGGTAAAAACATTAAAAAGTAAAATAAAATAAAAATCACGACGTTTCGGAGGCAACACAAGCTTCCGTCTTCAGGTGGTACCGTCACAGCCACGACGGCTGTATCAAGTAAAATGGCTGTGACGGTACCACCTGAAGACGGAAGCTTGTGTTGCCTCCAAAACGTCGTGATTTTTATTTTATTTTACTTTTTTATGTTTTTACCTACGTGACTTTACCGAAAAAACCTAAAAATATGAATCATTGCAGTCAAGAAAGCTTCAAATCTAGGACCTTTATATTAAGTGCACTTGCTTGCTTGCTTTGCGCGCTTACGACCGTGCAAATCTTTCGGTCGTTTTTTAACTCACTTCCCGTGATCCAATCGAGCTGACATTTTGCACACAGACTCGTTGTGCGTGACAATTAATGTTCGTGAACATTTTTTTTCCAAAATTTTACACTTTTTAGGATTTTTTTTTATATTTAATTACCAATTGCTTAATGGTGGCAGGCAATCATCTGACCCATAGGTGGCAGCCATCTCAAGCCCGAGGACGAGAGGACTCTAGCTGCCACGCATATAAAGGTTTTATAGTGAAAAACTTTGTTTTTACGGGTTAATTTTTTTTCTTTCATTCCCAATTAGGTTGCGGATTCCTCTGTCCCCTCCCGAGAAGCGGCAAATAAGCACCTGGGTGAAAGTCTCACGAACCGAGAGATGAACGCTTTAACCTGCATTATAGCCGGCCTGGCTCTCGCTGAGTCGTAGGAAAAGATAAAAAATTAACCCGTAAAAACAAAGTTTTTCACTATAAATCCTTTATATGCGTGGCGGCTAGAGTCCTCTCGTCCTCTGGCTTGAGATGGCTGCCACCTATGGGTCAGATGATTGCCTGCCACCATTAAGCAATTGGTAATTAAATATAAAAAAAATCCTAAAAAGTGTAAAGTTATGGAAAATTCTTTTTCACGAAAATCAATTGTCACGCACAACGAGTCTGCGTGCAAAATGTCAGCTCGATTGGATTACGGGAAGTGGGTTAAAAAACGACCGAAAGATTTGCACCGTCGTAAGCACGCAAGCAAGCAAGTTCACTTAATATAAAGGATTTAAAAAAGGGAATAAAAAATGCATTAAAGACGGCGACAGATACGTTGGATGTTTTTACCACTATGCTTAACTTCACCGGGGTGTTTTTGGGTGGTTGTGCCGCATGCCGTTTGGCAATGATGTCCAACGTTTTAGCTCCTGGGGGGAGCTCCTTCAAGAACTGAGAGCCCCCGGCATGTGGAGCGAAACGTCGGACATCACGCCAAACAACTCGCGACATTTCCGAAAACACGCCGGAGAGCCGTGCAGCAGCAGCAGCACAGCCATGTCGACGAACGCAATTGAGCTGCACGGAAACATTTACAAAGCAATGGTGCCCAACCACGAGTGCTGAATGAGCAAATGCTTGTTGAAAAGGGCCCAGCGATAAGCAGTGCCGCTTCGCTATTTAATTTTAACTTTCACTTCTGTTAAACTTTGAATTTTTATATTATTTTATTTTTTATCGTGGACCAATTTGGATTTACGAAAGCGTATAATGTCTGAAAGGATCGTTAATAGTGCAATTATACACTTGGACGCGTCCGCGAGCCTTATGAAATTAGGCAGGCGTTCGGTGAAGGCGGGAGCAGGGTTAGTCACTCCACTGCTTTGTCACAATTGAGTGCAACATGAATCAATACAATAATTGGCAATACACGTGTAAACAAGGCTTCTGCTCCCTAACGCGAGCAGTGCACGCAAGGCGCAGAAGCGTTTTTGACAATTTATCCCGCGCGCCTTTCCCCGGGTTGCGCCGCGCGCCAGAGGTCGCAAACGGGTTTTGATTCCTTACCCGTATCCGGCCGCACCAGGGTCGCAAACGGATACCCGTACCCGGCCGTACCCGTACCCTACCCGTACCCGGCCGGGTCAAGATGAAGAACCGGTGAAGATCGAAGGCCAGCTTAGCTAGTCCCTGGAACTCCTCTGGTCGCTGCCCTTCTAAGGGCCGGCTTCGTGTGGCTGGTAGTTGGGATCTGTGCCTAGCCAGGGTCAGATCAGGTCGTCTCCTTGAGAGGACAAGTGGGAGAATAAGTGTGAGCTAGCCTAGGATTACTTACCCTTAATAAACGGGTGAAGGGGCCGCTACCTCTTCTGTTATACGCTGTACCTACGTAAGTGTTAATAAACGGGTGTTGCCTCAAGTTCGACCGTCCCTGTCGTCACTACACATGTGTACAGCCCTTTTTTGTCAATCTTGTGCTGGGTGAGGGCCTTCCCCCACGCCGTCTGGGTCATGAAGTCCATTTGACCGTACTTAACCGCGTTACTCAGTGCGCGTTGCTGCAGGCAGGAAGTCAGTCCATGCGCCAGTTACAATGCCCGCACTGTCCTCACCTGCCGAGAAAACTAACTCGGTTGTCACGCTGACTCCGCAGAAGAGTTTTGCACAAAGCGCCGTCGAGAACTAACCGAGCGGCGAGCTACAGGAGACTGACCCCGTGTCCGAGCAGGCGTTAAAAGGTTTCTCGTGATCGGCCGTGGAAACGTCTGGAGGTGAAAAATGCCTCCGGTTGCAGACGCATCTTCCCAGCGAGATGTTTCCGTAACCGAAGAGTAAACGTTTAGATATTTATTTAAATCCCAACCGCCAGAATGAAAGCATTTAAATGAAGGCGGGGAGCCTAGACGTGGGAGCATATGCTGTTGACTCCATGACTCTGCTTCGGTCGGAGCTCAAAATTGATTTTATTTTCATCTGCCAGTGCCTCGCTGCCTTTACGTACAAAATAAATACTCTGCACACTGTTTCTGCACAGTGTATTGAGACGCAGTCGCATTTTGACGCTGTATAAATCCAAATTGCCCTGTATTGATTGCACAATGTAGCTGTTTAATTTTAAGGACGTCTGCAAATGAAAGCCATTTGAGGTATGCCACGCATATTTTTGGAAATTAACCGACTGGTTTTCCCCCTAAATTTTGAGAAATTGTGTAACAGCTAAACGGGGAACCTCACGATTCAACTCAATGGTCGTTGCAGACTCCTTACTTCAAGCAACGGACACTGAAGCATCCGAACCTGGCACTGGCGGGTGCATTATGGCCACGCGGGCAGCATAAGTGATGTTTACATGAGCACAGACAATTTACTTATTAATGTTGTCACAGATGGCCGGTTGCGGTAGCTGGGTAATGAGCGTTTGGTGAATGTTGATATCAGTTGTGTGCACAAGGGGAAAGGAGCACATGGTAAGCACACACTCTAAATCACGAGCAGCAACATTTACCAGTTTTTTCCTGGGTGATTGACGATCTGCCTGCATCAACTATTTTACGGCTTTGCGTTTTAACATCCCTCTTGTAGCAAACGCTCAAATGTTTTCGGCGCGGCGCGAGGCCAAGTCGCTTGCCCCCCGTAACGCACACACACGTGCGCGTCGTCCCGTCGTGTTGAGAACAACCTCCTTTCTGCACGTGAGCGCTACGATACTGGGTGGTCACAACGCCGAGAGTTGCACGTGGCGCGTTTTGCCGCCCGTCGTGGAGATCTTGCGGTTTGAGCCCGGCAGCTGTGCCCCGCCGCCTGCATCACGGTGAATCATCCCGTGACGTTCTCCAAGAGAGGGCACGGCCATGTGCAGTGACGGACTGGGGCAAAAAAAAAATCGGCCCAGGCATTTGTAAACACACACCGGCCCTAATTCTGGCTATGGGTAATAATTATAAAAAATATGTTTTTGCCCGGGCAAATGCCCCGTGGGCCGATCCATTACCGAGGGCCGGTGGGGGCCGGCCTGGCCATGTGTGTCAGAATCGTGGTCTAAAGTGGACAAATGTTGTTAATATGACTCACAAATTACTTGATCCGCAAAAGCCACATGCAGCAGTGTCATTGCCGCCGACTGGCCGACGAATGCCCATTGTGCAGGCAGGTCATGCGTACGCCCTGTGCGGCACAGGGATACCTGTCTTTTGGCTAGATTGCAGTAGGGAATTGGAATGGTCGAGATGCGATGCGATGTAAGGCGCTTTGAGTTGCTGAGGCATTTAAGTAAGCATCCTTCACATGCCAATCCATATCCTGACACTGGTTACATTCGTTTCTGATGCCGATGACCATCAATATGCCCCTGAAGACACGGACCAAAACTTCACATGCAGCGCAGCTACCTCCATATGGAGCTTAGCAGAAGGGAGCAATAACCGAGTTCCGAGTTAAAGGAAATCTATTAGTCACAGGAGGTTGCTGCTCATATTTCCATCATCGTCGTCATCAGCAGCAGCGATTTTATGGCTCTTAATTAGCAGCGCGGCTCTCAATGCGTGGCCACGATGAACGTGAATACGTACAAGAGGCCAGCCAAGCTGGGCAAGGGGAAAACACACCGAACGTGAGAAAAAAAAACCCCCCACTGCTAGTAAATACACAATATTGTAGAAAAAAACTGGTTAATGCTGAAGCATAGGAATTGTCGTATACCGCGCATGGCAACATGAATCAGTATTGCCGGCCGTCAAAACGAAGCTGTTGGATTAAAGGCAGTCAACAGTCATCGTTCATAATGAAGTTTTTTTTGGGTTAGATCGCGTAAATATTAATGTGTCGTTAATCAACAGCCACCCGGCATAGCCAATTAGCGAAGCTGCTCAAGAAAACAATTGGCTGTGTCGAGTCGTGGTGGGTTAACGACACATTTATATTCTGGGTTCTTTCGGTAAAGTCATGTAGAAGGGAAATAATAAAATAATATAAATGTAAAACAATAAATATTTTCACGACGTTTCGACTGCAACACAAGCAATCGTCATCAGGTGTGAATTTCACAGTCGAAACGTCGTGATAATTTTTCTTGTTTTATATTTATATTATTTTATTATTTCCCTTCTATGTGACTTTACCGAAAGAACCAATAATATGAACTCCTGCAGTCACGAAAGCTTTAAATCAAAATTTAGACGCATTTATACTTACGCGATCTAACCCAACAACAAAAACCTTGATTACGATTAAAATATTGGTCGCGAAAGCCTACTATGTGTTAACCTCAAGAATCGTTACTCCCTTAAGGCTTGCCCAGAGCCCTCCCTCAGGGATTGCCCAGAGCCCATGAGCACTGATGCATAAACATCGCAGCATCATTTCAAAGGCAGCCGAGGAGTCGGCTTTTCTCAGCACCTAGGGAAGAAGATTTCACAAAGCAGGTCTGGCAATGGCTTCTGCCGACACGCTCACTGTAGATCGGCGGGACAATGCGAAAAAGTGTGCGAATGAGACGGTGGGTGGGTGGGTGGGTGAGTGGTTCGGTGTATATGTATCTATGTATGTTGAACTTCTTTTGCACCGTATGTGCTATTCGGAGGTGCGGGGGGAAGAACAGCAACAAACTAAACGCAAAAAAATTAACCCATGAAAAAAAGTTTTTCACTATAAATCCTTTATATGCGTGGCGGCTAGAGTCTTCTCGTCCTCTGGCTTGAGATGGCTGCCACCTATGGGTCAGATGATTGCCTGCCAGTATTAAGCAATTGGTAATTAAATATTTAATTTGTTTTCCCTAAACAGTGTAAAATTTTGGAAAAAAATTTTCACGAACATTAATTGTCTCGCACAACGAGTCTGTGTGCAAAATGTCAGCTCGATTGGATCACGGGAAGTGGGTTAAAAAACGACTGAAAGATTTGCACGGTCGTAAGCAAGCAAGCAAGCACGCAAGCAAGCGAACTTAATATAAAGGATTTAAAAATAGTTTTCAAACCTAGATTTAAAAGTGCATAGCTAAAGTGGCTTCCTCATATGGGAAGGAAGAGCGTTCCAGACGGCTGCAGAAGCGCATCTGAAAGCGCGCGATGCAGTGACCGTCCCCGTTCGATGGTTAGCCAAAAGCCGTTGCTGCGAGGATGACCGGAGTTTGTGTGATGGTTTATGCTGCTTTGTGAGTGGGTGAGTAGGTGGGCCAGACATCACAAACGTGTGAAAATTTGAAGTTGAGTGAGGGAGTGAGTGAGTGGATGAGTGAGTGGTTCGGTGAGTGGATGGGCAGTCGGAACACTTTGTGCTGCAATTCAGACTTATATCCCTCGGTTTAGTCAAACTTGGCTTTCACATCCCTCACCTCTTGAACACCGTATTGTGCCCAGCGGACCAGGCGCTGGATTTGTGAGGTACCCACTGATAGCTGCTGTAGGATAAACCAGGTTCAAATAAGAACCAATCTAGTTCAACATTTTGCTGTATTTTTGTGACTTGGTTTGCGGTGTTTTTAATTTGTCATTACGTTATTTTGCATGAAAATTGCATGAGCAAAGCATTAAAAATTTTGAAAGCAGACTATCAATTATGATGAGAAAATATGGGTCGTGTATTTTTTTTCTCTCAACACATTTAGAATGCATACCGACTCTGCGAAATGAAATTACACTAAGCTCCGTGTCGCCAAAGGACACGGCGAAATTAACAGATGGACTATTTAAAAATGGGGGTGCGTGGTCTGCCAGAAGTCTATGCACAGTTAAAAAAAATAAAGCATGACGTGCTCATTGTAGAATGGTGGAAATTTCAGAATCGTCCGCCAAGGGCATGGATATCAATAACCACCCTGATGCGTTGAAGCTGCGTGCTTGAGTTTGTTTGTGCATCTTCTTGGTTCTTTCGGTAATGTCACGTAAAAGGGAAATAATAAAATAATAAAAATAAAACATAATAAAATAATTCTCACGACGTTTCGGCCACAACGCAAGCAGCCGTCCTCAGGTGAAGAACAGGTCTGTCGAGAAGACAGAGTCTGACTCTGTCTTCTCGACAGACCTGTTCTTCACCTGAGGACAGCTGTCTTTCCGACAGACCTGTTCTTCACCTGAGGACGGCTGCTTGCGTTGTGGCCGAAACGTCGTGAGAATTATTTTATTATGTGTTATTTTATTATTTTATTATTTCCCTTCTACGTGACTTTACCGAAAGAACCAAGAAGATCTGTTAGTGCACTTTGTGAACATTTTGTACGGAAAATCCCATCGCATTGAGACCATTTCTATAAGCAGCGAGGCACAAACTCACCCGACTTTGCCGCAGCGTCCCAAGGAGTCAGGATTCCACGGTGCAAGAGAGCGAGCGAGCACACTCGCTCACCGCTTGCACTTCATATTCATTTTCTTGACACTTTATTTTTTGTCGCTTTCCACTGGGTACCTATTGTGGCAATTCATATGCCATTAAATCGCTTTCACAGTGCGGTCCTGTGATTTGAGTTATTAGCATTCATAGACGTATGAGAACATTGCTTTAAGCATTCGATGAGCTGAATAATTTGCAGTTCGCGTTAGCGGACACTCTCATGTAAAATACATTTTCATGGCATGCCGCAAGGAAAAAAAAACACAACTCGATAAAAACCTGACTGATGATTGGTCAATGACCCAGACAAAAAAAAACCAGCATCAAAAACAGATCGCCCTTGCAAACCAGGCAACGTGTCACCCTTTCCAATGGGTTTATTTCCTCTACTTGTTAAATAAAGGCTACTGACTAACCGACCTGTACGTGGCGATGTAAACCGATGCGTCTACGCGCGTGTCCATGCAATCGCTGAAATCTGTAGGCAGCGCGCAACGCACTCACTCGCTCGCTCGCCCGCGTTCCGGGAATGCGCTGCCAATACAAATGAAAAACGTTCCCCTTCCAGTTGTTCTCTTCACCACTGGAACCGTGTCGAATGTCTGACGTGTCAGGCCGGGCCGGCACTCTGGGGGGGAGGGAGGGTTTGCCGAGACAGGCCCAGACAAATCCCACGCAACGTCAAATACGTTGCATGGGGAGGGGGGGGGGGGCAAGGGAGAGTGTGGGGGGGGGGCGACGTCGCAATTACATTTCCCTTGGCTGTCGCGCTGAGCGGAAGGTGTAATGGAAACCGGCACTTGAAAGGAAACGCGTACAGGTTCTCACTCCTGGACAGGCTGCTGCTGCTTCCTTTCAAGCCCGTGACGATTTGCCAGTCATGCGATGCAAAACATTTGAAATTCGTAAGTTTCACGTGCGACTGGTTCACATCTTAATATGTAGAGGGCTCCATACTCTTTGTTTTTTTCGGTAAAGTCACGTAGGTATAAAATAAAATAAATTAAATCACGACAAGCGTCCGTCATCAGGTGGGACAACCACAGCAAGAAACAATTTCTGAAGTGGGCAAAGGGGGCTGTTGCAACAAGAGGCTATATAGTCGAGAGAAGGTGTGGGGGGGGGGGGGATCCAGGGAGGAGAGACAGGGAGGGTGAGGGTGTGGGGTAGGGGGAGTGTATGATACAAGTAAGACTCAAGCACAAGACTGCTGCACTGCACATTTTATTGCGGAACATTTTTGTTCTCCAAAAAAGAAAATAATGCTTATTCTTGCTCGATCACACCCATGTCAAGAGCAGGTGAAGATAAAGGTGCGGCCCTTACATTAGCTCGCTCGAGTCACTGCTGGTGGAAGGCTCTCAAAACGAGAGGGAGCTCTAGAGAGCCCCTCTTGACCTCCTCTTGCACGCTGCCGAGACGTCTCGGCCAAGGTGGGAGTGCCTACACTTTACCCCACCGTACGTGACTTGCCGATAGACTCGACTGTGGTGCAGCCATTCGTACCGCCAGACCGGAACTGGAATCGAACACGCTCCCCTCGATTGCAAGTGTGCTCACCATTACACCGAGGCAGCAAAGCCAACTCTTTGCTACGTACGGTGCAAAAGAAGTTCAACATACATGTGATTAATTTTCAGCTTTGTTCGTTTAATGTTGGTGCTTGTACCTGTCCGCCGAGGAACCGAAGGCCTGTGCATAAGCGTTGAACTATCGTAGCCGTGGATAGAGCCTGCGCTCGCCATCCTACTGTGCAATGGCACCGCGAGTCGGTGTTTAATGAACCCGTTTGGCCTTCCAAGCCATTACCATTATGCATATGTCAGGGGAAACAGTTTCTCACGCGGGCAGCAGACTACACAGACGGGGTACGTCAAGGGAAACAATGTGGAACAATTTTTCGAGATGGACGTTTCTGTTTTGTGAAACAGCTGTCAAGATCGTTCACACACCCAAATAATTGCGGTTCTACGGTCCCTCAATCAAGCGGTGACTCGGGTACGCGATGCTCTACAAAAGTAAAGTGAACACGGTGGGATGTTGGTGCAATGGTTAGTGCGCTGCGCTACGAACCTTGCGGATGTGGGTTTGATTTTGATGGTGTCTGCCAGCCGCGTCGTCCTTAACAAAGAGCGTTTTAGTTCATTGGGTTTTTTTTTTTACTCGGTGAAAATACCTCTTCTCATTCTCATTCCTGTGGCCACTGGCGAACGTGAGTGAAGAGGGAAACCTGAACAGGTCCTCGACCAAAATTCGACCAACCCGCACTGACCAGCTCGGTGAAGTAAAGTCAAACAACCGCCATGGTCCAACGCAGTGTGGAAGAGGCCCTCATTCATGCGTGGAACAACAAAGGGTTAAAATCTATTATTAATTTAGTGAATAACCAACAAATGAAAATAGGAACGTAATTTCGGCGGGCCCCAATTTTCAGCTAGGCCTGCTATAACCCCAATTAATCGCAAGCCAAATACCACATTCTCCCTAACTTACACCCCCTCAATAAGTAGCCGTGCTTTATTTAAGCCGCACGAATATATAATCCAAGAATACATTGGCGTACACATTTCCAGCGGTCGTCCCCCAAGGCCCATTGACTCACACCACGAACTCAACGCAGTTTTCTCTCGTGTCAAGTCGTATTTGATCGCACGTGTCACATCAGACACAGCAAGGCCAATCGTCAAGATAAACTTAAAAAAAAAATAGCCCTGCTATCTTTTGTTGTTGTTGTACGCGACTGCAATTACTGTTGGGACGCAGAACTCCCTGATTGCTAATCCCACCCTGATTGCTAATCCGACCGCCGTGGGAATGAGTGTCTGACGTGAACTCATTATTGGCGAGACCGTATTTTTGCATTGGGCTAATTATGAAATGCTAATGACACGCGTAGTGTAAACGACCGAGACAAAGATTTGTTTAAACAAATGAAGAATGTTTAAACAAGTTATTGCATTACGTTCATTCACTGCGTCGCGTAAAGGCCAATGTTTACCAAATATTGCCCCTAATCCTATAAGAAAAATCTGCCAAAGCAGTCTCTGAAGAATCATCTCCTGATTGTCATGAATGAAATGTCATCTTCTGTTGTGATTGGGTTTCTTCGTAATTTATATATATATTCCTTTACTCATTTAAACCACCTACATGCTGTGATGTAATGGCTATCACATTGGATGTGCAATTCAGAGGTCGGCGGTTTCATCTCAATCCCCCCCGCCGCCGCCACATCTGCCCACCCAGCAGTATAAATGATGGCTTGTTGGTCTACCACAGTTAGTCGCGTGTGGTGGCATAACGTGTGGGTACTCACTGGCCAGCTAGGAAAAGTAGGCCGAATACCCCGCAGGGCGGGGGTTCTCCCTCCAGTAAAGGCACTCTGGCAAGCAGTGGCATGAGCAAGCAATTTCAATTTAACACGGAGGCTTTGGCGACCAATATTATTAATAATCAACGTTTTTGGGTTAGATCGCGTTATTTATAAATGTGTCGTAACCCTCCACCACCCGACACGGCCAATCAGCAAAAAAGTGTCACGTTGACAAATGACAAATAGTTCACTGCTTTAGCCCACCGGTGTGTTGAAGCGTGAAACCACAACATTTAAAATTGTAAACTTTTTTGCTGATTGGCCGTGTCGGGTGGTGGAGGGTTATGACACATTTATAAATAACGCGATCTAACCCAAAAACGTTGATTATGAAGCAATTTCAAGGCCGCACCTTGATCTTTATATATTTTTGTTACTCACAAATTCAGCTGGTGCCAGCTTTCGAGTGGCATATTAGTGGTGTGTGTCGTAAAATGTGATGACTGTGCAGCCAAAATAATAAAAACTCCAAACATAGGATAAATATTTGCAGAGTCCATAATATAGGGTTTTCGGGTTAGATCGTGTAAATATAAATGTGTCGTTAAAACCGCCACCACCCGACACAGACAATTAGTAAGGTTTGTCACGTGAACAGAACATGCCAATTCGTTACTAGTTCAGCACACCGGTGTGTTGGAGACATCCAGTCAAATATTGCTGTCGCCTGATGAAGCTAGTTGTAATTACTGGTGAAAGGTCGTACTCAGATTTAAAATGTTGTGGATCAGCTCTCCAACACACCGGTGTGCTGTACGAGTAAAGAATTGCCATGTTTCGTTTACGAGACAAACCCTTTACTAATCGGCTATGTCGGGTGGTGGCGGGTTTAACGACACATTTCTATTTACGCGATCTAACCCAAAAAAAAAATCTATATTATAGATGATATTGGTCGCGAAAGCCTTCGTGTAAAACCGTTTGCCAAGTATTTTATTTCCATTATTACTTTTATTAACTTTTAATTTTATTTTTTACCTACGTGACTTTACCGAAACAACCTAAGAGGATGAATCTTTGCAATCACGAAAGCTTTAAATCTAGAATCGTTTGCCAAGTGTTTGTCGCAATGCACCTCATTCTTGATTATTACTCCGCAAGCTTTGCCACTTTGCACATCTGTTGCTTGTTTGGCTGGTTGCCTCAAGGCTTCTTGGGATGAATTTCTTTGAACTTCAGACCCGCGGAGATGAGGTTGTTTATGATGTTGCGCCATTTTCCACTTATACGGCGGCGGACGCAACATGAAGCCACATCCATTTTCCGAAATAGAAACAGTTCATTTCTTAGGCTCTATTCATTTGTCATTTTCGGGAACATAAAAGAAGCTTGCTGGTTAATCTGAAGGTCAAGGAAGAAAAACGACCGGGTGACATTTACCTTAAGCTTCGTCCTAGAGCAGCTAGCAATAGAGTCATAATTTACTGGGGAGAAAAAAAAATATATATATAGCAGACCTGTTTTGTGCATAGAGGAATCATTTGAACTCAAACCAAATTAGAGACATGCTAAAGTAATTTTTTTTCAAATTTTCTTGCTGTGGATTTCACACCTGATGATGATTGCTTGTGTTGCAGTCGAAACGTCGTGAGAATTTGTATTGTTTTTATATTTTTATTATTTTATTATTTCCCTTCTACGTGACTTTAACGAAAGAACCAAGAATATGCTGAAGTTACTTTTAATCGTGATCATTAATATACCTTGTGACCTATATTATGCTATGACCTACGGTTCGGATATTGTGAACAACTACAAAGTGTCCGAAGCAGAATACTGTAGTTAGAAGCGTCCTTTGAATTGCACGTTGAGACAGAAAGCAGAGTACATGGATTAGAGACATCGTATCTTGGAAGACAAAGGTTATACTTCGAGGTGTCACATTCATTTAATTGTGATAAGATCTTATAGGTAAGAGTGGCATGGACACAAAGAGTGACCAATTTAGAAGTAACAAAATGTTGCACATAGAAGAAGACACTAACGTGATGATGCAGGCAGTGATGAGACGTAAACTGGCACCGTTTTGACACATGTAGGATGGATAGCAACAATTAAATTAAAAGTGTGTTGTTCGGAAAAATGAAAGGAAACGGAAAGAGAGGAAGACGACATCAGAGATTGGTGCCAGAAATGTGTGGAACTACTGGAGCCGATTGGCACTACGAGACAGAAGAAAGTGGAAACAAACGGTGAAATGAGCAGTGGACACCTACGGGCTCTCTGCCCATGCATGGATCGTGATAATAATGATGATGTGTGATGTGAAGCGTGGCGATTTAAAAATGATTCATTAACGGTGAAATGTATTAACGGAACAATTAATCAACTTGATTCATTGATCAATTTTTTTGCTTTCACAGCGAGGTCTAATCTGCGATAATGAGGTCATGGGGTGGTAATGACAACAACAAAAAAACACCGAAAGTACAACAGGGAATTACCATCTCACTTTAGAACCAAAAACAACAGCTGACGAATCAACTACGGTAACATGTTTATCTCGCTAAATTTTATTGTATTAATCGCCGTTCGGCGTGTACTCGTGAGAACGATTGAGTCAAGGGATAATTTAAAGTGGCATCCGGTGGCATTACTATCTGCATCAGTAAATATTGCAACGACCAGAACGCGCACGTAGTTGGTGCGTCTATGAAGAGAGATGCTCGGTTCATACTGGTAGGAACCACCTGGTTCCACTAGCCCACAGTGGATTATTCTGTCCGTCCGTCCGTCGTGCATCCAAAAATAGGAGGGGTGGGGCTGGGTGGGGAAGGGAGGGTGGGGAGGGGCTAGGTGGGGAGGGTGGGGCTGGGCGGGGGGTGGGAAGGGTGGGGCTGGGTGGGGAGGGGCTGGGTGGGGAGTGGCTGGTCACCCCGTGGTGCCCTTATAAAACTCAACGTTTAACCTACTCACGCCGGCTTGTGCCCGCCTTCACAGTAGGCCATATTTGCGGAATACACCACGCCGCCGTTGACCTTGGCCATTGACCGAGCAACCCAACGTCCCTACCAGCTCCCTCCGCAGGAATGTGTTCTGAGTGTGCTTGGCCGGGTGTCTGTTGGTCGGGTGGCAATGTTGCATTGCAACTGCACATGCACGGCATTCCCTCGTTATTCACGAACTTGCCGTCCGCGATTCTGGCTCTCCGCGAAGTTGCTGCGCAAACTTCGTCTGTGTAGGAGCAGAAACGACATCACAACGATCATCTTCACCATCACCACTGCTATCGTCGTCAGCATCATTGTCAATGTATCGTTCTAATGCGCAGCATCATCGTGATTGAAGGTAAGTTCAATGACAAACTATGATTTCATACTTTCAAATGTATTTTATTTACTTTATATTTGTTACCATTTTTTCGTGTTATGATAATGTTCACGTATTTAATAGCTTTTCAATGTTTTAGTCAAGCTAATTCGTTAAGTCAATGTCATTATCTGCCAAATTTACAATTCACGAGCTTCTCTGGAGCGCATCCCTCGCGGACAACGAGGGAATGCTGTAATTCCAAAATTCCTAGCATGCATCCTGTCCATGCTTCTTTTATTCCATTGGTCTTTGTCGCTGTGTAGTCATTGATGACTTAAACTAAACTTAACTATTTTCTATTTTACCAGGTAAGGCCCACTGAGCTATACAGCTCTTTTTCAGAAGCGGCCTGGCCACAAATGATAGCTCAACGAAGTGGCCCATCACGTGGACACTTACAGCAGCCAAATACTCTAAACGCGTGTTGCTAAATGTGGAGGGAAAAACCGGAGGACTCGGAAAAAAATCCACGCGACCACTGGCAGAACATGCAAACTCCAGATATACAGGCGTCGGGATCTAACCCACGACGACTTCCTGTATAGCGGGCGAGGTAGTTAACATCTTACCACATCACCGCGGCGCCCAGAGACCCGCGACCTTGTTGACTTTCGTTTAATCTCTGAGCATCGGCATCCGAGCGGTGCCAAGCCACGGGCAAAAGGCATCAAATACCACAGACAGCGCATGGCGTGGCGTGCCGTGATATAGCCTCGTAGGGGAACTTTTGAATCCAAATAAATGAAGCAGAGGGAGACGACGTAGAAAATTCAAGAATCGGTGTGTGTCTGTATAGTTACTCAGAGGGATACACACACACATCGAAAGAGTCCGTGTCTGTGCAGTGTATGGGCACTCATAGAGCTATCCGCATACCCACGGAGTCCGTGTCTTATCCAAAGTGTGGAACATGCCCGTGCAGTGCCTCGTCAGTGATATGAAATGGACTGACGAGTCCAATCCTGGACTCCAACTCAGTAGTTCCAAAGCAGGTTGTAGACCTTTCATATTGTGAAAATTCGGTCACAGTTCCTATGATCACTGTTTCATTGCTTTTATGGCTTTATTTTGGTGATTTTCGATACGTTTTTTGGTTTGGCCATGTTTGTTTGTTGTAGTACAGAGTTAGACTGATGGCCTTGATCTAAGTTGTCTTGTGGTTGTTGTTGTTTGACTCGCATCCCACTGGGATTTTGCACATTTTTGTGTACGGTGCTTTTTCTGCAATATTTTATTGTCTTTTCTTGGATTTTCTGTTTGCACTCAGTCACATATTCACTTTAAGATGTTTTTGTTCTTGTTTTAGTTTTTTGTTTGTTGCGGTTGCACCCGATTAAAGAGCCGAATGGCTCACAGGGCTACACCTAATAAATGAACTTGAACTTGAAGGTCAAGGCGTCCGAGACGCATTTCCTGGTAAGACAGGACAATAATCAATGCGGAAGTCCAGAAGACGACACGAGCCGGCCGGCCGGTACATGTTGTGAATATGATTCGGCAAAACAATAAATAGTTGCGCCAGGTGGGGCGTGTGATGTGTAGGATGGGGGACGTGACAGAGACGGGCGTTGGAGTGGTCCCCACGAGTCTGACAACCGAGTGGAACAGATGGACACAAGAGCAGATGGTCGGGAGACTGTTTGGACAAATCTTGGTGGTCGCGTGTGTCGACTGTGCAGCAGCTGCGGGGTCTGGCCGAGGGTTGGCGATGGAGGTTGGTGAGCGCATGGCATGGTAGCGTGGTGTGGTGTGGAGGTGGTGTGGAGGTGGAGGTGGCGTGGAGGTGGAGGTGGTGTGGAGGTGGTGTGGAGGTGGTGTGGAGGTGGAGGTGGCGTGGAGGTGGAGGTGGTGTGGAGGTGGTGTGGAGGTGGTGCGGAGGTGGAGGTGGTGTGGAGGTGGAGGTGGTGTGGAGGTGGTGTGGAGGTGGTGTGGAGGTGGTGCGGAGGTGGAGGTGGCGTGGAGGTGGAGGTGGTGTGGAGGTGGTGTGGAGGTGGTGTGGAGGTGGTGCGGAGGTGGAGGTGGTGTGGAGGTGGAGGTGGTGTGGAGGTGGTGTGGAGGTGGTGTGGAGGTGGTGCGGAGGTGGAGGTGGTGCGGAAGTGGAGGTGGCGTGGAGGTGGTGTAGAGGTGGTGTGGTGTGGAGGTGGTGCGGAGGTGGAGGTGGGGTGGACGTGGTGTGTAGGTGGTGTGGAGGTGGTGTGGAGGTGGTGTGGAGGTGGAGGTGGTGTGGTGTGGAGGTGGCGTGGGGTGGAGATGGTGTGGAGGTGGAGGTGGTGTGGAGGTGGAGGTGGTGTGGAGGTGGTGTGAAGGTGGAGGTGGCGTGGTGTGGAGGTGGTGTGGAGGTGGAGGTAGTGTGGAGGTGGTGTGGAGGTGGAGGTGGTGTGGAGGTGGTGTGGAGGTGGTGTGGAGGTGGAGGTGGTGTGGAGGTGGTGTGGAGGTGGAGGTGGTGTGGAGGTGGAGGTGGTGTGGAAGTGGCGTGGTGTGGAGGTGGTGTGGAGGTGGTGCGGAGGTGGAGGTGGTGTGGAGGTGGAGGTGGTGTGGAGGTGGAGGTTTCGTGGAGGTGGCGTGGTGTGGAGGTGGTGTGGAGGTGGAGGTAGTGTGGAGGTGGTGTGGAGGTGGAGGTGGTGTGGAGGTGGTGTGGAGGTGGTGTGGAGGTGGAGGTGGTGTGGAGGTGGTGTGGAGGTGGAGGTGGTGTGGAGGTGGAGGTGGTGTGGAAGTGGCGTGGTGTGGAGGTGGTGTGGAGGTGGTGCGGAGGTGGAGGTGGTGTGGAGGTGGAGGTGGTGTGGAGGTTTCGTGGAGGTGGCGTGGTGTGGAGGTTTGTGTGGAGGTGGAGGTAGTGTGGAGGTGGTGTGGAGGTGGAGGTGGTGTGGAGGTGGTGTGGAGGTGGTGTGGAGGTGGAAGTGGTGTGGAGGTGGTGTGGAGGTGGAGGTGGTGTGGAGGTGGAGGTGGTGTGGAAGTGGCGTGGTGTGGAGGTGGTGTGGAGGTGGTGCGGAGGTGGAGGTGGTGTGAAGGTGGAGGTGGTGTGGAGGTGGAGGTTTCGTGGAGGTGGCGTGGTGTGGAGGTGGTGTGGAGGTGGTGCGGAGGTGGAGGTGGTGTGGAGGTGGAGGTGGTGTGGAGGTGGAGGTGGTGTAGAGGTGGAGGTGGTGTGGAGGTGGCATCGCACGCCTTGACCACGATGATGATGATGGCATCTTGATCTTGAGCCATATACACACCAATTAACTTTCCGTTTCCATGGTTTTTGGACTCGGCCCGACAGTCAATAATTATCGTTTCGACGTGTCAGCCTCCGACGCGCGTGCACGCAGGCATTGGTCTCGTGAGCCATCCAGTTGCTGCTGATGCTGCATTAATGGGTGGCAAGAGCTGTCGTGGAAGTACAGAGAAATTTCTCATTTACAAGTTTACACCGAGGAAAAAAGCGAAGGGGGGAAAACATAGCAGCAGCAAAACACGAATTGTGAAGCACATATCAGATCATCAAACGGGCCCTAAAATAGTGTGTGTGTAATTAGTTGAAGTAAGGAAGCAGTCAAGACATTTATAAGAGTTTCAAACGAGGAGCTAGGCATGGTGGCATTGGCTGCCTTAAAATAACAAATAGAATGTCGCTGTGTGAGTTAGTGTAGAATTGCTCTCTTTGTAAATCTGCTCTCTCTGGAAATCAAAGTGCCTTTCTACCCATATAATATGTACAAAACATATCGATACAGTAGAGTGCTAATTTGTGTCTATCTGTGTGTATGCATTAATTGACGCCCAATGGGAACAATGCATACCATGCGTGGAGTAAAATCACAAAGAATGTGCCCAATCTTCTTGGTTCTTTCGGTAAAGTCACGGAGAAGGGAAATAATAAAATAATAAAAGTATAACATAATAAAATAAAATAAATAAAATAAAAAATTCTCACGACGTTTCGGCCACAACACAAGCAGCCGTCCTCAGGTGAAGAACAGAGCTGTCGGAAAGACAGCGTCCCAATGAACACCGCCAGGCTTGGCAGCGTATATTTAAGCTGTCGGAAGAGGAGAGCGCCTTGACAAAGGAGTTTACATATCAACAGCGGAATTAAGCATATTGATGTAAAATGCAGATATGGGATTAGTCGCTCCTTGTGGAATGTGTAGGTGGTGGGGCGGGGGTCTCAAAGTCATATTATGCTAGTGCATTATGCAGGGTTAGCAGTGATAAAGGGAGGAAGTAGGATTAGCATTATGTTCCTTTTACGTGACTTTACCGAAAGAACCAAGAAGGCGCATTTTATAATTATGTATTTCACGGGCAGCTTAATTGCAATGTCACAACGGCGCTTGTGCGTTACGGCATGCGGCCGAATGATAATGATGGGATAAATGGCATCACTAATTGGTTGAGCTATTTGTCCACACACACACACAGTTGAGAGGTATGGGGGGGGCAATCCCCCCCTCCCCCACCCCCCAAAATGAGACCATGAAAATTGGTATTTAGTTGATATTTACTGGGGTAAAATACATTGAGTGTGTTTTTTTATTAACACTTACTACGGCCTTATTTGAGAAGGTTCAAAATGGGTAATCATGCACCATGAATACATGTGGTGAAGGTAATGGGGAGTTTTTCTTTAAAATAAGGATTTGGTGTTTAACAATATAACATCAAGAAAAAGATGATTTGCAACCCTTTGTCAACCTGCGTGTGTGTGTGACCAGATTTGTATAACTGTGTTGATGTCAGGCACAACTTTTGGCTGCGTATTAATTTCCAGGGCGTCTTATGATCCAGAGAATACGGTAACATTGTATTTATAAACATTTACTGCGTCATACTATAAAACACGATTTTTTTTATTTTATTTTACCAGGTAAGGCCCACTGAGATATATAGCTATTTTTCAAAAGCTACCAGGCCACAAATAATAGCTCAATGAAGAGGCTCATCGAGTGGAAATGTATAGCAGCCAAATAATATAAACACGCGTTGTTAAGTGGAGGAAAAAACTGGAGGACCCAGAGAAAAATCCACGCGACCACGGGGAGAGAGACACGCAAACTCCAAATATACAGCAGGCGTCGCACCCACGACCTCCTGTATACGAGGCGAGGTAGTTAACATCTCGCCACCGTGGTGCCCCTTAATTACAGTATATATACAATACATCATGTACTGTAATTAATGTTTTATATAGATTTCCATATTTTGCACTCCTATTGTTTTTTCTGCTATTGTTTGTTGTTGTAACTTTCTGACCCTCCCAATTACTTGGAGGTCTGTGAAAAAAAGCTTCACAACTCACGGGGTTCCTCCCACAGTCTGAAATAAAGATTCTGATTCCGATCATTGTTAACGATCACACGCGCGAATGGAACAGCCATCGTATCTGCGCGTAGCGGAAATTAGGCTGGACACATTTGGTCAGAGGAATTTAATATTCACCGGAGAACATCACTCACTGGCTTAAAACATCCCACCGTCGTGTTCAAATTATTGCTGGGGCCATTTGTCTGGCTGAAACAACATAAAAGATTTAATCCTCGTCGTGAGTTGCAGGGATAGGTTTTGAAGGTGTCATTCCATCGCTTGAAACGTCGTGAGAATTATTTTATTATGTTTTATTTTTTTATTATTTCTATTCTACGTGACTTTATCGAAAGAACCAAGAAGATGAATCCCTGCAGTCACGAAAGCTTTAAATCGAAATTTAGTGTTAACTAATTTGATTGTCAATCAATATCGTTACAATCGAGGTAATGTAAAGATTAACGCTGCATATTATTTCCGGATAAGACTTTTACGTTAATAAATGTAGAACGCTGCACATTGTTGACAATAGAAGGACTTAAGTCAAATATAATTTCCTCTACGATACAAAATCTACATTGATGTGACAATTGAAAGAAGTTCACTTTTTGAAGTAGATATAAAAGAAACTTGGTTATGTTTTTATTTTATTTTATAAAGCACGGGACGTCTTTATGTCCATCGTTGGTAACCTTACTAATAATGTAGATTCATGTGTGAAATTTATTTTTATCTGTATTCCAGTAAGAACGTGCAACGATCAGATTTGTCGACGAGCTCCCTGCAAAGAAATCCATTCCACAAAGTTGTGCCGCAAAACGAGCGATAAAATTTGGGTAACGTTTCCCTCATACCAAGTACAATAAAAAAAAAAATCTCCTCGAAGATGACATATAACAGATTTTAATTCAATTGCTGTTACTATTTAAACGAAGGAATGGAATAAATCCGAGAGGAGGGCAACCGTGGAGATGGAGCAATGAATTCAGTTTGTGTGCAGTAGGTTCTGTAGGCGGATTGTAACGGCACTAGCGCGTGACAGTCGGTAGCAGCTTGGGGAGGAAATCATCCAGCAGTGGATTGAACATGGCAACTGCTCATGATGCTGAATTAAAGCACTCCCCTTTTCAACGTTGTGGATTCAGCAAACGCAAAAGGGTGACGCGCTGTATATTTCGACTACGTGCATAGCAGTTTTGCGTTTTATTTGCAAATACGCCGTGCTGGTGATATGTTTTCAAATTGCCTTTTTAGTGAATCGTGAATGGAATGAATGACTCGATGCGTCGATTGCCTGTCTGGCTGTCTGGGTGGCTGACCGGGTGATTTGGATGGACGACTGCGAAACGAGCTCCTGTGCGTGCCACATTACTAAACATAGCGACAGCTTGAAGCGCCGCGCACAGACATGGCAGATAAATGGGTGACATTGTTTGAATTTTTTGTTGAGTGGAAGGTTGCTGGTTAGTAGATTCAAACACTGGCAAGGGAAGATGGACATTCCGGCGGTATTATTAATGCCCCCCCCCCCCTCCCGGCAGCCGTGGGCGTTAAGAGTAAAGGAGCATCCCTGCAGTTGCTTGCTCACGCCGCTGCTGGCAGAAGGACCTTCGCTGCAAGGTCGTCCACGCTGGCCAGACATCTTGGAAGAGGTGGCAGTGCCCCACGCTTTACCCCACTATCGGCGAGCCGGTCATACCGCTGGATGGACAGAGACTCGCACCGTCGTTTCTACTGCCGCGCCGAGAGAACGGGTCGGATGCCCGCCGAGTTGCGGGTCCAAGTGCGCAAACTATTCGCATCACGGCAGCGTCCGTCACCAGCACCTCTGATGAGCACGGTTGGCCAGGCACGGTGCGAAAGAAGTTCAACGTACGTACATGCAACAGCCGGGGCGGTTGGTAAAATAACGATTTGTTAAATTTCGATTTAAAGCTTTCGTGACTGCAGGGATTCATCTTCTTGGTTCTTTCGGTAAAGTCACGTAGAAGGGAAGTAATAAAATAATTAAAAATGTGGCCGAAACGTCGTGAGAATTATTTTATTATGTTTTATTTTTATTATTTTATTACTTCCCTTCTACGTGACTTTACCGAAAGAACCAAGAAAACGATTTGTTAATGGAGATTGAAAGTTTGTCCACAAGTAGACTCGTCTCTGTTGTTCTCTCTCTCGACACCAGCGACCCGTGCACCAATATTGGTACGGGCTCAACAACGCGACCGCCGGGTTGCAAAAAGAAATGTAATAAAACAATAACTTTAACTCGTTCTAGAAACATTAATCGCCCATCATGCATTATTCACATGCGATTAAAGTTAACTCATGCCCACCAATCCCCCCCCCCCCCTCCCGCATACAATGTAAAGTTTTCACGGTGCAGTTATGCTAATTTGCTCAGTTCAACTTTCGGTCACAGTGAACTCCGTTCACGATCCCTTGGATCTGGTGAAATGAACACCACCTGCTGAGAACTGCCACTTAGTGGAAAGTTAGCCACGATTGCCCTTTGGAGAGACACGGCATTATCATTTCTGCACTAATGTGGAACAGCACCAACAGAGGATAAGGACTCTTTTTCTCTCATTTTGAATTCATATATATAAAGGAAAAGGTTTAGCCCTTTAATTGCTCGCGTCACGTCCGACAGATGAGCACCCACGATGGTATTTTTGGCCTCCTCTTACACACGGGCCAGTTATCTTGAAAGCGGTGGGAACACCCAAACCATACCCCACCACACACGACCTGCCGATCGACTAACTGTGGTGCACCTATTAAAACGATGAAACTAAAACTGTTCAGCCTTTTTATTTTATTTTACTAGTTAGGGCCCACTGAGCTATGTAGATTTTTTTTTCAAGAAGTGTACTGGTCACAAGTGTCCCCGTTTAACGAAGTAGCGTATCATATAAAAAATTGCATAGCAGCCAAATACTCTACGTGTATGTTTTTAAATGTGGGGAGAACGTACACACTCCAAATATACAGGCGTCAGGGTCGGGATGGAACCCACAGCCTCCTGTATATCAGACGAGGGAGTCAACATCTCACAGCCGTGGCGTCCCCACCGTTGAGCGGACAGAGATGTGGACATTTAAGAGACCTGCACCATGATTTCAACTGCTCTGCCGGGATAACTAATCCACAACTCTGGATTGCAAGTCCAGTGTGCTAACCAGGATACCACCTCCTATTAGCACGGTTGGCTACGTACGGTGCGAAAGAAGTTCAGCATACGTACCAGAGCAGCATCGCAAAACTGTATGTAGCTGGCATTATTGTTCGACTATTCTGACAATGTGCAGACGTTCCATTTGCAGTGCGCGCTAAACGGCGTAGCGTTGAATATGCTGATGTACAGAAATCGTATTACCATCCAATTAGAAGTGGGTAAAAAAGAAAAAGGTGGAATTAATGACCTGCCATTGACAGCGAGCCTCCCAAGGAGGTGTGAAACTCGTTGAATGGTCTTTGGTGAGCGAGCGCGGGAGTTTGGAGGAATGATGCCAGTGTCACAATGGTGGCAGCAGCGAGATAAGCGTACTCACCTTTATCTTGTGCCGTCAGGCTGCGTGCGGGATGAAAGTTGCAACCAGCCACGACGCGAAGCCCCCCCCACCCCGCTCATCTAAAAGTCGCCTTGCTCCCCCCCCCACACCAACATTCGCGTCCACTCAAAACTTTTTTTAGGTAATTTTGTTTTGCCAATGCAATTATTTTTCGTAATCTGCCGCAGGCATATTATTTGTGGGCAATTCCAGTAAAAGGGAATTCGGCGGGACAGTTTTTTTTTATTACCGCGTGTGCTTCTGCCAAGTTACCCCCTGACCCCCCAGTGTTGTGAGCCTGCCATAAGCATAACACTACCAGAGCAGGTGCTTGTGAACGGACGGCAGAAACATCCTGCGTGTTGCACGTAATTTCAATCTGTTTTTGAAGACCTTAATTAATTTCGAAGAAACTATCCGTGAAGTGGTTACATGTCTTGACTTAAAGCTTTCGTGATTGCATGAATCCATATGCTTGGGTCTTTCGGTAAAGTCACGTAGATAGGTTCAAAGAAAATAATCAAAAGCAGAAAACTACGACGTTTCGATCGCAACGCAAGCAGTCGTCTTCAGGAAGAAAAAAAAGCCAACAACTGGCGTTGCGAATCGAAACGTCGTAGTTTTCTGGTTTTGTTTTGTTATTTTCTTTGAACCTATCTACGCGACTTTACCGAAAGACCCAATAATATAGTTACATGTCGTTGCTGTTGTTGTTTTGTGGGTCAGATGGTGTTATTTGAGTATCACAAATGAAGGAGTAAAAAATTAACCCGTAAAAACAAAGTTTTTCACTATAAATCCTTTATATGCGTGCAATCGGTTTTATTTTATTATTTATTTCTGTTTTTCTTGAGTAAGAGTTTCATTTGGCCACAACCCAGCCCACATTGGTCTTTGAAATGGGCGGCTAGAGTCCTCTCGTCCTCTGGCTTGAGATGGCTGCCACCTATGGGTCAGACGATTGCCTGCCACCATTAAGCAATTGGTAATTAAATATAAAATTTTTTCCCTAAAATGTTGAAAATTTAGGAAAAAATTTTTCACGAAAATAAATTGTAATGCACAACGAGTCTGTGTGTAAAATGTCAGCTCGATTGGATCACGGGAAGTGGGTTAAAAAACGACCGAAAGATTTGCACGGTCGTAAGCGCGCGAGCAAGCAAGCAAGCAAGTGAACTTAATATAAAGGATTTAAAAATAGAAGAGAGAGAGAGAGAAAACGGCACACTTCACCAGCTCGGGGCTGACGTGAACGTCTGCTTGCTTCGCGGGAGGACTGTGAGATGCACGCCGATGTGGCCAGCTCATGGCTTAGACGGAGCTCCGTTTGTGCATTTGAATTTGTCACATTTCCGTGAGCTCTGCCCCGAGTACACATGTTTTCTTTCTCTCAAACTTGTGCGCGCAAGGCTAGAATGAGTACCTGATGTAGGCGGTGGGTAAGTGAACATCACCGCCGTGGTGAGACAACGAAGGCAGCCGGGCGTGGTGCTGGCCACAGACACCCCGCGTGTTAGACTGATGGCCTTAATCTAAGTTGTCTTATGGTTGTTGTTGTTTGACTTGCATCTCACTGGGATGTTTGCACACAGCGTTGGTGTACGGTGTTTTTTTCTGCAATATTTTGCTGTCTTTTCTTGGATTTTCTGTTTGCACTTAGTCACATATTCACTTTAAGATGTTTTTTGTTCATGTTTTTGTTTTTTGTTTGTTGCGGTTGCACCCGATTGAAGAGCCGAATGGCTCACAGGGCTGTACCTAATACATCAACTTGAACTTGGGTGCTTCAGTGGAGGCCTTCGTAGGTGCTGTGACTCGCTGACGACACTTGCCACAACGGTCCGTTCAGGCTACACATGGGGATCGTTGTCTTTGTGTGAATGTGAGAGAGTGTGTGAGTGAGTACACGTCTCTCTGTAGATATATATTTTTCTGTATGTCTCTGTACATTTCTCAGCAAAAAAAAAAACTTTTTTTCAGATCATCCGAAATATTGTATCTAGGCCTGATGTTTTGGATTGAGCAGGACATTGGGAACATATCCTTCAGTCGAGAGGCGTGCAATCTAACAGTGGGATGAGAACGGCGAGGATGGCGCCAGATAATTAACCCGTCACGTGTTATACCTCTTCTCTCAGTCGGATGCCAGCACGACGCGATTGCTCATCCGCAAATCGCAGACGGTGCCCATTTATCCGGCACACGAATTTTTACTGCCTCCCTCCCTCCTTCCCGACCCTTTCATCCTCCGTCCCTCCCCTCCCTCCCACCCTCTCGTGATATCAGCGGCGTGGGGGCTGCAACGTTCGCAGTCGGCTACGCCTGTCTGCTGCACACACGAGTCCTGCGGTTGCTTATTTGCAACCGAAATTCACCAGGACGGTCGCCGCAACTTCACATTAGGTGCCACAGAGCTGTATGTAGAACTTCTTTCGCACCGTACGTAGCCAACCGTGCTAATCGGAGATGCGGGGTGGGGGCAATAAATGAGTTTTCAATCTAGATGATGATTTCAAAGCGCACAGCTCCAGTGGCTTGCTAATATCGGAAGGAAAGAACGTTCCAGACGGCCGCAGAAGCGCACCTAACAGCGCGCGATGTGGTGACCGTCTTTGTTCGATCGCTCGTCAAAAGCTGCCGCGAGGTTGACCAGAGCTCGCGTGATGATTTATGCAATCAGAGGTGCGGGGGAAGGACAATATACGAAACACCAAAAAAAAACTGAAATTAGTTTTCAATCTAGACGTTTTAAAACTGCATAACTCCAGTGGCTCCCTAATATCGGAAGGAAAGAGCGTTCCAGACGGCCGCAGAAGCGCACCTGAAAGCGCGCGATGCGGTGACCGCCTTTTTCCAATACTGAGCCAAAAGCCGCCGCCGCTGCGAGCCGATGTGCACTTTTCGCTGCTGCGAGCGGATCTTCACACTCCGGACGGAGCTAGCAAACCCCTCGAAGCCGGACCACCGGCAAACGCGATTGAATCGTGGCCTTGAAATGGACAGCAATCTTGGAGCCGCCCTAGTGACGCGTGCTCGGAGTGCGAGCATTGTGAAATTGCATCTCCCGAGAGGCTGAGAATCGCACCTCTGTCTGCCTCAACACCAAGCTCCCACTTTCCGTTCATCGTTATGGAAAACAATGGAAGGGTGATTGTCAGTTGCTGGGATACGCGTGGCAGCCTCTTACACAGCAGGTCTTATATATCTCCATATATATAGAAGGCAAAGTTGTGAATATGTGTGTCTGTTCAAGGTTTCTGTTTGGTGTTTGAACATCTTAACACCTGTTTTATTGATAATACAGGGGGGGGGGGGGGGGTTGGGTTAAACCACGTACATATACATGTGTCGTTAAACCTGCCACCACCCGACACAGCCAACCTGTTTTATTGCCGAGAAGAGTGAAACCTATTCTAATTTTTGCACAACTTTGAAACTCCATTGGAACCTCATTTGCCAGTAAAAAATATGATAATTGTTTTTTTTTACCCTTTTATCTGGCAACAAAACTGACACCTTTTTTAATGCAAAAAAAAAAACAATTATCAACTTTGAAACTGGCAAACAGGTCCCATTTTGAACGTTTTCTCTTCGTCCATCGAGGGAGCGTAGACTACGCCGCTGTACGATATGGTCCATAGTTTGTGCTGCGTGTCCGTCCACAATTGCACTGCTATGGCTCGCCTTTCATTTTCCATCGTGGAAAGAGACGTGCGCAGCGACCTGCTGATGTTCTTACACGGCTGACGGTTCCACCGGGTGTCGTCGAGGTTTTGCCGAATCCCAGGGGGGAGGGGGGAGGGTGGTGCGGTGATGGTTGGCTCTCGAACGAGGAGGTGTTTAACAATGTGGACGTCCACGTTGCATTCACCCTCTTCGCCAACTTTGCTCAATATCTGGGTGAAATATTGAACGTGTTGATAAAGTCAATGTGCAGCGCTGTGATTACCATCTCACACCACGGCTGGTGTAAGGGCCTCTCCGTCAGAGGGAGCTCTAAAGCCACCCTATAAGTGGCATGGCCTACTCTTCCATGCTGGTTTAAGGTGCTCGATATTATTAGATATGATGGTTTATCTTCTTGGTTCTTTCGGTAAAGTCACGTAGAATGTAAATAATAAAATACAAAAAATAATACATAATAAAAAAGTAAATTTTATTATTTTATTATTTACATTCTACGTGACTTTACCGAAAGAACCAAGAAGATGAATCCCTGCAGTCACGAAAGCTGTAAATCGAAAAATGGTGGTTTATATTTGGGTTTTTTTTGGTCAGTGCCAATTAGAGCTGTGCACGCACCGTTACCCGACACAGCCTAACAAATCAAGTTGTCACCTGCACAAATTTGCCCATTGATTTTTCTTTTCAGTAAAGCTGTCATGTTTCAAATTTTACATAGATACGTTTCGCTGGAGATTCCAGCCGCCACCGACATAATCCGTTTGAGCTCTAATGGACGTTATACCTACACGATGTAACCACGAAAAAAATAGTCATGAATCATAATATTGGTCGTGAAAGCCTATCTATTATAATTATTGTATATATATGTAGTTTACAGCTCTTTGTAAATCCACTACTGGATGAAGGTGTCCCTGTGCTGTGTCGGTTATGGAGGTTAAACCAATTCACTTTCCGTAAGACGATGAGAAGCTCAAGTGACAGAGAGTTGTCGAGGTTGTTTGACCGATGGGGGGGGGGGGGGGTTGGTGGTGTCGAGTACCAGTTCATATATCACCCTCCCCTGAATGGTAGCCGTGGCTAGGAATCAAACGCTGATCGCTGGGTTCATAGCGCAAATTCACTGCTCCAACGCTCCATTGCTCATATTCTTAGGTTTTTTTCGGTAAAGTCACGTAGGTAAAAAATAAAAAATTAATAAAAGTAAAATTAAATAAAAATCACGACGTTTCGGAGGCAACACAAGCTTCCATCTTCAGGTGGAACCGTCACAGTACGCTTACCTTTTTGTCATTTTTATCATCACACAGTCATGCATTTCATTTCCCTCCAATCAACTCAAGAGGTCTTCACGGGCAATTCCGTTGAACCTATCGCGTCCTTCCCTCTGTTAGAACCCAACAGCTCTTGCACTTGCGTTGGCACCCCACCTGCAAGGTCTCCTCTGACAGCAAGTCACCATCTGGCTCTCGAGCTGGTCACAATCCTCTGAGTACCACGCCCTTGCCTTTCTCGGTAACCCCCCCCACCCACCCACGTTGTGGTAATTGACATTGATGAGAAACCGTTGTCTCGAAGATATATATGTGTATACGTATTCAGGACGCCGTTGCCTGTAACGTTTCGTCCGTTTCAGTACGTTCTGCATGTGTGCTTGCCTGCAATGTTGAGCTTCTGTTTCGCGCCGTACGTAGCCAACCGTGCTAATCCGGAGGCGAGTTCCAAAAACAATCACCAAACTAAACCGGGGGGGGGGGGGGTTGGGGGGGAAGTAGTTCGACCAAAACGGTGTCCAGAGAAAACCCGCACAACCAGAGGGGAAGAACGCTCAAAACCAAATAGGTGTGGCAACCTGCTTGCTTGACTGCTTCCTGGAAACAACCTCGCCGCGTCCCGCCGGCGGGCGTTGCGTTCACAACGATCACCGACTGATCCGCTCATCCCGCCTAAGACTTGCACGCCGGCGGGTGTGCGCACCGGTTTTCCGACGCAACTTCGCAAACGCTCGGAAGTGAACGATGAAGGTCGTCGCGTGGATTGATTTATTAGTTACTTAGGCGACGATGGGGAAAACGCCGGGGGTAGGGGCGACGAGAGGTTGTGTCGGTGGAACACGCGAGTGGAAACGGTGCAAAGATGATTTTACACGTTGTATCGAATCCTTGGGATTATAAGATGCACTACCCCCCCCCCCCCCCCGTATTTGAAATACAAGTCTAGGGAGTGAGTTGTATAATCCGTCGTGTGTGTGTGTGGCTGTGTCATGGGATTTGTAGAACTTTATTGACACTGGGCACAGGTGTGGGGTGTGCCTTACTTTGTGGAGCTTAAAATCTGTAGAATATGGTCATACTAGTGTAGTGTAATAGCGTCAGCTGCTATCCAGCAGCGGAAACAGTGCACACGCCGGTGAGCATATACACGGGTGTGTCGGCAGGGCGGAGGAACTGGGGCAAGGGTCATAGAAGACCCCGTCTGGAAGCTCCTGGAAACTGCGAGTGGGTTCGAGAAGGGAGGCGCGGCCAGGGCGGAGCCAGGCCAAGCTGGGTAGCATAAAAGCAGCTGAGAGCGGGAGCTCATGGCTGCTGGATCTGGGAATGGACTCGTTTCGTCGTCGCTGTCATCTTCGCCGCCTTCGTCGCTGCCGCCTTCGCTAGATACTGCGCGGCCGGACAGTTGTTGGCAGTCTCGGTCAGCACCGTCACTGTTACGCGGTCAAGGGTTGTGTTTAGGCGAGAGGCTAGACGAATAGGGAGAGCGCGAGGGCGAACCTGTGAAGTGTGCAGGTGTGAATAAAGAAGGTGCCTCCTGGAAACCCGTTGTCTCCGAATCGCTGACACTACACTTGTAACTCTGGAACCGATCATAGGATAGTATAGCTTGTGCATTAAAATAAGAATGATATATATATAAATATTGCATCCTGCGCAATATTCCTAATTAAAAAGTAACACGAAACCCCTCCCCCCAACCCCAACATCCATTAATAAATTGCACTGCATAACATTAACGGTGAATAATTGTGTCCGATGATTTATTGTGAGTACGCTACGTGGCCTTAGTAACCACCTAGGAGCCATCGGCAAGCCCGAGGGATTGATTAGAGATGCAGATGAGATCGGGGTGCGCGTTAGCATGCGTGCCGCGTGGCCGCGGCGATGATGAATTACGCCTTACGACCCGGATAAGTCCGCCGGCGCGCGTGCACGGGGCGATCTCACCAGCGGGTTTACGGCGCCTCGCCAGCAATCAGCAGTGTTAACAACACGTGAAGTTTTCCAAACGGGTAAAACAAAAATCAAGAAAGGTCATTTAGCCCCGCTGAGCTTGTTGCGTTATAAATTCAAGAATCTTCTCCTTTTCATTTTACCCTTTCATGCGCTGCCGCTGGAGTTTTTTTTATATTATCGTGGCTTTAAAGGCCACCGAGCAAGCAAGCTGTAGAACAAAGCCAACACGAAAAAGTGCCCTTCACAACGCTAATGGCCCTCCTGCATTTGAAAGAATGTTCTATTTTAGTTGGCACACGTCTCTAGGTTACTTCCTCACAGTGGAGGGAAATGTTCAGCGCTACAATGGGGTCGCCTTGTGTGTGTTTTTGCAAAATAGAATCCCTCGGTCGAAGTGGAGGTGCGATTCGTTTAGGTGTTTTCGTGTTGTTGTGGACGCAGTCTTCCCGTCTCAAATCGCTGCCGATTCCTAAAGCGTTCCAGAGCCATGGTCGACGTTCAAGGCGACGATGGTGATAGCAATTATTATTATAATCATCATCACGTCACGAAGCAATGCGATTGAATAATAAGTAAACGCGAATAAAAGATGCAAGTTGAAATAAATGTAATGAATTTCTAGCGTATAAAGTGTTCTTATTTTACGAGGTAACGCCCACTAAGCTATGCAGCTCTATTTCAGAAGCGACCTGACCATAAGTGGTTGCTCAACGAAGTGGCTTATCACGTGGACATTTGTAACAGCCAAATACTCTTAACCCCACGATTCTAAATGTGAAGGAGGATCAGGAGAAAATTCCACAGGACCACAGGGAGCGAGACACGAAAACTCCAAATATACAGGGGTCAGGGTCGGGATCGAACCCACGAACTCCTGTGTACCAGGCGAGGTAGTGAACATCTCGCTACCGTGGCATGGACATAAAGGGGACTGTGAGAGATGGTGTTGGCTGGGGGAGGCTTACTTCCAGAACTGGATTGCTCACGATTGATGAAAGCAATGGAAATTACAGTCACTTGCTTGCAACCAAAAAAACACCATAAATGTAACTGATTCCTGGTGGACTTGAAAAGTCAAAATGGGTTGAGCCTGGTTCGTGCTCGGATGGGTGAGCATGCCTGGGACTGCAAGGTGGCTTTAGCGGGTTTTCCTTCAGCGTCTCCAACTCCCTCCTCATGTGACCGGTCACTCATTGATGGGATTGTCCAAACAGCTCAATGCAGTAGCATCCCGCAGAAAAAGAGCCTTGAGAGACGGGTGCAACGTTCGCGGGAGTAATCAATTGTCACGATGAATGTCACAAAAGGGCCCAGCATCACGAGGCAATGAACACGATGTGCTCCGTGAGTTGGGCATTCTCTTTTCGTGATAGGGTGGAGGGGCAAGTGCGTTGCCAGTGGATATCTGTGAAAAAGAGCTTCATCGCTCATCGGATTTCTCCAGCGATAAATAAAGATTTCGATGCCGGCATTTGATATTCTCACAGACAATAGGGAGGGGGGGGGGGAAGTGCCGGATTAAGCTAGTGCGGGGCCTGTAGGCTATGTTATAAAGGGGCTCTAAATGAAAAAAACACGCAAATATTAAAACACAATTTTTTTACTTGCATAGTAAAGTAATTGTATTGTTTCATTTCGCTGCACAGCCAGATAACCTTAAACACCCAGTCTTTCATAAAAGTCGAAGACCAGTATAGTATTAAAGTAATAGAGCAAGTGCAGAATCACTGAACCGGGATTTATAGCTTGAAAGCATTTAGCGCGGGGCCCTTGAAAGTGCGGGGCCCGTAGCTACTACACAGGTAGCTACTACACAGGTAGCTACTACACATGTAGCTACTACACATGTAGCTACTTTTGCTACTAGGACAATTCGGGTCTCCGTGAGTGAGTCGGAGTCCAGGGCCTCCACGCGAAGACGGCTGTGTGGGACCGGCGGAGCGTAACGCGCTCGAACCGCGCTGGTCTTCACGGCTAAGGGGTCTGTTGCCCACCGTGGTGCCAGCGGTGGTGGTGGTGGCGGCGGCGGGGTGGGAGGGTATAAAACAATTACTTCACCTGCTGTCACTCACGGGCACACGCAATGGCAACACTCCGGGCTAACCCCATTGTTATCTTGCCTCTGGAGAGAGAGTGTGGAGAAAAAATATTCCGTGTATCAATTTGCATTCCCCCCCCCACCCCATAATCCAGCTGCTGTACGGGAGATTTTCGCGGTCGGCCGTTTGCTACTCACCGTGAGCCAGAAATTCCCACCTTTAAGAAGTGTCACTCACGCCTGTTATTGTGAATTCTAATACCGCGTACTTATATGTGAATATGTTTTTGTTACATTTGCCTCTCACGTCTTAAATCTGCCACGCGACTGGCGGGCTTAAATTGTGACTGGAAGATTATGCACAATTGAATTTGTATCGCGGCTGACACATGCTTTATGTACGCAATACATACCCGCATAAGCGGCACGCCACGTGGCGCCGAAAATTATTTGCACACCCCACAAAAAATTCTAAAGAGCTCTACAATCTCGCAATAGCACGATCTCCAAGAGGATGACCTGTAAATGAAACGCAGTAAAAAAAAAACCCACGTCTCACACTTGCGGCACAAAAAATCCGATTGAGCGACTGGATTTTCGTGCTTGCACGTGTCGTTCTTCCCACATAATGCCAAAGCCAAACAAGTTAATTCCACACGCACCTGTTACCTCTGTAACGGGTTCCGGAGACACTTGTAGATGTAACTTCTTTATTACAACACAACACTCCAACAGTCCTGATACTCTGTTACAGCCTAGGTACACACCCTAGGTGCGCTCTGGAACTCGCCCTCACAAGGTCGTAGAGTCGGGAGTTCCAGAGTCCCACCACTCGCTCTCACAACATCCCAGGGTCTTCAGATGGCTGGTCGTGAGTCTTGGGTCTTGAGTTACAACTCGCCCCGATCGTCCAGGGAGCTCTCCTTTTATGCCTGGTCCAACGAGGGGTGGGGCCGTGTGCGCCACCAGACATCCCACAGAGCACACACAGCCCCCCCCCCCCCCCCGTTGGCGGCGCCCAAAAGGCTTAAGCGCCTGGGTATGTCACTACACATCCATCCCTGCGTGCAGAGCGAGCTTATGTGAGGCCGGTCAAACAGAATTTGAGAATGACGAGATGTAGGATCTTGATTAGAAGTTTTCGTGACTGCAGGATTTTATACAAATAATTCGGTTATTTCGGTAAAGTCACGTAGATAGGAAAATAAAGAAATACTAGATCACGACGTTTCGATCGCAACAACAAGTGACCGTCCTCAGGTGAAAGAGAGAAACACGCCTCTGTGACGAGGCATTAGTTTAGATATCAAACTTAACACATTTTAGAAATGTAATGCAACTCAGAGTCGGCTAACACAACAGTTAACACTTTACCTGTTTGATCCAGTGCTTCCAAAGATTGCAAAATTTTGCATCCATCTTCTCGGTTGAAATTATGTCTGAGTCGAGATGGAGGATGATGTATGCTGAGATTACGTCACGTTCAGAAACGCGGTGGAAAGTCACATTTACTTTACTGCCACTGTGTATATCACTCAAGCTGTCCCTTCAGCAGAATTATAATGAATTCCCCCTCCCCCCCCCAGTGATTCTGTGAGTCGTCACAAATTCTTTGGTCGCAATTCGATTCAAGCATTAACACGACTCGATTTTTATCATCTCGTTTGAACTGCCCCTTTTCACTCCATTAACCTGAATGTTTTACGAGCAGATCATTTGCAAGATAATTTGCACAAATCATCTATTCTCACGTGCACATGCCACGCTTGTGTTCCATTAAGAATGCATTTTAACGAACGAATTGATGCAATTTGAAATTGCAAATATTTATCCATCATTACGGGATATTCGTCCCAATGATCCTCGACTCACGCAATACTCACGATACATCCACAAAGCTTGTGACTATCATCATCAAAAATAGTCAGTCCACTGCTGGATGAAGGCATCCCCCAGTCATCGCAATCTGTCACGGTTCTGCGGGCCTGATTCCATCGCTCCATCTCCGTGGCTCCCGTCACGTGCATACCGTACGTCATGTCCACCTTGCCGGAAATGTTAGTAAGACAGAGATGACTCAACATGCGATCCACCCACTGGTAATTTGCAGCATTTGTTATGTAGGCTAGGCGTTAGTCACAAACCGCACCTCTCCATAACAAAGGCTCAGTCAATTGTCATGCAGTCTATTCTTAGTCTTAAGCCTCCCCTTACCATATTAATAAAAAGTGTGCCGTTCCTGGCCCTGCCCCCCTCAACCATTATATATACGGAGTGGTATCTCCTGTAATCTCTCATTTACTTGATACAGCTGTCGGGCTGTGACGGTTCCACCTGAAGACGGAAGCTTGTGTTGCCTCCAAAACGTCGTGATTTTTATTTTTTATTTTACTTTTATTAATTTAATTTTTTTACCTACGTCACTTTACCGAAAAAACCTAAGAATATGAATCCTTGCAGTCACGAAAGCTTCAAATCTAGAACTTGCATTCTGCCAACACGCTCGCCAATCTCTCACCAGCTAATTGTTTCGTTAATTTCAATGTACAATCTTACCCCCCCCCCCCCAGCTCCTCGCGTGCACGTTAATTGATTGTACCGCACACTCACTTGTGTTAATTAATGCTAGGGCATTTTTTTCTCGTTTCCCATGTGACAACGATACAAACCGACCCCAGCTGACTTCAAAGACATGCCCCTCGTGCAATTATACACAGCATGTGTTTTATCTCCTTGTTGTCTGCAAGCAACTGTGTTATATAGGCGGAGATGGGGGGGGGAGAATCTTGAAAAATATGAATGGTGATTCACTAGTCCATTGGCTCACACTCACTCGTAAAATGGGATATATAATCATACGTGTTCTTGAAATGTGATGCGATGCATCGTTGCATCAATTTAGAATGGTTTTCAGAGAAATGTGCAGAGCTTACGATTCAGAGGGATCTGCGTTCGTGGAAAAGCAGGGAAAGAAAATGGATGCAAATCACAAAAGCATTCTAGGATAAATGCTACATCTCTGACACTCCGCGCTTTATCGAGGCTGGTGTGGAGGGGTAGGGGGAAAAATAAAGTTTCCTCCATGAAGGTACATTAATAAATATCATTTAGGCGAGAAGGCGAGTAAATAATTCATCTCCGCGAGAGTGAGTTTTAGCCAATTCCTTTGCACTTGCAGGAAGGTGCAATCACCGAGCAGTTATATGGTACCCACAAAATCATCTCAGCTTTGACGATGAGTCATTGACATGTAGCCCATGAATAATAAATGGCGAGCAGCACCCTTGGATTTCAAATGCAAAACCCAAGCAACACCTCCAACAAACACTTAAAGTTTGCAAGGCCATCGCGGGCGGGGCTATTTTGCATAGCGCTGGATGTAGCAGGGCCTATGGACCCAGTCGCCCAAAATACGCCCCTAAACAAACAATGCAGCGTTGGGCCTTGGACACTGCTCAGTCAGGTGACCGCCATGCATCACAGGTTGCTGTAGGCTTTGGGTGATATGCTGTGGGCAGCAGAGGGCAGCGTAGTGGCATGCATTGTATTTTTAGAAATATGCGTTGAGTAATTTAGATGATTTTGCTGCCATGTCCAAATGATGTCACTTTGTTGATCTATCATTTGTGGCCAGGTCGCTTTTGAAAAATAAGTTAATATCTCAGTGGGCTTTGCTTGGTAAGATGGGGATGGTTTAGTTTGTTTGTGTTTGGGTGATCTGTTTACCTTTCTTTCACTCTGCACTCCTGTCATGTTATTGTACTGTTTGTTGTTGTAAGGTTCTTACCACGTGACAATACTGGACATCTGTGAAAAAGAGCTTCATAGCTCATCAGATTTCTCCAGTGTAAATAAACATCATGATTCTAATTGTTGTTGCACTGTACTTCTCTTTTCCCCGCATCTATTTGCATCCCTACACCTTCATCAACCAGTGCTTGTCGGCGTGGTGCAGTTTGTTCAAATAACCCCGTGTGACCCACACGGTGTGGGGGGAACGTTCATCCAGTAGTGGATTCACAAATGGGGGTGAGCTGTACGTGGACGTGATGGAAGTTGAGTAAGAATCCTCTTCTGCGGATTTAAGAGACTCAAATTTTTGTTTTTCGTTTCACTCTCCACTGTACGTATATAATTGAAATAAAAAATCTCTTTACGTCATTGCTGGTCACAGCTCCGTTGGAGAGATTTGCAATTTTCTCGCTCTCATCTTCCGCACCGCGCCGTTTGTCTCATTGCTTGGGATTAGTCTTCCTCGGTTGGGTCCCAGTCCCATTTTTTTTCGTTATAATTTTTCGCGCCATCTCGGAATCGGCTTTTGCCGGTGTTATATTTACGCTCGCCAATGATTCGTTCAGCAACCGGAAGCCAATGGAGCTCGGCGAGCTCTGGACGGACATGGGCACGTGAAACTTTCGTTTGACCAATGAAAAGTAACTGTTAGAGATCCAGTTCTAAGTGATTCAGCCATTCACTCCGTCAGAGGGTTAGTGATTTGCAGATCCACCCATCGCCTTCAGAGTTATATTTATTTTGGGTGGAGGGAAGTTAAATGTTCCATGGGTTTGTGTTCATCAGAGTCTGTATAGCTATGGCAGCTATTGAAGGTCGTGATATACAAGACATTAATTGTGAAATGTCAACAACATTTCAAAAGCAGTGCTGCTGTTGTGACTGATTTTGTCAGAGAAGAATTACCGGCACTCTCATGCATTGTGATGAAGGTTAATGGATCTTCAATAGAATACCCAGTAATGTATTCAAGGTTGGCAGCGATTTATATAACTGTTGCTATTTTCATTCCTGCTATTGTCACAAGCAACGTTGAAATGCAGTGATGTGACCTGCGTGCCATGTCAAGGTCAGTATCGGAGTTTCACATCCAAGAGAATAAATGTCCGATGCATTGATGTGATAGGCTGCATCTGCAGCAATGCATACAACTGTGTATCGGCGGAAATGGATAGCTAAAAGATAGATCATACAAAAGCAAAAAAATGCCCGAAGTGCACAATCAATACCCTTCGCCTTTGCTTACAATTGCAGGCCGTAATGTTAGAAATTAGCTGTGACGTGGATCGTATTTTCCGTACAACAAAATGTGCATTTGTAAGCGCGACTGCTTCCTGATGCTCTGCGTTGGAGCTCCGTCTTGGATGATCAATTTTGCCATTGTGTTACCTGTTTGCATCTCGCTATTGCTCTTACGCATCGTGCCCCTCGCATCATTTCATTCCCTTTCATTAGAGCGCCGTAAAGTGCCTCCCAGAGCCCTGGGCATTTGCACAGAACCTTATGACTCAGAAAAGCAATTTTAATGTCAGCTCCGCTTAAGTCTTACATTTTTTTGTTGCCACGGCAGCTACATTACTGTCAGTCGGATTTAGCTTTTTTTTTTACAATACGCCTAATAATTGTACAGTTTTGTTGTTGTTGTTGCTGTTGTTGTTGTTAAATCCTTTATATTAAGTTCACTTGCTTGCTTGCGCGCTTACGACCGTGCAAATATTTCGGTCGTTTTTTAACCCACTTCGCGTGATCCAATCAAGCTGACATTTTGTACACAGACTCGTTGTGCGTGACAACTTATTTTCGTGAAATTTTTTTTCCATAACTTTACACTTTTTAAGATTTTTTTTTATATTTAATTACCAATTGCTTAATGGTGGCAGGCAATCATCTGACCCATAGGTGGCAGCCATCTCAAGCCAGAGGAAGAGAGGATTCTAGCAGCCACGCATATAAAGGATTTATAGTGAAAAACTTTGTTTTTACGGGTTAATTTTTTTTTCGCATTGCTCCGGACCACATATACATACGAGGAGCATCACAACGCAATCAATAAGCTGCAGGTCACAGTTAATCACTCGGATGGTCGCTGGCGCGTTACACCCGAAGGGCCCGGTGCCTCGTGCCACTCCCCGATCAGATTTGCCGAATGCGTGGCACCTCGATCAATGACTTAGAACTCATCAATCTAGAACTCTGTAACTCTCTAACTCAATCTAGAACTCTGTCACACAATCTAGAACTCTGTCACACAATCTAGAACTCTGTAACTCACTCTAGAACTATGTAACTTAATCTACCTGATGATGGACGTGCCCGAAACGTCGTGATTTATTTTATTTTATACCTACGTGACTTTACCGAAAGAACCAAGGAGTATGGCTTCATAATATCGGAAGGAAGAGCGTTCCAGACGGCCGCAGAGGCGCATCTGAAAGCGCCGCGCGATGATGCTGTGACCACCGCCTTTGTTCGACGGTTCGCCAAAACGCCGGGGCCTGCGAGGATGACCGGAGTTCGCGTGACGGCGTACTCTCCTCGACGACAAGAAATCATCGTTTCCCCCCCCCCCCCCCCCACGGTGACCTCATTTTCGCCCCATCCTGAAATGGATAACCTCAGCACGAGCTCTGTGCGGCGATCTCGTACCTGAAAGGTCAGGCTCCGTTCTGATGATGCCTTGGCGATGCCGTGATTACGGCCCCAGCGCAAGGGAGAGGCAGCCCCGCCTCTGTGCCTTCACAGATGCTCTTTGCCCTGTTCGCTCCCGCGGCGAGGAAACTTCGACCACTCGCTCGTGATGGATCGAGAGCGTTTTGGCCGCGCAGACAACGACGCCGACAAGATTTCTAAAATTTTACGACAAAACGGCAGCTCGGTGTGCAGTTCAAAGGGTTTAATGTTTTCGTGACTGCAGGGATCCATACTCTTTGGTTATTTCGGTAGTCACGATGGTATAAAATAAATTAAATTAAAATAAAATAAATTATTTTATACCTACGTTACTTTACCGAAATAAAATAAATTAAATTATTTTATACCTACGTGACTTTACCGAAAGAACCAAAGAGTATAGTTCAAAGGGCGTTAAGAATCGGCAAGCTGCCAAAGAAATCGGTAGGGTGGGCAAGCACGCTGCGCCATAGGCGGAGGAGGTCGGACGTAAGATGCACCCGCGGTAAAAAAAATATTTATTTATTTATTTAAGTTTCATTTATTAGATATAACCCTGTGAGCCATGCGGCTCTTGACTCGGGTGCAACCGCAACAAAACAAAAACATGAACAAGAAACATCTTAAAGTGACTACACGCAACAGAAAAATCCAGGAAAAACCAGCAAAGTCTTCGAGAAAAAACACAGCATTTTAACGCTGTGTACAAAAATCCCAGTGGGATGCAAGTCAAACAATAACAACCATAAGATGATTTAGATTAAACTTATCAGGCTAACTCTGTCCTACAACAAACAAACATGGCTAAACCAAAACGTTTTGAAAAATCACCAAAGTAAAGCTATAAAACAATTTCGATTTGAAGCTTTCGTGACTGCAGGGATTCATCTTCTTGGTTTTTTCGGTAAAGTCACGTAGAAGGGAAGTAATAAAAGAATAAAAATTTAATTAAAACATAATATTATGTTTTATTTTTATTATTTTATTACTTTCTTTCTACGTGACTTTATAAAAACAATGTAACGGTGATCATAGGAACTACGGTGGGTTGACTCATTCACCAACGCGTGACCCAGGTGATTCACTGAACTGCTTGCGCGTCTGACCACGATTTGATGACTCGCCTGATTGCGTTCCGCGTGTGGTGCAGGCAACTGCCCCGTGGCCCCTTCTTTGTGCGCCTCGACCGCTGGGGGACCTCGCGAACTCAATAGAAGCTCGTCAGCATTTGTAGTTGCATGACGCGAGCGTCGTTAAAATACGTGGGGGGGGGGGGGGGGGGGGTTAGCTGGACGTTTAGGAGACTGAGCGGTTGAAATATAAAAAATATATTCATCTTCTTGGTTCTTTTGGTAAAGTCACGTAGAAGGGAAATAATAAAATAATAAAAATAAAACATAATAAAATACAATTCTCACGACGTGGCCGAAACGTCGTGAGAATTGTATTTTATGATGTTTTATTTTTATTATTTTATTATTTCCCTTCTACGTGATGACTTTACCGAAAGAACCAAGAAGATGAATCCCTGCAGTCACGAAAACTTTAAATCGAAAAATAAATATGTTATTATAATTATAATAACGTGTACAATGCTGTGGCAGGGAGCCGTGGCGCAGTGGTTAACACACCGCATTATAAAGCAGGCAACCCTGAATTAGATTCTCGGCCACGGCTAACATCAGTGGCGAGTGAGATCTGAACGGCCCTGGCGCTCCCACCTCACCAGCTCACATTGGCCAGCGTAGCGAAGTATGCTCAAACAGCGCTCGTGACAGACACGGTGTGAAGAGGCCTTTAATCTAGCGGTGGCTTGACCGAGGGGCTCAACATTAAACATATTTATCTGTAGTAAGTATAGAAAGACAAACAAATTCCCCCGTATAGCCTGAATAGAGTGTTAGGGCAAGTGCTGTTAGCGAGCACCTATGAAGGCCGCCACGGTACACGAGGGGGTGGGTGGACAGCGGCACGCCCGACCGCCTTTGTCTCCCCAGTGACGATGCTTGAGGCTGAGTCGACCTAGGGGAAGCCGAAAAGCGATTCAGATAATCGTCACTCGGGTCGCCGGGTTTGTAGTGCAGCGCGCTAACCACTACACTACCGCTCCCCACTGATGTATATATTCACACGAACATATATACATTGGAGACCAAATGACCATTCATCCACTCGTTTGTGCACCCTTATTTATTCCACACGTGTGAATGTTTGAAGCCAGCCTTTTGGGAGCGTTTAAGAGCACTGCACTGCACCCTCGACTCGGCCGGCATTCATTCATGAATCAGACGTAATACTTGTCACAAGCCCACTGATGCGCAGCTAATGGCGAGCCGGTGTGTGCCACTGGGGGGAGGTGCCGGTGGGCTGGGTATGCCCACGGTGTGGTGTTGCTGATGTTGTTCTCATTCCTTACCCGCGTAGTCAATTAGAGGCACACGGGAGACCGTTGCATGGGTCCACTTTCAGCGATGACCGTGAGCAGCTCTAACTAACCCCGGCAGGCAGGAGAGTCGCTCAGCACGAGCGTCTCCCATCACACCCCCGTTTGTCAATCCACTGCTGGATGAGGGCCCACACCCTGTGGGTTACGTGGGGTTATTTGACCATACTTCACCACGCTGGTCAGCACGGGTTGGTGAAGATGGGGAGCAAAGATCCGGGAAAAAAAGATAATTATAGTTCGACAATGTTTGAATTTTTTTAAATCCACGTGTCTAGGTTGTGTGACTTGAAATGAGAGCTCTGAGGACATTATCAATTGACATTATCAATTGAGATGATTAATTATTGACATTATCAATCCCATCAGTGTATATTATGCACTAGTAAGGCAGCCCAATCAAGACTTAGAACAAAAAAAAATGGACAAAAAAATTGGACCACGGATTTGACGTTCCATTTCAATTGCCATGCTGTCAAAGGCACTTGAAGGTGCAAAGTGCGTATAAAAGTGTTATGTACATTCCATTACACCATGGTAAACTGATTGGAAATCCTAATCATGAGCCCAGTGCTGGAGATTGAATTCAACAATTGTGGGCAGTTGAATAAATGAATCTTCACAGTGTGATTTCCAAATGTCCAATTGGAAATAAACCAAAACACCAAAAGCAATCCCATTGCACTGCGCCATAGCTCCATGCCAGGAGTTGCTTTCCAACAAAAGCTTAAACAACCTTCCTCATGACTAAAATGTGATAAAATGACATTTAGTTTATTAAGCAAGTGGCACAATACAAGGGTTAATTCTAGATTTGAAGCTTTCGTGACTGCAAGGAATCATACTATTAGTTCTTTCGGTGAAGTCACGTAGGTAAAAAATGAAATTAAAATTAATAAAAAATAAAAAAATAAAAATCACGACGTTTCGGAGGCAACACAGGTCACCTGATGACGGAGACTTGTGTTGCCTCCGAAACGTCGTGATTTTAATTTTTTATTAATTTAAATTTCATTTTTTACCTACGTGACTTTACCGAAAGAACTAAGAGTATGAATACAAGGGTTATCCCGAGACGTGGCAAAACAATGCGCAACGCCTTTCGTCAGCCCTCTCTTTGATGGTTAGGCCGCGAATATTTCGATGCTGCCCTCGGAGTTTGGAATTCCCCTCGCTGTGACCATCTGCATGGCCGACTCGATTCCTCACCTCGGTGGCGAGATGTTAACTGCCTCGCCTGGTATGGAGGAGGTCGTGAGTTCGATCCCGACCCTGACGCCTGCTGTATATGTGGAGTTTGCGTGTTCTTCCCATGGTCGCGTGTTTTTTTTATCCGGGTCCTCCGGTTTTTCCCTCCACATTTAGAATCAACATGCGTTTAGAGTGTTTGGCTGCCATACATTTCCACGTGATAAGCCACTTCGTTGAGCTTTCATTTGTGATAGCCAGGTCGATTCTGAAAAATATCTAAATAGCTCAATGGGCCTTACCTGGTGAAGTAAAAATAGTTTATCGTTTAAATTTCGATTTAAAGCTTTCGTGACTGCAGGGATTCATATTCTTAGTTCTTTCGGTAAAGCCGAAACGTCGTGAGAATTTAATTGTAAAATTTTTATTATTTTATTATTTCCCTTCTATGTGACTTTACCGAAAGAACCAAGAATAAGTGTATCGTTTAGTTTAACATCCAGGTTGAAGATGACTCGCATGCCGATGACATCCATTTGTGTAAATCCAACCATCTTGATGGCTCTGTACAGAAGCACTCTTCTCGAGAAAACCCCCCTCCCTAAGTACCCCTTTCACACAACAACAACAACAACAACACAAATAATTTCTCTTCTCCATGATCCTGTAATTCCAGGGCGACGACCAGGAACGCTTTTCCGTACCCGGCACACCACATCCAGTTTCCCTCTCGCTGTGGATGTTTTTATCCTACGAGTCACGTGCCCTGCTCTGGTTCCGCCAGCGACCCGGAAAAATAATTCCGTGAGAATTTTAGCCCGGCGTGAGTCCTTTTTCGTCGATAATAAAATATACGCAAAAAGGCGTCTTCTATCGCAGAAAAACTCCAGCAAGCATTTGAAGTTGAAGTTGCTGTCCTTCCCCCGCACCTCCGATTAGCACAATTGGCTACGTACGGTGCGAAAGAAGTCCAGCACACGTACACACGTGGCATCCCCATTGCTTGCGCAAATTCTGCACACATACCTCTTTGGTGGGCCACGAGCTCAACCGAAGAGCAAGGCGACCAATGCTGGTTTCATCCTTATTAGGACTCGTCAGCGGAGAGCACTCATCGTTACCTCCTGCCACCCCTTGCGCCTGATGGCCTCGTCTTAAGAAGCACTCTACTCGTACACTGTGGGAGGGGGGGAGTACAACATTGTCGCAGCCCCATGGCAACGAAAGCCTGTACAGCTCGAGCAAGTGCCTATTTTTGGGGGTTTTGAGACGCAGTTGCATTTAGTCGGAGTCTACATTCAGATCGTATTTGTAACGACGCAGTGGGAAGCCATTCGTGCCACGTGTAGCCCTTCTTCGTTTGTTAATCCACTCCTGGGCGAGGGTTTACGCACACACCTCGCGCATCGCGGTGGTTATCTGAATAGAAGTCAGCACCACTGATCAGCGTGGGTCTGTGAAAGGCTGGGAGCATGGATGCTGGAGCACAGTACAGTACAACTTACGGAGTTAATTTTTTCTGCACTGCACTCCGTTGCGCATAGGAATGCAAATGTACCAAAAAAATGCGTGCCTGTTAATAAAACAGGTAGGTAGGCGGAGTGAAATGGAGCTTTTCATGTACCGGTAAGAGTCCGGTTTGTACCAAAAAAAAAATCTGCTCAAGGGCCTTGAATTATGGATCGCAGGCGGGAAGGCCATGCCTAATGAACTACCAGACGACAAGGAGAGCCACCGACCGCGGTCCCGAGTTTGATGGGGAGGTCGAGAGAGGCCGCAGTGGTTTTGGTGGCAATGGGAGAGAAGCTCACGGCTGGATGCGATCACAGGGGTAGGTAGGGCGCAACACTGGAGAGGAGTTTGAAGGAAAAGACGTTGACACACACGTGGGTCCATCTAAATTGATTAGGGCATTTGAGAAAACTAACGCAAAGGATGCTGCCGTGGTGTGATGGGCAGCACACTGGACTTGCAATACAAAGGTCACCGCCGGTTCTATCTCCCGGTGCGGCAGGGCAGTTGAAACAAACGTTCCTTAAATCCTCCCCCATCTGTGTTTATCTGGCAGTACAACTGGGTACATCACGGTGAGGATTTTTACAGGTAGCGCACGGTGGGGGCATTTGGCCAATGCGGGAAGAGGAGATCAAAATACCCTTCTGGAGGAGGGAGACTCTTATGCTCAAACCAGTGGGGGCCCTTCTGCCAGCAGGAGGTTGAGCAAAGTCATTGCAGGGCCGCACCTTTACCTTATTGCGCATACATCTCTGGTGCAAACAAATGATGTGATAGATGTAGGTATATGATCAAGCGTATGGTGTCCACGTTTCACGAGATATTGGCCCGCAGGCTACGCACTTCCCAATGGCTGTAAGGCAAAGAAGCATCGTCAAGCTCCGCTGATGTGCGTGCTGAGATAGATCACGATTAGTGGTGGTGGTGGTGGGGCTAACGGCTCAATGACGGTTCAAATGTGAATTCACATCGCGTACAACAACAACAACAAATTGCGACCGCATTTCAAGATGCCGCACGGGATGCAGTGGCGCAAATTTCGTTTGTACGGGTTGACGGTTAGTCACGGGCAGAAGGGGAAAAATAAGAGAGTCCCGGACTCGATCAAACTGGGGCAGGGACTCGACAGCACGGATGTCTGGGAGAAGGGAGCCCAGGCTATGGGCGGCAGGGAGGGTGCAAGAAGAGAGTGAGCTTGAAGGAGTGTAGCGCTCGGCAAACACAAATGTGATCCCGTCTTCATCACTTTTGCATGCGCGCAAGTCAAAGTGAACAATACGTAAGCCATTGGGCGAGCTGCATATAGTCTCGCTCGTGTAAAAAGAAAAAAAGGAGACGGTTAAATATTAATAGCTCGATCTACGATTCCAAACTGTGAAGGTGGCTGCTTGCCATAGTGACTGTTACACAGAGTGTGGCGATTTTGCGTCAAGAGAGACGATTAGGAAAAAAAGTTAAAGTTTGAATGTTCGCATGGTGTTCGACTGGACTGGTACGGCTCAGCGTCGACGGTTCGATTTGATCTCCGGGCGCGGCAGTTAAGACAACGGAGAAAACGCCTTCAGCTCGCTAGCCGTGGCCGTAGAGAGGGTATTTGGCCTACTCTTCCGCGAGGTGCCGGACATCTCGGAAGAAGCGGAAAGTAGCCACACTTTACCCCACCACACCCAACCTGCCGATCTTCTCACTGTGTGGACAGAGTGTAGTGAAATTGAGGGGATGGGGGGGGGGGGTATTGAAGAAACTTACACCGTTGTAGAAGACGCCACGGTGGCGAGATGTTAACTACCTCGCCTGGTAAACAAAAGTTCGTAGGTTCGATCACGACCCTGACACCCACTGCTGAATATTTGGAATGTTCGCATGGTGTTCGTTTTACCTACTATCGCTTCTTCCGTTTTTCTTAGGCATTTGCAAGGGGTTTGTGGAGTAGGCCGTCACGGTGCCGAGATGTTAACTACCTCGCCTGGTATGCAGGGAGTCGTTGGTTCGATCCCGACACTGACGCCTGCTGTATATTTGGAGTTTGCGTGTCTCTCTCCCCGTGGTCGCGTGGATCTTTCTCCACATTTAGAAACATGCGTTTAAGAGTATTTGGCTGCTACACATTTCCCACGTGATTATAAGCCACTTACCGGGTTAATATTAACAAAAAAATGTTTCGCAGTAATAGTTCAGATTCTATCTCGTCCCAACCCATCACAGCAATGCGCTTTCAAAACAATACATCTGCTTTCAAGAGTATTTCGTATCACCAATAACACAGGTCAACACACTTTTTCTGGCATAAGGTATTCCAACGGGTTTAAGGTAATTTTGGGGTGCTGATTCCAAATCTGGCATCAGTTTTTGTCTATCACATCAGGTTTTTGAGATATCAAATATTGCATTTTCAATAAAAACTGCAGAAGAAAAATATGAAATAGATGTGGATATCTACATAAAATGATATTATAAACACACTATCCTAAAAATACAGCACCATATTTTAACACTAAGGCAGTCACTGACTCGCAACAACTTGCAATCATAAGTGACAGAGTTAATTTCGGGTAAAATCAATGAAAATGGGGTATGCCGATAGCATAAAAACGAGATGTGATAGAGCAAATCTGAGATCAGATTTGGAATCAGCACCCTGAAATTAGTCTAAAACAGCTGCAAAAGTCCAGGCCAGAATTTTGTTGTTGTTGACCAGTGTAATCAATTCAACGTGTAAACACTCATGAAACACCTCAATATATTAGAGGACCACAGAGTTTTAGTGGCGTCCGTTCATCGCGTGGCTCTCTCCCCGCTCGTCTGTGGTCCCTCCTCGTGGCGCCTCTTGAGTCGTTTTCTGTCGAGGAAAGCGAGCGAATCCTGTGGGGTTGGGGTGCGTTAACAGTTAAAATTCTCATTATTATTCAAGTGTACAACAAAAATGCAATTCTAGATTTGAAGCTTTCGTGACTGCAAGGATTCATATTCTTAGGTTTTTTTCGGTAAAGTCACGTAGGAAAAAAATTAAAATTAATAAAAGTAATATAAAAATAAAATAAAAATAAAATAAAAATAATGAAGCAAGTCAAGATTCTACGGCGGCGTCTTTTCATTGACGTTTTTTTTCAGCACAAGGCATCCTGAATGAAAGTTGTGGAATAATTGTGCATTTTTGTTGGCAATTTTTTCCCCCCCGGCTTAATTTGTAGTGAGCAGGTGGTACATTCGCTTCAAAGTAATTGATAGTAGCCCACAGCCATCTGTGTTGTAAAAAACACAACAACCTTCATTCAAAAGTGGGCCATATGAAAGGATCGGTCTCCATCATTAAAGCAATGTTGCTTGAGGCTTAAGTGGCTTGCTTGTTTATTTCACTTAATGCACACACAGATGTGGTTAAATGAGAGGGCGTCAGTATATTGCTGTGAAGTCAACCTCTCAACTGCAATTCAATACGGTATATTATTCGTCTAAATGATAACAAGGATGCTGCCGTGGTGCGATTGCTAACGCACTGGACAAACCAGATACCACCGGTTTGATCTCCTGGCGCGGCAGTAAAACGAATTGTTTTGACGTACACAATTAGTCGTGACGGCTTACGTAAAACCTCTTACAGACCGTGATTTGAAGAACAAATTAATACTCCTAAATAGAAAACATTCTGTACAAAAGCTTTATTTGGCAATTTTTTTTATAAACTATCCTCAGGCTATCAGAGTATATCACTTCTGTCGACTTATTGCTCAGTGAGAAGACTACCTATTTACTTTTAATGGAGATAAAGTGCTCGAGGAGATATTGCAGTCCTTGTTTTTCGTTTAGCACTGCTTAGCCATTCAACGGTTATATTAGGGCGAGTTGAAGCGAGAGTGTGTCGGGCTTTTACACAGGGGAAATTCTCGCCGAGTCGACAACAGCATCGGTGTGTGTGTGTGCAGCAGTGCCGGACTAAGCTAGTGCGGGCCCTGTAGCATATTTTATAAAGGGGCCCTAAATAAAAAAACGAGTAAATATTAAAAAACAATTTTTTTACTTGCACAGTAAAGTAATTATCTTTTTTCATTTGCTATGCAGCCGGATAATACGATAAATCGCTAACCTTAAACACCCAGTCGTTCATAAAAGTTTAAGGCAGTATAGTACTATCGTAATAGAGCAAGTGCAAAATCACTTAACCGGAATTGATAGCTTCAAAGCATTTAGCGCGGGGCCCTTGAAAGTGCGGGCCCGTAGCTACATATGTAGCGGCAGATGTAGCGACAGATGTAGCTACATATGTAGCTACTACACACGTCGCTACTACATACGTAGCTACTACATATGTAGCTACTTTTGCTACTAGGATCATCCGGCACTGGCGTGTGCGCGATATGAACCCGGCGACCGGGTTTGACTCCTGTTCACGGCCACTAAACACCGGTGACGATTATATGAAGTGGGCCTGGGCGTCCCCTAGGTTCACTCAGCCTCAAATGCCTCCCCAGTGCGGCGTGTGTGTGTGTTAAAACATCGCCAGAGAATGGGGGGACAAAGGCGGCCGGACGTGTTGCTGACCAACCCACCCCCTCGTGTTTCCATGCTGATCGCTAACAAGCACGCAACCCAGCACTCTGTCAAGGCTACACGGTGTGTGGGGGGTGTGGGGGGGGCATCTTTGTGCTTTGTGCGCTACGCCCGGGAGCCCTGCGCGCACGTGTTACCTGTGGACAACTTGACCGAGGGTAAAAGAGTCCACGAGCTGTAAAAGGTTGACAGCCCTCCCCCCCCTGGAGGTTGGGGGGATGTGCCCGGGTGGCTCAAAGTTCAGAGCCAGCTGAGATGTCACCAGTTGAGGATCCTGGGGTTCAAACGCAGGTTTCAGCCACCTCCGATTAAACTGGGGTCCTGATGGGTTACCAAAAAGGCTGCGCAAACAACGGCACCGACAAAGCAATAACTCTGATCCCGTTCAATTTGGTTCTGCGCTTAATGAAACACCGGTGTGACTATCATGCGATGAATATTACTTGCATATGCAGAGCGGCGGGAATTTGGTTTTATTTTTCTCCTTTATTACGTGGACCAGAGGTCACGTGAAGAGCTTTCAGAGGTAACTCTGTGATATCCATTTCCACGGACCGTTCTCTAACAGGAAGGGTTGCGCTGCTTGGTGAGAGATTCGAATGGACACTTTGTCTGATGTTATGATGCCAATAGGACAATCGAGATGAAGTCGATTCAGTTCTAATTAGTTCAACCACTCCGTGACATCACTCCCTCTCAGTGTGCATGCTACCTTCGTTTAATTATGCATGCAAGTGCACAGGCTCACTGAAAAATGTCAGTGCATGTTGTGGGGTGTGTTCCTGTGCACTTCTTAGGAATTGGATTAAGGCTCCAAATAAAAGGGTACAAAATGTAAATTTCTGCCACTATGCAAGCCAAGTTTGCTGCGTTTGTTATTTTAAAGAAGCACAAGCTGAACTGTCACACCGACTCAGCACACTGTAGCCGCAGCAGCCGCAGCATCGTTATTGCATGGAAATGTCCTTACGTTTGAACCCATGGGACAGTTGTGCGCATGCCAATTTTAACGCAGCTTTAGTCGCTAATGCTTCAAACTCATTACACTTGACTTTCAGAGTCGCCTTTATTATTTTTCTTCTTCTAATTTTGCCACTTGCTGGAACCGTGGTTTTAGAGGCTCTGGGCACGTGGCAAATTTTCAAGTACGTCTGGGCTGTCAACAGGACGCGTGGTTTGTTGTTCCCTGCCCACGAAAAATATTAAACAGGGCAGCCGTGTACGGTGGCTTGGGACGTTTCCTCCTACCACTCTTAGGATCTTTGACAATTTGCTTCAGATGTGCTGTCGGAGCTTTTGGCAGTTACGCTGAAAGCTTAAGCATTTTTAACGTGCTCTGGTGTGATTTAGGCAACTTGCAGTGACCTAGTCCGTGCATGCACTGGTTGTGAATTCATTTCTTCAATTGATAATGTATTGTTATTCACACGCTCACATCTTAAGGCGGGCGTGTATATGCCGGCTGTCCACTGCTGAACGAAGGCCTCCCTCCCATATGTCGTGCGAATCGCTGAGGCTTTTTTTGCACACTCGAAATGAAGGACGTGGGCAGGTGCTCCAAATCGAGGGCAAACACATTTATTGTGGTCAATCTGTAAAATGCAACAGCACGTGTGTCACACACAGCAATTCTCAACCGAGTCGCCATTAACCACGTGACCGGTCTACAGGTCAGGTTACTCAAAAACCCTGCCAGCCACCTACAGGCCCGATTCAGTATCGCATGCTGGTGTACACACGTGCATTGATGTAACTGCACAGCACATAAGGCCCTTCAAAAAACCACTCCATTGCTGCACAAGAAAATAATTGAAAGAGTGGTCCATTCCTAATGTGCCACACTTTACGAGGCTATACTTCGCCATGCTGGTCAGTGGAGGTTGGGAGACGTTGAAGAACGTAAACGTTGGAGCGTAGTACGGTACAACAGTGAATGTTGGTGGAAGCTGCCTTGTGCTGACAAAAAAACATTGCTGAGCGGCACCAGCCTTTGACAGCCTGCTTCATTCCAGCACTTACCAAGGCTAAACCTTCCTTAGTGTTTGAGGTCTCACTGAGTCGCGATGCATACTTGCTGATCATTTGTAAATTCATAAATAAATACATGGATTGGGTAAGATTTTTATGGAGGAAAAAACGCTATAAATGTTCCTATTCTGTAACAGGTAATTTTATCTTAAGGTGTAATTTACCACTCTGTAATTTAGCTCAAATTATTGTAATGCATCCTTAAATAAGCACTGTCTATCCGTTCTGTAATGGCACTCCCTACGACAATATTTCCCAGACCCTCATGACCCACAGCTTTTCAAACATCTCCATCAAATACCGCAATGTCATGATCGTTACGTGATTTACATATGAATGGACACCTTATTGCTTATACGAACGGGAAATATTGAATACGACAGTCAGATGCAGAGCAGGAGGTAATGTGGGGCGTTTGTCCTGGTCAAAGTTGCTTTAAAAAATGCACAATCCCAAGTACGTGCTTGAGATCATTTTGATGACCGATTTGAAGACTCACTTCTATACCATCGCTTTTTGAGCGCCAGGCCAGTGACTCGGTGCAATCTTGTCAACCACGATTCTATTATCTTGCACAGCACCTTTATTTGGATATTATTTTTAAATTATTTATTGACGGAGTGTTGACATTTTTACATGTACAGCGCTTCGGGGAATTCCAATGAAAGGTTATTGTACAGGACACATCAATGAATTATTAAGGGGGAAGTTTGGCTAGCGACGACTCGATCAGAGTTCGTGTCGGCGTTCTCAGCCTCTCTTGCGGCAGGCGGCTTGGACTTGAACAGCTGCTGTATACACGCAGAAGGGGACGGGACCTCCTCCGTGGAGATGGAACGATGACATCAGGGTCGTGTGCAGGCACCAGGTGGATCATCACATCGCGGGATTGTGAGAGATGGCGATAGCTTGGGGGAGGGAAGACTTCATTCAGCAGTGGATCGATCACAGCCGATGATGATCATACATACAAAGTGGTTTGGTTGTCCATAATAAAGTGGGGGGGGGGGGGGGGGGTCGTTAGATCGCGTAAATATAAGTGTCGTTAAAACTGGGATTTTTGCACACAGCGTTGGTGTACGGTGCTTTTTCTGCAATATTTTGCTGTCTTGGATTTTCTGTTTGCACATTAAGATGTTTTCTTGTTCATGTTTTTTTTTGTTGCGGTTGCACCCGATTCAAGAGCCGAATGACTCACAGGGCTATACCAAATTAATGAACTTGAAATGAAATGAACTTGAACACCTGACACAGCCAATTAGTAAGGTTTGTTACGTAAACAAAACATGCCAATTTGTTACTAGTACAACACACCGGTGTGTTGGAGTGTAACCCCACATTGTGGGTTTACAGTGCACCAGTGTGTTGGAGAGTAAAACCCACATTTAAAAACCCACATCGTGGGTTTTACTCTCCAACACACCGGTGCACTGTATTAGCAAGGAATTGGAATGTTTTTATTTACGTAACAAACCTCGCTGATTGGCTGTGTCGTGTGGCAGCGGGTTTTAAAGACACGTTTTATATTTACGCGATCTAACCCAACACATCCTCTATTTGTAGACCTCTGGCACCCAACTCGATTATGAGCAGAGGGGTCCCTGTGTTGAGTAGTTCCTGACGTACGCACTCGGAGACGGAGGTAAGTTAAGGGCTTTCGCAAGGGTTTATTAAAGCTGTTACAATATTACACAGCAGGGTACACAACTCCCAGGGGCTAGAGGGGTTCTACTCTGAGTCCGGGTCCCTGCTGGGTAGCTCCTCTCTCTCTCTCTCTCGTGTCGGATCGTGGAGTCTGCCGACTCCACCGAGCGGAGAGAGAAGCACCTCTACGGCTACCACCGGCTTCTCCCCAGACTCACCACTCGATCCCTCTCTCTACCCCTGGTTCCCTCTTCACCCTTCTTACTCTACCCGTTCCCACAGTGACCCCGCTTACGTCACGGGGTCTCCCTTAAGTACCCTAGGAGACGTGACGTCATGTGCACTGTCCAGCGCGCGTGACCCCACGTCCCGTGACGTCACCGCACTGGGCAGCGCACACGACGTCACTACTCTCCCCTACTCCTCTACACCTGTACAATTTGAGACTGTCATGTGCGCTGTTTCCGAACGCAGTTCGCGCGATTGCGACACCCCTCTCGTTCCAGGGAAACGTCAAACGGGCCCGCTGCTTGAGCGTACATTAACGTGTCACTTCACGTGCCATGTGATCCATAAGTCACAGACAATTTTCTTATTATCTGCAAATTAGAAACGCTCGCTGATAAATAATTCACAGCGCTAAGTACACTGAAGCTCTGTTTAATTTGGCTGCATATGCGAGCAATTATTTCCTCGTATTACTGGAGATTTTTATAGCCACTGCTTAAATAATAATTTACAGCTCTTTATTAATCCACTGCTGGATGAAGGCTTTCCCATATCATGTTGATTGATCATGCTTCAACAAGCTGATCAGTGCGGGTTGGCGAAATCTCAGCTGAGCCGTGGATGGGAATCAAACTCATCGGTATCATAGTCATGTGCGCTATCCACTACACCACCTCAATCACTCATTACTATGTCCACATTTACAATGTGGAGAAAAACAAATATTCTTAGGTTTTTTCGGTATAGTCACGTAGGTAAAAATTTTAAATTAATTAAAGTAAAATATTTTATTTTTTATTTTATTTTACTTTTATTAATTTTAATTTTTTACCTACGTGACTTTACCGAAAAAACCTAGAATATGAATCCTTGCAGTCACGAAAGCTTCAAATCTAGAAAGAAAGAAAAATATGTTCCTGCGATCTTTGGTCGAGAGACTGAGATCTTGACAAGACAGTGAGTGCTTAATCATCTTTCTGTTGTAGGGCAAATGCCATTGTGAACATGCTCACGCATTCGGGTTTTTTTCTTTTCTTTTCCAGGCAATGGGGTGAAGTTCATCTAGCATCTGACAATCGGGTGAGGTTAATTAACTCCAAGGCAAAGGGCTGAAGTCAAGGTCGTTGTCTTTTTCTGAAATTGCAACAACACAAATTCCACCACCCCCCACCAGTCCCCCACCTGCATACGATTTCAACACATCACTGAAAATATTCGGGTCCAATGTCTCACGTTGTGAGCGGGGTCGTCTAAATGACAGTGTCTTTAAAACAAAATGTGCACGCGCCTCGTTCGTACGGCAACGTAAATTTCCCCCGGACAAAACCCTCGCGAATTGTTTCCTTTTGTGGTTCGGTGACAAAGCACCTTCTGGTTGTCTGGCAGGGTTTCCACTTTTACCACCACAGGGAGATACAAATACGGTGCCAGCGTTTTACGTGTGTGCTGTGCACGGCGAGATGACAGCTCTGCGGGTGTGAGCATCTCCCTCGTGAGCAGCAAGTCACAAGTTTGAATCTGGCCACGTGAACGCTTTGAAAAGACGACCGCTTTCGTGCTGAGCACCGATGGGGCCCATTATGGTCTAAAACTGCCAGAGTAGCACTCTGTCGATAACGGATGGAGCTGTGCCATGAGTATTGTACTGTACGTGTCAAACATTTATATATATACACACACACATCAGCTGAAAACAATATAAACGTGGCGTGGAAGTTTAAAAGTCTCGCGAAGAAGCGCTGAGCGATGCGCAAGCTTGGAATTTCATTTCGTCATTCCCATCCCGAACGGTCTGGTGATTAGACAATCCACACAACCGATGAACTGATTCCATTGCTCCATCTCTGCGGTGGTCGTCCTCTTGGGCAGCGTTTAGCGCGCTGCGCTACAAACCCGGCGGCCCGGGTTCGATTCACGCTCACGGCCACCACCGGTGACGGTTATTTGAGCCGGGCCTCTCCTAGGTCGACTCAGCCTCAAATGAGTACTTGGTGCGGTGTGTAAAAATCGCCACTGGGGAGACAAAGGAGGCTGGGCGTGGTGCTAGATACCTACCCCCTCGTGTGCCGTGCCGGAATTAATAGGTGCTCACAAACAGCACTTGCCCCAACAGTCTGTTAAGGCTATACCGGGGGGGGGATCTTTGTCTTTGTTCCCTCCCGCGGCTGCCACTCCACCGTTGCACCTCCGATGAGTACCGTGAGTGACGTACGGTGTGAAAGAAGTCCAACACGCAGTACATGCAGACATCGTCAGTCTCAGCGAACTGCCACCGTCTCTCCGCGTGATGCATCCTGGACAAGCCTCCTCGCTCTCCCGAACAGGCAATGCGATTTCGATTTAAAGCTTTCGTGACTGCAGGGATTCATCTGCTTGGTTCTTTCGGTAAAGTCACGTAGAAGGGAAATAATAAAATAATTATAATAAAACATAATAAAATAATTCTCACGACATTTCGGCCACAACGCAAGCAGCCGTCATCAGGTGAAGAACAGGTCTATCGGAAAGACAGCGTCTGTTGTATTTTTTATTATTTTATTATTTCCCTTCTACGTGACTTTACCGAAAGAACCAAGAACAGGTAATGCGATGCCACGAAAGTGGCGTACGTTCTCTAAGCCGCTCATTCTTCTTCTCGTCTCTCGGTGTGTAATCCCAAGCGTGCACGTGTTGTTCCACGCTTCTCCGTGGTCTGCAGGGATTTTCATTTCATTTTCGTTGTCGATGTTCATGTTGCTGATCCGTACGTCACGGCGGGTGATACACACCGACAGAGGCTGCTATGTTGCTTGTTGTTAGCGTGGTCAGGTTTCCAAAGATCTCTACAATCTGCTCTAGCTCACCGCTTTATCGCATCATTTTGATCCAATTCTGCCGACAATAACAGCCATAGGCACACACGCTCAAATGTGTTTTCCAGTTGTGCGCTGCGAAGACCTTCAAATTCGGTGAACTTTTAAAGAAAACATCTGGGGCCCGACTTTGCAGCCATCTTTATAAAGTCATTACATCATTTGCTGCAGTCTGTTTCCATATGTTCTTATATTGACAACGTAATGGGAAAATCTACAATTTGTTAGGATTTTCTCTGTCGATGTTTACGATTTTGTTTCTAAAATCTAATTTTTTGTGAAGAAAATAACTCGTGCTGAATTTTTGAATGACTATGCTTGACTCCCCTTCTGCTACGCGTTCTGTACTTTCGTTCGTCGCTCAAGTTTAATTTCCACCTGTCCTTATAACGGCAATGACGTCGGCAAAATTTGAGATGGCTCGCGTTCTATCCATTTACGTGTAATACGCCTTTGTCAAATCCCATTTTTTTTGCACAGCATTTTCGAATGTCACTGCTGATGGATTTTGATGAGAGTGTATCTCCGAACAAGGCTCTCCCTTCTGAGATATGTGTTAATTTCTTCACGTTGCCAACATTAGGACATGAAATCACGAGGCGTCACCATGCAGATGGATTGTAGACTGGATAGAGGCCTATGAAAGTGGGCCCCATCTGGTGGGACAAATACTCGAAAATAAGAATCCTTTCTGTAAGTCAGTGTTCTTCACACATTTTCAAGGGGGGTGGGGGGCATTTTCGCCAATAAGGCATCATCTGTTTGAGAGCCGCCACACATGATGATGATTGGTGGGGTGTTGTCACGTGTTGTGTATTGTCGGAGGCCGCACGGGAGGGGCCGCACTAAAGATCACCAGGGGCCCGCGGGTCTTGCAATGAAGAACACTGCTTTAAGCAATCTCAGGGTAGGTGTTCCATCCTTGTATAAGGATTCCCTTAGTTTTTCTTTGAAGTCCCTTGGACTTTTGGACTATTTGGGCATAAACCATTTCTTTCAAAGACGTCTCCTTGCAGTGGTCTCGATACTTCTCTCTGTCTGTTGCTGAGTCATTCAGCTGAAGCGGAATATGCGTCCTTGATACTGAATCAGTATCTCGTAGGGGAGTAAAGTGTAGTAACGGTGATTTCAACTCAAGGAGTTTTATTTCACAAAGTGTCTTGAAAAAAAAGATCGAAATTAGCATTCGTAAAAAATAAATCCAAGTAATTATTTTGTAAATCATTTGCGTGAAAAGATAAATAGAATTAAATTTGTCAAGCAAATAATAGTGTCTGCAGTTAATTTAAATATTTTAATGAGTTAAGTTTTTCACATTGAATGCTTTAGTTCAATTAAACTTACAAGAAAACAGTCTTCATTGGGCACATTTTAATTGAAAGTGTTTTCAGTTCCTCTAAAATATTAATAAACACTAAGAAGAAAACATTTACATGTGATATCTGTAAAATTCTCGAAGGGATGCTACGACGGAATAAGAATATTTATTTATTTATACTGGAAGAATCCCTTGAGCTACAAAGCTAATTTTCACAGATGTCCAGGAGTTTCAAAGATGTACGGTAGCTTTACAGATGTGAGTACCACGATGTATCGACGTCGTTGTGGGTACTCAATGCAAAGCCAAGCAGGACATACGGGGGAGGGGGGGGGGGGATAAAAACAAGCAAAAATCTCCCGTTTTAATCTTGAAGACATTGAATGCCCAGGACCCTTAACGAGCGCTAATCAAGGTGAGCACCGCACAGGAGGAGGTTCAGTGGTTCACACTCCACGTCTCTTCACCGTCGTGTCTCTCCCCCCTGCTGATACCTTAACCGCCACCACTGCCGCCAAAGTCACCGCCACCACCGTCACCCCCACCACCGCCACCCCCACCGCCACCACTGCCACCAACGCCACCACCGCCGCCAAAGTCACCGCCACCACCGCCACCCCCACCGCCACCACCACCACCACCAACACCGCCACCGTCACCCCCACCACCACCACCACCAAAGTCACCGCCACCACCGCCACCGTCACCCCCACCACCGCCACCACCGCCGCCAAAGTCACCGCCACCACTGCCACCCCCACCACCACCACCACCGCCACCACCACCACCGCCGCCACAACCGCCACCGTCACCCCCACCACCACCGCCGCCAAAGTCACCGCCACCACCGCCACCACCGTCACCCCCACCACCACCGCCACCACCGCCAGCACCAAAGTCACCGCCAGCGCCACCATCCATGGTTGCTTGCATAAATCACCTTGAGTGATCCTCAGTTTTCAATTTAAATGAAGATAAGTAAAGGGGATGAAAAAAAATCAAATCACTCAAGCAGTGTTTCATGAAATTGTAAGGAGAACTTGAAGTGATCCAGGCCAGGTTCAGGCACCTATTGCCACGGGTGTTGTTCACGGGTAGGATTTTAACGCAGGTCGACGGCACCTCCGCGCAGCGCGCTAACCACTGCGCCACCGCTCTCCTACAACAACAAATCCTCACCGACGCAGACTCGCGCGTGAGAGAGAGAGAGTTGGCGACTCTGTGTGATTCGGCAACTCAGCAGTGGATGCTGGAGGATGAGGGTCACTGTGGTAATGGCATTTGGAGGCAGCCGCCCTCCAACAACAACCGAGGGCAGAGGAGCGGCGCTCACAACAACGAGCGGAGCTCCGGGCTGCTAAAATACAGAACGCTGACACAGTAGGGGGCACAGCTGGTGCATCTGCCAGTCATCACAGTCAGTCAACCCATGGCACTTGCTGGGTCTGTCCCGTGGCCAGCTGTCAGCGAGCCTTCGACACTCCACGTGGCCTCAAGGTGCACCTGTCCTGGCACAGGCGCCGTGGTGACGTCACCGCCGCATTGCGCTTCACACGGGAGTGAGACGAAACACGATCAACCACGAGAAAGGAGAGCACCGCGAACATGTTGATGTTTAAACAGGTCCATAGCCACGGCGGTGACGCTCTCGAATCGCGTGACGTAATCCGTGAGGACTTGGCCTGACCTTGGCGTGGCGTAATGGTGAGCACACTGGGACCTACAACCCGATGGGTTGCCGGTAAGATTCGTTGCGAGGTTTCTTAAATCGCCCCCTCCCCCCGCACTGCCTCTGTCCACCCACTGCAGCGTAAAATGGGTTCACCACAGTCAGTCAATGGGGCAGGTCGCGTGCGGTGGGGTAAAGTGTGGGCACTTCCACATTTTCCAAGATCTTCATGGTTCTTTCGGTAAAGTCACGTAGAAGGGAAATAATAAAAGAATAAAAATAAAACATAATAAAATACAATTCTCACGACGTTTCGGCCACAACGCAAGCAGCCGTCCGCAGATGAAGAACAGACGCTGTCTTTCCGACAGACCTGTTCATCACCTGAGGACGGCTGCTTGCGTTGTGGCCGAAACGTCGTGAGAATTGTATTTTATTATGTTTTATTTTTATTCTTTTATTATTTCCCTTCTACGTGACTTTACCGAAAGAACCAATAAAATTAATCCCTGCAGTCACGAAAGCTTTAAATCGAAATCTTCCAAGATGATCTGACCAGCGTGCAAGAGTCGACCAAATAGCCTCCAGAGCGGTGTTCTTCGCCAATTTTCAGAGGGGGCAGACACTTTTAGCCGATAAGACACTGCCACATCATTTGAAACTATTGTGGGTTTGACAGCAGCACGATGATGATGATGGGTCGGTGGGTTGTTGACACCATTTGTGTATTGCCAGGAGGCCTGCACGTCAAGGGCCGCACAAAAGGCCACCAAGGGGCCCGTCAGAAGGCCACGGCCTTGCAATGAAAAACGCATCTCTGGAGGAGCTCTCTAGAGCTGCCTCGAGTCGGAGGCCCTTTCCGCCAGCAGTGCGGTGAGCGGGGACATTGCAGGGATGCGCCTCTACCTGTTTCCCCGTGACCCTCACCACAATTGAAAGCCTTGTACCCCAGTTGCGTTCTTCTTTGCTCGCGGGTTATGGGCACTCGGATGTGACTTATCAACGCAGCAGACATGCTCGGGTCTAATCTGGCATTACATTGTAATCTTCTTTTCTTATTACAAAAAAAGGTCATAATTAATTAACACTTTGCACGCACGGAGTGATAACCTTCACGGCGAAAACGTCGTTTGGACGTCTAATCGTTGAAGCATTGAAAGGTGTCACACTCGACGAAAGGGACGCTGCCGTGCCGCCACGGTTAACGCGACTGGACTGGTACGGCTCAGCGTCGACGGTTCGATTTGATCTCCGGGCGCGGCAGTTAAGACAACGGGGAAAAGGCCTTCAGCTCGCTAGCCGTGGCCGTAGAGAGGGTATTTGGCCTACTCTTCCGCGAGGTGCCGGATGTCTCGGAAGAGGCGGAAAGTAGCCACACTTTACCCCACCACACCCAACCTGCCGATCTTCTCACTGTGTGGACAGAGGGTAGTGGAATTGAGGGGATGGGGGGGGGGGGTATTGAAGAAACTTGCACCGTTGTAGAAGGCGCCACGGTGGCGAGATGTTGACTACCTCGCCTGGTAAACAAGAGGTCGTAGGTTCGATCACGACCCTGACACCCGCTGCTGAATATTTGGAATGTTCGCATGGTATTCGTTTTACCTACTATCGCTTCTTCCGTTTTTCTTAGACATTGGCAAGGGGTTTGTGGAGTAGGCCGTCACGGTGCCGAGATGTTAACTACCTCGCCTGGTATGCAGGGAGTCGTTGGTTCGATCCCGACACTGACGCCTTACTTTATATTTGGAGATCGCGTGTCTCTCTCTCTCCCCGTGGTCGCGTGGATTTCTCTCCGGGTCCTCCGGTTTTTCCCTTCACCTTTAGTAATCGACGTGCAGTTAAGAGTATCTTGGCTGCTATACATTTCCACGTGACGATAAGCCGCTTCGCCGAGCCATCTTTCTCGATGGCCAGGGTCGCTTCTTTAAACAAAAATAAATTAACCCATAAAAACAAAGTTTTTCACTATAAATCCTTTATATGCGTGGCATCGGTTTTATTTTATTATTCATTTTTATCACATTGGTATTTTAAATTAAATATGAAAAAAAAATTCCTAAAAAGTGTAAAATTTTGGAAAAAATTTTCACTAAAATTAATTGTCACGCACAACGAGTCTGTGTGGAAAATGTCAGCTCGGTTGGATCACGGGAAGTGGGTTAAAAAACGACCGAAAGATTTGCACGGTCGTAAGCAAGCAAGCAAGCAAGTGAACTTAATATAAAGGATTTAAAAATAAGAAGCTACATAGCCCCGGTAAAATCTCACGAAAATTGTTGAATTTTTTTTGTTACTTTTCAAGTGCCGGACCGGGGAGCTCGACCAGAACCGTCGAATTTGTGCCGATGGCTCACCAGCGCGAGCTTCTCACGAACCTTTAGGGGCCACGGACGCAGCAGCCGGGGAAAACGAAGTGACGGTGGGAAACATTCACAAAGTACGTCGTACGTCATCGGCGGCTGATGAGCGAGACGGAGAGATGTGGTAATTACCGTGGCTGCTACCACGTCCCCGTGGGCCGCAGACAGCATGTAGATTGCGACCTTAAAGCCGCGACCTTGCCATGGGGCGTATCGCGTCTCTCCGATCCTGGCCGCTTTCCAGCATCTTGCAGCAAACACGGTTTACTTATTGCGTAAGCGAGGGCTGTTAACCAAATTAGCGCCGCGTTCTCATTCAGTTTGAACATGATTTAGGTCCACCTTGCTTAGTAGCATTCGCATTTTTATTGCAGACAATCCCCATCCGCTAACGTCTAGTTGTGTGTGTTTGTGTGACTGGCACCAGCGGTGTCAAGATCGGCCTCTGTGGAGGAGGCTCGTGAAGGACGCTGCTACTGAGCAGTTGGAGGCACTCGCCATCCAGCAACAACGGAGGGGCGAGGAGCGACGCTCACAACAACGAGCGGAGCGTCGGGTGGATAAAACACAGCAAGATGGCACAGTAGGGGGCACAGGTGGTGCATCGGCCAGGCGACCCATGGCACCGCCTACTGGGTCTGTCCCGTGACTTCCTCCTGCCAGCGGGCGTTCGACACTTCACGTGGCCTTAATGTGCACCTAGCCTGGCACGAGCGCCGTGGTGACGACACCGCAACTTAGTGGAAAAAGGCGGTAGTTGTTGTTGTTGTGTGAGTGCGAGCGCGCTGCGCTACGAACTCGACGGCCCGAGTTCGATTCCCGCTCACGGCCAACACCCAGTGACGATTATCTGAACCGGTCCTGGGCCTCCCCCCCCATCTCCCTAGGTTGACTCGAACTCAAATGAACACCTGGTGCGGTGTGTAAAGGGGCCGTCCATAAATGACGTCACGCACCTGGGGGGGGGGCGACATTTGTGACGAGGGGGGGTTTGAGAAATGTGACGTCACATCAAAATGCACAACTTTAAATACATATAGACAACACGTTCTACTAATTAAAAATACTTTTTAATAAATGTTTTCTCCTACAACATCAGAGTGCAGCGCCACATGAAATACGCACTACAATGAAAATACTGTAGTTTAAAGCGATTTGAAGCATTTTTTGGGGGGGGGGGGGGCAGAGCTTTGTGACATCATATTTGAGGAGGGGGTCTGACTTTTTGTGACGCCGTGCGACGTAGGGGGGGGGGGTCTAAAATCATCTAACATCGCGTGACGTCATTTATGGACGGCCCCAAAAACATCGCTACGAGGTGCTCGCTAAGAGCACTTGCCCCTACAATCTGTGCAGGTTGTACGGGGGATCTTTGTCTTTGTCCGCATCTGTGACCCTGAGGCAAGTGGCCGCATTCGTCGATGAGCGGCGGTCAACATTTGACTCGTTAATAAAATCCCCCCACGGTGTTTCTCCACGGCCGTGATTGTTGCTTGTGGCACTAGCCCTTTGGCAGGCGTTCCTCGGCACGCGGATATCGTCCCCGGCGTCCCCCCTCTCGTGACTAACACAACCGCAGCGAGAGACCTCAACGGGTGACATTGTGTCGGCGGCCACAGCTTATTGATTGAATGAATAATAATCCTGGCTGTTATATCGGTCAAAGACAAAGACGACGATTCCCCCGTATAGCCTTAACAGACTGTAGGGGCAAGAGCTGTTAGCGAGCCAGAACGGCCAGCACCGCGCCCGACCGCCTTTGTCTCCCCAGTGGCGATGTTTTCACACGCAGCACCAGATACTCATTTGAGGCTGAGTCGATCGAAAGAAAGCCCAGGGACCAGTTCAGATAATCGTCACTGGTGTTGGCCGTGAGCAATTTGGGTCGCCGCTAACCGCTATGCCACCGCTCCCCACGTTTGTATTTGCAACATACACACACACAACACGTGTCTTCGTGGACCACAAGCTCAGAGTGCGTGTGCTCGCAATAACATCCCGCTGCCAGTCGTCAAAGCGGTAGAGCGAGCGGCTCGCGATCCGAAGGTTGCGAGTTCAATTCCTGATTGGTGGTTGACTCAGCCCATGATTCCTCCCGGGTCGTTAAAAATAGTACCAGGAATATGACATTTCAGCCGCTGGCTCTAGGCTGTAAACAGACAATGAGCAACCACCGCAGTAATCGTTTGAGCAGCAATTCACTTTGACTCTTGACTTTATACAGCATGCTCTGTTTGGCAAATGTCAAATTGCACGGAAGATCTCAGGCAGGCTGTCTTCAAAGACTGCCAGTGTCATCTCCACTGCTTTCTTACAACCAATCTGAACGACTGTCTTTGAAGTTACCAATGACCACAAAGTGTCAGCCGTCGAAGTCCACGGTGGTTGTCCCGGTGGATATCCTCGCCCCTGGCACAGCAGCGTGGAATTTCCACCGCTGGCTCGGGGCTGTAATGCCGCAATGCTCATTTGCGGCAACAACAAAAACATTTCTGAATCCACCAATGAATCCACAATATACCCCGTGCTTGTTCTCAGTCTCCTCATCCTTATTTATCTCAGTGTTTGTAAGACCGTTTACGCTAACGCTGTACTTAATCAAATACCGGCAATCAGAACGTGTCACGTTCGAATTACGCCGGGCATTGGGGGAGGAGGAGGAGGAGGGTGGTCCGGGCAAGATGTTAAGAGATGCGTGGAGTGGGAAAACTCAACGATTTGGAAATTACTTTGAGAGCGAAATTGCAGTTGATACATTTTCATTGTGTTCGTACGGATCGGGTGGGGTGTGGGGGGCGAACAAACAAAGACATCACAAACGAATTGAGCAGCCACTCTCGTTACGCTAACATCTGCGATAATGCCGCGACAGCACAAAAGAACCATTGGAATCCACTGGTAAAAGATGTTCTTCCGAGCGTGACTCTCTTGAGAGAAGTATTCAGCAACTGCAGAATCAGGATATTTATTTATACCTTGACTTAAAGCTCTCGTGGCTGCTGGAATTCGTATTCTTTGGGTCTTTCGGTAAAGTCACGTAGATAGTTTCAAAGAAAATAACAAAAAATCTATGAAGTTTCGATCGTAACAACAAGCGGTGGTAGATTTCTTTGTTATTTTCTTTGAAGCTATCTACGTGACTTTACCGAAAGAGCCATATAATTTTGATGTATACTTGAGGAATCCGATGCGCTACTAAGCTCTTTTTTCACAGATGTCCGATGCGTCTTTCACACACACACACACAGCTCTGTTTCGTTTTCTCAATCCACAACACAAAATGCCGCGCGGAATTTAGATTTTTTTTTTATATAACATTGGAGGTGCTTTGTCCGTGATCTCTTTCTTAAGTGTCCCAAGCGCACGATGTGTAGCGAGGTGTGACACTTGAACTGTTCAGAACCATTTAATTAAAAACGAGCACCGGGTTGTCCATGGCATGTGTTCTCACTATCAGTGATCCCACAAGATGTGTATCTCTCTGCGCTGCGGGCTCTGCAGAGTAATCACTGGGAGCTGCCACGCAGGCGTAGCCACTGTTGGGTTCTACTCTCCATCGTGCTGATACATAGCACGGTGAGTCAGATTGAATATACAAGGTGGCCCCAAAAGCCAGGACGCGTAGTATTGTTTCATTTATTTAACACTGGCATTAACATAATTTCAATGTTTATTCCTTTGGTTAATATTTTATCTTTCGTAATTATGAATATTGTATGAAAATTTCCTCTTCTTTTATTTCAGATTACATTTATAATGGAAAGAAATGTGACCAAAGACGAACGAGTTAAAATCGTTTTAATGTACGCAAAATAATTCAGCTGTAATCTTTAAACAGAAAAGTCCTGAATTTATTTCAAACGAGAATCCATGCATGCATTAATGTTAATTGAAGTCAGTTTAAACATTTGTCAAAAGGAAGGAAATTACTGTACTTGATTTCTGGAAATAAATAACCAGACTCTTTATTTATAATGAATGAATCCGATAAACTATAAAGCTCTTTTACACAGGTGTCTAGTAGGGGCGGGTCAGAAAGTTGCAATAATAACCCTTTGGGTCCTGACATTTGGGCCACCATGTATAAGATAATTTTATATCTGAAATTATAAGAAATCTTACCTTTTTGTAAATTCATTTATTTCTCTCTGACGTGTTTTGTCTGTCACAGAAACGGTGTTTTATTGACGAAACCCGACTTAAAAGATTCTTAGGTCACAGGGTACTTAAAAATTAACTGAAACTGTATATTATCTCCCGAGTGTTCATCCCAATTATAATGTCACGAGACGAAAAATCCATTTGGATCTCTTGCAGAGCAGTGCAACCCATCGTGAGAGAACGGGTCATGAGTGCGGATTTCAGAGATATCTGGGCCAAGCAGTGCTGGTTAATTTCCCATCACTCTGCATATGAAAGTAATATTCATTGCATGGCATTAAAATAGTAATTTGATTCTTAGAGGAAGGATTTATGTACGTGAAGTGCGGAATACATTTTTACGTGATGGGAATTTATTTGGGTACCAAGCTGAGTCCATCAAATCGCTTACATTTGAGAATAAGTTTTTTTTTTAAATCAGAGACAGTTGCCTGGATTCGAACCCAGGATCTCAGCGTTGCCAGCTCACCACTCTGACCTCTGAGCAGCCTCCTGACTTAATGTATCAATGTTCTTTAAATCAAGAGATGCAGTTGTGTTGTAACCAGCCCCATTGGCAGTGCTGAAGGTCAGTCAGGTTTAACTGACCAATTCTTTCTGTGCAAAGAAAACTATTGCCGAAATTAATCATCGGTCATTGTGGCGATTTTTATCTAACCACTCAAAAAACAATTCCCTGCAATTCAATACGAAGGATGCCCCGAAAGTAATGTCTCCTATTGTTTTGTCTCTTACGTCTTCTGAGTCCGTTCTGATGACGTATGTGTACATACACGTGTACGTCACCAGAACTGCATCAGAAGAACAAATAAAATAACTTCATTGGTATATCTTCAGGTCGTCTTCCGCGCCGAGGCACACGAGGGTGTGTGGCACAGTTTGCCGCCAGCTATCATAGAGTGTGGTCGTGTTGCTACAGTTCGTTGCGGTGAGTACAGTACAATGTCTTTAAAAAACAACGCTGCCACGCCTCTCCAAGTATAATTAACGCAAACCTCTTGTGTGTTTCCTGAGATTTGGCGATGAACGGGACACCCACCCTGCAACTTGCAGACGTCTCAGAACGGGAAAGGGTCAAGGGGGAGTATGCTTCCTCAACCACTACACAGCCCAGATCTGGCATCCTCAGATATTCAACTATTTTGCACTTTTGAAATATGGCCAACGTGAGTAGCAATTTGAAACTGATGCTGCTGTACAGGATGCTGTTGACAAATGGTTTTGTGGCCCTGATGAATCCTTACACCGGGTTGGAATTCTGGCATCGGTTCCACGTTGGCACAAGTGCATCGTGAAGCATAGAGGGACTGTATTGTAAAATAGTCAAATATTCATGACATCCCCGTGAATTAGCACGTAAGATGTTGCATCAGCAATAAACAATAAAATAAGTTTTGAGGAAAAAAATTTAGTCTCCAGTGCTTTTGAGACATCCCTCAAATCATGTGAGAAATTATTTGCCGATGCAGCTATTGGCAGTGGTGCACAAGTACAAATAACGGAAAATTTCAACACATCCGTCAATAAAACTGTGGCTTTTAAATGAAAGAATATATATAATAGCATGGCGTTTTGGGAATTGGCTCTTCTTCAGAGCACATAGAGAGAATACAGAGAGGCACAGTGGACGATACGAGTTGGAGACCACACGATACACAATGGGAGCTAATACAATTTTAATTTAAAACATGTTTTCCACGTGAAAGGTTTTTAAAATTTCCGCACGAATCGTTACGAAAAGATAAGCTCACATGCCAGCATTGCCATTTATGTGCTATGAAAAAGATCCATTGCTCGAAACTCCGCCTATTATGTCGCCTGTTACATAAGTCCCACTGTTATTGGCGACTGTGTTGAGTTTCTCATGCCAATGTACTCTGTCGTTTCAAAATACAAAGGTATATTCCACTCTCTTCGCCGGCATTACAGCTCTATGCATAATAAGAGGGGAGCAATAAGCAAGATGATTTAAACATAAAATAAACGGTGGATGGCCTGCTCACGCATGCATGTGTGTGTGTAAGTGTGTGGAGTGGTAGTCTTAAGGCTTCATACTCTTTAGTTTTTTCGGTAAAGTCATGTAGGTGACTTCGGTAAAGACAAAGATCCCCCGTATAGCCTTAAGACTTCTAGATTTGAAGCTTTCGTGACTGCAAGGATTCAGTACGCTCCGAACGTGACTTTACCGAAAAAACTAAGAGTATGAATCCTTGCAAGTCACGAAAGCTTCAAATCTAGAAGTCTTAAGGCTATACGGGGGATCTTTGTCTTTGGAGAGGTGGTGTAGCGGTTACCGCGATGCGCTACGAACCTGGCGACCCGGGTTCGATTCCCGCTCACGGTCAACACCAGTGACGATTATCTGAACCGGTCCTGGGCCTCTTCTAGGTCGACTCAGCCTCATATGAGTATCTGGTGCAGGTATGTAAACATCGTGACTAGAGAGACAGAAGCAGCCGGGCGTGGTGTTGGCCACCCAACACCTCGCGTGCCGTGCCGGCCTTCATAGGTGCTCGCTAACAACACTTGCTCCAACATTTTGTTAAGGCTATACGGGGAATCTTTGTCTTTATTTTGTACGTGTGAGGAGTGCGAGCGTAGCGGTTAGCGCAGTACGCTCCGAACCCGGCGACCCGAGCTCGATTCACGCTCACGGCCAACATCGGTGACAAATGTCTGAACTGTTCCTCGGCCTCCCCTAGGTCGACTTAGCCTCAAATGAGTAATCGGTGCGATGTGTACAGCATTGCCACTGGGAAGACAAAGGCGGCCGGGCGTGGTGTTGGCCACCTAGTCTGTTACCACCACCATGTACGGTGCTTTTTCTTTCTGGAAGACTTTGCAATTTTTCCTGGCTTTTTCTGTTTGTGCATAGTCACTTTAAGATGTTTTCTTGTTCATGTTTTAGTTTTTTTGTTTGTTGCGGTTGCACCCGATTCAAGAGCCGAATGGCTCACAGGGCTATACCAAATAAATAATACTGAAAACTGAAGGGTATACGGGGGGTGGCCTTTGTCGGTTTGCGCATCTGTGTCTATTGAAATAATTCGACCGAGTGAATCGTTGGCACGAGTCACAATATCACGTGGTGCGAGACAGAGACCGAGAGTCGAGTCTTCACGTTTAAAACAGCGGCAGGGACGATTCGAGATTAGATGGAGCTGCATAATATCAAGCGGGAGCCTCAGCGACACAGGAGGAGGATGAGATAGTACAGCGAGTCGGTGTTTGACATTCCTCGGGTGCCATGTGAAGCTGCAAAAGGCACGAGACGGCAGACTCGGAGCCCTCTCAAATTGTCGCGGTGTGGCTGCAGCTGACTGTGATCTACGCCTTTTAACAATGCGCCCGAACCCTCACAGGACTGAAATGGAAATGTATTATTCATTATTAATGCGTGCTCGCCAACGGGAAGCTCTGCGCGTTCGAGTATCGCAGCTCCAAATGCGGAGGATTGTAAATTTTTCGGCCGGGGTGGTCTCCTCGGCACAGCGAGCGGCTTGCGTTCTGAACGTTCAAATCCTGGTTGGGGGTTGACTCAGACCATCATCCCTCCAAGGGTTGATAAAAATCAGTACTACGTTGTAGGGAGTTGCTCACGCCTGTCTCATGGACAGAATCGCTCCTGCCAAAGGATTATGGAATTTCTGATCCTGGCTCCACAGAGCTGTAAACGGGAGATGATCACTATTGACTCGATGCTTTTAAAAAAAGAGAAAATGACTTTGACTTTTTCTAAATTGGATGAGAATGTAAAATTCCAGCCAATTTCATCGATGGATGAAGTAATTTACTCTCCGATATCATTATCACTTTTAAATTTTACCGCTTCAGGCCCACTGAGCTACATGGCTCTTTTTCAGAAGCGACTAGGCCACACCTCAACGAAAATGGCTCATCATGTGTAAATGTATAGCAACCAAATACTCTAAACGCATGTTTCTAAATATGGAGGGAAGACCTGGAGAAATTTCCACACGACCACGGGGGAAGAACATGCAAACTCTAGATATATTGGTGTTAGGGTTGGGATCGAACCCATGAACTTCCGTATACGAGGCGACGGAGTTAACATGTCGCCGCTATAGCGCACATATATTAAAAACAACACGTTAATTGTGAGCCCTTTTTCTTGGTTCTTTCGGTAAAGTCACGTAGAATAGAAATAATAAAATAATAAAAATAAAACATTATAAAAGCTGTTTGCTTTGTGGCCGAAACGTCGTGAGAATTATTTTATTATGTTTTATTTTATTATTTTATTATTTCCATTCTACGTGACTTTACCGAAAGAACCAAGAAGATGAATCCCTGCAGTCACGAAAGCTTTAAATCGAAAAATGTGAGCCCTTTGTTAATTTATTAATGAAGGCCTCGCCACACCGTTTATGTCATGGGGCTCTTTGACCACCTTTCACTTTGCTGATCAATGTGGATTGGCGAAGCGGGGAGAGCAGGCTCTGATATCACTCAATTAGCATCAGAATATGTATTTAGACTGGAGGAGGAATCCGATGAGTTCTAGATTTTAAGCTTTCGTGACTGCAAGGATTCATACTCTTAGTCCCACCTGATGATGGAGACTTGTGTTGCCTCCGAAACGTCGTGATTTTTTATTTTTATTGTTTTATTTTTTATTAATTTTAATTTCATTTCTTACCTACGTGACTTTACCGAAAGAACCAAGAGTATGAATCCGATGAGCTTTGTAGCTCTTTTTCACAGATGTCCACACAAGTCGCCACTGATGTTAGCCGTGGGCTTCCGCACACCGTTAGCTAAGCTAGATTGATGTTCAGCATGCTCAACCAACACTTCATATGATCATGATTTCTCTTCTTGGTTCTTTCGGTAAAGTCACGTAGAATGGAAATAATAAAATAATAAAAATAAACATAATAAAATAATTCTCACGACGTTTCGGCCATAACGCAAGCAGCCATCCTCAGGTGGAGAACAGGTCTGTCGAGAAGACAGAGTCTGAATGTCTCTGCAAATTAATTAATTCTCCACCTGAGGACGGCTGTTTGCGTTGTGGCCGAAACGTCGTGAGAATTATTTTATTATGTTTTGTTTTTATTATTTTATTATTTCCATTCTACGTGACTTTACTGAAATAACCAAGAAGATGAATCCCTGCAGTCACGAAAGCTTTAAATCGAAATTTGATCATGATTTAATAATTAAAACATTCTATCTTAGGTGGCATCTTTTACAATTACTCTCTATCGTCATTGGTACAATTTGATATACCATAATTTATTGAAATAATCTCAATATTGCATAAATATTAATAGCAGCAAAAAATATTTGATAAAAGCCTCCTTTATGAAAAAATAACCTTGTCCTGTGCCCCGCGGGACTCTTTAAATATTGGATCGGAGCGAGCCTTTTATTAACTCCTAAGTGACGCTGCAAATAATTTGCTTAATGTGTATGAAAATTAATTTAAACATCTTGGTACTAAGCATAACAACAGCATGGGGACGCGAATCTGAAAGAAAGAAAAATGCCATTTCATATTACATTGTGTGCAGTGTTCATTGGATGCAGCAGATAAATCCTGAAATGCTTTTAATGGTCTCGCATCGCTGGAGGATATTTTTTTTGGGCAATAAAACTCTGATCCAATACACGACCCTTTACCTCGGGCTTCTGGCGCGAAGACGAGGACACAGTCTGCAGTGACTGCGCCAGCGCATTACGGAATCACACAACGTGTGCCATCGACCAAAATTAAAACAAGAACTCGGGTAAGAAAAAGCACGCGCACGCATGGATTCTGCAATGCATTCCAACACGCATTTGTCTTCGGAAGTATTTCATTTGGCAAATTGTCCTTTGTGTCTGTAGTTTATTTTTGGGGTTTCTTCAATGTCCATGTTTTGGGAAATTCTTTCGATTAATTTGACCAGTTCCCAAGAGGGCAGGTTCCTAATAGCAAGTTTTGTTGATATTGGATCGTATTTATGAGAGTTATCGTGACCCCCCCTCCCCGCCTGTACAGACAGACGGACAGACAGACGTACCACTTTTTCCACTTCGTTGAGCATATGCATAGAAGATTGCGGAAAAAATGTTACAATAACACTTCATAATTATTGTTTTAAACTGAGCAGTGGGTGCTGTTATAAATGCGAGAATCTGTTGGTGGCTGCTATGATTGCATTTTTCCCCTTTTAAAACCATTAAAATGTGTTGAAACTCTGCGATGCTTGCTCAGTGGTGCAATCATCACCGTATTATTTTCACATTAATTGCAATGAGTATGATTAATACGCTCACCCTAAATTCGCGCTAAGTTTAAATGTGTCTTTTTGTAATAATATTTTGGTAAATTATTTTGTTTAATTTCTTACATATGTAAAAATGTGTGATTTAAATGTTTGTTATTTTTCTTATTTTGCTCATGAAAATTAAAAACCTACATTGTCCATTTTATATTTTCGGTTCCATAGCAGGCACACATCCACAAATACTCACAACACACAAGACTTTATTACACTTGCATACCATAATTAGCTTTAGATAACCAGATGTATTGCTTTAATGTATCGTCCCGCAATGTTTCGTCACGTACGAATGCGAAATACCGTGCACATATTTGTAGTTTGGAATATTGGGTATATAATATACAGTATGTGTAGAGTTATACTGGTAGGAACCTCCAGGTTACACCAGCCCACAGGGGATTATTGTGTCCGTCCGTCCGTCGTGCAGGGAGGGGCTGGGTTTTGAGGGAGGGGCTGGGTGGGGAGGGGAGGGTGGGGAGGGGCTGGGTTGGGAGGGTGGGGCTGGGTGGGGAGGGGAGGGTAGGGAGGGGCTGGGTGGGGAGGGTGGGGAGGGGCTGGGTGGGGAGGGGCTGGGTGGGGAGGGTGGGGCTGGGTGGGGGGAGGGGTGGGGCTGGGTGGGGAGGGGCTGGTCACCCCGTGGTGCCCGTTATAAAACTCAACGTTTAACCTACTCACGCCGGCTTGTGCCCGCCCTCACAGTCGGCCATATTTGCGGAATACACCACGCCGCCGTTGACCCTGGCCATTGACCGAGCAACCCAACGTTCCTACCAGCTCCCTCCGCAGGAATGTGTTAATATGCGCTGAGTCGCTGGCGCGGTTGGCACAGGGGTCCTGATGCGATTAATGAAATGTGTTGGTGGGGGGGGGGGGGCGAGGGTGGAGGGAGGGGGGGGGCCCTACCTGTCCAAATTTGTGAAACCACTGGACGTCTGTGAAACGATGGTGACGTCTGTGCAAAAGAGCTTTGCAGCTCATCGGATTCCGCCGGCATAAAGTAGCCCGGCCCCAAGTGCGGGTGTGCTGCCTGCACAACGGATAGCTACGTCGCAGCCCCGAGCCGACGTGATGGTCCCTCTTCTTCTTGGTTCTTTCGGTAAAGGCACGTAGAAGGGAAGTAATAAAATAATACAAATAAAACATAATATATAATATTATTATATTATTTTATTATGTTTTTTTTAATCATTTTATTACTTCCCCTCTACGTGACATAATATATAATATTATTATATTATTTTATTATGTTTTATTTTTATTATTTTATTACTTCCCTTCTACGTGACTTTACCGAAAGAAGCAAGAAGATGAATCCCTGCAGTCACGAAAGCTTTAAATCGTGATGGTCCCTATCGACTCCACTTTATTCACCTGTCTGACTGGGGGGGGGGGGGGGGGCGTTGGTTATCTAAAGTCCACACGTCATGCTGACAAAGCATTTTTCACGGTTACCGTGACAGACATCGTGCCGGCAAGCTTACGTCGCCATCAAAACGCGCTCACGTGGAAACAAAAAAGGGCCGATGTTCAACCATGCAGACAATCCGCCCTGAGGATTTGAATGATCTCCGCGACTCTTACTCAGCGGAGGTGCTCAGCCATTGGGGGGGGCCCGAGTAGAAAACACCACCCCAACCAATTTCAATATTTCGATTTAAAGCTTTCGTGACTGCAGGGATTCATCTTCTTGGCTCTTTCGGTAAAGTCACGTAGAAGGGAAGTAATAAAGTTATAAAAATAAAACATAATCAATTAATTCACCACCACGCTTGGTGGTGGTGTTTCATTCAGACGCTGTCTCCCCGACAGACCTGGTCTTCACCTGAGGACGGCTGCTTGCGTTGTGGCCGAAACGTCGTGAGAATTATTTTATTATGTTTTATTTTTATTATTTTATTACTTCCCTTCTACGTGACTGCGTTGCCCGCCACTGGCAAGCGGCGATGTGGGGTCATGGGGTGGGTGGCCACCGCCCGATCGCCGTGCATCCTCATTAGCCGCTTCGTGAGTTGCACGCCGGCGCCAGCCTCCGCCGTCCAATGTTGTGAAAGTGTAAGTAAAAAAACACGCGTGAAAACTAAAAGACGTAAAAGAAAACTATATAATCTCGGAGGGGGCGATACGTTGTCGTCACCATGTGATTTTCTACTTCAGCCCACCCCCCCAATAGTTTGACGTCTGAGTGCACTTAGATGATTATAGATTCTCGGCAGTGCTCTCGCAACGTGAGTGTTGAATCAAAACCCTTGGATGATTACCTTGATTAGCAAAACTAAAACGAGTTTTGCGATTCAAACAATGTTATTAAATTACAGCACGCTTTTAGTGTCCAGCTAGTCACTTAATCATTCACATCTCGTTGACCTGACCGACGTTAAAAAAAAGTGACACTTTTCTTTTTTACAGATCGACAACTTAAATTGGGTCTAATTAGATACAACAAACTGTGTGGTAATCTAGGACCCCGCCTTGATAGAGGCTTTCACTCAGAAGTGGATTGTCTGCTGATCTTCTTCCTGTGGCCTATGTTGCTGTAGAGCAACAACTACAATTTGACATTGAGGTGGTTGCACCAGATAATTGCGTCAGGGGTAGCGGAGTGTATCGCTCTATTGATGCCTCGTTCGTATCTTTGATTCAGGCATTGAGTGTTCCGTTCTATGTGCCGTGATCTGTTCTGGGTGACCACGTTGGCACGGTGACTGGAGATTTAAAAAAAAGTTCCATTTGTGCATCATCAAGTATCTGCTGCTGCTGCCGCCATTGTTTGCATGGATGGAGGTTTAAGGCTGTTGCCCCTAAGCTTCGCAGAAGATCGAAGCCACCGCAGAAGATCGAAGCCAGCGATATTCTGCGGTGGCGAGATGCTAACTACCTCGCCTTGTTATACAGAAGTTCGTGGGTTCGATCGCGACCCTGACGCACGTGCAGTGTAATAGCGCCGGCTGGTGGACAATAGCGGCAACTGGGGTGGGCAGAGCGGAGGAACTGGGGCAAGGGTCACGGAGGACCCCATCTGGAGGCCCCTGGAACCTGCTAGCGGGTTCTAGAAGGGAGGCGTGGTCAGGGCGGATCCAGGCCGCGCTGGGAGCATAAAAGGAGCCGAGAGCGGGGGGCTCAGGGTTGCCGGTTCTGGGAGTGGACTCATCTCGTCTCGTCGTCGCTGTCGTCTCGTCGCCGTCGTCGCTGAACGTCTCCGCTAGATATTGCGCTACGAAGGAGAGTAGTTGGCTATCTCAGTCAGCGCAGTCTAACCCCAAAAAACTCTATTATGGATGATATTGGTCGCGAGAGCCTACGTGTTAAACGAGACGGCTGGTGTTGTGTACAGGCGAGGCTGAGCTACTGTGGAGAGTGTGCGGACGAGACCGTGGAAGTTGTGGTTAATAAAGAAAGTTCCTCCTAGAAACTCTGTCTCTGAATCGTCGACACTAAACATGTGTATTCTAAGTTTGCATGTTCTTCCCGTGGTCGCGTTGGATTTTTGCTCCGGGTCCTCGGGGTGTTCCCTCCACATTTAGAATCAACGTGCATTCGGAGCATTTGGCCGCGATACATTTGGCTTCTGAAGAATTGTTATATAGCTCACTGGGCCTTACCTGGCAAAACAAAAATAGTTTAGTTTAGTACCTCACCATTATACCGCAGGATGGAAGAATTATGCAACAAACGTTTAGAGTATTTGGCTGCTATAAGTTTCCACGTGATAAGCCACTTCGTTGATAGCCAGGTAGCTTCTGCAAAAGAGGCTCAGTGGGCCTTACCTGGTTAAAATAAAAAATAACAGTAAAAGTTCTGATGATGATGATGATGGTGGTGACGACGAATGAGATGCGCGCATGTGATGCGCTGACTGCGGCGAGCTTCGTGTGCCTGGGCGACTCCAAAATGAAAAGAGGAGACCTCACAACCGGGCGAGCGATTTAGACTGTGGGCTCAACAAATTATGCACGCAGCGGAAGTTTTTTTTTTTTGCCAGCGCGGTAATTGTATTGCAATTTTACGCGGGGGTGTCCGATATCGCTGCCCGTACATTTCTGTTGAATTAAATTTTACGTTATCTGCCATAATTAATGGCAGATATCCGCGGCGAACAACATTCATATCAGCCGGTGGCTTGTAGGGGGATATTACTCCATTGTGTTGAGCTATCGGAAGAACGCCTTTTAGTGCTCAGCGGGTTTCCATTCGAATTCAATTCAAGGAAGCCTTGACGTTCTAATTTGCACGGCTATTATATTTTCACTCTGCTATTGTAGCTGTGTTGCTTTTCTTTTGCACTTAGTTGACTCACAACTCGTGTTGTCATTCCACCGCTGGGTAATCGCCCACCTACCCACGCCGTGTCGGTCACAGGGGTCGCGTGACCATCCTTCACCGATGCTGGTCAGTGAGTTTGCGGATTGGTGATATTTGGTGCAGGCCCGCACAAATTCAAATATCACCGATGGTTGCCGTGACCAGGAATCAAACTCGGGGAACTGCGTTCATAGCGCAACGTGCTAACCCACAGTGCCACCGCTCACCCACCTCTCCGTACTCATGTAAATGAGTATCGGCGTGAACTCAAACCCAAGATGACAATTATTTTCTGGGCACCGCATAAAAACAAGACGCTGGCATACTGTGAATGAAGGGCTGGAGGCCTTGACGGAAAACATTCATCAGGGCCAAAAAAACCTAGTGAAGTACAGCACAGAAATTGTGAGGTCAGCGTTTGTCGCTTTCCAAAGTTCCAGAAATAATTTTCATCTCGTATGTGTGGATTACATGATGGGATAGCGGCGATGCGATGCCAAGGAGCACCATGCCATGAACTTGGCGAATCGCGTTAAATGATCGGCCTCGGCTAACATCCGCGGCGTTATCTGAAGCAGTCCTGCCCCCTGTTCTATTAACCCGCACTCACCATTAAGGTGAAGTATGGTCAAATATCCCCCATGACTGATATGGTGTGGATAGGCCCTTCATCCAGGGGAGGATTGGCAAACAGTAAATAATCCATAATACAGTTTTTTTGGGGTTAGATCGTGTAAATATTTCCGCGATCTAACCCACAAGAACTTGTATTATGGATGATTTTGGTCATGAAAGCCTTTGTGACAAGCTGTGAATAACGATTACCAGGGCGTTATTACAGCCGGGATCTGCCCAGGTTAGTGACCCAGTAAATATATACCGCACTTGGAACACCACATCCAGAATAATTATCGCTTTGACTCTTGATGCTAGTAATGTACCTGCATTCGTGTACCAGCAAACCCTAAAGTATTCCGGATTATCATGAACAAACTTAACATTTTGAAACTCAATTAGGATGATTCGGCACTCTCTAATTCACTCCAGTCACCGACTCAGTTGCCTACTTATCACTCTTTTCTTGCTACTTCCGTGATTACTGTTCCTGTGAACTTCATAATTGATTATTTCACCCATGGGGACTTAGTGTACCAGATTGACACTTTTATTATTATTATTTACACTGTGTTTAACCAGCACACTGCAGGTCACAACGACTCACTCACTCAGCCGCTCACACTCTAACTCACTCACAACACTGCAGGTCACAGTCACACACTCACTCACTGACCAGCTCACACCCTAACTCACTCACCACACTGCAGGTCACAACGACTCACTCACTCAGCCGCTCATACTCTAACTCACTCACAACACTGCAGGTCACAGTCACACACTCACTCACTGACCAGCTCACACCCTAACTCACTCACCACACTGCAGGGCACAGTGACACACACACGCACCCACTCACCAACTCATACCCTAACTCACTCACGACACCGCAAGTAACAACACTTCTCTTATCTGCTTCTTCCCTCGCACCGCTCAACTTTGGAATTCCCTCCTATCATCTGATTTCACAAGCTCGTATAATATCCGTGCTCCATTCAATAAACACGTCAACTCTTATCTATAACAAACCTCGTGTATTATACAGACAGCGCTGCTTGTTGCTGTCCGCTTGGCGTGTCAGGCCTTCGGGGCCTGTGCTTAACAGCTGGGCTCATTCATTGTTTTTTTAACCGCACTCCAGCCAGCCAGTGGAGCTCGTCCAATAAAGTGAAATTGTTGCAAAGAGATGCACGGGGCACGTGACCTTGTCTCTCAGGTGACGAGTGCGACCGCACGCGCTGCTGTCACCTGCACTGCGATCCCTCTGGACATCCACGGCGCTGTTAATCCACGCGCTGCAGCGCTTGCATCAGTACGAACGGTTGGCACATTTTGTTTTTTTATTGTGTGCAAAGACCTCGGCGAAGGCAGCGGCGACGGCGCTTGTTGATGGGCGAAGCCCAAGCACGTGGCGGCTTCTCTGCGGCTAATTCACCGACGACCGCTCGTGTCTCGGCGCTCGCCGCTGAAGGCCATCGACAAACGTGGCGACCCGGGTTCGATTCATGTGTGTGTGTAAGTGTGTGGAGCGGTAGTCTTAAGGCTATACGGGGGAGCTTTGTCTTTGGAGCGGCGGTGTAGCGGTTACCGCGATGCGCTACGAACCTGGCGACCCGGGTTCGATTCCCGCTCACGGCCAACACCGGTGGCGATTATCTGAACCGGTCCTGAGCCTTTCCCTAGGTCGACTCAGCCTCAAATGAGTACCTGGTGCGGAGTAGAAACATCGTCACTTGGGAGACAAAGGCGGCTGGGCATGGTGTTGGCCACCCACCATCTCGTGTGCCGTGCCGGCCTTTAAAGATGCTCGCTAAAAGCACTTGTCTCTACATACTGTTAAGGCTATACGGGGGATCTTTGTCTTTGTACGTTGAACGTCTTTCGCACCGTACGTCGCCAAACCGCGCCAATCAGGAGGTGGCGGGGCGAAGGAGGACAGACGAAGCACAAGAAGCATTTCTAAAGAAACGACTTTGTCAATCTCGATGATGATTTAAAAGTGCCCAGCTCCAGCGGCTTTCTAATATCGGCAGGAAGAGCGTTCCAGACGGCCGCAGAAGCGCATCTGAAAGCTCCGCGCGATGCGGTGACCGCCGCCTTTGTTCGATGGCCCGACAGCCAAAAGTCGCCGCCGCTGCTGCTGCTGCGTGGGCGACCGGACTTGGTGTGGTCGTCGATTCTCCTGGACGAGATCAGCGAGGTGTCGTGGTTGTTCATGTGCGGCCAAGCACTGTGCGTGCGTGTTAATGAGTGCGACCTCAAGACATTCCTGCGGAGGGAGCTGGTAGGAACCTTGGGTTGCTCGGTCAATGGCCAGGGTCAACGGCGGCGTGGTGTATTCCGCAAATATGCCCGACTGTGAGGGCGTGCACAAGCCGGCGTGAGTAGGTTAAACGTTGAGTTTTATAACGGCACCACGGGGTGACAAGCCCCTTCCCACCCAGCCCCACCCCTCCCCACCCAGCCCCTCCCTGCACGACGGACGGACGGACACAATAATCCCCTGTGGGCTGGTGTAACCAGGAGGTTCCTACCAGTATAACGTGGACATCTGTGTGCAAGTTGCCACGGAGGGCAACTTGCACGGAGATACGCTGCGTGGCATTTCTCTCCTAGAGAACGGTGATGATGATGACGATGCTGCTGCTGCGTTGGCAGCGTTGTTACCAAAGCAAGCACGATGCACTCCGTGACAAGTGTTTTGAGAAGTGGGTTTGTTGTTTTGTTTACAGATTCGATCTTTTCATAGACTCAAGCCCGAGCCGCCACCTTCAAACACCTCCTGCGCATGTTGACGGTTAGCAAAATTAACAACGCACGCACCACGTGCGCTCCTTGAGCCATTGTCGTTCTCTGCCAGACGATGTTACGTAACGCACGAGGGTCATCATTTTTAGTCGCAATCTCTTTCCGTTATATATATATAAACACAGGCAGGAGGGGGCTCTGAAAGCAATTACTAAAACATCGCCCCATTGTGAATCCTTTATAGTGCTGGCGACAATTACATGGATTTTTCCCAGCTGGCTGTAAAAACCATTTAGCTGCAGAGCTTCGTTAACATCTCCCCGTCCTTCGCGTGTGTCACACCCACGGGCTCGCAAATGAATCACCGCGAGTCCTCGGTCCCGTCTGGCTGTGGCTGCTTCGTCTCGCACGTTTCTCTGTGCCAGCACGAGCAACGTGACACAATGCAATGGGGAAAAAAATTAAAGTGACGGTCATGGCGATGATGATGGTGATGATCGTGACGTGGGAACGCAAGCTGTGACGGAAGCTCTCGGCGTAAGCTGACGAGACCGGCCATCAATGGTCAGACTTGAGACTTGGCAGGGTCACCTTGTCTGTGCAATTAGCAAATTACCGCAAAAATTCCAATCGTGTTCGTAGGTAATGCGGGAAGCAAATGGCTCGCGTTCAATCGCCTCTCGCCACGGTGGCGAGAGGCTATCTCCCTCGCCGGAGACGCAAGGATGTCGTGGGTTCGATCCCTGACGATGGCTGTATTTTTGTTTGCGCGGATGTTTCAGCGGGTCGCTCCGGGTTTCCCCCCACGCCTCCTGCCACCCCCCCCTCTTGCCCGTCCACACTTAGAGTCAAGACGCGTTTAGAGTATATGGCTGCTGTCCCACTCGTGATGATACAGGACACTCGGACGAGCTATCATTTGTGGCCAGGCCGCCTCAGAAAAATGAGCTCGTAGATCTGTGGGTTTTTACCTGGTAACACGAAAATGAGCTCAGTTAGACTGCGCCGTGCAAAAAAATGATAACAACAACAATAACGAGTAGCGATTTTCCGTGGCATACGCACACCCAAAGTTTCCCGTGAACAAACGCGCACTCACCAGCGTGGTGAAGTATGGTTGAATGACCCTCACGACGCGCAGCAGAAGTGGAAGAGGCTCTCCCCCCCCCTCCCAATCCATCAGTTGGATGACTCAAGCCCTGCAGGTGCACGTGCCTTGTGCGCGCGCACGAGGGATCGCTCGTGTCGTCGTCTGTGGATCGCGCCGACGAACCTCAGCTACCTGCGTGCGTCTTCTTGGTTCTTTTCGGTAAAGTCACGTAGAAGGGAAGTAATCAAATAATAAAAATATAACATAATAAAATAATTCTCACGACGTTTCGGCCACAACGCAAGCAGCCGTCCTCAGTGACTTTACCGAAAGTACCTGCGTGCGATGTACCTGCCACGGTTAACAGCGGGAGCATCGAAGGTCACGGGAATCACCCCGAGGTCAACTCCCCATACACGTACGTACAGCATACGTATCCTCAACAAACATACGTACGTACGTGTCACTTTTTTTAGAACTGCTTTTTTGTGTTTAGTTTATTGTCCCTCCCCCGCACCTCCGATGAGCAGGGTTGGCTGAGTACGGTGCGAAAGAAGTTCATAAGTTCGACATACATACGCGACTGTCGGGAAGACAAATGTGTAGTGTTGGCCAAAGTGTCCGCTTCATTGTGCCAGGCGCTCATGAACAGTAGCACTTGCCCCAACAGTCTGGGCAGTTATACGGGGAGTGGAGACCCAAGTTTTTTTTTATGCTATACACGTGAGCAGTTGCTTGCACCTTAACGCATTACAACGCTTTTATGATAGCCGGTTCGGTGATTAATGGAGCTGTCGTGTTTAATTTGACGCAGCATGCGAGGCGCGTCATAAATTGTATAGATTTTCTCACTTATTTATTTTACTGTAGCTTAAACGATGCTTTTAATGTGCTGGGGACGTTCAGCTCGTCACGCATGGGTGGGATGGATCCTTGCTCTGGACGCACAATTCCCACCGTGGAGACGTTAACTCCCTCGCCTGGTACGCAGGAGATTCGTGCGTTCGATCCCTACCCCTGACGCCTGCTGCTGTTTATTTGGAGTTTGCATCTCTCATCATCATCATCACGGTGGCTCGGAGATGTTAACTCCCTCGCCTGGTATGCAGGAGGTCGTGGGTTCGATCTTGACTCCTGACGCCTGCTGCTGTATATTTTGAGTTTGCATCTCTCATGATCGTCATCATCACGGTGGCTAGGAGATGTTAACTCCCTCGCCTGGTATGCAGGAGGCCGTGGGTTCGACCCCTGACGCATGCTGTATATTTTCAGTTTGCATCTCTCATCATCGTCATCATCACGGTGGCCAGGAGATGTTAACTCACTCGCCTGGTATGCAGGAAGTCGTGGGTTCGATCCCGACCCCCGACCCCTGACGCCTGCTGCTGTATATTGGGAGTTTGCATCTCTCATCATCATCATCACGGTAGCTAGGAGATGTTAACTCCCTCGCCTGCTATGCAGAAGGTCGTTGGTTCGATCCCGACTCCTGCTGTATATTTGGAGTTTGAGTGTCTCTCTCCCCGTGGTCGCGTGGATTTTTCTCTCGGCCCTCCGGTTTCTCCCCTCCACGTTTAGAATCGACATCACGCGTTGAGAGTATTTGGACGCTCTAAATTTCCACGCGACGATGACGCCACTTCTTTGAGCCATCATTCGTGATGGGCAGGCCGCTTCTGAACAATCAAAAGATCTAGATAGGTACTCTTAGTTCTTTCGGTAAAGTCACGTAGGTAAAAAATGAAATTAAAATTCATAAAAATAATTTCATTTGACTTTACCGAAAGAACTAAGAGTATGAATCCTTGCAGTCACGAAAGCTTCAAATCTAGAAGATCTAGATAGGTTCAGTGGGCATTAACCTGGTAAAAATTGTAAGATTTTTTGAGTTGAGTTTCGTCGAGACACTCGTTTCAATACCCACGACGCAAAACGCGGACCTTGTGGTTCTCAGAACCACTCATGGGCCCTACCACTTCCGCTGTACCGCAGGGATCGAGGTCGCCTGGCAAAGGGGTGGAAGGCGCTTCTCAATCTCTCACTCGATTTTCGTCTTCCCCTTCGGAATGCCGCCCAGCCTGACTTTGGGGGATCATCGGTGCTTAAGGCACTGCCACTGGACCACGAGGTACGCCCATCCGCGAGAATTCGTTTGCCATTGTACCACGTGTCGGCTTCTCGTCACGTGCCGCCAGATGCAGAATGCTCGTGAGATGAAGGCTCCAACTCCGAAGGCTCGCGCGGCGTAGTGCGACCACCATGGTGAGAAAGCGGCCCACGGGAAGCGGATAGCGCAGACGTACAGGGACGCAGACGCGTCGTCACTTTGCTATTGAAACACCGCTACTCGAGTTCGCATCGCCTCGAAGCCCACGCGTTACGTTCGCCGGCGGCATCGTCCGCCCTTCCTGCGTTACCCGTCGCCTCTCCGACTTGGCCTCGACCGCCTACTCACTACCGCCACTACTACTACTAATGCTACCCCTATCCCTTCCCTTTGATGCTGCTAATCTTGCATAATGCACGGGCATAATGACTTTAAACCTCTCGCCAAACCTCCTACGCATTTCACAATTAGTACTAATCGCATATCTGCATTTCCCATAAATATGCTAAATTCCTATTGATATGCAAATTCTTTTGTCAAGGCGCTCTTCGCCCCCTCCATCCCAGCTTAAATAGTCGCTCCAAGCCTGGGGCTTGTCATTCAGACTCTGCCTCCTCGACAGACCTGTTCTCCACCTGAGGACGGCTGCTTGCGTTGTGGCCGAAACGTCGTGAGAATTATTTTATTATGTTTTATTTTTATTATTTTATTATTTCCATTCTACGTGACTTTACCGAAAGAACCAAGAAAATACTACTAACCCTGTCACTCATTTTGATTGACGTCCTTTCGATGTTCGTCGTCGCACAGTTCACACCACCCGACGTCGTGAGCCAGAGTGTCCCTGTACCTCGCACAACCTTCAAGCGACCTCCAATCGACGCAATTAGAGGGGCATGCACTTTTCAGGGGTGGTCTATTTTTGCACGTATATATTTTTTTTTTTCAAATTTAATTTCACATATGAGTGAGGTTTGTTATTTAAAGTTGCGCGCGTTTCACAAGCCCCCTTCCCCCCCCCCCGCCCCCCGTAATTGGGTGCCAAGGTCTAACATCATCCACTATCAGGCTCTGTTATCCGAAACAGTTGGCCAGCTCAGCAACGGCACGGGCCCAGTTTCCTCATTTCAGTCAAATGTCACGCAGAAAGGCTGACAGTCGGCACAATCTTCAAGCGCACAACCGCGATTTTTTTACCTTGCATCCGAACGGCGCAGATCAGGGAATTACGCGACCTCTCGTGCGTGCGACCTCTCGTCCCGCTGAAGCGCTTTTCCCGGCTTTGTCCGTCGACGCTCCTTCTTATTCTTGGGTCTTTCGATAAAGTCACGTAGATAGGTTCAAATAAAATAACAAAAAAATAACAAAAAACTACGACGTTTCGATCGCGACACAAGCGGTCGTCCTTTTTTTCTTCCTGATGACGAACGCTTGTGTTGTGATCGAAACGTCGTTTTTGTTATTTTTTGTCATTTTCTTTGAACCTATCTACGTGACTTTACCGAAAGACCCAAGCATATGAATTCCTGCAGTCGCGAAAACTTTAAGTCAAGATTTGACGCTCCTTCTTCTTGAGACCCCACCCCACCCACCTTTTTTTCCCATTTGTTCTTCTCGTCGTCTCTTTGTTTTCTTCTCTCTACCCGCACTCCTCCTTCTCCTCTCCGGAGGGGCTCTCTCCCTCTGGCTGAGCTCCTTCCCCGAGCAGCCGGCGCGAGAAAGTTGTGAGGAAGCATTTTTCAGCCTGTGCTCCCAGCGAATTATAGTAATAATAATCATCATTATTATAATCATCATCATCAGCATTCGTTGTCATCATCATCATCATCATCGTCGTCATCATCATCGTCAGCATTGCTATCGTCATCGTGATCATAATCATCCTGCCACCAGTATTTCCAGGTCTGTGCATATGTTATCTCTCCTGCTCGTGTCCCGCACCTACGATTAGCCCATTTGTCTATGTATGGTGCGAATTAAGTTCAACATACATATATCCACCATACGTGCATACATATGTAATAACAGCCATAGAGGGTTCACGTGGGGATTGGCTTGCCGGTCCTGCTTTGTAGCCAATAAGGGTTGAGCCAGGGAGCATGGCCTCGGCTTGATCACGGCATGTTAGCAGGGGTGATTGGCCTGGCCAATCGGGGCCTCAGCTAATGAGGAGCCGGATCAGAGGCGTGGTCCCGGGATTGACAGGGAACCATCGGGAACGGTCAACGCTGTCTATGGAGGATTGGCTGGGGGGTACCACGTGACGAAGGGATTAAGAGAGAGAGGGAGAGGGCAGTCGTGAGCAGACTTGGGAACGAGAAGAGCGGGAGCCACGTGCGCACGGGGGCTCTGGGTGCCACGTGCGCGGTGGGGACTTGGCGGGAAGTCTGCCCTTTCTCCGTTGTCTGTCAGCAACGGGGAGTGTATGAAGTGTACCTGTGGAAGTTGAAAATAAAGAGGACTGATTCCGGAAGCCGTCTCAAGAAGGTTTATTACACATACGTCCCAGTTTCATTGTATAGGTGTTACCTATTCTTCTATCACACTGGCAAGAAAGAAAGGTCCCACGTTGACCTAATGGCATTGGACTAAATATTCGCACAAACATGCAAGAGCTGAAATGCAGACTCGACGTTTGACCACTGCCGTTAAGTGAACTCAGATAAATTAATTACGTGAAAGCCACAGCACCGAGACTCGACTAAAACCCCACAGGCTGTCGCCGACTGGACTAACGACTGCAACAAATGTCGATTTAAAGCTTCTTTCGTGACTGCAGGGATTCATCTTCTTGGTTCTTTCGGTAAAGTCACGTAGAAGGGAAGTAATAAAATAATAAAAATAAAACATAATTGAATTATTTTCGATTTAAAGCTTTCGTGACTGCAGGGATTCATCTTCTTGGTTCTTTCGGTAAAGTCACGTAGAAGGGAAGTAATAAAATAATAAAAATAAAACATAATTGAATTATTTTCGATTTAAAGCTTTCGTGACTGCAGGGATTCATCTTCTTGGTTCTTTCGGTAAAGTCACGTAGAAGGGAAGTAATACAATAATAAAAATAAAACAATTAAATTATTTTAAAGCTTTCGTGACTGCAGGGATTCATCTTCTTGGTTCTTTCGGTAAAGTCACGTAGAAGGGAAGTAATAAAATAATAAAAATAAAACAATTAAATTATTTTAAAGCTTTCGTGACTGCAGGGATTCATCTTCTTGGTTCTTTCGGTAAAGTCACGTAGAAGGGAAGTAATAAAATAATAAAAATAAAACAATTACATTATTTTAAAGCTTTCGTGACTGCAGGGATTCATCTTCTTGGTTCTTTCGGTAAAGTCACGTAGAAGGGAAGTAATAAAATAATAAAAATAAAACAATTAAATTATTTTAAAGCTTTCGTGACTGCAGGGATTCATCTTCTTGGTTCTTTCGGTAAAGTCACGTAGAAGGGAAGTAATAAAATAATAAAAATAAAACAATTAAATTATTTTAAAGCTTTCGTGACTGCAGGGATTCATCTTCTTGGTTCTTTCGGTAAAGTCACGTAGAAGGGAAGTAATACAATAATAAAAATAAAACATAATAAAATAATATAATATAATATTTTATTATGTTTTATTTTTATTATTTTATTACTTCCCTTCTACGTGACTTTACCGAAAGAACCAAGAAGATGACTGCAACAAACATTACAAAGCGGGAAGGAAGGAAGAAAGAGAGTCTGACTCTGTCTTCTCGACAGACCTGTTCTCCACCTGAGGACAACTGCTTGCGTTTTGTGCGCGAAACGTCGTGAGAATTATTTTATTATGTTTTTATTTTTATTATTTTATTATTTCCATTCTACGTGACTTTACCGAAAGAACCAAGAAGATGAATCCCTGCAGTCACGAAGGCTTTAAATGGAAAGATAGATTTTTTTTTTAAACTGCTAAATTCACGCTGAATCGAGGGCCCGGCTGAGACAGGAGGAGTTGGGCCCCTTTGTGAGAGAGGAGTGGACCCTGCTCAGCACTCGCTGCTTTCTCAGCTTCCAAAAGAGCACACGGGCAGCGGTGTGACAAGGGAGTTCTCCTCTCTGGAGCGCAGAGTTGTGGTGGGGGGTGGAGACGGTGGGGGAAGGCGTTGAGCAATCCGGCCTGGGCTTGCAAAACCCTTGCAGCAAGGTGCAAGCTGCGTGGTAAAGTGGACACGATTTTGTTGTTCACGCTGGGCAATTTCTCCGTGAAAGAGGAAAAGACAGCGGCGCCAGAGCCGAAACTCAAATTGACCGCAACGGTCGTCAGCGTGATTGTCTATTTACGGAGCCGATCACTAACATAGATCTCGACTCTTTGTAGGCCGAGAACATAATATACCTTCTTTTATCACTTAAGAGTACTGCCGGTGTTGTGAGGAAGGATTTTTCAGTCTGTTCTCTCAGCCAATTATAGTAATAATAATCATCATAACTATTATCATCATCATCATCATCATTCGTTGTCATCATCGTCAGCATCGCTATCATCATCATGAACATCATCCTGGCACCAGTATGTCCAGGTCTGTGCATATGCTCCCTCTCTCCTGCTCGTGTCCCGCACCTCCGATAAGTGCGGTTGGCTACGTAAGGTGCGAACGAAGTTCAACACACGTACACCACACGTGCATGCACAGGTCCCAGTTTCATTGATGTATCTCTTCCTTGGTCTTGAGCATCGTTCCCAAACCAAGGCGACTCAGCTTTCTCAAGAGACGTGCCTCGAACCTCTGCTTGCTATTTGCCCCATGTGTGTCTCACACGGTAACCAAACCCATTAGAATATATAAACGAATTAAAGTGCTGCTGTGAAACATAATGTTGCAGTTGATTAAATAGTCATACTGTCCTTCCGTTCATCTCTCCACTTAAAAAATGAATCTCTTTAAAATATTAATATTTTAAAAAACGAATACTAATGTATGTTTTACATGTAATATATTGAATCCCTCCCGGTAAATTATCTTAATCCGTTACCACCACATAAAATGTAACATTTCAGCGTAGGCGGCATTTGGCCAGTATGGCTTTAAAGAAAATAAAATAATTTGATCGGTTTTGAAATCCGTCAGCCAATCAACGTTCCGGTGTGAGATTTAAACACGCACAATCTGTACAAAGTTTCAACCTCTTCAGTTTCATCAGCAAAGTGAGGCTTGTTTGAAACTAACACTGCTACATTGATAGCATCTGGCAGTCCAACAGAATATTTAATGGGTCCCTGATTCGACACAAAACTCAGTTACAAAGCTGTGTTGGAGGCGCATTGTCTTGTTACTTATTTCCCCTACAGCAATGCTGAATGATTTTGTATAATTTTAATTGAATGAAGACAAAGCGAATAAAAAAATCTAAACTCATCAAAATATTTATTTTAAATGCCATACCGACAAAATGTCGCTCATGGCGAGATGTCACGTTAATGTGCTGATAACCTATTAAGATAATTTATCGTTAAGGATAACTATATCAAATGTAAGATATGAATTAGTGTTAGTCTGTGCGTATCCAATTTATTTATATTTTTGCCCAATGTATTTTTATACAGTACGTGAAAATTATAGAATTTAACCTTCAAACCAAATGCTCACATCAGTCAATTGTAATGCCACGTAATATGACACCACTGTTAACATAGTACTGGACCCAATGTTGCTAAAACACATTATCCCAATTTTAAAGGCGGATTACATCCAGCAACTATTCCCCGAGGAAGCACACACAACCATCAACCTTGAAAGCCATTGCTCGTGAATTTCAGATTTCATTATTACGACTTGCATTATTTGAACATCTTTACAAGGCAGTAGCTGCTGGGAGCCGTGTATGGTTTTGTTATTGGAGATGATGGGGGCGGAAGGGGGGGCGGGGAGATTTCAGGGAAGTTTCACTGATGAGTGCTTAAGACATCGTCGTAAAATGCCACGGGGAAATGGAAAAAAACAATGCTTGCATCCTTCACTGCATTTATTTCAAGATGGGCAACTGAGCTCCTGACGCAAAGGAACTGGCTGGAACTGTCTATACACAGCTGATAAGAAGGGATATCGAGGCTGATGGATGACCTTTGCTCCTATCTGGTAAGAGCACCAATTGAGCCCAGTGGTTTCTTCCAAGGGAGGTGAAGGCAAAGGTGTAGCCCCTGTAATGTTTTGCTCGTGCCACTGCTGGCGGAAGAGATTCCACTAGAGGGAGTTCTAGGGAGATCCTTTGCGGGGGTATATTTTTGGCCTACTCTTCCACGCTGGCCAGATGTCTTGGAAGCACCTTCACTCTACGCCACCACACACGTGTCAATTTGTAATCACAATAATAATTTACATTTGTAAGGCGTCTTTCATCCGTAGATCAATGGGTGGAGAAGTCACATTAGGCGAACAGGCGACCTCTGAATTGCATCCATATCTCATCGGATTCCTCCAGTATAAATAAATATTCTGATCCTGAAGTGCTGTACACTAACCATTCCAATCATGGCAGCATCTGCGCGGACCTTAAATCCTGCGACACATCTGTTCCCTCGCACGTGTGCAAACACTCATTGATCGGCTGAAAACATTTTAATACACAAAGGACCGCAGAGCTTGGGAAACTGTGGGCCTAGCTGTTGCCTTGTAACTTGTCTGCGGTCCCTCTGCGGCGACGCCAGATGCACCCGTCGTTCACTAAACGGGTTCCTAAAAACAACACGCAAGAGACTTTGTGAAAACTCGTTCACACGCTCAAAAAATAAAAATAAAAGTGGCGTCTGTGTCCTAGAAGCCCCGCGGGCACGTCCGCGTAGGTCTCGTAATTACCCTGCGGGTAAATGATTTGCCGGTCATACGAGAGCCGTGTCACGGGATCCCTGGCGACCGACAACGAGCCAACCAACGGATGTTGCTAATGTGCTCACGCTGGCTATTATCTCGAGATCCATAAAATGAGCCCTGGAACATAAAACTTTGGACTTGGAAGCGCAAAACGAGTTCAATGTCTTGAATGCCCCCCAAAAAAAGCCACCACCGGGGGCGTCGGTTATTAAAAGTGGGGATGGTGTTGGCATACAAAACTAAACAGCGTGTTAAAGTATGCGAACATCAGCAGCTAACAGCTGCCGTGCGTAATACGTGTGCCATGCTATGATTCTACGCCGACAATTTGTGCTGAATATGTACCGTAAGAAAGCATTTTGGGCACGGTCAATACTGTCGCTTGATGCAGCTAGTTGTAATTATACTGGCGAAACGTCGTACTCAGGTTGTAAATGTTGTGGATTTGCTCTCCAACACACCGGTGTGCTGTACTAGTAACGAATTGGGACGTTCTGTTTACGTGACAACCCTTACTAATGGGCTGTGTCGGGTGGTGGCGGGTTCAGCGAGACATATTTACGCAATCTAATCCAAAAGAAACCTATATAATGGACAATACACCTACAACAAATGTTGTTAACCATACGATGAGAATCCACGTGATTATTGTTGTGTTAGGGCATGTGCACGTGTGATCCCCCGGTGTCTATCCACTGCTAGATGTCTGGACCGTGGGTGTGTCATCTGACCAACCCCATGAAGAGACACTCACTCACCGGCAGTCAGTCGCTTCCTTATCGCTCTTCTATCGCTACGAACCATTGGCTACTTTTGTGTGGGACCTTTGTGCCAGTGTCAAAAAATGATGAAAACTAAGAATAGGGTTTTTACCCTTTTCCGGCAATAAAAGAGACGTTGAGATATATTCTTAGGTTTTTTCGGTAAAGTCACCAGTAGGTAAAACATTAAAATTTATAAAAGTAAAATAAAATAAAAATCACGACGTTTCGGAAGCAACACAAGCTTCCGTCTTCAGGTGGAACCGTCACAGCCCGAGAGCTGTATCAAGTAAATATGAATCCTTGCAGTCACGAAAGCTTCAAATCTAGAATTAAGGCGTTGAGATGTTCGCCTTTTGGCGTTCTCTGGTCTAACAGTGGTGAGGCAAGGCCATAAAGAAGACTGCCTCTGGTGTAGGCCAATCCTTTTCAAAGACAATGCGTGCATTATTTTGATGCCTTGCAAACAAAGATGATCTTCAAGTTCAAGTTCATTTATTAGGTATAGCCCTGTGAGCCATTCAGCTCTTGAATCGGGTGCAACCGCAACAAACAAAAAACAAAAACATGAACAAAAAACATCTTAAAGTGAATATGTGACTAAGTGCAAACAGAAAATCCAAGAAAAGACAGCAAAAATATTGCAGAAAAAACACCGTACACCAACGCTGTGTGCAAAAATCCCAGTGGGATGCAAGTCAAACAACAACAACAACCACAAGACAACTTAGATTAAGGCCATCAGTCTAACTCTGTACTACAACAAACAAACATGGCTAAACCAATACACTTTTCGAACATCTTCACACTTATACCACGGCCACTGTTCCCATTAACTTTGCACACCGATTACCCATCTCATCTTGGGCCATCCTCAACCACGAACGGCCTCGGGCCAAAACGGTTCCCTTTCCGCTTCTTACCTCGCACTGCCCGGCTTTGAAATTCCCACCCCGCGCTCTCTTTTCCCAAAGTGCCTGTGACCTTGCTCCATTCGAGAAAATCAATATCTGCTACCTGTTACGGCTTTCACCGGCGCTGTTTATTTGCTGGCCGCTTGACATTTTTAGGCCTAAAATAATACAAAACAAAACTTATACAAAATAAAAAAAATGGTTGGCCCGTATTCTGTTGATTGCGTTGCTGTGACCTGCGGAAGAGATCCTACCAAGCAGGCGCTTGGGACGTGATTCGGCTCCAGATTATCCCGGAGCAATCGGCGCTGAATCAGAATCAGAAAGGGGTTTATTCGCCATGAAAGTTCGCACAGACAAGGAATTTACTATGGCAGGAAGGTGCATACATTCAACACGTAGGAATCTCAAAACTTAAACAAGTGGTATACAGTCCGTCTATACCAAAATTACAAAGTCCAACCAATACTAAGGCGGCTAAAGTATGTAAAATTTTGAATAAGTATACAATATAAAATGTAAACTAGCCGTAATATACAATCTTAAAATACAAAAATACAAATAGGGTAAGATGTTGTAAATATGGCAAGGTGTAATTTTGTAGATAAAATGTTAAAGTAAGTGTAAAAGTCATTTTAAGCCCTTGGCCTTGCTGAAGAGGTCAACAGCGGATGGGAAGAAACTGTGTTTATGACGTGAGGTTTTGGTCCTGATGGACCGCAGCCTTCTGCCGGATGGGAGTAGCTGGAACAGAGAGAGTGTCCAGGGTGAGAGGAATCGGCCACAATTTTCCTCGCTCGCCTCAGGGTCCTCGAGGTGTGCACGTTGAACTTCTTTCGCACCGTACGTAGCCAACTGTGCTAATCGGGAGGTGCGTGTGGGGAGGGGGCGTGGACGGGGGCAGGGGGAGAAGGACGACAAACAGAAGATTAAAACAACGGTCCTGGACGATTGAGTTGTCAATCTAACGCAGGTAGCCACACGCAGCGCTCTCTCAACCCGATCGGGCGGCCAGGGGGTCTGCAAGATCTGGCAGTTTGTTTGCAACGGTTTTTAGAAAGCGGCGTAAAGTGCCGGCAGGGGAAATTAACCTCGAAAACGCAGACACTCGAGGAGACCCTCACGGATGTTTGCTTCGACGCTTGCTCTCGGGTGCTGTTTGAATTCCGTTCGCTTTGCCACGTGACGCGCCATGCCAGAATTACCGCTGAAGCGCTGCCCCTCGAAGGCTCAGCGGAAATGTAAAAAGGCCCTTGTCCCTTTTTATGAAACGACTAGAAAGCATCGAGCCGGCCCCTGCGCATCGGACGGCGATTACGTCTCCTGTTGACGCAGACTCCAATAAGTGTCCGTCCCCCCCCCGCCTCCACTTCTTGTGTTATTTATGCTTTTCAACAGTGGCGGCTCCTGCAAAATCTCTCAGGGGGGGCAAATGTCTGGATGATTGATAAGGATAAGGTCCACCCATGCAATGGATAAATTAACAGCTTAAGCATGTAAAGGCAACTTCACTTCTTTAATATTAATGAAAAATAAAGTGACTCTTACAATACATCGTGTTTGTTTCTATACTCACTATTAAAACAAACCACTCAAGTTTATTTTATTAAAGATTCCACTAGGTGGAAACAAATTATATTGTTGGATGAAACGTGCTTACGTATGATGACGTAAGCACGTATGATGACGTAAGCACGTATGATGACGTAAGCACGTTAGGGCGAGCCCTCCCGGAAGCCATAGAGAATGCATTGCAGCGCCCCCGTTCGAAAAAAAACATCTTTGAATGTAAGTCTATGGGGCCACTCGGGGCGATTCTCAGCCGGAGTGAAATCGCCCCAAAAGAGGCGGTACTCCACAGAACGTGACATGACGCTGATTGGACTATATCCAGAGGCACAGTGACGGCTAGCGTGACTCTGTGGTTGAATGACATTGGTGGTGCGTCGCCCAATCGCCCTAATGAAGAAACCGCCCCTGCTTTTCAACAACAACAAAACAGCACAGAAAGTCGTCGGCGTACGCAGACGATGCCAAAACGACAAACTGACGAACACGATTTACTGCACCTCCTCGCTCTGATACAGAAAAATAAGAAGAGTTAAGAAAGAAGGGAAATTCAATCTAGATTTGAAGTTTTCGTGACTGCAGGGATCCATACTCTTTGGTTCTTTCGGTAAAGTCACGTAGGTATAAAATATTAAACAAATTAAATCACGACGTTTCGGGCGCAACACAAGTGCCCGTCATCAGGTGGAACAGCCACAGCAATAAACAATTGCTTCAGCAATTTATTTTATATTTTATACCTACGTGACTCTACCGAAAGAACCAAAGAGTAAAGAAGGGAAGGGTGAGGCAAGAGGTGGAGAGAAAGGGACAATCGAGGAAGATGAACAGGAAAAGTTGTGGATTTACTCTCCAACACGCCAGGGTGCTGTACTAGTAATGCATTGGGCATGTTTTGTTCACGTGACAACCTTACCAATTGGCTGCGTCGGGTGGTGGCGGGCTTATACGACACATTTATATTTACGCGATCTAACACAAAAAAAACCTCTATTAAGGAAAATGATGACAGAGGAGAGAGGGGGCAGTGGTGAGGTTGTCTGGAGTGGGGGGGGGGGGCGAGCTCACCCAGTGAAGGAGATCAGATTGAGAGCGAGGTGACAAGTCGAGTCTTTTCAATCACCGCCAGTGATCGCTGCGACACGGCCACTGCTGAATCGGAGGGGGGGGGGGGGCAATTGGGGTGATCGGCCTCCCCACCACCTTCATCCCCCAAAATGTTGCATTTTGTTCGAATTTGCCAGAGAAAATATCTTGAATGTATGCGTTGTTGTTTTTTGTGTGGTTGTATTAATATAGGGCCCTGTTTATGAGGCTTGAAATTCTGAGAACAACCCCACCACCGCCGCTCCATCACTGGGAGGTGTCTAGATCCGCCGCTCCTAAGAGCGCCACGGCTCCGAAATGTTAACTACCTCGCCTGATGTACAGGAGGTCGTGGGTTCGATCCCGACCAAGGCGCCTGTGTATTTGGAGTTTGCATGTTCTTCCCCGTGGTCGTGTGGATTTTTTTCCGGGTCCTCTGATTTTTCCCTCTAAATTTAGAAAAAAATTGTTTGGCTGCAATAAATTTGCACGTGATGATAAGCCACTTCGTTGAGCTATCATTTGTGGCCAGGTCGCTTCTGAAAAAGAGCGAAATAGCTCGGTGGGCCTTACCTGGTAAAATAAAAAAATATATATTTTTAAGAGGCCACTATTTTTATTTGTTATCAAGACCGTCCTCATAAGAACACGGTGTTTCGTGAATGTGCGTGTCTCGTATGAACTAGCTGCAGTTGTTTAACTCAGCAACAAAAAAAACAATACTTTTAAATTGGCAATAAAAGCATAACAGCTTAAGGTGTATTGTGTATCTGACTTGGATTTAGTACCATTGCGTTCCCTTGCGGTGCTAGCTTTTACAAACACACATTTCTGCCAAAAACATTTAAACAGAGAAAGTGCCGGGTTACATTTATTGAAATTATTAAATATGCATGCTAATGCACTGTGTGCTGGTACAGCTGCCACCTGCGTTTGTTAACTTTCCGTAAATGTATTGCCCATTTAATGCCCCCAATATATTCAAATCCTACTTGGGGGCTACATTTTTAAGCCTTGGATCTCGTTTTTTTTTTAAATTATAATCCAACAAAAAATTCCTTGTTGCTCAGTAAGCTTACGGTATCCACAAAGAGGCATTTAAATAAATACGAATTAGATGAGATTAAAATTTGCCGGGCTGAGGTATGTCAAAGATAAGAGGGGCAGGTAAAAAAAAACATTTATACGCGTAATATATAAAAACTAACACAGTGTCAGACGTATAGGGATAAAGCCCTGTGGGGTTGTAATGGCCATCATGAAGGTCACGGACGATGAAGAGATTCATTAGGAATAGGTGAGCGGGAGGGGCGGTTAAGGATGTGGGATGGCTTGGGGGTCCATATCAGGGGGTCACCGACGGACACAGGCACAGCAGCTTGGACTCATGAACGAGTGCGATAGGCCCCCCCCCCCCCACCAATCGTGTCGCTTTCGCGCAGATTGCACAACCAACCTCTGGTTTACGGGGCAGAGTGGCGGTGGTGGCCACTGTTTCGTGCACGGCATTGCGTGAACTCGGTTGACCTGAGCTTCGTCGCCGGTTTAACATTGTATGTTTTCGCGTGTACATTCAGCTTCTTTTGCACCGTACGTAGCCGAGCGTGCTAATCGGGAGGTGCTAAAACACGAGTGGCGAGCGATGATGCGGACCAGGGTCCGGGCGTGTCGCACTTTATGGTTAAACAACCCACTCTCACGCGGCATGGATAGGCCTTCATCCAGCAGTGGACTGACAAAGAATTTTAACAAGAGTTGAATTTATTTTTTAAAAAGAAGTGGGGATAAAAATGTATCCGACCAGTCGTCTCAGCAGTAGAGCGAGCGGCTCGTAACAGGAAGGTTGCGAGTTCAATTCCCGATCGGTGGCTGTCTCAGCACATCATTCTACCTGGGTTGATAAAATAGGTACCACTGCGTGGGGAAGTCAACAGTGGTTGTCACATAAATGGACTCGCCCGCCAGGCCATAGGATTGTGGAAATTTCACCACTCGCTAAGGGCTGTGAAACGGCAAATGAACCCTGCCTCGATGCTCATTCGAGCTGGAAATCACTTCGGCCTAAATTCCTTAGAGAAACCACGTGAAAAACCACGTTCTACGATTCTGACGTCACAAAGGACAATTGCCCAACGGGAAAGCGGAGTCCTATCACGTGAGGATAATGGGGCGAGGTTCGTCGCGGCAATAGTGAACAGGCTTCCCCGTGTCGCTTGACTTAGAAGCCGCTAAAATTATCTGCCAACGCGTCGCTTTGGTTTTATTTTTTGGCAGCTGAGCTTCAATCTGTGCATAATTTCTCACATTTGATGCCTGAATGAACCGGGATGTTATTTAAAACAAATCAGTTCTAAAGAAACAAGTTTTCAATCTAGATTTAAAAGTGCATAGCTCTGGCGGCTTCCTAATATCGGAAGGAAGAGCGTTCCAGACGGCCGCAGCAGCGCATCTGAAAGTGCGCTTTTGTTCGACGGCCAGCCAAAATTTCGATTTAAAGCTTTCGTGACTGCAGGGATTCATCTTCTTGGTTCTTTCGGTAAAGTCACGTGACTTTACCGAAAGAACCAAGAAGGCCAGCCAAAAGCCGCTCCTGCTGCTGCTGCGTGGATGGTTTACGCTCCTTGACGAGGAAATAAACCAAGAACTGGCAGATTGCCTGGAGGTTTTCCCTCCCTATTTAGAGCGACCGCATTTGCGCCGTATGATTTTGTGCACAGTGCAAAATGTGTAATTGATCTGCACAATGGGGTAATTGATTTGCACGGGAGGGGAAAGGGGAGGGAAAGGGAAGGGGAGGGTGGAGTTTGGGGCTGGCGGGGAGGGAAGAGGAGGGGGGGATGACGGTGAAGAGGTTATTTATTCCCATCGTACAATCCATTCGTGTGCGAGTGTAATTGGATGCATTAAACTATACACAGCCCCGATCAGTGTTGTCGTTTATTTGGCTGCTAACAGCGTATACTTCGCCGTTTGGGGGAACGCGTGCACATCGTAACCGTTACAAGAACTCGGCTGTCTTCGATGGGCTGTAGTATCACAAGCCACAGGAGGCAAATGACTTAGTTTGCTGGTGCTGGGCAAGTGTATATTTTTTAAGTGTTCAGCAGGAGACTTAAAGCAATTTAGAACTTTACTCTGAATTGGGCCTTTGAGTAAAATCAATCAATCTCCGGGCAGTAATTTTCAGGGCCCAAATTCAACATTTTTGGTTGCTCTCGGATGCCTCTTCAAGTGTTACCGCCTGTCGCTTGGCAGGATGTACCGACGGGTTTTGGCGTCCACGTGTCGTTGGCAGCTTCTTTAGGAGCGGAAGCTCCTAACGGCACGCGAAGCAAAACGTTGGACATCGGGTTTAACAACACGTGCAGGACAACCGGTAAACATGGACGAGGGCCGTATAGCACAAATCACAAAAAAACGAAACAGTCGTAACAATTTCGTTTTTTCAGATTTGTGGAACTATAAGCATTGATCTTCTTGGTTCTTTCGGTAAAGTCACGTAGAAGGGAAATAATAAAATAATAAAAATAAAACATAATAAAATAAAATAATATGTTTTTATTTTTATTTTATTATTTCCCTTCTACGTGACTTTACCGAAAGAACCAAGAAGATGAATCCCTGCAGTCACGAAAGCTTTAAACCGAAATATATGCATTTGCGACTATATATGTGCCAAAAGTCAGCTTTCAAAGCCCATAGAGAGCACGATTACAGTTTACATCACTCCAATCACAATTGTCCATATGAATAAAATGCGGATTTTATCTATGCATTCAAGTATCATGTGTAATACCTACTTTCAGCCAGAACAATCTAGAAAGCTGTTCCGGCAATTATTTTGGCATGCCATGTCTATCTCTCCTTATAATATCTTCATACATATTTTTGTCTTCATAAGATAGTAGGAATATCGGGTATCACAATATCAGATTATTATTGATAGGCGGCAGCTTGTACTTTAGTGGTCGTGCCTTATGCCGATAATATAATCTATAGTCTAAGTCAGCCTCACGGCTTGCTGAAAAATATCAAGTGAGAAATTAAACCCAGACCTTGTGTATACGAAATTATCAATTGACATTACCAGAGCCATCTTTTGGAAAATGGGGCATTTAGCATTCGACAACTGTGACCTGGCGAGAAAGCCTTCTGGCCGGATATGAGTCATGGGGCAAAGCTAGAATCTCCAGTGTGTTCTGGTCATGCACGCGTCAAAGAAGCAGCACGTGGACAGTGTCAAATGTATTTGGAACGTACAGTCAGTCTGTCTGTCGGGATAGCAGAGTGTCCTTTTACGAGCAAAAAAAAATTCCCTCGTCCTGCTCTTAAGCCAATCTCCCGGAATTCCAAATGCGAAGGGCCGGGGGTTGGCGTGTTGCCTGAGTGGTTCACACACGACGGTGAACGGAGGATTCAAGCGGCTTACATCAGTGGCGAACGAGATCTGAGCCGGCACTCGGCACCTCTCGCTTCAGCGATCCGCACTGACCGGCGTGGTGGAGGAAGCGTCGTCAAAAAATCGACCCAACACGGCTTGGGGAGACCGTTAATACAGGAGAAATACTGACAGAGCCCTGACAATTTTGCTTATTATAAACATCATGGAGCTAACGTGAAGAAGACTCCACTTTTCTTGCGATATTGACCTCTTCCCTGAATATTCAATACGAATGCTCCATGGTGTCTCTGGACACGCCTCGATGCTTCGGCCACGATAAGTGAAAGCAGCACGTGCAGTACCTGCGCACATGAATACATACATCGGTAATAACGAGTCGAGACCGAAGGCACATAATTAAACGGGCGTGTGGGTCAGTCACGATCGCTCGCGGACTTTATTCATTTGCGCGTCTGCCTCGGAGGTTACGACTAAAGGGCGCGCGCGAGGAGGCCTTGACACGTTCTATTTTTTGACTCGGGGTCACATTTGAACATAGCAATCAACGGCGTGATTAAATCCACGTTCTCTTCCTCCGCACGCGCGCGCGTATGGAGGGGTCTTGCCGCTGCTGTTTTCTCGTTGTTCGCCACGCGGCATAGAAAACACTCGCGAATGCCCCGGGGGGGGGGGGGGTGGGGGGGGGGTTCTCTGTGGTTTTATTTAATGTGGCGTGACTGAAGTCATGAACCGCGAATTGTAAAACGCAGATTGATGTTTTTAGATCCGCTGTATAATATATCGCTCGTCGGAAAGTGAAGGTGCAATGAGAATAACGTCGTCAAAGATTTCGAAGGAACGCTCCCCGATGCCATTATTGGGTTTTGCCAAAATTTTGGGGGAAATGTGACGATTCATGGCGCCGTTGCGAAGGGGACGTTGATGTGTGAGCGTGGTATTCACACGCGCGCAAAAACATGCCGCTCTTCTGCAAAAAGTGTACATATCAAGCGCATATACTAAAACGTTTCAGGCAGGACAATCATTGAGAAACTCCAGGGAGAGCTCTGACACTTGAACCAAACATTCACGTTGCCTGATGCTCCAGACAAGGTTATGATCAACCCTGATAAGCCACGTTGTACGCAAACTTCACGAAAGATTCAGCCAGCCTCTTGGAATGTTGCGTCATATTGAGAGTCGTCAAGAATTTCAGGATGTTCGCCTGTGCTCCTCGGGTGTGATATGCCAGACTTTATTTTGTTGTAGTAGTAGTAGTACAGTATTACAGCCCTTCGTCAATCCACTGCTAGATGAAGGTCTCCCAACACGTCATGGGGATTGGTACATGGGAGTGCGGGTTTGGTTTTCAGTTTCATTTATTAGGTATAACCCTGTGAGCCATGTGGCTCTTGACTCGGGTGCAACCGCAACAAAACAAAAACATGAACAAGAAACATCTTAAAGTGACTACACGCAACAGAAAAATCGAGGAAAAAACAGCAAAGTCTTCCAGAAAAAACACCGTATGTCAACGCTGTGTGCAAAAATCCCAGTGGGATGCAAGTCAAACAATAACAATAATAAGACAATTTAGATTAAATTTATCAGGCTAACTCTGTACTACAACAAACAAACATGGCTAAACCAAATCGTTTTCAAAATCACCAAAATAAAGCTATAAAAACAATGTAACAGTGATCATAGGAACTGTGATTCAAATTGAACAATAAACGATTTACATAACATGCATGACCAAACTTTGCAGCCATAGCTGGCTACATAACTCAATCTATAACAGCAGGAATATCAGTAGCAGAATAAAAAAAATTTCAATACACCTTAAAGATCAGCACACTATAATCAAAACTTAAGATCATACTTTGCAGCGGTCATCCGGAACGATACATTTGATTTCAGGCCATTCTGAATAGCAGTGGCAGCTAGGGGTGTACAACTCCTCGAGAGCAGTTTTGAGTGAAAATCTTGCAGTTTATTGGCGATAGCATTCCAGACCCTGGGGGCATCAATAGAAAAGGCCCTTCCTCCAGTATTTGTACAACGGGGAGCATAGATCCAGTACAACATCATCGTTTGCCACATTGCCCTCTGCCACACACAACATAGCCAGCAAGCCTATAACACCTGCACAGCCCTCGTCCATCCAAGCACCGCCGAGGCTCAATCCTGCCATGCTTTCGAGATCCGTCAAGATCGGCCTCATCCTGGGTGATTCGCGTCGTTGGCTTGCACGTTTGTTTCAGAGCACCAGCGTGACGAATGCAGCATGGTCAAATAACCCCCATGATCCACGCGGCGTGGGGAGAGGCCCTCATCCAGCAGTGGATTGACGAAAGGCGGTGTCTAAATATGTGCATGTTGAACTTCCTGTGAGCCGTACGTAGCCGATCGTGCCACAACCGCGTTTTGTGTGCTCAGTTTGTTGTGCTTCCCCCGCACCTCCGATTAGCACGGTTGGCTACGTACGGCGCGAAAGAGGTTCAACATACACACGCACACTAATCGTAGGTGCGTTAAACAATCACGTGATAAATAATAGCACGCACTAACTTCAGTGACTGCAGTGATAACGAAGGGCACTTGCTAACCCATCCCCCACTAAGGCTAGAAGGCTAATCGTGTAAAGGGCACCATCCGAATGACGACATTCATTTTACTGTAGCCTGCCCGTGCATGTACACGTGCTGTGGATGTGCTCACAGCACGTGTTCATCTTCCGTGGTCCAGTCTTGGATGCAGTGCCGGATTATCCTAGCAGCAAAAGTTAACCCACTACTTCACCCCACGCAGCTACTACATGTGTAGTAGCTACATATGTAGTAGCTACATATGTAGTAGCTACGGGCCCCGCACTTTCAAGGGGCCCGCGCTAAACGCTTTCAAGCTATCAATTCCGGTTCAGTGATTCTGCACTTGCTCTATTACTATAGTAGTATACTGCCTTCAACTTTTATCAACGACTGGGCGTTTAAGGTGAGCGATTTGTCGTATTATCTGGCTGGATAGCAAATAAGAAAAATGCAATTACTTTACTATGCAAGTAACAAAAATTGTGTTTTAATATTAATGTTTTTTTATTTATATTTAGGACCCTTTTATAACATGTGCTACAGGCCCCGCGCTAGCTTGGATGGGGCAGTTCACGTGAAAATGCAAATTTGTGAGCAACGGGCGAGGGTTGCTCATCGTCCGCTGGAGTAAGATGTGGTGCAAAGGAGTCGTAATAACGGAGTTATCTTTGGGTTTAGATCGCGTAAATATAAACGTGTCGTTAACCCACCACACCACCCCACACAGCCAATTAGTGAGGTTTGTCACGTAATTGGCTGTGTCGTTTGGTGGTGGGTTAACGACACATTTATATTTACGCGATCTAACCCCCCCCCTTTATTATGGATAATATTAGTCACGAAAGTCCTACTACGTGTTAAACAGGATACAATGAATCAGGCTTATATACGGAGTAATTTGGTGTGGTTTTGCCCATATAAAAAGACTGAAACCGGAATCGACCGATTAAGTTATTAACATGATTTATCATTGCTTCTATCACGAATTAATTATACCCTGTTACAGCGCACGGCAAGAGAGAGAGATGCAGATGGATCCCACCTTCCGTTTGCATGTCCCTCTCCGGCTATTGTTATAATGGATGCTCCATCACTTTCTTTCAAACAGGGGCCATTGATTGTAATCAGAACACCACGCAGACATTTAATGGCATCCGATTGACGCATACAGCAACAGACTTGAACATCGCCACATCGGTCAGTTCGTGCACCGTGCTATGAATGTACCATCTGAGTTTGATTCCCTGTTATCGTTAGTGGCACGTGATGTCTGAATTGCGTCTGCACCCCCCCCCCCCTTCGGCCGCCGCCTCTCTGCCCTTCACACGCCTGCACTGACCAGCCATAGTGAAGTATGGTCAAACATCCCTCGTCTCTGACACGGTGTGGAGCCTTTGTCCAGTCGTGGATTGACAGAAGGGCTGGGAATTGGAATATTGATACATTCGGTATGCAGCCAAGCATCCCACGCAGAAGCCAATCTGGCAGAGTCTGTAGATTCGGGGGAGGTTGTTTCACTAGCCCATCTTCACTAGCCGTGGTCAATCCACTGGTAGATAAAGGCTTCGCCAAACCGACACCACCTCCCACGATCCAGCGAGTTTAATAATAATGCGCCCATCACCTGTGACCGAATCCACCTGGTTGGAATGAGACCAGAAGGAGGTCAGAAAGCAGCCTCATGTTCAACTGGGATGTCGTTCAGCCAGCAGGATTGACAGAATGGCTCACCTTCAATAAACACGTCGTTTTATTAATAGTTAATAATTAATTAATCTTGTTTTAATTGTCTTAAAGGCTTCGGCGATTAAAACGATTCGCAAATCCAGTTGATCCCTATATTTCTTGAGAGCATCTCTAATCCTATTGAAATTATAATTGAGACCAGCAACTCATGACTGAATGGATTTTGCTATTTCGATTTCCATTGACCTCAAGACCACAGATCCACCCATAATGCAATGTGCCGTTTTATAATTTTACCTTGAATGCAAATGAGTTTGTTGAGTAGTAATACTCTCGATGATTGTTATTCAATGACTAGCAATAGGTAACTATTCATATATCAATTTAAACAGTTAATCCGGGAAGAGTTTTTAAATGTTATTCTCATCAGGCCCCGTGGTGTAAGTTAATTCTTCAATTTAACACGTAATAGGCTTTCGCGACAAATATTATCCATAATAGAGGTTTTTTTTTGGGTTAGATAGTGTAATTAAAAATTTCGACGTTAAACCCACCACCACCCGACACAGCCAACTAGTAAGGGTTGTCACGTCAACAGAACGTGGCCAATTCGTCACTAGTACAGCACTAGTGTGTAGTGTATAGTGTAGTGTATAGTGTAGTGTATAGTGTAGTGTACTAGTACAGCACACCGGTTGTGTGTTGGAGAGCCAAGCCACAACATTTACAATCTGAGTACGACGTTTCGCCAGTAATTACAACCAGCTTCATCAGGCGACAGCCAGATTTGTGGAGAAGTCCACCTGTTTCGTTCCTTGTATAAAGGCATGGTCACCACATCTGCGGGTTCAAACGACACGTTTATATATTCAGTCTCCATCTCTTATTATGCGCGCCAACATCTCTTGCCTCTCGATGTATGTGCTATGAAAACGGGCCATCACCTGAAACATCGCCGATTACATATTTGTTCCTGTGAAGGTCACAGTGTTATTGACAAATGTGTTTGAAATGTTGCTATTTGTTCTTGTGCACCGCTGCCAAGGCAGTACTGTATCACCAAATAATTTATCGCCTGCCCTTGAACACTCGAAACTCACCTCTTGTATTTTTGTCGTGATCACAAAGCAACCTGCAGTTCTTGTCCCAGAAGCCGAATAAAACGGGGAGTTTTCTCTCTCTCTCTCCCTCTTCCATGTTTAATGCACGCTTTGCAGAGGGGAACCGTCTTGCTGGAAACACAGTATTACAGAGATCATTTGAAAAGGTCATTAGTACATTCTTTCACCTTTTGTTCTTGAATCTTGAAAAGTGCAAGCATATTTTCCACGGTTGTGGACGAAAAAAAAAACATGTTTAAACTTTTAATCATCACGGGAGCGTGGCTTTCCAGTAACAGGGTTTTTAAAAAAAGAATTTCAGAAGGTGTTTGTTCTTTAAAGTACTGTATCGCTTTCTGCCCTCGAGACATGTCTGATGTATCCGTATTAATAATACATTTCCTATGGCGAGACATTTAGAAAAATCTTCAAATCCTGAAAGGATGTGTGTGCTACAAAGTAAGTTCCTCCTAAAAAAGACACATAAATATAAAAAAAACACAATGACTTACTAGGGGCACACATGTGATGTGTGTAACGTAACAGTGAAGAGTAAACACACATTGACTCGTCACTGCAGGATTTTAAGGTCCCGATTTTCACTTTTTTTCTTCGAACAAAAGGAATCACAGGGTTAAATGTACTCCTTCAAAATCAGCTTCTTTTCTGACATGACAAAACTAGTTTCCATATTATATCAAGATGTCGGAATCAAAGCCGTCGATGTCACCACCATACCTCACTGCTGACTCTCTCTCCCATCTGCCAGACGCTGCACAGCCGACATGCGGCTTTACTAAAAGATCTTCCCTGACAGTCTCCCATCATCCGGTGTGAGGTCTTCCCTTGGTTGAACACGTAGTAGACTTTCGCGACCAATATGATCCATCATAGAGGTGTTTTTAGGTTAGATCGCTTAAATATAAATGTGTCGTTAAACCCGCCGCCACCCGACACAGCCAATTAGTAAGGTTTGTCACGAAAACTAAATGTGCCAATTCGTTACTAGTTCAGCACACCGGTGTGTTGGAGAGTAAACCAATGACATTTATCATTCGAGTAAGACCAGCATCATCAGGCGGCAGCCAGAGTTGTGTAGACATCCTCCTGTGTCGGTCTTAAATAGAGGGATACATGTGATGTCATCACTTGTGTAGCATATACTGTGCATTGGTAAACAAAAAAAAGGAAGTTTAACACGTAGGCTTTCGCGACCAATATCATCCATAATAGAGGTTTTTGGTTAGATTCAAAAGGCTCGCATAATGCACATGCATAATGTACGTTGCCTCTGTAATCCCGCCCCCCACCATTGTACAAGAGCGCAGAAGGGTGGTCCACACATCTACGCCTCTATATAAGAAACGAAACAGGTGGACTTCTTCACAAATCTGGCTGTCGCCTGATGAAGCTAGTTGTAATTACTGGCGAAACGTCGTACTCGGTTTGTAAATGTTGTGGCTTGGCTCTCCAACACACCGGTGTGCTCTACTAGTGACGAATTGGCCACGTTCTGTTTACGTGACAACCCTTACTAGTTGGCTGTGTCGGGTGGTGGCGGGTTTTAACGACACATTTATATATTTACGCGATCTAACCCAAAAACAACTATTATGGAAGAAAAAAAAGGAAAATATATACCCAAATTTCATTTTTAGCGGAACAATTCAAAAGTTAGCTTTTTTGTTTTCTTCATTCGGCATGTAAATAATTACAGCAGCAATTTTTTGTTAGTCTTCATTTCGATATTTTATTCTATTCGTACTCTCGGCATCGTCGTCACGGAACAAAGCATTCATTTCGGACCCTCGTTGAGCAATGAATCACCTCGTGTTGGAGAATGGCCCGTGGAAGGGGATGTCACAGAACTACATTTGAGACTCCTTCAAGTGAGACCTCCTGTTCATACTAAGGGAAGCTGCACTTTCACACCGGCCTTACTGCGTATATATGTTTATTGCATGGTAGTTACGTGTTATATTGCCTACCTCAGAGATGGATTTTCTCTCACGTTAAGTGAAAAAATTCAGCTAATATGATAATGTTTTTTTTTTGCCTGCAGTTATTGGTGGAGAGGCAGCAGCGCTGGCAGTCAACCCCAGGTCTCAGTGACTCGTTGCTCTGACCCCTGAGTCACGTGGTCAGCTCTTGGAGCGGCTCGTTTAATCTACCGCGATTACTAAAGTTTAATAACAAAGTAATTTGTCTTTTGATCATTGATTCATCTTTAATCGGACAATAAATGTCAGGCATTTGTAACGATGTCATTATTTCTCTGGAAAGAAAAGCCTCTCTCCGTGTATTGAAACTCTCTCTCATGAGGCTTGCGTCATGGGTGGGACCTTTGGTCAGTTTCCTTTCAACGAGGGCTCTTTTACGACACTTGCAACACAACATGCTTGGGTCAAAATTCCATAGGCATCCTCCTGCTTCTATCAAACTGCATTGCTCGCAGTAATTCATGAAAATGCACTCTCTATATACACTACGTTAAGTTTTCGGTTTTAAATTGCCGATGGATAGGAAGATGGAATTTCCACCACAGAAGATGTGCACTGCCTCAATGCTCACTTGAGCAAGCAAATTAATTCGATCTTGACTTAAAGCTTTCGTGACGACAGGAATTCATATTCTTTGGGTCTTTCGGTAAAGCCACGAAGATAGAAAAATATTATTATGTTTTTTTAAATCCTTTATATTAAGTTCACTTGCTTGCTTGCTTGCGCGCTTACGACCGTGCAAATCTTTCGGTAGTTTTTTTAACCCACTTCTCGTGATCCAATCGAGCTGATATTTTGCACACTTTTTAGGAAAAAATAAATTATATTTAATTACCAATTGCTTAATGGTGGCAGGCAATCATCTGACCCATAGGTGGCAGCCATCTCAAGCCAGAGGACGAGAGGACTCTAGCCGCCACGCATATAAAGGATTTATAGTGAAAAACTTTGTTTTTACGGGTTAATTTTTTTCTATCTACGTGGCTTTACCGAAAGACCCAAAGAAAATTAATTCTACTTTATGTTAATAAAATCTCTCGAAAGGTTTGAAAGCAAATGCATTCATCACGCACCGATCTCACCACACGCGTACAAAACGCGTCCTGGTGACACGCTGCAAAGGCTCACGCTCTCAAAAGAACGGGAACAAAACAAGGCTCGTAATGATCCTAATGCGTGTTAATGTCAATGAGCATTTCCTTTTTTCTTAAAACAAGCAGTGGTTATGGACACAAGATGATGCAGTTGCTGAAACGGGCCTCGTGAACAGTGCCGTCTGGCATTGATGGAGCACCAGGGTCCACATTTTAATTAACATTTAGTAGATCAGAATCCATCAGTGATTCCTAGTCATCGACCCCCTGGTTGTGTGCGCTCCCGACGCCGTCTCAAAACAGAGCAAATTACGGGAGCGGCTTGTAGCGCGAGAGGAATTCATTAGGGTAGAAAAAATGAGACGTGACGGTCATTTGCGCGCCGCGCGACAGCTCTCAGATCGTGGCCAGACAAAGAAATTAGAGACATTAGGTGCATCCGGGCTTGGACCATTAGATAATATGAACGGTTTAAAATGTTGCCACTCACTCATTGTGTGTGTGTTTATCTATTTATTTGTTGCGAAAGTAATTGAACATGCATACAGAATCAGAATAGTTATTTATCCTGGATAAATCCGATGAGCTATGAAGCTCTTTTTCACAGATGTCCAGTAGGGTCAGAAAGTTACAACAACAAACAATGCAAAAAAACGATAGGAGTGCAAAGCATACAAAAGGTCACAAATCACTAAATATAAAGTAAAACTAAAGTAATTTTATTTTCACGTAGGTAAAAAAGAATAATTATTATTTTATTATATTTTTCTACCTACGTGACTTTACCGAAAGAACCAAAGAGTATGGATTCCTGCAGTCACGAAAGCTTCAAATCAAGATTAATTTTATTTTACCAGGTCAAGCCCACTGAGCTACGTAGCTCTTTTTCAAAAGAAACCTGGCCACAAATGACAGCTCAACGAAGTGGCTTGTCACGTGGACATTTAATAACGAGCCAATAATTACGTAAAAACAAAGCCAAATCCATTGCCATGGGCTGCCGGTGAGAACATTCCACATTCCCATGGCGGGTGGCAAGTGTATCCATACCCACAAAACAAACATTGTTGATTCTAGATTTAAAGTTTTCGTGACTGGTAGATGGTTGATGTTAAGATTTTTTTTTGCAGAAAAAATCCTACCATGTGACCCTAACTCAAAAACAAATACGGATCACAAGGGGACATTTTTACCCCTCTAAAATACAGGAACAGACCGTTTACTTACTAAACACGTGGTATTTGATCTTGATTTGAAGCTTTCGTGACTGCAGGAATCCATACACTTTGCTTTTTTCGGTAAAGTCACGTAGGTAAAAAAAATAAATTAAATTAAATCACGTGTGTTGCGCCCGAAACGTCGTGATTTAATTTCTTTTAATTCTTTTTACCTACGTGACTTTACCGAAAAAACCAAAGACTATGAAACATTGTTGAATCTAGTTAAATATAATCACAGGCGGCTGCTAGGATTCCAACCCAGGATCCCAGCAGTTCCAGTTCAGCACTTTGACCTCTGAGCTACCCCGGACTGCACTCTCTCGCATTCTGTTTCAACGTCGTTCGCGTCAGGTGAGCCGAGTCGAATTCAAGTGCAAAAAAAGGATGTTTCACGTTTCACGAACAGAGGCACGATAAACACACACACACACAAAACACACGCTGGAGTGGGAAGCAACTCCTTTGGGGCCATCCATTGAGTAGGTGCGCAAAAATCTGTCAAAACTTGACCCCTCCCCCCCTCCCTGTAGGCACGCGCACTTTTTACCCCCCCCCCCCACCACCTGCGTACGTACGCCTGACGCACCCCCCCCCCCACCCCGAATCCTATAGAACGGACTATATTTAATCCACGCAGAAACGATCAAGGATGAATACAGACCTGTTCTTCACCTGAGGACGGCTGCTTGCGTTGTGGCCGAAACGTCGTGAGAATTATTTTATTATGTTTTATTTTTATTATTTTATTACGTTCTATTTATTATTATTTTATTATTTCCCTTCTACGTGACTTTACCGAAAGAACCAAGAAGAAGAATATTAACGTGGTTTAAGCAAACAGATAGTCCACCGCCGGACCTTCTAACTCATTTGAAGGCCGATGTAGATAAATTATTGTCGAGGCTTCACCCCCCTCCCCCCGTTTCCTCTGCGGACATTGTCAGTAGACTCCCCCCCCCATACCCAAGCGAACGGGCTTGGGTTAACCCCCTCCTCCCTCACGCGTACGCACTAAATGGATGTCCCCTTTCCAGCTAAAGCATTGCAGCTCGCCGCCAGCTTCAGAAGTGGATCTATGCTTCAGTTTTTTTCTCTCTCTATATATTCATACCTTGGCATTTATATTCTACCGGCCGTATAGGTACCGAGAAAAAAAACAGGTCAAAGCATCTCTCCGTTGAATAACTTCCTGCAACAGCGGAGCCACGTTTCTTGTGAAACAAATTGGAATTGACTTGTTGTAAACCTTCGCATCTGATATACGTTGGGTGCGCAGATGAGTGAGCAATTCCCAACTTGCCGCCTCGCCAGATGCACCCGAATTACAAATTTGGCCGTGAAATTTGAGCGAGATCAAATTGTAGCACGTACAGTCAAAACAATCTTGATTATCCGTGGGTAGATTATCTGGGCTGCGGGTTCACCGTGGCCATCCGAGCCTGTTGCGTGTTGGTGGCCGTGAGCGGGAATCGAACTCGGGTCGCCGGGTTCGTAGCGACAGCGCGCTGACCGCTGCACTGACGACAAAACACAAAGACCCCCGTGTAGCCTTAACAGACTGCTTGGGCAGTTGCTGTTAGCGGGCACCTACGAAGGCCGGCACGACACCACGCCCGGCCGCCTTTGTCTCCCTAGTAGCGATGTTTACGACACACCGCACCGGGCACTCGTTGGATGCCGAGTCGAGACGAGACGCCTTCACCGACACGGTTCATTTATTCGTTGATTGGCGTCGGTGTTTTTTTTCTTAACGAGCCCCCCTACTTAGGTTTGCCCGTGAACATTGCAACGAAAGACCACGGACGTGGTTTGCGCGGCGTCGCGGGCGCGCAACAGAGAACAACAGTTGCAGAGCCGCGCCGTCCCCAGCCATGCACGGGGAGCACAAGTCAAGACGGCTCAGGTCCAGTTATCCCATCCCTCATTTAATTCGTTTCATGTTGTATCAGATGCGTTTCACATGCGCGCGGGTTTAAAAAATATATATATATATCAAACCCTGCCATTATTTCCACGATTATAATTTGTACGCGTACGACCTTTCGTCCACCTGGGCTCGTTAACATTTCTATTGAAATGAATATTCTCAGAATTCCAGCGTTCGCCTAATGGCGTGCGGAATATCAATTTTGGATTGTTAAGGGAGGACTGACGGCGATTCTTACACACGTCGTTGTAAATTGTAAAATGATAAGGTGGTCGATTTGACGGTACGTTAAAGTATGCACGGTGCGACGCATTTATGCACTTCACCGACCACGCGTAAATCAAGAGGACATGTATCTACATAAAAAACATTATTTTTATGAGCCAGTATATATAGGCTACTTGAAACTGTAGATTAAATTGGCAGGTACAGGTAAGCAATGGTAATCTATTATTGGGACTGGGAAGGCACAGGTAGGTCAAGTTAATAGATTTGCGTGAGGCATATAATGATTCACTACCCTCCCTCTCACCCCTTTAACGATTTGAAGAATTGCAACGATTTGGAATGTATTCATTTTTAGCTTATTCTTTTTTCGTATTTTTTATTTGTCTCGCAGGAGAGTTTGTTTTCCTCCACGAGGCTAACTGCGATATTGGTTTATCATTGTCATACACGCAAAGCAGTATGTGCGTGCGTGGAGCGGTGGCGCATCGGTTAGCGCACTGTGCTAAGAACTCGGCGGGCCTGAGTTTCATTCCCATCAAAGGCTAACGCCAGTGATGAGAGACATCTGAACTTGCCCCGGACATACGCACCTTCACCAATCCGCACTGGGCAGCACTCCGTAGCTTAGTCAACCTCCTTGGCCTAAATGCCATGGGGACGCCTTCATCCAGCAGTGGATTGCCACAGCGCTGTACAGGTACAATTATTATGTACTACGTGTCCAACGTGTGTATAACTGTATGGCACTACATGCCCTATTATTTACTTGCATCAGTAGCTGGGTTTTGCGATTATTTGAATCGCTCGACCGATTATCGGTTCGATTATTTGGGGCTAATGGGGTTAAATTGAATGAGTTTGGAGAAAAAAAGTCTACCCTCTGTACTCCACGTGTGCCGCTGCACGGGAGGTGGATGGGCAGGGCTTGGTGATGAAAGGCACGCAGAGGCCTTCATTCAGCAGTGGATTGATAATGGCCAAATACCACATACTCTATGGTTCTTTCGGTAAAGTCACGTAAGTATAAACATAAAAAAATCACGACGTTTCGGGCGCAACACAAGCGTCGTGATTTATTTTATTTTATTTTTATAACTACGTGACTTTGATTTCTTTTCTTTTCTTTGTATACCTACGTGACTTTACCGAAAGAAACAAAGAGTATGGATTCCTGCAGTCACGAAAGCTTCCAATCAAGATAAAATACCACGTGTTTAGTAAGTAAACGGTCTGTTCCTGTATTTTAGAGGGGTAAAGATTTTCCCTTGTGATCCGTATTTGTTTTTGAGTTAGGGTCACATGGGAGGAATTTTTCTGCAAAAAAAATCTTATCATCAACCATCTACCACCTGCAAGATGATTGCCACGATTACAAAGACAATATTTACATATATTTTCTCATGACAGAAATTGTGGCATCAAAAACTACTAACATCGCTTGACCCAAGAACATGTAAGGATCACAGTATTGGCCAGGCAAACCTCAGTTGAATTTTGCCACCGTGTTTATTGAATACAACGCTGCATTTCAAGGTCGCAATCTTTTAACAACCTAGTAAATGTAGTGGACCAGTCGTGGCAGCAGGAATCACGCACACCCATACCGTACACCATTTACAGACCAAAATAAAAACATACATTCCTGCGAATGAGATTCTATGCACGCAGAGTGCGTTTAGCGCCGCGTATATTAATCGGCAAAACTGATTCACTGCTACACCTCAACTGTTATGTAGTCAGATGTACCAAGCCAAAGACAAAATGCCAAGGCAAGCAGACTGTTGCTCCTTGGACGCCGCCATTCAACCTCGTGCAAAAGAAGGCTCCTGTTACATCTCCCTCGGTAGCTGGAATAAAAAAAACATCCAATCCCTAGAGCAATGTCTTTGGGAGCCCTTATATAGCATGCAAATGGCAATGACTCAAACCGACAAGTCCATGCTTACAAGGCAAGCACTCAAACGGCCAAGATGTAAAACATCTTCGTGACTGTGCTTCTGTGCGCGTGTGTGTGCGTGGAGTCGCATTGCGATTCGAACACTGCGGTTAATTCCTGGCCAACGTCGGTGGTGATTATCTGAATTGGTTAGGAGTATCCTCTCGGTTGAGCCAGCCTTAGATGAGTGTCCAGTGATGTGAATAATGCATCGACACTGGGGACGCAGAGGCGGCCGGGCATGGTGTTAGTTAGCCACACCACCCCCATCGTGGAACATTCCGGATTTAATAGGTGCTTGAAAAGAGCATTCGCCCCAACAGTCTGTACGGCTGTTGGGGGTGGATCTTTATCTTCGTGCGTGTGTGTGCGCGCATCTGTCAGTAGTTCACCACCACGGTGCAGCGTGCAGTTACATTGTTTTGCAGTGCCACCACCGACTGCATCAATAACCATGACAAAGGCGAGAGGATTGTGAGATGTCGCGTGCGCGTCGCAAAACAACGGCCGTTGCTTCCCCGCACACTTGCAAACCTCGCGATCCATCCTGAACCATAAAGATTACAGTGGCACAGGATCTCAATTCCTCTTGTCTGATTTTAGACAATAGCTTCTGACTTTGCCGTGACATCTCTGTGCCGTTGGCGACTGCTGATTCTGGATCGACCCCGGCCGGCGAACACTTTCACGCTCGCCGCGTACACACTTATCGGGTTTGGTATTTTCTCAAAGTTGAAATTTCCATTCCGCGAAATTCCAAAGAATATATACACAACCGCGGACAGCGAATAAAAAAAACCCGTTTACTATCCTGTGAACACTTCCAAAGGGGATAGAGGTGGAAAAAAAGGCCACTCGATCTGGAAATGTTTACCCTGTGTATATTACGACACCTAAATATTTATCCCTTTACACCACAGCTGTAACAGTAGCCAGTTTAAGAATTTTTTTGAATAGCGCGCGTGACGTTTTACTATTTTTTTTATTTTGCAAATATTTACCAGTTTGTGATTATCTGGCGGCGATCTCCGCGGTAGACACGGCGACGGAATTTTTTCCGCTGTCAATCAAACGATCGGTCATGCCGTGTGGAGATCTGTGCGACATTGAGAGAGAGAGAGCAGAGAGGGAGACTAGGGAGAGAGAGAGAGAGAGGGGAGAGGGAGGAGGTTATGGTGCCAAGCCACTGAGCCCGCCATGCTCCGGTGTTCTTTACCACAAATGACTTTCTCTCGTGTAGGGCACGGTATTAGTTTCTACGATTTACACAAAAATACCGTTCACGTTTCACAATCAATCTGCCCAGGTGGCTCATCGGCAGAGCGACGGGCTCATAATCGCAAGGTCGCGAGTTCAAATCCTGTTTGGGGAGGGGCTGACTTCAACCCATCATTCCATCGGGGTCGATAAATGAAGTACCAATTTGTGGGGAGGTCAACAGTGGTTGGCCTATGGAAGAGACTGGCAGTAGTTCTATGGAAGAGACTCACCCCCCCCCCCCCACCATAGTGGATGTGGAATTCTCATCATCGGTTGCGGGCTGTAACAGGAGGTGAATAACGCCTCTGTGCTCATTTGAGCAAAAATTCACTTTAACCTTTTTTTTATTTGTTTTCACAACACATTCGGGCAGAGGTGGACGATTGTTGGCTAAGCTCATGAAAGTCGGGATGTGGGAGACAGCGGCTTCGCTCGAAATCGGGAAAAGATCACATCATCGTTAAGTACTTGTGAAAGCTGGACTGCGGAAAACGTTGATTTGACTTTAATCTCTCTTTGAATTATAATTAATCCGAACTTGTTTTGCTAATTAATGTTGGCATGTTAAATGTGGGATTCCTTGTGGTGAATTTGTAAGTAGCCCTTTATATTTTACCCATGCGCCTCGCTAATATGTTACTTAATTCAGTTAGTATACAGATCGTATTTCCAGCATAGGCTTATTATATTGACACAAATGTGTATTATTGAGTGGCTTCTGGTTCCCTTCCGGCATTTATTGAACACATGTAATGTGTAATCTCAAGATGGGAAGTCTTTTTCTTTCGTACGGCTGCTGATGTCGATGCAGAGCAACGACTGCAATTTCACATCTCTGGTGGTCAAGCCCACAGATAACCACGCCAGGAACAGCAGAGGAGTAGCATCATCGCTGTGACGTCTCCTACGTATGTGTGGATTGGACATCGCGTCGTTAAGGGCCGTCCATTAAATGACGTCACGTACCTAGGGGGGTGGGTGGGGGTCAGACATTTGTGACGATGTGTGACGAGGGGAGGGGGGAAGTTTGAGAAATGTGACGTCACATCAAAATGCGCAACTTTAAATAAATATAGACAACACGTTCTACTTAATTAAATAGACGTTTTAATGTTTTTTCCTACAACATCAGAGTGCAGCGGCACATTAAATACGCACTACAATGACCATAGTTTAAAGCGATTTAAAGCATGTTTTCATTTTTTAGGGGGGGGCGGCAGAGCTTTCTGACGTCATATTTGAGGGGGGGGGTCTGACTTTTTGTGACGCCGTGTGACGAGGAGAGGGGGGGGGGTCAAAAATCGTCCAAAATCGCGTGACGTCATTTATGGACGGCCCCTTATACGTTGTACGGTCTTGTTCTGAATGACCGCAGTCGCACACTGCTGGAGGGTTTTTAATTTTCCATTTGTGCATCAGGTGTATCCGCATCCGCCATGGTTTGTGCAATCGATGCAGTTTAGGGGTGGACCGTGAGCTGCGTGGAAGATCAAACCCATGGATCTTCTGCGTTGGGTCTTTCACAAGGTGGTGTTTGGCTGTCAGTTATTTTGAACTCCATTCAGCTGTCCACGTTTACTCGGGGTTGAACGCGCATTGCTGAAGCACGGGTACTAAAGGGCTTGCGTGACTTCAAGCAGTGACGAGAGGCGCTATTGAGGTCGTGATGAATGGCAAGGCGACTGTTTTCCTCATTTTGAAGGGACTTAGAGAGGAAGTGATGTGCACTGAAAGGCATAGGGTAGAGCACTCCAGGTATACAAATTAATTATTTACCCAGGAAGCCACACTGAGTCAATGACTCTTTTCTAAGACGGTGCTGCATTGTGCTTTTGTCGGCTTTTTCAGCCAATTAATGAGTGTGTATACATGTGTAAAGACGACTTAGACGCACTTGTCTTGAGATGGTTTCTTTTATTAAGGAGCCACGTGCTCATACTCGAACTGGCGGAGATCCCCACTGCAACAGCCCCGAGTCTCCCGCACATCTCCCTTTTATACGATGCGAGGCCACGCCCCCATTCCCGAACCTTCTCGCTGGTTCTAGACCGCTCGCTCCACCAGCAGACTCCACCGTCCTCTTACGTCACCTGGCCACGCTCCTATTCTCGATCATTCCCGTGGCCACCAGTCCATTCGTACTGCAGGCTGACTCCCCTGTTATTACCTCCCGTGGCCACTAGTCCATTCGTACTGCAGGCTGACTTCCCTGTCATTACCTCCCGTGGCCACTAGTCCATTCGCACCGCAGGCTGACTCCCCTGTCATTATCTCCCGTGTCCACTAGTCATTCGCTCTGTAGGCTGACTCCCCCTGTCATTACCTCCCGTGGCCACTAGTCCATTCACACTGCAGGCTGACTCCCCTGTCATTACCTCCCGTGGCCACTAGTCCATTCGCACTGCAGGCTGACTCCCCCTGTCATTACCTCCCGTAGCCACTAGTCCATACACAACATTATTATTACTGCAGTACCGTGTAATTAGAGCCCATAGTCAATCCACTGCTGGATGAAGGCCTCCCAATGCACAGGGGTTGTTATGCAACCATGCTTGACCGTGCTGGTTGGTGCGGATTTGTGTAGGCGGGCAGCGTAGATGTGGGGCCATAGGAATACAGTACAACCACAATATAATGGTTTGCATTCATTCATACTTGCATAAATAGGTTAAGGTTGCAGCCCTTCCATTCCTTGCTCACACTACAGCTGGCGGAAAGGCCTCCACTCGAGGGAGCTCTAGAGAGCCCCTCTAGATGCTATTTTGGCCTACTCTTCCACATCTTGGAACAGGTTAGAATACTCACGCTTGACCCAATACATGCCATATTTCAACTGACTAACTGTGGTATTCCCATTTATACTGCTGGGTGGACAGAGGAGATGGGGATGCGTTAAGCCACTTGCATAGATGTGGGAGCATAGAGGTACAAGACAACAACTGAATGTTTGTGCACCGCCCTCCGCTGCTCACAACATAGCCGCACAGCCTATAACATCTGCAAATCGCGGTGGCCGCCCATCCAAGAGGGATACAGGCTCAACTTCGCTTACGATCTGAGTTCTCACAAGAATCTGGTGCGTTCTGCGTGATCTTTTCAAAGGCTCAGTGACGTTAAGGTGGAAAAATCAATATCCGGCCAGAGGCACTGTAGCTTGTGATGACTCAAGTAGCTGTGGCCATGCGGGTCAATTGAGAACCAAGGACTGGGAATCGGATTCAGGTGGTCGTGTTCGTAGCACCGTGCACTAACTAATCACTGTGCCGACACTGTGCCATACTGTATTATATAGAAACGTGCGTTTACAGCAAGGCCGTAATTATAATATATATTGGGGGGGACACATCTCCCCCAAAATTCAAATATGCTCAAAATGTCCCCCCTCCAATATATTGCTATAAACAAAATTAAAAAAAAATTGCTATGCTATGTAAAGAAAAATAACAATTTGCTAAACCTTGGCCACAATATCTGGATTTGTCTTCTCCGGGTCCTCCGGTTTCCCCCTCCACATTTAGAATCAAAGGTTTAAAAGTATTTGACTGCTATAAATTTCCACGCAATAAGCCACTTCGTTGAGCTATCATTTGTAGCCAGGTCGCTTCTGAAACAAAGAACTACATAGCTCAGCGGGCCTTACCTGTTAAATAAAAAATAGTTTAGTTTATAATCATATTTGAGTGGTGGCGCAGTTGTGAGCGTGCGCATCGCACACCAGAATCGGCGACCCGAGTTCGATTCCCGGCGATGGTTAAACCACAGTGGTGAGTGACATCTGAGCCATTCCTGGGGTACCCTCTTCGCTAACCCGCACTGACCGGCGTGGTGAAGTATGGCCCCATGACCAAATGGCGTGGGGATACGTCATCCAGAAGTGGATTTATAACAGACTGTACATTATGCGACCGTATCATTGCGATCTTTTTTTGTGAGCGATGAGGTGGCAAGAGCACGTGATTCACCACCAGAAGATTGCGAGGGTAGATAAAATAGGTACCACCATGACTTGGCACACCCTCGCCATAGCAATGTGGAATGTGGAATTTCCACGACTGATAAAGCATGCAACAGCATCCAATGCGTGTTTGAGTGGAGAACCACCACTGCCACGCAACAAGATACCACAACACAAAATGCGATGTCCTTGCCCCTAATGTGGGGAATCTTCTGAAACTTGAAACCAGAATATTTTAGACCACAGCCTTTTTGTTTCGTCCGCTCTTGTGTGTAGCAAGGCCGTAGCCATGGAGTCAACATTGGGGGGGATCAAATCTTCCACGGGGTCTGGGGTCCCCCCCCCCCCAGAAAAAAATATCTAAATTTGAAAACGAATTTCCTTCCATTTCCTGCCTAAAATATTTAAAATTGCACTAACAAATAGGATGGACTTTTTTTTTACAATAAAGTCTAATAGTGTATTGTATGACATTGCTCTGTTTGATCTATTTTACCGTTTCTTGTTTCATTGTATGTAATGGCAGAGATTATGGATTAATAAAGTACAACCATAACCACAATCAAATAAACAGAACTCTTTTTATAGCAATATATTGGGGAGGACATTTTGAGCATATTTGAATTGGGGGGGGGATACATATAACTGGCACAATGTGGGATGTCCCCCCCCAATACATATTATAATTACGGCCTTGGTGTGTAGTACGTGAATTTTAAATATATATATTGTACCACAGACAACTTGGGTTAAAATCAGTGTTGCTCTATGGAGAGACGTTGTCGTCGAGGATTGGGGGGGTACATATAACTGGTACAATGTGATTTGGGCTGGGATTCAAATCCGCCCTCCCATCGGCTACACAGCGCCTCCACACAAGGGCGATGTTAACTACCTCGCCTTGTGTACAGGTGGTTGTGGGTTCGATCCCGCTCTTCCCGTGGTCGTGTGAATTTTTCTCCGGGTTCATATTCTTAGGTTTTTTCGGTAAAGTCACGTAGGTAAAAATTTCAAATTAATAAAAGTAAAATATTTTATTTTTATTTTACTTTTATTAATTAAAATTTTTTACCTACGTGACTTTACCAAAAAAACCTAAGAATATTAATCCTTGCAGTCACCAAAGCTTCAAATCTAGAATTATTCTCCTGGTCCTCCGGTTTTTCCCTCCACATTTAGAATCGCCACGCGTTTTGAGTGTTGGGCTGCTATAAATTTCCACGTGACGAAAAGCCACTTCGTTGCATCATCATTTGTGATAACCGGGTCGCTTCTGAAAAAAAAGAGAACTATGGGGCTCAGTGGGCCTCTTACCTGGTAAAATAAAACCAAATTAGCGAGTAGCGTTACTTCGGTCATGTATTTCGGTAGTTGGCGTCGTGGAGAAAGGTGTCGCTGTTCCGTCATCTGCCTATCCTCCTCCCATCCGTCGTACCCCCTGCTGAGTCAGTGACCCTTGCCCTTTCTCTCCCTACCGCTCACACTTGCACAGTGGAGGTGCGTGTGTGTGTGTGGTGGCGCCCACGGCCCGTGCAGTCATTCGCAGCGGTCAACATCGAGGCGCGATGGCCGCATTGTTCAAGTTTGATGGGGAACGGGCCAGATGGGTCCAAATTGGAAGCTGGATTTGGTTGGAGGTGACGAGCGTGTGGGGAATGGGAAACCCGGGCCTCAGGTCGGGAACTCTTGCCCGATTCGGACAACAACGTTGTTGTGTTAGTTGAACACGGAGTGGGCTTTCGCGACCAATGTCATCCATAATAGAGGGGATTTGATCGCGTAAATATATAAATGTGTGTCGTTAAAACCCGCCACCACCCGACACAGCCAACTAGTAAGGGTTGTCATGTAAACAGAACGTGGCCAATTCGTCACTAGTACAGCACACTGGTGTGTTGGAGAGCCAAGCCACAAATGTTTACGTGACAACCCTTACTAGTTGGCTGTGTCGGGTGGTGGCGGGTTTTAACGACACATTTATATATTTACCCGATCTAACCCAACAAAACCCCTCTATTAGGAACAATGTTCCTGTTGCAATTCGGGGGGGAGGGAGGGGGGCAGCTGTTAGGAGAGGCATGAGACTGATGGGCGCAGGGGGTGGCTGGTTCGGGAGAGCAGAGTAATGGCAACGTGTGTGCAGCAAGACGTTCATCGACGCAACCGATGGATTCTTTGGAAGAGCTAAATTCTGTCTGCCCCCATTAAAGATCTTATACAGCAAAAAAATACAATCATGTCAATACTAATCTCAGTTCTCTTTAAAGTTATTGGGTAGCATCGCCCACCCAACACCCGCCACCAACCACCAAACCTATTTTGTTTAAACCATTTAAAGATTGATGCACGTGCAAGCGTGGAGAGGGGGTGGAACGTTGTGACTCGGGCTATAAAATAATTTGTTAAATTGATTAATTTCCGGAATAGTACGAGGTAATGAGGCTGAACTGTCAAAGGCTGCAGTTTGAGAGTTTATTGCCCTGACAATGCCCGTGCCAGTGCTCGTGATACACAATGCCGTGGCCAGTACCATCAGCTCTTCGATATAGGGCGCCTCGGTGGCTAGATGTTAACTCCCTCGCCTGGTATGCAGGAGGTTGTGGGTTCTCTATCCCGATCCTGACGCCTGCTGCTGTATATTTGGAGTCGGCAAGTTTTCTGCGTATTCACGTAGATTTTTCTCCGGGTCCAACCGGGTTTTCCACATTTAGAATCACCATGCATTTAGAGTAATTGGCCGCTATACATTTCCACGTGATGAACCACTTCGTTGGATCATCATTTGTAGCCGGGTCACTCATGAAAAAGAGATATGTACCTCGGTGAGCCTTACGTGATAAAATAAAAAAAATTGTTTCGTTGAAATATACACGCTGCTAAATTGCAGTATGAAAGCTTGTTTTGCTCAGAGGGGCCCTCTTACAGTGTATGCATTATATATGATTGTTATTATCCTTCAGTCAATGTGTAAGACGAGTGTAAAATATACAGTACAACCGCAAAGGGGCAGCCCCTGCAATTATTTGATCACACCACTGTTGGTGGAATAACCTCCTCTTGAGCGAGCTCTACATAGGCCCGACCATTATTTGGTCTACTCTTTCGCACTGGCCAGACATCGAAATTAAACTATATATTTTTTGCCACTATGCTACATAGCTTTTCTTCAGAAGCGACCTGGCCACGAATGATAGCTCAACGAAGTGGCTTATTGCGTGGAAATTTATAGCAGCCAAATACTCTTAAACATTTGATTCTAAATGTGGAGGGGGAAACCGGAGGACCCGGAGAAAAATCCACGTGACCACGGGGAGAACGTGCAAACTCAAAATATACAAGCATCAAGGTCGGGATCGGGATAGAACTCACGACCTCCTGTATACCAGGCGAAATAGTTAACGTCTCCATAATAGAGGTTTTTTGGGTTCGATCGCGTAATTATATAAAAGTGTCGTTAAACCCGCCACCACCCGACACAGCCAATTAGTAAGTTTTGTCACGTAAACAGAACGTGCCATTTCGTTACTAGTACAGCACACCGGTGTGTTGGAGAGCCAAGCCACAGCATTTACAATCTGAGTGCGACGTTTCGCCGGTAATTAAAACTAGCTTCATCAGGCGACAGCCAGATTTGTTTAACACGTAGAAAGCCTACGCGTTAAACCCAATTAACATCTCGGGGGCGGGAGTAACCAGTGCCGGATGATCCTAGTAGCAAAAGTAGCTACATATGTAGTAACTACATGTGTAGTAGCTACTACATATGTGTAGTGGCTACGGGCCCCGCACTTTCAAGGGCCCCGCGCTAAATGCTTTAAAGCTATCAAATCCGGTTCAGTGATTCTGCACGTGCTCTATTACTATAGTACTGTACCGCCTTCAACCTTTATCAACGACTGGGTGTTTAAGGTTAGCGATTTGTCGTATTATCTGGCTGTATAGCAAATGACAAAATACAATTATTTTACAATGCAAGTTCAAAATGTGTGTTTTAATATTTTTTTCAGCGCCCCTTTATAACGTATATACGTTACAGGCCCGGCACTAGCATCATCCGGCACTGGGAGTAACCCACACTTCGCTGCACCCACTACTCGCCCTGCCTATCGACTGTGGCGTGTCCATCTATACTGAAGGATATATACAGAGATCGAATGGACCCTGTGACCTGTGGAGTGCAAGTCCACGTGTGCTAACCATTACACCGTGGCCACGTCCTGGTACGGTGCGTCATCCTTCAGGTGGGTGCTTCCACCTCTTCCAAGACGTCCGTGCAACGTGGAAGAGTAGACCAAATACCCTCTCGAGGATGCTCTAGTGGAGGCACTTCTGCCAGCGGCGGAGTGATTAAGCAATTTTCGGGGCTGAAGATCTGCCTCGTACTATGTTCTTATTTCGTACATCGACTGCAGGATAATGATAATAACAAGGCCATAGAGCCTTATTATTAAAAACAAACATTTGCATGGTGGTGGGAAATCGATGGCCGTCTTTGTCCCGGTAGAAAAGGGACGGGATGTTGGCAAACGTTGCTGGGGCCAAGCCTCTCTTTGCCGTTGCTGGACTTTGGCACTCAAGAATCCAGGGGGTGGGTGAGGGAGGGGGGGAGGCACGCGGATGGATGAAGTCACTTTGCCCGGGTTGCCAATGGTCACGTTTGAATTGAGAGAATTAGCATGTGAAAGCGGGGCGGAAAGTGAGAATATATATACGCCGTTCAAAGAGATGCGGCCTTTAAAACCAAAGTGTGTGTACGGTACAATGTGAAGCGGCAAGGCTGAGCAAAGCTGAGAGCGCCCTTAGTAGTAATCATATTATTTCTTCTCTAGAATACACTCCACAACGGGACATCTCAGAGTGCTTTACACACGATGAGCCGCGTACATCATAACATCTCAACACATTTGAAGGGCACCCCCAGTGGCAGCTGGCCCTGTGCGACACAAGGTGATTCTGCAGCTGGTCTGCAAGTGGGTGGTCGTCTTACCAGTAGTGGGGAGCGATGATTGCTTCATGGCAGTGTTGTTCATTCATTTTCAGAGAGGGGAGCACTTTCGCCGATAAGACATCATCAGAGTAGGGGCCGCCACACATTTGAAATTATTGGGTTTGGACAGCATGATGGGGCTGTTTTCACATACTGCGTATTGTCGGGAGCTGCACGTCAGGGGCCGCACTAAAAGCCACCAGAGGCCGCCAGTGGACCGCGGGCCTTGCAATCAAGAACACTGCTTTATGTCGTCCGCAACTGAGTAAAAGTTCTCAATTTGGGCCATGATGCAGGCACACCAAAAGGCCTACTCGTTTCAAATGACATCAGGTGGTGTTAACGTCAACTGCGAAGCAGGCGACACGTATTATGTAGGGTTAATACCATTGCAGTATTAACCAGGGCGGCCAGCCGGAGCCGAAACCGCGAACCTCCGTAACAAGGGAGCAGAGAATGCGCTACCGTTGGTCCACGTGCATCACAGCCCACTATTTATAAGGTTGGAGACAGGAAATCAAGTGAAGGGAAGTTGAAATAGTGGACGAGTTGCCTTCTGTTGTTTATCATGAAGTCAATAGTTAATTTTTATCCTCAAAATGCAAGCTGAATATAAGCACGTTCAATAAAAATAAATAGTGAAAACAATAGCGAATTAAATTAATATACAGATGAGACCGCATCATACCATCTTGGCAGAACGGCTTCATCTCCTAATCGCAAACGGTACTTTCCATGCAAATTTACTCAAAAGGAATTGAATATATCATCTTGAAATTTCATTGTGGCCTGTCTTGGCAATAATATTAATTTCCAGTAATAATGTTCAGCCCCTTGTCAATCCACTTGTAGATAATTACCTTCCCACTTTGTGTCGAGCTTTGGCGTAGGTTGTTTTGGCCATACTTCACCACACTAGTCAGTGTGGGTTAGTGAAAATGGGATTGTGTGTGTGTGTGTGTTGTACTGGTAGGAACCTCCTGGTTACACCAGCCCACAGGGGATTATTGTGTCCGTCCGTCCGTCGTGCACGGAGGTGTGGGTGGGGAGGGAGAGGCTGGGTGGGGAGGGTGGGGCTGGGTGGGGAGGGGAGGGTGGGGGGGGCTGGGTGGGGAGGGGCTGGGTGGAAAGGGTGGGGAGGGGATGGGTGGGGAGGGTGGGGGGCTGGATGGGGGGTGGGAGGGGTGGGGCTGGGTGGGGAGGGGCTGGTCACCCCGTGGGTTCCTTATAAAACTCAACGTTTAACCTACTCACGCGGCTTGTGCCCGTCCTCACAGTCGGGCATATTTGCGGAATACACCACGCCGCCGTTGACCCTGGCCATTGACCGAGCAACCCAACGTTCCTACCAGCTCCCTCTGCAGGAATGTGTTTATTATAGCCATAGCTCAGGAATGAACTCAGAACCCCTGGCTCATCGTGCAATGCGCAAACCACTGAGCCACGGACTACACCCTCAGTTCCTGTTCTTCACCTGAGGACGGCTGCTTGCGTTGTGGCCGAAACGTCGTGAGAATGGTATTTTATTATGTTTTATTTTTATTATGTTATTATTTCCCTTCTACGTGACTTTACCGAAAGAACCAAGAAGATGGGTAAATTCGTTGAAGGTGCAGCCCTGCAGTTACTATGCTTGCTCACTCCACTACTTTAGATCTGTGGAAACTACTGGGCATCTGTGCAAAAAGAGCTTTAGAGCTGATCGGATTTTTTCAGTATAAATACATATTCTTATTCTGCAAGTTGGCAGAATGACCTCCACATTCTGCCCTCCAATGGAGGGAAACTCTATCGGGAATCGTGGCGTCCTCTTCCATGCTAGCCAGGACATAAACACGCGTTTCGAGTCGTTGACTGCTGTACATTTTCGCATGATAAACCACTTAGTTGAGATATCGTTTGTAGCGAGGTCGCTTCTGAAAAAAAGAGCGAAATAACTCAGTGGGCCTTGAGAAAATAAATATATAGTTTAGTTTATCTTGGATAGACGTGATAGCGGCCACACTTTACCCCACCACACGTGACCTGTCGGTCACTAGCTGTGGTATGCCCATTTATACTGATGGGTGGACAGAGGCTGGGAGCAGGGGATTTGATCACCTTCTTCGGTTTTTTGTCAACTGAAACGTCGAACCGACGACCTCTGGACGGCGTGCTTCCCATTGCAGCAAGGGCATCCCCCCCCTCCCCCCACTTCTTTGGGGGAAGACATTCTAAATAGTCGAGCAAAATATCAGCAGTACCTCCATCAAGTGCAACGCTAGGTTATCCAATGTTCAAATATAAAAAAGCAGCTGTTTCAAGGCTCCGGGCGAGGAAAGAAAAAGTGTTTGCGCGGATATGAGGTACAATACTATTCTGGGCTGCATATGAACGCTGAGCTGTCTTCCAACATTATGAACTTATGAACGACCGGCGGTAATGGCAGTTCTTATAAATATTTGATGCCTCGCATTTCGCGTGTTTATATGCTTTGGCGCTCACACGGCCGGTGCGTCATCGTAGAGTCGAAAATAATGTTGCTGTGCAAAATAGCTCCACGTTTCAAAAGCCCCGGAACGACGATTGTCCGTGTCGCACTCTTTACGCCGAACCGTAAACACGCGTAGCGAATGGTCTGCACAGCGATCGTCTTGTGAAGGTCCATACGTTTATTCTAGATTTGAAGCTTTCGTGACTGCAAGGATTCCTACTCTTAGGCGTTTTCGGTAAAGTCACGTAGGTAAAATAATAATAATAATAAAATAATAATAAATGAAAATAACTCAATTGAATCACGACGTTTTGGAGGCAACACAAGCCTCCGTCTTCAGGTGGAACCGTCACAGCTACAGTTGATACAAAGCATCTGCCCAGCTACAGTTGATACAGTAGATTTAGCTGTGACGGTCCCAGCTGAAGACGGAGACTTGTGTTGCCTCCGAAACGTCGTGATTTAATTGAGTTATTTTCATCTATTGTTATTTTTTTCCCTACGTGACTTTACCGAAAAAACCTAAGAGTAAGGTCCATAGGGTTTACGTGATTTATGTCAGGGTTTGTCAACCTGCGGATCAGGAGCCGCATGCGGCTGCTTTGTGACGTAATGCATGCAAGTGTGAATTCGCATGGAATTACGGGCTCTTGAAATATTGAGTTTTGTACCGAATTCTAAAAAAAAGAAATGTCCCTTCTTGTCATTTTGATTGGTCATGGCCGCTCAGCAAGTCAAGCAAAACATCACGAAGCAAAATTAATTAAAAAGCGCAGCCCTCCGACTGCTTTTCCATCCTCCTGCTGGTAGAAGGGCCCCCCACGAGAGGGATATCTAAAGAGCCCCTCCTCGAGGAGAGCGTGGTCTCGCCTTCCACGCTGGGCAGGTGCTTTGGAAGAGGTGGGATTTACCCACATTTGATCCCACCGCACGTGACCTGCCGATCGACTAAACGTGGTGTGGCCATTTACACTGCTCGGGTGGACAGAGGGCGACATGGGGGGGGAGGGGGGTATTTAACAAAAGTTGCCCTTCTGTTTCAACTCTGGGCAAATCGCAAGTCCAGAGGCGCAGTGTTGCTAACCGTTTCGCCGTGGCAGCAGCCTCCGCTTAGCACGGTTGGCAACGTACGGTGAGAACGAAGCTCAGCGTACACATTCGTGCGCACAAACAAGTAGCTCCGGCTTTACTTTCCCAGCCTCGCACCCGTCACTTCAAGTCGACAGGGTCCTCCCGCTCTGCGTTACTAACACTCCAAATGCTTCCCAGCCCTCTCCGTCCCCCGCCCCTCCGCCCCATGCCCACCCCCAGCCATGGGAACGGCGTGACAGTCTGTCAATACGAGGCCACAGAAGGTGCGATTTTTTTTCTGATGAGACTATCAGTGAACATGTACCGGGGGGGCCTTTTGTCGTACCGAAGGCTCGCTATCACTTCTGAGATCTGCAATTCTTACACTCAAGTGATTAAGTGCAAGAATACAGATCTCAGGTGACTAAGTGTGAACATTTCTCACAGTGTGTTGATGTTTACAGTCGTAAATAAATAACTGGGACAGATTACAAAATATGTATTCTTGTTAAGAAACACGCTATTTAATTAAAAATCTAAATATGGTCTTAATTTGAAGCTTTCGTGACTGCAGGAATCCATACTTTTTGGTTCTTTCGGTAAAGTCACGTAGGTAGAAAATAAAATAAATCACGACGTTTCGATCGTAACACAAGCGTCCATCATCAGATGGTGGGAAAGCACTCTCACCAGATACCGAAAGAACCAAAGAATATAGATATGGTCTTTTTTAAATTAAAGGTCGTGTAATTTGTCCTAAATTAATGCAGCAACTGCAAAGATTGCGAATAAAAAAAACATATTTGCAAAGCAGTAATTGCATCTCCATTCAGACTCTGTCTTCTCGACAGACCTGTTCTCCACCTGAGGACGGCTGCTTGCGTTGTAGCCGAAACGTCGTGAGAATTATTTTATTACGTTTTTATTTTTATTTTTTATTCTTTTATTTTTTCCATTCTACGTGACTTTACCGAAAGAACCAAGAAGATGCATCTCCACTGTCGAGGTGGAGCAATGCAATCAGCTCAAGTGCAGATGCTACGTGGCCTTGATCCAGCAGTGGATTGATCATGGCTGATGATGAATTACAAAAATGAGCACGAACATTAGTGCACAATTGATGTATTCATGGGCAATGACATCATCCAGGAGAAAAAACATACTCGTCACGTCATCTTCATATTAATATTGCACTTCAAGGGGTTCAGACATATGTCAATGTGGCAATGTGATAACAGGAATTTGGGTAAATGAACCACTTATCCCTAACCTGTTTGTCGTGTGGAGAGAATGGCTTTGACCAATGCACTATCACACTTTAATGGCAAACTGGTAACATATTCTTAGGTTTTTTCGGTAAAGTCAAGTAGGTAAAAAAATAAAATTAATAAAAGTAAAATAAAATAAAAATCACGACGTTTCGGAGGCAACACAAGCTTCCGTCTTCAGGTGGAACCGTCACAGCACGCTTGCTGTATCAAGTAAATGAGAGATTCCAAGAGATACTACCCCGTATATATACTGGTTGAGGGAGGGAATGAGCCAGGACAGGCCCATTTTTAAATCCTTTATATTAAGTTCGCTTGCTTGCTTGCTTGCGTGCTTGCTTGCTTGCTTGCGTGCTTGCTTGCTTGCTTACGACCGTGCAAACCTTTCGGTCGTTTTTTAACCCACTTCCCGTGATCCAATCGAGCTGACATTTGCACACAGACTCGTTGTGCGAAACAATTAATGTTCGTGAAATTTTTTTTCCAAAATTTTACACTGTTTAGGGAAAACAAATTTAATATTTAATTACCAATTGTTTAATACTGCAGACAATCATCTGACCCATAGATTGCAGCCATCTCAGGCCAGAGGACGAGAGGACTCTAGCCGCCACGCATATAAAGGATTTAGAGTGAAAAACTTTGTTTTTACGGGTTATACTTATTTATTATTATGGTAAGGTTGGTGCGGCTTGAGACTACGTCGTGCTTTTTATTTTAGTTTACTTTTATTAATTTAAATTTTTTATCTACGTGACTTTACCGACAAAACCTAAGAATATCAATCCTTGCAGTCACGAAAGCTTCAAATCTAAAACTGGTAACACTGACAATATAACAGCTGCAGCAGCATACGTCCCATCGCTTTCAAGCAAAACAATAAACATTGCCGTATGCCTGCCAAATGTAAAGTCTTGAGCTTTTGTGTTGAATACAAAGTCTTGAGGTCTTGAGATTTAGCCCCTCTCACCCCCTCCCCACGGAGTAAACTGATGCTGCATTAGATCAAAATGTCGCGTTGCGTGTGTCGTAACCTTCCATTGCCTCTCTCCGTATTGCTCGTGGATAAGGGACGTGGTGGGGTTGACACAGGACGAAAAAGCACGGGCGCAATTTGGTACCAAAGTGCTTTTTCAGCATTTACTAATGAGGAAGACATTACAATGGAGGCTGCACTCAGACAGAACAGCAACAAGCCCTCAGGGTCACCGAGTACACACATACACACAAAGACAAATATCCCCCATATAGCCTTTAACAGACTGTTCGGGCAAGTGCAGCGGCATTTGCTAAAGTGTCAGTATCTCTCCGAGGTTGGCAAAAATAAGCACCTCTTGATGTTGAGCCAACGTTCGGCTCGATCGTGGAAAATCGATGCTTGCCATATGAATGTGGAATTCCCACTAATGTACTGGCGTATGATTCACGCCAGAGGTACACATCACCCAAAATAACACTCAGCTGCTGCCCGGTGGGGGTTGCTCAACATATTTTGTAGCACAAAATGCGGCGTTACGCAGCGGTAAGAATCAAGCATCGTCTTCTTGGTTCTTTCGGTAAAATCACGTAGAAGGGAAGTAATAAAATAATAAAAATAAAACATAATAAAATAATTCTCACGACGTTTCGGCCACAACGCAAGCCGAAACGTCGTGAGAATTATTTTATTATGTTTTTATTATTATTATTTTATTACTTCCCTTCTACGTGACTTTACCGAAAGAACCAATAAGATGAATCCCTGCAGTCACGAAAGCTTTAAATCGAAATCAAGCATCGCTTCCTATTCAATAACGCAGGTGCTTGCGTGATAATTGACTCAATCCACTGCTAGATGAAAGGATTTCCCGTGTCAGCTGGGTGAGTGCGGTATTCGTGAAGTTGGGGATAAAGTTCCAGACATCATCTTCTTGGTTCTTTCGGTAAAGTCACGTAGAAGGGAAGTAATAAAATAATAAAAATAAAACATTATTACTTCCCTTCTACGTGACTTTACCGAAAGAACCAAGAAGATGAATCCCTGCAGTCACGAAAGCTTTAAATCGAAAAATTCCAGACATCACTCACCACTGATGTTGGCCGTGGCGAGAAATCGGACTTAGTTCGGCGGTTTTATAGCGCAGGGAGCTAGCCAACCGCTGTGGCATATGCATGCAGACACACGCGCGCGCATATATATATATATCCCCATGTTCATGCACACATACATAACACATGATGCACACTGCAACACACGTGCTGAATGTTAATGAAGCGAAGTCGCGCGTCATTAGTGAGGATGGGTCAAGCGTTTCATGCAATTTTTGTATTTTTCAAACAACGTGTCATCACAGCGATGCCTTCAGGTAAAAAGGTAAGCCGGCGCAGTCCCTGCAATGTCTTGCTCGTGCCACTGCTGGATGAAAGGCTCTTCGCTAGACGGAGCTCTGAAGAGTCCTTCTCGAGAGAGAGGCACGTTTGGACACTGCTGGCCAAACGTTTTGGAAGGGGTGGGAGTTTTTCCCCGCATCTCCGATGAGCGCGGTTGACTTATGTATGGCGCGAAAGAAGTTCAACAGATATATATATTTTATCCAGAACTTTAGATTTATCGTTGCAGGTGAACTACCAAATCGGCTACTACATTGGAGAAATATATGCAAATTTTTAGATTTAAAGCTTTCGTGACTGCAGGGATTCATATTCTTGGCTCTTTCGGTAAAGTCACGTAGAAGGGAAATAATGAAATAATATAGAAAATAAAACAATAATTGTTATATATTGTTTAGGGAAATAAAAAAATGATATAAATATAAAACAATAATTGTTACATATTGTTTTATATAAATATCATTTTATTATTTCCCTTCTATGTAACTTTACCGAAAGAACCAAGAATATATATGCAAATGTGTCTTAGAATAATGCTATTTTTTTCAGCAAATACGTGCGGTAGATTTATCACACCAACATATCCAATGTTACATTCTTTTATTGAATAATTCCCACAGGACCAATACAACGTTTCGCCTAAGTTAGATAGAACGATCCCCTAATCCAGCCCACAGTTGTAAACCAAATGCTCTACGTGGACTGGGTTAAGGATGCACAGATGTTGCCTTCCATATTTCATGTCGTGTTACAGCCGCATTCACAGATGCATTAGACATTGCTTCCTCAGCTTCCCCCATGTACTCATTAATTAATCACCCGCTCATATCACCCGCGCTAATGACCAAATGACCTGGAATTTACGCAATCTCGAAAGCTAAGCAGGTTTGCACCTGGACGGGCACCACCATCATGCATAACAACAAAATGAATAAGCAATGTCTCCTTGATATTTCCATCTCTGCATACCAAACATATTGTTTTTTATCCCATTAGCCGCATGGCCTTTTGGAAGTGCATAACTTAAACGGAATTGAGCTGTACGCCTTTTGGCGTCCTCTGGTCCAGCATCAATTATGTCGAGGCTCAAAAGAAAGCCGTCCCTTGGTGTGGACCAATCAGTTTCAAGGACAATGCATATATTATCAGAGTGTGTTTTTGTTTGCATTTTGACTGCGAGTATTGTGGTTAATGCCGACATGAATCCTCGTAGAAAGGCTTCAGTTTTGTTGCCAGAAAAAAGGGGGAAAACCCTATTATTAAACGGAATTGTTCCAGGACAAGCAAACTCCGGACCGTTTTCGACATGCAGTGTCTCATCAGCAGAGGCAGGTTTGCTCGAATCAATGCTGGCGGACAGCCTATTGTTACGTGCGTAGCAAGATTGCCGTCGGTTGCTGTGGGGCTATGTTGTCAGCAGAGAGCAGTGCAGATAAAAACAAATCTATCGTACTACATAACGGGCCCCAAACACATCCTCCTCACCCCATACTCCTTCAACGAGCCACATTGGCCAGCGTGGTGTGGCGTGCCACTTGCATTAAATGCGCAAAAAGAGTTCCAGCCCGTGGGTGTGTCTGGAACCTTCCTCTTTATCCTCACAACGCGTCGTCATAACACCAGGGGAACTACATCGTTCAGCCACCACAAATTCCCCTTCTTATCCCGACTTCTATTCTCTTCCCCATACTTTCTGGAACTTTCCACGACTCTAACACCAAACCCAACCCGCCCCCCCGATTTCTGCTATGAAGGCCCCCCAACCGACCCCTCATTTCCATTTCATCCATAAATTCGCCACCACCCGACACAGACAATTAGTAAGATTTGCCACGTGAACAAAGCATGCCAATGTGTTACGAGTTTCAGCACACCGCTTGTGTGTTGGAGAGTAAGTCCACATTTACCATTCGAGTACTGTGAGGTTTCACCGGTAATTACAACCAGATTCATCAGGCGACAGCCAGAGTTGTGGAGAAATCCTCCTGTTTCGGTCTTAAATAGAGGCGGTAAATGTGACGTTTTCCCTTGGTTGACGGATGTACGAGTAGCATATACTGTGCATTGGCTGTATCGGTTAAACACGTAGGCTTTCGCGACCAATGCTATTCATAATAAAGGTTTTGTATTAGATCGCGTACGGCTGGTGGCAGGTTTAACGACACATTATATATTAACGCGATCTAACTCAAAAACCCCTATTATGGATAATATTGGTAGCTCAAGGCTACTACTACTACGACGTGTTAAACATTTCCATTTAAGTTTTCCCCCAACGTCCAATCTGATGTCGATGGCTTCTCCACCTTCAAATCCGATTGGGCGTTGACCCCCCCCCCCCCTCTCTACGTCGACTCTTCCCCCGCCTCTCCCTTTCTGTGACAGCTCCTCGCTAATTAGAGTCGAGCGCGCTTATTGGAACTCACGAAGGAGTCGTTAGAACCCGGTGAGTTATTTTCATGATGCGGGGAGCGGTGGCGCATCGGGTTAGCGCGCTGCACTGCGCTCCGAATCCGGCGAGCCGAGTTCGATTCCTGCTCCCGGAGCAACACCAGTGACGAATATCTGAAACGGTCCTGGGCCTCCCCATAGGTCAACTCGGACTCAAAATGAGTACCTGGTGCGGTGTGTAAACATCACCCACTGGGGAGACAAAGGCGGTTGGGCGTGGTGCTGGTCACCCTACCTCCTCGTGTGCTGTGCCGGCCTCCATAGGTGCCACTCACTAACAGCACTTGCCCCAACAGTCAGGCTTTTGTCTTTAGTATTTTATTATGAATTAATTTCCTAATAGGGCTTGCTTCCCGACCATCCCTTACAAATATAATAACATTAGCTTAGTAGAGCTAAGTACCGTATTTAAATATGTCGTAAATACAGTTGTTCTACAGTTATACAGATTTAATCATCTTCCTTTGGGCGGCAGATTCGGCTAAGATGGGTGGGGGACGCAAAATTATTACGTGGTAAATGTGTTGGTGAAACTGCATTGGCAGCGGTGCACAGGCACCAATAACAAACTCAACACAACTTGTCAAAAACACAGCCATAAAATAATAAACGAGTGCAACATTACGGGCAATCGTTCTGCTTCACGGCACAAAACATATGTGCTATGATTGTGGAAATGTAGTCAACCCAAAAATAAGATAAATTCAACACGTTAATTCAAATAAAACACCCTTCAAAACCCGGAGATGAAAATACCACGGTTTGAAATCTTTGCATACTCATATAATTGTTTAAATGTGAAATAAAACAGCGAATACATCAACAAAAGAGCACATAAGACTGGAAAATTATGCAGTAATATTAAAACGACAAGATTAATGAGCCAAAGGTAGGGAGAGCAAATACACAATTCACTCATTAGCACCTCAAAATACACATTGGCAAAATATGTAGGAACATCTTGACCAGCCTCTGGAAAATCAGCTGACGTGAGACAAGCAGGAACACATCTCAAAGTAGAAAGAACCAAAGAGTAGATAATATGTGTAATGTATGGTGTGAAATTACCAGACAGAGCTAAATGATCAATTGCCATGCATGATAGTATCAGCCATGTATGGCCACGGTGTCGATTTGTCAACTACTTCGCCTGGTATGCAGGAGCACGTGGGTTCGATCCCTGCCTGAATATTTTGAGTTTCTTTATGTTCTCCCAATGGTCGTGCGGATCTTTCTCTGGGTCCCTCCGGTTTTTCCCTCCGCATTTAGAAGCCATGCGTTTAGAGTATTTGGCTGCGATACATTGCCACGTGATGATAAAGCACTTCGTGGAGCTATCATCCGTGGACAGGTCGCTTCTGAAAAGAGCTGTATAGCTCAGTGGGCCTTACCTGATTAAAATAAACATTATACTCTTGGGTGTTTCGATCAAGTAACGTAAAGTAATCGTCTTGCAATCGTCTTGTGTTGCGATCGAAACGTCGTGGTATATTATTTTTTATTTACGCGACTTGACCAAAAGAACCAAGAGTTTGAATTCCTGCAGTCACGAAAGCTTTCAATCAAGATAAATATAGTTAATTGATATAAATCTGCATTATCAACCATTGTTTCATTTGAATACGTCACCGCCTATTTTTCTACACTAGTGATTATTTCAACTCGTTCAGCACACAACTTAATGAAGAAACGTGTACAGGAAAGACATCATGTGCTGGTTGTCAGGTCGTGGTGATATCATGCCAAATAACATGCGGTATAACCCAAAACACACACACTGGAAAGCTACACAAGAGTATTGGTTGGATTTTCACAAAGTTATCTGAATTGTGCATGCTGCACTTTTAAGTGCTTGTTTAGAATACATTTACAATTTAGTTTTACACAGCTCCTAACCGCCAGGAACTTTATGCGAGCACGGTGGCACAAGAACTTTGAAAGCCAATGCACGTGTAGAGGGGGTCATCTGTAGTGTACAAAAATGTGAAATAAAGTGAAAATGGCAAGGGAAATCAGTACTGAGAGGCAAATATTTTTGAAGGCAGAACATATACACCCGAATGTTTACTTGATCAACATAAAGATGCACATACAATCAGGCATTTACAATGGGGGGAACATTAGTCATGAGTCTTACCATTACTGATTTACTAAAAAGTTATATTGTTACACACGGGCATCATATGCTAAATAACGAAAGGTCAGGGGCCGTCCATAAATGACGTCACGCACCTAGTGGGGGGGGAGGGGAGTCAGACATTTGTGACGAGGGGGGGAGGGGGGTTTGAGAAATGTCACGTCACATCAAAATGCGCAACTTTAACTAAATATTAATTAAATCGAATTGTTATAACAGCATAAATTTTGATTAATTTTTATTATTCACTATTTTATTATTTAAATTTACTAAGGTCACCTTTTATTTATTCTATGAAGGAGCATTTTGCTTCTCCATGGGAGAATGGAGAAGCATACATTTTGTAAATGTTTTGAATGATTGTTATTAAACATTTTTATTGTAATGATTCTACCATAGCTTTGCGTTCGTTCTACTACAAAGTTTCAAGTATTTTTAATAGTTAAAATTACTTTTAATATTTTATAACTATAAGAGAATTTCAATATAATATTCTGAAATCTGCAGTTTTAGTTATACGTTGAATATCTTCAAGTGAATTGTATGTTAAATTTCTGCTTCCCAGCGCCTCCTTTTTAATGTGTTTTTTCCTACAACATCAGAGTGCAGCGCCACATTAAATACGCACTACAATGATAATAGTTTAAAGTGATTTGAAGCATGTTTTATTTTCAAAATGTAAATATGTTTTTGAGGGGGGGGCAGAGCTTTGAGACGACATATTTGAAGGGGGTCTGACTTTTTGTGACGCCGTGTGACGAGGGGGGGAGGGGGGGTCAAAAATCGTCAAAAATCGCGTGACGTCATTTATGGACGTCCCCTCATTCAATAACCATTTTTAATCACAACTTTGCTGGATAAATCGCACATGTCAATCCACTGCTGAACAAGGGTATCATCAGGCAGTAGCCAGATTTGTGGAGATCTAACCTGAAACAAAACCCCTATTATCGATATTGGTCCCGAAAGCCTCCGTGTGAAACCATGTTTTTGTGTCACATGGATTTTCCCGTTTAGCCGGTTGCCCGGCTATTTTGCAAGGGAGAGATCCGTGTGGCGCGTGACCACATCACAATTGCAGATAACCTGTACAGGTTCCTGAAGAAATATTGCACAACATGCAAACGAGGTACAGTATCGAACGGTCGTCAAAGAAACACAGGCGAATAATAGTGGCAATAAAACACCAGTGCATATGGCATTACAGTACTATAATAATTCTAAGCGCACGCTTTCCGCATATTCACGACGCCCCTTGTTAGCTCATGCGTTATCTCGGCATCCCCTTGCAAGTAAGATTGGGGAATTCTCGTGGATATGGAACCGGTTGCAATGGCACGGCACAACGGGAGAGGAGGAGGAGAGGGGGGTGAGAGGGGGGGGGGGCAGTAGCGTTTTAACGCACGCGGCTCCCTCGATAGGATCCCATGATAGGATCGAACCATAACGCGAATATTGCTGTGTGAGCCAGAGAGAGAGAGGCGGGCAGGAGGGAGGGGAAGAGAGGCAGGAGGGAGGATACGGGAGATCGCAGAAAGAGAGAGACACACGCACACAGAGTATCGACATACTCGGAGGGAGAAAGAGAGAATCAGACGCTGAGAAACGCAACGAACGGAAACACGGGGAGGGGAATTTAATAGGGCCTTGGACCGAGAGAGGGAGGAGAGAGAGTGGATAGGGACTGGACCGAGACAGGGAGGAGAGAGGGTGGGGAAACTGAGAGAGGGAGGAAGAGAGAAGGGCGTGGGGAAGAGTGCGCAGAGAGAGAAAGACACACACACACGAACACAAAGAGAGGGGAGGGGAAAACTGGACCCGAGCTAGGAGGAGGAGGAGGGGTAGAGAGAGAGCGAGCGAGAGAGCGAGAGGCAGTCGCTTGGAAGAGGAGCGCTCAAACGCGCACTGCACAGCGCAGCTGTCCATCGACATCTCCACGCAATCGCTCTCGTCCACGCCTGCAGGTAGGCGGCATGTGTGTGTGTGTGTATCACGCACGCACGCACGCGCGTATTTGTACGTACGCGATGTGACACGGATGTGACACGTGTCGTGTGCCTATGTGTGCAGTTGCGTTACCGTACGTACCGCATGTGCATGCGCTACTTGCACACGCATGCAGTCGCTGTACTGTATATGGGCGTGTGTAGACTTGGGGTTAATCTGGGACTGCGTGAGCATCTGCCCGTGTTTTTTGCGCGTGTACACGTGTGTGTGTGTAGCTGCACATGTGTGTAGCTGTGTGTATTTGGCCAAACACCGCATTGTGATGGTGTGTGCGTGGTGTGTGTGTGGTGTGTGTGTGGTGTGGTGCTAACCACACTACAACCACCGCCTCCTGCCCAGTGCTCTGTGCCTGGCGTTCATAGGTGATGGCTCACAGCAGCATCAGTAAGCACGTGTCACCCTATTGTGTCAAGCACGTGTCATCCTGTTGTGTCAAGCTATGGGGAGCGGTGGTGCAGCGGTTCGCGCGCTGCGCTACGGACCCGGGCACCCGAGTTCGATCCTACGCTCACGGCCAACACCCAGTGTGACGATTATCGGTGCTCGACCTCCCACTAGGTCGACTCGGCCTCAAACGAGTACCTTGTTCGATGTGTAAAAACATCGACACCGTGGAGACAAATGGATGTGTAACACAGCGCACTCCACACATGCCGTGAGTGTGTGTTGATGTGTAACACAGCGCACTCCACACATGCCATGTGTGTGTGTGTGTGTTGATGTGTAACACAGCGCACTCCACACATGCCGTGTGTGTGTGTGTTGATGTGTAACACAGCGCACTCCACACATGCCGTGAGTGCTACAGACGTGGGCACTGCACACACTGCACACACACTACACACACCACACACACACTACACACCACACACACACCACACACACACACACACACTACACACACTACATACTGTGTGTGTGCAGAAACTTGCACGCACGCAGACACACACACAATGTGGGGAGCGGTGGTGTAGTGGTTAGCGCTACGCTGCGCTACGAAACCCGGCGACACGGGTTCGACTCCCGCTCACGGAGCCAACACCGGTGACGATTATCTGAACCGGTCCTGGGCCTCCCCTAGGTCGACTCAGCCTGAAATGAGTACGGTGTGTAAACACCGCACACTGGGGAGACAAAGGCGGCCGGGCGTGGTGTTGCCCCGCACCCACACGCCCCTTCGTGTCGCCTTCGTAGGTGCTGCTCGCTGACGGCACTTGTCCCCCACTTCTCGGGGGAGGGGGTGGATCTTAGTCTTTGTGCGTGCCGAGGTCGCTTTCTCTCTCCCCAGTTGATTCAAAATGTTGCAGATCCTCTGCCTCTCGTCTCTCGCCCGCGGGCAGCAGCGGCGGCGGCGTGTGTGTGTCGGTGGCTCGGGGTGGTTCGCGATCTTTCCCATCGCGGTTAATGCTCTCTCTCGTCTCTTCTCGAGCCACAATCACCACTCTTCTCTCTCTCTCTGTGTATATGTTATTTTTTTAAAGTGTTCTGCTATTAGGCGCCATTTTGCGCTTCGTGGATATGCTTTTGCCGGTGGCGTTTGCGCTGCGCGTGTGATGGTTGAGGTGGTGATGGTGGTGCTTTACCGTCATCCGCGGGTAATGGTGATGATGGTGGTGGTGGCGGTGGTGATGATGGTGGCGGTGGTGCCTTACCGTCATCCGCGGGTGATGGTGGTGGTGGTGCCTTATCGTCATCCGCGGGTAATGGTGATGATGATGGTGGTGGTGATGATGGAGATGCGTAGCGATGATGGATATGGCGGTGGTTTGGGTGATGTTCTTGGAAATGAGCGCAATTCCTCGGTATTCTAAAAAACAACAACCCACACACACCTATATATGCCGCCTTACCCGGTGTGTGTGTGTAGGAGTGCACCCATTGCTAAACGCGTGGTGGCTTTCCAGTGTTCGCGTTGAACGCGCAGTGCGCAGCGCTCTGCGCGTGAATGAATGGCATTCCGCAAACGATGTATTTGTTGAACAACAACCACCACCAGCAGCAGCAGCCTCGGGGTTTAAGGTAGCACACCCGATGGGGCTTTGTAATTTGATCAGGGCTTTGGTACGCCAGCCAACCCAACCCGCTTGCTGGATGTAGGGGACGTGAGAGTATAACTCCGTTTATCCGCAACTCCTGTTATCCGCGTAAGGTCAACGAAAACTACAATTGGCATATCACTGTCACAGTTCTATTCAAGGTATCCGCGATTACAATTTGTAGGGACTCGGCGAAAAGTCTAATTATGAGCGGTTTCGATTCTTCCATTTATCCGCCACCCCCCCGCTCACCCAACCACCGCGGATTAGTGGAGTAAGGGGCCGTCCATAAATGACGTCACGCACCTAGGAGGGGGTGGGGGTCAGACATTTGTGACGATGTGTGACGAGGGGGGGAGGGGGGTGAGAAATGTGACGTCACATCAAATTGCGCAACTTTAAATAAATATAGACAACACGTTCTACTTAATTAAATAGACTTTCTAATAAATGTTTTCTCCTACAACATCAGAGTGCAGCGGCACATTAAATACGCACTACAATGACAATAGTTTAAAGCGATTTGAAGCATGTTTTTTTTGGGGGGGGGGCAGAGCTTTGTGACGTCATATTTGAGGGGGGGGGGTCTGACTTTTTGTGACGCCGTGTGACGAGGGGGGGGGGGGGTGAAAAATCGTCCAAAATCGCGTGACGTCATTTATGGACGGCCCCTAAAATATCGCGGATAAGAGGATCTTCGATATGCCCTCCCATACATATGACCACGTTTGCAGGCGACAGCAAGTGTCTATGCACGTGGAGTGTCACGCACATGGAATATGCACCTTGTTTGTAAACGGCACCTTTAATAAGGCGTTATTATAATATTTGTTTTGCCCTAAGCAATTTGGAGCCCGTATAGTAGTATTGCGAGCTCGTGTGTGCGGCGATCACCATTCAGAAAACTGGTTGCGATTGGTTGGCATAGTGCGGCAAAACACACATTGTTGTGCTGTACTTCTATGCTCCCTGCTTTCGACAACCCGCTGAATTTCAGTCCAACAACTCGCCCACGACCCACGCGCCGTTGGCAGGCCCTCACCCAGCAGTTGATCTACAAAGTGAGCTGTAACATTAACACACACATGTGCATGTTGCGTACACGTGTATTGTATATGTATCCAAATTATTCGTGTTAGCGGTCTCCGAATGCCGAGTTGAAGCATGGCGGTGTGACGCTCGCTCTGATTTCCTTGGCCACAAAGTCAATCACTGTGCATCACAGCTGCGCCCTCCACTGTGAGTGCGGTTGCTATGAAATGTATCCTAATGGCGTTGCATTAGCCATGTGAGTGATGTGCTCACGTGTCCGCTCTGTTATTCCATGCACGGTGCATGTTGCGAGGCCGGGTGTGCAGGTAATGTGCATCAGCTCCTTAGGGGGGGGGGGCGATTAAATATTGATGCTAACCAGCGCACGAAAGGGGTTGTATATGAGGCAACGTACACCAGGGAGATGGAGCGATTGCAATACAGTTCCCCGTGCTGTGTACTTGGTGGGTCTATTTACAAAGGGTCGTGAGAGATGGCAGTGGATTGGGGAGACCCTTCATCCAGCAGTGGATTGACCATATGGCTGCTGCTGCTGCTGATGATGATGAAGGTGACAGTCATAATATTGTATGGTGTAGTAAGCACGCTGCTTAGTTTCAGTTGGAACAGACCGGAACGCCTTTCCGGGAATTATTATGGCACGCCACATCTATCTTACCTATTGTGTCCGAAAGACTGTTCATAGGATAAAATAAATATAGGGTACTATAGGATTATTATGGATAGGCTTACCTTGTACTCTAGTGGTAGTGCCTTACACCGATATTCCCTACTCCAAGCCAGCCAGCTTGATCAGCTTTCTGGAATATCGAGTGAGAAATGAATCCATGAGCATAGGCCAAAAATTGCAACGAACACGAAGAGGAGAGTGAATTGTAAACCAACAGTGAAACTACGAGATCTTGAATGTGTGTGTGTGGACTGCATGTATCATCTGACATTGTGGGTCGGTCGGTGCAAGTGTGACGGGAGTGAAGGAAATAAGGGGTGGGGATTGGGGAGAATAATGGATGAGGCTTGTCTGGCGAGCGCAGCGTGACTGATTGGCAAGAGGAGCCCGTTCGTGACCCCCCTTTGCGATCATGCACTCACGTTGGGTTCCCAGGCTGGGGGTCCGCACTGCGGCTGTGAGCTTTGGGGCGTGTGCTCCGGATTGCTCTCGCTCATTCACATACACGCATGCGTGTGCGCTCGCAACACACACACGCACGCACACTTAACAAAAGCCACAGCTCTGTGAGCAGTCGATTCATAATGCCGCGTGTTTAATCGCCGGTTGGCTCTTTTGTAGATTGAAAAACATTGGCCAAGATTGGTTTGAGGCTCGCAACTGTTGGCTTGTGCAGAGAAGCACCCTAACAGGTCTTGCACATAGCTCGGTTTTCAGGCGATCGTAAAGCCCTGTTGTTTGGGGTTCCCGCCACTGAATGCACGCTTATTTGAAAGCTTGAAGCCAGCGGACAAAATTACCACCGTGTAATCTGACTGTACACAATAGTTTACACACGCGTGTGCAAGAAACGTAAAAATAACCGGTGTGCAAACCGAAACGGGGATGCTCAGATGCGCACAGCTGATCACTTGGTGCTTTCGGCTAAATCTTTTCATACTCTCACATTATTAGTGGGTGCGATCCCAGTGGCGAGAGATGAAATGAAAAAAACCATGCACAATTCTGCAAATACAAAAGCCATCGGTGCGTGGTACGCATTCACAGTTATGAATTGCCTATTCTTACCGGCACGCTAGTGCCAGGGTACCTGCTAAATCTCATCGGCAAGGGGGACCACCCCCTCCCCCTATTCAATATTTGCCCGATAGCTGCGATATGTTTGGTCTAACGGCTGATAGCAGCGCACAACGAGAGGGACGCAGGAGCCATTCGCGAGCCCGTTTGTCCGCGCGCGAGGATTTTTTTCACGAATTTTGTCAGCGAACGTTTACGCCGTTCGAGCCTGGATTTCACCCCCCATCCCATCACCCCCCCCCCCCTCCACGGGTTTCCAGAAGCTCTTTGGCGAGCAAGATTACCGTGTCACGTTTGGCGGGGATTAATTTGGCTGCACGACTAATTGCGGTTTGTGTGCGGCGCTGACGAGACGAGGCGGCGATGTTTCGGCTGCCCAATCCTTCTGGCGGATGTGCTTTGAAAACGGTTAAATAATGCGGCCCGTGCCACTGTACGCGTTCCAATCGGTTTGGCCGCTCTTTAGCAAAGGACATCGATGATTTAGGGCACACCGAACCTTATTAGCATAGGGCCAAATTGACAATGTAGTCGTATAATTAGAATCTAGCATGTTAATTCATGTATAATTGTAAAATAATGCATATTAAGTATGATTGCATTCCAATTACCGTCTGAGTTTGATTTCAAGTGGTCTGCCTGTAAAAAAAAAAATTCCCACCTATTTTCCACCTGTTAATGTTGCAAACGAGCACTAATTCGACGTAGCGGTGCATTTATGGAATGTAACTGTGTTCTACACTACGGAATCAATGTTGAAATAACCCAATTATTATTTAGCACTTTCAGTTAATGCACACATGTAATGCACCATTAAGTGTGAAACGTAAAACAGAAATCTGATGGCACAGCAGAGGCGGGGAGATATCGGCAGCAGGCGCATGCCAGAGCTCTCTCGTTAATGTATAGAGTGCAGGGTCATAGGTCATGTGTGACGGGTGCAGTGCAGTGGCGTTCAGTGTTGTGTTCAACACTGGGTTGTAACAAAATCTGCGAGATTCATCACATTAGGATTCTCTGGTGAGGGTGGATCTCTTCGTTTTGAAATCAAGATTCTAAATATGCCCCTGCTGCTGATCTTGCTGCTGGTGGGGAGGGTGGGGAGGGTGGGGAGGGTGGGACCCCCCCCCCCCGGTATTCCCACCCCCCCCGGTATATTGAGAATGAGCGGCGTTGACGTGCCGATTGAAATCGAGTGTGCGGTGCACTGTGGCGAGTGTCCTTAAGCGTGCATGTGAAAATACACAATGTGCAGCAGAATAGTACGGCTCGCCGGAGGAGAGTTCTGCCTTGCAGATTTGGAATTTGTAAGCTTTAAATTCCGCTGCGTAAGCGCTGACCAGGGCTGTGTGCTTTTTTGTACGGAGCGGCCAACAAATGAATTTACAGAACAAACCGGCTCAAGATAATTGTCGGCAAATGAGAGATGCTCTTCACTGTGTGTGCATACACCATAATCGTCGTCATCAGCCACGGTCAAGTTCACTGCTGGATGGAAGTCTCCCCCATCTGTTGCCATCCCTTGTGAGCTTGCGATGTGTGAATCCACAATGTTGCGTGGGTTTACTCTCCAACGCACTGGTATCTTGAACTAGTAACTAATTGGCATGTTTTGTTTTACGTGACGAACCTTACTAATTGGCTGTGTCAGGTGGTGGTGGGTTTAACGACACATTTATATTTACGTAATCTAACCAAAAAAACCCTCTTATGCACATTGTACCTGCACACATTCTGAGTTCATTGCTCCATCTCCGTGGCGTACGTATTCTAAGACGTGTTCCATACCTTGGCTGCCATTCCATCGCTACGCTTGACCATCGGCCAGTATCCCTTTGAGCGACGCGTGGTGCACAAGCCCACGACACACGTATTTTATATACATATCAAACAAATAGTGCCATACTATTGTCTTCCTACGACTGATTTAATGTAAAAGATGTTTTTTCAAAATAAGGAGGGGCAATACACTAAAATCTCCACGCCGAAAAAATAATCGATTTCCAAAATGCAAGATTGTTTTTTGAGAGGGCGTGACGAGAGCGGGGCAAAGACACTTAAGTTGAGAGAATTCGCGGCCTGGCGACCACCACCTCATCGCCATCTGCGAGTCACAAAAGAAAAGATATTGAGTGAATACCAGAGAGTGTTCGACCAGTGCACGTCTGTACTGTGTCCACAGCAGTGTTGCTAAGTACACAGCTGCGGTGGAGAGTTACACCATAATTAGAATGTAACGTAGGGATTATTGGGAATTCAATATTAAAATACGAGGATCCATTAAGCTCCGCGGAGCATGTGCTATCTGCTGTGCTCTGTTAAGTTTCGGATGAGAAAGCATTCGTCAATATAATATGGTCAGACGGTTTGTGTGCCCTCGTGAAACCGTGTTGAAGCCAACCCGAAGTTATTTGCAGATCTGTCACCTGTTCGGTTGAGTCATGAGTACAGGGCTCAGAACCTACAGTTTCTTTGAGATAATGCCCACTACACTCGCTCAGATTCTGAGCGCGGGTGATGCACTCCCAAGCTGTCATGACATTTTCGATCTGTTTTTATTCCACTTTTTCCTCCCCCGACACGACGCGTGCCCACCGGTCGTCCGGCGTCGATCCTTTTTCGCCGTCGGCTCGGACAGCGACAGAAGCTTGTCGCGACGACAATCTCGCCCTGGCGTGAAGACGTCGTTGGAAGTGCGAGGCCGCACGCGTGTCACCGTTGTTTCGGAAAGGCTGCGGGACAGTCCTCCTCCGAGGGTGCGGGGATCGACCCACTGAACCACCCCTCACCCCTCTCCCCACCCACTGTGAAAACAGACTCTTCTCCATGCAGACTCTGGTGCAATCTCTAACCCCATACCCTCATCTCTCCTGAACCTTCGCTCCCATTTCTCCGCTTCTTTTTCATCCCATTCCTCATAAATGTTTCCTCTTCCTTACATTACATCCTTGTCATGCTTGTAATGCATGCTGAACTTCTTTCGCGTCGTCCGTAGCCAACCGTGCTAATCGGAGGTGGCCAGGGGAAGGACAACACATTTTACGCGAAAAGTAGTTCTGAAGAAATTCGTCTTCAATCTACGTAAAAAGGGTGCGGGACAGCCCTCCTCCGAGGGTGCGGGGATCCACCCACTGAACCCCCCCCCCTCTCCCCACCCACTGTGAAAACACTCTTCTCCATACAGCAGCAGCAGCATCGAGGCCCTGGTGCAATCTCTAACCCAATATCCTCAATTCTCCTGAAGCTTTGCTCCCATTTCTCTGTTTCTTTTTCATCCCTTTCCTCATTAATTTTTCCTCTTCCTTACATTCCATCCTTGTCATCCTTGTAATGCATGTTGAACTTCTTTCGCGTCGTACGTAGCCAACCGTGCTAACTGGAGGTTGTGGAGAAAGGCCAAATTAAACACAAAAAGCAGTTCTAAAGAAATGATATATAAAACAAATCGTGCCATACTATTATCTTCTTACGACAGATTTAATGTAAAAGATGTTTTTCGGAATAATGTATGCTCATATCTCCAGAATCAAAGTATTCAAGGAGGGGCAATACACTAAAATCTACACGCAAAAAAATAAGCAATTTCCAAAATCCAAGATAGTTTTTTGAGAGGGCGTGACGTGAGCGGGAGGACGGGGCAAAGACACTTGAGTTGAGAGAATTCGCGGCCTGGTGACCACCACCTCACTGTCATCTGCGAGTCACAAAGAAAATATATTGAGTGAATAACAGAGAGGGTTCGACCAGTACGGGACAGCCTTCCTCTGCGGGTGCGGGGATAGCAATCTGGCGTGCCTCCTTAAGAGCGCCTTTTCTTATCTTCTTTCTCTGACTGCCCACGAATATGCGTGATCCGCAATGATCCATCGTAAAATACCATAGTTCTGCGGATTATGAAGATGTTCCTCCCAAGGAAAAGTAGGCTCCACCCCCAAACGTATTGCCTGGTATCAAAAGCCTCGTACAAATCTGGTCACACACACACACATGCAAGGGCTGCATTATTAGATGGGGGGGCGGTTAGGGGTTATCTGTGTGATTTAGAGTCTGGAGAATATGGTGCCATACTGGTTCTCGGTGCTTTCACGGGAAAGAGGGCAGTCGTGGCATTTGCCTTTGTTACAAAACAAAAACAGGCCGCGGTAATTTGAGATGGGTCCACGATTCCAACGCCGTTTCCCCCTCTGCCCCCCCTCCCTCCCGCCATGTGAAGTTGTCCCTCGCAGTGCGAACGGGAGGTGCGAATTCTCTGGCCGTCCCCCGCTCTCCTCGCTCCTCTGTGTGCTTCACTGCGTTCTTCAGTGCTCGTTACGTGACGTCAAGCCTATCGCCTAGCAACTGTAGAATACCCAGATTTCAATCCCAGTTTAAATACAATGCGTGTGCGTGGTACACCCACTGCGCATTGCTCTTTGATTGAAATGCCCGTGTACGCTGTTCTAACGAATGGAATTAATTTGCATGCGGTGTGTCGGAGAGAGCATCGTTTTGGGGCTTTGACGGTTTTTGGCTTTTTTTTGTTTTTAACGAGAATAATCCAGCGCGAAACAAACACGGCGCTCGCATCGAATCGGAATGCCCACGGTCCGCGTGAGCGCTTATTTTCGCCCGTCGCTCTTAATTGTGGACGGGTTTTGCTGTTGCCAGGGGTGTGTGACGGTTCGCGACAATGGACTTGCCAGTAAACGCGCCAACGTTGTGGCCCAACGTGTTGTTGGACCAACGTTGGCCCAACGTTGGCCCAACGTAAAACGGTCCATGCCTCCCACCGGCTCGATCTCCTGGCGTGGCAGTTGAAACAATGGGCGAGTTTTTTTTTTTTATCCTCTCCCACTCTCTCCCAACACAAGTCTCCGTTCACCCAGCGGTATAAAATAAGAACAACCAGAGTCAAGTTGATGGGCAGGTCGCGTACGGTAGGGCAAAGAGAGATGGGTTAACTCCCATGTCCTTCCAAGACGTGCGGCAGAGGTCGCAACCGGGTACCCGATACCCGTACCCTACCCGATACCCGGCTACCCGTACCCGACCGGGTACGGGTAGCCGGGTACGGGTAGCCGGGTACCCGTTTGCGACCCTGGTGCGGCCGGGTACGGGTAGGCCGTGAGTCACTGGTGAGTAACTGTTTGTCACTCATTTCCCAACGTCTTGTCTCTTCTCACAATTCAAGTTCCTAGAATCAACCCACCCGCGCCTGCAACATGGCTTCATCCCAGAGGTCGCAATCAGATACCCGATACCCGTACCCGTTTGCAACCCTGGTGCGGCCGGGTACGGGTAAGGAATCAAAACCCGTTTGCGACCTCTGACGTGCGGTCACGGCGGAGAAGCGGCCCTGAAATGACCCTCTCGAGGGATGCTCTCTGGGGCTCCGCCTGGTGGAGGAGGCCCTCCCGACAGCTGTGGCAGCGAGTGTGGAATTTCACGTTTGCACCTTTCACCTTCGTCGAGAATTGTTGACGTTGCTTGCTCCATTGGCCAGAGCACCTCGTGATACACTTTGGGATCGTGATTCTCGTGAGCTCTTGCGCGTTAGAGTCACATTTATTCACGCACCTTGTACTTGGTTTTAGGTGGGTGGGGGGGAAATCAAACGTCAGTTTTTTTCTCCTGTGGCTGCCAGCTTCTCGTGGCTTTGATCTGCACCTTCAGTAGGAGATTGAACAGGAAGTGAAAGCGGTGAGCATGCGTCCTGCACACACAATTGCACACAAAGACAAAGATCGCCTGTATAGCCTTAACAGACTGTTAGGGCAAGTGCTGTTAGCTAGCACCTATGAAGACTGGCACGGTACATGAGGGGGTGGCTGGCCGACACCACGCCCGCCCGCCTGCCTTTGTCTCCCTTAGTGGATGTTTTTACACGCCGCACTAGGTACTAATTTGAGGCTGAGACAACCTAGAGGAGGCCCTGGATCGGTTCACGTAATCGTCACCGGTGTTGGCCATGAGCGGGAATCGAGCTTGAGTCGCCGGGTTCGATGCGCAGCGCACTAAGTGCACTCCGCTTCTGCTCCCCACAATTGCACACACACACACAATTGCACACACACACACACAAATTCCCACACACACAAATTCACACACACACAATTGCACACACACACACAATTGCACACACACACACAAGCATCCTGAAAGTTTGGAACTGCAGGGGGAGTCTAGAGAAGAGCTCAAAGACTAATTTCATGTAAACAGTATTCATGGTTGCCTGCTGCTCTTTACTTGCTCCAGCAACAAAAGAAAAGTTTAAGAAGATTAAAGTTACTATGTTATTTCTATTAATAACCCGATTCGCTCTGTTTTAATTACCAAAGGGATGCCACAGTGGTGTAATTGTAAAACAAAATTAAAGTGTCTTAAATCCGTAGAACCGCTGCTTAACGCTCTACCAAAGGAACAAAACCGCAATTTTATATTTTGAACTTATTCTGAATGACACACACAAACATGTCTATAGTGCACGTAAAAATCGATTTATGAGGGCCTTAAAATGAGAAATCTCTGATTTTCGTAATGTTCATGTTATCTGTGTCCTAAAAGCTACTTATGTACCAAATTCCAGCTTTATACCTTGTCGAGAAGTACTCGAGGTTTTGAGATATACATCAAGATTAAAGTCTTTATATAGATTTTATTTATACCGTATATTATAATACTGCAATCCTGGGGTGATAGGGATTGTGCTGGCGCAGCTCCGAAGCTTTGGAACGCATTTGCCTTTGCTAATTACACAATACAGAAACGTTTGCTATTTTTTAAAGTCTGTCTTGAAAACTCATCTGTTGAAACTGCCCTTTAGCCTCTAGCTCAGGCCGTTCAGGGTGGCGGGGTGAAGTGTGGGTACTACTACCTGCAAGACGACCGGTCACTGTGGAAGAATGGGCCCTCAGTACCCTCCAGAGGGGTTCTCTAAGAGAGCTCCCTGTAGTGTGAGACCCTTCCGCCTGCAGTGGCTCGAGCAAAGCCATTGCAGGGCTGCACCTTGACATTGTGACTGTTACATCGACAACACAGGGGGGGGGGGGGGGATGGGGTGCCATGGTTCAGCCCCTCCTTCAAATGTTACACAACGGCCGGGTCGTGTTTGTGTAATTGATGCGTGGAGAATTGCGTTAACGCTGCGCTTTTGAGGGGCTGCAAATGATGAATGTATATTTTTTGTTGTCAGCTTAAAACCTAAATAGACAAAGGCTAATTGAAAAGATTATATTTGCAAATCAGTCTGGGTATAAATGAGCGTTACAAATGGACATTTACACCGGTCGCGAGATGATTGATTTCGCATGCAGTGTTGCACTTGGCAGTCTGCACTAATTGGGGCTTTTAAAAAGCACACTATCAAGACAGTGGGTGATGAATTATTAAAGGTAACAATGTCGATTCGGGCTGATTTGGCCGAGCCCTTCACTTGGGGAAAGAAGGTTGGAGGCGATGCAACTGCAGAAACGGAGACTGGGCGCCTGCCATTCCCTCCGCAGCATTTCATCCTCGCCCCGTGCCCGTGCGGACGGTGGGACATTTTGCACATCCTCCGTCTTGCGAGCGATGCTTTGTGTGGCCGTTGTACGATAATTGCTGGTCCCGTCCGGCCAGCGGGCTCAGCGGTCCTGGTTTGGGGGGTTGACTCAGCCCATCATTCCCCCCTGCAGGGTCGATAAAATACATACTGCTTTGTGGGGGAAGTCCGCAGTGGTTGACTTACGAATAGACCTGTCCCCCCACCAGAGGAACGTGTAATTTGTACCATTGGTTCATGGCTGTATGCAGGAAGTGAGCATCGACCCAATGCTCATTTGAGCAGGAATTCACTTTTGCGAGAAGGAGGCCCATGACTTGCTCAGACTGCCGCATTGGTTCTCTTTGATTAGCACTCCTGACCTTTGCATGAATTATTTTCAAATGAAAACACATTTTACACGCTTAATTCCTCAAGATGGACCATCTCATTCACAGGGGGTGTTTAGGCTGTTGGCAAGCCGCATTTGAGTATTTTTTGCCAGTGCTCCACATTGTCATTATATTTTGAAGTGCATGCAAAATGGCTTAATGTGTGAACCAAATTCCCACTGGTCTTTTAACAAAACAACCAATTACTGTGAATATAAACGTACTGTAAGTAGATAAATAAACACTATATCAAAATTAGAATCAGAATCGGACTCTTCATTTAGACTGGAGCAGTCTGACGAACACGAAAGCTATATTTCTCGCAGATGTCCAGTAAAATTAGCATTCCGTGCCCGTCTGATTTCTTGGGAATTTCATGCGAGTCATTGTTCATAGCTTATATATATTTAAAAAAAAGTTCGTCTTGGAGTGTGATGAAGTGATGCAAGCTCGTCAATGCGGCAATATAAACTCAGGTTGCCCTTGCAAACGAGGCAATGTTTCACGTGTCTCAGCGGGTCAGTTTAATCTGCAGGTTAAATAAAGAATAACCATAGATGATCTTACTTCACAATATCATCTCCTTTTGGTGGGAGCGCATAAAGTGTCATATGCTTGCTTACCTGAGATGTACAAAGATCTATATTATACAGGGTAGGCCAAAAGTCAGGATACGTAGAATTATACAATGTTAATTGGTTATTCTAATATTTAATCTGTTATCATTATTAATATCAATTTTTTTCTACCTTAAATTCGTTGTTTACAAATCTCAACCACTAACCCTGATGATGAATGTTGAAAAATTATAGCTGTATTCTTTTGTTAAAAGTCCTAAATTAATTTCAAAAGATTATTAATTCATGCATCAATGTTATTGGAAGTCAATTCGAACATTTTAAAATATAAATTAAATAACCTCATGTGATCTGCTGAAACAAATATAATAAGCCTACGTGTCTTGACTTGTGGCCCACCCTGTATATTGATCATTTGCAGCTTCTCACAGTACAGTATTAATGCAATGCATATCTCTCTCTCTCTCAATACGCAGCCATCACACAGACACTCCACCATCTTGTAACATTTGAAGTTGAGAAAAACCACGGCGCCCATTTATCGGTAATAAAAACTAATTAAAGGTGCTGCTCTGAAATTAATTTTCTCGTGCCACTGCTGGCAGAAGTGCCTCCACCAAAGAAAGCTCTCAAGAGGGCCCGCTGGAGGTTATTATGGCCTCCTTTTCATGCTTCCGCAACTTTGGCGCTATTAGACCAGAGGGGCATCCTCTGCGGTGATGATTTTGGCAGTGACGGTGGCCGAGTGATCGCACATTCACCACTCGTAGTTGCAGATGTTGCCGGTTCGAATCCAGCGGGCCGCCCTAACTATAACTGCCGGTGTAATATGAGACATCTCCTTTACCAGTGGCAAAATATAGTAATAGGTTTTTACCCTTTCAACTGGTACAAAAACTGACACCTTTATACAAGGCATCATGTTTGCAATAACCACAACACAAGCAGTCAAAATGCAAACAAAAATAAACAACTCTGATAATGATAATAATATGCACTGTCCTTGAAGTTGATTGGTCCACACCCGAGACAGCTTTTCTTAGAGCCTAGTCTCCATTGGTGTTGGACCAGAGGACGCTGTAATGTCATGTATAATTCGTGCTGTCTGACGTTAAAACTAAACTATTGAAACATTTTTTTGACCAGGTTAGGCCCACTGAAAAATATATATAAAGCTCTTTGTCAGAAATGACCTGGCCACAAATGATACCTCAACGAAGTGGCTTATCATCGCGTGGAAATGTATTGCAGCCAAACACCCTGAATGCGTGTTGATTCTAAATATGGAGGGGTAATCCGGAGGACCGGGAGAAAGGTCCACGCGATCACAAGGAGAGAGAGAGACACACACACAAAAACTCCAGATATTACAGGCTTCAGGGTCGGGACCGAATCCACGCCTTCCTGTATACCAGGCGAGGTAGTTAACATCTCGCCACCTTAAAGATAATTTTCCATCGTGTGCCGGCGTCGGGATGCAAATTTCTCAAATTCGGAAATTAGCCTCAAAATTACGCGATTGCGACTATACATGTCAATCATCAAGACTATTGCCCCAGGTCAATCTTGCAATTGAGGTTATCCTGGTCTCTTGATTTCTTACCTGGTTAAACATAATTAATTTGAACTTGATAATAGAGTGAATTGACTAAAGAGCTTGCTTTCTCTTACGAGACCTGAGAGTGTGCATCACCGATAACGCGAATTTTCAATTTGGTTTTATTTGATAAAGGATCCAATTGATTTAAATAGTAAACCCCTGTGCAGCTGACCCTAAAGTCGAGAAAAAACAATTTTTCGCTTCATTTGCCAGCGTTTTATAAATCTTAGGTAAGCAAGCGCATGGCAAAGGAGATTATATTATGCAAACAAGCTGTCGCTGCTTGGGACTGGACGGTGAAGGCTAAACCGGATACACTTGAAAGGTGCGTGGGTCTCAACTGGAAGCAAGGGTCTGCATGCCATCGGCAAGTGGTATCGGAGCCGGTGTGCTAAATCCAGCCGTCAATTGATTATGCGGATGCTTTATAGGTCCTCCTTGACTTAAGGTGGTGATCGAAACAATTTATGGAGCTTCTAAAAAAAACTAAGTGAAAGCTCCTGTGGAATATTGCTTTCCTCCATTGAAGCCAGCGAGGGCTCATGCAATTTGAGAGCCACGCTAATTTCTTCCGTTGCCTAAATTGCAGTTTCGATGGTAGTATAAGCGACCGCTGAATATACGAGGAGGCATACCGTATCGCTTTTGTAAAAGCCACCTGGGCGTTTGTCGATGCAGGCTGACAATGCAGACGGCTGTAGGGATGTCACATAAAAAATCTCGACTATCGCTATTTGGCTTGGTAACGGCTAACGCCAGCCGCTGGAATAAATTATCATAAGATTTAAAAAAAAATATTGCGTAACAGCTGTGGTGAAATCCTCTCTATAGCCGTATTATTGTAACGATGTGTGGGTTATGAAATGCTTACCACAATTTTGTGTTTAGTTTGCTACCCTTCTCCCGCACCTCCAATTAGCACGGTTGGCTACATATGGTGCGAAAGAAGTTCAACATACGTGCAGAGACATTGTGGGGAAGTCAACGGTGGTATTCCGATAGTGACTCGCTCCCGCCATAGGAATGTAGAATTTCAAACACTGGCTGAGGGCTGTAAACAGGGGATGAGCACTGCCTCTATATGCTCGTTGAAGCAGGAAAATCAAGTTTCAAGTTGAAGCTTATTTAGTTTGGTCAGGGGGAGAAGTCAAGAGATCTGGATAGTCTCATTTGCAAGAGTCACTAAAATGACAAATGCTGGCCTCTTTGGCAAGGGATTTAAAGCGTTTCAATCGCATGCTCACAATTTCATGACCAGACGTCTCTATCATCCATCCATCTTGCAACAATAATTCCAGCGCCTGCCATATCACTGGTGTCGAGGCACAGGTTGGAGACACTTAACCACCATTGCTATTAACGAGTACCGTTTTACTGCATTACCCAACATACAGCATTTCACGAGGCATTCTTTGGGCACCGATCCTTTCTCATGGCAGAAAGAAAGGTGGTGGAATATTGTGATTTCACAAATTGAATTCCTTGCCTTGACATTGTGGATGCCAACGTTTCCCAGCGTACCACTGGAAATAGGGGAAAGAAGGCAGAATGTTAGAGCCTGAGCCAGGGTTACTAAAATTCTGGAGAATGGTCAGGGAGGTGACACTTTGATGGTTTCGGCTTCTGTTGAGACGAGTCAATGAGATGGGTCATAGAGATTAGACTCGCACAGAGACCTATATACTCAGATAGACGCATTGACTCTCACGGAGAGAGATTTGTAGACTCGCACAGAGACCGCTGCCTATGATTCACACAGACCCATAGAGTCACAGATAGACCCATAGACTCACAGAAAGACTCATAGACTCACAGATAGATTCATAGACTCGCAGAGACCAGAGGTCGCAACCGGGTACCCGATACCTGTACCCTACCCGATATCTGGCTACCCGTATCCGGCCGGGTACGGGTACGGGTACCCGTTTGCGACCCTGGTGCGGCCGGGTACGGGTACGAGTAGGCCGTGAGTCACTGATGAGTAACCGTTTGTCACTCATTTCGGGTAGGGTACGGGTACGGGTAGGGAACGGGTACCCGTACCCGGCTGGGTACGGGTACCCATTTGCGACCCTGGTGCGGCCTGGTATGGGTACGGGTAAGGAATCAAAACCCGTTTGCGACCTCTGGTAGAGACTCTTTGACTCGTAGAGACTCATTGACTCACAGATAGGCCCATAGATTAGAAGGACTTAGGAGATGTCACTGGTAGAGGGCAGGAGAAGAGACAGACCAAGGGTGAGATGGAAGGAATGGGGGTGGAACGAGATACTAGGAGAGTGGATGTGATGAGAGAAGAGGCACAGAGTAGAAGTGCATATAGAAATACATCTTAGCAGCTGCCTCTGAAATAATTTGACTTTTGGATTATTGTATGTTGAACCAGTACATAGCCAACCGTGCTTATCGGAGGTGCAAATGAGATGCACCAGAATGATGTTGGATTTAGTCGAGAGGTGCTGGCAGTCTGTGGACATCTGTGAAAAAGAGCTTCATATCTGATCGGATTCCTCCCGTATAAATACATATTTCTGATTCTGTCATGTAGTGCAAGGCTCGAAAGGAGCCCCACTACAGTACCAGGCCTCCTCCATAGGAGCTCTAGATTTGAAGCTTTCGTGACTGCAAGGATTCATATTCTTAGGTTTTCGGTAAAGTCACGTAGGTAAAAAATTACAATTTTAAATTAATAAAAGTAAAATAAAAATAAAATAAAAATCACGACGTTTTGGAGGCAACACAAGCTTCCGTCCACAGGAGCGTTGAGGACAGGAGAGCAAGAGGAACACAAAGATTGATGTTGGCAGCGAAGTCGAACGACATTAAGGAGTGGACCCAGCTCGCACACAGGGAAAACGAGAAGCATCGCGGGAGCGTGCGGCGGGCAGAGGTGCCGACGTATCCGTTGGCCTTCGACCAGAGGTCGCAACTGGGTACCCGATATCCGTACCCTACCCGATACACGGCTACGGGTACCCGTTTGCGACCCTGGTGCAGCCGGGTATGGGTACGGGTAGGCCGTGAGTCACCGGTGAGTAACCGTTTGTCACTCATTTCGGGTAGGGTACGGGTACGGGTAGCGTACGGGTACCCATACCCGGCCGGGTACGGGTACGGGTACCCGTTTGCGACCCTGGTGCGGCCGGGTACGGGTACGGGTAAGGAATCAAAACCCGTTTGCGACCTCTGCCTTCGACCATCCAACCCAGAGTGAAACGGGTGTCTGAAGATCTTACGGGGGACAAACTTAGATTTTTTTCTTCAGCGAGTGTGCGGCCACTTTGCCACTCCGCACTGTTTGCCGAAGTCACGGATCGTACACTTGTGGTATCGTATGTGATGAACAAAACTGAGCAGGACGAGGGCAGGGCAGCAGAGAGAGTCGTGAGCTTGTCTCTCGACAGGGCAACCTCTGAGCCCAGTGTGGTTTATGGCCTACAGAGTGTGGCTTTTGCCCTACCAATAGTGACACCTTATCATTGCTTGATAGAATAGATTTGGATCACATTCCAAGTTTTGAATGGTACGGAGGCGATGCCCACGATTGGTTGTTGCTCGTTATTTTCTAAACAGCCGTGGCCCAAGACCCACGAGACGCCAAAACTAATTTAACAGTGCCTTCATGAAGATGGCATCCATCATTAACGAGACATAATTAGACCGCAAGTTTGTGAATCGCGTGGGTGGGTGTTGCGGTGTGCAAAAGAACGAGTTTGTACGTAAATAAACGACAGCTAGAGCGTTCTTCGAAAGCAGATGACAGAAGCGTTAACAAAAAACAACAACCGCAGCCGAGTTGCCGGCTAACACTGGGAGGGGTGCCTCGATGTGGTGAAAACACGTGGAGGACGAGAGAGAGATGAGGCTCACACGAGATGCAATCTTCACAACGCTCAAGCGTCGAAGTTTCTTTAAACTCGAGACCAGGATTAGTTTCATTCGCAAGAGTGACCCAGGGAATTAGTCTGCGAATGGTGGGTGATGATTGCTATGTGTAGTCCCAGTTGAGTAATCTGCAGGTAATGTTTGGTGCGTATTATTATCATGGTTATTATACCCGCAGTTATATCAGGGCGGTGACTGAATTTGAACCGTGAACCTTTGCAACAAGTGGGGTAATGGCTAGTGCTGGGCCATGTGACCCTCGGTGTGTGTGGTAGCGCAAACGATTGCCTCTCACAATTCATTATAATTGTATGGTACTTTCATGGACAATTTAACACGTAGGCTTTCGCGACCAATATTTTTAATAATAAACGTTTTTGGTAGATCGGGTTATTTATAAATGTGTCGTAACACTCCACCATCCGACACAGCCAATCAGCAAAAAAGTGTCACGTTGACAAAAGACAAATAGTTCACTACTTTAGCCCACCGGTGTGTTGAAGAGTGAAACCACAACATTTGCAATTTTTGTATTTATGGGCGCTGCGAGATGTTAACTCCCTCACCTGGTATGCAGGAAGTTGTGTGTTCGATGCTGACCCTGACGCCTGCATATTTTGAGTTTGTATGTCTCTCTCCCCGTGGTTGCGTGGATATTTCTCCATGTCCTCCGGTTTTTCCTTTCACATTTAAAAACATGTATTTAGAGTATTTGGATGCTGTAAATTTCCAAATGAGAAGCCACTTTGTTTAACTATAATTTGTGGCGAGGTCACATCTGAAAAAGAGCTATATAGCTCAGTGCGCCTTACTTGGTAAAATAAAATAGTTTAGTTTGATAGTTTAGTCTTAGTTATGTTGTGGCAGCACGATCACAATTTGCCGTATCCCATAAATCGCGCGAGACCCAGTTATTACTTTTTAACAGTTTTTTATATACAACGAAGCGTGCTTACAAAAAAAATAGTTGTTCTTTAAACAATAAAGACATTGAGCCGTTTTACGGCCCGCTAATAGAGAACAACCCAATCTTCAATGATAAAATGCAGCCGGGGCAAGTCCACACACACTGGCCCGTTTAAAGGGGAACGGCGCCTTTAAAATATCGCCGCGCCGCGTGGCGTGTTGACGGTGCGACGCCGGCTCCTCGCCCAAAGTTAAATAGGAAACAAGGACAATGAAGAGGAGACGTGCGGAGAAAGAAGGGATGAGATGAGAATGGATTTCCTGGGGGAGGAAAAATGGTAACCGGCACACCGTTGGACACAATCGCTTCCAATGAGAAATGGCCATTGCATTAGCGCTGGAGAAATCACGAATGCCCGTTTATCGTTTGCGTGAGTTAATGAAAAACTGGGCCGAAACAAGGCCTGGCCAAAGCCATTGTCGCATCGCGTGATGACTGGAATTCACGGCTGGCTATAAATAAATAAAGAAGGCACTGGGTTGTATTTTTTTTTATCTTGCAAGAAAAATGCACCCTCTTGGAATTTAGTTTCCATGAACCTTTGAAATATATGCTCTCTGTGCGCTTTACCTTCAAGCGTAGACAACTTTTTACCCACGGCACACCGCGGGAAGGGGGGTAGAATCGAGGAGAGGGATGCACGCCAGGTGGCAGCTTAATATACAAACCCCAGTGGTAGCATTCCTCAAAAAACGAATTGGTTGTAACAGGGAGCTTGCCAAATTTGCAGGCAATAGCATTTTTTTTTACGTAGAATGAAAACGAATTTCTTCAGAACTACTTTTTGCGTAAAATTTGTCGTCCTTCTGCTGACCACCTCCGATTAGCACGGTTGGCTAAGGACGACGCGAAAGAAGTTCAGCACGCATCACAAGCATGACAAGGATGTAATGTAAGGACGAGGAATCATTTATGAGGAATGGGATGAAAAAGAAGCGGAGAAATGGGAGCGAAGGTTCAGGAGAGATGAGGGTATGGGGTTAGAGATTGCACCAGGGTCTGCATGGAGAAGAGTCTGTTTTCACAGTGGGTGGGGAGAGGGGGGAGGGGTTCAGTGTGTGGGTGGCTGCACAGAAGTCACGTGATTTTACAGGAGGCTTGAGCTGATATAGAGAAATGGATAGCGCTATAAAGCAATGAAATGAAGCGTTGAATGTGTCGTAGTATTTGAACGGAGCGTATTGCCATCATCGTTTGCTTCAGTCGTGCTTAACTGTGACACATTATTTTCTGTACAATAAATGTATATTTGTCGGATTATATAGATATGTATAAATAAACCTGCTATATATCAACTCATTGCATGTTAATCGTGTAATTACTGCCACGGTGTAAAGGTTAGCATACTGTGTTTAGCACCAGATAGAGGTCCCCGATTTAATCTCTTGGCATGGCAACGGGCACCATGTCCTTAATCTGCGTGCCTCTGTCCACCCAGCAGGTGTAAATGGGCGCACCACGGCCAATCCTTGGGCAGGTCGTGTGCGGTGTGGTAAAGTGTCGCGGTATTCCTGCCTCTTCCGAGATGCCTGGCCACAACCGCTCCCGTCGCCACCCCGCGTGTTGTTTACAGGGTAGCGTAAAATTGGAGGTTGATTCTCAATGAGGTTTTGCACTCGCATGTTGATTCGCAAACGAGCCACGCTCATCAAAGAATTACACCGCATGTTGAATTGCCACATCGCGCATTCGAATAATCATACCTTTTTTTCTTTTTTGCAATAGCAGGAATTTTGATTAGTTCGAGGGCTTTTCATATCTGTGCGTATGATATGTGATCTGCTTGCACTGCAGTTTGTTTTATGTGTCCTGTGCTCTGGCATGTTGAATCATAATAGTGTTTTTTTTTGGTTCGTTAATACTCTGGCTATTGCCCGTAAATTTTTGCGAGCTCCCTGTTGCAACCAATTTGTTTTTTGAGGAATATTACAACCGGGAGATGTTTATTAAGCCGTGACCTGGCGCGTGTGTGTCCCCTATGCTTCTCTGCCGGACTAGGGCTCTAAATTAAAAATGTCATTGCCATTCTATGTGCCAGCACAATACGGTCCCGTGCATCCACAAATAAAGAAACTGACAGCAATTTACATGAGCTACGGATGCACGTGCGCCGTATGTTACACGTGTACGCTCTATGTGCGTTTTATTATATGGCGTGTCCGCGAGTGAGCGCGAGCATACAGCGCAGGGAAGTGGTGGCGTGTAGTGGCTTGCACCCACTGCGCTACCTACCAAAACCATCGGCGGCCAGCGATATCTGAACCGGCTACGGGCGCTTCCTCTAAGTTGACTTGGCCTTAAATGAGTGCCTGGTTTAGTGGGTAAACATCAGCACGGGAGTAGACGAAGGTCAGCCAGGCAGGGTTCAGGTCACACCACCGACCTTGCCGTGTTAGGAACCTGCTTGACAGCACTGTGCTTGCCCCAACAGTCGGTGTGTGTGTGTGGGGGGGGGGGGACTCTGTAGGGGATCTTTGTCTTTGTTTGGGGTGTACACAATGGGGAGTCATGCTTCGTGAGTTCCTGTAATGATGCTGCAAGTAGTGGCCAAAGTTGACTTTCTGGTCACGGCACAACATCCGTGGAAAATTCTGATTTTTCTTTTATGTGGCATGTGCCTCCTTTAGATCAGCTCCGTCTGAATTAGTTTTTTTTTAGTAGTACGGTGCGGTTCGGAGGCGGTCGGTGCAGACAGCCTGGGAGGCAGAGAGGCCGCCGTTCGTGACGTTGGCTGCTCCACCTCCTCGTGCGCTGTCCTGGCCTCAATGGGAGCTCATTATAACGGCGCTTTCCCCGACGACTTGTCTGCAGCGCCTAATTGCAGTTCCCTCCTCTCCGCTCGTGTTGTGTCCAAGACGAGTTCACTTGTGGAAAAAGTTTTGAGAACTGGCCGTCGAGCGCGCAACACTTTAAGGAGAGTTTACTTAACGTGCGTTTTTTTGCCGTCGCCGTGATTATAATTTTTGTAATAATAATTTTTAAATTAAGCACATACTTCTAAGGAATGCCATTCTGTCTTACCCCTATAATCGTTCGCTTTGTGCAGCAGGGTGCCACGCAGAGGCACAACATGAGCGCTCTCGCACGCGGGCACGCTCATTTCTGCCGTTGACTTCACAGCCATAATCGTTTTTGAAGTTCCTGGAGGCTGACCCAAGGCCTCGTGGAATGCAACCGCCCCCCCAACTCTTCGCTAATTGCTTCGCTCGCACAGAAGCATGGCCAGCGGGCGGCAGCAGGGTGTCGCGGCATCTCCGAGAGCCCAGCGCAAGTGACGGTGAGAAGCGGCAAGAGAGTTTCGGGGGTTGCCACCTCTGGGCGTCGCGGTAGCGACATGTTAATTACCTCGCCTGGCATACACGAGGTCTCGTGGGTTTCAATCGCGACCCTGATATCCGTGTATATTTGGGGTTTGCTTGTCTCTCTCCGTAGCCACGTGGTTTTTTTTCTCCGGGTCCTCCGGTTTTCTCCTCCATATTTAGAATTAACGTCACGCGTTTTAGAGTATTTGGTTGCTATAAATGTCCACGTGACGATAAGCCACTTCGTTGCGCTGTCATTTGTGGCCAAGTCGCTTCTGAGTAAGAGCTCTATTGCTCAGTGGGCCTTACCTGGTAAGATAAAAAATAGTTTAGTTTAGTTTTAAGGAATCGACATTTGCCGGGCAAGGGGAACGCTAACCACGGTCGTGGAGCGATCGCGATGGCGGTGGGGGAGGGGGGGAGCGGCGGCGGCGTCGCCAGGAAGGTCGACCGCTCTCCCCCTCGCGGTGACCTCGGTGAAATTTTCCACCATTTAAATTGACCTCCAGGTGGGGAAACTCGGGGCCCCACTTGGGGCCCACTCGGGCCAACTCCGGCCAGAGATGAGCGGCTATTTCCAGAGATGAAATTGCAGGGTGGAGTGGGGGGAGAGTTGGGGAGGGGATGACGGCAACTCTGTTATCATAGAGCGCTGTCTTTTCTGAATTGCCTCAATTTTCTTCTGTTGTGCGGCTGCTATGTAGAGGGGACGGTCACGGCGGTGAAATCACGCACGGCGTAATGATGTGGGGGGTGGGTTGGGGTGGTGGGGGGTTGCGCGACCATTCACGGTGTCGCTCACAATTTAACCTTTGCCTCGCCAAATTACGATACAGCTTTTGAAGGCGCAAGTGTGACAGGCATTTTAGGACTTGTGACTGGCCTCGTGCCCATGTTTATATCCCATCCCCCCGCCCCCCCCAAATAAACAATTACTTTGTGGCGATCAGTCTGGGGAGCACTGGGCACGATGATGTTATTATTCTTTTATTCGAAAGAAAATTGCCACACTTCCTCTGGCAGTAAAGTTGCACGTGGCAGTGGCCCTGCTGGAGCTATTATCTTATACCATCGGCGAGGGTTAGCCACCCCCCCGGGTTTGATCAGGATGGGTCCGGGAACTGGCATTTGTGCTAGGGTGGCAAGAAATGACTTTTTTTTTACAGACATCTGGTACTGTTGCTGCGTTGGACTTGATGACAATGTACTGCACTGTTGTGATAATAGGCCTAAGGGTGGCTGATAATTATGCAGACTATACCCACGGCATGTATTTCCTGTCTTAACCGTGACTCGAAATTCCCCCCTCTCTGTACAGCGTCCACAACAATTCGAACGCAACAAGAGATTTTTTAAAAGACGTGCCGTTTCCTTTAGTGTGAATCACAATAGGTGAGCACCCGGTGGTAGCAACAACCAGCTCTCTTAAAGGTGTAATAGATAATTGTTAATGCCACTTGTTGAACTGAGCAAGGGTATTATGACTTGGAAAAGGAGATTATTACAGTATGCGGGATTTCAAAAAAAGAGAACGGCATACAGTACACAAAACCGATTGAAATTGAATTTGTCACGGTTTAACGTTTCAATGGCATTCCCTATGTTGAAGATTATGAATATATAATCTGAATAGGAATGCATTTGGTTTCCGTAACTTCGCCATCAGTTGATAAACAAAGTTGCCCTTCAACAGCTAATGCCAAAATAAAGAATCTGGGAAAATAGGAAAAGGTCACACGTGGATAAGACATGTGTAATTGTGTTGCAGTGTTCCCACGGTGAGTTAAACTTTGCTTAGTGCTTCCAAAACAGCAAGTTGGAATTTACCCAGAGATTACATTAATTCATCTATGGCGGTACAGATAAAACAATAAAAGGAACGGCCCCACGTTTCAAAAACGCATCGCCTGTACGCACAATCGATAGATGCATCCTCAATATGTCGGAGTCATTAAAGTGTCCGCTGCTATTTAAACATCATCTCTTCCCACGCACACCCAAATCACTGCTCGATTTTTCTGCGTCAGTGACTCCGTCCACGCTGAACCCCTTCTTATTATTTACATTTGGCATCTTCCTGCAGGGTCACGGAAGCGTGTGCAGGAGAATAAAAAAAAAACCAGCGCGCCCTGTTCAAATCGTTGCTCGATTTGCTATTTGCTCCGTTCTTATGGCGCAGGGCTACCGCAAAGGTGTTTCGTATTTCGCAGTCCGCAGTAGTTTCACAGCAGGTGGGGGAGGGGGGGAGGTGATGATCGCTGTGTGTTTTCCCAACAGAGTAATTCGCAGGAAAATTTCCCACATTTTGACACGCGTGGCCAAATTCTTCCGCGGAAAAATATCTCGGGGGTGGGGTGGTCGGGGTGGTTTTTAACGTCCACGGTGAATATACCAGCGCGTCATGTTTTACCGTTAACACGCACCGCAGTATTAACCGGGGTGACCGCGGTGCTCGAATCGCGATCAGCATCGCAGCTGATGGCGGCGTCGCCGCCGATAGCAGGGAATTTTTACAGCACAGTTCTCTGAGCCATGATATCGAAATTACGAATAGCAGTGCAGAGGCGTCGTAAAGTACGCGCAGCAGTTTAATGGCGGCGGTATGGTAATGACCACTGATGTGGGCTTCGCGAGAGCTCGCGCCGTTTAATATCGAGGGGAATTAATGTTGCCAAGTTCATCACCTTCTTGGTTGTGCTGTGAAGAATTATAGATGGGCACCTGTCAAATTTTTTTTTTTTACCAATGAGAATGATGCGTTTAAAAAAAACTTTTTTGTTCATTAACTGCCAGCGGGCACGGGTTGTAAATTCATCACACTGCATCGTTGCGCAATGTTTTAAATCGGCGTACGTTTTACCCGCGGTGGTATATGGATGAGAAAGGTGAAAAGGCTGAAAGAAAATGGAACGAAAGGACGCGAATAATCTTTAGAGAGGTACTTGCTTGGAATTACATTGATAAGCAAAAACAGGAATGCGTGTATGTAGAACATATGCAAGTTAGAGAGGGCATACATGCTGACGAGTTTTTCCAAAGTGCACTTGGCCAGGACAAACGTCGCTTTGAACTCTCCCCTGAAGCCCCCTAGTCACGGCTCGCGGACCTCGACATGGACATTTGGCTTCCCGAGAATGTATTTGCCATCGTACGCAAGAATGTAATGGGAGCCCGCCGGTGGTTGAGATTAATGATGGAGAGGCAGCCAAAGGAGGAAACGCACACGAGAGAAGACCGCACCAGGGAGACGGGGCGATGGAATCGGCTTGCACGCGCAGGTGTTAGGCTGCATAGCGGAGACCGTCGTGAAAGGCGGCGGATTCAGGAGACCTTCATCCAGTGCTGAATGGCTGTTGATGACGATCAGGATGACACGATTTTTTGTTAAATATTTTCTTTATGTTGTCGTTATTTTGGAATGTATTTGTTTCCTAGATCGTTCTTGTACAGTGAGCAAGCATTTTTAAAATCATTCCCATTGCCACTTAATTGATGCACCTTAGAATAATCTTGAACATCGAAAACCTCTGTGTCATACTCCAATAGAAGTTTGTGCGCAAATGCAATACACAGGAATTGCAAAGGAATTAACATGGTTGACTACGTACGGTGCAAAATAAGTTCAACATACATACGTACATAGGTATTGTGTTCATTTCTATTTCCTCTATGGGATTTAAATGGGAATTGGTTTTTTATTTCTATTTTGCAAATACCCATACAATTGATTCTCTTAAGGTCCTTGGTAATGACCAGAGCCCATGGAGACCATTTAACTCGCCTTCAGTTTGAATGGACCTGCAATTACCCGAAAACCGATCCTACTCTGTCTCTGCTCTCTTGGGCCAATGCTCTAACATCACCTGGGCTTCCTTGGCATGTCCCGGATGCTTTGCCGCTGTACGCAGCAGATAAAGAATAAAAGCCATTCGCTAACAAATGCTCGTCACCAAAGAGAAGAGGCAACACAATTTATCAGGCTGGCGCCGAGTGCTTAATGAGCGCTCCCTCCGTTCTTCCAGGAAAACACAAGTGTAAATTAGTTTAAAAAAAATTAAGACTATTAACTACATGCCCTTGCTCCCGTCTCTGTTTCTCTCCCAACCTTTTTCTTCTTGCAATTTGCACAGCTCAGTGGATGTCAGACTTTTTTTTTGTTTCGAGCAAATTATTTCTTCTGCCCCAGGTCGAGGACTCGGGTCTCCTTAGCCCTCGATCTGGGGCTTTTGTTTCATTCTCCCCCCCCCCTCAATCCGCCGTGTTCGAACTGCACGCTGCATGTCAAAACGCTCGCCATCTCGACGCTTCTTCCATGGAGTTCCACGCCGTCGTCTCTCTTGCGCACACCCGAGGTTATTGAACCCTCCTCAGTTTTAAGAGACGTCAACTTACAACTTGAACGCTCGCCGGTTGTTGCAGGCCACTTCGCGTTTTGGACATTTTGGGGCCGTGTCCTCGGCAACGGTGAAAGAGGAAAGGAAGACGAGGCACAAGGCGTCTCGCTTTGACTGACGTTTTACACTTTCGGTCGCAGCTCGGAAAAAGCAGCATCGCATTGATTACATTCGACCAAATTTGTTTTAAACCGCACCCCAAAATAACAGTGAACGACTCCACTCTGCACACAGTGTGCACCCCGTGTTAACCAAACGCGATAACTCATCCTGTCACGCTGCCACCTGGGTTAGGTGAGCGAGCGAGATTATTGCCCTTCTATTCGAACTACCGGTTTGCTGGAGGGGGCACAGGTTTGTACATTTCCCACGACAATGCCATTGTGGAAACTTCACAATCGCCACTTTTTGTTGTTGTTTTGATGGTGCTTTTTGCCCTGAATGGCGATTGACTCAGGCAGACCTTTGGCACTCCCCCCATCGCCCCTTGCAGCGCCATCACAGCCTCGTGCTGCGTCCTGCCATAAGCCGCGGATCGTCAAAACGCTTTGACCTTGGCGCGCTCCCCTACGATCGACCGCGGCGCTGTTTGTTTCGATTCAAACTGCGCAGGCGGGGGCAGTGTGGGAATGACTCTCGGATCACTGCGTGCGGGAGTGCCCAAAGCCAAGCGTCAAAGAGTGGCAATTCGGGAAGACGCTTTGTCCGGCGATGATGTTCGTTGAGCTTCGGCTGGCTGCCTGCCCGCTCGCCCAGCCCACGTCAGCCGCCTCGGCTGAAGCCCTCATGCCAGCGTGAGGTGGGCGGAGGAGGGGGGCAGCCCTCTTTGTCTACTCTGCCCTCCCAAAGTGCCACATGGACATGGTACCGGTAAATAGCGGCGGATTATTTATTTTTAACCAACTGAAGGGCCCAAGGAGATTAAACATCTGAAAGAGGCACTTTCAGCAGTTTACAGCGGTTTCATTGCTTCAGGGAGCAACGTGTCCTCTGACTGAAGGGCAGGCGTAGCCTCGGGTGACCTTCCAGACCCGACGTAGGCGAGGGCCATGTGGTGAGAAAAATAAAAAAAATCCTAAACCCTGTCTCATCATCAGCCGTGGTCAATCCGCTGCTGGATTAAGGGCCTCCTCAAGCTGCGTCACCGTCACCACCACCGCCAGCGCTCACGATCCTGCGATGTGATGATGATCCCCCACCTAGCACCTGCACACGATCTGAATGAATAACTCCGTCTCTTTGGCGGTGGACGTTCATCATAGGCACGGTTATGTTCTTTGGCTGTCACGTCATCATTATTCTTGGCCGTCAGCCAATAAAAGTTATACAAGTCTGGACACGCCCACAGACAACACTCCAACTTTTGCTTTAAAATATAGGAGGGGGGGGGGCGGAGAGACATGTGTAAAGTATTATAATCCAAAGAATATATGGTACGTTTGTTTGTCCCCCGCACCTGCGATTATCTACGTATGGTGCAAAAAAGTTCTGGCCGTGACGTGTGTCTTGCCCTAGCCCCGCTTACATTGTGTAAGAGTTTAAAGGACCTTCTTGGTTCTTTCGGTAAAGTAACGTAGAAGGGAAATAATAAAATAATACAAATAAAACATTAATAAAATAATATTATTTTATTATTTCCCTTCTACGTGACTTTACCGAAAGAACCAAGAAGATGAATCCCTGCAGTCATGAAAGCTTTAAATCGAAGTTTAAATGACGTTTTAAGTCTACGTATGTTCTCTCGTTCCACGTGTTCCTCTTTCTGTCTCTCGGCATCATTGCAAGCTTGCTCATTTGTTTGTAAATAGCGAAGAAAAACCAGGATCCAGTTGTTGTAAAAAAACATTTGGGATGGTGAAGGCTTGGTAGGAGGCCTTCATCCAGCAGTTGCTAGATCATGGCTGATGTTGAATTCACATAGTCACCAGAGTGATTGTATTGGTGCTACCGTACACTCATGCTTTAAATAGTTTTGAGCAACTAAAAAAAAACCCTACATTCAAACATTATACTGTCTTGCATTCAATCGTTTTACAGTGGGCAATAAAAAGAAGGGGGATGGGGGGAAAGAAATGCATAACGTGTAATAAAAAATACACACCGATTAAAAGCTCTCCGGGTATAATCAATTACGTCTAATCAGCTCTGAAATAGTCCAACCTGCTTTGCATGCAGCGTGCAAATTCAGTGTGGGTTTACCACAGCCCCGTGTCGATCCTCACGCCCACGTAACGATGCAAGTGGCTTCCTAGCCCGCCCGTCCGCTCGGGGGGGAGGGGGGGGCGCTTGGTCGATGGGATCGTCGCACCGCAGGACGGTGTTAGGGTGGCCTTCATCCAGCAGTGGATTGACCATGGCCTAGGAGGATGTCTTGAGCCTTTGTCAATTGGAGGAATTTCTCTTCAAATTTCTTTCGCTCCACTATTTATCCCAGTAGCCCTACCACCCATTGAGACTGTACGTCTCTCTATGATATGAGACCTTGGTTACAACATAATGCCATTCTTTTTTGGTTCCCTTCTGTCGATGGGGCTGAATTAGATCTTTGCACCTTTGTACAATATGTACTGTATAACATGAGGGTGGTGGAGGGGTTGGGAGGGGGGGGGGCAACCCGGCCCCACAGATGGCCCCCCAAATGGCCCCCCAAATGGCCCCCCAGAAATCCGGAAGCCGTGCGTGGGTCAAGGCAAGCTGCCGCTGTAGTACAAGGCTTCAAAGGTGCATGAATTGATCGATGAAAATCGATTCTTGGGTTCAAGGTTCATGCGTTGAATCGGAACAATTCTTTCCGATTCTCAATTCTTAAATTATTTTCAAAGGGACCCCTTGAAAGTCGTCCGTCTGGTGCAGGTGATCGAGCGTGCACTTGGGTGCACTACATTGGAAAAATAAATAAGATTATTAAATGAAATCGTATTTTTTTACCTGATGACGATTGCTTTTTTGCGATCGAAACGTCGTGATATTTTTTTTTTCTATCTACGTGTGCTTTACCGAAAGACCCAAAGAATATGAAATTGTGATCCTCGAATTACGGCAATGAATTGAATTTCAAGGCCCACCGAACAGGATGTTAGTTACGACCAGAAAGGGTGGTATACTTCTCTATGCATTTTGCTACATTGGCTTCCCAGGCATTCATTTTATTAATCAACTAAAATTTTGAATTGGGTGAATCGCACCTACCCGCCCCGCAAATCGCGGAAACTCTGACAAGCCACGCCCAGCGTGTCATGCTTGATGATGATGCTGATGATGACGTCACCAAGCCCCACCCATCACCTCCCGTTCAGCGGCACACGTGGGAACAGAGGTGCGAGGCTTGCTTGCTTCTTTGCTGTGTCTATTTTACGATGTGTCGAGTAATCAAACCGATGATTATCGGTGGAGGTATTCGATTGCTTAAAAATTCGGATAGCGCCACCTCTACAATTTCAGTGAGTGGATGAAGTCCGTTAAGTTGGCGCTTGTGCGTGGGGCTGTTGTGTTTTACGTGGCACATGATTCCGCAGTGGCTCATTGTTGGCCGGCAAAGACATATTTTGGTGAGAATTTCCCTTCTCCCCTGCGCTGCCACGGCGCTGGCAAACCTCTCGACGCACCAAAGCCAACATAAATATACCAACTATTGAGCAAGAACCACGTTTGACCGTGTGAATATTGGAGCATGTGGCATTGCGCAGGTGTGTGCCTGGCACAGCACACTTGGCAGGGATTTGGGATTTTTTTCTTTAGAAAAATGTTGTGCAGGTGGCCGTGCGTGGCACCTCGCATTCTCAAATTGGCGTTCGTAATTTGAATGTGACTACAAGGCAATCAATTTCGACTCGAGGTCCGCCTCCAGCTGTGGTGATGACACATGCAAAACCACTGCCGTCAGCGTACATCAACATTTGATGGCAGAGGAGGAATGCAAATCGGGAAGTGCGCCCACAACAACCACAACAACCGCCATTCGCTACGAAGTGGCGGTGACGTCACCACGGCACTTGTGCCAGGCCATTTGCACGTTAAGGCCACGTGAAGTGTCGAACGCCCGCTGGCAGGAGGTCAAGGGACAGACTCAGGTGCGATGGGTTAACTGACTGAGATGAAGTGCGCCCAGTCCGCTTGCGTCACCCGCGAGTTTATTGCGTTGAACGGGGAGGGCTTGACGTCGGCTTGTTGTATGATCGCGGTGGCTTTCAGAGAGAGGGTTTAGGTTACGTCATGGATACTAAGATCGTCAATCGGTGGAACCGTAGAGTTGGAAACTGCTCGGCTGGAGGGGACACCGTCACCTCATCTGGTTCGTGTGTCTGGTGTCTCTGGTAATGATTTAATGTTCGCGACGTGGCACTTATAACATGTGAATGATTTGGTGTAAATTTCATCTGGGTAAACTTTACCTTCCCTCATGGTAATTATCCCATTGCACTGTGACGACTCGTCACAGGTAACACGCCTTATTGGTTCTTTCGGTAAAGTCACGTAGAAGGGAAATAATAAAATAATAAAATAATAAAATAATTCTCTACGCAAGCGGCCATCCTCACCTGAGGACGGCTGCTTGCGTTGTAGCCGAAACGTCGTGAGAATTATTTTATTAGTTTTTATTTTTATTATTTTATTATTTCCCTTCTACGTGACTTTACCGAAAGAACCAAGAAGATGAATCCCTGCAGTCACGAAAGCTTTAAATCGAAAGGTAACACGCCGTGCCGTTCCTCCCCTCTACCCGATGCGCGGCGAGTTCCTGCCCAAATGTGCGTTGAGGGCGATGCTCATCCCCTGTGTGCAGCCCTGAACCAGTGGTGGAAATTCCACATTCCAGTGGTTGGGATGAGTCTGACTCTGGAACAGCCGCTGATGACTTCCCCCGCAGAGCGGCACCCACGTTGTTGTCGACCTCGGAGGGATGATGGGCTGAGGCAGCTTCCCGACCAGGATTTGAACTCTCAACCTTCCGATTTGCGAGCCGCTCGCTTCTCCCGCAGATCCACTTCTACCGATAGCGGCGATTACTTGCCGACATAATTTCACCTTTACCGTGCTTTGTGATCCTATTTTCCCCATGTCCATTAATAGATGCTGACAAGGCACATGAAAACCACTGTTTGTGGTAAACGTTTACAGATTTCGTTGGCAGTGGCTCGCTCAGTTTGCTTCGAACGCTGCTTCAAAAGCAGCGGCCAGAGAGAGCGAGAGAGGGAGGGAAATAAAGGTCGCAGTCAGCTACTGGGAGACGTGAGTTGAATTTCTTCTCGGAAAGCGGCCCACCCGGACCCAGCGAGAGAACTTTTGCAAAGTTGCGGGATGCTGTGCACGATTTATTTATTTATTCTTCTTTTTCCCAATTAAAAAAAGTTCCATAATCAGAGAGAGCAAGAGTAATTGGTTGTAATTAAAGATTTTTTTGCCGCAGGAAAGCTTTCTTAAACAATTCCGCGGCTTGTACGTTTGGCGAGAAAATTTGCTAAAGCTGGATTTGTGTTGTCTTATTTTGCGTAATTGCATGCAAAGCTTGGAATTGTATAAAACCACGAGAAAATGTAACTGGGTTGGTGAATGTAATGAATAAACATTTATGTGGCAGTGAATGTGTGAATCCAGTGCTCCCGGCTACTTAATTAAATCTCGCACCGTGCGTTCTTTCTATCTATCTATCCGCTTATCAGCAACGGATTAAATTTAAGCATGTTCCTCTTTCACAGGTAAATATTGTCTCAAAAACACAGCAGCCTACGCGTAGAATAAGTACATATATCTGTTTTGTTTCCCCTTCCTGGCTATCAGAAATGATTTTACCGGTGGTATTTATCTATTTTATTTTCACCCTCGTTTTCTTTTTGCTCCTTCCTTGCGCAAAAGGTGCCTTCATGAGAGTAGTGGGCTTCATGAAGTCCTCAATCTCGCCTCTATTGATTTCGCGGGGGCTTTGCACTCTCTGCAAGAAGCAGGCCGGGCGGGTGGGCGGGAGGGAGGAAGCTCTTCGCCGTTTTCATATCGACTTCACCTCCGGGAATATCTCCTCTCCTCCGCTGTGCGCTCGGCGTTTTGCCAGCAGTGCTCACACGGCGCATCGGTGTTGCCCAGCAAGTGTGCCCCCCCCCCCCCACCTTAACCGGACCAGCAAATATCCCCGTCACGTTACGAGGCGCCCCCCTACCCAGCACCCACCCCGTCTCTTTTGTCCGTCTTTTAGAGGCCTTCAGCAAGGGTGGGGCCCTCGCTCTGACCCAGAAATGGGGTTTGCCCTGCGCGGTCGTGGCCTGCCCGGGAATATACCGTGCGAGGGGAGGGCCGATTCGTCTGAAAGGAACTTTTGTGATCGCGGCCGCATTCCTGAGCGCGTTTGATGGCCTCGTACGCTTAAGAAAATCCCGTCCTGCCGTGGCGTTTGTAAGCGCGAGGCTGCTCTCCCCGCAGCCTTCGGATTTTTAAATCCTTTATATTAAGTTTGCTTGCTTGCTTGCGTGCTTGCGTGCTTGCTTGCTTGCTTACGACCGTGCAAATCTTTCGGTCGTTTTTTAGCCCACTTCCCGTGATCCAATCGAGCTGACATTTTCCACACAGACTCGTTGTGCGTGACAATTAATTTTCGTGAAGATGTTTTTCCAAAATTTTACACTTTAGGAATTTTTTTTTAAATATTTAATTACCAATTGCTTAATGGTGGCAGGCAATCATCTGACCCATAGGTGGTGGCAGCCATCTCAAGCCAGAGGACGAGAGTACTCTAGGCGCCACGCATATAAAGGATTTGGAGTGAAAAACTTTGTTTTTATGGGTTAATTTTTTACCGCCTCTCCTTCCACGGGGGGGGGGGGGGGGGGGGGGTAACGAGCAAACGTGACGAACACAAACGTGTCGCGGAACTGCTCCGGTAATTGCATTCCACGATGCGGTTCATGGTATATATTTTTTCGTGCCTGATTTTTATTTTAAAAGTGACGGCTCTGATATATACTGTCAAGCAATGAGATGTATATATGTATACCGTGTGGTAATTATGTTAACGGGGGCCTCCGAACTTCTGTCACGCCTTACATCAATGCTCAACTCTGTCGCTCATCGTGTTATTGAGCGCCTTATGAATTATTACATCGGCAACTGCAAAAAAAAATGAAATGTCACTTGGAAATGGGAATTAGACAAATCTTTCCCCTATCTATAATGTTTTATGTATATTTTATATACGTATATTTTTTGGGTGCGATGTTGACGAGCCAAAATAAATGTGGCTTCATAATCCTGCCAGTAAGCAAACGCACTCGTCTCGAGCATCTGACTCTCTGGAGGCGACGTCTGTCCATTGTTCATTTGAGCAAAGTAAAAATGACGAGTTCTTGGGTAGAGTCGCTGTTCTGGCCGCGGGGTCCGTTCGACGAACGGCGTTCTCTCGCCGGAGCGGCGGCGGCGGCGTTGGCATCGCGCGCAAAAGTAATTTCCGTTGACAGAATTAACGCGTCGTTGTTTACGCGAGCACCACGTGAACGTTTGCCATCGTCTGTACGTACGACGTCGTGGGGGGACAAAAAAAAGAAACTCGTTTAAGCGTGCGTGCTCGTATTTTATTTCAGAGTCAAGTGAGGGACCCGTGCATGAGGAGAGAGTACAATTCTAGATTTGAAGCTTTCGTGACTGCAAGGATTCATATTCTTCGGTTTTTTCGGTAAAATCACGTAGGCAAAAATATCAAAATTAATTTTAATTTTAATTTTTTCCCTACGTGACTTTACCGAGAAAGTACAACCACGAGACGACCGGATAATTTCAGTCCCTCCTTCCAAGCGACTGCGTTGGAGTAGATTACATGGATTAAATTTGGCCTGGGATCTCGGTGACTGCCTTCGCTGTGCAGAGGAGGCCATAATTTCCCAAATGGTGGTCGGTTTGAGCTCTCTGCTGAGGCTCATGGGGAGATTCAAAGCTGCGAGCGAATGTAGCAGTAAATGGGAAATAAGGGCGGCCGTGTGTGTGTGTGCGCGCGTGCCCAGGTTATTACTTCCGCGTGTGACCGTTTGAACCACTTCAGCTTTGTAGTTCAAACATCGAGCATAAAAAAAAACAGGCTATTGTTAATTACTATTATTATATCCTGATTTGAAGCTTTCGTGACTGCAGGAATTCATACTTTTTGTTTTTTTCCGGTAAAGTCACGTAGATATAAAAATAACTAATAAATCACGACGTTTCGATGGCTTGTGTTTTGCTATCCAAACGTCGTGATTTATTAGTTTTTTTCTATCTACGTGACTTTACCGAAAGAACCACAGATTACTATTATTATAGTTATTGCCGCACTAATTACGGCGTTGTAGAATTGGGACGTTGACTTTCAGTACGGCGGATAATTAAGACGAGAGAGTGGTAAACGCATTTCGAATTGCCTTCGTTAAAATGCCGTTTTAGAGTATAGCGCGTGGCGGAATAATTTTATTATTCTTGAAGCTCTGACTGGGATGTGAAGTATTGTATTTGTGCAATTAGCAGGAAATATTCCTTTAGATTGTAATTGTTCTCAAGCTTTTTTGTGTGGGTCAGGGGGGGGTGAAGCTTAGTTCCACCTTGTAAAAATGTTACGCCGCAACTCCACGTAGGTTATGAAAATTGGACGCATTTTAAATATTTGGGTTGCATTTTTGTAGAGACAATTGTTATCGTCCCTGCACAGCATTCATAGCTTTCACAATGATGCATAGGTGCATTAAAACCCCTTCCTAATGGTAATTTGCGTTGAATTATACACAGGTAACCTCCGAATGCAAACCGTTTTTTAGTTTTTTAACCCACTTAAACAGATAAAGCAACGAGCAGTTAATGTGTTTTGTCGTCAAATGCATGCAGAATTATCTTCATCACAACCGACTGCATTTTTTGCACGTGACGTTACCGGCGGTCATAGCCCATTCTGAGCCTTTTGGGATTGTCAACTCTTGAGGGCGCCGCACTCGCCGACTGCTCCTGCCCTAGTCGCCTCCCGCAACCCTCCATTGCACTGGTTTTTAATCTGGTGTGCACGCACCCTCTGGGGGTGCGAGATGCCCCTTCTGGGGGCTGCGAGACATGGCCAGATTTTTTTTTTAGAAGCTAAATCATCGAAAACACAAATTAAACACGGGCACGTAGTTACAACTACATTATAATTTTTTTTTTTAAAAGACTGAGAACCTAAGAGAGGGGGGCGGGGGTGCCAGGCTGCAGCAAAGGTTAAGAACCACTGCTCCAAGCCAAAACAGAAACGCCGCTCGACAGTGGGGAATGCCATGGCAGCTTGTCGGGTGGTCCCAGCGACACAAGTGAGCGTTTTAATTATTTCGTATTTAAAATGACAATCGCGAGGCGTTTTGAAGCAAACAGCGCGCGTGCCGTGCCGTGCCAAAGTTCCGTCATCGTTTTTTTCGGTGGTCTTTTATGATTGTGCTGCGTGACAGTGGCGAGTTGGCGAGTTGGCGAGTTGCGGTGCAGAGGTCAGCACACCAGAACTCGGCCTGGGCCCCACACTTCACCCTTCTGCACTGACCAATGTGACAAAGTACGTCTAAATTTCGATTTAAAGCTTTCGTGACTGCAGGGATTCATCTTCTTGGTTCTTTCGGTAAAGTCACGTAGAATGGAAATAATAAAATAATAAAAATGTAACATAATAAAATAATTCTCACGCCGTCTGTCTTTCCGACAGACCTGTTCTTCACCTGAGGACGGCTGCTTGCATTGTGGCCGAAACGTCGTGAGGATTATTTTATTATGTTTTATTTTTTATTATTTTAGTATTTCCCTTCTACGTGACTTTACCAAAAGAACCAAGAAGATGAATCCCTGCAGTCACGAAAGCTTTAAATCGAAATATAGTTTAGGTTAGTTTGTGTTGCATGGCCACGGCCGCGTGCAGTGCAAACCTCGTAGTCCACACGGTGTGTGGAGTGACTTATCCAGCGGTCGATTGACTATATTTGACTCTTTAGATAATGAAAGGCAATGTACGAACACGGCAAAATAATAACATTTTCAATCGGTGCATTATTGCCGGCTATTACAGGTGGATCGGCAACATCCACATTCATAAATTAAATGGAACAAAATGATTGATAAATGCATGTAAATTTTTAACGGCGTACTTTAGTGCTAATTAGATGCCAATTGATAATCGTTTTTGGGTTAGGGCGCCTACATATCAAGCCAAACGGTGTCATAGACCATGAAAATCCTATCTACGTGATCTAATCATGAAATAAATTATGATTCATTTCTGATTCATAATTGTTTTTTTGGGTCAAATAAGTATAATATTGACGGTGCAAACCTACATGTTATATTAAACGAATTATTCGGTGACGCTGCTGCGTTGGCACATAAATAATTATGTGATATGCATTTAGGTGCTATGAGGAAGAGCCATTGTAAGAAACGTCGCCTTCTATATCCAGGTACTCCTTTACTTACGAACAAGTTTGGTTACAGAGGTCTGTTCGTAAGTCGATTTGTTCGTAAGTCCAACTTTACTCCTGTCGATCTCAAACGTGTTGTACGGCATGTACAATAAACACGGGAAATGGCTTTAAAAGTTTTATCATCTCCTGTAGATATAGATGCCACTGGTTCTTCACGTTCTGCAGATGTGGATGTCACCTTGTCAATCTATTGCGCGGCAGTTGAACTTATGACTTTCGGTCCGAACAGGCAGACAGGCTTGTTCGTATCTCTGAATCTTTGTGAGTCGAATGTTCATAAGTAGAGGAATCGCTGTATATCTTTCCTTTTAAGGCCACAGTGTTATTGACGAATGTGTTGCGTTTTGCAAATAATAATGGTCGCACAAACCTACGTGTTGCATTTCTAGATGCCGTTTTAACTTATTGCAGAAAATTTGACGAGACTTGGGAAAAAAAATGGTGCTAAACACATTCCTGCGGAGGGAGCTGGTAGGAACGTTGGGTTGCTCTGTCAATGGCCAGGGTCAACGGCGGCGTGGTGTATTCCGCAAATATGCACGACTGTGAGGGCGGGCACAAGCCGGCGTGAGTAGGTTAAACGTTAAGTTTTATAAGGGCACCACGGGGTGACCAGCCCCTCCCCACCCTCCCCACCCAGACCCTTTATACCCTCCCCTCCCCACCCAGCCCCACCCTCCCGACCCAGCCCCTCCCTGCACGACTGACGGACGGACACAATAATCCCCTGTGGGCTGGTGTAACCAGGAGGTTCCTACCAGTAAAACAGTCCAGTGAACTTTGTTCCCTGGCGCTGTATGCAGGGACCACTCCTTGAGCAACAACGGGGCACTGTGGGAGGTGGATGTTGAACCCAAAGTGACAGCATTGGGTGAGCGAAAGTGCAGAGAGGGAGCGGCTGAGATGTTGAACTACCTCGCATGGTATACAGGAGGTACATGAGTTCGAGCCGACCCTGACGCCTGCATGTCTGGATTTTGCACGTTCTCCCCGTGATCTTGTGGATTATTGGTTGGGACCTCTGGGTTTCCCCCCGCACATTTAGAAAAGTGCGTTTTGGGAGTATTAAGCTACCATAAATGCCCACGTGATAAGCCGATTCGTTGAGCTGTCGTTTGTGGCCAGGTCGCTTCTAAAAAGGAGCTGAAAAGCTCGGTGGGCCTTACCTGGTAAAATAAAAATAGTTAATAGTTAAATGGTTAGAAGAGACTGCTCAGGATTGCTTGTAGAGGGAGAGGCTGAAGCAGCGAGCATCGCCTATGGCCCATTGGCGTGGCCTCCTTTTTGCCTTGATGAATTGATGAGTTAATGATGCCGATTAATCGTTTACCCGGGGACCCCTTTGTTAAATAGCAGCCGTCACCACATCCTGCCTCATGAAGGCCAACAACCCTCCCTACAAGCCACAGTGAGCGTGACATGGCTGATGACGTCTGCAATGTTTACCGTTTAATGCATTGTTTTCTTCTAAATTAATTTTCATTATTACAGTAGAGCTGAGAAAGTCAGATGGACTGCACTGTTCACAGTGGAGGTCGATTTTAATTGTGGTTCGGCGTGTTTGGTTGAAGATAGATTGTGATGAAAATTCCACGTCTTTTTTTGTCAAACGCAATTTAAATATATAGTTTTGTAATTCATCAGAATTCTGGTCAGTGGCGTAGGTTTCAGTGATTATTTTTTATAATTGGCAAGACAAAAAGAAACGGGACTGTGATGGGCTTTTAAGGTGAAACATAATAATTGTCAATGATATAGAGAGGTCGGTTTGAGAACAAGCACATTCAATTTTCAAAATTTAACAAAAATAGCAAAAAAATGTATGATTTTTATTTATTTATTAAAAGCGGGATTCTTGCATGGCGTGTTGGTTAGCACAGGGGTCGGCGACTTGCGACTTTTTAAGGACTGCCTCGTGACATTGTTCAAGGGCCACAGTCTCGTAGTCACCGCGTGCATTGGGGCTCTTAAAATATTGAGTTGTTTACCGGATTCAAAAAAAAAATGTCTGCTCTTGTTATTTCGGTTACCAACCCCCAGGGTTGGCACAACGCGCCCTAAAACCAGAGGTCGCCGGTTCAACTCCGTCACCAGGCGCAGCAGTTTTAAGTTTCTTAAATCCCGCCCCCCGCTTCTCTACCTCAAGCGGTATAAATGGATACTTCATAAATTTCGATTTAAAGCTTTCGTGACTGCAGGGATTCATCTTCTTGGTTCTTTCGGGAAAGTCACATAGAAGGGAAATAATAAAATAATAAAAATAAAACATAATAAAATAATTCTCACGACGTTTCGGCTTGCGTTGTGGCCGAAACGTCGTGAGAATTATTTTATTTTTATTTTATTATTTCCCTTCTACGTGACTTTACCGAAAGAACCAAGAAGATGGATACTTCATGGTTAGTCTATCGGCTGGCCACGTGCGGTTGGGGTGAAATTTGGGTAATCCTCCTCTGCCAAGACATCCGGACCGCGTGACAGAGCGAGTCAAATAACGTCTAGAAGAGGGGGGGGGGGTCTCTGTTCGAACTCCCTTTGGCCATTTTGCCAACAGTGGCGTGAGCAAGCAATTGCAGGGTTGCGCCTTTACCTTACACTTTTTTCACCCACGAGGACTGCCGCTATAAATTATGGAAGCTGTCAAAAAAAACGGCCATCCATCCGAAGAATCGTTTGTGTTTTTTTTAGAAGATTTTTTTTTTTTCCCCGCGGAGCATGGCTCCGGGTCTGGGTTTGATCTACTCGTGTGAATGGTGATGTCGAGTGAACTTTCCGCTCCTAGGCCCCCACCCGGCAGATGACATCTCGGATCCGTTTGAAAATAAAGGTTTGTCGAAAGGCGCAGCACTCGACATCAGCTCTTCAGAACCGTTTCTTTCACTCTTAATGTAGCAACAGCTCTATGGTTGCCAACCAAGCCATTTGAACGGCACAACCATTTGCAGTAACACACCAATAACGGGCAAACAATCTATCCGGTGGCTGCCTGCCTAAATTTCCTGGCTGCTTCATGCAGGAGCCTGGGCAGTGGGGGCGGGGGGGGGGGAAATTGTAACCCTCGTGAATTCCAATGATACCACCACCTCCTACTTCCGCTCCAAGCCGCGGCGCTATCGGACTTGGAAATTTATCGCCGCTCCTTCATCGACGTCGTCGTTGTTGCTGGGTCAGAATCCAGGATCTCCCTGGCAGACAGCGTTGTGTGGGTGGCACCCTCACCACGAGGGCCGCGGCAGTCCAAGGGGATGGGCAGTAAAGACTGAAACCCCAGCGATGGCCACATCCCAAATAATAATAAAAACATATTCTTAGGTTTTTTTCGGTAAAGTCACGTAGGTAAAAAATTGAAATTAATAAAAGTAAAATAAAAATAAAATAAAAATCACGACGTTTACTTTTATTAATGAAATTTTTTTACCTACACGACTTTACCGAAAAAACCTAAGAATATGAATCCTTGCAGTCACGAAAGCTTCAAATCTAGAAATAATAAAAACACCACCGTGTCGGTTTTTCGCGTCCATGCAGCGCAGCTTTCCGACGTGGCTTCGGGTCGTGCCGCGCATTCGGCGTTAACATCCGATGTTTCGCTCCCCCCCCCTCGGATGGGAGCTTCTTGATGAACTGAACGACCCACAGCACGCTGCGCGATACGTCGGGGCCGCGTGCTGACCAACACGCGGCACAACCCGTAAGCACGCCGGTGCTGCTGTCGCAGTGAATTGTTTGCAATCAAATTTATTCTGGAAGGTGATTTCATGGTATTGTATTGTCATGTTTGTTTACCCATTAAAGCCTCACTGAGTCTCAAGACTCTTTTTCTGGAGGGTCCTGCCAAGTGTCTGCAGTGGGAGGCACTTTGTATAATCCAAATTGAGTAATTTACAGGTGTTTTTTCAGCATTTGGGATGATTTTTGGCAAATATCAGTGACATCGCATTGACTTTTTTGTTTGTTTGGGGACAATGAGAGGAAATCGGAGAACTCGGAGAAAAACACCACGCAGAACGGTGGGGAAATTGTACAACCGCCACACAGAAAGGCGTCAACGTCAGAAATCGAAGCCAGACCCTTTTTGTTGCTGTGAGGCAACAGGTATTACCACTGGGCCATCAGTTGTGTGGACTCCAAGAGATGGCGTAACTTGGCGCGACATGAGATTAAACCCTGGCTTTGGGATACTGCCAAGGAGAAACTGTCTTTTAGGGAAACTTGCTTTCGCGATACGGAGTTTGGATGGTTCGACGCAAAGTTAATTACTATTATTAGTTAGGGCAGGGGTCGGCAACCTACGGCTCCGGAGCCGCATGCGGCTCTTTACGGGCTGCTTCTTGACGATGAGTACGTATGTACAGTATGTACTCAGATGCATTGCGGCTCTTGAAATACTGAATTTTGTACCGAATTGGAAAGAAATGGCTCTTCTTGTTATTTTGGTTGCCGACCCCTGAGTTAGGGGTTTAATGAAGTGTTGTTTAATCAATTGAAACAGATTAATGAGATCATATTAATATCTGCATCGAATCGCCACGTGTGTAGGAATCGGTTATGTTCAATTTGGACTAGGTATGTAGTGGATTCATGCGAGCCTTGCAGCCACTAGAGGCCACTAAGTTATCCACTGTAGAAAAAAAAAGGAATAGCTTTTTAAATTAAATCTTGGTATAGAATTGTGACAAGGACGGGGGTGAAAAGTGCCACCTTTAATTGTTATTAAAAATGTGTTTAATCGCAGTGCACAATACAGATTAAGCTTCGCCATTGGTAACATTGGCAGAGTTTAGTCGGTAAAGCTTCACAGTGAATGTTTGTGTTTACACAAACATTGATGGAAGCATCTTCTTGGTTCTTTCGGTAAAGTCACGTAGAAGGGAAATAAAAAAATTAAAAAAATTAAACATAATGAAATAAGTCTCACGACGTTTCGGCCACAATGCAAGCAGCCGTCCTGTGGCCGAAACGTCGTGAGAATTATTTTATTATGTTTTATTTTTATTATTTTACTATGTTATTACTTTATTATTTCCCTTCTACGTGACTTTACCGAAAGAACCAAGAAGATGAATCCCTGCAGTCACGAAAGCTTTCAATCGAAATTGATGGAAGCATTTTTACGTATCCAAGCATGAGCCCAATGCATCGATTTCCTGCAGAGGTATTCCAGCCATTTCACCGTGAACACCGTTATATAGTACCGCATGCCCTCTTGTTTATATTCTTTCCCAGCAAGGAAATTTACGGGTCTGTTTTGAAGGCCGTTGATTATGAATCTAGTTACGACGCCGTTTTACACGTGTGTGCCGTACAGTGCGCATGTTTGTGTAATCCTTTATGCCGAAGAAACCGTGGCACGGGTGGGAATGATCGCATTATAATATCGGCAGAGATTTTTTTTTGCTCAATTAGGAGCCAAGAGCTGATTGATTACTGCTACACGGGTTAAATTGGTCCTTTGTGCACACGTCTCTTGCCAGGGGAACGCCGGCAGAATACTGATATTGCCCTCTCAATGGCAGGAAATCACTTCTGTAGACAGATCGTGCTCTTTAATTTGCAAAGGACGAACGCACTTTCTCTTGGAAAATAATAACATCCGAACCATTTAAAAAAAAATTAAATGTTCCCCAGCATTGTTTATTTTAAAGCGATATTTACATGCGGCATGCTGTATTTGTTTTTTTGTCAAATATATGCGTTAGATGCAAATGAGTGTATCGCTTTAAAGTCTCGCTACATTGCCAAGGATGAGCTTCGGATTTCAATGTTTCAGATGTTTTATTTAGACCTTTTAGGACATTTTATTTTTATTTTTGTTGGGATGTCCAGACTTTTGGATGATTTCCGTTATTTGCTGCTGCCGCCTTCTAAATTGTCTTGCGATCGCGATGTAGGGTTGGCTACGGTACGGGTGCGTAATAATTTCAAAATACAGGCATTACCTAACCCAGTGCCATGTGACACCATCTGGAGGAGAAGCGCAAAAGTGAGAGCATTTTGGTAACTTCTCTTTTTCTTCTTGGTTCTTTCGGTAAAGTCAGGTAGAAGGGAAGTAATAAAATAATAAAAATAGATAATAATAATAAAATAATTCTCACGACGTTTCGGCCACAACGCAAGCAGCCGTCCTCTTCACCTGAGGACGGCTGCTTGCGTTGTGGCCGAAACGTCGTGAGAATTATTTTATTATGTTTTATTTTAATTATTTTATTACTTCCCTTCTACGTGGCTTTACCGAAAGAACCAAGAAGATGAATCCCTGCAGTCACGAAAGCTTTAAATCGAAACTTCTCTTTTGTCTTTCGTATCACCCTGAAAAATATTTGTTTTGGATCTCAATTTTTTTTTTAGACGTCATTTTCCGGATGTAATCCGTAGACATTTTTTAAAGCACATCCTTCATAGATTCATCGTGCATACATATTTGCACTGCTCTGGGCGATCCGTTTTTTTGTAAATCGAGTGCGAATTGTTCCTGTGCACGGTGCTTTTTAATATTTCGACGAAAGGCACTTTTTACATTTAGATTATATCACTATCTTTTACGTGTAGTGTGACTATGTTTACGATGGGAAATCTATTTTCAGGCACAATACAGGATACTACTGCTGTGTAGGTTTCCACAGTGGTACTGGATATACAGCAGCTCCCCTATGTTTATATGGATTGCGTGAATTCAGTTATCTGAAAAAGCTCCGCACACGTGGTGTCAAACGTCAGACACCATGCCGACGAATGCCCAGTACAAGCCCATAACACGCCGGAGAGCCACAACATGCTTCAACAATTTTGGACTTTGTGGTATTTTGACGTTTCATCGTAAGGGTGTGGGGTGACTAGTGCCTGATTGAGTTGTTGAGGCATGGAATACGAAACAGAAAACGTATGCTATAGGACCGCCGATTCAAATTAAACTGAGGCACAGATAATGAATGATTTAATTTGAATCGTAATTACCATAATTCGTAGGCGTCGGCATAAATCAAATTCAATATGCTCGTATAGTTCGCCATACGCCGTTGCACATTTTAATTCAAATTTTCCACGAAAAAATTAATCCCTGTGGGCACTTGCTCAATTGATCGCTTGCTGTGTTTGCAGCGAATGCGGTGCTTTGTGAGATAGAGAAAGGTCCACCTCCCGGTCCCGTGGAATTCACGCTCAGCAGTGGAGACATTCGTGACCCAAGTCCCGCAAGGGGTCGTGGTTAAATGTCAACGGACTCGCATCGCTCCTGGCCCACAGAAAAGGAAAATATATAGCCCCGGCAGGGATTTGTAAACAGAATTTATTGTTCAGAAATGCCACAGATTCAATGCTGTGCCGCTTTCAGAAAGGGCACTGGAAAGATAGAGTGTTGGGAAAAAATTGGCATCATTTAAATTAGCTTATCCCTTGTAAAGTACAAATGCTCAGTGAAATGGGCTATTTTGCCGAATGCATAATTTATGGAGCACTTTGGACTATTCAACACTTTTACGTGCTGAGAAAATGTATAATGGTATTGAAAAAAATCATAACTTGGATGTTATTACGTCTGAGTTTAAATCATTATTATTTTGTCAGCCTTACAATGTTTTCTAGGTATAGGGAGACAAGCATCCATCTTACAGAAACTAATTTAGGCGCGAAATGCCGGCAAGAAAGATTAACGCTGCCTAAGCATACATATATTGCTCCTTGGTGTGCCTTAAGTATTTGGATTCGTTTGACTTCGAGGGCTTGACATTGCACGCGCAATAATGAAAAGCAAACGTGCGGGCGAATCGCGAATTCACGCTGAAATTTCAGTCTGGAAATATGAATGGACTCCCGGCTGCCGTGGCGTGCACGCCAGGCTGGAGGGATGGCAATCAAAACACGCTAAACGGACTGATTAAGATAGAATATTATGTCAAGCCCACGCTAGTCTCTGAGAAGCGCCGGGCGGCGAAACGCGAGAGCCGGGAGCTCTTCATCAATCCGGATGGCTCTTGCACGTGTGCTCGGAGGGTTTGTCCGGTGATTAATATTGATTGCGGAAAGACTGCTGCTGCCGCGTTTGAAAGTGAGGCTGTAATAGGTGGGGTGGGGGGCATCTTGGAGGAAGTGATCAGCGGCGTTTGTGATTAAGAGTGTTTGTTGTTGTTTGTGGGCAGAGGGACCTCCCGCAAGCTACTCCGTCCCGGGTGTGTTGATAATGACATTGATTAAGAATGCGAAGTTACTCAAATGTGTCTTTATATACTTATTTTATTGCGATGTTTGTCACGGATGTTCATGAATTTAGATTTCCTCAAAGCCACCTTTGACACCCGGAGTTTTTAAACTTGCAAGCCTGCCTTGAGGGTGTTGATTACTTTACATATAGGGACATGCATAATAAGTTTACACTGATTAAGAATGCTACGTTCAACATCATTATCGTCCGTCGTCTATCCACTGCTGAACGAAGGTCACCCCTGAGCCTCCGCTGTGCTTTCAAGATCACACGATGCAATAATCCACAAAGCGCTGAAAGTCACTTGGCTTATTTTATTCGAACGGTGTCGGGACCAGATACGTTAACACCAGCACACTGGTTTGTTGTCCTGGCCCGTGGATTCCCGTGTGCGCACCCGGCGTTGTCACAGCGAGCGTACAAGCGGGCGCTAATTTCAGGACTTCTCATTGTGCGAAACTTCACGCGGTTCGGGCTATTTATGGGCAGGTAGTTGGAACGAAGCCACGCTGCAGCTCTTTTCGAAAACAAAACCCGGCCTCCTTTTGGCTTTTTTGGGGGGGGGCAGCACGTCGTCTATTGGAACCAAAAGTCCCTGGTCCATTTGCACAAAAAAATGGAATACTTGGAAAAATTTCCTCCCAGCTATTTCCCCACCTCCCCTCCCCGTCAAAGGCACCCCACACTGATTCTCGGCCAGATACAAGCATTGCTGTGGAGACTCAAGGAAAAAGAGACTTTAACGTTTTGAGCTCAACACGTGGCGTATTTTCTGCTACCCCTTCAGATTACATTTTCTATTGCGGAGAGGGGGTGGGGGGCGGCAGGAGCGGCGGTTGGGTGGCGTTGGTGCGTTTCGGAGCAGTCGTCCGCGGCTAGGAAATCGCACAGTGCGAGCAGTTCCACAGAGCACACAGCCTCAGGTGGCCGCCGACGATGCCATGATGCCATGTGCAGCGCCAGTCGGCAGCAAAGATGGGGTCCAAGGTATTTGTTCATGTAGTCGTTTTTACATCTTTTGTTTGCAGTTTGCCGAAGTTTTTTTTTCTATTTTCAAGCATGATTGGTCGAAGGGTTTAAAATTTTCATTAAAAATGCCCGGCTACGAAAAAAATATAATGGGGTTTTTTCAGGCGGTATTCTGCGTCAGCGTTCGTGCTGGGGCGAAATGAATGCTTTGTGACAATGTAAAAAAAAAAGTACCTTTTTTAGGAGGAATTTCAAAATGAGTTAGGCGTAATTGTTGTTATTTTTGGCCTCCTGTCATTACTCGCCCAGACGGCTTGCAGAGAGGTATGTTCGGTGGTGATATCCGTGTGTTACATCGCAGGATCAAGGTGGTTGCTTGGGGAGATCTTTATCCAGCAGTGGATTGGCCACGACTGATGAAATATCTAAGGGATTCAGAATATCCCGTTGGGCACCACCAGGATTTTTTTTTATTAACAAAAACACATTACTTTTAACAATTGAAAAACAAATCCAGAGAGCGTGATTTGCGCGTTGTAATTTACCTGTCGTGCAAAGTTTTAAAAATGAGTTATTCTCGGGGGTTTGTGTTATTATTTTTTTGCCGCCACTCTTTTTTGACCTGCACAGCCAAGTGATTTCATTTCTGCCATAACACATTAATGCATCACTGCAGCCTCTGTTATGTTGGACTCGCTCGCGCGACGATGTAGGGCCATGATTGCATTTGTATGCAAAATGTGTCGGTGGTGGTGGGGGGGTTAACAGATTGAGCCCTGGGTAAACACCGCTCATGAAACTTTAGGCGGGCACCCCTTTTTGCTACGAGGCTGGCCGAGCAGATAATCCGTCGCAAGCTTAACACGTGATTGTTATTTAACTCGGAGCGCACATGCACATACGCGGCAGCAGCGGCGGCAATATTTCACATTCGTTCTGCAATGCTTTTTTATACGTGACTGCGCTGTTCTAAATTACCTAAAATATGTTTTTTTTTCTTTCTACGAATAACTATAAACACGATTTTGTAATCATCGGTCATGTTCGAGCCACTGCCGGCTGAAGGCCAACAATGTCAGATGTGTCCGGGAATACAAACTCGGATCAAACGGTTCACAATGGAGTGCACTCACCGTTGCACCACTGCTATCGATACATTGCATGTAACGCTCCAATTTTGCCAAAACGTTTCACTTCGGGCCTCTATGAATTTAATGATAAAACTGAAACGGATTGAATATTTTATTGATGTATTCTTACTGATGTGGGGGGAGGGGGTGGTGGGATTGGTGAATTCCCAGGTGCAGCTTCTGGTTGTGGTAGCGATGAGCGAACGAACATTCTGTCCCCTCTCTTCACTACGGACTCGGCAGCGCGCACGCAACGCAGATGTTCAATCGGTCGCTGTGCTCACTCTTGCCGGATGGGCGAAACCTTTGAGCGACGCCGTCCCTTTTGAAATGGAGACCTCGCGCCCGCACAAAGGAGGGGACATTAATACGGGCGTTTGTTTCAAAATGGCTCGTGGCAGACGGGTGGGTGTCGGCGCTGACGGTTAATGTCGTTTGTCAACTTGTCATTGTTTTGCGGAGTAAACGCTCGCTGTGGGTTCATGTGGCCCCAAGATCCTCTGGTGGCCCCCCGCTACCGATCTTGGGTCGGTGCTCGCACGAGCAAAGCCGGGAGCGTCTGCACACGGACACTCGGTCCGAGATCTTGATCATGCCGCAGTGCGATGATTCGCAGCGCTGCCGTTGATACAATGGGGCGAGCTTCTAAAATCCTCAAACACGGCACTTTCTGTCCACCCAGCAGTACAAATGGGCAAATCGATCGGCAGGTCACGTGTGGCGGGGTCAAGTGTGAGTACTGTCACCTCTTCCAAGATGTCCTGCCAGCGTGGACTAGTAGGTCAAATACCGATTAGAGGGGGGCTCCCTTGAGCTTCCTTTGGTAAGAGGCCCTTCCACCAGCAGCTGCATGAGCAAGCAATTGCAGGGCTACACCTCTACCTTTTTTTGTTTCTATCTCCTGCACTGGTCTGACCTCATCACGACAGTCGGAGGGACCGCCTCGACCCCCATCACAATCCAGTTGACCCCATCTCTGCGGGGGTCAATCCCGTAACTGGATAAGTGGGCAGGGTCGGGCACTTTGGGGTCTACAGCTTGGGAGTTTAGGGGTGACAATCTATATCTGCCAGCGGCACGTGGAGGGCACGTGGAGCATCGCTGCGGCGGGTGCAGAGCGCAGAGCGTCGCGGTTCTTCTCCAGGTGACGTTCGTGCCGGGACAGTGGGCCTGGTTTGCGCCGACAAAGCCCCACGTGAGCTGGCGCCGGCTGGCCGGGGTGTTGGGTGGTGGGTGGGGGGGTGGGCGAATGTGGTGGTGGTAGTCCTCACGGCTGTTTTCGTCCGAAGCGACCCCAATCGGTTCGTGCCGAGACGTCGCGCGGGTCGTCAACGGGAGGGAGTCCAGCCTGGACTGGATTTGCCCTCTGTCGTGGGGAGACGGTGGCGCTGCCAATCTGTAGCCCATGAGCAACCAAGAGGGTTTTGTCGGTGCCCTCTGGGATGGCATTTCCACTGCTATGCACCAGGGGCCTTGGGCAGAAATCTTACCGTACATATTGTCTGTTTTGATAGACACACTTGCTGTTTATTTCTCCATCAAAAACTTAATTTTCTGTCAACAGTGTACTCCTGTACCCTTTTTTAACGACATCTTGCTCATGAAAAGCGACCGCAGCAACCTTGCTGTCTTACAAAATAGTATTCTAGAGGTAAACTCTTTCAAACACAAATAATTGTGACCATTTGCCAGCCCGTGCGGCACTGGTAAATCAATTGTTGGAGCAACCTGAGTGATTGGGCCGTGGCTCTGAGAAGTTGTTCAGCGGAAGCCAATGTGGTTGTGACATCGAATTCACATCCCAGCAGCCGTCATCGTGGGCACCATCTGTTCCCGACGCTTAGTGGAGAGTCCCCTGTTGATTTCCCCACGCTTGTTGAGGACTCTTGTCTGCCCCTCGCTCACCGTTTCATCTTACCCACTGCCGCGTTTAACCCCCACCACACCGCCGCCCGCAGCGCTCCTCGTGCTGTTTCTCTCCTCGCGCCACTTCCGCTGTCAAATTCCCTCCCATGGCCTCCTTCGCCATAGTTTGTGTGCACAATAACCTTACTTAGTCGCTCGAAAAGAGATGTATTAACTATACTCTTTGGTTCTTTCGGTAAAGTCACGTAGTTAGAAAAATAAAATAAAAACATATCACGACGTTTCGATCGCAACACAAGCGAGCGATCGTCCTCAGGCGGCAAAAATAATCCAGCAGTCGAACTGCTGAACCAGGAAGAACCTGATATATTATTTTTTATTTTAAATTTCTACTTACGTGACTTTACCGAAAGAAGCAAAAGAGTATGGATTCCTGCAGTCACGAAAGCTTCAAATCAAGGTTAGACGTATTAACTCTTCATCAATCACAACTTCAGTAAAAGTGCAGGTTTTTTTTGCTGGCTATTTGGCCTTTTTTTGGGCCTTTGGGCTGGGTGCTTGGCAACCACGAATTCAAATGATCGTTCTGGTGTTGAAGAAGCTACGGCGACTAATATGCGAAATGTAATTACAAAATACGACGTGCATTTTTTTATTATTAAAATTGGAAAGTAATTCTCTTTGGGGTTTATGTGCACTGCTTTACCATGCACTTAATTTTTGGCTGATAAAAGGAAGAAGATTTATATATTTGTTTTACTTAAGGGGGGTCTAAGATCCTCACAGCTGAAATAATCCCATTGAAGAAAAGTGTGGGCAGTGTGGTCGGTGTGGGGGGAGGGGGGATAAATTAAGAATCTTGAAATCGGTGCGTGATTGGAATATTTTTTATCGTTGACGCCCTTCGTGTGTTGAACGTGGCCCTGTCGTTACGGAGGGATAGCGCCGTCCCAGCCTTCGTGCTTTCTTGTTGCTGCTTAAACGGGGGGGGGGGGGGGGGGGGTGGCGAACACGAATTGAATGTCGATTTAAAGCTTTCGTGACTGCAGGGATTCATCTTCTTGGTTCTTTCGGTAAAGTCACGTAGAACGGAAGTAATAAAATAATAAAAATAAAACATAATTAAATAATTCTCACGACGTTTCGGCCACAACGCAAGCTGCCGTCATCAGGTGAAGACCAGGTCTGTCGGGGAGACAGCGTCAGACGGCTGCTTACGTTGTGGCCGAAACGTCGTGAGAATTATTTTATGATGTTTTATTTTTATTATTTTATTACTTCCCTTTTACGTGACTTTACCGAAAGAACCAAGAAGACGAATTGAATGATTTTTGGATGGGGAAATTCCCTTCGGCTCGTTGGCACGCAGCGAACGCACGTGGGATTGTGCGCCAGACTGGGTGCTACTGGGACGGATTTGACGACCTCTTCCGCTGCGCTTCGACGCGCGTTTCACGTGTCAGCTCCTCGCAATGGTTGCGGGTTCGTTTTTTGTCCTCGCACCAAAAGACTTCAGTCTGAAACTACTGAGTTGAGAACCATTATCCGGACGTGCTAATGGTTGAAAAAAGGACCTCCCCCCCCCCCCCCATGATAGATACAGAAATGTGACCGTGATGCATTCGAGGCTACGGTCATTATTTAGAGCCAATTCAAGTGTTGGTTGGGTCTTGCGTCTTATGCAGAGGGATGTGGTTCCGTTCCAAGTTAAGTTTGGTTGCGTGTGTGTGTGCGTATGTGAGTGCGGAGCGGTAGTGCGGTGGTTAGCGCACGTGGGGAGCGAGAGTGTAGTGGTTAGCACGCTGCGCTGTGGACCCAGCGACCCAAGTTCGATTCCCGCTCACAGCCAGCACCAGTGACGATTATTTACACCGGTCCTGGGCCTCGCCTAGGTCGACTCGGCCTCAAATGAGTACCTCCTGTGGTTTATAAACATCGCTGCTCGGGAGTCAAATGCGGCCAGGCATGGTGTTGCCAACTCCACCCTCTTGTGTACCGTTCCGGCCTTCATAGGTGCTCGCAAACAGTACTTGCCCCAACAGTCTGTTAAGGCTATACGGGGGATATTGGTCTTTGTAAGCGAGTGGGGAGTGAAGGCGCAGTGGTTCATGTGCTGGGCTACGAATCTGGCAGCTTTAGTTCGATTCCCGACCGTGGCTAGCTTCAGTGGCTTCAGAACCTGCACTGGGAATATCGCATGTGTCCACTCGCCCATCAAAGAGTACCAGCTATAGTGCGTACACGTCAGCATTGGAGGGTCAGAGGTGGTGTCCGGGCGTGGTACTGACCTTATCATTCCCTTGTGCCGTGCGCTGACATTAATTAGTTATTTTGTGCACAGCACTTGCCTGAACATTCTGCGTGTAGCGTATAAGGGGGGGGGGGGATCTTTGTCTTTGTGAGGGTGTGCATGATAGTTGGGAATGTGCGGCACTGGCTTACGGATGAGACGTACACTTCTCTCATTTCTCCACGTGTTTGTCTTTGCTGCTCGGTTTTAATTGGAGGCACTTAACCCAAAGCCTATACGGACTATGGAGAGGTCGGAGGGGATTTTAACGTGTGTGTGTGTGTGTGCATGATGGCAGTGGGGAGCGGTGGCGCAATGATTAGCGCACCATGCTACGAACCCGGCGACCCGAGTTCGATTCTCGCTCACGACGGAAAACTGTGACGAATATCTGAATTGATCCTGGGCCTCCCCTAGGTCGATTTGGCCTTAAATGAGTACCTGGTGCACTGTGTAGTAAACATCGCCACTGGAACGACAAAAACGGCCGGGCGTAGTCCTGGCCGCCCCCTCCCCCCCCCCCCTGTGTGCCACGCCGGGCATCATAAGGTGCTGCTCGCTAACAGCACTTACCCTAAAAAGGTCTGTTGAGGCTATACGGGGGATCTTTGCCTCTTGCGTGCGATGGCAGTGGGTGGACGAGGCTTTGACGTTCCCCCCTCTCCCCCCACGTGACGCTCGTGCGCGCGGCTCGCGCAGGTTCGTCGGCGTCAAGTCATGACGACGGAGGACGGGGCTGACTCCGAGCAGCAGAAGAAGCAGCAGCAAGAGGCCAAGCAGCAGGCGCAGCAGCAGCAGCAGGCGGCGGCACAGCAGCAGCAGCAGCAGCCGCTTGTGGAGGACGGGGCGCACGCAGACGCAGACGCAGCCGCAGCCGCCACCACCGCGGTACCGGACGCTGAGGTTTGCCACCCGCGTCCCACTTGCCCCTGCCTCCCGCTGCCCCCACGATGTTGTTTAAATCGATGACGTAAACTCAAAGAACGAACATCTCCTTTTCTTCGTCTGTCGTCGTGATCGTCGTCCCGACCCAGATCGTCGTCAAGTGCGCCGCGCTGGCGAGATGTTGACTACCTCAACTGGTCCACAGGAGGTCGTGGGGTTCGAGCTTGACCCCGACGCCTGCTGTATATTTGGAATTTGCATGTCTCTCTCTCCCCGTGGTCGCCTGGATTTTTTTCCGGGTCCTCCGGTTTTTCCCTCGATATTCATTCAGAATCGTGCATTTAAAGTATTTGGATGCTATAAATTTCCACGTGATAATCCACTTCTTTGAGCTATCACTTGTGGCCAGGTCGCTTCTGAAAAATAGCTGTATAGCTCAGCGAGCGATGTGCAAATTTTACATACATATGGGAGAGAAGAAATCGACAAACAATGCTAACGAGACCGTCGAAATTAAAATGTAAGTTTTTTTAGTTTTTAATTACGCTGTGGCTCTGGAGATACGTGGGGTGGCGAATCATTGCGCGCTCACCAGGACAGTGACGGACTATTTGTCGACAACTCTTTGCTTACGGGCTGCTACAATCTTCTTTATTGCTTTAGCTACGGGGATCGACCGACCACACTCCCGCTATCACGTTGTGCATTGTATCCACCCTCCACGCCTCACCCACTGGTCCCCCTCCGCCCCCCCCCCTCCCCCTAACCCAACCAGGAACTCAAGAAGGGCAAGGCGGCCGAGCACTCGGAAGCCAGGGATAAAAGCGAGCAGCAGTTCCTGTCCGAGGACGAGCAGGCGTCCGAAAAGACGGGCACCCCGAGCAGAACGAGCCGGTCACCCCACAAGGCCCCAAAGCCTAAGGCCATGGCGTTCCGCGTGCTCCTGTTGGATGGCACGGAGTTCGCCAGCGAAGTCGAGGTGAGCGCACCTTCGGGCGGAGGAGAAACGTCGACGATTGACCTGTGACTGCAGGGATTCATCTTCTTGGTTCTTTCGGTAAAGTCACGTGACTTTACCGAAAGAACCAAGAAGATTGACCTGTGCTTTGACCCCCTGGCGCACGCGCGTGTGGGTGTGCTCGCGCCCCGGGGAGCGGTAGTGTAACGGCCAACACCAGTAACGATTATCTGAACCGGTCCTGGGGCCTCCCCTAGGTCGACTCGGCCTCATCGCCACCAGGGAGACAAAGGCGGCCAGGTGTGGTGCTGGCTCACCCGCGCACCCACCCGTGCCGTGCCGGCCTTCACGGGTGTACGTTAACAGCACTTTTTGTTGTTGTTGTCTTTGTGTGTGTGTGTGTGGGTCTGTGCATATGGGCAGGGTCTTTGTCTTTGTGTCACCACCATCTCGTGCGTCATACCAGCGATCATAGGTGCTCGCGAACAGCACTTTCCCCAACCGTCTGTGTAGTCTACATGGGAGATCTTTGCCATCTTGTTTTTGGAGTGGGAGGGATGCAGTAGTGTGGTGGCTTGGGCACTTTGTGTCAAATCCAGCAATCCTGAATTCGATTCCCAGCCTGGGCTATCGGTGATAGTTCTCTGAAGTGGCCTGGGCCTTCCCTAACATCAGCACTGGGGAGACAAAGGCGGCTTGGTGTGGTTCCGGCCACAACACTTCATTGGTGCTTGTTAACAGCACTTGCCCTAACTGCCTTAGGCAGGCCACATGGGGGTGCTGCTAAATCTTTGTCTTTGTGTGTCTCTGTAACGCAGCGATTTGGGGCAGGGGTTTGCGAATTCTCTCGTGGCTTCATGGTCCGCTCGTCTTGGCCTCTGTCTGCGGCACATGGTGGCATTTCAGAATGAATCCCATCGGTTTTACCTGGGCCAACAAGTTTATTTGTCAGCGCTGCTGTCCTATAATTGCTCCGTGTGGTGATGGGGTCCCCCGGTTTTTCCCTCCACGTTTAGAATCAACATCACGCATTTAAGAGTATTTGGCAGCCGTAGATTTCCACACGACGATAAGCCACTTCGTTGAGCTATCATTTGTGAGAGCCAGGTCGCTTCTGAAAAAGAGCTACATAGCTTGGTGTGCCTTACCTGGTAATACAAAATAAAATAAAAAATAAAAATATATTTTATAGTCATTACAAAAATCCAATATTTTTTTGGACTTGTGGTGCAGAGAGGCACGTGAATTCCTTCGCTCCCATCGCGCCCTCCCTCTGCACGTGTGTACGTATCCCGTGGGAGCAGGGTCCGTTTTTAAAAGTAGAATCCAACGGGAAGGATGAATGCACGCACACCCTGCCTCTGGGTAACTGCCCGTGTGAGGGGAAGAATTCGTAATTGTTTGGACAGTTTAATGACGGCTCTTAAAAGTAAACATTGGGCCCTCCTGCCTCGGGCACCCCGGAATCCCCAGATTCGCTTCTCCGTTACGGCGCAACGGAGAATATCAATGCAGTCAGAGCATATTTTGCAGAATGTATGGATTTTGGAGCGGTGGAGTATTTGGTCGCGTGTGAAATTGTAGGTCAAAGAGGACATTGCTTAAAAATAACGGTGCCTTTACAATAACGTCGGTGGAATTTTACTGCTTGTGCATGCTCTTTCCCTGTCAGGACAATAACAAGTCTTGATTGCTCATCAACGCATTATGGAATCCTCAAACCTCTTTGTTTCACATGGTCCGGCTGTTAGGTTGTTTGGACCATCCCTTTTAAGTGTTTTTTTTTTTCATGAGTTGGAGAAAACCACTACGTGATCTAATAATACTTGCACTCTGGATAGGCAGATCCGCTTACCTTCCAGACCCAGAGTCGAATGCAATTGTAAATGTGTTGTTCGCAATTAATTGAAATCACATTGTGACCTGTAATTGCGGCTAATACTGCTTTCCCTGAGTACTACATTCTGTCCTGCCACTCGTTGGCACTTATTTTGCCGTGTAGATCTGTCCGTCTTCTATGTTCATCCGTATGTTGAACTTCTTTCGCACCGTACGGAGCCTACCGTGCTAATTGGAGGTCTTGGTCGCAGCGCGATCCACAAACCCGGCATCCTCGGGCAGCAGGATTGCGGATAACGAGCGCGCAGTGCCCCCGTGTCCAAAGTCAATTGCCCTCTACCAGCACGGAGCGGGCGAAGGTCGCGTTGTACGTGCGTACCTTGAACTTATTTCCCACCGTACGTAGCCAACCGTGCATATCGGAGGTGCGGGGGAAGGACAACAAACTAAACACGAAAAGCAGTTCTAAAGAATTTTCGATTTAAAGCTTTCGTGACTGCAGGGATTCATCTTCTTGGTTCTTTCGGTAAAGTCACGTAGAAGGGAAGTAATAAAATAATAAAAATAAAACATAATAAAATAATTCTCACGACGTTTCGGCCACCGGAAGCCAATGCAGCTCTCTCGACAGATCTGTTCTCCACCTGAGGACGGCTGCTTGCATTGTGGCCGAAACGTCGTGAGAATTATTTTATTATGTTTTATTTTTATTGTTTTATTATTTTCCTTCTAAGTGACTTTACCGAAAGAACCAAGAAGACAGTTCTAAAGAAGTTAGTTTTCAATCTAGATTTAAAAGTGTGTGCCTCCCAGTGGCTTTCTAATATCGGAAGGAAGAGCGTTCCAGACGGCCGCAGAAGCGCATCTGAAAGCGCACACGATGCGATGACGGTTAGCCAAAATCCGCTGCTGCGCGGAGCATGACCGGAGATCACGTGATGGTTTACGTTCCTCGACGAGATCATGAAGGTTCATTTGCGGCAAGCACTTTGTGTGCAATGCAGCTCGTCGAGCACCGGACAGACACAGTCGGATCTTGCGTTTGTGGCGGCTTAGGGCGGCGATGGTGGCCGACGTTTGCCGCTGGTGCTCTCGGGGCAGGCATGGGCCGTGAGACGGATCGCCATTCCCTCCTACGCGCAACGCCGGTGGCTGTGCTATGGCCACGCTCGCGCCGTCGCTTCCTCCTCCTCCTCCCTAATTGTGTTTGTGTGTTATTTTTATCAGATGGAGAAAATTGTTGACATTCATGGGGCCGCATGCGGGAGTTTGCCGGATGGTGACTAATGGCGTAGTTGTCTTTTCGGTGCAATTTAATTTGCTCGAAACGGAAAATAAAGCCATTCGTCTGAAGGGCATTGTCGTAAAAACGTGGCAGCGAGAAAGAAAAATACGGACCTGCCGGCGCCGCAACACCTATTCCTAAACTTTAATGAGCGCCGTTAATCTGACGAACGAACCGAGCATCGAAGTAATTTTAGATTGCGTAATTGTTTTTGTAACTTTGGCCCTTTTTAGCAATTATCGTTTAGGGCTGTTAGTGTTAAGGAGCGAGGGCACGGATGATTTTTAAACATTGCATTTTAATAAGTTGAAGCGGCTGATGGACCCCTTGTTGGCCTTAGCGACATCATCCTTCGTGTGTCTATTTCAAAAAACGCTTTAAACTATTTTGGTTCTTGTTTTTTTCCTCCTTTATTTGAAATATTGTTTCTTGTCAGTCTAACAAAAATGCACAGACGCATCAGAGTACACAAAGCGATACATTATCTAAGTCTAATCACGGTTGTTTTTATCTTTCAATATCGCTATCACTTTCATTTATAGAACGTATACATTCCTGTCATCTGTCACTGTTATCTGCCTCATCTGCTGCATCGCACCGCTACCCAATCATTTATCTCGTCCGTTTCATCTGAAAGCAACGGATTAAACCTCGACGCAATTCCACCGCGCGGAGGAACGCGGCGGTTCACCGAGCGGGGTGGGGGGGGTTCGCTGTGCGAGGAAGAAGCACGCAAAACCACGGGCGACGAGCAGACCGACGCTTTTTTTCACGCCTCCCCCCTTCCCCGTGAGATTTCAGGTCAAACGGTGCGGGCGGTGCGCCCAGTCGGGGAACGTGATGTTCGTTCAAGACCCATGGCAAACGTTGCCTCTCCCAAGGAGCGATGTTTTGCTTGTCCATCTCTCCGCGGCTGTTGCCGACGACTGTTCTGTCGTCCGTGCTGCGTGCAACCGCCAACACTCCGTTCTGCTTCGTTCTCTCACACTGCTCCCCCATCGTCTCTTCTTCACCCAAGCTCCTAAAACCTTGCTCGATTGAAGAAAAGTTGAAACTCTCATCCGTGATTATACGATTGTTAGCGCTGCTGCGCTATGAACCCAATGAACCCCAGCTCGATTCCCTGCCACGGCTAATATCGGCGGTGAGTGATGTCACAACCAGTCTGGCCCCCTCCCCCTGCCTTCACTGACCCACAATGCCCAGCGTGGTGAAGTACGATCAAAATCCCCTGCGACCCACGTCACGTGGGGAGACCTTCATCCACTGGCCGATTGAGAATCGCTGGAATTGATCTATTCGATTGAATCCATGATAATGTTTGACACTGGCTGCTTGACATTTTGAGCCGATTTGGGCCTTTTGGGCCCTGTTGCTCGGCAACTGTGGAACTAAGCGTGCCACGGCGCCCCCCACTTGTTGCTCGAGTGCGCGAGCAGCCTGCCGCGTGACCTCGCGTGCTCACGACGGGATCGGCCGCCCGCTCTCGTCCGTCAAGAGTGCGGGCCGCAGCTGCCGCCGCCGCCACCACCGACCTGGTTTTGCCGAATGGGTTTAACGCTCGCCAGCACGGGCGCTGCACAGGGCTGTCGGCTAAAAACCCGGGGCTATGCGATCCACCAGACCGGGGTGCTTCCCCCCCCCCCCGCCTTCCCTGCTCCACCATCTGCGTCTCAGCAGCACCATGGGTTGGGTTGCAGGTCACATCTGTTTGTCCGGCGCTCGCAGCAGTGGCGCTAAGCACCTCCGATTAGCGCGGTTGGCTACGTTACGGTGCGAAGGAAGTTCCAAACGAGCGGGGGCGCAGACGCCGTAGATGTTGTGGGTGTCCGGTTACCCCCAACGTTTTTACATGTGGCTCCTTAGACTTGTGGTGGTTGTGCTGCTGCTGCTGTTGCTGCTGCGTTATGGATTTGTGAATAGCAATGAAAAAAAGCGATGTTTAAGCTTGAAAACCACACGACGACTTCAGGTGAGGCTGAATGATTTGTTGCTGTGGTTTACAAATTACGTAGAGGCGGATCTAGGATCCTCCCATGGGGGGTATGTCCGGAAATGCCAAGCTCTTTAATTTATTCTCTCCAGTAAATATCAATAAAATACTGATTTTCGTGGTCTCAATTGTGGGGTAATCGTGACCCCCACCCCCTGCCGCCTCCCCCCCTCCCCAACCTTGGTGTCCGTGTCAAGGGACAGAAGATTGTCCGACTCCACCCCCCCCGCCTCTCCCACACATCCGCTCCCCTCTGAAATGAACGGCAGCTCGTTCGGATGGTTGAGGGTAGAAGGGAGGAGGAGGAGGAGGCACGGGGTGTGGCGGTGGCTGTCTCGGGAGACTTAACGAGTCAATATTCCGGTTGGCGGGACTTGACAGTTCAGCGATTCCAATTAACGCGACTCTTTGGGCAGTGGGGAGCGGTAGTGTAGCGGTTAGCGCGCTGCGCTATGAACCTGGCGACCCGGGTTCGATTCCCGCTCATGGCTAACACAAGTGACGATTATCTGAACCGGTCCTGGGCCTCCCCTAGGTCGACTCAGCCTTAAATGAGTTCCTGGTGCGGTGTGTAAACATCGCCACTGGGGAGACAAAGGCGGTCGGGCGTGGTGCTGGCCACCTACCCCCTCGTGTACCGTTCCGGCCTTCATAGGTGCTCGCTAACAGCACTTGCCCCTACAGTCTGTTAAGGCTATACGGGGGATCTTTGTCTTTGTTAATGGGCAGTGCAGTCGGCACGGCAGTCGTCTTGTGCCGGATTTTGGGAGCCGGCTGAGCCGATGCAGGTGCGAGTGTTCAACGCCTTTTGCTCACCCAGCCGATTCCTCCCTCTCCTCCTCCTCCAAATCATCCTCCTCCCTCCTCCTCTCCTCTGTTGGCTTCACTGTCGTCTGCCTCCCACTCGCACACCTAATCTCCGTGATAACAAACCCTCCACAATTAATATTTAGCTCTTTTCCTCCCGATGCCTAATCTCACGAAAATAGCGATTGTTGTCTGCTTACAAATGGCGTCTTTTTTTATTCAAGGCTATAAGTGCAATGGAATTGAGTTTTTGGTTGTCATAAAAAAAGACCTTGTTAGAAATGTGATTTTTCTAATGTGGATAGTAATTATTTTTTCCAGTGTTTATATATGAACTGCACATCCACGCTTTCAATACGCTCCGCTGTCAAATCGGCCATAATGGATGAGCTAACTAAGCAGTTAAACTCTCTTGGTAGAAATTTTAAATTGGTAAACTTTTGCAGTTTGTAATCAAGAACAGTCACTTTTTCATACAAATGCGTTCACTTCCACGATAACGGAATTGGGATGTGGCATGCCGAACCCAATGATCACGCAATACGGCATAAGCAGTTTCTAAATTTCGTTACATTAGCCAGTTTGTGCGATGCATACCCGAATTTATAAAATGTTTGCACGGGGCTTATAATTGTGCTTCCTTGAAATTATCCAGGGTTATATATAAAGTCATTAACGTATCTAGCACTGACGGCTTGAGAGGCAATGCATGTTGTCAAATTAATCTTTTTAAATCCTTTATATTAAGTTCACTTGCTTGCTTGCTTGCTTACGACCGTGCAAATTTTTCGGTCGTTTTTTAACACACTTCCCGTGATACAATCGAGCTGACATTTTGCACACAGACTCATTGTGCGTGACAATTAATTTTCGTGAAATTTTTTTCCCAAAATTTTACACTGTTTAAGGAATTTTTTTAAATATTTAATTACCAATTGCTTAATGGTGGCAGACAATCATATGACCCATAGGTGGCAGCCATCTCAAGCCAGAGGACGAGAGGACTCAAGCCCCCACGCATATAAAGGATTTATAGTGAAAAACTTTGTTTTTACGGGTTATTTTTTTTTCATATGGAGAGAGACAGAACATAATGTCTGTTTCCTTTTACCTATAATGCTGCACAGCAACGCATACACAATGAGCTTGTGTTCGGAATTGCGTTCAACTTCCAATGGTCTCCCATTGTTTATACGCAGTGCTCTTGTCAATAACATCTGTTAATCCAGCCGCATTTGTTGATCAAACCTGACTCTGCTGATTAAACCCTTAAGGGCAAAGCCAGTCCAGAGTTTGCTTACTTAAACAAATGGCAGCTTCATAATATTGGTCTGAAAAAGCCAACGTAGGCCAGGCGATACTACGAAATGTTTTTAATTTGAACTGTAGAACGGGTCGAGAGATGCAATGGAGCTGTGCAAACATTTGCCTCCTTCCCGGCGGAGTGATGATCGTTGCATTTCCCCATCAGCAGCCGGAGGAGAGCTGCCTGCTTGGCCTGTCCAGGAGAGAATGGAGATTCTAATCGCACAAATGAGTAGAGGCAGCGATTCCGCGACTGAACCCCATCTCCCTGAGAGTATTGTTTATCCCCCCCTCTCCCTAACTCCCAAGAGCCTGAACGTTAAATAAATGTAATTGACCTTCCACATTCTGGGGGGGGGGGCACGTCCGCCACGCAGATTGTGATGGGATATTTACCCCCCCGCCTCCCCCACAATTTGTTGAAAAAGTGTCCTGTGTGTGGCAGTTTGAGAAATCCAGTGGTTTATCGCGCGGCGACTGCTGTCTGAACTGCTTTCTTTTTTTAGTACGACGCATGTCGTGCTCCCGCGATGTTAATGCTTATCGCACCAGACTTGCAATCCTCGGGGTTCGATTCCGTACCCCCCCCACCCCACAGCGCCGCAGTAGGGGCAATGTTTTGAGTTCCTTAAAAATCCCACGCTACCCCTCGTGTGCCGTGCCGGCCTTCATAGATGCGCTCGCTCGCAGCACTTGCCCCCAGCAGCATGCCACAAAGGCTCTTAGGGGGATCTTTGTCTTTGTGTGTGTGTGTGAGCGATTGAGAAGGCTGTTGATCCAGGAGAGACCGAACCTGGCTGCTATTGCATTAAGGATGGCCTTGATTGAGTCAATTAAGAGGCGTGTGTGTGTTTTGTCGGCTTGGAGTTGCTCCCATAGGCTCCGGGCGACAAGGGGAGACGATGACCGACGTCCACTCAGTGGTTTTTTGGGGGGTTGTGACCAACGGAGTGATTGTGCGCGCCGACGAGTTCAATTACCTTTCGGTGGGAGCCATCGGTCAATCGGCGAAGGCAAACACAATTAAACTCGGAGCTCCCGTGAATAGGGGAAAACACGCCTGCAGGACTGGGCCAGATGCGGGCCACCGTCAATTGATTCGTAATAACTGCGGCGTCCTACATCCCGATCCTCGCTGGTGACCGAGGTACAGGCGGGTTTGTAAAGAGCTCGGATGTGGGAACGTCTGTGTAAAGTGACAGACGGTCATGCGAGACTAAGTTACTGGGCTGCTTTAGACTTGGGGGGGGGGGGGGGGGCGAATGTGTGTGAAACTAAGAATATATTGCCGTGTCAAAAGGGTCATAGTTATGAGCGTTTATATAAGAATAGGTTTTACCCTTTCTGGCAATAAAACAGGTGTTAAGATGTAAAAACACCAAACTGAAACCTTATACAAGGAATCATGTCTGCATTAACCACAAAACTTTAAAGCTTTCGTGACTGCAGGGATTCATATTCTTGGTTCTTTCGGTAAGGTCACGTAGAAGGGAAATAATAAAATAATACAAATATTAAACAATACAAATTCACACCTGATGATGATTGCTTGTGTTGCAGTCGAAACGTCGTGATAATTTTTTTGTTTTATATTTGTATTATTTTATTATTTCCCGTTTACGTGACTTTACCGAAAGAACCAAGAATATAAAAAACGTACTCTGATAGTATATGCATTGTCTTTGAAACTGATTGGTCTACACCAGAGACGGCTTTCTCTAGAGCCTCGTCTCAGTGTTAGACCAGAGGACGCCAAAAGGCGGACAGCACAAAGACAATGCCACTATCAGCACATTGAGAGCTCGGGGTGAGCAGCTACATCATGGGGCCTCCTATCCTTTTGTTCTTTCGGTCAAGTCACGTAGATAGAAAAATACAAATAAAGTCACTAATGTAGACTGTAGCCTGGTTCTTAATCGGAGTGATTGTGCTGGAAATCTCTAATATGGACTGTAGCCTGGTTATTAAGTTTGGTGAGTGTACTGGCAGTCTATAATGTAGACTATAGCAATGGTTATTAAGCTGGGTGAGTGTACTGGCAGTCTATAATGTCGACTGTAGCCTGGTTATTAAGCTGGGTGAGTGTACTGGCAGTCTATAATGTAGACTATAGTGATGGTTATTAAGCTGGGTGAGTGTACTGGCAGTCTATAATGTAGACTGTAGCCTGGTTATTAAGCTGGGTGAGTGTACTGGCAGTCTATGATGTCGACTGTAGCCTGGTTATTAAGCTGGGTGAGTGTACTGGCAGTCTATGATGTCGACTGTAGCCTGGTTATTAAGCTGGGTGAGTGTACTGGCAGTCTATGATGTCGACTGTAGCCTGGTTATTAAGCTGGGTGAGTGTACTGGCAGTCTATAATGTCGACTGTAGCCTGGTTATTAAGCTGGGTGAGTGTACTGGCAGTCTATGATGTCGACTGTAGCCTGGTTATTAAGCTGGGTGAGTGTACTGGCAGTCTATAATGTCGACTGTAGCCTGGTTATTAAGCTGGGTGAGTGTACTGGCAGTCTATGATGTCGACTGTAGCCTGGTTATTAAGCTGGGTGAGTGTACTGCCAGTGTATAATGTAGACTGTAGCCTGGTTCTTAACCTCTCTTTAGTTTGCATGTTCACCACAAGTATATGTGCTTAATGCAGACATGATTCCTTGGCAAAAGGTTTCAGTTTGGTGCTTTAACATCTTAACACAACTGTTTTATTGCCAGAAAGGGTAAAACCTACTCTCATATTTTGATATACTGGCAAAGAGAGGTCCCATTTTGTGAGCATCTATAGACAACGTTCTGCTGCGGTTCGTGATTGCAACGCCGTTGGGAGTGTAGCCTTCGTCGCCCCGGCCTCCGCTGTCACTGCTTCTGTTGAGCTGGCCGAGGGTCGAGACGTCTCTGGCAATCGGGGAATCATTGGTGAGAAATAAGTCGGTTTGATCTCGAATCTCTCTGCTTGGGAACATCGGTGTCCATTTTCTCGACGCCACCTGTGTTGGGGATCGTTGTATTCCTGTCCCCGTTAGCGGCAAACCCTTGATTGGCATTCTCCACTCCCGTTGCTCACGCCTGTGCCAACTCAATCAATCTTCCTCTTTGTCTCTGTACCCCGCACCTCTCTTTGCGCTGAAGTGACCCATTGCAGCTGTCTTTTGCCCTCATTCAGTTTCTTCACGCATCTGGAATCTGCTTCCTACATCTGCATGGTTTTGTTTCCTGGAGCGTCAGCTGTAATTGTCCTTAATTCAAAGCGGTTTCAGAGCTTTAATATGCTCTTTAATCCTAAAATTCTATGTTTGATTCCGGACAGAGAGGGAGAGACTTAAGAACGACCGCTCGTCCATAATTGCTGTCATCTTTCCCCCCTGTGTTGGAAATGATTACCACCGTTTAAAAGAACATGTGTGGAGTTCCGTCCTTTTCTCATCACCTGGTTGACTCCTGCTGTGTTCCAATTTATTTTTCTCGGTCCTGTCCCCCTGGCTTGATGAGGTTTGATTTGCTCGTAGAAAAAATAAATAATCTTCTTTGTTGTACCCAGGGCCGGATTAAGATTGTGTCGGCCTCAAGGCTAGAGGTACTGTGAGGCCCCCAGCAATATTTTCAAAAGTTAAGGAAAAATTTAATTTTTTTTTACAAGGCTAACAACAACTAAAATTCAGCATTCACAAGTGAAATAACTTTTCAATCTTGATTTGAATAACTTTTCACTTAATCTCTGGAGGTCCCTCCAGCTGGCATGGCCCCTGGCTGCAGCCCCTAAAGTCACGTGCCTTGATCAGGCCCTGGTGGCACCCAAAGATATTTACCGTCCCCTGCTCCTTCATCAGCGGGGTACTTTATTCCAGCTGGAGCTGTCAAGGAATGAGTAACGTAGTTACATTGCCTCGCTCTCACGTATTGATCAGCAATAACGTGGGAGCTGACGAAGGGAAAGGAAGGAAACATGAAAAAGCGCACAAAGAAGCATGAAGAGGTGCATGCTAACAATGACAAGTAGATTTCAGCAAGAGGAACACGTAATGTATGACTTACAGTTAGTAGCTCAGCTTATTGGAGAGTATATTTAGCATATTGATGATATTGATGTAGTTTATATTTTAGTTTTTTACGTGGTGGTTTGCTGCTGCAGCTCCTTACTATTAAAAAATTCCTTCCCTTTATTACTGCTAACCCTTCCTCCTCCCTTTGTTGCTGCTAATCCTACATAATGCACGGGCATAATATGACTTTGAGACCCCCCCACCTCCTACGCATTCCACAAGTAGTGACTAATCCCATATCTGCATTTACCATAAATATGCTAAATTCCTTTGTATATATGCAAATTCCTTTGTCAAGGCGCCCGTCCTCCCCTAACCCAGCTAAAATATACGCTGCCAAGTTTGGTGGTGCTCATTCAGACGCTGTCTATCCGACAGACCTGTTCTTCACCTGAGGACGGCTGCTTGCGTTGCAGGCCGAATCGTCATGAGAATTGTATTTTATTATGTTTTATTTTTATTATTTTATTATTTCCCTTCTATGTGACTTTACCGAAAGCAACCAAGAAGATGAATCCCTGCAGTCACGAAAGCTTTAAATCGAAATAAAAGGAACACGTGGCTTAGAGAATATCGTATTGACTGACGTGTTCGGCCCAAGCGCGCCTGGCAGAACATGCCAATCAGTCGGATGTTTGGAATTTCACCTAATGGCAGAAAGCGGAGCGCGTATCGGAGAACACATGCAAATTAGATTGATAATGTAGCTGATGAACGAGGCTGGTCGCAGAATGGCGGCCAAAAGTCGGGAACAGCGCCAGGGAGGACGTCCACGGCGGAGACGTGAGTGAGTGAGTTGGTGAGTGGTGGGTGAGTGGTGGGTGAGTTGGGTGAGTGAGTGAGTTGTGGGTGAGTTGGTGAGTGCGCGAGTGTGTGTGTGAGTGTGTGTGAGTGTGTGTGTGCATGATGGCTGCCCAGCCACCGCATGCCTAAACAGCTTTTGTTCGGCCGGATCGAGGGGGCTAGACGGGCGCGGCACGGGCTGGAGAAGAGATGGAGTGATGTGGTACAGGAGGACGTGGAGCTGAGTGGACTTGCCGATGACTGGTACCAGCGGTGTCAAGATCGGCCTCAGTGGAGGAGGCTCGTGAAGGACGCTACTGGGCAGTTGGAGGCAGTCGCCCTCCAACAACAACGGAGGGCGGAGGAGCGACGCTCACAACAACGAGCAGAGCGCCGGGTGGCTAAAGCACAGCAAGTTGGTATAGTAGGGGGCACAGGTGGTGCATCAGCCAGTCATCTCGGTCATCTCGGTCAGTCGACCCATGGCACCTGGGTCTGCCCCGTGACCTCCTGCCAGCGGGCGTTCGACACTTCACGTGGCCTCAAGGTGCACTTGGCCTGGCACAAGCATCGTGGTGACGTCACCGCCACTTAGTGGCGAATGGCGGTTGTTGTTGTTGTTGTGTGCATGAGTGTGTGCATTGTGGCGTCGCAGGACTGTGAGGCACGATGTTGATCACGTGAGGAGGTCTTCGTCCAGCTGTGACGTCATCACGGCTGACGATGATGACGACGACGACGTCAATAACAAAGTCGCCATAATGGAGGGCGGCTTCACGATACGGCGGTGTTCGATCTGAACGCTGTCGCCGGCGCCTCCGCCGGCTCCGGTGCATGCGGTGCATGCGGTGCATGCGGTGCCTCCCGACCGCTCGTTAGCGTCGTGCCCGTTGGCATTCGTTCACACCGGCTCCAGGGCAACTGCTGCGCTTTCTTTAATTGTTTTTCTGCTTGGCCCCCCCCCTCCCTCGACAATTAAATTGACGCGCTTCAACGCACACGCTCGAATAACAGGCGGAACTTATTATTGTATTGTTTTTTTTTCCTCTCCCGCGTGGCAGCGTTTTACTTTGATTTTCTGTGTGCGCCACCGCTGCTGCCGTGGTTTGCTTGCGAGCCCGACCTGGAGGCTAAATAACGCCTTCTCGCCTCCGAGTGTTGGTTTCACATTAAAGCCCAGATTTGCCGCTATTGGGGTTCAAGGGCACCGCCGGCTCCGTGTGGTTATTCAGGGCTTGCCTCGGCTTAGCGAGGCCTGCAAGATGTTGTTCTTCCTCTATCAGATGCAAAGCGGAGGGGTTTTTTTCCCCTTCCTTTATTGGTAATTCTTATCAGACCCCGTGGTGTGAAATGTTGTCTCCAACTTTTAACCATTCGGTCTCTCTGGCCTTTCTTCTAATGTGCTATGAATAGAAGGGCCATTTACCCGGATTGTCACCTCTTATATATTTCCTTCTAAAGCTATTGTCGACGTGGTAGCAGCATCATCATCATCGTCATCAAATTATTAACTTGTTTTAAGTTATAGAAAGCAACGGTGCAGAGCGGTGGCGCAGCAGTTGTGCTGAACAACGAAACCATAAAGGAAAACCGATTCACAGTTGATTTTTTGAGTTTGGCCACGCAAATGATTTGACCAAATTCTTTGGCCTGAAAAGCTCCACCACCTGACACAGCCAATGGGATTAAATGGTCGCGTGCACGAATGCTTAACGTGTCAATCTTTTTATTTCGGCAAACTCCGTTGAGATGAAGGAAAAGTCTTGAATCCCAAAACTTGGCAATTAGTTACAATGTTTTGCAAGAATCTCACGAAGCGTAGTATTGGCTCCGATATATTGGCTGTGAAAGCCCATGTGTTCGTTCAATAAGTAAACTGTCGCATGTGGGAATACATGCTGCTGGTAAGCGTAAATCTGGAAAGCCAGTAGAGTGAAATTCGTATTGTGTTTGTGGTGTTTGTTTTGTGACCCCAGCAGCGCATGTTAGGGTTTGTGCATTTGAATATTGCGCTTGCTGAATCGTATTTTGCATCACGGCGCTTGTGGAGTTTGTGTTTCATTTAGCTTGTGGCTCTCGGAGACCGTTACATGCCAAGAGCGCTCTTGAGACAAGAAGAGGGGATGCATTGGCAATAGGTTCAAACGAGTGTGTTCTCTTACTACGCGTGCGCACAGCAATTCTGGGTGCCCAGGACGGCGAATATCAGAGACGGGAACTTTGCTCACTCAATTTTGGTAACTGCCTTTGTTGCAGCTCATCGACGCAAAGCTTTCCACGTCGTCAATTTAATAGCTTACCGGCCCCTATGTCAATCCACCCAGGGTTTGTCTTGATCCCCGACAGGCATGCCGAAATATGCCTTGTAGGCCTCACACATTTTAGCAGAGAGTACTTTTTCGCTCTTGTCTTGATAAATTGGCCGTAGACATATAAAAATGCGTCTGCCGAATGCTTGCAGCTGTACGAAGGCCCTCCCACGCCGAGTCGGCTCACGGAGATTGTTTGACCATACTTCACCACGACGGTCACCATAGGGTTGGTGAATGGGGGGGGGGAGGAGGACGCCACGGCAGGGTCAGATGCTGCCTGCCACTGATGTTAGCCGTGCGGCTGGGCATTGAGATCAGGCCACCGCTGTGTTCCTAGCACAGCTTGCTGCTATCCGCTGCACCGCGGCTCCCACATCATTGAACGCCGACCTCGTAAATTGAAATGCGCAACTCGCACGGACGTTAACTTGGACGCGGGCGCCGCTTACGTAACTAAAAAAAATGGATTTTGTTCAGAAAAATTGTTTTGAGTGGCATTCAAGGTAATTGCTTCGTGCACTTACCCCCCCCCCGCCCCCCAGCGGTTTTGAACGCCGGGTGTAAGCGCCAGCTCCTGGTAAGAACGCGGTGGCACACAGCTTTTGGGGCAACCGGGGTAAAGGTTTCCATTTGAACGTTTCATTTCCGGAACCGAGCGCACCTTTCCGCAGATTTTGCCTCTTGGCTCCCCCCCCGGTGCGTGTTACACCTCGCAACTGTGTTCACGCGTGGATGTGGACCGGCGGCAGTGGCCAATTTCACGCGTGAAGTGTAACTGCCGCTTGCTAATGAGCCGACCCCCCCCACCCCGTAACCCGCAGCATGTTTTTATTCCGTTGCCCGTGACCCGTCTCCGAGCCCCCGCTCCCCCTGAGCAGCGTAGCGTAACGTTGTTCGTTGTTCATTGAGAATTCAGCCCAACATTAAATGTCCACGTGGGAGGATTTCGCATTTTTTTTTTTACTTCCAGGCAGTACCGTGGTACTGTTGAATAAGTTAGCGCTGTTTTTTTTTTTCCCCCAAAAGAGGCAGTCGGGTTCCTCTGATGTCAGAGAGCATCGGGGCCAGCACCGCTGAGACCACCGGGGTTTAAATTCTAGTTTCAAGCCACCCATGGATGAGCTGCGTGACCAGGTGATTAAGTGTAGTGAGGTGATGGTCTAAGGTAAATTTCGAAATATCACTGTCCTGGTCACAAAAGCAAAGTTTGTGGGGAATAATAGCCATTTTCTGTACTTCTGAGGCATAAGCAATTAGGAAACAACACTTACTACCCAAACCAAGAAAAAGAATGTGTTACACAGTGTTGTCATCATGAAAACGCAACTGCCATATCCTTTTCCGTTAACCTGTGTTGGAGATGCATATAGACAACATACAGAGGATTGCAATAATATTCATCACTTTATTGAGCAGCGGCTTGTTTTGTGTGGAACGCTTGACCGTTTGGAATATCGGGGTTCCACTGGTGGCGAGATGTTAACTACCTCGCCTGGTATACAGGAAGTCGAACGTTCTATCCAGACCCTAACGCCTGCTGCATATTTTGAGTTTGCGTGTCTCTCCTCATGGTCGCGTGGATTTTTCTCTGGGTCCTTTCGGTTTTCCCCTCCACATTTAGAATCAACATGCCTTCGGAGTGTTTTTTCTGCTATTACTTGCCACATGGTAAGCCACTTCGTTGAGCAACACAGCTTCATGGGCCTTACCTGGTAAAATAACAAAAAATTGTTGAGATCGCTGGAGTACAAAAGCAGTGAATGTGTGCCATTCAGATTCTGTCTTTCCGACAGACCTGTTCTTCATCTGAGGACGACTGCTTGCGTGGTGTCCTGAAACGTCGTGAGAATGATTTTATTGTTTTATTTTTTTTATTTTATTATTTCCCTTCTACGTGACTTTACAGAAAGAACCAATAAGATGAATCCCTGCAGTCACGAAAGCTTTAAATCGAAAAAATTCAGTGAATGTGTGTTTAAATTCTCCTATTTAAGGAGGTGTCCTCACATTAAGTCGCCTATCTTTTCCACTATAACATTTTTTTTCAATACGCTTGTTTACCCAGAAAAGCCTAGTTTTCTTTTTAATGAGGGTCCTGCCAAGTTTTTGTAGTTGGAGGGGAGGTGACGGTTGCTCTAAAATACAATGCAAGTAATATAAATAATAACAACTGCTATTTCAGTTTCTACATTTGCGGCACATGGCGTAGCACCTGGCAGTGGCTGCAGGAGTGACGTGGATTCATTGCGTAAGACGTAACGCAAATCGAAAACGCGTCCATTTCCGCACGCTCGCAGGTAATCCGACGTCTTGTGAGCTTAAAAATCCTATAGCGATGAACTGATGCGTCGTTCCACCCCCGGGGCCATGACTGTACTGTTCGTCTTCCCGTCTATGATCTCTTCTTTACCTACCCCTCCCCGCCCCGCACCCCCCACAGCCATCTCATATCGCACAAAGCTCTGAGATTAATCATTATTATATATATTTATAATAATCCTCTACATGACCTGTGTAATTGTGCCGCGTTGTCTCTCACATCTTTTTCGCAGAAAAATGCCAAGGGGCATGAGATGATCGATTTGGTCTGTGACCACCTCAACCTTCTCGAGAAGGACTACTTTGGGCTGGCCTACAGGGACTCCAGTGAGCAGAAGGTAACAGCAGGGAAGCCAGCCAAACCCGAGGTGATGGAACGAAAGCAGAGAACGCCCTTTTCCTTGCACCTAACACTAACACTCATCACAAGCAACACGTTTGTTGACACCCACCGCGTGACTGTCCTGCACTCTCTCGCTCGCTCACACACCCACGCGCAGACGCACTAAAGTATAATTTGACATTATTGCAATGTATTATGCGTGTTAAACTTCTTTAGCACCGTACGTAGCCAACCGCGACATTTCTAATTAAAGCTGTATTATCAGCACTCGTGTACGATTTACACTCTTTTGTCACCGTATTATTTGTTGGCCGATGATGTATAACTTGTTTTTTTATTCCACGTGACCGTGAAAGCTAAGTTTGTGATTAATATTCGGGGTTGCTGCCACTGTCTGACGTGGCAAGCGCAGTGGACTTGCAATCCCAGAGGTCCCCGGTTGAATTCGATCTCCAGGCACGGCAGTTTGTTAAATCAGTTTAGATCAGCGGTCCCCAACCTTTTTGGCACCAGGGACCGGTTTCATGGAAGACATTTTTTTCAAAGAAGCTATCCAGCGACGTTTGTATTTTTTACTCATTTTGGCTACTAGGGGTTAGCAGCTTGTGGGTTTACCAAAACTGTGACTGAGACAAGTGCGCAGTGCGGGAAAGAAGCACGGATGGAAGTGGTAAATAATAAAATAATGGAGTTCACCTGCAGCGTCTCAGTTGATCGGCAGGTCATGTAGTCGGTGAGGTGTGGATACCCCCCCCCACCTCTTAACAAGATGTCTGGCCATCATGGGGGAGTAGGCCAAGTACCCTCTAGAGCGGGGTGCTCAGAGCTCTCTTTAGTGGAGGGCCTTCTGCCAACAGTGGCGAGAGCCAAGCAGTTTCATGGCTGTACTTTTACCGTCACCTGTTATACACATTATACTGTATGTGCACTAATGTTCTTTTTTTTTTAAGCGGACGACCTGTTCTGTTGCCAAGTATTTTTTTTATCCTATTCCCACTCAGCTTGGCTATTCTCGCGATAAATTCATGAGCAATCATTGCATGAGTAGCGTTTCCAATACAATGGAATTGGTGTGGATGGAGGGGGGCTGGGGGAGGGGGGGGCAGGGGGTTCAGGGGGGGGGGGCGGTTCAGGGGGAGGCGGGCGGTGGAGGAGGTGGTGGGATGGGTTGCTGGCTCAAAGAGTTCCAACAGCTTAAGCCATCAAAACTCGAAACATCTCTTGACTTCTTTATATGAACTTGCGAAAGTTCCTTTTTGATTTAATGCGATGTTTAAACCACCCTGGGGCAGTCCGTGCCTCAGCTTATTGTACGACCGCAATCGCCTGTGTTAAATCGGACCTGGATCTTGTGTTTGTTGATGATATAGGAAAACATTTTGGTTACCCCTGCTATGTATGGCAAGGTGATGGTTTTGATTGGATCCTCAGATGGCTCCTTCCTCACGGTTGGGGCGATGGCTTTGCGGATTGTGTAGTCAGAATATCCATGTAATTTCCATTCACTTTATTTTTTATTATAATTTTTCTATCTACGTGACTTTACCAAAAGAACCAAAGAATATGAATTCCTGCAGTCACGAAAGTTTTAAGTCAACTCTTTGCTCGTGCCAAAGCAGCGTCACGTCATTTTTTGCATCGTTGTGGAGTCAACACCGACCCCACCGGCTTTCCCATTCACCATGGGCCCTTACTTTTTAAAACACAAAGCATCGGTGTAGGACAGACGATCCGCTGTGCAGCCCAGCCCACCGCTTGAAAATCCATCGAACGAATACGTCTTCGGAAGAATTACGTTCGCTAATCGAAGGTTGCTATTGAGCTTGAATTCGTAAGAAGCAAAAACATCGGCTCCAAGACCAGACTGAACATCTTAAGAACATGCGTGTTCAGTGCAGCTTTGTATGCCTGCGAGACGTGGACATTAACAGGGCTGACAGATAACATGTTGTTGGCACTGGAAATGTATTGCTAATAGAAGGACACCACTGCATCGAAGTTGGATCCAAAGGGTGACCAACGTTAGAAGCAATAAAAATGTTTGCACGTAGAAGACGACCTGATGATGATGCAGGCAGCGATGAGAAGGAGGACTGGCACTGTTTGAACACACATGTAGGATGGACAACAACACGAACATGTGTGTGTTGTTGTTGTTCAGAAAAATGGAAGGAACCCGAAAGAGAGGAAGACATAACCAGACAATGGCTTGATGACGACATAAACGATCGGTGCCAGAAAGATGTGTGGCTCTACGTGAGCGTACTGGCACTAAAAGACAGCGAGGAAAGTGGAAACAAATAACGATGTCCAGTGGACACCTTACGGGGCTATCTGCCCATGGGATCGTGACGTCGATGATCATGTTGATAAATGATGATGTAAGAAGATGCAGAGTCCAAAAGCGCCCACGAGCAGACGCGAGAAGTGGCTTATCTTTGAACTCGGAAAAACGTTGCGACCCTTTTTTGCTGCACAACGAGGTGGGCCAAGCAACGGAGAGGCCCTGGTGTTGATGCGCCTTCAGGAAATTGAGGCGATTTGTCTCGCCTGGGCATCGTTGGCGTGGAGGAGAGTGGAGAGGGGGGGGGGCAGTGCGGTGGCGCTATTTCCAATTACAGGGCTAATAACGTTTGAGAAATTTCTCTGCAGAACCTTGCTTGCACTGTGCGGGCGAGGCCAAAATGCACCTCTAAATAATCAAGTATTGCATCATTTAGACGCCTACGGAAATTGCCTCTACGGTACTGCATATATATATTAAAAGCCAGACTTTAGCCGTCATTTTATAGTCGAAATCAATATCTTAGGTAACCTTGTTCGAAGAAGGATTTTTGTTTGCTGCTGTTGTTATTTTGCCAAATCATGGCTCCAGAGGCAAATCCACTTCTGCACTACGTTGCGGTCATGTTACGCTCGCTGCGTGTTCTTTCGCCGACTCACAAAGAAGACGTGGAAGACAAAAACGACTGATAAAATGTGGAGCCGCTTGAGAAGGACCGTGCTTGTCCACGCACGAGCGGTGAGATGAAACGTGGCCAGACCGCACTGAGCATGGTGGTGTCACAGGAGAGGGACGCCTGTGTTCAGCAGTAGATCGAGAATGGTAAATGCCTGAGAATGTAACCTTGTCGCAAAGCGATATTGAATCCAATCTCGTGGCCCTTGAAAGTAGAGATGCTGTGCTTTTATTGGCATCTACCCTGGTTGTGAATAAAGATTAAAGTACGAAAAAAAACCGTTAGAATGTTTTGGACTGTGGAGAGTTTGCATAACGCACTGACATCATTAATTGTTCTCTTTCACTGCAGAACTGGCTAGACCCTGCCAAGGAAATCAGAAAGCAGATCAGAAGTGAGTATGCCTGCAAGGATAATTAGATTGCATTATGTTGCGTGCGTGAATGTATGCTTATGTGTGTAAATGTGTTGCAGAATTAAATTGGCTCATTTTATCTGCTCTTAAAATGCATTTCTTTATTATGCCTTCGATTATAGGCAGACGGCTGGCTGTTTGCATACATTGCTTGCAGCCATTCGGATCACGGTTACTTTAAATACAGCCACTCATTCTCCCCCGGCCCCCCTGAACGCTCACCCAAGCAGCCATTAACCAGTGGTAGAACGTGTGCTAACGAGCATTACGCTGGCGCGGGTGTGTACGGCGCAACGTCCCATATCCGACCGTCGCATATCTGCCACGACCACTTAGCTCGCCACACCCAGTGTGGTGTTTCTGCGTGGGTGTAAGTGTAATCTTCCAAATTTTACCATTTTTTTAACGTACAGTCATGTATTCTTAATCTCGCACGGTGAAGCATTTTCCCATATTTTCACCGAAAACACGTTTTATATTTGTCCAGTGACCTTCTTGAGCATGTGAAGTACCGGTCATTTGCTCATAGATGTTCACAGATCCAACCTTGTTACACAGCCACCTATAGCTCGCTCTGCGGCGAGTTGGGTACGCGTCGTGGAGAACTGTCGCTGTAAACGCATCGCACAGGGACAACGGTGTGCGCATTTTGATGTTCTGATTGTTCGCGGTTGTGCTGTACTTTTAAAAAAAATATATCCTTTTGTGGATTTTTATTTAACGTTTTGTAAATGTATGCATGTTGAACTTCCTTCGCCACTGTACGTAGCCAACCGTGCAAATCGGAGGTGCTCATTATCACTCGCTGTGTCACTCCAAAGTCCACTGGCAACTAACTATCCCTCTTTCTCCCTCCCTCTCTCTTGAGACCCTTATTTAATATGTGATCAGGCTTTTCTCCGTGCGTGTTTTTTCTTCTCACGCCGGGTGCATCCTTTGGTTCACTCTCCGCGGTTGTGTGTGTGTGTGTGCGCGCGTGTGTGCGGTGAGCACACAAATTTGTGCTGCTTGCGGGATTCTCTCCTCGTTTGGCAGTCGCCCGATCCTCCGCGGCGGTGCGTGCGGCGGGCCGTTGTGAAGAAAGATTAACCATCAGCTGTGCATTATGGGTAGTAGAGTTGCGGCAGAGAGAGAGTTATGGCTGCCCTAAAACCAATTGAAATTGGTTGTTAAATTCGGAGACCCCTTTGCACGTGCCGTTAATATATATTTTTTGGGAGGAGGGAGGCGGGATATTAGTGATATTACATCGGGTATACTTTTTTTACTAAGGAAATATTACCGTGAAAATTCTTGGAAACAACCAGAGCTTTGCGACAGTTGTATCCCGTCGCATTCTGATTGAAAATTCATAACGCTTGGTTCAAGTTAATTAAATCGTCCCAGCCTGCCGCTGTCCATCCAAGCAGTGTAAATAGGCACAATGGTCAATCGGCAGGTTTACTGTGGTGGGGTAAAGTGTGGGGACTGAGACATGTCTGGCAGGAAGAGAAGAGTAGGCCAAAATACCCTCCAGAAATTCCTGGGCTGCACTTTTAGCTTTCTTTTACCTTTTACGTTGCGCTTGCATCCTATACAGTGCGTTCTTTCAAGTGGTAACTTTTGGTTATTTATTTATAGGCATGAATTTGATGTTTGCTGCATAATAATACAAACGAAAATCCCGATTTGCACGTTCAGAGGATAAACCGCAATTAGCCTCGTAGTTTTACTGAGAGCCTTACTTAAAAATGCAAGAGCTCAAAAGTATGGAGGTTAATCTCTCTAGCGAATTGCTCACAAAGCGTAATGTCTTTGGGGCGGAAAAAAAAAACTGTCCAAAATCCAAGTGGAGATCTGTAAAAGCCAACGGTTGCCTCAGGCGTTGGCTAAAACCGATCGCAAGTCAGAATTTGACTTCAGGCATAGGATGGGAATGTAATTCATGACAGTCCAGCGATGGCACTCGGTGTCAATATTAATGAAGATGTGATGCGGTTCAATCTTGATTTGAAGCTTTCGTGACTGCAGGAATCCATACTCCTTGGTTCTTTCGGTAAAGTCACGTAGGTATAAAATAAAATAAATCACGACGTTTCGGGCGCAACACAAGCGTCTTCTGCTGAGGCAGTCGACCATGCTTTCCCACCGGATGAGTACGCAACAATCCAAACGGGGGGCAGCTCTCGGTTTCTGCGGTTCGTTGCTTTCCCAGCGGCAGTCGGGCGCTTACGTTGATCTGCCCAAGATTGGCGTGTGGTGAAGTTCTGTTTTGTTTCTTGATTCGGAGCTCGGAACATTTCAGGAAAGACACTCAGAATTTCAATTGGCCTGCGAGTGCAGATGGCAACCGACGTTTATCGCCGTTGGAAACGAGAGAATTTGGCAGCAATGTTCTTTCTGCGCCGGCCTGATTGGAATACCTTATTATACTGGAGGCCCCGTTTGGCCGACGACCCTTGGAAAGGGCCGCTTTTGCCGGCGCGCGATTCTCCACTCCGAGGACACTGTCACATAAAGAAAAATTAATTGCGCTTGTGCGCTCTGATATGGTCTTGCCAAGCACTTTGCATCGTACGCGTTGTGTGGAGTGGGGGTGTGGGGGGCAACTCTGGTGGTTTGGCAGCAGCCAGGGTAGTTTGCGAGGTGAGGTTTCGGACGGAGAGAGTGCCCGCCGGCTGTGACATCCGCTGGTTATCTGCCACCGCTAATGAAACACCGCGCGATGAATTATTATTTTTCATATATTTTTTTTGGCTTGCATCTCTGGACGTGGTGCTTGGCCTGTGACCAATCATAGTTAACACAGCTGGCGTGGGCCAATTGCCGGGCTTGTGATATGGGGGACAACACTAGTCAACACACTTTTTCTGGCATGAGGTATTCCAACGGTTTTAAGGTAATTTTTGGGTGCTGATTCCAAATCTGGCATCAGTTTTTGTCTATCACATCAGGTTTTTCAATAAAAACTGCAGAAGAAAAATATTAAATAAATGTGGATATCTACATAAATTTTTATTATAAACACACTATCCTAATAATACAGCACCATATTTTAACACTAAAGCAGTCACTGACTCGCAACAACTTGCAAACATAAATGACAGAGTTAATTTAGGGTAAAATCAATGAAAATGGGGTATGCCGATAGCATAAAAATGAGATGTGATAGAGCAAATCTGAGATCAGATTTGGAATCAGCACCCTGAAATTAGTCTAAAACAGCTGCAAAAGTCCAGGCCAGAAAAAAATGTGTTTTTTTTGTTGACCGGTGCAATACTTATCTGGGACCATGGGGTTCATACATGCCATGTGCTGGCCACAGCTTTGGACACAGGGGCTCCACGTGTGGCTTAGGGGTTTTTTTACCATTTCTTTACGATGTTTATTGTACAGCTGCGTAGGTATTTTTGCACTATTGTACTGTGCATCGATCTCTGCTGGTTGTACAACGTCCAGTGCAGCCTTGAAAGCGAATCGAAGAGTCCAAACTCTGTAACTGATGAGGTTATCACAGCAGCGAGATGTTAACTACCTCGCCTGACATACAGGAGCTCATGAGTTCGATCCCGACCCTGATGCCTGGATATTTTGAGTTTTCACGTTCACTCCCCGTGGTCGCGTGGATTTTTCTCCCAGTTAACCGGGTTTTCCCTCCACATGTAGAAGCAACGTGCGTTCAGACTCTTTGGCTGCTATAAATTTCCGCACGGTGAGCCACTTCGTGGAGCTATCATTTGTGGCCAGGTCGCTTCAGAAAAAAGAGCTACACAGCTCGGTGGGCCTTTCCTTGTAAACTCATCGTAACGGAAAAATAATGTAATCTGGAAGCCTCGAAATAACGCCCAAAAATGTGTACAAAAGAATCACGAGCCTTTCGTGTGCTATGCAAAAAGCACAATCGGTTTGTGAAGCATTGTTATATTGTAGTCCATTTGATGGGTCCTAGTATGGGTGAAACCAGTCTACCGTTGTCTCTCTGTCTCACCTGCTGCCTGTCAGTTGGTCGCATTTGCTTCAATTTATTTTGATGGTAACTTCAGACAAGTGGACCGCAATGAGGTGCTTCAGGAACCGTTGATGTTTTTTTGTCGCACAGTGCACACAGGCCGAGAGAATTTGTTGGTGTTTACGATCACCTGTGTGATGTGTGCACCTAAGTGAGCGGCAGCTGGTGGATGCTGTCTTCTGTAGTGTGGATTGAAAACAAGAAATTTGGATAAAGGGTGCCAACTATTTGAAAAGTTTGCTCAGCTTATTTCGGCTTCTACGATATCTGTCTATCGTGAGACAGAATCGATGCAAATACATGGATTTGATTTGCTCTTTTGTCATCTCCAGCCCAATCACTCCCGTCCGTTCACATTTATTTAATTATTTGCCGTCAAAAATTATTAAAATCGTCAGGACTCCCAGATGGGCATTTGCCAAGCAGCTCTCTGCTGCTGATGGATATCAGCCATGTTTTGTAAACAAACTCTTGTCACCGCCTTTCCATTTCGGATGTTTCCTTGCCGAGCCTCGTTGACAGCAGCGCTGGCTCTGGGCGCGGAGTGGCCGCGGCCTTTTCAGCATGCGCGCGCTTCAGCCGCGCCGTCGATCAGTGGGAACACGTGACACTTAACGAACTTAAATTGGCGATTCGCTGGGAAACCGTGCGGTGATATTAGCTGCTCAAGACTGACCATGATTCCCCCCCCCCCCCCCGCCCTGTTTACCTGTGAGAGAACCCGCGGTCAAGATTAATGATGGGGTGGTGGCCAAGGAATGCAGTACGCCCAAGGGGATGTCCACAGAGGAGATGGAGCGATGAAATCAGTTGGTGCGCTACCGGGTGCCAGGTCGATTATTGCATCGCAGGAATGCAAAACAACGGGATGGCTTGGGCAGGCCTTCATCCAGCAGTGGATTGATCATAACCGATGGTGGTGACCCACGTGAAATACCCCGTTGTATTTTGAGCCACTTGGGATTCTTTTTTTCGTTGACGCTGCCAGCCTTTGTGCCGGACTGCACGGTCTGCACAATTTATCTTTAAATTGAATTCAGGGTGGGGTGGGGAGGGAGGGGAGGGGGAGGGGAGGGAGGGGAGGGGGCGGGAGGGGAGGGGGAGGGGAGGGAGGGGAGGGGGAGGGGAGGGAGGGGAGGGAGTGCGCTTGTGCATTTGGCGCTGACGCAGCCCCTGGCCGAGCTGCCAGCCCCTGGCCGCAGTGCTGCCTTCGCTCCGGAGCAAATGCTGTGCGGCTCACTGATGAGCAAAACCTCATTGGCTCGTCGCCATAGCAAAAACGAAGCGATCACCCATGCCTGCTGCTCGCACGGCCCTGGCATTGCGAGCACGGCAGCGGCGGCAGAGAGAGTGGCCAGTCAGTGTGCGGCAGTTTGACGGCGGCGGGCCGGTTGAGGAGGAGGGGGCGGGGTGGGGGGGCATGCATTTTGTGATCTTACCAAGCGATCGGGGTGGGTGGATTGGCAGCGGCGGCGCTGCCGTGTTGACGAGGGGAAAATGTTTGCGGCCCGCGTGCAGCGGCGCTCGAAACGAGAGCGGCGAATGGCGCGGGCACCCACAGGCGCATGTCCCCGCTCGCTCGCGTATTTGCGGAGAGGTCGCCCAATAACAGATTGCGTCTGATGCACGAGATGCAGCCCACGTTATTACCCCAGCTGGAGCCATCGAGACACGGTTGGGGGGGGGGGGGTGCAAAGCCTTTGATTCTTACACGACAGCTTTTATGTTGTCTTTTTTTTACTTTCTCCTCGCAGTGTGCCGACAACTAATTAGTCTTGTGCAGTGCCAATGTCTCGCGCAGACGTGCGTCAAGCCAAGAAATTGTTATTTACGCTCAAAATAAATAAGATAAACGTGCACGCCGTCGAAGTTAGCCATTCTCTTATCACGCAAGACTTAGCCGTAGAGACACAGTGAAATATGAAGGCACACAGCAATCTCAGTCTTCTCCTGTCATCGCAGTAGCGGACTATTTTATCACGTGATGGGCGCTGACACATTTTTCGCTCGCGTCTGAAATAAAAGCGGCAATGGCAATGTACTGCTTTTCGTCACAATTCACAGTTGACTGCTGGATTGTTTCACCATACTTCACCAAGCTGGTCATCGTGGGTTGAATGAAAGGAGGGGGGGGGGGTGGCACAGGAAAGCAGTTGAGGCATCACTCGCCACTGCTGTTAGCCGCGGCCCAGAATACGAACCAAGGTCACCGGGTTCATAGTATGGTCACCACTTAAACAATGCGCCACCACAATTTAACGTGTGAATACTTTTAGGCGTGTAACTTTTTGGCCATTGACAAGTTGTAATCATAATAATGCGTTTGGCAGCTGGTATTTCACGTCACTCAACAAATGTGTTTTTTTAAGGTAAAAAAAAAGTGTTACCTGATTGTCAAACTGCGCGAAATGAAAACATGATTCCAAGAATGGCCTCTCTTCATGCAACCTCATCAGTCCGAGGAGCAATTAATGGCAAGGAGGCAGCGTTTGCAGTGACTCACAAATAATTAGCGTCCGACCGTGCACCTCTTTCTTGGGATTTTTCCATTCGTTGTCAGCGAGCGATTATTGCCGAGCGCTTGCGTGCCCGCGATGCACATTGTGCCCTTCTTTAATTGGCGCGTTTTCTAAGCGTTATTGGACTCGTGATGTATTTTTCTGAGCAAGGGGAAAGCAGGATGACGGGGAAGGTTCACGCGCCGGTGAACGCGGGGCTGCTGGAGAACGCAGATCGGTTATTTAAACAGTCGTGCGATGAGCGGCCAGATATAAATAATGAATGTATGCAAGCGAATATTACACCGCTTTTCCCCGTCTTGTTAAATATTGTCCTTAAATTGTAATTTTAAAATGATTTGCTCGATTACCTGCCGTTAAAAAAAACTATCTCCGCAACCACATGACTCTGTCTTATTTGTTTTTAATGTCATGCTTTTTTTTTATTTTATTCAACAATGGCATATCAACTTTGATAATGCTCTAGTCTGGAAAACTAGGTTATGATTATAGGCTGGGCTCTGTTCATTACCGGTGCGCAAGGAATGAACGCAAAAATCCTAGGCGAATTTAAATATTGGGTTTCAGAAATCACAGGCTTTACAAAAAGAAAGTTGAAATACTTGGTCTTGCAGGGCTTTCATGCTGTACACGTTGATATAAATGTAATGTGCCACAGCCAGTGAACATTTAAAAGGACGGTGCTCTATATATAAAGAAATGTATAAGAAACTACTCTCATTTTCCCTCCTGAGATTGATTATATGAAGACATTAAAGTCTGCCTTAATTTGGAATACCATTCCTCCTGCTGCCTTGGTGCTTTCGCGGTTGTGTCGGTGTGGTGTGCTGCTCGTCTTGTTGTCCAACGTTTTGCTCCACGTGCTGTCGGGTTGTACCGCGTGACGTACGGCACGGTGTCCCAACGTTTCACGCAAAGGCGCTAGGAGCGAAACGGCGGGCGCCTGGTATGCAGGAGGACGTGGGTTCGATCCCGACCCCTGACACCTGCTGTATATTTGGAATTTGTATGTTCTGCCTGTGGTCGCGTGGATTTTTCTCTGCGTTTCGAGTGTTTGGCTGCTATAAATTTCCACACGATGATAAGCCACTTCGTTGAGCTATCATTTGTGACAGCCAGGCCGCTTCTGAAAAAGAGCTACATAGCTCAGTGGGCCTTACCGAACGATCCAGCGCATGGGAGTCCTGTTTCAACCCTCGTGATGTGAATGCCGAACTGATATGCCCTCGCGTACGGCGGTGGAGTGTGCCTGACGCATACGTGCGAGTCTTGACTGGAGCCTCTCTCGGTTTCAGGCGGTCCCTGGGTGTTCTCCTTCAACGTGAAGTTCTATCCCCCTGACCCCTCGCAGCTGAGCGAAGACATCACGAGGTGAGAGAATCCCTTCCCTCTGAAAGCCCGTGGCAACCGCAATATTGTGCACTACAAAGTATAAAAGGTCACCTTTTTACACGTCAAAAATATACAGAGCGTATGGTGTGGCCAAATCCTTTATCGAGATGAAGTGTAGCTTATCATATTTTAGAGAAATGTGCCCTGTATATTTTTACTTGTGCACGTTGACGTTCGTAATCTTTTGGTAAATAAATGAGCACGATGTAATATTTACGTAAGTAAATAGAACACGACGTATAAATGATAATGTTCGTCGATCGTGGTACATGAACCGTTTGGCCGCTGCGCGTGATGTCCCATGTATTTAACATGTTGGTTTTCCCACGTCGTCATTGTTCAAAGCTGCTGCTGCTGCTACATAGCCAACACATTTTCGGTACTGTGCTGTGTTTATTGTCTGGCCAATGGGCGCAAGAGCTTTCGATTAATTCCAGATTTGAAGCTTTCGTGACTGCAAGGATTCATACTCTTTGGTTTTTTCGGTAAAGTCACGTCGGTAAAAAATTTAATAAAATAAATGACAAACAACTAAATTAAATCACAACGTTTCGGGCGCAACACAAGCGTCCTTCTTCAGGTGGGGACAACATAGCGAAAGCACAACCGCTTAATTTAGTTGTCTTCATTTATTTTATTAGATTTTTTTACCTACGTGATTTTACCAAAAAATGTACCCGTAAAAACAAAGTTTTTCACTATAAATCCTTTATATGTGTGGCGGCTAGAGTCCTCTCGTCCTCTGGCTTGAGATGGCTGCCACCTATGGGTCAGATGATTGTCTGGCAGCATTAAGCAATTGGTAATTAAATATTTAAAAAAATTTCCCTAAACAGTGTAAAATTTTGGAAATTTGTTTTCACGAAAATTAATTGTCACACACAACGAGTCTGTGTGCAAAATGTCAGCTCAATTGGATCACGGGAAGTGGGTTAAAAAACGACCGAAAGATTTGCACGGTCGTAAGCAAGCAGGCAAGCACGCAAGCATGCAAGCAAGCAAGCAAGCGAACTTAATATAAAGGATTTAATAATATAAAGGATTTAAAAAAAACAAAGAGTATAGCTTTCGACTAGCACGGTTGCCTACGCACGCATGCGTACATTCATCCCTCTCATCGGAGTATTTCCGTTGCCCCTCCCAGGTACTACCTGTGCCTGCAGCTGCGAGAGGACATCCTGCGGGGGCGGCTGCCCTGCTCGTTCGTGACGCACGCGCTGCTCGGCTCGTACGCGGTGCAGGCCGAGCTGGGCGACTTCGACCCCGAGGAGCACGCGGGCGACTACGTCTCCGAGTTCCGCTTCGCGCCCAACCAGACGCGCGAGCTCGAGGACAAGGTCGTGGAGCTGCACAAGACGCACAGGTGTGCGGCGGAGCTCCGGTGGGGGTGGGGGATGGCGACGCCGATCCCCCCGCTACGCGTGATCTGTGAGCCTCTCCGTGGCTGTCGCCGGCAGAGGTGGAACTAGAAACTTCCCAGATTTACCCAGGTTTTCCAGGCTGGGTGGTGGTGGGGGGAGTAACAGTGACAACAACAGCGACAACTATGACGCTGAACAATAACAACAACAAACCAGTGTGTAAGATGTAGAACAATCACAGCGAATGAGAATTCAATTGTGCTTTGCTATTCTTCCAGCGGGAATGAAGGTGACTTAAAATCAACGTGTGCCTGTTGAACGTCTTTTGCACCGTACGTAGCCGACCGTGCGAATCAGAGGTGCAATCCGGAGGTCGACGGTTTAATTTCGACTGTCGGCACGCAAGTTGGAAAACAAAAAGCGCAAGTTTCATAACGCCCACCACCACCCACCTCCGCCTCTGTGCCCCCCAGCAGTACAAATAGGTGCACCCTACTACAGTTGAATCAATTGACGGCTCGCCTCTGGTGGGGATGCAGTGTGGGCAACTACCACCTCTTACAAGACAATGCACCCAGCCAGCGTGGAAGAGCAGACCCAAAAAAATTGCCCTGGAGAAGCGGAGCTTTCCAGAGCTCTCTCCGGCTGCGGGGGTATAGGCCCTTCCGCCAGCGATGGCGTGCGCACGCCATTGTGGTGCTGCGCCTCTGTACCTTTTGCCCACACGTACGTACGCCGAACTTCTTATCGCGGCGTACATCGCCGAGCGCGCTGACATGCCGTTTCGTGCCCTCTGCGCGCCCCCCCCCCTCCCTCTTTGTACGACGCCGACAGAGGAATGACGCCGGCCGAGGCTGAGCTTCACTTCCTGGAAAATGCCAAGAAGCTGTCCATGTACGGGGTGGACCTGCACCATGCCAAGGTGACACCCCAACCCCACCCGCACTCGCACTCGGGCACAACGCCACGCGACTCGGATGATTCGCACGGCGAACTTAAACATGCGACGCCCTCCGATCGCCCGGAGGATGTTGTCCGCTGTCGGGCGTCGCGGTCACGAGATGTTCACTTACCTGGCTTTGTATATACAGGAGGTCGTCGCGGGGTAGATTCCGACCCTGACGCCCGCTTCGTATTTGGAGTTTGTGTTGTTTTCTCCGGGTCCTCCGTTTTTTTCCTCCACCTTCAGAAACGTCACGCGTTTAGAATATTTTGGCTGCTGTAAATGTCCACGTGATGAGCCATTTTGTTGAGCTGTCGTTTGTGGCCTGGTCGCTTCTGAAAAGAGCTACATAGCTCAGTGGTCCTTACCTGCTAAAATAAAATCAGTCTATTAGTTTTAGTAACACTCCTCTGTACATATGTATGTTGAAGTTCTTTCGCACCGTACGTAGAAAACCCGTGCTAAGCGGAGGATGCTTGCAAAGTTACTGTTAACATGACCTTGGCTCATTGATTCCTCCACCCGCGTCCGTCCAGTGCCTGCCAAGCTGCATAGGCTCTCCCGGTCGCCTGAGGAATGCGTTACAGTAAAACCTTGGATTGCGATCATAATTATTTCCGGAAACGTGTTTGTAATCCAAAGCACTCGTATATCAGTTGTGATCACGTGACGCTCGGCAGACAAAGCGTATACACGTACTACTCGTATTGCAAGACCTCGCTCATTTATCAAATTAATATTTATTTAAGAAATTTGCTCGTCTTGCGAAACACTCGCAGACCAAGGTACTCGCAATCCAAGGCTTTACTGTATTAGGTTGCGCTCGTTGCACGTAAAGTGCTTGCCACAAATGAACCACAAATCAAGATTGAACCGCAATTCCTCGCTGATCTCGTCAAGGAGCATGAACCATCATCACGCGAACTCCGGTCGTCATCCTCGCAGCAGCAGCTTTTGGCTGGCCATCGGACAAAGACGGTCACCGCCTCGCGCGCTTTCAGATGCGCTCCTACGGCCGTCTGGAAAGCTCTCCCTTCCGATATTAGGAAGCCACAGGAGCTATGCACTTTTAAATAATCTAGATTGAAAACTAATTTCTGTAGAGCTGCTTTTTGTGTTTAGTTTGTTGTCCTTTCCCTGCACCTCCGATTAGTACGGTTGGCGATGTAAGGTGCGAAAGAAGTTCAACCTACATATTGAAGGATTCGGTCAACTAGACTGGCTGCTTCGTCTCATTCCTACCGTGTTCAATGACCATACAGCAGGTCACAGAAACGCACTCACTCGCTCATCCACACACTCAACCACTACACCATAAATGATACTGTTTATTGCTGTGCGGCTTGGTATTTTAGACCTTTGGGCCCGTGTTCAGCAACTGTATAAAACACACACACAAAGATCCCCCGTATAGCCTTAACATACTGTTGAGGCAAGTGCTGGTAGTGAGCACCTATGAAGGCCGGGCACGGCTCACGAGGTGGTGGGTCGCCAATACCACACCCGGCCGCCTTTGTCTCCCCAGTGGTGATGTTTTTTACACACCGCACCAGGTACTCATTTGAGGCTGAGTCGACCTAAGGGAGGCTCGGGACCAATTCCGATAATCCTCACTGGTGTTGGCCATGAGCGGGAATCGTACTCGGGTTCCTAGTGCAGCGCGGTTACTGCACCCACCACCGCTCTCCACTTAAAAATTAACAAAAAACGCACGCGCACACACATGCACACATGCGCGTGCACTCACACGCGCACACGCGCACACGCACACAGATGCGCACACACATGCGCACACACGCGCGTTTCGACTTTCCCTCTCGTCGTTGCTCTTTCAAAGATTCTCACAACCTTGCTCAATGCAATAAAACATATTCATGATTACCTAGTACAGCTGCAGTTTGTCACGCGGTATGTTTGGCCACTTGGCCTTTTGGGTGCTGAGCTCAGCGACCGTGATTAAAATAAAATAATAATTCGGTGAGACTTCGAGCGGACAGTTACTGCTCTGTGAACTTTCCTCTCTCTGACGTTACCTTGTTTAAAGTCCCAAATTAATCTGCGTTGACGTAATCTTCCCGGTTGTAACGTGTGTGTGTGTGTTCCTGCATCTAGCATACCATTTTACTGGTCGCCCAAAAAGAACATTACATCAAACCCACGGTTATAGAGACCACATATGCTCAGGGGATAGGGGGGATATGACATGGGATTATGTCAAGGAGACTTGAACGTGAATGTTAAACGTTAAATGGAATGTACGTATGTATCTTGGTTCTTTCGGTAAAGTCACGTAGAAGGGAAGTAATAAAATAATACAAATAAAACACAATAAAATAATTCTCACGACGTTTCGGCCACAACGCAAGCAGCCGTCCTCAGGTGAAGAACAGGTCTGTCGGAAAGACAGCGTCTGAATGAAACACCACCAGGCTTGAAGCGTATATTTAAGCTGGGTTGGAGGGGGAAGAGCGCTTTGACAAAATAATTTGCATATCACGTGTGTATGTTGAACTCCTTTCGCACAGTAAGTAGCCAACCGTGGTAATCGCAGGTGCAGGGGGAAAGACAACAGAAGGATCCCAGTGAGGATGGAGTAATAATACGATCTGATGTTGTCTATCGTGCATTCAACCCTAGCAGCTCTCGTCCCCCGTGTAAAGAGGAAAAGCTGCTACGGTCCATTGCTTTATTGTCGCAACATTTGCATTGCATGCAGCCACCCCCCTCCAACTGTTGCAGACCGTTTGTATATCAAATGACTTTACTCAAAACATTCCAAAGGGACGCTGAAGCTGAACCTTCAGCAGGAGGAGCCCATCCCCTCCAGCCCCCCACCCTACCCCCCATCCAGCCCCCCCCCCCGCCCCCTAAGCGCTACAGTGCCGGTTAAATGCGAGCGTTCACGTAGGATTCGAGCACGTGCACAAGTAGAGAATTTCACGAGTGGCGTGGGTGGGGGTGGTGGGCGTTTGTGATTGGCAGGTGAAGAGAGTGGCAGGTAAAAGGTTCCTATGGATTCAAGAGGAGAGAGACGACGTGGTAATAGGAGTGCAAACGAAGCCAAAACCGTTACATTAAATATAAAAATTAACTAAACCTCTTTTCCATAATCCAGGTTTTTTTGGGTTGGATCGCGTAAATAAAAAAATCTGTCGTTAAACATATCTACCCCTCTATCACATCTACCGCTCTATTTAAGGAATGAAATAGGAGGATTTCTCCACAAATCTGGCTGTCGCCTGATGAAGCTAGTTGTAATTACTGGTGAAAAGTCGTACTCAGATTGTAAATGTTGTGGCTTTGCTCTCCAACACACCGGTGTACTGCACTAGTAACGCATTGGCGCGTTCTGTTTACGTGACAAACCTTACTAATTGGCTGTGTCGGGTAGTGGTGGGTTGATTTACACATTATATATGCGATCTAACCCAAAAAAACCTCCATTATGGATTATATTGGTTGGGAAAGACTACGTGTTAAACTAAAGTTTTTTTTGTTAGCAGGAAACAACGTGGCCACAAATGATAGCTGAACGTAGTGGCTTATCGTGTGGAAATGTATTGCAGCCAAATACTTAAAATGCATGATTCTAAATGTGTAGGGAAAAAGCGGAGGACCCAAAGAAAAATCCAAGGGGAGAGAGACACGCAAACTCCAAATACACAGCAGGCGTCGGGGTCAAGCTCGTACCCCACGACCTTCTGTATACCAGGCGACGTAGTTAACATCTCACCACTGTGGCGCCCACATGTAGATTTTCATAGCCAATGTAACGATTCATGATAGATTCACGGGTTAGGCCACGCAAACGACCCGACCGAAGCTGTATCATTATGAACCCTCCACCAAACGGCCACGGCCGGTGAGACTTAATCGTAAGAGACAGTTGGTTGCAGGCGGGTGGCGTTCCATCGCACAGGTGGTGGTGTTTATCATCTGACATGTGACATGTGCACAGAAGGGAATTTATTGACTTTGTCCGTAGCCATTCAGGAAATCGCAATGCAATATCGAGCCAAACTTATTGTGTGTGCTGTCAATTGTCGGTGGACTGCAGATTGTTTTTTTTTGGGGTGGGCCGTTATTGGGTAATAACCTGTGCAGTTTATTTGTGTTCAAGTTATTTATAAATATTTTTTGATATTGGGTGTAATTTTAAAAAAATTGCTTGGAAATTGCACCGTGATGGAGTTTCTTCGAACGGTCCGTTTCATTCAAGCCCACGGAACGCCTCGTTTGCTTATAATTCTGTTCAAGTGCCTTTTCTCACCGTCTTGCACGTCCCCTTTCACCGTGCCCCCCCCCCCCCCCCCAGCTAACCCCACCTCCCACCCCTCACCACCACTCCTCACGCTCCACCACCAACCTCCCTCTGCAGCACCGGCATCACAAGTTGACATTTGAGGGCCCGAGCCCCACACTTGGCATGAAAAAACAAAATGGAAGTTACGGATGAATTGGGTTGGCCCAGTGCCCAACATCGAGTCCGCTCTCTGCACTGGTCCTGTCAGTCTGTGAAGGGGGGGTAGTTTTCCATTACTTAGATTGCACAGGGAAAAGCAAATGTCGGGGGGCGCGGGGGTGGCAGGGTTGTCGCATTGGCAACACTTGTGCCATTTGTTTAGAACTGCTTTTTGTGTTCAGTTTTGTTGTCCTTTCCCCCGCCCGCCCGACCGCACCTCCAATTAACTTGGCTGGCTACGTACGGTTGCGAAATAAGTTCAGCATACATACAAGAAGGACATGGGTTAGATTCCCGACTTGGGCGCTTTTCTGCATGGCGTTTTTCTCTTTCCGCTTGGGTTTCCTCTGAGTTCTCCGTTTTCCACCCATAGCGAAAACTAAAAAAACATAAAATGTAACTGCTGGTGGCAAAAAAAAATCCCAAATCTGAAAAAAACGACCTGCAAATGACTGCTGTGTGTAATCCCAAGATCCCAAGATTACACACACCAGCAACATCCCCCCCCCTCGTTATGAGGGCTTGGCAGGACCCTCCCGTAACTCAGTGATGCTTTCCTGGGTTAATGAGCACAACACCTTCCCTTTGAAATGGGGGATTAATAATGGAGGAAGGAATGGAAGAAAGGCGCAAACCAACGCCGTCGTCATTTCATCGATCTTCCAATTCCACCGACGCACGGAGCCGCGAGACGGCAACTTGTTCTCGACGACGCCCACGTGCGTCCGTGTCGCTGCCTCAGATTGGCACGCGCCGCCCTCCCACTGGATGTCGTCAGCGGTGGCAGCAGCCCGCGTCACTGAGGCTGTGCGGTCTCCGCGTCGCCCACATTGCCCGTCTGAGCAATTTCCTCGCAAAGCCCTCTGCCACATCTCTCTCCCCCACTGCGTGCGGTCCTCTCGGCTAGCCGACTGAATACTGACATGCCGCCCAGCCAATCCTTAACGTCAGTGTTCTCCGTGGCGTACCGCTGTGCTGTGATGGAATGCCGCGTGCTCGATTGTAAGGGTGCTCACATTTTATTTCGGACCTGCTTCTCACGAATCCATGCTGCCGGGGCGTAACAGGCAGCACGTGATACTTGCAATCGTGAAATTAAATTGAGTTTGGGGCAGCGGTCCTCGGTGAATGTCGAGCAATGGCGGTCTTGTGCGGAGTGTGGCTCTGAGTACAAGCGTGCGTGCATGTATGTGTGTGCGTGAGTGTTGGGAGTGGGGAGCGGTAGTGTAGCGGTTAGCGCGCTGCGCTATGAACCTAGCGACCCGGGTTCGATTCCCGCTCACGGCCAACACCAGTGATGATTATCTGAACCGGTCCTGGGCCTTCCCTAGGTCGACTCAGCCTGAAATGAGTACCTGGTGTGGTTTGTAAATATCGCGACTGGGGAGAGAAAGGCGGTCGGGCGTGGTGCTGGCCACCAACTCCCTCGTGTATCGTTCCGGCCTTCATAGGTGCTCGCTAACAGCACTTGCCCCTACAGTCTGTTAAGGCTATATGGGGGATCTTTGCCTTTATCTTTGTGGGGAGTGAGAAAATGGCATACTACACGGATGGCATTTTCTCTCTCCGTCTGCTGCAGCAGAGGTGTTAGGGATTCAAATGGACCTACATCTCTGTTTTGTTGACCTGGTCAAGGGCGATGATGCCATCAGTGGGCCAGGCCTCTGGGTAGGTTTTCATGCTTTTGGGGTCCCTGGCCCAGGTAAAGTTGTGTGGCTGGGAGTCAGCCATTCCCCATTTTACGTTGGGGTGCGACAGGGATGTCCTCTGGTTCCCACATTATTTAACGTCATCTTCGACCACTTCGTTAGATACACCTTTCATGGCTGTACCAATGGAATTTCTATCTGGTAAAAATACAATGGGAGGCTGGTCGATGCTCAGGTACGGGCAAGGGATGTCTCCCTACTGGTCAACCATGTTATGTACGCCGATGATCTGGTGGTTGCTGCTCACTCTAAGAAGGAGTTGGAGGTTCTGCTGCTGAACCTGGAGGATGCCACTAAAATGGTGGGGCCTTACCATCAGCCGAACCAAAGCTTAGCACCTGCCTGGGTATTTATTTTATTATTATTATTATTATTATCCAAAACTCCATTTGTGGTGAGAGTGGACCAGTTTTCCGTACCTGGGTCGTGTGCTTTATGACCTCAATATCCTTGAATAGCCACCTCGCAAATGGCGCTTGCCCCAACGGTCCGTTAAAGGCTATATGGGGGGATCTTTGCCTTGTGTGTTGGTTTCAGGACTCTGAGGGTGTGGACATCATGCTGGGCGTGTGCGCAAACGGGCTGCTCATCTACCGAGACCGTCTGCGCATCAACCGCTTCGCATGGCCCAAGATTCTGAAGATCTCTTACAAGCGCAGCAACTTCTACATCAAGATTCGTCCCGGGGAGGTGAGTAGGAGGCATGGTAGCGGTGGGGGGTGGGGAGGTCCCTGTTAAGTTGCCCTCGATTGGTCTCCGGCTGTTTTGTTTCATTTGCGGACGAGCTGTGAAGTGCCCTCCTTTTGTTGCGCCGCGTTGCTCACACCGCATGCTGCTCTGCTACTTCTCTGCCTTTCCCCCCCGCTCTTCTTCTCCGTGAGAAAGGGGGGGGGGGAGGGGGTGGCAACTCGTTTGAGAATTTCAAAATCGGAATATTTACATGGGAAGAATTCAATGAGCGATGAAGCTCTTATTTTCACAGATGTCCAGTAGAGGTGGGTCAGAACGTTACAACAAAAAACATTGCAAAAACACGACAGGAGTGCAAAGTATAGGAAAGGTAAACAAATCGCTTAAAACATTTATACAAATAAAACAACAAATTTTGATCTTGCCAGGTAAAGCCCACTGAGCTATTGGCTTCTTCGTTTTTAGTTTTTTTTGCCCCGAGTTGGTGTCCTCTGCAGGAAGTACCGTTACAAGCTGCATGGCCGCTGAGACGTGTTGGTGTCTTTGTTGTTGTTGTTGTTGTTTGAAGATACTTCTCGTCATCTTTCGTTTTGTTTTTTTTACAAAAATGCGATCGAAGAACAACAGTGGGACGACGGTGTCAAAAGTTTAGTCAGCAGTTAATAAAAAAACAGCAAAAACTTTAAATTAGCCGCCATTGGAAAATAAAATTAACAAACGTTTCAAGCTTGATAAACAACAAGCCCAAGGACTGGCTGTGTTTTATGTAAAAAAAAAACCCCACTAAATTTACGGCGTGCACATGAATAATGAGGTTGAAGTTAACACTCATTCGGCTCTGACAAGTGTGTAATTAATGTGAATCTGTTGCTCTTTTTAAATTTTAATTGACTGCCTCACTCTTTGCATCTGCAGCAACACTAAGAGGCGTCATTTACACACTAGCATCTGCTCGATTTCTCCTCGCGCGTGCACATCGGAGCTTTTAAAGTCTTTCGTTTTCAAGGCTCTGAGCTATTTCGTTAGATTTCATATAAAACTACGCGTCTGCCCCGAACATCGGTGCTCGCAAACCCCAAATGCCCACCGCTACCGCCGCTCCGAGGCGTAGTGCTGTACATTGCGGTGAGCGAACCCGCAGCGGTGACCTGCAGGGGGAGGGAGGGGCAGAGGTCGCAAACGGGTTTTGATTCCTTACTCGTACCCGTACCCGGCCGCACCAGGGTCGCAAACGGGTACCCGTACTCGTACCCGGCCGTACCCGTACCCTACCCGTACCCGGCCGGGTACGGGTACGGGTACCCGATTGCGACCTCTGGGATGAAGCCATGTTACAGGCGCAGGTGGGTTGATTCTAGGAACTTGAATTGTGAGAAGAGACAAGACGTTGGGAAATGAGTGACAAACAGTTACTCACCAGTGACTCACGGTCTACCCGTACCCGTACCCGGCTGCACCAGGGTCGCAAACGGGTACCCGTACCCGGCTGGGTACGGGTAGCCGGGTGTCGGGTAGGGTACAGGTATCGGGTACCCGGTTGCGACCTCTGGGGAGGGGTGCTGCCGGATTGGAAACCGCGAACCCTCTGCACAACGAGCGGCGCCCCCCCCCCCCCCCCCCCCCCCCAGTCAAGTTTGCATGTTTGTTTTTTTTGTTTCGTGATAAGTTTGAACAGTTCGAGAGCACCATCGGCTTCAAACTGCCCAACCACCGTGCGGCCAAGCGGCTGTGGAAAGTGTGCGTGGAGCATCACACCTTCTTCAGGTATGGCGGGGCAACGTGGCCCGGTCGCGTAGGGAGGCGGTGACAGAGTGAGGAGGAATGAAGGGGTTATCATCGCCATCATCATCAACATCACCAACATCACCGCCATCGTCACCAACATCACCAACATCACCGCCATCATCACCAACATCACCAACATAATCTTCATCACCAACATCACCAGCATCATCTTCATCAACGGCAACATCAACAAAAAAAAGACAAAGATCCTCCGTACGGCCTGAACAGACTGTTGGGGCAAGTGCTGTTAGCGAGCACCTATGAAGGCTGGCACAGCACACGAGGGGGTAGATGGCCAACACCACACTCGGTCGCCTTTGTCTCTCTACTGGTGATGTTTACACATCACAAGGAGGTTCTTATTTGAGGCTGAGTCGACCTAGAGGAGACTCAGGATCGGTTCAGATAATCGTCTCACTAGTGTTGACCGTGAGCGGCAATCGAACTTGGGTTGCCGGGTTCGTAGCGCAGAGCGCTAACCGTTGCGCTACCACTCCCCACACCACCACCACCATCACCAACATCCCGCACCTCCGATTGGCACGGTTGGCTACGTACGGTGCGAAAGACGCTCAACACACACACACGTAATGTGCGCAAGCAATTAAAACGGCGACGGTATCCGGGCCGCGTGACCCGAGTTTTTTTTTCTCATGTCTCCAAACGCCCGTTGTAGGTAAGAGCAGCGTCCTGCTGTTGCTGAACATCAATGACAGGCGATCCAGTACGGCGGGATATATTTTTTTTGCGGTTTGACCGAGGTTACAGTTTTCGCAGTAGCGAGGGAAGTCGGCGCTTTGAATACCGCTTCGGTTTTTAGCCACGGGCACGAGACCGCTGTGTGACGCTCGCTCGCTCGCCCGCCCGCTCACCCCGTCGTGCCTTCGCCCGCTCACTCCCGGCCACGCCAGGCTGGTGTCCCCCGAGCCGGCTCCCAAGGGGCGATTCCTGACGCTGGGCTCCAAGTTCCGCTACTCGGGGCGGACCCAGGCGCAGACGCGGCAGGCGAGCACCCTGATCGACCGGCCGGCGCCCAGCTTCACCCGCTCCTCCAGCAAGCGCTACACGCTCTCCCGCTCACTCGACGGGGGTGTGGTCACACGCACGCACGTCACACGCAGGCTCACGCATGGCAGAGGTCGCAACTGGGTACCCGATACCCGTACCCTACCCGATACCCGGCTACCCGTACCCGGCCGGGTACAGGTATGGGTACCCGTTTGCGACCCTGGTGCGGCCGGGTACGGGTACGGGTAAGGAATCAAAACCCGTTTGCGACCTCTGACGCATGGAGACAAAGATCCTCCACAGTCGCCTCCAACGGACCGTTGGGGCGAGTGCCGTTGGCGAATACTGGCACGGCACGCAAGAGGGTGGGGGTTTGTCAGCACCATGCCCGGGGGCCACCTTTGTCTCCCCCCGTGGCAATGTTTACACATCACACCACGTGCTCATTTGAGGCTTAGTTGACCTTGGGGAGGCCCAGGACCGGTTCTGATAATGGTGTTGGCCGTGAGCGGGAATCGAACCTCGGTTCACGGGGTTTGTAGCGTAAGCATTCGAATCACTACACTACCGCTCCACACATTCATGCCAACACATGCACACATATGCACACACGCGCTCTCATGCTCGCATGCTCATGTTAGTTATTTGTGAGTTAGCTGATTTTTTTTTAGTCAGGTGAGAACTCAAGAGACCAGGTTCCCTCTCTCATTTGCACGTGAGACCTGGGACGTAATCTTCTCGTAGGGGGTGTTGATTGCTGCTCTGTAAACCCAGTCGAGTAATGATGCGGGTAATTTTCGAGTTTGCCAAATCTGGATCGTGACGCCCGGCACAAAATGGCCTCGAGCTTGCAAATAACATCGGAGGATCTTTAATCCGCACCTCCGATTAGCACGGTTGGTTACGTATGGTGCGAAAGAAGCTCAACATACATATATGTCTACTCTAAAGCAGACGGCGCGTAGTAATATTATGGTCACTGCACACGTGGTCACAATGAGGGGCGTGGCCAGGTTACATCAACAGGGCTCCAGCCACAATTGGGAAGTTGGGACATCTTCCAAGCAAATGATTTCCAGGTGATTATCGGTTAGATTACAAATAGGGTTTAGCTGCCATGGGAATGACGGGTTAGCACGCTGGACTTGCGATGCAGAGCTCACCGGTTTGATGTGATCTGTGGTCTCCCAGCACGGCACGACAGTTGAACCAAAAGGAAAAGTGTCTTCAATCTCTGAACCTGGCCGCTGTATCCCGTCGTGCTATCCGCGTGCCTCGTCTGAACACTTCTGTTTCCAGAGCACTCTCAAACATTTAATTAATCATGCCTTTGAAGCCGCACTTGAATTATGTTTTTTGGCAGAAATCTGCAATTAGAAATCAATGCGGTGGTCTTAATGAGATGGGAGTAATTTTTTTTCTTCCTCTTCTGCCCTCCCCCGTTATCTCCTGGTCACGGCTCTCATCAGCGCCGATTGGGAGCAGCCAAGAGGGCCTGTCGCTGGTCAGTGCTCCCGAGACGGCGCCGGCCCCGGACTCGCCCGCCTACTCTGTGTCCACTACGGCGTCCTCCACGCAGCAGCAGCAGCAGCAGCAACAGCAGCAGCAGCAGGGCCATCACGACGCTGGCAGCCCCACGGCCAACGACAAGACGGCCGGCCAGCACGAAAAAAACGTGGCCTCCGACAAACACTCCGCCACCACCACTATCACTGTCATCACGGCCGCCGCCGCCACCGCCGCCACCGCCGCCACCGCCACCGCCGCCACCGCCACCGCCGCCGCCACCACCACTTTCATGGAAAAGGAAAAGGCGACCATGAGCAGCTCGGTGGTCGTCACGGAGACGGTGGTCAGCGAGAGCACGTTCACTGCCAGAGAGGAGAGGAAGCACGAGTCGGAGATGAGGGAGGAGGACGGCCCGGTCCCCGGACACGAGAAGGTGACGAGGAATTGTGATGCCCCCCCCTCGCCCCCCCCCCGCCTCCCCCCCCCGCCTCCTCTGCCCCCCCTCCCCCCCCAGCTGTTCCATTTCTCCCGCTAATGAGATAATTCCAGGTGTTCGGTGAGCGAGGAGTTGAGACATTGCACGAGCGTTGGTTTTTCGGCTGTCCGGTTTGAAGTCGCGGCGAAGTTTGGTGCTTAGGTCCCGAGGACGTAATGTTAAGGCTGCAAGTGTTTCTCTAGTTTGCATGCTTATTTGTTTACTTGTTCATTAGACAACATTTTGCTGCAAATGCATTGTTGATTATTGCTGTTGCAGTTGTTATGCATTGCCTTTGTTTAAACGATAATCCGATTTTGCCGAATATTATTTGCCGTGCCACTTTACGGTTATTTGATTTCAAGCATCGATATATTTTTTTACCTCATTCTTTGCTCGCCCACCCACCCTCTTCCCCCCCCCCCTCCATCCCCCGCAGCAGAGTCCTGCACCTAGCAGGGTAGAAGGTGACACCATGTATGTCAGACATAGCAATCTAATGTTAGAGGTTGGTATACAGAGCCTGTGATGGGCCTGACCTCACATAACCAATCCCCACGTCACTCAGGAGCAAAACGCAGGAGCCGATTAGATGGGTCGCATCCCCCCCCCCTCCCCCGGCGTGTTCCCAGTGGCCTCGATCACGTGGACTTTCCAAGCCGCCATTCCAATCGGATCTGTTTTACGTTGTTCCAGCGAGAAGGACATTTTTTTTCGTGTGATAAGTCGTAAAACGTCTACTTATAATACTTACTGTACGTTTTGTTTATTTAAAAAAAAGCAAGCCACCATGTGATCAAGAGCACTGTGACGTGATTGACTGGGCTCGTCATTAACATCGGGTACCGCATTCTCGTCTGCACGTGTATTTCACTTGCATCTGATATATCTTATTAACAAAATAAATTTTTTTTCCAGGAAGACCAAGTTTTTCACATTTACAGCTTGTAAATGTTATTTATATAATAGATGGGTAAACATTTTTAAATCACTCCGCTGAAACCCACCGAAAATCGCAAGCCGATTCTGGAACATAAAATCCAACGCTACATACGCTACTGTGCAGCACAATAGTAACCTGGCGTTTCATTTAATTTCCATGCAGCGTGGATATTCAGCTTAACAAATCAGCATTGCTTTGCACGCTCTTAAATTTTTGAACTTGTTTGATTGGAAATTTTGTAAAAAAAAAAAGTCAGATTTAAATTGTCTTCCAAGTTTTTAAATGCGGTCGTTTTTGTTTTTGTGAAATGTTGTCAGAAAGCACAAAGTGCAGCGTCGCTCGCTCATCAGCGCGGCGTTTGCAACGGCACGAGGTTGCAACGCATTCCCCGTGGTTTGCTCCTTCGGGTGACGATGGCTATAAATTTCCCACCACATTTGCACGAGTGAACAAATGATCTTGATGCCAACACTATAATTGTCTCAGCCTTCCGCTGTTAAATCGCTCGCTGTTGTCTCACTTCTTGGGAGCGTTCGCTTCACGATCGCCGTGACTTACGAAACATTTTGACGGATTTTTTTTTTGTTCGTTTTGAAATAGGATGAGCAAATTTAATTTGTTTTCCTCTGATCAATATAAATTTCAATAATTTTACTTTTCTCCTCCTAAACATTAGCTTTAGCAATGCATTTGATTCTGATCATGTCATTTGATTATGAACAAATATTTTAATTATCGTCCTCAAAACTGATTGACAATCTTAATTATAGAGCTTTCGTGACTGCAGGAATTATTCTTTGGTTCTTTCGGTTAAGTCACGTCTAAAGATAAAATAATATGCTTTTATTTTAATTTATTATTTTATCTTTAGACGTGACTTAACCGAAAGAACCAAAGAATGATTTACAATGCTTTAAGATGATTTTTATTTATATCTCTGCTACCATCGTACCCTAGTTTAATGGCTCAAATGTTTCAATAGTTGTTTCAATCAGTGTAAACAACACACATTTTAAAGTTTGCACATAATGTAATAGGCTGCCATTACGGTTGAGGAGTCCTGATTAAGAATTAGAAGAGATTCAGGATATGAGCTTGAATAACCGGGAAGAATCAGAGGCGTTGAATTCCGTGAAACACATTCTCACAAAGAGTGAGTTCCTTCGTCCTAATTATAGCAGCAACAACAACAACCAAAAAACAAAGTCAGGCTCTTTTGGCAATGCCTGCATGTTCCACGCGCCTGGGTACAGGGCCAAGCTCACAATCTCCATGAAACAGCCAATATTCACCATTCTGGCGAATTGCCCCATCATCATCAGTACAGGAGACTTTGGCACTTGTTCATAAAAAAATTGGACAGAGAATTGAGCGTTCGTCAAGGTGTGAATTTGGCTCTCGTCGATTGAGCAGAATCCGCCTAATGAAGGCGTCCCATGATGTTCACGGACGGTCCGTAACACCGGACAACCCAGCATCATTTGTCTAATGGACTCACGCCATGCTGATGAGAGCCCGAGGGATCAAGGCTTGCACAACGTTTGCCATGTAGCTTTGTAAAGTATTTCTGGGTTGTACCGTGCGCAGTTTGGCACGATGTCCGGCGTTTCACTCCGTGTGGCCGCAAGCATCTCGAGGAACTTCTCGAACTGCAGAAGCTTCTGGCACGTGGAGCAATACGTCGGATGTCGTGCCAAATAACATGCATGATAACCCAAAAATACTCTGTAGCGCTATGCAGCACAACCGCGAACACCTACGCAGCCATGCAGGGTTTGCCTTGCCGAAACAAAGCACCGAGGGAAAACATTTGCCAAACAGTTCCCATCAATCAGCCGACTGAACTTTGAGGTTATTCTTTTGGCTACGAAACAACAGAACGAGAGGCCTTTCCCCGTTCCGCCTACTTATCATATTCTTATTTAATATTTTGAGAGCGTCTCGGCTCAAGGCACTTTACAGAGTTATAAAAGCGGTAAAAAAAAATAGAGCGGTTCAGATGGCAGGGGCAGTTGCAAGGGGCGAGGAATAAGTGTACAAAGCGGAGGACACGTGGGGGTCACGTAAGGGCAGGGGAGGGACAGGAAGGAGTGGAGGGGGGAGGGGAGAGAAGAGGAAGGGAATGGGCAATAGAGAAGAGGTGAGGTTTTGAGAAAGGAACTAAAGGGGGGTTTAAGGAGGAGGGGGGGGGGACTGCTCAATATACAGGGGAAGTTGATTCCAGTGGAGGGGGTGCAGAGAGGGAAGAGCCGGTGTTGCATCGTGCGCTGTCGCGCCAACAGGGCCTGGACAAGTCGCAGGAGGAGGTGGTGAAGCACCTGGCGACCATCAGCGAGCTGAAGCGCAGCTTCCTCGAGTCGTCGCCCGAGCCATCCCCTCCCGCCTGGGACCACCGCCTGGCCGCAGCATCCTCGCCCTCCCGCTCCGCCACGGACAAGGAGGCCGATGACAAGCCACCGGCAGCAGACGGCGCAAGGGTACGACCGCCTGAGTGACCGGCCGGCTGACCGACCGGCTGACCGGCTGAGTGACCGACCGGCTGAGTGACCGGCCGGCTGACCGACCGGCTGACCGGCTGACCGGCTGACCGACCGGCTGACCGACCGGCTGAGTGACCGACCGGCTGAGTGACCGACTGGCTGAGTGACCGGCCGGCTGACCGACCGGCTGACCGGCTGAATGACCGACCGGCTGAGTGACCGGCCGGCTGACCGACCGGCTGACCGGCTGACCGGCTGACCGGCTGACCGACCGACTGGCTGAGTGACCGACCGGCTGACCGACCGGCTGACCGACCGGCTGACCGACCGGCTGAGTGACCGACCGGCTGAGTGACCGACCGGCCGACCGACCGACCGACTGACCGCTCGGCCCCGTGTCTAATGCCGTGAGTCTTTTTAATTGTCCGGCTGACTGACCGACCGACCGACTGACTGATCGCTCGGCCCCGTGTCTAATGCCGTGAGGAGTCGTTTTAATTGTCCGGCTGACTGACCGACCAGCTGACCGATCGACTGACTGACCGACCGACTGACTGACCGCTCGGCCCCATGTCTAATGCCGTGAGGAGTCTTTTTAATTGCGCGGCGGCGGAAGCGGTGGCGGCGACGGGGGCTACGTGCTGCGTGCATGTAACAAATCCAAAGATCCCCTGCGTAGCTTTTTAAGACTGCTGGGGCAAGTGCTGTTAAGCGAGCACGGGACACGGCACATGAGAGAGTGGGTGGCCAGCACCATGCCCGGCCGCCTTTGTTTCCCCGGTGGTGATGTTTACACACCGCACTGGGTACTCGTTTAAGGCTGAGTTGACCTAGGGGAGGCGCAGCACCATTTCAGATAAGTTTGACCATGATCGGAAAGTGAACTTGGGTCACCGGGTTAATATTGCAAGTGCTCTAACCACTGCGCTGCTCTGCGTACATGTATGCACACACGTACACACACAGGGCTTTGTTTCGGCCTGAACAGTCCAAGTCGCACTTGCCGGGATTATGTTGGCGAGTTCATGCATCTGCTTTTTCAAATGTTTATGAACATCTTCATTCATGGGATTATATTTGTACAAGAATAAATTATTATTATGGCTAGGCGGACCTTGTACTCGAGTGGCACCTTACACCGATAGTCCCGACTCCAAGGCTGAAGAATTCTGGAAAATATCGAGTGTGAAATAAATTCCTGTGTGGATAGGAGTGTTAGAGCAAGGATGGTGTAACGGTCAGCACCGCTGGACTTGCAGCACACTGGGTGTCACGGTGGCAAGATTTTCACGAGCTCACCTGGTATACAGGAGGTCGTGGGTTCGATCCCGACCCTGAAGCCAGTATATTTTTGGAGTTTGCGTGTTCTCGCCGTGGTCACGTGGAATTTTCTCTGGGTCCTCCAGTTTTTCCCTCGACATTCAGAAACACGCGTTTAAAGTATTTGGCTGCTATAAATTTTCACATGATAAGCCACTTCATTGGGCTGTCATTTGTGGCCAGGTCGCTTCTAAAAAAAGAGCTATGTAGCTCAGTGGACCTTACCTGGTAAAATATAAAAGAGTTGTTCAATCCAGAGGTCGCCAAGAGTTGGATTTTATCTCCTGGAGCGTCCTGTTTAAATAATTACCACCCCCCTCTCTCTCTGTCCACCCATGCGTATAACTGGGTACAAGACGGTCAATTGTTAGGTTGCATGTGGGCGTGGAATAAAGTGTGGGTACTCTCAACTCTTCCACGATGTCTGGCCAGCAATGAAGACTCGGCCAAATGCCTTCGATCGGTGCTCTCTCTCTCTCTCTCTCATGGAGGCCCTTCCACCGGCCACGGTACGAGCAAGCAGTTGCAGGGCTGCACCTTCACCGTCTATTAATGCAGCATATTGTGTGATGGGCCATGCACTGCTGATGAGAGCCAGAGAGGTCAAAACTTTTACACCATTGGAACCTCATTTGCCAGTAAACAAATATGATAATTGTTTTTTTACCCTTCTAACTGGCAACAAAATTGACACCTTTTTTTTACAAGGAGTCATGATTACAAGGACCACAATACCTGCAGTCATAATGCAAACAAAAAACATAACTCTGATAATGTGCACTGTCCTTGAAGTTGATTGGTCTGCACCAGAGACAGCTTTCCTTAGAGCCTAGTCTCACATGGGTTGGACCAGAAGACTAGGCTCTAAGGAAAGCTGTCTCGGGTGTGGACCAATCAACTTCAAGGACAGTGCACATTATCAGAGTTATGTTTTTTGTTTGCATTATGACTGCAGGTATTGTGGTCTATGTAAACATGACTCCTTGTAAAAAAAAAAGGTGTCAGTTTTGTTGCCAGATAGAAGGGTAAAAAAACTATTATCAGGTCAAAACTTCTTCAGGGTTTGCCTTCCTTAGGTTTTTGTTTTGCGTATTATAATTGTTTTTCCCCCGCCTGCTGGTGTTTTTACGAAATATGTTGAAGTCCATGTACATAATGCTGTTTCTGCTGCAGAGATTGTTAAAAGGTTTAAATTGGTTTGCATTTTTTTTCTTCATGAAACCTTGTTTTCTCCGCTCGGACAGACCGATTCGACGTTTTTAGCTGTCCCGCTGTTTTAACAAAAGAGCACACAGATCTGGATGGTTGTGTGATGAGGATGAAACACGAGGCCCAGCTCTGCCTGTCTCAGGCTCTAATAACCTGCTCTTAAACCCTTTGAATCATCTGACATGCATATGTAAATTCAGTACACTGAATGCACTTTGGACCTGTGCCAGCCGGCCAGCTAGAGACCCACAGACTCACAATGAAACCCATAGGCTTACACAGAGAAACACAGACTCACAGACATACACAGACTCTCACAGAGACTCACAAACTTGCAGAGAACCACATGCTCACAAAGAGACCCATAGGCTTACACAGAGAACCACAGACTCTCACAAAGACCCACAGACGCGCATAGAACCACATGCTCACAAAGAGACCCACAGACTCACAGACATACACAGACTCTCACAGAGACCCACAGATTTGCAGAGAACCACATGCTCACAAAGAGACCCATGGGCTCACAAAGAAATTCACAAACTCTCACAGACATAGCACAGACTCTCACAGAGACGCACAGACTCGCATAGAAACCAAACGCCATACATTTTAATATATTTGGAGCTTTGGAGTGAACTGATGGTCTCCGGTGTAATTTTTGGGACCAGAGATCACGGACTCTAACCCACCCCAATCCCCACTGGTGACATTGTCTCATTAGCATGCTGCCTGCTCATTTGTGCGGCTCTAAAATATCCCATTCCATTATTCTCGATGTCAACCCCCTTCCAATAGTGGCTTGCCACGTTGCGGCACTAAATAATTTTTGTTGCGATCATTGTCGTCAAGGTGGTGTGTGCCAGTGTCATGGCCATCTGGAACGCTCATCCTTCCGATATAAGGAAGCCACTGGAGCTATAAACTTTTAAATCTGGATTGAAAACTCATTTATTTGAAGCTGCTTTTTTGTGTTTAGTTTGTTGACCTTCCCCCGCACCTCCGATTTAGCACGTACGGTGCGAAAGAAGTTCAACATACGTAGCTTTGCCCAGAAGGACTAAATAACGTAATTGCTTCCCCCTCTCTCCCCGTCTTTAAATGCATCTCCTGGGCTAGGTGTTCCTCTGGCGAGCTGTGTTGCGAGGAATTACCAGGCTAATAATGGTGTAGAGCTGTGCATTGAGTGCCTGTGAAGGCTGGCATGGAACATATTGAGGTGGGTAGGGGGGCTGCGAGCCACCGCTGTTTGTGCATTATGGCCATCAATTGAACCGGTGCCACGGGGATTGCAGAGCAAGTTGTAAACCACCACATTGCTACTGCTGCTACTACTACCACACAGAGCGTTAGTGTCGGCATTAACTAATTAACTGAACACGAACGGAAACTGACAAGTGCGCAAAGAAGATACGGACAGATGCACGCGTGGAATTACAATGAGGACGGAAGGTAGGAACGCGCGTGTTGGAGAACGTCCGCAGGTTAGGGATATCAATTTAGACGTTTAAGGGAATTGAGTGGGCTTGGGCAGGAACACGACGTGGCTTAGAAGGGACGATAATGGCCGATGGTCAAGAATAACTACGGAGTGGCAGCCGCCAAAGGATTTGAACGCTCATGGGAGCGGGTCCACCGGGGAGATGGAGCGATGAAATTAGCTCTCGTGCATAGGCGCTCAGGCGACTAATACGTTTCAGGATCGTGGGAGAAGGCGTGGCTTTGGTGGGTGGGGAAGGGGGGGGGGCCCTCACCCAGCAGTGGATTGATCCCGGTTGATGATGACGAACTGACTATCATATCGAGCATAAACTGGTGGTGGATTTAGTCAGAATCGGAATACTGATTTATTACTGGAGTAATCTGATGATCTATGAAACAATTTTTCAAAGATGTCCAGCAGGGGCCAGGTCAGAACGTTACGACAAAACAAGCAATAAAAACAACTAAACTAGAAGTGCAAAGGAAAACAAATAACTTAAAAATGTGCAAATGAAAACACAACTATTTTTTTAATCTCACCAAATCAGATTTATTTTATCAGTCGGGCCGGTCTTAGAGCTGCCCCATGGCGGAGGGGGGGCGGGGGGGGGGGCTGCGTTGACGTTCATGGAAAGGTCACGTGAACTTCGTCGTCAGTCGTCAACGCCGCTGGGCCGAAGGCCTGCGCGACACCGCTCACGTGGTTCGGGATCTAGCGCAAGCGTGGATTTCAACTCCTAAGACCGATTGTCGCCTGTTTAACGCATCAGCTTTCGCGACTAATTCTTGTTAATAATAAAGGTGTTTTTGGGTTGGGTCGCGTAAATATAAATCTGGCAAATCTCTTCATGAAGCCGGTTGTAGTTGCCAGCGGGACATCGTACTCGAATTGTAAACGTTGCGGGTTTACTCTCCAACGCATCGATGTGCTGAAGTAGTATGTATGTTGAACTTCTTTAGCGCCGTACGTAGCCGACCGTGCTAATCGGAGGTGCGGGGGAAGGACAACAAACTAAACACAAAAAACAGTTTCAAAGATATGAGTTTTCAATCTAGATTTAAAAGTGCATAGCTACAGTGGCTTCCTAATATCGGAAGGAAGAGCGTTCCAGATGGCCACAGAAGCACATTTGAAAGCACGTGATGCAGTGACCATCTTTGTTTGATGACGAGTAACTAATTGGCACGTTTGTTTACGTGGCAGACCTTTACGAATTTGCTGTATCGGGTGGTGGGAGAGTTAACGACACCTTGACATTTACGCAATCTAACCGATACTCGCCTTCTGCCGGTGTGGGTCTTTTTATTTATTGTTGCGTCTCTCCGTGCTCCCCGCACCCGCCCTCTTCTCTCCGCCATGTCATGCTTTTTACAGAGCATGGTGAGATGCATTTCATCGTGGGCAGCCTAAAGCTTATAATCTGTACTTCAACTCGGACAAAGGGGTTTAAATTCTGTATATCTGAAACGTGGAAAATTAAGGTTCCGTGCTTGGGGGACGTTACATCTGCAATCGCCAGATTAGCGTAATAGGCTTACAAACCTTTTCCATCTCAAATGTTGTGATTTTTTTGCTGCTGCTGCTGCTGCATCATAATATGAAGGCACCTTCTACGGTTTTAATGCTTCCATTGCCTTGTATTCACTCTTCTCTCTTCCTTCATCAGAGTGCTCCGTGTGCGCTCCCCTTCCTCGTTAATGATTCACTGTTCATCTACGTCTTCTCCACGTTTCCTCTCTTCTGTTCTTCCGCATCGTCCGAATCAGAAGTCTGACGCTCCGGAAGATCGCACGGAGGAGACAAAGTTTGTGTTCTCCTTTAAGACTCCCCATTCGAAGGATGACGCTAACAAGGTTATGACTGGCCGCACATATTCACGACGTACGGTGCTTCTAGACCTTGCAGCGTAATAAGACCCCCATCCCCGCACCCCTTCACCCACCCTCCCCAAAAATGATTGATGAATCATTTTTACTTTTGGAGGGGTCACGATTCGACCCAAGAATCTGTTCTCGTGGTGCATAGCAGCGCCTCCAGTGGCAGCATGAGTCGCATGCAGGAATACTTACGCGCGGCATGCACGAACGGAGACACGCGTACATCACGAGCGTGAGAATTTTAATTTTAATTGATTAACCGACAAATCGTTTGTATATCCCCGATGTCCCCGAGTGCTTTTGCATGGCTGCCACTCTCCTGCACACCTTCTTGCGCGCTCAGTGTTCAAAATTTGAACCCCAGATCGTTATTTTGCGGCTAGTCCCCGCACATTACATGAAACGAAACGAGCACACGTGCACACTCGCGCACGCTCGTTATCGTGTGTCGTTGAAGACGTTTGGCACTTTAACGAGACGGTGGACTTCTCAACTATCTACACCCAGCCTCGACTGGATTCGACCAGAAAAGCAGCTACAAATAGGAAGCATTATTAAAACGTAAAAAAATATATTTACTTAAATATTAACAAATGCAACTTTATATTTATCAAAGACAATTGACTACAGTATGGTGAACTAAGGTCAAATAATCACCCACATCCCACACGGCATGGGAGAGGCCGTCATCCAGCAGTGGATTGATGAAAGGGAAGCACGTGTGCACGTACAATTTACCTATTTTGACGCATGAATATTATTTTTTTTTTCCCAAAACGTAGGAAGCTTCACGCCTGCTCTCTCCTCCCCGTCGCTCTCTCGCCGGCTGTGTGTCCTCATCACTCCGCGTCCCTGTGCCTCTTGCGTGTTTGTGTTTTCTTCTTCTCTTCCTCCTCCTCTGTCCCATGATGCCCACCTCTACCTGCTCGACACAAGCAGGGCTTGGAGGATTGGGTCCTGGTAGAGAATGCTCAGTGTAAAGTGGAAGAGCGGGCGCACGACGACAATGACGACGGCGATGACGACGGTGGCGGCGACGCCCCTCCGGCCCTAGACGCTCTGCGGAGCGCGGCGGCCGAGTTAGCCGCCGCGCTAGACCGCCCGCCGCCCGCCACCCACGCCATGGCGCGCTCGCACGACACGGAGGCCTTCGTCAGCCCGCTCAAGGTCCTGCCACACACGCGCTGCGACGCTCGCTCGCTCCGGCCCGCGTCTTTGTCAGCGCGGCAGGGGGCTTCAGGGTGGGGGGAGGCTGTGGCCACCGGAGACTCGGATTTTAAACTAAATTGAACTATTAAACTATTTTATTTTACCAGGTAAGGCCCACCGGGCTATATAGCCCTTTTTCAGAAGCGACCTGGCCACAAATGGTAGCTCAACGAAGTGGCTCATTGTCACGTGGAAATTTATTGCAGCCAAACACTCTGAACGCGTGACGTTGATTCTGAATGTGGAGGGAAAAACTGGAGGACCCGGAGAAAAATCCACGTGGCTACGGGTAGAATATGCAATTTTCAAAAATACGGGTGTCTGGGTCGGGATCAAACCTACGACCTCCTGTATACCAGGCGAGGTAGTTAACATCTCATCACCATGGTGCCCTCATTTTGCTTTTGAGAAATATCAAAACAAGTAAGCAGAGAGTGCATCTCCTTCGTATGTCTATACCTCCATGTACAATAAACAAGTGTTTATGATATTTCCCTTCAAGCCACACGGCCGCATTGACCGATGAAAAATAAAAAAATAAAAATTGTGTTTGCCAATGGTTGTAAAACGGTAAATGTAAGGATTTGGATGGACAGAGAGAGAGGGGGCCCACAATAACAATAACAGTCCCCGGGGCTCTCCACAAACTTAATCCGGCCCTGGCTGCGCTACAGAGGCCGCCGTTGCGCTTGCCGAATGGGGCTCAATCGACGTCGTATGGTGCATGGCCGGCACGCGGCTTACCCGGAGCGTGGCCACGGGCGGTGGTGGTTGTGGGTGGGGCGAGCTGACGGATTGTGTCGCGAGCAAGTGGGGATGTGTATTTGTCTGTCAGTCCTGCGTTGAATTACGTGCACTGTTCCCTGGGCTGCGAGAAAGCTAAAAAAAAATCAATGCAGCACACGTTTACAGCATTCCGGCGGTGGTTAATCCTGGGATTGTGAAGCTGCAGGGCAGAACGGATGGATACTTGTTAATTTCACAGAAGCAGCGAGTGATATTGGTACCCGGCTTATGCACTGCTGCTGCCCGACTGTACGCCGATGGAAATGCTGCCGGGTTATGCAATTTCAGAAACAAAATACGTATTCGTACTGGAGGGATCAGATGTGGTGCAAAACTCTTTTCCGCAGATTTCCTATAGAGGGGCATGGGGTAAGAACATTACAACAACAAACAACACAAAAAGCGCGACAGTAGTGCGAAGTACAAGAAAGGCAACGCAAATCACCCAAACGCATACAAATAAAACGAAACCATCCCTAACCTAGCCAAGTCAAGCCCCAGAGGATTTTACGGGTGACACGGACGCGCTGTAACCCCCCAGCACCCCGCGCGTGCAGTTGAGCCATCGCTGTGGCTTGTGTCCTGTGCCTCTGACCCGTAATAGAGTAAGCTCGTTCGTGGCGCTAAGATGGACGCATCCCCCGCCGAGGAGGATCTCACGTTCTCTCCTTCTGAACATCCTCTTGCCGACCTCCTTGAGACCGTTGAATTCTCTCAGGTCTTTACTTTACAAATCTACGCTTTCCTTCCTGCATCGTTCACCCCGCCCCCCCCCCCCCCATCTTGTCATGCTCCGTTCACGACGGTCGCTTCACTCGCGCTCGTAATTCGCCGATTCGCTTTGCCCCTTTGCCGTCCTGCGGTTTGTGTTTTTGCCGGTCTGCATGGCTATTAACTTGTTAAAAACATCTTCCGTGCACGATTTATGGGAGAAAAAGAACTGAACACCAACAGTGTTCCAAAAGGTAAAAATAAATGCATGTGCTTGTGGGCTTCGAGCTAAAGCGTGGACCTGCTTAGCATTTATTTTTATAAGCTGCGTTGCATCCCTTGTGTTATCGGTGAATCTTGCACACACAGGCATCCTCATTCTGAATGCTGGAATGTCTCGCTGGCCTCCATACAGATGTGTGCCTTAGTACAGTTTAAGTCCACGCGCGAAAACCACTCGATCTTCAAGCAAGTTAATGATGTCACCGTTCCTGTCTAGACTGAAGACGTATTTGTTCTCGAAAGCCGATGCCTAAATAATTTTTAAAACAGATTTTGTCTTCTAACGTCTCGTATAAAACGTACAAGTCTCTCAATAAGAATGTAATTGTAAATTATCTCAAGACGCAGCTGTATATACAGACGCTATAGAAACAGAAATTGCATTGTCCGGCTATGTACGTATGCATGTTGAACTTCTTTCGCACCGTGCATAGCCAACTGTGCTAATCGGAGGTGCGGCAAGGGACGGCCGCCCACGCTAAACCGTTTGCCGTCGCTCTCTCCGACGTCAGATGCTCAAGTCGGAGGTTAAGGAAGCGACGGAGGTCGTCACCAGCAGCAGCGTGAGCAGCGTGAGCAGCAGCAGCGCCAGGGTGGTGCGGGAGATGGTCGTCGAGGAGAAGAAGATTTCCAAGTCGCTCGTGGAAGGCGCGTCGAGCGCCGTCGCCTCCGTGACGCTCACGGTCGGCAAGGCGGGCGGCGGTGGCGGCCGCGGCGATGACGACGAGCCGCGCGACAAGGGCGAGTCCCCGTCCGGCAGGCCAGAACCCGCGCCGCGAGCCACCGCCGGTACAACCACTGGAGCAACCGCCGGAGCAACCGCCGGCGGCGGTGGCAGCAGTGTCGCGGCAAAGGAATCGGCGAGGTCCTCTCTTCCGGCAGACGCGGCCATCGCCGCGGCGATGGTGGGGGCTACCGCCGCGGCCAAGGCGGCAGCGGCCTCCGTGTCGGCTTCCTCGTCCCCGGAGGAAAGCCCCGCCGGGGACGCAAAGGACGGCAAGGACACGTCGGAGGAGGAAGAGCCAAAGACAAACGGAGACATGTCCGACTCGGACGACGAGGACCATGGGGAGTTTGAGGTATGTTGTACGCGCTTGTGTTTGGGTGTGTTCGCCCGCGTGTGTGTGTGTTTGCTCACGTACGTGTGTGTGTGTGTGTATTCGCGTGTGTGTCTGTGGGTGACACGGCCTGTTGCGGTGTGTAAACATCGCCACGAGGGATACAAAGGCAGCCGGGCGTGGTGCTGGCCCCCCGTCCCCGAACACCTATGAAAGCCGTGCCAGCCTGCATAGACACACACACATAGACACACATGTCTGTTGTGTGTCTCTCTCTGTGTGTCTCTGTGTTGTTCTCTCTGCTTGTGTGTCTGTCTGTGTGTCTCCGTGTATGTGTGTTGTCTCTCTCTCAAATTTAGTTCTAGCTGATGACGGTTGCTTGTGTTGCAATTTATTTTCTTTCTACGTGACTTCACCGAAAGAACCAAAGAGTTGATCGTTTCTTAAATCTCCCCTCCCCCCACCCCGCTTCTGCCCACCCGGCAGTGTAAATGGGTTCACCACAGTTAGTCGATCGGCAGTTGGCAAGCGGTGGGATAAAGTGTGGCTCTTCCGACCTCTTCAAAGGTGTCTGGCCAGCGTGAAAACAGCAGGCCAAGTCACCCTCGAGGGGAGCTCTCTGGCGTTCCCTCTAATAATTAGTCAGGCCCTTCCACCAGCAGTGGCATGAGCGAGCGATTGCGGGGCTAAACAACACACACATATATATATTTTTAAACATTCACAATCATTGCTCGACTTGCGTGCGGTCCGCAGCCTCCCGTTGTGAAGACGGAGAGCGTGAGCTTCAGCGAGGTGGTGAGGGCTGACGTGACGGAAATCTCCACCAAGGAGGTGCCCATCGTGCACACGGAGACGAAGACCATCGGCTACCAGACCGTGCAGGTGCGTGCCGCGGGACACGGGTCGCCAGTGGCGTGGCGTACGTGAGTGGGTGCAGACTTTCTTTTTAAATCCTTTATATTAAGTTCGCTTGCTTGCTTGCTTGCGCGCTTACGACCGTGCAAATCTTTCGGTCGTTTTTTAACCCACTTCCCGTGATCCAATCGAGCTGACATTTTGCACACAGACTCGTTGTGCGTGACAATTTATTTTTGTGAAATTTTTTTTCAAAAATTTTACACTTTTTAGGTTAATTTTTTTATATTTAATTACCAATTGCTTAATGGTGGCAGGCAATCATCTGACCCATAGGTGGCAGCCATCTCAAGCCAGAGGACGAGAGGACTCTAGCCGCCCGTTTCAAAGACCAATGTGGGCTGGGTTGTGGCCCATTGAACACGCATATAAAGGATTTATAGTGAAAAACTTTGTTTTTACGGGTTAATTTTTTGCTTTGTTTAAATCACGGTTTTTGCCGAGCGCAGGATCAAAGGTGAAGGGGCCCGCAACGAGCGTCACTGTTGAAGGTGTTCCACATAAGGGTTGGCTCTGACACTCGAGTGGGAATAGAATTTGGATTCGCAAAGCCTCACCGGATAGCTGCGATTAAGTAGTGCAGAGACTCGAATGTGGAGATGTATAAACATAGAGACAATTTCAACCGAGAAGATGGCTATAAGCCGCGCAATCATCGGAAGGACGTTATTAACCGAGCAAAGTCGTAACTTGCTGTGGTGCTTCCATTCTTACTTGCCGTTTGGCTGTTATCTCCGACTCTCTGAGTTGCATTGCCCTGTTGGGTGCCTCTGCTTTAAAGGACTGGAGTCTCACTAACATGGCCACCTCTGCTCCCTTAGCCTCGCTGTATCGATGGTTCTGGCTGTGTGATGGGCTTTGTGTCTCACTGGCGCGACCACCGTTGCGGTGGTTCCCTTGCGTGGACGCGCTTGCCTCTCACAGCACAGTTGGCAGCACCGCAGCTTGTTACACATAGACATGACGTTAACTTACTAATCCCCCTAAACTCCCTGCCTAATCTCTCCCATCAACATTGTGCTAATCTCCCATCAACACTGCTGTTGTGCGCATATGCGGAGACGATACTCTTATGCGGCGACGGAAGCTCATTTCATGCTAATCTCTCTCCCTAATCTCTCTCTCCCTAATCTCCCCCATGAACACAACTGACGTGCTTGTGTGCGGGGATGGAATTCCTTTCCAGCTCAGACCCCCGCCTGCTTGCCCATCGCCACATAAATAACCTCTTGTTGTAACAGCTCTCTCGCTGGTTCAGCAGTTCCAATTCTGGATTATTTTTTCCGCCTGAGGACGACCGCTTGTGTTGCGATCGAAACGTCGTGATACGTAATTTTTTATTTTATTTTTCTACCTACGTGACTTTACCGAAAGAACCAAGAAAAAGTACGGATTCCTGCAGTCACGAGCGCTTCAAATCAAAGAGTGCAGTGTGTCTTCTCTAATCCGCAATGAAGTGGGGTGAATTTTCTCAGAGCCTATCTGTGATCTAACGAATAACCACCGGGGGTAAGAATTCACGAGTAGCACGACCCCAGCTTCCAAAGTTGTGGCCGTGTCTCTGGCTGTTATCAGTTACTTTCGCCGCGCGCACGTGGGAGGAAAATCTAATCGGAGTGGCTCCGTGCACACGGAGAGCCCCACCCTGTGTAGGATGTAATGTCGAAGGACAGCGGGGTTGAATAAACCTGCACTGCTCTTGGGGAAATTAGATTTTTCAACTCTCCGAAGCCATAGCCATATAAATCATTGTCGCATGCGCAGAGTGAATAGCAATCTCGTCAGTCGTGCAGGGATTGCAGCGAGTCATTCATTGTGTCAGTGCCCCACGGCATTAAACAACCACAAGGGAATTTAGAGTCGCTGGCAGGGAATATTTGTGTAGCTGTATTTGTACGTAGATTTTTGACTTGGGAAAAAAACGCTTAAATCCATTCCACCCAATTTTATACTGATTGTGCTATCGCTATAGGTGTCACGTTGCGATGCTAAGAACCCAGTCGGATGTCTCGCAGAGCAGTGGAAACATTCATGTTCGAGAGTGCCTATCACGACCTCTGGGCCCACTCAATATGGGACCAGAAATGTTCCCAATTATTCTGATACTTAGAGTAACATTCATCGCCAAATAGTCAAAACTGATATATTACATTTCTTAGAACTGGAATTTAGTAAAGTTACCTGCCGAACCAAATTTTTATTGTGATGATTTTTATCATTACAATAATTCACTGCACTTGAGAACACATTTAATCACAGGCATCTGCTTGGATGCTGAGCACAGGCCCAGAGGCCAAAGGCATCGACAACTAGCAGCACTGTGAGAAGTTTGAGCTTGTTGCCCTTCCCCACACTTGCGATTATTAAAGTTGGCTACGTATGGTGTGAAAGAAGTTCAAAATACATAGAGGGTGGAATGGGTGAGAGTTAATGCCAGTGGCGGCTGGTGATATTTATTTTTGGGGGGGCGCATTTTTTTTATTTTATTGAGGGGGGCAAATAAATATAAAGCAGTACCAAAAACCATTTTGACTACTTGAATATAAATTTTGATGATCTTTATTTACATTTCAGACCAAAGTACCAAAAAGCATGTTTCCTACTTGAACATAAATGTTTCTCTTTTATATACATTTCAGACCAAAGTACCAAAAAGCATGTTTCCTACTTGAACATAAAAACGTTAGTTTCATGCTATTATCAATATGGCTGCGGCTACTTTCATGACGTTTGCATTTGTCAGAGAGATGTTTGAGGTCTCTTACCCCCGTCGTTGTCCACAAAACTTCAGTGCCGACACTTTGAAATAAAAGACAGGGAAAACAAAAAAGAGAATTGCTAACATCACATCCAGCCAGCCACCTCCGTTTCTCATAACAAGCGCGGGTGAAGCTTCGTGTGTAGCTTCGTCCTCTGTCACTGGCCTGCTGCTGGATTTGTAAATCGGGTTGGTCCGGTCCGAGATCCTTTATCTTTTTTATTTCTTCCAGCGAAAGCCTTGTGAAAGGGTTTTTTTGTAAATAAATTACAGAATTTGGATGAACTGCTGCCATTGTTTACACAAAACATTTGATCAGCCTAGCAAGTGTCAAAGTGGTGTCGCCTTCGCACTCGCAGTAGTGGCCTACAGCGTAAATTTGAATGACAGGTGACGAGAACCAATCAGATTGGATAAAATAACATGTATCCAATTCTGATTGGCCAGGGACGCAACGACTTGCGCCCCGAGGAGAATCTTTAAGAAACCAATTAGAGACCAGCTTCAGGTCACATGCTGTCCGAAAATGTAAAGTCTCACATAGACATCCATTTGTCCGGCGCCCCGCATGAAACACATTGAAAAACATAGAAAATAGTTGACCGATTAAAGCCAGTTTTTATTAAATGCTGATGCTTTTCTTACTACCAGCCGGCACATCGTATGAAAAAAATATTTTATTTATGTATTTTTATATAAATTTTGTATATATATATTTCTTGAATATTGATGGGGGCGGCGCCCCTGCGCCCTCTATTGACGAGCCGCCACTGGTTAATGCATGTCTTGATTTGAGCAAGGCTAATAGAACTTTGGGTAATTAGACCATGGGAGAGAATCCCAAGGTGGAACAGTGCGAGAAAAGCCGGCAACCCTCTCAGAGACTCACTCACGAGCCGAGCAGAAATGCCCCAATCGCAGGCAACGCCTTGAGTCTTAATCTCTCCGCCTCTCTCTCGCTACCACAATGTCTGCCACCGCCGGTCAAAACCCCGGCCTGTGTACCTCTCTCGCCCGCGTGCCAACAGTCGGACGGCGCCAAACACGTGGAGTCGGGGGGCCCGCTACTGAGCACCGTGCATGGCACCGCCACGGAGGCCATGGCCAGCAGCAGCAGCAGCAGCACCAGCACCACCACCACCACCCACATCACCAAGGTGACGAGCGGACGTTTGCGGCTCGACCAATGTGGTGTCAGATTCTCGATCGCGTGGCCTTGTGGCAAAGGTCACAAACGGGTTTTGATTCCTTATCCGTACCCGTACCCGGCCGCACCAGGGTCGCAAATGGGTACCCGTACCCGTACCCGGCCGGGTATGGATACCCGTACCCTACCCGTACTCTACCTGAAATGAGTGACAAACGGTTACTCACCAGTGACTCACGGCCTACCCGTACCCGTACCCGGCCGCACCAGGGTCGCAAACAGGTACCCGTACCCATACCCGGCCGGGTACGGGTAGCCGGGTATCGGGTAGGGTACGGGTATCGGGTGCCCGATTGCGACCTCTGCCTTGTGGGTTTGGTTTTTTTTTGTCCGATGTTAATTTCCACACGATGAGCCCCTTCATTGGGCTGTCACTTGTGATGGCCAGGTCACTTCTGAAAAAGAGCTGTATAGCTCGGTGGGCCTTACCTGGTAAAATGAAAAATAATTTAGTCTCGTTTGGGCACATTTCGGTGATGAATAAAGTCTGCCCTGATTGTGCCCCCCCCCTGTTCTTTTCACGTTCGCAAAGTGCTTTAAAAAAAAAGTGCGATGACATTTAGAAGATACACAAATTTAAATGGTTTGCCATCGTTAAGTCCTCACGTGGCCACCGATAAAATGTTGTGCAGTGAATGAACATTTCAAATGAATTAACTTACTTTGTATTTATAGAGTGCCTTCACTCAAGGCGCTTGACATAGTTTGAAGAAAAAGGGTGGCAACGTGGAATCATTTATATGATTATTATATGATTTACATGACGGGAGAGTGCAAGGTTTGACGAATGAGTGACCGCGATAGAGGGGTACTTAGGGGTCATAAAGGGGTAGAGTAGGGATAGGAAGGAGTGGAGGGATGAGGGGTGGGAAGATGAAGAGAATGGGCAGTAGATAAGAGGTGACAGGAGGATAAGGAGGGGGGCTGCTTAATATACAGGGAAAGTGTTGAGTCTATGGGAAGTGCTGAGTCTATGGGCAATGCTGAGTCTATGGGCAGTGCTGAGTCTATGGGCAGTGCTGAGTCTATGGGCAGTGCTAAGTCTATGGCGTGTGCTGAGTCTATGGGCAGTGCTGAGTTTATGGGCAGTGCTAAGTCTATGGTCAGTGCTGAGTCTATGGGCAGTGCTGAGGCTATGGGCAGTGCTGAGTCTATGGGCAGTGCTGAGTCTATGGGCAGTGCTGAGTCTATTGGCAGTGCTGAGTCTATGGGCAGTGCTGAGTCTATGGGCAGTGTTGAGTCTATGGGCAGTGTTGAGTTTATGGGCAGTGCTGAGTCTATGGGCAGTGTTGAGTCTATGGGCAGTGCTGAGTCTATGGGCAGTGCTGAGTCTATGGGCAGTGCTGAGTCTATGGGCATTGCTGAGTCTATGGGCAGTGCTGAGTCTATGGGCAGTGTTGAGTCTATGGGCAGTGCTGAGTCTATGGGCAGTGCTGAGTCTATGGGCAGTGCTGAGTCTATGGGCAGTGCTGAGTCTATGGCGTGTGCTGAGTCTATGGCATGTGCTGAGTCTATGGGAAGTGCTGAGTCTATGGGCAGTGTTGAGTCTATGGGAAGTGCTAAGTCTATGGGCAGTGCTGAATCTATGGGCAGTGCTGAGTCTATGGGCAGTGCTGAGTCTATGGGCAGTGCTGAGTCTATGGGCATTGCTGAGTCTATGGGCAGTGCTGAGTCTATGGGCAGTGTTGAGTCTATGGGCAGTGCTGAGTCTATGGGCAGTGCTGAGTCTATGGGCAGTGCTGAGTCTATGGGCAGTGCTGAGTCTATGGGCAGTGTTGAGTCTATGGGAAGTGCTAAGTCTATGGGCAGTGCTGAATCTATGGGCAGTGCTGAGTCTATGGGCAGTGCTGAGTCTATGGGCAGTGTTGAGTCTATGGGCAGTGTTGAGTCTATGGCATATGCTGAGTCTATGGGAAGTGCTGAGTCTATGGGCAGTGCTGAGTCTATGGGCAGTGCTGAGTCTATGGGCAGTGTTGAGTCTAGGGGAAGTTTATTTCAGTAGAGGGGTGCAAGGAGGTAAAAAGACCCGAAATCAGGAGTGGGTACATGGAGGAGGGACAGAGTGAGATAACACGTATGACAAATTCGCGCACATGTAAACAAATGTGTCGCTGGTTATATGTTGCAAAGCTGCCGATTGACGTTTTACCTTTCCTGAACGGCGCGTCAATAACGCCGCCTTTCCGTCATTTTCGTTGCACCGAACCTCGGTCAAGACGGTTAAGGCAGGCATCACCGAGACACGGATTGAGAAGCGGATCGTCATCACGGGAGACAGCGACCAGGACTACGACGAGGTTTGTCCGTCAACTCGGCGCTATTTTTCCGCATTCTTTGCACGATTTGCAGAGACTCGTGCTTTGCTTTGAGCCGCGTCGATTCGACACGGTTGTGTGGGCCCACGGTGCAATTCATCGGAACTAATATTGTTAAATTAATGGAAATTTAATTCAGATTTATTTGGAGTAAATGGGTCTGTTCACATCTGTTCACAAAACCGTGTGTTTGTAAAACTGCAAGCTTCATTGCCTTTATCATTATTTATAAAAATCATTAAATTTTCTCGGGTAAGTAGCGATTTAACCGTCCACGGATGACGAAATGACAACTCTCGTGTTATTTTAGCTCCACATTCTGTTATGAAAACATCGGTCTTCAACTACACATACATTCCAATGACACACTATCATACAATTGTAGCTCCCGCACCTCCGATTAGCATGGTTGGCTACGTATGGTGCGAAAGATGTTCTACATACATACATACAAATCCCATTCACATGGAAACACACCGCAGTGGCAAGATGTTAACTACCTCGCCTTGTATACAGGAGGTCGTAGGCTCAATCCCTACCCTGACGCACGTATATTTGGAGTTTGCATTTTCTCCCAATGATCATGTGGTTTATTCTGCGGGTCCTCCTGTTTTTCCCCACCACATTTAGAATCAACGTGCCTTTCGAGTATTTGGCTGCTGTAAATTTCCACGTCATTAGCCACTTCGTTGAGCTATCATTTGTGGCCAGTGGGCCTTACCTGATAAATAAAAACAAAAAAATGGTTCATAAACTAAAAAAACAAGTGCCCAGTGTTGATTTTGAGCAGTAATGTAAGTCTTCTTGGTTCTTTCGGTAAAGTCACGTAGACGGGAAATAATACAATAATAAAAATAAAACATCATAAAATGTACATAATAATATGTATTTTATTATGTTTAATTTTATTATTTTATTATTTCCCTTCTACGTGACTTATACGAAAGAACCAAGAAGATGAATCCCTGCAGTCACGGAAGCTTTAAATCAAAAAGTAATGTAAGTTTTAAGTGGAATTTCAGAGAAATGAAAGCAACTCCAGCTTTGCCCACCCTGCAAATGAAAATGATTGTGTTTTTCGTTACAGTGGTCCCTTTACCAGCAATACATTAGCACGTTGGTACAAGTTCATGGCCAATGTGAAGTTTATCAGTAATTGGCAAAGAGGTAGCGTAATGAATTGTGGTAATGAACTTTTTGAAGGGGAAACGAATGTGCAATCGATATGCAATTGTAGCTCCTCGTATTAATTACATTAATTGCATGGTCAGCCCTCTCCCGTATGGATTTTTGATGTCAATCTCCTAATGATTTTACTCTCATAATACCTTGTCACTGCAAAGAGTGATATTTTTTTGTTTATTCCATAACACATAATCCCTCTAATGCACGGGTGTTAGACGCATGCATTATGATTAATTGGGTGCCTCTTTGGCTTACAAAACAGCGCATGCACAGCTTGCGTAGCATACTTGAGTTTTGTGATCGATCGACAATTAAAATGTTTAGTCATTTCACGAATATTTTTGTAAAATTCTCTTAAAAACATGTCAAGGCTTGCTCATGCAACCGTTGGCAAAAGCTCTCTTAATTGTATAGAAATAAGTTACAGCCCTTTTAGTGTAACGTGTATCGAATTGGTTCCGTAATTGATAAGTTATGCTTCACGAAATTTCGTTGCATATTGAGTTTGCCATATAACGAGGAATGACCATACTTAACTTAGGTCGCTGGGCTCATAACTACGGCATCACCAATACCCCGCCGGCGCCTTTTATCTCCAAAGTTTAAGATTAATTTATCCAGTGGACAAGAGCGATGAGATTATCATGGGACCTGTTTTTGTCAGTATCAAAAGTATGAAAAATAACAATAGGTTTTACCCCCTTCTAGCAATGAAACAGGTGTATTAAAATGTTCAAGCACCAAATAGATTCCTTTTGCAAGGAATCAAGTCTGCATTGACCACACGTACTTGTGGTGAACATGCAAACAAAACATGTGCTAATAATATACGCAAGTGGCCAAACTTGGCATGATTTTTTTTATTTAAAAAAATGAAGAAATCACATGGAGGAAAATATTCTGTAAACCATAGAAAAGTGAACAATGATGAACTGAGTGCTCACTTGCACACATTAATCACTGCACATTTAGGAAAGCATTGCACTCCTTTGTCAATTTAAACTAAAGCACTGGCAATGAGGCTTGGCCTTCTTCCAACAGATCACTTTCATATCTTAAAGGTAAAGGTCAAGGTCCCGTGTAATTGGTAAGCTCCGACTGTTGGCATGTTTTGCTCGCAATAACATTAGCTTTTGGAAGCTGCAGAAAATAAGTGAATGAGCTTAATGTGATAGTGTGCGGACGCGTTTGTCTCTCACACAACAGAAGCCTCATCGGTCTGCCTTGTTGCGGTAAAAGGTTATGAAACGTGTTCAGTAACAATGACCGACCAAAATCATTTGTTCACACTGGCAATCTGGAAATGTCTCCGCTGTGCAATATTTGGCATTTCAGAGTGATTTTTTTTGCGCGAGGTCAGAGAAAGGGGGGCAATGTTAATTTCGGCACAACGTTTCGAGAAGCGAGAGGCACCTCTGACGCGCGTGAACACAAGTAGCGTGAATCACGTTTATTGTTTATTGGAACACAATTCTCTTGCACGGATTCGATCTCCGTGTTGTCCACCAAGCCTGCCTCCAGACCACTGGCTTGTATGCCTGAACCACAACAATGTACCTTCCCTACCTCCCTTTGTCACCTAGTTTACTCCAAATGTTGCCAAATGTGATCAATTACTCACAAATTACTTAATTGGCAAGACACTTGGCAACATTACCCCCCAAGTGGGAAAAACGAATGCCCACTTGGGGGGACTGTCGCTGCATTCATCGGGACAGCTGCCACGGCGACTGAGTGCCTCAAGATGTATTTGATGGGAGGAGCGGTAGATATATAAAGTGATGATGACGATTTGGCTGTTGTGTGAAGGGACACGCAAACGCACGAATGTTACGTGGCGTCTTCTTGCCACGCAGAAACTGTCCAAAGCCCTGAAGGAGGCCAAGGAGCAGACGGAGACCACCATGACCAAGCTGGTCGTGCACCAGGAATCGGAGCACGCCAAGGAGGGTGGCAAGGAATAGAGGGAGCCGGTAAAACGCACACACCTCTCGGTTTGCCGTTTCGAAACGTCTGCATGTTGTAGGGTGTGTGGGGGGTGGGGGGGTGTTCTGTTCACCGCCGAACGTCGGAACGCGCAAGCGGCGTTCATTTCATTTAGAGAGGTGTGAGCGTCGTTGTTTTTAAAGACCACGCCTCAGAACTGTAGCGACACGACCGCACTCTTGATCGCTGGCACAAAATCGTGCCACGCACCCTCCCGCATGGTCTTGTGCGAGGATCGGTACCGATAAAGTTATACAGGTAGGAACAACAGGTTCCACACCGTCCACCAGGGATTATTTGTCTGTCGTGCATAGCCCCTCCCAAACATGTACGCTCCCGGATTGGTTGAAGTGCGTCGCGTGACCGCGAGCTTTGTCGTGCACGAATGCGCTGTCCAACCAAGTTCCTACCTGCCCACTCCAAAGGAACGTGTTTTTATTTCAGTTTTTGATGATGTACACGTTAGTCATCGGAACTGGAAAGGGTTAACTCGCAGAGCATGGCTTCAGTGGGCGTAGCTATAGAGTTTGTAGATGGTGTGCAACTGCATGGAGGTCCCACGGGCTGTCGGGGCCTAAATGCCGGTCCACAAAGAGGGGAGGGGGGAGAGAATTTCTTACATGCCCTTGCCAACCACACCACTGGCAAGGCCGTCGCTGCCTTTGCAAGTGTGCAGTGTTGTGCAGTGTGTACAAATGTCCGTGTGAAAAAGTAAAGATTGGGCTGTGCAAATGACTTGCCGTCAATGCCTCTTCTGGCTGAAGAGCCTTCACTAGAGGGAGCGCTCGCGAGTCCCTGAAGAGGATAATTGGCCAGCTCTTCCTTCGTTAGCCGGATGTCTTTTTGAAGAGGGGGGGGGGGGCGTTACCCGCACTTTGCTCCACCTCATGCCTCCAGCCGATCGACTATGGTGGTGCACTCATTTATACGATCGTACAGAGTATGTTATTACGGGTGTTTTATCTTCTGCGATTATTCGCAATTCCTGCACATGCTTGCATGGGATTTTTCGTTGCATTGCCGTTCAAATTGTGCGAGGGGACGATTTAACACCCTCTGGCTAAGTAATTTATTGTCCCCCTCCCCCCTCCACAGAATTTTGAACAGACTCTCCATCTTGGATTGGAGGCCTTTACAGTGGCAGAGAGGGAAAGAAACAACCTCGCCTTTCTGTAATGCCAGTCCCCCTTCCCCCCATTACCTTTGACCAACTGTAGGAGTCTTGACCACTATGTTTCAGCTCAAGAGCCGAGTGACCACTACAAAAAAAACGAATGCGGGGAAAACCTGAAAACGGTCGGTCGTCTTTGCCGGCCATTAGTTAGAAGCCTCTGTCTGTGTGCTTTAACCCGGTTAGCAAATAATAAGTTTATAAAAAATTCTAAGGACTAAAAGAAAATGCCCTATCGGCCCCCGTCACCATGCCCCAAGCATGCTAGCTATTAATCATTAGCTGTAAAGGACCAATGACGATTGAGTAGGTTATTTTGAAATTTTGTGTGTGCTGTAGCTCATTGGGAGCAGCTGGTAACATTCTAAGGTATTGACATCGACACATGCAAATGTTGATGTTTTATCCATTGCTTTTATTCAATGCATTGAGTTAAAAAGTTAAAGCCCACAAGGTGAAGTTTTTAAAATGGTCAAAACTTGAAAGAGCAGGGGTCCAGAAAAAATTGTTGTATGCATGTTTTAAAATATGAATGAAGCTATTGGAGCCAAATGCAGGAAAATGTGAAGAGCATTTATGTTTTTCAATCTTCTCTCTAAATACAGGAGCAAGGTTGTAAATGAAGGGAAAAATTAGTGCCTAAAAATGTAATCAAACTTTGTCACGCAGTTATACAAAGCAAGCAAACCTGCCACTTTACAACTATTCCATTGCATGCCTTGAGCCGTTACGCCTGGGCAAAAAAAAAAAGGTGGATTGGTGCCAGTCTGGTCGACAACCCAGAAACCAACACGTATGCCACTCCTGCTGCATAGGTTTTTTTTCACGGTTTTGCTATACAGCTCTCCTGTGCGTTCTCGGAGTGTACCGCGTGCTTTGGCACAATTTAATTTCTGCAAAACAATGTGACAACCAGAAAATACAGAGGAGCTAAATATATATATACACACTGCCATTAATTTGGGATCCACACACACAGATGGGTAACTCCCAAATTAGAATAACCACCGTGACTTGTAACAGAAAATGTATATTTAAATTACTGCATGGATCAGGAGCCGTGGTAAGAGTTGGACAATATAAGCTATGGCTTATATGGCCTACTTTGATCATGCAATGGACTTACTGATACCAATAACAGTAGGCCCCATGTCTTGCTATGCTTTTACATTTGACCACTCGGCCTGTGGATTGGGCCACAATTGGCTTAATCATTGAAATGGCCCACAGCTATGCTGTAGCAAATGAAGTGTTGATTAATAGAAAAGGGCGTTAACTTAAAACACCTATTTGGTGTTCGTAATTTTAAAGGAATGTAACTGTGAAAATGAAGGTGGTTTGGAAGTGGGATGAAAAAATTATTTTGTCTTAATTTTGTTTGTGCCATGTTTTTAGAGAATTGTTTTAACCTGATACAGTAACGTAATATTGTAATACGTAATGTTTACTTTAGTTTATTGACAACTGCTGTGCTAAATGTTACCGGTGAACAAAGCTATACATAGAAATAAGGGATATTTTAATTCTAGTTTTGATTCTAAGGTTGAAGAAATTGTCCGGTTTGTTTGCCTAATATGCTTTGCGCAAATGGCAAGAATGTTCCGCGGATTGAATTGTTTTAAAAAGGGAATTTCACTGCTCGCCGCAAAACAATGTGCTTCGATAGTGTTCTTCAAACAAAGTCATTCAATACCTTTAGAATGTCACCCCGTGTTGGTGTAATAGTCCTGTACCTGCAAAATAAACACTGTGTATTGCTTCCTCGTGTGTATTGTGTGATTTCATTACACAGCACTGGGGCCGGCGTTTTAAATGCATTACAAGAACATGGCAATTTCTTCCAAAAGGAAAGTGTGTGGCTGCTTTTTAAAGTCTTGCGCGCGGTGCATTCGTGTAACACGCCGGGTAAATCACTTCCGCACGTTTGGCTTAAATTGTTTTGTTGGACGAGCCCCAAAAAAAAGTCCGCTTCACTTACATGAAAAAAAAATCTTGCCAAAAGGCAATGAGAACAGAAGTCAAATTTATAATTTCAGTCTTATCGGTCATTAGGGAATCCATGCGTCAATGTTAAATACGCAACCAACCGACGGCAGCAGGTGCATACCTGTCAACCCCTTATCAGTGCCTACCTTAGGACCAATTCAGACCTTATTGGTCACCCCGTGCCCTTATAAATCTCAACGTCACCCTACAAAGGCAATATTGAAACGGATGTCCGCCGTATGGACCTGCACACTCAATTTCTCTGTACAAGAATACGGGCAAACTATGGGTTGACAGGTATGCTCAGGTGCCCAATGTCTATATTCATACGAAAAGGTTCAGCATTGGGCCCTTGCTGCTGTTCAGACAAGATATCCAACCGATGCTCCTCACCCGCCTCGCTTGCCGCTCGTATGCAAACGACCAAAACTTAACACGGCACGGACTGCACTTGCTGGCTCCCGGCGACACGTTATGGCATAGCACAGCTGCGAACATGGAAGGTCGGTTCGCAAGCTTCACCTTTGGTCCAATACCAGCACTCAAAACGGCATCTGTTGCGGACTCCTCTTGGCCGTACGGTTTGCCGGTCGTTCGCGTTGCATCCATCCATTCGAGGGCAGCTGGCGAGAGGTCTTCGACAGCAAGGTTACGTCCCGTTTCCTCACTCAAGTCCATTCCGCACGCGGCTGGAGACCGATCCTCATCCAACTGCTCGAAGGCAAGAATTGGGAACCCACGTGAATCTTGGTTGTTTTTTTCGCATTCAGCTGGATCTCGACTTGTCACGGTGTGAACGCCACGCGTGGGTTGAACTTGCAGGTGAGGCTGCCAGCCATTCTGCACGCTCTCGATTTTCTCGTGGTGTTGGCGAGCCAGGGCGCACAGGCACAGAGGAGGCGACGTACCGTTCTCCCCACCCGCTGCACCGCCAGGTATGAAAGCCACGTGAAAGTGATCTCCCAGATGTTCCAGAAGGCCTCTCTCCAGCGATGAACCAGAGTTGTCGTCCATGCTCGGGACAGTAATCAAAGTCCTGTGCCGATGGTGTCTGGGAACCCGTGATGGACAAATGAGCGTTTTAATCTTGAGCCAGTTCACAAAGTGTAAAGGTCTTTTTTGGTAAAGTCACGTATAAAGATAAAATAATAAGTTAAATAGCATACGACGTTTCGATTGCAACAAGCAATCATCATCAGGTATAAATGAAATAGCAACAAAAATCTAACCAGAAAACTATAGACAGATATACAAGCAGACAGAGATCACCAAGATACATAGAGTAACACAGGCACAGAGAACTCTCTCTGTTACTCTCCCTCTATGCATCTTGGTGATATCTGTCTGCTTATATGTCTGTCTATAGTTTTCTGGTTAGATTTTTTTTGTTGCCATTTCATTTATACCTGATGATGATTGCTTGTGTTGCAATCGAAACGTCGTATGCTATTATTTAATTTATTATTTTATCTTTATACGTGACTTTACCGAAAGAACCAAAGAGTAATTCCTGCAGTCACGAAAGCTCCAAATATAAGAAAGTGTAAAGGTCATTCAGGTCACATGACGGAGCTTTTTGAAAACAACAATTGCAATGCATTACATTACCCACGATGAATCCACTGCTATACGAAAGCCTCTCCAAGCCACCATCTCACGATCGTGCGCCAAATACATATTGTAGTTCATAATTTCAGCCTTTAATCCATCCACTGCTGGATGAACATGCATCACGATGAGATAATGCGTTGTTTTACTCCACGCTTATCAGTGCGAGTTGGTTAAAGAATGGGGGTTGGTAGGTGGAGGGTAATAACAATGCAGATATCACACGTGCCATTGATGTTAGCCGTGACCAACTATTAAACTCAAGCGCAGGGTGCTCTAAATGTAGATCCTAACGCACAAATACCATACCAGAGTGATGCAATATTACAACCGAATACGTTTTCACGCTGCAGACAGAATTGTTATTATATATATCAGATCGGCATGATCAATAAATAATATAGAGGAGAATACATCGTGGTCAGTGGTTTGCATACTTCGCCATATACCTGTGCTGCCCGAGTTCGATTTGTTCAAGTTCATTTATTATTAGATATAGACCTGTGAGCGATTCGGCTCTCGAATCGGGTGCAACCGCAGCAAAAACCAAACACATGAACAAGAAAACCTTTAAAGTGGCTATGTGCAGAGGTGGGACAAAGTCATTGTTATGCAAGTCCAAGTCGAGTCTGAAGTCATCAAATTCATGACTCGAGTCTGACTCGAGTCCAAGTCACATGACTCGAGTCCACACCTCTGGCTATGTGACTATGTGCAAACATAAAATCCAAGAAAAGACAGCAAAAAAATCCAAGAAAAGTGTGGCATCCGAACCCGCCTTTGGGTGCAAACCCAACAACCACACAACCCTCCATTGACCAGCAAGGACAAGAATTTCCGTATATCCAAACAACTCCCATGATCGGACATGGCTTGGAAGAGGCCTTAGTGAGGCAGTAGCAGATTTTAATCTTGTACAGGGCGGTCCAGATGTCTCGTGACCCCCATTTAATTCTCTAAAACTTAGTTTTTTTTTTTAAATAAGGCCGATTTAAAACAGAAACGAATGCGCAAAGGAAAAAAAAACATGTTAGGGGTCAATTAATTGGGGATCACAAGACATCTGGAGCACCCTGTATATTATTCTTCATTAAACATATAATCAGGAGATATTGATATCGCCCCTGTGTTATAACACTTGAACGTTGTACACCTACCTTGAATAACAAACTCAGCGTGAGAGGCTGAGCCGAGGGGTTTGCAGCTCTGCGCATCAAGTGACCAACTTGAATTAGATGTGCTTTATAGTTGGCCAATGTGCGCTTTATTGGTGTAATCCACTCTGGCACAGGTGATGATAATTCCATTGTATTGATCTATTGAACTGATAGCGTGGCGAGGAGTGAGATAGGATGAGGGGGGGGGGGGTATTCACGACTGAACGAAGGCAAGTGTTCATTATGAAACCGTAGTTTGTTCCTTGAAACATATCATCCAAATATAATACCCAATGAAGAATTCATATCAATGGAGAAACAAGCTATTGCGCATATTATATCTACACATGGACTGGATAACACGTACACTAAACTATTCTGTTCTGGTATAATAGGAAACTTAATCTCCTTTGTTTTGCAAATTCCATATCACTTATATAATACGTCAAATACTGTAGCACATGAAGCGAACGGATCCGAGTTAATTTAATTATGCAGCGGAAAGTGTAACAAACTCTGGAATAGTTAATTTAACAGGTTTATTTACTTTTTTTATTATGTATTTATTTGTTACGTCGCTAATGGCACGAATGTTTTCTTCCCATTGTGTAATTTATTGTCTTGGCCCAGCTTATGCGTCTATCGTTAATAGGTTGAGATTTCGCCGAATTAAAACGCGGTCGGATAATTGTTAGGGCACAGGTTGTGTAAATTAGCAGAGGACATAAAAGTCTGAGAAGGGATTTACCTAATGTACTGCAGGTCGCTAACGCTTAATAAAGAAAGGCATTAATGCTGTCTCACTTGCATTATATCCTCTCAAAACAGAAATACACGATCAGCCGGCCTACAACTAAATCTTATTGATATTGTTTAATATGAATGTGCAGCGTAATTCAGGGCCTGTGTCGACCCAGTGTGGTCTGGGACTGTTTTTGTTGTTGATTTGCTGCCCTTGCCAAAGCTGAATAAATTGGTAGGAATGTATGCACTTGTGCAATTTGTACTTCAATACTTGATTTGCGTGTGTTTATGTATAGCTACTTGCTTGTGTTTTCTCGTTCTTGCTCTTACATCGTTTTGTGTTGTATTGTTTGTCGGGATAACTCGCTGACCAGCGCCCTCCTGGGCATCTGTTCAAAAGAGCTTCATAGCTCATCGGATTCCTCCAGGATACATATTCTGATGGTGATGTTTGTGGACTATTTTCGATTATCTCATGCAACACGGTTGTTTTTGCTCTGATTCATACTGACTTCATTGCTGTACCTTGTTTCTTTTGGGGGGGGGAGTGGGGGTTTGCCTTCCCATGTTACTCTTATAAACGAGACTTATTTGCATTCTTTGCATTTTTGTAATTTTATATTGTATATTATAGCTATTGTATATTTTAGATTTTAGTTTATTAAATGTTTACATACTTTAGCTCCTTAGTATTAGTTAGACGTGTACCTTTAGTATAGTTAGACTTGTAAACCACTTATTTAAGATTTAAGATTCCTAAATGTTGAATGTATGCACCTTCCGGCCAAAGTAAATTCCTTGTCTGTGCGAACTTTCATGGCGAATAAAACCCTTTCTGATTATCCTTCGACGTCTTCTTTCGTACGGTTGCTGATGTAGACGCAGAGCAACGAATGCAATTTCACATTCATGTGTTCAAGCCCAGATAGCAGCGCCAGGAGCAGCGGGGTAGTATCATCGCTGTGATGTCTCCTACGTATGTGTAGATCGGATATCGCGTCGTTTTACCGTTGTACGGTCTGTTCTGGACGATCACAGTCAAGTTCAAGTTAATTTATTAGGTATAGCCCTGTGAGCCATTCGGCTCTTGAATCGGGTGCAACCGCAACAAACAAAAAACAAAAACATGAACAAAAAACATCTTAAAGTGAATATGTGACTAAGTGCAAACAGAAAATTCAAGAAAAGACAGCAAAATATTGCAGAAAAAAATCACCGTACACCAACGCTGTGTGCACAAATCCCAGTGGGATGCAAGTCAAACAACCAACAACAACCACAAGTCGCACACTACTGGAGAGTTTTTAATGCTCCATGTGTGCATCAGGTATCCGCATCTACTGCCACGGTTTGTGCATTGAATGCAGTTTTAGGTGGACCATGAGCTTCGTGGAAGATCAAACCCAGGCATCTTCTGCGTTGGGTCTTTCACAAGATGTGTGTTTGTGGGTCGTTATGAACTCCATTCAGCTCTACAAACTTCATCGGGGTTAAACTGAGTATTTGGCTGCTATACATTTCGACATGATATGCCAGCCACTTTTCGGAGATATTATTTGTGGCCAGGTCGCTTCTGAAAAATAAGCTAATAGCTCAGTGGGCTTTACCTGGTAAGGTCAAAAAACATATTTTCGTTTTATTTGTATACATTTACGAGATTTGTTTACCTTTCCTATACTTTGCACTCATAAAGTTTATTTGTCTTGTTTGTTGTAATGTTCTGACCCGCCCCTACTGGACATACGAAAAAAAAATTTGCTTAATAGAATTGCTTCATCCGGGATTCCTCCTGCAACATATATAACAAAAAATTCTGATTCCGAAAAAAATTGGTAAGAAAGTACGTTTTTCAATGGACACACTTTTATTTACACTCAAAAGTAGAAAGTAAATTATTTTGACCCCGGATTTGATGAAATTCGATGTGCTCAATAAAAGTTGGTGGCTTGCCACCCACCAAGTTGGTGGTTTTGCCACCCACTTTTATTGAGCACATCAAATTTGAGAGTAAACCCACAGCACAGTACTCCAATTGCAAATGTTTACGTGACAAACCTTACTAATTGGCTGTGTCGGGTGGTGGCAGGTTGAACGACACATTTATATTTACGAGATCTAACCCCCCCCCCCCCAAAAAAAAACCCTCTTATGGATAATATTGATCGCGAAAGCCTACGAGATAAAGTTCACTCAAAGTTCACTCCGACAGCAAATCGAGGGGCGTGGTCAACCCCGTGTGTGGGCGTGGTCAACCCCATATATGGGCGTGGTCAACCCCGTGTGTGGGCGTGGCCACACCCCGTGTGTGGGCGTGGTCACACCACGTGTGTGGGCGTGGCCACACCACGTTAGGAGAGGGGCGAGGCCGTGCACCGGTGACGTCACCGGAACACGAATGTCCATATAAGGAGCGCAGATTCGCGCATGCGCTCTGGGGCCCCGCGGGTGGATTTCGCGGGAAATTTGGCGGCACCGAGAGCTGAGAGGGGCGCTGTTTTTGTTTTCCCGCCCGCGGTGCCCGGGCTCCTACGAAGTCCACTGGGAGGGGAAGCAGAGGGGGTTAGGCGGTGGGAAACACCGCGGGGGGATGGGGAGTTGGTGAGGAAGCTACTGCAGTCGTGCGAGTATTTAGTTCGTTCGTTAAGTTTACCTCATTCGAGTCGCGGGCACTGACGTTAGCGTACAACAAGCCGCTGTCTCGGTCCAATAAGGCGGTGTTTAAGTTCGTGTGTGTGTTACTGTCATCTTATTTATTTTGTTCCATATTCGAGCAAGTGTTTGGCATATATAGGGCGTCAACCAGCCGCGACTTGTATCCTACTGAAACATGACGGAATACATAAGGTGAGTTTGCCCTCCTCGTCGGTCGTGGTCTGGATGCATCTGTCCTCACGCTGTCTCCATGCCACGCTTGTTAAAGAGCATTACCATCATCGGTCGTGGTCTCTCCACTGCTGGATGAAGGCCTCTCACGCTGTCTGCATGCCACGTGTTGTTATAGAGCATTACCATCGTCGGTTGTGGTCTCTTCACTGCTGTATGAAGGTCTCTCACGCCGTCGCCCATTGCTCGCGTTTCATTCATTCCTTGCCGTAGCTTCCATCCCTCTCGTGTACATCATCATCATCATTGTCGTAACACACTGACGTGTTTGTATCATCATTGTCGTCGTCGTCGGTGCTTGCTGTTGTGCAGTGGAAGTTGTGTCCCCCCGCCATGTCAATGTGGATGTTTACAACGCTGCTGGAGGAGAGAGGAGAGAGGTCATTCATTCATTAGTGGAGTGAGAGTGGTGGTGATGATGATGATGACAGCTGGTAAATGTTGGTGATGACAGCGAGTAAATGTTGGTGATTAGTGCTCGTAATACACTCGATGTGCTGCACTAGTAACGAATTGGCGTGTTCTGTTTAAGTGACGAACCTTACTAGTTGGCTGTGTCGGGTGGTGGCGGGTTTAACGACACATTTATATTCTTGGGTCTTTCGGTAAAGTCACGTAGATATTTGTTTAGTTTTATATTTGTATTACTTTATTATTTCCCTTCTCCGTGACTTTACCGAAAAGGGAAAGAATAAAATAATACATATAATTTTTTTATTTGCGTTTTTTTATTATTTCCCTTCTACGTGGCTTTACCGAAAAGGGAAATAATAAAATAATACAAATAGATTTTTTTATTCTTTTATATTTTTATTCTTTTATTACTTCCCTTCTACGTGACTTTACCGAAAGAACCAAGAACATGAATCCCTGCAGTCACGAAAGCTTTAAATCAAAAGACATTTATATTTACACGATTTAACCCCCCCCCAAAAAAAACCATTTATTAATGATGATATTGGTCACGAAATCCGCCTACTAAGTGGTAAACCAACTCAGGGGCTGTCAAGAGAGATGAGGCATCTCCGTTGTTGTGCACTGAGAAACTGGGATATGATTTGGATCACTTTTATCATTTGTATGTGCAGCCTTTGTGTAATTCCACTGCTAGATGAGACCCCCTACGTTGTTTCGGTCGTAGGAGTTTTGACCATACTTCACCACGCTGGTCAGTGCTGGTTGGTGAAGTGGGGGGGGGAGAGAGGCCTACACTCGAGTGTGGATTCTTTTGTTGTTGATTTTGCGGCCACTGAATTAAATTGCACATCAGATCAACTCTACTGATTAACAATATATCATAACCTATGCTATGACTCGTGCAGTCGTAACATGCAGGTTAATTGCCTAATTACAGATATTATTTGCGTAGCAGCGCCAAAACTCAACCCCACTAGAGTTATTGCCTTCAGCCCAGCTGTATTGTTCTTTTACAGCAAGTACTCTGATTATAATTTAACCGAAAGTCGTAACACCGTTTTGAGACTAGGCTCGAAAGAAAGAAGTTTCTGGTGTGGATCAATCGGTTTCAAAGACAATGCATATATTATCAGTGTCTTTTGTTTTAATTCTGACCACGAGTATTGTGGTTAATGCAGACATTATTCATTGTAAAAGGTTTCAGTTTGGTGTTTTAACATCTTAACACCTGTTTTGTTTTTCATCATCTTGGTTCTTTCGGTAAAGTCACGTAGAAGGGAAGTATGAAAATAATAAAAAAACATAATAAAATAATTCTCACGACGTTTTGGCCACAACGCAAGCAGCCGTCCTCAGGTGAAAACCAGGTCTGTCGAGGCGACAGCGTCTGAAGACGAAACGTCGTGAGAATTATTTTATTATGTCTTATTTTTATTATTTTATTACTTCCCTTCTATGTGACTTTACCGAAAGAACCAAGAAGATGAATCCCTGCAGTCACGAAAGCTTTAAATCGAAATTTAAACTGTTTTGTTGCCAGAAAAAATCGGAAAACTTATTCTCAATATTATTCATAATAAAGGTTTTTGGAGTTGATCGCGGAAGTATACATGTGTCGTAACCCTCCACCACCCGACACGGCCGGTAAGGTTTGTCAAGTAAATCAAATGTGCCAATTAGTTTACTACTTCAGACCACCGGTGTGTTGGAGAGTAAATCCACAACATGTAATTATTACCAAGCGAGACGCCGCACTCGAATTGTAAATGTTGTGGATTTGCTCTCCAACACACCGGTGGGCTGAAGTAGTAAACTAATTGGCGCATTTTGTTTACGTGACAAACCTTCCTGGCTGTGTCGGGTGGTGGAGGGTTACGACACATACTTACGCGATCTAACCCAAAAAAAAAACCTTTATTATGAATTCCATACGTTAGTTCGCGCGTGTACGCTGCTAGTTGTTTAACAGTACATACAGTATGTGTAAAGTAATACCATTTGTAATTATATTTTTATTGGTGGCGATTGGTTATTTTTGCTTCGTTGTCGGCTGCCCAGGACAATGCAGCAACATCAATTGTTGTACCTCTGTTGCTCCCACGCCCTTGCCTTAATAATAGTAATTTAATTAAATGTTAAAAAACGTCGTTCATGTAAAACTGCATCTCGCAACCAGCAATAACCAGCTTGGTGAAGTATGGTGAAACAACCACCATGACCGACACGACGTAGGGAGGCACATAACTGCAACCAGCAAGAATGATTTTACTCATAAAATGCAGTGATAAAATGTTGAGTACTGTAATGTGCAATTGACAATGGCATAATAGTTCATTATTGAAATCATTGTTGTTGCATTAGCATGGTGAAAGTGACAGGGTCTTGTTGAGTAAGAGTTTTTTTCAGCATAATAAATTGATGCACATCTTGGCTTTTAATGTTGAAACATTTACTGTAAGGCCTATGACGAACTCACTTGAAATGCTGTTCTCATTTGATCTCACAACCTCAAGCATTGTTATATGTACACTACTATACTTCACCAAAACACACTGAGCAGCGTGGTTGAAGTATGGTCAAACAAACCGACACGGTGTAGAGGATCTTCATTCAGCAGTGTATTGATGAAATGACTCTGCATGTCCCTTCACTGAAATACATTTTTGACTGCTCTTAAGATATACACTCCACTTGGTGGATGTATGAGTGGCTCTGTTCAATTTGGGATTGCCTTCAGCTCGAAGCATTTATTGTAATGGTTTTGGGGTTGGTTATGGTTATGCTAGATTCAGCACTCTTGATGCTGCGTGTTTAAATGCAATGTACTGCATTGTTGTGGGCTTGTTCAGCATAAGTGCCTTGTGTTAGTGTAAATGGATTTTCTCAATTACACATTGCTGGCTTAAGAGCCACATTTATTGTGTTTTGGGCAAGGTGTTTGCTCATATGAACAGCTGGAGTGCCATTTAAAATTAATAATTTGGTTCTTGTAGAGCTTTTGAAAGATGAATAGTGATAGATGTCATACACACATTTTGCATGCTAGATGCAATAATAGTAAGTTAAAGGTGGAGACCTGTAATTGCTGCTCAAACCACTGATGGTGTAATGGCGTCCTTATTTTGGCCAACTCTTCCATGCTGGGGAGAGATGTCTTGGAAGAGTTTGGAATACCCACACTTTACTCCACTATACAAGACCTGCTGCTCGACTCACAGAGGTGGCTGGATTTAAGCAACTTTCAAAATATTAATATCATTGTATAGTCATTTTGGAGAGTGGAGTAATGCGATATAAACCAACGGACCTGAGTTTTATTCCCAGCTGTGAGTTACAACTGAGCCAGCCCTCCTGGTCCTCTTTCCCCATTCACCAATTAACACTGATCAGAATGGTGAGGTTTGGTCAAAACAATCACATGCCCAACGTGGATGCCTTCATCCTGAAGTGGATTGACAATATGCTGTAAATGCTTTATTGTAATGATTATATCCATGGGTTTAATTGCGCGTATTTTTGTTGAACTAGAAATGAACCTTTTTACCAACCAAAGCTGGACATTTCAGTGGAAATGGCCTGCACATTTTCTCTTTCTCTCCTAATTACTACAACAGTGGTGCATTTACAGCACGTGTAAAATAATGTTGTAATAATGTCTGGCCTTTTGGAAATCCACTGCTGGATGGAGGTCACTGCGTCTTGGGGAAGGTTGTGGCTAGGGGCCTATTTCAGATATCACTCGCCAATGATATTAGCTGTGGCCCGGAACCAAACTCTGTTTACTGGCTTCATTGCGTGGTTCCACAGTTTCACACCTGCATACACATGTATGCCAGACTGAAATACTATACGTGAACAGTTGTGCCGTTTAACACGTTAAGTGGCATTGCCGAGTGCAAACGATTGTGGTGGCGTTGAAGGTGGTGGGGTTGTGCACCTGCCTCCTGAGAAGAACATCTGCCACTGTGGTCGGTCACACGTGGCAGCTGAAACAGTCCATTGTGTCCAGGGCTTTACGATGCAAGTTCCCTTTTGCCTCCTCCACCCCCAAAGCCACCACAATAGCTCAGCTTGAAAAGCAGTGACACATGCTGTGGTGTGGTTCACCCCAATTTTGTTGGCTGCAAATCACTGCAAGGCGCCACATTGGTTAATGCTTACGTAATGCATTATTGAGTGTGACACCATTCGTGTTGACTTATTGCTGAAGGTTATGACTCCAAAGTGTATTTTTAATGTCCCATACCGTTATGCAGAAATATACTGTAGTACTCTAAAAGCAATGCCATTATTAGAGAGTAATACATCTCATGAAATGTTTTGCTTGATTAGCCAACTGGCCTTTGGAATATATACAGCTTGAATATAGGTAAGGTTCATTTCTCACTCCACTGCTGGATGAGTCTCATAATGCCATGAGGTCCTTTAGGCAATATTATACCACACTGATCTACAAATTAGTGAAGGTGGGGAACACAGATGCGGGGTCAGTACAGTAAATATATTTGGCTGCACTACCCTTTTGTACCCACCAATTAGCACTGCAGCCTGATTTGGTTATAGGCCACCTGAATACACATTCTTGGCTAAGCAGGGAAACATAATTCCAGCTTTTAGAGTATATCTTTTAAATGTGCACATTAACTTGTAGAGATATAGTTTTGTGAGTACTGAGAGGGGTCTGCTTACTTATGCAGTGTTTATGCCTCTGGGTAGGCGAGAAAATTTTGGTTGTGTGTATATATCCACACAATCCCAGTTCATTATGCAGAGTGTATAAATCGGCATCGTGAATGAGTTTTTATTCAGCAATTGCTGCATTGTAATCGCATGGCCCACTGCCTCTTATTGATTTCCAAAGGAGGTAGAGAGAGGGAGGACAGCTGCACAGTACCCTCCTCCTCCTGGGCCTCAGTCGTCATGCGGTCAATAGGTCATGGTGTGGCATGGGCTAATGAATACCCCAGATGTATGTTATTGTTTGCTCTTGATTCCTCTCGCCCGCCTTTCCTCCGATTTGCAGCTTTGTCGTGGAGGGAAGCATGGAGGACACTGACCTGGAGCACAGGTGAGTAAAACACTTGGCTACAAATATAATCACAATTTAATTTTATTGTTGGTCTTTATCATCGACATTTGGAAAACCATCATAATTTGTAAAAAAGCTAACCTGAATCTGACTGAATGGACCCAGGATGTCACAACCAATCCAGTGTTTACTTGCTTAATATTATTAGTCAGTCTAGAAGACCAATAGGTCAACAGACTATATATTTATAAAAAATAATAATACCCTTTACCCAAGAAAACGTCACTGAGTTTTAAGACCTTTGGGATGTTTGGCCAATGTCATGAATAAATGTTTTTTTACACGTGGGATGAGACTGGAGTACTTAGCGTTTTTATATACGAGGGAAAAATGCTCCTTTACAGAGATAGATTTAAGAATCCTTTTTCGTACTGCCATTTTCTGGCGAGGGGAAGTCGTTGTGCAGTGGTTCACTGCCTACCAACATGGTGAACTGCATATGATTCCTGACCATGACTAACATCATTGGCAAGTGATATCTGAACTATGCCTGGGCCTCCCTGCTCTTCACTAACCACACTGACCAGCACGGTGAAGCGTTGGCAAACAATCCCCCATGACCGACTTAATGTGCAAGAGGCCTTCATCCAGCTGTGAATCGACCGTGCCTCATGATTATTCTCTGTTCAAATGAGCATCGAGGCATTGGTGCTCAAATCACATCCACATCCCTATAGAGCCTGTGGTGGAAGTTCCATATTACTTTCGTGAAAGGGGGGGGGGGGGTGGTTGGTGAGTCTTGGGCAAACCATTGTTGAACTTCTCCACAAAGTGATGATGGGTAGAGTCATCCGCTCCCTCTCCAACCAGGATTTGAATTCACGACCTTCCGATTGTGTGAGGTGTATGGGGTGGTATGATGTGTGTACATCATATGCCCTTATATTGTGGTATGATATGCGAAGTGGCAGTGTAGCGGTGAGCGCGCTGCGCTACGAACCTGGTGACCTGAGTTCGATTTGCACTCACGGCCAACAACAGTGAAAATTATCTGAATCAATCCTGGGTCTCCCCTAGATTGACTCTGCCTCAAATCAGTACCAGGTGCAGTGTGCAAACCACAAAGGGCTTACCCTGGCCACTTTGCAGCTAAAGCCCATGGTACCTGATATTCATAGACAGTCTCCCACTCCATTATGAACAAGATTTAGTGAGATTTGGTGCATGTTTGTATGTATGTTGAACTTCTTTCGCAACGCACGTACGCAACTGCTAATCGGAGGCGTGGGGATAGGACAACAAATTAAACACAACAAACTTCTTATTTAATTAGTTTTCAATCTAGATTTAACATTGAAAGTGATTTTGGTCACAAGCTGCTTTGCTGCTTTAATAGCTAAAGCTCTGTGCATCCATGTTCATTTTCACAGACGGTAGCATGGCGAGCTACGACGATCGCTGCCATCAGCTTGTTGACACACAAATGTTTTATGTGACAACAGAGAGATCGAGGAGCGGGTTAGGATGGCCTTATTATGGAGCCAGCCACTGACATCTGTCGTATCTGGTTCGATGCACTGTCCACATTTGTGCTTTCTTTCTGACACGTTCCAAATTTACATCCGTCATGCCCCATGCTTCGGCAAATTTGCCCGATTGTTTGCATGCCAATTACAGCAAGTTGCTGCTTCCAATGGGAAATGTTTTTGGCTACAATCTCCACGTTGTCACCGTGTCACCCGCAAACATCTGCACGTGTTGCACCAGCCTTACTGGGTGCCGCACTTGTATGAAACAACAATGGTCACATATAACCCCTGTCTTGTGCAGATGTAAGTATTGCAGTGCTGTGCTTGGCTTTCGGTTAATTGTGGTACCAATTTTGTACCACAATTTTGCATCATCTTGTCATGTTCCTGGCTCAAAGCCAGTCTTCGGCACACTGGCAGTGGATGAATGTGCTTAACAAGGTGAAAAAACAATTATTCTGCAACAAGCAGTCTGTTGAAAAAATATATACTCGTCCACAAGTGGTCCACATTATTTTGGATAATGGGTATGATTGCCCAATAGAATGAGAAATATGGAGGAATGGGCAGATGTGGGAAGCAGATTTCTCTTTGCAAAAAATGTTATGGAGACATTTTCAGCACATTGGACACCACCTCTTTGCAACTGCCTCTGAAAGACACTCAAATATAGAAAGGGATTATTAATTAAGTTTTTGACTTCAGAAAAATTGCAGGAAGAATAAATGTGAAGCCGAATATTGGTTTTGATCACTGTGGGCTGTCGTAGTCACGTGACCACCCGTGGATGGGTGTGAAGAGGAGGGCAGGGCACGGGATGGGAGCTGCGATGGTAACAACTCCACTGCAAGCACATTGTGTGTGAGAAACCAAGACATGAGTGAGAGGAAGAAAGAGACAGAAGAGAGATAAGATGGACACAGACAGAGAAAGTCAGGGATACGGGGAGGGAGACAAAGGCACAGGGAAAACCGAGAGATTGACAGATGGTGACAGAAATGGAGATAGCTATCGAAACAATAAAGAGACAGGCAAAGGGAGAGATGGAGGGAGACACAGAGACTTATCAGTTTATTGAAAACTTATTTTTTTATTAGTTTGCCATGTTCTTTTTTTCCACAGTTAACCAAAATAAGGTGTTCGGTATTCGGCATATTTGTAAAATTTGATATGTGGTGCACCCCTAGTCAATATGTATTCAATGAATGAGGAAGAAACGTTCACTGAGGATTAATGTCATCTAAGGATGTCGTCAGATAATCTGTGATCTTTTAGAAGTGGGAATATGTTAGTCTTATTATTTGGCCCACACAGCTTTCATTCCATCAATGTGTTGGTCGCTCCGAATGTTGCTTTGGCAATTTGTTAACAAAAATAATTATCGGTGTAATACACGAGACTAATTACCTAACCGTGGTGCACATAAGAATGTCGTTGCTTTTACACAAAGAGTATCAATGTGGAGCACTCACGAGGTTGTTTTTGTTGAATTATAAATAATAACTTGTATTGATTCAAGCGGGAACGGTGTGTGTAAGATGCATGTGGCTGTCGGGATCTAACACAAGTACCGTATAGGGCAGAGGCTGTGCAGTCAATTCAGAGGTAACGTTAGAGATTATAATCCTTGTCAAAGTGTCAATTATGCAAATTGCCTTGGACATGCGGATACCTCTGTGCTAACCGCGCTGCAACCCTCTAATGACTTTTGATTTTTTAAACTGCCCCCTTATCTCACCTGAACGACTCGTCCTCCCAATAGAAACAAGCAGTCGTGGCGTGTAACTAAATGTCCTCCCACGGCCAAGGGGAAATAAACGCAATTGCTTAGGATTCTTTGTTTTTTCCCAGCGAATGTTGAATATTAATAGCGCAAGGGCAATGCGACGACACGTGGCTGTTGGGTAAATTGGAAAACCGTGCATGGGAGTATACTCCCAGAGCGGGGGGGGGGGGGGGGGGGGGGGGGCCGGGGGGTTCCTAGAATATTGTTGCCTTGACAAAACCCGAACACTCTCGGTGCAATGTGTGCTGGCTTTATAGGTGAGCATTATCCGAGGTGAGAATTGCCCGTACCACAGCTGGCACTCCAGTGTCACAACTGATTGGAATAAAATAGGGTCCTCGTGCTGATTTGAAATAGCACTTCACTGAGATGCAGAAGGGTGCCAGACAAAAGGGAGGTGCTATTGTTTGCTTGAGGGTGAGATTAAACTGTGATTAATGAGCGCTCGCACGCCAACCCATAGGGATATTTTAACCCCTTTTTAAAAATGTTGATTTGATATACATTTTTACGTTTTTATTGGCGTGCTTTATTTACACCAGGTGATTGTGCATTCAGGGTCTTCATCTCTTGCGGTGCAGCCTGTAGTTATTTAGGGATGTTATTAAAATAACTAATTTGAGATTTGGCCTTTGACACCATCATAAAATTCCCTGCTCATGCAAATGATGAGCGTTCTTCCCCATTGTTATTTGTATGTAAACGTCTCTCCAGAAACCACATTTTTCTACTCAAGTGCCTTTTACATATGATGTCCTATAATTTGGCATATCATCAGTGATATCAATAGCCATTGTCTTTTTCCCTTGCTGAATGAAGGCTTCCAAATGTCATTGCCATCTCTCGCAGTCCATGGAATGTCAAAATCCATCTCACTCCTGCACATGAACCGATCGCATCTCTCTGTGTCCTCTGGTTGCCCTCTTGCGTCCGTTATCTTCTTTTCTCTGGCCGTCATTTAATCACCAGTTTCATCCATCGGTTGCCATCTGTTCTCGCAATTTCCACTGCCAAAGCCCGCTTACTTTCCTGCAAAATAATTTGGAATGATGTTGCATAAATTCCATGTTGAAATGTTGAGGTGTCAATAGGTGCTGTTTATGACTCCCCACAATAATGAAATATGCGAACCAAATTCCACCACCATGGATCGGTAGCACAGTGGTTCACGCTCCACGCCCTGATCCCGTTGTCCCTAGTTTAATTCCAGGCCATGGCTAATATTTGCAGCGAGTGATATCAGAACTGGTCCTGGGTCCCAGTCCTTCACCAACCCGCACTGACCAGTGTGAAGTATGGTCAAAACACCCTCATGACTGACACAGCATATGGCGGTATTCATCCAGCAATGGATTGACAGAAGGCTGTACGTTATTGATAGCATACATTCAAAATTACACACTGCAATAACGTGCATTAATATTTCACGCAGACTGCTGCACGCATGTAACATTTTATTGCAGAAGTCTGTGCGTTTGTTTTGTGGGAAACTCAACACAGTGAGTTTTTCCACATGTGCGACACTTTCATAAAATGAGAAAGTGGGAAAGACTAAAAGGCATTGCATAGTTGATATATATATTCATATATAATTCAGGTTGAAGGATTGTGAATTCTTTGAATTGTATGAAATGCATTCCATAAGAGCTTGGTTTAAAAAATCACCGTTGCCTGCTGTTTTCTTACTTCTACTGAAGTTTACGTATCGGTCTTCCCCCCCCCACCCCCTGTGTGGGATTAATTGTATGTGCAACAGGAATCGACTGTGAAAGAAAACCGATCATTACTATGAATAGATGAGGCTGCATAGACGGATGAGAGTTTCGGGTTGAAATGCCACCGAATCGATCCCTCCGCCCTCTGTGCCCCACTAACTGAACCTGGGTGTTTCTCTAGTTTCTTGTTAAATCATTAGCACCGCGTTTGCTGGTGTGGCGCTTCGGATGCTCACATTAGCATCACGCTGCTGATAAAGTTGGCACTACGTTTCTCAGAATGAGACGGTGCATTAACTGCCTCCGCAAGTTTTTTGTCCAGGTACTCTGGTTTCCTCCCACATGAAGCCAAACACTCATGAATGGAATTTTCCAAACATTCCAAAGTAGCAGTACCCTCCTGCAAAGGAATATTCACACGTGTAAATAATGATCTTTATTGTTACGATAGAAAATATTATTTAATTGGTTTCGCTGATTGTCCTCCTGCAAAGGACATTCAAAGCTGTCAAGCCGTATCGATTTAATTTCAGCTCGGGTAAAACCAGAATGCCTTTATGCCCTCATGCAGGTTGGTGGCAACAGTTAGAGTCCTAGAGGTGATTAAAAAAAAGCATTACGATTAACTTGACACCACACAGCCCTAATCTACGGTGTTCTTGTCTCCGTTCCAGCGAGGAAGAGGAGGAGGAGGAGGAGCCGGAGCTGCCAGATCACGACTACGACGTTCCACAGCAGCACGTGTACAAGCGCGGCTGGAGCAAGGCGCGATGGACCAGAGAGGAGGTAGTCGCCCTACGAGTCTTGTCTCACTCGAACCTCCTAGCTGGAGCCTTGCCCAGGACATCTAAATGAAAAGCTTTCTCGCTCACTTAGGCGGGTTGTAACGATGCATCATTTCGTCGATTCAATGTCGGTTTGTTAGGTTCACAATGCGTGCGGCAAATTGGGCGAGTGAGAAATAGGTCTAGATTTGAAGCTTTCGTGACTGCAAGGATTCATATTCTTAGGTTTTTTTCGGTAAAGTCACGTAGGTAAAACATCAAAATTAATAAAAATAAAATAAAATAAAGATCACGACGTTTCGGAGGCAACACAAGTCTCCGTCATCAGATGGGACCGTCACAGCCAGATTAGCTGCATCAAGTGAGGCAATGATTCAAGATGTAATCCCTTAAAAGCGAGTTGAGGGGGGGGGGAGCTCATCAGAATGTGGTAGCCAATGAATGGAACGTATCGGGAGGGAGGGGGGCGGGGCCAAAAGGGTGGGCGACGGCGTGGAAGCGATTGTGCGCAAGCGACAAACTGCTGCACACGCCAACGCATTGGACAGAGAGGGGGGAGGGGGAGGCCTGATACACATGATAGAAAAGAACGAAAATGCCCATGTTTATACCAATGCTGGCTGAACAATGAAGAGATTACTGTTAAACACTGGGGATGTTAACACTCGGTAAAGTAAAGTAAAATAGTGCCTGTCAGAAAAGATGGTCCAAAAAAGTGTAATTAAGTCTTTTTTTTTTTGCGTGGTTAATAACATCTTTCCAATGATTACTAAGTTTGTACCCATCATCACGGTTGAAATTATGTCTGTGTTTGTATATTTGTATGGCTTCGTGTACAAACCTTTGATGGTAGCCAGGAGGTTTGCAGAAAACCTTGGTCTCGGAAAAGACAATTTCATGAGAGCCCACCGAGTTGTAGCAATGATCGGCAACGGCCGAAGAATCAGTTCTGCCGTGTTTCAGATCTGACTTGTGCTCGCGGACACGATCAGCAACATGACGTTTCGTTTCTCCAATGTAGCAATCACCACAAATGCAACTCAATTTGTAGACTCCAGGATACTGTAAGTCAGGAACGACATCCTTCACAGATGGAATCAGATCACGGATTTAATGCACTGTACTTTGTGTCCGCGAGCACAAGTCAGATCTGAAACACGGCAGAACTGATTCTTCGGCCGTTGCCGATCATTGCTACAACTCGGTGGGCTCTCATGAAATTGTCTTTTCCGAGACCAAGGTTCTCTGCAAACCTCCTGGCTACCATCAAAGGTTTGTACACGAAGCCATACAAATATACAAACACAGACATAATTTCAACCGTGATGATGGGTACAAACTTAGTAATCATTGGAAAGATGTTATTAACCACGCAAAAAAAAAAAGACTTAATTACACTTTTTTGGACCATCTTTTCTGACAGGCACTATTTTACTTTACTTTACCGAGTGTTAACATCCCCAGTGTTTAACAGTAATCTCTTCATTGTTCAGCCAGCATTGGTATAAACATGGGCATTTTCGTTCTTTTCTATCATGTGTATCAGGCCTCCCCCTCCCCCCTCTCTGTCCAATGCGTTGGCGTGTGCAGCAGTTTGTCGCTTGCGCACAATCGCTTCCACGCCGTCGCCCACCCTTTTGGCCCCTCCCTCCCGATACGTTCCATTCATTGGCTACCACATTCTGATGAGCTCCCCCCCCCCTCTCCTCCCCCCTCAACTCGCTTTTAAGGGATTACATCTTGAATCATTGCCTCACTTGATGCAGCTAATCTGGCTGTGACGGTCCCACCTGATGACGGAGACTTGTGTTGCCTCCGAAACGTCGTGATCTTTATTTTATTTTATTTTGATTAATTTTGATGTTTTACCTACGTGACTTTACCGAAAAAACCTAAGAATATGAGAAATAGGTGTTGTTAGATTCACATCAGCAGCAGCCATGGTCAATGCATTGCTGGATGAAGGCCTCACCAAGCCGTCGCGTCTGCCCACGAGCTGATTTTATTGTGTTCGTCTTCTCGTTGGACATCCTCTTCTTCATTCACATATGGTTGTGTAATGGTTTCATGTGGCCCCCTGCAGCCATTTGTGGCCATTACATTCGCCACAATGGAAAAAGTTTCCATTGAATTGTGACCCATGACCATTCATCAAACCGCCAGTGTGGGGTTGGTTGCACCCCAATTAATCAATATCTGGCATGCCTTTTTTTATTTACGTTTACCTATTGCATAGTGCTAAGCCTACAAAGACACGCACCAATTGAATATAGTCCTTGTTGCGTTGCATTCTAAGTTGGGAAGCGTGCACAACATTGACGAGCATTTGGGAAAATACTTGGAAACACACATTGGCTTTATTGAATCACTTGACAATGTACTTTTGATAGAATGTAATCTATCATCTCTCCACATATGCCAGCAGAGTGAACTTCACAATTCACAAATTCCACTTATTCCTCTCCCACTGAACAAAACCTTACTCTGGACAATGAGCTTTTATGGGTTATCAATTTCTTTCAAGGGCAGCTCAATTTCATGTTTTGAAATGACGTTTGGTTATTACTGGGTTCCTTGAAGATGAAACACACCCCACCATACTCACAATATGTTTGCCACATTTTACGTTCTAAATTCAACAAACAATTTCATGGTTTCATATTCTTTATTCTTTCGGTAAAGTCACTTAGAAGGGAAATAATAAAATAAAAAAAGTTTCAAATATTATTTTATTATTTCAATTCCATGGTTATTATTTGCATACTATTGCTTTACATCAGGCCACAAAGTCCAACAAAGTGGTGTTAATTTCAAACAGTTGAAAATTATGTAAAGCTTGTTATGTGCTGCCCTGCCAAATTACAGGAAGCAACTACATTTTCAAACCGACACAACTACTTCGGTTTTTGTGGTTGACAAAAGTAAATTTCTCCACATGAAACAATAATTGTTTGAAATTTCGTGCTAATTTCCAGCTCTATATTGACGAAGCCCTGTTTGAATATTGGAAGATTCCCATTTGCTCCTTGCTCCACGCCGCTGTGCCCAGATTTGACACAGCGGAGGGGCCTGTGGTTTCACCGGTTGATTGATCCTGTGCAGATGCTGATCGGTAGCGATACCTTTCAGGACGAGAGGCTGAAACAGTTGGCGGAGCGATTCGGAACGGACGACTGGAAAGTTCTCGCAAGCTACATGACTGTAAGTTGAATATGCACGATGTACCCTTTAATAAATATCTCCCCCTCTAACCTTTAACAGGCTGTTTGGGTAAGTGCTTTAGCGTACACACCGATGAAGGCCAACAAAACACAAGCACCACGCCTGGCCTCCTTTGTCTCCCCAGGGCTGATATTTACACACCGAACCGAATGCTCATTTGAAATTGAGTTGACCTTGTGGAGGCCCAGAACTGGTTCAGATATGTTACCAACGTCAACTGTGAGCGGGAATCGATCTCGGGTTGCTGGGTTCATAGAGCAGTTTGCTAATAACGACGCTACTGCTCCCCACACACACGCCAGGACCCCGAAATGAATGAGTGAATTCGCATGGCTAGTCAAGGCACATCAAACGTAGTTTGAGAGAGCTGTAACATGTTTTTCTTTTCTTGCCATAGTATGTATTACAGAGGTACATTAACTACATTTTTTGGCTGCCGTAACATTGTCAAATAAAACATAAGGGACTTTACTGTCAGTGGCGTACAAGAACAGTACTGTCATTATAATCACTGGCTTCTAACCAAAACAATGAAACAAATAATATAAGCTGCTTTTTCCCAATCTTAATCTTGCCAAGATACATTTTGCTATGTTATCCTATCCTCTGGATTATAAGACACACATTTTTTTTTTTGTATTCTATCGCCAAAGTTTGGGCTGGGGGGGATTTGATTATAATCCGGTATGTATGTGTCGGATTAGTATAACTTTATTGCAACCAAGCACAAGTTTTGGGTGTGACATCCATTCCAGAGCATCTTACGCTCCTTAGAATATGGTATAGGGTAGCATTAATAATGATGGCAATAAGGTGTTTTCAATCTCTAATTTACAACCTCGTGTTCCTGTCTGGTATGTTTGTATGTTAAACCACTTTCGCACCGTACGTACCCAACTTCGTTAATGGGACAGCCCTCATGTCAGTTGACTGCTGGATGAGGGACGCCCCACATCATGTTGGTCATAGAAGTTGTTTTGACCAGCTTTCACCTTCCTGGTCAGTGCATGTTGGTGAAGAGCGAGGAGCATAGATGCGGGAACATAGAAAATATGGATGATGAAAATCGATCTACTACAATGACCTCTGCTTCCAACTACCGAGACTGTAACCATATCACCTGGAATGTACTCGATCTTGTGCGATCACTAAAGCGAAGCAAAATTGAGTCTGGATGGAGCTCAGATGGGTGACCACCAATCATAGCAGGTGTTACAGACTGCTAGGGCTATGTATCATGCAATAAAATGCAATATAACACAGTGTATATGTGTATCAAATGTCAATGCCACTGTGTGGTTTTCAGAAAAGAAAGAAAACACCCCACTGGCTCGTGTGTGTACATTCGGTCTCATTCTCTGCAGAATCGAAGTGATGCTCAGTGTATCCACCGCTGGCAAAAGGTCCTGAACCCGGCTCTGGTGAAGGGCCCATGGACTAAGGAGGAGGATCAGAAGGTATAAGATGTTGCGACTTTACCAGCAAGCAGTTCAGCAAAATGGAGAAAAATAAAGGCTCTGTCGGAAAGCATGTCAGCCTACCCTGTATGCTTTCATAATTTCAAGTTAAATTCTCGGCTCGATGCGCAGTGCTTGTCGCGGTAGATTAATTGGACAAGGTAATGGGATGGCTCTTACTTCTATACTTTCCAGCCCTTTGTAATTCACTGGTGGATGAAAGCCTCCCCGCATTCTCAGTCATGGGAAGTGTGCTAATCATTGTTGGTTGTTAAAGGAAGCGGGCCCAGGGCTAGTTCTTATATCACTCGCCATTCATATTAGTTGTGGTCAGGAATCAAACTAAGGTTGCCAGGTTCATCGCGCATTACCCTGACTACTGTGCCACTTGCCCCACCCAATGCGTACTTGGTACAGTGTGTAAACTGCAGCACTGAGGAGGTGCTCACTAACGGTGCAGTCATGTCTTGATTCGCCGGGATGGTGTTGTTGAGTAGGGGTGGCCTATAAAAAAATATAATTGCCAATGAAAACATTTAAATTGCGCCATAAAAAAATATTTGTTGTTTACCTAAGTATAATAGTACCAAAGACATAGAATTCATTGCTCTTTTTATGGCTTCTTAAAGTCAGAGGTTTACTTGCCAACATGTTTGATCATGTGGGCACTGTAACTGATCTTCAACGAGTATGGAGCAGCTAATAATGCAACGAGCGTGGGCCTAGGTGGTGGGAATGAGCACGGTTAATTCTCAACCCGGATATTCTGATCGAGGCGTTGGCGAAACCACCACCCGCTTTGTGTGCCATGCTGGCCTTCATAGTGTGCTCGCTAACAGCGCTTGTCCCAACAGCCACGGTGGTGAGATGTTAAGTAACATGCCTAGTATACAGGAGGTCGTGGATTCGTTCCCGAACCAGACGTTTGTATATTTGGAGTTTGCATGTTCTCCCCGTGGACGTGTGGTTTTTTTCTCCAGTTTTTCCCTCCACATTTAAAATCAACATGCGTTTAGATTATTTGGCTCCTATACATTTCCACACGATAAGCCACTTATCTGAGCTATCATTTGTGGCCAAGTCACTTTTGAAAAAGAGCTATATAGCTCAGTGGGCCTTACCTGGTAAAATAAAAATAGTGTTCGTGTTATAGTGTTAGCCCTGTGGGCTAGATGGTGGACCTTTGTGTATGTGTGTGTTCGCGCAGGTCATCGAGCTGGTCATGAAGTACGGTCCCAAGCGCTGGTCACTCATCGCCAAGCAGCTCAAGGGTCGCATCGGCAAGCAGTGTCGCGAGCGCTGGCACAACCACCTCAATCCCGCGGTGAAGAAGTCGTCGTGGACCGAGGAGGAGGACCGCATCATCCATGAGGCACATAAGCAACTGGGAAACCGCTGGGCCGAGATCGCCAAGCTGCTGCCCGGGAGGTGAGAGCGACGTGGGTGAGGGCCGTGACGAAGCTCGGGCAGGGGTTTGCTCTAAAGTGTGTGTTCGGTTCATACGTTTTGCACAACACGCTATGAGCTTGTTTAGAAACCATGGGACGAGTGGCGTAACGTCGGGCATCACGGCGAGCAACACAGGAGTAACAACAAACCACTCCAGAGAAGCTATCCAGCACAACGGTGAAAACCTACACAGTAGCACAAGGTTCTTCAACTGCCTAACCGTGGGGAGAGAGTGGCCTGTGAAAGCTCTTAGAGTGACCCGCTAAAGGATATGTCTTTATGGGACGTAAAGAGATGCAGATGAGTTAGATGAAAGAGAGCCAAACAAGAGATGGAGATGAGAGAGCTGTAGACAGGAGATGGTTTCCTTAAACCCCACAGCCACTGGCGGAGCCTAAATTGCAACAGTGGTGCAGAAATAATAGATTTTTTAACTTCCATCATGATCCTGAATCGTGTAAATTCATTGCATTGTGAAGGTGGTAAATCATTACATGGCATACAATAAAATACGAGAAATTACCAGATAAAACATTTGACAAGCTGTGCACAGGGACAGATTCACATTTTGAAGTATGACCCAAGAACATTGTCTTGGCATGTTTCCCCAATTATGGCAATGGAGGTAAATATCAGCATAAATCAGACGAGAAACGAACATGCTTCAAGATGAATTTGTCGCATAGCATACAAAGTGTAGTATGCACAATTGTAGAGGTCGGGGTGCATATTTTTTGTTATCCAGTACCCATCGTAGAGAGATGTTCATTTGCATTGCGTCGAGGTAGCATTGCTTCGTAAGTGGCCTCGCGGGATTAATTAACATTAAAATTCGGCCAGCAAAGTAAAACGAACCGTGCCCAAAGGGTTTGCATCTATCAAGGGGGTCCAGCCTATTAGGTGACTGATTGCCATTCCTCCCAACCCATGTATTGGCCACCTGAAATGTGCATTATAGAAATGCAGCCTATTTTATATATATAAAGGTGGCATTTCATTAATAATTTGGAAGAGTATCATTCGCAATATATTTTTTTAAATTATCGCTTTGGAATAGTTTTGTCATTTTTCAAAGTGATATTTTCATACATTGTTTAAAATAACTTAAGGTGCTGATTAGCTCTTATTGCAATTACCAAAAAACATTGGTACTTTCATTCGTACTTCCGTCTGAAACGGTTTCACATTTTGACAATTCAGAAAACCCATAAACTAATGATGATGAATCTCACTGCACTGCTTATGAGTATAATTTCCTTGATTTGTATAATTTCGTGAGTTTGGAAATGCATAATAAAAAAAACTATCGTTTTTCAGCGTACCAGCATGAATAACACGTGTGCTTTAAAATGTGAGCCAGTGGGTGTGCGTGCACATGCTAAACTCGTTCTTCCTTTTGTATGTGCATTAGTCTGGCTTACCAGCTTGTGATAACATACAACACTAATTTTCCCTAGTTCAATCTGTAACTCCTGCCTGCTGCTCTGATCTTTGTTTACTACGACGCAGCTATCACGGGCACCAATAGTTGCCTATTAATCATTGTGTGAGAAATGGTTGATTTCAGCCTGGCGTGCCCCACTCTTACCCTCAGAACCGACAACGCCATTAAGAATCACTGGAACTCCACACTGAAGCGCAAAGTGGAGCAGGAGGGCTACCTGCAGGATCTTCCGTGGCCTCTGTGCCCTGACACCAAGTTTCAGTCCGACGCCTTCCCGGTCCTTGCACCGGACAGCCCCAGCCGCGATGAGCAGGATGTACGCACACATTCGCGTTGGGTTACATGCACGCAAAGACAAACGCCCCGACCCTATTTCCGTGTAGCCTACACAGGCTGTTCGGCGGCAAGTGCTGTTAACGAGCGCCTTATGAAGACAGGCATGGTGCACGAATAGGTAATGTGGCTTAGCACCAGGCCCATTTTGCCTGTCTTAACCGATACTGATGCTTAGACATTGTACCATGTACTTATTTAAGGCTGAGTCGAATTCGGGGTGCCCCAGGACCAGCTAAAATCTTTGCCACACATTTGCTGGGAGTGGGAATGCAGCTCAGGTCACGCAGTTCGCTAACTGCTACACTACCATTTCCCAATACTTACATGTATACAAATAGACATACACACACACATACATGTGCGGGCCTCACTTTTTTTGTACAGGCCGGCAGGCCGATTTTGAAAAATAAAGTGTTTGAGTAGCGAACACACATTGGGGAGCTCGGTGCAAATCGGAGCAATATATGAAAGTAGGGTTTGACTTAAGCATGTAACTTGCTGACCTGCCGCTACTGGACATAGCTCATCGGATTCCTCTTCTAAATAAAACACCCTGATTCTTATTTACACCGGCTAAAATCAAATCAAGAAGAGCTGTGGTTTGTGTGCTTGGTTTTTTGTGTAAACAATTACCTGCTTTTAAAGATAATGCCTGCATGCAGCATTCACAGGGCCCCCCCCCCCCCCCTATTAAGATGCCAAAGTACATTAATGAAAGGGCTATTGTAGTTCAATGGATGTAATTCACATGTGGTTGTCTTGCACCTTTGTGACCAAGCTGTAAATTATGTTCTATCTGAGCTTTGCATAAAATTTTAAACATTTTAATTCATTAAGAATTTTAATGAAAATTGGAACGGAGATTGGCAGCGTTACAATAATTACCGATATTTTCCTCTTGGAGACCTTTTGTCTTTTTGTCGCTCACTCGCTCTGCATCCCTCTCTCTCCCTGTGTTTTGCTTCTCTGTAGTCTGGATGTGCAATCAACCCGGAGATGAGCACTAGGTTAAAATCGATTAAGGTAAGACAAACAGTTATAACAAAAAGTTTTAGTGGTGCATTGCTTATTTTGTTGTTGAAATGGATACCTAACTCCGAAAACATTGCCAACCACTATATAGCACGACTAAGCATTTCGATGCAGTGGTTTATTTATGATGCTTGTATCTACCCAATTGATCTTGAGGGTTTGGACAGGCATTTAAAAATTACACAATTTCTGCCGAATCTCTTGCGCGGGCAGCATTTAATTTGGAGAAAGTTCCCATCACTTTTAAATATAGTGGTTGTGGGTCATTTATGAGCATGACTTAAGCGCTTAAATGAATTTCGATATCACAAGAGTCGTTAATAGGGGTTGTATCGATTCACACTCGGGCGATTTGATGTATTGTTGCAATTTAAAATCACGATTTTACTCAAAGAAAAAAATATTTAATTACATCGTTTGTCTATTTTGGCTTGTTTGTACATTTTCACTCCATTAGTTGAAATGCAACATGAGCATATAATCTTCATACATTTCGTCATTTGTTTCCACTTTCTTCTGTCTTGTGCCAGTAGGCTCAAGTAGTGCCACATTTCTAGCACCAATCTCTTGTCTCGTCGTGAAGCCGTTCTCTGTTAGGTCTTCCTTTCCGGTTCCTTCCATTTTTCCAAACAACACGCTTTTAATTTAATTGTTGTCCATCCTATTGTCCATCTTACTATCGTCCATCCGGAAAAGAAAAAAACTACATGCAGCAAAGAAACCGAAAGCATCGGGTTCGATGCATGTATTGATAGCCTTAAGAATTTATGTTAATCGATGCGACATACGTCCGTAGCTGCTACAGTCCAATAACAACAGGTGGTGTGCCTTTGATGAAGCCCACACACACGATTAACCTGCAAAGGCAAAGATTAAAACCATGAAGTCCGATTAGCACAGTTGGCTTCGAACTGTGCGAAAAAAGTTAAACATACATACGTAAATCCTCGTACTCCACCGCTTGCAGATTTGCACGATAAAACAGGAGCGCGGATGACTTTTTACGAAACTCCTCGTTGCATTTCTAACTTGATTTGAAGATTTCATGACTGCAGGAATCCACACTCTTTGGTTCTTTTGGTAAAGTCATGTAGGTAGAAAAATTAAATAAAACAAAAAATAATATATCATGACATTTCGATCGCAACACAAGCAGTCGTCCTCAGGCAGAAAAAATATAATCCAGCAGTGGCAAGCGGTTGCCCATCGCCACACAAATAACCTCTTGTTGTTACAGCTCTCTCGCTGGTTCAGCAGTTCCACTGCTGGATTAGATTTTTTTTGCCTGAGGACGACCGCTTGTATTGCGATTGAAACGTCGTGATACATTATTTCTTATTTTATTTTTCTACCTACATGACTTTACCGAAAGAACCAAAGAGTATGCATTTCTAACGTGTACCGACCGACCGCCCGCCCGCCTGCGGTCTCTACAGGCCACTCAGGATGCACCAGTCAAGGAACAGCGAACACAGGCCTTAAGAATTAGAATTTCCTCCGAGCAACGTGTCGCAGACTCGCAGACCGTAAGCGTTCTTGCAATACTTGACCTCGTGCGTGATTGCGTTGAATCAGAGGAAGGTGCTTCTGGCGCATTGCCTGGGCTAGGCTGGACTAAGCTGCTTGCAGTGCTTGCGTTTGCCATCGCTGCCTTGTTCATTCTCAAAAGCTTATGCTGTGCATTTAAACGTGTTATCTGCATCATTCCTTTGGCCGGCTTCGTGATTGAGATAATGTTACAAATATGATTTGCCCCCGCCCCCCCCCCCCCTTGCGATTCAGTGAACTATCACAACATAAAATTGAAATAGTCGCTTCTATAAGCGTATTCAATTGGTTAGCCGTGACAATTGTTTATTTTGCTAAACAAGAATCCATTTAGATTTAGTATCTCATTCTTGCGAGTAGGGGGTGTAACGACTTGCCCGTCACACTTCAATTAATTGTCACTTTCCCGAAACACAAGTCCATTCAAGAATTTATTAAATTTTTTACAGTGTCAATATAGTGGCTTCTAATGGCTGGATAGGTCGTGTGAACACTTTACATACATCGTGTATTAAAAAATGTATATTAGATTCTTATATGCGCAACACGATGCACGTGTCGTTTAGCTTGAGCACCGATGTGAATTGAAAAATTGCTGCATTGTTACGCCCCATGAAAGATGTGTTTTTTATTCTTCATCCTTCAATTGGCTGGCCACTTTAGGGTGTATGACATCTTATGCTCCAGAACGAAAGCAAAATATTGAAAAACATGGTTTTAAAGAGCGTCTTAATGCAAGCACATCTCAAGACTGCAAAACGCTTGGCAAATTGTGCAACATGGGAGAAATGGAACCATCTGAATTCCTATTCATTTATATTTTTGGAAAATAAAGTATTAGGTGAATTGACGTCTCACAAAACGTTAATTAAAATCACATCAGATGGGCTATTAAAGTTAAGACATGCGGATCGGAACATCTGTGGCATAATTTGGTAAAATTGAAAATCAGCGAATAGCTTTCCATGTGCTCTGCCATCTGCTGGATTGCTTGTGTTGTTGGGGAAGTGTGCTTCATGCTGCATGTCATTGTTATCTCCATATATATAAAAGGCCAAGTTGTGAATATGTGTGTCTGTTCAAAGTGTTTTGCGTACTTCCCGACGTGCAACAAACTTGAAATTTGCCATGTGGGTACTGTCCAGACTGTACACCATGCAAACATTATTAAAATACACTTTTGTGGGTTTTTTGGGCGAGGGAACTCCATAATGCATGTATTTTTTGCACGGCAAGTGAGCAGTGACATCAAATATGTCATGTGACTGGAGCATGTGGATGGGTAACGCATTGTAGTGTAGTGGTTAGCGCGCCGCGCTACGAACCCGCGACCCGAGTTCGATTCCCGCTCACGGCCACCACCGGTGACGATTATTTGAATCGGTCCTGGGCTTCCCCTAGGTCGACTCAGCCTCAAACGAGTAACTGGTGTGGTGTGTGAACATCGCCACTGGGGAGACAAAGGCGGCCGGGCATGGTGAATCCAAGTCCCGGGCGAAGCCGGGTAGTAAAGCTAGTACCGAATAAATGAAACTGATAGGTGCACACTAACAGCACTTGCTCCAACGGGCTGGATAGGCTGACTTGGTTGGATCTTTATCTTTTTTGTAGACTGAGAACACAGGTGTTGTGGAGGTGGTCGACCTCATCGACTGGAGTGGCGGTGCCGCCATCGCCAACTTCAAAGACGCCGTGAGGCCTCTCGGTGGGGGCAGCCCCCGGTGCGATCACACTCAGAATTGGCCTGTCCACCAGGCCGGGGGAGTTAGCGCCGAGGCCACCACTCCGATCAAGTACCTGGCCGTGGCCCAGCTCTCGCCGCTCAAGAATGTGCCGGAGTTTGCCGAGACGCTGCAAATGATCGATTCGGTAAATATTGTGCCAGATTGTGCAGCTGTGCGGCAACATGTTCTTGTCGTTGGCGGCCGGGTAAAGGCTTTTCCACTTTTTCTTCCATTCCTTTCCCCAGTTGCTACTGCTGTTCAATTAAAATCTCAAAACGCATTCATATGGCCATCTCCTCCACTGTTTTCATCTACTTTTTTTGTCTTGGTTTCCACTCCGTAGTTTTGTCGCTCATCTCTCTCGAGTCATTCTCACGATGTGCCCTGCACTGACTGCAGTTCTTTTTATTGTTTCTGCATTCCTCAACCTAAATCTCATAAATTTACGAGGAAGTGTAGACCTTTTTAATTTAAAATACCTTGAAATTCAACTTTGGGAAATTTTATAGCACTTGTCACTGGCTAAAGCTACTGCATCATTTTCTCTGGGGGGGGGGCGGGGCGGGGGAAAATTGGATGGCTTCATGAACGAATCTTTGTTTTTTTGTTTGCTTTATTTTTATTTCTACGTTATTTTACCGAAACAACCAAAGAATATGTATCATCATTGCCTGTTTAAGAATAATGTTTTGTCATATGTATGCTGCTACGCTTTTTTCAATGAGAGCTGCATTATGTCAATCTTGTTATTTGGCGTATGGTTTCGCACAATTCCTTGTCTGGAATTGTATTATCAATATTAAAATTCGTATTAAAAAGTGCAGGATAGTATGGTTTGTTATTTGCATTTCTAGTCATGTTTAATTTATGGTAATTCACTTAGCTTGTATCTCAGTGATTTCAAAGGACATATTCTAAATAATAAAAATATCCCTTTGCCTTTGGATGTAATTATATCCAGTTTTATTTTAACTATTTAACTACAACCATGGTCCTCATGTGATTTGGAAAACAAAGTAATATTCTTGTTAATGTACCGTGTGATTGTTAAACAAAAGTAATTATCTTTGTAATGTTCCATTTTTGTATCGGAGCATTGGCAAAGTTATAAACACATGACCTGAGCTAGATTCACTCTGTTGTAGTCAACATTGCTAGTTATGTGGATGAGCTGGTGCCTGTCATAACATTGATTTTCCATTATTTTTTTACAAAAAGCAAATAATATACTCGTAAAAAGTTTAGGCAAACAGGGTGAAGAAAACTGCACAGACAAGACGACAGAAAAACGTGAAATTAAATTAACTAGGCTAAATAAAAAATGAACAGAATACATTAAGTCCGATCGTGACCCGAAATCATGACAGTTCGTTTTGTCACTTGGACATGTGAACCATTACTTCCTAATGATCATCGCCCAATGCTCGTTGGACTTGCAACGCTCACTGTCACGGCGTCACGCAAATCGAGATGCCCGTTTCACGAATCGGTAGGAACTCACGTGTGCTTCTCGTCCCCTTGCCGCGTGACCTCAGACCATGCTGCACGATGACAGCTCGTGGAGCGATAGCCTCATGCTGGAGATCCTGGGTGATTCTGCGGTGGCGCGGCAATGCCCTGCCCTGACGCCTTGTGTCGCCCCCCACCGGTACGGGCCCAGCTCGTCCAAAGTCTTCTCCCTGCACTGCCCGAGCAGCAGCGTTAGCAGCGGCAGCACGAGTGGCATCGGCAGCACAAGCGGCATCAGCAGCACGGACACCAGCGAAGTGGCGGAGCGCACGTGCCACGGCGACGGCGGCCAACGTAGCTCTCTCGGCACGAGCGGCCTAGCCGTGGCCATCGGCTGCGGCCAAGGCAAAGCCGACCCGATCGCGTCGTCGGCTACGACCGCCCGCTTGACCAGCCAGCCCGCAATCCTGCGTAGGGGGCGGGACACGACGCCGCGTGGCGAAGCCACGGAGGGCGCGAGCTCGCTCAGCTTTGGCAGCCTGGATCTGAGCAGGACACCGCCGAAATCGAATCGTCTGCACACCCTGCCCTTCTCTCCATCACAGGTGATGTACAATGCTCGGTTTGGCTCAAATTAAGATTTACATCGTGTGGACATGAATCCCGTGAGACACACCCACCTTAGTGGCAATAATGACCCTGCAGGAAGCAGTCGTGCTTCCTTACAGGGTCTATTTGACCTAGGTCTGCAGATTATGAGTTACGTATCCTGAAAATAACAATACGGTTCTGAAAAATAATTGCCCTGACATCCTAAAGTGGGATTCTCTTAAAATGTCTTGATTGGTGAGCCTTTTCCAGGAAAACAAATACATGCATTGACAATTTTGCATTGCTTTGATGTAATGATTTTTGATGACGTTTCTATTCATTATCAATCAATGTATTGACTGTGGCTGCTATTCGGAGTCAATTTCATTCCAGGTGTCGAGGTTGTGTTTGGGTAATGTAAAAAACTAATTCAAACATCCACCAAAAAGTTAAGAAGGGCCCAGCTGAAGCAGCCAAAGTGGTGTTCGGGAGTAGGTTTCGGGTTGGTAGGCATGCTAATACTTTTAGCTGGTTTGCTCGGCTACCGCCAGTGCTTGGTTGGCTAATGTTCTTTACATTTCATTTCTGGTGTGCCCTTTGCCTTGCAGAATGCTACATTGATGTTATGGCGTTGTGGATTTTTCCGTGCAGTTCTTGAACACGGCGGAGCGGGAGAAGCTACAGATGGAAACGCCGTCCCTTACATCGACGCCCGTCTCTCGCCAGAAGCTCACGGTCGGGACGCCACTGCAGAGAGAGTGCACGCCTGGCCATACCAAGCAAAACGGGTGCGCACGATCACACCTGAATTCACCTATGACCATGTACTAACGAGACGGGCGATTTGGAGAGTAAAAATAGGGTTACACCACAGTTGGTTGATTGGGACAGCGTTGTGTGTGGTAAGGTAACTTGTGGGTACACTCGCACCTCTTATAAAACATCTGGCCATCGTGGAAGAGTCGGCCAAAAATACCTTCTCGAGACGCTCTCGTAAGTTTCCTCAGTGGAGGCCCTTTTCCGCCAGCAATGGTCTGAGCAAGCTTCAGGGCTGTCTACCTCTTAAATATTCACTTGAACTTACAGGTTTAGTGGCAGTAATACAGTTTGTTCCTCTATTGAAGGAACGAAACAGGATGATTTCTCCTCAAATCTGGCTGTCGCCTGATGAAGCTAGTTGTAATTGCTGGCTAAACGTCATACTTCAGATTGTAAATGTTGTGGCTTTGCTATCCAACACACCGATCTGCTGTACTAGTAACGAATTAGCATCTTCTGTTTATATGACAAACCTTACTAATTGGCTGTGTCGGGTGGTGGCGGCGGGTTTAACAACACATTTACGCGATCTAAACCCAAAAAACCTGTATTATGAGTCATACAGTTTGTTGCGATTGACTGTTATGCGAGCCTCTTTGCCTGCCCCGTCGGCCCCTGCGCTCACCACTTTCTCTGCCGCCGTCGCTCAATGGGGCGCACAGGTTCAGGACACCCAACATCCGATGCTCACTAATGGAGACTACCCCAAGGACACCCACGCCATTCAAAAACGCTCTGGCGGCACAAGAGGTGAAATACGGACCTCTCAAGGGACTGGTGAGCGATAGCAAGACCCTGTACTTAATTTACCTCGTGATCCAGAAGTTGCTTTTTACCACGACACGACCATGCTGTTGTGAATAAATCGTGTAGATTTACATCAAAATGTTGATGAAATATTTATTTTTGGAAATCTGCCATTCCCTTCTTGTGAGTTTATCTGTAAAACAGCTTGGATAATGACAAACAGCAGGTGTCTTTTGATCCTTGTGTAACTAATATGTAATCTTGCAGAATATTAAAAAGTGTTAAACAGGTTTTGAGATCTTATAATGGCTGTGAATACAAACATGGCAATGCCATTAGTGTTTTGTGAGCTTTTTGTTTCATGCTGGAGATTATCCGAAGCTACAGCTTGCCTTGGAATAACAAACTCCTGGTGGCATGAATTATATTTCTGATTGCAAAGCTGTAATGCCGGCCACATTTTCATATTGAAGTGTCAGAAGGTCCTAAATTAACTGACCTTTGAACATTTTAGCATAGATGTAACCACAATCAGTAATCAGGTATAAATATAAATCACAGTTGGATGGGTGCGGTGGTTGAAGCAATGGATGAATCATTTAAAATAGTCATTTGCATTCCCTTTGTTAATTCACTGCTGGATGAATGCCCCCTCTGTTTTGTGTCGGTCATGGGGGTTGTTTGACCATATACTTCCATGGTGATCAGTTCAAGTTTGTGAACGGAGCAGCCAAGGATGCATACATGTACTGTTTTAAGGCTGTCTTGCACTATGAACCCGTCAACCCTGAGTGTGATTGCTGAACATGGCTACATAGGTGGCGAGTGATATTAAAACCTGTCTTGGCCACCCGTTCATCTCATGATCAACACCGCTTGCGGGAAGGCCTTCATCCAGCAGGAGATTGAAAACGATACTGTAAATTAATTAAAGATGTAGTTATGGCTAGATCGACAGATGGGGAGTGGTGGGTGAGTATTGTGCTTCACCTATTTGTTTTTACCCCAAGGTACCACCACCCTTTAATTACAACAGCAGAATTGAGACTGATGGTTTGAGAAGCGCTGTGAGTAGACGGTCCAAAACCGCTTCAGTTTGGAGTGGCATTTTGTTCTTGGCATTGCATAATATTTTTTTCAATGCTTCAGCCAAAAACCACACGCTCTCAACTAATTGGAGTGGTGATAATTGGCGCGAATGCCATTGTGTGCCCCCAGCCGCGGACCCCCTCCCATCTTGAGGAGGACCTCAGGGACGTGCTCCGGACCGTGTCGGCATCCCACGATGGCTTCACAGACGACTCGGAGCACTCGCCGTCCCCCGCCAACAGACCCAGGCCCGAGGTTGGCACTCGCTCGCCCGTCTTTGCAAGCACCACCCCCCTCTCCCCTGTGAAATGAAGTCGTGTGTGTGCCAGCTCACGCCTGGTGTTGTCGTGTTGACACGTGCTTTCGTAATTGTTTAAATGAGATTTACGACTGTACTGCATCTTGTCATGTCCCCCCTCCTGTTGCCTTCACGTGTCGCTTCGGGCTAAATGAAAACCTACATTTGCACCAGAAATATACATGAGCCAGTGCCTTGTCTGCCCATTTTAGCGCTTGCAGCATCAGGTGTGGCCAATCCAGCTAATTGAATGATTGATAGCTCTTCCTCGCAAGTCACATTAAACGTATCGCCCACGTCCGATGAGAGTTTACACACGCGCAGGTAAAATCATGGCTGGCTGGATATATTAATCAAAATAGACTTAAATTCGTCCCTTGTTGCGTACAGCATTTACCATCGCAGGGGGTGCATCAGTTGTGATTCAGTGTTTGCATTATTTGGGAGATTTTATTAAAATCTAACATTCTCTTATACGGATAGGTATTATCTCGTTGTAAAAAAGGAGTGCATGCTTTATTAAATATATTTAATAACATCAATTCTCAATATGTTCATATGATAAAAAAAATGTTGAAAAAAAAAACACAGTTGTGATTTTGCACAGTGCACTAATGTATGCAAGTTGCCATGATCTGGGTCATTGGCAAGGCTTCAAAGCTCAGGGATTTGCATCGTCAGTTAAGGGATTTTAAGAGTAAGAAGAGCTTTTTGAAATGAGCAACATGGGATTTTTTTTCAAATGCCATCTGTTATCCTTCGTGGAGTGAGAGCACATATTAATTAAAACGGTTTTGTGTGTGTGTACATGTTTTATTGTACTCTTATTTCCTTCTTCCTTGCAGGCAAGGATGATGATGGGCTCTCCAGCCAAGAAGGCTCGCAAGTCACTTGTGCTAGACGTTTGGAGCAGCGACAATCTGAACACCAAGCTCTTCCCTTGCGAGCCATCGGTTTCTCCCGGTGGAAGCCCCGTGAGTGAAATTATCCAAGGCACGCTAGTGATTAAAATTTCATGCCAATGCACGGGCAACGGCACAATTGCTATGTGGTGTGTCCTGATCGAGAGGTCAGCTGTTTTTGACCGTGATGGCCGTTGCTATTAGCTGTGATTAAATTGGTCAGCAGCAACATCTTTATTTAGCAAGGCAATCATTTATTTGGATTTAGGTTATGCTTGAGAATAGCGGTGTATTGATTCGCCCGTCACAATCCAATGAAATGTCACGATTCAGGGTTGGGATTCAATCCAAGAATCTGGTGTTTTTTAAACATTGCAGTAAATGTAGCAGCATCTCTTGACTGGAGGGGTCACGCGAACCCATTTCATTCAATACATATGAACAAAACATCCATTCTTACACGTGCGATTTGATGCATGTACCGTGAGGTTATTAGCATTCGTATCCAAAAGGCTTTGCAAGGACAAACTGAAATAATGGATTTGGCGTGCGCATGCGGATGTGTGCACGCGTGTGTAGGGAGTGGCGGCGTAGCTGTTAACATGCTACACTTTGAACCTACTGACCTGAGTTTGATCCTCGGCCACAACCAACATCAGTGGCCATTATCCGAACTGGTCTGGGCTCTCTCCTGTAGGTTGCCTCGGCCTCAAATAATTTGAGTACCTAATGCAGTTTGTAAATATTAGTAATCAAGAGACAAAAGCAGCTTCACGTGCTACAACACCATACCCTGAATAGGTGTGCTCGCTTACAACACTTGGGCCCAACAGCTCGTAAAAGACTACATGGGGAGATATTTATATTTGCCTGCGTGTGTGTTTGCTCACGGAAGCTACGCCAGGCACGGGAGCTGCTGACGAGCTCTCTGCTCATGCGTCCCGTCACCGGCCGTGCGGAGGACTCGCTGCTGGGTCACGTGCGGACCCCCTGTGTAGCCCGGCCACTCGGGTTGCCCTCCTCCAGCGCCTATGAGGGCCGCACGCCAAGAGAGGGCAGGGGTCAAGTGAGTGCCGGCTTGTTTTGTATAATTTTCCCTGTCCATGCATTTAAACTTCCCATGTATGTATGTATGCGTAAAGTCACTTTGCTATGTCATTGAATTTTCCCCTAATCCCAGACGACATCCATCTTTGAAAACACAGGGTTATCGTGAAAGCTTTCTTTGATACAAAAAGTGAAAATGCAAAGTTTACTCATTGTCATTATTATTGGTAATAAGTAGTTTAAAGCAAAGCTCAAAAGTGAATACTATCTCAGCTACGGGCTGAAAGCCAGAAACTAAGGCTTTTCTGTCTCATTACCCAAGTCAACTTTGGCTCCGTAAATAAAATGTGTATTATTCTCCGCCGCCCATACAGATTGACGCTATATAAATACAAAGTGTATTGTGGAGTATTTTTCTCGCCTTTGTTTCAATATATCACCTTTGGGCTAATTTCAATTTAACTGTGCCTCACCTGGAAGGAGTGGCCTGTTACAGATATGCCTCTTACTTGAGGATCAACAAGTAGAAACATGAGAATGGAAGGCATTCTGTGATGTGTTTTAGGGTTGTTACTGCGTGTTGACTGGCGGCATGGTGTCTGAAGTTCCAGTCTACATGCTGGGAATTTCTTCAGGAACTGAAATGAGCAGCTCACTTTCTCATTTGATGACATGGCGCTGCCTGCTGCTACTGGTGTGAATGCTAAAATGTGTTTCCTGTGTCTTTCGCTGCCTCCAGATGAACAGCGACTGGGAGGTGGTGGCGTTTGGCAGAACGGAAGACCAACTTTTACTGACTGAGCAAGCCAGAAAATACATGAAGCTGCTTGCCGCCAGGACGCTAATATTATAGCTACTTGTCGGGGAGCTTTTCTGGTCTATTAAGCACGGGTACAATGTTACAGTTTATAGTTCCTTGGGATGCTTTGGTCAGGTAGACGATGCCCTCTCTCAAAGTCTCCTCCCATGCGGAGTGGTGATGATGATGAAGTAAAGACCCTTCCTTCCTTACCCCACATCCTAGGGCTTTCCAACTGAAGCACGGGGTCGTCAATTCAGAGGTCGCAGGTTCATTTACCATGCTTGGCAGTTGAAACATTGGGCAAAATTCTTAAATCCACCCCCTCTACACTTTTCATCCAACAGCATAATAGGTACGCCAGTTAGTCGAATGACAGGTTGTGCGTGGTGAGGTAGCGTGTTAGTACTCCCACCTCTTCGAAGACACCCAGCCAGTGTAGAAGAGTAGGCCAAAATACTCCAATCGGTGCTCTCCCAAGGCTCCATAGAGGGGCTCTAGAGCTCCCTTAGTGGGGGCCCTTCTGCCGGCAGTGACTTGAGCACGAAATTACAGGACTTTATCTTTTACATAAAATTGCAGTTGCTTAAGTATCAATTATAAAGTTGGAATTTTACACAGTAAAGTTAGTGACTTGATAAAACTCATGGTAAATTTTCCTGGGTTTCTGTCTCCTAAGTCACACGTTGCAAAGTTTCTGTGTAACAAAGATTTGCCTTGACTTAAAGCTTTCGTGACTGCAGGAATTAATATTCTTTGGGTCTTTCGGTAAAGTCGCATTAGATGGTTAAAAAAAAATAACAAAAAACTACGACGTTTCGATCACAACACAAGCGATCGTCATTAAAGAGCTCTTTCCTCCTGATGACGATCACTTGTGTTGTGATCGAAACGTCGTAGTTTTTTGGTATTTTCTTAGAACCATCTACGTGACTTTACCCAAAGACCCAAAGTATATTTGCCTTCTATTCCGTTAAATGTATCAAAATATTCAGTGAAGTTCAGTGCTCCACATATGAACAGTTTTTTGCTTGAAATAGCTGCAATTCCTTATCTCGTCTTGGGTTTTACACATGTATATTGTGTGGATGTTTGCTAATAATGCACTAAAATATACTGTCTGTATATAGCCTTTGCAAGTGTTTGTTTCCCAATCGTAATATATAATTATGGTGCTGTAGCTTACACATAAACGTTGCTGTATATGAACCGAACGCTGCAATTTATTGTAGCAATTTTAATGCAAGAAATATTAACGTTTTCATATTCCAGTCAAATGTTTGCAACACTACAATAGCATAGCAATTTGTAATGTTATTAAAGAAAAATAAAGAGATTAATTTATTTTAAAAGATGAATGTGCCTGGGTGTTTTACTCGGTTGTGAAATGTTAGGGTGCATTGGAAATCTGCTGGGGTTTGGGTAGATGCAGAGGCTGCAAAGATACAAAAGACATTACCGAAATGTTTAAGTGGAACTCCTGTCAGTTGATTACCCATATTCAATTTCAGGCTCAAGAATGTCCTTTCACCTGTGACTGACAACCTCGCATACAAAATATATGCTCACTTTTTCTGTAAGCATCTAGTGATCCGGTCACCAATTGTATCACACTCCAGCCTTTGCCATGATAATAAAGAAATCACGTTGGCAGCAATGTATGCATTGATATGTAATATGCGATTTTGGTACAATATGTATATTTTAATATCACATTAATATCTTATACATGCTACCATTTATTCCGTGCATTAAAACATTTTAACTAAAGTTATCATGCACATAACTTTTCTAGCTCGCAAGCGCTCGCAGCGTTAGACTTGGGACTTAAATTTTAACGCGTTCCTCAACACGTTCCTTTGGAGTGGGCAGGTAGGAACTTGGTTGGACAGCGCATTTGTGCACGACAGACAAATAATCTCTGGTGGGCAGTGTGGCACCTGTTCCTACCTGTATTAGCACTGCTCTGAAGATACGATGGGTGATGTTTTGGCCAATGACCCTCTGAAGAAGTGCCATTGCCCAAAATGTCCACCTATTATATATTTTTATGCCTCTTCCTAGGGCCGTGTTGTGTTATTTGTGCACCAAATACTCACGCAGTATCCCAATTCTATTGTTGTTGGATCTAAACTTGGGCTGCTTCTGACACGAAGGCTTCCAAAAGAATATTGTGCAGGTCGTCCTGGCAATGGAGTGTCGTCCATAAAGTGTAGAAAGCAAATGCGATTTAACGAATTGCAGATCTTGGCCATTGCTCAGCTTGCAGGAAGACCCTCCCTTTGGCAAAACGCGACAGGCAACCGTTGATCTGCATTTTAACAGCTTTAGCTTAATGAGCGCGTGTGGACGGAGCTGGCCTCATTCGAACCTGACCTGTTGCATTGTTCTGACAACCAATTTAGCCAGCGGAATTGCTGAATACTGAAATTAAGCAAGTGATTTTTTTTATATAATGAAACTAACCAGGGCAACATGAACGATTGCGTGCAACGTTTGAGCCAAAGGCGAAATCGTGGGAGGTGATGTGTGCAAAATACAGCGTTCAAAATGAGACATTTTATTGTATCGACAAAGTAATAATATTTTGGTTTTTATTGTATCGATTGATGAATATATGAAATACGTGTGACTGCGTTTATGTGCAGCGCCTTGGGGTGTGGTGGCATTTAAATGTTATATAAATACAAATCGTATCGCAATATATCCACACGAATAAACGTGGTGTATGTGTTTGCGTGTACTTGAAATGCAGTGCTGTATAATGTACAAGACCAAAACAATTGTGTGCGTTATCATGTATTAATATACAGACTTATGTTCGAAAGTGTGGTGTGATCAAATACAATATGATTTGGATGTGTATACCATTTAAATGCGACCGCATGCATATCAAGGTGATGTTCAGAAACCCAGTCGTATGTATTGCATATACCCTTATCAGCGCCTATCTTATTACAGACCAATTCAGACCTTATTGGTCACCCATTGTCATTATAAAACGCAACGTTCATCCTACAAAGTCCCATCGCAAGGGAGAAATACAAACAAATAGACTAAAAAAGTGCCCTATTGAAACGGCTGTACGCCGTATGAGCATGCAAACTCAAATTTCCCTGTTCAAGAATACAGGTAAACCGTACGGGTTGACAGGTATGGTAGTGTATAGATTCCTAAATCGATACAATAAAACAAATATATATTTATACAGTACCATAAAATGTCTTTGTTTGAATACTGTATCCATTACGTATCAACCATCGGCTCCCGAATGCAAAACTACTTGTTGCTGAACGCAAACGGCAGTGAACCAGCGCCCTCTGGTATCACCACAGCACTAGAAGTGAATGCTGCTCATGTGGTGGGTAGCAGAGAGCATTACAGACTCAATACATTTCTTCGCACGAAACTATTACACTACTTTTATTTTACCAGCGTACTGGCTATCTCATATGATAGCTCAACGAAGTGTCTTATGCGGAAATGTATAGCAACCAAAATACTCGAAATGCATGATTATAGATGTGAAGAGAAAAACCGGAGGACCCGGAGAAAAATCCACGCGACCACGGGGAGAGAGGCACGCAAACCCAAAATATATGCAGGCGTCGGGGTCTACGGAATCGAACCTACGACTTCCTGTATTCCAGGCGAGGTAGTTAACATCTCGCCACCGCGCCTCCCCCCTCCACATATCTCCACGCAGCCCATGATGACGGATGCATTCAAAGTTCCGGATAGGTCAGGGCAGCGTGGAGCGGTGGTGCAGTGGTCAGCGCGCCTGCGATGTGAACCGAGAAACCGAACTGGGATTCATTTCGGGCCAGGGCTAACATCAGTGGCTGCTATCTGAACCGATTCTGAGCACCCTCATCCCTCTATCTTTGCCAACCGGCACTGACCAGAGTGGTGAAGTATGGTCAAACACCCCCCCCCCCCCATAGGACTTTTCAACAAACAGGTCTGTCGCCTCGACAGACCTGGTTTCACCTGAGGACGGCTGCTTGCGTTGTGGCCGAAACGTCGTGAGAATTATTTTATTATGTTTTATTTTTATTATTGTATTATTTCCCTTCTACGTGACTTTACCGAAAGAACCAAGAAGCAGTAGAATGACAAAGAGTCTAAGTTTAAATGGTATGAGAATCTCCAAAACACTTTAACACCGATCTAGATTTGAAGTTTTAACCAACCACGAACTAATTTATTTGGGTTCGATCATGGACAGTGGCGTGGCAAGTGGTGGGAAGTGGCCGTGGAAGTTGTTTGACCATACTTCACCACGTTTAGCCATGGCCCGGATTCGAACTCTGGTCATCGGATTGTAATTCATAGTTTAGTGTGCTCATCATTTGACCACCATTTCTCCCACGATGATATAACATCTTGGCATCGATGACACATCACTTTGTAACGTTTTAAAGTGTGTCAAAGTTGAACGTAATAATGCCGTGGTATGTAACTTCTTATCCGCCCGCCCAACGACAGTACTTTGAACCAGGCGGCCTAAGTTCAATTCCAGGCCATGGGGCCGTCCATAAATGACGTCACGCACCTGGAGGCGGGGGGGGGTCAGACATTTGTGACGATGTGTAAAGAGGGGGGGGGGGGGTTGAGAAATGTGACGTCACATCAAAATGCGCAACTTTGAATAAATATAGACAACACGTAATTAAATAGACTTTTTAATGAATGTTTTCTCCTACAACATCAGAATGCAGCGCCACATTAAATACGCACTACAATGGCAATAGTTTGAAGCGATTTGAAGCACGTTTTTTTTTTTAAATGGAAATATGGTTTTGGGGTGGGGGGGCTTTGTGACGTCATATTTGAGGGGGGGGGTCTGACTTTTTGTGACGCCGTGTGACGAGGGGGGGGTCAAAAATCGTTCAAAATCGCGTGGCGTCATTTATGGACGGCCCCCATGCAGCTAATATCGTCTGCGGGTGACATCCGCTGCCATTCCGCTCACCGCCTGAACGAGATGCGTTACCCACACACCGTGACTAGCCTGGATAAGCCTGAGAGGGCCTTCATCCAGCAGTGGATTGACAATGGGGATGAGGGGAGTGAAAGTGGCACAGTTGCCGTATTCTCCGGATTCTAAGACGCTCCTGAAAGTAACGTGTTGTGCCGGTTTGCAATAAAGTGATATCAACCTAATTCTAGATTTGAAGTTTTCGTGACTGCAAGGGGTCCATACTCTTTGTTTTTTTTTACGGTAAAGTCACGTAGGTAAAAAATAAAAAATAAATTAAATCACGAAAATGTAATTTATTGATCCAGTAATTTTGCTGTGACGGTGCCACCTGAAGACGGAAGCTTGTATTGCCTCCGAAACGTCGTGATTAAATAATTTTTTTTATTTTACTTTTTACTTATATCAACCTGATCTCTCTCACACACACACCTTCTGGATTATAAGACGCATCCCCACATTTTTCTTTTCAGAGGGAAACATGCGTCTTATAATCGTAACATTTTCGAGACTCGCATCACACGCAGAGCGAACTTGCACACAAACGCGTGCGGCATACGGCAGATGGCAAACACATCCAACTTATCTTCTTGGTTCTTTCGGTAAAGTCACGTAGAAGGAAAATAATAAAATAATAAAAATAAAACATAATAAATATAGTATTATATTATTATATTATGCTGTTTTATTTCTATTATTTTATTACTTCCCTTCTACGTGACTTTACCGAAAGAACCAAGAAGATGAATCCCTGCAGTCACGAAAGCTTTAAATCGAAACATCCAACTTAATTAAACTAAATATGTGATGGAATAAACTGCGTCTGTTTAGTTTACCCGCCTCCCCTCCCTGAATTATTCCACATTTTGACTGTACACATTTTGTTCTCACCAAGACAGAGAGAGCGCTTATGGGAATTCAGGGTCCGATTCAAGAGCCGAATGGCTCGCAGGGCTATACCTAATAAATGAACTTGAACTTGATTTACCACGGTCCGATTTACGACGGGGCTTTAAGTTACTCGTGTCGTAAAAAGCGGGGCCCGCCTCTACACTACACTTTAGAGCGAAGTGTCCTTCGCTAAAATGTTCACATTGGGGGGGGGGGGGGGGGAGTGAAAATGGGACAGTTGCCATAAACGCTCTGTCAGTGTCGAGGGCTGCCACACCATTTGAAACCATTGGGGGTTTGACACAGAGGTCGCAAACGGGTTTTGATTCCTTACCCGTACCCGGCCGCACCAGGGTCGCAAATGGGTACCCGTACCCGGCCATACCCGTACCCTACCCGTACCCGGCAATCAGGTACCCGATACCCGTACCCTACCCGTACCCGGCCGGGTAGGGTACGGGTATCGGGTACCTGATTGCGACCTCTGGGATGAAGCCATGTTGCAGGCGCGGGTGGGTTGATTCTAGGAACTTGAATTGTTGTGAGAAGAGACAAGACGTTGGGAAATGAGTGACAAACAGTGACTCATGGCCTACCCGTACCCGTACCCGGCCGGGTAGCCGGGTATCGGGTAGGGTACGGGTATCGGGTACTCGGTTGCGATCTCTGGTTTGACAGCAGCACGATGATGATGGGTGGGTGGGTTGGCTGTTGTCACGTGTTGTCTTGTCGGGTGGCCGCACGTGAAGGGGCCCACATTAAAGGCCACCCAGGGGCCCTGCCAGTGGCCGGCGGGGCCTTGCAACGAAGGACGCTGCTTTGAGAGCGTGAAGAATCGAATAAAAGTAAACTCATTTTTAAATCCTTTATATTAAGTTCACTTGCTTGCTTGCTTGCGTGGTTGCGTGCTTGCTTGCTTACGACCGTGCAAATCTTTCGGTCGTTTTTTAACCCACTTCCCGTGATCCAATCGAGCTGACATTTTGCACACAGACTCGTTGTGCGTGACAATTAATTTTCGTGAAATTTTTTTTCCAAAATTTTACACTGTTTAGGGAAAAAAAAATTTAATTACCAATTGTTTAATGCTGGCAGACAATCATCTGACCCATAGGTGGCAGCCATCTCAAGCCAGAGGACGAGAGGACTCGAGGCGCCACGCATATAAAGGATTTATAGTGAAAAACTTTGTTTTTACGGGTTAATTTTTGTGTTGCTTCCGAAACGTCGTGATTTTTGTTTTTGTTTTATTTTACTTTTATTAATTTACATTTTTTACCTACGTGACTTTACCGAAAAAACTTAGGAATATGAATAAAAAAAAAGACGGCTGCCCGCAAAGGGGCAGCCAAAGAGCCACAAAGGGGGGCAGCCGAAAGAGCCGCGACCCCGCGCTCCAGTTGCAAAGCCCTGTTGTGTTGTGTGTGTGTGGGGTAATAAGTAAGTAATGAAGGAGGGAGCGAGTGGGCGCTTTATATAACGTGGACATCATCGCCAGCGCGAAGTGGGAGGAAACTTTGAGAGAGAGGAGGAGGAGGAGGGCATCGCCCTGCCCAATGACGCGAGGGATGAATGAGCCAAAGAGGCGAGCGAAGCGTTTCCGCCTCCTAAGGCAACTTGCAGCAAACCCCTCCCCAGCCACACAAAAACCTCCACCACCACCGACAAGGAAATCCCGAGTACGGCTGCGTCCAAGACGAACTGCTGCGTGAGCCTGGACGTGGGGCAGTGAGACGTGGGGACGGTGGTGGTGGTGGCGGTCTGTCTGCTCGCTCCACGTGTGACTGAGTTGGGATTTCGACGATCTCGGGGTAAGTGGTGCGTCCGTGTGCCACAGTGGTGCTCGCCAACAGCACTTGCCCCGATAGCCTGTTAGAGGCTATACGGTAGGTGGAGGCATCTTTGTCTTTTTGTACCGTGTGCTAAACTTGGTACGGGTGGTGGTGGTGGTGCGTTGGCCACTCATCTCGCTCGGTTGACCCCGTTGTACCACCTGCTGGGTCTGGCCCTTGACCTCCTCCTGCCAGCGGGCGTTTGACACTTCACGTGGCCTTAACGTGTACCTAGCCTGGCACGAGCGCCGTGGGGACGACACCGCCACTTAGTGGCGAGTGGTTGTTGTTGTGTGTGGGGTCGAGGTTACCTGCGCTGCGCTACGAACCTGCAGACCTGGGTTCGATTCCAGTGTGACGATTACTGTATCTGAATCGGTCCTGGGACCCTCCCCTAGGTCGACTCAGCCTCCAATGATTACCTGGTGCGATGTGTAATCATCGCCACTGGGGAGACAAAGGCGGCCGGGCGTGGTGTTTGCCATCACCCCCCTCGTGTACCGTGCCGGCCTTTATAGGTGCTCGCAAACAGCACTTGCCCCTAGAGTTTGCTAAGGCTATACGGGGAATCTTTGTCTTTATCTTCGTGAGTGTCGTTGAGTGTGTTTTCTCAATATTATTCTCAGAATGCACCTCTCCGTGTCTCTTAATTTTAAGTTGTTGCTCCATGTAATTTGTCATCATCATAGCCGACGGTATGCACAGATGTAAAACTGTTTCAAGAACATTAATTTGCTCCTCGACTGCCATTACATTTGGCTGAACACATTTTTAGGAATGTTCTGAAAAAGTTTTAAGACCCAGTGAGACTAACATGGCATAGATTATTGTAAATTGTATGCTGCCGTGGTGTGACGGTGGGGACATAGGACTTGCAATCGCCTTGTCTGCGTATAATTGGGAACACCGTCGTTAGTTGATCAGGAGGGGGATGTGCACTGCAGTGAAGTGTGAGTAATTCTCACCTCTTCAAGGACATCTGGCCGACATGGCAGAGGAGGCCAACATGTCCGATGGAGGAGCTAACTTAGTTTTTTCGGTAAAGTCACGTCGGTAAAAATTGAAATTAAAATTAATAAAAAAAAATAAAAAATCACGACGTTTCGGAGGCAACACAAGTCTCCGTCATCAGGTGGGACCGTCACAGCCAGATTTGCTGTATCACTTCCAGTTCCTTCCATTTTTCCCAACAACTGTATCACTTGATACAGCAAATCTGGCTGTGACGAAGACTTGTGTTGCCTCCGAAACGTCGTGGTTTTTTATTATTTTATTTTTATTAATTTTAATTTCATTTTTTACCTACGTGACTTTACCGAAAAAACTAAGAGTATGAATCCTTGCAGTCACGAAAGCTTCAAATCTAGAGCTAACTTAATCTCCCTCTGGTGAAACCCTTCCACCAGCAGTGGTTTCGAGCAAGCAATTGCAAGGCCTGCATCTTTACCTTTTACACTGGAAAAAAAAATGTCATTGCGAGATTCATCTTGCCATCCTGTCTCTCGTTCACCCCTTCATCCCATCAGCAGCCGCAGCAACAACCATGAATTTCCTGCTGGAGACCTTGATGGTGATGGCCATGAGCGTCGTCTATTGGCTCGAGTGCCTCTTCCGCTGCGTCGTGCCCCCGCGCCGCAAGAGCGTGGCCGGCCAGGTGGTGCTGGTGACGGGCGCCGGCAGCGGGCTCGGCCGCCTCATGGCGCTCAACCTCGCCCGCCTGGGCGCCACCCTCGTCATCTGGGACGTCAACCGTGCCGCTAACGAGGAGACGGCGCAGCTCATCCGCGAGGAAGGGGACGGCGTGGAGGGCAACGAGAGGAAGCCGCGCGTCCACGCCTACTCGGTGGACTGCAGCCGCAGGGAAGACGTGTACAGGGTGGCCGACCTGGTGGGTTCCGTCACGGTTGCTGTTGTTTCCAGTTTTGAACGAATTTGTGGGGCGGTGGCGTGGTCCCAGGGGGTGGCACGGATTGCCGCTTGTTGCAGATGTTCGCGGTTCAAGACCAGTGGCCGCCCTGGTCGATGCTGCGGTCGTATTGACCGTAAGATCGTACGTGCCGACTGATTCACAGTACCTGAATTAAATATCATCATCTTCGATTTAAAGCTTTCGTGACTGCAGGGATTCATCTTCTTGGTTCTTTCGGTAAAGTCACGTAGAAGGAAAATAATAAAATAAAAAAGCTTATTTTTATTATTTTCCTTCTACGTGACTTTACCGAAAGAACCAAGAAGATCATCATCATCGCCGCGATCCATGGGCAGATAGCCCCGTAGGTGTCCACTGCACATTTGTTTCCACTTTCCTCTGTCTTGTGTCAATCTGCTCAAGTAGTGGCCATACTTTCTGGCACCAGCCGCTTATGTCGTTGTCAAAGTCATTCTCTCTTAGATCTTCCTCTATTTCCGGTTCCTTTCATTTTTCCCAACAACATACTTCAAGGGTGTCGATACTTCGGCCGTAAAGAAAAAAAATAAAGTGATCCAATGCACACGTGACGTCATTAAAGAACCCGTGACGTATTTCGAAAAAGAGTAGGCGTCATGGTTCACAATTGCCAAATCTGTTAAGTTGCTCGTACCAAAACGCACACGTTTCACTATGTGTGAGATTATATTCCTGATGGTAAAAGCGCCGCTGCTCATTATAGTGAAGGCTTTAATTCGGTTTGGAATGTGAAACCCGTGCACTGAGTAAGTAAAATTATATTAATAGATAACACGATACATAGCCTGAGTCACCAACAAACAAAAAATCAATGAAGGTTACTTGGCCTGTTGACCTGAAATTATGTTTTAGTTGTCATAGGCAGGCAACCCACCAGAATATCTATAATCCAGCAAACTCTGGACCAGTTTCAACTATCGTGACAGACTTTGTCCCAGGTAAACAAATCCACTGCAGAACAGGAGAGATCCTGACTTTCTGATTCCAAGTCAAGCTGACCCTAACCGGTTGGGTATTTAATACATGAAATAGATCTCTGCAAAGAAAATATATTTAATAAGTTTTTCTTTCGTCAGCATTCTAGTTCTATTTTATTTTAACCACACACATTTGTTTAAGCGAGCACACCCTGGACCGTGTTTCAAACTTGTAGATCTCATCAGCAAAGTTAGTCTTGTTAAACAAATCCTACTCATTTGCCAGATCTCATTTACAAGAGCGCTCCCTATAGCTGAGCACAAAAGCAACTTTGCATGAAAACTGCTTATGTTCAGTTATCGAGGATTCTGGGTAATTTGTAGAAGGGCAAGCCTCTCTGCAAGTGAGATCCTGGGTTAAAATTAATACAGAATTTCGAGCACTGCAGTTGCCCTGAGATCGGTTGTCCAATTCGCTATGAGAAAGTGGCATTTCCACTGCTCATCCAATGCCAGTGACAGATGTGAGCGACTGACGTCCCAGTGACGTGCATGTGAAGGTGATGCAGCTGCAACGTTAATTGGCAAAAACGACAGCGCTACGCTGCGCTACGAACTCAGAAACCCGAGTTCGATTCCCCCAACACCGGTGACGATTATCTGAACTGGTCCTGGGCCTCCCCTAGGTCGACTCAGCCTCAAATGAGTACCTGGTGCGGTGTGTTAAAACATCGCCACTGGGGAGACAAAGGCGGCCGGGTTTGGTGCTGGCCACCCACCCCCTCGTGTGCCGTACCGTGCTTCATAGGTGCTACTCGCTGACAGCACTTGCCCTAACAGTCGGTTAAGGCTATATGGGGGATCTTTGTCTTTTTGGTACAACGTTAATTAGTGAAGAGTGACTTCCAACGCGAGAAGGCGTCGTGTAAGATGGGCGATGATGCGCATTATAGTGCGAAACGTGTGCCAGGCGTCATTTTTTTTCATTGTTGGCAGATTCCCCAATTAAATAATGTCTTGAAAATGTGCGATTTGTGCCGCAAGTCATTCGTGGTAATTAAGAAGAAGTCTACGCCACGTTTTGTCACGCATTAGGAACTATCTGCAGCATTTGAGCCGTATGGTTTGCGTAACCTGTGACATTGTCGTAAAGTGAGTCAATAAATCATAGTATACTTTAGGTGGCCTAGACGTTTAAGAAATGAACACCATAACGCTTCACTTGTTTCATTAGGCTTCACATCGATCTTCATCAAAGTGCAATGGAACGCTGCATTCGTCAACAAAGTAATAAAGACAGAGACCCCATTTTGGACTTTGCGATGTGTTCATTGCACACACAAAATGTGGATAAGAGTGCTTGTCTTTCTGTCTATCGCGATGTCTCGAGGGGTTAAAACCCGAGACCTTTGTTCTCCGAGGCTCCTTTGTTTGGACTTTGTCTCCCGCAAACCTCTGACGCCTTCGCGATTTGGCCTCCATCCATGTCAACATTCCGAGTAGCAAATAGGGGATGCTTAGCTTTGGGAGCACCGTTAACCGGCTTTGCTTATGCCACTTTAGGACTATGCTCTTAGGTTTTTTCGGTGAAGTCGCGTAGGTAAAAAATAAAATTTAAATTAATAAAAATAAAATAAAAAATCACGACGTTTCGGAGGCAACACAAGATTCCGTCTTCAGGTGGAACCGTCACAGCACGATGGCTGTATCAAGTAAAGTATCTTTACTTGATACGTCGTGATTATTTATTTTACTTTTATTAATTTTAATTACATTTTTTACCTACATGACTATACCGAAACAACCTAAGAGTATGAATCCTTGCAGTCACGAAAGCTTCAAATCTACTTTAGGACTAGTTGGAGAGTTCGTGTGTGGGCAACAGACAGTTTGCAGGACTGCATTCCCCCCCCTGCAACCCCATGGTTTATCCGTTGTGTTGTCTGCAAACCTGCTGCGATCAATCCAACATCGCAATCGACAAGAACGGCCCATCCATCGTAGTCCGTAACAGCACAGGCCGGAAAAGCAAAACGTTTCAAACGACGTGCACAGATAACGTCAACAAAATAACTCTGCCTTTGTGTACGAGGCTGACGACTGTTGGGTTGTTGCGCCATGCACAACGGCCGAGCACTTTAAATACCTGCTGTGGTTTAAATTGCAAAGGTGGCGTCTGTTCACACTGCTGGTTGCTATATGCGTGGCCACACATCAGAGGTCGCAATCGGGTACCCGATACCCGTACCCTACCCGATACCCGGCTACACGTACCCGGCCGGGTACGGGTAGCCGTTTGCGACCCTGGTGCGGCCGGGTACGGGTACGGGTAGGCCGTGAGTCACTGGTGAGTAACCGTTTGTCACTCATTTCCCAACGTCTTGTCTCTTCTCTCAATTCAAGTTCCTAGAATCAACCCACCCGTGCCTGCAACATGGCTTGATCACAGAGGTCGCAATCGGGTACCCGATACCCATACCCTACACCCGTACCCGGCCGGGTACGGGTATCGGGTAGGGTACGGGTACCTGTTTGCAACCCTGGTGCGGCCGGGTACGGGTATGGGTAAGGAATAAAAACCCGTTTGCGACCTCTAACACACACATACACCAATGTGTACATTTGAAGTACGCGTGGTGTTCGTACGTATCTTGAACTTCTTTTTTGTGAACCGTACATAGCCAACCGTGCCAATTGAAAGCGAGAGTTTGTGAACATCTATAAACATAGCTGTGGATGTTTTTAGCGCAGGTTTACGGGCCTCTTTAGTGCAGCGCAATGGGTGGCACGCCACACAATGAAACCTTCGTTTGCCAAGTTTGATTAATTATTGTCCATGGCTAACATTCGTGTGGCATGACAACTGAATTGGTCCTGGATGTGCGACTGTCACGTATAACAGATGTTATAGGCTTCTACGGGGGTTCAAAATCCATTGTTGTACGGCCTATGCTTCAGCGTCTACGCCCCCCACCTGTGCTAACCTGCAATGACCTGCGTGGTCAAGTAAGGTCAAATGACCCCTATATGACCTCCGCGGCTTGTGCTAGCTCACGCACTGATTGCTCTTTGCCAGACGATGCTGACCGACGTCCACTGTCGTGTTTACCTAGGGCACCAATGATTTACAAAGGGCACTGGAAGGGCAATTCCCTAGCGTGCCTACGAGGCACAACCTGTAACGCAATGACGACGACTTCCCTCCATCCCCTTGCATCGTGATTTATTTTACAATGGCAGCGGGAATGATATCTCCCCGGCTGATGAATAAATGACTGAGGCAATGAGATGTCGTCTTGTGGGAATGGCAGGAGGAGGACGGAAGGTGTTTGTTTTGGCGCAGTGTCCATTCTACACTCACAGTCACTCGCCGGGGCGGTTAGTGCATTGCACCTTGTGACCTGGGTTCGATTCTCACACTCGTGGTTGACATCAGTGGCGAGGGATATCTGAACCAGCTCCTGTGGCCCACTCATCGGCAACCAGTGCTCGCCGTCATGGTGAAGTTTGGTGGAATGACACGGTGTGGGGATTAGTCTACGAGCATGGTCCGATGCATTTGCAACAGGCATAGCCATTGCACGTGTGTGCGTTCAACTTATTTCGCACCGTACGTAGCCAACCGTGCTAATCCGAGGGGTGGGATAGAGCGTCCAATCGGTTAACGGCCAACGGAACGCTGCCCTTTTAATTCTAGATTGTAAAACTAATTTCTTTAGAACTGCTTTTCGTGTTTAGCTTGTTGTCCTTCCCCGCACCTGCGATTATCACGGTTGGCGAAAGAAGTTAAACGGACGTGCGCACATTCGCGTGCCGATTGATTTACACGTGTGTGTTTAAAACTGGCTGGCAGAAAGGTAACATGCGAGCGTGACCTCCCGACAGGTGAAGCGCGACGTCGGAGACATCGACATCCTCGTCAACAACGCCGGCATCGTGACCGGGCGCAAGTTCATCGATTCGCCCGACGAGCTCCTGCAGAAGACGATGGACGTCAACATCATGGCGCACTTCTGGGTGAGTCGGAGCCGATTTTGTGCATTTCATCCACGCGTCCAGGAGAGGGAGCCAGATGTGAGCGAGAGAGAGAGAGAGACATTCGTCCAGTGCAGAGTGAATCCTCATCATGGGACCTTTCTTGACAGTATCAAAATATAGGAATTGCTTTTACCCTTGATGGCAACACAACAGGTGTTAAGATATTCTTGGTTCTTTCGGTAAAGTCACGTAGAAGGGAAATAATAAAATAATATATATTTGTAATACAAATATTTATATTATTTTATTATTTCCCTTCTACGTGACTTTACCAAAAGAACCAAGAATATGAATCCCTGCAGTCACGAAAGCTTTAAATAAAAATGTAGGTGTTAAGATGTTAAAACACCAAACTGAAACCTTTTACAAGGAATCATGTCTGCATTAACCACACTACTTGTGGTCAGAATGCAAAACAAAAACAAAAACATACTCCGATAGTATATGCATTGTCTTTGAAACTGATTGGTCCACACCAGAGACGGCTTTCTTTAGAGCCTCGTCTCAGTGTTAGACCAGAGGACGCCAAAAGGCGGACAGCACAAAGACGAGTGAGCAGCTACATCATGGGATCTCCCTTGCCAGTATCAAAATCGAAGTTTCAAAGACGATGCATATATTACCAGAGCATGTTTTTTTGTTTGCATCTTCACCACAAGTACGTGTGGTTAATTCAGACACGATTACTTGCAAAAGGTTTCTGTTTGGTGTTTTAACAACTTAACGCCTCCTGTTATATTGCCACAGCGGGTAAAACCAAATTCTTGTATAGTGTAAACCTCACATGTCCAACGAGCTCACGTCCCTGGGAAAAAAAAAATATTGACCGTGATGTTTTGTTGAATGAAATGTAAAAAGCATCCTACACTGCACCTTTGTGGGTTGGGTGGCCTTCATCCAGCAGTTTATTGACAAAGGGCTGCAAATGAATTAATATTATTAAGCTGTGCAACGAATCGCCCACTCCCTCACCTTGAATTTTGCTATTCTGGAGAAAGTATCACTTCTCGAATGGCCGCAGGAGTTACGTGATCAAATTGCATGTAACGTTAGATTTGAAGCTTTCGTGACTGCAAGGATTCATATTCTTAGGTTTTTTTGGTAAAGTCACGTAGGTAAAAATAAATAAATTAATAAAAGTAAAATAAAACAAAATAAAAAATCACGACGTTTCGGAAGCAACACAAGCCTCTGTCTTCAGGTGGAACCGTCGCAGCCATGACAGCTGTATCAAGTAACTTGATTTTGTTTTATTTTACTTTTATTAATTTAATTTTTTTACCTACGTGACTTTACCGAAAAAACCTAAGAATATGCATGTAACGTGTGAATCGGACACACGCACAGTTCGATGGATATGTCGCTGATGAATCGATGCATCTCTACATGCTTTATGCAGGTATTCCTGTCTATTACAAATGCACAGCAACATTTGTCAATTGCTGTCATATTTATCATTCTCTCATCAAGTTCAAGTTCATTTATTAGGTATAGCCCTGTGAGCCATTCGGCTCTTGAATCGGGTGCAACCGCAACAAGCAAAAAACAAAAACATGAACAAGAAAACATCTTCAAGTGAATATGTGACTAAGTGCAAACAGAAAATCCATCGTCATTTTGTGTGTGTCACCCAGACCTACAAGGCGTTCTTGCCAGCTATGGTGGCCAACGACCACGGACACCTGGTGAGCATTGCCAGCTCGGCTGGACTCATCGGAGTGAATGGCCTCGCAGGTGAGAAGGATTCCTACACGAGGAGGGAGAACAGGGGGAGGTGGGCCGGTGGCTCGGAGGATGCACCGATGAGGTATTGGGTTCTGAATTCAGGTAACCCCCCGGGGATTAAACCGAGTTCTAAAGTTGTTGCGAGTTGATAGCCCCAGACCAGCCACCAATGACTGAACAACAACCAAAAACGATGCGCATAAATGTGCTTCTGCAGTTGATTTGGCTGAATTCCACCGCATACGAATAAACACAACGTACCCATTTGGCTGTTGTGCAAGAGATTTTACTGTCGGTGGTAAAAGGGCTTTCCTCCCCCTACCTTGTGGCTGAGAGGACAGGGGTAGTTCTGTGATGTTCCGCTTCCACAGAACCATCCTGTAATGCAAAGGGTGGCACTGCTGTGCGGTAGGGCTGAACAGATGCTTCGTATCGTATCGTGACGCTGAGAGCGCGATCGGGATACAATTGGGTGAAAAGATGAATGAAAGGACAGGATGTCCAGGTCAAATTGTCCTTAGGAGTGTGTGAGGACACAGCCATACGGGACAACACCATCTGTATCCTCTACCCGTATCAGCAATATGGATTGCCATTGGAGCATATGCCATTCACTGTCTATGATGAGAGTTTGTGATTTGGTGCTGCTCGCGAAATCCCGTGCAAACGAAGAACATTTTAATCGAGCATATAACATGCCATGAATTGTTTTTTCTCTCTCTTTTCTCACAATCGCAGTATAAACAACAAAAAAATCTGAACCGAAATTGGCATCTATTGAGTTTGTATTATTTTCCAAGCATTTCTTACGCGCGCTCTCGCGCGTGATTGTTACCCCTTTCTTGGGTCACCCTATGAGAGGTGCATGTCGTGCGGAATTCCGAACGCCATGCTTTCTTTTTTTTTTTACGCTCCGCTATCGCTCGGCGGGGAGCCCGCAAAACCTGAGTTGGATTCCTAGCCGCGGAAACACGCAAGTGGCAAGTGATATCTGAACTGGCCTTTGGGTACTCTTTGGTTCTTTCGGTAAAGTCACGTAGGTAGAAAAATAAAATAAAAACAAAACTGGTTCAGCAGTTGATCTGCTGGATTATTTTTCCCTCCTGAAGACGACCGCTTGTGTTGCGATCGAAACGTCGTGATATATTTTTTTTATTTTTTTACCTACGTGACTTTACCGAAAGAACCAAAGAGTATGGATTCCTGCAGTCACGAAAGCTTCAAATCCAGATTTGCCTATGTGAATACCCCACTCTTATCAGAGGGGCGTGTTTTATAATGTACCGTGATGATGGAAAGCAGCCGACATCGGATGATGAAATCAGCTCCTGTGCTGGTGCTAGGTGCATTGTTATACCGCAGGACTGCGCAAGATGGTAATGACTTGAAGGGAGGCCTTCGTCTAGCTGTGGATCAGTCACCAATGGATGTTGTTGGTTGTGTGTGTTGTGCGGCTTTGCTCCGTTGCTTAGACTACTGCGCCAGCAAGTTTGCCGCTGTGGGATTTGCTGAATCGGTTGCCCTGGAGATGTTGGCGCTGGGTAAATTCGGAGTCAAGACCACGATCGTGTGCCCATACTTCATCAACACCGGGATGTTTACCGGCTGCGCCACAAAGTAAGCCCTGCGTGGCAGATGTTTCCCGCACGTGTGACCTTTCCGTATCACCTCAATTGCAATAGGTGGCTCCTTTCTCTTTAAAAATTGGTGCTCATAAAAAGGGGGGTGCACAATTGTTTGCTCGCGTTACTGCTGGTGGAAGGGCCCCCACAAGAATTGAGCTCTGGGGAGGTCTTCAATGGGCGATTTTAGGCCTAATCTTCCATGCTGGGAAGATATGTTGGAAGAGATGAGGGAGTACTCGCGTTTTGCCCCACTGCACGCGAATTACCGATCGACTTGACTGTGGCCTGGCCATTTACACTACAGGGTGGACAGAGGCGGGGGTCATTAATTAACTTGCCCCGTTGCTTCGACTGCCGCGCCGATGTTATCGTCAAAACTAGGGGGAGTGGAGTATCTTCGTCGAGCTCACGAATACTTAAGCGGTGAGCAGAACGACGGAGAGAAGAGAAGCATTTTCGGTTGGAACTGCGAGATGTTAACTGCGAGATTTCCTGATCTGTGCGAGCGCACCGTTGATGGTCGCGTGACGAGACTTGACACATGAACGCGGCTCCCGTCTCTCTCTCGCTCCGCCGATGCAGGTGGCCGCGGCTGATGCCCATCCTGGATCAGCACTACGCGTCAAACAAAATCATCGATGCAATCCTGCGGGAACAGGTCCAGCTGGTCATGCCGCGCAGCTTGTACGGCATGATGGCCCTGAAGAAGTGAGTGGCGTGTTGGCGTGTGTTGACGCGTGGGGACAAAACTTGCGAATCTCTTGGCATTTCCAAGGCCATGTTTCCCCACCGGCGTTGAGCAACTTTCCCGCTGTCGTTTTCGGGGTTTTGCCGCGCGAGGTCACCCTGGTGGCTCGGAGGTCAGACCACCAAGCTGGCACCGCTGAGATCCCTGCGTTTGAGTCTGGGCAGCTCCCCACCGTGACGAGATGTTAATGCCCTCGCCTGGTATACAGGAGGTTGTAGGTTTGATCCCGACGCCTTAATATTTGGAGTTTGCATGTACTCCCCACGGGCTCGTGGGTTTTTTTATACCGGTTCCTCTGGGTTTTTTCCTCCACATTTAGAATCAACATTCGGTCAGAGTATTTTCCATAATAGAGGTTTTTGGGTTAGATCGCGTAAATAAACGAAAACTAGAGTATTCTGTTGCTATACATTTCCACTTGATAAGCCACTTCGTTGAGCTATCATTTGTCACCAGGCCACTTCTGAAAAAGAGCTTCATAGCTCAGTGGGCCTTACCTGGTAAAACAAAAAATAGTTTATAGTTTAAATAGTTTTAAACGAGGTTTTCATTTGCAGCGAGTTGACAGCTCAGTCCCCAATGACTGGCATACATTATTTTAAACATTTGGTTTACACCTAATATGTGTAAATTACAGTTTTGTCTGCCAGTTCAGTTCGATGTGTCACGCAATAAACATTTTTCTCCGTAGTAGTGCAGGTGATCAAGTGCAATCCACTAATGTGTGGATAAGAGAGAATACGTGGAGAGATTTCAGAAGCAGTTCTGTGATGTCTTCTTCTGCAGACTAGTCTCTTAACACCGGGGTGATGCCCTGTTCTCGAAGCGTTCCAAAATGGACCCTTCATCTCGTGACCAGAAAGGCGAGAGTGCAGTCGGGGTACAATCGTTAACGAAAAGACTAACGCTTAATTATATTACACAAAAACGAATGTAAATGAAACACTCGGTGTTGGCGGAGATGGTTTTTACCCCCAATAATTGTGGCCCACTTATATTTGTTTATTTTCCTGTCTGCGCAGCATCATCCCTGTGAAGTTGGGGGTTCTTCTCGGAAACTACTTTGGAGCATTCCACTTCATGGACCATTTTGTGGGAAGAAAAAATGACTGAGAAGGTGATAACCTTGAAGAACGGTATTTGAAAAGTACTGGGCCATAACGATTGTAATTTTCGTTAAGTGCAGTTTGATGAATGAAAAATGTATTCCATTATTCATAAAACGAAATGGTCAAACCATGCTCATGCTGAGAGGTTAGTACTGTTTTTGCAAATAATACCGCTTTGAAAAGCGATGAATGTTTAAGAATAATTGTGAGCGTGTGTCTTTATCTCCTGGATCATTATGCCGTATTATGTTAAAGAAAATAATTGATTTGACTAAATCTTTTGATATAAAATGAAAGTAATTAAAGATGATTACTGTATACTTTTAACTTCACACGCTATACCCAACCTCAAGAAGATTAGATTTTTTTTTTTACATTTTAGTATTTTTTTCAAATTTTTTTTGCGACAAATCAAGCAATTTTCACATTATGTACTCACACTGTTCCGATAGCGCAGGGTTGTCGCGAAGACACAGACACTGTGTTTCACAGACACGGTCTGCAGTTGGGTTACTCACGCGGGGCGAAGCAGCTTGCCCACTTCCAGACTCGGCAACTTGCGGGTGATTTTTTCTTCCTCTTCCACATTAGGCAAATTTTGAATGTGACACTGGCCACATTTTGGCCTTCTCTTTTTCAAACAACGTCCACTGTAATGCAGATGACGCTTATTTACGGTGAATACACCTGCAATGTTACTAGCCAGCGTTGTCGATACGCAAGAGTTTGGCATCTCTTTTAACCTTGCGTCTTTCACGACGCTTGGGCCGTTCGTGGAATGAACGTGGTCAAAGTGAACTCTGGGATGGTTAGTGTGCAGATTGACTGGGTTATGGATTAATCGCGCTTGCGATAAAACTAAAGAGAATGTTATACCACCCTGATTCCTGTCTTTTACAAGCTCCCTGGTTCTCTTGTCGTTATCATTATTTGCTTTATACTCGTGACTGATTCATTAAATGAATGTTAACAGGTTGTACACTTCATGTAATTAACACCCATTCTACATAAACGACAGCAAAAATATATCCCCAACACCGATATCGTTGACACTGCCCTAAACAGAAAAAAAAACATAACAGGCGACGCCTCGGGCAATGATCCTTATCCTCATGGCACATCGGGAGGTCAGAAAAGCAACGAATAATATCAGCCGATTTAGTTTCATCTGGGCCACCCCTCCCCGCCACCACGCACTATTTCCCTCGGATGTCGGAGAGTTGGCCAATGAGTGTCGTTCCTGTGTCGGTTCATGGTGTTGGCAAAGCCGGCGTTGAGCAGAGGTCGCAAACGGGTTTTGATTCCTTACCCGTACCCGTACCCGGCCGCACCAGGGTCGCAAACGGCTACCCGTACCCGGCCGGGTATCGGGTAGGGTACGGGTATCGGGTACCCGGTTGCGACCTCTGCCGTACATGCTGAAAATCCGGGTGGATATCTTCCACTAGAGAGCACCAGTGCACGCTTCAAATGCAGGAATTCGCTTTCAGTTGTTGGAATTAGTGCGCCTGCAATAGGTGTGTGTATTTTTGTCGCAATGAACAAGTTCTTTAAAAATATATTTTTTGCCTTTTAACGCGAATTCGTAATTCTTTCCAAAGTTGCGCAAGTCTCACGATTCCTAACCCGCCGTCTTCGTTTATTGTAATCGGTTACGATTCCTTATGGAATTGTGGGATTGTGGAATTGTGGGGAGAGGGTTAGGGGATCGGGGGGCCGTGCTGCGTGTACCCCTGGCATGGCGTTTCTTGAGAGATCGAGGGCCTATGGGGGGGGTGGTAGTGGCCAACCTCATTGGCATTGAGGTGAATGGGGAATCTACCGGGCGATTCCTAAGCCCTTAAGGAATCCCATTTCAATGGTGGTTTCTCAGTCTCCTTCCAAATGTCTGGGATCTTCTTGGGTGATTAATTTGATGGCCGAATCTTTTTCTTTTTTAGGATCCCATGAAATAACACTAATGGCGACACTAGGTCACCATAATATTTTGTTACCGGATTGTGTGTCACCATACCAATATTAACATTTCTATAAAATAGTTGTGCAGAGTAACAAAAACAAATGCAGATGAAATTCTAAAGCCTCTTGTTTTGAAAAAAAAAATGTGTCGATTTACTAACTTTTTAAAATGTCATGTCAGGTTCATGAAATGCTCTCTGGGTATTGAAATTGTCTTCCTTTTAAAATAAAGTCGTTTAGTTTACGTCACCATGCTCTGGGTGTGTGGTCATTGCTTCTGCGGTGTTTTAACATGAGTGTGCATTTAACATGAGTGCATTTAACATGAGTGTGCATTTCCACGGGAAATAACTTGATTTTGGATATGGGTGTTGTGTACTCGTGCTGTTTAGTCGTGACAGCACTGAGTGTCAAATGTACCCACGAAGACACATATACAAATATGACAGTATCCTTGTGCAACGTTCTTTGAATGCTATTTTTATATCTATATAAAACATTTAAGCTGCATCTATCCATGTTCTATTTGCTTCGTGTCATGGAGCGAAGTATCCATTCGGATCTCTCACAGAGCAGTAAAAATATTTGTATTATAAAGTGGCCTGCTGAGGCGGATATGACGGAGTTACCTCCGAGATAATTTCGAGTGATCACTGGTCCACACGCCCGTGAAGATGTCTTTCATACGCAGAGTTAGCATGCACACAAATTTAATGTGGGCTTTTTGATTGCAGTCATTGTTGACTGGGCTAAGACCACCATCTCACTGTACTTGAGAAAGTGGAGTTATAATATGCGGCTGCCTAAACTTAACCCAGGACGTCATCTGTGCCAAAGCAGTGGTCTGGACTCTGAGTCACCAAGCCTTCCTCACTCTTGCACAACTACAAATGATTACACGTTGATAGGGGGTACATTTGTTTTCACGATTTCCAACTAAGTTTGAAAGCGTAAATTTATTGACTGTCGCTGAGTCTGTAACGGGGTAACGGTAACTCTCGCAAAGATACCCCCGCGATGGAGAACATTTTGTGTGTAAAACTGTGTTGCAATTCGGGCCTCGCCCTTAAAAAAACCCGAGCAAAATGATCAGAGGGTTACCCTGAACTTGGTGATGGAAAAAAAATCAGTGCTAAAAAGTTCAAGTCTTGTAGGCCACGGTGATTGTCGCCATTATACGAAACGGCATCTCGTGTGGTTGGCAACGCAACGTTATTACCGCTAATTATTATGAAACACTTCTGAGGACAAACGCGTGTTGGACAGCGCTACAGGATCCGTGCGCGTGCATGGTTCTTCTTATTTCTGGTTAAGGCTGGTGTTCGATTTAAAAAAATGAATTTAAGTTTATTTCCATTTCACCACACCAAAGGCGCCGGAATCGGTTTCAAGTGAGTAAATATAGCAGCAGATGGATAACTTTGTATATTGAGAAATGGAAGAAAAAAATCCCCACATCTTTAAGCAGTAACACTGCTGTCTTTTTCTCAGGTGACCAGGGCGATGTAACTCAAAAGAAAAAGTGTGAGCGTGTTATATTTCAAGTAGCGAGCCATATTCTGCTGATAAGAAATTGCGTGTCGAAACTTGTCCAGAGGTTGCTTGTGCTGCGTGCCGAAATGATAGGACCCTCACAAGGTTCGGGAAGACTTTTATTTATTATTATAACTCTGAGAGACCGGGGGACATGCAAGGGAGACTCATTATCCGCTTATTTGTGTTGCTTATAAATCTTCGCAACGACACTCGTGATTATTTTGAGTTACTTTTGAAAGTAAATGAAACCAACAAACGGGGACGTGAATGCCCGTCCCCGTATTGTTATCGTGAAGTTGTGTTTTCAGTGGCAATGTAAGTCAGGGTGCGTGTGTATGTTGTGTGACTGGTACGAGCGGTGTCAAGTTCGGCCTCTGTGGAGGCGGCTCGTGAAGGACGCTGCTACTGGGCAGTTGGAGGCAGTCGCCCTCCAACAAGAACGGAGGGCGGAGGAGCGACGCTCACAACAACGAGCGGAGGGCCGGGTGCCTAAAGCACAGTAGGAGGCACAGGTGGTGCATCGGACAGTCATCTCAGTCAACCCATGGCACCTGCAGAGTCTGTCCCCCTGACTTCTTGCCAGCGGGCGTTCGACACTTCACGTGGCCTCAAGGTGCACGTGGCCTGGCACAAGCGTCGTTGTGACGTCACCGCCACTTAGTGGCGAATGGCGGTTGTTGTTGTGTATGTTGTGTGGGGAGCGGTAGTGTAGTAGCGCTTAGTGCGCTGCGCTACGAACCCGGCGAATCGAGTTTAATTCCGCTCAGTGGACAACACCAGAGACGATTATCTGAACCGGTCCTGAGCTTCCCCTAGGTCGACTCCGCCTCAAATGAGTACCTGGTGCGGCGTGTAAACATCGCCACTGGGGGAGACAAAGGCGGCCGGGCGTGGTGCTGGCCACCCACCCCCTCGTGTGCCGTGCCGGCATTCATCAGTGCTGCTCGCTAACAGCACTTGCCCCTACGGTCTGTCGGAGGATCTTTGTTTTTATTTTCACCGAGTATCTTTCTCGATGTAGGTACTTCACCACGCAGGTCGCTCGCATAATGTCCGTGATGCAGTCATTATTATTATTATGACACGCTTTTATTTAACTCACTGTTGTTGTAATCCTCAAATCTTGTAACTCAATTTTAACCCACTTCCCAATGTGGTATCGACTGCAAACTTGGTATACTTATGTCATACTGATGACAATACTATATTCTATCATAAAATAAATAATAATTAATATTTTCAAAAAAAATTGTATATGTTATGTTTAGGCTTGGGTCTAATTGTCCACGGTCCCTTATGTAATGGCAAGCTTCGGGGCTACTTCCTGGAGTTCTTCCACTACTAATACGTTACATTTGATTAAAGTGTGTCTTTTAAAAAAAGTTTTTTATTTATTTATTACTTATTTTTAGTCTGTTGATGGTCAGCGATGCGGCAATCGACTCATCTCGACGAGCTGTACACGAAAGTATAATTTTTCGATAACGGATTTTGTTATGCTAATGTTCGACGTTTCGACATCGCGCAGTAGCACCACCGATTTCGGATTGATTGGTACCCCAGTGGCGGGGTTAAGTACACCCCTGGCAAAAACAGTGTCCCAGAAATAAAATATTTAATTGCCTCGATCATGTTGTATTATGTGTTACCCCGGGGTACCGCCACAAGGAACACTTGTTTAACGCCGAGGGATGTAAACAGCATGTTCTCATTCGTGTGAAATGAGGTGGTAAAGCTGGGGGACAACAGACGTGATCTTCCTGCGAGGTTACATAACCCGACCGCGTGCGCTCCCTCCCGCCGCCGATGATGGTTCGTAGAAAACGGATCAGCTGACCGTAACTCAAAAATCCGCCATCTGTTCTCAACACTCGATCGTGAAAGACACCGGCACACGGGTAACAGTCGGCTCGCTCGAGTCCTCCAGTGGCCTGAAGCAAAAAAAAATAACCCGTAAAAACAAAGTTTTTCACTCTAAATCCTTAATATGCGTGGCGGCTAGAGTCCTCTCGTCCTCTGGCTTGAGATGGCTGCCACCTATGGGTCAGATGATTGTCTGCCAGCATTAAGCAATTGGTAATTAAATATTTAAAAAAAATTCCTAAACAGTGTAAAATTTTGGAAAAAATTTTTCACGAAAATTAATTGTCACGCACAACGAGTCTGTGTTGAAAATGTCAGCTCGATTGGATCACGGGAAGTGTGTTAAAAAACGACCGAAAGATTTGCACGGTCGTAAGCAAGCAAGCACGCAAGCACGCAAGCAAGCGAACTTAATCTAAAGGATTTTTTTAAAACCCAAACCCAGCCGGCCCCAACTTGCCACCTTAACCCACCGCGCGTGTCCTGCACGCATTTACGCACGCGGAGTCGTCCATACCCCCGTTTCAAAATTGCCTTTGTGTTGCGTACACTTTTAACTCGGGTTCCCAGTGCCTGCTGGTGTGTGTGTGTGTGTGCCCGTGTGTGTGTGCCCGTGTGTGTGTGTCAGTGTGTGTGCATTAACCAGTCATCTCAGTCAGTCGACCTGTGGCACCTGGGTCTGCCCCTTGACCTCCTGCCAGCGGCCGTTCGACACTTCACGTGGCCTCAAGGTGCACATGGCCTGGCACAAGCGTCGTGGTGACATCACCGCCACTTAGTGGCGGTTGTTGTTGTGTGTGTCTGTGTGTGTGTGTCTGTGTGTGGGGAGCGGTGGTGTAGTGGTTAGCGCGCTGCGCTACAAACCTGGCGACCCGGGATCGATTCCAGCTCACGGCCAACACCCAGTGACGATTATCTGAACCGGTCTTAGGCCTCCCCTAGGTCGACTCAGCCTCATATGATGTGTAAACATCGCCACTAGGGAGACAAAGGCGACCGGGCTGGGTGTTGGCCACCCACCCCCTCGTGTGCTGTGCCGGCCTTCATAGGTGCTCGCTAACAGCACTTGCCCCTACAGTCAGTTCAGACCAAATGGGGGAATCTTTGTCTTTGTGTGTACGAGTGGATGGGGAGATTAATTGCTTGTTGGTGGGGGGCACCTGCTATGATGTGTCACGGCGTGACAAGGCACGGGGGGGGGGGTGGTGGTGGTGTGCACCGAGCTTCTCATCTCCCTGGCCACCGATCCTCTCTCCACCCGCGTGGCATCTTGTTGCGTGAAACCGCTACCCCTTTGCACTACTTACATGCCCCCTCCCCTCGCCGCCAACAAATACCGAAGCTCTCTACCCAGCCATCCCACGCCCTCCCCCTCCGAATTCACCAAAACAACGACGGATCGAATTTCTCGCAGCAACCGGCGAGGAGCCTTCTTTGGCAAGAGTGCGAATTGGTAAATGATGCGGTGGGGAGGGTTGGATAGGAGAGGGCATGTCGGTTGTTGATCGCGTGAAGTTGAACACGAACCCTCGCTTACAACGCCGAGGGCAGTCGAGTGCATCTCGCACCGTTGCGCATGTTGGCTCGCTTCTGAGAACCAGGGCCGGATTAAGGTTCGTGTGGGCCCCTAGGCGCTTCTGTTTCGCTATGCCCTTCAGTGATAACTCTCCAGAGTTGGTAACTTGCTGCTGCCGCTGCCTCGTGTCCACTACTACCGCCGCTGTCACTCGCCTGATTGTGCGAAAAAGACAATTAGAAGAATGTTGTGTTCAAATTTTGCAAGATAAAAAAATGTCGAGAAGTTTATCTGCGGTGTTAATTTCTCTCACCTTGTGAGAAAAAAAAGATTTACATAACTGTGCCTCTTTGTATATACACTGTGCCTATCCTTGATATATCAATATATTTATTCAAGAAGATATCTTGGTTACATTTTTTTTTACACGCAAACAAAACAAACATGGTAAAAAAAATGCGTAGGCGCTTTAGTATTTCCGTACGTCCTCGGCACAGTACCTGTGGCTATTGGATAATAGGGCCCTGCCTAGAACCGGAGGCAAATGGCATGACGGTAACGGCGTGAAAAGTGCAAATGTCTCACAAGTGCGAACGTTTAAAACTGCATGGCGGATGAATTTGTGGATCACTCGTTCTCATTACGACGGTCAAGTCAACCTCGACAGCCCGTCAGTGATCATTTCACTCGAAACCCGTCCACGTTTCTATTCGTGGCGGCGCGAGCCTTTTGATCCCTCGTGTTCTTTGGAAAAGATAATGATGTAAAAATGTAATATTACGTAATCATCTGGCTGAAACAAAACAGGATACGTCTTTGTTCTTTCTATAAATGATAAGTCCCTTGTGCAATATGACGCTGGTAACAACAGCCATCCTTTGGCAGCTGGAGATTTGCCAAAGTGTGAGTCACTGCCGTGAAATACAGCGGAATTAGGACTTAATTTAGAGCTTCGTGCCGTAACCAATTAGCTAACTAGCAAACGATGGCCCCTTGTTAACTCCTTCCCAATCCCACTTGGGCATCAATTAGAGAGCAGGTGAAGGTCTGCGACATAAAAAAAAACGTGTGCTGCTTGCCTTGATTGGCTTGACAGGTAACTTAACGGCATCTGAATATCGCTAATAAAATGTTCACATTGGACGATCGTATTCATATCGTGTGTAGCGAGTAGGTTTCAATTTGTTTCCCTTTCGTCTTACCAATTAAATTGCGTTTGTGTTTCTGGCGCAAATGGAACTCGGCCTGTGTCGGAGAAGAGCTGTGGAAGTTGACATCTCTGAACTACTTCTTAGGCCACTTCAATCGGCCGCTTTATCCACACTAGGGCCCAACTTGTTAATGACATGTAAACCATGTTTTGTGGCGTTTCAATCAAAACAACGTATTGCAATTTCATACCGATAAAAATTGCACAATTAAGTGAAAACATGTTCATTGAATATCGTGTGCATTCATTGATGACTGGACTGAGACCATCGCTACAATCGAGGACCTACACTGGGCCTCACCGTTCTGGCACTTGAGCCAACCCGGCTACCCCCCGCACCCCCCATCTAATTAGTTTTTTCCTCTCTATTCACGACGCCGTTTTCTTATTTCCACACAACTCCTATCTCAGAGCCAAAGAGGAAGCCAAGCTGAGCAGCTGTGGGAAAAAAACAGCCACAGAGTTTCTACGGCCGCAGTCAGCTCCATCGCGTTGCGCTCCGGAAAATTGTTGTCGCATTTGGCTTCGTACGAAACCGGGCGATTTGATGCTCGGCCCCGAACGGCGGGTATGGTGTGTTTCCTCGCCTGTGGGCGGCCCAGCAACGGCGAACACCCCCTACCCCCCACAGCCCGTGCACGTCTGAAGAGTCGGCCTCGTGGCGTTGACGGGTGACGGCACCCGACAGCCGTGGTGGGGTGACGCGCGGTCCCTCCGCGAGCCGGGTGAGCGCATCTTGCAATGGCAGCGATGTGCCACGTGTCTGGGAGAAGGGGCACAGTGATACCGTCCCGTCCACCGGTGAATAATGTGAAGTATTAATGGGGTGAAATATCTTTCGTAGGTGGAGACATACGCTGACGTGAAACAGTACCTCCCTCTTTATTGCTGGCAACTTTTTTTATTTGGTCACACGGCTTTGCCTGGTCCCCTCTCTCACCGCTTACCGCGGTATTAGACCATTTTTCAAGTCCTTCATATCCTGGCTCATATAACTGCGAGCAACCTCTAAATATTGTTTGAAAACTTAGAACAACAATAACTACAGGGGTGTAATGATCCACTGATCGATCGAGTAATTGGCTGCTAGACATTTATTTCCACGTGGTAAGCCACTTCGTTGAGCTAATCATTTGTGGCCAGGTCGCTCCTGAAAACGAGCTACATAGCTTAGTGAGGCTTACTTAGTAACAAAAATAAAAATAGTTTAGTTCATAGTTTTAATACAAATCCTTCAGCTCACTGTAAGTGCATTGAAGAATTACGTTTGTTGTGAACCTGTGACATTACACGGACCATTTCCTCCTCCGAACTTATCCCCGCACATAGCTTGAGCAACAACAATAAACTGGTTTAAAGCTTTCGTGACTGCAGGGATTAGTCTTCTTGGTTCTTTCGGTAAAGTCACGTAGAATGGAAATAATAAAATAATAAAAATAAAACATAATAAAATAATTCTCACGACGTTTCGGCCACAACGCAAGCAGCCGTCCTCAGGTGAAGAACAGGTCATTCAGACTCTGTCTTCTCGACAGACCTGTTCTTCACCTGAGGACGGCTGCTTGCGTTGTGGCCGAAACGTCGTGATAATTATTTTATTATGTTTTATTATTTTATTATTTCCATTCTACGTGACTTTACCGAAAGAACCAAGAAGAACAATAAACTGGCTGCGCATGGCAGACACGGACAGGGTTTTTTTTTTGGTGTGTTGATGAGATTTGCCACCGCCGCAGCGACAGGCGGCGCGGGTGTTTAAATAAAGCCGCACGGTTTTATAGAGTACGGCGTGCGGTACTGTACCAGCTGCGAGCCTGGAGGTAGCGAAGCGTGGCTACCAGTTGCCAAACGAATGCGTTACAAGGTCGCAACTCATGACGCACACGCTAAGTGCTTGCCGCGAATGAACCGCGACACCTCGCTGATTCAGTCAAGGAGCACGTGGACTGCGGGCATCCTCGCAACAACAGCAGCAGCCAGCGGCTTTTGGCTGCTCGCCGTCGAACAGAGACGGCGTTCACGCGCTTTCAGATGCACCTCTGCAGGCCGTCTGGAACGCTCTTCCTTCCGACATTAGGAAGCCGCTGGAGCTATGCTCTTTGAAATGATCCAGATTGAAAACTAATTTCTGTGGAACTATACTCTTAGTTCTTTCGGTAAAGTCACGTAGGTAAAAAAAAAATGAAATTACAATTAATAAAAAATTAAATAATAAAATCACAATCTTCACGGTTTTCAGCTTCAAATCTAGAATTCTGTGGAACTGCTTTTTGTGTTGTTTTTTGTATGTGCACCTCCGATCAGCGCGTTTGGCTACGTACAGGTGCTAAAGAAGTTCAACATACATACAAGGCATCGACACAATGTGAAATGTGGAAGCTGTTTTTGGGTGACGTCGAGCACGACACTCACAGACGCGCGTCGCGTTACTCGGCTGCACGTGCTCCTTTGGAATGGCGTGTACAGTATTCTCAAGGTTAAAAATAAGAGAGAAAAAAAATGTTAGGAATGGGAAAAGTGATCACATCGTGTTTTTTTTTTAAATGCAAATGTGGCGCCAGGTGGCTCAATAGATCCTGACTTCGAATCTGGGCAGCCACCTGTGATCAAACCAGATTCTCAAGGTGAAAGCGAGCCGATGTTGTCTCGCCAACGGCGATACGACAACAATAACAACTCACAATGAAATTCGCCCAAATCACAGCTCGGCCTTTCGCGATGGAACTGCAAGCGCTGATGCTCGTGGCGGCATGACGGCGCAGCGTAGATGTTCGCCAGAGCTCCAAAAGCTCCTCTGACTGCTGACTTTGCGCGCCTAAAAAAAAGAGAGACGCGCAGACGATCTGGCGCTCGAAGCGTCCAAACGCCACCACCCCTCGTTTGTCCGCTCAACAACTCCCGTCGTCCGCAGGCGTTTGACCGCGGTATTTATAGCGAGGGTTCCCTAGTGGCCTTATAAAGCTCAAAGCGCGCGCGAGTCCAACCCGCGCCGCTAAAATCTGTGCGGGGCTTCGAGTGGCACCGCGGTCTGCGGGCCCGTGAACTGATATCGATTCACCGGCCGTGGCTAAGTGACATCGGCGGCGGCGAGTGAGATCCGAGCCAGTCCCCCCTTCACCAACGCTCGCGCTGGCCAGCGTGGTGAAGTATGGTCAGGTTTAGTATATTTCGATTTAAAGCTTTCGTGACTGCAGGGATTCATCTTCTTGGTTCTTTCGATAAAGTCACGTAGAAGGGAAGTAATAAAATATTTTTATTATTTTATTACTAAAGTAAAGTCACGTAGAAGGGAAGTAATACAATATTTTTATTATTTTATTACTTCCTTTCTACGTGACTTTACCGAAAGAACCAAGAAGACATGTTTATAATGTTTTATTTGTATTATTTTATTATTTTCCTTCTACGTGACTTTACCGAAAGAACCAAGAAGATATGGTAACCTCGCGACAATGTGCGGGGGAAGGCCTTGCTTGTGGCAGTCTATCAACTTGTCAAAGTGATCTGTTCAGCTGAGCATTGAGGCAATGTTCATCTCTTGTTTATAGTGCTAGGACAGTGGTGAAAATCCCACGTTCCTGTGGCGGGATCAAGTATATCCAGGTGGACAACCGCGGTTGGCTTCTTCATGAGCATGGCGTTCGCTCATCCGGGCAATCCTACAGGTTCAACTCTGGTTAGCTTCTGACATCTCACGAAATCAGGGGCATTCCGGCTGATTTGGCTCTCACAAAGTGATACCGCCCTCCATCGATCGACGGAGGAATGATGGATGGGCTGAGTTAACCCTCAACCGGGATTTGAACTCGCAACTTTCTGACTGCGAGGCACTCGCTCCACCACTGAGCGAGCTGGCTGGCTAAGATTAACAAAAGGGCTGTCCTTGCAAAAAAATTGGACGGTCAAATAAAACAAAACTGGGTGCCACATCCTAAACGTAGCATCTCCAAACGCGTGTTTTTTTCTGCATTCGGGTGCCCACATACAAGTTTAGTCTGCGCTGGAGGATCTGGCTTCCTGCTCAGCGTTGAGCACAGAGGCCGGAACAAGAGAGTGCTGGGCATGCCATTGTCACCATCATCGTTTACTCCCGGCATCGGTTCCGTGGCGGGGTTGTTTATCTCTCTGATGTGGCCTTAGGTTAGTTTAACACGTCGGCTTTCGCGACCAATATCATTCATAATAGTATTACGGATGGCTATTATGGTCGGCTTTAGGTTGTTGTGCGTATTGTTCGGAACGATGTCTAATAGCCAGGATTTAGCTGCTCAAAATTCTAACACCCAGACACTTTAAATAATGGCTATAATGACGGCTGGCACTAAACGTCCGTCTCATACCGTGCGCTGGCTTATTAATCAAACCTCGGTCCCAAATCCTGACCGTGACCGATGATAATTATTAAACGGTGGAGGCTCAGCAATTGTTTTCTCGTGCCACTTGCTGGCAGAAAGACCTCCGCTAGAGGGAGCTCAAGAGAGCCTCTCAAGGGGGCTATTTGGCCAACTCTTCAACACTGGCCAGAGGTCTTAGAAGAGGTGGGAGTACGCAGAGTTTACCCCGTAATACTCGGCCTGCCGATCCGTGAACCCATTCATATTGCTGCAGGTCCAGCGTGCTATCCATTACAACCACGGCAACAGCCCCCCTCGAAGTGCAACGATACATTTAAGTAAACATCAAATGTGGACACTTCTTCTTGGTTCTTTCGGTAAAGTCACGTAGAATGGAAATAATAAAATAATAAAAATAAAACATAATAAAATAATTCTCACGACGTTTCGGCCACAACGCAAGATTCCATTCTACGTGACTTTACCGAAAGAACCAAGAAGATGAATCCCTGCAGTCACGAAAGCTTTAAATCGAAATGTGGGCACTTGTAAACATCACAGAAAGAGAGAGAAAAAAAACGATTGCACAATCATACCACCGTCATCGTCATCTTAAAAGTATTTCTGTGCGCGATTAGCAACCAGAAATTCAGAACGCGATAGGGTCACGCGAGCTGTTTCTCAGTTGATTTGTGGCAGTCGCCCGCCTTGTTTACTTGTTTCCAAGACACGGCCATCATCACATGATGCCCTCTGCCCAGCCCCGGCGCAAGCGGCCCACAATTGTGGGGGTGGCACGCCGCTGTAACGCCACACTCCCGTCTCTGATGGTAGCAATGTGAGGGGCATTTGAAAATCCGCGTGACCCTGGCAGATGTGACTCACAGTTTCCCTTCACCTCTCCCTGACCAGAGAATCAATGGGAGTGTCTACCGCGGTCTACACAAACAACTTTGTGGTATTTTTAGAAGTTAATGGCAAATTGAATCAACAAGCGCTTGTTGAAGTGGTGATGATGGCACGGGGAGGCTTTCATCCACGGTGGCGAAATGTTAACTACCTCACCTGGTATGCAGTAGGTCGTGGGATCGATCCCAACACCTGACGCTTGCAGTATATTTGGAGTCTGCATGTTCTCCCCGTGGCCACGTGGATTTTTCTTCAGGTCCTCCATTTAGAAACATGCGTTTAGAGTATTTGGCTGCTATAAATTTCCACACGATAAGCCACTTCGTTGAGCTGTCTTTAGTGGCCAGATCGCTTCTCAATACAGCTCAGTGGGCCTTACCTGGTAAAATTACATCCAACAGCGCAATGATCTTCGCTGATGAGCCGCATAAGCATAATTCTGTTCTGTGTCTCTACATATACAGCAGATGCAAATATTTGTTGAGTCCATAAGCGTGTTGGCTGATGATTATGATGACTTGTATCTGTGCCCGTTTACTGATCATTCAGTCAACAGTTGTTGCCTATGCAATACAACCTAGACGTGGATTCCAATGATGACGATGATGATCGATCAATCAATAAGTCCTTATTTTACGTGGCACTATCGCCCTCAACAAAGTAGGCATCGGTGCACATTACAGCGGAACGGGGACGCTGCAGGGTGCAATGGCAGCAACGGCAATGAAAAAAGAAGAGACCGGTAATGCCCTCGGCGTGCGAACACCGACCGAGGAAAGTGAATTGAAATATAAAGTGCAACAGTGCCGGATGATCCTAGTAGCAAAAGTAGCTACACATGCTACGGGCCCCGCACTTTCTAGGGCCCCACGCTAAACGTTTTTAAGCTCTCAATTCCAGTTCAGTGATTCTGCACTTGCTCTATTACTATAGTACTATACTGCCGTCAACTTGTATGAACGATTGGGTGTTGAAGGTTAGCGATTTTTCGCATTATTTGGTTGTATAGCAAATGAAAAAATAAAATTACATTACTATGCAAGTTAAACATTTATGTGTTTTAATATTTATGTGTTTTATGTTTTATTTAGGGCCCCTTTATAACGTATGCTACAGGCCCCGCACTAGCTTAATCCGGCACTGAAGTGCAACCGTGCGCGACGAATATCATAAGAAAAGTCAATAAAGTAAATAATGAGTAAAGAAAAACTGCGTGGTATTTTTTTTTACAAAATATATTTTCCTGCATTCGGCGTGTCGCAGAGTTAGCAACATATTTTTTTTTCGATTTCAAGTTTTCATGACTGCAGGGATTCATCTTCTTGGTTTTTTCGGTAAAGTCACGTAGAAGGGAAGTAATAAAATAATAGCAACAGATGTTTTCTTTTTTGAAACAGTGGCAAATGTTGTACATTAATGTGCACGTTGTCCGACCATTCGACGGCATTGGTCGTTCGATGGCTCGATTCCCAACTCGTTTTGGTTTCTGCGTGGGGTTTGTGCGCTCTGCCCCCTCTTCTAGAGAGCACGAGTGTTAGTGCGTGAGTATGTTGAGTGTGAGTGAGCAGAGACTGTATGTTTCTCCCCCTTTTCCGCAGTACGTGAGTGAGTGTGTGACGGAGAGATTGCTTGTCCTGCCCCTGTTTTGCATGGCTTTCCACTGGGTTCTTCGGTTTCCTCGCACAGCTGAAAACACACACACAATGTAACTGGTATTGACCAAATAGCCCCAGTGCTCCCTCCCTCACCTCACCCACCTCGAGTCACCCGCATCTCCACCATCTCCACATCTGACCCGTGGCACCTGGGTCTGCCCCGTGACCTTCCCGTCAGCAGCCAGAGACCTCTACACTTCTCGGTGCCTCTAGGTGCACCTAGCCTGGCACAAAGCGCTGTAACGTGTGCCACGTCCCCGTAAGAATGTGATGCTAATTCTAGATTTGAAGCTTTCGTGACTGCAAGGATTCATATTCTTAGGTTTTTTCCGGTAAAGTCACGTAGGTAAAAATTAATGAAAGTAAAATAAAAATAAAATAAAAATCACGACGTTTTGGAGGCAACACAAGCTTCCGTCTTCAGGTGGAACCGTCACAGCACGATTGCTGTATCAAGTGAGAGAAATTCTTTGCCCTTGCCATCGCTAAATGGCCTCGATGGGCAGCAGTTGACAATGGCTTGCTTCGGTTTTTCCGCTCCACAGTCAAAGGTGGAACTCAACGATTCAACTTTTTATTTTTAACCAGGTAAGGCCCACTGAACTGTACAGCTATTTTTTCAGAAGCGACCTTGCTGCCGCAAACGATAGCCCAATCAAGCGGCTTATCGCGTGGACATTTATAGCAGCCAAACATGCTCAACAACACATGTTGATTCTAAATGTGGAGGGAAAACCCGGTGGAACCCGAAGAAGAATCCACACGACCGCGGGGAGAGAGACTTTTTTTTTACTTTTAAACAACTTTTATTGCCACCAGCAGCAAAAGCACTGGAGGCGATTTTGATATGAAATACACAAAGTCACCAGCAACACAAATGAAATAAACGCTACAAATCGACGCGCTGTGGCGCTAAAAGCACCGCGCACAACACGAAAGAAAAGTCACGTGGTGGTGGTGGTGGTCATCGCGCATGCCACGGTGACGAGCGAGCGCTTCAGAAGGTGAACACCACGAGGGTGCCGTCCACGCTGGTGCAGAGAGGGGCTTGTCCGGCTCCCCAGCGTTCGAAGAAGACGTGCACATCACCAACATGTGTGTGGTATGCGTGCTCCAGCCGGAGCCGCGCCTTAAGCAGGCTTCTGAGAGAGAAAGAGACATGCAAACTCCAAATATACAAGCGGGCAGTGTCAGATGTCCGATTGCAATTCTCTGTGGGTGACTGTTTTTGGGGGAAAACCAGGAAGGACGCGCCTCCCAAAACAGGCAACGAAATGAGAATATTTTATTATGACACGCTTTTATTTAACTCACTGTTGTTGTTGTTGTTGTCGTATCCTCAGATATTGTAACTCAATTTTAACCCACTTCTCAATGTGGTATCGACTGCAAACTCGGTATACTTATATCATACTGATTACAATACTATATTCTATTTAAAAAAGTTTAATTTGTATATGTTAAGTTTCGGCTTGGGTCTAATTGTCCACGCTCAACTGACGTTGGCTGTAATTGCCCACGGCCCCTTACGTTATGGCAAGCTTCGGGGCCACTTCCTGGAGTCGTGGAGTTCTTCCATTACTCGTACGGTACATTTCATTAAAGTGTGTTTAAAAAAAACGCATTTTAAAACATTACTTATTTACAACCTCTCTTGAAACAAGTTTGTGTTTTCAAGGGCATCGTTTTATTCGTTTAAAAGATCAACTGCTACAATCGTGAATGATTGAAAACTCAATTTATTTACAGCTGCTCTTTGTGCTCAGTTTGTTGTCATTCCCCCGCACCTCCGATTAGCACGGTTGGCTACGTACGGTGCGAAAGAAATCCAACGTAGACATATCCGTGAATTCCTATCACCAGCTCCTGACAGAGGGCATACAAATGAATAGCAGTGGCATTGTTTTAGCCGAGCAGCTGATATGTCTTCATTATAGCATCTGATTGCATAGCGGATTGGATGTCTGAATTCGTATTGTCAATGTTTGTGCCATGGCAATGGTGGTGTGTCCCATGCCTCGTGAGAATATGATGCAACGCTGCCTAGATGTTGCGCAAGCTGGGTTATTTGTGTTAATGAAGGTGTACAATTATGATAGCTCCAACTCATATTCTGATATGACTCGCGGTGAAATATACATGAGTTTGAACCGTGTCTTTATTTATACTTACTACTTAGGGAGCGGTAGTGCAATGGTTAGCGCGCTACGTCACGAACCCGGTGACCCGAGTTCAATTACCGCTCGCCGTCAACACCGGCGACGATTATTTGGATCGGTCATGGGCCTCCCCTAGGTCGACTCAGCCTCAAATAAATACCGGGTGTTATTTGTAAACATCACCACTGGGGAGACAAAGGCGGATGGGCGTGGTGCTGACCACCCACCCCCGAGTGTGCCACAGTGCCAGCCTTCATAGGTGCTCGCTAACAGCACTTGCCCCACCAGTCTGTTACAGGCTATACGGGGGATCTTCGTCTATGTTACTTGTCGAACCCAGAGAGAGGCCAGATAGGGCGAGCGAACATAAATAATATGAACTGTATAATGTGATAACAAATGTATGTTAATACTGTCGCTTCAAAAAGTCAAATAGTCTCCATTTGCTCGCCATCATAATCAACACGTGCCTGGAATTTTCTCCAGGCGGTCTCCACAGCCCGGAGATACATGTGTTGTGGTGTTTCGATTTAAAGCTTTCGTGACTGCAGGGATTCATCTTCTTGATTCTTTCGGTAAAGGTACATAGAAGGGAAGTAATAAAATAATAAAATAAAACATAATAAAATAATTATCACGACGTTTCGGCCACAACGCAAGCAGCCGTCCTCAGGTGAAGACCAGGTCCGTCGGGGAGACAGCGTCTGAATGTTCAGACGCTGTCTCCCCGACAGACCTGCTTGCGTTGTGGCCGAAACGTCGTTAGAATTATTTTATTATGTTTTATTTTTATTATTTTATTATTTCCCTTCTACGTGATGACTTTACCGAAAGAACCAAGACGATGTTGTGGTACTGTTGCAAATTCTCAGAAGTGTTAAAACACATTTTTGAAGCACCCTGCATATCACAATGAGAATACGTATTCATGCTGGAGGAATCCGATGAGCTATTAAGCCATTTTTCACAGATGCCACCCGCCCAAGTTACTCTCATTAGCGTTGAATCACCATCAAAGCGCCTTCTCCCCCCGCCCCACAATCATTCTCCTGCCCACCCCATCTGACACGAACTGGGCCTGTGGGTCAGTGTGAGCTGCCAAAGGGAGGGAGGGAGAGAGAGAGGAGGAGGAGGGGGGGTCCAGGACCAGTTCGGATACACCGCTCGCCCTCTCACGCCCGGGGAGTTCAACACAAGCCTGACGGTCTCGTGGCGCTCGCTGCACCGAGCCACCACCGTTCCTCCCCCCCCCCCCCACGTGCTCTTTCATGGCAGACTAAATGTGCCCACGTGTCCGTTAGGGGTTGTTCATAAATGACGTCACGCGATTTTGGACGATTTTTGACCCCCCTCCCCCTTCGTCACAAGTCAGACCCCCCCCTCAAATATGACGTCACAAAGCTCTGCCCCCCCCCCCCCAAAAAACATGCTTCAAATCGCTTTAAACTATTGTCATTGTAGTGCGTATTTAATGTGGCGCTGCACTCTGATGTTGTAGGAGAAAACATGTATTAAAATGTCTATTTGATTAAGTAGAACGTGTTGCCTATATTTATTTAAAGTTGCGCATTTTGATGTGACGTCACATTTCTCAACCCCCCCCCCTCGTCACACATCGTCACAAATGTCTGACCCCTCCCCCCCCCCCTAGGTGCGTGACGTCATTTATGGACGGCCCCTTGACACGACAAAGAACAATTTGGCCCTGAATCGGTTGAAGTTAATCACAGAGCCAGTGAATCCATTTGTCTATTTGACTTCGTCGGACCTAGGGTTGGCCTCTCAACTTATTTTTATTATGAATGAGTCACTCGTCAACACGTTGCTCTGGGTGACTCCATTGCTGCTTAGTTGCTGTCTGTGGCTTTGGGTGTTGTTGCGTCTCCAAGCAATGTCCATGCCGATTTTGCTCGGTGCGGTTTGCGTGCTAAAAATGTAAAAAGAAAAGTAAGCGCTGCTGCTCTTAAATATTGTAATTCTAGAAAGAATAAAATAATATTATTTTATAATTTCCATTCTACGTGACTTTACCGAAAGAACCAAGAAGATGAATCCCTGCAGTCACGAAAGCTTTAAATCGAAATTGTAATTCTATTTATTTAAGGTGGCGCGGTGAGTTAGCGCACTGCACGCTAAACCTGCCAATCTGAAAGTTCATTTCCCAGCCACAGCTAACGTCAGGGGCGAGTGATGTCTGAAAAGAAGCGCGGGGAGGGGACGTGAAGAGGAGAAGAAATATCAGAGAGGGAGTGCACGTTGGAGACTTCGCATTGACTATTGAGAAAACGAAATGGGCTTGGGGCAGGACGCGTCACTAGAAGGGGAGGTGGCCGGTGTGGTCGAGAGTCACGACGGAGTGGCAGACAAAGGAGGGAGGGAGGCTGCCGGATAGAACGGCCACCACGAAGGTGGAGCTTTGTGGCATAGCAAGGGCTTGCGAGGAATCTCAGCGTCGAGGCACGAGTTTGAAAATATTTGATGGTGTTTATCTTTTTATTTTACCAAGGCCCACTGAGCAATGTAGTTATTTTTTTTTAGAAGCGACCTGACCACCAAAAATCATAGCTCAACGAAGTGGATTATCACGTGGAGATTGAGAGCAGCCTAATTATTCGAATTGCATGTTGACTCTAAATGTGGAGGGTAAAACCGGAGCAACCCAGTTGTAAAAAAATTTACCCGAAAAAACTATGTTTTTCACAATAAATCCTTTATATGCGTGGCGGCTAGAGTCCTCTCGTCCTCTGGCTTGAGATGGCTGCCACCTATGGGTCAGATGATTGGCTGCCAGCATTAAGCAATTGGTAATTAAATATTTTGAAAAAATTCCCTAAACAGTGTAAAAATTTTTGAAAAAATTTTCACGAAAATTTATTGTCACGCACAACGAGTCTGTGTGGAAAATGTCAGCTCGATTGGATCACGGGAAGTGGGTTAAAAAACGACCGAAATATTTGCACAGTCGTAAGCAAGCAAGCACGCAAGCACGCAAGCAAGCAAGCGAACTTAATATAAAGGATTTAAAAATGCACGTGGCCATGAGAGAGAGAGAGAGAGACATGCAAACTCCAAATATACAAGAGGCGTCAGGGTCGGGATCGAACCCACGAACCTCCTCCACACCTGGCGAGGGAGCTAACATTTCGCCACCGTGGTGGTGATGAATCCAGTTGGGGCTGGGTTTACCTCCAGTTGGGGCTGGGTTGACTTCCAGTTGGGGCCGGGTTTGACCTCCAGTTGGGGCTGGGTTGACCTCCAGTTGGGGCTGGGTTCACCTCCAGTTGGGGCTGGGTTCACCTCCAGTTGGGGCTGGGTTGACCTCCAGTTGGGGCTGGGTTGAACTCCAGTTGGGGCTGGGTTCACCTCCAGTTGGGGCTGGGTTGACCTCCAGTTGGGGCTGGGTTGACCTCCAGTTGGGGCTGGGTTCAGCTCCAGGTGGGGCTGGGTTGACCTCCAGTTGGGGCTGGGTTGACCTCCAGTTGGGGCTGGGTTGACCTCCAGTTGGGGCTGGGTTGACCTCTAGTTGGGGCTGGGTTGACTTCCAGTTGGGGCTGGGTTCACCTCCAGTTGGGGCTGGGTTGACCTCCAGTTAGGGCTGGGTTGACCTCCAGCCGGAGTTGTGGCTGGAGGCCGTCTCCGGTCGCGAGTTGGAGTCTCTCGCGGTCTGAGCCACCCCCATCAGGCTGTTGAAGAAAATGGCAAACTCCATTTCGGGCTGGCGTTTATTTTAAACGTGTTCTTGTAGACAGTGCGTTCAATTCAACCGCTCGACATGATAAACACGTCTGTTCGTGTGGCAAAGTAAATGGATCTGAACCTAAGTTTAGCTGGCTTGCCCTCCCCCTTATTTTTTATAAACTCGGGGGGACACATTTGGGACAAAAAGGCATCTCGGTGTTGTCTGTGAGGGCAAACCCAGCGGCCGTATAAAGAAAACAACTTCGGGCTCCCTTCACAAACCGGAGGGACGAACTAACAGGCACTTTCACAAGTATCAGCTCATTATTTCCTGGGACATCGTGAGATATCAACACCGAAGACAAAGAAGCCCCGTATAGCCTTAACAGGCTGCTGGGACAAGTGCTGTTAGCGAGCAGCACCTACGAAAGCCGACACGGCACACGAGGGGGTGGGTGGCCAGCACCACACCCGGCCGCCTTTGTCTCCCCAGTGGCGATGTTAACTACACACTGCACCAACAACTAATTTGAGGCTGAGTTGACCTAGGGGAGGAGGGGTACATCCCCCCCCCCAATATTCAAATATGCTCAAAATGTCCCCCCCAATATATTGCTATAAAAAATATAAAAAGTAATAATAATTGCTATGCTATGTAAATAAAAACAATTATTTGCTAAACCTTGGCCACAATAACTGGACTTGTCTTCATATAAATCAATGCATAGATTTATGTTCATATGATTGTGGTTATGGTTGTACTTTATTAATCCCTAATCTCAAACATTACATACAACTAAACAAGATATGGTACAAAAGTAAAAACAGAGCAATGTAATGCAATACACTATTAGACATTATTGTAAAAAATGCATAAAAAGTCTATCCCACGTGTTAGTGAATTTTTAGATATTTTAGGCAGGAATAAGTTTTCAAATTTAGATATTTTTCTGGGTTGGGACCCTCAGACACCCTAGAAGATTTGGTCCCCCCCAATGTTGACTCCATGGCTACGGCCTTGACACTGACACACACACACAAATATAAAGATCCCCCGTATAGCCTTAACAGACTGTAGGGGCAAGTGCTGTTAACGGGCACCTATGAAGGCCGGAACGGTACACGACGGGGTTGGGTGGCCAGCACCACGCCCGACCGCCTTTGTTTCCCCAGTGGCGATGTTTACACACCGCACCAGGTACTCATTTAAGGCTGAGTCGACCTAGGGGTGGCCCAGGAGCGGTTCAGATAATCGTCACTGGTGTTAGCCGTGAGCGGGAATCGAACCCGGGTCGCCAGATTCACAGCGCAGCGCGCTAACCGCTACACTACCGCTCCCCACACACTGACAAAGACAAAGATCCCCCATATAGCCTTAACAGACTGTAGGGGCAAGTGCTGACGCACACACTGACACACACTGACACACACACACTGGTTTCGAGGTGCCTCTCATCTTCACCTTGCCCAGCCCGACTCATCCCTCGCTGGTCGATAACCAAACACTGCCGAGGGGGTAGTGGGCGGTGGACAATGGTGCAGATGGTTGGGAGGCCACATAGCCCTCATTGTGGCCAAGACATTGTCATGGGGGGGGGGGGGGGGCTGCACTCACACAAACTCTGGAGTGGGGGGGGAGGTCACGTCACACTCAACGCTCAAGAAACTTTAAGCGAACGTTAAACGCCACGCGGAATGGGTAAACGATATGACCCGTTTTTGTAAATCGCTCATTCTGCTGTTTTTTTCTCTGCTCAAGCGCCCGCACACCCCCCCCCCCCCTATTTCTATTGAAAATTCTCATTGTGGTTTAGATTGTAACAATTTATAAAGGGGGGGTGGGTGGTTTGGCCTGATCTTTGGGTAGGGGGCCGGCAGGGAGGGGTGACACAGCCCCCTTCGAACCCCCTAACGCTATGGGCTGCAGCAGTAGCTATCTGGAGCCAATAGGAACGGGAGGCAGATCCAGTTGGGCCGTCGGTGTTGCCATGCTTGAGCTTCTATATTCGGACTTGGCTAATGCGATCACCACCCTATTCCTGTCCAGTCGTTGCCTCGCTCCTGCCACCCTCAGTCCCCATTGTGTCTCAGAGGTCTACTCCACGCATTGTAACTTTAAATTGTCTTATGGTTGTTATTGTTTGACTTGCATCCCACTGAGATTTTTGCACACAGTGTTGGTGTACGGTGCTTTTTCTGGAAGACTTTGCTGTTTTTTCCTGGATTTTTCTGTTTGCGCGTCGTCACTTTAGGATGTTTTCTTGTTCATGTTTTTTTTGTTGCGGTTGCACCCGATTCAAGAGCCGAATGGCTCACAGGGCTATACCAAATGAAACTGAAAACTGAAGGCTTGAGTGCGCCGAGATCTTTCGGCGTTCCGGTCGAAAGGTTCACACCGCCGCGTCGAGGAGCGAACGAATGCGAGCCGTAGATTCGCGTCGGAGACTCGGAAACGGAGAAGCAAGCGAGAATTTACGTGAACATTTAAAAAAATACTAGGTGCCACTTCCGCTCGCAAAGTGGGGCGTGAAATCCGATTTGTAAAAACACCGGGGAAGGTTCTTGTTGTTTTTTTCTTCCCAACAGCGGCGTACACGTGAATATATAACACTGGTCAACAAAAAAAACTTTTTTTCTGGCCTGGACTTTTGTAGCTGTTTTAGACTAATTTCAGGGTGCTGATTCCAAATCTGACCTCAGATTTGCTCTATCATTTTTATGCTATCGGCATACCCCATTTTCATAGATTTTACCAAAAATTAACTCTGTCACTTATGATTGCAAGTTGTTGCGAGTCAGTGACTGCTTTAGTGTTAAAATATTGTGCTGTATTTTTAGGATAGTGTGTTTTTAATATCATTTCATGGAGATATCCACATGTATTTAATATTTTTCTTCCGCAGTTTTTATTGAAAATGCAATATTTGATATATCTCAAAAACCTGATGTGATAGACAAAAACTGATGCCAGATTTGGAATCAGCACCCCAAAATTACATTAAACCCGTTGGAATATCTTATGCCAGAAAAAGTGTGTTGACCAGTGTATAATTGACGAACGATCAAGAGGGTGCGGCCAAACAACGCGTTGGTGGTGACGCGTCACTGCGAGAAGGGTCCATCGCCACGTGCAGCCCCGCACACGCAAGGCGGTGTGGGTCACGTGGGTGTTTACAAGGGGGGGCCTTGTGCCAGAGATGTGTGCGTGTACGTGAAATGAACAATGAAAGATGTTCGGTGTACGCGGTACTTTTCATTCGTGTTCATTTGGTTATTTTACGAAGTGTCGGTTTAACGCGTAAGGCTTTGGCGAGCAATGTTATCCACGATTGAGATTTTTTTTGGGGGGGGGGTGGGTGTTTAGATCGCACTTAATTGGCTTACAAGTGACGACATCACATTGACCACCTCTAGTTAAGACGGAAACAAGAGGATTTCTCAACAACTCTGGCTGTCGCCTGATGATGCTGGTTGTTGTAATCACCGGCGAAACGTCAGGGTACACGAATTGTAAACGCTGTGGGTTTTACTCTCTAACACCCCACGATGTGCTGAACTAGTAACGAATTGGCACTTCTATTTACATGAGAAACCTTACTGTGTTAGGTGGTGGCGGAGTTAATGACACATTTATATTTGCACCATCTAACCCAAACAAACCTCTATTATAGTAGATTTACGAAGTGTGTTTGTGGTTCAGCGGTATGTAGCAAGCGGCTCGCAAGAGCGAGGTTACGAGTTCAAATCCTGGTTGTGGGTTGCGTAAAATGAGCACCACTTTGTGGGGAAGTCAAGAGCGGTTATGCTATGTGGATATTCGCCCCTGCCATGGGAATGTGGAGTTTCCACCACCGGTTCAAGAGTTGTGAACAGACGATGCGCACTGCCTCAATGCTCGTTCGAGCAGGAAACCACAAAAAGCATGTGTGAGTGAGTGTCGGAGTGTCTGAGTGTGAGGGTGTGTGTGTATGGGGAGCGGTGGTGTAGCGGTTAGCGCGCTGCGCTATGAACCCGGCGACCCGGGTTCGATTCCCGCTCACGTCAACACCAGTGACGATTATCTGAACCGGTCCTGGACCTTCCCTAGGTCGACTCAGCCTCAAATGAGTACCTGGTGTGGTGTGTAAACATCGCCACTGGGGAGACAGAGGTGGTCGGGCGTGATGATGGCCACCCACCCCCATTTGCCCTGTTATGGCCTTCATATGTGTTCGCTAACAGCACTTTCCCCAACAATCTGCTAAGGCTATATGGGGCGTCTTTGCCTTTGTGCGTGTGAAACAAAGGATAAATATTCAGTTACAACTTTTGTGCGCATGTGTTCAGATTATTGTAGTCATTGTGTTTCAGTTTTAGAATTGTAATGTAATTGTTTGAATGGTAACAACGGCTTTAATTCGTAATTTTTTTTTTAAACCAACGACTAGAATGATATATATGAATGTAAAATCACGTGTTTCATGAGCAACTGGTAGCAGCAGGTTTTATCTTCTCTCTATCGACTGAAGTATTGCACCCCAAGGGGGGCACAATTTCCTTGTTCACTGACAATGAGGGTCATGTATTTTTAAGTGTTTTAGCATGAGGCCTAACGTAATTTAGAACTTTAGATTGACCCAGTCCTTGAGTGAAATCAATCAACATCTTGGATGTGATTTTATGGGGGCACATAAACGAAAGAGGCCAGCTTTCAAACTCACCTCGTCATCAAAGAAGACTCAAATATGAGTGCCAAATTTCAACCTCTCAGTCCATCTTGAACGTCATTAGACTCTACTTCGGTCTTCCATTACCGGGCAGCTACAATAGTTATGGGACTTGTAAACATACCGTGGTATCAACAATTGTCGCAGCGCTGACACTTTGTACGTCACGCGGAACTCTGGCACCCGGGGAGTGTTTTTCTTCCAATTTCCCCCCAGCAATGATGCCAGGAACACGTGTGAGCCCATACCATGCCATCAGCAAAAGGCCCCCACGGATCACGAGCAGTTCATGGAATTGGCAAATCTATACCTGGGAGTGGAGGCATCCAGCCAGAGCAACAACACGCGGAAAATCAAAACAGTCAAAACACCGTTTGGTGTTTTGAGCTCGAGACCCAGCGTGGCCCCGTGTATTTTTCTTTCAACTTGCGCCGCCCCACGGGGGGAACATCCAGATCCAACGTTGCTTGGAATGAACGACGTTGTTTACTCCAAAAAAACTAAAAAAAATTCAGGTTGGGATACTTTTACACGACGCCGGTCGCGTGACTGGGGCAGGCTCGTGACTTTTTGTCGCCCGCCCGCCACCGCCGCTGTTGCTGCATCACGGTTGTCCCCAGGCGAATTCCGGACGGTACGTATAAGGAGAATGGCATCTGGTGCCGCAGAGACCATGTGATTCCTGGGGGCTTTAAATAGGGAGCCAGCAAAGTGCACGGCTCTCAGAATCCAGCTGAAGGCGAAAGCAACTCGCGGCTACTCACAATAAGGGAATCCGATCCGCCAAGATAAGACGTTAGAGAAAAAAGGAGGCGATCAGCATAAGCCGGTGCAACTGTGCTGCTGCTGCGGCTGCTGCGGCTGCTACTTACAACTTCTGCTGCTAATACTCCACGAGTAGAAAGGGAGCAGATCTCTCTCTCTCTCTCTTGCGTTGACAATGGAGTACTCGTCGCTACTGAAACCCACGGAGAATCTGGAGAACTTGGAGAGACAGCTCATGTGTCCGATCTGCCTGGAGGTTTTCTCCAAACCCGTCGTCATTCTGCCGTGCCAGCACAATCTCTGCAGAAAGTGTGCCAATGATGTTTTCCAGGTGAGGAATCTATTTATTTATTTATTTTTAAAAGTGTTTTTCAATTAGGTTAACGAGTCACTGTTATCAGCGTAATCATAACATCGCCTGAAAACGGTCGCTTGCGTTGCGATCGAAACGTCGTGATCTATTCATAAATTTCTATCTACGTGACTTTAGTGAAAGCACCAAAGAGTATGGATTCCTGCAGTCACGAAAGCTTCACATAAAGACGTAACAACTGTTGACTAAATAAACACACGTTTTTCTATTTACTAAAATACATGTACCGTACTTTTAAGTGGTGTGTGTTCTTTTTAATTGTCCATAGAGTTGGCCTACAATGGTTCAAATTGAAATGTTTTACTTTGCATGTTAAAGAAGCAGAGACATAGTAAAAGTATGCATTTAAATATATGATCTACCTCGTGTGAGAAGTAAATGAAAGGCATTGTCTTGCAGAACACTGAGTTTCCTGTATTTAACTTCAATGACAAATCTATGATTTTCCTTCCTAAAACGTTGACCACCTTAATTTTCCGACAAATATATATGAGTGTAGGTTTTTTTCTATGTTGCCCTTTAACCACTTGCACGTAGAGACACAGCAATTTAGAAATCTGTTTTTAGAGGCAGCTGCCCCGGAGTTGTCACTTCGCCTCGCTTAAAATAGCGGTGAAAAACGGAGTCCTCTGAGATTAGGCCCGTGAGTAGGCAGGATTTTCCAGCATTTCCCATTAGCTTTGCCTTCCGCAACCCATTAATCGTCTAATGACGGGCTTGGGCTTTTCCTCATACTTGCTTTAATCTTGATCACAGCGTCCCACTTGGGATGCCTCCACATTTGACTAATTTTCACTGATAAACGTGGAAGGTTAATTAACATTCGCTTGTAAGTGTCATTTGTGGCATGGCCTCCCTGTGGCCCCCACTTTTTTTCCCCTCTCCCATATTTCCACCCTCCCCTCTAAGTGCCACCCCCCAAACTACACAGCCCTGCAGGGGGGACGAGCGGGCGGGGGGCGAGCAATTACCCCCCCCCCCCCCCCCACTCCACGTCGTCCCTTGAAGTTTAGGCCACTCTCCTTCTAAATGTGTAGAGCCTTGTAAAAAAAATTTGGTACAATATTTAATAGCAGTGACAATTAAATATCTGAAATTCGCAGCCATTTCTCATATACATAGGGGGTGTGGAGGCGGTCAGAGGTGGGGCAGAATGTTTGGTAGGCAAGGATACATACAGCATCAACACAGATCAAACTAATGATGTAATCAGTTACGGTCCATCTGTCTACATTGGCTTTGCAGACCAATATTTAAGTTAAGGGAGCAAACCCAAGACCAAATGTTATTGGCAAGAGCACTCCGTGTGAAATTTGGGACTCCATGCAATGCAACAAAAAATAAAAAAAACGCACGCAAACCCATACGATAAACAGATCACGTATTTAGTCATTCTGTTCAGCGTTTAATATTTACTTGAAGTGTGTTTAACGTTGTGGTCCTCCGCATGAGTTTATATATAACCCCTGTTTAAAACAAGGTCACACTCTCGGGTTGAGTCAACAATGTGTTCTCCTTGGCAACTAATTCATGCAATTGTAACACGATCAATATAAATTCAATCTACCCGAGCCGACAGGGAATGTATTACGAACATTGATTTATGTTCGGGCAATATTTCTGATGTCTCATACGACATCGTTGTTTTTGGGCTGATTTTATACTTTATTCTTTGCTGTATTTTATTACTCTTGCAAACAGGAGTTCTCACCTGGTTAAAGAACACTAACTTGATCTCAATCACTCATCATTTTCACTCGTTCATCTGTCCGCTCACCCACTCATTGACTCGTTGACCCACTCATTCGCTCACTCAGTCACCCACTCATTCACTCACCCACCCACCCACACACCAATTCGCCAACTCACTCGTCAATTCACTCATCCACCGACCCCCTCACCCACTCACACGCTCACTCATCCACCTACTCACAAACTCATTCACTCTCCCACTCGTTCACTCACTCGCCCACCCACGCACTCACCCGCTCACTCACCCGGCTCAATAAATTCGCTCACCCACTTACACTCAAGCCAACCCACTCCCGAGTGCTCACCTGCTCGTTCCGCTCGCCCGCAGGCCGCCAACCCGTTCATGGTGACACGGGGTAACACGGTGACGTCCGGAGGTCGTTTTCGCTGTCCCTCGTGTCGCCACGAGGTGGTGCTGGACCGGCACGGCGTGTACGGCCTGCAGCGCAACCTACTGGTAGAAAACATCATCGACATCTACAAGACAGAGTCCACCAGGCGAGTGACCACGGGGGGCGCGGCGTCACACACTGGCAAACGTGGATCAGCCTTGAACTCACTCGGTGCTGGGGGGGGACCCTAACCATGCACATCGTGTGTTTCCACCCAGCCACCACAACAACAACCGCCAGGCTATGTGCACTTTAAGGCCACCTGAAAGTGTCGAACGCCCGATGGCAGGAGGTGACGGGTCAGACAAAAGGTGGCTTGGGTTTGATTGACTGAGATGACTGGTCGATGCACCGCCCACCACACACACCTTTTCAGATGCAGACCAGAGGTAGATAGGTAGTGAGACGAGAGGGATACGAGTAGGATATGGATGGGGAAAACGAACGAAGCGTGTGTTCAAACATGCACGCTCATTAGGGGTTTGAATTCGAACCGATGTTTGGTTCACTCCAATTTTGTCCATTCATCTTAGGCCCCTTGAAATACGTGGGGTCCGAAACGTGTGCTTGGTTTCCCTATGCCCAGTGCCGTTACTACTCCGACCATAGGAGCATGGATGCAAATGTATCCCGTTCATCTGTTACATTTAATGTTATATTTTAATTGCCCTTTCAATTACAGGCAGCTATAATCAGAAACATCCTGCAAAAATACTGTCGCAGCAAATTGCACCGGTGCTGGCTGTTACGTGACAACACAGCTACTCCGACTTACAAGAATACATCTTGATTTGAGTTATGGGATTTCCCAAAGTTGTTTGTAAACCCTGCCCAATACCAGTCGAGTGTGAACTCTCTATCTGTCTATTGCATTTCCAGGAGTGCTGATTGTCGCCGGACACTTGGAATTTGGGGGCATTTGTGCCTTTGTCCCTGCACACAGTAACCGCGCTGACATTATACAGGGTGGCCCAAATTATTTCCCTTCTACGTGACTTTACGAAAGAATCAAGAATATGAATCCCTGCAGTCACGAAAGCTTTAAATCTAAACACATAGGGTTATTATATATATATTTTTAATACGTAAATTTTGTGTTACTGTTGAATTAATTTTGACAAATATTCAACACCGGCTTCAATTAACATTAATACACTCACGAATTATATTTTGAAACTAATTTAAGAACTTTTTTTTAAAACATGTGAAGCTGCCTTCTTCATCGTACATAAACGCGCTCGTTTTTTTTATTCCGTGTTCTTTGCGCTTAAAAAACAAATTTCACCCGAAAATGAAGAAGAAAAATAGATAATAATAATGATAATAAAAACAAATTTTACTTAAAGAATAAGCAATTATTTTGTTTCGCGCAGCGTCAAAATAAATGAAATAACCCTACGTGTCCTGACTTTTGAACCACCCTGTATGTAGTCACGTATCTATGTATCTATCTATCAGTGCTCGCCAGCAAACAAGCTTTCAACGAAGGCTAACCCGGGTGAATTCGGGTCTTTTTCTTTCGCGTGCCGTTGAAAACCACAGGCCGGTGAAAAAGGTGGACCACCCGATGTGTGTGGAGCACGCGGAAGAGAAGATCAACATCTTCTGCATCACCTGCAGCGTGCCCACGTGCTCTCTGTGCAAGGTGTTCGGAGCTCACAAGGACTGCCAAGTGGCCCCCCTGGGGAGCGTTTATAAAAGCCACAAGGTGACCACCACCACCATCACCACCACCACCCAGTCACTACTGACACCCCCCCCCCCCATCTTCACTTCAGTAGAGCTAATACAAAGGTTCAGCCAAACCACACAATGGTAAGATGTTTATTTTTTAGTATCACTCCTGCTAAATGTTGCGCTCAAGAAACCCACCCGGCTTACCTGCTTTCTAAACTGATGAAAGACATGCTGTTGAGGGTACCAGTTACTGGGCGTCTATGAAAAAGAGCTTTATAGCTCTTTGGATTCCTCCAGGATAAATGAAGATTCTGATTCTGGTGAAAGCTGACATGGCACTCGATGAGGGCTGGGTTCGGGCCAGTTCCGTTTCACACCCTTGTCTCCCCATCGGCGATGTTCATCAAAATAGCGCTGAATTCCAGGCAGCCTTGTCAGGGCAGATGACGCGTGGTGGGGTGAGGTGTGGGTGCACCCACCTCTTGCTTGAGTGTCTGGTGAGCTGTGAAAGAGTAGATAAAATGACCTCTCGAGCCACCAACTGGTGGATGCACTTCCACCAGCAATGCCGAGGGTAAGCTATTGCATGGCTGGACCTTTGTATCCCCACCCCCCCCCCCCCCCCATGTAAGAGAGTGCACGTACGTTTGCACGGTAGTCTGTTCTTCTGTAACGCGGTAGTCGCGTCCTTGAAGAACACCGCTTTATGGAAGAATCGTGTTATAATAAATACAATATCATAGGGTAATGCGCAGCCCGCGATAACACGGTGAGATGCGTACGCGGGCTGAACAAAGACCGAGGCGCGTGGGTAGCATCTAGAAGCATCCAGCAGCATCCCGACGCCTTGCGCCATGATGCACAGTGGAAGCCGCTACAACCCGCTTATTCCAACTCACGCTGCGATGTAGTTCCGTTCACTCGATCGCGTTGCATCCAATTCGCAACCGCGTTCGCGAAAAAAAAATGCGTTCCCCCGAATGCAATTCACCGCGTTGCATCCAATTCGCGTCGTGAAAATTACGCGGCGCGATGGGAGGACAGACAGTGCCCAAGTTCACCCCCCCCTCTCTCCCCGTGTCCTTCGACGGCTTTCTTTGTTGTTGTGCTGTTGCCAGAACGACCTCAGCGACTCCATCTCCAGACTGGTGGCGAGCAATGACAGGGTGCAGCTGATGATCAGCGAGATGGAGCACAGCTGCAAAGTCATCGATGTAAGTGTGACACTCCCCCGCCCCGTTGTCACACGCACACACGCACGTGCACACACGCACGCGCGCACGCACGCTCGCGCGCACGTACGCACACACACGTGCACACACACGCACGGGCACACGCACACGCGCACACACACGCACGCGCACACACACGCACGCACGCGCGTGCACGCACACGCACGTGCTGCTTCATCGCAGCGTTGTTGAAATCCGGGCCGTGACGCTCTCGGCTGGGGCACTTTGCCCGCCCGTGCCACGTCGGACGTTGCGGAGTTGCCGTCGCTTCAGTGACAATGAGAACGACATCACCCCCAGTGGCGATGATCCCCGAAGACTCTCTGCGTTCACCGAGTCTCCGTTGTGCTGCAGTGTGGCTGACCCGGCTAAAGAACGCTGGCTTCACGCAGCCGGGGCAAAGATCCCGCAGTGGATTTGTAGTGGGGTTTAAACGTTTTTTTTATATCAACTCAGTCAATTATTTCTAGATTTGAAGCTTTTGTGACTGCAAGGATTCATACTCTTAGGTTTTTTTTTTCGGTAAAGTCACGTAGGTAAAAAATATTTTTTTTATATAAAAGTAATAATATTACGTTTATTAACTTTTAATTTTATTTTTTATGAAAGTAGTAATATTACTTTTATTAACTTTAATTTTATTTTTTACCTACGTGACTTTACCGGAAAAAAAAACCCAAGAGTATCAGTCCATTATAACACAGGGTTTTTTAAATTAGATCTCGTAAATAATGATTTACAAAATCTAACTAACAAAAACCTGTATTATGGATGATATTGGTCGCGAAAGCCTACGTGTTAATCAGCCCATTAACCCGGCCAGGGTTGATCAAATGAGGACTGCTTCGTTTGAGGTCGTAAGAGGTCAACCTATGAACGTTACTGTAAACAGACAACTCGTACCGCTGATGAGCCACCACTCGCGATGGTGGCCACAGCGGCGTTAGGTGTCGAGTGTGCAGGCGGTGCAACTGCACCGGAGGCCGCGGTTACGACGAGCCCACGTGCCGGGCAGGGGGCCCCCAATTAATTAATTACACAACACCGGAGGGACCGGTTCGAAGCACACCGCGCTGCCACTGGGCAGGCAGACCCCGACTCGGCATTTTCATTTCGCAGTCCTACCACGAGTCTCGTCGACGGATAGCCGTGGATATATTCCCTCAAGTCTTATCTTGTGGACTTTGTCTGGTCTTTCAAATAATATTTTTTTAAAGCTGACTAAAGGGAATCCACACACACACACGCAACGACCTGGCTCAAATTCCACAAGTTGACGCCAATAAGACCGAGAGACTGAGAGAGCGAGTAAGCGAGTGGAGCAAAAAAATAAACCCGTAAAAAAAAGTTTTTCACTATAAATCCTTTATATGCGTGGCGGCTAGAGTCCTCTTGTCCTCTGGCTTGAGATGGCTGCCACCTATGGGTCAGATGATTGGTTGCCACCATTAAGCAATTGGTAATTACATATAATTTTTTGTTCCTAAAAAGTGTAAAATTTTGGGAAAAAAATTCACGAAAAATAATTGTCACGCACAACGAGTCTGTGTGGAAAATGTCAGCTCGATTGGATCACGGGAAGTGGGTTAAAAAACGACCGAAAGATTTGCACGGTCGTAAGCGCGCAAGCAAGCAAGCAAGCGTGCAAGCGAACTCAATATAAAGGATTTTAAAAACCCCAAAAAACACCGCGCAGAACCGCTGACGTTCCCACCGAAAATTAACACCGATTTTGTCGCTTGTGCCCTGCTCTGTCCACGGGGTGGGCGCCACTCCAGGAGAACAGCCGGGTGCAGAAGCAGATGCTGTGCGAGCAGTTCGACGGCGTATACGCGGCGCTGGAGGAGAGGAAACAGGAGATGCTGATGGTCATCTCGCAGGAGCAGGAGGACAAGAACCAGCACGTGCGGGACCTCATCAAGCAGTACAACGAGCACTTGCAGTCCGCCTCCAAGCTGGTGGAGACAGCCTTCCAGGCCATGGAGGAGCCCGAGGCTGCGGCGTTCCTCCAGGTCAGCAAAGTTCGTCTTTCCGCGCTCGTCAGAATCTGTTGGTTGGGGGGGGGGGGGGGGGCGAGGCGGCGGTATGGTGAGCGGCGAGCCGAGTTCGAGTCTTGGCCGAGGCTGACATTGGTGACGGGCGATGTCTGAGCGATTATAGGAACTTCGTTGAATTTTAGATGCGTCGCTCGTTCCGTTACTTTGTTTGCGAACGATGTCCGGGACCTCTGTCTTGGCCACGTCGTACTCGTGTGGGCAAACGACAGCCACGGTTGGCGAAAAAGCTTCGGTGGTGTCATCATCATCATAATCCACGAGTGGATTGACAGAGGCCTGCAATATGCATTTGCAGGACATGTGGCTTAGCTCGTTTAAATGAAGACGCGTGCAGGGAAAAGGGAGAAAATTACAGGCCTCTTCACATTTTCAGTTTGTCACTCTGAGTTGAGGCCCATCGGCAAAAAATACTGACTGATGAAAAATGTAAAACGCTTGCGTACGTAATTTCAAGCGTCATCTCCAGACAGTTCTTTTATGTTTATGTCGTTAGGGTAAGTGGATACGGAACACAGGAGGGCACTTTAGACACGGCGAGTAGGAGTAGTTGGCGCAGTGGTTAGTGATCTGCGCTGTGAACCTGGTGACCTGAGTTTGAATCGGTGGCAGGTGATATTTGAACCAGTCCCGTAACCTAACCCACAATGACCGGCATGGTGTAGTATGGTCAAATGGCCTCTATGAGTGACATGGTGTAGGGAGGCCTTCATCCAGCAGTAGCTTATTGTTATTTAGATACAGTGATGCGTCTCTTTCATCGGTTGCTTGTCAGATTGTTATGGTGCAGACGGACTTGACAATATATCTGAGCGCTGATGGTGATAGATTTTGTTATTAATACAAAACTATCCTTGTCACGAATTTAACGTTGTGTTTTTTTATCATTATTTACAGAGTGCAAGCGCTCTTCAGAAGAGGTGAGTTGTCCGTTCCATATTCAAGTCTCCTTTCAACTCTATCTATCCCTAATATTGTTACTGAGATTTGTAATTCAGGCACACGTCGAGATAGATTTTTAAGTAGGTAATCAAATGAACACTCTTCCGTCTGTATCGCCACATGAGAATAACAATGTTTTGATCCATTAGCCTTTGGGACTTTCAGACCAATGATATATATCAGAATTGGTTCAAGAAAGTAAACTTCCTGATCTCCTTAGCAGAGTCGGGCTTGCTAAATGATTGCAGACGGATTGCCAAATATGCTTGGCAAGGTTATCCCCTCTTCACTTTGGGAACACACTTCAGTCCGTCTCATAAAATAACTGTATACATATATAGTTTGTGTACTCCAATCAAGGCCTTTGAGCCTCCAGCCCAACGTTGTCCAGCAGCATTTGTTCCCACAACCAAACTAACTCTGGACCACCTCGCCCTCGAACTGCTGCTCCTCGTCAGCAGAGTCCCGCAATAGAGCTATAGACGGACGCAGACCAGACTTCGCCGGGTGAAATGTCAGCAAACCGTACCAGCGCACTTCCTTTGCAGCGTCGTCGATGCTACGAAGGGGTCCGAAATGCCGAAGATGGAGATGGGCTACGAGAACATGAACCACTTCCTCGTCGATTTGGACAACGTCCAGGAGGCTGTGAGGGGCATTGACTTCGGCAAAGGTGAGAACTCCCAGCTGGGTGGCGGACGGTGGGGTGCCACGGTGGCTAAGGAGATGTTAACTACTAGATTTGAAGCTTTCGTGACTGCAAGGATTCATACTCTTAGTTATTTCGGTAAAGTCACGTAGGTAAAACATTTAATTAAAATTAATAAAAAAATAATAATAAAATCACGACGTTTCGGAGGCAACACAAGCTTCTATCTTCAGGTGAAATTGTCACAGAAAAAATAATATCAGAATATTGATACTTGATACAGATTTTTTGCTGTGACAGTTTCACCTGAAGACGGAAGCTTGTGTTGTCTCCGAAACGTCGTGATTTTTATTGTTTTATTTTTATTAATTATAATTTCATTTTTTTTTACCTACGTGACTTTACTAAAAGAACTAAGAGTATGAGATGTTAACTACCTCGCCTGGTCTACGGGAGGTTCAGGGGTTCGATCCTGAGCCTGACGCCTGCTGTATATTTGGATATTCTTGGGTCTTTCGGTAAAGTCACGTATATAGGTACATTTTTTTTTACAAAAAACTACAACGTTTTAATCGCAACACAAGCGGTCGTCTTCAGGTGTTGTTTTTTTTTAATCTTTCTATGTGACTTTAACGAAAGACCCAAAAATTTGAATGCCTGCAGTCACGAAAGCTTTAAGTCAATATGTATTATTAGGATTTTGCGTATCTCTCTCTCTCTCTCTCTTCCCGTGATCGCGTGGATGTTTTTTTCTCCGTGCCCTCCGGTTTTTGCCGTCCACATTTAGAATCAACGTGCGTTGAAGAGTATTTAGATTACTTTGATGCCATACATTTGTACATGATCAGCCACTTCGCTGTGCTGGGTGAGGAGGGTGGGGGCGGGTGTGTGGTGTGTGATGTTGTGACGCAGATTCGCTCACAGTCACAGCAGTTGCAGAATTGTCCCCAAAACTGTCGATTATTTCGTGGAATGAAATGTAACGGCAATCATAACGCGCATTTCAAACGAGTGGTTTCGAAGCGCTGCACTTGTATCGATTGTCCGAAAGCCCCGGTACGAAGCGAGGTGTCGCATTCACGGTATGCCTTGACAGATGCAGAGGATGAGGACGAAGAGGAGGATGAGGAGGGGGAGGAGGTTGCAGAGTCTGAGGAAGGTAACTCGGACAGCTCGGATGCAGACGGTGAGTCCCACTCCACGGGCGTTGAGCAGAGTCCACGCGTTGTAGAGTTGCTGCGAAATTTAAAAAGGGTCAAACTTTCCGCGTGCGTTTTCCGTCCAAATGTCACTCGTTTGTAAGTGTCAGTTGATTAGGTAACTGTAACAAGCACACGCAACAAACGCGCACAAAACCCATCCAAATGCGTCCCGAATTAGATTCAATCAAGACGAAACTGCGTCGTCTCCTTCGGCTCATTAAAGTCAGCGGGAAAATCTGGAGCCAGCTCGTCATTCTCATCGCCCACACGTCACGGCTATATTTATCTGATTCGTTTGAAGGTCACCATCGGGAAAAAAATATGACTTTACCACAGAGTGGCCAAAAAGCACAGGACACATTTAGTTTAACAGTGGCATTAACATATTTTTATTGTTTATTCTTTAAGCTCATATTTTTATCTATCATCATTATGAATATTTTTTTTCTCTCCTTCCCGTGGGGGTCACCTCGAATCTGTCGTTGATAAAACTCGACCAAGACTCCCCGAATGGATTTAGACAACAAAACTAAAATTGACGAATTTTCAACGATTGCACACCCCTGTGATCTTTGCAGCAAAGTCCCGAATTCAATCCACCGTAGCGCGAGAGTCGATTTCGTGCCTCCGTCTCTTCGATGGATTCTCTTTGTGACAACTTCCATTCCTCAGCTGCCACTCCGTCATGGCTCATCATGGCTAATGATTGTCATCGGCTAAAGTCCCTCTGAGCTGTGCGTCCTGGCCCAAGCCCCACTTACTTTTCCCGGAACGGTTTAAATTACCGTATTTTCCCGCATATAACCCGCGGGGTATACCACTTTTTACAAACAAAACAAGACCCTGCGGGATATATGGAGATGCGGGCTATCCCACAAATATTTTACACGTGTGACATGTCATAACTCGTTTAATGTTTTCATGGTAGGACTATCCACTATGCAACACTTTTCTTTGACTAAAGCACTGCTGAATAAACCACTCACACTAAAATTGCATGTGTTATCACGTTTTTAATTATTCGAATTGTTTGTACAATGAAACGACAATGTTTGAAGTGGGCGCACTTTGTTTACCGGCGACTTGAGAGATGGGGGGAGGGAGAGGTGGGGGGTTGGGGGGTGGGGCAGCTGGGGGGAGGTGGAGGGGCGAGGCACGGAGTTACCGTAGTGCCGCAATTATCTGCATAGTGTGCAATCTACCAGTGCTAAAACTACTTACTTATCTACCAGTTACGTGCTACTTATTTATTGGATATTTACTTTTGTTACTTATTTGCTGTATTAAGTTCACTCGTTTCAATTGATAGTGGAATGTATTACAAATGTAAACTTCGTATTAATTTGATGGAATTAAGCTGCGGTAACGACGTTAAAGATATGAATGCATGCGGGTATATGGAGGTGCGGGCTATCTGAAATTTGTTTTACACAAAACGCTACTTTTGCGGGGTATATGCGTCTGTGGGTTATATGCGTATGCGGGCTATATGCGGGGAAATACTGTACGCATTTAACCTGTCTCGTGCATCTTTGTCTTTTGCTGTGTTCGTGTTTGCAGGGGTTCACAAGTGATGTCGGCTAAATGGGGGGGGGGGGGGGGGTATGGAGCTCTTCTGTACAAGACAAGGCAAATGAAGACGACTGGCGGTTGAGAATGCTGCTGATACAAAATGTATATTTATTATTATAGTAAGTGTGGAAGAATACGATTTCCATTTTTTTTCAGGGCAATTCTAAGTGGCTATATCAACCTCTTTGGCAACTAAATTGTGGGTGGTTTCAAATTAACTTGAAAGTGGGACATTGACATAAATTACATTTTATACTTGACAGTTTTGGTATTTATGATTTTTTTTTACATATGCACGTGTTCATTTTTTGTTTGTTTTGATAAAGTTGAGATGCGGTTTTTTTCCCCCCTTTGTCGTAGTTCTAAATAAAATGCACTTTGATGAGCCCAATAACAGCACTTGGAGAGAATGTATAAAAATCATCATGTAATGTATTAGATTGTGCAATGCTTTCTGAGCTGTTAAAGGGTCAGTGGTGCACAGATTGTAGCCAAGGAGGGGGGGAATTCACCGCCGAATTTCATGCCAGCGACACAATTCACCAACAGCAATACCCCGTGAGGATATGCACAGCCAATGTCTTGGTGTGGTTGCACAACCGTTGTTGTATTGATTGATTTTGATTGCTCTTATTTTGTCGACGTGGGTAAGAAATGCTCAGCCGTGAGCTGCGTTAGAAGAATGATCCACGGAGGATCTTTGTTAAAAAAGAAAGAAAAACAAAAGAAAGTTACAGAAAAGAAATCAAAACATTGAGTAGCAATGTGCAGATTAGGGCCCGGTGGACCACGTGGAGTTGGACAACCAGATAGAGGGCGATGAGGCTCCTGTAGGAGGCGGTACAGCAAGCGGGTCGCAGACCCCATCTGTGCAGATTTAGAGCGACTTCTCCATGTCTGTGCGGGATAAGCGGCGGTGCAGTCGTTGTCGCACTGAGCTCCAAACCTCGTACCGCCTGAGTTGGATTTCCCGGCCAAGGCCAACATGAGTTGCAGAGTGAAACTGTGATTCGAAGTGGTCCTCTTTACCGTCCCTCTTTACCGTCCCGAATTGACCAGCGTGGTGAAGTATCGTAACAAAATTAAAACACGCAACAATCCGCAACCGGTATGGAGTATAATAGGGCGTGCGTGAAGCTAGACTAGAGCTGTTTATCCCTGCCACACTCACATCTCACTACAATTGTGAATTGAATAAAGATGCCTGAGGCTTGGCAACCCCCCTTTGCTGTGACGCGTTTATGGGAGCGAGCAGTATGACGGGACCTGACTACCTGACCTCTCGGTTTAGGCCATACAGGGTGGTAGAGTACGCAGGTATAGTGGAGATGTTGTCCACACTTCACCCCCTACCGCAAGCGATGCGCCATCGGACTTGCATTAACGAAGGGTGCTTCAAAAAATGTTAACACTCACATGGGACTATCGTTTTTAATGAAAAAAACCCCGGATAATACACTGTAACATGATAGCAAATGTGGATAGCTTAAAAAAGTTACTTGTTCGCCATCATTGTCACCACATGCCTGGAATCTTCTCCAGGTGGTCTCCAGAGCCCGAATATACATTTGTTGTGATGTTGTTGCAAATTCTCAGAAGTGTTTTACAGTTTTTTTTTTTCTTGAAGCACCCTGGTATATCGCTTGTTGCCTTATTAGTATGCTGGGGTGGACAAGCTACAAGGGTGGACCAGTGACATTGCCCGTGCCTTCAAGTGCTTTGACCAGAATCGTAACCTCGAGACCTCTGGGGTTGTTGTTGCCGCTTGTCGTGCTACGCCTGAAATTCCACGGTGGGTTTTTGGTATTGCCCTCTCAACGTGCGCTTCCAAAGAGCATGTTTGTACGGCCACCTCAGCAGAATACATAGCATTTAGCGATATAGGCACAAGGGACATTTGTGCGCGGTTCTTCAGGATTTAGCACTGTGACGGTGAGACAGAGTAGGCAACAGAGTGATAAAGGGTTGGTGACAAAAATGGTATCTACTTGGCTAGTGTAGCCAGAGAATACCACTTTAGAACAAGGTTTTTTTTTTGCAGTTGATACCTATATTTGACTTGAGATGTGATTTTAATCTCAGGTATTAACTTGTTGTTACTGTGAAATGCGAAGTGTCGTGCTTGCAATAAACGTCACTACCACCGGTCGCGTTTTGTTGTTGTGTGTGCCGTTGAAGATGTTGATGATGTTGATGATGTTGATGATGTTGATGATGTTGAAGATGTTGAAGATGTTGATGATGTTGATGATGTTGATGATGTGATGATGTTGATGATGTAGCGCGCCCACGGACGTCGCCTGCCACCGGGAAAGGAGCCGGCGTGACTCCTGGCGAAGGCGGTGGCGAGGTGAAAGGGGTGGTGGGGTGTAAGGGGTGGGGGGAGAAGGGGTGAAAGAGGTGGGGGGTGGGTGGAAGGGGTGGGCAGGGTTGGTGGAAGAGGTGGGGGTGGAAGGGGTGGGGATGAAAGAGGTGGGGGCGGGGTGGACGATGTGGGAGGGGGGTGGGGGATGGAAGAGGTGGAGGGGTGCAAGTGGTGGAGGTGTGGGAATTAAAGACGGTCTTCTTCACAATCGCGCGTTAACGCCGTTTTAAAACCCCTTGCACTCCCCTGCTTTGTCAACCCGCATCAACAACAACAACAACACTAATATCAGGTCAAGGGAGCAACAACTCTTAAACCCAATCATGAGCTCTTTGTGAACGACTCATTTGCGTTGCGATGTTAACTGCCGCGGCTTTGACTGCTGCTGCTGCGGTAGATGGACACAGATATTTTGCATAGGCTGCATTTTGCCCCGAATGCGCCCGATATCACTGAATCTGAGAAGCTAAGCTATCGTGCTGTGACGATTCCACCTGAAGACGGAGGCTTGTGTTGCCTCCGAAACGTCGTGATTTTTTTTTTATTAATTTTAATTTTTTACCTACGTAACTTTACCGAAAAAACCCAAGAATATGAATCCTATCAGTCACGAAAGCTTCAAATCTAGAATTAAGCTAAGCTGGGTTTGACTCTGGTTAGTACTTGGACCAGGAGGCTCTCTGTGAACAGCAGGCGTTGTTGGCTTGGCTCGCTGTACTTCTGTGAGATGGCGGTACAGCAAAAGATTCCTGAATCCATCCTGTGTGGAGCTTTGCTTGTTATTCCCCTGGCATTCAACAGGTAGACCGACTTCCTCCCACGTGATAAGCACACGATTAAAATCGACCAAACAACACCATCTAAAAAAATCTAAAGACTTCAGTGAAGATTTTCCTGGACCAATAAAGGACACTGCTGTGTTACAATAATCACGCTGCATTAATCCGCGAGGACACTTATCAGACAGTGCTCAAGAGACACCCGTACCTGTTTTCTCGTGTGTTGTTATTTGCGTCGCTTTAAGGCAAATACAAAGACACCCCCTAGAGCCTTAACAGACTTTTTGGCGCAAGTGCTGTTCGCGAACCACCTATGACGGCCGGCACGGCAAGTGGCGATGTTTACTACACACCACACCAGGTATTCATTTGAGGTTGAGTCGACCTAGGGGAGGGCCCAGGACGGGTTCAAATAATCGCAACCGGTGGTGGTCGTGAGTAGAAATCGAACTCGGGTCGCCGGGTTCGTAGCGTAGCGCGCTAACCGCTACACCAAAGGCACTTATACTTGGACGTTTCTTCAAGGTGCTTGGATAGTTTAGACAGTTTGTACAGGGTGGCTTCAAAACAATGTTAACACTTCTGAGAATTTTGCAACAATACCACGAGAGATGTGCCTCCGAGCTCTGGAAACCACCTGGAGAAGATTCCAGGCACGCGTTGACAACGATGGCGAACGAGTGGAGACTCTTTGATTTTTTGAAGCTATCAACATTCATTTGTTATCATGTTAAAGTGTATTATCTGTTTCTTTTCCCATTAAAAACGATAGTCCCATGTACGTGTTAATATTTTTTTGAAGCACCCAGTATAACCTCTGGCTCAGCGGTAGAGTGAGCAGCTTGCAATCTAGAAGGTTGCACGTTCAGATCCTGGTGTCGGGGTTAATCTAACCCACTGTCACTCCGGGATCGATGACATGAGTGCCATGTTATTTCTGTATTTGTGTGTAAGTCAACAATAATTGCTTTATTTCGAGAATCGCCCCTACCAGAGGAATGAGGAATTTCCACTTCGGCCTCAGGACCGTGAACTGGGGAGAGACGCAACCAAGTGCTCATTCGAGCCAGGTCATCGCTGAGACTTTTTATTTGAGACTTTGCGCACACTTGCACCGCCTGTTTAAAAATATGCAACAGAAAAAAACACATTTTTTTTCTGGTGGCCGTTTTAAGATCTCGTCTCGACCACTGACAGCTGCCAGACTTGGCGGGTCGCATCCGCTGCATAAAAATAGCATCGCGGGATTTAAATTACGCTATTTTATTTGTCTTCCGCGAAAAATATAAAAAGAACTGCCGTCTCGATCCACGTTGTAAGCGCCGTACACACGCAAAAAAAAGATTTTACAAGCACACACGCCTCGTTAAAACGATTAATAAATAATCACGACGCCTTCCAAAAACTAAATTAGGCGCTGAGAGTGCGTCACGCCCAGAGTTAATTTCCTCCCAAAAGCGTGCGGACATTCGGAGGCTCGGGAAACAGCTGCGGTCCGAATTTCCTGCGATAAAAGTGACACGCTGCTGTTGTTGTTGTTGTTGAGTCGATGAAAGTGACACGCTGTTGTTGTCGTTGTTGTTGTGTCAATAAAAGTGACACGCTGTTGTTGTCGTTGTTGTTGAGTCAATAAAAGTGACACGCTGTTGTTGTTGTTGTCGTTGTTGTTGAGTCAATAAAAGTGACACGCTGTTGTTGTCGTTGTTGTTGTGTCGATAAAAGTGACACGCTGTTGTTGTTGTTTTCGTTGTTGTGGAGTTGATAAAAGTGACACGCTGTTGTTGTTGTCGTTGAGAGATGTTGTTGACACCGCGGCCTGCTGCAGCAGACTTTGTATCCGGTAAACGGGCGGCTTTGCTTTGCCCGATTTTAATAAATAATAATCTACATTGGTGCCACATTCCAGAAGAGCGTTAGAATTGACACCAAGTCACGCTCCCCTTTGTGTCTTAGATACGCGTGCGCGTTGTCAATGTGTGCAGATAAGTCACGCGTGGGGTACCGTGAACGACCACTTCAGCGTACGGTATCCCAACAAACTGAATCACCAAATTATGAAAGAAAAAAATATCCACGCTTACAAGAGGTTAACATTCCAAAGGTCCACGCGCATTGTTTTCGGGAACCCACTTTGTTTCTTTGTCACCCCCTAGCCATCTCACGCTGCGATTGCTTGCGAGTTTCACAAATCTCCGTGTGCTCCACCTACCCTGGCCTCCAAAGCGCTGTATCGCACGCGTGCCCCACCAGCATGTATCGATAATAATGTCGATAACACTGTGCCGATTATAATTTACCCAGGAATAGCCTCGATTATTCTCCAGGACTGCCTTTTCAAGAGGGTCTCAAATTTGGCATGCTTGGAGCATTTTTCAATGAATCAAGAGTTTGGCTTCTCGCGGAAGGAAACGACTTTACCGAAAAAACCGAAGAGTATGAATCGAGAGGGCCCAGAGAAAAGCCAACACATACTCAGCACGGCCAGCTCCTGGCATAGCTCCAAGTCGCATTGTCTACAGCACCTGCCTGGTGAACGTGGTGGTGGTCGTGGTGGTGGTAACTCCACCATCAGCTCAGGGCGGGTGCGGCAATTGGTCAGGTGTGGTCCCCAAATTGTTGATTTGACTGGCATGGTGGCACCTCGGCTATTGTATATCGCGGACGTGTCTTGCGTTAATCACGTGATTAAGCATTTTCGTGAATGAATTTTTTACCGCGTTTTTAATTTAAAAAAATTGTTATTTTAAATTGGCTGTCAAGGGGGCTCAAACTAGTAGCTTTGGCCACCAGGCTCGTTACGCTACTGGGGTGGGTGGGTAACCGGTCCATGTCACTGACCAGGCTACACGGTGCTTTGCTTCCTAACTTCGGCGAGTTAGGCGTGCCCCATTCCGGTGATATGGTCTTAGGGGCCGTCCATAAATGACGTCACGCACCTGGGGGGGGGGGGGGTCAGACATGTGTGACGATGTGTGACGAGGGGAGGGGGTTTGAGAAATGTGACGTTACATAAAAATGCGCAACTTTTAATAAATATAGACAACACGTTCTACTTCATTAAATAGATGTTTTAATAAATGTTTCTCCTACAACATCAGAATGCAGCGCCACATTAAATACGCATTACAATGACAATAGTTTAAAGCGATTTGAAGCATGTTTTATTTTTGGTGGGGGGGGGGGGGGGGCAGAGCTTTGTGACGTCATATTTGAGGGGGGGGGTCTGACTTTTTATGACGCCGTGTGACGATGGGGGGGGGGGGGTCGTAAATCTTCCAAAATCGCGTGACGTAATTTATGGACGGCCCCTTAGTCTGTCTGTATATATGTATCGAGTTAAGGTTCATGCACAAAAACGATCTTTAGCGACGTGTATATGCAGAACCGGCCCTAGACATTTGGGGGCCCAAAGCAAAATTTGGTTGGAGGCCCCTTTGATGTATGATTTTTTTCACCCACTCGCCAGCAGTGACTCTAGGGGGCCCTCTGCTGGCCACGGGGCCCTTTGCAATTGCAAGGGTCGCTTAGTGGCTGGGCCGGCTCTGTGTATATGTTCATGTGGAGGTTGGTAAGTGAGCCCGTGGAAGACGAGCAGCAGTAGCCCTGGTGAACATCTCAAAGGCTGCCGACGTATGATTGAAGGTGGCAGTGGCGTAGCCGTGTGGTGCGTGGAGTGAGATTGGTCAACGCGGTCAGACCGTGGGTTCCAGGGATAAATCGCTCAAGGAATATGGCTTAACCTATCCCAAATAACCCCCCCCCCTCACCCCGTACGTTGCCCAGGAGTTGTGTGCTGAATATATTACTTTCCAGAGCTCAGCCCCGGACAGCTCCATCTGAATCAAGCGCTGCCGTGGGCTTCTCTGAATTGATTCTAGATTTGAAGCTTTCGTGACTGCAAGGATTCATACTCTTAGTTTTTTCGGTAATGTCACGTAGGTAAAAAAAATGAAATTAAAATTAATAAAAATAAAATAATCAAAATCACGACGTTTCGGAGGCAACACAATTCTCCATCATCAGGTGGGACCGTCACAGCCAGATTTGCTGTATCAAGTGAGGTCAGACCGTGGGTCCCTTGATACAGCAAATCTGGCTGTGACGGTCCCACCTGATGACGGAGACTTGTGTTGCCTCCGAAACGTCGTGATTTTTATGATTTTATTTTTATTAATTTTAATTTCATTTTTTTTACCTACGTGATTTCTCTGAATTGCCCCGAGGCGTAGGAGAGAGCCGCGTCTGTGCTGTGCGTGATGCATCAATTATTGGGTTGGGTGAAGTGGGGGCGTGAAGGGGAAGGGTGGGGGGGGAGGTTGGTAGCTGATCCACTCTAGAATGCAGCGTGTGTCACACCAGCCTCGCAAAGCACTCCAGCCCCCCCCCCCCCCCATTCAATCAACACGTTGCACGCACGCGCGCGCGTATGTTCGTGTGTCGTCTGCGTCGACGAACGGACGGATTGCTGCCAAACTCTTAATCATCCCTCGGCTCGCGAGGCAACACGAAAGAAAGAAGGTTAGGTCGACCGTCCAACGCCGTTGACGTCGGTCCCATTAGGGTGGTGAGGGTGAGGTGGTGGTGGGCAGCTCGATCAAGATGCGCCCGCTTCTAAAGTGTCGGTGCCACGCTGAAGGAGTCAGGGAGGGATGCACATCTCTCCAAATGCCCCGCACATCCCTCCGTGTCTCTCTCTCTCTTTTTTTACGATCAGTGGAAACAATGAGATGCTCGGTGTATTCGGCACTTTGCTTCGTTCATCATTTCGTAAAGAAGGTTTTTTTTTTTTAACTGGGCTTTATGTAACCCCCCTCTCTAGCTCACTCTCTCGCTCTCTCTATCTCTCCTCTCTCTCTTCCCACCGATTCCTCAATGGTCATCTCGTGAGTCTTTGCGCTCTTCGCAGGCCGGCGCGAGTGAGCATTGCATTGAGCCGAAGCGGGTCGCTCTGTCTGTATGTTGAACGGAGCGAGAATTAAGTTTCGATGTAAAGCTTTCGTGACTGCAGGGATTCATCTTCTTGGTTCTTTCGGTAAAGTCACGTAGAAGGGAAATAATAAAATAATAAAAATAAAACATCATAAAATAATTTATTAAGATGCGTTGACCATTTCGATTTAAAGCTTTCGTGACTGCAGGGATTCATCTTCTTGGTTCTTTCGGTAATGTCACGTAGAAGGGAAATAATAAAATAATAAAAATAAAACATCATAAAATAATTTATTAAGATGCGTTGACCATTTCGATTTAAAGCTTTCGTGACTGCAGGGATTCATCTTCTTGGTTCTTTCGGTAAAGTCACGTAGAATGGAAATAATAAAATAATAAAAATAAAACATCATAAAATAATTTATTAAGATGCGTTGACCATTTCGATTTAAAGCTTTCGTGACTGCAGGGATTTATCTTCTTGGTTCTTTCGGTAAAGTCACGTAGAATGGAAATAATAAAATAATAAAAAATAAAACATAATAAAATAATTCTCACGACGTTTTGGCCACAACGCAAGCAGCCGTCCTCAGGTGGAGAACAGGTCTGTCGAGAAGACACCTGAGGACGGCTGCTTGCGTTGTGGCCGAAACGTCGTGAGAATTATTTTATAATGTTTTATTTTTATTATTTTATTATTTCCATTCTACGCGACTTCACCGAAAGAACCAAGAAGAGGAGCGAGAGTTGTTTGTGTGTACGATGGAGGAGTTTGGTGGGAGACAGCCGGATGTGTTTTGAAATAAAAAGAAAAGTTGGTTTCTGTAAAAACTCTCCGTTTTATTTGACGGGGTCGAGATGCTGCCGTGGTTGTAATGATCAGCACACCGGGCTTGGAATCGAGAGGTCGTCGGTGAGGTCATATCTCCCGGCGCGGCAACCGAAATCAATGCGTAAATATCTGCGGACGTGACATTGCCACAGCGAGTCGATCAAAAGGTCCGCAAGTTGTGGGATAGATCGTGGGTGCTCCCATCTCTTCCAAGACGCCCGGTCAACGTGGAAGAGTTGGCCTCTGCAAGGGGCTGTCTAGGGCCTCCCTCTGGTGAAGGCGCCTTCCACTGGCAGGGGCGTGAGCGAGCATTTGCAGGGCTGTACCTTTCCCCCCACATCTATAAACCAGAGGTTGCAACCGGGTACCCGATACCCGTACCTTACCCGATACCCGGCTACCCGTACCCAGCCGGGTACTGGTACGGGTACCCGTTTGCGACCCTGGTGCGGCCGGGTACGGGTACGGGTAGACCGTGAGTCACTGGTGAGTAACTGTTTGTCACTCATTTCCCAACGTCTTGTCTCTTCTCACAATTCAAGGTCCTAGAATCAACCCACCCGCGCCTGCAACATGGCTTCATCCCAGAGGTCGGAATCACGTACCCGATACCCGTACCCTACCCGTACCCGGCCGGGTACGGGTACCCGTTTGCGACCCTGGTGCGGCCGGGTACGGGTAAGGAATCAAAACCCGTTTGCGACCTCTGCTATAAACGGACCACCGTGTATTATATGCACCGCGGATCGCTTCTGTACGCACACACGAGCGAGTGAAATTATTGGAGGTCGATTTTCATGCCCGGGGACATGTGACGCTGACTCTTGTCAGCAACCATGCAAGACACGGGCGGGGTTGGTGGGACACCCAGAGATCGTCGTGCGTTGGGAGCGGTCAGCGCGCAGCGAAGTCCAGAAAGCCGAGTTCGATTCCCACTCACGGCCACCAACACCAGCGACGATTATCTGAACCGGTCCTGGGCCTCCCCTAGGTCGACTCAGCCTCAAAATGAGTAACTGGTTTGGTGTGTAAACATCGCCACTGGGGAGACAAAAACGTTAGGGGCGTGGTGCTGGCCACTTACCCCCTAGTGTGCTCGCTCACAGTACTTGCCCCAACAGTTTGTTACAAGCTATACGGGGGATATTTGTCTTTGTATTTGTGACACCCACCTGCAGAGATAACATATGGCCTGTATGAGGCAGTGACATTAAGTAGTTTTTGTTAACCTAGTTGTGATGATCTGTTTCGTGTGCTCACATTGTATTAAGGCACACTGGTTTTCTCCCGCATGTAAGAATGTTTACTTCAGAAACGAACCATACGTGCTGAGCAGAGCCCTCTTCAAAAAGAGCCTCAGGAATTTCCTGGGGACATGATTAATCGTGTATTGCTTGCACCAATAGTGTTTTCAGGTCATCGCTTGGATCTCCCTGTGCAGAAGCTGAAGTCCATGGGCATGACTCTCAACGTCCCCTATCCACTGTTCACCTTGCAGCGTGGGTGGGTACACAAGTTTGTCGAATGGCAGGTAGCCTATGGTGGGGTGAAGCGTGGGCTACTCCCGTCTCTTTAAATATGTCTGGCCACCGTGGAAGAGTAGACCAAAATACCCGAGCTCCTTCTAGTGCGGTCTCTTTCACCAGCAGTAGCAGCAGCAAGAAATTGCAGGGCTGCACCTTTACCCATTCGCTGCATGAAGCAATACCTTGGTTAATGCCCTTACGAACACACCTATACTAATTACATACAAACTCAGCACGTCAATAACACGAGGAGCGGCCTCTCTAGGTGCTGTGACAAAGGGCCTTTGCCCGAAACGTCGCCTATTATATACATCTCCTTTGAAGGCCACAGTGAGTGTTCATGACGATTGTGTTGAGTTTTTTGTTGTTCTTGCTCGTAAACCACTTTTAATGCCAATATCATCACCGACATGACGTGGATACCATTACAGGACTGTTTGACATCCTGGGAATGTGCGAATGAGCGTCCGCAACTGTCCGCGATGATTTCTTACGGACGTCAAGCCAAGGAGGTGGACTTGAACGACGTGCCCTGCGATGGACCGGGTGACACAGGACTTATTAGTTATTGCCTTCAGTCGCGCCGCGTTTGCGTCGAATCAATTTGTTCTTATAACGCCACGTCGCAGATGTTCACGGTGGGGGGGGGGGGGGAGATTTTAAAATGTAGGAAATATACGGCTGCTTGTCTTGAGCTTTGTAAAAGGGGTAGGCGAATGCACTGACATTCCCCCCCCTCCCCCCTTCATGTCGTTCTGTATTGAAGTCAGGATTTGATGAGCACATTCAGCTCGAGATTTCGCTCGTGTATATAAAAAAAAGTATGTCGAATAATTTAGCAATGGTCATTTATTTGCGTAGCACGAGAGTAGTGGTCATCGTTGTGTGGTCGCTGGGACCACAGTGATCCGTGACGGTCCTCCAGGGGGCTCCGCGGGGCTGTGACGCAAACGCAGCTGGATCCGAATATAATGACGTTCACACCTTTTTGCTTGGGACATTCATATTTTGCTCATTATACTTAATTTAAAAAACGAAGTTAGGCAAACTACCCCGATTAAACTACCCTAACACTAAGATCTAAATGCCCTCTGTGGAAAGGTGGATAAAAAAAAAAACTTTCAGCTGTTAAAAAAAAACGTTTTATGTTTTAGTAATATGAATAATTTTGTAATCGTCATAGGTAGAGAGAAGCGAATGGGTGTTGTGACCAGGGTTCTGGGTGCTGGGTGGTCCGCGGAAATGTTTGCATCGGCTGAGCGGTCCGTGAGGCCTAAAACGTTTGAGAACCACCGCACTTCGAGACATAGAAAAAAAAAAGGCCGTGGGTAAACTCGTCTAGAGCGTGGGTGTGGGTAAGGGCATATCAGCGAATTAGGTATGGCCCCGGTGCAACGAATTTAATCAGAATATTTATTTCTACCAGAATCCGATGAGCTATAAACTTCTTTTTTTACGATAACTGGAGGCCCCCCCACCCCCCCCCCTCCATCGCCCCAATATCCGGGGACGCTTCTGGCCCCGTAGGTCCCGGTGCAGTTTCACCGCCTGCACACCCGATAGCTACGCCACTGGAACATCCTAAGAAGTCGTCGGCAACTGACAATTTTTACCGTCAGTTTTTACTGTCACTCTTACTGTCAACGAGTCTGGTGATTGTGCACTTAAATTTCGATTTAAAGCTTTCGTGACTGCAGGGATTCATCTTCTTGGTTCTTTCGGTAAAGTCACGTAGAAGGGAAATAATAAAATAATAAAAATAAAACAATAAAATAATTCTAACGACGTTTCGGCCACAACGCAAGCAGCCGTCCTCAGGTGAAGAGCAGGTCTGTCAGAACATTCAGACGCTGTCTTTCCTGACATACCTGTTCTTCACCTGAGGACGGCTGCTTGCGTTGTGGCCAGAACGTCGTGAGAATTATTTTATTATGTTTATTTTTTATTATTTTATTATTTCCCTTCTACGTGACTTTACCGAAAGAACCAAGAAGATTGTGCACTTGATTAGGCAATTATTTTGTGTGGGCACTAATTTGAAGTCTCCAGGTCAACGATAATTGCTGTGCTATCAAGAAGGGCTATTGCTCGAAACGTCACCTATTATAAATAGTTTTTCTTTTAAGGCCACACACACAGTACCATTGTCGAATGTTTAAAGTTCATGGTAACTGCTGATTGGCTATGGTACTCGTAAAGAAAAAAAATATCACTGATGTACAAAATGTCACGTTAATTATAATCAAGCACAAAATGTCAATAAAGGACACATGAACATATTTATATTGCCGATCACGATAATACTCAATGCCATCCTCACCATAAAAATCTACAGTTTTAATGAAGTTTGCAGTGCATTTAATGTGTTGTGTGTTTTTTTTCTTCTGCGAGCAAAGCCAAATGTAAGCATAATGTACATGTATTACAACCCTCTGTGATCGACCACGATGTTTGTGTTGTGAACTCAACAGGACTGGTACATACGCGACCTCTGTAGTGCAAGCAACATGACAAAGACTGCTTCGCATGTGACGTTTATACAATAGCCTTTACAAGTACAATGCTCATTTACGGCCAAACTTAACACGTATTCAGTCCACATTTCGGGTATCCTCCTCCTCCTCCGACACACACACACACATAGACAAAGGTCCCCCGAGTAGCATCTTAGACTGCTGGGGCAAGTGCTGTTAGCGAACACCTATGAAAGGCCAGTAGGACGCACGAGGGGTTGGGGGTGGTGGTGGTGGTGTAGTCAGAACCACGCCTGGCCGTCTTCGTCTCCCCAAACTGATGCTTTACACACTGCACACAGGTTGAGGCTGAGTCTGCCTAGGGGAGGGCGGCTTAGGACCGGTTCAGATATCAATCGCCACTGATGTTATCCGTGGCCGGGAAATCGAACTTAGATGGCCGGGGTTCGAAATGCAGTGCGCTAACCACTGCGCCACCGCTCTACCCCTGAGACACACACACACACACGGACACACACACACACGAAGTTATATGTATATATAGTACAAGCCGCAGTCACAGAATGGTCACGTGAAATGAACGATGGTCTATATGGAATATCTTGAGGCTGTCCAACTACCAGAGCGCGCTCGGGAATATTGCGCAACCCCCCGGGACAAGTTGATTAAAAATTTTGTTCTAAATTTTTTCCCATTTAATTTCAACGATTTGGTCGAGGCGCGCCTCTTTCCCGCTCTGCAGTCGCGACAACAACAACAACAAACAGCAAAGAAACAACAACAGACGAGAGAGAGAGAGAAAGAGAGAGCCTCCGCCACTATTTGCCGATATTCTCCATTATTTGGCGATTGGTGTGCGCTTGCTGCGCCAGTTGCTCAGCCTTGGCCATCTCGAGGACTTCTCGCAGCAGGTGAAAGGTCAAGTCCAGCGAGATGGGCGGCTCGTCCGACCTCTTCGCCGGACGCTCATCCGACTCGCCGCCCTCCACCGCCCCACCAGCGCCCAGGTTCGCCACCTCTCCCGCGGCGAGGACTTGGCCCACGCGCCGTAGAATCTCTCCCATCCGATGCTCGTTGTCGTCGTCGTCGGCCTTCGGAAGGACGCCGCCGGCCATCGTCTCGCGATGATACTTCATGCGACTGAGCAGGCGCAGCAGGTGGTCGTGCAGGGACAAGTAGGTCACCTGTGAGGTGTCGATGTGGCTCGGGCTCTCGCCCTGCTGAGACCTGGGCTCAAGCAACTCGAGGAGTCGCGCCGAGTCGCTCTCCGGGAGCCCCGGGGGCCACGGCTCCTGCAGGGAGCGGCCCGCCGCCTCCGGGGCGCGGATGAGCACGAGCAGAGAGGCCGCGGCGAGGACGAGAAGGCTGGTGGTTTTCATGGTCGCGGGCAGGTTCGAAGGAGCCTGGAGAGAAATTCAACGGCACGGAAGAGAGGGGAGAGAGAGGGAACATAGACAGAGTAAGGAGAGAGGGGGTGGAGAGAGGGGGGGTAGAGAGATAAGGAAGGTGTAAGAAGAAGGAGCAGAGCTTTAAATATTTCGTTAAATATTTTATTTCAACGGATGGGGGGGGGGGGGGCACATAAAGCAAAGCATAGAAAAAAAACGAAATGATGAACGAAGCAAACTTTCAACTACTCCGAGCATCTTCTTGTTTCCTCTGATCGTAAAAAAAGAGAGGAGAGAGAGATGAAGGACTGCGTGCAGAACGAGAGAGAGTGAGCGAGAGAGTGAGCGAGAGAGTGAGTGAGAGGTGGGGGTTTACATAAAGCAAAGTTTAAAAAAAAATAACGAAATGATGAACGAAGCAAAGTTTCAACAACACCGAGCATCTTCGTGTTTCCTCTGATCGTAAAAAAAGAGAGAGGAGAGAAAGATGAGAGAGAGAGAGGCGCGGGTGGATTTAGGTCTGCAACGCCAGGGGCGTGCAAATGACATCGCGACTGCGGGTTGACTGAGAGCGAAGCAGGAGAAGGAGGTCTTCACAATTGTGGATGTCGCCTGACGAAGCCGCTTGTTGTAATCACCAGCGAAACTTCGTACTCGGATTTAAAATGAGTTTAACGCGTAGGCTTTCGCAACCAATATTATTCATAGTAAAGGTGTTTGGGGTTAGATCGCGTAAGTATAAATGTTGCGTCGTAACCCTCCACCACCCGACACAGCCAGGAAGGTTTGTCACGTAAACAAAACGCGCCACTTAGTTTACGACTTCAGCCCACCGGTGTGTTGGAGAGTAAATCCACAACATTTACAATTTGAGTAGTACGACGTTTCGCTGGTAATAACATCCAGCATCATCGGGCAATTTGCCAGAACATTCTGCCCGACAAAACCTCACTGGCCGTGTCGGGTGGTGGAGGGTTTGACGATACATTCATACATTTGCCTTTCATTCCGGATATCGGTCCTGAAATCCTACGTGTTAAAAACTGGTTTTATCCACGTTGAACATCATCGCTTCATGCACGGAATGTTTTTATTTTTTATTTGAGAGAATGTTTAATTGGAGTGACGTTTGCGATTTTATCCGAATTACAGCCTCCCCGTCTTGCGCCGTGTTGGTTCACGGCGGTTCGTTTGATCATACTTCACCACGCTGGCATCAGTGCGGGCTGGTGAAGCTTGCGATGATATAACTGGCTTCATATTGAAGTGTAACATTACAGCAATGATAATATTATAGTTTGAAGTTGTTTTTTTGTTCACCGAAAACTTTGGGATCAAAAATCATTTAAACTCCCTCGCAGTCGAAACAACGCCATGCGATGTTTCCCTTTAACTTTGTACAATTATAAAGATCCCCCGTATGGCCTTAAACAGGCTGTTGGGGCAAGTGCGGTTAGGGAGCACCTATGAAGGCCGACGTGCCAGGCTGCCTTCGTCTTCCGAGTGAAGACGTTTACACAACGCACCACAGTTTTTCATTTGAGGCCGAATCTACTTAGGGGAGGCCCAGGACCGGTTCCAATATTCGCCACTGTTATACGCCGTTTGCGGGAATCGAACTTGGGCGGCCAGGTCGTAAATGCAGTGCGCAAACCACTGCTCTAACGCTCTCTCAGTGCATTCATTCACACGCACGTGTGCTAGTAACTCCGTCGCTTTTCTTCTAAACGCAACAAAGCATTCGCAAGGGGATTAAAGCTGCAAAGTTATATCCACGCCCCTTGAGGTTCGTTAATAGGCTATCACCAATTTTCACAGCAATCAACGCAACGGATCGTGACTCTTCACGCACACACGCGTGGATTGTTGGCATATGTTCACGTAAAACGTAACATTCACACACACACAAACACCGACCACACGTCACGAGGTGGAGGGTACACACACTCGTCGCTGAAAACCAAATTAAGCAATGTCGTACGATATGTACTTTAACCATTGCAGCATGTGTTAAAGTGCAAGTACGTATTTAGGAGCAAAACTTGGTCAAGCGTCTTTATATACACACTCTGCTTCTCTACGTGCTGTGAAGAAGGGCCGTTGGCCGAAACGTCGCCTCTTACATACTTTATTTTATATTCGGATCGCCCAATAAAGTTGTGGGCAAGTCCGTGCCATGAATCAAGCACACGCTTGAAAATACTGTATATGTTTCGGGTCGCCGACGCGGGAATAGACACGAACGGTTGGGTATAACTACCTCATTTGCCTGTCTCTTTCGCAATAGACGTCTCACCAAATTCCAAAAACCCCGAAGGTCGCTGTTGGTGAATTTACCAATCATGGAGCGGGTCAATGGGGGCTAAACTCGAAGCGCTGTCCAATTCAGCACCACCGTACGCGCTGTCCAATTCAGCACCACAATTCACGCTGTCCAATTCAGCACCCCCAACCACGCAATCCGCATCAAATTGATCGCGCGGGTTTCCTATCGGTATCGCGAGCCCTTTGCTCGGACTTTTTCTTTCGGGAGAGAGGAATGGGGGGGGGGGTTAGTTATGCATTCGTTTGATGTAACTTTTGCCAATGTATCCAGCTTCGTGAAGTCTATTATAATAATCTTCAACCCCCTCACCACCGCTATGACGTAGAAATGCCCTCATCCAGCAGTGGAGTGACACAAAAAAAGTACTGCACATGTCAATGTTGTAACGTTGTGTAATTAAGCCGCGGATGTTTCTTTAGTGTATTGCTTTGTGAAAAAACATCTCCCTTGAACCATACGTCAGGCCTCATTCGGCTCTCACCTGGTTTTATTTTAATGGCAACAGACGCATATAGGCTTGAGCCATGCTTTATTATCGCTCGGAGTTTCGTCAAGCACGCACAAGGTTGTGACTTCCTTATCCACACAATATTAAAGGCGGCGATCAATGTTGAAGTATGCCTCAATGAGAATGTAGAACAAAAGTAGGTGATGTGGTTAAGCACACATTATATTCTGTCCAAGCACGTTACCGTCATTATTCTCGATTCACATGGTGTTGCCTGGTTGTAACAAAAATGCACGCAATCCGCCACGATGTTCTATTCTGAAGGCACGAGTAATACAATTGCAAGTAACGCCTTCTCTCCAAACGTTGAAAACAAATATTGTAAAACCGTGCGACGCGATTAACTTTATAAAACCGCTCACCTCCTTCCTTTCCACGTTGTGAATGGTGGGTGGGTAGGGGGGGGAGAGAGTCGAAACTTGTCGTTTGATGGTCGCGATTTGTGAGCCCTCTTCCTTCACGCGAAATCGCGTCTCGGCAAGCTTGCAGCGTGGATTCAAAGAGCGCAAGGCGCGGGGAGGCGCGGGCACTTATACCAGGAGCAGCAGCAGCAGGGTACAGGGGACGGACGAGTGACGCCACCACCAACCACCACCAGCGCTTGTACGCACCCGTGACGGGCTCGCTTTTAAATCAAAGAATTCGTCATACATATTTCATTTGACCCCCCGGAGGAGTGGCATTTCCACACATTAGGGGAACACACACGCGCGCCTATTAACAAATAATAACTGTAACACCTGTTCGGTGATGCACAAGTTGTGAGTGGCAATATCTACACTGCATGCACAGCTGAACTACTCGGCTGTTTCATTTACAATCAAGTTTTGGGTGCGGCATTGCTTTGGAAGGAGTCAATGTTGCAATTGGATAAAGTTGATTTTTATTTTACAAACGTAGTCGTGGGGAAAATAAGTTTAAGAGCTGTCGTGTAAAGTACAAATGCTTCCTTGTTGGTGTGTTTGTGCAGCATTCACTGTGTGACGGATACTTAAGGTAAGACTTATCAAGATATTTCAGGAATTAGAACTCATCGTCGCTTTGATAACTGCCCCATTTGCTCTCGCATTATCAGCACGTGTGCAGTTTTATTTCTTAAATTGCCACAAGTGGGGGGAAGAAAATCACTGTTTACGAAAAACTTTGCATCTTCAATTTGGAACTGTTTGACTTATGATTTGCTGTAGGGATGCGTGTTCGGGTAAGCTAATAACCAGATATGAAAGATGCAATTAAAACACTGGACAGAAGACGATATATACAATTACGTGGCTATTAAAGCAACATTAGCGATGTAAGTGAAAAAGCATCAAAAATACAAAAATTGATGATCGAATTTGCACGAACCAAACAACAAGGTACAAATTAATTTCGCAGAATATTTGCAGCCCATGTTCACAGGTACATTTTGTTTTTGAAAGGGTAATTGACTTTAATCAATCCCCCCGCAATGAATAACGCCTGTTTTGTATGCTACACACATTCATTAACGCAGGGCACACTAATAACGCTGTTTGGCAATTACAGCTTCTGATTCGATGTTTACATGTGGAGCCGACATCTGTATAGGCCACAATTGCTTAAATGAGATCTCAGGTGAGTTCGAGCAAACTGCTGCAGTGATTAATTTAAACATGTTAAAGTTATCCCAAACAAAAAGTTTCGCATCATACAACACACTAACTGATTTCGTTCATATTTCTTCCAAAGTTAGTTTTTTTTTCAGTTTTGAACAAAAAAAAATTCCTATTATACATTTGTAAATTGTAAAAATATTTTTAACTTGGGAGGGGGGGTAACTCCGAAAATGTCATAGATATAATTATTATAATGAATACTATCATGAACATTATCAATGTAAAACGAGCATCATTTTTATACCGATAACATCCCCAGAAGTACCCAAACAACCATATACTAAATTGACAATATTTAGTTTTAGTTTACGATGAAATATTTCCTAGATAATTATCACGAGACACAAGACCAACGTGAATATTCACACGATAGCAACTTGTGAGACACTGGGGGGGGGGGAGGTAGAGAGACACGGGGGCCCTGTTTGCCATCGTAACGCAGCAGTATCTCTGGCGGGTTGACCTCACGATGAAAGAAGTTCGCTTTGCTAAACCCATTTTTTGCAAGGATCGGGTGAAGTGCACAGCATGGCAGACCAAGTAATAACTGTCAATAAAAAAAAACACATTAAAGAATGGGCACACAGTTTTGCCCTGTTGGGTTACCGTCAAGGTTCACGCTGAGTGGAGGAGAGGGATCAACGAAGAGACATTTGCAAGGGCACCCGCAAAATGATCGCTGTAGTGAAGGGAATACGGATGGCGGTGATGAACAATGCGTGGTTTTCTACCGTCAAAAAACGCATTGGAATTTTACGTGTAAATATTTTTGTAATACATAAAATTAGAATTCATCAATGGTACTTGTAATACATACATTAGTTCCTGAAGAGGGTTTAACTGTCAAAATGTAAATGCCTGCTCAATTGTTTCTATTAAAAAATAACCTTAATCGATTTACGTCAAGAAACCAAAATGTGTTCCCTCATTTAGCATGTCGGCTTTCGTGACCAATGCCACGATTCATAATTGTTTTGGGTCACATCGAGTATGTAACATGTGCGCGTGTTCGACACACATGCCACTTACGTGACCTAACCCAAGCATCAAATACAAACCCGTTCCTCCAATGTGTTCATAGTAACTGTAACACATTCAAATAAATTGCAGATTTAAAGGTTGTTCGTCCAAAAATGGGGTTAAATAGTTTCGTCTAATTTTATGACAAAATCCGAAAGTTATCATTTTTTTTATTGTCACATTTTAACACGCAGTACAACCCGAAAATTCGTCGCCGGAGCAAATGGACTAGGAAGAGAGCACGGTGGATAATGAAAGCGATGGCCGTCAGAATCGACCCAAAGAGCTTCTGAAATCGGGGGATGAAAAATGAATAAATTAAGCCGATGACAAGCAGTGACCACTCTCTACAGGGGAAACATCTCGTGTGTTTGCTAAGACGACCCTAAGGAAGGAGGAGGGTCTATTGAAGACATTTTAAGTGGCGCTCTGATGCATTCTGCAGCCGTTTGTTGAAGACGGTAAGCTCTGCTTATTGTGGAATATGCTAAGATGTATCGATAATACCTGGTTCAATCATGTACTAATTACAACCCTCGGGCAATCTACTGTCCTTGTCAGTCTCCTAGGCCAGGGGTAGTTTGGCCATAGTTCACCATTGTGTGGGTGGTTAGTGAAGGGGATTTGAATATCACTCGCCACCGATGTTAGCCATGGCTGGGAATTTAATTCAGGTAACCAGGTTCATAATGAACTGCATTACCACTCCCCAGTTTTCAATTAAGTGTCATTACTACTGCATTCAATTCAATTCATTGCATCAAATATCACTGATTCTTAGATATAAACACAAACCCTGTACACAGGAGGCTTCGTAAACAAGTTATTATTTATTTGCATTGCATCAAATGTCATCTGTTCATAGATTTAAATAAAGTCTCACAGTGGCTTAGTAAACAGCATTGCGAGTTACTTTCAAAGCATAGTTGAAACGCTGTTAATTTATGCAAGTCGTAAAAACAAAAGGCTATAGCAATGGAGGCACAATACATCTGTTTTCTTGGTTCTTTCGGTAAAGTCACGTAGAATGGATATAACAAAATAATAAAACTAAAGCATAAGAACATTTTTTTTTGTTATTCTATTGTTTTATTTGTATTATTGTATTATTTCCATTCTACGTGACTTTACCGAAAGAACCAATAAGATGAATCCCTGCAGTCACGAAAGCTTTAAATCGAAAAATATATCTGTCCTTAATGCTTGAAAACAGTCGTAACTTCGAGACTCCTCTTCGGTCAAGTGACCTGTGACATCTAAACTGAAGTGGCTGCTGAGCTGGCACTGCTGAGATCCTGAGAATGAATCCAGGGCGTTCTGCTGCCAATCTTCTCAAGCGTACTGAGTTGATGGTGACCCAATGCTTGCACACTTAAAGCCATTATATTCAATATGGTTTTGCATTCGATTTTTTTTTATTGCAGCTCAAATAAAACATTATATTTGGTTTTGAATTCGATTTTTATTTAATTGCAGCTCAAATAAAACATTATATTTGCTGGACCGTTATGTAACAATCTCACAGCAGAGCCTTTGGGAAAGTGAGGCCCCCCCCCCCTCTTACTGGGTAGATGTTGAAAAGGCCACCTGAAAGATTTTTCACGTCTTGTGAAAAACCCTTTTTGCGGCCAACTAGCTATCAGACTCATAGGGCCCACTGCTCCGCGAGATCTCCACACGGATTCTTCTTCTCGTGACATTTATTTGCAAACATTGTGGGTAAAAAAAAAAAAACCAAAATAATTATTCATAGAACAAAATCAATACCAACAATTGTAAGCATTTGTTTAAGGTGGGCTTTTCTGTACGTAACAACGTGGACGCATGCACATCAATTCCATTTTGGTTGGTGCAATCAGCATTATGGGATGAGCCACATTGACCCCTGGGCCTTGTTAGATTACGTTACGGAGTGGCGTCTTCATATGCAATATACCGCGAGTTGTAATGGCATTGCACAGGTCGTGAATTACTTTGTGATGACAAATGAAGCACAAGTGTTAAGAGGTAAGGCTTGAACCAGAGAAGACTTATTTCTTGTTGGATTTCCATGAAAGGTAGGCATTCCAAATGAGCGCCACGCACTGCACCACAGCAAGCCTGCAAACAACACAGAAAAAAAAACGCATTCGGCACCACTAAATAATTAGAAGCGGGGAGAGATTAATGTTTTAAACTACACTGGCCATCATAATAATATGGCAGTCACGGTACAAAGTGATGCATGTATTTTGTATTTGCCAGATGATTTCAGTTGTGACTAATGCACTCTTTCGTAATCGCCGTGAACTCTCCCACACCTCAATGAGGCCAACGACATCACAATTGATTTCTCTCAATCGTGTCGCCAGGTTGACGAGGTTTGATTCTTCGCGTACATTCCCGTACATTGTACGGAGCCATGGTCAAATACAGGCCGCATCCTCCTTTTTCTTTTACCCAGCGATCCTTGCCATACCTACTCGTACTCCCACCTTCCCACCATCATGTTCGATGAAATCAGTCGCAGGCGCCTGAGGCTCAACTATCGTTGCGGAGAGAGAGATAAGTGTTCATGCTTCACCACGATGGTCTCTCCAACAATCAGGCAAAGACCTTCAGATTTCAAGAGTACATCAGAGTTTCCCAGCCAACATTAAGGCCACGAGGGATGACTGCGAGAGGTGACAACAGCTTGGGGAAAACTTCATCCAGCAGTGGATAAATCACGGCTGATGGAAATAATTAACGCCCCGCAATATAATTCATTGAAATTGTCAAGAATGTTAATAATCGTGGTTTGATCTTCATACAAAAGCCACGATTGCCCTCCGGTTGTCAAGCTCACAACTCGGCCAAAAACTGAAAGATAAAACAATTAATAACGCGCACAATTTCCGGAAAAGGGAAGAACATCATTTCCCGTCCCGACCCTGGAGAGCCAGACTCAGGGTCCCTGCCCGTACGGCCGACGAAGCAATACGAGCCCGGGCCTTTCGACCGTCCTGGAAAAAAGGCGGTGTGGATTTGAAGCCGCTGCGGATGGGGATGGGGGTCGCGGGGGATGAGATCCCAAGCGTTTGGAGCAGCTACGGGGTAACGGCGGGATGGACTTGGTTCGTGGGACAGCGAGCGAGCCGTTGGGACGAGGTCCTTAGTGCCGTGGGGTTGACTGAGGCCCGCGTTTTGAGGACGGTCAGACAAAACTATTGAACGCTTTCAGCTAAAACTATTTTTCATAGTATAGGTTTTTGAGTTAGATCGCGTAAATATGAATCCATATTTAATATAAATATATATTTATTCATATTTGCGTGATCTAATAAAAAAACGATATTATGAATGACATTGGTCGCAAAAGCCTATGTGTTAAACTAAAACTATTTATTTTATTTTACCAGGTAAGGCCTACTGAGCTATAGAGCTATCTATTTGGTACTTGAACATCTTAACACCTTTCTTAGTGAGAAAGGGCAAAACATATTCTTATTTTTCATCAACTCTGTAGCTCTTTTTATCAGAAGTGAACTGGCCACGAATGATAGCTCAACGAAGTGGCTTATAGTGGGGAAATGTATATGGCAGGCACATTCTCTAAACGCACCTTTCTAAATATGGAGGGAAAAACTGGAGGACCCGGGGAAAAATCCACGTGGCCACGGGGAGAGAGACACGCAAACTCCAAATGTACAAGCGTCAGGGTCGCGACCGAACCCACAACCTCCTGTATACCAGGCAAGGTGTTTAACATCTGGCCACTGTGGCGAGATGTGGAAGATCATGTGGAAGGCCGTGGATGATGTTTATTAATATTCGAGTCAATGAATCCGGACTCGGCAATACCGACAGCAAAAGTCGTGCCAGTGTTGTTGGTGCATGCGTGTACGCGCGTGCTAGATGCGTTATCAATTTCTGTGCTTTGTTACAAACTTTTTTGTTACATGGCCAGAAGTGGGGGGGGGGGGGCTACAAAACACAAACTTTTACGATACGTCGCACGCATTCATCTGCAGCAATCCTCGGAGGTAGCAGAGAACCTATTAAACAGCTTCACTTGAGATTAAACAATCGATAGTCTGTGGTCTTACAACCAGATATCATCGATTGCGAGCTCCCCATAGACTGGCCATTGTAATGGATCAGCTCTATATATAGTCTTCAGGTGCTGGTGTCATTCTGCTGTGTGCATGTAATTTGCCTGGTCTGGGAAGGGGAGGGGGACGCTTTTGAAAAATCTCAATCTGTGGATTTTTCGGCGGCTACGGATGAGCAACTGCACACTGCGATGCTCACGGAGTTGGTAAGGTCAAGCCATGGACAATGTTCAATACCTCACCGGTGAGAACAAAGCTGTCCCATTCCCACACACTTATTAACGTGCACTGTCTGGAGTTCAGCCACTAAGTTCATGAGAATCTGATTAATGACTATTATTACGCGAATAACAATTTGGAATCATTTTTTTGTTGCAATTTGCAAATCCACTGCTGAACAAAAGCCTCCCCCCGTACTGCAGCTATCACGGCGTTATTTGACAATACTTCATTACGTTGGTCAGTGCGGGTTCAGAAAAGAGGACTGCCAAATCACCTGCCGCTGATGTCAGCTGTGGCTGGGAATTGAACCCAGGTTGCAGGGATGTTCGCTCGGTGCACTCAGCACTGCACCACTGTTTGTCTGCCCTCCTCTATTAATAATGTGCACAACTACGATGTTCGGCATTTTATTTAGTAGTTTTGGCTGTGGGTTTTATAAAAAATGTTGTGTGAAGCAAGTCTGCAACGCAACACCTGGACTCACATCACTGATGCACAAAGCAAATACTCAACATCAATGCACGCATAGTAGAACACAAGTTAATTCAGGCACCGTAATACATTTTCGTACATTTAAAAAGTCCAAATACATCTAAACCGATCATACAATCATTGTAAGTCCTAACATAATTCTGAACGATTTAGCGAGTAAATCTTGATTTGAAGCTTTCGTGACTGTAGGAATCCATACTCTTTGGTTCTTTCGCTAAAGACACGTAGGTAGCAAAAATAATAAATCACGACGTTTCGATCGCAACGCAAGCAATCGTGATCAGGCGGAAGAAAGATGACGATTGCTTGCGTTGCGATCCAAACGTCGTGATCTATTATTTTTTCTACCTACGTGACTTAACCAAAACAACCAAAGAGTATTTAGCGAGTCAATAGATTTTTTTTTATGTTAAGTTGTTTAAATAAAATTGCGGGAATTTCTTTCAAATGTGTGCGTGGTTACAAACCTGTGTTGTAACGGGATAAAGTAGAAGTTTGCTATTTGGACAGCTGGCCATATCTGTAACAAGATAGTAACAACGTTATTAGTACCATGATCATCAACAGCAACCATGATCGATCACTGCACGTATCGATGTCACAGAGGTCAACACTGCCCCTCAGAGTATCAAGAAAACGAAAGCTCCGGGAGCAGATTATATACCTTTTGAACATCTTCCAAACGGTGGGACAATTTGTAGGAACATAATTAGTGGAGCTATGTATTAAACGTAGACAGTTGCGAGATAACTAAATCATTGCAATGCAACATTGATCATTCGTGGAGGCCCGTAGCCGCACGTGTGGTGACCCACAGACTCAAGGAGACCCTTAGATTGATATAGCTGACCACGAGTTCACGATGTGGTTCATCACCGTTCCCGCACGTCGCAGTCACGTGTGGCAAGATTCCGTATATTGTCCATTTGTCAAGGAGATGACTGCGGCGAGGCGGATACCATGCGAGCCAGCAGCAGTTTCACTGCTTGCAGGGAGGTGGGTGGTGAGCTTCCGGATGGTTCGGTGGTGGTGGTGGTGATTGGATGTTCGGATGAGGGGCTTATTTAGGATGATGTTTGCATTCTCCCAACTGTTCTTCCATCGGCGTTCGATGCTGCCACTCCTAATAAGGGGATGTCTAGAGTCTTTTGGAGCACAGAGGTGGAATATGAATTTTTAAAAAAGTGATCGAGATGCATTTTGAAAATGTGATTTTAAATGCACGCAACTTGGAGGATAACTATTTTCGAAAGCAGGGCTCCTTTCAACTTACTCGTTCGGCATATCCAGAACCCTAAACGGCGAGTTGACGCGCCTTCATTTAGCCGTCTTATAACTTGCTCCCAAAACAGCAAACGAACCGAGAGGGCAACGATCGTCTCCCGTACACTCTGTACGTGCGCGCAGTAAGAATATACAGAATATGCCGATCCGGCACCGCGCGTCACGAAAGCCGCACGGGAAGCCGGCCCCCCGAGTATCTGGGGCGGGCAGGGGGGGGGGAGTTGCGGGGCCGTGCTCTCTCTCTCTCATCAGCGAGGCCACCCGCGCTGAACGCGGTAGCTCCGAGCCGGGGTCACTGCGACAGTGTGAAGCGCCAAGCTGCTCGCCCCGCTCAAACAAAAAACGCGCTCGTGACGTCACCGCCGCAACTCCCCGCTTGAGGTCAACGGCTCGCTTCTCGCCGCACCTCCCGATTGGCACGGTCGGCTACGAACGGCGCAAAAGAAGTTCAACATTCACACACGTGCACAGAATATGTTTACGATTGAAGAGCTGGTGGGATGAGGGCTTTCTCTCGCAAGGGATCACCAGCGGTGCACACGAAGGTTTGGTGCCCTCTTGTCGATTTGCTCCACACCTGACCGCTCCCCACCAATCTCTCCACGTCCTCCGGTGTTTCCCTCCACATTTAGAATCCACGTGCGTCGAGATTATTTGAGATGAATTTGCTGCTATAAACCTCCACGTGGTGATCGGTCACTTCATCGAGCTGTCACTTGTGGCCGGGTCGCTTGTGAAAAATAAGCTAATAGCTCAGTGGGCTTTGCCTGGTAAGACGGAAAGAGTTTAGTTATATTTTTAAAAGTGATTTGTTTACCTTCTTGATTCTTTCGGTAAAGTCACGTAGAAGGGAAGTAATAAAATAATAAAAATAAAACATAATAAAATAATTATATTATTTTTATTATTTTATTACTTCCCTTCTACGTGACTTTACCGAAAGAATCAAGATGATTTGTTTACCTTTATTCTACTTGGCATTTATCGTGTTTTTTTATTGATTGCTGTTATAACTCTCTGACCCGCCCCTATTGGACATCTGTAAAAGAAGAGCTTCGTAGCTCATCGGATTCCTCCAAGCTGAATAAAGATTCTCGATTCTGATTCTTGTCGCTCTTTTTCAACGGTTTTACTTAACTTGACCCCTATGTTTGTCGTGGTCAAATCTTGTAATCAAAAGTTAGTCTACTTCCTGTTGTGCAATCAATTCCAAATTCTGCACAAGTACTCAGATCCGGTGACACAATGCATGTCTGTATCAAAATCGGCATCAATTAATCAATGAATTCGCTACGGTCCCTAAACTCTCGAATCGCCACGCCCTAGAAGCAGGCGCCACGTGTCTCAGGCGCGCCTTGCTCCGTGTGAACGAGTTATGGGCACCCTCACTCCACATTCATTTATAAAGTCATCAATTAATTCAAGTAAGCGTTGATGTGGGAGCAGGCGCCGCATCATTGACGTACTTCTCGACTCGTGAGTTCAACGAAGTTGTGAATAAAACCGTTGTTTTTAACAAACTTTTTGAAAGGAGTTTTTATCTGTCCATCCTGCCTCTCTTCTGCCTCTCTCCCGCTCCCTAGGTCGGGTGACCGCTGGTTATCACAACGATCACACGTGGAGTTCACGTCGATCACTCGGAGGATCTATAACCCAGTTACTCGAGTTCGTTGCTGCGGTTGTTGTTGTTCTTGAAATTGGGGGAGGTAAATAAACAAAATAGCTGTGCATTTCTTATCAATTCTTTCCAACTCCACCCCGTCCATTGCTTTCAAGCGGCCTGGATGCGTGGCTCCGCATGTACATACTCACGTAGTAATTGGCCAGCAGTGCGTCTGGGTAATCCTGCAAGGGCGAGAGAGAGAGGAGAGAGAGCAGATGAAAAAACACGACTCAAAAACATCAACGCCGTGGCAAGCCCAGACAATTTGTATGTAAATTGCAAGGAAGCGCAAACAGGTTTTCCCCGATATTGATGATATGGAGATGAGCACATTGCAGGGTGCGTCCGGTAGCGAAAACCTGACGGTGGCTGGCACCGAGAGCCAATTTTATCTCGGCGATTTGACGTGAGACGGTTAATTAACGGTGCGAAACCGCGCCGAGATCACAGTCCTTTACGGGATTCTTTTTTATTGGCGGGAAAAAGTGTGACCGCGTGTAAAATTGAATTGCATTGGCAGCCGCGGAGAAAAGCCCAATTAGCATTTTTATAGTTAATTAGGAGACAACAAAGCCAACCAGGACCCGGCCGCCCGTCCCGGTGTGAATACTGAGAGCAGAGCGCCGTGCGGCTCTTCAGACGCCACTTCATTACTTACTCTACGGCGGAATTCGGTGGCACAAAATACATTTGAAAAAAGTTCAGAAAAAAAAATCACGTGCAAAACGTGCTTCTGAATGCAAATGAGTATAGACCCCGGCGAACGAGCACTAATTAGCGTCATGTAAACCCGTGACACTCTCATCCTCGCCTGGACATAGGTGACGCATTGAGGGTCACTCGTTTGTACATGCGGCAGAGGCTTTTAAACGCTATTTAGCAAGCAGGCTCGCCCACCCCCACTCAGCCACTTGTAAAACAAGTCGTTCAGATTTTTAGCCACACACTACCGCGGGCATCTTCAACTCCTACCGTGAGCATCTTCGACCCGTGCAGACGCACGCCGAGTAGCGGCGGTGCGAAAGCTCGAGAGAAGAAATCCTCATCCATAATATGGGGTTTTTTCTGGGTTAGATCGAGTAAATATAAATGTGTCTTGATTCAAAGCTTTCGTGACTGCAGGGATTCATATTCTTGGTTCTTTCGGTAAAGTCACGTAGAAGGGAAATAATAAAATAATAAAAATATCAAACAATTAAATTCTCACGACGTTTCGACTGCAAAACAAGCAATCATCGTCAGGTGTGAAATCCACAGCAAGAAAATGTGAAAAAATGTCTTTCTGTGGATTTCACACCTGATGATGATTGCTTGTGTTTCAGTCGAAACGCCGTGAGAATTGTTTTATATTTTTATTATTTTATTATTTCCCTTCTACGTGACTTTACCGAAAGAACCGAGAATATTAATGTGTCGTTAAACCCAACAAACAAGCCGCCGAACGCCGCACTTATTTTGCGCAACTTACTCCGACACGCCCATCGAGGGGTACTAGCCACGACGCTAGCGCTGCAGGAACGAGCTTGTGCAGTTTTGCTTATCCCGCCGCCGTCAAAGGGGTGCAAAGACTACGGTTGGTTTCCTCAGTGGTCCACAAGAGTACTTTGTCTTCTTGGTTCTTTCGGTAAAGTCGCGTAGAATGGAAACAATAAAAATAATAAAATAAAACATAATAAAATAATTCTCTCGACGTTTCGGCCACAATGCAAGCAGCCGTCCTCAGGTGAAGACCAGGTCTGTCGGGGAGTCTGACGATGCTGTCTCCCCGACAGACCTGGTCTTCACCTGATGACGGCTGCTTGCGTTGTGGCCGAAACGTCGTGAGAATTATTTTATTATGTTTTATTTTATTATTTTTATTGTTTCCATTCTACGTGACTTTACCGAAAGAACCAAGAAGATGAATCCCTGCAGTCACGAAAGCTTTAAATCGAAATTTAAGAGTACTTTGCTCGGCCACAATCGCACTAACTGTGCTTCTTGCACCATTGCATTCTGGGGACTGTCCCCCCACGTGAACACTCCACAAATCTGGCTGTCGCCTGATGATGCTCGTTGTAATCACTCGCGAAACATCGTACTCGAATTGTAGATGTTCTGGGTTTACTCTCGAACACACTGCTGTGCTGTACAAGTAACGATTTGGAATGTTTTGTTTAAGTCAAAAACCTTACTAAGTGGCTGTGTCGGGTGGTGGCGGGTTTTAACAACAACTTTATATTCACACGATCTAACCGAAAAAAAACAAAAAACTCTATTACGGATGATATTGGTCACGAAAGCCTATGTGTTAAACTGACTCACGTGGTATTTTGCACACTGCATTTTAAATGAGCCGTTGCATATATATACGAAGTACCTTAAGGCTAGCGCATCGGCAACTGCGGGTTTCAAGGGACCGCAAGGAATTATTTAAATGTTATTGCACGTTAACTGGGAGGAAAATGTTTTAAACATTTTGCGCTCACAGCCAAAATGGTTCATGACTTCAAAGACATATTTAAATTATTCTCAATTATTCCAAAACGTTCCAAGGGAATCTGTGCAAAATTATAAAAAAAATTTGACTAAACATCAGCTGACAATGCGTGACAAAACATTGACTTGAAATCGATGACTTGCAATCAATGAGAATCAATAGGAAGCTATTTAGAATCTTGCTGAACTCTGAATATCAGGGATAAGTCATGCACCTCAGCCAGAGGCGGGGGGGGGGGGGGAGAGAAAGACCTGACAGGTTTCAACGGATGTAGATTCAGCGAGGCCAGCCAAGAGGCACAAGAGGCAATCCACCGTTAAGCAAACTCGAGCAAAAACCCGGAGGGGTGGCGGTCAATACGGGAGTGGGGGTGGTCACACGTGCACATGTGGCAAAGGACGGAGATTAGAACATGAATAAGTAAGTCGCGTTCAAACGGTTAGGGTGACGCAAGCGATCAGGTTGGGGAAACTCGAGCAGCCCGCTAAAGGTTGAGGGTGCCTGTCAAAAGCTTGGGACAAGTGGAGAGATTCTTCAAGGCATCGACGGGGCATTGGGACCGTCACGTGCCTTTGCGTCTCGTTCGGTGGCGTTTCAATGCTGCAGCCTTGTTAGTGGAGGGTGGGGGCAAACAAGTTGGATAAGTGGCAATTTGCCCCAGGCTTCACACAATAGAGGGCCCCACAGCCAGGTCTCGTGTCACGAATTAATAAGGGGGGGGGGGGGGGTCCCTAAGTGGCATTCGGCCCCGGGCCTCCATCCCTGAGCCTCCGGGAAGCTCTGGGCACGCTCCGCTTGTCAGCGACTTCCTTACTTGGTTGGACACCATTAAGCCTGATAATGAATTCCCATAGATGGTAAGAAGCCTAAGGACCCCACGTTGGACAGGGAGAAGAATATTGAATGGAGCGGTTTCTGCCATAGGTCACCCTGCCACCGCGCCGTGATTGATGAAAGTGACGTGCGCCGTGCACGCGATGCGGTGTGGGCCGGAGAAAGGCGAGCGCGAGGCATCCGCGCAACGCATCTGTATACACGGCACAGTGGCAACAAATGAACCACAATGCCTTGCTGATCTCTCGTCAAGGAGCGTAAGTCATCGTCGCGTGAAACCCGGTCATCCTCGCAGCAGCTGCAGCTTTCGGCTAACCGTCGAACAAAGGTCATTTACCGCATCGCGCGATTTCAAGATGCGCTTCTGTGAACGTCTGGAACGCTCTTCATTCCGATATTAGGAAGCCACCGGAGTTATGCACTTTTAAATCTAGTTTGAAAACGAATTTCTTTAGAATTGCTTTTAGTGTTTTAGTTTGTTTCCCTTCCCACGCACCTCCGACTAGCACGGTCGGCTACGTATGGCGCGAAAGAAGTTCAGAATACACAGGTATACGTAACACTTGTGCCGACACACAGCAAGAAGGCCGAGTTTGATTCCCAGCTCAGGAACCCTTCTGTGTGTATGAGGCTCCGCATGGCTCTCCTATCGGTTCTACGTTTTTCCGCGCATAGCTAGAAAAAACATACAACGTACATACGTGTGCTGGACTTCTTTTGCGCCGTACGTAGCCAAACCGTGCTAGTGGAAGGTGCGGGGGAAGGGCGGCAAACTAAAAACGAAAAAGCAGTTCTAGAGAATTTATTTTTCAATCCTAACTGTAACATCCCAATGCTGAAAAATGACCTGCAAATTACTCAATTGGGATTACACATTGCAACATGAAATATTCCCAATCAGGGGGCAATCGTATTTAATGGGTTCAGAGGCGGCAATGAAAGCTGCGTTACACGCACGATCTTTTAAACTCTCAAATAATAGCGCCGGGGGTAAAACATTCGTGTTTCGTGTGGATAAGCATGTACCGATTATAATTATAGAAGTTAAATCAATGGTAGGGGTAAGGGGGTGTCGGGGGCAATGAGAGACGGTGGCGAGGCTAGCGCCGGTTCATTGCACATGCCGGCGTGTGTATCACAAACATGTGTAAAACAAAAATCCATAGAGTCGCCCAATAAATCATCATTAGCAGCAGCAGCAGAAGCATTTGCCTACCCGCCCCTGGGTGTAAATATGGTCGTGGCTGTGCTGTAAAGTTCTACGGTGTTGTACCACGTGATATTCAGCACGGTGTCCAACGTTTCGCTCCCAGCATGTGCAGCAAAGCCTCGGGCATGATTTTACTGTCCAGTGAACGCATTTAAAACATATGCAAAGAAAAACGCATACCTTTTTTTTAACCCTTCCAATACATTTTTCTTTCCACTTTTATTCCAATACACAGAAATTATTGGAAGAGATTTGGACACCTGGAGATGCGTGTGACTCGAGTGGTGTTTGTGAACTGCACTTGTGGAATGTGGGCACGAGAATGAATGGAGCCAGCCACGTGGCTTGGTGGTAGAGCGAAGCGGCTCGCAAAACACGAAGGTGGAAAGTACAAACCCTGGTTGGGGGTCTCACTCAACCCATCGTTCTCCCGAGGTGGACGAAGCGGGTGCCACTTTGTGGCGTCGGTCAACTGGGGTTGTCCCATGGACAGACTCGCCTCTAGCATAGGAATGGGGAATTTGCACCACTGGCTCAGGACCGTAAACGGGAGATGAGCATCGCCTCAATGATGAATTTGAGAGCAAGAAGTCTCCTCTTCTTGGTTCTTTCGTTGTGGCCGAAACGTCGTGAGAATTATTTTATTATGTTTTGTTTTTTATTATTTTTATTGTTTCCATTCTACGTGACTTTACCGAAAGAACCAAGAAGATGAATCCCTGCAGTCACGAAAGCTTTAAATCGACAGAAGTCTCCTGTCGACGTATGCGGGGGCTGACATACGTGGGGCAATATCCTACGAGGGTCAAGCTGGAGATGTGATGAAGAAGATCCTGCAGAGTGAAAAAGTATCGGGGGAAGAGGAAGGGAACGAATCAGCTGGTGGGACAATGTCAGCCGTTGTACGAAACTCTCTCCGTGAGAAATGCTGAACTGTACGATTTTATTTACCAGTTCAAGCCCACTGAGCTATTCGCTATTTTTCAGTGGTGACCTGGCCACACATGGTAGCTCATCGAAGTGGCTTATATCATCATCATCATCGACTTGTGGGAATTCATAGGAGCAGCCAATGTGGAGGGCAAAAACTGGAGGAACCGGGAGAACAATCAAAGTGACCACCACAGGAAGAGCATGCCAACTCCAAATATACAAAAGGCATTGTCAGGTTCGAACCCACGATCTCCTGCTAACCAGGCGAGGGAGATAACATTTCCTCACCACCGCGGCGCCCCTGAAGATCACGAAAGACAATAATAATAGTTAAATTTATAACGCGGGCAAATTTGCGGACGTAACCGCCGCAACTCAGAGACACGGAGCCAAGCTCAGAGTCGCTCGAAAGCACGTGGTTGTAGAGGTGAGTTTTTAAGTCTCTCTTGAAGGAGGCGATTGAGGTGATGCTGCGAATGTGCAGAGGGGTGATGGCGTTCCAGACTGTTGGGGCTGCCACCGAGAAGCGGCGCATAGACGTGACCATCCTGGATCTTGGTATCAAGAGGAGGTCGTGAGTCGCGCTGCGCAGGCATCTGCCGTGTGCTGAGTTGTCAATAATGAAGAAATGTAAACCTTTCGTCATGGACATCAACCCACGGTTATGAAGATAGTTGTGGGTTCGTCTTTTCAACGTGACATTGCCTTGTTATTTACAAGAACATCACCATTTTGTTTTGAACATTCGATTATCATTTTCAATTTAACTTGCATTGTTACATTTTTGTTTAATTTTATTTTACTCTCGTTTATTTTATTTCGCATTTTAAGTGGAATTTCTGCTCTTTTTTTAATTTAAATGTGACCTTTCACTCAATTAGCTGTGCTTTCAACAATTGTTGTAAATTATAACCGGTAATGTTTGTGTTTGATTAACTCAGTCTCTCGCTTGAAAGATAAACTTTTAGTTTTGATGAGCTCACACCTGGTTTAAATTATTTACATTTATAAATCATGAATATTTAGACCATACTTTTATTATCATTTATTAACGGTACCCTTCCAGGGAGTACACACACAGCATCATAAGTGGCCACCAATTGAAAGCTCTTTTTTCAATCCATGTCAGACAGGGTGAATGGGTGTGATGAAAAAACAAAAGCTAATTAATTCCTGAAAGTACAGCCCTTATGGAAACATTACAGGTACCAACATTTCTCGCGACTATTGACATTAGCAGCGATTGAATAACTTGAGCCAAAAAAAAAACATTTCACGTACAAGGGCGTTCCAAATTGGATGAAATCCTAATTGAGCAATGTGGAGTGCAATGACGACAAAAACGCGTGTTGCAGCGAGTGGCAGCCGCTGGCAGCTTTGCGGGCATGGCGAGGCTCTCGTGTTCCCGTGTTGTCGCGTCCGCGACAAACACCATTCTTTTTCTTCTTGGTTCTCTCGGTAAAGACACGTAGAAGGGAAATAATAAAATAATAAAAATAAAACATAATAAAATAATTCTCACGACGTTTCGGCCACAACGCAAGCAGCCGTCCTCAGGTGAAGACCAGGTCTGTCGGGAAGACAGCGTCTGAATGAAACACCACCAGGCTTGGCAGCGTATATTTAAGCTGGGTTGGAGGGGGAAGAGCGCCTTGACAAATGCATTTGCATATCAAGAGGAATTTAGCATATTTATGGGAAATGCAGATATGGGATTAGTCACTACTTGTGGAATGCGTAGGAGGTGGGCGGGGGGTTTCAAAGTCATATTATGCCCGTGCATTATGCAGGATTAGCAGCATCAAAGGGAGAGAGTAGGGTTAGCATTAATAAAGGCAAGGAATGTTAATAGTATGGAGCTGCAGCACCATTCTGCGATGGAGCCCTTGGCAGCAGATCTCCATCTCCCCGGAAAAAGGCAAAGTGAGGTGTCGGTGGGAATATCGGGCTGTCAGCTCCCTTGCCATTGCTCCAAACTGAACCAATAAGAATGTACTATCGCACCTTTTTTGTTTGTCCGATGTCGAGTTGCAAAAGAACAAAAAACATCTCCACGCTCACTTAAAGTTTTTGTTACTTTTTTTTAAAGCAGCTGGTTCAGCCGTGTGGCTGTATATAAGCTTCATCATCCTCAGCCATGATCGATCCACTCCTGGATGGTCTCCCAAAGTCCGCGATGTAACAATCCACCGAGCAACCGTACACGAGTCGATTTCGACGCTCCATCTCCTCGGTGGATGTAAACCCTCAGGGGCGTTCGACTCCGTGGCTGCCACTCCGTCTACTTTTCTTTGACCGTCGGCCATCCTATCGTCCCTTCGAAAAACGTGTCCCGTCAAAGCCCCCTCACTTTTCTTCACAGTCTTAATCAAGTCCTGTGTGTGACCTCTAATCCACGTGTCCCTCTTCCTGTCCGTCAATCTAATTCCAGCCGTGCATCTCTCCACGCTTTTGTGCACTTTCAAGTTTATCTCGCATTTTTCACAAACGAACGTGTTTCTGAGCCACATCGGGCAGCAGGTAGTTCCTACGCCGAATAAAAACTTTCTTCTTGAGGAACACTGCTACGTTACTTCTCATTATCAGGTTCAGATCTTCAAACGCGCACCTCTTTCCCATTATTTTGATCCCCGTCTGTCATCTTCAACAGCTGTTCCAGGTACACGCACTGCTGCGCTTTCCAATTTGTGTCTCCATGGCTGACATCTCCAATTGTTTAGCACGCGACCTATGCACCGCTCGCGTTTATTGCCCGGCCCAACTTCTCAGCCTTCGTGGCCGACTTCTTCCAGATGAGCCTTCGGTTCATTTCCATCAGATGCTACGATGGCCGTGTCGTCAAAAGAAATCCGAGACGGTTCGTTTTCTACGCGATTCATATGTATGCCTTAGTTTCTCAAACCCACGTATCAAAATTAATCAACAAATCCATCGGCTTCATTGGCTCCTCATCCGAGGTAGGGGGCGACGCTCAGCAACAACATGAACAGAGATTGTCTACAGACTACAAATGCACGCTTTTATAAAAAAAAGTGGCAACAAAACATCTGGAAGAGTAGGCCAAATACAATCTAAATGGGTTTTCTAGAGCTCTTTCAAGTGCAGTCTCTACTCTGCAGGCAATTTCAAGCAATAACCAAGCTGCACCCATACCTACCTTTTTAAACTATAAACGATGTTTTTATTTGACCAGGTAAGGCCCCCCGAGCTATGTAGCTCAACGAAGTGGCTTATCATCACGTGTGTACATTTATAGCAGCCAAATACCCTCAACGCACGTCTCTAAATGTGGAGGAGAAAATACCGGAGGACCCGGAGAAAAATCTACGCAACCACAGGAAGAACATGCGCACACTCCACATATACAGGCGTCAGCGTCGGGATAGAACCCAGGACCTCCTGTATACCAGGCGAGGTAGTTAACATCTCGCCATCGTGGCGCCCATTAAATGGGGGCCACCAGACATCTGGACCACCCTGAACAGTACATTTAAATAAATTCAGATTCATTTCTGGTGAACGACAAAGCGAATTAAAAGTTTAATTGTTATACACGTTTGTCTCGAGCAATGGACTGTGCTCGCTTGATGAGCAACCCCCATGGTCAATCCACTGCTGGATAAAAGGCCACATGTGCACGAGATGACATCATGGCCCCTTAACGGATGGAGGATATTTAGGAATGCTATAGATGCGGTTAATCATATATCTTGCTCTACCTCTCCTCTTTCAGAAGTCCAAATGCTGTGTGAATATTCGAGAAGCATCTATTGACAATTTGCCAGGACAGTGTCGGCACCAATTACATTAAAGTAATTGGTGCATTGCTAAAATTGCACTCACATCAATTTGCGTGCCTGAACGTAACCGTGAACATCCGCGATTCAAATAAATGGCTCACGTGCTTATGCTGTGTGGGTTTGACATGCGCGATTTAATCGTGGTTTCAGGTCGTGCCATAATTTTACCCAATTAACCCCACCAGTTTCTATTTTTCTCGAGGGCAAAGCAACTGCTCTCAGCTGGGAACGGCGCACTTTAGAAAGCAATTGAGAATTCTGCGTTGAGCGTTTCTAACATTACCGGGTCACGGCGGCAGAGGTAAACTCGCAGCATTAACACAAAACGTGAGTTGCCTCAGTAGTTGCTGGTTTCATGCCCGATGCAATGCGAAGGCACTTTCAGTGGTGCAGAACCTGCCGATGACTCAAGTCGCAATGAGGCAACTCATTCTCCCGCTTACTCCTAGCAAGCAAATGCGTTGCCGAGCTCATCGCCGGCTCCGTTTTCAAATTCCGATTATTCCACGTGACTCGAGGGCGATGGTCGACACACGAGAAGAGTCACCGGGGCGATCGCTTGGAGAAGACAATCGCAACGGGACGGCGCGACGAAACAGAACGGAACAAAACCAACGAGCAACGGCGAAGACTTGCACTCCGTGGCCGTGGGGCCGGGGAACTGTTCGGTTAAATTGGGAAGGAAAAAAAATAAAGTAAGCGGTGGGGGTGTCAGGAATAAAGACGTCACTCGCCCCGCTGAGCTGAAAATGTGGAGAGGCTGGCAAGGCCAAGCAGTGTCACCTTGTCACTGAGAGAAATGAGGCTTTGAGCGTCGGGCCTGCCCAGACAACTAACATCTTGAGCAAGTCTGCCGTGATGCACAAACAGCCCGTGGCGGTGCGCATATCGCGCGGAAGCATTTCGGTAAAACCTGGGACCAACGAGTATCACTCACAGCCAGCCATTAGTTTCAATCTCCCACCGTTACCATTCCATTAACTTACACGCCGTATCGCTCCCGCGTCTCATCTCCGCATCAGCCCTTGAAGATAAGGAAGCAAAAAGCAAAGCAATTATTTTTTAAATTAACGCTTTGCAACTTAAGGTTGTGAAGCGTGAATGCGTTTTCTTAACTCGCTCGCAACCGAAGCTTTTTCTCTCCTGATGTTTCTCGCCAGGCATTACTTCTCCCCCTTGTCGCGTGATGATATGCAGCAGCCTCTGCAATTGGCTGTTCAGATCATGCGATCGTCGTCACAATACCTATCCCCCCCCGACTTCATATCTGATCTTGTTTACATTCCTTCCACCAATCTTTACATCATGTTCAGCAATCACCAATTTCATGATCAATTTCTCCACACAAATCAAACCATCCGGATAAAATAAACGCAAACACCGCCTGCCCGACCCCCTTTCTGACAACTGACCCAGCCACAGACTTTTCCCTTTCATCTGTACTATTGCAACTTGGTCCAACTGCAGATTTCGCAAGAATCGTAGGTTTGAAGTAGATTTCACTGCATAGGAAAAGATCGGTCTTCTCCTTCTTCCCCCTCCTGTCAACTTTTCCCACTTTGGAATAAATGGGTGTTGAGATCGAAACATTTAAATGGGGTGATGTCGCTTTAAAGGTGTCCAGCGACATGCGCAAAAAAATCAGCAACCAAATGAACATTCGCTTCATCATACTTCTAGAATAAATTAGCCTTCTTTACAAGGACACACAACTCAATATTTTAGACCGCACAAGTGTGCACACGTGCATTTAAAATATCCTCCGCGCGGCCGTGCGTCGGACAGGAAGATGAAGATTTTATTATTCTGCAACAGAGCATGCTATTCCCAGCTTTACAAACTGCCTCCGCAGATGACGAGCAGCCAAAGTGACAGGTTTATTTCTGCGTGCAGAAATGTGTGCATGCTGACAGGGATTGAAATAGCCATGCAATCTGTCGGACAAGGATAAAAGCTGACGATCAATTGGCAGCGCAAGGGCAGAGGCACTGCGACACGGGGAAAAGCACCCAGGGTAATTTTGTTCAGGTAATTATGCGAGTAATTCGACGCTGACGAATAGAAAAGACTCGGGGCAATCATGCAAATGCGACAACTTTGGGACGTCCAAAATTGAGGATCCACAGAATGAGACGAGTCGCGTATTAAGCAGACGATCATCACGACGCCCATCACCTGTTGCCGACTGGGCTCAGTACTTTTACGTCTTACATGCGATGGTTCCGAGCTGCCGTGGTGCGACGGTTAATACTGGACTTGCAATCGAGAGGTCGCCGGTTCTATTAAATCTTTCCTACACGGAAGGTGAAACAACGGTGCCAGGTTTCTTAAAACGCCGCCCCCCCCCCCAACGCCTCTCGTCCACCCAGCAGTATAAATGGGTACAAGCAAATTTGGTTGAACGGCAAAAGCTCGCGTAGCGATGGGGTAAAGTGTCGGTGATGTCACCTCTTCCAGGACCTCCGGTCAGTGCGGAAGAGTTGACCAAATATGAGACGGGACAAAGGATGGTGGGAGACGTTGAGGGGGGTGTGGGGGTGAACTGTTCCATGGTTTGTAATAACAGTGTCCTGATCAGACCGTGGAGGACATTGTGAACCACTGCGAACTTCGGACACATTCAGCGAAGGCAATAAAGACTTCCATTCTGCTTCCACCCCCCCCCCCCCACACTGAGGTTGTGCTTTGGATACAAGACCTGGATATGAGTTGCGATATAAAGCCATAACTGGGCAGGGTGGCTCAGTGGTTGAGCCAGCGGCTCACAAATGGAAGGGTCTGAGTTCTAATCTGGGTTTGGGGGTTGCCTCAGCCCATCGTTCCTGTGTGGTCGATAAAATAGGTACCACTTTGTGGTCGGGGTTAGCAGTGGTTGTCTTGTTCAGAAACGCAGCCACTGTCGGAGCACTGGCTCAGAGCTGGGATGAGTTTCGTCTCAGTGTATATATTTGACATTTTTTATACATGTCAGTATGCATGTTAAACTTCTATCGCACCTTACGTAACCAACCGTGCTAATCGGAGGTGCAAGTACAAAGACACATGGAATAAGAAGGAAACGTTAATGACTGTATGGGCATTGAGGTCACTGCTAACACGTGTCCATAGTTGGGATATTTTAATGGGCAGTGCGTTGGGTATGGTAATTGCCATGTAAAAAATGAGCGTTGTTCCAATGAAAATCCAGGCCATAGGGGCCTTAACAAGCAGTTCTAATTTTAACGGCTCTCACTCCAACCCTTCCGAGACGTCCCGTAAATAGAGAAGATTTCGCACCACATAAAAAAAAATATTAAAACCACCGTTGAAATTTGCATCAGCATTCACGTCAGTGTCCGAATTTAAACATACAGCAGTGTACGAAAAAACTACGGCCTTGCTGCAAACCAGGCCGGCGCCCCCCCCCCATGTAAAATGACCGCTGATGAGGCGGTCACTTTACATTGACAACACGGCATCTGTGACGATTTTCCGAGAGCCCCAGTCGCTCAGCGCGTTCAGGCTGCTGCTAGAAAGCCGTGCCACCTTTGCCAGCAACGTTTCTTAACCGGAGTAAGTTCCGGCAAACGCGCGGAGCCCGAGTCTGAGGAGCTTGCCAAGCGCGTAGCCAGGCCGTTCGTGAACGAGCCCCTGGGCCTCCCGTGCTCTCCGGAGTCTGAAAGCTCACGACGACGGCACGAGGGTCAAAGGCATCTCACTAATGGTCCGGCTTAAGTGCCTTCAGTCAAACATTCCTTGTGTTATTCATGCCTACTTAACAATAAATCAAGCGCTCTTTAACCTTGACGCTGCGATGTGTTAAAACTCCCGGAAAAAAAACCGATTATAGCCCACTACGTATCAACTCGTTTTGCTCAGGGAGTTGTTCATTTAAATCAACTAAAGAAAAGTTGTTGGTTAGCTGTGATTTAGAACCTCGTCTCGAATAACCGTTACAGTTCATGGACAGTTATCGTGGGCTGGACCGCTTTCGCCACGTACTTCACGAGTCGAATTAAACAATGTTTATAGCTAACGATTCAATCTATCAGTTTAGAAGTGTGTAAGTCATGGGGGGCGGGGTGACTATACCCGGTGATCGGTTTAGAGATACCCCACAAATAACATATAGAGGAGGGGGGGGGGGTAGAATGTATAGGAAAAACATTTCATCTCAATGCCTCTCTGCATGTCTCCCACAAATCCCAATACACGCAATGCATTTTTTAACACTCTCCCCTTGACAAGACACAGAGCCGTCACTTTCACAATGCTCAATAACCCCTTGAGAAGAGGGTCATTAGAAATCAGTGGGGTGTTTATAAATGGATCGCCTCCGTACCTTAACACGCTGCTACTCAGCGCGGGTAGGTGAGGTAGATTGCCAGCCGGGGGGGGGTTAGGGCCTGGACTAGTTGAGTTATCACTCGCCGCTGATGTTAGCAGTGGTTGAGAATGAAACGGAGGTCGTCGGTTTTTCTCGGAGCGCTAGTGCAATAACCACCCGCGTCCACTCCTCCACCGTCCCCCGCTCAAATACTTGGTATAAATATCGCTCTTTGTAGCTTTTTTTTTCTCTCCCCCTCGGAGCAAATGTTTTCTTCCGTAAGATGTGATGAGCGTGCGCCGCTGAATAAACCATTGCGGTGATGTTTTCCTGTCAAGGTGTCAACCACACCCAGGGTGGTTATAAACTCAACCCTTTTCACACAGGATTTTGGATTAAAGCTTATTTTTACATATTTTGTGTACTCACATGCACTTCTGAAAGATTTCACGCCTGATGATGATTGCTTGTGTTGCAATCCCTTCTACGTGACTTTACCGTAAGAACTAAGAATATGAATCCCTGCAGTCGCGAAAGCTTTAAATCGAAAAATTAACACTTATTTTATTTGTTGCCCAATGCAAACGGGGAATTCTTTTAAATTACGACATTTACTGTCTATGCGTATTTTGAAGTGTAATTAAGTTAACTGCAATTGAATTAGTACCAGGTATCATAATCAGGTTAATTAATACCAATTAAACATCGGCAAATATTAAACGGTTAAAAATTGTCTCCAATTATATAATTACGCTTTAACATAAACTGGGAACATAGGGATGAATCAGGGAGCACACACAAGTTCGCAGAGTATTGACTGTTAAGTAATAAGAATAATGAGAGAAAGGTAGGTTATATTTCTTGGACATGTAATGAGAACACAAGAGACTGAAAATGTAATGTCTTGACTGGGTAAATTATAGGTACGAGAAGCCTGGGAAAACCGCAAATTAAATCACAATTTGAGCAATTGGATGCTACTGGGAGACTAATGCGAAGTTCTTGAGCAAATATCATCGGCAGAGATAAATGGAAGGGAGGCCATGATCGCCAAACATTTTTTGAGATAGCATGTGGCGCACACACAGACAGAGAGATTGACTGAAGAAAAGTGGGTTTGGGTGGGACACAGGGCGAGAGGGGACGATGATCAACACAAATGATGAAGCGGTGGTCGATAGAAAACGCCCAGGAAGATGTCCACCGTGAAGATGGAATGATAAAATCGGCTCACGTGCAGGATGGATATGGATTGTTGCATAGCAAGGCCGTGAGAAATGGTGATGGCTGAAGATGACCCTCATCAAGATGTGGACAGATCATGGCCGATGACGATAATGACGATGACAATTGTGGCAAGATTAAGTGCTTGCGTTGAAGTTACCAACTAAACCACAAGTAACTAAGTTACAAGTATGCACAAAATCCTGGTCTTAAGATAAACAAAAATACGCTTACTCAGTAACCGAACACTGGAATTTTGTAACAGAAGCAATACATTTACCATAACGTAAACATCTAATATTACAAAATTACGTTTATAATTTACAAATATTCAACTGTAATACATTCCGTAGATCCACTCACAACACTCACACCAAATGCACACACGTGACTATAAAATAATAACAATAGCACGTCTGTAAATTTTGATTTGAAGCTTTTGTGACTGCAGGGATTCATATTCTTGGTTATTTCAGTAAAGTCACGTAGAAGGGAAATAATAAAATAATATAAATATAAAACAATAAAAATTCTCACGACGGTTCGACTGCAACACAAGCAATCATCATGTGGATTTCACACCTGATGATGATTGCTTGTGTTGCAGTCGAAACGTCGTGAGAAATTTTTTTTTTTAATATTTATATTATTTTATTATTTCCCTTCTACGTGACTTTACCGAAAGAACCAAGAATATAATAGCAAGTCTGTAAAATTAAACACATGCGTATGCTATGTGACAATATTTATCACGTATGTTGATCTTCTTTCGCACCGTACGTAGCCAACCGCGCTAATCGCAGGTGCGGGGGCAGGACGGCAATAGATGTGGATGTTGTGATCAATCCTTGAGACAGTGAATATATTGGATCGGCACAGCACCATACAGGGTATGACTCACACCACCAGAACAAATTAAAAGAGCAGCACGTCCTGTAAGCCTTTTGAATTTGGCAGTCTAAGGCCGTGTGCCCGGTATAGTATGCGAGAGTCCAACGTTCATCGGAATGAATCTCCAAAGGCCATTCGTAATCGCGGGACACATTTCTTGAATTCAATTGTGGTGTGCAAAGCAAGGTTATTAGTGTGAGTTAGTGGGCATGCAAAGGCAACCTTTAAACTGCCGAGGGTCAGGCAAGGTTAAAATTCATGCAGCGGTGCAAGTTGCACCGACGCCGGAAGACACGCCGGCACAGAGAACATGGCTTATACCTGGTGCTCGGGACAGCAAATCCATTTGATGAATGTTGGTCCATGCTCTCCAATCAATGTTGGAAGCCTCATTTTAAAACCCGCCGCGTTCCCCAAACCAAACGGTGGCAACTCCGCCGTAGACGTCACGTTGCCGAGGCATTCAGACTTCATCTTCTTGGTTCTTTCGGTAAAGTCACGTAGAAGGAAAATAATAAAATAATAAAAATAAAACATAATAAAATAATTATCACGACGTTTCGGCCACAACGCAAGCAGCCGTCCACCTGAGGACCACCTGAGGACGGCTGCTTGCGTTGTGGCCGAAAGGTCGTGAGAATTATTTTATTATGTTTTATTTTCATTATTTTATTATTTTCCTTCTACGTGACTTTACTGAAAGAACCAAGAAAGATGAATCCCTGCAGTCACGAAAGCTTTAAATCGAAACATTCAGACTTCAGCAAAACGTGTCGTCTTGTTGCGATACAAGTTGCCCGCGGCAAATTTACGCCCGTCGCAAATGTCTGCAACTCTTTGACTACTCTGCCATCGTTTTTTTCCGCGGTTGTGAAGTACAGCTCAGAGTTTAGATACAGAAGAAGCTCCCAAGCAAGTGGAGCGAACACGTCGGAAAATCGTGCCGAACGAGACGTGGCACGACCCGAAAAAAGCATCGCGCAAGTGAAAGAATATTTCCACGTTGCCGGTACATCAATTACTGTAACATTGTTTGTGAATTTGTCTCTACCGTGTGGAATGAAAGTCGGGGTGCATGGTGAAGACCCACACACGTGCAAGCGGAGGACTCTCCAACTCTACATCGAGGCAAAGCTCTGCTACAATGTGGATGGAGTAGGCAGCATCCTTTAACTTAGTCATCGAATTTGTCCAGTAGGTCACAGCCTTTTAAAGTTTTAGTCTTGTCTCTGGATTCATGTCATTCTCTTAGTTTTAGTAGTACGTATGTACATATTATGTATGTATGTTGAACTTCTCTCGCACCGGAAGTGGCCAAAATTGTTAATCGGAAGTGTGGGGGAAGAACAACAAACTAAACACAAAAAGCAGTTCTAAAATCAGCCACTTAGTCAAACATGCCGACTTATTCAATATTGGCGTGAGGGGTAGGCAATTGCCTTTCCCCTGAATATTAGCCACGTGACCTCGGTAGATTATTTTACACATACTCGACAGCCAATTGCCATTTTTGGTTTTCCTCAATGCAGTCTCTCCAACGACGTTACTACATTATTCTGCATTTCCTTTCGACTCGTAAATTTTGTCTCGTCGAGCTCGGTCGCGCTTAGGTCTCTGGCGTGTCGCTCGCAGTTTCGTCCGCTCACCGTTGACGGAAACCCGTTCGAGAAAAAAAAACTCCCCGGTTGACGAACGCACTTTCGTCGTCAATTCCGTTGACGAAATGAACGCTGCCGTATCGAGTGAAAGGCTGGACGTACTCTGCGGAGCTTGTCCAGGATCTGGGGGTGCGTCAGGCCGTTCAGCGTCCCCACGATGGACATGAAGCCCACCAGGAAGGGCGGTGCAAAAGCTCCCTGCGGGCGAGAATTGAAAAAAAGGTAAAGTCGCAGCCCTGCAATTTCTTGTTCGTGTCGCTGCTGGCAGGAGGGCCGCCAGTCGAGGCATCTTTAGAGCCCCTCGAGAGAGTATTTGGCATCCTCTTCCATAGAGGTGCGAGCACCCACGCTTTACTCCACTCCACAACAACTGTTGATCGACCAGAGGTCGCAAACAGGTTTTGATTCCTTACCCGTACCCGTACCCGGCCGCACCAGGGTCGCAAACGGGTACCCGTACCCGTACCCGGTCGGGTACGGGTACGGGTACCCATTCCCTACCCGTACCCTACCCGAAATGAGTGACAAACGGTTACTCACCAGTGACTCACGGCCTACCCGTACCCGTACCCGGCTGCACCAGGGTCGCAAACGGGTACCCGTACCCGTACCCGGCCGGGTAGCTGGGTATCGGGTAGGGTACGGGTATCGGATACCCGGTTGCGACATCTGTGATCGACTAACTGTGGTCTTTCCCAGATATTCTGCTGGGTTGGATGAAAGTCTCTTGCACCGTCGTGTGAACTGCCGTGGTTGGAGATTGAACCGGCGCGCTCTGGATTGCAGGTCCAGTGTGCTAACCATTACACCACCAATAATAAAAATAAAGTACCATGCTGTCTTGTGGCAGCGTCGGCACTAGTCAGCCATAGGACTTGATGCCGACTATTACGCCCCAGGCTTATTAAGTGCTCGTTAACAGCCCTTTCCTATGCAGGCTACAGAGCTGGATCAGGTTTTCTTCTTGCAGAGCGTTGCTGCTGTATGTGCTACACCCTGGAATGTGCCCGACCTTATTAAATCTTGAAAGCCAAGCAGGCCGAAGCCAGAATTGCGGTTAGATGGGCGACCACCATGCCTCGAGCAGGTTGTTACGTTGCGAGCGACAGTGGGCGGTGCAGAAAAAGCCGTACACGCACGTATATACACTCTTCACCTTCACAAACACGTACTGACCAGCGTTGTGTATACGGAGCGGTGGTTCGGTGATTGGAGGTGCTCATCTAGCAGTCGGATGGACGTGTATGAGCTAAACAGCATATTAACCAAACCACGAGAACCGTGTTACCTGGTCAAGCGCCATCTTCTTGAGGGCAACAGTCTTGGTGGTGCCAGGAACCAGCCGATCCAGCACCCGGTACCAGCCCCCAATCACAGGTCCCTGCGAGCAGTGCGCGTCGCACACGCACAAACACAACGAGCGACACAAACCCACACACGCATACACACAAAAGACGACGGAGGCTTGTTCAGCCCCAGAGACCACAAGGGAAAGGGCTACTACTGGCAAGCGCTTATGAAGGCGGGCTCCAGCAAGGCACATGAAGAGCAGTGTGTCCAACTTTGTCCTCCCTCGAGTGCTGACGTTTATATATAAACAGGTGCTCACTTAAGGCCGAGACGACGTTGCAAGCGAAGTGGAACGGGGGTGAGGTGCTCACGTAAAGCGAAGTCCGACCTCGGATGCGACGTCAATCTCTGTTAAATCTGCGACTGTGTACAAGTGGCGAGGGGGAAACAAAAAACCCCAAAGCCTTGCTAATATAATTCGATTTGCAGAAGCCGAAGAGGGGGGGGGGGAAATTAATTCCGGGGGGGGGGGGGGGTACAATCTCTCTTAGAAATTAAAAAAACCTATATTCGGGAGCTCCGAGGGAAGGCAAGGCTCTCACGCAGGGTAGGAAGTAGTTCACCTCCGCCTACTGTACATGCTACTATTGATATGGAAGGCTCACCTTGATTAACCCCGTCTCTTCTCGAGCGCTGAAGTATAATGATCCACGGGATGACGTGACTTAAGGACAATGATTGATTACGCCGAAGGATCTTCGACGTTACATCGGATCTGGTTCTCGTTTCTCTCCAGCCCAACATGCCAAAATGAATGTCATCGCTAGCTCGTTGAATACAATTATCGGTCTTGTCCACACTCCCTCGACCCCCTCACCCCAACCCAACTCGTCCCCAGAATTGCTTCTGGGGGTGAGTTCACCAACTTGTGGAATTCCTTCTGGGGACGGGTGACTTCTTTCTTCAAATCGGCATTGACTACACACACAGAAGAACTTCCTCTCCACCCCTTGATTTCCCTGTAGCCTTCCTTTTTTTTTACAGTTTACTCTTCAATCAGCTGCGTGCATTAAATAGGAAAAAACTGATTAAGACAGAAGCCCATACTATTGCATTCGTGCAACCTGAAATCGGATCTTGAGTCAATTTCTGCACTGCAGTATTTCCATATATTTACCCAAATATAAAGATCCCCCGTATAGCCTGCAATAGACTCTTGGGGTAAGTGCTGTTAGTGAGCCCCTCTGAAGGACCGCGCAGCACACAATAAGGTGGGTGGCCGGGAATCGAACTCGGGTCGCCGGATTTGTAGCGCGGCGCGCTAAGCGCTACACTACCGCTCTCTCCGCTTCATACACACACACACATTATTATTTATACAAATTTCAACAAGACAGAAGCCAAAACAACAGCGGTTTGATAATTGGACTCGTGCAAATCTCACCACAAACGCAAAGCCAATGAGCATCATTTTGGCCGTCCGTGCTCCATCGTGATTCGGGAGGCCCTTGCGCTCCACCACTTGCTGGGAGATTATGTCACCCACACCGACAAGGCTACCTGGTGTGGTCAGACGCACAAGCCATGATTAATGACAGATCAGATCGTTGCTCTTGCCCAAGGTCACAGTGTCAGGTTATTACAAGCCGCTATCACCTGACATATGGCCATGGGTTCTTCATTTCTTCATTACCCCAGGGGGTGAGGGGAGGTATTCTACAACTACGGAATTCAACTGAACCTAGTTTTATTTTCTTTCTACCCCATGCAGCGGGCAAGAGCCCTTTTGCCCGGTGCGCAGAGCGTTCTTATACAACACGGGGCTGGATATTGCTCTCTGCGATAAACAAGTCTGCCTTGTTTATGCCGTGAAATTGTACTGCGGCTTGGACTAAAACTTCCTCCACAGTGGCTTTTCATCCAGGGCTTTTGCGCTTAAAAATGAACATCGACTCTCGTGGTGAATATTGATGCGAGAGATTAATATTAAATCAAATTTCAGAAATATTACGTGAAAACAGCAAATTCAAATTCACAATGGGCTTTTCCTTTAGTGATACCGTGCGTCGTGAATTTGATTGACAGGCATTTAAAGCTGACAATTTATACAACGAAGTTATATTGTAGCACTTTAATATGAACGCAAACAGCCTGAGAGTGAAAATTATCTAAACATTTACGGACCCAATTGCATTAATTTAATCATAGTTTTGCTTCAAACGCAGCGTGGAGCCTTTAGCACACCCACGCACATAATGCCGTACCTGAATTCATCCTCACATTGAGACAAATCAGATCAAATCAATTTGTACTTAACTCGCAAAATCACAGCTCCCGCAGAAGTAAATGACACGTAATATGGGCAAAATATATAAAAATATACAATTAGACTAAATATGGATTTACCTAACATATGGCTGCTTATCTCAACTCTGCAAACAATGAATGCTAATGTGAAAAATGTGTCTCATGAATTTAGGGACTTCATAAGTAAGGGCTGATTACACTCAATTCCTGCCACAAAATGATGAATCAGAATTATAAATCTAAGTCTCAATTACAGCACAGGACATCAAAATGTAAAATTTAATATTTCATGATGAAATATGGAAAACCAATTAGCAAAAAGTTAACAACTTTGCATATCACTTTTATCTTTTTTCACATTTCAAAATGCTCTGTCTGTTTAAAAGGACATTTTTAGTCGCAGATATGAATATGAAATTCAATTACCGGCCATGTGTCTGAATGCCCTGGCATGACACAAAGCCTAGATTTCCACGGATTAAAGAGAACTTGCCACATTTGTCATTAATATTGGCTCTTAGCATAGACAACTCTACAGGGGCCCTCTACAGCTCCCTCTAGGAAGACACTGGAGCTATGCACTCTAAATCTGGATTGAAAACTAATTTCTTTATAACTACTTTTCGTGTTTAGTTTATTTTCCTATCCCAGCACCTCTGATTAGTACGCTTGGTTACGTATGGTGCAAAAGAAGTTGAACATGAATACAAAAGATATATATTGTACTAGGCTAACGTATCGAGCAATGGGCCTTATCCATTATTCTTCGCTCTGCAAAAGAAACACTGCCCAAAACGTTAACATTCGGGATGGAATGACGCATCGATTAAGTGATGCATATCCATTCTTAAGTTCATGATACATGAAGTGCACCGCCACTCGTCATTCACTGGAATGTTAAAAAAGAGAACCGATTTTTAAAATTGAATCCTGACAATTTGTGGAATGCCTAGAGGCGCGCAGGGTGAATTGTTCCACCGCAAAATAACCTGCAAAATATTTTAAAGTTATAATGACATGAATGATGATGCATTCAGTCGTTAATTAGAATATTTTTTGTTACATTTCAGGCCACAAGCTTATCATATCGTACATATGTTGGTACCAGCTGAGCTGGCCCTGGATGGCAAAAGGGGACAATGGTAGATTGTAAACAAAGCCCAGGTTTTTTTAAAAAACTTCGCGACCAGCTCGCAGACACGAAACAAAATTTGGCGTGACATTCAGAAAATGCGCAAGAATGTGACTGACGCCACTCACTGTGACACCCTGCGTGCATGCATGCATCACAAATGGCATGCCACTTTCGTTGCAGGGCAAATCGATAACCACTGCAGGGTATAGAGTCCATGCATTTGGAGTTTTTTGGAGCAAAGAACATGGTCTCTGCAAACGGCACGAAGGAGATTGAACTTCACGGCCTCGCAATCGTGGCATTTCGTTAGTTTCAACAACGCAAATAACAATGGGGTGGAGCGGTCGCGCAGCGTATTAGTGCTGTGAACCCGGTGACTTGGGTTCGATTCTTGGCCACGACTAACCAAGTGGCGAGTGAAAACCGGTCATTGGCTTCTTCCTCTTCACTAACCCGCACTGACCAGCGTGGAGAAGTATGATCAAACGCCCCCCCCCCCCACCCCCCCCCCCCCGTTGACTGACACAGCATGCGGAGGCTTTCATCCAGACAAGGGCTCTAAATTATTCTATAACTAACTAATGAACGGTGTAAGTGGCAATCACAAAAACTCAAGTATTAAAAAGTATACGATTTCTTCAAACACATTTGCATATATGTCCCATGTAAATAGAACTGATATGCATTCCAACTTGTTTAATTTTTCTGAAACTCTGAAAAGTTTATGAGTCATTAGCGCCATATGCTAGCAGTGCAATTATGCATTAATTAATGTTTACTTTAAAACTCACAACAAATGCATCTCATCGTGAATTTACAAATAGATGTTATTTATTTGTGTATGTTTTGTGGAATGGGTTTACATGACCCAGGCCACGATTGCAAATGTGACTATCCTCATTGTTTTCTTGAGTTGTCACCTGGCTCAACAACATAAACGTGACCCCTGCAGCCAATCGAGGCTGCTGCATTCACCACAATAAAAAAACAGAATTTATTCCCGAGTCGAATCGTGACCACAAATCACGACCATTCATGAAACCAGAAAGGAGGGGATCAGGGTGTGAATCATTACACGCCTCACTATGCGCACATACACAACTAGTAGTAATAGGTTTTTACCCTTTTAATTGGCAACAAAACTGACACCTTTATACAAGAGATCATGTCTGCATTAACCACAACCGCATGTGTAACGAAGACAACCGCAATTGTTGTGGTTAATGCAAACATGATCCCTTGTATAAAGGTGTCAGTTTTGTTGCCAGTTGAAAGGGTAAAAACCTATAACTATATCTTGCTACTGGCAAAGGTGGTCTCATAACATACACAACTAATACAGCTATATTTATAGAGTATATATATATACAAAGATCAAAGATCCCCCGTATAACCTTAACAGACTGTAGGGGTAAGTGCTGTTAGCGAGCACCTATGAAGGCCGGAACGGTACACGAGGGGGTGGGTGGCCAGCACCACGCCCGACCGCCTTTGTCTCCCCAGTGGCAATGTTTACACACCGCACCAGGTACTCATTTAAAGCTGAATCGACCTAGGGGAGGCCCAGGACCTGTTCAGATAATCGTCACCGGTGTTGGCCGTGTTCGGGAATCGAACCCGGGTCGCCAGGTTTGTAGCGCAGCGTGCTAACCGCTACACTACACTACACACACGCATGTGCACACATGTAAGTATATGTACATACAAGAATGCTTCGTCCATATGTTTATGGATACAGTAATGCTCAATAGTTCACAACGAGTATAATGTTATGAGATATTTCACTTCTGTAACGAAGACTCATCAATTATACTCCCCTTGCATTGTGGGCAAGGACAATGTAGGTTAATTCAGCACCTGGAGTTTTGTTCAGTGAATCATCAGCAAGAGGCAGAAAACCCACTTATCACATTTCATCATCATTTGTGGCCAAGCGCGGAAGTTCATCCTGCAGCAGCCACAACTCAGACATCAAGCGAGCGTGTGTATTGTTACAGGGCAAACTTTGCACGGCATTTTATTTTTCACAGAAAATTTTCAAAACCAGAGAAGCAGAAAGGAGATATACAAAGTGTGGTGGCTGAACGGCGGTGGGAAACAAAACAAATGAAATAGTTTTCACCGAAACATCTATGAATCTATTTTAACTCCACGCAACGGGAAAGTAAACCCCCCGCCCACCTCCTACGCATTTCACAAGTAGTGACTAAGCCCATATCTGCATTTCCCATAAATATGCTAAATTCCTCTTGATATGCAAATTCTTTTGTCAAGGCGCTCTTCCCCCTCCAACCGAGCTTAAATATACGCTCCAAGCTTGGTGGTGTTTTATTCAGACGCCGTCTTCCCGACAGACCTGTTCTTCACCTGAGGACGGCTGATTGCGTTGTGGCCGAAACGTCGTGAGAATTATTTTATTATGTTTTATTTGTATTATTTTATTATTTCCCTTCTACGTGACTTTACCGAAAGAACCAAGAAGAGAATAAAAAAAGTAAAACATGTCACAAACGTACGGGGTCAAGAGACAGTGGCTGTGGGGGTTAAAACGGATAAATCTCACTTATTAACAATTCCGCCGCTCCCTCCTTGCCTTGTGAGTCACTGGCGCGAGACGCCACGAGGGACGACGGAACAGGCAGGTGGAGGAGACAGATGGGGGTCAAGCCGGCAGCGCCCACTTGTTTAACGTGTCCTTATCCATTACGCACAAAGCCGATTTACAAGCGAAACCATTGCCCACTTCTTCAACCGCTGACATTTGTATGAGTTACGACGGCTGAATATTAATACGTCGGGCGCTCGGTTCCGCGGGACGGGGCCGCGTTTGCTGCTTGCGCAGGAGCGTCAAAGTGGAAACGTTCCCCCGAGGGGTAACGATGTCTCCCTCCCATACGTGTGTGCGCCGTACGAAACGTGAAATGTCACCGGGTCACCGACGGTCTGGCAAACAAAGCGCGGTGCGAACCCCCGAAGGCCACGGAGGGACGCAGCCCCTCCCGGCAGGCGAAGAGCGCGGAGGTCGTGACGAGCAATTCGTTTCGTCGGCTCCGGGAATCAATCTTCCCATTGGAGAGCTCATTAATCGATTTAGCGGTGCTTAATTGTCTCTAATTGTGCCTTAGGTACGCGTGTAGTAGTAAAAAAAAATAAAGACGCGTCAAGACACTTAGGTAAATGAAGTGATGAAACTGTTAGGGAAAAAAACACGTCATTACCTAACAGTTTATTTTAAAGTGCGTTTAGTGTAATAGTGGAAGCTATTATTGTAATAATTGTGGCTATGTTGGAGTGTCTAAATATTCTACTGTGATTTGTATGTCATTTTTTTCAGAAATCTGTGTACGTGTTGTACTTTTGTTATTAATAACTGGATAAAATACCCAGACTAAAAACATGTGACCCATTAATGTAATTACGTTACCCATTAGTTACAGCTACATGGTATTAAAAAACCGCCAAATAATGTACAGGCCTTGATTAATGCACAACTGAATGAAGGCTTGCACATGCTGTGTCTGACATGGAGGTTGTTAGACCATGCTTCAGCAGGCTGGTCAGTGTATGTTTGTAAAGGAAATGCAAAGACCAATTCATCAAGAACGGTACTTTACAGTTAACGTTAGCCATGGCTGGGAATCGAACTCGGTTCATCAGATCCATAGCGTAGTGAGTAAATCCTTGCAGCGCCCTTGGGGAGGGTTCCATTTTCATAGCTGTTTTAGGAACCGCATCTGAGATGGTTAGTCACACCCTGATGTGTACTCGAAACAAAATATTAAAAACTAATAAATGCACTTCGTCAAGAAGTTCCCAGCATGTGGAGTTATAAGACCGTCAGACAGGCATCTTTCCGCACATACCAGTAGAGTGATACAGCACGACCGTGAAAACCCACGTGATGGTACACAATGCACTTCATTAAAGCAACGTGCTCAGAGCTGATGAAGACGTAAACTTTGGCAAATATGCCAATTGATTTTTTTTTTTTTTTGAAAACTGGAATGCTGAAAGGCAATCTGGAGATTACATCCAGCAATTCGGCATCATCGGGTGTCAGCGAAAAACGGAGCTCTCGCATGTGAGAGAGAGAGATTGGCTTTCGCTTGCTATTCAACATTTCTCCAGTTTGCTGAAACAAGACGAATCAATTTGCGTATTTGCCCATGTGACAACGCTATTTGATTTGCTCTGTCGGGTGGTAGAGGCTAGTCATTAAAAAGTGACATTATACCTGTAAGATCTAACCCAAAATAAAAACGAATTATGAATAATAGTGGTTATGGAAGCTTACAATTAAAATGTAACCAAGTAGAAATATCTATTGAAAAATTGGCATCACGAGCACAATGTAAAATTACAGCACTGTTGTGCGCTTATCATTGTGCTATCGGCTGTAGATTGCTTTGACAAGAAAAACATTTCTGGAATAGGTGTATTTGAACGCCATGATAAACTACTGTATTAATGAACTACAAGCAGACAAGTCATAATTAACCCAGCACCCGATAAACACGCAACGTTGGCCCACCGCTGGTATGTGGTCGGAACCGTTGCACCAATGTTGGTCCATTGATAGACCAATGTCCCATGTTTAGTGCGAACATAAGAACTCAATGGCCACACACTAATATTCTTATATGAACATTGATTAGTTATGTTAGTTAATTGGGCAACATCTGTAACAACCATATTAGATATGAAACAGCACAGGACATTGCCAAAACTAATTCATAATATAAACCATGGTTTGCATCAAAAAATATATATATTACACATTTTCAGCCATTTGTGAATCCACTACTGAATGAAGGCCGCCACATGCTATGTCAGTTATGGAGGTTGTTTGACTCCACTGCACCACGTTGGTCAATGTGAAAAGGTAAAGGTGGGGTGACCAGGACCACTTGGACGTTAAGACTCGTCCGGGAATAAAACTCAGGTTATCAGGTTCGTTGCGCAGTGCACGAGCTACTAACACCACCACTCGCACACCTTCACGTTCGCCTAATTGCTTTTGCAAAACTTTGTAGGCACGCATGGGAACACATGAATGGAACCAGCCGGCAGGAAAAATTCATTCATAAAAACAGATGCCACATGTACCTGCTCGATGTGGTAATAAACCATTCCGCTCGCCATCAAAAGGAAATTGTTTCACTCTGGCATAGCACAAATGGTAGCAGCAGTAAAACAGGTGAGGATTTATGACCCCACTTGTGTGTGTGTGGCGCTATTACCAACTGCGCCAATTGCTCAGGATGGCCTACTCTGGGCACTAAATTGGGCAGAACAAAGAATATATGGATGGATCCATCAGCTTGATTTGTGTGTTGATCCGAATCGTGACACAACACACCGCATTAATGACACATTTCTGGATCATTGCAGTTATATCGCCAAATGTGTCCAGTTCAATAGATGTTTGTATGTATTTTGAAGCTTGGGTCAACACAACTTCAAGGTGCCTTTGCACATCCGCCCAACTATACTCGTTGAAGGTTTTAGTACAAACAGTGAGCGTTCCTTGCTCCACTGTTTTATTACGCACCTGAGCAAAAATAAACAATTGGGCACGGAACAATAATTATCACACATAACGCGTAGGCCTTCGCGACCAATACCATCCATAAGAGTTTTTTTTTGTGTTAGATCGCGTAAATATATGTGTCGTTAAACCTGCCACCACCCGACACAGCCAACTAGTAAGGGTTGTCGCGTAAACAGAACATGCCAATTCGTCACAAAAAAAAAAACTTCTTATGGATAATCACACATCTCATACAAAATCTTCAAGGAGCATAAAAGCACCATTGCTTGTGGTGAAAAAATTGGTTCACATTTGCAAAAGGTTTGGGCCACCAAGCCAGATCTACGAAGCATTACGCCTAATATCGGTGGCCCCAATGGAGACACAAAATAAAATTATCCAGAGATAGTTTCTTCTTAATTATTCACACATTTTTCAGATATGACGCATCATCTGCTGCGGTGGCAGAACATTCTGCGCATTTATTTGTAAGTAAGCATTCCTTAGTAGTGGTCTTCCAAAAGTGCTAGTTTCATGCTATCACCCACGGTTTTTAGCAGATAAAGGGAAGTGATGCACACATTGTGACAAATGCATCGTATTTTCCCACATTTATTCACAGATATCAGTAGTTATGTTGGTGGATAGGCACAAATAACAGGATCTGGCAAGTGCATACACCTCCATGTAAAAGCAGATAAGAAGTGTGTTTTTATCTCTCACTTCATTTAATTTTTACATTTTTTTCAGAAGCAAACGTTTGAAGTTTGTTTCTCAGAAATGCATTAAAAAAAGTAGAAGTGATTTACTGCTCAAATGAGCAGTGAGGTTTTACTTATCTCCCGTTTACAGCCCTAGGACAGTGATAAAGAAAAATCCACTATCTTACAGCAGGGGCGAGTCTCTCCATGGGACAACCACTGTTCACTCTCCCCACAAAGTGGTAGCAACTTTATCGACCCCTGGAGGGATGATTGGCTGAGTCAACCCTCCAACCAAGATTTGAAATTGCAACACTCCATTTGAGAGCTGCTCGCTCTTCTACCGCTGAGTAACCCAGTTGCAATGTCAATAAGTCAGGTGAAGACGGTGGGGGGGGGGCGTGATTAATTGACAGCTTACCGGCAGTAGTGATCTGGACCTTCCATGGATGTCTGACCATGAGGCCTTGATACCACCTCCACATGTAAGCCATGGCACCGACACTCGCCGGTACTTTTGTCGTCAAGCACCCTGGATGAGTGCACAAAGAACAGGCCGTGTTTATTCGTTCACATATACCACGTGTACATTTTGTTGGTCATGCATGAAAATACAAAACAACCAATTTATGAACGCTGTTAAAGTCTTTAATTAAAACATTTAGATTTTCAATACTGTTGCGGGAAGAGAAGTGGCACACTGCTTAATGCACTGCACTGTGAACCTGGTGACCCGAGTTTGATTTTCAGGCTCGGCTAAAGTCTGAACTACCCCTGGGGGGTACTCTTCATCCAACGAGCAATGACCACCATGGTCAAGAAAGGTAACACAACCGTCAAGACCAGCACAGTATAGGTAGATCATTATTCCAGCAGAGGTTGACATAAATGATGTTCTCATTCTGCAGCACATTGAAAATGTACATGTGGAGATTATACAATTCTTTTTTTACACGCTATTAAATGTCACTAGTCAATCTCCAATAAGATTATGGGATTAGATATCTGATAATAAATTATCCATGCCTGGAGATGTACTACATAGAGGAGGTGTGGTATAAAAATAAATGATGATAAAAAATATATGTTTATTCTATTAAATGTAATTTGAAGTTAAAATAGCAACTGCCTAATTAGTAACTCATAGTAAGATTACATAAGTGGGCAATTACCCTTCTTTAGACACATAAACTTGTAGTTTAACACGTAGGCTTTCGCAACCTTCATCATCCATAATAGTTTTTTTTTATTAAATCGCATAAATATATAAAAGTGTCAATAAACCCGCCACCACCTGACACAGCCAATTAGTAGAGGTTTGTCACGTAAACAGAACATGTCAATTCGTTACTTGTGTAGTGACATAAATTCGGTCACATAGCAGCATAGTGCTGGCTGCTGGCAGGGAAGGGGGTCTGCAGCTTACAGCAGCCCTGACTTGACAGCAGGTCACGTGATAGACCAGAGGGATGTAGGGCAAAGGTTACGGAAGGGGCACACCGAGAACCCGCTAGTAGGTTCCGGAAGGGGGCGTGACCGGGGGCGGAGCCAGGCCATGCTGACAGTATAAGAGGGCCCCTGGGAGAGGACCTCGGGGCTGTTGTTTTGAGTAGGCCTCGGCATGGTAAGGTAATTTACCCTTTTTACCAGGTAAAAGGGTAAAGGTGTCGACATAAAGGGTAGGGTAAAGGTAGGCTCGTTGCTTTTTACCTTTTACCTTACCTGCTAAAGGGTAAAAGGTAGGGTAGAGTGATTGTATTGTGGTAAGGTAAAAGGTAAGGTAAAGGTAGGCTCGTTGTTTTTACACTTTTACCTTACCTTGCCGAGGCCTAGTTTGGAGTGGGATTCCATTGTGCTGCTGGAGTCTTCACCACCGTCTCTGTATTCACCATCTCGGCGTCGCCAGTCAGGCAGTCTACCAGCTGTCCTGACTGGGAACTGTAGTTACCAAGTGTTATCTGTTAAGGCCGTCTTAATAAACAGAGTGCCTCCTACTCTTAGTGTCTCTGAGTCAGTCACTACACTAGTACAGCACACCGGTGTGTTGGAGAGCAAAGCCACAACATTTATAATCTGAGCACGACGTTTCACCAGTAGTTACAACTAGCTTCATCAGGCAACGGCCATATTTATGGAGAAATCCTCCCGTTTCGTTCCTTAGAGGGAGATGCGATGTCACTTGATGACGTCAAGAAGGGTACACAAGTGAAATCATCACATATCTCCCTCTAAGGAATGAAACGGGAGGATTTCTCCACAAATTTGGCTGCTGCCAGATGAAGCTAGTTGTAATTACTGCCGTAACGTTGTACTCAAGATTGTAAAAGTTGTGGCTTTGCTCTCCAACACACCGGTGTTCTACATTAGTAACAAATTGGCATGTTATCTTTACGTGACAAACCTTACTAATTGGCTGTGTCGGGTGGTGGCGGGTTTAACGACACTTTTATATTTATACGCGATCTAACCCAAGAAAGCTGTATTATGGAGTAAATATTTTCCATTGCACCAGTCAGCATTTCACAATGGGGTCCTTATATAACCCATGGTACAATACTGCCACCACAACATCCTCCAACACCCACTTGCAGATACGGACCCCACGTAGACTTGTGGTGGAGTGGTGCACACATTCCAAACGCTTTATATTATCAGTAAGCTCACCGAGCGCCTTATTCAACGTTCCACCTTATCTGTTTTCATGCCAGTCTACGTCTTGCAAAAAATTCTCATAGTGCAATATAATTTTCATTTCATAGCATAAATAAATGTATGTATGTTGAACTTTTGTCGTACCATACGTAGCCAACTGTGCCAACCGTAGGTGCGGGAAACAATTAAGTTGAATCTCAAGTAAGAACAAGCACACCACGGCAAACCTACGAAAACGTGGAGATACCGTATACATTTTTACATGAGATGGATCAGTTATTGACAGAAGAGATGATACAAGTTTTGAGCTGTGATTGAAAAGAGGCAAGTATGGCTATTGGCAGAGAAGTCTAGTCCACATAGGCAGCAGCAGAGAAGATTTCCATTGAGTGAAAGTTGATGAAGGGTGTAAATCAGCGTTCTTCATTGCAAGGCCCGTAGCACAATGGCGGCCCCTGGTGGCCTTTAGTGCGGTCCCCGACAATACACACATGTCAAAAACATCCCATAATGCTGTCAAACCCAATGCTTTCAAATGTGTGGCATGGCAGCCCTCAGACTGTCGGCTCTAGATAGATGGCCCTGGTCATTGCAGAGGGGAGCACATGGAGGAGAGGATAGAAAGCTACGAAGGGGAGATGACACGAATCCATGTAGGATCCTGAAGATAGTACGAGGGTGATTTTGTAATTGACTCGGGACTAAGTTGGGTGCGACTGAAGGGATCAGAGGACTGTGGTGATGTGGCGATGCGGTGAAGATCTTTCAAGTTGTACCACTGTCATTAAATCTCAAACTATTTATGAGCTGTGCTATCCGGTTAATTAGGTAATCAATCCCTCCAGTAAATATCAGTTTGATTACTCGACTTATCGGATACAACGAAAACAGTTTAAAAGTCTCGCATCTGTTCCCACGTGTGCCGCTGGATGGGAGGTGATGGGCGGGGCTTGGTGACATCATCAGCATTGGGGCGTGGGTTGTAGGGGGTTTCCTGCCTTCACGAGGAAGGATGTGGGGGGGGGGGGCAGCCACAATTTTCAACTGGGCTTGAGTAATCGACCACTAAAATGTATCCGATTACATTTTAACGTCAATTAATCAACCAGTGGGTATCTTTTAAGTCTGTACACTTAAATTTGTATTTAAAGCTTTTGTGACTGCAGGGATTCATATTCTTGGTTCTTTCGGTAAAGTCATGTAGAAGGGAAATAATAAAATAATATAAATATAAAAAAAATTCTCACGACGTTTCCACTGCAACACAAGCAATCATCATCAGGTGTGAAATCCACAGCAAGAAAATTTTCTTGCTGTGGATTTATATTTTATATTTATATTATTTTATTATTTCCCTTCTACGTGACTTTACCGAAAGAACCAAGAATATAGTCCGTACACTGTGATTTAATCCCCAACTGGACTGCCGACGATTGTGTTCTTCATTGCAAGGCCTGCGGGCTACTGGGGGCCCTTGGTGGCCTTTAGTGCGGACCCTGACGTGCGGGCCCCCGACAAGACACGACACATGACAACCCCAACATCATCATCATCATCGTGCTGCTGTCAAACCCCCAATGGTTTCAAATGTGTGGCGGCCCTCACACTGATGATGGCTCACAGGGCTATACCTAATAAATGAACTGAACTGATGTCTTTATCAGCGAAAGTGCTCTCCCCCCCACCAACCTCTGAAAATTAGTGAAGAACAACTTTCCTCTATGATAACTGCCGGTTGGTGCCGTGTCATGTCACAGCAATGCCACCTTCTGGCCAAGACCTGACATTGCCCAGCCATGTGCGTGTACACGAACACAAACAAACTAAACATGGATCCGAGATTTGAAGCTTTCGTGACTGCAAGGATTCATACTCTTTGGTTTTTTCGGTAAAGTCACGTAGGTAAAAAATAAAATTTTAATTAAAATTAATGAAAGTAAAATAAAAATTATTAATTTTAATTTATTTTTTACTTACGTGACTTTACCGAAAAAACCAAAGAGCATGAACATGGATCATCTACGGCTCCCAAACAAATCCGGTGCTCACCGGGGGAATTCGTGACCTTGACCACAGTTTACCAATGCCGCCGTGTGAACTTTGTACGAGGTTGAAAACACAAACGAGGGGCAAGCGATAAGCAAAACTTGCAAAAAAAAAGCTTCAAATAAAAAAAAGACATGTTCATTCGACGGCAATACCCAATCAGTGAAAACAAAAATTACAGTGACAATTAAAATTAAGTTACAACTCCTTTAGTCAGTCCACTGCCGGATGAAGGCCTATGGAAGGCCGTGGTCTTGAACACAATTCGCGTTGTGAGATTCATATCAAAGCCACCCCCCCTCCACACTAAAACACATTCCTGCAGAGGGAGCTGGTAGGAACGTTGGGTTGCTCGGTCAATGGCCAGGGTCAACGGCGGCGTGGTGTATTCCGCAAATATGCCCGACTGTGAGGGCGGGCACAAGCCGGCGTGAGTAGGTTAAACGTTGAGTTTTATAAGGGCACCACGGGGTGACCAGCCCCTCCCCACCCAGCCCCACACCCTCCCCACCCAGCCCCTCCCCACCCAGCCCCACCCCTCCCACCCCCACCCAGCCCCTCCCCACACAGCCCCACACCTCCCACCCCCCACCCAGCCCCACCCTCCCCACCCTCCCTTCTCCACCCAGCCCCACCCCTCCCATTTTTGGATACACGACGGACGGACGGACACAATAATCCCCTGTGGGCTGGTGTAACCAGAAGGTTCCTACCAGCATTACGCACTGTGTGGTATTGTGTAGGAGAGTTCCATTTGGTTTCAGCAGAGGGCAGTGCGGCACAGTTAGTTTGGTTGCAAGAGTACTGCACAGCGTTGTGCTGTACACTGCGTAAAACGTCTATGCTCCCCCGGCCTCATCAGCGTGGTGAAGTATGGTCAAACACCCTTCATCCAGCAGTGGATTGCCTTCGCGATTTAAATTAGTACCGCGTTAACGGAGCACTTGTAAATGTTGTTAGCGGGCATCGTACAGAGTGCTGCTTATGCAATTTTTTACTTTATAAGATGTTCGGATATTGTACGGTAATTTGACAAGTGCACAGTATCCAACACGAACTCTGAAGTAGGACCATTGCCCGAATCGTCAGCGTGATAGGACGTACGCATAACTTGATAGCAACGCGAAGCAAATGTTTGGGTTGTTACTGCTTCGTCTTTCGGCATTCGTGTCCGACGTTTCGCTGCACTTGGAACATCAGCGCGTGTCCCCCCCGCCCACAACGCGATCCATCCAGCCGCAGCACGTGCATGGTGCGAAACGTCGGACACGACGACGAGCTACACCACGCAAGTTACAAAGATCCCCCGTGTAGCCTGAACAGACTGTAGGGGCAAGTGCTGTTAGCGAGTAGCACCTATGAAGGCCGGCACTGTGGCACACGAGGGGCTGGGTGGCCAACACCACGCCCGGCCACCTTTGTATCCCCCCCGTGAGGTTTGCGTTGGACGAAGTGACAACGATCCCCCCCCCCCACTACGTTACAGCCTCTTTGGGGGGGGGCGGGGGAGCAAGTGGGGGGGGAGCAAGTGGGACGGGGGAGCAAGTGGGAGGGGGGAGCAAGTGGGGGGGGGAGCAAGTGGGGGGGGGAGCAAGTGGGGGGGGCAAGTGGGGGGGGGCAAGTGGGGGGGGCAAATGGGGGGGGGGGGCAAGTGGGGGGGGGGCAAGTGGGGGGGGAGTAAGTGGGGGGGGGAACAAGTGGGGGGGGGCAAGTGGGGGGGGGGAACAAGTGGGGGGGGCAAGTGGGGGGGGGAACAAGTGGGGGGGGCAAGTGGGGGGGGCAAGTGGGGGGGGAGCAAGTAGGGGGGGCGGCAAGTGGGGGGGGGCAAGTGGGGGGGGGAGCAAGTGGGGGGGGAGCAAGTGGGAGGGGGGAGCAAGTGGGGGGGGGAGCAAGTGGGGGGGAGCAAGTGGGTGGAGCAAGTGGAGGGGGGAGCAAGTGGGGGGGGGGGGGGGGGGAGCAAGTTGGGAGAGCGAGCGACAAACCTACGGGGTGAGACCAGCCAACATCCACAGCGCGCACGCGGTTGTTGTGTTGGTGGTGTTGGTGCGGTCGGCACCGAGTGGCGATATTTACACAACGCACCAACAAACGCGTTCGATGAGGCCCCCCGAGAGAGACGACCTTGCCACCTGACAAACACACACACACGTAGCAGCAGCCGTCGATCTTCTTAAGACGCTGAACAACAACCAGGGCCCGCTCCACGCGTTACACAACGCGGCTGACAGGCTGTAGTTTGCCTGCCACGCGATTCCACATTTCGTAGAGCGCACAAGGCGATCCGAACATCGCGTCCGGAGCACAGCTATTGGACGAGCCAATTGAACGGGGGTCTGCCCCCCCCACACACACTGAGTTTGCTCGAGGGATAATGACATAATATCCTGGTGACTTGGAAGCTCTCCCCACCCCACCCCCCGTGCCAATGCGGTGTGGGAATAGAGAATGGATCGTGATTCCACGTGCCCTTAACGCAGAGCAAGAGACACCCACGTGGTCGGCACGTGGCCGGCGTCCTCGGCGGCGGTCAAAGACGCTGAATGTGTTTATAGAGGGTGGTCCAGATGTCTTGTGACACCCCCTCCCTCCATAATTAAATGAGCCCTATTTTTTTTAACCATCGCGTTGCAATATATATTAATTTATTTTAGGGGCCGTCTATAAATGACGTCACGCGAGTTTTGACACACGGCGTCACAAAAAGTCAGACCCCCCCCCCTCAAATATGACGTCACAAAGCTCTTCCCTCCCCCCCAAAACCATATTTCCATTTTGTAAGTAAAACATTCTTCAAATCGCTTTAGACTATTGTCATTGTAGTGCGTATTTAATGTGGCGCTGCACTCTGATGTTGCAGGAGTGTTATAACAATTAGTGTTGTTACCGAAAGAACCAAGAAGATGAATCCCTGCAGTCACGAAAGCTTTAAATCGAAATTTATTTTCGACCATAAAGTCAAACCGATGAATGAAAACGTTTGGTCGCTTGTGGTGGAATTAAGTGTTGGTAGTCAAAATCCCATCAAGAGCTCCGTCTAGCGGAGGTCCTTCCGCCAGCAGTAGCCTGAACAAGTAATTGCAGGTAAAGTCACGTAGGTAAAAAAATTTAATTAATAAAAGTAAAATAAAAATCACGACGTTTCGGAGGCAACACAAGCTTCCGTCTTCAGGTGGAACCGTCACAGCACGCTTGCTGTATCTACTTAGTAAAGAATTTTTTACCTACGTGACTTTACCGAAAAAACCTAAGAATATGAATCCTTGCAGTCACGAAAGGTTTAAATCTAGAAGTAATTGCAGGGCTGCAACGTTACCTCTTACTCTCAACCCGATGAGCTACTGAGCTGCACAACAGGTTGAGGTTATAACTCGTTTTACCAGTTTTTCCTTGCAAAAAGACTTGCATGTCCGTGAGCCATCGCCTAATGTACGCATAAAAACCAATAACCTGGCAGAGGACGTTATGTTTCGAGATATTTCTGTAAGAAAGTAATCAAGTGGCAGCATCTGAGAGAACGTTAAAACACCACGTGACAATGCGTGACGTAAGTTGATCGGTTCTGTGACAAAGAAAAATATCACTGGCAAAGAGTAAACAACATGAGACCTCCTTTACCAGTGGCAAAATATAGTAATAGGTTTTTACCCCTTCAACTGGTACAAAAACTGACACCTTTATGCAAGGCAACATGTTTGCAATAACCACAACAAAAGCAGTTAAAATGCAAACAAAAAGAAACAACACCAATGGAGACTAGGCTCTAAGAAAAGCTGTCTCGGGTGTGGACCAATCAACTTCAAGGACAGTGCATATCAGGGTAAAAACCTTTTACTATAAAGAGTAAACAAAACAATGCTCCCCCAAATTTTGATTACAGGTCCCCATTGCAGATAATTTCTCTCAAGCTAGTTCCATTAAGGATCGCAATCTGTGGCTGCCGATATTAACAGCTCTTCGTCATTAATTACATTTTCTCTAAATTGCCCATGCACTCAATTCCTTATCAAGATGTTTCAACCCAATATCTCCTTTTCATTGGATGAAAATAAAGATTTCTTAGATGAAATTAGATATCAAGTTGTATTTAATTAGTTTAAGCCAGTTCACTCCAATCTGAAATTAGTTAAATGTTTTAGCATTTAAAAATGAGTTTTTATTTAAATTCTCCAATAGCTTGTTAATAATCTATATTTTTGAATATGAAGTTCAAAGTGTTATAGTTTGCACTTGCTCTCAATCTAATCACATTTCGAAATACATTTCTAGGGAAAGCACAAATGTTTTAAAATGAATATCAGCACAATCATATATTCCAAACCTTTTTTTAATTAAAAATGCAATACATGACTTGAGCACAATGTATCTTAGTCGTTTTGAAAATTACTCAAACCAATCCACCAGCAATAGCAACATTTCAGTTTTAAAGCAAAACAAACATGCAAAGTGCTGCAACAGTATACCACGTACCAATGCTAAGTGAAGGTAAAATGAACAGCCTCTGAAACCAGCAAAATGTATAAATACTATAACCAAACAGCATGCTTATAAATTACACCCTATGAAGAAAAATATTATTTACAATGCTATGCTGAATATGCTGAGCAGACATCATCGCAAATTAAAACAGGTCCTATTTTAGGACAAATGAGAAAGCAGACCAAGGGAACTCCATAGTATATTCTCAAGACTCTTTTAACTAGATATCCCCTTTTTACCTGGATTGAAAAGATCACAAGTTGGAGGATGGAAGAAAGCAACTCGATAGCAATATACTGGGCAGCAGTAGAGTGCTGTTGACGGACTGTGATGTAGCTTGACAGGGGAAGTGGGTAATGAGATGAGATGGTATGGTGCTACATCGTGTTCAACAGTGAGAGGTTTGAGTGTGAACTATTTGACTTGACAATGGACTTGCGTGTTGTTTTTAGGATTACATAAAACACCCTCCATTGTACTTGTCAGTGGCAATCATAGCCCCTTCACGCAGTTGCTTGTGTGTTCTGTTTTTGTTACATACAAACATATTCTTGGTTCTTTCGGTAAAGTCACGTAGAAGGGAAATAATACAAATAAAACAATACAATTATCACGACGTTTCGATTGCAACACAAGCAATCATCATCAGGCGTGAAAACCACGGCAAGAAAATTTTCTTCTTGCTGAGAATTTTATTGTTACATTTTTTTCCCTTCTACATGACTTTACCGAAAGAACCAAGAATATGAATCCCTGCAGTCACGAAAGCTTTAAATCGAAACATACAAACATGTTATGGTTGAATTGGAACAGAGATGTAGTCGACGCCTTGGATGATGCAGTGTGCTTGTTTCATCTTTCCCTTTAGAAGTCTTGCTCGTCATCATCCTCGTAATATCCACACCAATCGGCCGGCGCATCCGTTCCAAAGTACCGATCTCCAAAGTTACCTGAAACCCACAACGATGACACAGACACATAAGGACACGAAGGAGGTGACCACTCATGATTTGGTAAAAACAACACGACATAACAATGGCCCATTAAGAATTCTAATCAATGTGTAGAGAAGTTCCCACGGACGTACTCAGAGACGGAGGTAAGTTAAGGGCTTTCGCCATGGTTTATTAAAGCTTATCAATAATACACAGCAGGGTACACAACTCCCAGGGGCTAGGGGTCCTACTCTGAGTCCGGGTCCCTGCCGGCTAGCTCCGGTCTCTCTCTCTCTCGTGTCGGATCGTGGACTCTGCCGACTCCACCGAGCGGAGAGAGAAGCACCTCTACGGCTACCACCGGCTTCTCCCCAGACTCACCACTCGATCCCTCTCTCTACCCCTGGTTCCCTCTTCACCCTGCTTACTCTACCCGTTCCCACAGTGACCCCGCTTACGTCACGGGGTCTCCCTTAAGTACCCTAGGAGACGTGACGTCATCGCACTGAACGGCACACCTGACGTCACGTCCCCATTTTACTCCTCTACAAATGTACTATTTTTCTACATTTACCACAAAAAGTCCATTAACGCTACAGTGGAAGTCTAATAAAGCATGAACGTAATTACACAACGCACTTTGCAAACAACATCAGCAAGGCAGGTCCACATGTACCCGGGTCACAAAAGTTACCCACCTATTCCGGGAATGATGTGGAACTTGTCGTTGACTTTCTTGTCCACGGCCGTGGTGATGATTTTGACGCTGGGGAAAGCGTAGGCCACCGAGTGTACGCCCATCTCCGCCATCAGCAGTGACACCAAGAAAATCTTGTCCTCACACACATCGTGATCCTGTACATCAACAGCACACGGTAACAAAGATACACACTTGCAAAACGCACAACTGATTTAACAGTGCAGATGTAATAACAGCCATAGAGGGTTCGCGTGGGGATTGGCTTGCCGGTCCTTCTCGTAGCCAATAAGGGTTGAGATAGGGACCATGGCCCATGCGTCATCACGACAGGTCATCAGAAGTGATTGGCCTAGCCATTCGGGGCCCCAGCTAATGGGGAGCCGGATGAGGGGCGTGGTCCCGGGATTGACAGGGAACCATCGAGAATGGTCGAAGCTGTCCATACACGATTGGCTGGGGGAACCACGTGACGAAGGTCTTAAGAGCGAGTGAGAGGGAACGATCGAGAGCAGACTGAAACTAACAAGAGCAGGGTCACGCGCGGACGGGGCCTCGGGTTGCCACGTGCGCGGAGGGGACTTAGTGCGTAGTCTGTCCTCTCTCCGTTGTCTGCCAGCAACGGAGAGTGAGTGAGGAAAGTGTATGGTGGAGTGGAAATAAAAAGGACTGATTCCGAAGCCGTCTCCTGGAAGATTATTACACAATAATACACAAGACTGGTGTTGCTTTTTGCATCGAATAGGGCCCCAGAGTATACATGGAGTGCTTTTGTCAAAGATGTCTGGCAACTCAACAACATTTGTTTAACACGTCTATTTCTGCTGGTTACACCCAGAAGGTCAAAACCAGCTCAGAGTTTGTTTTCTTTAAACAATTCTGCTGGAAGATGTTGGTCTCGAAAGCCAGTAGGCCCGATGGACTAAAGCATATTTTTACATGTGCAAACACAAAACAGAGTTCTTATATACGCGAATACACTTTGGGGCTGGACACCTATGAAAAAACACTTCATAGATCATTGGGTTCTACGCGAACAAATAAAATGTCTACGTCGAATCGAAAAGCAAGGTGCATTGTTGGTATTACCAGCAGAACGCGGATGGCCATCAATGCAGCAGCTCCCGTGGAGACTGTACAATCCATGAGCATCACGTGGTCTTCACTGATGTCCTTGGGAAGCCTCAAGTAGTGCAGCTTGCAGAAGTAAAGTGGCGAAGCAACAAAAGGCTTAATCATGAGCAGAAGGCAAGTCATGTTCAGAAGTCATATAAACAGCGGTGCTGTTGTTGAAGAGTTTATATATTCACGAAACGCTTTATTACGTTATTGGTTAAATTGCCATTGTTTGTAATGATAAAACAATAATCAAGCATTATGAAATGTACTGCAACCCAGAAAAAAGTATTGTACACTATTCAAATTTGTATACATATGTAGGGAAGTATAGGCGTGTTTTACGGTCAGCATCAATACCACTGCATAAGTTTGATGTCCGACGTTTCGCTCCGTCTGTTGGGGACTTCTTCAGGAACTTCCAGCATGCGGAGCGAAACATCGGGCGTCGTGCCGAACAACAAAGCATTACAACACGAAAACACATTGAGGAGTGGAAATGAATGTCGATGTTTTCTTAGCAATTTGGTTACTGGCAGTGACTTGTGCCCAGAGGTCGCAATCGGGTACCCGATACCCGTACCCTACCCGATACCCCGCGACCCGTACCCGGCCGGGTACGGGTACCCGTTTGCGACCCTGGTGCGGCCGGGTATGGGTAGGCCGTGAGTCACTGGTGAGTAACCGTTTGTCACTCATTTCCCAACGTCTTGTCTCTTCTCACAATTCAAGTTCCTAGAATGAACCCACCCGCGCCTGCAACATGGCTTCACCCCAGAGGTCGCAATCGGGTACCCGATACCCGTACCCTACCCGATACCCGGCCGGGTACGGGTAGCCGGGTATTGGGTAGGGTACGGGTACCCTTTTGCGACCCTGGTGCGGCCGGGTACGGGTACGGGTAAGGAATCAAAACTCGTTTGCGACCTCTGCTTGTGTCACACCAGCTCCAGGATGAAATGCGCGTGGGGTCATGTTGGGTACCTCGGGCTCGCCTGTGGCGTGGTTGGTTTGGATGAGGATCTTGCCGAGTCGGATGTCCTTGCACACGGCTCGCAGCGCCGGCTCCATGGTCTCTCCGGCTCGCAGGATTGACACCCCCGTGATCTGAGAGAACATAAATTGGTGGCACATCATCTCGTTCAGGGGTCGGCAAACCTGCGGTTCCGGAGCCGCATGCGGCTCTTTAAGGACGGCAGTGCGGCTCTTAAAATTCGAAAAAATATATATTTTTTTGTTCTTTTGGTTCCCGACCCCTGACCATGGAAGTCCAGTTCACCGTGGAAGTCCAGTTTACCATGGGCAGGGGTTGCCAACCTGCGGCCTCGTTGCCGAATGCGGCTCATTAATGACTGATTCGAAAAAAATGTCTCGTCTTGTTGTTTTGGTTGATTTTATTACACCTAACAATTGTGTCAAACTGAAAATTACTGTTCGTCATTTGATATCTAACACATGTTATCATACTATTTGTCCAAATTGTATTCCTATTGTGCCATAGGCATCATATCATGAGATAAAGTATTCATTCTGAGCTTTGCAGAGCTGTGTACCACCCATTGTATTTTAGAAGGCCCAAAGAGAGTGACATTACTGAAATGTTCGAGTCCTGCTCATAAGACAGCACATACAAATATGCAATGCTAGAGAGCGATGAAGCCATCAAACCGTTATTTTAAATTCTCAGAGCTCGAATTTATCCAAAGTAGCAAAGCTAATTAATTGTGATTGGTTTAACTAGTGTAATCAATCAATTTGGACTTGACTGTGTTGTGAAAATGTAACTTACTCGCTTTCCATCAAATTTGCGCCCTTCGTACATTGTTTGTTGGTACGTTTCCACAGACATGTCCTGTGGATGCAGAATGTTAAGAGAAACGGTTTGTGTGCATTACAACAAAGATGTCAAGTTAATGTGCACACATTCAAAGTAAGCCTGGTACCAGGCATAGAGATATATTAAATGTACGATTTTAAGACAAAATGTAAATCTTCGTGAAAAACATAAAATAACATTGCTACATTGTCCTCCATGTACCTTTACAGAGTGTGCATGGTAACTTCATGCAGTTAACTGTGCTGCCACGCAGTAAAAATAACGGCCAAGTTCGTACACCTACCCGAAATGGTAAAAATGACAAGGCGTGCTCTATTAACAGTCGCATGAGTCTCTTGGAGTAGAAAATAAACTCGTCTCGGCTTGTATCCTTGCTTCTGTAAAAGATAACATGGTGCAATAGAGGTACAGATTAAGCATAGGTTATAAGTAGAACTTGCATAATTACATGGTAGGACCAATGACTTTAATAATAACAGCCGTTAGGGGGCACTGCAATACTTGTCATGGTGACTAGCACATATTTCGTCTTCAGATTCTCAGTGACACTACCTAGAGCAGGGTCTCCAAACTCCAGTCCTTGCGATCCACCATCCTACGTCTTTCGATGTTTAGCAATGTACTGTATAAAAAAAAAATTACTAGTTCCACGCCGCACACGCCCGTTGATAGTTAAGCACGTCCCACATCTGCTTTAACAAAGCCACTTAAAATTAACATTGAGATCTATGTATGAGTGTGTGCAAGTGTGTTCCACGCCGCACACGCCCGTTGATAGTTAAGCACGTCCCACATCTGCTTTAACAAAGCCACTTAAAATTAACATTGAGATCTATGTATGAGTGTGTGCAAGTGTGTTCCACGTCGCACACACCCGTTGATAGTTAAGCACGTCCCACATCTGCTTTAACAAAGCCACTTAAAATTAACATTGAGATCTGTGTACGAGTGTGTGCAAGTGTGTTCCACGTGTGCATGTACGCACGTGCTCCACGTGACGCAGACGGTGTTAATTGCTTAGCGCGTCACGCGGGACGTGTTTAACAATCATCGGGCGTGTGTAGTGGAGAAGAAGTTAAGTTGTATTTGAATGGAAGTAAATTTGTAAACGTGGAAGGATGTAGTGCGGTGGGTCACGAGGACTGGAATTTGGGAAACCCTGACCTCGAGTGGGAGTTAAGAGCTCCAGCACATGGGGCCATCAACACATGCAAAACCCATTGGGTACAGCTATCATCACATGCATCACCCGATCCATTATCACCATCAGCCGTGATCAATCCACTGCAAGATGAAGACGTTCCCAAGCCATTTGGATCTCACACAGTTCTGTGAAGTTAATTCGTGTCCATTATATCACCTTAGATCAGCGAACAACACTTGTAGGCATAGGCCCGAGCGCAGTCAGTAATTTTGCTTCACAATCATAAGCTGAGCACAGCTCCTCTAACAGATGTGGGCATCGTCTACTCTTCGCCGCAGTTCTGTGATGTAACAACCACCTAGCATCAGCACGCGAGCCGATTCCATTGCTCTATCTCTGCTATGGAGGTACCATGGGGCACGTTCTCTCCCTTGGTTGCCGTTGTGCCGATATTCTCAACATTTTTAAATCCTTTATATTAAGTTCACTTGCTTGCGCGCTTACGACCGTGCAAATCTTTCGGTCGTTTTTTAACCCACTTCCCGTGATCCAAACGAGCTGACATTTTGCACACAGACTCGTTGTGCGTGACAATTTATTTTCGTGAAATTTTTTTTTCCAAAATTTTCCACTTTTTAGGATTTTTTTCTTTTCATATTTCATTTAAAATACCAATGTGATCAAAATGAAACTCTTACTCAAGAAAAACTGAAATGAATAATAAAATAAAACCGATGCCACGCATATAAAGGATTTATAGTGAAAAACTTTGTTTTTACGGGTTAATTTTTCTGTACCTCAATGTGGGGTAATTGCACCACCTTGAATGCGACAATAATTTTATAAACCGCAGAAATCTCACCCACTGCACAGTTAACGCGCTGCTGCTACGCACTGTCGTCGTGTGTCCGCAGGTTGGCATGCCGATGGTGGAGTTGGTGCGGCACGCGAGGACCGTACCGGATGATGGTGTGCATGCCGCGGACTTGCGGCGAGTTCTCCAGCACGTTGAGCGTCTCTGGAAGAGGCTGCGCTTGGTGGGCAGACGCCAGTGCTGCCCTAAGCGAAACCGAAAGACAAATAATGCAAGTGAGCCATCCACAGGCATGGCCAGTTGCTTAGGACAAGGGCATCCTTGTTAAAAACTTCTGCATCATTCGGAAGCACAAATAGATGTTTTATTTACCATACACATAAACCTATAAGACCTGTGTCAATTAAGAGTACTTTTTAAAAAGTGGAATGTGTATCAATTAAAAGAATACTAATTCAAGTCTTCAATAAAATGGAAATTTAAATGATTTCAAAAGTGTTTTTATTCTAAACAAGATCATTTTCATTACAAACTCTATGCCATCAGCAAAGCTTTAACGCAGAAGTTTTTAAATAGGATGAAGTTTAAACCAACATTGTATGTTCAGTCTGAAAAAATGTGTTTGGACGTCCAATCTTTACAGTGAAAATCGAAACATTTTAAGAATGTTTGGATGAATTTACTCAGAGAAAAATGCTGCTTATTTAATGATGCAATTCTCGCTTGAGATAAAATTTATATTTCACAATTTTCTGCTCAATTTCATTAACACGTTTTTTCAGTTCTACAATACAAAATAAAAAAGTGTAATTTAAACAGAAACTTATCCACATATTTCACATGCAATCTAACAACATTAACTTCACCCATCTGGTGGTGCATTGAATACAAATTGTTCACGGTTATAATTATTTTACGTGTGTTTTTTCAAACAATGTAAAAATATTTACATAAAGTAAAAATGTACTACAGCATACACCATAGATACGATTCACCATACCAACATTTTATTTACTTTGCGCATCATGATCCTGATCCCTGTCTCGTTTTTCCCAATAAAAGCCTAAATTACAGACGTAAATTCAAACTCACTTGAAACAACGAGGCAATGTACCGCCAGATGAGTACCATGATAATTTAAAATGAAACCTTTACACAAGTGTTCTTCCACAAGTGGGTTAACCATAATGCCATGTCATTTTTTAAATACTAAGGCGATGACTGCTCTAACATAAAAAGCTTTACATTCAAGGGAATTTTGTTCAAACGCAAAGTGCCAATGGCAGGCCGTTAATAAGGTGAGCAGTAACCTATTGCAATCTATTAATACGTTGAAGTAAATGCAAACGGTTTATAAAATAACAGTGCACATGGCTATCCCACTTGTTTATATGGAGAACACATCTCGGTTACTTTACTTGTTTTAGTTCGATGAAATCAACAATGGAAATAATCAAATGTCATTTATTATTCGAAGATAATCTTGATTTGAAGCTTTCGTGAATGCAGGAATCCATACTCTTTGGTTCTTTCAGTAAAGTCACGTAGGTATAAAATAAATAAAATAGATCACGACGTTTCTGGCGCAACACAAGCATCCGTCACCAATGCATTCCCACCTGATGACGGATGCTTGTGTTGTGCCCGAAACGTCGTGATCTAATTTATTTTATTTTATACCTACGTGACTTTACCGAAAGAACCAGAGTATTCGAAGATACTTAAAAATGTGCGCTGGTAGGTTGACTTGCAACACAAATCCATGATTAAGTACGGCACTGCGCCAATTTTGCACAACGCCCACCAACTTTTTTTCGTAAGGTAAAACCACATGTTGATTTCGTCAGCTCTTACTTAACTACCAAACTACACAGCATACAACACAATACAACACAGAAAGATCGAGTACGAAGATATTTTGTAAAGATAATCAATATTGTGGTAGGTCACAAAAATAATAAAGGGGCAGAGAGATTATAAAGAATTAGTTATAATTGTGGAATTTAAGGCAAAAACAAAGTATGGTCACAGGAATATGTCTCACTGAAGGGGGGGGGGGGCAAAATCAGCAATCACAAATCTCTTGCAGAGCTGTTAGCATGTTCAGGCAAGTCAGGAACTGCAAACCTTTACCAACATGTGCAGTCATAAAAAAAAAAACGCTAGATGGTTAATTTGTTTTCCAAATCAACGCAAAAATTACTTTCCAAATTAGTTAACGATTACCAAATTTCGTGATGTGATTAATTCATGCGCCTCGTTAATTTAGTGCACAAGGGCCATAAAGAGAACAACCAAAAGGGCATTTGTGTAGTATTAAAGAATATGCAAATTCTCTCACATATCCCAGCGAAGTTTCCTCTGTTCAGTTGGGTAATATTCAGAGCGGGGTTATGGAAGAAAATATTCATGGTAAAAAACAAACACAGAGAACACAAATAGGACAAATACATTAGGCTGCTGCCTGTACTTGACCAACAGAGTGAGGTGGTTCTCCTCTGGAATTCCAGGTGGATGGAACACAGCTTGATACAACTATTTACATGTTGCACTACCGATTAATTCCCCACCACCACACCCATGCACCGTAGTGATGACGCTTCAATTTGAGACATAAATTAGCGTGTGTTCCATTTAAACCTGAAACACCCGAAGAGAAATACTGGGAATCCCCTATAGGCAGCAACATTATACAATTACTAAACAGCACAAAATGCAGGCAGATGTAGTAATTATTTCATTGGAAATGCAAACGGGATGTTGCGCGGTTATTTTTAGCATTGATGATTAGTATTTTTTAAACCAGAGCTTGTAATTGAATGAAATGAAAAAAACTACAAAAAAACAAGACAACTTGGGTGAAACTGCTCATAAATGCATTTGACCTGCCAACATTTTTCACTGGTTTTTCTAGACAAAAAACACCTCGGAGAAGACAACCAGGAAAAGAACGTGTCTTCAGGTATGCTCTCCTTATGCCACAAATAAAATCGCACTTATCGCTATGAATCAGGTGCAGCGTAAGTGCGTTTTCATATTTTCACCCAACATTCTTTAACCATGTTACGGCACACCTGAGGACCAGTAATTCCTAGCTATCCTCTCTGCCATATCGCAAAGGTAAAATCAATTCTGTACTTTACCATGGTAGCATACCTCACACTGCTCTCACGCTGAGATGGTTACAGAAACAATTCGGTCAGGGTTTAGCAAGTGTGTCACACATCACACATGGGGAGAAAGAAAAAAAATGAAAAGTTGCACTAATTATTTACGGACTCTTTCACAGCACACAGTAGTTCAATGATCTGCCGTACTTTGTATGCAATCACGTAACAGCAATTTGGATTTAAATACGTACACACTAATCCAAAGTGTAGCATATTCAAAATCACATTCATAATCTGTAAACATGTCTATGCATGCCTGTACACATGCTCATATACTGTATTATATTACGACTGCATATGAGAATTTAACTTTATGAAAATTTACATTTTACGCATTCAATTCTCAATATACAACAAAGTATGGCATGTGCTGAATGAGTGTGCAATGCATAGGTAGTACAAAAAAAGATTACACTTCGACATTGCAAATAAGCGAGTCAGGCAAAATATGATCATTTAGATTCCACTGCTGCAGAGGCTCAGGGTCTCTCCTTGCACAAGAGCTTTTTAAAATGATATTTGTTCGCATTTCTATCCAATGAAAGAACGTATATTTAAAATCGTAATGGAAGCTGGAAGACACTAACCATGTAAAGTAAAACAGTATGAAAATAACATTCGGTGTTGACTACAGTCCCTTATTTATCATAATAATTTCAAATTATAACGCGCATAATGTTCACTTGCTCTCAAAGAGAGAGACTACTCAGGCGAGGGAACCACAGACAAGTGGCAGAGGCAGTTAGGCGGTGAGCTGCTTCCAAATACCCCCAAGGTCTGCGGCCCTCTATAATTACCAGCGAAACGTCGTACTCAAAAACTGTAAATGTTGTGGATTCACTCTTCAACACACCGGTGGGCTAAAGTAGTGAACTATTTTTCTTTTGTCAACGTGACACTTTTTTGCTGATTGGCCGTGTCGGGTGGTGGAGGGTTACGACACATTATAAATAACGCGATCTAACCCAAAAACTTTATTATGAATAATATTGGTCGCGAAAGCCTCCGTGTTAAACTGGCCCTCTATTCTACACAGTATATATATATGTTTTAAAGTGTCATCAGCCATTTAATGTTTACATGTGGGAGGAAAGCGGAGCACCCGAAAAAACCCACGCATGCCAGAAGGCAACACTCTCTATCCCATACAGAAGGAACAAGTGGAGTCCACGCATTGCTCTACTGCCTTCTCCTGGCAAGCGAGGGTATGACACCTTCATGCCCACACAAAGGGAGTGTCACAAAATTTGGTTGATCCACCGAATCTTCGCCTCCAGTGTTGGATTAGAAGCATGCGCCATCACCGCCCGGCAGATGACAGCCCATTGGGACTTAGTGTCTCTCTATGTGGACTAGTGGCTAAGGACATGGTATTTTAAGCCAGTTTCAGTTTGCTTTTACTTTCTATGAAGACACAAACATAATGCGTTTTTCTGTGGTATGCCGATGTCAAATGGCGCACAAAAATACGTGGTAAAATACAATTGTAATTAAATGTCCTTTAAAATTGAACAAATGCAACTTCCACGGTGATAGTGAACTCACATCTCATTTCGATGCAAGGCAAAAGCTTTACACAAACAACAGGGAGAGAACTGAAATGTACTACATCTGCAGCATTTTAGTGTGGCCTTTAAACACAACCTACAGCAGCCCTATCTACTTTGTCAAACAGCAATTAAAAAAAGAACAACAACATGCAACTGAAGATTACATTGTCGATTTAAATTTCAAAGGCATGCAAACGACAACAATTAAATTTAAAAAAATCAACTAATTATCGCACAATTACTCAAAGGCATCTTAATCTAGTGTGAACTAAACTGAATTAAATTACAGAGAACAGCATGTTAATTATTCAAAGTTGCTTTTCAACAAAATTTCTAAATCAAGGGATTTAATTGCGCGCAAGTAAAAAAAACGACCGGGTTTTTGTTGCTTTACTTTGCCCGTGCGTACCTTCTCGAGCTGACAGTGAACGTGCTGTACGATGAGTTCAAGGGCAACGTTATTCTCACCACCTGCAGAAAGAGGGGAGTGGGGGGGCAGCAGCAGCATAGTGAGATCACAATCCATTACAGTGCTGGCTAAAGCTCCCAACACGAGGCGGCTAATCCACATTCTTCTTCTGGGGCTCAAGGTCAGCGCTATCAGCCACTGCTTAAAACAACGTGAGCAGCACGATGCTCCCTGTGGTATTATGGTTAGTACACCGATTTGCAATTCGAAGATCCCTGGAAAGCGCAATCCCCCCCCCCCCGTCCGCCTTTGTCCACACGGCACGACCAGTGGGTACATCGTAGTTAGTCGATCGGCTGGTTGCGTGCAGTGGGGTAGAAGTGTGGGTTAGTCCCAACTCTTCAGTAGGGTAAGAGTGTGGGTTACTTCCAACTCTTCAGTGGGGTAAGAGTGTGGGTTACTCCCAACTCTTCAGTGGGGTAAGAGTGTGGGTTACTCCCAACTCTTCAGTAGGGTAAGAGTGTGGGTTACTCCCAACTCTTCAGTAGGGTAAGAGTGTGGGTTACTCCCAACTCTTCAGTAGGGTAAGAGTGTGGGTTACTCCCAACTCTTCCAAGACGTCTGGCCAGCATGGGAGCGTAGGCCATCATAACCTCTTGAGGTAATTGCAGGGCTGCACATTGATCTTTGACCAACACGATAACCAATAGAATGGGGTTCATCCTAAAACACAAAAAGTATCCTTAGCTCCATGCTCATTCAAGTAAAATATCATACCATACCGTCCAGTAATATGTTATTTATACAATAATATATCAGCGTAGTCAGCATATATTAACTAAGCTATCAAGACCACTGTATTATGGTTTAACATTTTAAGTGTTCTATGTTTGAAATTGCTGTTTTGGTTCATAAAATGCCTCATGAATTGCAGCATGTATGGATCGGAGTATTTCATTTTTTATTGCCAAAAAGCACCATTTAGTGAAAGTAAAATTTTACTCGTGTCATTTGAGTCAAAACCATGTAAAAAAAAAACAATGTAAAAAAAAAAACAATGTAAAAAAAAACACAATGTAAAAAAAAACACAATGTAAAAAAAACACAATGTAAAAAAAACACAATGTAAAAAAAACACAATGTAAAAAAAAACACAATGTAAAAAAAAACACAATGTAAAAAAGACTGACTTTATTGAGCCAATGAAACGTAAAATGAAACCCATTTACTTAATATGATGTGGGCTTGTTGTGCACCATCATTTGTGACCACAACAATAAAATATGGACCATATCTTGTGACGCACCAAAGAGGCTCCTGATGTAATCAGTAAAATGTGTCCGTTATAATGACTTTTATTATTTTGCTTCATAAAAAACATCACTGTGCTGAAGTGGTTATGTGATCACAGAGAGCAATTTTACATCATCCTTTGAATACAACAAAAAGATAACAATTTTGCCCGAGGGATGAATCCCTGGCAATTATTCCTAAAATGCTGTTGACAGCATAGGAATATAAACGTGCTTACAAGTAACCAGAGTAAATACAATTATTTGAAAAATAAATTAGTGGTTCAAACCAGTAAGACTATACAATCAGTGTAAAATAGTATAAAATGAATTGTTTTCTGGTAATGGAGACATCTGCATATGTAAAGCACAACACAATACAGACTGGAAAAAGATGACGTGTTAAAACAACCTCTAAGGACTCAATTGCACGCTATCTCCTAGTAACTGGCTGGACAAACGCTGAAGCAGCACAATTCTTTGAGAAGCTATGCTTGTCACTGTGCTACTGTGCTGAATTACATAAACTGGGGCAGGTTAGTGACAGCCTGCACTGTGCACCACATATGACTTGGATACATTTCATGCCCAAAGTATGTACATTATTGTTGCATATTCTGCACAAGATGAACCAAAGATGTACACTATTTATAACCACTCAGTTTTTTTGTACTCTTGAGTGTTAGATTCACACAAAGCAAATCAACGTTTTTCAGACTGCAAACAACTTACAGCTGTGATCGGAATCACATAATCCCCTCCCCATTATCATTGGCACTGTTATACAGTAGTAAATACAAAAACAAAGGACAACAATAACTCTTACGGCTTAGTCTGAGGCGGAACCAAACTGTGTCGGCTGGGGCTTCACAAGGGATCTGAATTCTGGTTTGAAGCCAAGCAGGGCCGAAGGCCCTGCTTGGCTTCAAACAAAGTATGTCTCACTGTGCGAAAGAAGTTCGACATACATACATGTTGAACTTCTTTCGCACCGTACGTAGCCAACCATGCTAATCGGAGGTGCGGAAATATATACATTCCATAACCAATCTCCGCCATTGGCCATCAACCCTTTCGAGCGACGAACCTGGGTGCACAGAGCTTTAGCTATGACAGCAGCAAAGCAGCCTGTGACCAAAAGCACCTTCAATATTAAATCTAGAATGAAAACTCATTTCTTTAGGACTGTTTTTTGTGTTAAGTTTGTCCTCCCTCCCCCGCACCTCCGATTAGCGCGGTTGGCTATGTATGTCTGCGGTAAAAGTTCAACGTATGTACATACATTTCAACCCCCAACAGGTGGCCACAAGAAAGCGAGAACACAATTTAGAGGGTAAAAAAAGAGTCCAAATAGCGTGCCCTGCGTGCCCACCTCGTGGCACGACGATGTCGGCCAGCTGCATGGTGGGCTCGATGTACTGCTCGAACGCCGGCTTCACAAACTTGTTGTACTGCTTGATGACGCCGTGGATGTCCCGCCCGCGCTCCGTGATGTCCCTCCGCAGGCGCCGTACGAGACGAATGTCCGAATCGGTGTCCACAAACACCTTCATGTCGAGCAGCTGGGTAGCACCGAGAACGAACGGCATGAGCCGATGATTAATTTGTGATGGGTCGTTGCCGTACACGCGCGTGTACGTACGCCGTGGAATCAATGTGATGTACGGCCATTTTGTCAATTCACTGCGGAATAAGTTCCTCTGTGCAGGGTGGTGAATGCAGAAAGCTTAGATGTTGGAGTATAGAAATACAGTACAGTTCTATTTGCACTGCCCAACACATAGCCCCATGAGCCCTATTACAACCTGTCTCTTCACAGCAGTCACCCATTTAAACACTAGGTTTAACCCTGCTGAGTTTCCAATATCTAGCGCATTCTGGGTTATTTGGTCATAGGCTACACAAGAAATAGGTTCAAATGGATGATTTCTATTTTTTATGTTTCCATTGAACATTTATGGCACGTGAATAACATTTACTCATGAGTCCAAAGTCCACCTGAAATAAATTCTGCTAAACTTAGTCGATTACGTGCAGTATATGTTAATTAACTAACGATTGTGAATCAGTGGACTACGAGTAAGCTTACCTTCAGGAGCTCTTTGTTTGCAAATGACAGGATACCTTCAAATATGATTACATTTGCTCCGTACACCGTTTTCTAGAAAACATTAAAAGTACAAGTCGTTAGACATTTAAACCATCTCTCGGTGTAAGAAAGATTCAAAACATAGTTACATATCATAAACAGCCTGTAAGTGTAGGATGTTTTTTTCCTTCTATCCTCACTTCGTTGGCATCTAAGAATGACTACTTCATGAAATGCTGTGGTATGCATCTGAGCATGGCACGGTGTGCAATGTGCAACTGGCATACCGATTCTTTCCTCCGACTGTGCGTGGTGAAGTCGTAGATGGGCACCTTCACACTCTTTCCCTTCTTCAACTTACGGAGAGTGCTGATGATGAGTTCAAAGTCAAACGCATCTGGGTGGTCAAAGTTGTATTCACTCTTTGCAGCCATCTCCTGCTCCTCTTTGCTAAAAATCTGCGACCGTGAACAATGCTTTTAAGTAAAATGTCAAAGTGCAACAAAGTTGGCGATAGTAATAGGTTTTTACCCTTTCAACTGGTACAAAAACTGACACCTTTATACAAGGGATCATGTTTGCAATAACCACAACACAAGCAGTCAAAATGCAAACAAAAAGAAACAACTCTGATAATGATACGCCTTTTGCCGTCATCTGGTCCAACACCAATGGAGACCAGGCTCTAAGAAACGCTGTCTCGGGTGTGGACCAATCAACTTCAAGGACAGTGCATATCATCATTATCAGAGTTGTTTCTTTTTGTTTGCATTTTGACTGCTTGTGTTGTGGTTATTGCAAACATGATCCCTTGTATAAAGGTGTCAGTTTTTGTACCAGTTGAATGGGTAAAAACCTATTACTATATTTTGCCACTGGTAAAGGAGGTCTCATAGTGTAAAGTTGGTGATGTAAAAGTGACACAAGTGTTACACCGCACTATCTATACGCACTAGGATGAGGGTCACCTGGGTAACCACAGATGAGCGTGTAGAACCAGGATATAATGGAACAAAACCTTGGCACGAAAGCTTGTTTACACTTTTGAATATTCATGTCAGTTACAAAGTAACCATTAACTTACTCAATGGACTATTAAATGAACATTTGAAATAACTATACACATTGGATAATATTAATGATACTTTGATGTATTTAGAACTTTGGAGATTGCACAGAACGTTTGAATTGAGTTGCTGTTTAATCATAGTCTTTGCATTGAAAGGGCGCTTTATGAGTATCAACATCTCAAAAGCGCTTTCATCGCAATCTCATCTCAAGCAGTCGAAGGAGACCTCCCCATGGCAGCTGTCCCTGTACGGCACAAGTTTACTCGGCAAACGGTCAGCAAATGAGCATTGGTCTGCCAGTAGGTGCCAAAGATTGCTTTGTGTAGTCCCAAATGAGTAATTTGTGGCCAATATTTTAATCGACTATAAACCTATACTAGTAAAATGAATTCCACTGAACAAGCATAAAAACAGATGCACCATTGAGCAATACCTCCGATTAGCATGGTTGGTTACGTACGGTGTGAAAGAAGTTCAACATACATACAGTAAAACCAGGCTAAATATGAAACCTTACAATCAATTGTGATAGACCACACTGCACCTTGTAGAAAGAATCCATGGAAAGCAGGGCGACCCATGGCACATCCAGGGCCTCTATGATTTTATTGGCTACAGTGGTCTTCCCAGAAGCACTCCCACCACAGAGGCCTGCATACAGACACACTCACACGATGTTAAATGAGCCAAAGGCCAAAGAGACCTAAATACGAGAGCTACTTATGTTTGTTTGGTCACAACCTGCCTAGAGATCATGCGGTGTTAAGGTTTGGCAAATGTATAAGTAATTCAACAGCAGGTTAAACAAATCAATGTTTGTTCCAGATAACTTTTTACATTAAGGCTCAATTTAATGTTTTTCTCACCCGAACCTCGAGTGTTAGCACCTACGAATACGTTAAAGTACCCGTAATTATCTGAGAAAGGTGGCAATGGTCGCATTGTTAACTACAGTAACTCCAACTTTGCTGGGTACAACGGCAGGTAAAGGTAAATCGCATGACAAGCATACACATTCACCAATGACTGAAAAAAATGCTTATCCTTTAAGTGATTGCTGTTTTACCGTAAACGGCAACATTTACTGCTCTAGTTGAACACACCCTAATAAGTAAGCAAACTTTATAGCACCAGCCTTTTGCCCGTCCTTGGACGGGTGTATTTCAGTAAATCTGAAACTTGCAAGCGAAAAGCAGACCGCGACGTGACATTGATTGCATCAATTCGTGTGCAATTTGTAAGGCCGCGGTGACACAGACTTATTTCATTTAAAGGTTATAATCCCTTGCTCATCATGACGTCCTTTTTACTTTGATGTCTCAACAGCGTGACGGAGATCGTGTGATGTGAGGGTTCTGCCTTTGTAGTGAGGGTTGTAAGTTGACGCCGAGGAGGGGGGAGGAGGCGCCTCGCCCCCCATGTGGAGTGACGTCACCTGCTAATTATTATTAATGGCGGGGGTGTCCATTTGGAAGACGCCACCTCTTCATGATTATTAATGAGGGGGGCTGTTCGATGTGGAGTGACGTCATCTGCTCATGATTATTAATGAGGGCGGAGGGGTCCATGTGGAGGACGTCACCTGGCCATGATTATTAATGAGGGGGGGGCTGGCCGACATGGAGTGACGTCACGCGCGGGACACACAGACATTCTTGCCTCATTAAATTTGTTTGCAAATCTATACTGTTTTGGCATATCCCCAGGGCAATCATACAATCAGAACTCTGTATAATAAACTAAATGCTTTTAAAATGCCAAAAATATAATGTATGCATCAACAAAGCAGTTTTTTCGACTCCTAACACGTTGAATTATTTACAGAATCTCACAGCCTTCCATTTTAGCTAATCCTACGACCGGACCGAGGGCAGAATTGAGAACAAATCGGTTCAGCGTGAAGTGCGGTGGACATAAATCTGTCGAGCTGCCAGATAATGTACATTTTTGGTGAGGACAGTATTACCTATGACAAAAGCCTCCTTGAACTGCGCTCCCTGCTCGTTGTACCAAGGTGGCCGACCGGCCGTATAGATGGTGCGCTTGCTGGTGCGCAGCAGCGGCGGCTCAGTTTTGCTCTGGCTGGTCGTGCGCTTGCGTGGCGCCAGCGGTGGCCGCTGGGGCAGCTTTTCCAGCAGGCCCTGTAGCGAGTCGTCATTGCTGAGGAGGGTGGCAAACACAAACGGAAAAGGAGAACGCAACGTCATCGACCCGGTACTAAGCGGCGATAAATCTCACGGACTTTTCTAAATATGCGGTGGAAGTGTTTAGTTTTTGTGACCGATCCAAAGCGATCACACAATTCTAACTAAATATTCCGGCATGCTGGAATTTTACTCATCGCTTTCGGTCAAGATTTTTTTTTGTTTAAACCAACAAGCATGTGTCCAAATGCAGTCAGTCACAAGGGACAATTAAATACACTCAATAAATTAGAAAAACATTGGTATTATGGATTTAACATATCCATAATACAGGTTTTTTTGGGTTAGATAGTTATAACTTCAGCACACTGGTTTGTTGGATTGTTGGAGAGTAAACCCACAATATTTACAATAAGAGTAAGAAATTTTGATGGTGATTACAACCAACGAATATTAGTCGCGAAAGTCTACATGTTAAACTGCGTTTAAAGTAGGTTTGGAATGTAGAGGAAGTGATGTTAAAACTAATAAGAATGTCATAGGCACCACTGTACACCAGTACAGTGACCCGAATCATATATTGAGATGCAAAATTCCTTTAATTGATTAATTTCGACATCCATTTCCTCACCCTTTACGGTAATTACGCAACACAGTAAGACTTTGCTTGACGCGTGGTGCTCACACAACGCATTTTCGCGATAACACAGTTCTTCCATTCGGGAACACATTGCACAATGTGGAACGCGCCCGTTATAACTCGGTTTCTGAGTGTCAGACGAACTACTTTCTTGATTTTACGCAGCTGAGCGGTTTGATACAGTACGCGAAATGATACGGTAACGTGGCAGCGCTCAAAACAAATCAGTTCTTTGTTCTGCCATAGGATGACAGCAGGCTTATTTTATAGTGCAAATGCGATTCAGTAACAGTAATTACTCGCTTAACCTGGTTTTTTCTTAACGCACCACTTTTCAGGAATGCATCTACCATGTTAAAGGAGGAACTACTGTACATGTAAAAATGTAACACGTACAAATGAGCCCTCGACCACGGTAAGTCATGTGACATACTTGTTTGTGTTGCAATGTAGTAAAAATGTTCAGTATTCAGACGTGTTTAAGGAAGGAACTCAAATTTGTGGCTTGATAAAAAATAATTCGGGCAAAAAAATTTTTCATTTCATGAGTCCGCAATGTGGATGCTACGCTTCTGAATGTTAAAAAAATATATTTTATTTTTTACTTTTAAATCCCTTAATGACATGAAATGAATAACAGCACATGATCTATCCAATTCATTATATATTGTTGACAAATAACGTTGTACGTTCACAGCCTTGTAACAAAATACTTTGTAAGAACTAGAGCACTATATTGTTTGATAAGCAGGATGGAGAAAAAACTGCAGGAGAGTACTGCACCCATAAACGGTTACACATTTTCACAAGAATATAATTTTAAATGTTGTTCCTAGAAAGTACAGTTTTGTCAAAGTAATAGTCTCTACATGTGTATTAAATTATGGCAAAGCAATCATTAAAGCAATACTCCTAATAGGTAGTGAACTACAAGCGCCGGTTTTCAGAAATCAATGAAACCGTGTGACTTTTTAGGCCCAGAGGAATGAAAATAATATTTAGTTAAAACTTTAATATACTGATTACGACACATTCAAACAATGCCATGAGCAAAAATGTTCATTAGTTATGAAGCCAGTTTAAATACATTCAATTAGTTGGTGAGCAATGACCCAAAGCAACCAAGGTCAACGTTTGCTTTATACCTGAAACAAAAACAATATAGGCTATAAAAAGGTCACTATGTATTGCACGCAATTTATTACACTCTAATACAATCCTTTTTGCCATCCTACAAACATCTCTGGCATTTACCAGCAGTAGCGGCATGTGCTTAAAATTGCGTCACGGTCGACGGTTCCCAGAAACCAAAATGCACAAACGGACGGAGAGCATTTTTGGGAACAGCGCCCTCGGTTTAAATGACGGGGTGAGTTGCCAATGCAGGGAGGAGCCAGGTGAAGAAACGTGGACAAGTTATAGCACATTGAACATAATTACGTGAATTTAAAGTTTTACATTTTAATTGCTGGAATTCCTGTTAGCATCGTGGTGTACGCTGTAACCATTAACCATTTGCAGTTAGTTCTTGCCCAAAAGGCAACTGCAAAGGCTTTCCTGTTAATCTAATTTCAGATCATAGTATGCAGTCAGAAACAAAACATTCTAAGAGTCAAAAGTATATATACTATTTAACGCTTGGAAAATCGGACAATATTTGACAGCGCATACTGAAGTGGATGCTTTATTAAATGCCAATAATGATTTCAATTATACTCTATTCATCTGCACAGCTGTAACATGACACCCCACTCTGTTGCATATACACAACATTTTCATTAAAAACCATACATCGAAAACTTTATATTTCCCGACACCGATTCAGTTTTTCACACTAAACTTCACGCAGTAAGTCACCAATAACAATCGCCAAAAGTTATTCACGTCAAATTTAATTGATCTAGAAAACAAGGCACTATTAAACATTTGCGAACGTTATCTCTCAACAATTAACTAAATATTCACTCGAAACAACGTTAAATCAAATAAACTTGAATAGCAATAGTACAGCAGTTCAAAGGAAGACTTACCTAGGATTAAAGCGAAAACTTGACTGTCCAGAAACAATAGCACCAAAGTAAATTTCCTCTCCATACATATTCGTTTTGTATTAAATAAATGACGCTCCAGCAAACCAAACAAAAACAATCTGGGCAGCCGCGTTAGCACTCATCTGGGCAAAACAACATCATCATATGTTCAGTAAAAAAAAACCCGTGTCAAAACATTGATAGCCTACTTTTTAGTCACGCAAGTCATTAATATTGCCCCTCTGTAACAAGCGCGGACGAAACGTGCCCATTACCCAACGCCTATTTATTTGCCTGAAAGGAGTTTGTTTGGCTTTGGGGCAAACGGAGATTTCTGTTTGTGGCTCGTATCAACACGAGAAGCTAAAGTCGTACGCGGTGCGGCTTCAGTCCTGTCCGTTTATTAATAGCACGCCCCTCCACCGGCTTGCCCCTATTATGTGTCAGCAGCTGTGACGAAGGCACGCGTCTAGTGACGGCAATGGTAGGAAAAGGGGCTTGTGGTGTGTGTGTGTGTTTATATATACATACATACAGAGGCACTGTACATGCGTGAAGCTTTTTTTAAAAACGCGAAAGGCAAACAAGCCAGAACGATGATGTTGGGAGTGTCACTGGCAAGTCTAAGGCGTGCTATAAAATTTTTTATTACGCTACCGTGGAAAGCAGCTGCAAAACATGGTGTTACCAATGTGCCCTGCGTGACAAGTATGTGCTTGAAAATGTATTGCAATAATCCCTCCAACCATTATCCCGAGGCGACGTGTACATGTTGTGCACAATGCATAAGCGGACCTGGATTACATAAAGGTGCTTATGTAATACACTAGCTGTACTACCCGGCTTCGCCCGGGACTTGTATCCACCACGCCCGGCCGCCTTTGTCTCCCCAGTGGCGATGTTAATAGGCCACACCAGTTACTCGTTTTGAGGCTGAGTCCCTCCCTCACCACTCTCCCTCCCTCACCACTCTCCCTCCCTCACCACTCTCCCTCCCTCACCACTCTCCCTCCCTCACCAGTCTCCCTCCCTCACCACTTTCCCTCCCTCACCACTCTCCCTCCCTCACCACTCTGTAGAGGACGTGAAACTTTGATGAATTTACCTCAGAGTCGCGTGGTGGGTGTCGAGGCCTAGCACCGTGCAGAGCCTCCGGCCTCACCTAAATTGCCCACCCGGCTGAGGCTGGGTACGGGTGGCGTCCCCCCCCCCCCCCCGCGCTACAATAATACTGTCTAATCGTTATAATTTTATAATCTACCGACCCTATAATAGTAATTGCACACATTGTGGTGGGGGGAGGAGTGAAGAGGACGTGAAATTTTGATGAATTTACCTCAGAGTCGCGTGTTAATGCGTGCGCTTATTTTTAACGGGAATTAAAAATGGCGTCCACCCCGCGGCAAAGGCGTCGCTACCCGTTGCCAGGGGCAACCGCCATCCAATGAAAGCGGCGAAGGCGTCGCTACCCGTTGCCAGGGGCAACCGCCGTCCAATGAAACTGCGTATGGTCCGGCGACCCACAGACAGACAGACAGATTCGCGATTTTATATATATAGATAAGGTACTTATGTAAACGTGACAAAACATAAGACTTGGGAAACATTTCACGTATGTATTTTCAATAATGGATCTGTAAAATATCGTTTTGAAACAAACACTCCAGCCGCAATGCCCGTTAAATTAAACCGAAATGTAAAGAACAAACCTCATCCGTGCAAAAACCGGATTACCTCTGCATCCGATTCCAGAAGACCAATAATTACACTGTGTAACACAATTTTTGTTCCTGGGTAGTAAGTGTTATTTCGTAATTGCTTATGCCCAAAAAAGTATAGAAAATGGCTATTATTCCCCACAAACTTTGCTTTGGTGACCAGGACAGTGATATTTTGAAAAAACAACATATGAATCAAAATGAACATGTATTTATACTAAAGTAATATAAAAATGACTACAAAAGATTAAGTAAAGCGAGTAGTTTTTTATAGATTTACGATTATACTGTAAATCACTTTCACAAATCAGCCCCCAAATGTAGTCTCCCATCATGTTCTTGTTATACTGTCCTTGGTAGCGGCGTTCAAAGTTGAGTATATCCTGGTGGAAGCGCTCGCCTTGCTCCTCCGAGTACGCTCCCATGTTCTCCTTGAATTTATCAAGATGAGTATCAAGGATATGGACTTGGAAGGACATCCTACAGTCCATTGTGCCATAGTTCTTCACCAGTCTCAACCAGCTCCACAGTTTTCGACCTTGTGATTGCCCAGGAAACCACTGCGACAAAGCTGTTCCAAGCTGCTTTCTCCTTACTAGTGAGCTTCTTGGGGAATTCATTGCACTCCAGGATCTTCTTTATCTGTGGTCCGACAAAGACACCGGCTTTGAACTTTGCCTCGAGACAGCTTAGGGAAGAAGTCTTGAAGGTACTTGAAGGCTGCCGACTCCTTATCTCTAGCTCTGAAAAACTGTTTCATAATGCCCAATTTTATGTGCAGTGGTGACATCAGCACCTTCCGGGGGTCCACCAGTGGCTCCCAGTTGACGTTGTTCCTTTCCACAGAGAACTTGGTCCGCTGTGGCCAGTCCCGCCTGTGGTAGTGCGCCTTGGTGTTCCTGCTGTCCCAAAGGCAAAGATAGCAGGGAAACTTGGTAAACCCGCTTTGGAGGCCCATCAAGAATGCTACCATTTTGAAGTCTCCGATGACCTCCCAGCCGTACTCATCATACGCCAAGGCATACAGCAAGGTCTTGATGCTGTTGCAATCCTCTTTGAGGTGCACCGAGTGAGTCAGGAGAAGAGACGGGAACTCGTTACCATTATGGAGCAGCACGGCTTTGAGGCTCCTGGATGAGCTGTCAATGAAGAGGCGGCACTCATTCTGGTTACAGGCGATTCCGATTGCCTCGAACAGACTGGTCACATTATGGCAGAAGCAGAGCCCATCTTGACGGGTGAAGAAGCTGCAAAAAGGTTGGTGATGCATCCTCTGATCTGCGACTTGCACACTTTCATCCAACAAGTTCCACTGCTTGAGCCCAGACATCAAAAGCTCAGTTTTTGGACTTGGTGAGACCAAGATCTCTGATCAAGTCGTTGAGGTCTTTTTGGTTGGGGTAGTATGGGTTTCTCTCCCCAGCTCCACCTCTGAAATTTTCATCTGGTTCTACGTCTTCCTCGCTCTCTGACTTGCTGCTCTCTTCTAAAGAGGGCTGCTCTCTCTCCGGAGGAGTGGGTACGGGGAGCTCATGGCAGTGTGGCACCAGGGCGATGGATGAAGGAAGGTCCGGATACGTGATAGCAGGTGCATTCTTGCCAGTCCGACGTTTGAAAGGGTCCACCATGCAGAAGTAGCAGTTACTTGAGTGGTCAGTGGGTTCCCGCCAAATTCTTGGGATAGCGAACTTCATGGCTCTCTTTTCCCCGCTGTACCATCCTACAATACATTTATTTCACCCATGACTAATGTGTAAGAGATTCTCGCAACATTTTTCATATACGATATATTTTTTTAATAACATTGAAAATTGTAAAACATTTTAAAATAAAAAATGTTTACAATTTTAAAAATGTTAACAAATTTTATGACATAAAATTCTGAGCAACAATTGTCCATGTTTTTTTGCATTGCTCGCAGGTGAAATGAGGTGCCCAGGGTTTGTCTTGATCCCAGACAGGCATGCCGAAATATGCCTTGTAGGCCTCACACATTTTAGCAGATGCTTCCACAAAGTACTTTTTCGCTCGTCTTGATAAATTGGCCGCAGACATAGCAAAATGCGTCTGCCAGATGCTTGCAACCTCTTGATGCCATCTCAGAAAAATGCAGATGTGTATCCACCTAGGCAGCTGGAACTAAACTGAACTGGTGGGCTTAAGGCCCCTGTATTTAACCTACTATTTATATTACTGGAAAGTTCTATAATGTTATAGAAGTTACTCCAAGTTTACTCAGCACTGAATCTATCTGGAATGTTCTGAAAAATAGGTAAATTTCAAAATATCAATGTCCTGGTCACAAAAGCAAAGTTTGTGGGAAATAATAGACATTTTATGTACTTTTGAGGCATAAGCAATTAGGAAATAACACTTACTACCTAGGATCAAAACAACAAAAAATGTCGTTACATAGTGTTATATAAATGCCTCTCCAATGGGGCTTTTGAAATTCGAGTGAAAAGGAAATACTCCGACATCAACAGAGCAGGCATTGTACTTGCTCAAGCCTTCACACACCATGGTAACCGTGGCATGACCGTGCACATTAAGCAATAAAACTGGTGTTGGTAGCTACCACAAGGCACATAATTAGATACGGAGAAGTCAATACCGAGAAAGGGAAAAACAAAAAAAGCAGGGTAAGACATCGTGCGATGAAATAAAAAAAATGTGGAAGGTCACTACGAAATAACTGAGGCATGAAAAAATGAACGGGCGAGCTTTTTACTCGCCTATGAAAAGTTACAGGTTGAAATTTACTTTAAAAATATTCGATGCAGACTGCAGTAGTTAACGCTGATCTACTTGGACTACAGATCATAAGCACCCGGGTACAGCCCACAATGTTATGCTGGCGTTCAAGGGCAAGCTGCCTGGAAAGTGGCCCCTGTCACAAGTGAAAACTATGGTCACCTGTTCAGCTCACACAGAATACTGTACTTGTGGGGATGGGTCGTAGAGCCATCTCGTGGGCATACTGCGTAAGTGCATAATTACATTCATTTTAAGCGGCCGGATATGTTGAACTTCTTTCGCGCTGTACTCAGCTAACCGTGACGCTCGAACCAAGGTTTCTCGCGACCGACCACATTTACCGATGTACTCCCCATCATTCAAATCAACTCGCTGCACTCGCCCGATGATTGTTAAACACATCCCACGTGACGCACTAAGTAATCAACGCTCTCTGCCCCGTGGAACGAGTTAGTTTGTATTTGAATGGGGAAGGACATTGGTTATACTTGTAGGGACCGCCAGGTTACACCAGCCCACAGGGGATTATTGTGTCCGTCGTGCAGGGAGGGGCTGGGTGGGGAGGGTGGGGATGGGCTGGGTGGGGGGTGGAATGGGAGGGGCTGGGTGGGGGGTGGGAGGGGAGGGGCTGGGTGGGGGGTGGGAGGGGTGGGGCTGGGTGGGGAGGGACTGGTCACCCCGTGGTGCCCTTATAAAACTCAACGTTTAACCTACTCACGCCGGCTTGTGCCCGCCCTCACAGTCGGGCATATTTGCGGAATACACCACGCCGCCGTTGACCCTGGCCATTGACCGAGCAACCCAATGTTCCTACCAGCTCCCTCCGCAGGAGGAATGTGTTAATACTAGCAGCTCGCACGACCTTGGAACGTGACCATCCGTAGATCCTTCCAGCCAAACGTCGATTCCTAATATAAGTGGCTGCATGTTCTTTGTACAAGACCCATCCGTTCGTCCCTCCAGCAAAACTTGTTTCTAATACGGTATGACAGAGCCCTCTCCACCTTTACCTTCTCTGTGCTGTATAGCAAAATGTATCTTGATTTCTCACTTTGCCCATTTCGATATGTATCTGCCCCCCTTCTGCTACATCTCCCTCCCTCTCCATATCTCTCTCCTCCCTCCACTGCATCTCCACCCCCTTTACTCCCCCCTATCTCTCTCCTTGCGTCTCTCTCAACCTCTATTTCTTGATTTTAAGCTTTCGTGACTGCAGGAATCCATACTCTTTGGTTCTTTCGGTAAAGTCACGTAGGTAGAAAAACAAGTATAACCCGTAAAAACTAAGTTTTTCACTATAAATCCTTTATATGCGTGGCGGCTAGAGTCCTCTCGTCCTCTGGCTTGAGATGGCTGCCACCTATGGGTCAGATGATTGCATTGCACCATTAAGCAATTGGTAATTAAATATATTTTTGTCCTAAAAAGTGTAAAATTTTGGGAAAAAAATTTCACGAACATTAATTGTCACGCACAACGAGTCTGTGTGGAAAATGTCAGCTCGATTGGATCCCGGGAAGTGGGTTAAAAAACGACCGAAAGATTTGCACGGTTGTAAGCAAGCAAGCGAACTTAATATAAAGGATTTAATAAAATAAATCACGACGTTTCGGGCGCAACACAAGCGTATGTCATCAGGTGGGAAAGCATGGTCTGCTGCTGATGCAGACTGTCTACATCTACGGCCTTGGTGAGAAGAGGCCCCATCCAGCATTGAACTGAGACGAAGGGCTGTACATGCACACTGCACGTGTAAGAATGACAGATAAGACACAATGAGGATGCTGTAATGTACACAACTGTGCTCAAATCACACTCATTGCTAGTTCAGAGGTCGGCAACCAAAATAACGAGACGTTTATTTTGAAATTCGGTAAAAAAAATAAACCTCAATATTTCAAGAGCCGCAATGTATGTGATGGATACGAGGTGGTCGTTAATAAATAACGTCATAAAATAGCGTCCTTATAAAGAACCGCATGTTGCCAGTTAATGATTTCGGCACGGTCATCAATAATTGCACAAAAACAGCATCGTATCAAATGTGTGTTTTCCCATCCACATTGGGCATCACCCAGCTCTGAGGAGGCAAACACGCTTTGCTTGACATTGAACTTAAGACCTTTGATAGAAGGGATCGACTTAAAAGTACACCACCAGCACCACCTAGTGTCGAAATTGGGACATAAAGGGAACTTTTACGAGTAATGTCTGACATCTTCCGTGGCCGTTGTTGAGTCATACGAAGTGGTATTTATTTTAGCTCACCCACGGATAAAGGCCCACCGAGCTAAAACATATATTTGTCAAAGGTGACTCCGACGAAATGGGGTAAAAGCGTACGGCAAATGTTTACGCTGACAAGCAAAAATGTAACAGCGAACAATGTGAAAGTAATTCAGAGCAATGTATTGTATCACACGGCACGATGCCGAAACAAACAAACTAAGCCGAATATAAAGGACAATACGATTGTCCTTATATGGTGAAACATGCATTTTCATGTCAATATTACAGACAACCCGATGCCACACAAACCATAATTCCGAGGGAACTTTGTGCAAAAACACAATTTGCAATATCCACGATGATCCACGTGCGATCAATCCCATCTCACAATCGCCCCGTAGTTAACGTTTTAACTGCGAACGTTAAATTGCGTTTTATCTTCCTAAAAGATTATTAATCATTCGGCCTCCTCGTTACCGGAAAGCCTCGGGGAGGCATAGCCACCCGCCTCGGGGAGGGCCGGAAAACGGCACGCTTTCCAGGCAAGACACGCGCTTCACATCGCGGTTAGGCCTCGATAAGGAAAACAATTAAACAAACACAAACTCTCATTATAATAAGCGGCGACACACAGTGAGCGAGCGATCACGCGAGCCCACCGAGTGTCGTTGATTGTTGTTTACCTGTCGGACAGGGAAATTATTTGCGAGAGATCGAAGTGAACGCCGCTGGTCGCCGTACACGCTGCCACGCTGTCCGCCATGCCGGGCAACGATGAAGGTTCACGGCGAGAGAACGAGAGGCGGCACTTTAATAAAACATAAAAAAAAAATTGTTGTCGATGCTGCAGATTGCGCGGGCAGTTGGGCGCGTAGTTTAAACAAAATAAAATATACTGAAAAAAAAAACAAATTCGTCAATGACACTGCTTTAAAAATAATATATTTTTATGCGTGAGCCATCACAGCAGCAGATGGTCCACTGCATCGTCCACTGGCGCTTTATTTGGCCGTCTGGAACGCTCTTGCTTCCGATATTAGGAAATAATGCACGTTCATAATACTGGATGTACAAAAAATATATATATATGTGCTTCCACGGGGTGGGGGGGGGGGAAACGCATGTTGTAAATTTTTTTTTGAGAAACCAGGCAAATAAACCAAAAAACGCAACACAGTTCGTAAATAACATTGCTTTAAAATTATAATAATAACACATCAACCATCACGCAAACTCCGGTCATCCTCGCAGCAGCAGCTTTTGGTTCACGTCGAACAAAGGCGCTTTCAGATGCGCCTTTTTGGCCGTCTGAAATGCTCTTCCTTCCGATATTAAGAAATAATGCACGTTCATTATATACGCAAATAAAAATGCTTCCAAGGAAAAACGCATATTATAAAATGTTGGAGAAACCATGCAAATGCTTGATTTGAATTTCTCGTTTTTGCATTCTCTCGAACAAGAGGTTGGAGCGCCTTTGGGAAACTGAATGTAATCTTGAAAATACAAATACCTACGCATCTAAAAGTTTCACGATTTCATAAGTGTATTCTAAATGCTATGACACAACCAATGGAACAAAAGGGGAAAAAACGTGCGTAAAGAAGCGTGGAGTAATGTTTTGAATTATATTAAAACTTAACTATTGTTTATTTTACCAGGTAAGATCCACTGGGCTATATACAGTTATTTTACTGGTAGGAACCTCCTGGTTACAACAGCCCACAGGTGATTATTGTGTCCGTCCGTCCGTCCGTCGTGGATCCAAAAATGGGAGGGGTGGGGCTGGGTGGGGAGGGGAGGGATGGGAGGGGTGGGGCTGGGTGGGGAGGGGCTGGTCACCCCGTGGTGCCCTTATTAAACTCAACGTTTAACCTACTCACGCCGGCTGGTGCCCGCCCTCATAGTCGGGCATATTTGCGGAATACACCACGCCGCCGTTGACCCTGGCCATTGACCGAGCAACCCAACGTTCCTACCAGCTCCCTCCGCAGGAATGTGTTTCAGAAGCAACCTGGCCACACGCCATCGCTCAACGAAGTGGCTTATCACGTGAAAAGTTATAGCAGCCAAATTCCCTAAACACATGTTTCTAAATGTGGAGGGAAAAACCGGAGGACCCGGAGAAGAAAATCCACGCGACCACAGGAAGAGAGACCTGCAATCTCCAAATATACAGGCGTCAGGGTCGGGATCTGGATCGAACCCACGAACTCCTGTAGACCAGGCGAGGTAGGTAACATTTCGCCACTACGGCGCACAATGGCGAGAAGAGACATACATTGGAACAAATGCATAACATGTAGCATGGAGAGGTCAAAGATATAATTAGCGATATTTAAATCATTTAAGTGGGCTTGCGTAGGGCACATAATTGCTGTAAGGGATGTTAGCCGATGGTCAAGAGTTGCGCTGTAGTGGCAGCCAAATAATTGAATCCGTACAGGAGATACATTCACCGAGGAGATGGATCGATTAAAATCAGCTCTTGCGTAGATGCAGCATGGATTATTCAATCGCGCTGAATTTCGGGATTAGGCGGCGGCTCGCGGGGGGGCCTTCATCCAGCAGTGGATTGACCATGGGTGATTATTTTTCTGCTTCAGATGAAATAGACCCTTACATTGCTCCTGCGCGGATTTCCGCGGTTGTGCAATACAGATCTCTGATGTATTTTCGGGTTGTACCGTGCGTTGTTCGGCATGATATCCGACGTTTCGCTTCTACGTGCCCGGGAGCTTCGCTGTGAACTGAATTCGGTCAGACCTTTAGAATGCAGCAAAGCACGCCAGCAATGCGAGTGCAGAATAACACACACACACATGCGTATACCCCAGTGGATTGGAAGGTCCCGTAGGTGCAATCATTGCCCAATGATCACACCTCCCAATCCTCTTGCTCCTCCTGCTCCTTACATCACCCCCTCCTCCCCCGGTCCCATCTTGTGCTCTTCACACACTGACAAATTTACGAACCGCCTTTGCGTCCTGGCGGTCAGATTGCATAGGCTGTGCGATGCGGGGGGAAGAAAAATAGGGGAATGCCTATATCCTAAATTCATCGGGCATCTACGTTTTAAGTGCACGCTTAAAGGGCAGTGGTTTTTAAATATATATTAATTCCATCTGTTGACTGCGGCGTAAATCCGTGGTCGTTTCGTGCCAGCTTGCTTTAGGAGCGCGGATTCATAAATCCCCGCTGCGGTTGTGCGTGCGTGCGTTCTTTGTGCGTGCGCGTTTGTGCGCGTGTGTACACCGGCGTTCGGGGCACTGCGTGGCACATCGCCACCATGGATGCAGAAAATATTCAGCTCCTGGAAGAAAGCAAGAAGAAAGCGTTTTATTCCGCGGGCTTCATAAGGTAGGGTTTATTTTATTGTTTTTGTAAAAAACACTTCTGTTAATATTCTTAGGTTTTTTTCGGTAAAGTCACGTAGGTAAAAAATATAAATTAATAAAAGTTAAATAAAAATAAAATAAAAATCACGACGTTTCGGAGGCAACACAAGCTTCCGTCTTCAGGTGGAACCGTCACAGCACGTTCCACCTGAAGACGGAAGCTTGTGTTGCCTCCGAAACGTCGTGGTTTTTATTTGGAACCGTCACAGCACGTTCCACCTAAAGACGGAAGCTTGTGTTGCCTCCGAAACGTCGTGGTTTTTATTTGGAACCGTCACAGCACGTTCCACCTAAAGACGGAAGCTTGTGTTGCCTCCGAAACGTCGTGATTTTTACTTTACTTTTATGAATTTTAATTTTTTACCTACGTGACTTTACCGAAAAAACCTAAGAATATGAATCCTTGCAGTCACGAAAGCTTCAAATCTAGAACTTGTGTTAATCTACTGCTGGATGGAGGCCATCAGCACGTCGTGTGGGATGTTTGACCACACTTCGCCTACCACGTCGGTCAGTGTGCGGGTTTGTGAAGTGCTTGGGGAAGTGGGTACGCAAAGCTGGCTTCAGGTGGAACGCGCCGCTCGTGGTAGCCACGGTTGGGAATCGAACTCAGGCAGTGGGGTTCGTCGTGCAGTGTCCGAACCGCTGCGCAAGACGTATGTGGTTCACTTTGAATTGTGTTTGGTGCCGAGGAGCGATTCTGATAGCGTGTAACGTGTGAGTGATGTCAAATGTTGAGATTTTATTGTTATAAAAATGTATAAATAATTTCGTCAGATTTATATGATTTAAAAGAGATGATGTTAATTAGAACATTCGGTAGTAAACGTTTTATTGAAATAAAAATAATGTTACGGACATAATGGGGATATTGAGAGGTGGTCACGTGGTTCGCGCCCTGCGCTATGAGCCCGGCGACCCGAGTTCGCTTGCCGGTCACGGCTAACATCAGTGGCGCGTGATGTCCTGGGGACTCCCACCCCTCCAACTAACCAGCACTCACCTGCGTGGTGAAGTATGGTCATAGAGCCCCATGACCGACACGGCATGCGGAGGCTTTCATTCAGCAGAGTATATGCACTCAGTTTGTTTTGATGTGTGTTTCGTAAATATACACAACGACTGGAATTTATATTGTATACACTATTTAGATAGTGTACAGTCGACTGAAATATCATCTCGTCACAATTCACAATCATACGTCAGATGAATCGTACGGTCTTACATTTCAACACGTTTCGATTACCCTTGCCATATAAACGCGCGTGTGTTTGATTATCTTTAAAGTAATTTCTGGCAATGGCAAACACCACCTCCACCACCACCAAACACGCGAAATTATCGGAAATATTAGAAGCCTTACACCCGCATTCGTTCGTGTCGAGGCTGGTAGGACGGATGTCGCACGCAATTCGATATTGAAGGATATTATTTCGTGTTTAAACAAATGCGATTAAAAATCCGCTATTCTATACGACATATAGTACAAGAAGAAGTGTCTTGAATAACAGTAATATTCATGCAGATAGGCATACGCATTGCTTGCAGATAAAACCCTGTTTAAATATTCAAGAGTTCATGAACAAATGATAAAATTCAATTAACGTTCAACCCTTCAGATGTCCCGATGGTTGGCATCATAGTGTGTGTATATATGTATAAACCCACCACATAAAGAAGGCATTACATTGTCCGCTATTTAAAAATATAATAAAACATGCTGAAGCTCTACATGCACGTGGACAACCCTTTTGTTGCTTAACAGCTGATAAGGAAGGCCCCGCGTATTTGGGTGTTATATGACATTGTAGGGAATAATTTTGACCATATTTCACTATGCTGCAAAACATACTTATACAAGTGTCATTTCTATAAGCATGTCACAAGCAGTTAAATGTAACACAATGATATTGACAATCGCAATTGTCGAATAGCAAGACATCCACATCGCTTGCTAGTCGCTTAAGTTACACCCAGCGCAAATGCGGTTGTTGGATGTGATGATAACGGTAGGTGCTCTTAAGGTGCGGGGTGTATATGTATCTATATACATTACTTCAGACTTCAGAGTATATCACGGACATTGCATTTCATCTGGAATCTCGTCATTAGCATGCAAACCATCATTAACGATGTTCAACTGTAATTTATTTTAGTTGCATTATAACACGAATAACGCAAACTGCGTTTAATTTTTCGTGACAACAGCAATGGGGCTCGCTGATGTTGATGTAGACCAACAACGATGTTGTTCCATTGCAGTGGGTGAACCACGTCATTGCGTCAGGAGTAGCGGACTGCGTCGCTCTGATGATGCCTCCGTCGTATTTGTGAATCGGGCATCGAGTCGCTCATGCTATGTTCCATACCGTGGCAACCCATACGGTTTACCCGTATTCTTGTACACGCAAATTGAGTTTTCAGGCCCTTTCGGCGTACAGCCGTTTCAATACGGGCAATTTTTTGTCTATTTGTTTGTGTTCCTCTATTGCGATGGGACTTTGTAGGATGAACATTGAGATTTCTAAGGGGCACGCGGTGACCAATAAGGTCTGAATTGGTCTGTACTAAGGCAGGCGCTGATAAGGGGTTGACAGGTATGATGCCCCGTGTTCTGTTATGGGTGACCACATTCGTACACCAAGAGATTTGCATGTATTTAGTTTCCATTTGATTACGTGTGTAATGTCGTCTGTAACAAAAACACTCAAACTCATTCGTCAATAACAATGTCTTAAAAGGGAACATTATAGGCGACTGTTCTTTTTTCACAGCAGAGAGATTGCTACGAAGAAGGGCCATGACGCTTTAGAGCAGAGAGAGAGAGAGGGAGAAATCCGTGCTATGAAGAAGGGCAGAGAGAGGGAGAAATCCGTGCTATGAAGAAGGGCCGTTTTCCGAAGCGTCGCCCATTAAACATTTGTTTTACATTTCAGGGCAGTGTTGGAGACAAATCCCTCGAGTTAGATTTTTTTGTGCTTGTGCACAACTACCAACGCAGCGTCACAATGTTATATACCTTTTTTTGGTTACTATAACAAATACCCGTTTGTACATTCATATCGTAGCGTGCGGTTGGAAAATGTGGTAAGAGTCGAAACGTCCAAAAGCGCTGGTGGCGTGGGCGGCAATGATGTTTTTTTTTCGCCCGCACGCACAACCATCGCTGCTTCGTATTGTCTAATTCAATTACACGCTGGTGCACGGAGTGGGCATTTCCGATGTCACGCACCGCTTAACCGCATCCTCTCATCAGTGCCTGCAGCGATGGGCGTCTCTTCGGACTACATTGACACTCCACTGCCGCTACTGCCCGATCGGATATCAAGCTCACATTCCCACCCACCACGTAACAAAACGTATCCACAAATAGATGTTGTGCTTACCGTTTGCCTCTCCGCAAAAAATATAAGATGTGTTTTTTTTTTGTGTTTTGTTCGCGTTCACCAACCATCGCACTGACCAGCGTGGTGAAGTATGGTCAAATAACCCCCCCCCCTCCCCCGTGGAAGGCACTCGGTTAACATTTAATTGACAAAAGGAGGCCGTACATGTAATTTTGTATCATAAATAACAACGCAGAGTGCTTCGCTTATCGATGATGCAAGGGCGTTAAAGTCTACAGTCTATACTACGCTGGCATTGTCTACTACAGTATGTAATCGTCTTCTTCGTATGACTGATGTTGATGAAGAGCAACAGCTATATCTTGACTTAAAGCTTTCGTGGCTGCAGGAATTCATATTCTTTGGGTCTTTCGGTAAAGTCACGTAGATAGGTTCAAAGAAAATAACAAAAAATTACAAAAAAACCACGACGTTTCGATCGCAAAACAAGCGTTCGTCATCAGGAAGAAAAATAAGGGGAATAGCAACAGATGCAATCGGGCATTTGAGGCGTTATATGTTCCATGTTCTATTCTGGGTGACCACAGTCGCACCCTGGGCATGTTCTAATCGCATTATTTAATAAACGCGCGCTTCGAGAACACAGCCACCTTCTCCTCTGCTCTTCCTGTGATCCGGAACCGTCTGCCCAGCAATCTGTGCTGCTTCTGTCCCTTCTGGGCGCGAGATCTCCCACTTCTCCTCTGCCTTCGGCTGTCTTCCTCTTAAATGCGAAACAGTTCGCGCAACGACGACTGTTGCCTGCACGCTGCATGGAACGCCCTGAGATTCGATTGCATTAGACGCCCTCGTCGTCATTGCCAGCCATGGTCTTATTTACTGCTGGATGAAGGGCCTCCTCAAGCCGCCGATCCTGCGATGTAGTAATAACACTGGTCAACAAAAAAAAACATTTTTTCTGGCCTGGACTTTTGCAGCTGTTTTAGACTAATTTCAGGGTGCCCGATTCCAAATCTGATCTCAGATTTGCTCTATCACATCATTTTTATGCTATCGGCATACCCCATTTTCATTGATTTTACCCGAAATTAACTCTGTTACTTATGATTGCAAGTTGTTGCGAGTCAGTGACTGCTTTAGTGTTAAAATATGGTGCTGTATTTTTAGGATAGTGTGTTTATAATATCATTTTATGTAGATATCCACATTTATTTAATATTTTTCTTCTGCACTTTTTTATTGAAAATTCAATATTTGATATCTCAAAAACCTGATGCGATAGACAAAAACTGACGCCAGATTTGGAATCAGCACCCCAAAATTACATTAAAATCGTTGGAATACCTTATGCCAGAAAAAGTGTGTTGACCAGTGTAATCCACCGAACACGTGTACACGAGCCGATTTCATGATTCCATCTCCCCGGACGGACGAGCTTCCGCTCCTTGGCTGTCTTTCTGTCATCATTCTTGAACCATCGGCCATCCTCGCTTCTAGCCGTGACCGTGTCCTACCCAAGCCCCCCCCCCCCAACTCGCTTAATTTGTCTTAACGGGTTGAACAATGCGATTAATCGTTCGCAACCTTCTCTAACGCGACACGTGTTTCTCTTTAGGTCTGTCGGTGTACGATTGCGCGCGCCGTACACAATCCACATGGCGATTGTCCACCAGGGCTATTGTCATTCTTCATCAGGGTTCCGCACCTCCGAGAATCACATTTGGCTACGTACGGTGCGAAAGAAGTCCAGCGTGCATACGCACAGCGAGCGGGAATCAACAGCGCGGCAGTTGAATCCGCGATGGCATAGCGCTGTGATATTTCTAGATTTGAAGCTTTCGTGACTGCAAGGATTCATACTCTTTGTTTTTTTCGGTAAAGTCAACTAATGGCATTATCCGAAACGTCGTGATTTAATTTAGTTGTTTGCATTTATTTTATTTTATTTTTCACCTGCTATGATATTTGTTTTACATTTGTCTCAACACATTTCTTTGAACATGTTGGGCTCAATCGAGACAGCGCAAAAAACACATTAAAAAAGAAATAGTACAGTAGTAGTAATAATAGTAACGATGAGTATGAACCAAAGGCGTGAGCGAGGCCTCTTTATCTTGCAGTCGATTGATGAAGGGCTGCACATTACGTTACATTGTATTTATCCAGCCAAGGCTTAACGTTCTCAACGTTATTTACAATATAATCAATAGCTTGGATGTTATACAGCGTTTAAATACAACCGCGTTTCAAGACGCCGTATAGAAACAGTGTGACGTAATATATAGAGTAATATATAGAGTAATATATAGAGTAAGTAAGTATATATTCTAGAGAAGAGGCAGTCAGTCATAGACTGAAGATAAGAAAAAGGTCTTGAGCCTGGACTTGGCTGGGAACTTGGAGTCGAAATTCCTCTGCAGCATGGTCTCGAATAAGGATGTCTGGCCGATTCGTTTTTTTATTGGCCTTTTTGCACGTATGTATGTACGTATGTTTAACTTCTTTCGCACCGTACGTAGCCAACTGTGGTAATCGGAGGTGCTGGGGAAGGACAACAAACTAAATGCAAAACGCGGTTCGAAAGACATTCGTTTTTTATTTAAAATATACACTGTATACGATATCGCTATATTCAATGTGTAATGCGGGCGTAAATGGGCGGGGCGGATATGACGATCCGAGAGGGAGGAGTCAGGGTGACGTGGGGGAGAAGTTATAGCGGGGAGACAGGAAGCTATCTGGGGCAGTCGGGGGAGTGAAGGGTGGTGAACACGTTGGGTGGTCGCCGTGCCTCAGCCTGGTGGCTGAGGGGCTCATGACGGCGCCAGCCAGCGGGGTGGAAGAGAGAGTGGAGGATTGAGGTAGGAAGTGGCGAGATAGCCACAGAGGCCACGAAGGGCTGAGGTAGGAAATGGCGAGATAGCCACAGAGGCCACGAAGGGCTGAGGTAGGAAATGGCGAGATAGCCATAGAGGCCACGAAGGGCTGACATTGGGAGGTGGCGAGATCGCCACGCACGGAGGAACAGGGAGCAGAGATGGAGCTGCTGGGGGAGCAGCCAGAGGGCTGTACCAAGAGCCTGCAGCGGAGCTGCAGGAGCGTGGAAGGCTACGGGAGCGAAGGCAGATGTGGGGCTGCCAGGGAGAGAGTCTCAGGAGGAGTGCCGTGTGGGAAGGAGAACGCGAACCCCAAATAAAGGACACGGAGTCAGCAAGAAGTGTCTGAGTCCCTTTTATTACAAATGTAATAAATAATACACTATATGCTATAGACAGCACTTACTGGTGAGTAAGTTTCTTAAACATTGCGTTAGTTGTGGTAGAAACAATTAGACATTGTTTAATTGCCAATGAATTAATGTTTTTTTAATGCTCACGCTATTTATACACAGCACACGGGTTCGTTATTTATAAAGTCGTAAATTAATTATCTTGTTTTACGATAAATAGACCTCCGTTCTGATATCCGGAATAAAAAAAAAATCAGCATACGGGCTTTCCGGACCAATATTATCCAGCAGCATTTGTCTAAGCAAGCAAATCCTAGACATCTTCTTGGTTCTTTCGGTAAAGTCACGTAGAAGGGAAGTAATAAAATAATAATATAACATAATAAAATACAATTCTCACGACGTTTCGGCCACAACGCAAGCAGCCGCCCTCAGGTGAAGAACAGGTCTACACTGCCAAGCTTGGTGGTGTTCATTCAGACGCTGTCTTTCCGACAGACCTGTTCTTTACCTGAGGACGGCTGCTTGCATTGTGGCCGAAACGTCGTGAGAATTGTATTTTATTATGTTATATTATTAGTATTTTATTATTTCTCTTCTACGTGACTTTACCGAAAGAACCAAGAATATGAATCCCTGCAGTCACGAAAGCTTTAAATCGAAATCCTAGACAGTCCGAATCTTGATTTGAAGCTTTCGTGACTGCAGGAATCCATGCTCTTTGGTTCTTTTGGTAAAGTCACGTAGGTAGACAAAATAATAGATCACGACGTTTCGGTCGCAACACAAGCGTCCGAAACGTCGTTATCTATTATTATTTCTACCTACAGGGCTTTACCCGAAAGAACCATAGACGGTCTTGTAGAACAAATACTGCGCGTGCCATTGGCGAGGGCTATTGCACTGCGCTAATTGCGCTGTGAAATAGACCCCACGAGCGAGAGTTCGATTCCTGGCCACAGCTAACATCAGTGGCGAGTAGCATCGGAAGCGGTTTTGGGTGACCCCTCCCCCATCCTCCTCCTTCACCAACTCGTACTGGCCAGAGTGGTTGAAGTATGTTCAACCAAACCCCATGGGGAAGGTTTCATCCAGCAGTGGATTAACGAATGCCTGTATAACATCTGTTATACTCGCTGTACACCGATCCATCTTCTGCAGCCTCTTATTCAACTCTTTCATCTAAATATGCAGGGTACCTTAGACAGCTCCCGGGCGTTTAAGTGTTTATAGCTTTGCATATTTAACATTAACTTGCTAGACCCCGGGTGAACACAGTAACATATAAATAATATGTATATGAAACACATCATTTACAGCCCTTTGTCAAGCCACTGCTGGATGAAGGTCTCCCTACGATGTTTCGGTCATGGACATTATTTGACCCAAACTCGCCACGCTGGTCGGTGCTTGGTGGTGAAGTGGGGGCGGAGGCCAGGACTGGTTCAAATATGAGTTTAGCCGTGGGCGGTAATCCAACTGAGGTCTCGCTGGGTTCGTAGCGTAGGGCGCTGACCACTGCACCACAGCAGCACCCGGCAATGCAGTCTATGTCTATAAGTGAATGTTTTTTTTTTGCGAACCATGAATTGGATATGGGTTCATGCTCATTATTTATGTTTGCGCAGCGATTTTTTACAACAACAATGACAACACCATCACCACCGTATTGGCTGCTACACCACTCGTTCAATATATCTGGAATAGATGAGCGGCAATTTGGAGGGCGTGTTGCTTGCCCGGTGGGAGAGGGTGAGATGATGTCACGGGTATAGGATCCTATAAATCCACAGCCCTTGTGAAGCCACTGCTGAATAAAGGATTTTTCCTGCGCCTTGTCGATCATGCGAGGTGTTTGACTATACTTCACCACCTGGTCACTGCGGGTGACGTGAAGGACTGACGTTAGCAGTGTGCCCGATATCTAGTTAGAGTTTCCAGATTCGTAGCACAGTGCGCTAACCACTGCATCACTGCTCCCCCATAGATATAGATCCGTATAGAATATATATAGGCTGCACGCAGATGATATCTTCAAATTGCAAGTTACCTATTTGCAGCACCATTAAATGCAACCACTCGCTTTAAGTTGCCACTGTCGATATAATTTATGAGCGGGTCTGTACATGTGCCACTTCAACGCACAACTCTGCAAATCTAAAGTTAAATTGTGCACGGAGATAGCATCACCTTTTGTGGAATCATGGCATCGTGAGGGTGAAATATAAGATTCAATTGCTAACGGTGTGGTGTGTGGATTGCTGGAATGGCCAAAACCATGATGTTTAATGCAGCACAATAAGATTAAACAACCTTAATCAGCTCCATCTCCTCTCTTTAAATGCATTGTCCATACAAATGTAAAGGTGATAATTTTACCTTTGTAGTTATTGTTGTTTGCCTACGGACATGGCAATGTGTTTAACATTTACATTATATGCACACGTATGGATAAAAAATACCGTATGAAACATAAGCTAATGATAATTAAGGTCATTCCAGTAACTGGTCACATATAAATACAATATATAATGTCTATTTGAAAATAAATTATAAATCCAGCACATTTTTGGATGTTTTAATTTGAAGATAAAATGTGGTGCTTCCTGAACAGCACAAATGTGATTGATGACACATCGTTGATTGTGTTTTTTAAACATATTTTGTAGAAATAAAATCACACAAAGCCGATACGAAGTTTCAGATTTCAGTAATGGCAATAATGTACTGGACACGTATTGATTGATGACGCAGGGTAAGCAATTCATATTTACAAAACATAGGGCGTATTTAGCTGTCTGCTGGTTTTCACTTGTCTGAAGATTAATGTGAAATGGCAATGATTTACTTGCACACGCATTGATTGCTGAACTCGGAATTGTGGACATGGAGTATAGACCAGGAAAGTTGTCTGAAAAGCCCAGCACTATCGTGCACTGGCCATGGCACTTCATTACCTGTAAACATTTCAATAATTGATGTCACTTCGTTAGATAGACAAATGTTTAATTTTAGCCGGAACAACCTGATGAGCTATGAAGCTCTTTTTCACACGTTTCCCAGCCAAAATCTGGAGTCGGCAAATGTGGAACCTTACAGGAAAGCAAGTCAATAATTTAAACATTCCAACAATATTTTCAAATGATGCAAAGAAAGGATAAATTACACTTGTTAATTTGGTCATTAGCAAGAAGCGGAGCATAACACGCATTGAAATTCAGCCGTGGTTTAAAGGGCGTAAGAGAAAAATGACGGTGTTGACGACGATCGCTGCATTGCGCAAGCTTCACATTTGCATGGCACGGGTAACGTTTAACTGGTGGCCGATTGAGCTGGGCTGATGCTCGATGTGAAATGGCAATAATTCACTGTGCACGCGTGTCCGTCCGTTGGCGAACCGGCAAGCGCAGAGAAGCGAGGGAAGTTGTTTGAAAAGCCCAGCGTGATCCGCGCACTGAAGCAGTGGCACTTAGTGGTCAACACGATTTGCAGTCATTGATGCCACCTTTGTTGAGGTCACAATCAAGCGGGAGGTCATTAAGACGAATTCATCATTTGCAGGGCTACGATCCGCAGCCGGTTTGGCACATAGGCTTTCATGACAAATATTATCCATAATGCCTCGGTGGCGAGATGTTAACTACCTCGCTTGCCTGGTATGCAGAAGGTCGTGGGTTCGATCCCGACCCTGGCGCCTATATATTTGGAATTTGCATGTTCTCCTCGTGGTCGTGTGGATTTTTCTCCGGGTCCTCCGGGTTTTTCCCTCCACATTTAGAAACATGCGTTTTGAGAATTTGGCTGCAAATACATTTCCCCATGATAAGCGGCTTGGTTGAGCTATCATTTGTGACAGCGAGGTCGCTTCTGAAAAAAGAGCCACATTGCTCAATGGGCCTTACCTGATTACATTTTTTTTTTGTTTTGATAATAAATGTTTATTAATTTATTTTCGAGTGAAGACGACCGCGCATCGGGTGTCTCCTGCAGCCCAGCACCAATAAGCGGGCTCAACGGCGCGTTCAGGAGCAAACCGTCGGGGCGAGCTGCATCGGACCCGGGCTTGGAGGGACTGCACCTGGAGACGCTGCGCACAGGTGGCGGTGATGAGGACGAGTTTGGGGGCCGCCACTACTGCCACGCGCGCAACACGGATCGCTCGGAGGGAGAGCGCAGGCACGCTCGTAGGAAACTCTGCATCGCCGCCGTGATCTGCCTCCTGTTCATGGCCGGGGAGATTTTCGGTGAGAGCGTTAGAGTGGAGCCGAGGCCTCTCTCACTCGTCACGTCCCGCTGCTGAAACGACTCGTGCGGAAATATTCATCGCACGTTCTGGCATTTTTGTTAACGCAGCCTGTGAAGTCTGCCACATCGTCTGGAATGTGCCGTAATTCATCCTTATTCGGTGAACCCAGAAATGTTGTTTGTGAAGAATGCTCCTGCCACTCAGAATATATTTAGCATCAGAATATTTAGTTCGACTGGAGGAATCCGATGAGCTATGAAGCTCTTTTCCACAGACGTCCAGTAGACATCTGTGAAAAAGAGCTCACACCGCCACAAAGTCTACCCCTGTTATCTTCCCCGAGCCATCACCATCTTGCATGGTCTAGCAAAGCACCAATTGCTTCATTTCCGTGGTGAATGTCTTCTTGGGTGTGTTTTTCCTACCTTTGGTTGCCACTCCGCATAATTACTCTTGCCCACTGGCCATCAGCCCTACTCGTGACGTGTTCTTCTCTCGTCCACTATATATATAGTTTAAACAAGAGCCCGAGTACAGAGCGCGAGCGACGGATGGGAAGACGAGAAACCCGACGCCAGGAGCCCACGCGACAGGGGAGAGGGAGGGGTGATTGGCAGTGCCCGATTAATTATCCTAGCAGCAAAAGTAGCTACGGGCCCCGCACTTTCAAGGGCCCCGCGCTAAATGCTTTCAAGCTATAAATTCCGGTTCAGTGAGTCTGCACTTGCTCTATTACTATAGTACTATACTGCCTTCAACTTTTATGAACGACCGGGTGTTTAAGGTGAGCGATTTGTCGCATTATCTGGCTGCATAGCAAATGAAATATGCAATTACTTTACTATGCAAGAAAAAAATTGTGTTTTTATATTTACGTGTTTTTTTTTTATTTAGGGCCCCTTTATAACATATGCTACAGGCCCCGCATTAGCTTAATCCGGCACTGGTGATTGGGCTCACTGCCCCCCCTCCCCCCACCTACTCACGCAGTGGCAACAATCGGGAATGTGGCATTTCTAGGGGAGAGGAAGCCTAGCCCACTCTTCTTAACATTCTACATTATTCTGATCCACGTGCTCCTATTTCTGTCTCACTGGAATTATACGCGTGCGTCCCCTCGTGCGTTGCTACACACTTGTCAGCGTTCAGGCCACTCGATCACATTCTGAAAAGTTCCGTATTGAATAAGCATGAGGCTATGACACATTGCGAGTATGCATTGATTTATAAATGAGGCGAGGGGAGGTGCAAAGACTGGAGTTGGATAAGACTCGCTTTAGATCACAAGCCATGCTGTCCTTCAGAATTTACACACACACTTATTCTGCTCCATAAATGCTGCTTTGGTCTGACTCGGGTGTTAAATTTAATGCGATCCATAACACGACCTTGCGTGGGATACATCGTATCGTTTTGATTTGCACATTGAGGGATTTAGCTGCTGAAATGCATTTCACTTCAAGCAAAATGTGGACATTAAACTGCAACTCTTACTGTACATCATATTACGGTAGTTATATGAATTGAAATGGAAACACAAGAAGAATGGACGAACGCTGTGTTTCTCAAATGCCAGTCCTCGAGACTCCTTGCGGTGCAGCTTTCCAACATAAAAAAAACGATCAGGTGTGTGAAACATGTAGTGTCTGGATTTGCATGTAAATGTAAACGATTTGATAATCAAAACTATCTGCAATATGGTAAGCTATCAGGACTGGAGTTTGAGAAACGACGCACCCAATAGTGCAAAATAGTGGATGCCTTTGAAAGCGTAGGTTTGCACAGCATAGTAATGCGCCCTGCGGTAACATCCAGAGGAAATGGGTGATAGGAAAAGTGCTAAATAATCCCCCTTATGAAATGTAATCGAACATCTTGTTGCAAATTGTGAAAACGTACCATGATGTGTAACTATCGAAATGCCCACGGCTATTTTTCTGAATTAATTCAAAACTGGTTGTGTACAGGAAGGCTAGCCACGATATATATATTTTTTGACGATACAATGTAAAATGTAACACTATGACGTTATTGCATTATTGGGTTCCCACAAAGTTATAATTGTATTTTACATTTTGATGTAATGTTTTTATACGTTACTCTATTGCCAGTACTGTATGAATAAAGATTCAATAAAAGTACGTCATCTGCAGTTCGCTCAACAAATCCCTGAAAAAAGGACACCATCTAACATGCTTATGAAACACACATGCTGTCGGCTACGTAAGAAGTTAATTGATTATTTGAATTATTTAACAGATTTAACAAATCACTTGGTTCAAATTATTTGGTGATCCTGCGTTGGTGGCAGTGGCGCACAAGCACAAGTCACAACATTGTATTTTATTTTTGATTTATTTAAATTATATTTGATTTCTACATAAGTGACTTTACCGAAATAACCAATCAGTATAGTAATTTCTGCAGTCACGAAAGCTTAAATTCGAGATTAAGTCACAACGTGTTGACTTTTTACTCCCCACATAGGTCTGTTTCATCGACACACTTGCTAATCTTCTTGGTTCTTTCGGTAAAGTCACGTAGAAGGGAAATAATATAATAATGAAAATAAAACATAGTAAAATTAAATTTTCACGACGTTTCGGCCACAATGCAAGCAGCCATCCTCAGGTGAAGAACAGGGCTGTTGGAAAGACAGCGTCCGAAATTCGGATGCTGTCCAACCAAGAAGATTAATCCCTGCAGTCACGAAAGCTTTAAATCGACACTTGCTAATATTTTCATTTTCTGTGCATATTTCACGTCAGTTTGATTTCCCCACCCCAAAAAGAGATACAGCATTCTCTTTCCAACATACTACGGCACGCACCCTGTATTTTACAATATTTGTTCACGTAGAGAGCCACTATGGCTGCGCTCGCTTGGTTATCATAAATATTTGTAATCCGTAATGGCAAAAAAAATCAAGAAAATAATTTACACCATTGGAACCTCCTTTGCCAGTAGCAAAATATGAAAAAATTTTTACCCTTCTATCTGGCAACAAACCTGACACCTTTTTTTTAGTGCGCGTTTTGGCGTCATCTAGTCCAAAACCATGTGAGACTAGGCTCTAAGGAAAGCTGTCTCGGGTGTGGACCAATCAACTTTAAGGACAGTGCATACATTATCAGAGTTATGTTTTTTGTTTGCATTATGACTGCAGGTATTGTGGTCAATGCAAACATGACTCCTTGTAAAAAAGGTGTCAGTTTTGTTGCCAGATAGAAGGGCAAAAAAAATCAAGAAAATAATTGTTGGCATTTCCCACCCTGCGTGTCACTGATGAGCCAACGTTGGGCTCAAGGACGGGCGTGTGATGTGCTTCAGGAGGCTTCCTGGCGCACAGCTTGGCCATCATGACGGACGCGGCACACCTCTTTGCCGACTTTGCCAGCTTCTCCATCAGCCTCTTCTCCCTGTGGGTGTCGTCACGCCCCCCCACCAAGACCATGAACTTCGGATGGTACAGGGCTGGTACTGAAGGCTTTTTTTCCCTGTGTTTATCAAATACACGTATCGTTTGACACGTAGGCTTTCGCGACCAATATTATTATTCGTAATAAAGGTACTTTTTTTGGGTGACATCGCGTCTGTATAAATGTGTTGTTATCTCACCGCCACCCGACAAGCCAACCAGTAAGGTTTGTCACTTAAATAAAATGTGGCAATTAGTTACTACATCAGCCCACCGGTGTGTTGGAGAGTAAATCAACAACATTTACCATCTGAGTACGACGTTTCGCTGGTTATTACGTCGAATTCTAGCAAAAACACCCGATGATGCTGGATGTAATTTACATGACAAACCTTACCAATTGGCTGTGTCGGGTGGTGGCGGGTTAACGACACATTTATATGCGATCTAACCCAAAAACACCTCTATTATGATTAATACATCTATATAAAAACACAAACATTTTCCCACAATTTAGTCCAGGCTTCGATACTGATATAATATCATGAAATGAACAAAACATCATCTCTGGAACTACAGCGTCATTTTGCGCGTTAGAGAATCGCCCTTTGCAAGTGGGTGTGACAGAACCACTTTTGAGATCTCTTCTAGTGGCCTGATCTAGCCACACTGGGGGCCCTGTACTTTTCTACCAATCCTGCTGCAGAGAAACGTTTCTACACACGGCAGGTGAACTTAAATTATGTACTGCTCTGCGTTGGGGTTCTAATTGACATACTCTTTGTTTTTTTGGTAAAGTCACGTAGGTAAAAAATGAAATTAAAATTAATAAAAATAAAAGAATGAAAATCACGACGTTTCAGAGGCAACACAAGTCTCCGTCATCAGGTGGGACCGTCACAGTCAGATTTGCTGTATCAGCATTTTTATTAATATTAATTTCATTTTTTACCTACGTGACTTTACCGAAAAAACTAAGAGTATGAATCTTTGCAGTCACGAAAGCTTCAAATCTAGAATTCTAATTGACAATCTGTCTCAAAAACACAAAATAAAAGATGAGCATAGCAGTTTCATTTTGTGTCGCATTTGTTTTCCTAAAAAAAAAGTTAACCCTTTTGTACGTCCAGAGTTCAATTCCCTGAGTGCGCCCCTGTGTGCTTTGGAATGCCAGAGATCCTTGGAGCCCTGCTGTCGGTGCTGACGATCTGGGTGGTGACGGGAGTCCTGGTCTACCTGGCCTCCCTGAGGCTCATCTACAAAGACTTTGAGATCGAGGGGACAGCCATGCTCGTCACGTCTGGCTGTGCCATCGCTGTAAACGTCATGTAAGTGAAAATGCGAGATTTGATCAGACCCCATTGGCGCCCATGATTGCCAGTTGTGGTTGACAAACGGTCCTTCTTGACTTTGATAAATAAACCGCTGTGGATTTCCCTATCCATGGCCTCTGCTGCTGCTGTTGTGTGACAGCCTACCAATGTAATAGCTGGATACGGCAGCAATGGGTGATCCCCTTCTATTTGCAAGCCAGTGGCATGACTATAGATTGTGCAGGCGGTACAACTGCACTGAAACCCATGGATCAGAGGGTGCCCATCTTCTGGGCTAAGAAGTGAGGGTGGGGTGGGAATTGAATACGAATCAGAATCTTTATTTATACAGGAAGCTCTTTTTTTACAGATGTCCAATATGTGGACAGGGACCCCCCTTTTCATTCCTTACACCACGGCAAGGAATTAAAGACCTACAAATGCGATGTTGAATTGTGATCTACGCAGACACTGCAAAAACCGTACTGGTTAAAACTGTGTTTAGTTAATATCACCAATAGTTCAACAAACGTTGAGGAAATGTTGCATTGTGGATCTGTATAATAACGTACGACATTGTGTAGTCGGCAATGTTTTGGGAATTGGACCTTCTTTATAGGAGGGCCATATTTTGAAAGTGCTATGAAGAAGGGCCATTTCCTGAAGCGTCGCCAATGATGTGTTTTCCTCTTAAGAGCAGTGTTACTGACGAATACGTGGAGCTTTTTGTCATCTGTAATTGTGCAGCACTGTCAACAGCGCTGTCAACAAATAATGTGTTTAAATAACCAAAACATGCACGATATTATTTGCAGTGGAGTGGCAGTTCAGTGATCATCGCACGGTGCAACGACTCCGATTCTCCTGAGTTCAGTTTCCGGCAAGGGTCAACTTCGGTTGCTAATGGGAATCGGAATCAGCCCTAGACCCATCCCTTGACCAACCTGCACTCACAGGCGAGGTGAAGGGCAGTGAAACAACATGTAGATCCATACAGTGACCTGTCGATTTTAAATTCAGTGCGTGAACCATTTCTCACCGCAGCAGCAATCCGTATGAATCTGTACGGACCCAAATTTCCCCCAAAAAACGTTTCACAAACACCAAAACCACACGGTAAGTGCCTGTTAACGTTCGACCCCAAATATCATCGTTGGTATAAGAATAGGTTTTACCATTTTTGGAAATGAAACAGGTGTTAAGATGTTAAAACGCCAAACTGAAATCTTTCGCAAGGAATCCTATCTGCATTAACCACACACATACTTGTGGTGAACATGCAAACTAAAAAAACATGCTCTTGCAATATATGCATCGTCTTTGAAACTGATTGGCCCACACCAGAGACAGCTTTCTTGAGAACCTAGTCTCAATCATCGTTGGCTTAATCTTGATTTGAAGCTTTCGTGACTGCAGCAATCCATCCATACTCTTTGGTTCTTTCGGTAAAGTCACGTAGGTATAAAATAAAATAAATCACGACGTTTTGGACGCAACACAAGCGTACGTCATCAGGTGAGAAAGCATGGTCTGCTGCTGAGGCAGACTGTTGCACCCAAAACCTCGTGATTTATTTTATTTTATACTCACGTGACTTTACCGAAAGAACCAAAGAGTATTGTTGGCTCAGTCAAGCAGAGGTCGCAAACGGGTTTTGATTCCTTACCCGTACCCGTACCCGGCCGCGCCAGGGTCGCAAACGGCTACCCGTACCTGTACCCGGCCGGGTACGGGTAGCCGGGTATCGGCTAGGGTACGGGTATCGGGTACCCGGTTGCGACCTCTGCAGTCAAGTCTCCACTGCATAGGAAAAACGCATTGGCCGATGACTGATTTACATTTTTTACATTTCTTCTGCCGAATGGTGGTGGTGGTGGTGTCGGTGGTGTTGCACAGAATGAGCTTCACGCTCTACCAGGCGAACCACCTGCACAGTCACGGGGGCGCGACGGCCGACGCCACGGAGCCCAAGCCGACGACGATGGCGGAAGGCCCCATGCCGGGCCCGCAGGCGAACCCCAGCGTCCGAGCCGCCTTCATCCACGTCATCGGGGACCTCCTGCAGAGCATCGGCGTGCTCATCGCCGCGTGCGTCATCTACGCAGAGGTGCGTCCACGCAGGGACGCGGTTTCTTTTCCGCGAGTGCAATGCTGACGTGGGCGCAACGACAGCGGCTGGAGGTGCACTGTTTCATTGCTTTCATGGCTTTATTTTGGTGGTTTTTGAAAAGTTTTTCGGTTTGGCCATGTTTGTTTGTTTGTTGTAGTACAGAGTTAGACTGATTGCCTTGATCTAAGTTGTCTTGTGGTTGTTGTTGTTTGACTTGCATCCCACTGGGATTTTTGTACACAGTGTTGGTGTACGGTGCTTTTCTGCAATATTTTGCTGTCTTTTTTTGGATTTTATGTTTGCACATAGTCACTTTAAGATGTTTTCTTGTTCATGTTTTTTTGTTTGTTGCGGTTGCAACCCGATTCAAGAGCCGAATGGCTCACAGGGCTATACCTAATAAATGAAACTTGAAAACTTGAAACGAGATGGGAAACTCTATTTTTGTTCGAACTGCTTGTTGCGTTCAGTTTGTTGTCCTTACCCCCCCCCGCAACCTCTGATTAGCACGGTTGGCTATGTAAGGTGTGAAAGAAGTTCAACGTACACACAGCTCTTAGTCCGTCCACTGTTGGATGAGGGCCTCCCTACGCCATGCGTGTCTTGGATGTGATTGGACCTTACCTCGCGAATGCTGATGGTGTGGTTAAATAATAACAAAATAAAATAATTAAAAATACTTACCTATGAGACGTGTTTATACGTCCTTTCCGTACGTATTTTCCCATTATACATTTGCGAACGTTGGGGCAACGTTGTATGTTTACTGGGGTATGCTTATTAGACATTAGATAGAGAAAATAAACAATAATTGCAATTTACATTTAAATCGCTAGTTTTTACCGAAAATGTATTAAAAATACATTTACATTGTTAATGTATTTAAAATTCCCGTAAAATTGCACGGAATAATTGCATGGTACGTTAACCCATCTATGCCATCTGTTCTTTGCTCTCCAGCCTGAATACAAGATTGCGGATCCCATATGCACCTTCGTATTCTCATTCTTTGTCCTCTTCACGACGGTCACCATTTTGCGAGACGTCCTCCTCGTGCTCATGGAAGGTGGGCAATCTCCACGCACACTGCCAGATCTTAACGACCTCGCCCGGTACACAGGCGGTCGTGGGAGCTCATGGTGCAGGCTCTACGCCAGAGGTCGCAACCGGGTACCCGATACCCGTACCCTACCCGATACCCGGCTACCCGTACCCGGCCGGGTACGGGTACCCGTTTGCGACCCTGGTGCGGCCAGGTACGGGTACGGGTAGACCGTGAGTCACTCGTGGGTAACTGTTTGTCATTCATTTCCCAACGTCTTGTCTCTTCTCACAATTAAAGTGCCTAGAATCAACCCACCCGCGCCTGCAACATGGCTTCATCCCAGAGGTCGCAATCAGGTACCTGATACCCGTACCCTACCCGATACCCGGCCGGGTACGGGTAGGGTACGGGTACGGCCGGGTACGGGTACGGGTACCCGTTTGCGACCCTGGTGCGGCCGGGTACGGGTACGGGTAAGGAATCAAAACCCGTTTGCGACCTCTGCTCCACGCACACTGCGAGATGTTAACGACCTCGCCCGGTACACAGGCAGTCGTGGGAGCTCATGGCGCAGGCTCCACACACGCTATACCACCAGCAAGGGCCGTTTCACCTCACAGAGGGTGCAACGGTGACTGGGAGATGTTGACTACCTTGCATGGTATACAGGAGGTCGTGGGTTCAATCCCCGACCCCGATGCCTGTGTATTTGAAGTTTGCGTGTTTTTCTCTCCCTGTGGTCGCGTGGATTTTTCTCCGGGTCCTCCAGTTTTCCCCTCCACATTCAGAAACATGCGTTTATATATGTTTACATAAACATTCCACATGATAAGCTACCTCGTTGAGCTATCATTTGTGGCCAGGTCGCATCTGAAAAAGAGCTATAAGGCTCAGTGGACCTTACCCCCTCTCTCTCTATTTAAGGCCTCGACACAGAGGCATTGGGTCTCCTTGTGTCTATGTTGTGTGTGTCTCTCTCTGTGTGTCTCTGTGTTGTCTCTCTCTGCTTGTGTATCTGTCTGTGTGTCTCCGTGTCTGCGTTTTGTCTCTCTCTCAAATTTAGTTCTACCTGATGACGTTTGCTTGTGTTGCAATGGAAACGTCGTATTCTATTACTTAATTTATTTTCTTTCTACGTGACTTTACCGAAAGAACCAAAGAGTAAAATAAACATTGCTTTAAATAGTTGTCTGCATAGCAGGTATTCTGTGACAAAGAGCTTCGCAACTCATCAGATTCTTAGAGTGTAAATACAAATTACTTTGAAACGCACCATTAACCCCACTATATTTAAGACGTGAACTTCCAGCAAAGACAGAAGATTTATTTTTGTTCAGACACTTAGCATCAGTCAAAGGTGTAAAGCCATGAAATGGGGGGGGGGGGGGGGGAATTGGACAAATTCCATCGTGAAGAAGTGTTGAGATTCAATTCAATCACAAAGTAATGTGGATTTATATACCATTGACTTGTGACCGTTTCGTAAAGCGCTGTACAGAAACAGTAGGATCATTTGTTTTGTAGACACGGCGGCAGGCAGTCATAGGCAGTCTTGAGTTTGAATTGATCAGAGGCAGGGGGTTGACAGCGCAGACGACTGGAGGAAGGGAGTTCCAGACAGTGGAGACAGCAGAGGAGAACAAGCGACCTCCCTCTGTATGAAGGTTGCCTGGGAAAGTGCAGAAAGTCTTTGTTGCTGGAGTGGTGAGTGGGGTGAGTGGGATAGAGTGAGATGAGAAGGAGGAGGTAGAGTGTGTAACGGGGATTTAGAATGAGCACATGGAAAATCTTGTTTTATTATTTAGGTTTTATGATGAATTGTTTAGGTTTTCCTAATAATAAAGGTTTTAATACTTAGGTTTTTTCGGTAAAGTCACGTAGGTAAAAAATTTAAATTAATAAAAGTAAAATAAAAATAAAATTAAAATCACGACGTTTCGGAGGCAACACAAGCTTCCGACTTTACCGAAAAAACCTAAGAATATGAATCCTTGCAGTCACGAAAGCTTCAAATCTAGAAATAAAGGTTCTTTCTGGGATAGGTCGCGTACTTATTGATGTGTCGCTAAACCCGCCACCACCTGACGCAGCCAATTAGTAAGGTTTGTCTCATCAACAAAATGTGCCAATTAGCTACTACATCAGCCCACCTGTGTGTTGGAGAGAAAATTAAACAACATTCACAATATGAGTACGACCTTTCGCTGGTGATTACAACAACCAGCATCATCAGGCGATTTATCCAGAAATATTAATAAGTCTTCCTGTTTAGGTAATAAATCTCAGAGTAAATGTAATGTCATCACTGCAAGCCTATAAGGTGTGAAGAGCAGAGGGGGGGGTAATGTAGTCATATAAATTGCAACGGATCATGTTAATCTGTTAATATTCCGTACCTATTATTGGTTGGGTTATTCACGGTTAATCAACATACAGTGGAATGATTTTAAGTGATTGTGCAGGTAGTCTTGTATGAGAATGTAGGCACCCAATAACAAACATCTGTTTTAAAGTTTGTGCGCGATGCGTTACGGAGAACATCACTTTGCGCGTATTTTTTATTATTAATTCCCATTCTGCATTCCAGTTTCATTCGAGCATAAAATAGAACAATAAATATTAATCTGAACTGCTGCAATTTAATGAAGTGCTTCATGGCCTGTCACGCTTTACTGTGCTATATAGGCTATCCAGCTGCTGCTGTGGAAGCGTAATTCACATGTGCTCATTGGGCCATGTAATACCCTATTACGGGGTCTGAATCACTAAAGGGTATAAGGGACACTTCCAATCCCCACTGTTTCAGGTCATGAATGAATTGAAACTGAATGCATCGATGTTCGACGTGCGATACCCCTCCTCCCCCCACCTTGCATTACTATCAATGATGGTGTGAAATGAAGACTGGCAATAGAATTACGATTTGCATGGTCGCCATGATAAAGCCACGAACTAAATAGTTTGCGGATTTACCGATTGTGGATATAACCCCCGCGATATTTTTCTCCTTCCTGGACACATTGAAACTTACGTGAACATAATGTTTTTATTTTAGGTTTAATAAATATAGTCGCTATTTTACTTATAAGATAATCATATTATGCATTGAAATATGTTAATTAGCAATTGCAATGTGCATATTTAATGCATATTAAATGTCACAGTTATTTAAAAAAAGGTAAAACCATATTTAAAATCTTCTTGGTTCTTTCGGTAAAGTCACGTAGAAGGGAAGTAATAAAATAATAAAAATAAAACATAATAAAATAAAATATAATATTATTTTATTATATTATTTTATTTTATTATGTTTTATTTTTATTATTTTATTACTTCCCTTCTACGTGACTTTACCAAAAGAACCAAGAAGATGAATCCCTGCAGTCACGAAAGCTTTAAATCCATATTTAAAATGTTGCCACTTTGCACATTTCCCTTAAGTAACGTTTAGTTTAATCCCTATTGACACCACTACAGTCAATTAGCCCCAAGAGTCCCACATCTGACATTTGAATCGGGCAATTTGATTGAGGTTCTGCTGTACACAACAATATGTTTTCAGGTTTAACTCTTTCCTTGAAAACTTTGCCCAATTGTAATTTAACTTTATATCCGACCAACAGATAGTGTGGCTGTATTGTTGTAGTACGAGTAATTTAGTTGAACACGTAGTACGAGTTGTTTAACACGTAGTAACACGGCTTTCGTGACCAACAGCTAGGACTTCGCCACAAATCTGGCTGTCCGCCTGATGAAGCTGGTTGTAACTACTGGCAAAACGTCGTACTCAGATTGTGAATTGTTGTGGCTTGGCTCTCCAACACACCGGTGTGCTGTACTAGTGACGAATTGGCCACGTTCTGTTTACGTGACAACCCTCACTAGTTGGCTGTGTCGCGTGGTGGCGGGTTTAACGACACGTTTATATATTTACGCGATCTAACCCAAAAAAAAAAAAACTTCTTATGGGTGATATTGGTCGCGAAAGCCTACGTGTTATGTGTGATAATCATTGTTCCATGCCCAATTGATTATTTTTGCCAACCAAAAAAAACCACCCTGTATACCGACTGATTTAAATTACCACTTTTTTTCTTGGTCACCTCATGCCGTGGTTCATCTGGCCAATGTGGGCCGACCGTTTGTTAATCTCCCTCCGGCTGTCTGACCGGCAGCTTCATTACACACATGACTGGCTTCATTCAGTTCATTGTACTTGCAGCATGAACGCAATACATCTCTGCTTTGCCCCAAATGGTGCAAAACTATGCGCTATTTACACACATATATTCACCTACTTTCCCGTTAATGAACACCACATGACTGGGAACGAGCAACACACATCCATTCTTCGTCACCGCATATGCTTTACGACGCATCAATTAATTGATTTCAATGAATTATTGTGCTCGTAATGCGCATATATCGAATTGTTCATTTGACAATTTGGTATGTACAGCTTCTGTAAATTCTACGTGAATGTTGAGCTGCGACGCAATGTTGAGCGCACTGTGCGATAAATCCGCTCTCCTGAGTTCGAATCTTGGCCACGGCTAAGTTCAGCGGCAAGTCACATCTGAACCGGTTCTGTCTGTCTTGCCCCCCCCTCCCATCGTCCCGCACACTTTCCTCACCCGCACTGACCAGGGTGGTGAAGTATGTTCAAACAACATCCCCTAATGGCATGACAACGGGAGAGACCTTCACCTAGCAGAGGCTTGACATGGAGCTGTGACTTATGTGCAAGATGTTATGCTAACGTTAGCCTAACGGAACCGTACTCATGAGACTGAAAATACAACGACAAAACAATACGAGCGATATGGTAGAAACGACACAAAAAAGGATCGATTTGTATTAAAATACATAATTGTGAGCCTCGAATAATGCCAATTCATTGCAACCCCGGGGAGCTGAATCCTGAAATAATTTCATGACTGTTGCCTCGCATGGGTAGCGGCTCATTCATAATCGTGATCCCGATAAAGAGCCACATAATCAGTACACTGGGAAGATACTTAGGACCGAGGGACACACTAGGCTCTAAATGGTCACATCATTTAATTGGGGCCCGTGGCTTTTATAGGTATGCAGAGAATGCTTATAAGCGGCACTGGGGATGAAAATATCAAGATTTATATTACATTTTCCTTCTATGAAATATAACCTGCAGTAAAATTCCGTGTGTCCACGTTGCAACTGAATTTCGACTTCGTTACTGCTGTACGCAAGTGGGAAATGTTCTTGGTGACCAACGTATGTGACGCCACACGGAAGGCATTTTTATATTCTTAGGTTTTTTCGGTAAAGTCACGTAGGTAAAAAAAATAAAAATAAAAATTAATAAAAGCAAAATAAAAAGTAAAAATCACGACGTTTCGGAGGCAACACAAGCTTCCGTCTTCAGGTGGAACCGTCACAGCCCGACAGCTGTATCAAGTAAATGAGAGATTACAAGAGATACCACTCCGTATATATAATGGTTGAGGTGGGGGGGATGGGCCAGGAACGGCTCACTTTTCATTATTATGGTAAGGTGCGGATTGAGACTATGAATAGACTACATTTATTTTACTTTTATTAATTTCAATTAATTTTTTACCTACGTGACTTTACCGAAAAAGCCTAACAATATGAATCCTTGCAGTCACGAAAGCTTCAAATCTAGAATTAACGGAAGGCATTCCTTCTCGCAGACAACGGCCGACACTTAAGATTCAGCTGCTGAATCACAGCAACAAAAAAACACACACAACGGTGATTTGTGTGGATTGGTGCAATGTCCTTGCAGGTGCGCCGAGGGCTGTGAGGTTCGCCGACGTGCAGGAGGCTCTTCTTGCATTGCCCCACGTGTGCTCTGTGCACGATGTGCACCTCTGGTCTCTGACCATCAACCACTGCGCCATCTGCGCTCACATCTGTGTCGGTAAGTTCCCCCCCCCCCCCCCCCAGGGGTTTTAGAAAACTGGGAAGCCACTGCGCCGTCTGCGGATAAATAAACAAAGAAACAAGCCGTCACCATGCCAAGGGTGGCACAGTCGGGTTTTTTTACAATCGGGTTTAATTGTCTTTTTATATTAAACCCGATCATCTGAGATTGGGAGAAATCCGGTTTGATTGGTTCTAATTGTAGAACCGCACTTCGCCACTTCTCAACGATGGGCTTCGTCCATTCCAAGCTAAGCAACTCACTTGGCGCCCACGATTGTGGAGGAGAAGCTCGTGTTCATCACGACCAACCTGCCCGCCGCATTCTACGACTACCCCATGCCCGACGGCCCCGAGTACGATAGCAGCACCGACGAGGAAGCAGCCTAAGCCTTGGATCAGAGTTTCGTATTCATTAAACCAGGTTTTAATTCCCCGAAATCGGGTTTAATTGTATTAAAGAAAAAACCCGATGCCTGCCGCTGGAAAAATCTAGTTTTTTCCACCCATGTCCCATGCTGGCACGCGAGGGTTCGTGCTGCTGTGTACGTGAGCAGGATATTGATTTTGTTGTTGTTGCAGCGTGCCATACTTTAAAGGCGTGGGTACTGGAAATGCAACCAGCTCCGAGTACAATCAATTGCCCAGCCTCGTCATGAATGAACCCCATGGACTTTGTGCTAAACTATTGCCACTTAATTTTCTACTCGGATTTTTTTTGGGGCATTTCAGGTATCCACGTGGAATTTTTTTGTAGAAATCTGGTTTACCAGAGATATAGAAATGTCTGGAGAAATTCACGTTTTTGTTTATATGGTGCAACGGTTCGATTAATCCTCCTGGCACCCAGTGTGGCAGTTCAGACAATGGTGCAAGTTTCTCCAATCCCTCTGTGTCTGTCCACAACCCTGTTTCTTTTTTTTTCTTTCAGCTTTTACCTACTCAAGATTTAGGCATGACTGTTTTTTTTTATTTAATCTGAATAGTCTATGGCCCGTAACATTAGACACTGTGTCGGAGCCATTGGCTTCTCAGTTCACACGTCGCTGGCGATACTCGTCAATTGGAAAATGGTTAACTCCGATCGTCTTCAAAGCAACAGCGGATTTTGGTTCAGCCATCGAACAAAGGATGCGGTCACCACATCGCCCGGCGCTTTCAGATGCGCTTCTGCGGCCGTCTGGAACGCTCTTCCTGCCGATATTAGGAAGCCACTGGAGCTATGCAATTTTAAATCACCGAGACTGAAAACTCAGTTGTCCTTCCCCCACACCTTCGATTAGCACGGTTGGCTACGTACGGTGCGAAAGAAGTTCAACATGCATATACAAAGGCAACGTGTTTGTACATTTACAATCACAGTCCTTGTGTCAATGCACTGCTGGATGAGGGCTTCTGCACGCCATGCAGAGTATGTGGGTGTTTGGGCATACTTCACCACACTGGTCAGTGTGGTTTGTTGAAGGCGATGAGCATCGCCATTGGAGCATAGAACAAGAATATTTTTTGCTGCACTGCCTTCTGATGATAAAAGTGCCCTGCAGCAACCTACAAACAAGCATCAGTCTTATGCACAATGATCCTTCATCGAAGCACAATCAATGCAAGATCGAGCCCGCTTGGAGTGTAAGGGCTGATGAGATCGGGTGTGTTCCTGGTGATTTTGATCTCAGGCTCAAGTCAGGTTCACACCAATCCTCTTGGGATGCAATGACCTGCGATGTCAATTATTATTTTTCATATACAAAGAAGGAACAATCACGCCCATCCGTGTTTTTCCTTCGAAAGACTACAAATGTAATTTTTTCTCAATGACATTTAAATTTGTGTTTTTCCCACGATGCTGATTTTACTTTTGAGCAGCCTTTAAGCTCATTCCAAATCCCTTGGACTTTTCGGGCCGTTGGGGCGTGACGCTTTCCTTCACCGATACATCTCCTCGTGGTGGCCTCTCCACTTCTCTCTCGCCCATCGCTGCATCTGTCAACCTGAGACAGCTTCCAATCCCGTCCAGTGGTTGAACTTTGACACCATCAGGTTGTGATCCTCCCCTTGCCTGGCACATTTCGAGTGCTCCATCCCATCACCGGCCATCCATTGTAGTCGGTCACGGTTTACTGCCTTTAATCTGTACTCATCGGCCGTTGGCCCGTATTTGCGGCGCTAAAGGTGTGCCACCCGCTGCACATATTTGATTCTACGCTTACTGCCTGGACTCACATGATCAATTGGACTCTCATGGTAAACTGGATTTCCATGGTCAACTGAACTTCCACGATAAACTGGACTCCCATAGTAAACTGGACTCCCATGGCCAACTGGACTCACATAGTAAATTAGACTTCCATGGTAAACTGGACTCTCATTGGCCATGGTAAACTGGACTCCAGTGGTGAACTATACTCCCATGTTGAACTGAACTTGCCACGAGACTAACTCATTGGTCCGTCGCTATTATTTTTGCGTGTGTGTGTGCAGACGACATCGGGAAGGGAGAAGAAGTGGTCAAAGAAGCGACGGTCCTCCTCCAGACGCGTTTCTCCTTCAGCATCCTCACTATCCAGGTGGAGAAGTTCACCGAGGACATGCACAGCTGCCGTGACTGCCAAGAGCCCAGCGGGTAACAACCCCAAGGGCGAGCTGCAGAGGTCACTCAAGTAGCGTGTGGGCAACGGAGCCCATCGACGAGAGCATTCAGTGAAACTCTCAATTATCCGAAGTTATGGGAGGGGAGGGATGGCCCCGGATAAAGTAAAAACACGGGCAATTGCAAAAAAAATGTCATTAGGCTATACAATAATTTGTTCATCTTCTAAAATAATAAAAATAAAACATATTTTATAATAATAATAAAAATAAAACATATTGTATTATGTTTTATTTTAATTATTTTATTATTTCCCTTCTATGTGACTTTACCGAAAGAACCAGAAGATGAATCCCTGCAGTCACGAAAGCTTTAAATCAATAATGTGTTGTTTACCTACACATACAATTCCCTCCGTTAATATTTGTTTTGTAAAAGCAATCAATTGACTTACCAACCTTTCTGTGGGCACATGGGCACTCAGTAACCGACCCCTCGATGGACTAGGAGCAGACAATAAAAACAGCGCGTGTTAAAAAGTTTTCAAATGAGCACTGTCCTTTTGCAAACCGGATAATCTGCCCACCGATAATCGCGAGTCAACTTTCGTTGCCATGCAGACAATAATGCTGGGACGGGTCTAGTAAAAAAAATGACCAGGCAGCCAATTAGTGAGCAGGGATTTATTGAGAAAGTTTAATTACTGAGAGACATGTAACGATAGACCCCCCCACCACCACCACCAGCGAATCGGACAATTGTCGTTATTCGAGGTTGTGATTGTTTCCTTTCTCACATTTTTCCATCTCGCTTGCATTTTCTTCTTGATTGTTCCGCCTCATTTGTGCAATTCTGTTTGCTTCGGTATTCTAAATGTAGCACGAGCAAAATCACGCAACCAATCGTGAATGACAGGTTGTCACGCGCATGTTTGTATGCACGTCTGCATGTATCGTTATTGTGAAGAATCGATCCATCGTTAAATGCCTCGCTACTCCAGAGTGGCATTTCGCCCAACAGTTCACCTGTCGGCAAGGTTTTAGTGGGGCATGCGCTTGGCTGGGAAGGTTGAATTTCTGCGAGTTTGTATTTTTTTTCTGGAGTTCACAGCGCCACCGTTTGTGCAACGATAAAATGCCGGCACATCCATTGAATGGTCCATGAGATGCATAACATCAAAGTGTCAACAGCTGGCAGATAGGTAACACATCCTGCTCTTTAGCTCGCCGATGTATTGTCAGGTCCGTACCGCATGCTGTTCTGCATGATGCCCGACGTTTCACTCTGCGTGCCGGGATCAGCACGCGGCACAGCCCGATGACGCACGAGAGAGCCACACAGCACGACCGCGAAAACCCACGTGGTTGCGAATCCGCTGTCCAACTCACCCGATGCTCCGACTGAACAGATTGTGAATGCGCACGGCATTAGAAGTTGAATTGACAAAGTTCTCAATTTTAGCCGATTCTTCGTGCAATGAGCACTTCAATAGCCATCAAGGTTGGTCTCAGGGCTAGGGATCACCCTCACCCTCTTATTCGGTGTGTTCCTGGTGGGCTGTCATCGTTGTACCAAAATAACTCACACAACGATGATCATCACCACAACTCGTGTGATATGTCAATGTCATGCCAAAACTTCGTGCATCACAAAGTGATATAATGGGCGGTGTTTTGGTTTGCATCGTCGTAATTGCGTTAGGGCGGTGGTAACAATCTCTTTGAAAATGTTCTGTATGTGGACCTCATCTTTTGGATATGCACGGCCTTAATTATAATTCAGACGAATAGACGCGTGTAATATATTGTACGCTGGATGTAATATCTGATTTAGAACGTCAAAAACATCTGTACATTAAAACGTGTGTTTACTACTGATGATGAACATTCCAAAAAAAAAAACACATTTCACGTTTTGCATTATATAAAAAAAATTTTTGAATGGCTCGCTCCAGTGCGTAATTGCGCAACCAATCTGTAAATATCAAGGTCTGGCACACAACAAGTAAAGCATTATGACAGCAGTTTGAGCACATGGCGCTTGACAAATAGGCCAAATGCGCACAGGGGCTTGGAACGAGACGCTGCAAATTGATGAAATGGAACAGGCAGTCCATATGGCCCTCCGTGACCCATGCACATGATGGGGAAGCTGACGGGCTCGGAACACAACGCTAAACATCGCTCATAAAATAGCTCTCTGTTGAGTCTAATGGGTCGTGCCGCTTGTTGTTCTGCATGATGACCGACGTTTCGCTGCAAGTGCTGGGGGCTTCTTTAGGAGCTTCGCGAGCGGATCCGACAGACGCACATCGGAGGGCTGTGTACAGCACAATCGTGACAACCAGCCGCAGTAGGGTCCCTGGTTAAACAAATATGAAAAAATGAATGTTATACTCTTTGGTTCTTTCGGTAAGTCACGTAGTTAGAAATAAAATAAAATAAAACAAATCACGACGTTTCGATCGCAACACAAGTAGACGTCATCAGGCAAAGGAGTCAGCCTCTAACCAGCCTCTAACTACGTGATTTACCGACAGAACCAAAGAGTATGGATTCCTGCAGTCACGAAAGCTTGAAATGAATTTTATGCTAACGCTTTTGATAGACTGCGTCTCTGAGTTTTAAAATACCATCACTCAGAATGTTAAAACTGCTGCAACTGGTTGAAGGCACAGTTTATTTTTCAGTTCAAACAGTGTAGAATTTATTATCCACTCGACGACCATAGAACGTGCCCTGTATAAGAACACACTTCTCAGTATACCTCGAGACAACAACAACAACAAAACCCTCCACTATGTATTTCTGAATATTCCATTTAAGCGTCCCATAAGTTCGGATGCCAACGATCGTGGTGGTAGCATTTCAATATTCTCGGCATGCTGTTTTACCGTCCCAGTGAGAGATGTGTTTCTCTCCAGCCCTGGCATCATCACGCCTGCCGTCGCAAGCTGCTCCCGGCAAATGGAATTGTATTTATGAGTCATCTCCACGGTTAAGAATTCATACGCGACACTGCGGGAATTTCGAATTGGATTTCATAGAGGCAGTTGATGCTCGGTAATAGATGGCAGGCTGACTTGTGTTGTATTGACAGCGTTGGCAAATGGTTTTGTATTTCAGAACGCTAGCTTCAGCACAGTGTGAACATAATTGCATCCCTTTGGATAGACATTTCACGATAGTTTGCCGTGGGTAAACAACAAAGTTACGTTTTTTTTGCCTTATCCCTGCCGAGTTTGTGCATCCCGGTAATGAGATTCGTGTGGCAGTTCTGCATCGTTGCATTGTGAGTATTGTGTCTCAATGTCCCGTGACTTGCTGTGGCTTTTTGACGGAGACTTCCAACTGTGATCTTTGGTGGAGTTTTGTTCACGCGAAGTGTGTTTTCAGCATCCACATTCGTAATGCCCGCGATGCATTCTGTTTGGTAGTAGGTCCGCTCTCAGATAGTGAACCTTCTCTCTGCTGGTGCGCGTGCATTGACTAACCAGACACTCCTCCCTTCGCCTAATGGTGGGAATGCTAAGTGAAATATATGCTGTAACGCTGTGAGCCGTTCTTCACGCCTGTCCAAAGGGTTTTGAATTAATTGTTAAATCTCTCTTACGTCTTCTAATGCTTTCCCGTGAGCCTGTCGGTGATGTTTAAGGCACTCAAGGGAACTTCAGTGTCGTGTCCGTATGGGCAGATACGTGGAATAGTCAGATATGTAATTGCCGAAAGCAATGACAAGTTGCACCACGCTCAAATACAGCACTGGGCGTGGGCAGTTAAATGGTCAGTGAGGATATGTAACGGTCGGATATGTGACGTCTTGGAATTGTGTTATATCACTCTTTCGTCTTCGAATGTCATCACGTGTGTAATCCACTCAAGGAGTGTAATGTTAACATTTAAAAATTGCCAAAGCTTTATTGTCACTTGTATAAGCAGTACTAGAAGGTGTTATGTAACCTGATTTGCAAAAAAACACAAGCAAATCTGTTTGAACATTCCATTGGATCAGGTTAATCATGACGATAGTGCAATGGTTATCTCTGAAAAGCGGTTGTACATCGTGCAAAGCGAATTTTGAGCGTAAGACTGTCTATTTCTATACACTTGACTGCCGCTGTGTTTCTGCATTCGTTTGTGTGGCAAATGTATTTTGAGAAGAGTGATTTGTATGGAAAAAAAACGCGTTTATTTTAGATGTCTTTTGTAAAATAGTAAGTGTCAATCACAAATGTGTTACGTGAATTAAATACGGTATCGGTGCCGATACAAGCTGCACATTGGTGCAAATAAAAAACAAATGAAAGCCTCAAATTTGTGGAATTACTCGATCTCAACTGCGGCGACACGCGGAAACTTCTGAGAAGATCAACGCTTTTGCACACGTGGGATTACACGTTTTTGTGATATTTTTTTTTCGAGATATGATCCAAGGATCCGAGAGGACGCAAGAGACAAGCAAGCCTAGCCTTAGGGGTGGGCAAACAGGGCGTGTGCCTATTCTTAGGTTTTTTCGGTAAAGTCACGTAGGTAAAAAATTAAAATTAAAATTAATAAAAGTAAAATAAAAATAAAAATCACGACGTTTTGGAGGCAACACATGCTTCTGCCTCCGAAACGTCGTGATTTTTATTTTACTTTAATTAATTTTCATTTTTTACCTACGTGACTTTACCGAATAAACCTAAGAATATGAATCCTTGCAGTCACGAAAGCTTCAAATCGAGGGCGTGTGCCCCCTTTGTTACAAAGTCACAAGGGGCACAATCAATACAAACAATGCATTAGAACAGAGTATTTGTAAGACTTTTAAAATCTTATTCAAGGTCTTTATGCTTCCATTAGTCCATGAGTCGGGTGGGGGGGGGGGGTACAAATAGAGAAAATTAAGGACTATGGTACGAGCAAATATGCAAAGGAATTTTGCCGTGGTGGCGAGATGTTAACTACCTCGCCTGGTATGCAGGAGGTCGTGGGTTCGATCCCGACCCTGACGCCTGCTGTAAATTTAGAGTTTGCATGTTCTCCCCGTGGTGGCGTGGATTTTTCTACGGGTCCTCTGGTTTTTCTCTCCGCATTTACAAACATGCACCTAGAGTATTTGGCTGCTATGAATTTCCACATGACACGTCACTGCGTTGAGCTATCTATCATTTGCGATGGTCAGGTCGCTTCTGAAAAAGAGCTAAACAGCTCAGTGGGCCTTACCTAGTTTAGATACCCGTCATCTTCCACACTGCTAGATACTACAGAGGGATTGCAGCAGGGTGAAATGTGTTATTACATAATCCGTGCATATGCATTGTTTATCTAAAATTCGTTTGTGGTTACATGGGTTTGTTAAAATAGTTTTAATTTCCCATTATCAATAACTGAATGAAAAGAAAACCGGTCAAAAAACGGTCACTGGTTTACAGCAGCCCACCATAACATCTTCACCTTTTTTTCTTGCTGTGGATTTCACACCTGATGATGATCGCTTGTGTTGCAGTCGAAACGTGACTGTCGAGAAGACAGAGTCTGAATGACCTGTTCTTCACCTGAGGACGGCTGCTTGCGTTGTGGCCGAAACGTCGTGATAATAATTTTATTGGTTTATTTTTATTATTTTATTATTTCCATTCTACGTGACTTTACCGAAATAACCAAGAAGATAAACAATATTATTTAAAAAGTTAAATAATCATACTTTAAATTTCGATTTAAAGCTTTCGTGACTGCAGGGATTCATCTTCTTGGTTCTTTCGGTAAAGTCACGTAGAAGGGAAGTAATAAAAAATTATGTTTTATTTTTATTATTTTATTACTTCCCTTCTACGTGACTTTACCGAAAGAACCAAGAAGATAATCATACTTTGTAAAGCCCTTTGATTTAATGTTTCCAGCAAGGATTTTTATATAGACTGGCAAGTAGTGATTTGAGCATATTCCAATGCTGTTGTATAAATGCAATCTGGGCTCTTCATGGCTGTTGGCTTCAAGGCACACTGGTCTCTGCTTATGTAACACTATGACATTGGTCTTCTGCCTGGCCGAGATGACTCGTGCAAGAGAATGCCTGATCGTAAAACACGAGGATATATTTGTTCATATCGTCAGGCTTATGTGCACTTTGTTACTTTTATAGTGCCCTGGTCCATCTCTACTGCAGGTGTTTAACGGCTGTATCAGTGATCATGTAAATCGTACTGCTGCTGCTGTTGCTGGTGATTGCAGGTTTTGTGTATGCAACATCTTATCTCGGTGACATTAATTGCGGGGTGGGAGTGGCGGTGCAGCGATTGACGCGCAGTGCTACGAACGCAAAGCGGCATTTAATTATTATTTAGTATTTAAAACACAGTAGCTGGGCCCAGGGCAAAAACGTGAAGGGACCAGCGGACAAACAGCACCTGTGAACGCTGTAACAGACCAACGTCACGTGAATAGACCGTACCACATCCGTAGACCTCTGCCCATCGCCCAGCAGTATCGACGGGAACGCCGGTGGGGCAAGGCGTGGGTAACTCCTAACTCATCTCGAGACGTCTGGACCAGCTTGGAAGAGTAGGCCAAAGAGTGCCATCTGCAGGCGGCTCCCTCTGCGGCGGTCGCCCTTCCACCAGCGGTGGCATGGGCAAAAGTAGCGAGGCTTGCAGCTTTTTATCCTGGAATTGCATTCCTCGACTTACGAACACAATATGCCGGTCCCGACCAGATCGTTAAACCAACCGGTAAGTAAGTCGAGGACTATCATTGGCTACCATATTCTGATAAGCTCCCCCGCCCCTCCTCCACCTTAACTTGTATTTAAGAACTTGCATATTGAAATCCCTGCCTCACTTGATACAGCAAATCTGGCTGTGACGGTCCCACCTGATAACGTAGACATGTGTTGCCTCCGAAACGTCGTGATTTGTTATTATTTCTATTATTACTTTTATAATTTTAATTTCATATTTTACCTACGTGACTTTATCGAGAAAACTAAGAGTATGACTATCAGCACCTTTACGTAGCGGAGGAGGGGGTGGGTGGTCAATAGCAATTCAGCTTGGAAAATCCCTCCCTTGAGTCCAGATTCACCCTCGACAGAGCACGTGAATGCCGCAAATAAACTCGTGACAGCTCGGATGAGGGACGCTACTTGACAGACCTAGTGAGTGATCATCGACGGTGACACGTGTATAGCGCTCCACGTGTTTGATTCCGAACGATTTTGATATTAACTGTTACGTCCGCAACAGATCACAGTGTAAACATAAACAATGGCGATGTCTTTGGCCTCATTCAGATAAGGATGCGTGCCATTTAAACACCATCAACGTGTAATTAATGTTCCAATTATCCACTCCATGCAATGGAAAGACATTGTAGCTTACGAGATACAAATATGCCATGAATACCGTTTTAAGCAATTAAGTTGGAGGTTGGAGATTTGGCGCAGCGGTTGGTGCGCTGTGCTATGAAATCGGCGAGCATGGGTTCGATATCGTGGCAATGACTAATGACAGCCGCGAGTGATATCCAGGCCTCTCTTGCAAACGAGACTCACCGTGCTCTCTTCGAGTTCTCGCCCGACTAAACAAAACAAAGTCGAACCCTGATCTGGACCGCTCCTGAGCTCACCCTCTTCACCGACACACACTGACCAGCAAGGGTGAAGTAGGGTCAATATGTTGTGGAGAGGGCTTCGTCCAACTTGGGCAATAAAACGTCTTGATGGGACACTCGGAAATGTGTGGGCGTTTCCGAATATGTCAACCTCGTTTGCACCGTTCGTAAGCAACCATGCAATGGCCGAGACAGGATTTTTTGGTAGGGGGGGGGGGCAACCCCTTTCAGCAATGAAAAATGATAGAGGAGTTTTGATTTAAAGCTTTCGTGACTGCAGGGATTCATATTCTTGGTTCTTTCGGTAAAGTCACGTAGAAGGGAAATAAAAAAATAATATAAACACAAAACAATAAAAACATTCTTGCTGTGAATTTCACACCTGATGATGATTGCTTGTGTTGCAGTCGAAACGTCGTGAGAATGTTTATTGTTTTATATTAATATTATTTTATTATTTCCCTTCTACGTGACTTTACCGAAAGAACCAAGAATAAGATAGAGGAGTTGTTCGTGAGTAAGAATTTGTCCCTTGCTTTTGATTCGACGCGTGTGCGGCGATGGCGCAGCCATCGATCGAGGGTCGAATCTGAACCGCGTCGTGTGATCGGCATCGCGCTCGCTGAAGCTGTTGATGCCTTCAGGGAAGTCGTGTGCTGTAGACGCAACTGCGCACAATTCTGTGAGTCACTTATAACTGCTTTGCCGTTACTTATTGTCAATTATGAACTCGGACTTTTGTCCTATCATCTCATAGAGTCCCTGGCACGTAATAATATGCTACACAGTGGCAGTTGGGGTCGCAAAATGCCGATTTATTACTATTAAACTCCAATGATCCGATCGAATTTCCTAATGTCGATCGCCAGTGCAACCATGCCTGCCGGAGGTGCGATTACAATGAAAATCAATCGTGCAGTATCCCTGGAGCGCACACACGATGCAAGCAACATATAGGAGCCGCATGGAGTTCAATAACAAGAATGATCCTTGCAATTATATGGCGCTGAAAAGTCTCGGCAGCTCAAAGCCTCACGTCTCATCTCAACACATTCGAAGGGGAGACTTGTGTTGCCTCCGAAACGTCGTGATTTTATTGTTTTATTTTTATTAATTTTAATTTCATTTTTTACCTACGTGACTTTACCGAAAAAACTAAGAGTATTCGAAGGGGACCCCAAGTGGCAGCTGTCACCGTGCAGCAGAAAGGTGACTCGGCACTGGCCTGCAAGTGGACATTTGGCTGAAAGTAAGATGACCGTGATTGCTGCTACGCGTTACTTTCGAATTTTGCCAAATGTTGACCAATACTGCCAGCATGCAATGGCCTACTCATATCAAATAGTTGTCGCGGGATATTTCCGTTACTGCATACCAGGCGAGGCAGTATGTTTGTTGAACTTCTTCCACACCGTACGAAGCCAACCACGCTATTCCGAGGTGTGGGGGAAGGACAACAAACTAAACACAAAAAACTGTTTCAAATAAATGAGTTTTCAATGTAGATTTAAACGCGCATAGCTCTAAGTGGCTTCCTAATAACGGAAGGAAGAGCATTCCAGACGGCCGCAGAAGCGCATCTATTCTAATATAATACAATGTTTCGATTTAAAGCTTTCGTGACTGCAGGGATGCATCTTCTTGGTTCTTTCGGTAAAGTCACGTAGAAGGGAAATAATAAAATAATACAAATAAAACATAATAAAATAATTATCATGAAGTTTCGGCCACAATGCAAGCAGCCGTCCTCAGGTGAAGAACAGGTCTGTCGGAAAGACAGACAGACCCTGTCTTTCCGACAGACCTGTCTTTCCGATAGACCTGTTCTTCACCTGAGGACGGCTGCTTGCGTTGTGGCCGAAACGTCGTGAGAATTATTTTATTATGTTTTATTTTCATTATTTTAGAATACAATGCTTTCTGATTCGCTTCTATTCGAATAGAATGCAGACAACGAAATGTCGAAACATTTCATGCGCAGTTCCTGCAGCAAACCTATATTGATCACTGTGTGTTGGAGCCAAGGAAATGTCGCTCATGTGAATGTGTTCAGGCTACCATTGAACGGCATTAACCCTCAGTGGTACACACTTAGCAGGCGTCGACTTTTAGACCCCAACTACACTTTACATGCATGCCATTTATCAGTTGAACTGGCAAATAGAACATCTTGCGGAGAGGGCATCCGTTTTTTGTGCTGACAATTTAATTCGAACATCATTTTCGTTTAATGAATCTGTAAAAGACACGTGCAACACTTAATGGGCACCATCGCAGCGTTTATGTTCTCACACGCCCCGAGGCGCTCTGAATGACAAATTCCCCGCTGTCAAGGCAGCATCCCAAGTTGCCAATTCTCAGAGCTGTCCGCTTTTGTGTGTGCGCGACTCCAGACGAGCTCACAACCCTGGCCCAATCACACTGCTTGACTCAAAAGGACCTTCAAGTTGGTGTGTTTGTTGTTGTTGTCAGCCTGTAACTTACATTTTCCGAAAATGGGAAAAGGCCACCCACATTTGATTCCTTACCTTACTTGTTCTTGATTTAAAGCTTTCGTGACTGCAGGGATTCACATTCTTGGTTCTTTCTGTAAAGTCACGTAGAAGGGAAATAATAAAATAGTAATATAAAACAATAAAACATTCTCACGACGTTTCGACTGCAACACAAACAATCATCATCAGGTGTGAAATCCACAGAAAGAAAATTTGAAAAAAGTGGCGGTTTTTCCTAACGTCATTATTTCCCTTCTACGTGACTTTTCCGAAAGAAACAAGCATATTACTTGTTCTTGTTCAGTAGCGGCCTCTGAATTCTTTGATTTAATCTCACTGCTGACATCTCTTCCACCGCCTTCCTCTGCTTCTCTTACCTTTGCTCTCAGTCTCCACTCCGTAGTTATATTGGTAGGAACCTCCTGGTTACACCAGCCCACATGGGATTATTGTGTCCGTCGTGCAGGGAGGGGCTGGGTGGGGAGAGAGGGGCTGGGTGGCGAGGGGAGGGTGAGGAGGGGCTGGGTGGGGCTGGGTGGGAAGGGGAGGGTGGGGAGGGGCTGGGTGGGGAGGGGCTTGGTGGGGAGGGTGGGGAGGGGCTGGGTGGGGAGGGTGGGGCTGGGTGGCGAGGGGAGGGTGAGGAGGGGCTGGGTGGGGAGGGTGGGGCTGGGGAGGGGCTGGGTGGGGAGGGTGGGGAGGGGCTGGGTGGGGAGGGTGGGGCTGGCTTGTGCCCGCCCTCACAGTCGGGCATATTTGCGGAATACACCACGCTGCCGTTGACCCTGGCCATTGACCGAGCAACCCAACGTTCCCCTACCAGCTCCCTCCGCAGGAATGTGTTTTTTGTGTGTCTCATCTTCTCACCAGTCGTTCTCATGACGTGGTCTGCCCATTGCAACTTAATTTACTTTTGCTTTCTTTGGCTGTAAAAAAAAACCACAGGAATGTGATGCTACAAATTTGGTAATGGTGATGACATGAGACTACTCTTCATTGGTAATTTAATTTCGATGTGCCGCGGTGGCGAGATGCTAACTGCCTTTCCTGGTATTCAGGAGATCGTGGACTCGATCCCAACCTTGACGCCTGTAGATTTGGAGCTTGCATGCCTCTTTCTTTTCCTCCCTCCCCGTGGTTACGTGCGTGTTTCTCCGGGTCCCCCGGGGTTTCCCCTACACATTTAGAAATACGCGTTTAGAGTTATTGGCCGCTATAAATTTCCACGTCACTTATTTGAGTTTCATTTTTATCACATTGGTATTTTAAATTAAATATGAAAAAAGAATTTCCTAAAAAGTGGAAAAAAAATTTCACGAAAATAAATTGTCACGCACAACGAGTCTGTCTGCAAAATGTCAGCTCGATTGGATCACGGGAAGTGGGTTAAAACACGACCGAAAGATTTGCACGGTCGTAAGCGCGCAAGCAAGCAAACAAGCAAGTGAACTTAATATAAAGGATTTAAAAAGAGCTATCCAGCTCAGTGGACCTTACCTGATAACATAAAAAAATAGTTTAGCTCATAGTTTATTAGATGTGCTCTTGCCACTGGAAATAAACAAAACGATGATACGTTTAGTACAAACGCATGGCAGATGGATACATGCCTTCACACGTGGAAATGAGAGCATGCGTATCCCATGGGCATGCCTGACATATACACGTCGCCGCTGCTGAGCATAGACTTTCCTCCTAAAAAACTAAACATTTCTTACAGGATTCTTTTCCAGAGACCGCATTTTCCAGTCCATTCAGCTGGAACACATCATGTCTTGAAATATAAAACGAAAGTAAAACACGGGGAAATGTTCGTTCGGCTGTTAACAATTAGCGTAAAGTGTCGGCTTCGATCGGTTGTTCGCACAAATATTTTCAAATCATGACGACCCCTTGCCTCTTCCTCTTAATTTAGTGAAGAGTAAGGAGTTATTTGTATTTCAGTTACTAAATATGAAAGCATTGAAGAAGAAGACACAAAGGTTCATGTTGAATGGTAAAGGTCGCATGTTTTAACACGCAGGTCGTTATATTATAAGTATAATAATTGGTTTAACCCTTTCTGGCAATTAAACATGCGTTAAGATGTTGAAACACCAAACTGAAAACCGTTATATTATAAGTATAATAATTGGTCTTTAATTTGGAGCTTTCGTGACTGCAGGAATTACTCGTTGGTTCTTTCGGTAAAGTCACGTATAAAGATAAAATAATAAATTAAATAATAACATACGACGTTTCGATTACAACACAAGCAATGATCATTTTTCTATCTACGTGGTTTTACCGAAAGACCCATAGAATATGTATTCCTGCAGTCACGAAAGCTTTAAGTAAAAATTCACACATCTTGAATATATCTACAGATGTAAAAACGCGGAGTGTGATGTCGAACACTGCAACCACACAAGTGTTGCCCTTATCAAATCACAAAGTGATGTCCGACGACCTAATCGGTGTAGTAATTCCACAATCGAACAAATTACAAATTTATCTTCATGGTTCTTTCGGTAAAGTCACGTAGAAGGCAAGTAATAAAATAATAAAAATAAAACATAATAAATTTTATTATTATTATGTTTTATTTTTATTATTATATTACTTCCCTTCTACGTGACTTTACCGAAAGAACCAAGAAGATGAAAATAAAACATAATAAATTTTATTATTATTATGTTTTATTTTTATTATTTTATTACTTCCCTTCTACGTGACTTTACCGAAAGAACCAAGCAGATGAATCCCTGCAGTCACGAAAGCTTTAAATCGAAATTACAAATTGTAAATGTGAAAGAATAAAATAGCAATATCGTCCAAGCTGCAATATCGGCCAAACCGGCAATTGCACAAAAGGTGGACATTAATCAAATCAGGTTGCAGCCCTACGCATGGGCGAAGGTAAAAGGGTAAATTTCACTTTAACGCGTCATTAGCTCAAGCTGCTACTCTCGGCTAATGCATCTCGCCTCCCCCCCCCCCCATGGCCTAACTGGAGCTCTCACTGTCGCCTGCATCTGCCACGAGACGCGTGCATCATCCCAGCCAGCACCCGGACGATGGGGGTTCGTTTTTTTTTAAAACGCCTCCAGATCCCAAACATGTTTCACTTCCATTTGTCCGCGAGCGTTCGCGATGTAGCCCAGTGAAAAGTTTGACGATCCAACCAATTCTCAACTTGGCACTTGCAGGCCATCGAGAGCATTCACGACGTAAATCTCTCCCCTCCCTTTTCGTACCACGTAAACAGAAACGGACTATGACCGTTACTTGTTGGAGACAATGCATTACATCGAGGGTGTTACGTAGTCACTCGCAATTTCACAATTTTGACGATGACGCTCACGTTTCAAATAGCACGCGTCAAATATCTATAGTTATCAGTATATAACAAAGCACGGTTGGCTACGTGCGGTGCGAAATAAGTTCAGCATCTATGGTAGTACAGTAGTTAGAGCACATGAGCATATTTTAATATTGGGGGGGGGGGGACCCACCCCCCCCACCCCCCCCAATATTCAAATATGCTAAAAATATCTCCCCCAATATATTGCTATAAAATAGATTTGGTCCCCCCCAATGTTGACTCCATGGCTACGGCCTTGGCCTGAACAGACTTTTGGGGCAAGTGCTGTTAGCGAGCACCTGTCAAGGCCAGCACGGCACACGAGGGGGTGAATGGCCAGTACCACTGCCCGGCCACCTTTGTCTCCCTAGTGGCGATGTTTACACACCACACTAGGTGCCCATTTGAGGATGAGTCGACCTAGGCGAGGCCCAGGACGAGTTCAGATGTTCGTCACTGGTGTTGGCTGTGAACGGGAATCGAACTCGGGTCGCCGGGTTTGTAGCGCAGCGCGCCAACCGCTACACAGGGGCACAGGACAAAACACAAATTCCCCGTTTAGCATGAACAGACTTTTGGGGCAAGTGCTATGAGCAAGCACCTATGAAGGCCGGCATGGTCAACAACACCACGCCTGGCCGCCTCTGTCTCCCCAGTGGTGATGTTTACAACACCACACCACACGCACTTTCATCACATTGAGTTGACACAGCTCGTGATCCATAACAAACGGAACGCCTGCTCAGCATATTAGGAAGATCGCAGGCAGTGGATGAATGCTCAACCAGTTTTATATTTTACCGCAAATGCCAATAATGGCCAGGAGGCAGCAGCAGCAGCAGAGATATTCAGCACGAGTATATTTTTCTGCCGAGGGTGACTGTGAAAATTAAACTTCCAGAAAAGAAGTCTGTCAGTTCGTGCAGTAAGGCAACTGATCAAAAGAGCTCAAACATGAACATTTTCCGTGCATAATTGGTTCTTTACCCTATGGGGACCTCATTTGCCAGTAAAAATATGATAATTGGTCCTTTACCCTTCTATCTGGCAACAAAACTGACACCTTTTTGCAAGGAGTCATGTTTGCATAGACCGCAATACCTGCAGTCATAATACAAACAAAAGAACATAACTCTGATAATGTGCACTGTCCCTTCTATCTGGCAACAAAACTGACACCTTTTTTGTTGCCAGATAGAAGGGTAAAGAACCAATTATCATATTTTTACTGGCAAATGAGGTCCCCATAGTATTTTCCGTGCAGTCATGGCAATTTGAAACGTGACAATAACTCTCTCGATTGGGTTGCGTAAATTAATGTGTATATTCTTGGTTCTAACGGTAAAGTCACGTAGAAGGGGAATGATAAAATAACAAATCTAAAATTTACATCTTTTTTTATATTTGTATTATTTTATTCTTTCTCTTCTACGTGACTTTACCGAAAGAACCAATAATATGAATCCCTGCAGTCACGAAAGCTTTAAATAAAAATTAAATGTGTATAGTTAAATAACGAATTTTAAAGAGATTTTCATTCGAGGCAAGACCCTCCTTTAAAACTTTCACAATAGATGCTTGAGATAATTTACCGTCCTCTCCGTCTCGCCAGCCTTCACATCGGCAGAAGCAAAGCGAGCCTGCGCGATAAATCTGAAAGTGTTCCGAGACTGATAAGCAAGTAGCACCGATAGGGTCCTTGCATTCTCATAAATCATGAGAGCAGACAACGAACGTGGCATCTTTAACAAAACACGATGCAGGGGGAGTCAGCGGATGGGGGTGGGGTGGGGGGGAGTGAATCGCTAAACATTCACAAACGCTAAATATTCCTTTCTATAATTACAAACACTCTGCACACTGATGTATGGCTTCTGCCGGAGCATACAAAGGGGCTGTGCGATTGCATTTTTGGCTCAGGCAGCAGTTTCCAATGAGTCTTTAAAGCGTCGCTCCATTATCTTGCGGTGCCAGCCGGAGCGAGGAACGGTGCTTACTTATCAGCCTGTGGTGCGCAGGCAACCACCGTAGTGACGTTAATGAATGCACGCATGCATCTGAAGGCGCATTCTTTCATTTCGTTTAAAATATTTGCTGCCCGAAGCATCTTCAACGTGTGTTGCGCAGCTAGCGGCGGAATTTGATTCCGTTGACATTTTAGAGGGCGACGACTTTGTGACGATTGCGTCCGTTCCGCAGGAGGTTTCACCGCGAGGAAGATGCCTATTGACCGTTTCAGCGGAGTGGTAACGAGCATCATTGTGTAAAGCCGAGATTACGGCGCCACAATGCTAATCGTATTGGATAATTAATTGCCACCATAAATACTCATCGATACTCACATTCGTTCAATAGCGCGCTTAACTTCAACCTGCTTTTAATGTCCTGTGATGGAGGGATGAAGGGAGACGCTGAATTCGGTTTCCTGAAAAAGGTCCTCACAACGTGGAGCGAAACGTCGGACATCACGTCAAACAACGCGCGGGACAACCCGGAAACACGTGGGAGAGCTGTACGGCAATGAAACGTGTTTTTTCCCCATCGCAATTGTAATTAAACACACGAAAATGAACGGAGAATGTGGACTTTGCTACGAACTTGTGACATCTCAAAAATGTATTTTTTTCTTCTGGAACCACCACACTGACCGGTGTGGGTTTGGGTGATTTAAGGTGGCAAGGTTATTGGTTAAACAAGCCTCATGACGGACACTGCTGGCCTTCAGCCAGCAGTGGATTGGTAAATTTGAGCAACATTTTTTTTCCCAACAAAAATTTTCGACAGAAATATTAGAATAACCAAATTGCAACAAAAAAACCACCAGTATTTATTCTATGTATGTATGTTGAACTTATTTAGCACCGTACGTAACAAGCAGTGCGAGTCCGAGGTAATGGAAGCTATCCGAGAGTAAGTCCACCGAGGGCAGGGAGAGGTGAATCAACTTCGGGGCCGTCCATAAATGACGTCACGCGATTTTGGACGATTTTTGACCCCCCCCCCCCTCGTCACACGGCGTCACAAAAAGTCAGACCCCCCTCAAATATGACGTCACAAAGCTCTGTCCCCCCCCCCGCCCCCCCCAAAATAAAACATGCTTCAAATCGCTTTAAACTATTGTCATTGTAGTGCGTATTTAATGTGGCGCTGCATTTATTAAAACGTCTATTTAATTAAGTAGAACGCGTTGTCTATATTTATTTAAAGTTAGCGCATTTTGATGTGACGTCACATTTCTCAAACCCCTCCCCCCCTCGTCACACATCGTCACAAATGTCTGACCCCACCCCCTCCCCCTAGGTGCATGACGTCATTTATGGACGGCCCCTTACGTGTAGGTGCTTCGTAGATTGTTACATCCCAGAACCACGAGGGTGATGACAACTCCTTGTAGAGGCCTCCATCTTGCAGCGGGTGGATCATGATTTGCACGGCTGGCTCCGTGCGGTGCGACAGAAGTTGAACATACGTAGTACATGCGTAACGGGTTCCGGAGACACTTGTAGAGGTAACTTCTTTATTACAATACAACACTCCAACAGTCCAACTCTCCAACAGTCCAACTCTCCAACAGTCCTGATACTCTGTTACAGCCTAGGTACACAGCCTAGATACTCTACTCTGGCTACGCTCTGGAACTCGCCCTCACAAGGTCGTAGAGTCGGGAGTTCCAGAGTCCCACCACTCGCTCTCACAACATCCCAGGGTCTTCAGATGGCTGGTCGTGGGTATTGGGTCTTGAGTTACAACTGGGCCCTGATCGTCCAGGGAGCTCCGCTTTTATGCCTAGTCCCCAACGAGGGGTGGGGCCGTGTGCGCCCCCAGATATCCCACAGAGCACACACAGCCCCCCCCCCCCTTTGGCGGCGCCAAGGGGATTAAGCGCCTGGGAACTCAACGCCTGACGCCAAGAGGCTTAAGCGTCTGACCCGCCCAGGGACCCAGAGCCCCCAGAAGCCCCTCCCTTCTTATGTCACTACACATGCATGGCTGATGGAGACGACGAGATATCACAACTAGACATGCATCCGCTCCTCGTAACAAAGAGGATTGAGGCTGAATGTCCACTAACTGTGAGCTGTGAAATGTGATGTCGTCGTCTGGCATGCTGCCTCTGGAATATTCGTGTTTGTTGAAAGCAGGCGTAGAACTCCTGACAGATGTTGCACTCCGTTTACTCGAGACACGGATAAGAGGAGTATGCGTGCTTTGCAAAAAAAAAAAACATCGTGTAGCTGCATATTAGTTCCAGTGAATGGACGCTCGTCCGTTTTTCGTCAATGCGTAGATTGCTGTTTATATGATTGTGGTTATGGTTGTACTTTATACTGGTAGGAACCTCCTGGTTACACCAGCCCACAGGGGATTATTGTGTCCGTCCGTCCGTCGTGCATTCAAAAATGGGAGGGCTGGGGCTGGGTGGAGATGCCCAGTGGTGGCGCGGTCAGAAAGTTATAACGACGAACAACACAAAAAGAACGATAGGAGTGCATTATAGACAAAAGGTAAGCAAGTCACTTAAAATAAATACGTGAAAAATTTAACCCGTATAAACAAAGTTTTTCACTATAAATCCTTTATATGCGTGGCGGCTCGAGTCCTCTCGTCCTCTGGCTTGAGATGGCTGCCACCTATGGGTCAGATGATTGCATGGCAGCATTAAGCAATTGGTAATTAAATATAATATTTTTGTCCTAAAAAGTGTAAAATTTTGGAAAAAAAATTCACGAACATTAATTGTCACGCACAACGAGTCTGTGTGGAAAATGTCAGCTCGATTGGATCACGGGAAGTGGGTTAAAAAACGACCGAAAGATTTGCACGGTCCTAAATACACATGAATAAAGTAATACCGTATAAGTACAAATTGCGTTAAGTACATACATTCCTGGCGATGTATCACCAGCAAAAGGGTGCGAGGGGTTTAAAGATGAGATCTGCCCCAGCCACAAGTGCAAATGTAGGTAACTCGTCTTCTCCCGTGGACGACGACGATGATGATGATGAAGATGATGATGACGATGATGATGACGACGATGATGATGATGTCTTAAAGGACACGAGATTACGTGATACGTCCATTTCAAATATGTAGGACTAAAGGAGAAGTGGGGACGATATTAAAAATAAAACATAATAAAATAATTCTCACGACGTTTCGGCCACAACGCAAGCAGCCGTCCTCAGGTGGAGAACAGATCTGGTGGAGAACAGGTCATTCAGACTCTGTCTTCTCGACAGACCTGTTCTCCACCTGAGGACGGCTCCTTGCGTTGTGGCCGAAACGTGAGAATTATTTTATTATGTTTTATTTTTATTATTTTATTATTTCCATTCTACGTGACTTTACCGAAAGAACCAAGAAGATGAATCCCTGCAGTCACGAAAGCTTTAAATCGAAATTTAAGGGGACGATATTGTTCACGAAGCATTGTCGGGGTAGGTGTGCGGTGAGTGATGTGAGTGATGGTGTTTCTCGGAGTGAAATTGAACCTGTTGAGCAAAAAGGAGAATTATGAAGCGATTCGGAAAAAAAGAATCAGAAACTAATTCTGATAACAACGACAACGCAATATATAAAATAATGCTTTGTGAACAGCCGTCAGCAAATGATTTCCAATGTTTGTATGGTACTGCCATCTGGTGGTTCAAACTGAAATAAAATAAACGTTAGTGCAAAATGTCAGTTTTCAATCGACCAATATGGACATTGATAAACCCCATACCTGCAAATATCTAATGATTTCGCAATACCCTTTGGTGCATTTTAACATCGGCAAATTCTGTCTGGAGTCTAATAAGAAGTAGCAGTTTATCTGAATCAGTTTCTTCAACCGTATTGAAATGATTTCATTAAATGGTTATGATAATCGGGTTATTTACGTTGAAATGTAAATCTGTATCTCTTGCGAAAACAATCAATTTCTTTGGAATTCCAAAATGTCAATTTCATAATAAACATGTGCGCACAGAGGATACTGTACATGATTCAGTATTACGAGTAAATTGATTGTAGATTTTTGGGGTTATATCGCGACACAGCCAACTAGTAAGATTGTCATGAAAACAGAACATGCAAATTCGTCACTAATACAGCAGGCAGATTTGGCTGTCGCCTGATGAAGCTAGTTGTAATTACTGGCGAAACGTCGTACTCTGATTGTAAATGTTGTGGCTTGGCTCTCCAACACACCGGTGTGCTGTAACAGTGACGAATTGGCCACGTCTTGTTAACGTGACAAACTTTACTAGTTGGCTGTGTCGGGTGATGGCGGGTTTTAACGACACATTTATATATTTACGCGATCTAACCCAAAAAAGCTGGATGATATTGGTCGCCAAAGCCTACTACGCGTTAAACTTAATCGTAGTTCTTTGTCCAATCTCTTACTGAATGATGGCATTCCCATGCTGCGTCAGTCGGGGACTTTTACCATAGGGGCTGTCCATAAATGACGTCACGCACCTAGGGGGGGTCAGTAATTTGTGACGATGTGTGACGAGGAGGGGGGGTGAGAAATGTGACGTCACATCAAAATGCGCAACTTTAAATAAATATAGAATTGTTATAACAACACTAATTGTTATAACAACACTCCTACAACATCAAAGTGCAGCGCCACATTAAATACTCAATACAATGACAATAGCTTAAAGCGATTTGAGGCATGTTTTATTTTAAAAATGGAAATATGGTTTTGGGGGGGAGGGGGGCAGAGGTTTGTGACGTAATATTTGAGGGGGGGGGGTCTGACTTTTTGTGACGCTGTGTAACGAGGGGGGGGGGGGGGTAAAAAATTGTCCAAAATCGCGTGATGTCATTTATGGACGGCCCCATACTTCACCACACTTGTCAGTGCAGGACGGTGAAGAGGTACTCGGGACTGGTTCAGATATCGCGTGCCACCGATCTTACCCGTGGCTAGCAGGTGGTCTCAGGTCACAGGGGTCATATCGCAGTCACGAGTCTGCGCTCCTTCAAAATGTGGAGTAGCGAAGCGACACGAACTCTGACTCACAGATCCCTCTCGTGGCAAGCAGACCTCGACACGTGGAATTCAGCTCCTGAACACGTTACCATCATACGCAAGAATAGAATAGCATCATTGTATCTTATTGGTTCTTTCGGTAAAGTCACGTAGAAGGGAAGTAATAAAATAATAGAAATAAAACATAATAAAACAATTCTCACGACGTTTCGGCCACAACGCAAGCAGCCGTCCTCAGGTGAAAACCAGGTCTGTCGAGACCTGTCGCCTCGACTGCTTGCGTTGTGGCCGAAACGTCGTGAGAATTGTTTTATTATGTTTTATTTTTATTATTATTATTTTCATTATTTTATTACTTCCCTTCTACGTGACTTTACCGAAAGAACCAAGAAGATGAATCCCTGCAGTCACGAAAGAAGCTTTAACTCGAAAAGCATCATTGTAGTGCAAAACCACTGCGCCACCAATCTGACTAAACGTCTTCCTTGCGAAGGTGACCTGGGTTAAGCGTGTGCTGCAACTTTTACAAAGGAGTGAAGGTCTCAGCAAAACAAACCTCAGGCTACAAATCCCCGGTGACCAGAGGAAAAAAAGAGCGATAGCTCCATAAGCTACTAAATCAAGGAAAGATATGAGGGACTATGTTGTCAGTGATCTGTGATGCGCTTTTTGGGTTGTACCATGTGCCGTTCGGCATGATATCCAGAGTTTGCCATTAAAAAAATAGAGCCAGAGTGATTTTCTGCTCCAATGAACATTCAGGCGTTGCTCATATCCCGTTTACAGCCCTGAGCCAGTGGTGGCAATGTAACATTTTTATGGCGGGGGTGAGTATCTGCATAGGACAACCACTGTTGACTTGCCCACAAATTGGTATCCGTTTTATCGACCCCCAGGTACGATGGGCTCGCTCTACGCTAAGCCACCAGGCCCAGTAGAGTAGCCATTAACTGTCCCAAGCCTTATCAGATATACATTTTTCGGCTGTAATGTGTGTTTATTGACGGACGTTAAAAGTTGAGTTTTTTTCCTTCCAAATGTGTATTTATCCATAAACGACTGCAGTTAACCGATTATAAATATGTATATTACCACTGAGGTGGCATAAAATGACATCAGCACGCATCTCCTCAATGGGAATCGTTCGAGGTTGGCTGCTGGCCCCATCAAGTTCTGCTGAGCGCTGAGAACAAGACAACTCATTACTGAAGTTGGTGAGTGAAGACGACACGCTGAGCGGAGAACCCTTGCCAAAGCAAAGCAAGCATCATGCGAGTGGAAACTCATTATGCTCTATTGTAACAGAATGTGTCTTTCTAAAATGAGCGCTGGGCTCTGCAAGATCTGCGTGGGTACTCAACCTCATGGCACGATGGCGAGAGCGCAATCGGGGATAACATTGTGAAGAACCGGAAAAATAGATCGCTGTTAGCAAGCGTTTTTGAAGGCAGGGACGGCAAACGAGGGGGTGGGTGGGTGGCCAGCACCGTGCCCGGCCGCCTCTGTCCCCCGAGCGGACGATTTGTACACACCGCACCAGGTATTAATATGAGGCTGAGTCGACCTAGGGGAGGCCCAGGACCGATTCGGATATCATCGTCACCGGTGTTGGTGGCCGTGAGCGGGTGTTGAACTCGGCTGCGAGTCTACGCTGTGGTGGCCGCATACTCCAAGCACTGTCCAGGCATTTACACCATTGGAACCTCCTTTGCCTGTAGCAAAATATGATAATTGTTTTTTTACCCTTTTATCTGGCAACAAAACTGACACTTTTTTTTTACAAGGAGTCATGTTTGCAATTGACCACGATACCTGCTGTCGGAATGCAAACAAAAAAACACTCAAATTGTAAATGTTGTGGCTTCAACACACCGGTGGGCTAAAGCAGTGAACTATTTGTCTTTTGTCAACGTAACACTTTTTTACTGATTGGCCGTGTCGGGTGGTGGAGGGTTACGACACATTTATAAATAACGCGATCTAAACCCAAAAACGTTAATTATTAAAAAACACAACTTTGATCATGTATGCACTCTCTTTGAAATTGATTGGTCCACACCCGAGACAGCTTTTCTTAGAGCCTAGTCTCACATGGTGTTGGACCAGATGACGCGCGTCATATGATAATTGGTGTTGGACCAGACTGTCCAGGCGTCGAAGATTGGATGAGATTGAGCTCATTCCGGTGGATTTGGTCGTAGGCAATGGGACGAGATAAGTTTGATTTAAAAAATCGAACCGTTTTCACAGCGAGCTCACGCTGTTATCAACACGAGTTTGCATGGCGTCTGGTTACTGGCTGTGAAGTAATCAGCTGTGTTTTCCGACTGAAGTGGGAACTAAACACCACGAGTTTATTCATTGCACAAAAGGCAACAAATAATTTCGTGACAATGCGTTGGCAGTGGTGCACAAGCAACACAGTGACACGAATGCAAGCCTTGAGTTTAACAAAAATAAATCTGTAAGTTGCAAACGAATTCCCAATTCCTGCTTTCCGTGTGTAAAAATGATGTCTCCAATAATTAAGCAATTAACACCTTACCTCGTATATAGATAAACAAATGCAAGCGCTACTTAAAAAATAAATAAGCAAATTAATTGCATTAACATTGTTCCTCCACAATTAGATTTTAAGAAGCCGAAATGCAGCATTTTCACAATATATTGCTTTATGTTCTGATTTAAAACACTGCAGTTGTGCCGGAGGTTAATTATATTTACCAAACAATACATTTGATGTAATGGTTTTGCAGCCTGTAATGACATCATTAAGTTGAGAAATGTAATAAGCTATAATTACCGAACATTGCATTAATGAGAATTAATGGTGCGTGCACTTACACGTACACACGGAAATACTGTAAAAAAAAATATGGGTTAAAAACAATACTGAGTGCACACCTACACAAGCACACCGAGTCTCATTTCATTAACCTACAGGGTCCCTCCAGCCAATTATGTCAGGGCACTTCCTCTTGCTTTCATCTATGATTTACAAGGTTATTAAAACTGTTATTATGGCAGAACTGAAACGGAATAGGTTATCGGTGATGAATGGTTCATACACGGGCTCCCATTAATGAGATTTCGCACGTGAATCAGATTTAGAAGTGAGTGCCACACAAACTAATAAAAAGGCTAATGGGATACAGGTGAAAAAAAAACACCAAGAATCTCAAATTGACAAGATAGAACACATTGACATTCGAGTTTAATTGAGGTGATCCATCTTTTCCGCCTAACCTTGCTAATAGAAGGCAGACTGAACTTTCTTACCGTGGCTATATTTCATTTTTTTTTGTTTTGTTTCCGCAATTGCCTCCCCCCACCCCACTGCCCTAATTACGAACACGACTCGTTTTGTTGTTACACTTTTAATTGACGCTAATTCCACAAGAGGTGGGCTCTACCTTTCTTGCACGACGCAAACTCGCACGTGGCTGGAGTTTCAAGCAATTTGCACCCGCCGCGAATTCTGTAATTCTCTACCCCGAGCAAGTTGCACCCTCTGAATGATTTGATGCGCTGACAGTGCAAATATGCCTTCGCGTATTTTGGAAATTACTTTATTTTGCTCGTCGCTTGCATTTGAAAGGTTTCGGCAAACATTTGATACATTCTGCCGGTTTTCTCGGAAGATAAGTTATTGAGTAGCAACGCAACTTTATACAACAGGGGCCGTCCATAAATGACGTCACGCACCTAGGGGGGGGGAGGGTCAGACATTTGTGGCGATGTGTGACGATGTGTGACGAGGGGGGGGGGGGGTTGAGAAATGTGACGTCACATCAAAATGCGCAACTTTAAATAAATACAGACAACACGTTCTACTTAATTAAATATACTTTTAATAAATGTTTTCTCCTACAACATCAGAGTGCAGCGGCACATTAAATACGCACTACAATGACAATAGTTTACAGCGATTTGAAGCATGTTTTATTATGGGGGGGGGGGGGCAGAGCTTTGTGACGTCATATTTGAGGGAGGGGGGGGTCTGACTTTTTGTGACGCCGTGTGACGAAGGTGGGGGGGGGGGGTGAAAAATCCTCCAAAATCGCGTGACGTCATTTATGGACGGCCCCACAGACGCGTTCGCATTGCGTCGTCTTCGCGAGAGAATCTCAATGGACGCACAAACCGCCTTCACGACGCTTAGCCGGAACGCGTTAACAAGGGGTCGTCGTTTTCACCGCCTTGTGAATGCAAAGCGTAATACGCGTCCGCGGTGCTGCACTTTCAGCACAGAGAAACGAGAGTCAACATTGCCGGATATATCGCGACGGGACAGTCGTGCTCATTACGGAATCCCGATGCAAAAGGCCGTTGAGAAAACCGTGGCCTTGAAAGCGATGGGTTTTTAAACGTTGCCTCTCATTCTCAAAAGGACACTTTTAATGCCAACTATTGTTTTTTGTGTGTGTGCCACAGGTCCCGGGGGGGGGGGGGGGGGGGGATCGAGCAGCGATGGAGTTCTCGCTGCCTACCAACAGGCGGAGCCCATGAACCACGCAAGGATCGGTTGCGGCTGTGTGTGGCTTTGACCAAATACGACAGGGTGCTTCAGAAAAACAACACATTCCTGCGGAGGGAGCTGGTAGGAACGTTGGGTTGCTCGGTCAATGGCCAGGGTCAACGGCGGCGTGGTGTATTCCGCAAATATGCTCGACTATAAGGGCACCACGGGGTGACCAGCTCCTCCCCACCCAGCCCCACCCCTCCCACCCCCAACCCAGCCCCACCCCACCCAGCCCCTCCCCACCCAGCCCTTCCCCACCCAGCCCCTCCCACCCAGCACCTTCTGCACGACGGACGGACACAATAATCTCCTGTGGGCTGGTGTAACCAGGAGGTTCCTACCAGTATGAACTCTTCTGAGAATTTTGCAACAACGCCACAAGAAATGTGCCTCCGGGCTCTGGAGACCACCTGGAGAAGATTCCAGGCACGCGTTGACAACGATGGCGAACAAGTGGAGACTCTTTGACGTTTTGAAGCTTTAAACATAAATCTGTTATCATGTTACAGTGTATTAACATCCGTTCTTTTTCCATTAAAAACGATAGTCCCATATGAGTGTTAAAGTTTTTTTAAAGCACCCTGTACAACAAAAAAACCCATCCCACACCTCGTCGTCTCCCGACGGCTGATGTTGATGTAGAGCAGAGGGGTAGGAGGGAGGCACTTTCCCATACCTGTCAACTCAGTCGGTTTACCCCGTATTCTCGTACAGGCAAATTGAGTTTTCAGGTCCACACGCAGTACAGCCGTTTCAATACGGGCAAATGTTTTCGGTCTATTTGTTTGTGTTTCTCCCTTGTGCTGGGACTTTGTAGGATGAACGTTGCGATTTCATAAGGGGCACGGGGTGACCAATACGCTCTTAATTGTTCTGTAATAAGGTAGGGCACTGATAAGGGGTTGACAGGTATGCTTCTCGCCGATAAGACATCGTCAGTGTGAGAGCCGTCACACATTTAAAACCATTGGGGGGTTTGCCATCAGCAGCAGCACATTGACAATGATGATGATGTCTGGGCTGTTGTCACGTGTCGCGTATTGTGGGGGGCGGGGGGGCCGCACTAAAGGCCAACAAGGACCCGCTGGCCTTGTAGTGAAGAAAGCTGTTGAAGAGCAACATCGTGACATTGACCTTGAGGTCGTTGAGCCACATAATTATGTCAGGAGTACGGGAGTGCATCGCTGTGATGGTGTCTCCCCATTCGTATCTGTGAATCGCGCAGTGTCCACATTATTTTGTTCCACGTTTCTGTATGTACGTAGTGTAATGATGACGTCACCCTGCTGCTGCTCTATATAAGAACGGGAGACAGAGCAGAGCCTCACCATTCTGGCGAATTGCCCGATGATGCTGGATGCAATTACCAGCGAAACGTCGTACTCAAATTGTAAATGTTGTGGTTTCGCGCTTCAACACACCGGTGGGCTAAAGCAGTGAACTATTTGTCTTTTGTCAACGTGACACTTTTTTACTGATTGGCCGTGTCGGGTGGTGGAGGGTTACGACACATTTATAAATAACGCGATCTAAACCCAAAAACGTTGATTATGAATAATATTGGTCGCGAAAGCCTGCTACGTGTTCAACTGACGTAGTGTACGTTGAATTTCTTTTGCACCATACGTAGCCAACGGCACTAAACGGAGGTGCGTGGGAAGGAAAACGATCTCTGTCGCCGCACACTGACCGGGGAATTTTGAATGTTCCATGTGTGTGTGTGTCGTCGTCATCAGCATCATCATCATCAATAATCTGAATCTGCTGCTGCTGCTGCCCTGGTTTGTGTGCGGATGATGATGCGGTTGAGATTTGTGGGTCAGAAGCTTCATGGGGGGAAGATCGAAGCCAGAGATTTTTCTGCGTGTTTGGGTCTTTGTGAATCCCACACTCGTGGCGAGATAATGACAAGTGGGGGGGGGGGGGGGGGAGCCGTGTTAATTTCGGTCACGAAATTGGTGATGAGAATATCCGTCGACGATGTGTTTATTTGAGTCATTGATTGCCTGCCGTGAGTGTACTAAAAAGTATCCAACTTGACAATTACAACCAGCCATCAAATAAGTCAATATTTCACCGCCCCTCACACCAACGTTTTAACTTAAAAAGAAACGTCGTGATTTATTATTTTATTTCTATTATTTCTTCTATTATTTTTATTATTTATCTTTTACCTACGTGACTTTACCGAAAAAACCTAAGAGTATGAATCCTTGCAGTCACGAAAGCTTAAAATCTAGAATAAAAAATTTGACTTCATTTTTCACTGCTTTAGACGACTAGATTGAGGGAATGGCTACATGAAATCCAGAGATGAGGACTTGACAAAGAAAAAATGCCCACATGGTTGTCGGACTAGACAAAGACGAAATAAAAAATAAAAAAGCGGACTCAACACTGGCAGGGTACACAGGCACACGTAAATAAATAAATTGAACTTTGTTCTTCCCATGATTATTTCCTCAAGCAGCAACAAAGCCCATCAGCAGCAGCTACGATCAATCAACTGCTGAATGAAGGCTTCCCCCAAACGCTGCCAACTCATGATCAAGCGATGTAACACTCTACATATGGCCTGCACACGGACCAATTTAATTACTCAATCTCCCCCCTCCTTCGACCTGTGTATGTCCTCCCGGTCTCATTCCATTCCTTGCCTTCTACGCCATCATCATTCCTGACCGTTGGCCATCATTCCGTGAGCGAGCAGTTGCAGGGTTGCACCTTTACCTTCAACATTTGATGAAGCCCCCCCTCACACCCCCTCGCATCTCTCCCACATCATGCCCCCCCCCTTCCCCTGCAAAAAAAACCTACCACCAACTGGCCCATCACTTCTAGATTTGAAGCTTTCGTGACTGCAAGGATTCATACTCTTAGGTTTTTTCGGTAAAGTCACGTAGGTAAAAATAGATAAAAATACATAAATAATAAAATACTAGAAATAATAATAGAAATAAAATAAACGTTTCTATATTTTCATTGTATTTCTATTATTATTTCTAGTATTTGTATTATTCATTTATTATTATTTATTTTTACCTACGTGACTTTACCGAAAAAAAACCTAAGAGTATGGCCCATCACTGGCAAGAAAGTGCTTGCGACACGAAACTCAATATCCAGTTTAGCCTTTTCAACAGGCAGGCCAGCCCGGGTGCAATGTATAGCGGCTCGGTCTTGTTTCACACCATCAGCCTGTCACTGCCACGGCGAAACAAAATGCTCATGAGCAATGCTGACGTGGCAACCGAAGCATCGCAAAGGCAGTGCTGCGACGCGTCAAGCTTCGAATGTTGCAGCTCGTGTGCTATTTTGTAATGAAATGTGGAGGAGGTGGCCATTTCTGTGTCTTGACACGTGGTATAAGTGTGGTTGTCAGCAAAAGAAGAAAAAAAATCGAGTTTCAGGGGTGACTCCGCTTGGAAGGTAAGAGAGGTCTCGGGGTGCATGCGTGTTGTTCATCCATGGCAGTTTTTTTGTTGGTTTTCTCCGAATGCCTGCGTGCCCTATGCACTGCGGATATTGCAACATTTATATTAGTTATATATATGTAACGTGGCTACAATTTAACTTTTTTTTAATAGTTGTCTTTAAAACAATTTCTGTATGTAGGTATGTGGAACTTTTTTCGTACCATACGTAGCCAACCGTGCTAATCGGAGGTGCACGCGCAGGCAATATACAAATAAGTAATAACCCGTAAAAACAAAGTTTTTCACTCTAAAGCCTTTATATGCGTGGCGGCTAGAGTCCTCTCGTCCTCTGGCTTGAGATGGCTGCCACCTATGGGTCAGATGATTGTCTGCAGTATTAAACAATTGGTAATTAAATATTTAATTTGTTTTCCCTAAACAGTGTGAAATTTTGGGAAAATTTTTTCACGAACATTAATTGTCTCGCACAACGAGTCTGTGTGCAAAATGTCAGCTCGATTGGATCACGGGAAGTGGGTTAAAAAACGACCAAAAGGTTTGCACGGTCGTAAGCAAGCAAGCACGCAAGCACGCAAGCAAGCAAGCGAATTTAATATAAAGGATTTAAAAAGGGTTGTTATAAAGGTACAGGCCTCGCTATTTCGTGCTCAAGCCACTGCTAGCAGAATGGCCTCCACTCCCATTCCCAAGACGTCCAGCCAACATCGAAGACTGTCGTATACGCATGTTGAACTTCTTACGCACCCATAGGTGCGTATATGATCTGTTCTTCTATGCTGGCAGGACATGATGGAAATGGGAAGTATTCACGACTCACCCCACCACACGTGTGACCTGCCAGTCGACCGGCTGTACTGGATATCATGATACAGCGAAAATTGAGATGCGTTTGGAAATGATATCGAAATTAAATGATGTGAAAAAATAAGTTGAACCCAAACTGTGACATTGTTAAAAGAAAAGTGCATTTCTATTGTGATATATAACAACTACCAATCATTGGGATATATGAAAGCTTTCCTTAAAAAAACAACCCTGTTAAACACTTTCTAATGCATCACAATATACATCTGCACAGCATTTACAGTACTCATTACATATGTACTCTATTTTAGACATGTGATGTTTGACACTTGAATATATCATCACAGACTCACATACATATACCATTAGCCCCATAGGCAACTGATCACAGTTTTTATTTTATTTTCTGTAGATTCTCAAACATTTTTATCTTATGGATCATGTACAAAAAGCACCGGTTCCAGTACACTACAAATGGACCCATGTTCTGTCTCTCTCATCAATCCTTGTCTTTCTCTGCCAGCCGAGCGTGGACTAAGCACGCAAACAGGTCACAGCGCCGAGTCTAGAGGCGCTTCCAGACGGAAGGGGGAGGAGGAGGAGGTGACGCCAAGATTCGCCATTGCAATCTCAACCGCCCCGGCAAGCGGTGAATTCGAGGACACGTCGCGAGAAGGGGATGATGTCCAGCGGGCAAGAACAACTTGTTGGGAGTGACAGCCGAGGGATCGCGCGCGTCCGAGAGAACGTCGGCACAGGAGACGGAGTGATGGAAGCTGTTCGTGTGCGCGGGTGCCCGGGTAATTGTATTTACATTGCTTGCAGGATCGTGAGAGATGATGACAGCTTGGGGCAGGGCCTTCATCCAACACGGATTGACCATCAGTTTAACACGTAGACTTTCGTGACCAATATCATCCATAATAGAGGATTTTTTTTGGGTTAGATCGCGTAAATATATAAATGTGTCGTTAAACCCGCCACCACCCGACGCAAAATATAATTAACCAAAGGGCATCTTTGGTGGTTAAAGTTTCGTAAAACGTTGCAATGTTTATGTTAACCTACCAGAAGCCAAGGACGCTGACCATTTAACGCCGATACATTTCAAGGACTTTTTATCCCTTGAATTTCATGTGGGTGGTGGGGTGGGGGCTGCCAATGCGGTAAATTATAAATCTCATCCAGATGGACCAAATGACAAAGGGATTTTTCAAACAGCTGAGACGAGGCCAAATTAAGATATTAGGCGTAATGGCAACCACTCAAGTGCAATATTAGCCTCGGCAGCCGAATGTCATTTCCGAAGAACAGATTGAGCTAAACTGCCGGTAAACTTAAAGTTTATGGGGCAGATGTTTGTTTGCATTTAATGGGGGGGGGGGGGGGGGGAAGGTTATAACAGCACAAGAGGCTCCTGCGGGAGCGCACTGCGTTAATTGAATTGGCACTGGCCAATGGGCTCTCTGTTGTTGCACCCTCGCACAGGGCTGACTGAAGGGGGCGTTTTGCTCCCAGCGACGAGAGACAGAGAGGCTGCCGACGGCTCTGAGAGCCGCACGCAGTTTCCCCCCCAAAGTGACCGCCACATCGGGTCACTCCACGAAGACGGCACGATCTTAAAGCGGGGCTTTCACGGCCACAGCACCTTCAGAACACAACCTCACCAGGCGGGCCACGTGTGTGTGTGTATACACAGGGCGAGGGGAGCGGTGGTGTAGCGGTTAGCGCTAAGCTAAGCCACGATTCCCACTCACGGCCAACACCGGTGACGGATTGTCTGGACCGGTCCTGGGCCTTCCCTAGGTCGACTCAGACTTAAATGAGTACCTGGTGCGATGTGTAAACATCGCCGCTAGGGAGACAAAGGCGGCCGGGCGTGATGTTGGCCACCAACCCCCTCGTGTGTCGTGCCGGCCTTGAGAGGTGCTCGCTAACAGCACTTGCCCCTGCAGTTTGTTAAGGTTATACGGGGGATCTTTGTCTTGTTGTGCCATAAACTAATTGCGAGTAGGGATGCATGCTTCAACACGTTCAGTTGAGAGACCACGAATGCCCCTATACCAAGTTGGAATATAAAAATATGTTACGAAAAGGAAGTCCTACAATGTTGCAATATTAAATCACCTTTAGAATATAGTCCAAATCGTTTCTGTTCTCTCTCTGCAGGCATCCAATTATTGGATTCTGTCACTCTCAAACAAATATAAGACCCATGCAGGATGCATGATAGCCTAATCATGGAACAAGGTTCAATCTTGATTTAAAGCTTTCGTGACTGCAGGACGATGCTTTCCCACCTGATGACGGACGCTTGTGTTGCGCCCGAAACGTCGTGATTCATTTTTATTTTATTTTATACCTACGTGACTTTACCGAAAGAACCAAAGAGTATGGAACAAGGTTGTTCAAGGATTTATCAGCGCGTAAATGGATAGACTTATTGAAAGTGACATAACAGTGCCGCACGTGCCCTCGATGTTTCGGGAACGCGTTTGACCCGAACCTTGCCACGTTTGCCCCCCCCCACCACCCCCTCCTCCACCGTAATGCCCTTACGCGTGACATCAGTCGGAATGTCAATAGCAGTAATGTCACGCGAATGTCGTGATGCAGGGAGACGGAGGAGGTGGGGGATTTGTGGAACAAGTATAACCCGTAAAAACAAAGTTTTTCACTATAAATCCTTTATATGCGTGGCGGCTAGAGTCCTCTCGTCCTCTGGCTTGAGATGGCTGCCACCTATGGGTCAGATGATTGCATTGCACCATTAAGCAATTGGTAATTAAATATAATATTTTTGTCCTAAAAAGTGTAACATTTTGGAATTTTTTTTAACGAAAATAAATTGTCACGCACAACGAGTCTGTGTGGAAAATGTCAGCTCGATTGGATCACGGGAAGTGTGTTAAAAAACGACCGAAAGATTTGCACGTTCGTAAGCAAGCAAGCGAACTTAATATAAAGGATAAAAAAAATGTGACCACACACGACCAGACGTGAACACGTAAGTCGCCTGTAGCTTCAGCATCATGCTCGTCAGGATGCGGCTGTGTGACGCAGATGCGTTGCGTTGAGAATAAAAACAAGTGCTGTACGTCAGCACTACCTTTTGAATTATTTTTCTTTGTAAACTACTTCTAAGCTTCATCGTCTTCTTCCCGTTGCACTCGAAGCGAACACTGGATGCACATCAAAGAGAAGAATAAGGCATAAATGTGAGGCGTCATTAAATTGTCCATCTGCATTTTGTGTATATTGCAAGCGATTTAAGTAGAAACTCGTGCAATGTGAACACATCCGCACAGATGCACGCTTGTTCAGATTGTATTGCACCTACGTAGAACCGTTGGAATTACACGGATAGAGAGAAAGAGGTAAACACGGATTAGAGAGAATCAGAATCGGAATATGTATTTACACCGGAGGAATCCGATGAGCTATGAAGCCCTTTCTGTATGTATGTTTAACTTTTTTCGCACCGTACGTAACCAACCGTGCTAATCGGAGGTGCGGGGGAATGGCAACAAACAGCAGGGGCGGGTCACAACGCTACAACGACAAGCAATACAAACACAATAGGAGTGCATAGTATGGGAAATAAAAACAAATAACACAAAAATGCAAATAAAACCAAAACTATTTACATTTTACTGGTAGGAACATCCTGGTTACACCAGCCCACAGGGGATTATTGTGTCCGTCGTGCAGGGAGGGGCTGGGTGGGGAGGGAAGGGCTGGGTGGGGAGCGTAAGGTGGGGAGGGGCTGGGTGGGGAGGGTGGGGCTGGGTGGGGAGGGGAGGGTGGGGAGGGGCTGGGTGGGGAGGGTGGAGAGGGGCTGGGTGGGGAGGGTGGGGCTGGGTGGGGAGGGTGGGGAGGGGCTGGGTGGGGAGGGTGGGGCTGGGTGGGGAGGGGAGGGTGGGGAAGGGCTGGGTGGGGAGGGTGGAGAGGGGCTGGGTGGGGAGGGTGGGGAGGGGCTGGGTGGGGAGGGACTGGTCACCCCGTGGTGCCCTTATAAAACTCAAGTTTAGCATACTCACGCCGGCTTGTGCCCGCCCTCATAGTCGGGTATATTTGCGAAATACACCACGCCGCCGTTGACCCTAGCCATTGACCGAGCAAACCAACGTTCCTACCAGCTCCCTCCGCAGGAATGTGTTTCAGACGCGACCTGGCCACACATGAAAACTTTTACGACGGAGCTCATTATGCCGACATTTATAGCGGCCAAAATGATCTGTACGATGTAAACAATCTAAACGAACGCACGCAGGTCAAGGGCCCCCCCTATCCAGTTACCCGCGTGTGTTGAGAAAACCACGACGCCTTGGGCACGTAACGGCCGACAGGAGGGTCGACTCCAGATGGTCAAGAACCCCCAAAAAATGACGGAGTGGTAAACAAGGGGACACTCGGCGGTGAGACGGAGCGTTGGATGAATTAATTAGAAACGGCGGCGGATTTGGGGAGACCTTCATCCAGCAGTGGAGTGACCATGGCCGATGACGACAGTGACAGCAGAGTTGCGGTTCGAGCCTAAATGAGACTTTAAAACAACAACAAGAACAAAACGTGACCAGATACAAGGTGCCAAAGTGGTTGCACTTGTACCCCACAGCAAGAAGCGCCTGAGTTCGATTCTCAACTCGGGTGCCTTTTGTCGCCATCGATCAAACACCCCTGAAAAATGGCTCAATCTCAACGACGCAAAGGAACGCGAAAAAATAGGAAGGACCCTCCTGAAAACAACAAAACGAGTCTTGAGACTCAGCGAGCTTCTCCTGGATAAACGAGCGCAGCAATTCTAGATTTGAAGCTTTCGTGACTGCAAGGATTCATATTCTTAGGTTTTTTCGGTAAAGTCACGTAGGTAAAGTCACGTAACCTACGTGACTTTACCGAAAAAACCTAAGAATACGAGCGCAGCAAGCCACGGTGGCTCCGTTCTGATCATAAGTGATCGCTGTAGCCGCGATGCGTGCCGATGCGTGCCGTGCCTCGTTCCGAACGAGTTGGCTCTGCCATGCGCCCAGAGGCTAAGGGGCGATGCGACCCTTGGGCGAGCGAGAGAGCGCGCGCGAGAGAGACGCACTCCACGCCACGCGTGAACGCCACGACCGCGTACGTGCGCTATGCGTTTGGGGGGGGGGAGCGGGGAGAGTGTGGGTGTGGGTGGGTAGGTGGATTTAGGCCGCCAATGCATCGGGGAGTGTGCGGGGCATCTCGTTCTGCGTCGCTCGATCTCGTTATGGCGACTCTGCCTCTCCTCGTCTGCTCTCGACACTCAAAGTGAACCGCAGGAACCTCTGCCAGCGGCACCATTTGTTTCATTTCATTTCAGCTGCTCTGTTGTCTTGAAGCGCATCGGGCAAAAAGGAAAGGTTAAAGCGACGATGCATTTTACTCTCTCCCCCCCCCCCCATTTTTTTTAAAGCATCAATGCTGCTTCCTGTTCATTTTAACATCGTATGGGGGAAAGCTGACGCAGCGGGAAGAATTATGAAAGATGTTCAGTTTTCTCATGGTAGATCGCATCATTTTGTTTTAGCTTCGCTGGCATGGAGAGAGTGGTACTTCAAAACACATCTATGAGAAACTTAAAGCATAAGAGCAATGCCCCCCCCCCCCTCCATTTCAAGCATACACGCATTCAAAGACGTAAATATTTGATGACTTTCAACTCGACCAACGCGGACACATCAAGTACAATGTATACACAGCTGACGCTAAACACTAATACGTCGCCATCAATTTATTTTGTGTATGCTAATGGTCGAGGCAGAGACACTAAAACATAATCCGCAGCTTGGAGCACTCTTAAAAGCAAGTAGGCAAGCCAAGTCCTCGGCAAAGTACAACACATGCTGCAAAAGTTTAGACTCTCACGAAGAGTACTAAAAGGGACAAGTTTGTGTGCACGAGAGGCCTGTGGGAGAGCAACTTATTGTGTGAATCCGGCCTTGCAGATATATATATATATCCCGCTGCATTATGTCCACGGAGATGCTGTGGTGTCTTTACTAATTTAATGCAATTTTTTTGCGTTGTAATGGTTGTTAGCACACTCGACTTGCAGTCCAGGTGTTTACTCGATATTCGGGCCCGGCAATTGGAACACTCGTGCTCACTATGAGACATCCCCTTTACCAGTGGCAAAATATAGTAATACGTTTTTACCCTTTCAACTGGTACAAAAACTGACACCTTTATACAAGGCATCATGTTTGCAATAACCACAACACAAGCAGTCAAAATGCAAACAAAAAGAAACAACTCTGATGATGATGATAATGATATGCACTGTCCTTGAAGTTGATTGGTCCACACCCGAGACAGCTTTTCTTAGAGCCTCGTCTCCATTGGTGTTGGACCAGATGACGCCAAAAGGCGTACAACTCAAAGACAGCGCACTATCAGAGTATTGAGTGCTCGGGGTAAGCATTTCCTCTATGAGACCTCCTTTACCAGTGGCAGAATATAGTAATATCATCAGTGCATATCATTATCATCATCATCAGAGTTGTTTATTTTTGTTTGCATTTTGACTGCTTGTGTTGTGGTTATTGCAAACATGATGCATTGTATAAAGGTGTCAGTTTTTGTACCAGTTGAAAGGGTAAACACCTATTACTACAATCGTGCACGTTTCTTAAATATTCTCCTCCCTCCGACTCTGTCCACCCAGCAGATTCATATTTAAATGGATTACGCCACCGTCAGCCGATCGGCAGGTTGTGTGTGGTGGGGTGTAAAGTTTTGGTGCTCCCATCTCTTGCAAGAAGTCGGGCCTGTGTGGAAGAGTAGGCCAAACACTCTCTAGAGGGGCAGCAATGGCTGTGGATAAACACGCGGGCAGCCTGTGTTAGCACAGCACACGTGAACTTCACTTTCATTGGGTAACTCTTTAAGCGATTGGAACGTAACAATGAAACCCCGCTCTATGACGATTAAGTTGATTCTCGCAATGTGGGGTAATGATTCGATTCAAGACGTTTCTCAAGCGTTCTCTGTCTTATACTCTTAGTTCTTTCGGTAAAGTCACGTAGGTAAAAAATGAAATTCAAATTGATAAAAATAAAACAATAAAAATCACGACGTTTCGGAGGCAACACAAGATTGTGTCGTTTCGGAGGCAACACAAACTTGTGTTGCCTCCGAAACGTCGTGATTTTTATTGTTTTATTTTTATTAATTTGAATTTCATTGTTTACCTACGTGACTTTACCGAAAGAACTAAGAGTATGAATCCTTGCAGTCACGAAAGCTTCAAATCTAGAAGTTCTCTATCTTCTCTGCGCAGTCTCGTTCTCCCCATTAGCCTGCAAGTCAAATGCGTATAGATTTGCGTATATAATTTTAATATCAGCAGCTACAATCTATTCACTGCTGGATTAAGGCTTTCCCAATCCGTGGCAATCCCCTATGGTCCCGCAATGCAACGATACATCCTATCTCCTGGGTAGCAGCGAATTTCATCGGACCATTTGCATATATTTTCATGAATTAACAATGAAAAAACAACAACAACACTCGTCATTGACAATGCCTTGCAAAGAAAGAGCATGTAACATTATTTGGGTCTTTCGGTAAAGTCACGTAGATAGGTTCAAAGAAAATAACAAAAAACTACGACGTTTCGATCACAACACAAACGGTCGTCGTCAGGATATTATAGGCGACGTTCTGGCCAATGGAATGGTCCGTTTTACAGAATATAAAGGGACCTGAGGGGTAGAAATTGAAAATTAATAATGCACAGATCTGTGCATGTATATTGCGCACGTGCACATTAATTGGTGAATCATTGGTTGTAATTTCAGAAGGGACTTGTGGGAGCTTCCTGAAATTGATCACGTTATTATATCGTCTGTAACACATTTGAATTCTTGGCCAGTCGATAGAACTTTTCATGAAGTGCTCAATGTTTCTCTTTTAAATTCTAGAGTTTTTATTTTGTTCTGCTCATCTTCATGGGATATTTGCTCTGCACCTGCTTGAACATAATTTAGCATCATCCTTGTGATATATACTCTTAGGTTTTCTCCGGTAAAGTCACGTAGGTAAACAATTTAAATTAATAAAAGTAAAATAAAACAAATTAAAAAAATTCACGACGTTTCGGAAGCAACACAAGCCTCCGTCTTCAGGTGGAACCGTCACAGCCACGACAGCTGATTTCTTGAATTTGATCAGACATTTATAGGTTGAGAACCAAAGGTGGTGCTAAGACGAGCCATTCACCTGAAACATATCTTACATTTCAAATTCCCCTTTTCAAAATACAGGTTCGTTTTTTTTTTAAGGACGTGGCCTGACAATGGAGAGATCGCCAAAAAAACACCCACCGAATGTAGCAAACAGCTTGGCGTGCACCGCCACACTGCCATCTGCGAGTCGCAAAGCAACAGATGCCTTGCGAATAGCAGAGCGCGTGCAGCAGTTGCACTTTTGGATAAGGCGAAGGTTAGGGAGTGGGAAATTGCAGCGCATTCGTCATCCGCCTGCCTCGTTGATCTGCGTACGCGGTCACGGTGAGCAAAACGGCGCTTTTTTTGGCCGCTGAAGCTCGTGTTTGATGGCACAAACTTTACAAATACGTCTCCGCAGCCGTGTTCACGCGAATGGGTTCTGTAGTTTATGAAGTAATAAGACACACGTATACAGAGAGATAAAATAAACGTAATATAGTGCAATACCAGACTACATATATATATTATCCCTACAGTGGCAGTCTTTTATGTTTCGTTTCCCGGAAGGACTAGAAATCTATCCCAGGATAAAATATATGCAATGCGGTGAAGCAACAAAACGAAGCTGGGAGCAAACTGTAAATCAGACGACACCAATGTTTGATTTTCAACAAATGTATCCACCACGGACACGATTTCTTTGTTTGATTTAATTAACTCTCTGAAGCAGCCTACATGTATTTGCTAAGCTTGGATTAACAGCCAGAGCAGCCTCACGAGGAATTGCACTGGGAATTCAGGGTCGCGGCGAGCTGATTGCTATGAGGACCCACTTCCCGGGAACAACTCACACATCAATGACACGTGTTACTCACATTTAGCCTTTTTTTAAGCAAAAAAAAAACCCACTATGGATTTTATAATATTATCTGCAAAGTAAGGTAATGATCTATCTTTACCCACGATGGAACCTAAAAATATGTAGCGCCCCTCCCCTCCTCCTCCTACCACTGCTCACTTCCCACGAGCAATCCTCTTTGCACACCGGCCAGTTACATTATTCATAACGCCGAGTTGAAGGAAATTAGACCTTACGTTTCAATGCACAACAACTCCCCTTTAGAGAGGCGGCCCCGCTCTCACCGAGGAGAGCCTTCAACAAGCCGTGTGGGAAACAATGAGGCAAGCTCCCGATGATCGGGCAGCAGTTTCTAACGCAGGATCAAAATGCGAGCAGATCGCATTCGTAATCTCGGAGTGGGGATTTGTGCGGCGATAATTGTTACTGTGCAGGACGACTTGGCGACCGTGGTTCATGGCGCGCTGTGGGGGGTTTCCTGCGTGGTGATTTCAGCGAGATGCTTTGAACGTCTCGCTCCACGTGCTCGGAGCTTGAAATGTAAGAGCAGAACAAAGAATATTACCCAGAAAACGCATCAGGGAGCGACTAGTGGTGTGAATTAATGTCTTAATCATCCGACGTATGGCTAGATTGTGTGGGGGGAAAAAACTAAAGTTGAATATCGAGGTGCGTGAGCCAACTTATAGGTGGATAAGAATGAAGTCTTCTTCTTCTCCGTAGGGATGATGTTGATGGAGAGGAACAATTTGTTGTGATTTTACTTTGACGTGGCTGACTCAGGTGATTGCTTCGGCAGTGGCGGAAGGGTGAATCGCCACGATTACACCTCGCCTTCGTATTTGAATCAAGTTGTGTGTACAGATTAAAATGTATGTAAATAAGAGCGTGGCATATATAAATATAATATAATAGATACAAAAATGTTGTTTAAAACAAACACAAAATCCCTTGAGGTGATTAGGATGTTGAATTTATGATTCAATCGTTTTCTTTTATGTTAAATTACACTTTTCATAAACATGATATCTGAAAAAAAAAACGTAAAGTTAACTGGGTATTCCAAAACAGTCAGGTGGCTTCCATATTAGCGACTTGCGTGTGTTAAGCAAGCACGTATAAGTGTGCCTGTGTTTGGCCTTGGAATGGTGCAATACAATATAAGCACGTATTGCAACCCAGACACTCATGCGCTTGAATTAACCGTACAATCGATACATTGTGGGCGAAGTTACAATTGTCAGATGAGCAAAAACATTATCAACCGATATTTGTCCAAAATCGAATTCGCTTCAGTCCCTGCGACAGTTATCTTCTGTCTAAATGTCACATCATTTAGTAAATTTTGAGAATATATTGCGATGTGTGGCACAACAGCTGTTTTTTTCTTCTTGGTTCTTTCGGTAAAGTCACGTAGAAGGGAAGTAATAAAATAATAAAAATAAAACATAATAAAATACTTCTCACGACGTTTCGGCCACAACGCAAGCAGCCGTCCTCAGGTGAAGAACAGGTTCATTCAGACGCTGTCTCCCCGACAGACCTGTTCTTCACCTGAGGACGGCTGCTTGCGTTGTGGCCGAAACGTCGTGAGAATTATTTTATAATGTTTTATTTTTATTATTGTATTACTTCCCTTCTACGTGACTTTACCGAAAGAACCAAGAAGGAATCCCTGCAGTCACGAAAGCTTTAAATCGAAAATTATTTAATTATGTTTTATTTTTATTATTTTATTACTTCCCTTCTACGTGACTTTACCGAAAGAACCAAGAAGATGAATCCCTGCAGTCACGAAAGCTTTACATCGAAATTTAACGGCTGTTTTTTTGTGTGATTAAACTCTCCTTCCACGTGTGTTTGAACGAGTCCAAATAATGGGACCCAAACCGTGATCCAATCGAGCTGACATTTTGCACACAGACTCGTTGTGCATGACAATTAATTTTCGTGAACAAAAAAAAATTCCAAAATTTTACACTGTTTAGGGAAAACAAATTAAATATTTAATTACCAATTGCTTAATACTGGCAGACAATCAACTGACCCATAGGTGGCAGCCATCTCAAGCCAGAGGACGAGAAGACTCTAGCCGCCACGCATATAAAGGATTTATAGTGGAAAACTTTGTTTTTACGGGTTAATTTTTTTTAGTTTTATAATTATTCCACTTATATAGTTGAGTCTCAAAGATCTTTATCAGAACGGTCCTGCCAAGTTCCCTCGGTAGGATGCGATGCAGTTATGCGTATACTCTCAATTGAGAAACGTTCCGGTATTTTTTCAGCACTGTCATGTTTGACCAATACCAGTAAGGTTTTTTTGTTTTAGCTATGGGAGGAAACCGGAGAACTTGGAGAAAATCCACGCGGAACAGAACGCTGCCCGTGTCTGGGAATCGAACCTAGGCCCCTTCTTGCTGCGAGGAACAAGCGTTATCACTGAGAAAATTAAGGTTCTAATTGTCAATACGCACCGTCCGCTTCACAGTGAACAATTAAAGATCACGTGACGGTCTTCTAAAAAGAGAGGACCACGTGTGCCGGAATCTTGGTCTGAATTTGCCAGTTAGAAAGAAACCAAATACCTGTAATTAACGTAACGGGGTAAACCACATAGCAACCCTGGATGAGAACACTGTATCCGTCTGTGAAGCATAGCACCTCGTCGTATCTTTGTGTTGTGCATAAAAGCATACGTGCATTCAGTTCTTAAACAGTGCATCTACTATAAATTTCATGAGAACCAAAATAATGTCAATTCTCGCCCGCAACAACAATGGCGTTACATATTGCCTGGGATGTCACAGTGAACCGATGCCTTTGTTCACCTCAGAGACAATTTAAAGATGACAAAGCTCCTACGTTAGGTCACGGTGACATTTCGCATTTTTGTTGTTGTTATCAAATCTCGTGCTCAAAACGTGTATGGCCGCGTCTGATTGCCGCCATTACGTGAATAAAGCCACGTGCGCCATGGGGTTGTAACGGCTCTGCCGTTTGATAGACATCAAGAATATGAGGCTCCTGGCCCAAGAATACAGTGGTGTCTAAAGTGCGACACTAAGGACGCGTGATTGCTTCAAAAGGGTTTTTTTAGATGCCAAACGGCGTGATTCACGTTTTGTGAACGCCGAATAGAATGGTTCAGATATTAGGTGGTCCATTTTACATCCGTCAGGAGATATATGCAATGCGCATGCTCGACTTTATACGCGAATGCGGTAGATTTGTAGAAATGTAAAACTATACAGTTTTGGGGGTGGAGGGTTGATGGAGTGAGAGAGAATTGTGAGAGAGCCATAATTAATTGGAAACTTGCAGGATTAATTAAATTGTCTTCATTTCTCCGCTGTGTGCCCGTGGGAAACGTTTTTCAGGGAAATTAAAGAGGTTGCATTTCGGGCCATGATGGAAGAAAAAAAAAGGTCGCGGTGAAGTAATACATCGTTGGCCTGAATGCTTTGTGCGATGCGGAAACACAGTGAAACGTAAGCCTCTGCAGAGATTAATGAGTAACATGAATCACCCCACCTTGCTCACCTCTAAACAAAAGCATTTTTATCGGGAGAAAAAAAAATAGTATTTAAATTATATTTATAGTGGTATTTGCGTCTTAACGAAACAATGAAAAAAAAACTAAGCCATTTTAAATTGGCCGTTTCAAAGAGAGCACAATCAAGAAGGACTGGCTGTACATAAAAAGCTAACTACATTTACATAATGGGAAGCAGTGAAAGCAATACATCATCAGGTGGTGTGTATGTGTGTGGTGTAACACAAACCTTTTCCAGGTGATTATTAACATAAGCCGACATTGGCAATGAAGTGGGCATGCCTCCTTAGCTCCTCTCCCTCCACCCCGAACACTTATCCGCTCTTTTGAACTACGCTCGGCCACTAATTATCCCGGAGAAAGCACCTATCATCCCCTTGACGCTGTGCAGGAAGGCTGCTTACAGCGCACACGCTGTGCTCCCACGAACACTTGCCACGAGGCTGGATTTAGTTCCAAAAATCAGCCAAGTGGGCTCAGTCCGATTTTATATGGCAGCTTGACCTGACGCAAGGGGCAAGCGATATGTAACTGAGGCATGTAGCCCGCATTATCTGGGCTACGTAGCACCACGGCAGCGAAATGTTAACTACCTCGCCTTGGATCCAGGAGATCGTGGGTTAGATCCAGACCCTGACGCCTGCTGTATATTTACAGTTTGCACGTTCTCCCCGTGGTCGCGTGGATTTTTCTCCGGGTCCTTCGGGTTTTCCCTCCACTTTTAGAAACGTGCGTTGAGAAGTATTTGAATGCAATACATTTCCGCATTACAAGCCACTACGTTGAGTTATCATTTGTGAAAGTCAGGTCGCTTCTGAAAAAAAGCTATGTTGCTCAGTGGGCCTTACCTGGTAAAATAAAAAATAGTTTTTTTTTTAGTTGAGTTTTAGTTTACTATGAGAACCAGGCTAAGCACTTCCGGATGTCCCCTCCCTCCAAACCCTCCCTCTAAAAATACCCTGACCTCTCAGGATCAACACTGACCTTATGAATCTGGATAAAGCACAAGCAAGGTCAGAGGGCAGTGTAAAATGTAATATGTATTGCATGACGTCAGTCAGTACACGGCGAGCGCACATCGTCACAGCGTCATCTACACGAGTCTTGGGACTCATTCGTGGCTCGGTTATCGCAGTGGGAAACAAAAAATAAACCTGCCGCTTCCCGAGCCATTCCAGGCTAGCACGGCCATGCCCTATGTGTGGCTGGGGTTGTACAGTGGAAAAGAGGTTGATTAGAGAACCGTGCTGGGCCGTTCCAGGAATGGCTGGACCTGGCTTGGATCCAATTAGACAATGTTTCAAATGTAGTGTCATTTTGGTTTGTTTAATTACACGGGTCTCTGGTATTTACTCGGTTGCCATGAAAGAAAGGCACACCAACCTTTAAAAAAACAAACAAATCCTTCCTCGTGCTAAATGGTATTTGCATGCAAATTGACCTGTCGCAAAGCTGCAATCCGCTACGGAATTGACACTGGTGAAATTTTAAGCTTTATTATAATTATTATTGTAATTAGCATAAACATTCAATGGCGCAACAATATTACGCGCTTTAAGTACCAAATAAGCTGTGCTGCGGTGTAGCGATAAAAAATTAACCCGTAAAAACAAAGTTTTTCACTATAAATCCTTTATATGCGTGGCGGCTAGAGTCCTCTCGTCCTCTGGCTTGAGATGGCTGCCACCTATGGGTGAGATGATTGCTTGCCACCATTAAGCAATTGGTAATTAAATATAATATTTTTTTTCATAAAAAGTGTAAAATTTTGGAAACATTTTTTCACGAAAATAAATTGTCACGCACAACGAGTCTGTGTACAAAATGTCAGCTCGATTGGATCACGGGAAGTGGGTTAAAAAACGACCGAAAGATTTGCACGGTCGTAAGCGCGCAAGCAAGCACGCAAGCAAGCAAGCACTTAATATAAAGGATTTAAATACATGTTTTCATTACACTTTAGACACCTCGCTATTCTGTGAAAATGTCCCCAAAGGCAGACTGCATGGCTTGATGTGACTGCAACCCATCCTTTATGAACAGTAAAGATCACTGGAAACCCACTTACATCTGTGTTTGCGTTTGCAGCTCTGGTTATGCACCACCACAACCATTAAAAGGGCCATGATCCTCACACCAAAACATGACAGAATTGGAAGAATATTTCTGCGTTAATAACAATTACAACTTGGGGCCTTTTTTTCCTCCACACAAGTCATGGCCAGGTTTTGCCAATGGAAAGCCAAGCACGGTACTGTATCAATAAAACCACACAACCAGAGCCAGACTCCAACTGTGGGCCCTAAACAGTGTTAGTGTGTCGGAGGTGTTGGGATGGTGTGCAAGTGTCGTAGTTAGCGCACTGCACTGTGAACTCGGAGAGCCTCAGTCCTACACCTCCCCTAGGTCGACTCAACCTTAATTGAGTATCCAGCGGGGTGCGTGAAAGGAAACGTCAGCCGTGCCGCCGTTCATAGGAGCTCGCTAACCACCCTTGTCCCAACAGTCTGCGTAGCCTACATGGGGGGGGGGGGGGGGGGCCTTTGTCTTTGATGGAAATGCAGTATTTGTAAAGCAACTATTAAGCAGTGAGCGGAATTGCTTACAAAAAAACGTGACACTAAAAATGTACGCTTGTGTTATCATGATGAATTAACTGAGTTGTATTTTTTGTAGTGGACCATTAATACCACAGCTCCTGCAGTACTTAACTGCTTCGTGAATTAATGGTAATCTCGCAAATGGAACCGACGCGGAGAAAAGCACTCCATTATTTAAGAGACACAATTTTAACATTCATCTGCAGCAATGCTCAGTGGAGAAAATGCGATGGCTCTTGAAAAGAAAACGTATTTTATGGCCTTTCTCATAACATTTTTTTTTACAAAGTATGAGAACCAGATACAATATTATTACTATTATTTAATTTAAATTCATCCTCTACTCTGGAGGATATCTTTCTTATCTGGAAAAATAAACACACCTCCCTGTTTCATTAAATGTTATATATCTGTAAGCGAGCATTTGAAGACACATGTGAAGGATTCCAGAGTTTATTCAAGCCTTGGGGTTTCTAACTGTATGCTCAGTTGCAATTGATGGGGGCCTCGGAAGAGATGCCAGATTATTAACTTGCAACTATGCCAAGTGAAATAAATGTACCCCGGGCCCTATAAGGTTACTACATTCCCATAGCCTAAACAAGATGCTAGTAGGACTTGCCAAGCTTTCTGATGCATTTATTTTAATTGAGGAAGCAAACCGAGCATTGAGAGTGCAGTTGTTTAAACGAGTTTCACCTTTTGACCTGGAAAACAGAGCCAGAATTGTCATGATAAAAAACACATTGCGTAGAGACGTAGCCAAATTCACAATCAGAATGACACATTTCAGAAATTAAATTAAACTCTGCCAAGACTCAGGAAATAATTGTAACTTCGGCCAAGTTGATAACTTGTGGAATTGTATTTGATATAGCATGCTGAGTGAATGACAGATCTGATATTGTTTGTGACGTATAATCTCAGTTTTTAACACCCATATAATTCCCAAGAGACTCAAATAGCACCGTACTTTCACAAGAGCAATTATTCACAAGGTAAGAATCTTCACAAGCTGGATGAACGCATCGACATATTACAGAACTCCTATTATCCGCAAACCTATAACCCACACCTTCTATTGCCTATAGGGTCAGGAAGAACTCCTGTTACCCTTAGCCATAAGCTTAGCCATACTTATCTGCAGATTTTCCCATCATGCTTTGCAGACCCGCTTCACGTTATCCGCAATATTTTCCCCGTCGACAAGTGGAGTAAGAATCGTGGACAACTACGCGGATAATAGGATCCGTAATCCCACATCGCCATGGATAGCTTCTTCCGCAGCAGAGCGATCGATCGCGTTATGCGTGAGTCCCCGTCACCCACGCGCCTGGGTTGAGGCGCAATCACGTGCACGTGCAATGCGGGAAATATCTCCACTCTCGCCGAGTCGTATTTGCCACGCGGAGAAAGAAAACGGTTGGGTTTTCGAGGGCCGTGCCATTGCACGTTCGACTGTGAAACAGCGGGGCGCTTATGTTCCATTAGCCAGATGGGCCAAGTATACCACTTATACTCACTCTCTGCCTTTTCTTGATCATTGGCTTATGACGTAAATTCTTGCCAAGGAAGCAGATGCTACGCCGTTGTGCATTTTGTGACGGATGCGCTGTGCCAGATACAATGCTTTAAAATGACCCTTCTAACATTTCCCGTTGCATTGCTGGGGCAGCACATTGCCGTGCCATGCGTTGCAGATTAATAGTCGTAGGAGTAGCAGCAATGATAATGTCACTTCAGATATTTGGATATGTAATGCATTTGGCACGTGGGAAGAAACCAGGGTACTCGGATAAAGCGGGGATAAGTCTCAAAGCGGCACACCGATAGATTCAATCCAAATCATCTAATAAGTGAACTCACTGCTGTGCGCCCACCTCTTGGCCACCTCGCAACCCCATTGCGTACAATGTGTGGCATGAACGGACGGTTACCATCAAAGTAATAACCAGGCTCAATCCCGCTTAGCCCCGATGTCTGACGAGATCGGGTACATTCATAGTAATTTATTCAAAACAATAATAATCATCATCATCATCATCATCCAGCAGCTATGAGCAATCCACAGCTGGATGAAGGCATCCTTAAGATATTGTTATTCCTCATGGTTCTGCGGTGTGTATCAGTCCACCCAGCTGCTGCACAGGAGCCGATGTCATCGTTCCGTCTCCTCTGGTGGACAAGGTCTCGGATGCGTTCCGTTTCTTGAGTTAATTGTTTAACAAGAGATGTTTGCAAAATGAATGCAGGGCACACAATGTTTTGGGTGCATTAACTTTGGCTTGAGTTGCCCATTTCGATGCACAGTGTACAAACGATGTCCTTTTGCGAAACTCTGAGCATCACATCATGTCCGTTAATCTGTCAACGTGTCTTACTTATAAATGTGAATATCAATTGTGGTAGGTGTGCAATGACATTTAGTACAGCGGATGTAATTCCATGGGATCTTTGAAGGGTAGTGCAGCAACATCCACCGGTTGTATTGTACTTCGATGCTTTCACATCTATGCTCCCCACCTTCGCCAATACACAGTGACCAGCATGGTGAAGTATGGGTGAATAATTCCCATGATCCACACGGCTTAGCGAGGCCCTCATTCAGCAGTGGATGGACAAACAAGCAAGCAAGCAAGCTGTACGTATCATTTAAATTTATCTGGATTAATAATGTAATTTTAAAGTTTTTTTGTTTTTCAAAGGTGTTTGGGGTTTACTTACAAAATGGGTGTGGTTTGTGAAGAAAATAATACATCTGATTATTCTTTGTGGATTTCCTCCGCCGCCCCCTCCTCCCACCCTTTGTCATTGTGGAAAGTGTGAAAGATATCATCTCTTTTGCTCTCGTGTGTGAGTTATAGATGCGTCCTGGATTTTAGCTTCTCGGGGTTGCGTGAAATGTTGGACTCATCCAAGGAATCCTTGATCTCTGACAAATACCCATCCATCACGTGCCAACAGGTTTCAAGGTCGTATTTCTTTCCATGGGAAGATCAAGGAGTGACGCTTTCATGAGAACAACTTTTGTTTTTTCCGTCGCCTGATGATGCTCGTTGTAATTACTGGCGAAACGTCGTACTCGAAGTGTAAATGTTGTGGGTTTACTCTCCAACACACCGTTGTGCTGTAGTGGTAACGAATTGGCATGTTTTTCTTTTTTAAAATGGCAAACCTTACTAATTGGCTGTGTCAGGTGGTGGTGGGTTTAACCACAAATTTATATTTACATGATCTCACCCAAAAAAAACCCTCTATTATGAGCTTTTGTATGCTCAGACTCGATTGTTATTTGCACCTATTGAACAAAAAAAAATCTAGGAAAAGCGTAAATCATGTATCTGAAGCAGGACATGTAACCGTAAACGATTTACGACAGGAATGGAACATGTCTTAAGGGTATGTTCGCAAAGGGAGATGAAGCGATTAAATCAGCTCGTGTGCAGGTGCTGGGTTTCATTCCATTGCAGGATCGTGAAAGGTCATTGCAGCTTGCGGACGGTTTTTATCCAGCAGTGGATTGACATTGGCTGATGATGACTTGCTGTTGAAAATTAACTATCAGCTTCAACGCGAATGGATTAATTACGTTCATCCCTGTAAGAGTAAACTAAAATAAAACGGTTTTGTTGATTTTATCACTATAATAAAAAAAATCCCAAAATGTTCAAGTTCTGGTTTGATGCACCGTAACCCAGTCCCTTAGAGCAATCCCTGAATTGCTCTCGCGAGAATAAAAAGCGCCATCCTTCAGCATTTTACGAGGCACTCTCGATTCCATGACCATTAACAGAAAATCCCACTTCATGCCTCAAGGTGTCATTGTCCGTCTGCTGTTGCCGCGTTTTCACCCTTTTTCTTCTCCCACGCTCTGCACTCGTAGAGTTAAAGCAAACAGCGCAATTAAACGCGCGCGATTGGGACACTCCAGCTAAGGACGTAAACGTGAATTGGTTTCCGAAAGCATTAGCAGAGAAACAAAATGAGCCGTTGATCACATTCAAAGGAAACAAGTGGATGGAGCAACCGTGGAAAATACTAGACTCCGCAAAAGGAGGGATGCCAATGTGTGCGCGTGTACACATTAGCCTAATGAACAGCACGCATTTCATTATTAGCTCCCTTCTGGGGTAAGCAAAACAACATTTATTCCCAGGGCCCCCTTTAGGGAACAAAGAAAAAAAAACCCGACTGAGGGCACTTTCAATGAGGCTGATTGAATGTGATCAATAATGCAATGCTAATTGAGGGTGGTCCGGGGGAGGGGGGGGTGGCGAGAGAGTCCCGTTTGAAGGGAAGCGAAGACGAAAGACGTGGGGAAAAAAAAAACCTGGCAAAATGAGGGTTCCTCTCCAAAAGCCTAAATGTGGATTGGTGCTAAGGCCTGATGGCTGTAACAGTCGGAAGCAACGATCATGGAAAATTACACATTTCACTTTTTAAGTCGCTTATGACTCTCTCTCTCTGGGAGGGGGGGGGGTCGACTCAACACTGGAGCCCCACAATGTCGCATTGTAAGAATATCTCCACGTAGGACAGGGCCTATGGCCTTATTATCTATTTATTTTTAGGCACAGACAATAGGGCGGCCAGTCCTCCTGTGTTTGCCCGGAATCTCTACCGCAATTGTCGTCCACCAGCCAGTGACTTTTGAAAGCAATCTGGGAGGTTTTAATCGGAGGATATTTTAAGAAAGTAGATTAAAAAAGCATCCAGAAATAGCTTCAGTCAGAGTTAGCAACCCGAATACATGACCCGATTCGTTTGCTATATTCCGCTTTATTCTTGACATTAACTCTGACCTTCTTGCAATTATTTCACCTAGTATTGTCTTCAAAACGTTGCGTATCCTGCGGGTTTGAAGTGTGCACAGCAGCACTTTGGGAGTCACGACCGTTTGTTAAAGGGGCGAGAGGTGGAAAGGGATTTATTCAGGCCGATTACACAGATTTCATCAGGCTGTTCAGTTGAGTGCATACTTCTGTAGTGACATACGACGTCACGACTGTGTCGGGACTACGAGCGTAGGGACACATGACGTCACTACTGTGTTGGCTCGGTCTGGGTGCTGTAGGCGGGTGTCACGGAGGTGGTGTCAGGACGTGACACTCTGCGTGAACCCAACAAGACACGTGACCGGATAAAGGGGGGGGGCTAGGGGCCCCAGGGGGGAGCTTGGGGGTCACGTGGTTGGGGGCCCGGACCTTCTCGAAGGATCGAGAAAGGGGGGCGTGGCCTGGGGCGGTGCCGGCCACGTCACGGGAGTTATAAGCGGGGTGTGAACAGAGAGCGTGGCTCTTCAACCCCGGGGTGAAGACGCCATTAGCGTCGTCGAGTCTCCGGAGGTCTCTCTGATCATCGTCCGTGACCAGGGCAGCCGTGACCAGGCAGCCCGTCACCTGCCCTGGTCACGCTGTGCAGTATTCCCCGAGTGTGAGTGAGATTAGGAACGGTGGTCACCACGTGGTGTATGGTGTTCGCGTTGGTTGTTATTTGTTAATAGTGTTGCCTCAAAGTTGAGTGTGCGCCTCAATTGAACCTACTACACTTCCCCCGTTAGAAGTGCTGCAGTCAGTAGTGAAATATGTGTGCAATCAGCCCCAAACATTCCTTTCTGACAGAACACGTGTGATATTTGAAAGAAAATTCGAGGTTACGTAATTTGAGCGTGGAATAAAATGTATTTGTTTAAAATAAAAGAATGCATTACAACTTCAAAGAGATTTTAAACTGGAGCAGGATCACCCACGGAGGAAGTTGGAATTACCTGGTAGATCGCCAACATCGTTGAACTATATCTAGGGAAAAGGAGGGTTGGATTGGCCTACATTTTTGGAAGTTACCTCCTGTACAAAAATACACATTCGAAGTAGCATTTAGACCCATTTATGTTTTATACTGGTAGGAACCTACTGGTTACACCAGCCCACAGGGGATTGTGTCCGTCCGTCGTGCAGGGAGGTGCTGGGTGGGGAGGGGAGGGTGGGGTGGGGCTGGGTGGAATAGGGAAGGGTGGGGAGGGGTTGAGTGGGGAGGGGTGGGGCTGGGTGGGGAGGGGCTGGCCACCCCGTGGTGCCCTTATAAAACTCAACGTTTAACCTACTCACGCCGGCTTGTGCCCGCCCTCACAGTCGGGCATATTTGCGGAATACACCACGCCGCCGTTGACCCTGGCCATTGACCGAGCAACACAACGTTCCTACCAGCTCCCTTCACAGGAATGTGTTTCCGCTTGCTTTCCGAGGAAAGGCAGCCAGCCAAGTTTTCGCAGTAGGGGGCGATGATTGAATTGCCGCGCACGATACATTCCAATTGAGTAATTTGTGGGTACATTTTTCGTCAAAAATGTTGGAAAATTTGGACCGTGATGCCCCAATGGCCTACTCTCACGAATTTACGGGATTTTAAAGTTCCACTACGAAGCAGACGGCGTGTATATTTTTTTTACGGTGGCTGCCAGGATTCGAACTGAGAACGACGCCAAACGTCCTATCACGAGACCAAGTCACCACGTGATCGTCTGCATGTGTGTTGAACTTCTTTCGCACTGTACATAAGCCAACCGTGCTAATCGGACGTGCGATGAGGGTCATGTTGATTCTTCCCATTATATTCCATCGATTTGGCATGAAATGACCCAGACTGGCTAACGCCGGGTCCCAGAAAAACGTGAAAAACAAACACGACATGAATCAGGGCCATAGATTTAGCTGCTGAATGGAGTGTATAGGTTTTCCAGGCGATTGCTGACTCTATATTCAATACCAGTCACGCGAAAGCAACACAAGCGATCGCAGGCGCATGCTTCGTTAATGCGTATCGGTTTTAATTACACCCAGATTGTCTAAATGATCTCTTCGTATAGTGGTTTTGTAATAATTTTATCTTCATTTATGTAGCACATCTTTCGTCAAGCACGAGCGGGAAATTGACGAGAGAACACAACGCGGAATAGGATTCGAGTAATTATTACTAAAGTTGCATTCTATTACCCGACAATTTGCTGCATTGTAATAGCTCACAGAACGTTGTCAGTATACCGATGTTGGATGAAGGCCACTCCATGCCAGGTCAGTCATGGGTATTGGTTGACCATACTTTACCGTGCCGGTCAACGCGGGTTGGTGAATAGAGGGGCTCGGAACCGGTTCGGGTATCGCTCGCCACTGAGCTAGCGATGACCAGAAATCAAAATTCCTCAGGTCGCCGGGTTGACAATATTCTGAGTAACAATTCTTTACTTCAACTATACAATGTAAGTCGGCGCTGTATGCCAGAATCGTACGGCCATCTGTCCTTTGAGCGTTCAGCTCAAAGATCACCCTGCAGTTGCATTCGCTTCTGAGCTCTTCACGACATATCCTGTGGTTGATTTTTTTTTCTCCAGCGAACTTTGCATGGATGGTTTCGGTGCGCAACAGTTACGGGCACTGCACCTGGCTCGTAAGACTGTTCAAATATCATCATCATAGTTTATTACTTGAGATCATGCCTCACTTGAGTCCTGAAGTGCCAACGGAATTAAGAAGAACAAGTGAGCAGTGTACTGCACATAGGTTGCAACACGCACGAACAGATTTAATGACATTGTTGGTTCTGAAGTGTATGATATACGAATAAAAAAACAACTAATCTAACACATTTCTGTGGAGGGAGCTGGTAGGAACGTTGGGTTTCTCGGTCAATGGCCAGGGTCAACGGCGGCGTGGTGTATTCCGCAAATATGCCCGACTGTGAGGGCGGGCACAAGCCGGCGTGAGTATGTTAAACGTTGAGTTTTATAAGGGCACCACGGGGTGACCAGCCCCTCCCCACCCAGCCCCACCCCTCTCACCCCACACCCAGCCCTACCCTCCCCACCCAGCCCCTCCCCACCCTCCCACCCAGCCCCTCCCCACCCTCCCCACCCTCCCCTTCCCACCCAGCCCCTCCCTCCCCACCCTCCCCACCCTCCCCACCCTCCCCTCCCCACCTAGCCCCTCCCTCCTCACCTAGCCCTTCCCTGCACGACGGATGGACGGACACAATAATCCCCTGTGGGCTGGTGTAACCAGGAGGTTCCTACCAGTATAACGACATCATTGCATACTTAACATGTACCCAGCATTGTACAAGGCTCGAAAAATGTGAGTGTTCGGCCTCCTCTTAAATCGCTTTTGCGAACGGATCTGCAGGATAGTGACAATTATACAATAGGTGACGCTTCGGGGAATGGCCCTTCTTCTGGTCATTGCTACAAACGTCACCTAGTGAATATATATATACTCCTCAGGGAAGTGTCATCGGGCAAATGTTTCGAGTTTTTTTCTCGTTATTATTTGTGCTTGTGCACCATTGCCAAGGGGCCGTCCATAAATGACGTCACGCGATTTTGGACGATTTTGAGCCCCCCCCCCTCTCGTCACACGGCGTCACAAAAAGTCAGACCCCCCCTCAAATATGACGTCACAAAGCTCTGCCCCACCCCTCCATTTTGGAAATAAAACATGCTTCAAATCGCTTTAAACTATTGTCATTGTAGTGCGTATTTAATGTGGCGCTGCACTCTGATGTTGTAGGGGTGTTGTTATAACAATTAGTGTTATAACAATTCTATATTTATTTAAAGTTGCGCATTTTGATGTGACGTCACATTACTCAACCCCCCTCCCCCTCGTCACACATCGTCACAAATGTCTGACCCCCCCCCCTAGGTGCGTGACGTCATTTATGGACAGCCCCCAATGCAGCATGACACATTGACCGCCGTATCGTGTTCACGTCATCAAAACCGATAACTTTCCACAGCATCCAGGGAGGCCGATGTCTTCCTTCCCGAATGCAAGTAGCGGGAACAACTGAGATGATGATGATGAAAGTGTGGGGAGAGAACATTGGACATTAACCGGAACGTGGCGGGGATTCGATGTCACGCTTGGAAATGTGCCTTGATGAAAGTTCCATGCGAGCACTTGGACCAAAAAAAAAGTGAAGCTGGAAAATAACAAGTGCTGCTCCAAGAATCAAATTGTTCGCCGCTAATCGCTCGCGTCATACACCCCCTCTTCTGAGACTTCAAAGCACTTTCATGTAGTGCTTATAGTAGGTTGCCAATAGAGCTTATCCCGAAGCCACGCAATAAACATGGATCGAGAAGGAGGGTCAGGCGATGGCGGCGGGGGCGGGGGGGGTCAATCATAAATGACCCCGGAAAGAAATGCTGTACACTTGGGCCGTGTTTACATGAGCTCTTTGGCTACAGGTAAATTGGAATCCCACCCGTTGACCTGCCGCTCGGTAACAGGTTTTTACGTCACGAAAGGTCAAATGGATGGGTAATGGATGGGGCGGATTGTTTATTATGGCCCGATACAGGAGTAGGCCAGTCAAGGGGTAGAGCAGTGGCGCGATGGTTAGTGATATTTTCACGGCGAAGCCAGTCACACACCTGAGTTTGATTCCCGGTCATGGCTAATGTCAGTTGAGAATGATATCTGAACCCCGCCCCCCCCCGCCACTGCCCACCCTCAACTCCAAAGACGGGCGTGGTGAAGTATGGTCAATCAACCTCCCATGACCGTGGGAGGCCTTCGTCCAGTCGTGGGTTGACAAAAAGGGCCAGTGAATATAATTATTTTTTTTTTATATTACTACAGCAAACAAATTTCGATTTAAAGCTTTCGTGACTGCAGGGATTCATCTTCTTGGTTCTTTCGGTAAAGTCACGTAGGAGGGAAATAATAAAATAAAAATAATACAATAAAACATTTTATTAAGTCACGTAGAAGGGAAATAATAAAATAATAATAAATAAAGCATTTTATTACGTTTCATTTTTTATTTTATTATTTCCCTTCTACGTGACTTTACCGAAAGAACCAAGAAGATACAGCAAACAAGTTAATTTCTCACAGATTTCCTGCATTTCGCAGGCGGTGTCTGTGGAGACAACCACCGTGGCGATGTGGATTGGTTCGAGTGCAGGAGTTGAGACGGGTTGAGGAATCGCAGGGCCATGTGGGATGACGAAAGGGTTCGATTATGAGAATAAATCCACACATGTAGGCAGTCGTTGTTTTGTGCAAGCAAGGCACCAACTCACAAGTGTGCCTTACGTTTATCATCAATGCAGCGTGATTGTTGACTTAGAAATATACAGTCGGGATTCGTGATTGATGTTTGGGTTGGATCAACGCAAGTACAATGTATGTTGTACACCCTACTCGAGCTGACACGATGTGACCAAAATCATCTTTAATGAATCGTGATATTGTTTTCAAAAAGGCCTACGTGTTAAATATACACGAGATTGACATTGTGGGTAATGGCCCTTGTTCGGAGCAGAAAGGAAGCGGAGAGTTGTATTGAATTGTGTTGCTGGTTTCGATGTAAAGCTTTCGTGACTGCAGGGATTCATCTTCTTGGTTCTTTCGGTAAAGTCACGTAGAAGGGAAGTAATAAAATAATAAAAATAAACAACGCAAGCAGCCGTCCTCAGGTGAAAACCAGGTCTGTCGAGGCGATAGCGTCTGAATGAAACGGCACACGTGCTTGGAGCATGTATATAAGCTGGGTTGGAAGGGGGGGTAAAGGGCGCCTTGACAAAATAATTTGCATATCAAGAGGAATTTAGCTTGCGTTGTGGCCGAAACGTCGTGAGAATTATTTTATTACGTTTTATTTTTATTATTTTATTACTTCCCTTCTACGTGACTTTACCGAAAGAACCAAGAAGATGTGTAGCTGGTGTTTAGCTACACAAATCTGTGTGTGGCCCTCATGCACCTGTAATGTATTGACTGGAGTCAGCAAATTAGCAGTTTTGAATGATACTCTTTGATTCTTTCGGTAAAGTCACGTAAGTGGAATTTTTTGTATTAAATTGTTTTTTCTACCTACGTGACTTTACCGAAAGAACCAAAGAGTATGGATTCCTGCAGTCACGAAAGCTTCAAATCTAGTTTTGAATTAATATATAAACAGTTTTCTATTGGGAGACGGTGAGTCACAAAAAACAAACCTCTGAAGTAAACATAACAGTGAGTAAAATTAAAAGTTAAAATAAAATGTGTTGAGGGTGTATCGCTCCGGGTTTGTTTTGAGTTATTTTATATTCTTCCACCTCTTAGAAATCTACTTTGTATTCTGAGTTGTTGAGTTGGAAAATAATATGTATCAGATGTTAATGTAGAACTGCATCATGGGGATATATATTTTACTGGTGCAGTTCCTTTTGGCATTTGAACAAGCTGTTCATAAGCAAGATTTATAAATGTATTATGATGATTTTTTTCCATACCGTAATTAGGCACATACATCTACAGTATTCGCTCGTTATTCGTGAAGGATAAGCTCCAGATATGCTCGTGAAGATAAAACATTCGCGGATAATGATATTAGCCTATCTTTTTAATGAATTAACTTCATTGTCTTCATAAGCTATCAAATACACAAAACATTATCATAACGCAAACAATTCAAATTTGGTTATGATATACATAAAGTCAATAAAAAATAATTTTAAAATATAAAATAATAGTTTATCAATTATACTCTTTGGTTCTTTCGGTAAAGTCACGTAGGTAAAAAAATACAAATATAAATAATCAAATTAAATCACGACGTTTCGGAAGCAACACAAGCTTCCGTCATCAGGTGGGACAGCCACAGCAAAAAACAAAAAATACTGTAATGGCAAAGAAAGCTGTTTGTGAAAACCAAACAAACAGTAATGTTTTGTTTTGCCCACTACAATCGCCACTCACCACTGATGTAAACCGCGACCAGGAATTGAACTTGGTTCACCGGGCTCGTAACGCAAGTGTGCTAACCGCTGCGCCACCTCTCCATCGCCACCTTTTGTCTATGACTAATGAAGGAAAAACAAAACCCCGCTTACAATAGGGAGCTTGACAAGTAGTGGTATAAATTTCGATTTAAAGCTTTCGTGACTGCAGGGATTCATATTCTTGGCTCTTTCCCTTTTACGTGACTTTACCGAAAGAACCAAGAATACTAAGTAGTGGCATATATATACACAAATTCGTGGGTCAGTGTTTTTTTTGCTTTCAAATGAGTCAAAATGACCGCGCGCGTGTGTGTAGTGTAGCGGTTAGCGCTACGCTGCACTACGGACCTGCCGAGCGTAGTTCGATTCCCGCTCACGGCCAACACCAGTGCCGATTATCTGAACCGGTCCTGGGCCTCCCCGAGGTTGTTTCAGCCTCAAACGGGTACCTGGTGGCCGGGCGTGGTGCTGGCCACCCCACCCCCCTCGTGTGCCATGCCCGGCCTTCATAGGTGCTACTCGCTAACAGCACTTGCCCCTACAGTCTGTGTAAGGCTATACGGGGGGTCTTTGTCTTTGTCAGCTGGAACAACCGATAAGCGTGCACACTTTGTTCAACACACCGCGCTGCATTGAAAGGCACGTGCACAAGACTTCAGCTATTAGCTCTTCTCACCTGCCCTTTCGCCGCCACATCTACTCCCACACAAGTCTTGCAAGCGAACCTCATCCGTTTTGGAGGGGTGAAAATCGTACGGCACAATGTTGTTGATGTTCTTTAAGGCTTGCGCTTGTTCGCCAGTAGGCAAGGGGGGACATTCATATTCTTAGGTTTTTTCGGTAAAGTCACGTAGGTAAAACAAATATAATTAATACAGATATCGTGCTGTGACTGTTCCACCTGAAGACGGAAGCTTGTGTTGCTTCCGAAACGTCGTGATTTTTATTTTATTTTTATTTTCCTTTAATAATTTAATTTTTTTACCTACGTGACTTTACCGAAAACAACCTAAGAATATGAATCCTTGCAGTCACGAAAGCTTCAAATCTAGGGGGGTTTTGTCACATTTTAAGGGGTCAGGCACATTTGCATCGGTTTAGCATCTAAAATTGTGAGAGAGAGAGAGCGATGCATTATTGCATTTGTATAAAAGGGGTCCATAAGCTTGCCTGAAAGATGGTTACCCAGCAACCCTGTGTTACCACCATTTCATGTCAGCAAAGGCGCGTGTGTGTGTGTGCGTTTGCGTGGGGAGCGGTGGCGCAGCGGTTAATGCACTGCGCTACGAGTTCGAGCCAACATCGGTGACAAACGTATCTGATCCAGTCCTGGCCCTTTCACAGGTTGACTGTGCCTTAGCAAATGAGTTGATGTCGCTGCGTGTTAACGACGGCATTGGGGTGTCGGCCACCCACTCTCTCGTGTACCCTGTCGGCCTTAATAGGTGCTCGCTAAGGCGCTTTCCCAATAGCCTATTGAAGGCTAAATGTGGATCTTTGTCTTTGCTTCTTACACGGAGCGTAGGTTGCTGACAGCATTCAACCCTGACGAGACTCGGGACATTTTTTTTTGGACCCCCGCATCTTTCAGTGGTGACTTGGTCGCATTTGATTTTTTTTTTGACCGTTAAGCCTCCGCGCGAGTTTGCCATTCACGCATTGTGCGCATCTCACAATGCATCTGGAATGACGAAGGACAAAGTGCTTTCAGTAACAGGAGGCATAGACGTCACCGAAACAAAATATAAAACACCTCCAACACATGCATGGTGTTGTCACGAGGTTGTTTGAGAAAGTGCCGAGCATTCCGAACTGTCGATAACCCCCGGGTACTTTTTCAAACATTGGCATAGAATGGCATTCAATGGGGTTTTTTGTTTCAGTAAACAAAAAACATATGACGTAGGTTTTTATTGTTTCCTGAACGTTGCTTTGTTATATTGTCCACCTATACCAAATTATAGATTTGAAGCTTTCGTAACTGCAAGGATTCATATTCTTAGGTTTTTTCGGTAAAGTCACATAGGTAAAAAATTATGATTAAAATTGATACAGCAATCGTGCTGTGACGGTTCCACCTGAAGACGGAAGCTTGTGTTGCCTCCGAAACGTCGTGATTTTATTTTATTTTTATTTCACTTTTATTAATTGTAATTTTTGATTTTTTACCTACGTGACTTTACCGAAAAAACCTAAGAATATCAATACCAAATTGTTTCAACCAATGAGCGACAGGGCACGGTATTGAGAACCACTGCCCCAGTCACACAGTACCAGACACATGTCATCTTGAACTATGCACAGACAACAGGCTAAGGGCCATGTAAAGCCCCGTGTAGTCACACTTAACGACCTATCCCCCTACCCGATCGGTTTACTCCTATCACTGTGGCTCTCTGGATTTCAGCTCCCTGTGGATTAGCCAGCAATTTTGTGTTTTTTTTTCCTTTGCCATTATTATAACTCTTCTGACCCAGCATGGCTAAACTAAACTAAAACATTTTAAAAAAAAAACTAAATAATGTTTTTTTATCATACCAGGTAAGGCCCACTGATCTATATAGCTGTTTTTCAGAAGCGACCTGACCACACAATCGCTCAACGAAGTGGCTTACCGTGTGAAAATTATAGCAGCCACAGACTCCAAACGCACGTTTTTAAATGTGGAGGGAAAAACCGGAGGACTCGGAGAAGAATCCACTCGACCACGGGGAAAACAAGCAAACTCTAAATTTACAGCAGCAGGCGTCAGGGTCGGGATCGAACCCACGACATCCTGCATACCAGGCGAGGGAGTTAGCATCTCAACACCGCGGCGTACTGAGCATGAACAAAAAGAAAATCCGCGACAGTTTTTTTTGCGCAATTATTGGTTTCCCGGCCGAAACATCAATCTAGCGGCACGTGAGAAGATTTTAGGTAAAAGCAACTTTATTTATTTATTTGTGTGTGTGTGTGTGGTTTTTTTGTTCTTATTCTCCTCTCTCTCTCCCTCTCTTGCACCCCGAGGTCATGGGCCAATGATCACAGAGTTGCTGGCTCAGATCTGTGACGTGAACACCGATGCCAAGAGCTAAAGTCTTTAAACATGATTCTTAGGTATTCTTGGTTCTTTCGGTAAAGTCACGTAGATAGAAAACAAAAAAGAATAAAATAAAAAATAATAAAAAATAATAAATTGAAAATAATAAAAGCAAAAAAAAACCCACCATAACATTTGATTTTTTTAGGGTTCGGTGGTGGAAATGCCTCAGGCGAGGTGGAAACAAAACCGAGGTGGGCCCAGCGAGACAAAGTTACAGGGCTGCTGCACGGGTGACAATTAACACCCATGAAATATGTAAGGTGGGAATAACCTATAAAACATATAGACCCGCCTTGCTGTTTGTTTCTCCCCGCTTAAACGTGGAGGCCCATCACTTGCAGCTCACAGGGCGAATGCGCAACGTTGATGTATTTTAAATCAGACGGTCAGCAGTGAGATACATTTTTTTTTTGCCGTGGAACAGATTGACAATCAAAAATATACACTTTTACCAAATGTACATTTTTATTTGTTCAAGAGAAGTATAAAATAGATTATGGGAACGATACGGACAATCATGATTATTGCGATGATTAAAATGCTGTTTAATTTTCTGTCAATGTACCACACATTACGTATTCGTATTTAAGGGATCTCCAATTGCGCCGGCCCAATGTTTGTATGCGGTCTTACTGTCCATCGTAACGGTTGATTTTACAGGAAAATTGCCATGCATTCAATGCACCATGTATTTTGTTTGCTCCCACCCCACCACACACACACACACCAAACATAAAGACAACGATCCCCCATATAGCCTTAAGAGATTGTTGGGGCAAGTGCTGTTAGGGAGCACCTATGAAGGCCAGAACGGCACACGAAGGGGTTGGGTGGTCAGCACCACACCCAGCCGCCTTTGTCTTCCGATTGGCGATTTTTACACACCGCACCAGGTACTCATTTGAGGCTGAGTCGACCTGGGGGAGGGCCCAGGACCGGTTTAGATAATCGTCAGTGATGTTGGCCGTGAGCAGGAATCGAACTCGGGTCGCCAGGTACGTAGTGCAGCACGCTAACCGCCGCACCACCGCCGCATGTGTTGTGTTTGCTCTCCACCCACACACACACCACACACCGCACATACATACACGCGTGCGCACTTGTGGAAGCCTTGAAAGATGAATGCACATGCACAGCGGTGTGAATTATAGAATAAAAGCAGGTCTTGCCCTCTGATGAACCATTGCATGTAATGGGTCTGCTAAGGCTGCCCAGCGAAGCAACTTAATGAAACGAGGATTTGTTGGAGTGCCTCGTGCATGGCCCTGTCAGCCTTTAAATCATGGGCTGTCAGCCATTCCTGGCGGTGCATTGCTTACAATACCCTGGAAGAAAAAAAATACATGCACAATTACATGCACTTATATGCTGTGCAAGCGCGGGATGTAGTGTGCATGCCATCACGGCGAACATTATCCCCGGGTTTACACTACAATTGAGCTGAGTCACTCAAGTGGAAGACGACACTGACCTGCAGTTCAAGTCTTTGTATAATGAACTGTAATGTCAGATTTGAAAAGGATGTTTGTATGCATGTATACCAAGATTTGACCACTTCGTTTACTGTATAGCAGGCAGTCACAAGCATTGGACATCACGCATCAAGTTTTCTATTATACAAATACATGTCAAATGCAAGCACGAAAATATTCGAATCTAGCATTCATAGTATGTCAGTGTTTAAGCCTACTTGATGGATCGAGCAGCTTGGCTAGCTGGAATGTAGGAGAGGAATCTTTTTTTTTTCAGGAACATCACACATCTGGTGGCATGGTTCAAAACCTTCTCGTCCATGGAAACCACGAGCGTCGACAGATGTAGTGGCCAGCAGCGTTGATCTGGGGAAAGTGATGCCCCCGTTCTTCCTGCCAAATGATGTCCGAATAAATACCTAAAATTCACAGATTGAAACGAAATATGTTTTTATGCATGCTGTAACATTGGGTTCACTCAGTAATTAAGTGGGGTTTTTAAAATATAGATATCCGAGGCACCATTACTCACTCCCCCTATTATACGCAGCCCTAATCGATTCCCCCAGAGATTCCCATTATAGGCGCACGGATTCTTCCAAGTATGTGCATCTTACCGTAGATAAGAAGAGTCCCCAATTGAGTCGTGGCAAATTCATCCTCTTATCCAGGTTTAATCCACGAAAGAGCCTGTGCACAACACTGGGAATTTCCACAACTAAACGTAGATAATATTATCTGCCAATATCGCCCCTCTATCAATCTCCGCAGGAAAGGAGTGTTTCGCTGCAAGGCATAGTTGGGTTAGATCACGTAAATATATAAATGTGTCGTTAAACCCGCCACCACCCAACAAAGTCAACTGGTAAGGTTACAACTAGATTGGCTAGCTTGGCTAGTTGTAATTACTGGCGAAATGTCGTACTCAGATCATAAATGTTGTGGCTTGGTTCTCTAACGTGTGTTCTGTTTATATGACAAACCTTGCTAATTGGCTGTGTCGGGTGGTGGCAGGTTTAACGACACATTTATATATTTACGCGATCTAACCCGAAAAGCTCTGTATTATGGATGATATTGGTCGCAAAAGCATACCACGTGTTAAGTCAATCGCAATGGTTCGCGAGACGGCGGAATGGTTTTCTTAGCTCAGTAAATAAATCCATGAAATGTAAACTAAGTTGTAGAACTTTGTCAACCCATAGATGAAACGATGCCCTAGCCACATTGTGGCAGTCGTAGGGGTTGTTCGACCACATTTCACCACACTGGTTAAATGCAGATTGGTGAAGGTCTGGGAAGGGGGGGGAGGCAAGTGACATTTCAGAAGTCACGTATCATCGATGTTAGCCGTGGCCTGGAATCAAATTCAGACCTCAGGGTTCATAACCCAGCGCAACCAACCACTGTGTCACCCAATCACCGCCCTGTTCTTCAATAAAGTTACAAGAGGTTAAGAACAGTTGAAACTTAGCAATGAGCAAAGCAGTTTTTTTCTTTTTTTGTGACAAGCACGCAATTAAGGAAGCAATTATAAGAACAACCGGTGGAGTTTCTGTTTTGCGTCTGCAGTTCTCCAGTGACTTGGGTCTGTGCCACACCAACCAGGCATCAGTTTCTCTCGCTAGTAGCGACTCAATGTCGTCCGCTTTCTCTGGGGCCATTTGATGTAACGGCAAAGTCTTTCCCGGCACATTGAGCACCAAATCCCCACGTCAAGCTTAAAAAACACATAATAATACAATAACAGTGAGAGAGCCGTGAGCATGCAGGAATTGTGTGCCATTTTGTGGGCCTCAGAGAGCAATGACAGGTTTCCTTTTTTACGCTTCATTAAAGATGTTGTGAACGTATCCTGTTTCAGGAGCAGATAAACTCCTTCCCAATACCTCCCTTTAGGTTAAATCCTATATATCCGTCATGCATACATATGGAGAGAAAGTATTGGCAAAACAGGTAAAACGGGGATTGGTGGCACAACAGTTAACCAGGCCGTGCTATGGAACCCGGAAACCTGATGCCATTTGCCACCTATATTTAGCCGGGGACAATAATACAACTCGGGTTGATTGTCAGGTTCGCAGTGCACGCACACACACAAACAAAGGTCTACCCTATAGCCTTTAACAGACTGTTGGGCCAAGTGCTGTTAGGGAGCGCCTATCACGGGATGATGAAGGAGTGGCGTAGCCAGAACCACGCCAGCCATCATTGTATCCCCATTGCTGATGTTCAAGCACCATATCACATACGTATTGAAGGCTTAGTTGACCTAGTGGAGGCCCAGGACCAATTTCAATATTCGCCACTGATGTTGGCCATGATTGAGAAGCATAATGACATCGCTGGGTTTCGTGCGCCTTGCACTAGCCGCTATACTACCAACCCACACACGACATATACAGCACAAATATGCACACATGCATGAGAAAAACAAAGATCCCCCGTATAGCCTTAACAGACTGCTGGGGCAAGCATTGTTTGCGAGCTCCTATGAAGGCCGGCACGGCACACGAGGGTGTGGGTGGCCAGCACGACGCCCGACCGCCTTTGTCTCCCCAGTGGCGATGCTTACCCACCGCACTAGGTACTCGTTTGAGGCTGAGTCGACCTAGGGGAGGCCCAGCACCGGTTGAGATAATCGTCAGTGATGTTGACCGTGAGCGTGATCGATCTCGGGTCGCCAGGTTCGTAGCGCAGTGCGCTCACCACTACACCACCACTCCATGTATTTTGTTTGCTCCCATCCCCCCACACACCATACAACCACACACACATATACACCCCACACGCACCACACACACACATACACACACCACACACACACATACACACACCACACACACCACACACACACGTACACACCACACGCACCACACACACTACACACACACCACACACACCACACACCCCACACACACCACACACACCCACATACACACCACACACACCACACACACATACACACACCACACGCACCACACACACACACCACACACACATACACACCACACGCACCACACACACACATACACACACCACACACACCACACACACACACATACACACACCACACACACCACACACACACCACAAGCACCACACATACACACCACACACACACATACACACCACACACACACATACACACCACACACACCACACACACATACACACCACACACACCACACACACACACATACACCCCACACGCACCACACACACATACACACCACACACACATACACACCACACACACCACACACACACACATACACCCCACACGCACCACACACACATACACACCACACACACCACACACACATACACACCACACACACCACACACACACATACACCCCACACGAACCACACACATACACGTGCGTGCACTTGACGGCAGTGAGCGGGTGTTGAACTCGGGTGACCGGGGTGTTCGCAGCCCCAGCAACGCGCTAACCGCGACCACTACCGCTCCCGCACCCACTCTGAGGGCCATTCTGCCTGCAATGGAGAAGAAGCAAGGCAGGCCGAGTGAATTCCTTCAAGAGGGGAGTGAGCTCGAACCTCCCTCCACACAGTGGAGCACGCTCCCCGCGTGCGTGCGAGTCCGTGTGACTGAACGATGCGCACGCAAGCTTCGCCTTGGCTTGTTATTTCCTTCATAACGGCTGCACACAGCCGTTTAAAGGGCTTAACAAGAAAAAAATGTGTTTCCACATTGCCGTGGGGCGACGGAATGAGATGTATTTCCCTTTCGTACACACTTAATTTGGATTTTTAATATATTTTTTTACCTTCAACGTGTACCTGTATTAACGTCAAAACACACCTTTGTATTGTTGCTATTTCAACTGCGAGCGAAAGTGAAACACGCCGATGATTGTTATACCAGCGTCTCCCGTGCAAAGCTGCGTTGTGCGATTTGCAAATGCCTGCTATGCGGAGAGTAGAAGTACCAGCAAGACACCTCAAGAGAAGATTAACGTTCAGTACTTGTGAAACCAAAGCCAAAACAGTGGCAGCGATGGTCTTGCCCGTGTGGGAAATGAAGGCGTAAGGAGAGAGAATGCATTACCAGACGATTTTTTAGATTATCAACATAATCAGCAGCCAATGACCTGAAACTAAAGACCATGAGCAAGCAGCACAAGGGGATCATTTGGAGAACCACGGCATTTGTTCTGAAAATAAGGTTTGGGAATAAGGGACTGTCATTTATTAAAACTCATAGTAGTTTCAACACATCTTAAAGTTTCAAATTGCTTTTTTTTTGGTGTTTCAATCAAGCTGCTCGAAAGAGGGGAAAGACCAAGTCCACTCTCACACAAGCAGGGCACGCACATGTCCCACGCACTTCAACAAACCGAAGGACCCAAATAATATATATATCTATTTAGAGTATGCATGTACAAATATAATATCTTACAGCAGGGTATAGCATTCGTATGCACGGAATATTGTTAGATAAATATTCCAAAAGTTTACACTCAATTTGTCTAAATATGTTTCAAGAATTGCTGAAATTACCAAAGGCACTGCTGTTTAGTTTATGCTATCTCATCGCGACCTTCATTAAAATCCACAAATTGGCACAATGAAAAGTTAATTTAATTTCACACTTTGCCAGTTTAATAGACGTCTCATTCCCAGTGATTGAGAAATAAAATGCCCCAAACACCATTAACCATTTATGACAAACAGTAATTGTTGTTCGCTCTAACTAAGCCACCCACCCAGGTGGCTCAGCAATAAAGTGAGTGACTCACAATCTGCAAGGTTGAGAGTTCAAACCTCTGGCTGAGAGTTCAAACCCCTGGCTGAGAGTTCAAACCCCTGGTTGAGAGTTCAAACCCCTGGTGGAGACTTCAAACCCCTGGTGGAGAGTTCAAACCCCTGGTGGAGAGTTCAAACCCCTGGCTGAGAGTTCAAACCCCTGGTTGAGAGTTCAAACCCCTGGTTGAGAGTTCAAACTCCTGGTGGAGAGTTCAAACTCCTGGTTGAGAATTCAGACCCCTGGTGGAGAGTTCAAACGTCTGGTTGAGAGTTCAAACCTTTGGTGGAGAGTTCAAACCCCTGGTGGAGAGTTCAAACCCCTGGTGGAGAGTTCAAACCTCTGGTGGAGAGTTCAAACCCCTGGCTGAGAGTTCAAACCCCTGGTGGAGAGTTCAAACCCCTGGTGGAGAGTTCAAACCTTTGGTGGAGAGTTCAAACCTCTGGTTGAGAGTTCAAACCCCTGGTTGAGAGTTCAAACCTCTGGTTGAGAGTTCAAACCCCTGGTTGAGAGTTCAAACCCCTGGCTGAGAGTTCAAACCCTTGGTTGAGAGTTCAAACCCTTGGTGGAGAGTTCAAACCCCTGGTGGAGAGTTCAAACCCTGGTTGAGAGTTCAAACCCCTGGTTGAGAGTTCAAACCCCTGGTGGAGAGTTCAAACCCCTGGCTGAGAGTTCAAACCTCTGGTTGAGAGTTCAAACCCCTGGTTGAGAGTTCAAACCCCTGGTTGAGAGTTCAAACCACTGGTTGAGAGTTCAAACCTCTGGTTGGGGGTTTGACTCAATCCATCTTCCTCAGAGGATTGATCAATTGAGTACAACTCTGTGTGGCAAAATAAACAATGTTTGACCTTGAGAATAGGTTTACCCTTACCATAGCAATGTGAAATTTCCACCTTTTGGCTCAGGGTTGTAAACGGGAGATGAGCACTGCCTACGTGCTCACACGAGCAGGAAATAACTCCTTCGATCTTTTGTGAGTCAAACCAAAGAATATTCAATTATTCTCTTCTGTGTTAAGAGCAGCAACATCGCCCGGGTGTGCATCACTGATCTGAAACAAAGAACTTGATTTGTACAAGGAGAGTCCTCTTGCCATTCGTCGGGGGACATGTACACTCATGGAATTTCACATTCACGGTGTAAAATTGCTGCACAGTATTACAATCCAGCTTTCTTTGTTTTGGAGGATAACGGTTAGATGAAAACACAGACAAACGTACGGTGTCCGTGATATAGTTTTTTTGGGGGGGGGTAGATTGCGTAAATATAAATGCGTCATTAAACCCGCCACCACTCGACACAGCCAATTAGTAGGGGTTGTCACGTAAACAAAACATGCCAATGCGCCTTTTGGCGTCATCTGGTCCCACACCATGTGAGACTAGGCTCTAAGGAAAGCTGTCTCAGGTGTGGACCAATCAACTTCAAGGACAGTGCACATTATCAGAGTTATGTTTTTTGTTTGCATTATGGCTGCAGGTATTGTGGTCTATGCAAACATGACTCCTTGTAAAAAAAGGCGTCAGTTTTGTTGTCAGATAGCAGGGTAAAAAAACAATTAACAACATGGAAACCTGATAATTGTTTTTTTACCCTTCTATCTGGCAACAAAACTGACACCTTTTTTACAAGGAGTCATGTTTATATAGACCACAATACCTGCAGTCATAATGCAAACAAAAAACATAACTTCAAGGACAGTGCACATTATCAGAGTTATGTTTTTTGTTTGCATTATGGCTGCAGGTATTGTGGTCTATGCAAACATGACTCCTTGTAAAAAAAAGGTGTCAGTTTTGTTGCCAGATAGAAGGGTAAAAAATAAACAATTATCATATTTTTTACTGGCAAATGAGGTTCCAATGGTGTAAATGCGTTACTAATTCAGCACACCGCTTGTGTGTTTAAGAGTGAATCCACAACATTTACAATTCGAGTTCGATGTTTCATCTGTAATTACAACCAGACTCATCAAGCAACATCCATATTTGTCATTTATAGTTACGCGATCTAACCCAAACAAACCTCCATTATGGATAATATTGGTCACGGAAGCCTTTGTGTTAAATCAAAAGTACGTTTTTCGACATAAATATAAAATTTAGTTTTTTGTCCATCAATCTATGGGCTTTCCGGAACAATGCTAATGAGCAAACACTTGTTTAAGTAATGTAACTCTAGATCCATTTCAACCTTCAGGCTCTCATCAGCAAGGCTAGGTATTTTAAACCACCAGGCATTATAGGCAAAATCACTTCATTTTAGTCATGGGGCCCATTCAGCGCAAACTGGCAAAATGTGTATCTTCATTATGTGCCGCGGTAGAGAATCATGGGTAATATAAAAAGCAGATGTAATTTCAAACAATGTTTATTAAAATGAATTTCACACTTCCAAATTGCATGAAAATCCACTTCACCATCACCACAGTCCACTATCACATAGCAATGCATTGTGCTGTATCAGTTACCAGGGGAGATGAACCAATATTGCTCCAAAAATGACTGGCAGGACCCTGCAAGAAATTTAAATATTTATCACTATATTTCATTGAAAATATTTTATATCTACAGTAGGTCAATAGGATTTATTTTAAGGCCTTTACAAGAATATTTTATGAGCGCAATGACACTTCCAGGTTATAAAATAAAATAAAAAAAATTGCTTTCCAATAGCGCGCGATGAATCCAACGCCACACATTCGGATTATTTTCAATATACGAGTGATAAAAATATATATCTTGCTGTAGTTCAAAGGTAGCGCGAGCAGCGGAGAGAGTCGAGAGTATAATGCCGAATGCACAAGCTCTTTGAACAAAACGTTGCACGCCGGCGATAGGCACTGTGTAAGCACTGCAATTTGTACGCGACGCCTTTAACTCCGACAACAAATAATTGAAAATTCTTTACGACACTCAAGCAGAACATTGCCAGCACAGAAAGAATGTAAGCAATGGCCTTCTACATTAACGAGTTTTTTCCTCTCTTTCTACCCAGCCATTAATTTCCAAACACGAGCCGGGCACATTCGGATAGCGTTGGAACTAGGTTTTAGATTTTACCTAGCTTAAATAAAAAAAAAAATACATTACAGAAAATACGCATTTATAATTGGGTCGGTGTAGGTATAATGTTTGTCTTCAATCCTGAAATACGCTGTTAATATCATACGGGTTTAATGCGTGTGAATTGTCTTTTAGAAATCTAAATTGACAGACTTTTATTTTACTAATCATTTACGGACGTTTACCTAGGAAAGCTTCAAATCAGTCTCAAGACTCTTTTTGCAGGAGGGTCCTGCCAAGTTTTCGCAGTCGGGGGCGATTCACAGCGTGCAGCACGTATGTGTGCAGTGACCGGTTTGGCCAATAATACCAGCTTAGGAAACCAATGCAGAACAGGGGGAAGAACACGCATCGCTCACAAAACCAGGCCCTCCTCGCTGCGAGGCACAAGAGCCTACTAATGCCCCACATTGCTGCCCTATTTTACGTTCAGATAAATAATGTTGATTCGACGCATGAAGCCAACTAACCAAATAAATTAGATTATCCTTCGCAAGGGCAACGCCGAAGGAACACAGCTTCACTCAACGCATTATTTTTTCCGTCATCATCAAACAGAACGTCAACATCATTTCCCCACCATGAATTGCCCTCCACCTTTTGATCCGCCGGAGCGTTACCCAAAGAAGAGAAAACACGAATAAATAAGTGTCCAGTTAAAAAATAAAGATGACAAAAAACTGATCTCATATTTACTGGAGAATATACGTGGGGAGTGGTGGCAAAGTGGTTAGCGCAATGCTTTATAAACCCTGCAACTTGAATTTAATTCTTGGCCACGAGTAACAGCAGTGCAATGGGTATCCCAACATTCTGACCAACCTGCGGTGACTAGCGTGGTGAAGTTTGTTCAAACAAATCCCCATGCTCGGCATGTTATGAAGGGGCCGTCATCCAGCAGTGGATTGACAAAGGGCCTGTACATTATTACTTACGTATATCTAGCTACCAAGCTCATATAACTTAGAGTACAATACAAACAAGAAAAAGTACTTTAAAATTGAATGATGCATCGTGTAGCAAATTCTTTTGCGAATTGGGTTCTTATTTGAAAACTACATTGTTCCATTTTTATAAATTACCTTTCTTACAATAGGTATAGCTTTAATAAAAAGTTATTGCTTCATAAACCAAGAGAGTTATGCATATATGTTTTTTTTAACTGGAAATATTGCCCATGTCCAACAGATTTGTAATGTAATGAATAAATATACAAAATTTACTTATATATCTAAAAATGCCACACTCTTTTTCCAGGAGGGTACTGAATTGTGTTTTAACTAAAATATATTTTCACGCAATGAATGATGAGTGTTCAAAAACGCGAGAGGAAACCCGTGCATTCAGAAAAAAGCCCACGCCTTGCGCGCAAGGGGGCAACGCTCTATCCCCGTACTGATGGAAACAGATGGCCATTAGTCCACTCGCTGTCCTGACTTCTCCTGGAGAGCCAGGGTATGGCATCTAGACGGAATGGAGTTTCACCAGCACCTGGCTGAATAATGGTAATGTGTGGTCCTTTGTAAATCATTCGCTTTGGATGCCATCACTGGTTGGGAATCTAACTCAGGCCCCTGTTACATTGTAAAGCACGTTTGTGTAAGGGGGTTCAGGTAGTGTAGAGGTTAGATGTATTTCTATATTTAATTTTACAGTAACTTTATATTTGTGCTTTGATTCAATTCGTGCTTCAGATATCCAGAGGCACTGCTGACATCCTAACTCCACGTCCAGGCAGCTGCCAGCGATTAAATTGGATTCTCAAATATATGGAGTTGATGGTCTCCTAAAAAGGCAACACGTCCCATCATTATTTTACTTTTAAAAGCAAATTGTCACGTGATGAACATTACACTCTGTAGCGGGGTGGGTAGGAAAGTGCTGTCACTTGATGAATCTCAGAAGAAGCTCTGTGTCATCCAGTTCAGCTGACCGCTCTCTTTCACGGGATGTCGCGCTACTCTGCTCAGGGTCCCTGACGGATTATTCCTCTCACTCCGCAACGTCGATAGCACAATCGGGATAACCATTAGTGGGAGCGGGGGAGGTTGGTATTAGACAAACTAATTATAAAGAATCTATTTAGCGTGGCGTCTCTCCAGCCAGTGTGGCACATCACTCTGTATCACCAGATAAAAAAAAATATCCTAGAATCTTGGATTTTTCTCGCCGCAGAATCGAAGCACAAAAGCCGGTTTGTGTGTCGGTGCGAAGGGGTCTCGTGACGGTTAAAGCTTTCTCGCGCTTGATCCCTCGAAGCCTCTCCACCTCACCCTGAGTGACATGATGAACGTCACGCATGCCCCCAGCGCTGTGGGAGGTGCCTCCATGCTAAATGGAGCTTCCAGCAGCTGCTCGCCTTATCTCCCCGATAGCCCAGAAACGGCCATCCTGTTCCACGCCTCCAATAGGATTTCCCCCCTCCTCCTCCTCCTCCTTTCAAACGTCGAAGTCATTTCAAGGTAAATGATGATATTTAAGATAAAACTTCAATTCGGTTCCAAATCCCGTGCATAAAATGTGTGAGGGTGGGGGGGGGGTACCGATAACCAGACTTGAAAATATAACAGTTTCAATTTTACAGCGTTATCTAAAATAATCCTTCTAAGCTGCACGTGTGTTTATATTTAATTTATTATTAAAGATATTTATTTTTTTCTCTATGTGAGATTTCGTTGAACGTAATAATCACAATTTTTTTTCAATAACGCAGTGGTGGTGCAGAAAGCCGCTGGAATTGTATTATATACACACACATATATGTTATGACAAGGAGACTCAATTTCAGCTTAAGAATTGATGATTACAACTTTCACGAATGCACACCTACGTTGCTGAGATATGTGTGCGTGAGTGAATCAGCGAAACGGAGCGTTTCTTTCACACCCGTGCATTTCATACGTTGCAAGGTTTCAGAGACATAATTTAGTCAAATTTTATTCACAATTTGAATCAGCACTTGCTGTAATAAAACAAATTTAACCTTACATTCACACATGGCCATGTGTTTTATTACCCCCATAGCTACATGTATGAACACGTATTAATTGGCTAAAAACATCTTAATATACAGAGGACTGCAGAGCTTGCTGACACCGTTTCACCACCTGGCTGCTGCCTTCCAGCTTGTCTGTAGATCCTCTGCGATTTCTGAAATGCAATACGCATGAACGACGATGACACTGTACCTTAAACTGAACACAATTGCCACCACTTCTATATGCATAATTTGTGTGTGTGGTTTATTTTGAGTAAATAAACAAAAACCCCACATCTATCCTCTCTATAGCCAAATCAGATTTGTTTTCCTGCAAGACGACAATTTCATATTTTTCGATTTTGTTTCCATATACTACTACTGCTATTTTGCTCCGAGGCATGTGCGTACACATACGTGAATTAAATAGAACATTGACTGACACATTTGCGGTGCAAAGGTCGGGGTAATGGTTCGCGCACTGCGCTATGATTCGCAAATCCTGAGTTTGATTCCATGCCGTGTCTAACACAGGTTCGTTCCGATTTGAAGCTTTCGTGACTGCAGGGATTCATCTTCTTGGTTCTTTCGGTAAAGTCACGTAGAAGGGAAATAATAAAATAATAAAAATTAAACATAATAAAATACAATTCTCACGACGTTTCGGCCACAACGCAAGCAGCCATCCTCAGGTGAAGAACAGGTCTGTCGGAAAGACAGCGTCTGAATGGTGTCTTTCCGACAGACCTGTTCTCAACACATGAGGACGGCTGCTTGCGTTGTGGCCGAAACGTCGTGAGAATTGTATTCTATTATGTAAAATGTTTATTATTTTATTATTTTCCTTCTACGTGACTTTACCGAAACAACCAAGAAGACAGGTTCGTTCGTTTTGTTCGTTTCTCAATCTGCTTGTCCTGGCGAGGGTCGCGGGTGACCCTCGACCCTAAACCATTGGTGCTAAGTAATATCTGAACCAGTTCTGGGCCTTTCCTTGCTTCATCAACCCACACTGACCATCATGAAATACTAACACTATTAATAATACTAATGTAATGACAGTAGGGTCAACCTACGATGTTAGTAGACTAGTGTCCACGGGAGGTAATGACAGGGGAGTCAGCCTGCAGTACGAATGGACTAGTGTCCACGGGAGGTAATGACAGGGGAGTCAGCTTGCAGTGTGAATGGACTAGTGTCCACGGGAGGTAATGCCAGGGGAGTCAGCCTGCAGTACGAATGGACTAGTGTCCACGGGAGGTAATGACAGGGGAGTCAGCTTGCAGTGTGAATGGACTAGTGTCCACGGGAGGTAATGACAGGGGAGTCAGCCTGCAGTGTGAATGGACTAGTGTCCACGGGAGGTAATGACAGTGGAGTCAGCCTGCAGTGTGAATGGACTAGTGTCCACGGGAGGTAATGACAGGGGAGTCAGCCTGCAGTGTGAATGGACTAGTGGCCACGGGAGGTAATGACAGGGGAGTCAGCCTGCAGTGTGAATGGACTAGTGACCACGGGAGGTAATGACAGGGGAGTCAGCCTGCAGTACGAATGGACTAGTGGCCACAGGAGGTAATGACAGGGGAATCAGCCTGCAGTGCGATTGGACTAGTGACCATGGGAGGTAATGACAGGGGAGTCAACCTGCAGTACGAATGGACTAGTAGCCACGGGAGGTAATGACAGGAGAGTCAGCCTGCAGTACGAATGGACTGGTGGCTACGGGAATGATCGAGAATAGGAGCGTGGGCAGGTGACGTAAGAGGACGGTGGAGTCTGCTGGTGGAGCGAGCGGTCTAGAACCAGCAAGAAGGTTCGGGAATGGGGGCGTGGCCTCGCATCGTATAAAAGAAAGATGCACGGGAGACTCGGGGCTGTTGCAGTGGGGTTCTCCGCCTGTCCGAGTGTGAGCACGTAGCTCCTTAATAAAATAAACCATCTCAAGACAAGTGCGTCGAAGTCGTATTTACACTATTAATAATACTAGTACTGTTTTCAAACAACCCCATTACTGACACAGTGTAGAGAGGCGTTCATCGAGAAGTGGATTGACAAAATATCTCTGAATTGATAATATGTATTATTATTTCGATTTAAAGCTTTCGTGACTGCAGGGATTCATCTTCTTGGTTCTTTCGGTAAAGTCACGTAGAAGGGAAGTAATAAAATAATAAAAATAAAACATAATAAAATATAATAATATAATATAATAATTATTTTATTTTATTATGTTTTATTTTATTATTTTATTACTTCCCTTCTACGTGACTTTACCGAAAGAACCAAGAAGATTTATTATTATTAAACATGTATTTCCGTAAGGCATTAGTCTGCAGGTGGCGGTTACTGCAAATGTGTTACATGGACATACATACGCAGGCGTTCAATGTCCAAACATTTTATTGAGCTGAAGAATACATTGCATATACTCATTTAATAAAAGACATAGAAACGACGTAACTGTTTTAAAAGGTATGGAAGACAAAACATCTTTGAGATTGGGATATTCTATTACAGCATACAATCATGGGAGATGGCAGTTGTAGCAATGGGTGCACTTTCCTGGTAGATGCGATGCACGGACTGGATTGAGTCTGTGGATTGAATCTATCTATGTGGAGCTTTGAGCCTTATCCCCTGTGTGTGGATTATCCCAAGGTACTGCTGCTTCCTCCCGCATGCCCAACAAACATGCTCGTAATTCACAGGATATTCCAATGCAGGACCCTCCTAAAAGAGAAGTCTTGAGAAACTTGCGAGGCATCTTCTTGGTTCTTTCGGTAAAGTCACGTAGAAGGGAAATAATAAAATAATAAAAATAAAACATGATAAAATAATTCTCACGACTTTTCGGCCACAACGCAAGCAGCCGTCCTCAGGTGAAGACCAGGTCTGTCAGGAAGACAGCGTCTGAATCGAAATTTAAACTGTGAGGCTGTCCTGAATAAATTCTCAGCATTATCATTATTTTCTATTGACATGCAGTAGCGGTTACACGTAAGAGACGAAGTGATTTGTGTGTGTTTTACGTCTAATTTTCACATTTTAGGCACAAGCTAATGTCACTACTTCGTAGGATTTTCACGGGTGTGCTGAACAGCACTACGATGCGCTTTTGGGCTGTGATGTGGGTTGCTCAACATGCCGTCCGATGTTAGACTCCACGTGCTGGCAGCTACCTGAAGAATCAGGGTTCATCGTGGAATGCACTAATCACGCCTCTGATTAGCACGGTTGGCTACGTATGGTGTGAAAGAAGTTCAACATACACACGAGTTCGCTTCTAGAAGAAGCTCCCAGTACACGCCGAACAACACACGGTACAACCCAAAAACACATCAAACGGCTAATGGTAAGCTAATGACCGCGGTGAACTATTACTGTGGCATTGATTTTTCTTGTCTCTCTCTCTGTTTCCTGCCTGCGTGTGTGTGTGTGGTTGATGGCTTGTGTCATGGCCTGGGAGAAAAGCTCGCAAACGGTCGTGTCACTGAGGGCACGAAGCAGCCCGTGGCACACGAACCAATGGGGTGAAGAGACAGGGCAACAAACGGAAGAATCAAAAATATTCTAGATTTGAAGCTTTCGTGACTACAAGGATTCATATTCTTAGGTTTTTTCGGTAAAGTCACGTAGGTAAAACATTAAAATTGTTTGTTTTGTTTTATTTTATTTTCATTAATTTTGATGTTTTTACCTACGTGACTTTACCGAAAAAACCTAAGAATATGAATCAAAAATATCCTCCATAGCATGTCTAGCCAAGATGGCACAGCAGCTAATCTGGCTGTGACGGCCCCACCTGGTGACGGAGACTTGTGTTGCCTCCGAAACGTCGTGATTTTCATTGTTTTATTTTGATTAATTTTTATTTCATTTTTTACCTACGTGACTTTACCGAAAGAACTAAGAGTATGGCACAGCAGCACAAACCCACCTGGCTATCAATAGCACAGTGGTGGCTGATTGACATTGACAATGGCATGACTGAGAGTAAAGATTATTGGCCTAGATCTAAAAACCACCCCCTGAAGACGTTTGATTGGACACCATGACCACTGCTGCTTTCTGAGACAGGGGCCAACAACTGACAAAGAGGGTGTGTATAAATATAGTAGTAGGTTTTTACCCTTTCAACTGGTACAAAAACTGACACCTTTATACAAAGGATCATGTTTGCAATAACCGCAACACAAGCAGTCAGAATGCAAACAAAAAGAAACAACTCTGATGATGATAATGATATGCACTGTCCTTGAAGTTGATTGGTCCACACCCGAGACAGCTTTTCTTAGAGCCTAGTCTCCATTGGTGTTGGACCAGATGACGCCAAAAGGCGTACAACTCAAAAACAGTGCACTATCAGAGTATTGAGGAGGTCTCATAGTGTAAATGTTTACCCCGAGCTCTCAATACTCTGATAGTGCGCTGTTTTTGAGTTGTACGCCTTTTGGCGTCATCTGGTCCAACACCAATGGAGACTAGGCTCTGAGAAAAGCTGTCTTGGGTGTGGACCAATCAACTTTAAGGACAGTGCATATCATTATCATTATCAGAGTTGTTTCTTTTTGTTTGCATTCTGACTGCTTGTGTTGTGGTTATTGCAAACATGATCCCTTGTGTAAAGGTGTCAGTTTTTGTACCAGTTGAATGGGTAAAAACCTATTACTATATTTTGCCACTGGTAAATGAGGTATCATAGTGTATATATTGTTTAGCAATTTATTTTACCAGGTAAAGCCCCACTGAGCTACAAAGCAATTTTTTAGAAGCGACCTGGCCACAAATGATAGCTCAACAAAGTGCCTTATCACAGCAGACAATAGTCTAAACGCACGATTTTAAATGTGGAAGGGAAAAAACCGAAGGACCCAGATTAAAATCCACGTGACCGCGGGGAGAACATGCAAACTCCACACATAGTACCCGGCAGCTGTCCACCGTTACTTGTACATGTCCAGCCCGTTTGTCTATCCACTGCTGGATGAGTGCACGTGCATCGAGACCTTGGCCATCACTCAGAGAGCCGTACGGCACAAGCATGAAAATCGAAGCGGGAGAATTCCTTTGCGTCACGTTGCCCATCATCGTCACTGTGGGGCCACGTGTTAGATCGTGTCGCAGATTTGTCCTCGTAATTCTCCAGGAGGCTCCGTCAATGCTGTCCCCAATGACCACATCTACAATGGCATTGGGCAATTGGTGGAATTAGATGTTGTCATTTCATGGTAATCATATGAAAAGGTTAGACAATATAGGCCAACAATTTTCTAAGCACTAAATACGATGATGAATAAAAAAAGACATCTTTCACAAGCTCAGCCTGGCTAGAGGACTTCCGCTGTTTGATTGCCACACAGTGGCACCGCACTTGCTTCATAAGCCCTGGGGAGAAACGATGGGCTGAGCCAACGCCCCACAGGAATTGTAGCTCATTGGAGTTCGTAACTCTGTCACGTCATAAGAGAATATTTCGGATAAATTACAACCTCACTTGGATGCTGCTATGGTGTGGTGGCTATCACACTGGACTTGCAAATCCAGAGGCCATCAGTTCGATCTCCCGGGGTGGCAGAAAAAATTGGGCAAGTGTATAAAATCTCATCGAGATTTGAAGTTTTCGTGACTGCAGGGATCCATACTCTTTGGTTCTTTCGGTAAAGTCACGTAGGTATAAAACAAACTAAATTAAATCACGACGTTTCGGGCGCAACACAAGCGTCCTTCATATGGTGGGACAACCACAGCATCTGTCCACCCAGCAGTATAAATGGAAACACCACAGTTAGTTGATCAGGAGGTGACGTGTGGGGAGGTAAAGTATGGGTGCTCCCACCTGTTCCAACAAATTTAGCCAAAATAGATGAGTAGGCCAAATACTCCCTAGGGGGGCTGCCTAGTGCTGCCCTTTTGACAGCAGTGGCATGAACAAGAAACTGCAGCGCTGCATTTGTAGCTTTTACGACGCTATGCTGTTTCAACTGTATTTTTTCTGATTATTTATACGGCATTGGGAAGGCATACGTTACAAATTACATGTGCGGTTTCGCAGGACATGTATTTAATGAAAAACATTCCATATATTCTACACAATGCTTCAATAGCACCTACACAGTTTGCTTGCCAATGACAAATGGCCCCATTGCTTTTTTGTTTTAACAGCCCTTAAATTGGAATTTCTAGACATTTGGGAAATTATACATTAAGCTTCGTGTGATAATTTTGAGGTACTGTATGTGCATTTTTCATTTAACACAGCCATCTGATTCCAAAGCGAACAATGGTTAGTTGCCCTTAACTCTTGCAATTAATGGCATTAAGTGCACGATACAATTTATTTTTGTCTTTCCCAAAATAAAGGCCATCGTGCACACGCGTTCCGAGGAAATGTTGCGGGTTTGCTAATGAACAATGCGCTTTAATTGGTATGAAATTAAAAGGGCTTCGCCCGGTAATGATCCCCCCCTCCCTCCTCACCCCCCACTACTCCACCCCCCCTCCTCACATCTTGTGTTTACGTAGTAATTGTGAAGGTGCTCAAGCGTGCTCTAATTTGTTTGTGTTAGAGTCTCCTGCCAAATTAACCCGAATGGAAAAGACAGCCGGGGCCGCCGCTGCATTCCAGTTTGGCAAGGCGTGACTCTTTTTCAGCCAAAAAACAAAAAAAATTGCCCCACATGGACCGACGAGTCGTGCTGTGTTTGAAGGAGCAAAACATTACCAGTCAATGAGCATACACCTCCAGGACTCCCCGAGTGATGGATGCACATGCTGGGGGCTGCCGCAGTGTGCTGGTGATTTGACGGCGGTGCCAGTAGCTTCGTTAGTCCATTCTATGATAACAAAAAAACAAATCTCCCCTTTCAACAGTTTTTCAGATGTCGGTAAATCTATATGCAGTGGGGGGGGGACAAGGTTTCAACCAATTAATCGGAAGTAATTGGAACCAAAAGCCATAAAAGATCAAAGGAAGAAGAAATAAATATTCCATTACTGCTCAAAGGATAGTCTTATTGGTGCAACAAATAGCTTTCACAACAAAATAGGAGGCTGGTGGTAGCAACATGCACACACCACATGGCTCAATACATAAAACACATTAATTGTATTCCTCAATAATTAATATAATACGTTATATTTAACCAGTGTTTCACAGTTATGCCACGTAATAACTTTTGGGCTCATGGCCAATGAAGTGAAAATCGGTATTCATAGAGCCCTGTTGGACACACGGCATCAATGCAATGATCCTACGCGTGGCGAAAGGTGGGCCATGTTGGATACAGAGGCCCTGCCGGTAGGATCTGCAGGTGCTGCCACCTGTGCAGCATCCTTTGTTGATCTTCTTGGTTCTTTCGGTAAAGTCACGTAGAAGGAAAGTAATAAAATAATAAAAATAAAACATAATAAAATAAAACATAATAAAATATTATGTTTATTTAATAAAATAATAAAAATAAAATAGAATAAAATATTATGTTTATTTTATTATGTTTTAATTTTTATTATTTTATTACTTCCCTTCTTTCGGTAAAGTCACGTAGAAGGGAAGTAATAAAATAATAAAAATAAAACATAATAAAATATTATGTTTATTTTATTATGTTTTATAAAGTCACGTAGAAGGGAAGTAATAAAATAATAAAAATAAAACATAATAAAATATTATGTTTATTTTATTATGTTTTATTTTTATTATTTTATTACTTCCCTTCTACGTGACTTTACCGACAGAACCAAGAAGATGAATCCCTGCAGTCACGAAAGCTTTAAATCGAAATTTATCCTCTGTTGACTTGAGGACTTTTTGAAATGTGCCTGTGCACCAGCACATGGGTCGCGATTCGTACACCAATGAATTGGGAACGCATATGAAGTCTGTGCAACTGAGCGTGACGTTACGGCAATGTTTAACAAGCAAAAACACTATTTTATTTCATTTTCTGGGAGGGAGGGAGGGAGGGAGGGGGGGTCATTGCATAGCAAGCGACGGCGCATGAAATAAGAGGCTGTGCTTATTTTCCCAAATTTTTACGCGTTTGTGGTCGCATTAAACGTTATGGCCGACGCTGCCCATACCAGCAAAGTGTAGAGTCCTCGATACACGATTATAAAAAGAAGGCACGGTTATATATATATATATATAAAACCCCCCACAAATATTGCTTGTAAGATATTTTATTTCAAATAAGGCTTCGTAGGTAAATGTCACGTTTCTCTCGTAGTTTTAATCACGCGTACATTAACTTCTCCTTTTTCCCCACCCCAACAACCGTCCGACAACAGAGAATATGAGATATTTAACATCACAAAATGAATTCCTGATGTATCATCATTAAAACCCTCACAATTAAACCCCTCCCCAAAAAAACAAATCTGGCATTAAGCGTGCGAACACAAAACAAATGATGCAATTCCAAAAATTCACAACGCCGAAATTGAAAGTGCATGAGAAGTTAACCGACCGTTATTTAGCGTGTTTATTCCATTGTAAATTCCCCTTTGCCAGTACGCGTGACATTTTTTCAATTTGTTCCATGACATCAGTGGTACCAGAGGCCCTCCCCCCACTCCCCACCTTCCCCACCACACCCCGAGGAGTGATTAGGATGACGTACGGTAGAGTTGCCAAGGCATGTGTCATTTGCCAGTCCACTTGATGGCCATATTTCAACCTTCGTTAACTTCGCCTGTGCACACAGAGGCACCTTGGTGCCCGGCAAATGACACGAGACTGCCTTGGAGGAACGGTCCAACTCTCAGGACGACCACTACGCAGCAAGCCGATTTAAACAAACCTCTTTATATCATCATCAGCCATGATAAATCATCACCAGCTATGATAAATCCACTGCTGGATAAATGCCTCCCGTAGCCACTGCCATCTCTGTAGGTGCTGCGATGCAACGATGATGCGGGCACAAAGATCCCCCGTATAGCCTTCACAGGGGCTAGTGCCGTTAGCGAACACCTATGAAGGCTAGCAATGTACAGGAGGGGGGTTGGGTAGCCAGCACCACGCCCGACCATCTTTGTCTCCCCAGTGGTGACGTTGAATCGACCTAGGGGAGGCCCAGGACCCGTGCAGAAATTCATCACTGATATTTGGGGTAAGCAGGAATCGAACTGGGGTCGTTGGGTTCACAGCTTACCACTACAACTCACACGTGCATATGTATATAGTTATTTATTTACCGTGTGCTTAATGATTCGGTTTTCAAATGCATTTTTTCAAGTCCAATATTAGTTTTTTTTATGATCATATACGACTTTATTTATTAAAATACTCACACTTTTGTTTTCAGTCTGCTTTTAGTGCAATCGTTTGTTCTCTAATTGCATAAGCTAGCTCTTTGGGTGAACATTAAAATCAACAAACGCAGCGTAGATGGGATGAATCATGAGAGGGAAGGGAAAGGCGCCAAAAGCAGAGGTGTTTGGAGTGTCCGGTAGTAGGTGGACACAGCTGCAGAACGTGGCACATCCCGCTGATAATTAACAAAAAAACATGCACAGTTCAAAGAGAGACAGATCCGGTGACGTGTGTTACAGTAATTTTTGCATATGCACGAAAGGTTACGTGCTTTTTTTACGCATTTCTGCGTCTTGTTAGAAACTTACAGTTTTCCTGCCAGCGCTATTGCTCTGTTACGGTGGCTCCTTCTCATCATTTACAGATTTGACTGCTCCACCTCCATCATTATTTGGGCTGAACGTTTATCCCGTGAAGGTGCTTCTTTTTTTGAACGTCAGGAAAGCAGAGACACATGTTGTAGGCAGTGCCGGTTTAAGCTAGTGCTGGGCCTATAGCATATGTTATAACAGGGCCCTAAATAAAAAAAAAACACGTAAATATTAAAACACACATTTTTTACTTGCATAGTAAATTAATTGTATTTTTAAGAATTTATATACAGCCAGATAATACGACAAATCGCTCACCTTAAACACCCAGGCGTTCATCAAAGTCGAAGGCAGTATAGTACTATAGTAATAGAGCAAGTGCAGAATCACTGAACCGGTATTGATAGCTTGAAAGCATTTAGCGCGGTGCCCTTGCAAGTGCGGGGCCGTAGCTATGTACGTAGCTACTTTTGCTACGAGGATAATCCGGCATTTGTTGTACGACAAGCAGACACGTGGCCTGATAATGAGTTGCACGATTCCTTTAAAAGCTTATGCCGCATCAGCAGCAGCAGCAAATGTTTAATATAATCAGCTACTTAGAGATGCTTGCTAAATACCGTACTCCAGATGTATTTGTGCCCTGAAGGTGATATTACGTCTAGAAACAAAATTCCTGTGACCTTCTGGATATTTCTGCTTGTAATTAGAGGATATTTTTTTTTATGAGACGCAAAAAATTCTGCTTCACTCAGTGTTGGTATGTTTTAGTGATAGGATACTATTGAACAATGATTCGTTGTTTTGTTGTTAAATATGCTTTCCATGTTTGTAATGGCTTTTTGGACATTTGTGAAACAGAGCTTAAGAGCTCATCGGATTCCTCCAGTGCAAATAAATATTATGATTCAGATGTTGTTATTGTTGTTTAATAGACAATGAAATGAACCTTTGTAAAGGATCTAATTGCATTTGTATAACGATTCTACCGGTGGGGACATTTTCATATTTTTTTCTCCTCTTTTCATTGTATCTTTAACATAATTTTTCTAAAAAATATGTTAACGGTGAGGATACCAGGGTAAAGGTGTATCCCTGAAATGTCTTGCTCATGCGACTACGAGCAGAGGGCCTCTAGTAGGGGCAGCTGTAGAGCTCTCCTCTAAAGGTTTCTTGGCCTACTTTCTACATTGGTCAGACACCTTGGTGGAAGTGCAAACGCTTTTCCCCATCACCGCACGACCAGCCGATGAACCCTTTACATTGCTAGGAAACTTGCACCATTGTTTTAACTGCTGTGCAAAAAGCTTGGATTTTATAACACTCCAAATATATATTTATGAAAAGAAAAATTCCATTAAAGTATCTGCATCGATTAAAGCAGAGTGTTCCAGTCTGCATGTCTCCATAGGTGGCATTGACATATCCCATCAGTGGTGTTTTCAAGCCAAAAAAAATATTTTCGTCTAGTTATGCAACGCACCTAAAATAGAACAAGCCAATGCTTCTGGGAGAATGTGCTGTCAATGTCACGTTTGTAACATGCGAATGCAACCAAAGTTTTAAACAGTCCTATACATTCCGAGAGAAGTCAGAATCAGCGATAAACTTGTCTCCTTCCGTGTAACTAAATAGCTACTACGACAACAAAAAGTAATTAATCAATGACACTGTTTTAAACAGATTTTTGTTCATAGGCAATGTTTTTGGTAATGGGCCGTCTTTAAAACACATGAGATGCCGTGACCCAATCGTTGCCTAGCATACAAATATTTCTATATATATTTTAATTTTACGGCAGTGTTAATGATGAATGTGCTGAGTTTTTGTTGTGATTTGTATACGTGCAAAAAATACTGCCAACGCAGTATCACGAAATAATTAGTTTACTGCTAACTGTGATTGATTGCAAATACAACAGTTGTAACGGATTGACATCCACCATAGCTCGGACCTCACTCTGCATCTCTAAACAGCGTAATACATTTTAATAATGTCTTTATTAACTCGGGGAAATTATCGAGAGAGCACAACACTTTGAAACAGCTGCTTATACCAATTAGCAATAAAGTATATTTGGAGTGTCCTTGATAAAAAAAACAAATTCGACATTAGCAGGGGTGGGTAAGGGAGGGATGGGAGTGATGCATCAAAGTTATTGCCTGGTTTATTTGAGAATGGATAATTATGGTAGCTCATAATAAAGGTTTTTGTTTTGGGTTAGATCGCCTAAGTATGAATGTGGATGTAATTACCAGCGAAACGTCGTACTCAAAGTATAAATGTTGTGGATGTACTTTCCAACACACTGCTGTGCTGAAGCAGTAACTAATTGGCACGTTTTGTTTATGTGACAAACCTAATTGGCTGTGTGGGGTGGTGGCGAGTGAACGACACATGAATATTTATGCGATATAACCCAAACATCTTTATACTGGTAGGAACCTCCTGGTTACACCAGCCCACAGGGGATTATTGTGTCCGTCCCTCCCTCGTGCATCCAAAAAGGGGAGGGTGGAGAGGGGCTGGGTGGGGAGGGAAGGAGGGAGGGTGGGGAGGGGCTGGGTGGGGAGGGTGGGGCTGGGTGGGGAGGGGCTGGTCACCCCGTGGTGCCCTTATAAAACTCAACGTTTAACCTACTCACGCCGGCTTGTGCCCGCCCTCACAGTCGGGCATATTTGCGGAATACACCACGCCGCCGTTGATCCTGGCCATTGACCGAGCAACCCAACGTTCCTACCAGCTCCCTCCGCAGGAATGTGTTTATGAATACTGGTTACAAAGTGCCTACGTGTCAAATTTATTTTGATAGCTGTTGAATATTAATATTCCACTTGTTTCATTGATTAGTGCTATCCAACCATTACACTTATACATACTCATGCACAGACTACATGATAATTACTGCAATTTCTGGGCTTTTACAAATATACTTCGGGATGAAGGTTTCCCCATACCCTATTAGTCATGGAGATTGTTCGACTATACTTCACCACAATGGTCAATGAGAATTGCTGAAGGAGTTGCCCAAGACTGGTATGGATATCACTAACCACTGATGTTAGCCATGGCCTGGAATCAAACTCAGGTTGCCTGCTTCACAGCGCAGTGTGCTCATCACTTTGCCACTGCCCCACCCACGGCGGCACATAAATCTGTTTGATGAGTTAATTTATTTTTTGACAAAATTTTCAAGTGCTCTAATTCGATCATTATCTTTTCTATATTATATACATGTGTTTGAAGCATCGCAAACATCTCAGTACGCACTGTTGATGTTGCATTTTTAGATCGAATAACATAAATAAACAAAAGCTCACCCAGAGTTCCACAATAAACAGAGGGACAGGTGGCAATGCGGAATTCTGATGCCTAAAGGGTCAAAGGTCACCGTGCAGATGAAAGTGCAGGGCAGTCGTAAGTGAAAGAGATTAGCTGGCAGGATGACGACGATGATGACGATGATGATGACGATGATGATGCCAGTGCAGGAGGAGCTCCCGGAGACTTGATGCTGCTGAGGCTTGCGTGGTATTCAGGAAACAATTTAAACACAGTAATGCTGCAAGCAAAAGTAAAGGGGCAACCCTGCAAGAGCCAGCAAACGCCACTGTTGGTGGAAGGGGCATCCACTTGAGGGAGCTCTAGAGAATTCCTCTAAGTGCGTATTTGGCCTACTCTTTCACATTGGCCAGTACGCCCAGTGATGCTGTAGGATAGCTCACATTTATGGTACAGTACGTGGCATATTTGACCGTTGAATAACCACCCTGATTATTTAACCACCGACACCCCGTGCTGTGCATGATATAACTCCCATTTTCGACAGATATTTGCAATATTCTATTTTCATATACGGTAGTGCATTCTTAATCCCGTGTACATTTTCTTTCTTGTAATGTACACTCAAGCATTTTACCACATTCAAATCGGTTTTAATGTTATTATTGTCCAGTAACACATTTGCGTTTGGAGGTGTAATTCCCATTTTAATCATCAAATCTTCACTTATCCAACCTTTTATATATTTACGCCTCTATTTCAGTGCTCAGCGAGTCGGACGTGTGAATTTGATTGCGTGCGTTTTGTCTGCGCCAATGCTCGCTCACAAGCTGAGACATTTATAACCCACGCGTACGTAGCTATTTTAATTTCAGCAATTTTGTCTTTTTTTCTGCGAAAAAAGTGCCGTTTGATTTTTGCTGTACCTTTTTGAAAACAACAACAACATTTTGTGCGTTGCCACTGCAATGTACGGAACCGTAAGTACGATAACGCCGCTGTTCTGCGTGGCAGTTGTGTGGGGTTTAGGTTGGTTCTGCACCAATACAAGCAGGCACAAGTCCAAGGTTAGTGATTCAGCAAGGGCATACCGTGCCAAAGCCGCCGCCACCTTTCTTTACAAAAAAGGTGCGCAACAACAGCAGCAACACCAGTCCTTGTAGGCATGCCTGCAATCACACGGAGAGACATCGCCTGCAAATAAGGCGATGCAGTCATACAGTTTACATGCATTGTGCATATGCTACAGCGGACAAAATTACTTCCTCCCGATCAAGCTGCCAAACATGGTATGTTGCCCTTCATTGCACAACGCAGGCCACAGCAGAATAATCAATCTTCCAAGAGGCCAATGTGAGTGTATTTCTTGGGAGTTGTTGAAGAAAACAAAATCTGATGTCAAATAAATACTCTTTGGTTCTTTCGGTGAAGTCACGTAGAAAAATAATAACACTGGTCAACAAAAAAACTACATTTTTTTCTGGCCTGGACTTTTGCAGCTGTTTTAGACTAATTTCAGGGTGATGATTCTAAATCTGATCTCAAATTGGCTCTATCACATCTCATTTTATGCTATCGGCATACCCCATTTTCATTGATTTTACCCGAAATTAATTCTGTCACTTATGATTGCAAGTTGTTTCGAGTCAGTGACTGCTTTCGTGTTAAAATATGGTGCTGTATTTTTAGGATAGTGTGTTTATAATATAATTTTATGTAGATATCCACATTCATTTAATATTTTTCTTCTGCAGTTTTTATTGAAAATTCAATATTTGATATCTCAAAAACCTGATGTGATAGACAAAAACTGATGCCAGATTTGGAACCAGCACCCCAAAATTACCTTGTAACCGTTGGAATACCTTATGCCAGAAAAAGTGTGTTGACCAGTGTAATTGATCACGACGTTTCGATCGTCACACAAGCGGTCGTCCTCAAGCTTCAAGTCAAATAAATGTTTCAGCTTCAGACTATATTAAGCAGTAGTGTGACAGATCATTTGCATTGTGAAGCTTATTCAGAATTCAATTACAGGTACAATTTCTGCGCCGCAATTTTTTTTACAACTAATTACGCATTCGTGGTGTCGAATATCATTGCGTGTTACCTGACCTCGATGCTACATTCGTGTATGTTTTTGTAGCGATACTTTGTGACGAAACAAGGTAATCGAGTTTTTTTGTTTGTTTTCATTTTAAAACGTTTGACATTTTTTTTGCCATCCACCACGTAAAACATTCTCTGTTGTCAAATTGCAGTTTTAATGTTGATTTGAAACAGTAGGATGGACTAAAAATGTATTTGGATAGTATACAGGGTCACCCAAAGTCGGGACACATACGGTTATTTCATTGTTTTAACACTGGCATTAAAACACATCAATTGTTTATTCTTTTCGATTTAAAGCTTTCGTGACTGCAGGAATTCATCTTCTTGGTTCTTTCGGTAAAGTCACATAGAAGGAAAATAATAAAATAATAAAAATTAAACATAATAAAATCATTCTCACGGAAAGACCTGTTCTTCACCTGAGGACGGCTGCTTGCGTTGTGGCCGAAACGTCGTGAGAATTATTTTATTATGTTTTATTTTTATTATTTTATTATGTTTTATTTTTATTATTTTATTATTTCCCTTCTACGTGACTTTACCGAAAGAACCAAGAAGATGAATTGTTTATTCTTCAAGTTGATATTTTATCTATTATTATTATGGATATATATTTTAATTTTTCATCCTGTGGGGTGATCTCAAATCTGTCTTTTAAAAAACTCGACCAAGAACCCTGTGAAGGAATTGAGACAAAAACATCATTGATGAATGTTCGCCTGTAATTTAAAAAAAAAAAAACCTAAATTTCTTAAATAAATAGCATTCATGCATTCTAGAATGTAAACGGAAGTCAGTTATAAAATGTGTTAAAATCTATTCAATAACCCCATGTGATTTGTTAAAATAAATATAATAACCCTGTGTCCTGATTGTTGGGTCACCTTGTATATATATTTACCTGTTAGCACATGTCTGTAATGATCAGTTTCAATACTTTAAAGGTCGGTCCTAAAATAGTGTCTCCTTTAAAAGAATGGCACAAAAAACTATTCCTCCCGATATCAACTCACAGTGTAACAGTAAAACTGACAGTCCACAAATGACTTGACATGATGGCACCACGACATTGCACAAACGATGTGCTATTTGGAGTGCGTGAGTAATCTTTGCTGATTCACAGACCAAATGCCCTTCTTGCAAAACTCATGCGCACACATCCACAGATCATTCATGAACCGAATCGGCACTTGGTCAAGACAGCATTAGACCATTGTCGAGTGTGCAGCTACAACCAAAAACGCGGTGATAAATTTACATCGTATTGAACAAAAAATGTCACTTTCTTTTCGTAGCGGATAGGTCTGGCTTGATATTCAATGTATAAGCACAGATGTTTTTTTCATTTCATAGATATAAGTATACAAGCATGCATTTGTATTCAGTCAGTCGGTTTATTTAGGATGAAGCCCATCCAGTTAAGAAGCTCTTTTTCAAAGTATGTAATCTATGGCTCTGCACTTAATGAACTATGTGACCAAATTAACCCACATAGGGAGGCATTCATCTAACAGTGTTTTGACAATTAGCTGTAAATTTGTGTTACGATATTAGAGTGCAAACTGAACATGGCTGTTCGCCTTTTGGCGTCCTCTGATCTAACGCTGTTTGAGACGAGGCTCTAAATAAAGCTGTCTCTGGTGTGGACCAATCAGTTTCAAAGACAATGCATACACTATCATAGCATGTTTTTTGTTTGCATGTTCGCCAGAAGTACATGTGGTTAATGCAGACAGGATTCCTTGCAAAAGGTTTTTGTTTGTTGTTTTAACATCTTAACACCTACATTTTTATTTAAAGCTTTCGTGACTGCAGGGATTCATATTCTTGGTTCTTTCGGTAAAGTCACGTAGAAGGGAAATACAAATATATTGTTTAATGTTTGTATTATTTTATTATTTCCCTTCTACGTGACTTTACCGAAAGAACAAAGAATATCTTAACACCTGTTTTATTGCCAGAGAGGGTAAAACCTATTCTTATATTTTGATACTGGCATGATATAATTCACACATAGTTTACTTTAATTCGTTAAATCAAAATATTGCCATATTTAAATACAGTAATCTCTCGCCATTTCGCGGTTCAAGTTTCGCGGCCTCAGTGCATCGCGGATTTTTCGAACTGATTTAAAGGCCTCATTATACCTGTGCAGTAACACCATCATCATCATCATTCATCATCACATTCATCGAACTGCACAGGTCTGTCATCGTCGTCATTGTCATCGTCATTGTCATCGTCGTCGTCGTCATTACTGGAGTCAAGTCTCAAGATACTACCGTCATTGGTGAGTGTAGAACACCATAATACGTATCGTATGAGAGAGAGAGAGTGAATGTATAATATTAAGGTTTTATAATTAAATAGATTTAAGTAAAATATATATAAAGTATAAATATACATATTTTAAACATTCTGGTACCCACACACACATATACGGAAATTCCTAGGGGGCCAATCCTACTTCGCGGATTTTCACCTATCGCGAGGGGTTCCGGTCCCCATTAACCGCGATAAACGAGGGATCACTGTACTTTATTTTACTTTGTTCCACCATTCACAATGCCATGCCTGGTGTTTGCGTATTACATTCATTAATGGGAATAACTTTTGCCATCTACACAATCGCGTTCCCACGTCCGCTACGCATCACTGCCACTTAAATCACCAGCTGTTCCACTGTCTTCCAGTGGGCCCAAAGCAGAGCAGAGCTCGACATAAACAATAGCGAGGAGAACGTCCCATGAGCCCCTTTGGCCCACTTCTCAAAACTACAAGCCACGATTTCTTTTTTTTTTACCGTGAAATTGGCTATGGTCCTGGGACTCTGTGGCTTCAGACGATGGGTTGTCTGCTTCCATTTTACTTTGAGAGGATTTTGAATTATGTCAACATTAACCCGTAAGCCATAATCCAGGTTTTTTTTGGGGTTAGATCGCGTAAATATATAAACGTGTCGTTAAACCCGCCACCACCCGACACAGCCAACTAGTAAGGGTTGTCACGTAAACCTATTAGTAGCGAATTGGCATGTTCTGTTTACGTGAAAAACTTTGCTAATTGGCTATGTGGTTGCGGGTTTAACGACAAAGTTATATATTTACGCGATCTAACCCCAAAAGAAAACCTGTATTGTGAATGATATTGGTCGCGAAAGCCTACTTGTTAAAATTTCCCGTAATGAATGCAAATGTGGATTCTGTAATGACGACGTAGCGTGTTGCCACCAGAGTTGTAGGATCTGTAATTAACTGTAGTTCTGTCATGGCTGACTTTCTGATTGACGAGGCTGATGCACCGCCTTGTATGTATGATGGATGCGTGTTGAACTTCTTTCGCAACCGTATGTAGCCAACTATCCTTATCTGAGGTGTCGGGAAGGACAGAAGACTAAACACAAAAAGCAGTTCTAAAGAAATTCGTTTTCAAATTGCATAGCTCCAATGGCTTCCTCATATCAGAAGGAAGAGCGTTCCAGACGGCCGCAGAAGCGCATCTGAAAGCGCGCAATGCAGTGACCGTCTTTGTTCGATGGTTAGCCAAAAGCCGCTGCTTTGAGGATGTGACCGGAGGTCACGTGATGGTTTATACTGGTAGGAACGAAGTGAACCAGCCTACAATAGATTATATCGTCCGTCCGTCCGATGTCCGATTAGGTGTTGCAACATCGCCCCCTACTGCAAACACTTGGCAGGACCCTACAAAAACCTTTAGACTCAGTGAGGCTTTCCTGGCTAAACAAGTGTAATAATACATTATGTTTATATTCTTTGGTTATTCGTTCCTACCAGCCCACCCCGCAGGGACCTGTTGCATCTTGACGAGATCAGCAAGGTATTGGGGTTCATTTGTAGCAAACGATGGGTGTGTAATGCGCGCATGCTTGTCCCAGCGCTGGTGAAACCATCTCGCGTTATAGTCCCGTGTGCTTACGCAGGGTCTGTTGAGCCAGCTTTCCCTTTCTCCTGCCAGAACTTCCAACTAATTCATATTGATGCTGAAGTCTTTAAGATCACCGTTGCAGACGTCCTTGCCCCTGGAAGAATGGTATAATACAAACTCGGCTCATAGTTCATGGAAAATATTTTTTAAAAAGCAATATGATAATCATCCCACTTCTATGAGAACACGTTTATTTAGCTCATGTACAAAAACAAAGCTCACCCGTGTAGCCTTAACAGACTGTAGGAGCAAGTGCTGTTAGCGAGCATCTTTGAAGGCCAGAACGGCACGCGAGGGGGGTGGGTAGACAGCACCACGCCCAGCCGCCTTTGTCTCCCTAGTGGCGATGTTCACTCAACGCACCAGGTGCAAATTTGAGGCTGAGTTGACCTAGGGGAAGCCCGGGACCGATTCAGATAATTGTCACTGGTGTTGGTCATGAGCGAGAATCGAATTTGGGTCGCCTGATATGTAGCGCAGTGCACTCACCACTGCACTACCGCTCCCCATTAGCCTATGTACACACACACACGTACGTGTATAATGATGAAAAATGATATGCACACACACATATGGTGTTTAAGCAGTTCAGGGTTTCTTTGAGGGCAACTGTGCAACACAAAGTACTTTGTACATATTTAATTGCAATGCACGCGAGTAAATTGTATGATTTAATATTGATAAACAATAGACTGCCATCGATCGTGACGTGCATCTTAGGTAGTGCATATTCACTCCACGTAGCTGCACAAATAACCTCAAGAATAAGTAATGAATAGCGACTAGAGACTAATTTACAAAGGATAAACAAATCATAATGTGTAGGGGAAATGCATGTTCTATGTTTCCCATTACCTCTTTGCACACAAGTTACATTATTTAAATGCTTTAAAGTTATGCTGAAGAAAACTATTCATGTTGTCCTTTGAACATTTAAAGCTAAACGCTAGTCTCCAATGTTAATACCCATTATTAATAAGTCATCTGTTGGATTTTTTAGACAAATTATTACTTGCTTTACTGCAGAAGTCTCTAACCTTTCTTCAAAAGGTGAGTCTTTTGAAATGTATTAGATAATCAATAATTCATTCATAATCAACGTTTTTGGGTTTAGATCGCGTTATTTATAAATGTGTCGTAACCCTCCACCACCCGACACGGCCAATCAGTAAAAAAGTGTCACGTTGACAAAAGACAAATTAATTCACTGCTTTAGCCCACCGGTGTGTTGAAGCGTGAAACCACAACATTTACAATTTGAGTAAATAACGCGATCTAAACCCAAAAACGTTGATTATGAATAATATTGGTCGCGAAAGCCTATGTGTTAAACTAATCAATAATTCAATAACTCAACGAGCACATCAATGTGAATTCGTTTATTTTGCACCCAATGCCGTTTTTTTGGTGGGATGTAATTGTTATAATTGATCATCGTACATTACAAATAAATTGACGACACAATTAACTCAATTCGTCCATCTGTGAGGCAGTCTTGTCAGTCGCAGCAGCACCTGCTTGAGTATTTTTTTGTCACACGGACTTGAGTAAGAGTTCATTTATTTGTAGGATGAACGAAGTGACAAATGTTATTGATTGTGAATTATGTAAGCCCTATAACCTTTGACTTATGTAGAACATTTGTTTTTAACCACAAAAATGTTTACCATGTTCAGCTATCAGATGGTGTACTCGGAAAGGTCTACCCAGTCCTTCCCTTACCTCGACTCTTTTGAGATTAGAGCTGGGAATAGCTTTGTTAAATGAAGAAAACATCGTATGAGATGATATGAACGTATGTATGTTGAACTTCTTTCACACCGTACTTAGCCAACCGTGCTAATTGGAGGTTTGGAAAAGGTTCACTCCACACTATGGGAAGGGCTGGTGCTGGTTTGTACATTATCATGGTTGGTAAACACATTATAAATACAGTATATCTAAAACACATTACAGTATATAAGGTGGATTATGATATGCGTCTATGATATGTTCCCATCATGCCTTGCCGCGTTTAATATTTCTGGCTACACCTATGGTTGCGGAGCATTGCCACCGAATGCATTTTTCAAATTGTAAACGGTGTACATTTGGTGAAAGCAGAAGGTTCAGGTCTACCGTAAGTCCACACATAGCGCCGCACAAATATGGAATGGTCTGCAGTATTCTGCAAATGTCTCTCCCATTCCACGAGCTTTGTTAAAGTCTGTGCAACAGTATGACAAAAACAAAATCTATTCAGCAACACATATGGGTGGCTGGATAGGCAAGTGGTCAGCATGCTTGTTGCTGAGCCAATTTTTGTGGATTTGGTGGTCCAAATCCCAAGGTGGCCTCATAATGTCTCTGGCATATTAAGGGCAAGTGAAGGCTGCCAAGACGTTTTTTTTTCGTGTGATATAGAAATATCCTGGGCGTTTAGCAAATGAGGCTAGCGCGTGCCGTGCCACGATCCAAAATTACTAAATTTTCCAATTGTAGGTGTGGCGTTGTATTTCGACACTGCAATGCTGCAAATTGGTTTGTGTGAGCCCTGACATATGATCAGTACAAAGGTAACATAAAAATAGCTAATGCTTTTACCTCCACCGGGTGAAGATTATATGTCTGGATTTTCCACACGAACTCATTTAAACCCTCTAATTACGGTTTGAAATAGTTTTTGACCTCTCCACCAAAAAGCTGACAATGACACCTGAATAGCATTTGGAAATTGCATCCTAAAATAAATATGGAATCGGTGATCAGTGGCATTGTAAAGAGTGTTTGTTAACGTGCCCTGTGGGAAGGCAAAGTGATTATATCTCCATGATGCAAATTTACGTCGAACAACATAGACTATGAACAGGTCAGATCCATTGGTACCATTGTTAATAAGGGAACAAAAAAAAACTGTGGGATGAGAACAAAAAAATGAACGGCAAAACCCGTGACCCCAGGGCACAAAATGCAATTCCACAGTAATCCATTGGTCTCTGCACAACGAATACTTTATATTCAGAAATTTAACTATATTTCAAGAGCAAATATGTCTCGTACATTCCTGCTCATATTCAAATCCAGAGATTATATATATATAGCCGGAATGTGTATTGGGTGCATGACGTTTCACGATACAACAATACACGGAGCTAATTGGTCGCAGGATGCAATTAAAAGTACCACTATAAATATATGCACCGTTATATTACGACCATGTGTTAAAATAATAAAACAAAGATTAAACACAAAAGTCCCATTATACCAATTGAGCATCAAACAAATAACGCATAGTGGAATATATTTATTTAGTTTATTGTTTATTATTAAGCCACCCACTCCTTAACCCTGCTGGAACAACAAAATGTCAATCTCCTACTTTCACCAGCATGCGTGGCTTATGCGTGGAATTTTAAAGCTTCTGGTGAGACGGTCATAATATTTTATTCATAAAGGCTTACGCAAAATGTTTGCAATGTATCATGGTGTCATCTCTAACTTCCCTTGCACCTTATTCGAGGATTGATGCAACAGACAAGGATTAAATTAAATAGATCTGGGATCATGGCGATCGCGTATGCTTGGAATGCAAGTTGCAGATCTCACGTGTGAAGTTGAAGCTTGAGATGAGTACCACATCGTGTGAGTGTGGATGTTATTCTGTTTGTGCATGCATATAACTAGGGGTTGTTCGGGGGTGCCTGTGGCACCCATCACAACCATTTACGGCCTTCTGCCAAGAAAGTCCCAAAAAAAATTGCACATGAACGACGCATTCACGCAAGCACCCGATGCTCCGTTTTGAAGTTTTAAAATGAAACATCTTTGAATGGTATTATGTTTTGAATTAGATAATTGTATTTCTTCATTAAAAGCTTTTATCATTTTACATCTGGACAACTTAATTGAAAACGACATTTCGTGTGAATTTTCTCTCGTCGTTAAGTAGATGGCCTTACCGGGGGTTCGGTTCGACGCGGACTTTCACCTGGTTGGGATTGCGGGATCGAGATAAGGCGACACGGAACTGCTGGCCGTGTGAGAAGACCGCCGTCTGCAGATCGATTCCAACGTGATCGAACGTCTGTCCCTGCGCCTCCGTCGTTCATGCAGGGGGCGCGTGTAGGTTTGCAGCGCCCCCTGCATAAAAACGATCGAAAGTACAGCGTTCATCACAGATAAAGTTGTGCGCTTACTTAAGAGTATATGTAAATATATGTGTTTTGCCGTGGTGTGATGATTAGCACGCTGGAGCTCCCGCTCGTGAAATGACCTTCCTTCATCAGTGGCATGAGCAAGAACTTGCAGGGCTGTACCTTTACATAAAAAAATCACATTTTATACACATTTGCCTCAAGTGATGTGGCAATGTGTTTTGCACTGAGGTCATTAGGATGATGAGAGAAATCGCGTGCACCTAAAGCCGCAGTTATTCTATAACCGGTGCATAGTCTACCATAGCCAGGATCGTTTTGGTCTTCTCATGCATTGAAAAAAAAATCTGCATTTGGAAATATACTAATATATAACAGCATGTGACGCACATGGCCTCGCATTAATCCATGTCCACATATGCAACCTACTCACTTGTTGAGTGTGCTGAATATTTGCATGACCGCAGGATATAATATGATTTTATTTAACATGTACAATTATTTTATACTGCATGCTGGTTGGTGATCTGGAATGTCCAAATATTGAAGACATTCTTATTGTAGGCATGGTTTTGTGGGTGAGTGGAATAAGATTGAAATTGTCACGTAAATCAGAGGATAATAATTAATGGCGTTATAGGAGCCATAAGTAAGTAATGCAACATTTATTTAGAAATAATGAAAACTATTTCCATCAAGTTTGCTAAACAAATGAATGTATTTGTTGGAGGAAACACGGCTAGAAAACACTTCGGAGTATGTATAACCACACCAATTATGGAAAGTGGACTGGGATTTACAAGAGCAAGCGGTGAGAGAGAAAGAGAGAGAGAAAGTTGGAGTGCTTTTTGGATAACTGAAGTTGATAATTAAAATCAACATGCCAATGTGTCTACAGAGGAACATTTCGATTAGTGTACAATACGCGGACATCGACAAATACAATTGGATAATACTGGTAGGAACCCCTAGGTTACACCAGTCCACAGGGGATTATTGTGTCCGTCGTGCAGGGAGGGGCTGGGTGGGGAGAGAGGGGCTGGGTGGGGAGGGTGGGGCTGGGTGGGGGGTGGGAGGGGTGGGGCTGGTTGGGGAGGGGCTGGTCACCCCGTGGTGCCCTTATAAAACTCAACGTTTAACCTACTCACGCCGGCTTGTGCCCACTCTCACAGTCGGGCATATTTGCGGAATACACCACGCCGCCGCTGACCCTGGCCATTGACCGAGCAACCCAACGTTCCTACCTGCTCCCTCCGCAGGAATGTGTTGTCTCAAAAGGGTGCTCACAAGCGTGGAGGCAGAGAGAGCTACGATGCTTGAATTAGCAAAGAGAAGAAGACATTGATCAGAAACAACGCAATTTTAGAGAAATCTCTTTGACCGTTAATGAACATTACGTTGGCCGTGTACAGGACGCATAATTTATTTGCGTGTCTTCTTGGTTCTTTCGGTAAAGTCACGTAGAAGGGAAGTAATAAATTATTAAAAATAAAACATAATAAAATAATTCTCACGACGTTTCGGCGACGCTGTCGCCTCGACAGCCCTGGTTTCACCTGAGTACGGCTGCTTGCGTTGTGGCCGAAACGTCGTGAAAATTAAGTTATTATTTTATTTTTATTATTTTATTACTTCCCTTCTACGTGACTTTACCGAAAGAACCAAGAAGATGAATCCCTGCAGTCACGAAAGCTTTAAATCGAAATTATTTGCGTGTGTTTAGTTTGCTGTCCTTCCCCTGCACCTCCGATTAGCACGGTTTGCTACGTACGGTGCGAAACTAAGTTCAACTTGCGTACATGCATCGCGAGAAGGGACGATGCTGGTTTGATCGAGACTGATGAAGGAACGACAGCCAAAGGGAAGCTACACACCTTAAAGTATGACCAGTCGGAGCGGTGAAATAATCTCGCGGGCAACAACTTCATGGATTGTTGCATTCGGGAGGCCCTTGGGTAAGGTGACAAATTAGCGAGGCCTTCATGCAGCAGTGGATAGATCATAGCAGATGATGATGATGATCATCACCATGATGAAATAAAACAAATGTTCAGGGATAACGATTCTTATCGACACTGCTCGCTTCAGCAAACAAGAGTAGGGCATAAAGTTACGAGTGGAACGTCGTGTACACGTGGCTGATGTAGAGCCCGTTGTAAGATTTATGTGTGGATCTTGTCTGCTTGGCCACAAATCAGTAATTCCCAGAGCAGACACTGCTTTGGATAAAATATTCTGCCCGGAGTCTGTATGGTACAAATTACCATGTGACACACAGCTAAATGAGATACTATAGTCGAGGCTTCATGGCATCTCATTCCGTGTTACTCAAACTCTAAGATAAATGCTCGTTTCAGCAGACAAAATAAATAGGGGAAGCGTTTAAACTAGCCAGCTCTGTGTAACGGCAGCAGGGCGATGCTATTCCTTTTTTTTACAATAATTCAGGCAGGTAATACAATGCCACAAAAATACGGAAAACATTGAAAGTATGTACCACAAAGTAGCCAGGCGTAGACTGCTAAACATAAGTTAGCTTACCTTTAAACTGCAAAGACAAACTCATGGTGTTCAATTAAATGTAGATGCTTTAAACATTCTTTTTCCGAATAAAATCACCGTTGTAACACTTTATGGCCACGTAGAACCCAATGTAAAGGTGCTTACTTAGGTGGTAGAAACTCTAGTTTATGTTGCATATCTATTTTAACAAGGTGTTTCCATTAAGCTTAAAGCACAATTACGGCGAGGTCTTGTTTGTTTTGAAGAATACGGTGGGCACGCTATGAACAAGCCCTTAATGCGGTGCGGGAACGCAACAAGAACGTTGGAGTTATTGTGCCTGTTCATTCGTGGAATTTCATTAGGCCTGCAATTTCCGCAGGGCTGAGGTACAGCCGCAGGAATCTCCCTGTTGCGAACAGCAATCCAAAAAAGCCCCGCGCACAATCCCATGACTGGGCACCTTGGCGAGGCACAATCACGGTCAGCACTTGTCAAGCGCTTTATTAAACGCTGTAAAAATTGACCTGCGTATCGTGAAAAAAAAAAACTACCGGTGGCTCAAACGCGAGGGTTTGTCAATATTGACTGCTTTTAAATTAAGACGGGGAGGAAGGCTGTAGATTTTTTTAGAGCTGCCCAAGCAGTGAAGGAAGACGCCACGCCACAAAATGAAACTTTTCCAAAGTGTTTCCGAGCATTTCCGGAGTCCGTGTTTGTGGCAAAACGTCGGCTGGTCGAGACTCATGCGCGTGTCTCTCCCGTTGTAATTTGGGGTCACACCACGTGTTATTCTGCGTGGTGCTAGACATGCTTTGCTCCACGTCCTGAGAGCTTCTTCGTAAACTGATTAGAGCAGCTCACGATCTCCCTCGATGATTTAATATCAGGACAAACTAAACTAACTAAAACTCACGATATATATTTATTTGACCAGGTAAGGCCCACGGATCTATACAGCTCTTTTTCAGAAGCGACCTAGCCACAATTGATAGCGCTACGAAGTGTTTATTCACGTGGAAATTAACAGCAGCCAAATATTCTTGGTTCTTTCGGTAAAGTCACGTAGAATAATAATATTATTATTTTATTATTTCCTCTTCTACGTGACTTTACCGAAAGAACCAAGAATATGAATCCCTGCAGTCGCGAAAGCTTTAAATCAAGCAGCAAAATACTCTAAACGCACGTTGATTCTAAATGTGGAAGGAACACGCGACCTCCAAATAAACAGGCGTCAGGGTCAGGATCGAACCCACGACCTCCTGTATGCGAGGCGAGGGAGTTAACATCTCACCATGGCCGATGCACAAGGAGGCCTCGATCCAGCGGTGCATTTACCGTGAGAAATATTTCTAATTTATCTGCTCTCCCACGTGCGTTTGGGTTGTACCACATTGTATCCAAACACACACAGTAAAGCTACACAGCACAAAACACACAACAAAAACCACATACGCAGCATGATTATGTATTCATGTTGAAAGCTGAAACGAGCATTGAGGGTGCTCATCTCGTGTTTATAAAACCTCAAGCCCATGGTGGAAATCGAACAGTCATATGGATAGGGCAAGTCTATCCATAGACAACCACTATTTAATTTTCCACAAAGTTGTGCAGATCTTTATCAATGCCAGAGGGCTGAGTCAACATCCGCCCAACCCCAACTAGGATTTGATTCCTCACTCACATACCAATGAATTGCGCTGTGATCACTCAATGCAGGACACCAAAATTGAAACGTGAAAAAAACAGGCTGCTCTTCAGCTTTCTACAACCGACAAAAATAAAAGCCGTATCACCAATCATCTACGTGTGAATAAGTGCGAATATGGCAGATATGACTTGTGGCATTTCACAGGTCACTTGTTTAATTGTGTTTTCACACTTTATGAACGTGTGTTGCACTTCTTCCGCTTTTTACGTAGCCAACCACGCTAATCGGAGGTGCTGTGACATCTACAAATCGTGTTCATTCACGAGTTCAGGTCGTAAGACTGTGCTTCTTAACAAAAAAAGCAACAACCCTTCAAAAGTGGATGTTATAACTGTAGATTTAAAATAGAATTCTATATTTTTGAAAGCAGGTGGTCGTCGGAGGGTAGAGTCGCAGACCTGAGTTATAGTTTCTGGCCACAGCTGACATCAGTGGCGAGTGATATTAGAACAGCGTCAGGTTTTCCCCCCACCCTGCCCCCCTTGGAGGTGGTTCTGGGGGTCCAATCTACACTAGTCAGAGGGGTGAAGTATGGTCATACAGCCGCTCTCGGGGTGTGGGGAGCCCTTCATCCAGCAGTGGATTGGACAAAATGGTTGTATTTGATTAGTATACTACAATCTTATTATTGCTGTATAATTAAAAAGGTAATCGGCCTTTGTTAGCTCTCTGACTAACGATTTACGCGATGCTGTTGTTATCTAGCCATGCTCTGTGTGCATAATTTCCCACTGTCTTTGCTTAGTTAGTAATGTGATGGATGAATATGGAGACCTCCCTCTGTCAATCAAACGGCCATTGATTGTTGTGTATGTGTGTATGTATGTGGCGAGTGGGGAGCGGTAGTCTAGCGGTTAGCGCGCTGCTCTACGAACCTGGCGACCCAGGTTCGATTCCTGCTCACGGCCAACACCAGTGACGATTATCTCAACCGTTCCTGGGCTTCCCCTAGGTCGACTCAGCCTCAATGAGTACCTGGTGCTGTGTGTAAACATCGCCACTAGGGAGACGAAGGCGGGCGGGCGTGGTGTTGACCACCCACCCCCTCGTGTGCCGTGCCGGCCTTTATAGGTGCTCGCTAACAGCACTTGCCCCTTCCAGTCTGTCAAGGCTATACGGGGGATCTTTGTCTTTGTGGCGAGTGGTGGCCAGTGTTACGACTCTACATGACCGAAGTTAATTTTGTGGCACCTCTTCTGAATCTGCTCTCAGGCAACTCAGCATAATTATCGGATCAACACACTCCATTGTCAATGATATGACGACTTGAATCATCCTCTGGTATTCGCACTTGGTAGGCTCACTGTGATGACATCACCTTAAAGCCGAAAACGGAAGACTTCTTCACAATTCTGACAAATCGCCTGATGAAGCTGGTTGTTGTAATCACCAGCAAAACGTTGTACGCAAATAGTAAATGTTGTCGCTTTAGTCTCAAACACACCGGTATGTTGAAGTAGTAGCTAATTTTTTTCGATTTAAAGCTTTCGTGACTGCAGGGATTCATCTTCTTGGTTCTTTCGGTAAAGTCACGTAGAAGGAAAGTAATAAAATAATACAAATAAAACATAATAAAATAATTCTCACGACGTTTCGGCCACAACGCAAGCAGTCGTCTACTTGACAGACCTGTTCTCCACCTGAAGACGGCTGCTTGCGTTGTGGCCGAAACGTCGTGATAATTATTTTATTATGTTTTATTATATTATTTTCCTTCTACGTGACTTTACGGAAAGAACCAAGAAGATAGTAGCTAATTCTCACATTTAGTTTAATTGACATACCTGACTAATTGGCTGTGCTAGGTGGTGGTGGGCGAACGACACATTGATATTTATGTGACTTTAGTCAGCCTTAACTGTATATCTGATTAAGGTTTGCGCTTTGGAAGTAAGGGTTGCTGATTTGTAACAAGACAGGGATTGATGTGGGTTTGTGAATTGGGTCAATAGATCAGTAGTTGTAGCAGCATCACCATCATCACAATCATCATATTCCTTTATCATTCACATCCTGATAGCACATCATATTCATCACCATCAACTTAATTTATCATAACCAATATTATCTTAATTTATCATCATTGAAACCACTGTCATTGCCATCACCAATCATTATCATTCATTATAATCAGTAGAACAAGTGTAATCATTGTCATCATCATCATTATTATCAATCGTTACTAACATCATCCTCATGAAGCTTTATCATTACAACCACTTAATCATAATTGCTGTCATCTTCAATATCACTTTCATCATCGTTTTTATATGTTGTTAAATAGCGCCAAGCCCTGTTTAGCTTCACAATACAATTCTGCACAGATGTCAGTGGAGATCGGAGCAAGTCTCCGATGCATTCGCCTGACATGAGGCTGTGAATGAACCAGAATTGCTTTTGCAGAATTCCACAAATGCATGAAAGCTTGACAGTCTACATGCGTCTGGCCATAGATCTCCTGGTTATTTGAATATATCCCCACGAGTATTGTTTGAGTACTTACCCAAATGTTTTAGCATATGCTTTGTAAACCCCTTAGAGGTATAACATTCATATATCATCATAATCAATCCAAAAAGTACCGTATTTCAGCATACATGTTATTAAATTATTTTCCTCCCATATTTCTGAAGATATTTTGCATTTTTCACACTGAAAATGCCTGCAAGCAGCGATGATTAGGGGCACTGTTCCATGGGCATGTTTATGCCACTAGCAGCCAGGTGTGAAATTGCCCTCAAATGAGCGTAGCAAAAAGTGTGATGCTTGAAACGTACCGGTTTTTTTTGGGGGGTTGCATCCATCCATTTATTTTCCACACACTATTAGTCTGAGTGTTGCACCGCAGATTGTCTGCTTCACATGATGGTAATGGTTTACCCCAGTGACAGAGTTTGCTACAATTTCCTTTAAAAAAAAACAGAGAGAAGAAAAAAATATCTCCCCGTTTAAGTACACAGGTTGTTTTACGGATACATATAAAATGACACGGGTCTACTTTTCCATATGGACGTGCATGTATATGTTTGTGATATGATGGATTGTTTTTAAAATGTGCAGCAAATGTAATGCTTGCTCAATGACACTGCTGGCGAAAGGGTCTTCACTGAGAGTGAACGGCAGAGGGTATTAGTCTCTTCCATGTTGATCAGACATGCTGGTAGAGATTCTAGATTTGAAGCTTTCGTGACTGCAAGGATTCATACTCTTAGTTCTTTCGGTAAAGTCAAGTAGGTCAAAAATTAAATAAAAATTAATACAAATAAAACAATAAAATCACGACGTTTCGGAGGCAACACAAGTCTCCGTCATCAGGTGGGACCGTCACAGCCAGATTTGCTGCATCAAGTGATGACGGAAACTTGTGTTGCCTCCGAAACGTCGTGATTTTATTGTTTTATTTTTATTAATTTTAATTTCATTTTTTACCTACGTGACTTTACCGAAAGAACTAAGAGTATGCTGGTAGAGGTGGTGTACCCAAAGATCCCCCGTATAGCCTTCACAGACTGTTGGGGGCAAGGGCTGTAAGCGAGCACCTCTGAAGGCCAGCACGGCAGACAAGGGGGGTGGGGTGGCCACCAGCACCATGCCCAGCCGCTTTTATCTCCCTAGTGATGTTGATGTTCACACATCGCACCGGGTACTCATTTGAGGCTGAGTTGACCTAGGAAATGCCCAGGAACGGTTCAGGGGCCGTCCATAAATTACATCACGCACCTGGGGGGGGGGGGGAGGTGGTCAGACATTTGTGACGATGTGTGATGGGGGGGGGGGGTTGAGAAATGTGACGTCACATCAAAATGCGCAACTTTAAATAAATATAAACAACACGTTCTACTTAATTAAATAGACTTTTTTTAAATAAATGTTTTCTCCTACGACATCAGAGTGCAGCGTAACATTAAATACGCACTACAGTGACAATAGTTTAAAGCGATTTGAAGCATGTTTTATTTTCAAAATGGAAATATGGTTTGGGAGGAGGGCAGAGCTTTGTGACGTCATATTTGAGGGGGGTCTGACTTTTTGTGACGCCGTGTGACGAGGGGGGGGGGGGGTCAAAATCGTCAAAAATCTCGTGACGTCATTTATGGACGGCCCCTAAACGGTTCACCCTGTGCGCTACTTTCGGCACGTGTATGATCATTGGTTTACGATGTGCAGATTTATTTCTGTTGTAATTCAATGTCGGTGATGTGTGTGTGTGTGCACGAAAACGTGTACACACACACTTAAAATTCCTCACCACCCCCCCCCCCGCAAAAAAAAAAACGATTCAAGGTTCTAATTGTAAGCCTTGATCTTTAAAGCTGTCCACAGGGGATGTACCATAGCAGCCGACGGAGCTCCACAGTACATTTCTATGGGGGGTTTTATTTTTCCTTTGTTAAATTCCCCACTCTGTTTTGTGTCCAACGGACGCCGGCTGCTCGACGTTTGCTTCTCTATTCGCTCGACTGGTCACCCCAAAGGGACTGCAAAAATAGTTAGAAACCATGCAGCAGATTAGTAGTCAGTTCAGAGTCACGTCCAGAGAGCTGGTGTGTGCTCAAGATAATCTACCGTTTGTCATTTGTTATCCAAATCGGATTGCGCGTGTTATATTTTACAATTCAACATGAGATTGGAAGCAAAACAAAATTTGCAAGGACATGAACGCTGTGCAAACTAAAGCACTTTTTTTGTTGGAGATTCAATATTTGGTTTAGTGGCGACCTAATAGAATCGATATTTTACACAAATTGAATGACAGCAAGCGAGGGCACGTGGCTGTAATTTAGTAGCGTAATTTTCCACCGCACACACGGATGACACAGAAGCGGCATGTCTCCCTCGGGAACAAAAACAATTGTGTGATACTTAATCTTTCTTCGATGGTGTCCTGGCTTTTCTATTATCCGAGTCGCCAAAATGTGCTTTGTTTTCTTAGGTTTTTTCGGTAAAGTCACGTAGGTAAAAAATTAATAAAAGTAAAATAAAATAAAAAAATAAAAATCACGACGTTTCGGAGGCAACACAAGCTTCCGTCTTCAGGTGGAACCGTCACGTGACTTTACCGAAAAAACCTAAGATTATGAATCCTTGCAGTCACGAAAGCTTCAAATCTAGAATGTGCTTTGTTCTTGTTTTTAACCTGATAAAGTATATCCCTCTGTCGACTACTGATGCGAAGACTTCCTGCAACTGTTGTTTTGCTTTTCTTACGACGTGTGCAATTACGAATGCGATCGAGCAAGCAGTTGGGCGTGAACTGCTGTGCACATACCGAGTGCACGGTTGACACCTCCCCTGTTGTGAGATATTCACGACGAGCTGTCTCCCTGCTGCCTTCCCCAAGAGCGAAGAGCCGCGTGTGCGAGCGAGTGCATCGTCTTGAGCGGTGTATTATTACGCAGCTGACTTAAACTGAGACTTTTAATGTCCCGGGAGGGAGACGTACGTTTTTCGCAGGCCAGCTACCTCAACGAGAGGACGACTCGGGGGAAAATAAACCGGGACAAGGTGGCAGTCCCAACTGCGCGCGCGTCAAAGAATTAAGCAAAATCGTCGAAGATCGTTTGTCTGTGAAAGCTCTCGGAGCGTGTCTGTAATTTAACGACTCTCGAATTACCACTTTCCGAGTGTGGAATTGCGACCAAATTGCACGCATTTACTGTCGAGGATGTCATGTAGAATTGCAGCAATTTTTACCTTAAGTCCACTCGAAATGAAAACAAACACTTCGCGGTGTCGTATCGGCTCCGAGCGTATCTAGACAAATTGGCCCCGTGCTTTCCACCCTCCTCCCCCTCCTGCTGTTTCCTGTTTACTTCACAATTCATACCCAAGCACGGGGAACGCCAGTGGCCCTAATTAGCTAATGCTTCAAGCGTATTCCCCTGCCCGCATTTCCCCCCCCCCCCCCATTGCAACGCCTCTCAGTTCACTGAATCACCGCCGTTAAGCACCCGGAGCTCTGTCACACATTGCAGGGGAGGCAGCGTGGAGGCAAGAGGGTCAGAGGTCACGGGCTCGTCACGTGCGAGGGCAGGGCAACCTTGAAATGAGGCCACAGAGGTGAAGTGTGATGTTCTTGTTGTAAAACAGGAGGAAGAACAGTTTAAAGCTTTCGTGACTGCAGGGATTCATCTTCTTGGTTCTTTCGGTAAAGTCACGTAGAAGGGAAATAATAAAATAATAAAAATAAAACATAATAAAATAATAAAAATAAAACAAAATAAAATAATTCTCACGACGTTTCGGCCACAACGCAAGCAGCCGTCCTCAGGTGAAGAACAGACGCTTTCTCCCCGACAGACCTGTTCTTCACCTGAGGACGGCTGCTTGCGTTGTGGCCAAAACGTCGTGAGAATTATTTTATTATGTTTTATTTTTATTATTTTATTATTTCCCTTCTACGTGACTTTACCGAAAGAACCAAGAAAAGAAGGAAGAACAATTTACAGCCCCCGTGTCAATACACTGCTGGATGAAGGCTTCCCAAGCACCACATTTTTAAACTAGAGTGAAGTCTTTTTTTAAAATATAATTTACCTGGTACGGCCCACCTTATAGGTCTTGCTCAGAAGCGACCTGGCCACAAATGATAGCTCAAGGAAGTGGCTTATCACGTGCAAATTTACAGCAGCCAATTACTCTGAACAATTAATTCTCAAAAACCGGAGGACCCGGAGAAAATTACACGCGACCGTGGGGATAACATGCAAACTCTAAACATACAGCAGGCGTCAGGGTCGGGGTCGAACCCACGACCTCCTCCATACCAGGCGAGGTAGGTAACATCTCCTAGCCACCGTGGCGGTTGTGTGATAATACGTATCCATGCTGGTCAATGTGGGTTGCTTGGTAAAGGACGTGGGCAGAGGATCAAGACAAAGACAAAGATCCCCCGTATAGCCCCAACAGACTGTGGGGGCAAGTGTCTTTAGCAAGCATCAATGAAGGCTGGCACGGCACACGAGGGGGTGGGTGGTCATCACCACGCCCGGCCGTCTTTGTCTCCCTAGTGGTGATGTTTACACACCGTACCAGGTACTAATTTGAAGCTGAGTCAACCTGGGGGAGGCCCAAGACCGGTTCAGATAATCGTCACTGGTATTGGCCATGAGCGGGAATCGAACTCGGGTCCCCTGGTTTGTATTGCCACACGCGAACCGCTACACCACAGCCCCCCACCCACCCCTATGCTCATGACACACAGATTTTAATTCTGCTCACGAGAATCGATTGTTTCTCACCGTGTATTGCTGACAATGGACGTTTGTGAGAATCCTGCCCAAGCGCACCCCACTGCAATATGCAGGGCATTGGCAAACACCCACTACTGGCTGGTAATGAAAAAAATAAAGGTGCGAATCCAGTTCATTAACAAGGAGGCATGCAGTTCGTTGGTAGAGTTGACTGTATCAAGGACACGAGCGAACGGGAAGCATGGAAACGCGCACACAAACGCGTTGGGGACACGTTAAACACCAACACACAGGCGAGCACACTCGCGGTTGTGGACGCTAATTGCGTAGGCATCCTGCCAGAACAATGTAATCTGTTTTTTTTCTGAATGGAAATAAATATATTTTTAAGTAGCTACGGAAATATGGGTATTGGTAAAGATGCGTGGTAATCTTATTCTTGGTTCTTTCGGTAAAGTCACGTTGAATGGAAATAATAAAATAATAAAAATAAAACATAATAAAATGATTATCACGACGTTTCGGCCACAACGAAAGCAGCCGTCCTCAAGTGAAGAACAGGTCTGTCAGAAAGACAGACCTGAGGACGGCTGCTTGCGTTGTGGCCGAAACGTCGTGAGAATCATTTTATTATGTTTTATTTTTATTATTTTATTATTTACATTCTACGTGACTTTATCGAAAGAATCAAGAAGATGAATCCCTGCAGTCACGAAAGCTTTAAATCGAAAGATGTGTGGTAAGTTTTCGCAGTCATACGTTTAGGATTTACGTGATGAACCTCATATTCTTTAGACATAGCAAAAAGTAATCTACCTTAAAGAGACACTTAACATTTTCGCGTTTGACACAGTCGTGTTGCAAGGTCATGCCAGCAAACGGTCATCGTCAAGTTATTTTTTTGCATGAAATACAACAGTTTGTTTGGTAAATACGTGAGGAATGTGAGAATATAGCCCCGAGGATTATGTTTCAATAATCAAGAGTAAATTCGCCATTTAGAATAGAAAGGTTGTTCTTCAGCTGTCCATTACCCAGCAGGCAATCACACGAGTTGTATATTATCATGGACAACAGTTATTTTTTTGAGAAAATTACCATAATAAAAACTAATTTTACGTTTAATAATCCATTTCGCCTCTTTCATCCCAACCCAAAACAGCACACGTTAGAGTATATTCAAAATGTTGCGCCGTGCAACACAATCATATCACTCGGTCTCAGGAGTTTTCTTAGCCAAGTTCCATTTGTTCACCGCATTGCAGTTTCGCACAACGTGCACGCGTCACCGAGGCACTGCCGGTGGACTTTCGGTTTCTGCGCGAGCGATCAAAAGGTTTTTACGCATTTTTTGGCGACCGTCCACACTTTGAAAAAACAACGCAGGCGTGCTAAGCCACGACAACACCTCGCAATGCAAGCTCGAGTTACACAATCAAAGTGAGCGACGGCGCTTGGACGGATGGATGAGAAGACGGCAGCCTTTAGCGGAGTGCACGCCCCCCCACTCTCCCCGGTGGATAAAGAACACCCCCAATGTGCCAAGGCGGCAGATTTACGCAGAAGGAAAGTGTCAACGGAACGACAGCGTCTTTCCAAAAAAAGCCATTTTTCCATTTCGGCGGCGGTGGCGAGAGGGAGAGCGATCATCGGGAGCCGTCGGAAGATGAAGCCGTCTCGGAGCGAGAGGTAGAACGAGTAAATAAAATCGTTCCGAGCAACAACAACAGCAACAAAAAAACAACAACAAGGCCCGCGAGTTAACTTTTCACATGTGACGGCGGTAAGATAGCGCTGCGCCCCGGGTGAGAGGAGGGGAGGAGGAGTAGGAGGGGGTAGAGATATGCACGGGTGCAGACCGATGATCCGTTGCCGACGGGGACCCTGACGAAAGAAAACGCGAGTGCCGATTGTCGAGGATTACTCGGCGAGGAAAAACGAGGGCTGGCTCTGCTCGAGGCGTTTCTCTCGTCCGTTCCTCGCAAGTTCCAAGTTGTAGAGGCGCGTGCATGCAAGACATCTGTTGGATAGCTTTGGGGTGGGGTGGTGCTGGTGGTGGGGGAGGAGGGTCACGGCTATCCAAAGTGCAGGGATGGGGGGTTTGTGTGTCTCTGTGTGTCATTGCAGTTGCGAGTGGGAGAGGTGAAAATGAGGAGGTCGGTGCAAACTGTCCCCGCCCCCACCCGCTCGAACCAACGTCGACCTCCCAAGTAAACATATCGATTCAAACACATTAGGACATAGGATCGGGGGCAAAAAAAAAGAGAGGGAGAGAGAGAGAAACTAAGACCGTGATGGGCTTGAGGAAAATCAATCAAACGGTTAACGATGAGACTTCGCGTCGCTGTGTGCGCACTGTGTGCGGTCTGGCTCGGCGATGGACGCAACGGGACGGGAGCGGCTTCCAGGAGAAATGTGGCGATGAATAACGCGCTCCGACAACGCAGCCGGCTCACCCAAGGACCACGTGTGAGCTTTGGCGAGGCTGTTGCAGCGGAGTGAAAGGTTTCTCGGATGCAAACTGAGTTCAAATACAATCGACGCAGCCATCCAATGCGAAATAAAAAATCATCTCGATTTGAAGCTTTCGTGACTGCAGGAATCCATACTCTTTGGTTCTATCGGTAAAGTCACGTAGGTAGAAAATAAAATAAAGCACGACGTTTCGGGCGCAACAGAAGCGTCCGTCATCAGGTGTTGCGCCCGAAACGTCGTGATTTATTTGATTTTATTCTTACGTGACTTTACCGAAAGAACCAAAGAGTAAGAATAATCTCATTTTTTTGAGCCCCTCCGTGCAGAAAACAATACCTACGGCTTATTCTCCTGGAACGTGGCTAATTGAGTCTAATTTCGGAAGCTAAGCAAGGGGTTGAACCTGGTAAGCGCTTGGCTCGGTGTGATTTCCATGCATAAAATGTATTGTAGGCTGTTGCCATGCTACCGTATGGGCAATAGTGAGTTGCACAGCACAAACCATCGCTGTGCTGTGTCCCTCCCTCCCTCTGATGTTCACGCTGCCCGCATTCACCAGGTCCGCACTGAGCAGCATGGTGAAGTATGGTTAAACAGCCCCTCCTCCAAGATTCGTATAAAAGCATGGGGTGGTTCTCATCCAGAAGAGGATTGACAAAATCTTTGACCACGGACGCAGAAAACAAAAATCCACGCGGTTGTGCTTTGACTGCCTCGCCTTCTTCAACGCACATACGGCTACAATCTTCAAATGATAATAATAATACAAACGTTTCTATAGCTTTGAGAGCACCAAAATTACAGACATCGATGCATCCTTGGATATGCCTTTCTGGCGATAAAAGGAGCAAATAATAGCGGTGTTTTCAGACAAGATTACAGCATCTCTGCATAAAACGCATGCCAATGCTGTTTTTTCCCCCCACCTCTCCCCCACCCACCCCCATGCATTTTGAACGTTGGCTGTAGACATATGGAGAAGGCATTAGTGAAGTGAAGGTGATAGATGAGAGCCTCATGCACAGAATTAGCAAGGTGGTACATATTACATAAGAAGAAGGGTTGGAGTTTGGCCTTTGATGAACCGTTAAGCATAATGAGAGTGCAAGGTTTTGCCCAGAGGCAAGCTAATGAAATAGGGATTTGAATTAGCTTCATGCCGGGTTCAGTGATCCATCCCGGTGCACTGGGCCACACATTGCACCTCATTGTCAGACGGGACACATCGTCAAGCTGGACGCTGGTGTCCGCGGAGTTCAATGCGTTTCGTATTGTGTAAGGACATTGGAAAGCTGTGTGTGTTTTATTTTACAGCTTATGCACCAAATCGTGACTAAACGAACGTAAACAAGCCACCCTATCATGATGATAATAATAATGTCGGGATGAATGCTTGCCAACTTCGTGTCAGCAATGAAGGTTGTTTGACTATTAAGTTAAAATTTAGACGATGAGACCTCTTTTACCAGTGGCAAAATATAGTAGTAGGTTTTTACCCTTTTACCCTTTTACCCTTTTAAACTGGTACAATGCTTACCCCGAGCTCTCAATACTCTGATATTGTACTGTGTTTGAGTTGTACGCCTTCTGGTGTCATCTGGTCCAACACCAATGGGGACTAGGCTCTAAAGAAAGCCGTCTCGGGTGTGGACCAATCAACTTCAAGGACAGTGCATATTATTATCATTATCAGAGTTGCTTCTTTTTGTTTGCATTTTTGACTACTTGTGTTGTGGTTATTGCAAACATGATGCCTTGTATAAAGGTGTCAGTTTTGTACCAGTTTAAAAGGGTAAAACCCTACTACTATTAAGTTAAAATTTAGGTTTAAATATGGATTATTGTTTGACTGCAGTTCACCCGCCCCATACTTGACATCTGTGATAAAGAGCTTCATAGCTCATCGGATTCCTCCGGCAGTCTAAATCAAGATCATGATTCTGTTGGTAAGTTACACTCCACCACGGGGCCCACCACGAGGGTTGCCACTTGTACCAGTTTTACCAGAGTTATCTCTTTGAGGCAGCTGAGGTAGCGGTCCTTTGAAATCTGGAAGACTTCCTGGGACATTAAAAGTCCTGGCTTTTGTCACGTGCATATTAATACGGCATATTGCATTCTTCTTGTCGTGATATGTACTTGTCATTACATGATATTCCTTCGGTGGGTAAGTCCCTCTTGGGACTTCTCTTCACTTGATACAGATATTTTGCTGTGACAGTTTCACCTGAAAACGGAAGCTTGTGTTGCCTCCGAAACGTCGTGATTTTATTGTTTTATTTTTATTAATTTAATTTCATTTTTTTACCTACGTGACTTTACCGAAAGAACTAAGAGTATGGGTAAGTCCTGTTTTTTTTTGTACCTCGGAAGCGACAAGCCTATTCACCAACGGATCCACGTGGGGCCCATGGTAACGAATCACACTTTACAACGACGGGCTTCAGAGTGCAGTGCGCTAACGACTGCACCACCACTCTCTTTCCTCCGCATTTACCGGCGCATATTTTTGTTCGGGTGGCGAATAAGCTTGCACTTGGATGCGAGGAGCGATTTAAATTAACGGTCACGGAAAGGTATATTGCTTGTCTGCAGTCGCCTTTGTGAATATTGTGGCTCCGTAGTGGGATACCGTCAGCAGGGATCAGTGTTTTCGCAGGACGACGGATTTGTATCATGTCCAGGTCAATATTTACTTTGTAAGCACGCACAAAAAAAAACCCATGCACGGAACACCAAACTAAATAATAAATAAGGTGCACTGCTGCATATATATGGATACATAATACCCGGGTACGTGCTCAGTCATGTGGAAGTACAAATGCAAAGCCCTTAAAGGTAAAATATTGGTAAAGTTTAAATTTATATAGTGAGCATGTATAGGTAATATGGTAACTAAAATGTATCAAATTACAAAACAACACAATTTGGATTTATATGGCGTCTATATGCAACCACATCTCAGCAGGCTGAACAAAACAATGGGCATTTTTTTTTATTTTATGGAGGGAAAAAGACAGTCATAGCCAGAAGAAAAAAAAGGAAACTCTTTGCGTTTGCCACTTCCTACAGAATATTCACGGTTCAAATCCAGCGATCCCCCTAATCATAACTGCGGTGTACGTACGTACGTCTGTCTGTTGAACTTATTTCGCGCTGTACGTAGCCAACCGTGCCATTTGCATCACGATGGACGTTAAAAACCCCGTGATGTCACTCACAAGAGTATGTCATTGTGTCCAGGCATTATGGTTCAAATTTGTCAATTAATAATAAAATACATTAACTATATTGGAATATACACAGCAAGGCACCGCTACCTGCTGCAAAAACTTGGCACGACCTTGCTCAAAAAGTCTTGAAACTCAGTGAGGCTTTTCTCGGTAAAACTCGCATTAATAATGGACAGCTTTTGCATTCCCCGAGTTTTCACAAACTCCGGTGTAACGTCAAAGTTGAGGATTTGCAATCTCATTACTGAAGAATTACTTTTTCTGTTAGCTGGCGGCACCTTGGGGAAGCTTTCATCTAGCAGCGGATCAACCATGGCTGTTAACATTTTTTCCAAATGAGAGGTAATGAAAAACTAGGAACCCACAAATAATATCAATGGCGAATCAAATAATTGTAAACAAAAATCTTAAAAGTGTTACAACTAACATTTTGTGATATTTTGTTTTGTCTTACGTAAACACTTTGGCAGAATGAAAATATATAACATATTCAATTTTGTTGGGCACAAATCGATAAAATATATCAACGGACATGTCACACTAGGGCTCATGAACATGTAAAGTGCGTGTACCTTCAGCTGTCCCTGGCTGTAAAGGCCTTTCCTGTGAAATAACAGTACATTGGTACACTCCGTTCTCATAAATTGCCATCAATACTAACACATTAATGCAAAACTCTGCACCTACTAAAGGACAGCTTTGCTCAAGAGTTATAAAACTGGCCGAGATTGACTGAGCCAAGGGTGGCTGTGCGCTGCATTCTAATGCATAATTGTGCGATTGACTTTGATGCTGGGAATTATACCGAGCGATAGAAAGAGACACACGTGATTCGGAGGACAAATGTGAAGCAGAATAGACACCACATTGACCACCAATAAAATTAAGCAGGCTAGAGCAGGACACATCGCTCGAAAGGGTTGATTTTGAACTTCATTCATACCGTCCTCAGGCTGCTTGCGTTGTGGCCGAAACGTCGTGAGAATTATTTTATGATGTTTTATTTTTATTACTTTATTATTTCCCTTCTACGTGACTTTACCGAAAGAACCAAGAAGATGAATCCCTGCAGTCACGAAAGCTTTAAATCGGCATTCTTAGTTCCCTACCTACCCTCTTTTGTGGACACACAACAAAAAAAGAGCCTTAATGAGCATCTGTATGTGGTGTACATCACTTCAGATGTTTCTTTAATCATCTCCAGGGACAACGCTCTGAGAAATATAAAAAAAAACAGTTTGGATTTTGGGATTGGTTTGAACTAGCGCACAAAACCTTTGCATTTAAAATGTAATTTTCTGCAAATCTCAACCACACACAAGTGACTGCCCAACTTGCTTGCTATTTCAAATGTGATTTCATACAATCCTAAATAATTGAACACAATCCAACCCTGTGGATGGTTGTCTGGTGCCGAGCTGTGCCTGGTTCAAAACGCCAAACCGTTATAATGCCACTGAAGGCACATTGCAGTGAGGCAGTCATTCAGTAACCTCGGTATTGCCATCTCTCGTGTGGCAATGTCATGCTTTAAAAAAAGTAATCAGGGATTCATACATTGTGTTAACATTTTATTGGCAGGCCAAATTTTTGTTTTTAAAATCCTTTATATGAAGTTCGCTTGCTTGCTTGCTTGCGTGCTTGCGTGCTTGTTTGCTTGCTTACGACCGTGCAAATCTTTCGGTCGTTTTTTAACCCATTTCCCGTGATCCAATCGAGCTGACATTTTGCACACAGACTCGTTGTGCGCGACAATACATTTTCGTGAAATTTTTTTCTCCAAAATTTGACACTGTTTAGGGAATTTTTTAAAAACATTTAAATACCAATTGCTTAATGCTGGCAGACAATCATCTGACCCATAGGTGGCAGCCATCTCACGCCAGAAGACGAGAGAACTCTAGCCGCCCGTTTCAAAGACCAATGTGGGCTGGGTTGTGGCCCATTGAACACGCAAATGAAAGATTTATAGTGAAAAACTTTGTTTTTACGGGTTAATTTTTTTAAATCCTTTATATTAAGTTCACTTGCTTGCTTGCTTGCGTGCTTGCGTGCTTGCTTGCTTGCTTACGACCGTGCAAATCTTTCGGTCGTTTTTAACCCACTTCCCGTGATCCAATCGAGCTGACATTTTGCACACAGACTCGTTGTGCGTGACAATACATTTTCGTGAATTTTTTTCCCCAAAATTTTACACTGTTTAGGGAATTTTTAAAAAATATTTAATTACCAATTGCTTAATGCTGGCAGACAATCATCTGACCCATAGGTGGCAGCCATCTCAAACCAGAGGACGAGAGGACTCTAGCCGCCCGTTTCAAAGACCAATGTGGGGCTGGGTTGTGGCCCATTGAACACGCAAATGAAGGATTTATAGTGAAAAACTTAGTTTTTACGGGTTAATTTTTTTAAATGTGTAAAACTCTGGGGGGGTGGGTGGGGGTGGTCGCGGCGTGCTTGCCAGTGAACTGTAGCCGTCGGTGCAGTGGTGAGCGTACAGCAAGATTCACCTGGCGACCCGAGTTCAATTCCTGGCCAGGGCTGATATCAGTCGCGAACGATATTTGATACAAACACAGACATAATTTCAACCGTGATGATGGTTACAAACTGAGTAATCATTGGAAAGATGTGATTAACCGTGCAAAAAAGATTTAACTACACTTATTTGGACCGTCTAATTTGGCAGACAACTATTACAGGTTATTGATAGACAGCCAGTTTTGTTTTACCAGGTTTAGTTTTTTCTATTTTCACGCTTTTGTTATGTAGGCTAGGCGTAGTCACAAACCGCACCTCTCCATAACAAAGGCTCAGTCTTTTGTTATGCGGTCTATTCTTAGTCTTAAGCCTCACCTTACCATATTAATAAAAAGTGTGCCGTACTTGGCCCTTCCCCTCTTCAACGATTATATATACGAAGTGGTAGCTCTTGTAATCTCTCATTTACTTGATACAGCTGTCGTGGCTGTGACTGGTTCCACCTGAAGACGGAAGCTTGTGTTGCCTCCGAAACGTCGTGATTTTTTATTATATTTTACTTTTATTAATTTTAATTTTTTACCTACGTGACTTTACCGAAAAAAACCTAAGAATATATTTGAACCAGTACGGGCTGATACAATCCCCACAAGGAGGTATTCATCCGGCAGCAGATACATTGATACATTATTACATTAAAGCTTCGCATGGACTGTAACCTGAACATTTGATTATCTTTGAAGTGCAACTTTAGTATTACCCACTAATTGAACGCTGTGTGCTTGGTTGTAGACTGTGATGTTCAACATTAAGTATTTGTACGTTTTATTACTCAATAAAGTAATTTCACAATCACAGCAGCGCGCTGTTGGTTAAAGTATGCATCTAAAACCACAGCACACCGCCGTGGGAATCACTTAGCAGCATCAAAAGTTATTTACTACCCACATCTGCCCCGTACCTCTGATTAGCATGGCTGGCTACGTACAGTGCGAAAAGAGGTCCAACATCCACAACATGATGAAAAGCGTACTGCTAATACTACTGGTGGATTAATTTTACTCTCATTTGTATCCAGCTATCCACACCTTGATATTCATTTGCTCCTGGAGAAATTTTACTCTCATTTGAATCCAGCTATCCACACTTTCATATTCATTTGCTCCTGGAGAACTTAAGCAAGTGATACATTTCGATTTAAAGCTTTCGTGACTGCAGGGATTCATCTTATTGGTTCTTTCGGTTAAGTCACGTAGAAGGGAACTAATAAAATAAAAAATAAAAATATTTTATTTTATTATTTTCATATTATTTTATAATTTTATTATGTTTTATTTTATTATTTCCCTTCTACGTGACTTTACCGAAAGAACCAAGAAGACAAGCGATACATTTTTTTTTATTGAAGACAGCTTTGACGTACCATTTATTTTGCAGCATCCACCGCAGTATTCCACGCCCAGGGATGTAATGGTTTGCACACTGGACTTGCCATCCAGAGTTTGCTAATTCGACTTGACATGCCACAGCCACAGTTGATATCATGGGCGTACATTTCTAAATCTCTCTGCCTCTGTCTAGCCGGCAGTCAAAATGTATGCACCGCATAATCGGAAGCTTTATTTAGACTGCCGGAGGAATCCGATGAGCTATGAAGCTCTTTTCTACAGATGTCCAGTAGGGGCAGGTGAGCAAGTAACATCCACAGTTAGTGGACGGGCAGGGCCGAGTGTAGTGTGTGTTGTGGCTAATTGTGGATAATTCTAAATTTGAAGCTTTCGAGTATAAAGAGTATAATAATTGTGGATACTCCTTCCTCTTTAAAGATGTGCGGCCAGTGTGGAAGAGTAGGCCAAATACTGTCTAGAGGGGTTCTCCAGAGCTGCCTCCAGTGGACGCGCACCCACCAGCAGTGAAGCGATTGAGAAATTGCAGGGCTGCACCTTTAACCGTTACCTTTTTAGCATGCACGTCCTGTAGGCTCACTTGATGCAGCTAATCCGGCTGTGACGGTCCCACCTGATGACGGAGACTTGTGTTGCCTCCGAAACGTCGTGATTTTTATTTTATTTTCATTCATTTAGATGTTTTACCTACGCGACTTTACCGAAAACACCTAAGAATATGAGTCCTGTAGGCTGTTTGCGGCCTTATTTTACAATGGCACCACGGTAGAATGTACAATGCTGCGCTTCACAGATCCAGCAGCAGAATTCCTCCAGTGGCACTTTAGTAGAAGAACATTAACCAATTTACGCAATGGTAATATGTGGCCGCAATCGTCAATATCGGGTATTTGTTTGGCTCATGAGAACAGGATCCCATGGTGAAGGCAGGCCTGCCGGATCTGCTGCTGGGAAAGCCACTTTGGTTCAGACGATGTGTGCTGTGTTATTACTCGTCTTCCTTCGCATGTCTTGATTTAATGAAATTTTTGACAGAATAATTGATTGATTGCGTGTCATTGCAGAGTCTACTGGAAATAAAAGTTAGATTAATTGTAAACAAAAACCCACCCCAGCAACGTACTGTGCAATTAAAACATTGTATAAAGGTGATATAAAAGGCATTCTATTCGCACAATAAACACAGCACCCATTTCACATAAGCTTATTTCACATTTTCCAGAGTTTGATTCTTGCACGCGAACATCAGCGGAAAACGATGTCTGGCCAGCCGTGGACCCACCCTTCCAGCAACCCACCCTGACCAAAAGCGGTAGGGTATGGCCAGAGAATCGCCCACGACCGACACAATGTCAGGAGCACTTCATTCAGCAGTGGATTGACAAAGGGCTATAATGGTTCTATTGTAATATCGTCGATTTTATATTTATGTGGGCATTTAATGAAGGTAATAAAGATATATGACTAATAAAATTGCGTGATTGCCACTGAATTTATAAATCACTTTTAGGATACAATGTGATGGACATCGTTAGAAATAATGGACATCATTTTTTATGTTAACTGCCAAGCTTTTAGTTTAATCTAAGTATAGAAATATATATGTTCAACGTAATACTACAATAATATGTTTATAGTAATATAATATACATGTGTTGGCTATTCATGAGGTGGTTTATCGAGGAAATGTAAGAATATAACACAAATTTATTTTTAGTATATTTTGAGTAAAAATTTCTGGAATTAATTGCCAACATTTCTGGATTGTCGCCTACAGCTCTTCACCCCAGATATAAATACAAGAATGATGGGGTGGGGGGGAGAGGGGGTGTGATCAGTCCCAGCTTGAACCACCCTACAAAAGTCATAAATATTTTATTAGCACACGACAGAGCTTTGCGTTCTGGCAATCAGTTCTTCATCGGTAATAACCGGCGCGTCATTGAAGGGGACACGATGTGTTAAAATGCTCCTCATTGAGAGCAGGGTCAAGTGTAGAGTGGGGAAGGTTGAATACTTTGGTCGCTGGCTTAATTAAAAAGACGATGTAATGAGTCCGGATGTTAAACCGGGGGAAAAAAAAGACGCTTCGTTAAAGACAATGAAGGGGAGGGAAAAACATTTCGTAGATTGTTTATTACAAAGAGCGAGGAGATAAAAATAAAAGTATGTCTAAAGACAGATCCACAGAGCGATGAAGCGTTTCGGTTCAGATATTTGTTGCCCGGGTTTTTCAGCATGGCACAGAATAGCGAATGATTTAGTGGAACGGCCGAAGGTTTATTCACTGCATCGCAACGTACCTGGCTGGACATGAATAACCAGCAAGCGCCGGACAACTTACAGTTGAATTTCGATTTAAAGCTTTCGTGACTGCAGGGATTCATCTTCTTGGTTCTTTCGGTAAAGTCACGTAGAAGGGAAGTAATAAAATAATAAAAATAAATAAATAATAAAATAATTCTCACGACGTTTCGGCCACAAGGCAAGCAGCCGTCATAGACGCTGTCTCCCCGACAGACCTGGTTTTCACCTGAGGACGGCTGCTTGCGTTGTGGCTGAAACGTCGTGAGAATTATTTTATTATGTTTTATTTTTATTATTTTATTACTTCCCTTCTACGTGACTTTACCGAAAGAACCAAGAAAACTTAAAGTTGCTTGGTAATAATATCTCGGAACAACATTGTGGAATGCACCACTTGCGTCCGGGAAAATGGGCAAGGTTGATTTTGTATGCGGAGATTTTATGGTTGTCAAGGAAACCAAAGGGATGGTGGTGGTGCTGGGGGGGATTTTGGAGCAATGCAGTTTGGAGGTGGCACGACAGAGCAGCTTAAGGGTGAAAGTCAGTGTCGGATGAAGCGAGTGCGGAGCCTGTAGCATATGTTATAAAGGGGCCCTAAATAAAAAAACACGTAAATATTAAAACCCAAATTTTTTAACTTGCATAGTAAAGTAATAGTATTTTTTCATTTTATATACAGTCATATAATACGACAAATCGCTAACCTTAAATACCCAGTCGTTCCTAAAAGTTGAAGGCAGTAAAGTACTATAGTAATAGAGCAAGTGCAGAATCACTGAACCGGAATTGATAGCTTGAAATAATTTAGCGCGGGGCCCTTGAAAGTGCGGGGCCAGTAGCACACGTAGGCTACTTTTGCTACTATGATCATCCGGCACTGGTGAAAGTGTGTTGATAAAAAAAAACAAGAGTTGCCCACACCTGAAAACACGTAGCGAAACTTGACGTTCTACCCGAACATCTCCCACACGTAACCGATTGGAGGCAATTCCAAACGCGAGCAGGTATACAAGGACATCGGGGTAAAGAGCAAGCCAGCTCAGACACGTGCCGGCTAAAGCAGGGGTGGGGGGTGGGGGACATTTTCCTTACCGAGTGACGGACAAGGACTTTGAAATATCTGCAGTGGGCCACACTAGACGCGCACACGTGCCTCGGGCACTCTCGTCATCGCAAGGGGGGGGGCTTTCGCGAATGCTAACTGCCTGCGCTCAGAATGAAACTCACATCTGCAGGTAAAAAAATTAACCCGTAAAAACAAAGTTTTTCACTATAAATCCTTTATATGCGTGGCTGCTAGAGTCCTCTCGTCATCTGGCTTGAGATGGCTGCCACCTATGGGTCAGATGATTGCCTGCCACCATTAAGCAATTGGTAATTAAATATATAAAAAATTCCTAAAAAGTGTAACATTTTGCAATTTTTTTTTCTCACGAAAATACATTGTCAGGCACAACGAGTCTGTGTGCAAAATGTCAGCTCGATTGGATCACGGAAAGTGGGTTAAAAAACGACCGAATGATTTGCACGGTCGTAAGCGCGCAAGCAAGCAAGCAAGTGAACTTAATATAAAGGATTTAAAAATATTCCCCTCTCGTGAGCACCGATGAGTGCGGTCGTGATGCTTGCCGCGATGGACAATCACAGCCGCGGCTCGTTTCAAAAGTGGAAGGGCCTCGTGTTTGCCACAGGCTGTATGAAACGGAGTCATAGGCTTCTGCTGCTGCACCTGACCCGTGAGCTATAGCTTGCCCACTCCAACGCTAAAGGCTCCCACTCCCCCCCCCCCCACCTCCATTGGATACGCTGTGGACTGTGGAGTCAGCATGACTTTTTTTTTTACACACCAGTTAATACAGCTTCCCATCCATCGCATAATTCTAAATCGATCGTACAGACAGCGCCGTAAAACAGCCCATTAGATGTTAAAGATAGTACAATGACATTTTTTTTTCCCCCCGACATAGTTGGTGGTGACTTTAGCGGAACAGTATACATTTGAATTGGCTTTTTATGTAAATATTAAACGTACAACGTTTATGAAAGAGGGATTACGCCGTCAATGCTAATTGCAAAAGGGGAGCGCTAATGCAGTGCACAGCTGCATGCAATTCTAGTTAAATATTAACAAGCTAATTAAAAGACTCTGACATAAGTGCATGCAAGGTGACCTACAGCCAGCATCATTAGAGGCGAGCCATCATGTCAGTGATTTCTGGACATTGCTGAGTTTGGGGGGAAGGGGGGGGCATCCAAATCCCGTTGTTAATGAGGTGCATAGCCAAAACCTTAGATCCTGGCTCTGACTTTCTGGCTTTAGAGGTGTCTTGGTTAATGCCTTGGGCCCACTGCAGATGCTAGAAGTGGTTTATTTATTGTGGGGGAAAGGTTGTCCGAGAGTGCCAACAGCATCGCGATTTTCTTATAAAGGCTCTGTGTGTGTGTGTGTTTGCAGCTTGCCAACTGGCAAACAGCAACGTGTCAGTCTCCTTTGCAAGCTGCCCCCTGTGTGTGTGCACAGCGTTTGATCTGCCGGTTCAGCGTTTGCTAATTGAGAAGTATTCGTGAGATGTATCCACGGTGGCCTCGCCGATGGGTTAAACACCAGGTCGTATTGGAGAGACAACAGTTGTCGGTAATAATTGTTCGTGGGATAAATATGTAGCCGAAAACGCAACTCTTTTCGAAATCATCTTAGGAATGCTGATACAATACAATATTTTAAAGATACATTTATAACACATTTGTTTCAGTTTTTTTACATCACAGGATCGTGACAATTATAAAATTAACTGATTTTTTTATACAAATATCTGGATTGATTGTGCAATGGATTTTTAGTTGCATTTTATTTTGTAAAGCACCCTGGTATGGGCTGCATGTTTACCGTTAAACTAAAATAAAATTATAGTAGTAGGTTTTTACCCTTTAAACTGGTACAAAACTGACACATTTATACAAGGCATCATGTTTGCAATAACCACAACACAAGTAGTCATTATCAGAGTTGCTTCTTTTTGTTTGCATTTTTGACTACTTGTGTTGTGGTTATTGCAAACATGATGCCTTGTATAAAGGTGTCAGTTTTGTACCAGTTTAAAGGGTAAAAACCTACTACTATATTTTGCCACTGGTAAAAGAGGTGTCATAGTGTAAAATAAAATTGTATCACATTTTTTCATGTCAGCCAGTGACTGTAAAAACTAACAGGGATATGTCATATTGTAAATCACACTTTCCTTGAAGGCATGTTACCACCCAATAAACAATGCAACTTTAATTTTACACATTGCAAAGTTATCTGTGATTACTTTTTATCACGTTTATTATGCTTCTCTGCTATGTAAATAATTTCATGAAAAAATGCTCATGACGGTAATGCGATGACTGACACACAAATAATCAGTACGATTCTTAATAACTTATTAAATTCTCAATTAATCACCGCCCACGTGCGCTTAATCCAGTTTTTTCATTGCAACTTGTTTTTTTAGGCAGTGCTGATATAAAATTGAGCTGCAGTACAATTAACGTATTGTGAAGGTGACACTTTGTTGGTACCCATCATTGCCAACCACACGGTTTCATTCACTGAATTGATCCAGTTTGAATCTTGGTCCATTGGCCCAGACCACCTTAGATGGCAAGACTTCAAGTTCAAGTTCTTTTTATTAGGTATAGCCCTGTGAGCCATTCGGCTCTTGAATCGGGTGCAACCGCAACAAACAAAAAACCAAAACATGAATAAAAAACATCTTAAAGTGAATATGTGACTAAGTGCAAACAGAAAATCCAAGAAAAGACAGAAAAATATTGCAGAAAAAACACCGTACACCAACGCTGTGTGCAAAAATCCCAGTGGGATGCAAGTCAAACAACAACAACTTGAATTGTACCAACAACTTAAAATCTCCCATGAAAGTAAACCACGCAATAACCTTATGTAATACGTATGCTAACACATAGCACGCTTGGTTTAACATTATGGATCATAATACACTTCCGTAAAACGAATTTGGTATCATTAAATATTTTCCACCATCTGTGCTACCGAATTCTGCTCTGGACCATGACCTATCTGAGGTGGTGAATAAGGTGAACTTAACATGTAATCATGAACATGAATGTTGAAGCATTTCTTTGGCATACTCCTTGCTGTCTTACAATATAACGATGATATGTAAAATTACAGCATAAATGTAAATTGCAAATGTTGTCCAAAGTCAATGGTCAGTATCAAGTCATTGAGAATATACGAAATGCAAAGTATAATAAGCACAGCGCAAAAATAACGAGTCCTGATAAAACACGATGATTACAATTACAGTTTAAAGGATTTGATTCCTTGAAATAAGCAAGAAACAAAATTTTACAATCACTTAATAATTATTCCAATTCACTGGCCATATAATTTAAGAATACAATGTGGCCCTTATGTAAAATGTGCATTGCCTTTGTGTGATAAAAATAAAAACAACAAAACACGTCTTAGACCTTGGCGGACAACAGTGCTTTAATTTCAAAGGACACAAAATAAGTAAAAAAAAGTATTTTATATACTTAACATTTTGATGAAAAATATCTTCCCGGATACAACATCAAGCAGACCAGCTGCTCAATATGTATGCTAATATCACCGCCTTTTGATATAAATCACTGGTGCATGTTTATACATTCTCACTTTTCTTTATTGCCATATTAATTGCATCCTGTCAAATAATTTAAAAATTAATATGCCTGTTAACAGCATATTAAAACAAAATAGCGATTGCAAATTAAAGCCATAAAAGTGATGAATGGACATATTATCTGCTGTCAAAGAGCTATTAGAAGTTCGGATGACTCTATCTACACAGCAAGCTAAGCCAACACAATACTCACTGTCCAAGAACACACTATAACAATTGATGTGGTCAGGCGTGCCCGAACACTCTATATATGTTTTTGGTTCTTTCGGTCTTTCCGACAGACCTGTTCCTCACCTGAGGACGGCTGCTTGCGTTGTGGCCGAAACGTCGTGAGAATTATTTTATTATGTTCTATTTTTATTTTATTATTTCCCTTCTACGTGACTTTACCGAAAGAACCAAGAAGATTAATTCCTGCAGTCACGAAAGCTTTAAATCGAAACATCTCCTACAATGTCTGGCCAGTGTGCAAGAGAAGGCCAAAAACAACTCCTCTACAGGGGATTCTCGAGTAATCCTGCTAATGGAGATTATTTCACCAGCAGTGCCGTAGACAAACAATTGCAGGTCTGCACCTTTGCCATTATACATCACGTGGACAGGTAGCTTGTCTCTGTGTTCCAGGTTGCCCAACCATGTCAAAATCGAGCGCGTAGTTATGGCACCCCGAGTGAGGAGGTCACGGTGACATCACTTCCATAAGATTTAATGCAGTGATTCCACTAGAGTGCTATAATGTGATTTTAAAGTACATTTCTTCTCATTTACTGAAGTTTAAAACTCACGTCAGACAGCCGGAGTCTAAGTGTGCAGCTTGAAGGTATGAGCTATTTGTTATTTTGTTAGTTAGTGCCTCAATTAAATTATTGCTCCAGCCGAGTCTCCTTAAAATATTGCAGCATAACAGATTCTGTTAAATTTGCATGTTTGTGATTGCTCTGGCAGGCAGGTGTGGTTGATTCCAAAACAGAGGCTTACGTGAAATATTTACCAAGGGTAAATTTCGTTTTAAAGCTTTCGTGACTGCAGGGATTTATCTTCTTGGTTCTTTCGGTAAAGTCACATAGAAGAGAAAAAAACATAATAAAATAAATATTTATTATGTTTTATTTTTAAACATAATAAAATACAATTTTATTATAATTTTATTATGTTTTATTTTTATTATACAATTTTATTCTGTTTTATTTTTATTCTTTTATTATTTCCCTTTTACGTGACATTACCGAAAGAACCAAGAATACCAAGGGTAAATTAAACTCTGGTGAATTAACGTTCACTCTCTCGTGATCTGAACTTGCAAATCTGCACTTGGGCGTTCATTTGCTAGCAGAGTCGAGAATGTTCCTGTGATTGCCACGTGGGAATTTCATGCAATGTTTTGATCTTTTTTCTTCTTCTTCATATTGTGCAAGGACCCCTTACAATCCCAAGCCTGCACTGGATATAATATAACAATATACACAGTATTATTGGTTCTGTCGATAAAGTCACGTAGAAGGGAAAAAATAAAATTATAAAAATATAAAACAATACAAATTCTCAAGACGTTTCGACTGCAACACAAGCAATCATCATCAAGTGTGGATTTCACACGTGACTTTACCGAAAGAACCAAGAATATGAATTCCTGCAGTCACGAAAGCTTTAAATCAAAATATACACAGTGTACACTTCATGTTAATTTAATTGACAATGCACAGTATGTTTGTTATGCTCCAATGAGCTGCGCACTAACACTCGAACAATTGATTATCTATGTACGGCGCGAAATATTTCAACGTACATACATACAAGGGAAGGTCGCTCCTTCTCTGCTGCTCCCCCCTTCACGTGGAACTCCCTCCCCCAAGTCGTCTGTGCTGTCAACTCCGTCGCCCCTGTTCAGGTGAAGGCCAGAGGTCGCAACCGGGTACCCCCCGATACCCGTACCCTACCCGATACCCGGCTACTCGTACTCGGCCGGGTACGGGTACCCGTTTGCGACCCCGGTGCGGCCGGGTACGGGTACGGGTAGCCGCATGTGACTCACGCCAAACAATGAGTGAGAAGGCCGTGAGTCACTGGTGAGTAACCGTTTGTCACTCATTTCCCAACGTCTTGTCTCTTCTCACAATTCAAGTTCCTAGAATCAACCCACCCACGCCTGCAACATGGCTTCACCCCAGAGGTCGCAATCGGGTACCCGATACCCGTACCCTACCCGTACCCGGCCGGGTACGGGTACCCGTTTGCGACCCTGGTGCGGCCGGGTACGGGTAGGCCGTGAGTCACTGGTGAGTAACCGTTTGTCACTCATTTCCCAACGTCTTGTCTCACAATTCAAGTTCCTAGAATCAACCCACCCGCGCCTGTAACATGGCTTCATCCCAGAGGTCGCAATCAAGTACCCGATACCCGTACCCTACCCGTACCCGGCTGGGTACGGGTAGAGTACGGGTACGGCCGGGTACGGGTACGGGTACGCGTTTGCGACCCTGGTGCGGCTGGGTACGGGTACGGGTAAGGAATCAAAACCCGTTTGCGACCTCTGGTGAAGGCTCAAGACATTTCTGTTCTCATCTGTCTATGATTGCCTTCTCAGATGCCTCATATATATATCTCTGTTTTCTTAGTGATGCCTTGTGACGCACATACCCTGCATTTTGTACGGCGTCTTGAGATGCAGCTGAGTTTACACGTGTACATCTGCAGCCCTGTTGGCAATCCACTGCTGGATGAGGGCCTCCGTATGCTGTGCGGGGGGTCATGGTGGTTATTTGACCGTACTTCGTAATTTTGGTCAGTGCAGATTGGTGAAAGTGCATAGATGTGTGAGCATACAAGTACAGTATAACAAATGATATTGCTGAAATGCCATGTGCTGCTCACCACGTAGCCTCACAGCCGATGAAAATCTCTTTGTGCATATCAGGCGCCCATCAAAATACAACCCAGGCTCAGTTTTTCTCAGCTTCGAAGATATAAAGGCATGGTTATACATTTAGGATAATATTCTCATAGCCTGCGGCTGCATTTTTACACTATAAATAAGAATTGTAAATGTTATGGTATTTGCTAAATAAAAAACGTCACAACTACAATCTGCAATGCATGACTAAACACAATTCAGTGTACTACACGTACAATAGAGGGTGTAAGTGTTGATTTATTGTTTTAATCATGTACAATAGAGGATTTTAGTGTTGATGTATAACCTTAGCAGTTCATATGCAGTTCAATACAAGTGTACATATTCACCCCTGACCAATTAACTTCCCACACAGCAGTATTCGTGCAGGGTGTAAACTCACATTTCTCTAGACGTTCACAAATCAGACCTTTTCACGTGCACTAATCTCGCGCACTTTTTTGCCCCACGTTTAAAGCGGTGTGCGAGTTTTTTAATATTTTAATCCGGCAAATACATTTTTTTGTTTGGTGCCCAGTGGTGTAACTGCCATTCCATGAAGATGTCAACGCATCCGAACGTTTCACTTCTTCGCCTGTTCTTCCTTCCGTCAACGGCTTGTCGGATATGCGACATCGTGGCGTGCTGTGCAATCCCGCTGATATTGTCAACGGCCGCAATTGAGTCATTCAAAGCCATTCGACGTTGGGGGCTGCTGCGTGAGCTAAGGTGGGATTCAACGGGGGGGGTATCTTCCTCCGCTCCCCGTCAGCCTCAGCGGTTTGCTGCTGTCTGCCCGTGGGATGAAAGCTGCAGCGGCACTCGGCAGCAGTGGGATTGCAGCCGCGATGGGGCCAAATTGGCTGATATTGATTGAGCAGATAACATATGCCTTGCTTGTCAAGTTTCCTTGGGGGCATGAATAAAGCAACAGATTGTGCGTATTGCCGGTGAAAATATAAAACATATAGGCCATGAAACAAGGGGGGTTTCGTTTGTCTCGAAAACCAAATTATTGTGCAAAGATTCACGCTGATAATGTGGTCGGATATATACCACGCGGTTATGGTCAAGGGCACATTTTCGTCAGACGTTTAACTCTCGCGTGTGTGAATAAAAAAAAAGTCGGAAAATGTTTGGTACAGTATGATTTTCAGGCGTCAACGGAAACCTCGCAAATGTGTTGAATTTTTTTCCCCATAATTTGATCGGAGTCTAATAAATCACAGCAGTCCACGACAGTGGACAAGCCTACTGAGAGGTTTAAGATCATTTTAAAATGTATAATTTTAATTGAGCATTTAACTTCAACTAAATTGGTTAATTGTTTTATATATATATAAATGACACTTCTTTGTTAATCCACTGTGGAGTGAAGGCTACTTCCCTACATTGTGTTGGTCATGGGGGTGTGTTGACCTTACTTACTGAAGGAAAGGTTCCCAATACCAATGTCAGCCGTGGCCAGGAATTCAATTCAGGTCACCAGGTTCAGAACGCAGTGCGTTCACCACTGCACCACTGTTCCATCCTAATTACATACTCAGCTTAATGTACTGGTAAAATAAAAAAAATGTGTTTTCGAAAGCATTAAATAATTCCGGCACAATTCCCCCGATGAAGGCGTTTGTAATTAACCAGCTAAACGTCACGATACTCAAATAGTAAATTGTGTGGGTTTACACTCCAACACACCGGTGTACTGCAGCAGCAACTAATTGGCACGTTTGATTGACGTGTCAAACCTTACTGATTAGCTGTGTCGGGTGGTGGCGAGTTAAAGACACATTTATATTTATGCAGTCTAACCCAAAATAACTTTTATTATGATTAATATTGCTCGCTAAGGCATACGTGCTAATTTGAAATAATGATTGTATCTTTGATTAAATACACGGAGCAAGAAAACAGGTGAAAAAATGAGAAGACAAGAAAATATATACGCGTATTTAAATGTAGATTTTCAGTGGATTGTTTTAAATGTAGCTGACAACAAGGTAGAGAGATTATCTTTCTAAACAGGTGGTGCACACGATGAAAGCTATACTCGTCTTGTATTGTGGAAAGAAGACTTTGTGAAAATACCTGCTGTTGTGTATTAGTTTTACTTCGGCGATTACTCTGTTGGAAAACATTTGTGTGTTTTTTAAGCAGGTCTCTCTTTCTCTCTTGAAAAATCGAGTTTTGGTCTCGATGGGATCTCACTTGGTTATGAAAAACTCCAACACATTCATCAACAACATTGCCTTAAAATGAAAATTTTTACGAAAAAATAAATATAGGACATATACCTTGAAAAAGGCCTATTTCATGAAACTTCATTTTAAGGCAGTATTGTTGACAAATGTGTTGGGTTTTTTTTATAACCAGTTAAGAGCCCACTGAGACAAAAAAATATATTTTTCAAGGGAGACCTGGTTAAAGAGCAGACATATGGTGAGTTTTACAATGCCGGAGAAGTCATCACTGATGTACTAAATAAAAAGGCAAGTAGCTCTACGAAGTAATCTTTCGACAATACCAGACGAGCAAAACCGTTCATTATTGAGCAAAACAATAAAAGAAACCCTCAATTTTTTAAAAAAGAAATATGTAAAATACAGGGTGCTAGAAAGGAATTGTCTGTCATTAAAGATGTATAATTAGACAGCAGGGTTAACTGCACGGGGGGAAAGGGGGGGGGGGCACAGAGGTTTACACACTGCACTTTGCATCTGGTCGAATGAGTTAAACTTACAGCCACGGCTAACATCAGTGGCGAGTGACATCTGAATCAGTGCTGGGTCCCATCTCTTCTCTTTCACTCGCTCACACCGACCAGTACGGGGAACTATCGGCGAACAATCCCAGTGACCGACACGGAATGTGGAGAGTCCCTTTCAAACCGATGGTGGATTGACAATCGGCGGTAAGTTACATTGTGGTTTGTAATTGCACGGCTGGAACGTTGGCGAGATATCCCTTGTTCGGTTTTCGTTTCTAAAATCGAACATCTTGGAGTCAACTTCAAGAGCACCACGATGAAGCATTCTAAAGAATCGCACCTTTAGGTGTTGGCGAACACCCGGCCTCTGAAATGTTGCTATCACCTTGGTGGACACGTGGAGGTTTAGAGGGACGAGACGCGTGTGGTATACTTTTCATGCCACCAATGGTGTGTGCATATTCACCGATCTAGTTTAACACGTAGTAAGCTTTTCGCGATCAATGTCATCCATAAAAGAGGTTTTTTGGGTTTGGTCGCGTGAATATATAAATGTGTCGTTAAAACCCGCCACCATCCGACACAGCCAACTAGTAAGGGTTGTCACGTAAACAGAAAGTGGCCAATTCGTCACTAGTACAGCACTAGTGTGTAGTGTAGTGTATAGTGTAGTGCATAGTGTAGTGTATAGTAGTGCATAGTGTAGTGTATAGTAGTGTATAGTGTAGTGTATAGTGTAGAGTAATAGTACAGCACTAGTGTGTAGTGTAGTGTATAGTAGTGTATAGTGTAGTGTATAGTAGTGTATAGTGTAGTGTATAGTGTAGAGTACTAGTACAGCACTAGTGTGTAGTGTATAGTGTAGTGCATAGTAGTGTATTGTGTAGTATACTAGTACAGCACGCCGGTGTGTTGGAGACCCAAGCCACAACATTCACATTCTGAGTACGACATTTCGCCAGTAATTACAACTAGCTTCATCAGGCGACAGACAGATTTGTGGAGAAGTCCACCTGTTTCGTTCCTTTTATAGAGGCGTAGATGTGGTGACCACGTTATTAAACCCCCCCCCCCCCCCACACTTTGCGCAAGAGCGAACGAAACAGGAGGGCTTCTCCATAAATCTGGCTGTCGCCTGATGAAGCTAGTTGTTATTACTGGCGAAACGTCGTACTCAGATTGCAAATGTTGTGGCTTGGCTCTCCAACACACCGGTGTGGCTGTACTAGTGACGAATTGGCCACGTTCTGTTTACGTGACACACCTTACTAGTTGGTTATGTCGGCTGGTGGCGGGTTTTAACGACACATTTAAATTTCGATTTAAAGCTTTCGTGACTGCAGGGATTCATCTTCTTGGTTCTTTCGGTAAAGTCACGTAGAAGGGAAGTAATAAAATAGTAAAAATAAAACATAATAAAATAATTCTCACGACGTTTCGGCCACAACGCAAGCAGCCGTCCTCAAGTGAAGAATTTGCAAATTCTTTTGTAAAGGCGCCCTTCCCCCCTTCCAACCCAGCTTAAATATATGCTCCAAGCGTGGTGGTGTTTCATTTAGACGCTGTCTCCCCGACAGACCTGGTCTTCACCTGAGGACGGCTGCTTGCGTTGTGGCCGAAACGTCGTGAGAATTATTTTATTATGTTTTATTTTTATTATTTATTACTTCCCTTCTACGTGACTTTACCCAAAGAACCAAGAAGACACATTTATATATTTATGTGATTCACCAATCTAGTTGAACACGTAGGCATTAGCGACCAATATTATCCATAAGAGGGTTATTTTTTTCTCTCGGTTAGATCGCAGGAATATAAATGTGTCGTTAAACCCACCACCACCCGACAAAGCCAATCAGTAGGCCCCACCCCTTTTCTGTGTAAGCTCCGCCCCTTCCCCCCAGACACAGGGGTTGGGGGGCTGGTTTGGATGGTGGGTGGGGATTGTGGAAGGGGGAGAGGGAGAGTTGGCTCGAGGTGGCTTCACTAATGACCAAAACCCCTCTTAGCACACGATAATCATAAATTGGAACATATGTCGTGATTTTTTTTTTTACAGAATATATTTAATTTCACATCGGAATTTTAAGGACACGTATATGTCTGCATATACAGTTTAGAAATCTACATGGAGTATCAATATTTGATTTATAGAAGTAATATATCACCATCTAAGATGGTACCTGCTCGAATATTTTCTACATACACGAAAAAAAGGCATTTCAAGAGTAAATAAAACTATTTTTTTTCAATCCGTTATCCGGAACACTGATTCACACGTCATTTCTTGTGTTGTTGTTGCAGCTAATTAGGTTTAAACGCACCCATTCCATGAGCTCACGTTTGGATAATGTTGAGTGTTTTGATTGCTGACTGCACACAGCATTTCCAGTGACAAGCACCTGCTTACAAAACACAATTAATTACTCGACCTCTGGAGGGTTTTTTTTTCTTTCCGAAACGCTACCAAGTTGGTGAGCCGCTGCCAATGCCGGCTGACAGGTCATGCAAATTTTTGAGGGGCATTCTTTTTTTGTTTGTCTCCCATGGAGTTAATTACAGCAAAGAGGAGAGGTCTTCTTCTCTCTTTCCTTCTGCTCAAATGTTTTTTTAATTGCCGACTTACATTCCCCAAAGCCTGCCACATTCCACTCTGTTGATTTACACGCACGGACAAAAATGGGGTCACTTCTTTATTATTGAGGGCACCCTCCCCCCACCCGTTCCACCCACAATTCATTTGCTCAAAAGGCAGCAATGTGTCCCTCCCCCCGGGGGCTTCTTAACTTGTTGATCACCCACATTCCGGTGCTTTGTTTGCTCGAGCAAAACCTGAAATGTGATAATTGAAATTATATTCTTGGGTTTTTTCGGTAAAGTCACGTAGGTAAAAAAATAAAATTAATAAAAGTTAAATAAAATAAAAATCACGACGTTTCGGAGGCAACACAAGCTTCCATCTTCAGGATGGAACTGTCACCGTTACTTAATACAGCAATCGTGCTGTGACTGTTCCACCTGAAGACGGAAGCTTGTGTTGCCTCCGAAACGTCGTGATTTTTATTTTATTTTACTTTTATTAATTTAAATTTTAAATTTTTACCTACTTGACTTTACCGAAAAAACCCAAGAATATGAATCCTTGCAGTCACGAAAGCTTCAAATCTAGAAGTGATAAGTGAAAATAAACCCATGGACGGTGCATATTGGAATTGAATGTTGGATGCGGTGAAAATGCACTCGCCGGTCATAGCATCAACTCAGCTCGAACATAAGCTGGTGAAGATCTATACTTTCACGCATTATGGTTCACGGCAGAGTTAACGTTACATAATGGGAATAAGGTGTCGTTTTTTGCCACAGTTTCATTTGTATCACAATCATATCACCAGGAAGAACAACGTTTCATATTTCGATTTAAAGCTTTCGTGACTGCAGGGATCATCTTCTTGGTTCTTTCGGTAAAGTCACGTAAAATGGAAATAATAAAATAATAAAATAAAACATTATAAAATAATTCTCACCACGTTTCGGCCACAACGCAAGCAGCCGTCCTCAAGTGAAGACCAGGTCTGTCGGGGAGACAGCGTCTTCACCTGAGAACGGCTGCTTGCGTTGTGGCCGAAACGTCGTGAGAAATATTGTATTATGTTTTATTTTATTATTTCCATTCTACATGACTTTACCGAAAGAACCAAGAAAACATTTCAGATTAGCTGGTTAATAATTGAGGTCCAACATTGGTCATATTGAGCCCTTTGTTAATCCCCTAACGGATGATGACCTCTCCATGTCATGTAAGTCATGGGGGTGTTTGACCATACTTCACCATGCTGGTCATTGTGGGTTGGGAAAGAGAGGGATCGAAGTCCGATTCAGATAATCTCACCAGTGATACAGCCAGGGCATTATCCAGAACGAAACTCGCGTCGTTTGTTACATAATAATTTAGTAGATTTAACTTGGCACTCATCACAAAGGCACTATGTTTCACAGACAAAGTCCGCATTCATTTCACAATAGAGGGCGATTTTGCTATGTATAATTCCAATAGAGCGGTTGGCAGATCATTTTCCGAATTTGACAAATTTGGACCACGACTCATTTAAAATTACATCGGGGGATTTTTAACATCGACTATGAATCAGACGACACATGTTATGGTTAATACACCTGCAATAATAACCAGGGCAGCCTGCCGGATTCGAATCACAAACATCCACAACAAACGGTGAATGCGCTACCTCTGGGCAACATCATCACTGTGCCACCGGTGCCCCCCCCAAATCTTCACGACTAACCTCATATGAAACGCTTTTTTTAACAGGGCACAACGTACTGGTTATGTTTTAGTCAACGCACTGCAATGCAATCTTCCATGAGATAATGATTTACATTAAAATTACGTACACGCGTGAAACCCACGTTCATGCACACATGCACATTTGAGGATGCCTACATATGTGGGCATCCTCAAAAACAAGGGCTACTGTGGTTTTAATTTACATCACACCACATTCTCATTTGATGTCGAATATGTCTAATCATTGCACATGTTGAGATTACATTTGAAGCCACTTATGTCCAAAATCAACATTCATCAGGTCACGAGACGAATTCCTCTACTGGTCCACTTAAATTGAGCTTGAAATGTTTTTTTTTGACGATCAGAACCAAAACACATCATCAAGGTGCACAGGCTCAACAAAAGAAGCGTTTCGGAATAACCGGTGGCTATTGGGAAACTTCACTCGGAGCCCTTGAAGGTTGAGAACGGCGTGTGAATTTCAGAGCGGCGATGATTGCTCTAATCACAAGCGTAATCCTTGGGTTAATCTCGGCAAAACAGGCTTAGAAGGAGCTCCATATGCCTGGCCTAAACGGAGAGAGAGAAAAAAAAAACCCAGATACAACCAAGTCCCTCCGGTAAGTGCCGCTGTGCTCATTTTCGTCGAGGGAAGGTCCGCTGTGTTCCAATTTCCCCAGACTTGATACTACCGGCATAATCTCTCTCAGCCAGCACTCCCAGAGGACTCTTGTTTGTTACAGGGAAGGGCGGGGGTGGGGGAAAGCCACTTTCAAAAGCTCACAGCAGTCTGGTGCTAACACTGCCATATAACATAGGCTGCTGTGCTGTGCTTTAATGATGTCGTGTTGATATTACCTCCGTAATCCCCGGGCTGGAAGCAGCCGCGGCTGTAATTGCCTTACTTGCTGCATGTGCACTTCCTTGGGCCCCTGTAACATGCCGGCATTGTGAATGCGAAATTGCCTTAACCCTTTGCAACTACGCTTCCTCGAATGTCTCGGAGGGAAAATGTGGTCGCAGGATGGATGGAGTTGAGTGCGCATTGCCGAAGCTGCTTCTTAACCTCGGCACCACGCCATCTCCACTGCTTGCCGCACGTAATTGTGATTCACAAACTACTTCGTCATTTCCTCGGTATAAAATTGTCCAGAGGCGAGGTGTGGCAACGTGAGTTCATCTTTTTGCAGGAGAGAAAAATAGAGACATTTTCCCCAATCTATTTCTCAAACTCCTCCAAAGCGTTTGCCGATGCATCTGTTATGAAAATACACACGTGGATGGCCAGTGTTCAGTCACAATTTAGTTTCTCTGGTGAGGGAAAACTTGGAGATTCTGCGATGATTCATGGTATTTTTACATTTTCATCTACGTGGGAACCTCGTTAATTAAAATGCCCACATGCCACTCTTGATTGGATTAACAGTAAACATTTAGGATTTTGACAATTGACTTCACCCAAGTTGTCCTAAACCATCAATGTTCATTTTAATGATCTAAATACAACAATAGCACAGCTACACTGCAAGCCCATGTTATATATTGGGCAAACGTGACCAGAACCATGCTAAACTTAATTTCCTGCCCTGACAGCATTTTGTTTTAAACAAGGCAGCCTCACGGAAAAAATGAAAAAAATCACATCCTCTTGTCCACTTGCATGCATCTCCAAACAAGTCTACTGTGGGGGTGACGATGCAGTTTGTAATAACCACCATCTGAAGCCTGTCAGATTTTCTTCCTGGTATTTTGACAAACCAGAGATACAGAAGCCGAAATATACACGTTTCACCCCTCCAACAACATCGTAGACACTTTTGGAATTGTAATACTCTGACGCAATTCAAACTTTGCACTTACAAGCACACTCTAATTTATTCCCGGACATAGCTCTTTTGAATGCTTTGCAAATAGAGTACAAAACATTATTATGCTGATTTCTATTTCCATGAAAATAACTTTTAAGGCATCTCTACACTTGCAAAGGTTGCGTGCACCACTCAAACGATGACACGTTGAAATTGTCTGGATAAAAAAACAACCCTTTTACAACATTCCCTGAACCTTCAGTATTCACACTCAGCCTCTCTTAAAAAACATTATGGATTAGAGTGTAAGACTGCGATGTCCTAGACCACAAGTACTTATCAAAACAAAGGCTCACCTACAAATTCAACGATGTTGGTTTTTCAAGTTGTCGGGCTTTTTCTTCTCCCCCCAGAACGCTTCGTAGAATCTCGCTCAATTGAAGGCATGTAAGTATGCATGTTGAACTTCTGTTGCACGGTACATAACCAACCGTCCTAAAAATTGGAGGTGCCGGGGAAGGACAACACACTAAACACAAAAAGCTGTTCCAAAGAAATTAGTTTTCAACCTAGATTTTAATTGCATAGCTCTAGTGGCTTCCTAATATCGGAAAGAAGAACTTTCCAGACGGCCGGAGAAGCGCACCTGAAAGCGCACGACACAGTGACCGTCTTTGCTAGACGGCCAGCCGTTTTCCCCTGGCCTCTTAGCGTTCTATGACCTTTGAACCTTCTAACGTGGCGACGAGAAAGAGTGTGGAATAATGGGCTCTGTGTTTATACTTCGAAGAGGTGTTTCTGCACAATGCTTTGAGACCAAATAAATATAACTCTGCACGCAGCACAAATGAAGGCTGTGTGCATGGTGCACAGGACAACATTAGCCGTGTTGATCTTGAGGAACGCAAAGTCATATTTTGCCCAACTCATTCACAACGGTACCCACACTTTACCCCATCACACGCAAACTCCCGATTGACCGTTGTGTACCCATTTGTACTTATCGATGGACAAATTCGGGGGTGGAGGGGGGGGTATTTAAGAAACTTGGCCAATATTTTAACTGCCACGCCAGGAGATCGATCGGGCGACCTCTGGATTGCAATTCCAGCGCGCTAACCATTATACCACGGAAACATCCCTCTACCTACGCTAAATGAAAACTACAACTTTTTGTAAAAATAATAATTCTTTTCAAAAGCGAACAAATCTTTTGTCAAGGTCAAAGTTAATGTAATAACTACTGCCAGGAGGACAAAAATTTCCACCCCCCCCCCCCCAAAGCTATTCAGTGTATGCAATGGAGAAATTCCATCAGAAATCCACCATGCATGTGATGCAATACCAATGCAACACAATCCACATGAGCGCGCGACGCTGTGTCTCACAGACATTCTAACCCCCCCCCCCCCGCCTGAAAAGAAACAGAACAACACTGATTTGAGCAAATAACAATTGCATTATACCTTGCCAGATGTTGCGTTCATTCATCGAGGCGATCGCTTTTGAAAGGAAGGTGGAAGATAAGCGCGTTTTATTGGCTTTGTAAAGTGGAGATGGTGCTTCTTGACGATGGGATGGCCATCTGTAAACTGTTACATGCTGTACAGAGCGGTTCTGATTAGGAAAGCTGATAATGTACATTTCCAATATATATTTGTTTTATCTGCTGAACTAAATTGCCTATTGTACTAAATGAAATGTGACACTGTTGGGAATGGTGCACAAGCTCAAATATCAATAATGCTCTGCTATGAAGAAGGACTATTGCCTAAAACGTCCGTATGTTGAGTTTAAATCCCAAACACAGTACGAACATGGGAACCAAACAATCTTGATGGGGAAGAGGAAATAAGTAGAGAGGTCCAATGTTGTAAGATGAAAAAAGTAACTTTTATGAAAATGTATTATTTGTTGTGTATATGCAAGATTAGAAGGGATGAACACACGTGCATGATGGAGATGCTCACTGCAGTAAAGGCAGAACTAGTAAAGGCAAAATGTGTTTGTGGGCGTCGCTGCACGCACGCTCTCAGTTGGATAATAGAGAGACAGGAATGCTTTTAACCTTCATTCACTTGCAACGGGGTACCACTGAATTTTAAATGAATGTTTTTGCGTTTTTTTCACACAACTGCTGTCTGAAAGGGCATCTGCCATGGTGAGAAACAGCATGAAAATATTCCGTATTAATTGGATCATGCCTAGGTTGTTTTTTTTGTAAGCTGCATACTGCAGCGGAATATATTGTCGCGTGTGATGCATTCTACCCATACGGAACGCCATTCTGTGTCTCCACATATTAATGTAAACATGTTTTAGTCCATCAGCCTATTGGTTTTTCAGACCCGTATGACCCAATAGTTTTAGCAAGCAAATACTGGACTGGTTCCGACCTTCGGGGTCTCATCAGCTTCGCGTAACACATGCTGCTCAATTCCCAAATGGTATTGGCAAGAGTATTCCACCTGAACTGGGTGGCCCTGTTCAATGCCAACAAAAGCAATGTTGCATAAGCCAAACTCGGACCTGTGTTTTCACAAAGATAGTACATAAAAAGTGTTATCCAATCGGCTGATAGACTAAAACATATTTTTATTCATATGTTGAACATAAAATGGAGCTTTGATAAAATATGCTGAAACACATAATGCTCCACAGCAATGCACGATGGCGTTAAATTGCCTTACATAGGAGTCTGCTAGCATAGGGATTATGGAGCATGATTTCATGATATTTGTTTATGTTAATATATGGATGCATATATAGGTATTATGACTTTTGTCAAAGACCTGGTAAAATAAGTATTGTAACTTAGTGGGAGTTTAACTTATTTAAAAAAAAATTATTGTACAATTGATGGCAAGTGGCTGAAAAGTTGCAATAAATTGGTCACAAATAAAACAAAAAATCGACTAAAAATCACATTGGAAATACGCAGGTCATGGGTTTGATCTCGACTTTGATGCCTGTTGTATATTTGGAGTTCACGTGTTCCCTCTCTCTCCGCGGTGGTCGCGTGGATTTTTCAGCACGTCCTTCAGTGTTGCCACCCTACACATTCAGAAACATGCGTTAAGACCATTTGGCTGCTACTATAATTTCTCACAATTAATGATAAGCCACTTCCACGAGTAATCATCATCATCATCATGTGTTGCCAGGTCGCTTCTGAACAAGAATTACAATTTTAGTAGGCTTTACCTGGTAAATTTTAAGTTTATACTCTTTGGTTCTTTCGGTAAAGTCACGTAGATAGAAAAATATGTAATAGATTACGACGTTTTGATCGCCACACAAGCAAACGTCTTCAGGTGAAAACAAAAAAATTATATAGCAGACGAATTGCTGAGGCAGGAAGAAATGTAGCGAGAGAGCTACTGCAGCAATAGAAAGGTTTGATGTGGGTACAACCCAAGGGTAAGTGGGCGGGGCTAGAGATGGAATTTGCAAGGCAATGTAAGATCGCAGAGCTAGGCATACCTCGGATAATACGAGGGGGGAGGGAGGGGAGGGGCTGCCGTAATGGGCGAGAGGGTGGGGGGTGAAATTAAAAGAGGGAACAGGGTGAGAGAGAGAGACAAAGAAAAAATTAACCCGTAAAAAGAAAGTTTTTCACTATAAATCCTTTATATGCGTGGCATCGGGGCGGCTAGAGTCCTCTCGTCCTCTGGCTTGAGATGGCTGCCACCTATGGGTCAGATGATTGTGTGCCAGCATTAACCAATTGGTAAAAACATTTTTTTTCCCTAAACAGTGTAAAATTTTGGAAAAATTTTTTCACGAAAATTCATTGTCACGCACAACGAGTCTGTGCGCAAAATGTCAGCTCGATTGGATCACGGGAAGTGGGTTAAAAAACGACCGAAAGATTTGCACGGTCCTAAGCAAGCAAGCACGCAAGCAAGCAAGCAAGTGAACTCAATAAAAATTAACCCGTAAAAACAAAGTTTTTCACTATAAATCCTTTATATGCGTGGCATCGGGGCGGCTAGAGTCCTCTCGTCCTCTGGCTTGAGATGGCTGCCACCTATGGGTCAGATGATTGTCTGCCACCATTAAGCAATTGGTAATTAAATATTTCAAAAAATTTCCCTAAAAAGTGTAACATTTTCGAAAAAAAATTTCACGAAAATTAATTGTCACGCACAACGAGTCTGTGTGCAAAATGTCAGCTCGATTGGATCACGGGAAGTGGGTTAAAAAACGACCGAAAGATTTGCACGGTCGTAAGCAAGCAAGCAAGCACGCAAGCAAGTGAACTTAATATAAAGGATTTAATAAAGGATTTAAAAAAGAACAAACTTAGCAAACTTAGAAATGTAATGCAACTCAGAGAGTGGGCCAACAGAACAGTTAACACTTTACCTGGTTGATCAACGTCGTTCCAAACATTGCTAAAATTTGCATCCATCTTCTCGGTTTAAGTCATGTCTACTTCGGTTTTGCATGGGAGCCTGTAGGAGCTCGTGCTGTTAGCAGGCATGCACTGGAGACACTTGGCACGCGAGGGTGTGGTGTGGCCTGCATCATGGCCATTCAAACATTTCGGTAAAGTCACGTAGAGTGGAAATAATAAAATAAAACAAAATAAAACAAAATAAAATAATTCTCACGACGTTCCGGCCACAACGCAAGCAGCCGTCCTCAGGTGAAGAACAGGTCTGTCGAGGAGACAGAGTCTGAATTCAGACTCGCGTTGTGGCCGAAACGTCGTGAGAATTATTTTATTTTGTTTTATTTTTATTATTTTATCATTTCCATTCTACGTGACTTTACCGAAAGAACCACGAAGATGTTCTTGGTTCGTTTCACCTGAGGACGGCTGCTTGCGTTGTGGCCGAAACGTCGTGAGAATTATTTGTATTATTTTATTACTTCCCTTCTACGTGACTTTACCGAAAGAACCAAGAAGATGAATTCCTGCAGTCACGAAAGCTTTAAATCGAAATTTAACCAAGAAGATGTACCCCAATACTGCGCACACGTTGGGAAGTCAGAGTGAACACTGCGGCAGAGGCAGAGGCTCAGCTACATTACTTGTTAAAACCGAGGTGACCGGAATTCATAGCGCGTTGTTGCTCACCACTGCACCATCGCTCTGCCCAACGCCTCCTCTCGACCACACGGGCCTGGGCGGTCGTGGATACGCACGTGGCCTGTAGCCCAGCACCGTGGAGGCAGAGAGGGTCGGTGGATCACCGCACAGATGTTGTGAAACTCCCTTTCCCGTGGGCGTCGATGGTGCTATAACCCCTGGCTCGCCAGGGGGATTGTAGTACAGCAAGAGTGTGAACTCCACCTGTTCCTGTCTTGTGTGAGATGGCGTGTCCCTCTCGTGTGCCCTGGGATTTTTTTCTTCGGGTGCTCCGGTTTCCGACCACATGTAAACACTCATTAATTGGCTGATGAAACGTGTGCGTGGGTTTTCAGCGAGGGTGACAGGGTTTGAGATGAGCAACAGATGCTGTGTGCAATGCACTGAGCAGTCTTTTGTTTTCCACAATAAAGCAGGTTGCATTTCCACGAGTGCATTTATGTTTTGCTCATGTTATTATCTTTGTTACTGTCAGCAAGATACTTGCATGGACTATATAAATTATGCACATGCAATGTATCGTATGTGAGGTCATAATTGTCGAGGGCATACGGATGTATGTTGAACTTCCTTCGCACCGTACGTAGCCAAGCGTTGCTAATCGGAGGTGCGGGGGTAGGGCAACAAACTATGCACAACTGCGGGACATACTGACGATAAGTTAATTTTGGTGCGTGGATGTTATTTTGTTTGAAATATTTAGTTTTGACCACTAACCCCCCTTCCTTTTCCTTTCGTTCCTCTTCCATTGCTTTCCCTTCCCCATTAAAAAAAGAAACCCGTCTACATTCCCGCTGCTCGTAGTCCCTACTACCTGAGGGGGGCAGTGAGGCACAATCTCCTGCCCTTCTTAGAACCCAGTTCTCACTTCAGTCGTCCGTGACATTTCTGTACCCACCTCCCCCTCCCTCATTACAGTTTGTGCCTTTAACCGGGCTGTTACAAAAACAAAAAGCATATTTTTTTAAAATAAAGAAACGAGTTTTCAAACTAGATAATATGTAGAGGACTGCAGAACTCGGGCAATTGCTGGTGGTCACGCACTTTTACCGGACTGTTGTAAAATAAAAAAAAAATAAAAACCCCAGAAATAGCAGTTCTAAAGAAACTAGTTTTCAATCTAGATTACATGTAGAGGATTGCAGAGCTTGAGCAATTGCTGGTACCCGCGCATTGCGTGGCTGCCTTCCTGCTTACCTGTGATTCCACCCCGCACTTCTGATGTCGTTGTGTCTCTTCGAGAGTGAGTGAATACTGTGCGCATTGCAAGTTGACATTATTATTATATTGTTACATACGTATATTTCCCTATCTTCTTGGTTCTTTCGGTAAAGTCACGTAGAAGAGAAGTAATAAATAATAAAAATAAAACATAATAAAATAATTCTCACGACGTTTCGGCCACAACGCAAGCAGCCGTCCTCAGGGGAAAACCAGGTCTGTCCCTTCTACGTGACTTTACCGAAAGAACCAAGAAGATGAATCCCTGCAGTCACGAAAGCTTTAAATCGAAATATATTTCCCTAGTTTGTACTTTCTAAAGTTGCCAACCTCTACAGGTATTAATTTAATCAGCCCTATTTTTATTCCTTATTGACAATATATTTCCCAAGTTTGTACTTTCTCGAGTCGTCAAACTTTTCAGATATTAATTTAATCAGCCCTATTTTTACTTCATATTTAAAATAATAACAAGCAGAAAAAGCTTTGCACTGCCTGTGGTTAATAATGCCCCAGTGAAGAAATTAAAATGACTCACCGGCAAACCTGTACACTTTATTTAAAATAACGCGCTAACTCCACGTCTGTACGACGAAGTAGAAATCCATTAAAGACCGAGAGTCTGTTTACATTGCCGCGATTAAAATTAAATCAGTTTTTTTTGTAAAAGTGAACACAGCAAAACAGTGTGATATAACAACGAAATAATTCAATCTTTAATGAACAAGTAAAAAAACAAATACATGCACACGCTGGCATATCCAGAGAATATTGGCGACAAATATATGCTCTGTACAGCCCCAATGGAGAAATGAGATGAATCGACGAAACCAGTTTGTATGCAGTTGCTAGCTAGAGATCGCAGTGGCCTTGGGAGGCATTCATCCAGCAGTGAGTTGACCATGGCAGATGATCATAACGGCAGCCCACAAATTTTGGATTTCCTTTCAAGTGTTGTGCATTCTGTGTGGCTTCGAATTGTCTGCATTGTGCGGAGGAAGCAGCATTACATACAGAAGAAATATTTTTTTCTGTTGGCATTGTGAAGACTCAACCCCTTAAATGGAAAGTGGAACACTTTTAAAAGCCATTTGTGTGTGTGTGTGTGTGAGTCACGGAATTTGCCAATTTATATTCCTGTAAATGTTCCATTTTAATTTGCATCGTATTTGTAAGTGGGTAGTTTTGTGAATCCTTTAGCATTGTGATATCACCAAGGTCACTAACTATGTGCCCTCAATCAATACGAAGAATCATTATGACCTTAAAGAACACAATATAACAGGCCAATTTCAGATAGCTGCATACAAATACTTTCTCACAAGCAACAACCACATTTCGTTTACTTGTGTTAACATCCTTCCACTTACATCCACCCACATTTAGAGATGCATCTTTTATATCGTTTAAGAGCAACACAAAGGATGTGAGATCCAGGGAGTCGAGGGGCCCCATGGCCTTGTGACGTACACAACTGTGTGGTGAGGTTTTGTGCATAACATACGACAAAGGTGCAACAGCAGAAGGGATGCTAGATTTGAAGCTTTCGTGACTGCAATAATTCATACTCTTAGTTTTTTCGGTAAAGTCACGTAGGTAAAAAATGAAATTAAAATTTATGAAAATAAAATAATAAAAATAATAAAAAAATATAATAAAATCACGACGTTTCGGAGGCAACACAAGTCTCCGTCATCAGGTGGGACCGTCACAGCCAGATTTGCTGTATCATAAAACATAAAAAAAATCACGACGTTTCGGAGGCAACACAAGTCTCTGTCATCAGGTGGGACCGTCACAGCCAGATTTGTTGTATCAGCAAATCTGGCTGTGACTTGTGTTGCCTCCGAAACGTCGTGATTTTTTTATTATTATTATTTATTATATATTTTTATTATTTTATTTTATTAATTTTAATTTCATTTTTTACCTACGTGACTTCACCGAAAAAACTAAGAGTTAAGAAGGGATGCTGATACGCTACAATGGTCAGCCCACTGGGCACTTGCAGTCCAATAGTCGTCGCTTCGATCTCCCAGTGAAGCAGTTGAAACAGCGGTGCAAAGTTTCTTAAATCTCCTCCCCCCCACCACCCATCCGCTTCTCTCCACCGACCAGCGTATACGTGTGCACCACAGATATTTAATTTGCAGGTCACGTGAGATGGGTCAAGTTGTGGGTTCTCCAGCCTCTTGCAAGATGTCCAGCCAGTGTGTATTATGATTGTTATTGGGATCAAGCATCGAAATGGAATTTTTTGCACTTTTTGTACGCAGCATGGACGGGTGGTGCTTTTTCTATAGGATTTTATCGTTCACGTACGTGATGTTTAGATTTGTGTACAATGAATTTTAGGTGTATCTTGTAATTTTATTTTTGTTGCGGTTGCACCCAAATCAAGAGCCCAATGGCTCACAGGGTAAATCCCAATAAATGAAACTGAAACTGAAAACTTGAGCGAAGGCTGAGTACTCACTCCATAGAGGGGCTGCCTAGATCTCCCTTGAGCGGAGGCCCTTCCATCAGCAGTCGCGCGACCAAGAACATTTCAGGGCTACGCCTTTACCCATTTTTAAATCCTTTATATTAAGTTCACTTGCTTGCTTGCGCGCTTACGACCGTGCAAATCTTTCGGTCGTTTTTTAACCCACTTCTCGTGATCCAATCGAGCTGACATTTTGTACACAGACTCGTTGTGCGTGACAATTATTTTCGTGAAATTTTTTTCTCCAAAATTTAACACTTTTAAGGAAAAAATAAATTATATTTAATTACCAATTACTTAATGGTGGCAGGCAATCATCTGACCCATAGGTAGCAGCCATCTCAAGCCAGAGGACGAGAAGACTCTAGCCGCCACGCATATAAAGGATTTATAGTGAAAAACTTTGTTTTTACGGGTTAATTTTTTACATTCAACAACAGGGCAGAGGTGGAAGTGACGATGGCTGGAGGGGTGTGTGGGGTGTGTGTGGGGGTGCTAGAAATGCTGCGTTAGAAGCTTGAAAGCGCGGGGAGCGCGCGAAAGCAGTGAAGGATGAGACAGATAAGGGAAAGTGAAGCGTGGTGGCGGAGAGAGAGAGAGAGCTGGGGGCTGAAGGGAGTGGTGGTGGGGGTGGAGCGATGCAGGGGGGCGCTCTGCGGTGGCTGAGGGCAAGCGCGTAAACAACTCTCTTCGTCCACAATAGAGGGGGGTTTGGGTCAGATCGCGTAAATATAAAATCTGGCCGTCGCCTGACGATGCTGGCTGTGATTGCCGGCGAGACGTCGTACTCGAATTGTAAATGTTGTGGGGTTGCTCTCCAACACACCGGTGTGCTGAAACTGGTAACGAATTGGCGTGTTTTGTTTGCGCGACAAACCTCACTGATCGGCTGTGTCGGGTGGTGGCTTGTTTCACAACGTGTTTATATTGACGCGATCGAACCCAACAATACTCTGTTTTGGATGATATTGGTCGCGACAGACTACGTGTTAAACTGAGTTCTCCTCATTCGACAAAATGTACAGTCGCGCAAATTTATCCCTCGTTGCTTTACACGAGAGTCATAAACTAGCCCAGGCATTCGAGAAGTTTGAGAAAATTTTTTATCCGTGATTGCAGAAATTAAAGAAATCCCGAGGTGTGGATTTTCAGATGGCTTTTAAGATGGTGCCGAGTAGACATGCCGGCTGATCAATGTAGAGCAATTAGCAATCCTCTTTAGTCATCAGCCACTTTTCACTCCTTTGTCTTTCTACCCGTCACGAGAAAATCCTCAAGCAATGCCTGATACAGAGATCACGTGAAACCGAACAACTGAATTTTAATTGCATGACTTGCACGTACGTAAAACATAGTAATTTAATACCGTGTCATTTATTTACTCGTTGATTTATCCACGTCTATGGAGGAGAGGGACTTATTTACATTTGACAAGGAGAGGAGCTGACATCATCAATTTCAACGGAATGTTGGGAAGCATTTACACGGGGATGAAAAATAGCGCATTAATCAATTTCCGTGAGTCGTGATGCACGCTCAAGGAATTCCACATCCCAGCGAGGCCTTGTTTACTCGCTGAAAGTTCAGCATGAATAATTTCTCAGCCGTGTGCATTTGTGCTTTTTAGGAACCACTTAGATTTTTTTTCGGAAACCATCGGAGACTGATGTTCATGTAATAGTAAAACAAATGTGTACTGTTCTCCAAAATGTGATGTTTGGTTTGAACCGCAGCAAAAGCCACCACAAACCCGTTTATTAGTTGGAGTTTCTCATGCTATGGTGTCATATATTTTCTATGGAAAACATAAGACCACCCGAAATAGCCTCTTTAGAGAGGATCACGGATGATGAACGGTACTTTCACCAAGGAACTATTTATGCCGCAAATTGGCCACTGCAATGTTTGACAAATCCCTTTTAACCCGAGTCGAATCGTCACCTGTTTAATTGCTTTAAACACAGTAAACACTGCTTGTAAGTGGCTCTATCGACTACCATTTATTTTTCTTCTCATTCATGAATGCTTATTTAGTATGTGCTCATTAAAAAGGGTAGGTGTTTTCCTTTCCTGCTGTCATACGAGATGGCAAGGGCCCTTCCCATCACACAGTGCTCAACCCAGCCTGCCAGCACTCAAGAATGAGCTGCTGACGATGATGCTGACAGTAATGGTGTCCATTTGCCATAACGGTGGCAGGTTATTTACATTCATCAGGTCAGCTGAGGCTGGTGGATAGGTCGAGTGTTGCCAAGCAGTATCGGGGTGTTGGGGGGGGGAGGGCCCTCTTTGATGAAGGGCTCAGCTCCCTTTCTAAATTCCTACGGTCAAGTCAAACAATGTTGGTGCAATACGTAACACCGGTGCCAATGAAGCCACTGGACGCCCCAGCCTCTCCTGTACGTATGTTGAACTTCTTTCGCACCGTATGCGAACAACCGTGCTAATCAGAGGCGCGGGGGGAAGGACAACGAACTAAACACAACAGGCTGTTCTAAATAACTCAGTTTTCAATCTATGTGATTTTAAAGTGCATTGTTCCAGTGGCTTCCTCATATGGGAAGAAAGAGCGTTCCAGACGGCCGCAGAAGCGCATCTAAAAGCGCGCGATGCAGTGACCGTCTCTGTTCGATGGCTAGCCAAAAGCGGCTGCTGCGAGGATGACCGGAGTTCGCGTGATGATGCTTCATGCTCCTCATATGCATAGGGAGTGAGAGCTTGAGCAGAGGTGCACGGTCGACAAAAAGCAGATCGTGTCGCTACTCGTTCTGCTCAGCGTTAAGCATTTGTTTTTCAGTTTGTTCAACAATCACGGGTGTCCTGACCCCCATGAGTTGTTGTCTCCTCACCCGCACCTCCTTCTAACGGGGTCACGCTACACGGATGGTCGAGCGTTCTCGACCAGAACACTCAAACAATTTCTAGCCGAGCTTCTCAATTCTGTCTGCCCTGAAGCATTGAGTTTACTGGTGCGTGCGTGTGTGTGTGCATGTGTGCGGTGGTGAGAGGCGCTGGAGAGGTTAGCGATTCACGCTCACGGCCAACATCAGTGACGAATATCTGAACCGGTTATGGGCCTCTTCTAGGTCGACTCGGCCTCAAATGAGTACCCGGTGCGATGTGAAAACATCGCCACTGGGGAGAGAAAGGCGGTCGGGCGTGGTGCTGGCCCCCCACCCCCTTTATGTGCTGTTCCGGCCTTCATAGGCACTCGCCCCAACAGTCTGTTACAGCATATATGGGAGATTTTTGTTCTTTGTTTTTGTATGTGCTGGGCCTGATACGATGTTTTTCAAATGTATTCTTCAAGAAGTAAACGTGTTCGTTGCATACAAACAAGGGCAGCATAAACAATAAAATAATTTCTCGAATACAATACATATAATTGTGCAAATACACTCTGTCCATCCAGCAGAATAAATGGTTATGGCAAAATTAGTCAATCGGCGTTTCGCGTGTGGTGGGTTAAAGTGTGGGTACCCTCGCCTCTTCCGAGACATTTGGCTAGCGAGGAAGACAAGAATCGGAAATTAAAGACACAGGACACAGGAGTGCGAATGTGGCCATGTAACCCAAACTGTAAACCATAGAGTGAATCCAGAGACACATGGAGAAACACGGAGACTCGCAGAGATCCATTAAAGACAAGCCGCAGTGCAATTGTGGCAATGCAACCCAAACTAGGGGCCATGCAGTGAAGCACTGTCGTCTGCGCTCCTTCAGCAATGGAGAAATAGCAAAGCTACATGGACTCTCTCTATTAAAGCCCTTTCGTGGCTAGCAGACTTTGATATCTGACATTCAACTCCTGAACATATTGCCATTTGCAAGAATTGTGTGATAGAGTAGGCCTAATTCTCTCTCCTAGAGGTCCTTTTTCCAGCAGTGGCATGATCAAACGATTGCAGGATTTCACCGTGACCTTTAACCTTCCAAAACAGTTACCCACACTTCCTCGCATTACCCGTTACTCTTCCGCACCAGTACCTGTATTGTGGGTTTGCTCAATTATGCACTTTTAATTAGTTAAGAGAAGCCTTTATCCTGTTTTCTCTGCCCCATTGCTGTGACATTTAGAATGCAACGGTGTCTATAGCCAATTACTTTTGGAGGCTTCGGCAGCCTTTGGTTGTTGATGAGAAGAAAAGATTTTCCTCCCAATTTCCCACAGATCCAATTGTGCCTCACATCCCACGTGGTCGAAAGAGATATCTGCAAAAAGCTCGCTCCGGTACGAACAAGCATTGCTCGGTGTTAACACTACACGTACGAAAAGGCGGTTAATGATAAACTGGTAGTCATATTGGTAGGATGTTAAGCATTGAAAGCAAATGTGTCGGCGTTTAAAAATAAAGTAGGTGCAGCCCTGCAATTTTTTGCTCGTGCCACTGCAGGTGGAAAGGGTCTTTATTATAAGGAGCACTAGAGAGCACTTCCGGAGGGTAGTTTGACCTACTCTCTCCACACTGGGTGGACATCGTGGGCGAAGTGGGAGGACCCACATTGTACCCAACGACACGAGACCTACACATCGACTGTGGTGAACCCATGTGTTTTTTTTTTATTGCTGAGCGGACAGAGATTGGGGGGATTTAAGACACATGCCCCGTTTATTTCAGTTGCCACACCGGGAGATTGAGTTGAACCAGCGAGCCCTAATGTTGCAAGTCGAGTGTGCTCAAGGGCCGTCGATAAATGACGTCACGCACCTGGGGGGGGGGGGTCAGACATTTGTGACGATGTGTGACGAGGGGGGGGGGGGGTTGAGAAACGTCACATCAAAATGCGTAACTTTAAAATAAATATAGTCAACACGTTCTAATTATTAAATAGACTTTTTAAATAAATGTTTTCTCCTACAACATCAGAGTGCAGTGGCACATTAAATACGCACTACAATGACAATAGTTTAAAGCGATTTGAAGCATGTTTTATATTTTTGGGGGGGGGGGGGGGCAGATCTTTGTGACGTCATATTTGAGGGGGGTCTGACTTTTTGTGACGCCGTATGACGAAGGGGGATGGGGTCAAACATCGTCCAAAATCGCGTGACGTCATTTATGGACGGCCCCTAAGCATGACAACAGCAGAGTTACCTTCCAAAATAAGTTATCTTCAAGTAATATTGAAGACTTGTTGTTGCAAATCACATTCATGTGGGCACATATCAAGGTATTTTCTTTGATACCATGTAGTTGTAGACTGTGCTAGAGGATGACACTAAAGTTTTGTTTAGTAAATGGTCGAACAGAGTATGTATACCTAGGGTAGTTATTGAAGGTGCACTGGGATTGAATTATTCAAATAGTGATAACAGGTCAGAATGCTTTTTGATAAGTGAATTTAAAAATGGAAAGCAACGTACAAATTCGCCTAAAGAAAAGTTTTTTTTAATACGTGTATATTACCTGCTGTAACATCGATCAAAAACATAGAAATTGACCCAACAAAATGGAACAGAGGTTGAAAAAATGGCACAAAAAGCATGGGGAGTTGCGTGCTAGGAATTACACTTAAACAGGAAGAGGAGCACGTGGACTACACAGAAATGAAAATCATCACATTGGCTGTTAAGAAAAGCAAGTAGGCTTGGGTTAGGACACATATGTCGAATGGATGATGGAGGGTTGTCGAGCCTAATGACCGCGCAGCAGCCACAGAACAGCCACCGCCACCAGAGAGAAAGAGCGACGAAATTGTCTCGTGTGCTGGAGCTGAATGGATTGTTAGCACGAGACAATGGCCACCCCCCTTGGGGGAGGCCTTCGTCCAGCAATGGATAGGTCATAGCTGGTGATTATTATGGCAAACGGCAAGCGTCGTGAGACAATGTGGCAGATAAAGGGTTAAAGGGTCGGGAGGTAAATTGACGGGAATCATTCTTCGTGGTCTGAGACGATGTAATAGAGGCTCGCAATTAGAAAGCTAGATAAAATCAGCAAAGCTACCCTTTGGTAAACGCGTCCAGGCATAAAGACCGTGCGGTTTTTTGCATGAAAAGAAAAGGCGAATGAAAATAAGACGATATGGAATTTCACAGAATTCGAAGAAAGTACAAAATATTGTTTAAAAAAGAGAGTAATTTTAGCAAACAGGATTCATCTACGAAAGGAGAGATCTCCAAAGAAAATTAACCCTTGTTCAGCCAATAGGTTTCATGAAAATATAAATAAAACTCGTTTCGATGGAGCATAACGTATTCTTAGGTTGTTTCGGTAAAGTCACGTAGGTAAAATAAAAATTATAAAAGTAAAATAAAAATAAAATAAAATTAACGTCGTGATTTTTATTTTATTTTACTTTTATTAATTTTTTTTTACCTACGTGACTTTACCGAAAAAACCTAAGAATATGAATCCTTGCAGTCACGAAAGCTTCAAATCTAGAAATATGCATAACGCCCTATTAATGCCCCAAACTGGGTTGTGTATATGCATGCATGCATCGCACGCGTGCAGGTTATTTATTCATGCTTTCATTTATTATCTACCATCCTCACTTGCAATATATGAAATTTATGATGATGAAGCCAGCAATATTTAATTTATGCTGACACAGCATCTGAAAGGTGAAGCGGTATTGTGTTGTGGTACATCTTTCAACAATTTGATTGCAACAAGTTCACACGGAGCCGACGACACTGACCGCGCCTGTAAATACTTGAGCACCAACTATCATTCACAAACGCTGCCACTAAATATAAATACACGGAAAATATGCGTATACCGAGCTCACATTTTGGTAAATGGCCCTTCTTCAGAGCAATGGAAAATAAAAGTGACGATGTTATATTATATTATTTTATTATATTTTATTATATTATTTTATTATATTATTTTATTATATTATATTATTTTATTATGTTTTATTTTTATTATTTTATTACTTCCCTTCTACGTGACTTTACCGAAAAAACCAAGAAGATGGAAAAGATGTTAGAATGTTTAGTTCAAAACCTGACATTTGAAAATATTACTTTGCTGCTGCCGTACAAGAAACTGACGCAGTCACAATTTACAACCTCGGGCTCGCCGCTTCAACTTAGTCGTCCTGGTTGCGGCAGTTGAAACTACGGTGCAAGTTGATTAAATCCACCACCTCCATCCCTCTGTCCACGCAGCAGTATAAATGGGAACACCACAGTTAGTCGATCGGCAGGTCGACGTGTGATGGGGTATAGTGTGGGTACACACCCATCTTTTCCAGGACGTAGAGGGGCTCTTCAGAGCTTCCGTGAGTTGAGGCCCTTTTGCCAGCAGTGGTGTGAGCAAATATATTGCAGGGCTGGACCTTTATATATATTTTTAAATCCTTTATATTAAGTTCGCTTGCTTGCTTAGGACCGTGCAAATCTTTTGGTCGTTTTTTAACCCACTTCCCGTGATCCAATCGAGCTGACATTTTCCACACAGACTCGTTGTGCGTGACAATTAATGTTCGTGAAATTTTTTTTCAAAATTTTTACACTTTTTAGGACAAAAATATTATATTTAATTACCAATTGCTTAATGGTGCAATGCAATCATCTGACCCATAGATGGCAGCCATCTCAAGCCAGAGGACGAGAGGACTCTAGCCGCCACGCATAAAAAGGATTTATAGTGAAAAACTTTGTTTTTACGGGTTATACTTATTACACACCCAACTATAACAACGTACACTACACGGTCCACAAAATCAGGTCAGGTGTGGTGGGGTAAACTGTGGGTACGCACACCTCTTTCAAAACGTCTGGTCAACATCGCATATTAAACTTTTTTTCGTATAGGAAATGTTTTACTTATAAGCAGTGTAACACTCTGATTAATGGAATTGGACAATAATCCCCCTGTAGAGTCCTCTTGAAAAAGAGTCTCGCTCGAGACTCTTTGAGATTCTTCTGGATAAGTAAAAACAACTGATATTTATTTGGTGGGATAAGAAAACTCCTGTTATTCGTGGCAAAGTTTGGGGAATAATATCACAGATCAGCAGGATTTATCGTCAATACCCTACTTGTCCATGGCACGACATTCAGATTAATTGGGCTGCAGATAAAAGGATGTTTGCAAATGCTACAATTGCCACGGGTAAAAAAGAGTTGCAGGTCAAAGGGTAACGGATAGGATAAGTTCTGTATTAGCAGATGTCATGGCGTCTCGCCTCAATTCAACACGGGGTAGCGTTTATCTTCTCTTTAGAGCCTTGATCCAGGGATGGACATTCCATATTCCTATGGTGAGTACAAGCATTTGTACAGAAACAACCACTGTTGACTTCCACACATTAATAGTATTAATATTATCATTCCCAGAGGATAGAATATGCTCGGTGAAAGCCACACGCCTGCATCACTGTTCCACATTGGTTGAGTATTCTTTCCACGGCATCATCATGTCTCACTAGTCTGTACAGCATCTTCAGATGCGGTTGCACCCAGACATTAATCATCATCAGCTGTCACTATCCATCAGCTCAATTAGCGACGATGTGGCTGAATTAATTTCTTACCACGATTCTCTTTAGTCAGCATTACCACTTCACTCAATGTCTGTCCTTTCCCTTCGACATATGTTTTTATTCGCTGCGTCTAACCACCTGGATTCTGTATTTCACCACTTCACTAATTTCCTTACACTTGGTTCATGGCCAAGTACGGGATTCTGTCGGTTCTCATTCTTAAAATTTGTCCGAACCACGGCAGTCTTCTTCTTGGTTCTTTCGGTAAAGTCACGTAGGAGGAAAATAATAAAATAATAAAAATAAAACATAATAAAATAATTCTCACGACGTTTCGGCTACAACGCAAGCAGCCGCCCTCAGGTGGAGAACAGGTCTGTCGAGAAGAATGAAACGCCACCAAGCTTGGAGCGTATATTTAAGCTGGGTTGGTGGGGTAAGAAGAGAGTCTTGACAAAAAATTTGTATATCAAGAGGGATTTAGCATATTTATGGAAAATGCGTAGGAGGTGGGCGGGGGGTTTTCAAAGTCATATTATGCCCATTCATTATGCAGGATTAGCAGCATCAAAGGCAGGGGGTAGGGGGTAGCATTAACAAAGGGAGGGGATGTTAATAGTATGTAGAAGCAACGAAACATATCAATGGGAGAGCGGTGGGGGGAGACCCGCAGCGGAGCAAATAATCCATTCCCTGTGGAGAACACGGTCGTTTTTTTTACTTGACATTGTCGAAGAGAGTTGTTTTCACTCCTGGCCATTTTTTACCATCATAATTGTTCAGTCTCTGCTCTCTTGATATTCTAAGAATCCTTCTGAACCTGCACATCTGGGTGAAGAAGATTGTTTTTATTTCATCGAGTTTCCATGTCCTTCCATAATTCTGCGCCATACCGTAGTCTTGGAACCTACCATCAACCTACTTGCCTTCGCCACGTCGGTCCTCATCAATATCTTTACAGATCTTGTCCTGTATATATTTGCCAGCTAAATCCTCCCTTTAATATCACTCACACATCTTCACCCCGTGATATAAGATCTCATAAGTATAAACATTATTTAGACGCTATCTAATTCCAAATTGTAGTTGTATAATATAGCGAAAATAGGTACGTGGATAATGATTATGTTTTCTACATTTTGTCCACATCCGTAGAAAAAATTGAAGGTCAACTCAGAGGCGGATCTAGAAACTTCCCAGAGGGGGATGGGGAGGTCTCTACATTTCAGCTTTAAAAATAAGCCCCTACATCATGAATTCAATTAAACATTCAACATATTTTTGTCGGTGAATATCAATTAAACACCAATTTTCGGAAGTGGAGTCTCAGTGGGGAGACAATTGCCACCGCTGAAGATGGCATCAACACAACTTCTCCCTCCAGTCTGCTGTCCATAGCTGCCCCTGGGGTATCCTCCGCAGGCAGGCCCAGCCACACCTTGTCGATCTTCCTCTGTCTTGCATACTTACTGTACATTGGATAAACAGACTGTATCTTGGACGAACATATTCAACGTACAATATTTCGATTTAAACTTTCGTGACTGCAGGGATTCATCTTCGTGGTTTTTTCGTAAAGTCACGTAGAAGGGAAGTAATACAATAATAAAAATAAAACATAATAAAATAATTCTCACGACGTTTCGGCTACAACGCAAGCAGCCGTCTTCAGGTGAAGACGGCTGCTTTCGTGAAGACGGCTGCTTGCATTGTAGCCGAAACGTCGTGAGAATTATTTTATTATGTTTTATTTTTATTATTTTATTACTTCCCTTCTACGTGACTTTACCGAAAGAACCAAAAGACGTATAATATTTGTTTGTTATAACAATAACAACAAATACCTTTATTTATCCAGGAAATGGTCGATAAATCAAAGGGTAAACCTGGCCTTGTTCTTAAACCTCACCACTGATTCGGGTTTTTTTTTTGGTCGGTGCGCTCTTTCCTGAACGTCAATACTTTTGATCGTCTCAGCATTCCACCGTCCACCCCATGCCACGAATATGCTTTTGACGCACCCAACAGCAGCATGATTACATTTATATAGCAGCTTTCAGGATCAAGACCTCACAAAGCACTTAACGATTCAGTCGCAATCTATAATTACTATAAAACACATTAATTAAGAGATTAAAATCAGATAAATAAAGCACATCTCATTGCTGCCAAGTTAAATGTTATTAAAAGCTCGTGTGGACGCATATGTCTTTAGGCGTGATTTCAGAGTTAACGCTAAATCAGCAATTTTTAAATGACGACGTCACCCTGATGCTGCTCTATTTAAGACCAGAAGCAACAGGAGAGCTTCACCATTCTTGCCCGATGAAGCTGATTGTAATTATCAGCGAAACGTCGTACTACTCAAATTTTTAAATGCTGTTGATGCTCTCTTCAACACACCGGTGGGCTAAAGAAGTGAATTATTTTGCCCTTTCAAAAACGTGACACATTTTTACTGTTTGGCCGTGTCGGGTGGTGGAGGGTTACGACACATTTATACTTTTTTACCATGCATATTGAAGAGTTCCGACATCTAGAAGCATCCCATGAAAAGGTTATTATCACACTCGGTGTGCCTTCCGAACCGAGGGAGCCCTTTTATAGTTATGCATCTTTGTGTTCTGGTCGGATGACCTGGGACATAACTAGACAGTGGTTTAGTCAGGTGAGAGGCAGTGAAGCGTCGGTGCCTCCGATGAGCTCAATGCAGAACCCTGAAACAATTCTTGAAGGTCACTCTCAGAATCTCTCAATCAACTCGAATCATCGTCGTCACCATCAGCCATGATTTGTTCATTGCCCGATGAATAAAATTATTGTGATTTTTATTTTATTTTAATTAATTTCACTTTTTACCTACGTGACTTTACCGAAAGAACTAATAGTATGAATCATTGCAGTCACGACAGCTTCAAATCTAGAACATCGGTTTTCTCACACAGAAATGGATCCCATCAAATCTCCCTCTCCATTGGCTCCACCTGGGCAAAACAAAATGAAGCTTACACCTTGGCAGTTGCATATTTAAGTTGCATGTCATTTCTATGAATTACAGTACAACACGCATTTTGTTCTTGGTTCTTTCGGTAAAGTCACATAGAATGGAAATAATAAAATAATAAAAATCTTCTCGACAGACCTGTTCTCCACCTGAGGACGGCTGCTTGCGTTGTGGCCGAAACGTCGTGAGAATTATTTTATTATGTTTTATTTGTATTATTTTATTATTTCCACTCTACGTGACTTTACCGAAAGAACCAAGAAGATGAATCCCTGCAGTCACGAAATCTTTAAATGCAATTTAACACGCACTTTGTTCGTTTTCCATGGAGACCTGAGACTCCAAGGACAAATTGACCCATTGCATAAGAACGGTATAACAGCATGAAAATGTTCTAAGTTTAATTGCAGGCACATTTAATCTTTTTTTGTATTTGGGTTATGACACTGGCATGGTGTGCTAAGGCACGCACCAGTCAGGATAAATTAGCAACACATGCTTAATATTCTTTACGTGTTTGCCTGCATAGCGAACAATTTCCTGTAATTTTTTTCGACTAACGACACGGTTTAGAATAAAAAAAAAAACTTTTAAGCAAAACATGGAATTGAACCCACGGACAAAGTGTCATCAGAGCACTGTGAAGAGTGTTCCATCCAGATTGCTCCGCACTTTAGCGGCCGTCGAGTAAAGAGAAATGTGACCCTAACAGTGCAGCAGTCAAATTGCCACCTGATTTGATGAATGGCAAAAAACAAAAAAAGACATCCACTGTCGGATCTCATTGCGATGAACACCTGGAAATTGCCCTCTGAGAGGGCCCTCTGTGCTCGCGCGAGTTCATTTGAGGACTTGGTAGTGGCATATTTTACACAAGTGGAGCGGTTGACAGAGAAGAAACAGAGGCGGGAGAGACCGATTCCCTGGGAGTCAGATTTCCCCACGGGGATGGATCCCATGTAAATCACCACCTGGTTAAGTAATGTCATGCACACCCAACATCGTTCTCTATTGTAAAGGCACTAAGGTGTTGATAGCAATAGAATGAATTATGAATATCGGTAGCACACAAGTCTTTGGCGCTGCAGCTCGATTTGAAGCCGCGGTTAGAATTTTGTGGTCATTCTCGGATGCTAAATGGTGCATCTGAATGAGGATCATTATTATTGCACTTCCGACACGTGTTCTGTTTCAAGCCTCCGCAAATCAATGACGCCCAAAACAATGTAGAAACTAAGCTGTGGGTTTCTTTAAGCTAGAACTATGTTTTATAAATTGTGATGTTAAAAAGCTGTTGCCTGGACTTTCATCACAATATCTGCCCAGGAGTGTCCAACCACAGCACTCACTACTCTACAGCACAACCTCAAATCAGCCACTTTTCTTACATACTTATGCTGTGTTTCCATGACTGGTGGAAAAACAGACCCAAGCAGTGCTGGGCAATTCCAAGAACATCCTGGAGCAGCTAATGTCTTGTCCAAATACTTCAAGTGGCTGTTGGCTTGGATTCTCCTGTCCTGCTGTGCCCCAAACTCCTGCCCACTCTCCTTCCAAGCACTGAATGTGCATTCCATGTTGTCTATCGGAGTATGTGTGTGTGTGTTGATATTGTATCCCTGGAGATGTATACAAGTATATTAAACAGAAACGATGAGTTTATAAACGTTGGTTTTCACGAGCAATAGTATCCATAACAGAGGTTTTTTGGTTAGATCGCGTAAATATATAAATGTGTCGTGAAACTCGCCACCACCCGACACAGCCAATTAGTAAGGTTTGTCACGTAAACAAGACGTGCCAATTAGTTACCACTTTAGTACACCAGTGTGTTGGAGAGTAAACCCACAATATTTACAGTTCGATCGTCTTTAATGATTGTTTTACTTTTGTAATAAGTCATATTTAAAAAAAAACTTTTTTTTAAACATGCTTTAATGAAATGTACTAGCAATGGCAGAACTCCACGACTCCAGGAAGTGGCCCCGAAGCTTGCCATAATGTAAGGGACTGTGGCCAATTACAGCCAACGTCAGTTGACCGTGGACAATTAGACCCAAGCCGAAACATAACATATCAAAAAGAATGTTTAAAAATACATGCTTTTCATTTTTTTTATGATAGAATATAGTATTGTCATCAGTATGACACAAGTATACCAAGTTTGCACATTGGGTAGTTGGTCAAAATTGAGTTACAAGATTTGAGGATACAACAACGACAACAACAACGACGACGACAACAACAAGAACAACAACAGACAGAGTGAGTTAAATAAAAGCGTGTAAAATGTGTGTTGTAGATATGATTAGGCAACAAAACAAAAGCTGCCATCGGGTAGAACATATGTGCAGGATGGAGGAGTGCCGGTTACCGAGACAGGCATTAGATTTATCTCCATGAGTCCGAGGGAAGAGCTAAGGCCAGATGGTGGGATACTGTGAGGTTGAGACCTTGGAGATCGCTGCACTATTAGCTGTGCAGCAGCTGCTGGATCTGGTGGAGGGAAGGACGTGATGGGTGCTAGGTGTGGTGGCATCACTGGCTGTGGCCATGATAACGCGTTGATATTGTTTTTTTTTAAATGATATTAGCCCTTGAATCTATATTCAGGATGCATACTCTGTGGTTCTTTCGGTAAAGTCAGGTAGATAGAATATTCACAGATCACGAAGTTTTGATCGCAACAGGAATATTCAGGATGCTTTTTTATTTATTTTACGGGAGTATGAAACTGGACGGACTATGCCAATGACTTCCTTTAAAATAAGTGGCATGACAAGTATTTGTTAAGTTCTCATGAGGTTGTACAAATTAAATTAATACAATCTTAAACATGTATACGTGAATAGTAATATTCTACAGTTATGTACTTCGTGGTTAAAATGTATATCACAAGTGTACATAACATGATAACCGCACAATAGAAAAAGTCTTGTAGATTCCACTATAAATAACAACGTATTTGAAATGTCAAACACGTTTTACTGAAAGTTTACAGAAGCTATTTTAAAGTGCAATTATTCTAATGTTTATTTAACAAAATATCTTCTTAGAATATTGTCCTAAATTGCTATTTTATGCAGAAAGCCTTGTAATATCTTTATTATCAAATGAACATAACATTATCAAATGTATTTTTAGATTAAATGGTGTATTGGATTGCTAGTCGCTATTCAAATGCTCAATACATCACAGTATTCTACTCTATTAACTGTGCTTACAATTCAAAGATTATGAATGGAAGAAAATTATTATTATAAAAAAACAAGCATTATATTTCATAACGTAATTTATTATTCGAATTAAAAATTTATTCAAGTCGAGTTCACGAAGAAAACATCCCAAATATTGCCTATGCGTTGCATCACAACAAGTAATTGGCAAATGCATAACTATGTTATGGGGCTGTAAACTGCACTTGTGGTAAATATATTCAAGATTTGCCAATGAGACCTTTGAGAATTTGCCTTTGCCGACTGTGAGACATGAGTATAATTACCAGCAAAAGTCGAGTAAGTTGTAGGTGAAATAGGGACCACGGGATTGATTTTCATGTGTTTTTTATTCTTCCACAAGTGCTACTGAAAAGTCCCACAATTGTTACAATGCTAAAATATTCCAAGAAGTTTCTCTAATACGGACAGCAAAGTGTGTTCATTTATTTGTTTAAAAGGGATACGGTAACCTGGGGCATTGGGGAGGTTGTGTGGTTCAGTGGGTTAGCGGAGACTCAAGTTGAGGGGGTTGCCACCTCTAAGACGCAAAAAAGTGGACGTGAAAAAAATGTAATATCTTCAATTATCTTGAGTGGTGATTATTAGACAACGGACAAAAACCGAGAGTTTTAATGTCCCGTGAAGACTTACAGATTTGCCAGGACATCTACCTAATAGAAGAAGATGATGCTGGCAAAACCAGGATAGGTGGCAAAACCAGGATACGTGGCGACCAGATAGGTGTCCATGTTTCAACAGATTAAAGCCCCTGTCACGCAGTTTTCTCAATTGTGAATAAACCGGACTGTTGCAAACTTAGCAGCTGCATTTCCATACAACACAGGCAATTTTGACTCGAAAATCCCACGCCACCCCCACAATGAATGCCCTTCTGTGTTCACGCAGCAACTAATTTCAGCACATTTTTGCGTGGTATTAGGCCCTCAATAACACGCGCACTAGACGGAAAAAAAAGGGGTGGAAAAAAAACCGAGATTACATTTGATGCACGGGAGAATGGCTGGCTCATTCCGACTCGCTCATTCTGCTCTGGTGGCTGTTGGACCTTGTTATGCAGTGAGCCTGACCGGTCTCAGTCGAGTAAATCCGCGGACATTGCCACACAGCACAAATTTCCTCCGCGCTTCAGCGGCATCAGCCTTAAATTTTGCACCCCCCCCCCCCCCCCCCATTACTCACAGGCTTCACATTCCAATATGCTATTTTGTTAACCGCTAAAAAAAAATAGGGCATCTACATGGCCTTTTGTGTGTACTCTTTGAGCGACACTCGCACATTTTCACATCGGAAGCACATTCGCACAGCCGTGTGAATAATTCATGAAAACTAGACAACACGGCGTGCTTGCAAAGCAAAAAGTAAGAATTTGACACAGATCTTAAGTCACGGCTTCTACGATTGTTACGTTAGTCTGCGTTTTGATGGGACGTGGCATTACTGAATCCCGCAGATTTTTGTTTTGCTAAAAGCCCTGTTGGACTATTTGCCTAAACCAGCAGCCAGTGGCATGGGCTTGTAGATAACCACCGCCCAGAACCTTGTGGGAGAGATCTCCGCATTCCTTTCCACCAACATCATTTCCTAGCTCCCCGCAAATTTCTCTCCCAACCAATGATTTTGGTCTGCAACACATCAGTAGCTTGAGATTAAAAAAGGGGAGCAATCTCAGGGTGCTAAACACTATTCAAACCTTTAATTAATGTGTCTTGTGTTAGGAAGAGAAGAACACAAACTGGGCACAGTTACATTTAGAATTCGCTGAATGTTCCACGTAATCGAACCTGCTCCCTTTTGCTATAATTTACACTTATTATCACTGTTTGGATCTATTTTTTAAGTTACATTAGTTAACAAAAACTCTCACAGCAAAATACATTCTGTGAACATTACCTAAAATATATGCTTGCTTTTTTTGTACGTGATTTATAAGCTGCTGTTGTTGGACACTCACAGCCTAGATGCCAATACAGTATACAACAAGAGCGGACTGTAAAAACACAGTTCCGGTTACTTAACCCACTCTATGGTACACAAAAGAGAAACTTTTGGAGAAACTGAAGCCGAGCTGCAACAATGAGCAATAGACATGCTTTAGAATGGACAGGAATAAACTTGTTGGTTAGTGAACGCAATTAGTAATCACACTCAGAAGTAATTATCTTGCTTCATAGAGGCCATACATTTTTTTTGGTCTAACAGCAAGTTCACTAAATTAGGTGATACACATCAATACTTTCCACTAAAGCACTGCAACATAGGCGAAGGAAAGTCAGTATTTAATTTAATTGTCATTAAATGGCAATTTTTATACGTATTTTCTCATGACAACGTGGAACGATTGAATCAGCAACATACTTGTGTACTCATAGATTATCATTGCGTACCCACACAGATGTCAGCCTATTACCACATCACCGAGAATGTGCCCGATCTTGGAAGGTAAGGGCTTTTATGGTGACTACCGAGGACGAGAGACAGCCATCATAGGTGATTCGCGTGTGACACAGCAGAAGGCAGTGCAACAACAGCAAAAATCCACTATTGTTCTGCACTCCCTTAGCAAGTGGTGGTCAAGTATCCGTCATGGCCTGCAAAGTGTGGGGAGGCCCTTGCCCTCATCCAGCCATGTCTTGACACCACGGGGGATTTTTCGATTTAAAGCTTTCGTGACTGCAGGGATTCATCTTCTTGGTTCTTTCGGTAAAGTCACGTAGAAGGGAAGCAATAAAATAATAAAAATAAAACATAATAAAATAATTCTCACGACGTTTCGGCTACAACGCAAGCAGACGTCTTCAGGTGAAGAATGAGACACTGCCAAGCTTGGAGCTTTTATATAAGCTGGGTTGGGGGTGGAAGAAGAGCGCCTTGACAAAAGAATGTGCATATCAAGAGGAATTTCGCATATTCATGAAAGAATGTGCATATCAAGAGGAATTTAGCATGTTCATGAATATGCTAAATTCCTCTTGATATGCTAAATTCATCTTGATATGCACATTCTTTTGTCAAGGCGCTCTTCTTCCACCCCCAACCCAGCTTATATATAAGCTCCAAGCTTGGCAGTGTCTCATTCTTCACCTGAAGACGGCTGCTTGCGTTGTAGCCGAAACGTCGTGATAATTATTTTATTATGTTTTATTTTTATTATTTTATTACTTCCCTTCTACGTGACTTTACCGAAAGAACCAAGAAGACCACGGGGGTTGTGTGCGTGTGCACAGACGATTTCTCGGTTACATTTCCTGTGCAATTGAAAATTCTTGCACGATACATTTTTGTTACTAATTTATTATATGATCAGTACCAATTTAGCTTTCCTTTCAATGTTGGGTTTGCATTTGTTCACTAGTGTTGTTGCAATCGTCAATATGTGAGCATGTTATTACCCCCAAAGCATACTGTCATTAGTATACGTGGACTCAGGGCTCACACGTTATAGATGATTTACTGAATATTGCTGTCCAGAGCTCTGTACTATTGTGATACGATTTTATTTGCTAATGAGGCAATTCAACAGTTTCCCTTGGCATGTACTGCACAGAGGGTTACTGATCAACAATAACGAAGAAAAATAGCTCAGCTCATTAGGAATCATATAGTATTCATATAAGTTGAGTGACTTCATATTCCCCCCCCCCCCCCCACAATGGTATTCTTTATTTGTAACAGCTACCACTGGTGTTGTGTTCCATCATTTTTTCACCTGACCAGTTTTGCTGCCAATTATAATTGCCCGTACTGCAATTGGACAGAATCTGTCCGACGGAGATTAATTTAAATTAAAACGTGTTTACAATGCGTTCGCAACTCCCGTGCAGCATTTTTATATGAAATAATGAAGAGAGCGTATTGTACATTTATTTGTACTCTGTTTGCGATGAGTGAACACTTTTTTTTTTATCGGAAAGTACATGCAGTGCATTTCTATCCGTCCTGTTGACTTTCTCCAAGTAACTTTTTTTTAATACACGTAACTTGCATTTCTTGATTTATAAAAAAAAAGATAATTGGAAACGCAGCAACTGTTAACTCGTCGCTTTCAAATTTCAAAGTCTAATAAAAGAGCTTCCGTTTGCAAAGTTTCAACCATTAGGATTGAAGATGCGTTGAGCTAAACTTGTTCATTATCTCCCTCTTTTATCTGAAAATGCAGTTGCCTTTAATTGTTTACTAAAGGATCAGTCAGGCATCCTTTACGTAGCTGCAGGTGCCAACTGGGGTTCACTACATGCTTCTCCAACAAAGCCTGCAATTGTGCAATTGTGCATTTCTCTCGTGAATTAAACTGCAGTCAAACTTTGCCCCAAGCGCTCTCCCGAGCACCTTGTCAATATAATTCGAGTCTCGTTTTTGTCACGCAACAACAAAAAGTGTTGCATTGCTGTGGATACGCATTTTAATCTTTTGTTTTATGGAAGTATTTCGTTATTTCCCCCCCCCACTCTAGGAGGGACAAAATGATCACGGGAGCACCCTGCCTGCAAATAAAATGATATTAAATACCGCACGCTTGCATGGAATGCTTGGACATGCAAACGCTGCTGCGGTTACACAGGGGATGAATGTTTTTTTTTTCTTTAACCGAAACTTGAACCCACCTGGCTAGGAGCCTTGCGAATCTCCCTCAAGAGTGGGGGAGCTCATATCTCAATGAAGAGACACACTTCAGAATGCTTATCACCGATTGTCAGAACGAGCAGTATATTGCAAGGGCACATTCTCACCCCCTTGTAAGTGACCAACCTCGAAATCATCGCCACCCTTCATTCCCTTCCTGTCCAGCGCTACATCACAACACAATTGATCGTGGCTTGCTCTGCCTTAAATCTAACTCCTTCTTCCAATGTGTTCAGATTAAAATGGAGTGCGAGTCTCTGAAGAAACAGGAACGGATCAGAAAAAGCAAAGCTCCGGGCTCGGAATCTGAGCCAGAACGGTTATGCTGTTCATTTTAGGATTGGACAAAAAAAAATATCGGTGTCGTTCTGGTCGATGGAAGGTGGCCTTATGTGGCGCCAACGCATAACAAAAAACATTAAAGTACAGGGGCAGCCCTGAAGTTCATTGCTCGTGCCACTGCTGGTTGAAGGAACTCCACGAGAGGGAGTTTTGGAGATTCCCTCAATGAGCGAATTTTACAGGTAGGAACAACAGGTTCCACACTACCCACCAGGGATTATTTGTCTGTCTGTCTGTCGTGAATAGCCACGCCCTCGATTTGTATTTCAGGGATTATTTGTCTGTCTGTCGTGAATTGCCACGCCCTAGATTTGTATTTCATAGAACGCTTCGGGCGGGCTCAGCACCGCGTGACACGGATCGCACGAATGCACTGTCCAACCAAGTTCCTACCTGCCCACTCCGAAGGAACGTGTTCCCCTCTTCATGCACGCTGCCCCCCCCCCCCCACACACTCTGCCCCACCAAACTCAACTTGCCGATTGACTATCTGCGGCGTAAGCACCCTGAACTGCTCGGCGCACAGAGGCGGGGGGACATTTAAGATTCTAGATTTGAAGCGTTTGTGACTGCAAGTATTCATATTCTTAAGTTTTTTCGGTAAAGTCACGTAGGTAAAAAATTAAAATTAATACAAGTAAAATAAAAATCACGACGTTTGTTGCCTCCGAAACGTCGTGATTTTTATTTTATTTTAATTTTACTTTTATTAATTTTAATAAAAAATTGTTTTACCTACGTGGCATTTAAGATGTTCGCCCATCGTTGTCAACTGCCACTGGCGGGGAGGTCTAACCGACGGTCTCTTGATTGCAATGCCAGCACGCTGAGCATCACTCCGTGACGGAATCCATGTGTAATACTTCCAATTTGAATAATGATCTCATCTTCACAACGCTGATTTACTACCGTCCTGATAATCTATAAACCGCCTAGAGATTAATAGGAAATAAGGCCTTTTGCAGAAATGAAGCTATGTTCATTACGGATGCTTCTTGACTTTATGTGCCCACAGCCATTACGAACATAAACTATATATACTGCACAATATATATTTTACCAGGTGAGGCCCACTGAACTACGTAGCTATTTTTAGAAGCGACCTGGCCACAAATGATAGCTCAACAAAGTGGCTTATCGTGTGGACATTTAAAGCAGCCAAATACTCAAAATGCATGTTTCCAAATGTGGAGGAGAAAATCGGAGGATCCAGAAAAAAATCCATGGGGAGAACACGCAAACTCTAAATATAGAGGCGTCAGAGTTGGGATCGAACCCACGACCTCCTGTGTAACCAGGCGAGGTGGTTAACATCTCACCATCGTGGCACCCGGACATATCTACATGTAAAGCACCGTGACTAATCCACTTCTGGATGAGGGCCTCCACTCACCGTGCGGGTTTGTGGTGGTTATTTGGCTGTACATCACCGCGCTTGTCTGTCCAGGTTGGTGAAGGCAGGCAGGATAGACACGTGCACATGCAAGTTAAAGTGTCACAATGTACCACCATTGGAACCTCATTTGCCAGTAAAAAATATGATAATTGGTTTTTTACCCTTCCATCTGGCAACAAAACGGACACCTTTTTTACAAGGAGTCATGTTTGCATAGACCACAATACCTGCAGTCATAATGCAAACAAAAAACATAACTATGATAATGTGCACTGTCCTTGAAGTTGATTGGTCCACACCCGAGACAGCTCTCCTTAGTGCCTAGTCTCACATGGGTTGGACCAGATGACGCCAAAAGGCGCACAACTCAAAGACAATGCACCATCAGAGTATGAGAGCTCGGGGTAAGCATTTACACCATTGGTGCACATTATCAGAGTTATGTTTTTTGTTTGCATTATGACTGCAGGTATTGTGGTCTATGCAAACATGACTCCTTGTAAAAAAGGTGTCAGTTTTGTTGCCAGATGGAAGGGTAAAAAAACAATTATCCATGTCACAATGTATTTGGCCGCACTGCTCCGTGCTTCGTATCCGGGTGGCAGCCTACAACAGCCCGTTTGTGCACGGTGGTCATCCATCCAAGCACAATCCAAGCGAAAGCCTGCTTAGCCTTCTAAGATCTGTGGGGGATTGAGCGCATTCTGTGTGATTTGGGCACAGGCACAGCTATTATAATGAAGAGAAAAAGCCACACACGAACGGTGTTTGCTTTGCACAAGGTCAGGTCATACTTCTCTAAACTATTTTTTTTATTTCACCAGGGTAAGGCCCGCTGAGCTATATCGCTCTTTCTTTCAGAAGCGACTTGGCAATCACAAACGAGAGCTCAACAAAGTGGCTTATCATCACTTGGGAATTTCTAGCGGCCAAATACTGTACTCGAATTGCGTGATGTTGATTCTAAATGTTGAGGAAAAAACCAGAGGACGCAGAGATAAATACAATTGACTAGAGGGAGAGAGAGAGACCACAAATTCCAAATATACAACAATCGTATTATTAAATAAATACAATTACAATTCCTTATAAGGGAAACAAATACCAATGAATAACAATTGAATGATTACCAATCTATATAATTACAATACCCTCCCCCTCTTTGCCTCGAATCACTGCACCAGATTGAATTAAATGATGACGTCACCCTGCTGCTGCTCTATTTAAGACCGGGAGCAACAGGAGAGCATCACCATTCTTGGTTGTAATTACCACACCGGTGGGCTAAAGGAAGTGAATTATTTAGTCCTTTGAAAAACGTGACACATTTTTTTACTGTTTGGCCGTGTCGGGTGGTGGAGGGTTACGACACATTTATAAATAACGCGATCGGACCCAAAAACCTTTATTATGAATACAACAGGCGTCAGTTCCGGCATTGAACCCACGACTTTTTGCATAGCAGGTGAGGAAGTTTACATCCCACCACCGTGGCACCCCTCCAGCACCATCGAGAGGGCCTGTTGTGGAATGCAAATTGCTCACTGACCTAGTGACCCAAGTCAGCAAAACTATTTTAAGAGTCAAGAGTGAAAGTCTCCAATGTTCCACAACATAGTTCATCCCCAGCAATATCGATAATTGGCCGGGAACTGCACTCCAAACTGTAACCGATAAGTTTTGGAAAATAGTTTTGCTTTTTCTTTCCCAAACTCGAACTGTTTAGGAGTAAAATTTCGATTTAAAGCTTTCGCGACTGCAGGGATTCATCTTTTTGGTTCTTTCGGTAAAGTCACGTAGAAGGGAAGTAATAAAATATTATGTTTTATTTTTATTATTGTATTACTTCCCTTCTACGTGACTTTACCGAAAGAACCAAGAAGATGTTTAGGAGTTGTGTTATATATATGTATTAGTTCCACATGGCAGGTAAGCCATTAAGCTTTTTAAATGACAAATACATTTTAAAAGTACAGAGACTGAAACACAGAGGCATATGCAGTGGCACTAACGGTATTTTGAAATGTCAAAGATAATTGGAAGAGGTGGATGACATCTAATACTGTGAGCTTATGTTCTGAAAGGTTCAATGTAAGCTTTTTATTATTGTGATGAGTCAAAGAGGACTAATCCTGAGTCTTGGATTATAAATAAAGGTACCTGTATATTGAGAGTAAAGTTAAACCGTAAGTCGTCAGTAATCGCCTCGTACTGTAGTTTCCACAACTATTAGAAAAGTGATGGCCTTTTTTACTTTCAGGAAGAATCACTGCTTGACAATGAATACAAGCACCACATGCAACAAAAACGTTGTTAATTTAGTGAATGCACAATTTTTTTTCGTCAAATTTTTTCCCCCAAAATAATCCACTTTTTAGAAAAAAAAACATTTCATATTTAATTTAAAATACCAATGTGATAAAAATTAAACTCTTACTCAAGAAAAACTGAAATTAATAATAAAATAAAACCGATGCCACGCATATAAAGGATTTATAGTGAAAAACTTTGTTTTTACGGGTTAATTTTTTTTCCCATTCGTACTAAATAAATCAGTCGCAGACGTTATGCTTGTATATGCGCGAGTGTCGAGAGATGGTGCTCAGATTACTTATTTTGATTGCGCACACATTCGCTTATCGCTACGCACGTTTTCACCTGTTCTATTTAAGAGGAGACACTTGATACGTTGTTGTTGTTAGGTAAAAGGAGCCAAACATCGGGCTCACTTTTGCAATGCCCACACAACAAACATGTTTTGCGTTTGTAAGTGGAGCCTGTCATCCTGAGTTAAAGTTACATAGTGCGTGCATTCTCGTCGCAGGGAAAGTTACACAGATAAATTGACTTTTGTAGTAGAAACATCTCATTGTGTAATTAAAAAAAAAATATATAGGTATACAAATTTTATTCGTGCCCATTACCAAAACGTGCTTTTATATAATAATTAAAAGAATAATGTCAATAAATCAGTTGAACACGTGGGCTTTCGCGACCAATATTAATCGTTATAAATGTTTTGGGTTAGATCGCATAAGTATAAATGTGTCGTAACCCTCCACCACCCGACACAGCCAATCAGTAAGGGATTTGTCACGTAAACAACACACCAATTAGTTTACTATTTCAGCCCGATAATGATGCTGGATGTAATGACCAGCGAAACGTCGTACTACTCAAATTGTAAATGTTGTGGATTTACTCTCCAACACACCGGTGCGCTGAAGTAGTGACTAATTGGTGTGTTGTTTACGTGATAAATCCCTTACTAATTGGCTGTGTCGGGTGGTGGAGGGTTACGACACATTTATACTTACGCGATCTAACCCAAAACATTTATAATGAATGTCAATAAATGTATGTAATAGTTTGAATATACACATACGCGTCACTGGCCCTCAAAACATCTTCAGGAGGGTCCTGCATTGAGATGGGTGGTCAAGGATATGAGAGTTCCCATAGAAACCCCGCTCACACGAGGGGACAACACTTATGGATCTGCGCAGATCCGTCCTCAAGCCCATTTGCCGAACTGCCACCTCAATGTCACCTTGAAGCCGCAGCAATTCTATGTGATCCATCAATCGTCGCATCTAAAGTTGCCAACGATTTACCCAATTCCCACGTGTGTTGCTGGCCTCTTCAGGAAAACTAATTCAGTTCCAGAAGCTCCCTGCCAGTGGGAGAGAAACGTCGGACGTCACTGTGGGGTTAACTAGCCGTACAACCCAGAATACGCCCGCAATCTGTACAGGCACAACGACGACAAACCCCACGCGGTAATGAACGTGGCGAGTGAACAAAGATGGCTCTTAGCACGTGGCCATCTAAGTCAATGTCTAAATTGGGATGATGATGATGATGATGATGACGTCAAGTGTGGTCGTGCAACGATCTGAAACTTTGAGCACAGTGGGACCGAAAATCAAGGTAAATATATTGACCAGAGCGACACGAACGTATGGGCACACCACAGACTGTATCTTCGATGTACAGGACAGTCATGGACATTTTATAATTGTTTTTTTACCCTTGTAAAACGGTGTCAGTTTAATTGCTAGATAGAAGGGTAAAAAAACAATTATCATTTTATTATTGAGCAAAAGAGTTGCAGACTGTTATGAAATATTCTTCTCTTCGTAAGATGTTGTAAGATGTTGCAATTTCATTAGGAATTATTGTAGTTTTGCTTTTCATATACTGGTTAATTGTCGAAATGTTGCTTGTGGAGCACTGTACATGTAAGTGAAATTATTGTAACCCTCACAGTGTGCGATAAAGTACAATCGCAGTGAATACAAATGAAGTATTGTCCTTGATCCAAAGGTGTTGCACATTAATTTAACTTTCAGTGTGCAATCCCAACCGTATTTTTATTTGCAGTGCTTGGCTTGTAAAGGAAGTTTAAACATTATTTGAATTCATCTTCGCGTGAATTAATGTTTAAAACGTTGATACTGCGGTGTATATTAAGCGATTGTTGCATATTATTTTTCCAGCAGGTGGCTCATTCACTCAGCATATTCCGTAGATTGATCTCAGTTACAAATAGCGTTAGAAATATAACGAAAAAGGAATTTTCGATAAGCATAAGCAAGACAAAGTTAACAGGTTTGTCGATGCCAACATAACTAAAATTTGTATGTTACGACTAAGTGAATGAAAGATTTAACTAATTTATGTCATCACAAGTAAAATGGGGATATCTATATATATCAGCTGGACTGCATAGGATAATGAGAAATGTGTTAGTTAATGTATTTACATGTCAGAGACAAGACTGCAGCCTTAATAAAGTAAAACAGCAGTAACAAACGCTGTATGAAGTGGCAGTATCAGTACAATTCTGCAATAAACAGTAGATATTAGCAAACCTCTATTCCGTCTCTCCATGTATGCATATAAAACATGTTTAAGTCTCTCAGCCTGTTGGATATCCAGACGAAAATTATCACGCGTTATTTTGCTTCACATACTGGGCTTCATCCGCAGAAGTCAGCCTTTTTAAACAAAAGCTGCTGGATTGCCAAAAATGTTATTGGGAAGATAATATAAAAGATGAAATACATTCACAAAAAAACAATATAGGACCCTTTTCAATAAAAATAAATAATATGGTTTAAACTATCAACAGGTTTATCACCAAGAGGAAATAAAAATGTCCACTTGTGGACATTTCTGCCAACCGACTTTCATTTTCTTTCCTCTCGACGACTGGGGGGAAAAGAAGATCTATAATTTTTTCCGTTATTTTTATTCTTTTGATTTATCCCATGATTTACTTTGAGCAGTTACGAAACATAATTGTTGTTCTTGGACAGTGATGACGAAAATACCCATCATTTTCATCATAGGTTGTGTCATCGCAAACATAACAGTGAAGTGCAAGCATCGTGTGCCTGATGTAACCTCCAGAGCAAGGTCAGTGTGTGTAGCGATCTAATGCAGAGGAGACAAAATGTTAATGTGTTAATGTCTCCATAAATCTGTCGTATGACTCACCAAAGTACTCGGCGCTTCCAATATAATGAAGTAATGTTCGACTGCCACAAACTAGCCATTGTTGGAGATTGAGGAGCTCTTTGATTCAAGCAATTACACTCAACGACGCTCCAAGGCAAGGGTGAACTCAAGTAACATAAAAACCATACGGAAATCCGCGATGCTTCCATGGCATAATGGTTCACACACTGAACCCTGCTTTTTTGTGTTTAGTTTGTTGTCCTTGCCCCCGTACCTCTGATGAGCACGGTTGGCTATGTACGGTGTGAAAGAAGTTCAACATACATAGTGGGCGCCACAGGTGGCGAGAGTGGGCGCCACAGTGGCTAGGAGATGTTAACTACCTCGCCTGGTATGCAGGAGGTCGTGGGTTCGATCTCGACCCTGATGCCTGTATATTTGGAGTTTGGATATTCTCCCCGTGGTAGCGTGGATTTTAATCCGGGTCCCCCGCTGTTTCCCTCCACATTGAGAAACACGCGTTTAGAGTATTTGGCTGCTATACATTTCCACATGATGATAATTATCCACTTCGTTGAGCTATTATTTGTGACCAGGTCGCTTCTGAAAGAGAGCTATACAGCTCAGTGGACCTTATCCGGCGTGGCAGTTGAAACAATGGGACAGTTTCCTCAATTCCCCGCACCCCTCAACTCCTCTGTCTACCCAGTAGAAGAGATGGATATACCGCAGTCGATCAGCATATTGCGTGTGGTCGGGTAAAGTGTGGGCGCTCCATCCCTCTTCCAGGGCATAGGACCAGCTTAGAAGAGGAGGCCCCAATAACTCTCGAGAGGGAGCTTCCACTTGGCCCTTCCGCCAACAGTGCATGAGCAAGCGATTACAGGGCTATACCTTTAACTGTTGCAGAACGATTTTATCTACAAGGACTTCTCTACTTACGAACATTCGACTCACGAATTTTCAGAGATATGAACAAACCTGTCCGTATGTCCAGTTGCCTGTTCGGACCGAGAGTCGTAAGTTTGAACTGCTCCACAATAGATGGCGGTGGTGGCATCTACATCTGAAGAACATGAAGAACCAGTGGCATCTACATCTGCAGAACGTGAAGAACCAGTGGCAACTACATCTGCAGAACGTGAACAACCAGTGGAATCTGCATCTGCAGAACGTGAAGAACCAGTGGCATCTACGTCTACAGAACATGAACCAATGGCATCTACATCTGCAGATCGTGAAGAACCAGTGGCATCTACATCTGCGGAACGTGAAGAACCAGTGGCATCTACATCTGCAGAACGTGAAGAACCAGTGACATCTACATATGCAGAACGTGAAGAACCAGTGACATCTACATATGCAAAACGTGAAGAACCAGTGGCATCTACATCTGCAGAACGTGAAGAACCAGTGGCATCAACATTTGCAGAACGTGAAAAACCAGTGGCATCTACATCTGCAGAACGTGAAGAACCAGTGGCATCTACATCTGCAGAACATGAAGAACCAGTGGCATCTACATCTGCGGAACGTGAAGAACCAGTGGCATCTACATCTGCAGAACGTGAAGAACCAGTGACATCTACATATGCAGAACGTGAAGAACCAGTGGCATCTACATCTGCAGAACATGAAGAACCAGTGGCATCTACATCTGCGGAACGTGAAGAACCAGTGGCATCTACATCTGCAGAACGTGAAGAACCAGTGACATCTACATATGCAGAACGTGAAGAACCAGTGGCATCTACATCTGCAGAACGTGAAGAACCAGTGACACCTACGTCTGAAAAACGAAAGAACCAGTGGCATCTACATCTACAGGAGATTATCGAATTTTAAAGCCATCCCCCGTGTTTATTGTACACGCCGTACAACATGTTTTGAAATGACAGGAGTAAAGTTGGACTTACGAACAAATCGACTTACGAACAGACCTCTTGAAACTAAATCGATCCTAAGTAGAGGAGTCCCTGTAATCTTATAAAGAGGAGCTGTTCATTATGTTGGTGCAACTCACATTTTGCCATTTCTGTAACTCATTAAAGTTTAATAAAAAAAAAAAACATAGCGTATGCTCATTGTGCATGCAGTAATTCACATCGCCAGAGCTGGTAATCTGATAAACCGGGCAAACAGCAAACCACTCACTTCACTCCACTCACTTGCGAGTGCAATACCCTGCCAGGTGATGGATTTGATAAGGCACTCATGGCAGTAATGCAAACTTACTTTGAGCAACTCTTGTCATATTAACTTGCCCATTGTCAATTGATTTGCATGCTTTTGGAATTGAATGTGTTGGCCTGCACGGCGATGATAGACTCCATATGAAGCTCGTACGATTGCTTGATTAAACAGCGAGGCAGCCTTTACATGGATTCCCAACATTAGTATCACGTTGTGGAAAGTCAACATTGGTTGTCCAATGACTCAGGTCTGTGAAGTGGATGTGAACCTCTTGTTCATTCGAGCAGGAACCCATTTCTGAGTTTGACGCTTTTCATCGTACAGGCAGTTTTCTCTTTCCTACAAATTTAGAGCGAAAATACATGATCGATTTATAAACGATGAATCATCAATGTATTGTTCACGTTCAATTATAAAGACAAAAAGTGAATTGATCCATTCACATGTCAAAAGTCAAACGGACAGTTCCCAAGTTGCCGAGTATGTCAAAGTAAATACACAAGCAGCTGACCACAAAATGTATCATGTCTAAGCAGAATTCCTTTCTGTATCCACATATAAATACCACTATATGTTAGTCCATCGCCCTATTGGCGTTCTAGAAGAATGTGATTTAGCAAAATGTAACAACTTGTCAAATCTGTATATTATAATCTGTCCATAGTTTCGCTGCACGTGCCGGTGGCTTTTTTAAAGGAACTTATTTAGCTCTTAAAGAAGAAACTCCTAGCATCTTTTCAGTTGCTGAAGAAGCTCCCAGCTTGTGGAGCGAAACGTCGAATCAACATCATTTAAAATGTCTGGCAAATTGCCCAATGAAGCTGGATGTAATTACCAGCGAAACGTCGTACTCAAAATGTAAATGATGTTGATTCACTCTTCAATACACCGGTGGGCTAAAGTAGTAAACTATTTGTCCTTCGTAAACGTGACACATGTTTTACTGTTTGGCCGGGTCGGGTGGTGGAGGGTTACGACACATTTATAAATAACGCGATCTAACCCAAAAACCTTTATTATGAATAATATTTGGGGTGTATTTTGTTACGAGCGGACGGCATTGTTAACATTCTGTAATGCCAGCGCCTGTTCTGTCTCTTCCACAATCGAAAAACATACGATCATCCATCTTTTGAAACCTTGTTAATGAATGTCTGACAGCATGACACATCATCCACTTTATCTAAAATTAATCTACAACTCATTTACCTGGTATTTAATCCCCTCAACCCATGGCAGTGTTTGGCAGGTGTGAAAACGTTTGTTAGAAGATTAATTTCATTTTTATTGGCCAACTCTAAACAACTTTATATTGATCAGTGGACCAAGTCGTAAATCAATTCAAACTAATCAAACACAATCTTGGCATGTTAGACTTTTTAAGAGTTTTTCTTCCCTTCTATATTGCATATTAATTTTATTTTCAACCATTAATACCGATACACATTTCCATATGGTCGTTGTCTTAGCCATATATAGTTTTTAGTGTTACTTGATGTCACTGCGATCTAGCAGTTATATTTTTAAGCTTGCATTTCAACTCAAATAATACGTTGCAATACCACCCTGAGTGGTTACGTATCGAGTTGATAAATTAGCCCAACATTATGTAACACTGAAATAAAATATAATTGAAAGGATTTACGATAGTATTACAATTTAAAGCTGATATATTGAGGACATTTAGATCACAATTAAGTCTTTAATGCCATACTCAATTCCCATGTATCACATGCATACAGTATATATTTGTCACACATAATGAACAGTCTCAAGATGGATAACATTTTTACCAAAAAAATGATTGCACTCAATAGAGGGAACAAAAAGAACAATAAAATGTGAGGCGACATTTTTTTTTTTTTGCCAAAGTCAACATTCGAAAATGGTTTTCGTCGATTTTTGCGAGACTGCGAGTGCTGACGCTGCGTTTGCTGATCATTTACACATTTATTTGGAATCCCCTTCAATAAAAACACCGGTAAACACACGCAGGCATCATTTGAAGCCGAAGCCATTTCCAGAGAATCAGGGTGGCTTATGCATTCTCCACTAAAAAAAAATGAAAATCTATAAAGTGTTGGGCACCCCACATAATTAATAATGTCCACTGGCGTGAAAATGGCTCGGCAGGCACCCCAGAATGCTACAGGCTGTCGTTGCTTGATGTATCATCCTAACCTTTACCCCTCGCCAAGACGGGCAGCAGCAGAAGGTCAGAACCTCTGCGACAGACAATTTACCATTTTTCTGTTTGTGTGTGCAACGCAGTAGCGCAGTGGCGGCAGCATAAGAGAACGTAAAGTAATGCCACTCAACTCAACAGTCCAAAGGAATGACACTCCCAACTTTTGAAATACAGTAGCACCCACTTAACACCACACTCTTGAGGGTTTATAACAAATGCCTGACAAAACACCGGGTTGACAAGAAGGGGAGCTAAAACCAACGTGGGTTAGTAACGTGGCACTAATCAAACCCGTTTTTTTTTTTCTCCCTTAATGTTGTTAATATGAAAATAGCTTGAGAGTGACCATAACCACAGCAACAACAAAAAAACAATAATAAAATGTGTATATATACGTAGCATCTAATTGCGTCCGCATCTCAAAATGTCATACAAAAACAGTGGGAACGCCTATTTCATGCGAAAGACGGTCAGTCATAAGCAAGGACAAATAAGTAATATTTAAAAAAAACGTTTTTAAAGACACGCTTTCATGAAATGTACCGTACGAGTAATGGCAGAACTCCACAACTCCAGGAAGTGGCCCGAAGCTTTCCATAACGTAAGGGGCCGTGGTGAGTTACAGCCAACGTCAGTTGAGCGTGGACAATTAGACCCAAGCCGAAACAAAACATGTAAAAAATAATGTTCAAAAAAATATATATTATTTTTATGATGTAATATAGTATTGTCATCAGTATGACATAAGTATACCAAGTTTGCAGTCGATACCACATTGGGAAGTGGTTAAAATTTGAGTTACAAGATTTGAGGACACAACAGACAGCGAGTTAAATAAAAGTGTGTAATAATAATAAAAAAGGAAATGTCTCAAAGCCTGGGATTGAACAGGGGCAGGGAGTCGATAGCACGGATGGCTGGGCGAAGGGAGGTCCAGACCTTAGGGACAGCAGAGGAGAATGAGCCACCTCCCTTCCGAGCGAAAGTTGACGAGGGGGGCCTTCAATAGAAAAAGCCTTGGCCGCTGAAGCAGACGGGCGTGTGAAGTGGAGGAGAGTACGTCCGTATGTTGAACTTCTTTCGCGCCGTACGTAGCCGACCATGCTAATCGCAGGTGCGGGGGGGGGGGGACAATCTGGGCCAAAAAAGCAGAGTGAGATGACAGAGGGAGAGGTAGGCCGGGGTGAATCCATGGTGTGCGCGATCTTGAAATTAATCCAAGATTGTCTTTGAAGCCATAGGAGGATAAGGAAGCACCGCTATATGAGCACACACTATACTTAGCATTGACAAAGGCTGTCAACTAGGCGTGTGGAAATTCACCCCCGCGGTTTTTCAAATAATTCTCATGATTTGGGGCTGCGAAATATTTCCTGAACGATTGTATTCTTGTCTTGCTTCGATATTTTTTTGGCTCAAATATCACAGCTTTGTCTGGTCCGTTCGCCTCTACGTAACAATAGCAAATCATCTCCATGCAATTTGCATACATCGCAAATAAAATGTTTCTCATTGCACGATTCAATGCGATTATTTGTTTGAATTCCTGAATCACTAGCTCGCTATACATACACACTGCTGGGTATTTTATTTTCAGAACTGTATATTGGTTAAAAATGTAATTACATATACGTTGGTATTATGATTAAATAAATGAAAAATTGGCTTGGAATTCCAAAGATTAATGGGACACTAGACTTAAAGGCTAAATTTAATCTTTAAAAGCAGTGATGAAAGTAGTCCTTTTGAACTAAACCTTGCAGAGAAAGCAAAATGTTTCAAATTTTGTTGTATAATTTACCATAACTTTTTATTTTACTGATGTGTGGGGATATGATCTCATTCTTCGGTTACTGTGTTTTTTTTAAAGTCCGCGTATGGTGAGACAAATGTGAGGCGACAGAGGGGGTCTAGAAACGCGAACGTCTGGTTTCATATTAGAGCATTGGCAGCTCCAATGAGCAGGGTTTAACCTCACGTGGGTTTATACGTCCATAGTTGTTACGTTAGAGCACCGTACACGAAAACTTTCTCGATGGCTGTCAGACAAATTCAACGCTGGGGTTAGTGGGTGGTGCGTGGACGTTTGACGACTATGCGCTCTGAGACCAGACACCTGAGTTCGAGGCCAGGGCACGGTTCGCTCTCCGCTACGCTTCGAGTTTGTGCGGCACGACGTCCGACATTTCGCTCCACATGCTGGAAGCTTCTTCCGGAGTTATTGAATTCTGGACATGCTCTGGGGACTAAAGTGAATGCAGAAGATTCTAGATTTGAAGCTTTCGTGACTGCAAGGATTCATATTCTTAGGTTTTTTCGGTAAAGTCACGTAGGGAAAAAATTAAAATTAAATTAATTAAAGTAAAATAAAAGAAAAAAGAAAAATCACGACGTTTCGGAGGCAACACAAGCTTTCGTCTTCAGGTGGAACCGTCACAGCACGATTGCTGTGTTGCCTCCGAAACGTCGTTATTTCTTTTGTATTTTATTTTAATTTTTCTTTTATTAATTTTAATTTCAAATTTTTACCTACGTGACTTTACCGAAAAAACCTAAGAATATGAATGCAGAAGAGGGCTGCCAACACGTGGGGTAGAACGTCGGACACCATGCCGGACATCGTGCGATGCAACCCGAAACGCATGGGGGAGCTACACAGCACCACGACAGTAGCGAGTGAAATCAGAACTGGTTCTTACTCCCCCCCTTCACTATCATAGACTGACCGGCGTGGTGCAGTGTGGTTAACAAAGATCCCTGATGTAGCTTTGAAGAGACTGCTGAAGCAAGTTTTGTTAACGAGCACCTATTAAGGTCAGCACAGGACAAGACGGAGTGTGTCGCCCGCACCACTCCTGACTACCTTTGTATCCTCAGTGCTGATGCTGACACACTGCACCAGGTACTTGTTTAAGGCTGGGTCGACCTAGAGGAGGGCCAGAACAGGTTCACACATTATTATTGTTCGTGAGCGGCAATCAAACTCAGCAGTGCGCCATGCACTATAGGCCAACACGCACAGCACTGCAGGAAGAAGCATTCGTCTAGCAGTGGATTAAGAAACAGTTATATATCTTCTTGGTTCTTTCGGTAAAGTCACGTACCGAAAGAAGATGAATTCCTGCAGTCACGAAAGCTTTAAATCGAAATTTAAACAGTTATTTAGTTTTCACTATTATGATTATTATTAAACAGAGACGTTCAGTGGGAAGTTAAGTACATTGTCATGGTCATACTTTCCATGAAAATTAAATATAATCTAGGTTTGACCTTTAGAATAAACACAGTTTGGAACATTTTTACTAAAGATATGTCACAGTGGCGGGGAGAGAGAGAGAGGGCATTTTTTTTTCAAAGCACTCTTCCAATTTTTACCAAAAACAACTCCGTGGCCTCTGGCCTGTGGACTTGGGTTGCAAAGTAAACAGCCATTTCGAAAAAGTATTCCTGACCTGACTGTCAAATATCCAAACGGTCCACTCTTAATACGCTCTGCTATGCTGTAAAGATAATTACAGAAATAAGTGACATATGAAGTAATCGTTTGTAAGCATTCAGCCAAAACCTAAAGCTGACAGATCACGTGGAATGGGACAGACTACTGCAGCTGTGTCACGTTCTCTCTCCCCTCTGGGCTTAAGAGCCAGATGTATTATTCAGGACCACGCAGCCGTGGTTTAAATGTGCGAGCAAGTTTGCTGCACCGACAACAAAAGAAAAGGCAGTAAAATGTACTTTGCATTGCATTCAATACATTTTAACGTTATATTTACACTCTATTAAAAAATGAATCGCTCTGGGATGGTGGGTTTATTGTCAAACTGAATACATTGAAGCACTGCCAAGTCAAAAGGGATTTTTTTTACTCATGTGAGTATTGAGGCAGTGCTCATCTTCTGCTTAAAAATTCAATAGCGTAAAATCAACGCTCCTATGGCAGGGCCGAGTCTACCCACAGGACAGACGCCGTTGACTACCCCACAAATTGGTACTCACTTTATCGACCCCCGGCGGGATGATGGGCTGAGTCGTCTCCCCTACCGGGATTTAAACTTTGCAGCCGACCGATTTGTGAGTCGCGCATTCGATCTGAGCCACCTTGCCGGCAGAAATTGTATTTCTAAAATGAAGTACGGTTGAAATGACTCCGCTTTGTACGTATAATATATATGTCAGCCCTTTGTCAATCCACTGACGAATGAATGCCCCCCAACGTTGTGCTAGCTACGAGGGTTGCTTCATCGTACGTCAAACGTGCTGGTCAGTGCATTTTTTGGTGGCTCTGGTACTGCCTTCAGATAACACTGGTCAACATAAAAAAAAGTTCTGGCCTGGACTTTTGCAGCTGTTTTAGACTAATTTCAGGGTGCTGATTCCAAATCTGATCTCAGATTTGCTCTATCACATCTCATTTTTATGCTATCGGCATACCCCATTTTCATTGATTTTACGTGACATTAACTCTGTCACTTATGATTGCAAGTTGTTGTGAGTCAGTGACTGCTTTAGTGTTAAAATATGGTGCTGTATTTTTAGGATAGTGTGTTTATAATATCATTTTATGTAGATATCCACATTCATTTAATATTTTTCTTCTGCAGTTTTTATTGAAAATGCAATATTTGATATCTCAAAAACCTGATGTGATAGACAAAAACTGATGCCAGATTTGGAATCAGCACCGCAAAATGACATTAAAACCTTTGGAATGCCAGAAAAAGTGTGTTGACCGGTGTATATAATCACTCGAGGCTCACGTGAGCCGGTGGCCAGGAGCTGAACTCAGGTGGCCGGGTTCATAGACGCAAGTGCACTCAACCGCTGCCTCGCCGCTCCACCTTGACATGTTGACATCGTCAGCCGCGGTCAATCCACCGCTGGACGAATGCCTCTCTTCAAGCCGCCGAAAGCCGCGACTGCAAATCTCTCGCAATCCCGCGACGCGATAGTCGACTGCACACGAGCTGATTCGACCACCTCCGTCTCCACGTGGTCGCACACGACATCCTGCATATCCGCTACTATTTTTTTCTTTGCAATTTATTTTTTCAGCGCTGCCCGTGACTGGTGCATACAGAAATCTATAGGTGCTGCTGCTCTGTGCTGTGAGCGATTCGCGTTCAAGCCCACGGTGAAATTTGTACGAATTCATTCATTCGGTACAGTGCGTGCAGTTTTGCCGGGTATATCTACAGTCTGAGAACAATGGAGACTCCTCACGAAGCAGTTGAATGATTCAGTGACCATGAATGCGCCACCTGGGTCAATGGCCAGTCACAATCATACCAATGCATTTGTTTAGTCTGTGAATTTTCATCCTTTCAACCTCGAGACAAAAGTGACTACAGTAGCGGGCTTTTTCCCATTCTTTGACCATATTATGACACTGTGAGGCCAAAACAAAGGCGGCTTAGACACGCAATCCTATATAATCTTACTTTTGTACGGATATATCTATCCCACTAATGCCCGTGCTAACAACTGTCGCTGCCTTACAGTGGCATCGAATGTTAGGGTCGGGGGTTGCAAGTTATTTCCACACAGCGAGCAAGCCACATGTGTAGATAAATATGCCGGCACTGAGCTATGCTGTAATGTAAAGTCTGCCTCTCGTGACTTACAGCTTCGGTGCACTGCAGTTGCGTTAATTGTAATCTCTGCAGCCGCAGCATGCGCCTGGGGGGGGGGGTGCCCAAACAAAAGGTATAAGTTCATAAAAAAAATATCTTTTGTAAAGTCACGTAGGTAAAAAAGTTAAATTAATAAAAGTAAAATAAAAAATAAAATAAAAATCACGACGTTTCGGAGGCAACACAAGCATCCGTCTTCAGGTGGAACAGTCACAGCTATCGTGATTTTTATTTTATTTTTTATTTAACTTTTATTAATTTTAATTTTTTACCCACGTGACTTTACAGAAAAACCTAAGAATCCTTGCAGTCACGAAAGCTTCAAATCTAGAATCTTTTGTAAATCCATTGATTCAAGCAAGCATGTCTCTCCTGATGAGACACTGCTTGTCGAAACCGGCCCAGAGTGTTGCTGGTCTTGAAACAATCGCTGCTGAAAGTATGCACTCCCAGAAGCCCGTGCGGCTGATGTGTTGTGCACGAAATATTTCGTTATTTGTGGAGACAGATATGTGAAGGAGACATTGATTAGTAATTTTGTCACACTGCTGGATAAAGGGCTCCTCGTGCCGTGTCGGTCACGGGAGGTGCTGAGTGGACTTGCCAATCACTGGGACCAGCTGTGTCAAGATCGGCCTCTGTGGAGGAGGCTCGTGAAGGACCGCTACTGGGCAGTCGCCCTCCAGAAACAACGGAGGGCAGAGGAGCGGCGCTCACAACAATGAGCGGAGCGTCGGGCGGATAAAACGCAGCAAGTTGGCATTGTAGGCGGCACAGGTGGTGCATCGGCCAGTGATCTCAGTCAGTCGACGCATGGCACCACTTAGCTTTGTCCCGTGACCTCCTGTCAGCGGGCGTTCGACACTTCACGTGGCTTTTAAAGTGCACATAGCCTGGCACAAGCGCTTTGGCGACGTCACTGCCACTTAGTGGCGAATGGCGGTTGTTGTGTTGTTAACCATACTGATCAGTGGGGGTTGGTGAAGAGGTGCGGGGAAGAAGGGAGGGGGGGATGGGTTCAGATAGCGCTCATGACTGAAGTTAGCCATGCACTGGAAACGAACTCGGGTTACGGGATTCATAGCAGTGTGCAAATCACGGATCCACTGCTCTGCTGCAACAGAAACATAAATGCATTTTTCATAAACAGAGTTACCACGAGGCAGTGAATAACGGATAGCAGGGAAACATGTAATAAATACATATAGAGCAATGTACGTGTCTTCTTCAGCACACTGCTGGGAGAGGTTCTTCTTATTACGTGCGAGCTACGGCGGTTGTTTGACTATACTTCACCATTTTTTCTAGATTTGAAGCTTTCGTGACTGCAAGGATTCATATTCTTAGGTTTCGTCGGTAAAGTCACGTAGGTAATTTTTTTTTTTTTGCTGTGACGGTTCCACCTGAAGACGGAAGCTTGTGTTGCCTCCGAAACGTCGTGATTTTTATTTTTTATTTTATTTTACTTTTATTATTATTTTTTATTTTACCTACGTGACTTTACCGAAAAAAACCTAAGAATATACTTCACCATGTTGGTCAGTGTGGGTTGCTGAAGGCGGGGGGGCTTTCTTCTCAACTCAACCACTTTTCCCCAGACACTTTGGCTCCCTTGTGCAGTTATAGATCTTGTGTATACAGGGTGCTTCAAAAAAATGTGAACGCTTTCGAGAATTTGCAACAATGCCACGAGAAATTTGCCCCCGGGCTTTGGAGACCACTTGGATACAATGATGGCGAATAAGTGGAAACTCTTTGACTTTTTGAAGCTATTAACATGCATTTGTTATAATGTTAGAGTGTATTATCCGTTCGTTTTCCATTAAAAACGATAGTCCCATATAAGTGATATAAAAAAAAAAAGATGGACCCAATTTCAAAGCAATATATTTCACGATGGAAACATGTTACAATTACACGAAAAGTTTCAAACGGTTTAATGAGTTATCAAGTTTTACTAACCATTTTATAAATGCTCTAAGTGCCCTCCACCTGCTGTACGGACAACATCGAGACGTTAGGTGAATTCGTCCCAAACGCCTCTCAAAGTGTCTTCTTCCAATGAAGTCACCGCTGCCGTGATTCTCTCTTTGAGGTCATCCAAATTAGTCGCTAATTGTGGCACAAAAACACCACAAGAAAAAGTCGCAGGCTGTGATGTCTGGGGATCTTGGGGGCCAAGAGTGTAGCACCAAGTATTGGGGTCCCGTGCGACCTATCCAACGTTGAGGCAGTGGGTCTTGCGAATGACTGAGGCTAGGGGCTGTTTGTGCGCTGGGAGAGGCATCTAACGGAAATCGTTTGAAACTCTATGCCCCGCCCTTTCAAGTGGTAAGAGTTTAATTCATGGGCGGTTCGTGGTTGCAGAGATATAGCGATTTCAAATCGGGTTCATCTCGTTCAAACACCCTGTATTTTAATCTTAGGAGAATGTTTCTTTAGAATATTTGAATCTAAAGGTGTACACAGTATTCTGGTTGAGCGGTAATGCATTGTTGAGGGCACTGCGGTGTGAATCTGACGAACCAGGTTCGACTTGTGTCCATGGTCAAGATTCGTGGAAAATGCCACCTGAAGCCGTCATGGTTCACCGTCACCAACACGCACTGGGCATCCAGCGTTAGTGACGTAGAGTAAAACAAACCCATGACCAAGGGAGCACAGGGAAGCCTTCATCCACCAGTGGATTGACAAAAGGATGGACATTATTATTGTGGAGTACTTTTAAATCTTAAATATACCATGCCGGAGAAACCCCAATATATGGGTATTTCTTGGGTGGGATGTTTTCTGTGACCTTCTAAGTTAATCACATTTCAGCGGATTCCAAGAATCTGGCAGAGCCACGTGATTTAATATGTACACCCTTTACTGGCAGCCTCCTTTGAGTAAACACAGCCAGCTATGCCATCAGCAGACAAGCATGCATTTTTCAAGAATACATTTTGGGAGACTATTTACTGTAAACAATCTCTTTAAAAAAGAAAAAAAACAATCTCTTACGTAGCCGAGCTGCACCATACTCCTGCCCGTGTAGTGGTCAACACAATTTGACTTGCAATCCAGAGGTGGCTGGTTCGGTTAAATCTCCCGGCGTAACACCCCCCCCCAAAAATGGGCACGTTTCTTAAATCTCTGACCGCCTCTGTCCACCCAGCAGTAAGTGGAATTGGGTGCGCCATACTCAGTTGATCAGCAGATCGCGTGCGGTGGGGTTGTGGATACTCCCTCCTGTTCCAAAACGTCGTCTCTCTCGATGGACTCTCTAGGATTCCCTCTAGCGGAGGCGTTTCCGCCAGCAGTGGAATGGATAAGCACTTGCAGGGCCGCACCTTTACCTTTTTAACGTTTAATCAGGCACTCTGCCCCCACAAGCAGGAGGCGTCTTCCACCTTCGTATCAATTTACCCTTTGGAATCGTTGAGAAGCACCCTGCAATCAATGCCCACCACTTCTCCAAAAACAATTATTGAGAGTCAATCCCTATGAATGGCACTATCCGGGTATTTCTGACTTGCATTATTGTATTAACCATTGGGTTAATCCTGGCTGGTTGAGCAATCGGACACTTTCGGATGGTACCATAAAATCCAGACACATTCTTGACATTTTCTGGTGCTTGGTGCTATATTAATTGTGACAGATTGCATCTCAGGAATGTGATGGTGAGGCATGGACTGAACTCTTGAACTTTTAATCCTCGGAAGAATGACAAGAATGTCTCAGGAAGTCATAAAAAAAATCCTACCTGAAAAAAGAGGCAGCCAAAAAGGAAAAAATGTAACACTCTGTAAAAAAATCATTATTGATGTGTATTTTTTCCCTTAAAAATCACAGTTTATTTATAAAGTTGTCATAATATTTAAATTATTCCATGGCATGTGTTACAAGCTATAAAGCCTTAAGTATACACGTATGCAATTTTAGAGATAGAGAAAATTAATCACCAGATAAATTACATGTTGCTCCGTAGAAACAAAATAAGTTGGCTTTTTATTTCAGAGGGGATTTGATACCACAGTGGGACATTCTTTGTGGAAGAAAGAGAGTGCAACACTTAAAATGTTCCATCAAATAATAATTTCATTAACCCATAGAGAAGCTGCAAATAAAACGCAGAAACACGTGAGAATAAATTCAATCTCAAGATTAACTCTTCTTCAACTTTAATAATTACACGTGCCATCAGAAAAGATTTATTGTCTGCGCGGGATTTTTTTTATTGGATTTTCAAATGCAATCTCGTGGAGTTGCTAACAAATTGAAGCAGAAAAGTGGGGTTACACAGACATCATTCACTTTATTAATTTTACAATGACTTAGCCGAGCGCTAATAAAGTGGGTCTCTCGTCTTGTTGATGGGCCTAGCATCTCACACATTTCATTAATCTATTGAGCAGAAAGCAATAACAAAACTCATCATTGCCCTTTCACTTGGGAATATCTGCAGTGTCCAGAAACGTTCCTTTTCCATCAAAAGTCCACTGTATGTAAGGTATGACCATATCAGAACTACGATGCCCGTCACTGTTAGCAGCGACTTATAAAGAGCAATGTGCACACTTATACGCGCATGACTAAATCACCCAGAATGGTCCGATCATGGAAGATAAAACTGGGTTGAGCCCGGATAGTGTTTGGATGGACGACCACCAAGCACGGCGCAGTGTTACAGGCTGCCGTGCTACGTTGCGAGCTGCAGAGGGCAGTGCTCCAAAATCTAATGTTGTACTCTACTTCTATAGTTCTACGTCTGTGCCCTCCGACTTCACCAACCCCCACTGACCAGCACGTATGAGAAGTCCTAATCTAGCAGTAGATTTACTGAGGGCTGTATATTTACATGTACACTCAGTAAATATGGCATGGTATAAATGTATATTTTTGTATGCATTTACCATTTGATTTTTTTTTATGATATGCTTGAACATACAGTATTTTTATTGGGTGGCTTTGACAGCCTAGCATTGATTTGTGATGTTTAATTTGTACATAATTTCCGAGCATCATTGCATTTTCCTGAACATTCGACTTTTACGTAAGCAAGCTGGTGATGAGTAAACATTCCACGCACCATATGATTAATATAAAACACGGATGGAATTAAAAAAGCCCATGAATATTGCTAATGAGCCGCAGAATTAAAAACAACCCCAAATGTACAAATACACTGTTGATATTTTGGCATAATTGTAGCTAGATTAAGCACTTTTACTCCCACTCCCAGGGTAATTGCGGTTATTCTGCTGGCAAATATATTTTGGCTCTACGGTATGTTTCTAATTAAATGTGTTTTTATGGTAGATATGTATATTTGCATTCATAATTTATTCTAAAAATGAATTTTTTTTCCATTTAAAAAATAAACAGGAAAACATAAAAAGAGTTCTTGCTTAACACTTACTCAGCTAGAATCAGATGAGATAGTTTTTTAAGACCACAGCTGTGTTTCTCTACGTTGTGCTTAATAGCTCTTCAATGTCTATTCGGGTTGAATCGGCACAATGTCCAACTTTTATTCAGTTCCTGAAAACTACCCCAGCACGTGGAGTGAGGCGTTGGACCTCATGCTGAACAACTCGTGGTATAGCTTTGAAAACACACGGGATAGTGATAGGATGGGGTAGTTTATCTTAACATTGTTTAACTTTCTCTGCAGTGGCCATTTGAAGAAGAAAAAAATGCATCCGAATGTTTTTTTTTACCATCAAATTAAGTGACAGGACTTGCATATGTGAGTGAGCGTGTTTCACAAGTTACTTGGACCCTTGCTGAATGTTTTATATTTCTGTGTTTTATCAGCACCGACAATAACGAACTTGAGAAAACTACCAGCAAGAATACTTCTCCACTGAGAAACAACCACATTTATATTGCTTTCTGTTGATGGATTTTCGCAAAAAAAACAAAACTGAAAAACAACAAAGTGGTGAGATTTCTGATCAGCTAAATAAGATTTGCCAATGATTTTACGTCACTGAAAGTGACGTGCCGTAGCTTAAAGCATTCCATCTTGGCCGTGCATTTTTTCCTAATAAACTTTCGAAAGAAAACATAAAAAAAATGCTGTAGAAATTAACCTGACTATACATTGTTTTTCAGTGTGTCTACAATGTAGCTGTACCACTTTACATAGTGTTGTAGAGGAAATTGATGCACAATAGTGATTCAGTGTTTACGTACGCATTGTAAAAAAAAAATATGACCTTTTATATTTCAAACAAGCAATCGTTTTGTTTATCTCACCCGTTGCTTCAGATATATCAAACCTGACACGTCTGGCCATCAAAAAATTCTCCACTATTCATTCATTTCCCTCAATAAAAGAAAGTGAAAACATATTTTAAAATTATGAATGTGTTCCAGGGTGAATTCATAATACTTGGCAATAACCGGTATTACATCAAAAATAGTCTGGATTCTAAATAACAGCCAAATAAAAAAAATCCCATTTTAAAATTTTAAGATAAACACAGAGGTTATTTAATCAGAATAATGTAATATTGCTAAATTGATAACAACAGTGGAATTTAACAACACATGTGGATGGTAGTTTTGTTATGCAATTTTGTAGGTTTCCACAGCTTTGGCAAATGGAAATGAAAAACACATTGATGCAGTAAATCACAATTATTAATGTTTTTGGTTGCGAGAACATTCGGACATGTTTGTTATCACAATGAACACACTTTAAGTATGAAATACTAAATATATATACGGAGGCTGCTTCCGATGTTATATGCATTCGCAGGTATATAGGAATGGCAGATGCAAATATCGCATTCTGACACTGGGGGATAACACGCTGAAGTTGTTTGGTTTAAGTAAAATGTCTGGGGCACAGTAAAATCACCAACGGACCTGGGTCTGCTTCATTCAGGGCACTTGAAGCCATGGCTTGAATTTCATTTGTGTTCCATCAACCATGGCACGGTTTCCTGCTGTTCACCTCTGGGATTTACCAAAACCATTCACGTGTGCAATCCAATATTCTCATAGATTCATTCTAGACCACTGAATTAAATTTTAGAGTAACGCAACTATTAGAAGCCGTCATATTATTTAAATGAAACGGGCAGAATTTTTAAACATTTATTTTGCATGAAAAACTTTTCTTTGCAAATTACCAATTAGATGGTATGTTATGATTAATGTCGCATAAGCGAAATTTTGCTTGAGCAAAAATGTATGCAGAATTATTAAATATGCATTGGTTATTGTAGTTTTTCAGGATAAAGCTACCCAAACTAAAACAACAATTATGTTAAAAGGCAAGTAGTGTGAATGTGAAACATGAAAAAAATACGTAAAAAAAAACTAAAATATAAGTTCTGCCAATGCAAATTTAAAGCGTGTATTTTTTAACGCATTTATAATATCTCCGAGCATCAACAAACAATCCCAATTATCTATAACATTTTCCGGATGGAGTGGTGGCACATTGGTTAGCACGCTGCTCTATAAACATGGCGGCATGAGTTCCATTTCTGGAAATGGCTTACACCAGTGACGAGTGATATTGTCCCACCCTTCACTGACCAACATGGTGAAATATGGTGAAAACAACCTCCATGATCAACACGACATTGAGAGGAGGCCTTCGTACAATGGTGCATTGACAAGGGGGTGGGTGGGTGGGGGGGGGGTGAATCATGATATAAAATATTTCACGGGCCTAGAGTACATTGTTACGTACGTCTTCTTTGCCTCAATTGTGCGTGCCAATCACACGCACGGCAGACAGAAATAAAGCCGTGTTAAAGGTCGCCTGTTGAAAGAGGGTGGAAAGTGGCCCATGTGTCCAACCAAGTGACAAGCCTTTTGCTGAGGCATATATAACCAGAGGCCCTTTTTTCTTCTTCTTGGTTCTTTCGGTAAAGTCACGTAGAAGGGAAATAATTAAATAATTCTCAAGACGTTTCGGCCCACAACGCAAGCAGCCGTCCTCAGGTGAAGAACAGGTCTGTCGGAAAGACGCTGTCTTGCTGTCTTTCCGACAGACCTGTTCTTTACCTGAAGAACAGGTCTGTGGCCGAAACGTCGTGAGAATTATTTTATTATGTTTTATTTTTATTATTGTATTATTTCCCTTCTACGTGACTTTACCGAAAGAACCAAGAAGATGAATCCCTGCAGTCACGAAAGCTTTAAATCGAAATCAGAGGCCCTTTGGCTGCTTCAAGCTTCAATCTGAAACAGCAATTCTGGTCCACATTTGACAAGAGGCTTTGTTCCTTTCCTACGATGGAATGGTAATGCCGGTGATGCGCTGGACAGGGGTGGAGAAGTGGAGAGCAGATGGAGAGGAAGGGGTAGACATTGGGGTCAGCTAAGGCAAGCTGTTGCTTTGGCCCCCCTCAGCATTTTGCTAAATGTCACTTTCAAGAAGTTTAAAATGGGTCAAATGTGGCTGTTATTTTACTCACACACACTAGGGTGGCCAAGTAAGGCCAAACAGCCCCTCCGCAACCGATCACAATGATGAAATGAAAGAGAGCAGGTTGAAGTGCTTTTTTAAAATATAAAATTGAATTTGATAATGAAAAGCAGCATACCGGTGAGCCTAAACGGGAACGTTTTCAATCAGTGCATATGGCCTGCCTATGACAAGTATTCCGTAGACATTGGCTCCGAGGGAGAACATGAAATAAAACAACTCAAAGGTACAAATGAAAGCGTGCGAAAGATGCATGCTGGAAATGGCACTGATAGACGGAGGGGATGAATCTGTAGATCAGAGGGCAAACGCAAATTAGAGACGTCAGTTCATGGGCTGTTAAGAAAAACAAGTAAGTGGGCTTGGGCAGTGAACATCGCTGGGAGGGATAGTGGCTGATAGACTCGGATCTTCAGAGCAAGACCTTTCTACTCTCACAGCCTCGGCTCTTGCCCTCGTCGCTGGGGGTTCGAGCTTTCTCAGCATTGCCCCGAGGACCTGTAAAGCTTCTCTGGTGGAGATCCGACACGCTACGAACCTCAGTGGTGTTTAAGGGGGGGGAGTGCAAGACTCACTATTTTCTCATGGCTTTTACTTCAACATTATTTTATTGTTTTTGCGTTTGATTTTAGCGTACGATGTTTTGAAACCCCCACCTCCCCCGCCTCCTCCTTGAGTAGAAGTGATATTACATTAAAAATAAATACGGTTTCACGGTTGATGGCTGATGGATGAGACTGCAGGGGGAATGGCAGCCAAACGAGTAAGCAGCACTCCGAGAGGGGTGGGTGGATGACCACGGAGATCGAGCAGTGAGATTAGTTGATGTGTGGGAGCAAAACGGATTGCGGCCATCACAAACAAAGTAAGTGTTGGTGATGACATCGGGGAGGGCTTCATTCAGCAGTGGATTGATCATGGCTGTTGATGATGAAATATATAAAAAAAAGAAAATGTACAAAATCATTTAATACGTGGACAAATATTGTGCTTTGGTGTGGTTGATAAATTGTGTTGTTGTTATATGACTGTGATTGCTATTATTGACTGAATATGATAGGTTTTATTATCTGGATATAAAGGGCATTATTACCTGGCTATAATAGGTATTATCTGGATATGATCGGTACAGCAGTATGATCTCGCTTTGTTAGGTATTATCATCTGGTATTATTATTATTATCTGGCCAATGATAATGATTACATTATTATCTGACAATTGTATTGTCATCTGAAAATTATACGTATTGATATTTTTGGGCTAAAATGGGTGTTACATGGAAAGAAAATGAACACACAATGGCAGTGTGTGATAAAAACTCATCGAGTTGTGATTGGATAACTCTGAACATTTTAAAACTACTCGAGAATTATGTAATTTTATTTATTTACGTTTTGCGTGTAGAAAAGAACACGTGCTCTCAAAATATTCTGAAACGCTCCATTTTATTTGGTCGGAGTGAATGCTTTATTTATTTATTTCCTCATCAAGCAAGATATTTTTTTCCGAAATGCATGTTTCACCCGGTGTCTTGCTGTTGCTTTTTGCAATAGCACAATTGTTCACACACTGCTCTCCTGTTTGAATTTCTCCAGGAAACTTAACTCAATACAACGTGAATTGCAGCTGCCAACGTAGCAAGCAATCTCACTCCTCGAGAGGCACACCAAAAGCCGAGATCCTTCAGTATTATCCACACAAGAGTATAAAACTCGACCACAGAATGTCTGCGTTTGAGCACGCGACTGTCTCCCACTAGGAAAGTGTCAGCCCGAAAATGAGTTAGCACTTTATGGTGACGGATGAGGCATGTGTCTGGGGTAGTCATTCATCGCACTGCGACACTACATTTATTCCAAAGATCTAAACCACCCCCTATTTCCAACTCCCCCCGCCCCCTCGCCCCTTTTTCATCCGCCTCTCCTCTCTTTTGTATTCAGTAAGTTACAGTAAAGCTAGTCAAACAACCGCTCTTTGCCGCAATCTGTAAAACACACACTCACTCAAATGGCATTGCACACACCTTTGCCTTTTAAAACGATCTACACATCAGTCAATAGGCGGTCACGCCCATTCTGGCAGGTAAAGATTACTCTGAGATAACAAAAGGGTGGAGGAAAAAAAAGCATTCCAAAGACTAATTTTCAGGATCGTTAGATTTCAAACTGTATGTTTTCCCGAAGCCACGATTATCCTTTAAATTTAGAACATTGACAAAACCAGTCGTGTAATTGATTTGCTTTGAAGGTGTTTTTTTTTCTCCCACATCATCATTATAAAACAGTAATTGCCAGCTCAGTAAGTCAATGGTGGTGCTCTATAGATTTTTTTGTGGCTTCAAATTCTGTAAAATGTCTTCTCTCCTGCTGCGATACAGATCTTTGTATAGATCATATGTGGCATGTTTGTGCAAGGTCATGTCAGGAGTTTATTGAGGATGTTCAGACATTCATACTCCGCTGGAAGGTTAGAAATTGGAACCCAACTGCCAGATTCAACCTTGGTCAACCTTCATCAAAGACCTTTCCCATTCCCAAAATCCTTCAGTATGAAGCAAGAATAGAATTCCTACAAATTTGCTACGGTAACCTGCAACAAATCACAGTCTAATGAACCATGTGCTTTGTGTGAAATCTCAGCCACGACAGTGCAATTCTGAATATTGAAGCTGCTCTGCTTGATGAGATTGGCCTGGAAAGGCAATCGGCTAATGGACTAAAACATATTCATTCTTTTATGTGCAGACAGTTTTGAGTTCCGCTGATATTTGCTTTATTTCGATACTTTGCTGGTGTTAAGGTAGGCAGATGTAGATGGTTTGTAATGCACATCTAATGATCCATATAATTGCACGCAATCAATACTTACGTTCACATTACTCGCATATGGAATCATGCTTGCGAGAAGGTGTTCATGATAGAGGATTTGTTTGGGTTTGATCGCGTGAGTGTAAATGTGCCGCTCACCCGCCACCACCCGACACGTCCAATTAGTAAGGTTTTTCACGGAAACAAAACGTGCAAATTGGTTGACTACTTCAGCCCACCGGTGTGTTGGAGAGTAAATCGACAACATTTACCATTTGGGAACGACGTTTCGCTGGTTATTACATCCAGCATCATCGGGCGATTTCGCCGACACATTTATACTTGCGCGATTTAACCCAACACCCCCGAATCCCGCCCACCGCCTTCATTATGAATAATATTGGTCATGAAAGCCGACGTGTCAAACTGAGAAGGTATAATTCACGATTCGAATCACACACGCCGATGGATGCTAATGATGTATGCGGTATAGGTCAACGGAATGAAGACAAAGGGAGAGAGGGGGTTTGTGTCATTGACATTATCCGAATGAGAGACCCGATTGCAAAGCCCTCAATATTGGCAAGTTTCTTTGAATCACTTGGACGGCAATTTTTTCGCGAGGCTAAAATATAGCCAGAGTGAAATTTTATTCACACATCCTCTAAACATATGCGGTGACCTCTACGTAAAAAACATCACGGAATGCCAACAAGTGTATACATTGGCATTGTAGGAGTGGCAATGCATTCACTGGCAGATTTGTGACCATGAAGTGCATTACAAAGATCCAAAGATCCCCCATATAGCCTTAACAGACTGTAGGGGCAAGTGTTGTTAGCGAGCACCTATGAAGGCTGAAACGGCACACGAGGGGATGGGTGGCCAGCACCACGCCCGACCGCCTTTGTCTCCCCAGTGGCGATGTTTACATACCGCACCAGATACTCATTTCAAGGGAGGCCCAGGATCGGTTCAGATAATCGTCACCGGTGTTGGCCGTGAGCAGGAATCGAACCCGGGTCGCCAGGTTCATAGCGCAGCGCGCTAACCGCTACACCACCGCTCCCCACTAGTGCATTACACACACACACATAGAAACAAACTGAAACATAAAATGTAACTTGAAAATAATGTTACAAATGCTTAGCTCATGCGTACAAGCGAAATGGATTATGGCATTGCACGACTGTGCGGGATGATGAAAGTGTGGTAAGGCCTTCATTCAGCAGTAGATCGATCATGGCTGATGCTGATAAAACACACATGTATAGAAGTTTTTCATATGTGGATAAAAATAAGTGCTTTAGTGTGTGGGATAGTTATTATTATTACGTGGCTATGATAGGAATTATCATGCAAATGTATTTTTGTTATTATTATTTGTTGAAGAATAGGGATTTTAGAAACATGAAAACAATGGCAGTGCATCTTCTTGGTTCTTTCGGTAAAGTCACGTAGAATCGAAATAATAAAATAATAAAAATAAAACATTATAAAATATTTCTCACGACGTTTCGGCCACAACGCAAGCAGCCGTCCTCAGGTGGAGAACAGGTCTGTCGAGAAGACCTGTCTGTCGAGAAGACCAGTTCTCCACCTGAGGACGGCTGCTTGCGTTGTGGCCGAAACGTCGTGAGAATTATTTTATTATGTTTTAATTTTATTATTTTATTATTTCCATTCTACGTGACTTTACCGAAAGAACCAAGAAGATGAATCCCTGCAGTCACGAAAGCTTTACATCGAAATGGCAGTGCATTTTACAGTTCCTTGGGTTGACAGTGTTTTTTCACAATGCATAAAGGCTGAGTGCTTTGTGCAAACGTTTCTGTGTCTTGAGGGGGGGAGGGGGGGTGGTAGGAGAAATGTGGCAATCATGATGGCACTGTGGTGGTTTGGTGAAGTGGGTAGCATTTTGGCGGGAAAATTGAACCGTACAATTTTCACGTATAGTGTGTAGTGCAAACGTGTCCGTCGTTCTCCTTTGCTTTAACAAGCATGACGTTTTGCCGACAGCCGCCAGCTTCAGATAGGAACTTGACCAGCGTAAATCGGTGGTACCGATGAAATGAACTTAAAAACAAATAACACACAAGCAAACCAAAACAATATTCCGTGATCCGTTTTGCTGCACGATATGCGTCTGTCTAACCGCGCTGTCTAAGCTCACAAGAGCCTTGCCGTACTGCACGCAGATCTCAGTACATTCTTCCATCTGTCAACAAAGTATGATTGTCAGGTGGAGGTGTTTGTGAGATGCCCATATCAGAGGCAATTGAGTGGAAAGTGTAGAGGTTGGGTCCCTGACAGCTTGCTGCAGTGCCACTCGCTGCATTCATTTATTTTCTCAAGTGTAAAATGTTCTCATTACAATGAATGCCGATTGTGACTGTGCGTGACCAACACAAATGCCCAGGCACTTTTCCCAGAGAATGTCTTGCCGCTTTTTCTACTTATCTTTTCCAATATCCAGGTAAGTGTTTCTCTCTCAGATGCAAGGTGAATTTTATGACATGCTGCAGAGCTGTCTATTAAAGTTGGAATCGTATTTTTTTTTTACCTTTTAAAACGTTTAAGAACTAGCATGATCAGAAAACATAAACGCTTAGCATTGCAATAGTATTAGGACGATATATATATGGACACGTTTGCAAAAAATACAACCTACTTTTTGAGTTAAATTAATTTGAACTGGCATCATTGTCACCAGATTTCATTTACTTACATTGGCAGTACATACTATATATACTACAAGCCAGAGGTGTGGACTCGAGTCATGTGACTTGGACTCGAGTCAGACTCGAGTCATGAATTTGATGACTTCAGACTCGACTTGGACTTGCATAACAATGACTTTGTCCCACCTCTGAGGTGTGGACTCGAGTCATGTGACTTGGACTCGAGTCAGACTCGAGTCATGAATTTGATGACTTCAGACTCGACTTGGACTTGCATAACAATGACTTTGTCCCACCTCTGCTACAAGCTAAAACAACCTAACCAACACATGCATTAAAAAGCGACTTTATAAACTATTGAATTACTCGTGCAACGAAGCGAAGGCACAGAGGATAACGTGCTGCGCTGCGAACCCGGCCACCCGAGTTCTATCCTCGACAGTGGCGAGCATCAGTGGCGAGCATCACTGGCGAGTGGTAAAACGTTGCTGCCATTTCCTCCCTTCACCACCCACACTGACCAGTGTGGTGAAGTACGGTCAAAAAGCCCCAATGACCTAACATGCCCATGCGGAGACCTTTAACGATTGGTGGATTGAGAATCGCTGGATTTTGAAAAATGTAATTCACGACACAATTATGACATTTTCCAAAAAAAAAAACTTACATATTCAGATTGCTTTCTGCCGCCACAACCGCAGTGAGCAAATACGATGCCGTGATGAAAATGAGAACGTTTTTCTTTCTTCTTCTTCACGAAGCATCGTATAATTCTCTAGAAGGGAAGCGAGAATAATGTTAGTCGGCCAGGTACAATGCAATCATAATAATAAGAATAATGTACAGCCATTTGTCAATCCAATGATGAATGAAGGCCTCCCCATCTAATGCCGGTCAAGTTGGTTGTTTGACCATAATTCACCCATGTGGGTTGGTGCAGAAGGGTCCAGGACTGGTGGAGATATCACCGATCACTGATTTTAGCTGTGGCCAGGAGCAAAACGTAGTCGCCTGGGGTCACAGTGAAGCGTGCTAACCATTGTGCCACCGCTCCCCTCGCCGTCCCAACTACAATATTCCAGGAGGTGGAAAATGTGGAAATATTTTGCACCCTCACTTGAATACAACACGAGGAAGGCGTAATTTATAACGGTGTATGCATCCATTGAGTCACTTAATTGCATACCGCTATTAGCGAAACCTAAAGTGAAAATGTATAAACGGTGGATAAGGATGTGCGATGGAATGACAAAAATGTGCACGTAGAGAAAACGACACGGTTTTAGAAGCCATAGATTGGTCTTTTAAAAAAGATAATTACGGGCATAAATTAAGTAAAGAAATCATTTTCCCTGCACTGAATGGATTTCCTTTTGTTACTTGGTATAAATATGGAGAAACTGTATTTGAGAAAGTCCGTGATGTAAAAAGCAATCACGTTTTAATTTAATGATCATTGTGTAGCTGCTGCTGAATAGTAAAAATAAGGGATCTATTCAATAATGGGCAGGAAATATGAATTTATACATTTTTTTATTTAACCATTATGAAATGAACTTACTATACCTGGTAAGAGCATTACAGTATTTGTGAACGACCACCAGTAGAAGACAATGCGGACACAACTTAAGTGGATATTAAAGGTAGGAGAACCGACCATATTTTCACGACCATGGGAGCAGTAGTGCAATGGTCAGCGCTCTACATTCTGAATCTAACACCCTGAGTCACAGTCCACGCCATAACGAGCATAAGTGGTGAGTGACTGCCTGAACAGAAACACGTCCCAGGACACCACCCTCCGAAACATTCACCAACCCGCACTGACCACCGCGGTGAAGTATGGTCAACAACCCTGTGACTGACATGGCATGGGAGAAGCCTTCATCCAGCAGTTGATTGACATAGCCATACAAAACGACACAAAAGCCATGCAAACACACAGATGGCACCCCCTCTCTACTTTTAAGTGTTAACACATTCCTTCGGAGGGAGCTGGTAGGAACGTTGGGTTGCTCGGTCAATGGCCAGGGTCAACGGCGGCGTGGTGTATTCCGCAAATATGGCCGACTGTGAGGGCGGGCACAAGCCGGCGTGAGTAGGTTAAACGTTGAGTTTTATAAGGGCACCACGGGGTGACCAGCCCCTCCCCACCCAGCCCCACCCTTCCCACCCAGTCCCTCCCCACCCAGCCCCTCCCCACCCTCCCCTTCCCACCCAGCCCCACACCTCCCATTTTTGGATGCACGACGGACGGACGGACACAATAATCCCCTGTGGGCTGGTGGAACCAGGTGGTTCCTACCAGTAATATCTCCACCTCGGATACAGTCGAAGCAATGCATCAACAAAGGTCGCTTGTCTTTGAAGCATCTTGGCACACACAAGACTGGACTCCAATACACTTTGAGCGTCCAAATATAGACCCCTCTCTCCAAGAGATATTTCTTTATTTAAAGTTACTGGGTCGCATCGACCCCAGGATATAAGCTCAGAAATGTATAGAAGAAGAATGAGCGTTTGTTATTATAGACGAATTCTTAATCATCATCATCAGCCATGGTCAATCCATTGGTGGGTGAGGCCTCTCAAAGCTGCTGCTGTGTAATAATTCACCAAGCAATGCACACGAGCTGATTTAGTCGCTCCGTCTCCCCGGTGCACGTGCTCGGCATACAAATGAAATAAACGGTTTCCATGGCGGTATCAACCATCAGTAAACAATTATAATTAAAGAAGCACTTTGAACTCAGTCAATAGATCCACACGCACGCACTTTGTAGGATAAAGATTTTTTGTTGCACAAGTCTGATGCCTCTTACACCTCCACGTGTCGACAATGGTGTTGGCAACACGCGTCGCATCGAGACTTGAGAGAGTTCAAGTGTTCCTGAACATCTTGGGTGTGATTTTTTTTAATGCTCCCGCTGTTCACTGAAGCCCGAACAGCACGGACATATTTTCCCTTTTTTTTGTTGCGTTGGCATCAACTTTCTCTTTCACGTGAATCCCCGTGCTGTTCAAACCGCTGTCTTATTTTAATTTTTTTAGCAACGGAGTTGCGGTGCGGTGGTTTGTGCACTGCGCCATGAACCCGGAAAACCCGAGTTCAATTCCTTGTGCTGCGGATAGCATCAGCGACGAGTGATACCTGGACACGGAGCTGGCTGCTGCCGTCACCAAACCCGCACTGATCAGCGTGGTGAGGCATCGTCAACCCCCACGAACGACCAGCAGCGCGAGGAGGCCTTCTTCCAACGTCACTGGCTTGACGAAGGAGCTGTATGGGGTTGTATAAAAAAAAAAAACATGTATTATGACAGAGTAAACACCCTGTGAAAGTGCGCAGGGTAACAGTATACGCGTTTGACACACAACTGCTGTTGAATCCGCATCGCATGCAATGACTTCATTCCGCAACCGATGAAAGCACCCTGCCTGCATCAGCAGCAGCAGCGGCAGCATTTAAGGTAAGGTCCCTATGGTATTTGTGTCATTTCTACTTTGAGTGTCTTCTTGTCATCGGCGCTAGCAGCTGTCAACAAAGGTGCAATACACAGCAAAATAACAACACAACCGGCTGTATGTGTCATCAAGAGCACGGCGGTGCAGCACAAATGATAGTGAACTGCATTATTGATTTATTTAGTGTGTTGAATGTATATGTATGCTGTCGTGGTGTAATGGTGAGTACACCGGACTTGTAATCGAGAGGTCACCGGTTCAATATTCGTGGCGTGGCAGTTGAAACTATGGTGCAAGTTTCTTATATCCCCCTCTGTCCACCCAGAAGTACAACTAGGTCCACCACTGTGAGTCGATGGGCATGTCGTGTGTGACGGGGTGAAGTGTGGGGACTCTGAAATATCTGGCCTGCGCAGAAGAGTAGGCAACATTCCCGAAAGAGAAGCTCTCCAGAACTTCCTCTCATGGAGGTGCATCAGCCAGCAGGGAGTGTATGGAAGTAATTGCAGGGCTGCACCTTTACCTTGTATATATACGACACAGCAAGTCTCTAAGCAATTAAAAGTACAACATTAAATTAAGATATTTCTGACTTTCGTGACTGCAGGAATTCTTTTCCTGAAGACGACCACTTGCGTTGCGATCGAAACGTCGTAGTTTATTTATTTTTTGTTATTTTCTTTGAACCTATCTACGTGACTTTACCGAAAGACCAAAAGAATATGAATTCCTGCAGTCACAAAAGCTTTAAGTCATGTTTTGTGTCTGTTAAAAGGGATAAAATCAACAACAATAACATCATAACCTCTCCTCTTTAATCATTTCAAATCTTCGCTATTTTACAATTTGGTGACATTATCAACAAAATGTTCGCGTAACGGACATACTTGGGATAAATTTCGATTTTAAGCTTTCGTGACTGCAGGGATTCATCTTCTTGGTTATTTTGGTAAAGTCACGTAGAAGGGAAATAATAAAATAATAAAAATAATAAAAATAAAACATAATCAAATGTTTTATTATTACCGAAAGAACCAAAAAAGATACTTGGGATAATTAGACTTTTAGAATCATGATTCTATCATCCGACCGTCGTTAATCCGTCTTCCATTCGCCCATTCATCACACTTAATAACCTTCGATTTTAGAGTGGCTTGGAGACAAATAATAACCACCCTTTAGTTATGAGACTCCTCTAAGCATCTGCACTTAATACATCGCCACGACTCTCACTTACATTTTATTGCCACAGTTGTACGCTGTTTGCTTTAATGATCACCCCGGAGGATCCCTCACGCCTGTCACGGAGCTTACAATGCTGCCCCGGGGGCTCCCATTAGAGTGAAATTCCCTCTTAATTTTGGAGCTTTCGTGACTGCAGGAATTATTTTTTGGTTATTTCGGTTAAGTCACGTCTAAAGATAAAATAATAAATTAAATAATAGCATATTACGACGTTTCGATTGCAACACAAGCAATCGTCATCAGGCATAAAAGAAATAGCAACAAAATCTAACTAGAAAACTATAGACAGACATACAAGCAGACAGACATCACAAGGACACACAGAGAGAGAACACATATCGGCACAAAGAGGTCGTTTCTGTGACGGTGCCTTAAATATAGAGAGGGGGGCGGGGGCGGAGAGAGGGAGGGGGCAGAGAAAAAGTTAGCATATCAATGAGTGGACGGCAACGTGATGCTGCTGCAAGTAAGATGACGATGCAGCACGGCAACGCAAGCTTGAAAATCAGGAGAAAAACACACTAAAATTAAATAACCTAGTAAAATATCGAAATATAATGTAATGCAACACAGAGATTCCCGTTCCTCACTTCGCACGGCTGAGGCTTTGTGCTGGAGGTTGAGATGACATCACGCACCGGCTTGCTCAACGTGGAATATCGGTCAAGAGTCAAGACGTACTTGTGCGTGTACGTTGGAATGACGTGATCACCCTCCCTCCACCAACCCACCACCACCCCCTCCCCCCGTCTAAACTGCCTGGGAAAGCAAGCATGCCAAAACATTGCAAGCAGGTGTCACCGCAAACAGAGTGCTGACAATTTCCACGTGTTGACGTGGCCTTCGAATAAAAACATTAAAAAGCGCTCTCGTGTGCCGGCATCTGCTGCGTTAAGCCTCGCCTGCGTGGAGTACGCACCTATTTATACTTCAAGATTTAAAAAAAAAACACGCACATTCATTTCTTTAGAACTCCGTTTTTTGTGTGTGCGTTTAGTTTGTTGAACGGTTCGGCTACGTACGGTGCGAAAGAAGTGTGTTTGGTTTGTCGAACTCACCCCTCACAGCACGGTGAGGCAACGCACAGAGCGAAAGAAGTTTAACGTACATAGGCCGTTTATCGTTCAAATGCTGCATGAAGAAGGGCCTCTATGGCTGCAGGGTTTTGGTAGTACATGTTGTTTATGTCGTTTATTGTGAAAATTCCGTCACAGTTCCTATGATCACTGTTTCATTGCTTTTATGGCTTTATTTTGGTGATTTCGAAAAGTGTATTCGTTTAGCCATGTTTGTTTGTTGTAGTACGGAGTAAGACTGATGGCCTTAATCTAAGTTGGCTTGTGGTTGTTGTTGTTTGACTTGCATCCCACTGGGATTTTTGCACACAGCGTTGGTGTACGGTGTTTTTTCTGCAATATTTAGCTGTCTTTCCTTAGATTTTCTGTTTGCACTTAGTCACATATTCACTTTAAGATGTTTTCTTGTTCATGTTTTTGTGTTTTGTTTGTTGCGGTTGCACCCGATTCAAGAGCCGAATGGCTCACAGGGCTATACCTAATAAATGAACTTGAACTTGCACGCGCTGTGGACCTGGATGAATATTTAAGCATACTTCACCACGCTGGTCAATGTGGGCTGTGAGAGGTGGGGGAGGAGAGCAGACGAGCAGTGGATGTTGCTGCACTGGCCTCTCCCGGGTGCAGCGCCGACTGCTATCGTCTTTTATGCACTGTGGCTACCCATCCAAGCACTATCCATGCTTAGCTTCTGAAATCTGGTGCGATCTAGGTGATCTGGTCAGAGACATTTGTTGAACGTTGAGAGTAAAGCTTTACACTCTCAGTGCCCAACATCAAGATGTATGTTTTGCAGTGACCATTATTCATTCACATCGGTAAGCATCACTCAGGCTCAAAACCTTTTTTTTAAATCCTTTATATTAAGTTCACTTGCTTGCGCGCTTACGACCGTGCACATCTTTTGGTCGTTTTTTAACCCACTTCCCGTGATCCAATCGAGCTGACATTTTGCACACAGACTCGTTGTGCGTGACAATTTATTTTCGTGAACAAAAATTCAAAAATTGTACACTATTTAGGAAAAAATAAATTATATTTAATTACCAATTGCTTAATGGTGGCAGGCAATCATCTGACCCATAGGTGGCAGCCATCTCAAGCCAGAGGACGAGAGGACTCTAGCCGCCACGCATATAAAGGATTTATAGTGAAAAACTTTGTTTTTACGGGTTAATTTTTTCCCTCCCCGAGCCCCCTGCTTGGATCTTAGGTCAATTTGCTTTTGGAATATTTGCCCGTCGGAAGTAAAACCGAAGGTAGCTAATGAGATCTCTTGCGGATAATGTAAGAACAACAACTAAGTCAGTGACCTATATGTTGGATTAGTTCATGCAGAAGGTAACATTCACGTGAGTGATATTAATAAACACAGTGATGACATTGCTTAATTAGGAGATGTATCGTAGTGCGACATTAATATTTAGAAACAATTTTAGAATAGTTCGTACGTATTTTTTTTTTATCGGCGGGGCCCCTTAAAGTGCCTGCGTTAAAGTGGCCGGTGCGTGCAGCTGCCCGCTGTGTTCATGTGGATAAACGAGGGTTAGCCATTGCACAAAAGACAAAGACAAAGACGCCCCCGTATAACCTTAACAGCGTTTTGGGGCAAGTGCCGCTAGAGAATCGCACCTATGCAGGCCGGCACGGCACACGAGCGGGTGGGTGGGCCAGCACCACGCCCAACCACCTTTGTCTCCCCAGTGGCGATGTATTACCCACCACACCAGATACTCATTTCAGGCTGAGTCAATCTAGGGGTGCCTCATGACCAGTTCTGATAATCATCACTGGCCTTGAGCTGGGGAAAGTAATTTGGGTTACTGGGTTCATGGTGCAGCGCGCTAACCGCTGCACCACCGCTGCACCACCGCTCACACACTGCCACACACACAAAGACAAAGATCCCCCATATAGCCTTAACAGACTGTAGGGGCAAGTGCTGTTAGCGAGCACCTATGAAGGCCGCAACGGTACACGAGGGGTGGGTGGCCAGCACCACGCCCGACCGCCTTTGCCTCCCTAGTAGTGATGTTACACACCGCACCAGGTACTCAATTGAGGCTGAGTCGACCTAGGGGAGGCCCAGGACCGGTTCAGATAATCGTCACTGGTGTTGGCCGTGAGCGGGAATCGAACACGGGTCGCCGGGTTCATAGCGCAGCGCGCTAACCGCTACACTATCGCTCCCCACACACATACACACGTGCGCACCATCACTGGAGACTTTCGAATTCCCCTCCCTGTTGGTAGACCAAATGAAACAAGCGCTACTGATATTAAACAGGCACCGATGAGTTCTATCTCATCCACAGACATATCGTTTTTGTTATGGGCAAAGCTGTTCCTCTTGCAAGGTATACTAAATATCAACCTCCGGGTCATAACAAAAAAAAGACACTTTAAACATAGTCACAGTGACCAAGCCTCAAGGCTTAGGCACAAAAAGTATATTCTCTATGTTGGGCAGCAGCAGCAGCACATTTTCTTAAATGAAGTATTCTAGATGCAGGAGCCTATTCAGGGGCGAAACATTGCCAGCTAAGATGTAGGTGCATACAGGTGAGGGGCAAAAGGAACGCTTTGGGAGGTGAGAAGAAATGTAGAATTAACAATTTGTCACTTCTGCATTTTCGTGTACAAATCCTGCCTCGACATATCAGTGGTCACAGATGGAAAAATTTGCATCACTTGATGTGTAATAGGCGCTCGTAATGATTCCGTCTGTGTGCGCTGATGGGTTTTTGTGGGCGCCGTGATTATCAATTTGAAATACAAAAATGCAGCACATTTGGAGGCATCTGCCACGTTACGGCCTCATTAACATATTCATGCAGTAAACAGACTTGATTTTTTTCTTCTTCATCATGGCAGCACCTACTTAAAAGCTGCGAACAAACATGTATGTATGTATGTCTTCGAAATATAAAACCAACATTTTTTTCCAATGTATGAAATGTAAAGGTGCAGCTCTGCAATTTCCTTCTCACTCCTCCGCTGGCGGAAGGGCTTCTTGTCGGAAAACTTTAGAGAGCCCTCTCGAGACTGCAGAGGGTATTTTGGTCTCCTCATTCCACGCTCGCCCGATGTCTTGGATGAGGTGGGAAGTAACCTGCACTCCACCCCCCCCCCCCCACGCGACCTGCTCGATCGGCTAACTGTGGTGAACCTCCTGGGTGGACAGAGTGTGTAGGGAATCAAGAGACTCGCCCATTGGGGTCGCCGCGGTGGCGAGATGTTAACCGTGCAAAGCAACCGCCATTCTTGTGTGGCCTGTTTACCCCCCTCCCTTCATTATAATAGCTGTGCCTGTGACCAAATCACCCAGAATGCACTCAATCCCACACAGATCTTAGAAGGCTACGCAGGCTTTCGCTTGGATCGTGCTTGGATGGGTGACCACCGTGCACAAACGGTCTGTTGTAGGCTGCCACCCGGATGTGAAGCACGGAGCAGTGCGGCCAAATACATTGTCACACTTTAACTTGCATGCGCATGTGTCTATCCTGCCTGCCTTCACCAACCTGGACAGACAAGCGTGGTGATGTACGGCCAAATAACCACCACAAACCCGCACGGTGAGTGGAGGCCCTCATCCAGAAGTGGATTGACCACGGTGCTGCACATGCAGACATGCAGTGGTGAGATGTTAACTACCTCGTCTGTAGTTTACAGGAGGTTGTGGGTTCGATCCCGACCCTGATGCCTGTATATTGCGTGGTCTCCACATTAGTCGCGCGGATTTTTCTCTGGGTCCTCCGGTTTTTCTCTACACATTTAGAATCAACATCACGATTATTTGGCTGCTATAAATGTACACGTGATATGCCAGTTCTTTGAGCTATTTATTTGTGGTCACATCACTTCTGAAAAAGAGGCCTGGTAAAAAAAAATATTAGGTTATAGTTAAGTTAATCGTTTCAATTCCTACGCCTGGGAATCTGACGTGCAGCCTTTGGAAAATTGCAGTGTGCTAATCATTTACACCACGGCGGTATCCTGTCACTTCATGTCGTGCAGTATTCCACATAAGCGTGTTTATTTATTTGAAAACAAATCTATATATAAGTCCCATTAGTGCCAATCAATGCATACATTACTATTGATTTCAGAGAGGTGTTCTTCTGCAGATCCAGCTCGCCGTGCATTCTATGGATTCACCTTCCTTTTCTGCACCACAAGCAACATCGGCGGTTTTAGAGGAGTCAGATATTTGGAATTGGGGGAGTTTTATTTATTTATTGAATCAATTTTGTTTCGTTCAATTTGGTTCTTTCATTGATAAAGCAATGTTTGTGCTTCATGAAAGAACACAATCGAAGAATAACCTTATAACCTTCTTTTTTTAAGTAACGGGACATCGTATTGCGCATTGCAAGTGGCTGATCCACAAGATTGAAAAGACAGAAAACCACATTAGCCCTGACGATTTGCCTGGAAGGTTCATGCCTTCTCAATTTAATTGATATAATTTGGTGTCACATTTTGGGTGTACGTAATAGGTGTATGATTTGCTGCATTTTTAAAAGCAAAGTGGGATAACAAAAACAATCTAAGCTGTTTCTACCTAAATCAGCGAGGAATAATGCTCATTTCCTGTTTACAACTTTGAGCGACTGGTTGATTTTCATAGTAATAGGTTTTTACCCTTTCAACTGGTACAAAAACTGACACCTTCATACAAGGCATCATGTTTGCAATAACCACAACACAAGCAGTCAAAATGCAAACAAAAAGAAACAACTCTGATGATGATAATGATATGCACTGTCCTTGAAGTTGATTGGTCCACACCCGAGACAGCTTTTCTTAGAGCCTAGTCTCCACACTCTGATAGTGCGCTGTCTTTGAGTTGTATTCCTTTTGGCGTCATCTAGTCCAACACCAATGGAGACAGAATATACTGCCTGCTGCATCGCTAAGTCGAATTTAAAAGTTGCCTGTGCCTACGGAGAATGTCAACATGAGGTTTTTATTAAAACGTAATCTCTACCGTGGATCGAATGAAACGAATGCAAAGGCAATTAATTGGAGCTTTGCCCTTTGCCTCAATGTATTCACAAATAATCCACTGCTACTTATTAAAAAAATGTAACAAAAATATATTTGGTCACACCCTTTTGGTGGTGTGAAACCGAGTGCAACGAAGGATGGGGGCATGGGAAAGGAAGGGTGGTGCCTCGACATTAGCACGGTTGGCTACGCTCGGTGCAACAGAAGTTTAACATGCATTTATACAACATTACTTGTGTGGTGGGTTCACCGAGAGAAGCACTAACTCAGGAGGCAACACGCTTCATTCTATAATAACCACAACGGGATAACTATTTAAACGGATCAGGTCAGTCGGCACACTGCCTGACCCACTATGCCCGAGCACGAAGACCGAAGACCCAGGAGAAGCAGTAGCACGGCGGGTTCCATTCCAGAAGACAGCCCCGATACAGACTCGGGACCCTCCTTTTATCCTCCAGCGCGGCCTAGCTCCTCCCCCGGCCACGCCCTCTTATGGAATCCTCCAGAAGGTTCCGGGCTATGCCCCATGTGTCCCTTCTGTCACCCCTATGCCTCACATACCTTACTCGAGCACCTCAAATCTCGCCAGCCTACAGCTACTACGTCTTCCGATACCTCTTGTTTATTTATCCGGCGCTGCACGCCATAGTGGCTGTTTACATAACACTACACTTGCATTGTGCACACGGTTGCCATTTGAACATAATCGTCAAGGTTATATTTCGATTTAAAGCTTTCGTGACTGCAGGGATTCATCTTCTTGGTTCTTTCGGTAATAAAAATAAAAATAATAAAATAATTATATTATAATGTTTTATTTTTATTATTTTATTATTTCCCTTCTATGTGACTTTACCGAAAAAACCAAGAAGACGTCACGATTATCATCATCGTCATTGTCGTCATCCATGTTGAGGAGATGTTATCACCTTCACCTAGGTCACGGGTTAGATCCCGGCCTGAACGATGCCCTGTATATTTGGAGTCTGCGTGTCCTCTCTCACCATAGCTAACGGCTCAGCGGGCTTTACCTTGTAAATAAAATATTTTAGCTTAGTTTAATGTTCTATCTGCTTCTGGGTGGCTGTGTTTAAAGGTGGGAAAAGCAACAATTGTACTGTCCAGCATTCGTAAAAAAAAATGCTCTGCACCACTATACGAAGAGCTAGCACTAAACACTGAGTTCCAATCAAGAATAATTTACAATATTTCCCACGTGCCCTTGTGACAGACATTAGAATATATCTTCTGTATTCTCCAGTGCTACATTGTGCGTGGCGTGGCAACGTCCTGCTAATAAAAATGTTTCTTTCGAAATAACCTTGGTCGTGCGTAGCATTGTTATTTATAGAACGAAAACCTCCCGCCTCCCACAATCCTTGTGTGGAGATCTGCAAGCCCGAACGCAGGATGCAGCCTCTTATTTATTTAAACGTGAACGATGCCAACACTCTGCAAAGCTTCACGTAGATTTTCTTTTTTTCTCAATCATATAATTGGGAACGGGAAGCGTGGGCAGGGCGTATCAAATTGGTCCACGCCATAAAATGAAATGCTGCACACACACAAAAAAAAACGGCCCGGTCGTTTAATATGTTTCGTATCAACAACAGCTCCGTTTTCTTGCACAGGTCGACGTTGACCAATTTCTCTTGTAGCCCCGCCCACCACCCCCACGTTCCATTCCCTGGTTACTACATTCAGATAAGCCCCTCCCCCCTTAACTTGTATTTAAGGGCTGGTCTTTTGGAATTTTCCTCACTTGATGCAGTACTTTTAGCTGTGACGGCGGTCCCACCTGATGACGGAGACTTGTGTTGCCTCCGAAACGTCGTGATTTATTATTTTATTTCCATTATTACTTTTATTAACTTTTAATTTAATTTTTTACCTTAAACCCCAAGAGTATGAATCCTTGCAGTCACGAAAGCTTCAAATCTAGAAAAAACGGAACTCGCCACACAAGCGCGCGGCTCTCACTCGAACTTCTCAACGAGGAAACTCGGGAGATGACTCTGGGAACGTAGCGTTCCCTCGATCCTTCCGCGAGCCAAAGTGCCTTTCCTTCCTATTAAAAAAAAAGTCTCGCCGATACCCCAGAGTGCTCTAACCTGATATGAAATCTGACAGGCACTGTGATCCTCTCGCCCGATGTGACACCGCGACAGGGATGTGAGGCTCGTCGTGAAATGGACCAATTTCACTCGGCGCCTTGTCTGCACACCAGGCACTGACGCCCCTCCACCCTGATGCCGGGGCAGAATTGCAACCCACCATTGCTTGATTAGAAATGTATACACCGAGTGGAGAATAAGTAACGGTAAATAATAAGGTGGAGGGGAGTGGGAGAGATTTCAGAAACTCGCCCCGTTATATTTCGATTTAAAGCTTTCGTGACTGCAGGGATTCATCTTCTTGGTTCTTTCGGTAAAGTCACGTGGAAGGAAAATTATGAAATAATAAAAATAAAACATAATAAAATAATTCTCACGACGTTTCGGCCACAACGCAAGCAGCCGTCTTCAGGTGGAGAACAGGTCTGTCGAGAAGGCAGAGTCTGCCTTCTCGACAGACCTGCCTTCTCGACAGACATGTTCTCCACCTGAAGACGGCTGCTTGCGTTGTGGCCGAAACGTCGTGAGAATTATTTTATTATGTTTTATTTTTTTTATTATTTTCCTTCTACGTGACTTTACCCAAAGAACCAAGAAGATGGATCGCTCCGTTATTTTAACGCTGGGAGATCAAACCAGAGACCTCTGGATCGCGGGTGCAGTGTGCTGACCAGCGCACCATGGCAGTATTGTGTTTTAGATATGAGAGCTGACATGTAGCAAAAACAAAAATGAAATACGTGACTTTCTTAAAATTCTGTGCAGGCATTTTGCTACTCGACTGAGAATATGAACTCGCCACATTTGAGAAGCCAGATGAATAGCGGTTCTGCCTGATACTGGCAAATAATGTCCCACAGGTATAACTGCTCAATTCTAGATTTGAAGCTTTCGTGACTGCAAGGATTCATTTTTCCGATAAAGTCACGTAGGTAAAATAATAATCATAAAATATAATAATAAATGAAAAGAACTAAATAAAATCACGTGATTTAATAAAAAATAATAAAAAAATATAATAATAAATGAAAATAACTAAATACAATCACGTGATTTAATTTAGTTATTTTCATTTGTTATTATTTTATTTTATGATTATTTTTGTTACCTACGTGACTTTACCAGAAAAAAAAAGCTAAGAGTATAACTGCTCAACCCGAGCTACTGTATGAATACTTCGATGCTTTAATTGCCTTTGGACTGTTCGCCTTTTGGCGTTCTCTGGTCTAACAACTGGTGAGACACGGCCATAAAGAAGGCTGTCTCTGGAGTAGGCCAATCCGTTTTAAAGGCAATGCGTATGTATATTGGCAAAGCATCTGTGTTTGCATGTTTTGCCACAAGCACGTGTGGTTAATGCAGACTTGATGCCTTGCAACAGGTATCTGTTTGGATGTTTTAACATCCTAACATCTGTTTAATTGCCAGAAAGGGCAAACCCTATTTTTATATTTGCATCGTTCTGCCGTAGCTCTGTCCAGCCCTGCCCCTGTACTCCTTTGTGAATTTTAAAATCTCAGCAAAATAAAAATTATTTTTGGGTGTCATGTATCCTTGACTGGTGTAAGCTTCTTTGTCCTTGGCATTTTAAAATAATTGTTCAACACATTCAGTGTTGAGTGTCATGTTCATTAATTCATTAACAGGTGATATTGCCTTTTTTAACCTAAAAAGACAGATGTGATAAGTGTATCATTCATTGCAGCAAAACAGTTGCGTTCAGTTCATGTTCAGATTATAATCATATTCACTATTTGCTACGAAAACATGGTAATGATGCCTGTGACATGCTGCGTATCCATTGCCCACATTCAAAAATAACATTTGCATATTTTTCTTGCAATCATTCAATTAAAACGACCCGCGTCTTGGATGACACACATATCATTGTGCAGCACATCTCACTGTCGAATTCTGTGCGCTGAGTATTATTGTTTTCATATCCAACCACCCCTTGGCGCATTTATTTATTCACACCATACCTCACCAGGAAAGTAAGGGATCAGCCTCCTTATCTACACAATAACCCTTGGTTCACGTTAACACCGTTATTACCATGACTTCACTGGCAACCACTGCTATCATCTCATCGCCACTGCTTGCAGAGCTTCGCGGTTATAGCACAGCCGTCGCCCTGGTTAACACTGCGGTGCAAATTCTTTTTGCCAAGGCGGTCTTCCCCTTCCAACCCAGCTTAAATATACGCTCCAAGCGTGGTGGTGTTTCATTCAGACGCTGTCTCCCCGACAGACCTGGTCTTCACCTGAGGACGGCTGCTTGCGTTGTGGCCGAAACGTCGTGAGAATTATTTTATTATGTTTAATTTTTATTATTTTATTATTTCCCTTCTACGTAACTTTACCGAAAGAACCAAGAAGATGACTGCAGTGCACGTGAACGAACAAAACAACTGCCGCCCGCGATACGGTGGACATTGAATATCCTGCGGCGTCAATCAGAAAGGTTGAAGCCCATATGTGCCTGGCACCACGGGCCAAATTTGGCAAAACTTGAAGAAGAAGAAAAAATGCCTGAAAATTACTTCGCTCGGTTACAAATTGCGGAGCAATATCGGACCTTACTGACAGACTATGTACCCGTTGATGAAACGCAGCGCCTTCACAAAGGAAGACGATTGTTCAAATTTTTCAGAAAAGTAAGTGGGCCTGGCAAGCACATGTCGCTAGAAGGGTTAACGGGCGGGGAGGAAGACTAATGAGGGAGTGGCAACCCGAGGAATGAGCGAGAGTCTGAGAGAATGTCTAACAAGGAGATGCACCGATGAATCGGACCTGACGATCGATGAACTGTGGTGTGCCTAATTTATACTTTTTTGGTGTTCAGAGGCGGACGAATTTTAGAAATTGCTGTTCCAACTGCCACGCCAAGAGATCTCTGGGTTGCAAGTCCCAGCGTCTTAACCATTACGGCATAGCAGTGATTGGTTCAAATGCAAGGGGGCCCTTCTGTAAATATTTCATGGGTAAATAAAAACAAAATTACTTCGTTATTATCATGACCACCACCACATTAATGTCACGCTTCTTGTTTACATACACATCGGTGTGTAAAACAAACGGTTGGGACTTTCATTGTGTCGACACGTAAGAAACAATCCATTAGCATAGTAGTAACAGTCTGTGAGCCTATCTGATTTGATTATCTAGACGTGTGTATTCCAAAATGTTCACATCGATCAACAGTGACATTATCACGTGCCTCCCCAAGGATTAATCTTTTATCGGTGAAGGGGAGAGAATGGACTGTTACTCTGTCATGGCATATATGTGTTTTTTTGTGCATACAGTATTCATTAATTTAAGCACTTTCAGTTGAATATGTTTCCACGGAAATGAAATGAAAAATGAAACGAGAGCCATGATAAAATGAAATGCGTATAAATGCATTGTGTTTCATATTATATTCGAGGCAGCGGGTGGAGCGGTGGTGCAGCGGTTAACGCACTGAGTCTGATCCCTGGTCACAGTTAACATAGGAGGCGAGCGATATCTTAACAGGTTCTGGCCAACCTACACTGATTAGTCTGGTGAAATATGGTCAAACAACCCCCGTCACCAAAAATGGCATGGGAAGTGGCCTTTATCCAGAACAGGATTCGCAATGTGACGTTAAAGAAATTGCCAGGATATGTCATTGCTTTCCGTGGTATAGCTTCAACTCCGTGAATTACGGAAGGCGGTTTGCACACAATTTATTTATTACCTGGGCATACTTGCAGAACCAGCAACAATTTATATTATGTATACGGCAGTATATATTACAGATAGGACCAGTAGCGCGCTATGTTACCACATCTTCCCATAGCCATTGTTTTTATTAACGTACATATTTCATATATTTGATTTACAAGTAGTGTCTTTTGTATTGGTATTTGAAGTTTATAGGCATGCCATAAATTAGTAAACTCGTTTTCGCCGCGGAGAAATATTTTGTTATTCTGTTAAGGAACATTACTGCATTCAGAGTGCATACGCACGCAGGACTCCGATGTGTGCAGTTTTGTTTATGGAGGTAAAAGCACAGGGGCTTGTTACTGCAATTCGAGTGAGTTTTCCGATGAAATATGAGTTCATTTAACGCCTTGTCGTCTGTTGACGAGAGTGTGTGTGTGTGTATGTTTCCCTGGACTTTATTCTCCCACTGCCTTGTGTTTCAGACTATAAATAACCCAACTGGTAATGATTATCTATTATAATTTATATGCATACATTACCCCCCCCCCACCCCCCTCTGGTCTTCGCCACTGATTGGCTCACAAGTGATGACGTCACAGTTACCACCTCTATTTTAAGACCGAAACGGGAGGATTCTCCACAACTCTGGCTGTCCGCCTGATGATGCTGGTTGTAATTACGGGCGAAACGTCGTACTCGAATTGCAAATGCTGTGGGTTTACTCTCCAACACACCGGTGTGCTGAAACTAGTAACGAATTGGAATGTTTTGTTAACGTGACAAACCTCGCTATTTGGCTGTGTCGGGTGGTGGTGGGTTTAACGACACACTTTTATATTAACACGATTCAACGAAAGAACCTCTAGTATGGATAATACTTGTCGCGAAAGCATACGCGTTAAATATCAGCTCAAATAGACCCTCGTCTCTTTTCAAAACAATAATTACCGTGATATGAAAGATATATTTGGATCATTATTATTAATGATGAAAACAAACGTAACCATCAAGACCGCTGTTTTTGCCATTGCAGAGAGAGAGAGAGAAAGAGAGAGAGAAAGAGAGAGCACATCAACAGAGGCATTTCATCGCAAACAGTCTGAGAATGCAAGACAGCGAAGGTGTTTTGCGCACATATGGCAAGATCCGGCTCTAAGTGGTGCTCAGGGCATTCCTCCATCAGGCCCCAAGAGGAGAGAGCATTGGGGGGAGGCAGGGATGGAAGTTTTGAAGGGGGCACAGGGCAGGGAAGCCAGCTCGGTGAGAATCTAATGGTCTTATTGTGTAAATGTAAAAGCACAGATAAGCAGAATGCCATTTTCTGTCTCCACATATAAATAAAAATACGTTTGAGTCCATTGGCCGATTGGCTTTGCAGACCAATATTAGTCAGCAGTGTGTGTTCAAGAAAGCACACTCTCGACCGGTTTCCACATTCTGGGTCTCATCAAACTTGTGTTGGTGATTCGCGCGTTTTACATTAGACGTATTATTACTTGCAACAGTCAGGCTTGTTTAACACATTTTTGCTAGGCGACCAACTATTATTGACGCGAACATTCGATCTAAATTACGGGGCCTGTTGGCTTTCCAGACGGATATTCCAGCACCATTTTCTCGGGCTTCCACACTGCGCTTCAGTTTTTACCTGCTGGGTCTCATCAGCAACGTCAGGCTTGCTAAACAGATGCTGCTGGATTATCAGGATGTCAATGGCAAGAATAACTCCAAATACATGACTGGGTCCCATTAAAATGTTGCGGAGCATCATGGGTAAAATGGTGAATTTGAAAGGGGTGCAACTGCGCAAAACAGCTGCCCTCTCGCTCCCACTCTCTTTCATATTTTTGTGTTTAAATTTCGAATTGCATTTCAATCACCTAGCTTTATTTATTGGCTTATAATTGCTTTTTATTTTCACTTGCATTGCATTTATCTGATCTTGTGTTTTTGCTTGCCTTAATATCACTTTGTTTGTTTGTCGGTTTATCTTCTTTTATTTATCCTGCATCATTTGTTTCACTTCTGCGTGGATTTATATTTTTACCCACGTTGTCTTTGACAAAGAGAACAATTAACATACCAAAAATCACTTACAGCTCCATGTCAATCAACCACCGCTGCACAAATGTATCTGTATACCTCATCAAAAAAAATATACATTTGTAAATTTGTGCATTCCATCCGTAGATCCCCAATGTGCACCGTGCATGAAACGCAGGAAACGAACTAGACATGCGGGGTAAATGGCCGGGACGAGGGGGCTGAAGGCCAATTTAAAGAAGCGAGTGTTCAAGACGGGACTTAAATGGTTCCAACGACTCCGATTGTCTTGTTAGCAAAGCGTTGTTCCATTGCCTGGGAGCTGCATTGCCAAAAGCCCCATCACTCCAGGAACAGAGCCTAGACATTGGAGTCCTTAGAACAGTGGTTCTTCTTAACCTGGGGTGAACGTACATCTTTGAGGTGCGAGAAGCCCTTTCTGGTGTATGCGATACATGGCCAGATTTTAAACAAAAGATAAATAATCAAAACACAAATTAGGCATGGGCGCGTAAGTACAACTACTTTGTTTCATCAAACCTATTTATTTGTTAACAGTAAACATGTTTTGTTTGCGATTGAGAACTAAAGGGGTGCAAGGCTGCAGTAAAGGTTAAGAGCCACTCCTGATAAGAAGGAAAAACGAAGACCTCAAGGACCTGGTTGGAGAGTTAACGTGGATCAGTTCACGCAAATATTGTGGGAGCTGTTTGACCATACTTCATCAAGTTGGTCAGTTGATGGTATTGGTCGCGAAAAGCCCATGTGTTAAACTGGTGAGTGAGCGGTTGGAAAGCAAGTGGAGGCCCAGGACTGATACAGATATCGCTCGCCCCCAATAGTGGAGCCAGGATTTTCAGGTAAGGGGGCAACTCCTCCAGCAATGAAAAATGATAGAGGAGTAGTTAGTAAGTAAGGAGTTGTCCCTTGCTATTTATTCGACGCGTGTGCGGCGATGGCGCAGCCATCGATCGAGGGTCGAATTCGAACCGCGTTGTGTGATCGGCATCGCGCTCGCTGAAGGTGTTGATGCCTTCAGGGAAGTCGTGTGCTGTATACGCAACTGTGCACAATTCTGTGAGTCACTTATAACTGCTTTGTCATTACTCATTGACAATTATGGACTCAGACTATTGTCCTATCATCTGATAGAGTCTCTGGCACGTAATAATATGCTACACAGTGGCAGTGGGGGTCGCAAAATGCCGATTTATTACTAATAAACCCAATGATCCGATCGAAATTAGGGATTTCGATCGGATCATTGGGGGGGGGAGGGGCACGTGCCACCCCACCCCCCACTGGCTCCGCTAGCGCTTGCCCCTGATGTTGGCAAGAGCCAGGAGTCTAACTCAGGGGTGGAGTGGTGGTACAGTGGTAATCACATTACGCTATTAACCTGGCAACATGAGTTCAAGGGGCTCCTACTGGGTTACAAATAACTCTCTTTTTCTGCCTGTCTTTCATTTCCCTTGCTCTAAACCACGTCATCTTTTCAGTCCATCGGCAACATACAATGGGACCTAGAATCACTATTTGCCTGTTCACGTATGGGAGATTTTTTGTCGGTTAAGCAAAGATACTACGACAACAACAGACGGTGCTTATCTTATCGATACATACCTTGGCTGTCTGGGACTTTCCAGCATGAGTTTGAAGCTTCCTTAGATGAGAAAAAAAGACTACAAAGTTACAATAAAGTGCGTCACAATTGTGACGACAGTGTGACGTCATTCCCATACGTTGTATACATCAAAGGTGTGATGCAATTTGAGCACCGTAGATATTTGTTTAAAATTTCGTATTTTCTCGTGAAAAAAACCCCCAAACTAATGTTAGACAACCCTGAACAAAAGAAGGCATTTCTAATTGGGTAATATCTTCCTTTAAGCCATGACCGGAGAAATGAACGATTCCAACTTTGTACAACTTTAATATACTTCGTCATGAATGTCGCTGTTTACTCTGGCTTTAGCCAATGCAACTTTGTGAACTGACAGCAGCTGTTTTCGTAAATGTGTCTCGTTTGTATCAATCGTCTCAATGTACAGCCGAGTCTATCGCCACCTCTCCACTGATGAATCTCAAACGCTGGCTTCATTACAATTCTCTTCGGCGCCATCTCAGCTGTCCAAGATTAGAATGATTCTCATTATTCCAAATGAGCACTGGCGCTCCTGGGTAATGACAGTGTTACATCAGCGAGCTACTCTCCTCCGTAATAAGCCATCGATGCGATTGAACGCTACTTGTTCTGTGAGGGATCAATGCTGAAGTAAGCAATACGTTACGAGTGTGCAGCGTCTTGAACACAGAGATCACAATTTGAAGTCACGCCGAGGGTGTATTTTTTTAGGAGAGCGGAGGGCAATTATTCATTTGGCCTCCGCCGTTTGTCTATGCCTTTGGCACAGGCAGCCAAATGCAGTGCACCTTTGCCACGCGCGTGCACAACTCTCTCAAAATTTCACACAAGGTGACATTTTTCACTTCCCATTGTTCATGTCCATTATCTTTTTTTTTTGCGCGACAGGGAGGCATGCACAAATGTTCGGGGCCGCGCAACCAAATGAGACACTGCCTCTACCCTTAGCGTCTCTTGACCCTTACACGGTTGTTTTGGTTTCAAATGACCGCTCAGTGAGTTAGTCACTTGCTAAGTACTCCAATTCACCAAGTGCTGCAATTCATACGCATACCGTCAGAGCCCTATGCAATTCGGTCTAGTTCAGGCCTATTCTAAGGGTTCAAGTGGTGAATCCAATGTTCCAAGATCTCTTGACATATTGCAGTGCATAATTGATAAAAAAAAGGTTTATTCAAGCACTGATCTTTGTATATATTTTTAAGTCAATGATTTCTTGTTGAAATGAACATTAAGGCATCGCTACTCTATTTGTTGATAACCCTGAGCCAGTTGTGGGCGTTCTGCATTCATATTGTAGGGATGAGTTTTTCCACGAAGGGTTATATTATTTTATTGACCTCGGAAGGATGATGGGCTGAGTTAACCCCCAGCCAGAGGTTGGACTTGGCAGCCTCCAATTGCGAGCCGCTTGCTCGACTGCAGAACCACTGTTCCGGTTTTAAATTTAAATAAAACCTTAAAAATTGTTGGCTTTTATAGTATCAACAAAAACATTAAAATAATTTAGGGTTATGAACGAGCATGCGTTTTGACCTTTACATATTTTTGAATTCAGCTTGAGAAGCTGCTATATGAACTTAAGAAACTGCTTTTTTGTAATGTAGTATTCCAATGAATGGCGAATTTGAATTATTAGTTTTATTAGCAAACAAGTTTTTTTTAGGCGAAAATATAATAACGTCCATTCATAATGATCGCGGTAAGAAATTGGACTGAACAAAACTTTGTAATTGTCTTTTCTCTCTCCGTGTAATACCACTTCAACAATTGCACACACTTAGCCATGATACATTCGCGATGTTGTAATGTAAAAGCTTAGATAATACTTAATTAATCCATTAGCTCTTTATCTTTAATATTGCATTTCATTTGTTAGAAAAGTACTTTCTAGGCGCAATTTCTAAAGTCGAAGGCATTTTTGAAAGAAAGAAAAAATCCTTATCTTCCAGTAAAAGTTCTACAAAATGTACCGACGCTTTGTTTTTAGCTCAGATTCTCAATCCTTTGATGGTCTTGGCTTACACCCGCATGTTGAGATAGGTAACCAGAGAGGCATGACAGCCTCACGGTTATATCTGATTTGCGCATCGTAATCATTTATCAAGGGCATTCAACTCACCTGCCTCCTTTTTTTTCGTTGGTGCAATAAATCACTGACCATCATTTCACGGCGGGGTCATCCCCACGTGCGCGAGGTGACGACGACCAGAGAGGTCACGTGCAAGTGACTTCTCGGACGTTTGTTTTTGCAACAGAAAACGTCGCACTCCGTTGGCAGCCCCCCCCCCCACCACCCCTCACGCGTTCGCAGGTGAATCGGCCACAATCAGCGCCTTAAAACGAGGATGTTATTGTCACCGCGACAAGACTTTTGTGTTGTCTACCCACAGCTATCCACATGGCCCATTCTTCCCTTGAATTCAACGGTCGTTTATCCCCAAGCTTGCATCATTGAATGTGCCACTATATTTCACTATCTTGTTTTGAATGCAGTGGAGGAGGCCCTCATACCGGACTCAACAACAACAAGAAAAAAATAACCTCATTATGCGCTGTCAATAGAACGAAGGCATTTGCGCGTCGGGGATTAAACGGCACTCGAGGGTGGCTGCAGTGAATAAACACCGAAGTGGGGCACCGTGCCCAGAAGCCTCCGGGTCTCCTCGGTTCAGATCTGGCCATGGGAGGGGGATGGGGAGGTGGTTGGCAATTTGTCTTCTTCTGCTCTCAAGGTTGTTGAAGTATCGCCTGCCCGCCGCATGTTGATAGGACGTGCCCCTTGGTGGCTGGCTGGCTGGCTGGTTTGCTGGTGCTTGAGCAGCGAACTTCGCGGGCAGACAACGTCATCGACTGACCCGGGAAATGCTGCGATTTCACAGTCGAAACAGCAGTGCAAGCAAAGCAACGCCCTCTTCGTAAGCTGTTAATCACTGGCTATGCCTTAATGTGTAATTTTGCCTCCCGTTCGGCTTGCAGAGCGATACTGAGGGAAAGAAAATTGCTTTGCGAGATGCGCGCTATTGAAACTAAGCGGAGGCGTGGAAGGCTATAAAGAATATAATTTTCATATTCTCTGCCAAGTTGCACCTGGTTTACGTTGTAACTTGTAATTAAAATGGACGTTGCTGTATCACACTTATTTATGCACTGTAATCTACCAATTAATGCTTAATTTTTTAAACTAAAATGCATTTTGACAGCAGGGACATTATCTATGTAGCCCATTTAATTTTTAATCTGCCTATTCCTTTCGCTGGTTTCACGGGCATAAATGATGCACGCCGGTCTGTTTTTAATTAATTGTTGGTGTGTGGGGAATTGATGGGGGATGTTTGGGAAGAGCAAACTTTCACTCTCTTTCCCCATGCAAGCATCTTGCCCTGAACCCACAAACTGCATACTTAACTCAGAGGACAGGCGAATAGGGCACGTGGTGGCATGATGAGGACATCCTCCGGCTGATTAGCCTGACGAGCACGCAAACAAGACCAGCAGAATCTGCTTACACGGCCAGGGGCACTTATCCGAAATCTCACACAACGCATTAACTAACAGGAATTCTATATTTGATGGCATCCCTCTGCAGATGCCTAATGATTGCGTGGCCAAACTAGCAAACCCTCCTGACACAAAAGACCAAGGCACAGGCACAGCACACGAAGAGTGTGTGACTAGCGTCAAGGAACTAACCATGAACTCGAGCTAAATTCATGCTTTCACCGAAAACTAATTACAGCATTAAAAAAATACCCACAGGAATCGCGATGGATTATTCCAGCATTGAATAAAAACCAAAAACGAAATCTATTTTTTTTAATGTTCATTTATTTTTGTTCATCGGGATTGTTGAGCAACAAACAGCACCGCTGAAGATGTAGCAGTAAAAACGAGCTGTGACGTTTGACGAATTGAGCAAAGTTACACAAACTCGGGAAGTAGAGATGATGGGAGGGATTCTAGATTTGAAGCTTTCGTGACTGCAAGGATTCATACTCTTAGGTTTTTTCGGTAAAGTCACGTAGGTAAAAAATAAAATAATAATAATAATAAAATAATTATAAATGAAAATAACTAAATTAAATCACGACGTTTTGGAAGCAACACAAGCCTCCGTCATCAGGTGTAACTGCTCCAGTAAAAATACCTTCACACGCTACAGTATTTTTACTGGAGCAGTTACACCTGAAGACGGAGACTTGTGTTGCTTCCGAAACGTCGTGATTTAATTTAGTTATTTTCATTTATTATAATTTTATTTTATTATTATTCAATTTAGTTATTTTCATTTATTATTATTTTATTATATTATTATTATTTTTACCTTCGTGACTTTACCGAAAAAAACCTAAGAGTGTAAATGGGAGGGAATTCCCGAGTCGAGCAGTGCGAAGGGGTGACGTGGAATGATAATCGTCTCGACCCGCTATATGTCTGTTGACCACAGTGTGCAGAACGAGAGGGGAACAGTGGGTCCTGTAGACCGAGTCCTCTAACATGGGTGGACATGAATCAATTGACCAAAGTTCACGCGGAACAGTAACCACGGTAGGTAGTCGCAGTAGAAACGTGATAAGGAGAATGACTGACTGCCCGCGACTGAGTAACTGAACGTCACTCAGTACGTACGTGCAGTGTGTATGTCGAACTACTCTCGCACTGCACGTAGCCAGCCGTGCACATCGGAGGCGATTTCTCCACTCGTGGTGACGACTCAACCCCCCCATCCAGATCGTTAATACCCATTTGGAGGGATTTTTGTTTTTAAAACTCGGCTCTCTCTACCGTTCCACGCCCACCTTTGGACGCCAAACAATTTGTCTGAAGTTGGAATACTGCGATCTAGTACCCAGTCCCAACCTCCCTGCGCAATTGAAATAATTCAACGTAAAGCAGCTGGGTTTGATTGATGGTCCAGCACTCATCGATTCACTCCAGTTACTTATTAGAGAGCCGAGTTTTAAAAACAAAAATCCCTCCAAATGGGAATTAACGATCTGGATGGGGGGGTTGAGTCGTCACCACGAGTGGAGAAATCGCCTCCGATGTGCACGGCTGGCTACGTGCAGTGCGAGAGTAGTTCGACATACACACTGCACGTACGTACTGAGTGACGTTCAAACGTGGCATCCGGTTGCAGACTCCGCAGTGTTGGGCAGCTTCATTGCGCTGGCAAACGGGCAACTTTCGATTTAAAGCTTTCGTGACTGCAGGGATTCATCTTCTTGGTTCTTTCGGAAAAGTTACGTAGAATGGAAATAATAAAATAAAAATTATTATATAATTTTATTATGTTTTATTTTATTATTAGAATGGAAATAATAAAATAAAAATAATAATATTATTTTTTTATGTTTTCTTTTTAATATTTTATTATTATTTCCTTTCTACGTGACTTTACCGAAAGCACCAAGAAGATGAAACGGGCAACGCTTGAGCTGCGTTAGTTCGACTATTTGCACGTGGCTTTACCCCCTCCCACCCTCGTGCTCGAACTCACGACCACCAACGAGCAGGCGAGGTCAAAACTGGCTGCTCCACCCAACAGAATGACAACTTCCACTGAATCTGTCCTCCGCACAGCAGTGATAATCATAATAATAATTGTTCACAGTTACAAAGGCTTTGGCAATGGAAATAAGGCATCTTAAATTAACCCTCAGCGAGATTAGTTCTACAGTAAAGCCACCGCAGGGAAAGGCGAGGTATGGATAGCAGCAACGCCACCGAGTACTTCCTCCGCCACCTTAGCTTCTCAAGGGAACGCTTACGCATATGCTCTGCGCGATAAAGCATTGATGAACGCGGCTGCGGCCGTTCCCTTCATGACATGCGTGGAAATAATCAATTTTATATATTTAACTATGCCAGGGTACAGTCGTAGGTAAATAGTAAGTGGAACAGTTTTTTTTTATAATTTAACAATATAATGGACTGCCTTGGCAGTGATGTGCAAGCATGAATAAAATTAACTCGCAACATTTGTCATTAACACTGCCTTGTAAGAGATAAATATGAAGTAATATACGGGCGGAGCGGTGGCACAGTGGTTAGCGCACCGCCCAACGAACCTGGTGACTTAAGTTTGCATCCAGGTCACAGCCAACAACGATGGAGGGTGACATCTGACCTCGTGACGAGCCTCCTTGCTTCACCAATCCATACTGCTCAGGATGGTGAAGTATGGTCAAACAACCCCCATGACCAAAAGACAAGGGGAGACCTACAATTCGGCAGTGGATTGCCAAGGGTTGGCTGTATGGTCATACTTCACCACGCTTACTGAAAGGTGGGAAGCATAGGCGTGGGACCATAGAAGTACAACACAACAATGTATTATGCTTGCGTTGCTTCGCTCTGCCCACTATGTAGTCCTGCAATCTAAAACACCCTGTTTGTGCGTGGTGGTTACTCATCCGAGGACTATCCAGGCTCAGAACTGCTCACCTTCTTACATTGGATGACATCGAATGCATTCTGGGTAATTTTGTCGTCGGCGTTTTGTTACATAATTTAATTGTAGTGACATTTGAATTATTGTAATATTAAAGGGTAAACCCGTCTTATCTGTGACTACATAAGTATCCATGGAAGCTCCGATTATCTGCAGATATTTAATGGATAAGTGGTGCCACATGGCAAATTCTTCCCATTGTCTAGATTGATCCGCAGGTGTCTAAGAAGAAAACTCTGATCATAGAATTCGTGACTTACACCTAAACCCATATTTCGTTAGGAAATGAGTGTGTACATTTATACATTAAATTATATTATTATAGATGATTAAAAACATAAATTTTTGGACAATTTGACTAACAGCAAACATCCAAAGTCCCACTCGAGCAAATGACAACAAAGCACTTTTGACGTCCGCTTTAGAGAAAATTGCACATTTTGGTAATGGGCAGTGAACCATTGACCCTGTGCGAAATAGATTAGTGGCAAGCATGCTAACCATGAGGCTTTATAACCACACTAAATCCTCTCCTGTGGGTGTAAGCCAATAGATAGCCACACATAAATTATTCTCATGCTTTAAGTTAAGGTCATCCACCCATGCTATTTACCTGCCTCCTCCATGCTAAATGATTAGGGTAGGGTGACTATATTTTGCCTCGTATACATACAGCGCCTTGGAATAAGGTGCTCAATAAATCTATTTCAGGCAAGATAAAAACAACTCTACCAAACTGCGTAGGATTGTGCGGCTGTCTCGTTGAACCGCGTGTTGCTCGACACGACAACCGACGTTTCGTTCCGCGCTTTTTCGAATGAGTTCGTGGAAAGCTCCCAGAATGTGCAGAGAAATGTCAGACGTAGAGCTGAGCTGCACGCGGCACAACGCGAAACACCACGGAGCGCTATGAATGCCATACACCCACCCCATCGACTACGATGTACAGTATCTATACCGTGTGAAGGCTCCATTTTGGATTAAAAAAATATTCAAATTCCCGAACAAATGCTGGCATGAGTACATTTATTTTTCAAGTTATGTATCAGCGTATCCTGCTGTCTGTTGCTTTGTGAATGCATTGCTTAAACATGTACTGTATACAATGTCTCGCTGCATCACTTGCACGTACCGCATTTTGGAAATCAATATTAAAATAAAAATATGCCTTTATCGCCAAATTTAACAATCAGATCGTAATATAATTCATGCCTATACCACACAATGTAATAAGATAGTCCAAAACGTTGTGTGTGTGTATGTGTACATTCTGGACTTGACAATACACTGCCGTGTGTGTATTTGAGTATAAATTTCAATTGTTGTTTTTCTGTTGTTTACGTCATAATTTACAGATTTGGTTAATCGCTTAATAATTGCTATAATAGGACCATTTAATCAATTACAATAATTTGCAATCCACGAGTGGATGAAGGCCTCCCCACGGGCATTGGTTGTTTTTTTTGGTAACATACTTCACTGATTTGGCCAGAACCGGTTGGTGAAGGGGAGCGGGCAGGCCCAGGTTCTGATATAATTGACTGTCCGTGGCACTGAATCGAACTCGGATCGCTGGGTTCACAGCACAGCGTGCTCATCACGAAAGCAACCACTCCAGCAAAATAATTTCTACAGCATTATGCACCTCGCTATTGTATAATGCAATTTTAGTTTTCACTGAAAACATCCGTGTCGTAGTAAACTAAACCCTCCTTCATTTAGAGCACACATATTGTACAGAAATGAATGTCAATTTAAACTTTGGTGTATAGAATAATTGGGAGAACTGTGCAGGGATGGTTCAATATAACCATCAATGTTAATGTCGCTTTAAACGCGTTTCGTACTTCTACTCAATATATGCAAACCCACATTAAATGTGATGACGTCTTTTCCGTTCAGTCACTGGTGGACGGGATGTGACCATCAACTCACTGCACTGTGAGGACCCGGTTTGATCACAGACAGCTGCTTGAATTTGAATCAAGGACCTCAGTGGAGCCAGCTTGGAGCTCTGACCTCTGACCTCTGGGCCAGGTGGCTACCTCCAGCTCAATATACAAGGTGGCCCAAAAGTCAGGATACAGGGGGTTATTAAATTTAATTTAACAAAACACTTCGGGTTATCTTTTTTTTTACAAATGTTCAAACTGCCTTCCATAAACAAGAATGGTTTCCTTTTTTATTATTAATTTCGGACTTTGTTTAAGATTGTAGGTATAATCTCTGAAGACTGATCAATTTTGTTTTAGTCTAGATTCGTTCAAAGGGTTCTTGATCGAGTTTTGTAAACAACGGATTTGAGGTGACCCCACATGAAGAAGACGAAGAAAAATAGATAGAATTATAAGAGACCAATTTTTTTCTTTAAAAAGTGCAAAATTGACATGTTTTAATGCCAGTGATTAAATGTATTAAAAACAGTAATTCAATGTGTGTCCTGACCCTGTAGGCACAACTCAAAAACTTACCCTTTACTTGACTTATACTGGTAGGAACCTCCTGGTTACACCAGCCCACAGGGGATTATTGTGTCCGTCCTTCGTGCAGGGAGGGGCTGGGTAGGGAGGGAGGGGCTGGGTGGGGAGGGGAGGGTGGGGATGGGCTGGGTGGGGAGGGTGGGGCTGGGTGGGGAGTGGAGGGTGGGGAGGGGCTGGGTGGGGAGGGTGGGGCTGGGTTTAACCTACTCACGCCGGCTTGTGCCCGCCCTCACAGTGGGGCATATTTGCGGAATACACCACGCCGCCGTTGACCCTGGCCATTGACCGAGCAACCCACCGTTCCTACCAGCTCCCTCCGCGTGAATGTCTTACTGCACTCGTCCGCCGATCATGTCCCACAGACACCCAACCCGATTTTGACACGAGAGTCTCGTTCTCTCAATGGGCTTTCACTTCGTCATTGTAGAATAACGCGATGGCATTATGATCAAGTGTCCATTCTCTGTTATATACTGCATTGTTGAGAACACAAAGTGGTGTTCATTTTGAAATGATCCTGAACAGAATACGCATAAACACCTGTGATCCGTGATTATCCAGATGAGTGCCATTTCACTGATTGACAAAGTGCCTTATCATTGTCGCTTGACTGCATTTCAATGGTAATTAAGTCAAGGGGCCTGGGGTTCTGTTTGTGACTAAAGCCTATTTTTCCGTAATTGCTTTCTTGACAATGAGGTGATTAAATAAACCCATGCGATTAAAGTATCCAATGCTTCCGTGCCACTCGGTTAACATGACAAATGCTAGGCACGAACAGACATCGAAGTCAAAATCAAGCCCGTTTCAATGGTAAACAATGCAGGGCTAATTTATACAATGCACTTTTAATTGTAAAGCAATTGTATCTGTCACACACACACACACAAGAAGATTAAATTTAGTCACTATTATTTCATGTGCCATGCATTTAAATAGAGCGACACTGCACGATGTAATCAATTAATGTATATTATTCATGGCTGCGTTAATTACCCTCACTATTATTACATTGTCATCTACCACCCTTACAGAAAACATCCCATGGGACTGCCAATTATGAAGAATAATATCCGACCAGTACTTGCAAAAGCCAACCGCATGTTGAAATGCAAGATGCAATCCTGTTGATACACGGGGCATTCGTAAATGTATATGTGTGATAACTTTACGAGATATCTGAATGTTGTACATTTGACATCTTTGCACTCACCTAGGATTACTTGAATGTTCGAGCGTTGTGCAAAACAAGAACTCCCTTGATATATTATACAAAGCGAAGTGCTTTGTCAATCCACTGCTGGATGAGAGCTTCCCAATGCCATGGAGGTCAAAGGGCATACTTCACCACGCTGGTCAGTGCCGGCTGATGAACATTCGGGGTGACAGGGTGGTGGTGATCGGGAGCTCGGTACAAACTTTAAAAAAAATTTATTTTAGCAGATAAGGCCCACTGAGCTGTATAGATGTTTTTTTTAGAAGCGGCCTTGCTATCACAAATGATAGCTTAACGAAATGGCTTATCACGTGGACATGTATAGCAGCCAGATACTCACGTACACACGTTGACTCCTAATGTGTAGGGAAAACCACGGGGAGAACATGCAAACCCCAAACATACAGGCGTCAGGGTTGGGGTCAAACCCACGACCTCCTGTATACCAGGCGAGGTAGTAAGCATCTCGCTACCGTGGCGCCCCAGTGGTGAGTCCTGGGTACTGACGTTAGTCGTAACCGTGATTCAAACTCACTTCGCCAGGTTCACAGTGCAGTATTCTTGCCACTTTGCCAGCCTGATTGTACTAAAATATTGAAAATTAAGCTTTTATGGTGTATTTTAATAAACTCTAACATTGGCAGATCTTTTTGACATTTGTCTTAAGAAATATACACGTACCTTATACCCGAAAAATGCAACAATCACACCAGTACTACCAATAATTGTAAATGACGGTGGCATCGTGTGTTAATTAAGATGTCATCTGTACTCTACTTTGATATTCAATATCAAATAATCCAGCTATAGGTTGACCATGGTGTTGAATCTTAGACTGCATGCTTTGCAGGGTTTTTTTCCGTTTGCATAAAGACAAAGATTTGTAGTTTTTGCTACCACCCGATGTTATAAAGACCCGTGCCCTCCATCAACGCCCTCCCTCCCCACCACCTTTTCATATGCATGGCAGCTCCTCCAGACACAGCCGTGCATTTCTCAGTACACGGCAGGAGGCCAGCAAGGGGAGGAGGTGGGGGGGAGAAGTTGGGGGAGGGGGAGAGGGGGGGTTGTGGAGGTGAAGAATGTGGATGAAAAGTTACATTGTCGTGCCAGCGTATGGGTCTGCTCGGGGCACCCTTCCCATGACAGAATGAATAATGCCAAGAGTTCGTTTTTTTTTCTCTCTCTCTCTCTCCTGAGGCATGCTCGCCAAGCCAGGCACCCTGAGGTGCCTTTGATGTGTTTTTGCCCCCACCCCGCATTTCCCTGTGCAGAGTTCAATCCGGACGGTCCCTCACTCTTTCATCACTGCATACACAAGAGGATATAGCCTCCAGCAATGCAATTTGTGCTCTAACATATGGGCAGCTCTCTCTTTAATGGTATTTAAATAAGTCCCATTAAATCACGTTTATATGCAGATTGATTTTATTATATATATATAAGGTGTGAAAGTATAAATGAACAGATATGCAATTTTTACTTTACGACACCGAAACAGTCCATACAATGTACTGTATGGAAGGGGTGCGATATTTCGTTGCATCGTGACATTTACCGCACTTCTCTGATGAACAACAAAACATAGGGACTACTGCGTAGGCGGTGGTACACAAGAACAAACAAAAGAAAGGGACCCCCCCCATTTGTCATTAACGCAGCCTTGTAATGAAAGCCTGCACGGCGGACTGACACGTTGGGCAAACGGCCCTTGTCGATCAGGGCAGAGAGAACATCAGAAGGAAGAAGGCCATTTGCATGTAACATCAGTACTATTGACTTCTTACTCTTTGGTTATTTCGGTAAAGCCACGTAGATAGAAAAATAAATAAAATAAAATAAACCAAAAAATAATATACTCTTTGGTTCTTTCGGTAAAGTCACGTAGGTATAACTTTACCGAACGATTTTAACACGTAGGCTTTCGCGACCAATATTATTCATAATATAGGTTTTTGGGTCAGATCGCGTGAAACGTCGTACTACTCAAAATTTTTTAATGCTGTTGATTCTCTCTTCAGCACACCGATGGGCTAAAGAAGTCAATTAATTTGTCCTTTGAGAATGTGACACATTTTTTACTGTTTGGCCGTGTCGGGTGGTGGAGGGTTACGACACATTTATGAATAACGCAATCTGACCCAAAAACTTATATTTACCGAAAGAACCAAAGGGTATGGATTCCTGCAGTCACGAAAGCTTCAAATCAAGAAAAAAATAATATATCACGACGTTTCGATCGCAACACAAGCGGTCGTCCTCAGGCGGAAAAAATATCATCCAGCAGTGGAACTGCTGAACCAGCGAGAGAGCTGTTACAAAAAGAGGTTATTTATGTGGCGATGGGCAAACAAGCGTGGTCTGAGCTGGAAAGGAATTCCATCCCCGGACGCAAGTATGTCAGTTGTGTTAATGGGGGAGATTAGGGATGTTATTTTTAGTTTTTTTTTAGTTTTCTACCTACGTGACTTTACCGAAAAAACCAAAGAGTATCAATTCCTGCAGTCACGCAAGCTTCAAATCAAGATGTGTTCCTCTTGTTCATCTTGTTCATCATCATCATCACGATGCACGGGCAGATAGCCCCGTGAGTTGCCCACTGCAAATTTCGTCACGTGTTTCCACTTACCTCTGTCTTGTGCCGTCAATCTGCTCAAGTAGTGGCCACATCTTTCTGGCACCAATTTCTTATGTCGCCGTCAAAGCCATTCTCTGTTAGGTTTCCCTCTCTTTCCGGTTCCTTCCATTGTTCCGAACAACAACAACAACACACGTTTAATGTTCCAGCTGTTGTCCATCCTACATGTGTGTGCAAATAGTGGCAGTCTCCATCTCATCGCTGCCTGCATCATCATCAGCATCATCAGGTCGTCTTCTTCTACGTGCAACATTTGTCTTACTCTCTACGTTGGTGACTCTTTGGGCCCAGCTTAAATGCAGCAGCATCTTTCCGCAGCAATGCATTTCGAGTGCCAATATTATTACCACTGCCTGTCAGTAGGCAGTGATAATAATGATAACAACGAATATGGTAATATTGTCAAATCGAACACAATGAAATAAATGTATAAGTATAATTAATGAAGTACAGCTCTTTATCAACCTGTTGCTACCCATGCTGTGTCGGACATCCGGATTGTTTTTGACCATACTTCACCACTCTGGTCAGTACAGGTTGGTGACGTAAAGGGGTGCAGGGGAGCCCCCCCCCCCCCCCCACCCGGACTGCTTCAGATATTACTCGCCACCGATATAAGCTATAGTTTGAAATCGAACTCAGACCGTCTCACTCAGAGTGCATCGGATTAAGAAGTGTCACCACTTGCCCGTCAGAAGATCTATCTCGATTTCCCATCAATTTCAACGCACACTTTTTTTTTTTGCAATTCAGTAGAGTAAAAACGTCAATTTTTTAATACTGTGTGTGTGCGATATATGTGCATGAGCACACACTGGTTCGCACCACTTCCATGCCTGTGTTTTGCTCGAGGCAAATATAACGTCTATTATTTACCGCTATTAATTTCTTGAGAAGGTGGAGAGAGTGGCACAGTTATTAAGCGTGCTGCAACCGTGCGCCGCGGGACCTGACTTGGATTCCCATCCACAGCTGACAAGGGTGGCAAAGGGATATCTGAACTTGTCCTAGCCCCATAGCTTCACTCCCCCACCACTAACCCTTCATCAACACATCCTGACCAGCGTAGTTAAGTATGGACAAACACTCCCTATCGCTGGCGCGGTGTGAAGAAGCTTTTATCCAGCAGTGAATTGATAAAGGGCTGAATATTATTGTTGTTATAAATGAATTACCAGCTCTTTTTATTATTATTATTATTAATCACAATGAAATATAACGTGTAGACAACACATTGCTTTGTTCAGTCAAACAATTTACTTTCATTTCTATAAACTGCCTAACTTTTTCATTTTTGCCAGCAAACTATGGCATGTTTAATCGCTATTTTACATTGTGAATTTCTTCAACATTTTAAAAATATCATTTTACATTAAGAGGCCCATGAGTATTTATACGATGGGAACCACCTGCCCAATGAAGTTTGTAATCGCATACAACTTGCATACATCCTCGCGCACATGGCACTTGTGTTACAAATATACAGAGTGCTTCAAAAAGATGTTAACACTTCTGAGAAATGCAACAATACCCTAAGAAATGTGCCTCCGGGCTCTGGGGACCACCTGGAGAAAATTCCAGGCACGCGTTGACAATGATGGCGAGTAAGTGGAGACTCTTTGACTTTTTGAAGTTATTAACATACATTTGTTATCATGTTACATAAAAAAATCCCATAAAAAAGCCCATATAAGTGTTAACATATTCTTGAAACACCCTGTACAATCTTAAACCGCACACTGCTTGCTGAAGTGTCCTTACACTTCCAGTGACAGTAAGCATATCAGAATAGGTTTCCCCCTTTTTTTCTGGCAACAAAACAGCCGTGTTAAAATGTTAAAACACCAAACTGAAACCTTTCACAAGTAATCATGTCTGCATTAACCACAATACTTGTGGTCAGAATTCAAACAAAAAACATACTCTGAAAATATATGCATTGTCATCATATTTTGATACTGTCAAAGGAGGTCCCATGATGTAGCATGCATATCCTTACCTACTGGTCGTGTGCGTTCATACAGAATCGCCCGTCTGCATGCATGCTCACTCTCGAGTTCAAGCACATTCTGCAAATGGGGAAATCTTGTGTTTTCAATTAATGAATGACAATCCAGTCGTCTCATCCGTGTGTATATTGATACGTGGAGAAAGCCGTAGCTAGACAGCTGGGGGGGGGGGGGGGGCTAGGGCACATTGCCACATTAGCACCAACCCCACCACTGACTTTGTTTCCAAAGACTTGGCTTCTCTGCCTCTCCCCTACCCCCTCGTCCTTCCCTAGGCAGCCACTTTGCCTGTGTATACATTGTTACGTTGTGTAATAGTACACGTTACATTTTGCATACGCACACACTTTAGAAGTGTCTTATTTATCTATGTATTTATTTACTATTTGACAGACAACTATTACAGGTGTACCATGTTTACCATGTTCACCATGTTTAGTTGTCACTAACCATAACAAAGGCTCACCCTCTTAAGCCTCACCTTACCATATGAATAAAAAGTGTGCTGTACTTGGCCCTTCCCCCTCTCCAACCATTATATAAACGGAGTGGTAGCTCCTGCAATCTCTCATTTACTTGATACAGCTGTCGTGGCTGTGACGGTTCCACCTGAAGACGGAAGCTTGTGTTGCCTCCGAAACGTCGTGATTTTTATTTTATTTTACTTTTATTAATTTTAATGTTTTTACCTACGTGACTTTACCGAAAAAACCTAAGAATATGACTTTTGAAGTGTCATTGCATGAAGCGAAGTTCGTCGGGCTCACAATCCTGAAACGCTCGGATGAATTCCTGGCAACTGCGGTTCAATCCTTGGAAGTGCCTCTGCATCTGGTCTTGTTATCGCTCACCCAAATGACGCCTCATCGTCATCACCATCATTAGCCACCGTCCATTCACTGCTGGATGAAGGCCTCCCCATGCTGGCACCAACCCCCAAGTTCAAGGCCACAATCCATCTTTCTGCATCTCGTCCGTGGTGGTCTCTCAGCAGTTTTCTCCAACGTGGCCCACCATGAATAAATTACCACTTGACATGCATTAGTTATATTGATCAATTACTCATCATTTGTTAAATGCGTTGCAATTAGGTAAGTTGGCTAGAGGCTCACATATCCACCAAATAATAGTCGCATGTTTTAGATGCTTTGCCCCGCCACTTTTATATATTTTATTCATTGCTTCATCGAATCATTTCCTACTCGGCCTGATTCGCGATTATGACTACAGATTTTCACACGTGGAAACTTAACCTTCTCCAGGCAAGCATACACGTCTTTTCAAGCGCTTTATGGTGAGTTAGGAAACTTTATTTAATCTAAAACTGTGATTTCCGAAGAAACTAATAATCCCATTCTTCCATAATCGCTGTCATCTTTCAATCTTCCATCCGTGGGAAAAAATATTGCCTCCACTTAAATGTATGGAGGTCACTGCTTTCCTTTTCGCCTCACCGAGTCGAACTATGCTCCAATGTATTTATCTCAATTCTATCTACGGTTCAACAAGGTTTGAGTCACGTGACAAAAATCTGGGTGTGTTGCACGTAGCGGTGGTCAAAGCCAGAAGGCGTCCGTCCAGTTCACGCCCAGGGACGCTTAGCACCTTCTGCTCCTCCGCCTTCCCAGCTGACGCCAGGAATCAAATCTTCTGGGGACTGAGGGCTGTGGTTTGGGCAAGTTATTTTGGGGGGTGGTGCAGTGGGAGGGGGGGGGGGTTGACCATACTTCACCACGCTGGTCAGAGCAGGCTGATGAAGGAAGCAAATGTTACCTCTTCTCTGACCGAGTTACACGATTTGTGTGAGTGCCGTTATCCAGTAAAGCTCCTGAGGTTTTCATAGCTGTCAAGCGTGTTCGCCGCATCAAGGCGATGCTCTCATTGAAGGAGAATGCTCATTGGTCAAACACAAATGTGCTCTGTTATTGGACATGTGGATCAGATACACGGCCATTAACCGACAACATTGAAAACGAAAAAATCATGGAGTGATTCGTGCATCAATCAATCAACAGTTATTTTACGTGTCAATATCTCCCTCGATAAAGCACGCATCAGTGGACATGCTTGACAATTGATTGTCGATGACAGAATACTCCAGGCTCCACTACTGTTGTTATTCCACCAGCACACGAACAACACACGGACACTTAACCTGAACGAACATAACCCTAACTATAACAAACAAACTAAGGGCCATTGCTCCGAAATGTCACATATTTTAAATATATATAGTTTTCTTTTAAGACAAGGTTGTCAAAGGATGTGCTGAGTTTTTGTTGTTGTTAATTGTGCTTGAGCGACACTCACAGCAGCAAAAACATTACCAAATAATGTAACTCTTAACATATGCTCCCTGGTGGAAACCAAAATTTGTTCCCCAGGGGGAACACATTTTTGTAATATTTCGTCCTGGGAATTCATTTTAATGATGAGAATGAGGGGCCGTCCATAAATGACGTCACGCACCTAGGGGGGGGGGGTGTCAGACATTTGTGACGATGTGTGACGAGGGGGGGGGGGTTGATAAATGTGACGTCACATCAAAATGCGCAACTTTGAATAAATATAGACAACACGTTCTACTTAATTAAATAGACTTTTTAATAAATGTGTTCTCCTACAACATCAGAGTGCAGCGCCACATTAAATACGCACTACAATGACAATAGTATAATGCGATTTTAAGCATATTTACATTTTGGGGGGGGGGGCAGAGCTTTGTTACGTCATATGTGAGGGGGGGTCTAACTTTTGTGACGCCGTGTGACAAAGGGGGGGGGTCAAAAATCGTCAAAAATCGCGTGACGTCATTTATGGACGGCCCTAAAGTGAAACGTAGCCTGTATAGCCTCGCTGAAGCCACGGGCGTCCTGCTGCATCGAGACGCTTGGCCAATTCAATGTATACACGCACCTTACATAAAGGGCACCTATTAAAAGTGTCGTGTATGAAAGACAAGCCCAGGTTGTACAGATTAGGGATGTTGCAGGCTCAGTCATTAACATTCCAGTTCAAGTCGCCCTCCCCGCTGGGATTACCGCGGCGGCGAAGATGTCTTGCAGGCAAAATGTCACGTAGCTGCCTCCAAAATATTTTTTTTTTGTTTCGATTAAGTTTTGTTTGAATTTCACCGATTGTTTATATTGTGGGCATGCGCTGTTCATGTTCAATTTTAGGGCGAACGGTAGTGCGGTTTTATTGGGCAGCGTTATGGACACGGTGGCGACACGAATTCGATTCCGCATCATGGCTAACAGCCGCGATGAGTGGGTATCTGAACTGGTGCAGTGTCTCTTCCCTACCCATCGCCAACCTACCCCGGTCAGCGTCGTGAAGTCGTCAGCCAACCACCACCGCCAAGTTGGCATTGGGAGTCCCTTACACGCCGCGAGCGGCTTGACAAAGTTACCGTCACTATGAGACCTCTCCTTTACCAGTGGCAAAATATAGTAGTAGGGTTTTACCCTTTAAACTGGTACAAAACTGACACCTTTATACAAGGCATCATGTTTGCAATAACCACAACACAAGCAGTCAAAATGCAAACGAAAGAAACAACTTTGATAATGATATGCAATGTCCTTGAAGTTGATTGGTCCACAACCGAGACAGCTTTCCTTAGAGCCTAGTCTTCATTGGTGTTGGACCAGATGACGCCAAAAGGTGTACAACTCAAAAAACAGCGCACTACCAGAGTATTACCGTCACTTATTGTTTTTGTATTATTTTGAAATTTGATTAATGCCCGATATAGACACGTGCTCTTTTTTTGTTTTAATGTTCACACGACCGAGGCTCCCAACACATTGGTGACCCGGTGCGATGTGGCGGCGACAGGGAAATTCGAAGCGGAACACGTCGTACTAAAGTGATGACTTTCCACCTTTTTATATTTTTTTTTATAAAACAGTGGCGCGAACGTCCCAGCAAGGCGACTATTAAAGCCGTAAAACTTGTGCGTGCACGGGAAGATGTATGGGGAGAGAAAAAAAAATGCATTCTACCGTCCGATCTCACGCAGTGCATAATTTACGTGCGTGGTATAGCACTCATCTTAAGCGATGCATAATCCTGTTTACACGTAACCTTTCGGTTTTTATGTTGGTGCCCGGTACAAAAAAAAAATTAACATGTTGATACGCAAAAAAGTGTCAAATGTTTATGTTACTATGATCCAAAATGCACGTGTAATGTTTTTACAGGTGGCCCGGAGTCTGCTCGTGTTTTGACAGCAAGAATGGAGGAATGCTGCCCCGGGGTTCAAGTGGCAAAAGAAAGCTTTGCTTGTCGACCGGAGAAAACTTTTGACTTTTGCAGAAACTGCAATATTAGCGAAGGAGTCATAGCCCAGTTCACGGAGGCGCTGGCTGCTTCCGCGTGCTGCAATACGCACGGCTGCGTTGCATCGTGATCATCTCAGCTCCGGCTCGCTGGGCTCGTTGCTAAATTACGCACGCAAGCGCGCCCGTCGATTTTAAGGGGGACGCTGTCGTGGTATAAGAGTCAGCGGGTTAACACGCCGGGCTTGCAATGCCGGTTCTAATCGATCTCTCCTGGCACAGCAGCTGTAACCGCGGTGCAGGTTTCCTAACCACACCTCCGCAGCCTTCTCCCCCAGCGTCGCCTTTCCATCCACCAGTCGAAGTGGTGACACCGAAGGTAACCGATCGGCAATCCCACCTCTTCCCACGACGTCTGCGCAGTGTGCAAGTGGAGGAAAAACTCAGATTGCGAGCGGGACTGTCTAAGAGCCCTCTCTCTCTGTCTCTCTCGCGTGGAGGCCTTTCTGCCAGCGGAGGCCTGAGCAAGCAATTTCGCAGCTGCACCTTTACCTTTACTTGTGTATATTCACGATTTATTTCAATGCTACCAGTCACAGAATTAAGAAAATAATTTTACCCAGCATACAGAGACTGGTGTTGTACTGACACAATAAAAATAATGCAAAATTCTATTGTATTGATGTCTATTTACTTTGTCGTGAGAACAACAGAAGTAATATGCGTGCATGTTGGACAGCATAAGCGATTGTATAATCAATAAGTAATGACGATGGTGAAATATCGAAGCTGAAAACTTTACCTATTACCTTGAGTTTTTGAAGTGGAGTGGTGAGACACAGTGGTCATAGCTCACTGGTACAAGGCAACTGCATTCACCTCCAGACCGTAGCTCTCTGCCAGGTCTAATCTAATATTTAGCTGGGATGTTGGCTATCAACAACAAGGCAACTCCAATGACTAATTAGGAATGGGACACAAGCGTAGGATTGATCACCCTGTTGCTGGCCGCCTTTGGGGAGGGTGTATAGTGTGAAAGGCCGAAACACCCTAGGAACCAAAGGTACACTACTGACGATGCGCTCCCCAAATTTCACCAGGCTCACTGTTCATGAACTCTTGGAAGTGCTTGCACAAAGGATAGTAACATCTCATCCTGTGTTTTTGGAATCTATAGCTCATTGGGCTCTGCTCATCTGTCTGCAAAGCAGCAACATACATGGCCATTTATACTTGCAGTTATTGTATTGTCTTTTCCTCTAATTTTTGTCCCACATGGGCCATCACCTTCATGCCAAGAGACAATTAATACATTCATAACTCAGCCGCGGAGGTACACCACCACTTGTTAGGGAACGATGCGCAGGAGGAGACATCATTGAACTACAACTTTGAAACCTCTGCAAGTGGCTTATTCCCTAATCTAGGGATCAGCACGTTACCACCTGACATGCTACACACAGAGCAATGCTCATTGCATGACAGTCAAACCGATATGTAATCTTTTTATTTTGAATTCTCAATGTTTGAACACATCTTACACAGCATTTTTGGAGAATGTTATTAAGATGGGGAACCTCTTGTTTTTGGCGCAAGTTATTGCCCTTCACATTTCTTCCACATTTCCTTAAAACGGAGTACGCTTTTTTATTCATATAATCTAACTGCGAGAAGCTCAATGAAACAACTGTGGGAGCAAGTAAGTAAATAAGTAATACCAGATAACCACACGAGATGCAACTTGGGGTGACCTGTATTGTGTCCAACACGTGTGATGCTACAGCAGTGCACGAAGCACGGATCACAACAAACTGAACGCAATCGTCAAACAAATACATAATAGGCAGAGAGACAGAGAAACCGAACGGATTGAGTGAGTCATGTTCAGATAGCGCACGACACGTGGGGCACTGATGGAAATGTAGCTTTAATTAAATGTAACTATACATCGTATTTTTTTTATTTAAAGCTTTCGTGACTGCAGGGATTCATATTCTTGGTTCTTTCGGTAAAGTCACGTAGAAGGGAAATAATAAAATAATAAAAATATTAATATTTCCCTTCTACGTGACTTTACCGAAAGAACCAAGAATATACATCGTATGGTAAATAACAACTATTTTTCGATTTAAAGCTTTCATGACTGCAGGGATTCATATTCTTGGTTCTTTCGATAAAGTATCTTAGGATGCTGTCTTTCCGACAGCTCTGTTCTTCACCTGAGGACGGCTGCTTGCGTTGTGGCCGAAACGTCGTGAGAAATTTATTATGTTTTATTTTTATTATTTTATTATCTCCAACTATTATTCACTCACTCTCTCCTGCTTGTCTGTGGAAGAAGGTCTGTTGTGTCAGGGCAGTGGATGAGCTTCGTACCCGGAAAATAAATAGTACGCTCCACATTGCGTGCTATGCAAAGCAGCCCCCTTTCTTGAGTAAAAGTGACAGGCTGTAGGAATCACCCCTTCACTACCCCCCCCCCCACTTCTCTCACACCTCCCCCATCCTCCCCCATCATCCCCATAGCAGATCCTTCTCTGGGAGAGCCCCATTTTTTGTAAAGTATACAAAAACATGTTTTTTTTTAGAGCGCCATGGACACACTTATCGCTTGCGTGCTACCACATATCGCATAACTAATGCAGTTATCAAATCGGGGGTGGTGGGGGGTGGGAGAGAAACAACACCATTTGAAGGACACGGCGAGAATGACCAGTGCAGTCTTTTATCACCGAGCTGTCAGCCTCGGTGGTAACTGACATCTCCAATGATCCACGCTGATGTATAGCACCTTGCAGTGACACGCACTTGATGAAACATTGGACTTGGTTCTTACCCATTACGCTGTGACTTCCCCTCTCCGCTCGCGAGTCACAGCGCACTTATTTCGTGAATTGTAAATGCAAAAATAGCTCTTGCCAGTCTGGGAGCATTTTTCATCGGGCCTGCTGTGACCACTGTGTAACATTCAGCTGATGGATATCCGTAACATATACTCTACGGACTACATAGCTTGCATTCGCTTCTTGCGATATGAATAAATGTTCAACTGCGAATATATATGTTAAGGCCACATGCATGTCAGGCATTCTCAAACAAACCATTTGCAGGCTTTTTTCATGATCGCAGCTAGTTAAAAATATATATATAATCGTCGCCGCAAAACCGTCGGCTGATGATTAAGATTTCTGAGCTAAGTTTTAAAAAAATTAACCCGTAAAAACAAAGTTTTTCACTATAAATCCTTTATATGCGTGGCGGCTAGAGTCCTCTCGTTCTCTGGCTTGAGATGGCTGCCACCTATGGGTCAGATGATTGTCTGCCACCATTAAGCAATTGGTAATTAAATATTTAAACAATTTTCCCTAAACAATGTAAAATTTTGGAAAAAAAATTCACGAAAATTTATTGTCACGCACAACGAGTCTGTGTGCAAAATGTCAGCTCGAATGGATCACGGGAAGTGGATTAAAAAACGACCGAAAGATTTGCACGGTCGTAAGCAAGCAAGCACGCAAGCACGCAAGCAAGTGAACTTAATATAAAGGATTTAAAAAATGCTTATATTTTCATGCAATGAGGAAAGGGTTTTGCTGTCTGGCTTCCTGGCTGGATTCATGGCTGGCTGGCTGGCATGATGTCCTCTCCCGTCATGCCTCCCCCTCATCCACCCTCCACCCTGGCTGTGTATCCCGAAAGAATGCGAAAAGAAGAGTAGAGAGATGGAGAGAGACTGAGGAGGGAGGTGAGGGAGAGGACGGAGATAGAGACGGAGAGGAATGGAGAGTAGAGGCGAGGGTAGAGAGTGAAATGGCGTGAAACGGAGAGGAAATATCGAGAGCAAATTGGAAAGAGGTGAGCGCAGGAAAGTGGCAAGCAGTGGCAAGGAGGATTTGGGAGAGGCAAGAGAGATTGAGATGGGGAAAGTGAGAGGCGGGAAGAAGGAGCGAGAGAATGAGAGGCGAGAAAGACACAGGGAGAGAGATAGGGGGTGGCAAGTCGGTGGAGTTGCAGGCGAGGGAAGCGAGGAGAGGAGTAGAGAGGGAGGAAGAGATAGAGGAGGGGACAGAAGAATATAGAAACAGAGACAAAGAGAGAAATTAGGATATATTGTGTTATACAGGACAGAGAAGGTAAGATAAAGGTTGAGACAGAGCTCTATAAGATAAAAAAAAAAATTGCTGGCTGCCTGAGAGGGACAGACAGATGATCACGTTTAAAGGATGTGTGGGTTATTAGTTAGTAGCTTAAATCGCTTGTTAGTAATACAGAAATATATTTGAGTTATTTTAAGATATATTGAATTTTCTGAATTTAAATATCTGCTGACCTTCACGAAATTAAATATTTTGAGTATTAATTTTACTCCTGTGAATTCATGTTGAATTACATACATTGTATTCTTTGGTTCTTTCGGTAAAGTCACGTATAAAGAAAAACGAATAAATTAAATAATACAATTTTAAATAATTGTATGTTTTTATTTAATTTATTATTTTTTCTTTATACGTGACTTTACCGAAAGAACCAAAGAATAATTCCTGCAGTCACGAAAGCTCCAAAGTTAAGATTATACATTGTATTGTTTTATCAATTAAACTGTTTTCCTACACTATGATTTTATGATTGTTTCATTCGTGTTATGATTCTTGCAGGAGTATAATACAATCCTTGTGCTGTGTAATGGGTGGTTTCCAATTTTTTACAATTAAGTGGCAGGTAATGTAACAAAAAATATATATTATTTTATCACCGTAATCGTAATCGCCTCACGAGTAGGTGCTCGCTAACAGCACTTGTCCCAACAGTCTGTTAAGGCTATATGGGGGTTTTTGTGTTTGTCTTTGTCCAGAGTGTCTCTGAAATTCTGATGCAGACAAATACTTTATCAAATAAACTTGCACGGACCAACCGTAGCCTGGTCACCAGATTCTCCATAGCTGGCCAACAATGAACCGGCTAGCAAATTCAATTTAATGGTTAGCAGTAGTTGCATTAGGGGCCGTCCATAAATGACGTCACGCGATTTTATCCGATTTTTTACCCCCCCCCCCTCCCCCCCTCGTCACACGGCGTCACAAAAAGTCAGACCCCCCTCAAATATGACGTCACAAAGCTCTGCCCCCCCCCCCCCCGCCAAAAGCATATATCCATTTTGAAAATAAAATATGCTTCAAATCACTTTAAACTATTGTCATTGTAGTGTGTATTTAATGTGGCGCTGCACTTTGATGTTGTAGGAGAAAACACGTATTAAAAAGGAGGCGTTGGAAAGCTGAAATTTAGCATAAAATTCACTTGAAAATATTTAACGTCTAACTAAAATTGCAGATGTTCAGAATATTATATTGAAATTCTCTTATAATTCTAAAATATGAAAAGTAATTATAACTATAAAAAAAATACTTGAAACTGTGTAGTAGAACGAAGCAAAATGGAGAGTACAATTATAACAATCACATTAATTTCACAGAATGAAACGCCCTGGTAGAATCATTAAAATAAAAATGTTAAATAACAATCATTAATATTTTTTACTAAATTTATGCTTCTACATTCTCCCATGGAGAAGCAAAATGCTCCTTCATGTAATAAATAAAAGGTGACCTTAGTAAATTTAAATAATCAAATATATAATCATGTTAATTAATCAAAATTTGTGTTGTTATAACAATTCTATTTAATTAATATTTATTTAAAGTTGCGCATTTTGATGCGACGTCACATTTATCAACCCCCCCTCCCCCCTCGTCACACATCGTCACAAATGTCTGACCCCGCTCCCCCCCCCTAGGTGCGTGACGTCATTTATGGACGGCCCCTTAGGTGTTTACGTTAAAGCCTCTCTTTTAATCCACTGTAAGATGCAGGACTCCACAGGTCTCGTGCCAGCAGCCATGGGGGTTGTTTGGCCACACTCCACTGCGCTGATCAGTCTGGGACGACGATGAAGGGGTGCGGCGAACACCCAGAAGGCAGAGCACGCACGACACGTGACGCACGCACGAGACGAGACGCACGCACGAGACGTGACACACGACACGTGACGCACGAGACGTGACGCACGCACGACACGTGACACACGCACGAGACGTGACACACGACACGTGACGCACGCACGAGACCTGACACACGACACGTGACGTACGCACGACACGTGACACACGCACGAGACGTGACACACGACACGTGACGCACGCACGAGACCTGACACACGACACGTGACGCACGCACGAGACGAGACGCACGCACGACACGTGACACACGCACGAGACGTGACGCACGCACGAGACGAGACGCTCGCACGACACGTGACGCACGCACGAGACCTGACACACGACACGTGACGCACGCACGAGACGAGACGCACGCACGAGACGAGACGCACGCACGACACGTGACGCACGCACGAGACCTGACGCACGACACGTGACACACGCACGAGACGTGACGCACGCACGAGACGAGACGCACGCACGACACGTGACGCACGCACGAGACCTGACACATGACACGTGACGCACGCACGAGGCGAGACGCACGCACGAGACGTGACGCACGCACGACACGTGACACACGCACGAGACCTGACACACGACACGTGACACACGCACGAGACGAGACGCACGCACGAGACGCACGACACGTGACGCAAGCACGTGACACATGACTGCGGGTCTGCGTGTTGTAGCGGATATCGTGACTGCCTCTGAAGCCGAGGATCCGGGTTCAAAACTCACGTTAGATTTTGTTAGGAAGCCACCGGGAGCTGTGTTCATTTCTTCCGAAATGCTTTTAATGTCTCGTTGGTTGTCCTTCCCCCGCACCTCCGATTAGCACGGTTGGCTACGTACGGTGCGAAAGAAGTTCAACACACATACGTACATACATGCACCCAATCCCATCACTTGTCAAAAGCTAAGCAGTGTTGAGCCTGGATAGTGCTTGGATAGTTGACCACCATGCAGAACAAGACTGTTACAGTCTGCAGGGCTACATAGTGGGCAGAGCGAAGCAACGCAGCGTAATCCATTGTTGTGCTGTACTTCTATGATCCCACGTCTATGCTCCCCACCTTCAAGTAAGCGTGGTGAAGTATGATCATACAGCCAACCCTTGGCAATCCACTGCCGAATTGTAGGTCTCCCCTTGTCTTTTGGTCATGAGGCTTGTTTGACCATACTTCACCTTGCTGGGCAGTATGGATCGGCGAAGCAAGGAGGCTCGGCACGAGGTCAGATATAATTCTCCACCGATGCCAGCCATGGCTGGGAGTAGCGCAGGTGAACTAACCACTGTGCCACTGCTCCTACCTAGTCTAAACACACCGGTAAACATGTCCAGCTGTTGGGGATTATCATCAGCTGGTGTGGATGCGTCGTGCGCTCATGCCGTTCGCCCGCAGCAGATTTTGTTCGCGTCAACTTCATTCGCGTGCCGAAATTCGGGCAGTAGCGGACGCACGAATTTGAGGGCTTTAAACCCACGGCGCACGGACATCTATCTTGGCTCAGTGAAAACAAAGTTATTAATTTGCACGTGTCTAACATGGCCTTTGGTTGAGACAACATTGAGTGATGTTGCAATGTACACACACACACAAATGTTTGTCATTGTGTTCATTTATGGGGTTTATCCCTTCGCCCCGGTGGATACTAAGAACACGGGGGGAATCTAAGCATTGTTAAATGTCCGGCCCTGCATTTTCTTGCTCACGACACTGCTAGGAAATACACTGATAGTAGAGGGAGCCCATATGAAGGGTATTTGGTCTACTTTTTCACGCTGACCAGATGCCTTGCAAGAGGTGGGGAGTTACCCACACTTTACCATACCACGCGAGATCTGCAGATCGCCTTATTGTGATGAATCCATTTATGTGGCTGTCTGGGCAGAGGTGGGTTAAGAAACGCATCCATTATTTTCACTGCCGTGCTGGGATATCGAACCGGTGACATCTGGGCTGCCAGTCCAGACCTCAGCATATATCCAGAGAATGTAAAATGCCACCCTAAAATTCGAACAGAAATGAAATCCAACCTTTTGGCAAACAAACCTCTCAAACAAGAACACGTCGTACTCTGCCTCACCAAAAAATAATACGAGAATTGTTGACTACTACGGTTTTTTATTTTAAGAACTATATTTCACACGTGTTTTTCTTATACATGAAATCAATACGATACTTGCTCAGCAGCTGATACAGCATCACTGATGAACTTCAATTATAGCCTGGTAAGCATATAGTTTTAAGTGCTGGATATGGAGTCTATAAATAATATCACATCATGACCCGCAATGGAATTCAGCTCTTTGAACCCTGAACTGAAAATTGATTGTAAAGAAGATTAATACTCTTCGTGCGTGACAGTATATGTATGAGAATAGGTTCTCCCCTTTTTTTCTGGCAACAAAACAGGTGTTAAGATGTTAAAACACCAAACTGAAACCTTTTACAAGGAATCATGTCTGCATTAACCACAATACTTCTGGTCAGAATGCAAAATAAAAGTGCTCTGATAATATATGCATTGTCTTTGAAACTGACTGTTCCACGCCAGAGACAGCTTTCTTTTGAGCCTAGTTCACGCCTTTTGGCGTCCTCTGGTCTAACACAGTTTTGAGACAAGGCGATCTCCCATTAACATGCTAATGTTTTTTTCTAGATTTGAAGCTTTCGTGACTGCAAGGATTCATATTCTTAGGTTTTTTCGGTAAAGTCACGTAGGTAAAAAACACATATTTGGCAAATCTATAATTAATCCCAGCAACGTAGCAAAGTGCTGTTTCATCTACATAACAAAGGACTCAGTCCCATTCACAGCAGCCGCACCTTCACAGCAGCCGCACCTTTACATCAGCCGCACCTTAACAACTCTTGGAACCTCCCAGTTCAACCAGTCCACACAACAAAGGCTCATTCCTAGCAGCGGTTTCAGCCGCACCACCTCTACATAACAAAGGCTCAGTCCCATTTACAGGAGCCGCACCTTTACATCAGCCGCACCTTAACAACTCTTGGAACCTCCAAGTTCAACCAGTCTACACAACAAAGGCTCATTCCTAGCAGCGTGCTTCAGCCGCACCGAACCTCACAATAATAATATCCAGGTGCCTGCCTTGGCTCCTCCCACCCTCAACCAGTATATATACAAGGACTGTTTTCTTGGTATTTATCTTACTTGATACAGCAATCGTGCTGTGACGGTTCCACCTGAAGACGGAAGCTTGTGTTGCCTCCGAAACGTCGTGATTTTTATTTTATTTTTATGTTACTTTTATTAATTTAAATTAAGAAAAAAATTTTACCTACGTGACTTTACCGAAAAAACCTAAGAATATGCAAATTTTTACTTGGCAGCCCTTTGATTGGTGGAAAGCCCACCACCGCTGCAGACGCTGCCCACAACTTACATTAACGTTGGCTGCTGACATTTGGGCTACGCACATTTCAAACCTTTATAAGCAGTTGTCTTTAGAAGCTCACCTCCCTTTTCCTGATGACGACTGCTTGTGTTGCGATTGAAACTTCGTAGTTTTTTGTTATTTTGTTATTTTATTTAAACCTATCTACGTGACTTTACCTAAAGACCCAAAGAATACGACTTCCTGCAGTCACGAAAGCTTTGAGTCAAGATTTTATTAATACCATTACAATGGACCTATGGAAATGCTGCGTAATTATACTTTCAATGAGTAAATCACTCAAGGACTACGTATGGTAAATGAGTACCTAGAAAATGAGTCAAACCCGCATTCCATCTGCATGGATGTCTTACTAATTAATGCACACAAAGAAAAAAAGGACTGTACACCCTCTTCTTGGTTCTTTCGGTAAAGTCACGTAGAATGGAAATAATAAAGTAATAAAAATAAAACAATAAAATGTGTCATTCAGACTCTGTCTTCTCGACAGACCTGTTCTCCACCTGAGGACGGCTGCTTGCGTTGTGGCCGAAACGTCGTGAGAATAATTGTATTATGTTTTATTTTTATTATTTTATTATTTCCATTCTACGTGACTTTACCGAAAGAACCAAGAAGATGAATCCCTGCAGTCACGAAAGCTTTAAATCGAGACTGTACACCCTGTTTGCTATGGTCTGCATGCGGTGCGTCTGTCCCCTTTCCGAATCCACGGTCATGCCCTGAATCTGAGCTGCCCCCAACTTAATCACGCCTTATTGACACGTTTGAGGGGCTGGGCGCAAAATGAACTCGGTAATAATTTTATGAAAGCCTGGAAAGATTGATGGGCTGTGGCCTGAGTCGACATGCGTGGAAATGGATTGGAGTTGTGCACTGCATGGATCAGGTCTCTCTCTGATAGCCCCGGCCTGTTCGGCTGTGTTTTATAGAGGCCGCCATGAAATGATTTTCTCCGGCCCATAGATCAGACCGCTGTTTATCTAATTTGGCGGAAACCCATTTTACTGTTTATGTTTTCCTTTGCCGTTTTGTGTCGGCTCCTGTCTGATGCCACGTGCGCGCGCGCAACAAAAGAAAAGGACAAACTCAACTGCAGAACGCACGCTGCGATCAAGCCAAGAGCGCCGTCGTTTGCAAGCGCACAAACACACCGTCTAACTATCGCCATCAAATGAGACAGATAACGCTGTCCATGAGTTAAAGCCCTCCCTTTGCGCAACGGGCGTGGACCAATTTCACGCACTTGACCTCCTTGAGCCACATACTCTTAGTTCTTTTGGTAAAGTCACGTAGGCAAAAAATGAAATAAAAATTAATAAAAATAAAACAATAAAATCACGACGTTTCGGAGGCAACGACGTTTCGGAGGCAACTTGTGTTGCCTCCGAAACGTCGTGATTTTATTGTTTTATTTTTATTAATTTTAATTTCATTTGTTACCTACGTGACTTTACCGAAAGAACTAAGAGTATGAATCCTTGCAGTCACGAAAGTTTTAAATCTAGAATTCCTTGAGCCACCTCGCAGCGGTTCAACTGTGGTGTGAGACAATCGTGTCGATGTGTGTCGCTTTCGTTACCACGTGATATTGTCACGTCGGCGAAGTGGACGATGCGTTGCTTTAATTCATATCTGCAATTTGACGAAGCCGAGAAGGAACAAAAACATCGTAACAGACATCAATGGCAGGCAGTTACAGTGAGCAGTCAGTTGCACACACTGGATTACTTGCAAATATTGACTTTCATCTTCTGCATGTAAAAAATAACTTATAGCCTTGAAGGTTGCAATATTTTGCTTTTCGCAAGTAATCCAGTGTGTGCAACTGACAGTTAAACCCCAATCTTTGAGATAGTAAATCACGTGATGAAGTAACCAAAATGCAGCTCTCTGCATAACAAAGTTCCATCGTCCTGTCGCCAAGGTTGAGTCCGTCCGAGACTCTCCCGCTCCCTGCCACGCTGGTATCGTAAGCCCGCCCGCCCCTCACCCCACGTCCTGCAGGTGGTGGGGTCCACGGAACGTCGGGCTTGTGGGGGGGGGGGGGGTCACCCGGCCACCAGGCGCTTGCCGGCGAACACCGCCCCGAGGCCTGGCTTCAGGGGGCTGTCTCGGTATCCCTGGTCCGGGCGAGGGTCTCTGATGTTGATACTTCCGAGCCGTTCATAAGGGGCTTTTGTTTTGACCCCCAGACCTGTTCGCCAAGGAAGACCCGACCAGGAGTACAAGGCTCCAGGCGGCATAGCTCTGTGATTGTGATTGGAACACACAAACCCCAACACCACGATGATACAGCTATCGTGCTGTGACGGTTCCACCTGAAGACGGAAGCTTGTGTTGCCTCCGAAACGTCGTGATTTTTATTTAATTTTACTTTTATTAATTTTAATTTTTTTACCTACGTGACTTTACCGAAAAAAACCTAAGAATACCACGATGAGGTTACGATCCTGGGCGATGATCCCGGGGCCGGCTCAGGACACGCTGGTGGGACAATGTTGCTCAGCTGGCCTGGGAACGCCTGGGAATTCCCCAGGAATGGCTAGAGCCTATGTAGAGTAGTGTAAAGTGTAGTGTATAGTGTAGTCGTGTATAGTGTCGTAGTACTGGAGTTTGTCGCCAGGGAAAGGGAGGTCTGGACCGACCTACTCAACTCGCTGCCGCCACGACCCTCACCAGGACAAGCGGATTGAGAAACGAACGAACTAGCATAACAAAGGTCGAAACCAGTAACCTGTTCTCGAATCAAACAATATAAAGTTATGAATACATCACAAGAATGAAAATAACACTCTACTACCAACTCATTGAAAATAAAATTGTTACAAAACATTGAATATGGGGGAAAACATATGACCAACAAAATAACTAATTAAAGTAATCTGTATAATCTCGGCTGTAACTGATAAATATTATTGCTGATTTTTCAATAAAGTGTTTCACTACTTTGCATGCATGGAGCACTCGGAGAAAAATTGCAGAAAGGCTTAGGTTTAAAAATAATTGGTTTAATGTTATTTTAGGTCTCCAATCTGCTCACGCATTTATAATGCACGTGACTTTGATCACCAGTTCATGTGGCTGTGTGAATTTGTTTGTCATTGTATATGTGAAGATAGTTATGTTATATAAATAAAATGCACACAGGCATCGAATTTTTTCAATCAAGAATTGAGTATCACTCGGACCTGAGTTGTTTGTGACTTTTTTATTGTTCTCTCTTTAAAAAAATACGCGATGTGAAATCAACTTAAATGTAAAATTTCTAATGTACATATAGGCAAATGATAGTGCATCAATTAATCTTCAAAATAATATATTCATCGTCAAAATAATGCATAATGCAATTCGTGAATATGTTCACAAAAGTATAATCCCAAGCGGAAATTAATCGCAAAGCAAATGTCCATTCTAAATATCATAATGTTCAAACGTTTTGGGAAAAATATCTCTGATCCACGGGGTTGTCACCATCCCAAAGATCCTGCAGTTGTGTCTTTGGAAATCCTGTCCTTGTCCGTGTCCACACGTTCCTCAAGGCTTTTAGAGCCGCTACAAAAGCTTGCTGCAGCACTATTCTCACAAGGTCTTTTAACACCGAAGCAGACCATTGTGTTTCCAATTACCTCCGGCATTGCCGAAGCAGTCTTCTCGAGCAATTTCTTGACTCAAAGGAAAACAGAAGGAACAGATGTCACTTGAGGCCATGTCTGGACAAACAGGGTAGTGGGCAGTGCAGAACAAGAATGGTTTTTGTTCTGAATGGCAATAACGTATGTGCTATTACGGTGTTTCAATGCGTCATCCTCCCCCAGCAATTCGATGTATCTGTCATGATCCGAAACATTTTGGTGAATGGTAGCACATCTAGTAGCTGTATTGGTGATGTGAACCCAGTATATGAACTATATATTGGATAAGAAAAACAATGATGATTCCAGAAGCAATGTGATGCATATACATCAATCGATTAATCTATGCATCACTCCAACACTACTCGCTATGCTGCGTTTTATATGGCATCTGGCACTTTTACAGGACTGCACAATGCCTGTTTAAGTGATATTTGTGGCTGGCTCCATTGTATTTCTTGACAAAGATGTGAGATGACGACGATGTAGGTCTTGCCAAGTAACCATTTAGTCTTCAAATGTGCTACAATGATGAATTAGGTCATTGTGATGAATACAATAATTACAAGGGACAAAAATAACCTGGAGCACGGCATTTACGTGACAAAGAGGGCTTGATTAGAATCTTGATTTGAAGCTTTCGTGACTGCAGGAATCCATACTCTTTGGTTCTTTCGGTAAAAGCACGTAGTTAGAAATAAAATAAAACAAATCACGACGTTTCGATCGTAACACAATTGGTCGTCATCAGGCAAAGGAGGTGATGATGACCGTTTGTGGTGCGAACGAAACGTCGTGATTTGTTTAATTTCATTTTACTTCTAACTACGAGGCTTGATTAGCTCATCAAGCCGAGGAGCTACAACTGGATCGAGGCATCCGTAGCATTCAGGTACTATTTTTAATTTGACCAGGTAAGGCCTATTGAGCTATATAGCTCTTTTTCAGAAGTGACCTGGCTAACACAAACGATTTACTAATGTAGTGGCTTATCATCATGCTGAAATGTATAGCAGCAGCCACATACTCTGAACGCACGTTTCTAAATGTGCAGGGAAAATCCGGAGGATGTGGAGAAAAATACACGCTACCACGGGAAGTAGATGCAAACTCCAAATATTCAGCTGGTGTCAGGGAGGTCGGGATTAAACCCATGACCTCCGGTATACCAGGCGAGGTAGTTAACATCTCGAGATCGTGGCGATCGGTGTGGTGAAGTATGGTCAAACAACCCCAAACTCCCTCGCTCCTTCCTAGACAAAAAAAATGTAACTCAAATAAATAAACATAATTAAAAAAGAATACAAAAATTATGCATATCGCCATGGGTCCTATATGAATGTGAAATCTTTCTAAGGAGAGAGGTAATTTATTGCAGGAACGTATCATTTATCGCTGGATCGAACAGATGTTTATGGTTTATTGCCTGTTACAGTCTCGTCAAGGAAGCTAGTACCAGCATCAGATGTTTTACACTGTACATATTCCAGGATAAACATTTACACATATATGCATTTTTCCCATGCCTCACCTCTTAAGCCACGCAATTGTTATTTAACATCGATTGTATACTCTTTGGTTCTTTCGGTAAAGTGACGTAGGTATAAGATAAAATAAATCACAACGTTTCGGTCGCAACACAAGCGTCCGAAACGTCGTGTTTTATTTTATTTTCTACCTACATGACTTTACCGAAAGAACCAAAGAGTATGGATTCCTGCAGTCACGAAAGCTTCAAATCAACATCAATTGTATAACCAGACAACGATTACACTGGTCAACACACTTTTTCTGGCATAAGGTATTCCAACGGTTTTAAGGTAATTTTAGGGTGCTGATTCCAATCTGGCATCAGTTTTTGTCTATCACATCAGGTTTTAAGATATCAAATATTGCATTTTCAATAAAAACTGCAGAAGAAAAATATTAAATAAATGTGGATATCTACATAAAATTATATTATAAACACACTATCCTAAAAATACAGTACCATATTTTAACACTAAAGCAGTCACTGACTCGCAACAACTTTCAATCATAAGTGACAGAGTTAATTTCGGGTAAAATCAATGAAAATGGGGTATGCCGATAGCATAAAAATGATGTGGATAGAGCAAATCTGAGATCAGATTTTGGAATCAGCACCCTGAAATTAGTCTATAACAGCTGCAAAAGTCCAGGCCAGAAAAAATGGTTTTTTTTTGTTGACCAGTGTTATTGACTGCGAAGTCTCTCATTCAGGAGGGTCTTTCTTTGGAATGTTTGGCCAATTCCATGAATGAGTGTTTGACTTTCATGTGCATTGAGTTTTTGAACAAGCTGGCCAGGATTGGGCAAGGACCCAGGAATGTTGGACGACATCGGAGTACCCGGAGATAACCCACCACGGATATGAGAAGGTGACACTCAGCACTGCCAAATCCCGGCCACCTCATACCCCTATGCCGACAACACCTGGCAAGCCCGAGTAGTTGCCCATCAGGCTCAAGTCCCCTTATCTTCCAAAATCTGACGAATTGCAACACACCCCCCACCAAACCTCCTACGCATTTCACAAGTAGTACTAATCGCATATCTGCATTTCCCATAAATATGCTAAATTCCTCTTGATATGCAAATTATTTTGTCAAGGCGCCCTTCCCCCCTCCATTCCAGCTTAAATAGTCGCTCAAGGCCTGGAGTGTGTCATTCAGACTCTGTCTTCTCGACAGACCTGCTCTCCACCTGAGGACGGCTGCTTGCGTTGTGGCCGAAACGTCGTGAGAATAATTGTATTATGTTTTATTTTTTTTATTTTATTATTTCCATTCTACGTGACTTTACCGAAAGAACCAAGAAGAAGAATTTCAACACATTTAGACGTTCGCGATGTCTGCGCCGGGGGGAGAGGGGGGGGGTCATTTTTCACTGGCACATTACAGGATGAAGTATGAGGTCCGATGTCAAAGTCTGATGCCAAATTGGCACTGCCATGCACCGCGTGTCTTCCATGGGCATTTGACCCACGTTAAAGTGGCCGACTGTGCTTAATCATTAACAGTGCATTCACTCATAGACCTTGGCTGTGGATAGACACATTTCTTCATCCATTGAATCAATGGCTCAGTTTCCAGTGGATGGTTTGCCAAAGTTTAGATATAAATTTGGCACTGCTCATTTTCTGGGCGCACACTCATTGAGTCACTTTGATGACTGGACCAGAAAGAGCGGCATTTTATTTTATTGACTTTAAACTTTCGTGACTGCAGGAACTCATATTCTTTGGTTCTTTCGGTAAATTCACGTAGATAGAATGATATTAAAATAAATAACATTTTTTTTAAATTATATTTTAATATAATTTTTATTTTCTTTTCTATCTACGCGACTTTACCGCAAGAACCAAAGAATATCTTATTTTATATATTTTTTTGAAGCGCCTCAACTTGAAGGCTCTCAACATAGTTTAAAAAGTAGTAACAAAATAGAGTGATTTAGATGGCAGTGAGGAATAAGCGACTGCAATAGCGGGCACTTGGGGGCGGGGGGGGGGGTCACGAAAGAGCAGGGGGGAGGGGGCACAGGAACGAGTGGATGGATGAGGGGAGAGAAAAAAAAAACGTTCCATTTGATCGTTCGTCCAAAAATATATAGCATTACATTTTTGTAAAGATGGCGGACAGTATAGAAACATAGACTAATAATAACTATTATAATAATATTGGGTTGAGGAATAATCTGGTGAGCAACCCACACTGACAAAGCAGGTGAAGTATAAACAAAAAACTGTCGAGACCGAATGGTGTAGGGGAGACCTTCATCCCAGATGCCGACAAGTTAATTCGGATTAAACTCATTCTCATTTTGACTGTGACATATTTGCAGTGTCCAATAAGATTTGCTGCACGCTTCTATAATTAGGAACAATTTGTATAATTAATATCGATAATTATGAGGTGCATGCGACAGCGTATCGATGTGTATTGTCACTGTGTGGAAATGACACATGCCGTAATGGGAATTTTCAGTTTATGCCTACATGCATACAAAAATTGTGCGTGTCATTTTAAAAATAACATTTCCAATAATAACAGATTTTTTTTTACGTTAGATTGTGTCAATATAAATGTGTCGTTGCACCCGCCACCACCCAACACAGCCAGTTAGTAAGGTTTGTCACGTAATTAGCTGTGTCGGGTGGTGGTGGGTTGAACAAAACATTAATATTTACGTGATCTAACCCCCAAAAAAACTACTATTATGGATAATATTGATCGCGAAAGCCTACGCATTGAATTAACATTTACAACGTTTGGCAAAATTATGTTGCGAGCCTAACTTAACTTTTGAGATGTAAACTTAAATGTCAAAAAATTGCATGAGCGTTGGCAACGATTGAAATTATTGGATTATGTTCACACATGGGGGGCAATTATTATAATGTCTAACATCACCTTATGTCTAGATTTTTAATATATATTTTAAGAAAATAATTCCCATCTTACAATGTAATTCATCTATTGAAAAATGGCTTTTATGCATGCTGTGAATGAGAGACTTATTTTACTTATAAATTGTCTAAAATCCACTGAATATATATTCTCTTACATTAAAATTGTAAGAAAATATAGAAGTGGTTATGCATTTACAAACTTTTTTTGTTACAATTTCCCAAACTACTAAAATCCATTCCAAGTTTGTGTCGCTTACTCTTCCAAAGCCAAGACATTGGTAAAGAATAACAAACTCACAAGATATAACAACTTTCAAGCATCTAGAAAAACATCGAGAATAATTCCTCAAATGTTAACTTGAAGATGTTTTAATGTCTTCGGTGCAACCACCGCAATACACTGGATTCGAATCGTGCAATGAAAGGGAATACAAGAATCTCAATTTTGGAGCTTTCGTGACTGCAGGAATTATTATTTGGTTCTTTCGGTTAAGTCACGTATAAAGATAAAATAATAAATTAAATAATAGCATACTACGACGTTTCGATTGCAACACAAGCAATCATCATCCGGTATAAAAGAAATAGCAACAAAAATCTAACCAGAAAACTATGTCTGCTTGGGTGTCTGTCTATAGTTTTCTGGTTAAATTTTTCTTGCTATTTCTTTTATACCTGATGATGATTGCTTGTGTTGCAATCGAAACGTCGTAGTATGCTATTATTTAATTTATTATTTTATCTTTATACGTGACTTTACCGAAAGAACCAAAGAATGAATACAAGAAAACTGTGGTGCCAACCTATTCCAGACGTTGTAATCACCAACCAATTAAAACGCTTTGCAATCTCAATATTATACTGCGCTGTTAATAAGCATAGATTTTTTTTAGTTTGTTTGCCAAAAATCATACACGTGGCTTCATATATATGGCCAAGAGTAATGTTTGCAAGCAGTGCCCTCCATAAAATCTTTGGCTTTCCTCGGATTTGTTTTACCCACACCTGGGCTTTATGGCTATTGAATTCTAAAGCTCTGGGCTGATGCCTTGTGGCATGCTATTGATTTCTCCTGGCACCTATGCATTCTGTCATTCTGTATGATCTTTCCATCACCCAGAGGCCATGAAACAGTACGTTAGGAGCTCATGAGACTGCCATCCAGTGTTAATTTAGTCAGCAATTTTGTTTTATTGCGGTCATAGTCTTAGTGCAGTCGATGACAACCTGTGGAATTTAAGAAAGTCTTATCCGATGGATTACATTTCGTAATTCTGTCCATCTTGTTGACCAAAGCAGTCAAAAATATAGTTATGGAATCTTTGTATGAGGTGCGTGTTCATTCCCACATACCCCCCCACCCCCTGCCACCATCAATATGATCAGGTCAGGGAATTAGTGAACTCATTAAATCTTGTTACGATGCATACACAGCAGAGACAAATACCTTTCTGGTTTTCGTCAGCGCAGTGCTGTCTCTCAAAAGGTTGCTAAATTAATTTAATCTGCGACTGCATTCAGACTTGTTTATTTTGTCTTTTGGTGTTTGGTTAAATAGTCGTAGTCCTAGTCACGTTTGATGATGTTAGTCACTCACAGTCATTGACGAAAATACATTAACAAAAACCTTTGTTTACTTATATTTTCATCACTAATTTGTTATAAAAATTAACACACCTGCCATCCCCTCATGGCCCACAACGATACCACATTACAACCATATGTACGGATCATACCTGTGGCACTGACCGTACTACTGACGGTCTGTACGGTTAGTTCAATAAGAGTGATACTATCAAAGACAACGTTGTCAATCGACTAGCGGACAAAGGGTGGTGTTCCCCAAACCGTGTTCGGGTTACAGGGGTTGTTTGACCATACTTCACCACGCAGGTCATGGCATGTAGGTGACAGAGGGAGGCCCCCAATAATGATAGCGATGGCTGGGCGTTTAACTCGGGCCCCCCGGGTTCACAAGTGAAGGTCGCTGGGATCGGTCGGCACCTTGCCGATGACCAGCGGGGATCTCTAATGATTGTCAACGACTGCTGTGTTCGCGTCGGGTGCATTTTGAGACAGAACACGCTTGTGCATATCCAGTGAAACTCACTTTCCCACTGGATCCCTTCAGATCAATTGCAACGAGCGCACGTATGGCTGTCACTCAAGAAAGTACACCCCGGGCTAAATAATTTCCAGAGACGATGAAAAGACAGACGAGACAGTGAGAGCCCCAAAGATAAAATAGCCAAATTCTTTGTGCCTTTTGCAGACAGGCAACCCAACCCCAGCCTCTCCACTTTGCGAGCACATGCCCTCATCTAGCCTGCTGCTGATTCTTTACATTCCCCTTTGCCTTGCAACATCTTTGCATGCCAACTCTTTATCACGTGCTTGTAGATAGCCTCCCCTTCTCTTGCGCATATAAGCTTACTTGCCATCGGTCTCATGGAAGTGGAATTCTCAATTTCATTAGCCATGAATGAATGGCCTTGGGCAGAGAGAGTCCATCAGGACAATACTGACCCTCACCTAAATGTCAAAAGGTTGGCAAACCTCTTGGGAAATCGACAGAGACATGCGGATGTGGGAACGAGGTGGGTAGGGGGGGGTAGAGATTTGTTTTCTTAAAAATCAGAAATCCCGCAAACTATTTACAGATAAATTATCTAATCTTGTGGAATTGTTGTGAAACTGATTTGAAGTGCACTCGTGTTTGTTTCCGTTTATTGTTTTGAGTTCAAATGGGGTTCGCTGAGATGTTCTGACTTCAAGAGATGAAATCAAGGGAACATTACATGAATGTTTTCTTGTCTTGGTCGTTTAAAAGACAAAACTATCATTGCGATGAAACAGAAACATCTGCAATGTAATAAGACACGAAAAAAAACATGTTGATACTTACCATATGATACTTAGAATGAATATGCATTTTAAAATGCGTCTCATTTTAACGTCGATTGATTGCAGTATTAATTAGTATAAAAATAATTATGTAATAAATATATCCTCCCGTCTGTTGTACAGCTTATATTTCCATGTGCTGAAAACGTCAATACATTTAATTCGAAAATGTCCCTGACCTATAAACACATCGGTTTAATTCAAGTTAATGCAACATACTTACCAGTATTTCCTTTTTGGGCAATTACTTAGGAATGCATTTGCAGTCATGAGCGTTCTCTCTCTGCTTGCGATCATCAGCCATTATCAATCCACTGCTGGACGAAGGCCTCTGGAACACGTGGATTAGAGAACGTGACACTGTTGATTTGAAGCTTTCGTGACTGCAGAAATTACTCTTTGGTTCTTTCGGTAAAGTCACGTAGAAAGAAAATTAATTAAATAATAGAATACGACCTTTCGATTGCAACACAAGCAATCGTCATCAGGTCGAACTAAATTTGAGAGAGAGACAAAACACAGACACACACAGAGAGAGACACAACATAGACATGTGTGTCTATGTGTGTGTGTCTATGTGACTTCAAGAGATGTGTGGGGAGCGATAGTGTAGCGTTTAGCGCGCTGCGCTGTGAACCCGGCGACCCGAGTTCGATTCCCGCTCACGGCCAACACCAGTGACGATTATCTGAACCGCTCCTGGGCATCCCCTAGGTCGACTCAGCCTCAAATGAGTACCTGGTGCGGTGTGTAAACATCACCACTAGGGAGACAAAGGCGGTCGGGCGTGGTGCTGGCCACCCACCCCCTCGTGTACTGTTGCGGCCTTCATAGGTGCTCGCTAACAGCACTAGCCCCTACAGTCTGTTAAGGCTATACGGGGATCTTTGTCTATGTGTGTCTATGTTGTGCGTCTCTGTGTTGTGTTGTGTCTCCGTGTCTGTGTTTTGTCTCTCTCTCAAATTTAGTTCGACCTGATGACGTCTGCTTGTGTTGCAATCGAAACGTCGTATTCTATTATTCAATTTTTTTTTAATTTTCTACCTGACTTTACCGAGAGAACCAAAGAGTAACGTGACACAGCTTAAAGGATTTGAAAACTGCGAGGAAAGGTGAGTTGGCCCTGAGCGGCACACGTCGCTCTCGGGAAGAATGGTGGCAGATGGTCAATAATAACGATGGAATGGTAGCCAATGAATGGAATTCATCCGAGAGGAGGTCCACCAATGGGGGCGATTCAATCGGCTCGTTGCAGCTGCTCGGCTGGCTTATTGCTCCGCAAGTTCGTGAGATGGTGGTTGGATTGGGGGAGGCTTTCATCCATCAGTGGATTGACCATGGCTGATGATACGTGTGATTTCTCATGAAAGGTGTGGACAATATATATGTGTCTTCTGGGTTCTTTCGGTAAAGTCACGTAGAATAATAAATAAAGTAAAAAATAAAACAAGAATTATTTTATTATGTTTTATTTTTATTATTTTATTATTTCCCTTCTACGTGACTTTACCGAAAGAACCAAGAAGATGAATCCCTGCAGTCACGAAAGCTTTAAATCGAAATATATATATGAACATGTATATCTGGTTTACGTAATATTTATATTCTTTGTTTTTTTTCGGTAAAGTCACATAGGTAAAACATCGAATAAAACAATTCAATTAAATCACGACGTTTCGGGCGCAACACAAGCATCCTTCTTCAAGTGGGGACAACGTAACGAAAGCACAACCGCTTAATTTAGTTGTCTTCATTTATTTCATTAGATTTTTTACCTACGTGACTTTACCGAAAAAACCCAAAGAGTATGAATCCTTGCAGTCACGAAAGCTTCAAATCTAGAATTAAGTAATATTTGATTGCAGTTTGTATCATGGGTCATCGAGCCAATACGAAACTTACTTTTATATATGAGTGGAGACTGTGATATGTCTCTATTTTGTTTAATACTATCATAAAGAATGTAAAGTCACGTAGAAGGGAAATAATAAAATAATAAACATAAAACATAAAAAAATACAATTCTCACGACGTTTCGGCCACAACGCAATTAGCCGTCCTCTGGTGAAGAACAGGTCTGTCGGAAAGACAGGTCTGTCGGAAAAACAGCTGTCTTTCCGACAGGCCTGTTCTTCACCTGAGGACGGCTGCTTGCGTTGTGGCGAAACGTCGTGAGATATGTATTTTATTATGTTTTATATTTTTATTATTTTATTATTTCCCTTCTACGTGACTTTACCGAAAGAACCAAGAAGATGAATCCCTCAAGTCACGAAAGCTTTAAATCGAAATATAAAGAATGTATACAATCTGTCACAGGCTTTGATATTCAGAGGTGCATATCGCACAACCTTATATGGTAATGCGTGCTCAGAATGTCACGTTCACAGAGTGTAATATTGCACAAAGTAGTGGTGGTGCATTAAGCCAGGTGCTTGGAGGTTGTATTGGCGCCCAGCTTGAGGATAGGATGTCTGTTTATTTCAACATGCTGGTGTTAGGGCAATGCACGCAGCACAGCTGCGCTCACAAAGCACCCACTGTGAATACTAAAAGTCAATAAAGCGTTTAACGATTTTGAAATTTGCCAATTTGTGTTGTGATTTTTGATCTCCCTGAGAATGTGTTAATGATAATAAATCTCAGCTCTTTGTCAAGCCAATGGTGGATGAAGGCCTCCCCATGGCGCTTCGATTCTGGAGCTCGTCTGACCGTACTTCACCATGCTGGTTAGTGGACATGGATGCAAGGGGGGGGGGGTGGGTGGAGGGGTTCCCGGGATCCCATTAGATATCACTCGCCTGCGATGTTATGTACGTAGAACGTCTTCTTCTTGGTTCTTTCGGTAAAGTCACGTAGAAGGGAAGTAATAAAATAATAAAAATAAAACATAATAAAATAATTCTCACGACGTTTCGGCCACAACGCAAGCAGCCGTCCTCAGGTGAAGACCAGGTCTGTCGGGGAGACAGCATCTGTCGTGAGAATTATTTTATTATGTTTTATTTTTATTATTTTATTACTTCCCTTCTACGTGACTTTACCGAAATAACCAAGAAGATGAATCCCTGCAGTCACGAAAGCTTTAAATCGAAATATACGTAGAACTTCTTTCACACCGTGCGTAGCCAACCGTGATAATCGTAGGTGCGGGGTAAGGACTGCGAACACATTTTTTTTTTTTAGACGTTGGCTAGGAAGCAAACTTAGGCGACTGGGTGAATGGGGCTGTGCGCTGCCCAATTCACTATTAAAAAAAACGAGTGTTTTAATCATACAAAGGAAATAAATAAATATATAGCAACCCTAGTGTTAATAATCTACAAGGAAATCAAATGTATTGTGTACGTATATAGTGTTGTATGTTGCACTTCCTTTGCACAGTACATAGCCTATCATGCTAATATTCTGTTATGGCTAGATGAAGAATATTCATACAGGATGCACATCGATCATGCTGCAGATATTAAGGGTACAATTTATAGAGTAAATAAAAAAAATATAACCCCAATCATTTCATTTCCACTCGAGTGTTGTTGTGAATCTTGCGGAGTTGAACTATGACCTTTTTCTCCAAAACGTAATCCATGGCCAAATTGTCACGGCACGACTCACCTATGAAATTCTACTCACGCAGGTCACACGGTTCGCAAGGTATTGTGGCTGTGAGAATAGGAGAGGTTGTGGGAAATAAACATGCAACCTTGGCCTTTGACCTTCACATGCGACAAATCGATCTTATGCAAAATGTCATAGTCAGAATCAATCACTAAACGTTTCGTAAAGTACTGCAAAAACGACAGCGGCATTGTTACTAAATGTCCTTCTCCCTTTGTGGAGGTTTGGCTATTAGCAAATAATTGCAACAATAGTCAATGAACGATTAGAATAATACTAATGCACAGTCCTTTGTTAATCCAAAGTGGTTTGTCAATCACTGGAAGAAGACTTTTTCATGCCACGTTAATAATTGTCACTGTTTTGACCATACTTCACCACACTGGTCAGTGTGGGTTGGTGAAGGAGGTGTGTGGAATGGGAATTGGAGCAGGACTGGTTCAAAAAAACCTTCCACTGATGCTAGTTGTGGCCAGGAATCAAACTCTATTTAAGGTAAACCAATTAATCTCGTTGTACATATTTGGGGATTCATGTTTCTATTAATAAAAAAACTGCTTTGCCAGTTTTATTTTGCAAGAATTCCATGGCTATGATTTTGCTAATTATGGAAATGATCAAATACCTATGAATTTCATTTAAAATCGAGCCTAAGCTGTTACTTAAAAGGCAATAGTGGCTCCTAATCCTCGTCAATGCTTCCAAGTTTGCATGCAATTGAAATCAATTAACTCTCATGGGATACATTTTTCGACAACCGTTGCTGCATAAATGTCTCAAGATTAAACAAAGGAGGTGAAAAACCACAAAGCAGAACTCAAAAACATTAGATTTTTGAATAAACCGAGGCAGCTGAGACCCTTTTTTTTCCCTGAAGGCTAAAACCACAAATTGGTGGCTCATTTCTTCTGGATTAACAAGGACCAGCAATTTCTTCTTACTTCCCCAGATTGCATGCAGGACCCCGAGTACGCGGCGGTGTCTAATGCTTAGCAGACAGCTGATATTAAAATACTAAATCCCACATAAGGGCAGCCCTTCAACATGGACAGCACAACAGCAACCATTCAGCAGCCATGGCAGAAGACAAATGGGGTGGGGGGGTGGGGAGACTTATGGTAAATAATTAGATAACAGCCCCACAGGACATGATCGATGGAAAATCAAATCACCCTGAGCTCGGTTATAAACCATATATATATACAGCTCACACATGACGAAGAAAAATGTATTAAAGCCTGGTTTGAAGGTTGTGCTGTATTAGTTCACAGAGCACTCATTTGCATGCCAAATGGGTAGTCAATCCACAGTCATATCTGCAAGAGCCTGGTTCCTCAAACCAGAATTTAAGTTTTTATGCCGAATTAACCTCCGTGAGCCTCGAGTAAAAATGTAATACTGTAAAAGTCACTCATGCGCTTGCAATAAATTGAGCTCAGACCACACGGATTTCACTTGATGTACAATCTATGTCACCGTTCCCCATGTACACCGCATATACCAACGTAGACACCAAATGGGATCAGAATCAGAATCAGAAAGGGTTTTATTCCCCATGAAAGTTTGCACAAACAAGGAATTTACTATGGCAGGAAGGTGCATACATTCTACATGTAGGAATCTTAAAACTTAAATAAGTGGTATACAGTCTAACTATACTAAAATTACAAAATCTAACTAATACTCAGGGGCTAAAGTATGTAAAATTTTGAATAAGTATACAATATAAAATGTAAACTAGCCGTAATATACAATCCTAAAATACAAATAGGGTAACATGTTGTAAATATGGCAAGGTGTGATTTTGTAGATAAAATGTTAAAGTAAGTGTAAACATCATTTAAAGCCCTTGGCCTTGCTGACGAGGCCCACAGCGGATGTGGTCGAATGGTTAGCGCCCTTCTAATGGCTTTTCATGTTACGGCTTTCTCGAAGTTTCCATTATTATTTTTAGCTAACTAGACTTGCGATACAATAGGTCCGGTTCAGTCTCCCAGCGTTGCCGTTGAAGCAATGGGATACATATTCTTAGGTTTTTTCGGTAAAGTCACGTAGGTAAAAAAAAAAATTAATAAAAGTAAAATAAAAATAAAATAAAAATCACGACGTTTCGGAGGCAACACAAGCCTCCGTCTTCAGGTGGAACCGTCACAGCACGATAGCTGTATCAAGTGAGAAAAAACCTAAGAATATGAATCCTTGCAGTCACGAAAGCTTCAAATCTAGAAGCAATGGGATAGTTTAATAACACCCCTCCCCCCAAATCCCTTCTCCCGTCTCTGTCCACAGAGCAGTGATATATATATATGGGAACGCCTCCGTTAATTAATCGGCAGGTCGCTGTGTGATGGGGTAAAGTGTGCGTACATCCACCTGGTCAGCGTGGGAGAGTTAGATAACAAAAATACGGCGTAGAGGGGGCTCTTCAGAGCATCCGTCGTTAGTAGAGGTCCTTCTGCCAACAGTAGCGTGAGCAAGACATTGCAGAGTTGCACCTTTATTTTTTTTTACACACCCAAGTACAACAATGCACACGCAATGTTTCCACACATCATTTGTGCCTGCAATTCAAAACATATTCCACTTGAGGGCGGCAGTTCTATGCCGAGCATACATTTCCCTGCATCATTCGGGATTCGAAGAAATTAAAAGTGACTGGCAAACTGTGCTTGCTAATTCGGCACATTTGCATAAATATTGGACAAAGATGCATAGTATGGGAAAACCCAAAAAAAAACAGGCGATCCACCTCTAAATGTGTGTAATTTAACTTCAATGTGTAATTTTTTTCCACTTAATCTGAGTCATCTCAATGTGAAAAACCCTCGATGTTATGTCGACCTCACCGCTGGTGCATGGGCCTCACCAGGGGGGAGGGGGGGCTAGAGAGCCCCCTCTCGTGGAGCCCCCCCCCCCACTCTAGACCCCCCCCCCCACTCTCAGACCCCCCCCCCCCCCACTCTCAGACCCCCCCCCCCACTCTAGACCCCCCCCCCCCACTCTAGACCCCCCCCCCCCACTCTAGACCCCCCCCCCCCCCACTCTCAGACCCCCCCCACTCCTCTCCGTTGGCCAGTCGTCTTGGGAGAAGGGGGTGGCAGGATTCACACTTTAACCCACCACACGTGACCTGCCGATCGATCGACTTAACTGCCAAGGTCTGTAATGCCGCAGTACCGAGGTCACCGGTTGTCTCGGGTCATCCTTGCGAGAGACTTGATGTCTCGTTGGTTTGAGGCTGGTGACGTGAAGTCTTTTGTTATTAGAAACATGCAGTCAGCTCCCCAACCACTCTAGGTTATACTCGTCATTTCATTTTTTCCTATCACCACATATTGGTGATGTCCCTTCTTGATATGTCAGTTCATTTATACAAAAAACTGCATGGTTCAAAATTTTATTGTAAACATCATTAACGTTGATGTGGCTGTATGTGTAAAATATTTTTTTAGCCATTTGAAATCAAATGCTGGATGAAGGCCATTCATTGCTCTGTCGATCACGGCGTTTGGTTGATCATACTTCACCACACAGTTCAGTTGTGGTTGTGGAAGGGGGGCCTGGGACAGGTTCAGATGTTACTCGCTGGCAGTGTTGGTCATGGGTGTGCTAATCATTGTGCCACCGCTCCCCTCATTGATGAAATGGCATACTATGTTCCAAGTGCTGCAATGCTTTAATATCTAAGTGGTAAATACATGCTGCTTCAGAAACACACGTTAAAAACACAATAATTATCGCTTTGCTCATTGCTGTGTATACACGTCTTGCTATTTAAGGGTTTAAATTCTGTCGTTTGGAATTTGGGCACCAAGGGGCATATTAAAATATTACAATGCAGTGCTCGTATTTAGGCCTTTGCTAATGTACTCTGCGCACCACTTTGCCTTATATTAACCCAGAACTGTTAACGAGATCACATTACCAGCTCGTAATTAAAGGGCATCACACGAATCGCTGGCTTTTTTTGCTCGCATGCACGCAAACCACGACTTTGATTTTGTTGTTCTACACCAGGGGTCGGCAACCAAAATAACAAGAAGAGCCATTTCTTTCCAATTCGGTACAAAATTCAGTATTTCAAGAGCCGCAATGCATCTGAGTACATACTGTACAGACGTACTCATCGTCAAGAAGCAGCCCGTAAAGAGCCGCATGCGGCTCCGGAGCCGTAGGTTGCCGACCCCTGTTCTACACACACACACGTGTGTGTGGGTGATGCTTCGAACGTGGAAAGAAGCAAGCAGTTCCTTGACATTGTGAAGCGATGAAAACAACGAACGCAACCGTCACACTTGGTCTCTCCTCCACTTGGACGAGTGCCCATTTCACAAAAAAAGCGAACCAATCAGGGCACACGAGGGGACAGTTGGTGCAATGGGTGATCAGGATCAACCACGCAATAATGCCATTCTTTATATATCTACACACACACACTGTACGATATCTTTCGACTCCACGATAAGGACACGTCAGGGAAACTATAGCATGTACTGTTAAGCTTGAGAGGGGTGTTCGATGCTTTAGTTGAAAGGAGATATTGTGTCACTGTGAGTTATTGTGTCACTGTGTGCCAATCGTAGTGAGCTACGTGCAAAAACACTTTTTTGCATATTACTCAGGCCGTAGAAACATCGTTTTTTCTGGATTATACGGCGCTCCCGAAAGTAACATCCATTTAAAAAAATGAAGAAAAAAAACACCCATTCCAAACGTTTTCTTTAACTGCGGGGGGAGGGGGTGGGTTGTTGTGCGTCTTATAATCTGGATAAAACGGCGTAACTGTGATGAGTTATGTTAACTGGGGAGGAAGCTTCCTTTACAAGCGCTATTGTTCTTCGGGGCTTTTTTGGCAGTGGAGGGGGGTGGTGGTGTAGCGAACACGGGCTGGTGTGGCTGTTAACCATTTATTACGGGGTTACTCATTTGGAGCGTGACTCCTGCGGCAATAAAGGGGCTCTTTGGTAACGAGGCGGTCACGTGACCTTTAAAAGCTCCCCCACCCCCCAAAAAAAGGAAACCCCGCACGCGCTACCGACAGGACACACCCGCACCGCCTCCTCCTCCTCCTTCTCTTCTTCTTCTTAATTATTCAACGATGCTTGTGGTCACAGTGAAGGCGGGATCTCTCCAGAGCGAAAGCGATTGTGCGCCGCGGGTGGCGAGATGTTAACTACCTCGCCTGGTGTACGGGAGGTCGTGGGTCCCATGCTGACGCCTGCTGTATATTTGACGTTTGCGTGTCTCTCTCTCTCTCATCATCATCACGGTGGCTAGGAGATGTTAACTACCTCGCCTGGTATACGGGAGGTCGTGGATCCGATGCTGATGCCTGCTGCATATTTGAGGTTTGCGTGTCTCTCTCTCTCATCATCACGGTGGCTAGGAGATGTTAATTAACGACCTTGCCTGCGATACAGGAGGTCGTGGGTCCGATGCTGACGCCTGCTGTATATTTGAAGTCTGCGTGTCTCTCTCTCTCATCATCGTCATCACGGTGACTAGGAGATGTTAATTAACGACCTTGCCTGGTATACAGGAGGTCGTGGGTCCGATGCTAACACCTGCTGTATATTTGAAGTTTGCGTGTCTCTCTCTGTCATCATCATTATCACGGTGACTAGGAGACGTTAATTAACGACCTTGCCTGGTATACAGGAGGTCGTGGGTCTGATGCTGACGCCTGCTGTATATTTGAAGTTTGCGTGTCTCTCTCTATCATCATCATCACGGTGGATAGGAGATGTTAATTAACGACCTTGCCTGGTATACAGGAGGTCGTGGGTCCGATGCTGACCCTGACGCCTGTGTATTTGGAGTTTGTGTCTCTCCCCGTGGATTTTCTCTTTAGAAACGTGTGTTTAGAGTATTTGGCTGCTATAGATTTCCACATGATAAGCCACTTTGTTGAGCTATCATTTGTGGCCAGGTCGCTTCTGAAAAATAGCTATATAGCTCAGTAGGCCTTGCCTGGTAAAATAAAAAAAAATAGTTTAGTTTTAGTTTATAAGACGAAAATAAACTTTTGATAAACCTTATCACATAATGGCTGGTATAATAAACCCACACAACATCAATTCGATGGTGATTATTCAATTGAAACAGGACCAACTCACTCTCCCATGCAGCAGAACAAACAAGTTCACATGGGGCCCTCGCTAAAGAATGGGTACTATAATCCCTCCCCATGACTTTTGAAACCTGTAAATTCAGCACAGTAATAAACGCGGTTATTGCTGGCATATAAAAGGCGTCTGACTCATTTATTTCTTTCTGAGAAAAAATAATGATGCAGCAGCCCTTCGTTAAGCAGAACATAAACTTTACGTTATCATATCGCCTCCCCCCAAAACAATGTATTACTCACGTTTGTTAAACTTAATCCTGGCTGTACGTGATAAAAACCTTATTCTGCTGTAAGAGATAGAATAATGGAATGCAGAAAACGAAATGGTCAACCCGAGGTTTTATTAGACTGACATCTAATTAGTTTCGGTGATACATTTCGCATGACCCATGTCAATGGCTATTGATCGGAAAACATCGATTTAATTCAGTCTATCAAAACTTGACAAAGTCCTGGGAGACAGATTGATTTTGGAGTTAGCAAATTCCAGCTGCTTAGCATTTTAGCACGTAAAATTCCGATCCGTCAAAATATGATGTTGAACGTGTATGTGCGTGCATGGAAACTACAAACGTGGATTTCTCAGGGGCTCTGTGCTGTTGTCCGGGTTCTCCCGTGTGTTGTTCGGGAATGATGTACGACGTTTCGCTCCACGTGCTGCGTGATGCATCACGCCGAACTACACTGGGCGGCGCAACCCGAAGACACATCGGAAGAAACCGCAACAAGTTGAAATAAAATAAATTAACTTTGCATTCAAAGGAGGCTTCCAGTGACGGAATACAACAAATTGGTCCACCGAAACAGCATTCCATTATGAGAGAGAGAGAGAAAAACATCAATATCGTGACGGCGACCACGTCTGGCATTGAGTGGATGTAGTTCAATCCAAAGGAATGCTTGGAAGCAGGGACGGGTTGTGATGAAATCATGTTGGGTTATTATTAGCCGTGACTTGGCAACCTCGTGTTATATAGATTAGCCTATATAATGTATGCACGGGGCGTGCTCGCATGAAGTCAATGTTGAACGTACATATATATATGCACACACACACACAGCACTTTCTATACTTACCCACGCGACATATGCATAGTCATATTCGAAGTAATTACTGAATGTTTAAAATAAAATAAAAAGTAGTGTCAAGCATACTCGCATCGCATATTCCACAACACATAAATGACAAGCGACAATTCTCTGTGTATCCTGGAACGAGCTCTTGGGCCAAAAGTGTTGAGAGCGAGCACCGTTTGGACATCACCCCCCAAAGTGCCGATGCTTTTTTTTTGGTTCTCTCTCACCAGGATACTCATTTGAGGCTGAGTCCACCTCGGGGAGGCCCACGACCGGTTCGGACCACCTTCACTGATGTTAACCGTGGCCGGGAATCGAACTCGTCGAAGCTAAATTCGGAGCGTACCTCCCAACCCCTCCATCACCAACACGCGCACACACGCGCACACTATATTTATTGCGCGTGCACATAAGGAATATATATTAACAAAAAAACAACATACACACATATATATACAGCGGCAAGCAAATTGATATACTACACAGAGATCCATCCATTTCCCCTTTGGTAAGAGACTCTTTGCATTGCTGCTGCTGCTGCTGCTGTTTTTCCATGGGTGTTGAAACACGGAGCTGTAAGGATACGGGGCCATCATTCATCGGGAAACGGGTTAAGCCGGAGCGCTGACGTCAGGCGGCTGTGCAAAGTGGAGAGGCAGCAGGAGGAGGAGCCGGCATCGAGCTGGGCAGAGGGGAGAGGGAGGGGAGAGATAAGGGAGGGGGGGGGTGTGGAAGGGATCCAGGACTCGTCCGCTCACAGTCTCGACCGCACGGCGACTCAACGAGGCGAGAAGGGGAGCAGAGAGGAGGAGTAGTAGAGCCACCCCAACTCTCTCCCTCCCTGTCCTCCAGCCCGCTCCTCTGCATTGCTCTTACCAGCCGGGCCCAGGCAAAGCGCACGGCAGCACGGCACCCCTCTCTTACTCTCGTTCCAACACCACCTCCACTACCATCCGTTCGCCCGACACTCCGTACACTCCCAACAACACTGCCATCCACCCGCTCTCTCCTCCTTCACTCCGTACACTCACATGCACCCCTCTCTCCTCCCAACACCACGACGGCCATCCCCCTGTACCCACCCACCCACCCCACCGCTCCTCCCTGCCCCTCTGCCCCTCTGCGATGGATACGGACTGGGTCGTGATTTCAGCAGCGGCTGAGAGAGTGCGCCTGGCGGCTCGAGACGAGAACAGCGCGGATTCGTATCCTCGTGTGCACGTGTGATAGACACTCCTGAGCGCGCGTCTCTTCTTCCCGCGTGTGTCTGTCTGTCTGTCCCTGTAAGCCTCGCTCGTTGTGTGTGTGTGGTCATCTCCTCGTGCTGTCTCCCGTTAGGCACTTTTGCTTGCTTATCCGTCTTGTCTCTTTAAAACTAAGAAACGCAACCTCGCTCACTCACTCACTCCAACAACAGCCACCACTTTTGTTTTCTCTCCTCCTCCTCTTCCAAGACACACCTCCCTCCCTACCTCCTCTCAAAGTCCTCCTTGCGCGACTCCTGTCCTCCCTCCTCCTCCCTCCTCCTCCATCATCATCATCCATCCTCCTCCTCCTCGGTCTTGCCGCGTTGCCCGAGTTGCCCACACACGCGCACCCCGATGCTGGGCTCTCAGGGCCGGGGAGTCCAAGCGCCGCTGCCGTCTCGACCGTGCCCGGCAGGGCTGAGCCTCGACCCCAGCGCGTTCCATGTCTCCGTGGCAAGCCTAGGAGGAGAAGTCCTCCTCCTGCTGCTGCTGCTGCTCCTACCGCCGCCGCTCTGGTGGCGGGCTCCGCGTCCGTGCCTCCAGTGCGAGCTCCCGTTGGCCGGCCCGGACACATGCAGGCAAAGAAGCGCTACGTCCTAGTGTCAGCGGGCGTCTGTCTACTGCTTCTCTTCTACCTGGGCGGCGTGCAGTTCGGGCAGCTGGTGGCGGCTCGCGGGGGCTGCAGCCCGCAGCTGGTGGCGCGCGAGAACAACGCCGCCGCCTCCGACAACCCGCCAGGATGCCGCCGCTGGCCGGCGTGGGTCGGGCTCCGGCTACCGGCCGGCTTGCCCGCGATGGACGAGGAGCAGGAGGATGGCGGGGAGGAGGATGGGGACGGGGGGCAGCAGGAGGTCGAGGCGATGGGTTCGATCCCGGACGAGCGAGCAGCAGTAGGAGGAGGCGGCGGTGGTGGTGCTGGAGGAGGAGGAGGCGGTGGGGGGGTAAACGTGTCGCCCCGACGCAGACGCGAGATCTGGGACAGCGTGTACCGCGGGAGACGCTGTCGCATGGAGAGCTGCTTTGACATCAAGCTGTGCGAGAGGAACGGCTTCTGGGTGTACGTGTACCCGCAGCAGCAGCAGCAGCAGGGCGGCAAAGCCGAGAAAATCTCCGAGAGCTACCAGAAGGTCATTGCCTCCATCCAGGAGTCGCGCTTCTACACGCAGGACGCGAGCAAAGCGTGCCTCTTTGTGCTGGCCATAGACACCCTGGACCGAGACTCCCTCTCCGGTCACTACGTGCACAACGTGAGAGCCAAGATCCAAAGCCTGCCGCTCTGGAACAACGGCAGAAACCACCTGGTGTTCAACCTGTACTCGGGGACATGGCCCGATTACACGGAGGAGCTGGACTTCGACATTGGCCAGGCGATGCTGGCCAAGGCGAGCATCGGCGTGGAGAACTTCAGGCCGAACTTTGACGTGTCAATCCCCTTGTTCTCGAAAGACCACCCGCAGAAGGGCGGCGAGCGAGGCTTCCTTGAGCAGAACAGCATTCCGCCCACCAGAAAATACCTGTTGGTGTTCAAGGGGAAACGCTACCTGACCGGCATCGGCTCGGACACCAGGAATGCCTTATATCACGTCCACAACGAACAGGATATCATTCTGCTGACCACCTGCAAGCACGGCAAGGAATGGTGGAAGCACAAGGATGCCCGCTGCGACAGGGACAACCAAGAATACGAGAAGTGAGTTCCCATCGAATTGCTCCTCCGATTGTATGCTGCAATGCGCTGTTGTACAACGAGAGGGGTGCGTGACGTTTGCGCGAGGTCGTTGCAATTCGAACTCCTTTCGAAAGTGGTTTGGAAGTGGATATATCGCATTGGGTGGTGTTGGTGTGCTCATCATCATCATCCTGTATCTCACCGTGACCATAATAGTAACTCTTGTCACTCAACCCCGAAGCTAGCGTGAAACTTCAACAGTTCAGTCCCCACGTCGCATGCTAATAATGATGCTTGTGCTGCACATTGTTAATCTACTCTTTGTCAGGCATGGTGGTACAGCATGCTATGATTGGTTAGTACAGAACTTTGGTTCGGATATCACTCACCACTGATGTTCGCCGTGGCCGGGTATTAAACTTGGGCAACCATGGATTTAAATCCAGCACCTACTAATTACGCTACCAAACTTGGCACCGAACAAACTTGTATTCTAAACCAAAAGCGTATCTCGAACACACCAATTCTTTGTTCTTGGCCCCTTTAACCTGACCTAATGAATCACCAACTCCCAGTCCTAAAATCATTCTTTGAAAGAAGTTACGAAGTTACTTTTTGCACAGTCGCGCGCACACACACACAAATATATTGTTCCAGCCACGACGCCAGGTGAGTTTGCCGAATGGACAATTGCATTGACGCTGAATTTGTGGCCGTCGGCGATGCGGTTTTTTTTTTGGTTGACAGGCGTTATAAATTTCGATTTAAAGCTTTCGTGACTGCAAGGATTCATCTTCTTCACCTGAGGACGGCTGCTTGCGTTGTGGCCGAAACGTCGTGAAATTATTTAATTATGTTTTATTTTTATTATTGTATTACTTCTCTTCTACGTGACTTTACCGAAAGAACCAAGAAGGCGTTACGAAGGCGCGGAATTGCTTTGAGCTTTGACGCAACGCAATCTGCCATACATTGTTGTTGACACAGAAGGGGGGGGGGAGTTGCATGAGAGGGTAGGGTGATAATTGCGAACCGTTATTAATCACCTCCTACTGTTAAACCCGCGGAATACTTAGGAGCCCGATCGTCAGGAACAAGGAGTGGATATAAATAAACACCCAATTACTTATTATCATGAGCCCAATGCCCCGTGGTGGTGGGGTGTGGGAGGGGGGTGAACGTACAATTATCAACATAATCACAAGAGTATAACAGAATGCATGGGGGGGGGGGGGGGTGAGGCCACGCATTGTCTTGACGTTAGAGGAAGCAATACATCAAGGAAGTGATAAGTACGCAACATTCGCAATAGATTAGGATATTGGATAATACACTTCAAACAATGTCCCTTTGTCTTGTAAGGCATGATCACATACGTGTTAAGTGTCAGACGGTTATTAATAGTCAAAGTGATGGACATTTGTGACAGCCCACTAAAAATACACTGACAAAGTTCGGAGCCGGTGTGTAGGGGGGGGAGTTGGCTCTGCTATTTTATTTTTACTGCCCAGCTGGGAGGAAAAGGGATGTTAAGTTAATGGGCAATTGAGCCTTTGTGCATGCTTTTTTTGTTAGATACAGTTGCTAAACTACCACTAGACGAGCCCTTTTTTCGCTCTCGTAATATTCGAGTAAATTAGTATACAACGTTGTGTTGTCATCAGTGCGCAGAGTATAAGGGTAACATTTTGCTGAAGCTTCTCTTTCGCCTGTGACTCCTAAAGATAAACACTTTGTATGGGGGAATCGTTGGTTGTTCTATTAGTACACGTCTTGGAATGGATAGGAGTACCCACATATTATTACGGCAACGCACGTGACTTTCTGCTGATGGACCAACTACTGCCGTGGACTCATTTATCGGGCGCCACGGTGGCGAGATGTTAACTACCTCGCCTGGTATACAGGAGGCCGTGGGCTCGATCCCGACCCTGACGCCTGCTGCTGTATATTTGGAGTTGGCGTGTCTCTCTCTCTCTCATCATCATCACGGTGGCTAGGAGATGTTAACTACCTCGCCTGGTATACAGGAGGCCGTGGGCTCGATCCCGACCCTGACGCCTGCTGCTGTATATTTGGAGTTTGCGTGTCTCTCTCTCTCATCATCATCACGGTGGCTAGGAGATGTTAACTACCTCGCCTGGTATACAGGAGGCCGTGGGCTCGATCCCGACCCTGACGCCTGCTGCTGTATATTTGTAGTTTGCGTTTCTTTCTTCCTGTGGTCACGTGGATTTGTCTCCGAGTCCTCCGGTTTGTCCCTCCACATTTAGAATGAGCATGCGTTTAGAGTTACTCTTTGGTTCTTGCGGTAAAGTCACGTGGAAAGGAAATAAAATAAATAATAGAATACGACGTTTCGATTGCAACACAAGCAACCTAATCAGGTGTGGATGCAAGCTCGGAGAGAGACACATATCCAGAGAGAGAGACAAACACATAACACCTCGTCACGGAGGCGTTGTTTCTCTGTGTCTCTGTGTGTGTCTCTCTGCGTGTGTCTCTCTATGTGTCTCTCCTCTGTGTCTCTCTCTCTGTGTGTTTGTCTCTCTCTCTCTCTGTGTCTCTCTCTCTGTGAATGTGTCTCTCTCCGTGTCTGTGTTTGTATCTCTCTGTGTATGTGTCTCTCTCCGAGCTTGCATTCACACCTGATGACGGTTGCTTGTGTTGCAATCGAAACGTCGAATTATATTATTTATTTTATTTACTTTCTACGTGACTTTACCGAAAGAACCAAAGAGTAATGCCTGCAGTCACAAAAGCTTCAAATCAAGTACGCGTTTAGGGTATTTGGCTGCTGTAAATTTCCACGCGATAAGCCACTCTGTTGGGCTACCATTTGTGGCCAGGTCGCTTCTGGCAAAAAAAAAAGCTGAACAAGTGATGGATATTTGTGGGCCTTACCTGGTCAAATAAAAACAAACTGTTTAGTTTACACCGCTTTTGTCGACACAGCCAGTGAGGATTTTTTTTAAACTTGCACCTTCATTTCAACTGCAACCGCCAGTAGATGGAATCGAACTGGTGTGCTAACCAACACGCCATGGCAGTAGCATCCTGGCCTATATATTGTTTTAATAACACAATAACTATCTCTGGAGTCTGGCATGCAATACGCTAAGGCTGAGAAATTGAGCACATTTAATTGCGAGGGGAGAAGATTGCTTATACTGCACTGTATGTAAATCTACATTATTTGGCAATTGAGTTTGGCTGAGTGGAGGAGTTTTAAGAGCTCAAAAATTTGCTGTGTTGACATCAAAAGGATAGCACCATTCAAAGTGTTTAATGGTTTACTTGATTATCCTTTCACTCTTTCCATTCTAGAGAAGCACAATACAGCAAACTGCCTTTTCAGGGCCTTTAACTTAAATTTGCGAGGACAATATTTGACCGCATTGTTGGCACCGGCTCTGCTTTTTTTTTTGCAAAAGAAGAGTGCCTTGGGATCTTTTGTGTCCACAGGACCAATTTTTGTGGCAAGTCGCAGCCATCACCCCCCCCCCCGCCGCCCCCTCTGCTTCTGAAAGCGTGCTTCTTTTGCGATAACCATCCCACCACAGTACACGGAGCGAGATTGTATTACGCCACTCTTATATGCAAGTAAAGGTGGCGAACGTGTAATGCCTCGCATAACGGTGAATGGGAAGTGACAGTTTTACAAGGTGTGAGAAAACGCACCATATGTCTGGCGCTGTAACATTTTGGCTCGTGTGTTTTTTTTCCCTAATATAACAGGGCAAATTGTTTTGCGACTGTAACTGGTCTAGCCTCCGACCAAGCACCCCCCCCCAACCCCTAACCTAGCGCTGCACTGTATTCGTTTTTGGATTGTAAACGGTTAAGGCGCAGCCCTGCAATTGCTTGTTCATGTCACTGCTGGATGAAAAGTCCTCCATTAGAGGGAGCTTTAGGCGGCCCCCTCAAGATGATGTTTTTTGCGTGACCTTCCACACTGACCAGGCATCTTGGAAGAGACGGTGGGAGTATCCGCACTTTATTTCGCCAAGACAGTGGCATACCAATTTATAGTGCGGAGTGGACGGTGACGGGGGGTAGGGGTATTTAAGAAACTTGCTCAATGCTTGAAGTGCCTTTCTTTGCTGTGGAGATCAAATCGACAGGACAACCTTTCGAATTGCAAGTCTGGTCCGACTAGCCATTACGCCGAGGCAGCCACCCTCGTGTATTGTAAGGACCTGTAACTTTGCTTTCTTCTCCTGGGCTGCTCTGTGGCGAAGCACTTTCGACTGTGCCGTCGTCCCTGCAGGATGCCAAGTAACTGGTAAGTGGGAGATTGGGAGAAGATTCTCTGAGCGCCTCCTGAGGGTGCCGATTCATCTGCACAAGGCATGTTGAGGGAATGAGCTATTCTTCATTCCAATGTCTCGCCACAGCAGCTCAAAATAAAGGGTTTAACTTACCCGCGTGTCTTATATTGATTTTTTTTACCGTGGTTGCTGGGCACACACTCAAACGACACAGAACAACAAGCGGGCGGCTACAAACGGCACTTTTGAAGCTGTATTAGATAGATGAATTCGTATGTTTATTGATTTGCAGAAGGTTACTGAAATAACTTTGGTAAGAAAGGAAGGGAAGGGAATTGCAAAGTTGAGGAGGAGGAGGCGGCGGCGGTAAGAAGCCCAAGGGGGTGGGTGGGGGGGTGTGTTGTGACTTGGTTGTGTTAACACATCGTGGATGAGACGACACAGTTTGTCAGAGTCCTCAACGCGAGTGGTGCGATCAATGAGTTGAAGTTCATGGGAACGGTCACCGTTGTCGTAGTAGTAGTAGCGATACAAAAACACACGAGTCCTAACTGGATGGCTGACCGCGGGTGAACGCGAGTAACCAGAGTGATGCGGTCAGTACTTGATCATCAATCAACCCGGTTGCTTTGTGTTGAATTGTTTAAAGTGCGCAGGGCGAGTTAGGGGACTGGTTACTAGATCGCCGTATTTCAACCTCAGCAAAAATTAGTTTGGCGTTAAGGAAGCTGTGGAACGGAAAAGAGAAGAAACTCTCTAATTGGGAATGAACGATGAGTGGATCCTCTTGGTTCGTTTGATAAAGTCACGTAGAAGGAAAATAATAAAATAAAATAAATAAAACATAATAAAACAATTCTCACGACGTTTCGGCCACAACGCAAGCAGCCGTCTCCACCTGAAGACAGCTGCTTGCGTTGTGGCCGAAACGTCGTGAGAATTATTTTATTATGTTTTATTTTTATTATTTTATTATTTCCCTTCTACGTGACTTTACCGAAAGAACCAAGAAGATGAATCCCTGCAGTCACGAAAGCTTTAAATCGAAACGATGAGGGGAGTTTAGCCCTCACCACGGTGGTGGTGGAGGGAGGTGGAGGAATCACCTCCGATGAACACGGCAGGCTGCGTACGGCGCGAAAGAAGTTCAACACACGTACATGCCGAGTGAAGTTTAACATGGCATCCGGTAACAGGCTGCAGTGTTGGGCAGCTTCGTGACGCTGAGAAACAGATAACTCTTTAGCTGCATTAGTTCGAACATTTGCACGTGGCTTTACCGCATCATCCCCTTTGTGCCCAAATGCACGAATAATGTCCCACGCTCAAGCCTCGAGTGTGCGTGCAGCATGTAAAGCTTATTTATAGCCGTAAGCAGAAGTTTGTATTCTTATAGTTTAAGTACTTTCCTGTACCGTGGTTCAATTGCTCTGTCATTGTTTTACCCATTTTCGACGAAGCGTGTTAATGGTATTCAAGTTCAAATTAAGGCGCGTGCATTGAACGTAATGAAATGAAAATAAACAGTGATACGACATTGCACCAGCTCGCATAGACAAGAGTGTGAAGCAAGCCAAAGTAGTTTAGTTGAGTGTTGTAGTGTATTATTATATTATTGTATTATTATATTATATAATAACAAATTTGATTATATAATATTATTATAATATTTTATTAAGTTTTATTTTTATTTTTTATTATTTCCCTTCTACGTGACTTTACCGAAAGAACCAAGAAGATGAATCCCTGCATTCACGAAAGCTTTAAATCGAAAAATGTTGTATTATATTTATGACAAATGTGTTCATATCCTGATCACTGTAGTAATACTAATACTGATGCATCCATCTGTCAATCCACTGCTGAATGAAGACCTCCAACATGCTCTGTCTGGTCAATGGTGTTTTTGACCCTACGTCACCACGCCAGTGAGTGCAGATTGGTGAAGTTGGGCAAGGTTGAGTGAAAAGGAGCATTCTCTCGACTGGGTTCAGATGTCACTCACCGATATTGGCCAGAGGTGGGAATTAAACACGTGTCGGGGGTGGGTTCAGAGAACAATGCATTAGCTGGCAAATAAAATCACCAGCGGATGTTCAGACACTGGAGGTAATAAACATGCACTCGCATGCAGACACGTTCTCTTGCTAACAACTGTAAAGCTGTCACTGTCACACACACACTCACCGGTACACCGTTACCAGCTGGCTGTTTCAAAAATAGACGCCCCCCCCTCCCTATTGTGAATTGCTAGCATAAGTCCAAAAGATGGAGATGACTTTAAAATGGATTGTTTGCAAATCAATTGGAAATCGGGATACCTAAAGTGTAGATATGCCTGAAAGTGTGATGCGTGATATGCCGTTGGACAATTATCACAATTCAAGCCCCTTCTGGTGAAAAGTTTGAAGATTCACCAAGGCGTTCCTGGGGGAGAAATAATAATGATTACATGGGAAAATGTTGAATCTAGTCATTAGACACAAGATATACGTAGAGCATTGTATCCACTCTGGCGTTGGGGAAGTAAGAAAAGTGGATTTGAAATACGCGAGCATTGAATTCATTTGATAGTGTTGCGGCAATGTCTTCAATGTCCTATTTCCCGAGCTCACAAACACTTAACAAAGACTATAGACGTTGGAACAATATATAACATTACCATTACTTACGTGGTGACGGATTATGTGTAGGTATCCAGTGTATTTTTTGTTTTCAACTGATCGAGAAACCATCATCGGCTCTTCCACTGCTGAATGGAGGCCTCCTAAAGCCACGGGGAGAGCATGGAAAATTAATTTAAAACACCTTAAAAAGGATTACACTCCCTAGATGGGCCCTGTTTGTAGGAATAATCTTTATGTTATACACATTTAAAACACTATCACAGGCTCTATGAGAATCTGCTTGTAAGGGCAACACAAACATATGATTAATATATGTGCACCTTTGTAATTGACACCAAACGTATAGCACAAAGGCTACCTATGACAAGGGTGTTGTGTTTCTCAAATGGGTATAGACTGCCAGCAAGGAGTGATCCTGCTATGTGGTTTTAGTGAGTTAAGTAATTAAAAAAAATGGGGTTGCCAAGTTCATCATGACAGCAGCACACACATACCCAGGTCACTTTCGGCATATGACAGTCAACCCGGTCTCTGAGTTCTCACCTGGTTCAACGAAATACACCTGAGCACATTACCTACTCCACAAACAGGCAGTGTCAATTCGCCGTTACTACACCTGCAGGATTGCAACTGCAAACAATAATGCTCAACAGAAGTTTGTTTCTGTTGCTGTTACATAAACCTGGACTACGTCGCAAAAGCTACAGATATTATTTAATAGCCTTGCATGCACACCGATTTTAGTTAAAAGCTTAGGGGAGAATGGGGACAGTGGTGGGGATTAAAAGTGGGGGTTGGGCTGAATAGTGGACTGTCCACCACGACTTCTTTTCCTTTTTCCTCCCTCGGCTTAAAACCTGCAAAGAAATTCCAAACAATTTCCCCCCCCAACAGTTTACCCATTACCCATTAGCAATGGTTGCGTCCCCTTGCAAGGGACGAACGGCAACGACAACAACAATAACACAAACATTGTCGGGCTTGTTTATGCATTGGCAGCAAAGGAGATGTTCTCTCTTGCACGATTAGTGTTAGCATACACGGGACAAACATTACAAGGAAATCGGTATTGGCATGCAAGGGAGCCCTGGGCCGGCCGAGGCCATGAGCATTGTCATGTTAAACGCACTGGGGCCACGGGGTCCCCTGAGAATTTGTATGCATCAGCATGTGTGTTGTTAAAACTAAAGGGGCGGAGAAGCTAGCCGCATGGGGGGGGGAGCGGGGGGGCTGTTGCCAATTGTTTTTGTGTGTCTGGAGGGGGGTGGGAGTTGGGATGGAGGGGGGCGGGTGGAGTGGTGGGGGGGTTAACGTTTGGTGGGGTCGTGTAAGAGGTGTTATTTAGGGAGGAAAAGAGGAAGGGGGCGAGAATGATGGGGGGTATAAGAGGTAAGCTGCTGCCGATGCTGTTGAAGGGCTGCAATTTTGCTGTAGGGTTTCGTCAGCAAAACGGACGCACGCGAGATGGGAACTGGTCAACTGCGCATCGCATGTCTGTGCCATCGGCTGCAGCTGGGAGCGCCATCTGAATGTTGCGATTTGAAAACACGGGCAAGAGGTTTTCGCCGCACACAAAACAAAAATGGGTGCTTTTTTCCAGCTTGTTTGTCTTTATTTTTTCAAGAAAAATGTCTCTGTTTCACAAGTGAATTCGGGGTGAGCGAAATCGTCGGGAAATCTAATCTGTTGCAATCTTGACATTTCTCATCCGTTCGGTGAAAGTTCGCATATATTGCAAATTACTCGACATTAACTTGAACATCCTGGTTGCTGTCCCGATGCGCGCCATGTGATACAATGTGCACATCTACTAGTTATTGCTCACTCTTTTCACACACGATAACATACAATACTTAAAAAAAAAAACTTTTATGACACACACACACACCACACTTTGATATACAAAAAGGTAAAAAGACAGCACCGCAATTACTTGCTGATGCCACTGCTGGCAGAAGGGGCCTCATCGAGACCCAGCGCTCGAGAGCCTGTCTAGAAGGTATTTGGCCTACTCTTCCACCTTGGCCAGACATCTTTGGAAGAGGTGTGTGTACCCTACACGTTGACCAATTTACACTGCTACAGGCATTGGCATTTAATAATTTTTTTGGATCGTTTCAACGGCACAGCAGGGGAGAATGAGCAGACCTGGGGGCCCCTGCAATACAAGTCCCGTGTCCTCACCATTAACCCACAGATGGCAGCATTCCATGAATGCGTTATATCATGTAAGAACATTGGGGGTGCCGTGGTGGCGAGATGGTAATAAATTTCGATTTAAAGCTTTAGTGACTGCAGGGATTCATCTTCTTGGTTCTTTCGGTAAAGTCACGTAGAAGGGAAATAATAAAATAATACAAATAAGACATTAAATTATTCTCACGACGTTATCTGCATTTCCCATAAATATGCTAAATTCCTCTTGATATGCAAATTCCTTTGTCAAGGCGCCCCTTCGGCCCTCCAACCCAGCTTAAATATACGCTGCCAAGCATGGTGGTGCTCATTCAGACGCTGTCTTTCCGACAGACCTGTTCTTCACCTGAGGACGGCTGCTTGCGTTGTGGCCGAAACGTCGTGAGAATTATTTTATGTTTAATTTGTATTATTTTATTATTTCCCTTCTATGTGACTTTACCGAAAGAACCAAGAAGAGATGGTAATAATTACCTCGCCTTGTATGCAGGAGGTCGTGGGTTCGATCCCGACGATGATTCCTGCTCTAATTTGTAGTTTTTGTGTCTCTCTCTCTCCCCATGTTTGTGTAGATTTTTCTCTGGGTCCTCCGGTTTTTCCCGTCACATTTCGAATCGATGTGCATTTAGAGTATTTGGCTGCTACACATGTCCACGTGATGATAAGCCACGTTGCGTTGAGCTATCGTTTGTGGCCACGTCGCTTCTGAAAAAGAGCGGCATAGCTCGGTGGACTTGACCTGGTCAAACATAAAAAAAAATAGTTGTGAAAGTAAATATTTACATGTATAAACATCCAATTAAAGTGAAGTCGTATTTTATTTCCTCCTAAAATGTGTGTGTGTGTGTGTGTAAAACATGTAATTCAATAAAATAATAATTGCAGTGGTGCAATTAGAGACCTGAAATCCTCATAAATGGATGCTTGGAAGCCCTATAATTACATAAGCTGCGTATTTGGAAAGTAAATAATACATTTCTTGAACCCCCCAGTTTCCAATCATGGTGATGGCCTGTTTGTGTACACTTATTATTATTATACACATTAACACACAGTCTTAGCTCAATAATTACATTGCACGTGTTGACAGTTTTGGTTCCTGATGATTATCAAACTATCACATTTAGTGCCGCACATTTATTCATACGTCTTTGGAAATCATATCATACTATTAGAATTGTGGTTGTTCTGAACGTGACGATAGACCCTTTTAAGTAATGTATCTTTGAGGCAGGGAGGTGGAATTGAGTGAGTAAGCATTAAAGGAAGGAGTAGAGACGCTCTAAGGCTTATATTATTGATAACACGTCAACTGCAGCAAGTTGCCATTAGCAGAGCAAATGGAGAACCTTTGATAATATGACAAAAAAAGAGGATTAACAAACTGGCAGTGCGTAGCATTTATGAGTTTTTTACAGCAGCTCTGTCACTCCACTGCTGGATGAAGTCATGGGGATTGTTTGGCCGTATTTCACCACACCGGTGAGTGTGTGGGTTGGTGTCAGAGGTCGCAACCGGGTACCCGATACCCGTACCCTACCCGATACCCAGCTACCCGTACCCGGCCGGGTACGGGTACCCGTTTGCGACCCTGGTGCGGCCGGGTACGGGTACGGGTAGCCGCACGTGACTCACGCCAACCAATGAGTGAGAAGGCCGTGAGTCACTGGTGAGTAACCGTTTGTCACTCATTTCCCAACGTCTTGTCTCTTCTCACAATTCAAGTTCTAGAATCAACCCACCCATGCCTGCAATATGGCTTCATCCCAGAGGTTGCAATCGGGTACCCTATACCCGTACCCTACCCGATACCCGGCTACCCGAGCCGGGTACGAGTACCCGTTTGCGACCCTGGTGCGGCCGGGTACGGGTAGGCCGTGAGTCACTGGTGAGTCACCGTTTGTCACTCATTTCCCAACGTCTTGTCTCTTCTCACAATTCAAGTTCCTAGAATCAACCCACCCGCGCCTGTAACATGGCTTCATCCCAGAGGTCGCAATCAGGTACCCGATACCCGTACCCTACCCAGACTACGTGTACGGCCAGGTATGGGTACGGGTACCCGTTTGCGACCCTGGTGCGGCCGGGTACGGGTAAGGAATCAAAACCCGTTTGCGACCTCTGGTTGGTGTACGGAGCCCCAGACTGGTTTGGATATCGCTCGCCACTGATGTTAGCCTTGGCCGGGAATTGAAGTCATATCGACGGGTTCATGGCACGGTCGCGCTAACAACTCTGCCAGAGCTCCACCAAGCATATACGAAATTGTAGACATTTATTTAACCAAGTCATAACAAGGTTTTGCTTAAATTAATAGGATACAGTTGCATTGCGATGCTTTCTTTGTAATGCCACATTTCTCATTATAAAACTGTGTTTTTACGTTTTCTCGGCTACTATGCAGTATTTAGAAACATAATCCACGTCATGCCTTAGCCCCAAGCTTTTCCAGACAATGTTTGTAATAACAGTGTACATATCTGTACAATGTACCTTATCGTCGTAGACATAACATATGCATCACGTTCCAGTGAGAGAGAAAAAAAAGACACTCACTTGATCCAATGCGATTCTTTACTTTAATGTCAAATATGCTTATAGTACTCCTAACAATGTCACTGTTTACCGACACATTTTCAAACAAAAGGGATGTTTCATTGGGGATCCGAGGATCCATCGTCCATCAATTTGCTTTGACCATATGTCTTTAATTATACAACATGCCTTTGAATTTGTGCAACAGGGACATCATTGTAAACATGGCTTAATTGATCATCTTGCCTTAATGTAAATTAATAATTCATAGCAGAACGCATACCCTTTGCCTCGGACCAAAAAAAATATGCATTGCAAATATGAAAATGCAGCTACAAAAAAAAATCATAATAATAACCCATCCCCCCCCCCGCTCAGTCAGAAATTGCTTCTGGAGAGCCAAGGTCGCTGGGCTTAGGCATCCGCCGACTACACTACAAACCACATGCTACATCCCACTGGATGTAGGAATGCATGTACCACCCAGGCAAGTCTGGGCATGTAAGTTACTCACGATTTCTTGGAATAACTGCTACTGGGTGAGCAAAATTGTTTTCATCTTCTTCCTCGCTTCCGAAAACCGGACTTATGGTCCACTGATATTATCACCGTCACTTGCATTTCACCTACGTAGCTCCTGAGAGGCCATTGACTGGCACACATCTCTTCACAGTCTGGGCGTGGCAAAGCGCAGGGGAACGGTTGTCACGTTCCACGGGAAGGGATTGCTCTTGCCACTGCTCGATTGTTCGGAACACGTCTTCGTTCCCAAACAGGAAATAAAACATCATGTCAGTCACGAAACGTTTCAAATAAGCACTATCACTGCATGTAAACTCTATTGATGTCGTTTTTAAGTGATGACTCTAGCAGCATATATTTTTGAGAGGTTTGAAAATGTTATTTTTGTGAATGCGAGTTTAAAATATGATCAATATTTTAACTTGTTCAATCATGCTACATTACATGTTGTTTTTTTAATTAAAAAAATCAAAGGTTATTTTTAAAATGTGTAATGTAGAACATAAGCCCTACAAATATATAATGTGTAATGTCAGAGGATATTTTTGGGAACCTTATTGAAGTATAAAACATCCTATCACACAAGATTCCTAATATGATAGGATCTTTTATTTGCAAGCGAGTGCTTTGTAGTGTCATATTTAGGGAGCCTTTAAACAATTTGCGTGAAGAGAGTGCACTTTATAGTATGGGCTGTAATTCAGTGTGTACGTGCTTTTCTTACAGCGGGTCATTAATCACCAAAATCAATGCACATGTAATAGGGAAAAAAAGTTGATTGATTAAAATGCATTAGATAAAACGTGTAGCCAGCCAGGTTTGTAACGGTATTAAGGGGTAAGAGTATTATATTTTGCTGTCGGGATTCACGGGAGCACTTTGCAGAATTGATATTTAGGACTTTATTAAATTTGGCGACTAATGAAAAGTTTCAATCATGCAGATTACAACAATAATTTGTCGGATGCACACGGGATGAACGTATGCGCTGGGAATGATTGTCCTATTTACGAGTCAAGATACCATGCTTCCTGCTTTTTTTAAATCCTTTATATTAAGTTTACTTGCTTGCTTGCGCGCTTACGACCGTGCAAATCTTTCGGTCGTTTTTTAACTCTCTTCCCGTGATCCAATCGAGCTGACATTTTGCACACAGACTCGTTGTGCGTGACAATTTATTTTCGTGAAATTTTTTTTCCAAAATGTTCCACTTTTTAGGGAATTTTTTTTATATTTAATTTAAAATACCAATGTGATAAAGATTAAACTCTTACTCAAGAAAAACAGAAATGAATAATAAAATAAAACCGATGCCACGCATATAAAGGATTTATAGTGAAAAACTTTGTTTTTACGGGTTAATTTTTTTGTTTCATATTCGTGTGACATCCTCTTGTACATTCAAGAAAAAACGCAATTGTGTCAAAAGTTGGCCGTGTAAATAAACCATTAATCATTTCACACGATGCCATCTTGCTCGGGAGGTATTGAAACCCATTCGGTGATCTCTGACATACGTTATTTGTGCCTACTGACACGTTGTGTGCCCAGTCTCTTCAGTCCAATCCGCTACACGCCTGTCCAGCATGTGTATATCATCCGTACCTTGCATTGTAATTGTAGTTATAACCACTTGCATGTATGTATGTGTATTTGGAGTGTCGCGGTTAGCGAGCTGCGCTATTGAACCCGGCGACCCGGGTTCGATTCCCTGCCACGGCTAATATCAGTTGGCAAGTGATATCAGAACCGGTCCATCTCCGCTAGGGCAAATCGACCTTAAAACAAATCAATTGTACCTGGTGTGTTTGTGTAAACATCAACGTTCATGGATGCTCGCTAAACGTCCCAACAGTCTGTTCAAGGCTACGCTGGCAGGGGGGGGGGGTCTTTGTTTTTAAATCCTTTATATTAAGTTCGCTTGCTTGTGTGCTTGCGTGCTTGCCTGCTTGCTTGCTTGCTTACGACCGTGCAAATCTTTCGGTCATTTTTTAACCCACTTCCCGTGATCCAATCAAGCTGACATTTCGCACACAGACTCGTTGTGCGTGACAATTAATTTTCGTGAATTTTTTTTTTCAAAATTTTACACTGTTTAGGGGAATTTTTTTTATATTTAATTACCAATTGCTTAATGGTGGAAGACAATCATCTGACCCATAGGTGGCAGCCATCTCAAGCCAGAATACGAGAGGACTCTAGCCGTCACGCATATAAAGGATTTATAGTGAAAAACTTTGTTTTTACGGGTTAATTTTTTTGTGTTTCACTTCAGTCCCGGGTGCAGGATGACACTGACATGGTGGTTCGCAAGTCTGTGAAATTTGCAACTTGCCACCCGGCGTGATGGTGTCATGCCGGCTGACAAGTTAGACATGGTCTCAGGTGGCACGTACAAGTTTCGTGCAACGCGTTGCATCGGCAGTGCGACAATTGGACGTCCGAGTTGAGGTGGAGTGAGCGGGAGGCAACGATTGCATGCGGCTTCGCCATGATTAGATCGCGGGCGTTCAATCACTGCCGAATCTCCGTGGTGTATCTGGGACCTTGGGTGTTACCGGTTTGTTTTTGTGCAAATGAAATAAAGTGGTGGGTATTTAATTGGAAAGCCACTTCGCCAGGGATCACGCTCAAATGCAAAACTACAATAAAAGCGTCACAGTTATACTACCTTTAAATGCATTTGGTGAATGGCAATGTTGCCAAAAAAAAAACACATGATGGTTGAATTAATGATGAAAGGCATGCTTATGAATGACAATTTTGAGATAAACGCTCACAACACAAAATACAGTACTTGCCTAGCATAAGTAAATAACTCAGTTGGATGGCCGTATTTGTTTTCCATTTGTTTTGAATATAACATTTGAGGATGCTATTTGCAGATTCATAAGATAGATATGTTGTTTGTAAGACGAAACATGTGGAGTCATATTTTCTAAAGCAACAACGTGCCATTCGTATCGACCCAGTTAAACCATCAGTGCTTACATACAACATGAATGTTGAATTGAATGAGAGCTAAATTCATGCACCAGCGCTTATCTTACGAGTTAGGGCAGTGCTTCTGAAACTGCAGTCTTAACGACCTCCCACAGAGCACTCCGTGCTTGCTCGCCATAAGGTGTGTGTACAACAGACGGCGGCTTAATCCGTAAATTAACATGAAGGCGCAGCCCTGCAATTGCTTGCTCAAGCACCCTGCTGACGGGGAAAGGGCCTCCAGTATAGAGAGCTCAAGATAGCCCCCTCTCCGGAGTGTTTTTAAATCCTTTATATTAAGTTCACTTGCTTGCTTGCTTAGGACCGTGCAAATCTATCGGTCGTTTTTTTAACCCACTTCTCGTGATCCAATCGAGCTGACATTTTCCACACAGACTCGTTGTGCGTGACAATTAATGTTCGTGAAAAAAAATGCAAAAATGTTACACTTTTTAGGACAAAAATATTATATTTAATTACCAATTGCTTAATGCTGCCATGCAATCATCTGACCCATAGGTGGCAGCCATCTCAAGCCAGAGGACGAGAGGACTCTAGCCGCCATGCATATAAAGGATTTATAGTGAAAAACTTTGTGTTTACGGGTTATACTTTTTTGGCTTTATTCTTCTCCGTTGGCAAATATGCAAAATGAATCAAACAACAACAACAACAACAAAAATCAGTAAACCTAAAAATATGGAGGGTTGCAATGACAGGCGTTTGCCATACAATAGTTTGGAATTTCCGATGTTTATCGTGTTTTTTTCTTCTTCTTCCAATCTTCTAATATTCATTTTAAGCACGCGCATTTTCATTTCACCCACTTCTCCTGGGCAAATTTTGTTGGCCTGCTTCTCTGCTGTCCGCGGTTTGGTGGAAATGATCAGATGGAAGACCCAAGAGTCGTGTAGGGTGCACTGAATTTAGAACAGGGCGATCCGTTTCTTACGTCAAATGCGGGCAATGCCTTTAAACGTGAATACATCAGCAATTGCAATTCTGCAATTGCCTCTATCGGCCACATATGGCAATGGGAGTTTTAAAACCCCACGGAGGTTCACCGACAGCGTGTAAGTGGAACCTTGCTCTGCCTATAAATATGGCTATACATGCAGTACTTGCCCGTGCTACTGCGATTAATATTGCTTCATTTCATCTTGCTTGAAGCCTATGGCTTCCACCCCGCCCCTCCAGCCCCATCTCCACACCTGCCTCAGTGCGTAGCCCTCTCCATCGCGCCAGCAACGCCTCCAGTGTATACTCAAGGCTCAGATCTACGCTGCCTTAAGGGGCTTTCCCTCCTTTCGACCTAAGGACTCCCCTGCGGTCATCAAATCCCTCCCTAACTATCGGCGGGCTGCCGTAACGTGGCTAATATCACAGCCTGAGATTGCAGTGCGGGACCGCCAGTAATTGAGGCGGTGCATTTAGGCAACGCTAAAACGCTATCTTTCGATAAAAAAAAAATTCCTTCGGGATTGTTTAAGGGAGTGTAAGCAAATCCTGTAGGCATTTTTTTGTGTGATAAATTATAAATTATTCCTACAGGTATTGCACAATTTAAGTTATGTTTATACATTTTCTTTATTTTTTATAAGGAGATGCAATTATTTTTGGACTTTGAAGGTTGTTATTTTTCTTTCCCCTTTCATTCCCTGGTATGCTTTGGTGTAATTTGCAGAATTTGGATTATGCTTGAGAGATCTCGGATATAAGATATGTTTCCTAACATTCTATGCTGCAGGCTAATACCGGGAAGAAACCTGTACTGACTACTCGCGTGATTTTTTTTTGTGTTTCCCTTATATTTGTTAATGAGTTTGACGACAAACGAATCTGGCGGGGGATCCGATTCCTCTGGTAAATGTATATCTCTGGAGTTTGTTAAGCAGCGTTTCGATGATCACAGACTCCTAATGGGGCGCTTGTTATGCATTCGCCGTGGCTGTTCGGAATTCGCGGTCGGCGTTCCGTGTGTGCCAACTTCCTTGACGAGGCACTCGAATGCAGATATGAGAGTGATCACAGCGATAAGTGGAATAAACAGGACGGGGGTTGGAGAAAGAAAAGGAGAGCTAATGGGCAGCATTATAAAGCAGTTAGGACAGAAGCCGCAGAGCCCTAACAGAAATGGTTGCTCCAGCTAAATTAGGATGGTTTGCACCAGCCAAATGTGTGGAGATTTAATCCCTACAGAGATTGCAGATTCAATGAGGAAATACCTGAAGGGGAGGAAAACCTGCGCACGGAAACAGAGTACAGAGGGAATTTGCGATGCTTATATTATAACGAAATAAATAGAAACATGTACACGTGTGTTAATACACTTGATCAGTATTCATCAAGCTTCTCGACACGCTCAAAAGAGATTTACAGTTCACACGTTGTAAATACATAAGAATACACTTACCATTTTTGTATTTAAGTTTTGCATATCGACGGTATGCGGCGTAAACGGATGCCGCCGTGGGGTTAATGGTGAGCCCACTGGACATGCAAATCCAGAGGTTACCGGCTGGAATCTATCCTGCAGTCAAAATACTGGGGAAAGTTATATTATTGGATCTTTTGGTAAAGTCACGTACAAGGGAAATATTAAAATAATAAAAATAAAACAATAAAATTCTCACGACGTTTCCTAACATTAGGACGCTGTCTTTGTGACAGCTCTGTTCTTCACCTGAGGACGGCTGCTTGTGTTGTGGCCGAAACATCGTGAGAAATTTTATTATGTTTTATTATTTTATTATCTCCAACTATTATTCACTCAATTTCTACTGCCTGTCTGTGAAGAAGGTCTGTTGTGTCAGGGCAGTGGATGAGCTTCATAACAGGCAAATATTATTTTATTATTTCCCTTCTACGTGACTTACCGAAAGATCTAAGAATATGAATCCCTGCAGTCACGAAAACTTTAAATCGAAATGGGGAAAGTTTAATTAATCATCCTCACACCTCTGCCCACCGCGCAGTGTATACTGGTTACATGGGTACGCCGAGTTAGTCGTGTGTGGCGGGTGAAAAGTAGGGGTACGCTCACCTCTTCCAAGATGTATGGGCAATGTGAAAGAGTCGTCGGCTAAACACCCCACGAACTGCCTCGAGCGGGTTCCCTTCTGCCAGCAGTGGCATGCGAGACAAACTTCAGGGCTGCACCTTTGCCGTTGCCATTTGCCTCTGAACGGAAAAAAAATTAACCCGTAAAAACAAAGTTTTTCACTATAAATCCTTTATATGCGTGGCATCGGTTTTATTTTATTATTCATTTCTGTTTTTCTTGAGTAAGAGTTTCATTTTTTATCACATTGGTATTTTAAATTAAACATGAAATTGTTTTTCCCTAAAAAGTGGAAAATTTCGGAAAAAAATTTTCACGAAAATAAATTGTCACGCACAACGAGTCTGTGTGCAAAATGTCAGCTCGATTGGATCACGGGAAGTGGGTTAAAAAACGACCGAAAGATTTGCACGGTCGTAAGCACGCAAGCAAGCAAGCAAGTGAACTTAATATAAAGGATTTAAAAAAACTGTACCGTATACTGATGACTCGCAGAAGGTTAATTAAGCTGTGGTTTCACACGCATACACCTTGTAAGTTATTATAACTATCTTCTTGGTTCTTTCGGTAAAGTCACGTAGAAGGGAAATAATAAAATAATGAAAATAAAACATAATAAATAAAGCTTTAAATCGAAAAATTATTATAACTACTGCAAGGCAACAGTTTAATTGTCCACTTAATATAGTAGTAGGTTTTTACCCTTTTAAACTGGTACAAAACTGACACCTTCATTGTACCAGTTTAAAAGGGTAAAAACCTACTACTATATTTTGCCACTGGTAAAAGAGATCTCATAATGTCCACTTAATAGTTCAGAAGTTTCTCCGTATACTTTTAATCCATTTTGTGTGAACAGCCCACGGTGTGTATAAAGTGGGCAATGGGAATTCATGCGTTGCTCTGATTAGTCACGATCCACTCTCTTTTTGTTTTATGCAACTGTGGATATTAATGTCAAATATCTTTCAAGCGCCGCACATAACTCCCATCACTGAGAGTTTGCCAGGAGCAAAAGGGACATTACGTAATGCGATGCCAGCATGTCCATGACAAGTTTTGTGCGTTTACAAATTGTTACGCTTCAACAGGAGTCATCCATCTCTTTTTCTCATCTCTTTCTCCCCCTAAGCCTGCTCACTCCTTTTGTTGTACTCATTGACATGTAAATTTTGTCTCTAACCCCTCCCTCTCGCTGCCTCCGCCCCCCTCTGTCTATTTAAGGCCACCCCACAGAGACGATCACCCCTCTCTGTACCTGTGTTGCCCGCTGTGTGTATCTTGGTGATATCTGTCTGCTTATATGTCTGTCTATAATTTTTGCTGGTTAGATTTTATGTCGCTATTTCATTATACCTGATGATGATTGCTTGTGTTGCAATCTAAACGTCGTATGTTATTATTTAATTTATTATTTTTTCTTTATACGTGACTTTACCGAAAGAACCAAAGAATAATTCCTGCAGTCACGAAAGCTCCAAAGTTAAGATAGGAGTCATCCAGGTAATGAACATTGAATTAATTTTTAAAAACGTGTTACTGCTGCTGTGCAACTGCTTGCTCAGGCCACTGCTGGCAAAAGGCTCTTCGCTGCAGCGAGCTCTGAGAGAGCCCCCTGTAGAGAAAAGTTGGCCTACTCTTCCACACTTTGGACAGACAACTCGGAAGAGGGTGGGGAGTTCTGACAATCTACCCTTTGTTTTATATATATTTTTCAGCATGAGTGACGACAGATGCAGACTCTATTCTGCATTAAATTTCGATTAAAGCTTTCGTGACTGCAGGGATTCATCTTCTTGATTCTTTCGGTAAAGTCATGTAGAAGGGAAATAACAAAATAATATAATAAAATTGATTATGTTTTATTTTTATTATTTTGTTATTTCCCTTCTCCATTCTGCATTGTTAGACATTAACCCGGTGGTGGTGTTGTGGGGGACCTTGAAGCAAGCTCATTTTCGCAACTCAGGAGCCGTCGTAAACATTCCACGAGCAAGTGGACAGCACCGACTTGAGGCGGTTGAAACATTAAGGTCTTTAGGAAGGCACATGTTGCACACCGGTGCATAAAACTAGAACTAGAATGGAAGCCTCGGTGGGAAAACTCAATTTAAGGTAACGTCGTGATTTTTATTTTTATTTTATTTTACTTTTATAAATTTTTATTTTTTACCTACGTGACTTTACCGAAAAAACCTAAGAATATGAAGGTCCAATCTGCAGATTGATTACGGATTGGTGCCGAACTTGCAATCCAGAGGTCGCCAGTCCATTAAATAATGGGCGAGTTTTTTTCTAAACCTTCCCCACCGCCTGTCCATCCGGCAGCAGAGAGATGAGTAACACCACAGTCGCTCGGCAGGGTGGCGTGTGGTGTGTAACGTCTGGGTGCTCCCCCCTCTTGAAATATACATCGGCCAGCTTGGAAGAGAACGCCAAAAACGCCCTCTCGAGGGGCTCTCAACAACTCCCTCTCGTGGAGGGTCTTCTGAGCAGCATTGGCGCGAGCAAGCAATTGCAGGGTTGCACCTTTGTTCTTTAGAAGCAAACGAAAATGATTTCTAGATTTGAAGCTTTCGTGACTGCAAGGATTCATAATCTTAGGTTTTTTCGGTAAAGTCACGTAGGTAAAAAATGTAAATTAATAAAAGTAAAAGTAAAATAAAATAAAAATCACGACGTTTCGGAGGCAACACAAACTTTCGTCTTCAGGTGGAACCTCTCACTTGATACAGCTATCGTGCTCTGACGGTTCCACCTGAAGACGGAAGCTTGTGTTGCCTCCGAAACGTCGTGATTTTTATATTATTTTTATTTTACTTTTATTAATTTTAATTTTTTATCCTACGTGACTATACCGAAAAAACCTAAGAATACAGACGAAAATTCGACAAACATGGAGCCTTGAATGCAACAGTGGATTGATTTTATAGGCTTCCAGTGTTCACTTAAGAATAAAAATGAAAACTGGGAGGCCCCTGGTGTGGTTAATGCTGCATTGTGTATCCTGTGTCTATATATAAGTGGATTCTGTGATGCATGTCCACGGTGGCTAGGAGATGTTAACTACCTCGCCTGCTATGCAGGAGGTCGTGGTTTCGATCCTGACCCTGACGCCTGCTGCTGTATATTTGGACTTTCCGCTCTCCTCGTGTCCGCGTGGATTTTTCTCCGGGTCCTCCGGTTTTTCCCTCTGCATTTAGAAACGTGCTTTTATAGTATCTGGCTGCTAAAAATGTCTACGTGATAAGCCACTTTGTTGAGCTATAATTTGTGAAAGCCAAGTCGCTTCTGAAATAAAGTTTTCTAGCTTAGTGGGCCTTGCGTGGTATAATAAAAAGTTTAGTTTATGTAGCCTCAGGAATGTATCGGTTTTAAATGCCCCATCTCCCGTTTTACTTTTTTACCTTGTCATTCTCCTCTTTACAGCTTCTCTTTCGGTAACGGTTGAGCAATCCGCTTCTCCCTCATGTGAGCTTGCTACGTGAGCAACTTTTATTTTTTTTACTCGTTCTGAAAAAGTTTAATTACGTGGAAATGTCCTTCTGACATCCACGATTGCTTCAGAGTACAGTAGTTCAGCAGTTGTTAAACAGAATTAGCGAGAGCATGAGCACATTTGACATGAGTGAAACAATATATATGTTTAACAGCGTGGTTTTTCCATTCTGTATTGTTTAATCACAGCTTGTTTGTATACTAGATGCTAGTATTAAGGATACAAATAATCTGCTGGGATTCATGAAAGTAAAGAATTAAGATACAGGTTTCCCTCGCTATATGCGGGTTCGGGTTGTGCCATTTCACATATGTGCAGGTTAAACCGACCCAAGTCTCGCCGTATGCGGTTTGAATTCACTCACGTGCAGTGATATAGTCAGATTATGTGTGATTATGTGTGTGTTTGGGGGAGCGGTAGTGTAGCGGTTAGCACGCTGCGCTATGAACCTGGTGACCCCAGGTTCGATTCCCACTCACGGCCAACACCAGTGACGATTATCTGAACCGGTACTGGGCCTCCCCTAGGTCGACTCAGCCTGAAATGAGTACCTGGTGCGGTGTGTAAACATCGCCACTGGGGAGACAAAGGCGGTCGGGCGTGGTGCTGGCCACCCACCCCCTCGTGTACCGTTCTGGCCTTCATAGGTGCTCGCTAACAGCACTTGCCCCTACAGTCTGTTAAGGCTACACGGGGGATCTTTGTCTTGTTTGTACTTTATGTAGGCAGCTTTCACGTGCGGTTTCGCTTTACGCACTCTGCACCCCTTTTTTTTGGAACGCATCTACGACCGCATAGAACCAGGAGAACACCGGCACAATTTTACCTGCGCGTAAAATTACGATTATGGAAACACGTAAGCGCTGCTGTTCAATCGACGACATGCATGTTTACGTCAAAATTACAAGTTGTCGGAAGGATTTTTTTGTAACTAATCCGCGTCCCAAACATTTTTATTTTATTTAAAGCCCCATTTGTTAATCCACTACTGGAAACGACCGGGATCAAAGTCCGCCCCATGCCATTCCAGTAATGGGGGTTATTTGAGCACACTTTACGACGATGGGTCAGTGGGTTAGTGAAGGGAATTGGGACAGTGGAGGGTGGCGATGTCCTGCAATTCTCAATAAATTCGTTTTCAGACATTACTCGCAGCTGACCTATGTATGTTAAACTTCTTTCGCACAATACGTAGCCAACCGTGCTAATCTGAGATGTGGGGGAATGACAACAAACTATATACAAAAAAGCAGTTCTAAATAAATTAGTTTACAATCTGAATTTCAAAGTGATAATAGCTCCAGTGGCTTCCTAATTTTGGAAGGAAGACCATTCCAGATAGCCGCAGAAGTGCATCTGAAAGTGCGCGTTGTGGTAACCATCTTTGTTCGATGGCTAACCAAAAGCCACTAATGTTCACCATGGCTGGGAATCAAACTTAGGTTATACTGGGTTCATGGTTCAGTGCACCAACTGGTGCATATGGCAGGGAATTTCAACTGTCCTTTCTAAGGATAAGCTGAAATATTTTTGCATGAGCATGTGTGTGTCTACTGCAGTGTTATATATAGCGGTAGTGAGGAGTGGTAGTGTAGCGGTTAGCGCGCTGCGCTACGAACCCGGCTACACGAGTTCAATTCCCGCTCAGTCAACACCAGTGACGATTATCTGGTCATTGGCCTCCCATGAGTACCTGGTGTGGTGTCTAAACATCACCACTGGGGACCCAGTCCCTGTGTGCCTTGCCGGCCTTCATAGGTGCTTGCTAACAGCACTTGCCCCAAAAGTCTGTTCAGGCTATATGGGGGATCTGTCTTTGCTATACATAGAAAACAATTGGTGGAACATACGCTATAACCACAGTTATTACACAAATACTATATAAAGTCAGAAAAAGAAGTTTAAACATAAAATGTAATTTCGACACGTAGGTTTTCGCAGCCAATATCAAAATGTATAATTGTTCTTTGGGGCAGGCCATCTAACAATCTGGTCAAACTTCTGTTGCAAGACATTCAACAACTCCAATGTTGCTAAATATATAAAATGGTCACGTATACAAGTGTTTACCACAACAAAACGTAGCCCTTAGACATCTACTGTAATCACTTAATTTTTGTTGCGAGAATTGTTCATCGACTTGCCCGTAACATGTAACAATAATCGGGCACATTAAATTATTGTACACGTGACAATTTGTATTTCTTTGACTGTGTGTAAATATATAAAATGGTCACGTATACAAGTGTTTACCACAACAAAACGTAGCCCTTAGACATCTACTGTAATCACTTAATTTTTGTTGCGAGAATTGTTCATCGACTTGCCCGTAACATGTAACAATAATCGGGCACATTAAATTCTTGTACACGTGACAATTTGTATTTCTTTGGCTGTGTGCATGGTGGTGGTGGTGGAGCGTTTTTTGGCGTAAATTTGGCCAGATCATTACATGGCCCGACCTAACATTCTATCATGAATCATAAACACGACTGCGCCGGTGTTATACCCAAAGTGCCATCAAGTCTACACTCCACGACATATTAACACTGATGTGACCCCTGCGTCTCCACAAGGGATTCTATACATGGGATTTCATGTTTCGCAGCTGCATGCGCTGAGAATGCATGAGAAAATCTACGAGGCGAATGGCACATATATATACATGTAGAACCAACAAAAAATGAAACGCAATCTAACGCACAGCACGTGTGTGGCTATGTTCGAGAGGCGTGCGACGAAAACAGGCGTTGGCATTAACCACGGCGATGTGGGATTACTTTACGTACCAGGATTGTTTCCGAGACTTTCATTGCTACAGCGAGCGGGGATAAAAGTAGGCATTTAGCTCTGGTGAGTGCAGTCTGATTTTCGAAGCAGAGTCAGACACAATATTCTCGTCATATGGTGATCATTAGCTCCAACTATAGAAAGACATTTTTATAATAATAATAGTATAAGCTCGTGATCATATAGCTTATTTTAGAATATGTAATAATGCAGTAATAAAAAAAAACAATACCAGTGCTCGATAAGTGGTTTACTGTCATAAAGGACATGCTTTGAAACCTTTAAGCTTTTTTTTTAAAAGAGGGATTGGCAAAGCCCCCCCCCCTGCCCCTGCCCCCCCCCTCAAGGGTGTGGTATGGACGTGGAGTGAGTTCAGCCACTGGGAATGCATCCTGCGCAGAAACACGAAGTCAGCAATATCACCACATGGTGACCATTGCTTGCTATTGCTCTGGGGGTAGAATGCTTGGCGGTGTCTGTCTGTGAGGTTGCTATAATTGTTCCAAACATGGGACCAATTATGGCGTGCATTAAAGCATGCGAGAGGCAGATTCCATTTAGCCGGTTGTACTTTCTCACAATGTGCAATGAAAATATACTTTGGCGTGATTTCAATACGGTTTGTTGCTGTGTGTTGGCCGTGCGTAATTAGGCGCTTATTGTATGGCCCTCAATAAAAGGCTTATTTTTTTTTCTTGAAAGCATAAACATCCCGTTTTGCGTTAGGGAATAAGGTACAGTGAAATGAATGCTATTTTCTTGTTTGAACAAATTGTTGCGAAATTAGTTTTTCGTTCCAAAAAGGTGCACACTCGTGTTACTGATGCTCACAATGCCCAAAAAGATTGTTGTATTTCTGCCGGCTGGCCCTTCTTCACAAAATGTTTATTTTACATAAATAAGTACGACTCTAATAAAGCGGAGATTGCTTCTTTTCAGAAATACATTCCAACTCTAAAAAAAAATTGCGCTTATATTTTCACTTCATCAAACTGTGTATGCCGACGCAGCAACAATGTAAATGTTTTGAGAATTCCCTGTTAAAAAACAGCGTACTCTGTGCTGTTGTAATTCACGGCAGAGTTCGATTCCCATTCACACAGCTCGCCTCTGTGGCACGTGAGAACTGGACCATGCCTACCCACGTCCGTCCATCCATACTCTTAGTTGTTTCGGTAAAGTCACGTAGGTAAAAAATGAAATTAATAAAAAATAAAACAATAAAAATCACGACGTTTCGGAGGCAACACAAGTCTCCGTCGTGATTTTTATTGTTTTATTTTTATTAATTTCATTTTTTTACCTACGTGACTTTACCGAAATAACTAAGAGTATGAATCCTTGCAGTCACGAAAGCTTCAAATCCATCCATCCAGCCACCCGTCCACCCACCAGTATTTGCCAGAATGGTGAAGTATGGTCGAGCAATTCATGTGACTGACACAGCATGGCGAGTCTATCATCCAGCAGTGGATTGACAAAAGGGGAGATGTACACACGCGTATCGGCTGTGGGTCCGAGTGTGTTTCTAGTTGTGCGTTTCGTGTTGTTGGCCAAATACGGTGATCGTGTGCGGGCAAGTGTAGAACACGACCGTTTTCTTTAAAAGCTAAAAAAATTGCAAATAAATGATTGTTCCTGTACAAAAGTACAAACGCGAAGTACTAACATTTATCTTACACTCTCAAGTGCACCTCAAAGCGAGTCAACAGGTCACGCCTCTGTGTTGGCAATCGCCCCTTCCTTTGTTACTCTGCCATTGTGGACTTGTAATGCCTGAGTTTTTCTCTCTCTCTCTGTAGAAAAGCAATCTGCCCAAGAGAACCACGCTTGGGTGTTGAGAAAGAAATGACGGGGTGCCCTGTCACGCGGGTTGTGATGAAAACTGTGACATTCTTATTGCGTTGCACGGGCCCCTCAGCCTATTGAAATAGGAAGCGTGAGCGAATGTGTTGAAACACAAAGGGGGTAAAGTGCGCCGTCCGTAAGTGTCCTGCAGCAACGTGATAGCTGATAAGGTGTACATGTTCCCTTTGGTTGGGGGTGACCAAGGTGATCGTAGTCATACCTGGCCATCAGCATTTTTTCCACTATCAGGGCTTAAGTTGAGGCTATAGACGCACACAAGACCATGACCTAATTCGCAGGTAAAGAAAAACGCTAAGGGTGCAGCTGTGCGATTGCTTGCTAAGAGCACTGCTGATGGAAGGGATTCCACAAGAGCAGTGGTTCTTAACCTGGGGTGTACGCACCCCGCTGGGAGTGCGAGATGACCTTTCTGGGGGTGCGAGACGTGGTCAGATTTTTTTAGAAGGTAAAATAATCGAAAACACACGTTAAATCAAATCTGTGTATCTATTAACATTTTATATATTTTTTACTATTGCTTCGGCTGACGCTCCAGGATATGGAGTCGAACCAGCGGACCTCTGGATTGCAAGTCCAGTGTGCTCGCCATTTACACCACTGCGGCTCTTTAAATATCTGACACAGAAGCTAAAAGTCCCAGCATCAATCAATACTGTTGCTTTTAAGATACAGAAACAATAATCGTTTTTTTTCCCAATAAGACAGCCATGCTGCTTTTGTTACCGATTATTCATTGGGATATAAGAGTATTTTAATCACTCGTAGAAGATTATTTTAACAGGATTGTATCAGATATTCATTTTCTTTCAAGCGCGTATAAAAATGCGGATTGTCTCACCTTAATCAGGATCTTCCTTGCCCTTTACAGCATCTTGAGATGATCAAATGAATTCGAAATTATTAGCGTATTAACTTATTCACACAGACAGAAATTAAAATTTAAAAATGTCAGATCTTTATATCACATAAAACCGCGATTAAATCAACGTTCATAAAAAAAATTTTCAACTACAAGATAGTAACTAGGCCAAGGAATGGGTAGACTCCTCGTGGAGATGGAGTAATGAAATTAGTTCACGTACAGGTGCTTGATAAATATGAAACATATACCCAGGCGTACACCATACTAGTTAGATTGGTGCCTACGTTTTGCTGTATTTAGTAAATCAATTATAAGTGCTCTTAGAACATCAAACAACACATGAAATATCATAATGCAACCATGAAAATGCTGGTAAAATATTTTTTTGTTTAAGTGAACCCCCCCCCCCCCCCCCCCACACACACATTTATCCATCTTGGACGACTTAAAGTAAAAACTATTTGCAAAACTTTAACTTTTTGCACGGCACAGATTTTACCATCGTTTTATGCGACGCGCGGGGACGCGGTTTCAAGATAACGAACGCGGCGCTACGCTTGGCTGGAGAGCGTACACGATTCGTGCGCCGTTCCATGATGTGCCGTGTTGCCGCAAGTCGTATGTTGCCGTGCGAATGTGAAAACGGTGTCCTGCGTCAATGTAATTGATCCCAAGAGGCATGAACCGGGCACCATATATTCCATAAATGAAAGGACACCCTTTGCGGTGTGTGTGTGTGTGAACAGGTGGGTTAACCCTTTCATGTTTAGGTCACTGGCTAGAAGTATGAGATAATAACAACAACAACATCAAAACCTTAACAATGTGGTCGCTATTAAATTAAAAAAAGTCTGCATACAACTCTAGATTTGAAGCTTTCGTGACTGCAATGATTCATATTCTTAGGTTTTTTCGGTAAAGTCACGTAGGTAAAAACATTAAAAAGTAAAATAAAATAAAAATCACGACGTTTCGGAGGCTGTATCAAGTAAATGGTACAGCCGTCGTGGCTGTGACGGTACCACTTGAAGACGGAAGCTTGTGTTGCCTCCGAAACGTCGTGATTTTTATTTTATTTTACTTTTTAATGTTTTTACCTACGTGACTTTACCGAAAAAACCTAAGAATCTGCATACAACAACAAGAAACTGCAAATCCGAGGCTTGAAGGAAAGCGGTCGCTCACTGTGGCTTGAGACGGAACTAATTGCACGAAATTGCTTCAACTCGTGTGAATTCCACACGCAATTTTGGCACACGCGCAGAAGACGTGGACGAAAAGTAATCCACGGAGGAAAGACATTAACGTGGCTTTGTTTTCGTAGCTGTGCGCATTACTTGGGCATACATACAGCACGTGTGATTTGGACAGCATTTCACACAATGGGGCATTTCTCTCTCGAAGCACCGTAATCCATAAGCGTTCGTGTAATCCATATGCATTATGTTAAGTCGCGGTTGTGTAATGTCCACGGGCTTTCCACGAGTCAACAAGTAATTCTGGGTGGTTTCGCTCGCAAAAATTGCAACCCTGAATCACCGTAATGATGGTGCGGAGCAGCGATCCACATCCCGCAACATCCATAACATTATCGTTTTTTCCCGAGCACCTTTGCGTTCGAATTTTCATTTTAGATTTATTTAAGGAAAATGGATTTTTGCTCCCCTCCCCTCCTTTTGTGGAAAGGTCACAGTTAATGAGATTTCAATGCGTGCCGAGTCGGAAGAGGTGTGGTTGCGTTGTGCGTGCAGGGTTGCCAGGTGACCAGACAGGGTGCAGCGGCTGGGCCCGTTGTTCGTGCCTTTCTCTTCACATCTTCATGTGCCAGGAACATTCAAAAACCGTCTCCATGGAGATGCAAGTGTCTAGAGCGGGCTAAGTTATTGGGGGAATATTCACACCGCGAGTGACCCCGTCAGTCTTTCTATTTATCTATTACGCGCGGCATTGCATACGGACGTCAAGCAAAGACATGATGCAGGTTTTTATCATGGATAATATTGGTGGCGAAAAGCCGGCGTGTTAAACTGTCGAGCGAAGCGCGTGCTACGAACGAAGGAGGCTCAATGGGATCCCTTAAATTTTTGTCACGGAAATATGAAATAGCAATTTGTGTCTCGCAGCCCTCAGATGGGTTTTTGGGTTGTGATTTCCTGTTGCTCGGCAATGATGTCCGACGTTTTGCTCCTTGTGCTGGGACCTCCTGCTCCCACGATGAAAGTTCTTCTCCGAGGGCATGGGGCGGAACGTCGGATAACAAAAGGAACACACGGTGCGAAGCGACAACGCAACGGAGAGCCACGTGGCAGAATGACCACTAAACCCCACGCAATATTAATGATCGGCTTACTTAAAAATTCCCGTCTTTACGTCCTAATCATACAATCTAATGAGCGTAATCATTGATTTGGATTTTTTGTTATTTGATAAACAGTAAATCAAGTTTTAATCTGCATACATTTGTAATACTGATCAACAGGTTGTTTCAAAATGCGAGTGCCCTTGATTAATCCACACGTGCTCTCACTCTCAACATTGATCCTTGCGGTACAGTAATTACAAATTTTTTTTTTTTACGATTGTTAAGAAATTATCTCCGGTCAGTTATTAAAGATGCCGTCAATAAGATGTCTGATTGCATATTTCACAATCGACTTATCGATGCAAGCGCCTCATTAATGACAGAGGTTGAGTCAACTTTAATGAACGTTCAATTTACGCCCATCGAGAAGTTCAGGGAATTCGGGTTGGAGTAATGGCTTTGTTCTTACCCTAATCCTTCTCGGTATTGTATAAGCCATGGATTTGCTTGGCTGCCCAACATCTGTATTGCCTCTCAAAGACCTCATTTCTGTTTGATCGTTAGTTGTTAAATTTAACAGGGGAGAGCAAAGAGAAACGGAGGGGGTCAAAACTCACCCCGAGGAAAGAAATAGATTTAAGGTCCAATGCAGTGTTTGGCAGGTCGGGACAGGCTTAAACCGGTCATGTTGTCAGACCCACACAAATATGTAATGCCAAAGTCGAGAGAAAAGTACATTCTTTAGGTGATGTTTTGTAGGAACACGATGCAGTCAGCTTGGCATGCAGCCGAATCGTAGCATATTTGCTGTTCTGAAAATTGTTATTTTGTTTACTTTGAAAATTGTTGTTTGTTTACTTTGAAAGGTAAAAATGTCAGGGCGGTGGCATGGCCCAGCGAGAGTGTTTGCCGCTTGTGGCAGAGGTTAGAACCTGGTGGGCCGCCCCGGTTATTACTGTGGGTGTATGAATGTACATGGAACACACCGTCCGCTTCGCACTGGACGTTAAAGATCCCCTGATGTCATTCGAAATGAGGAGGCCGTTTAGTGCTAGCATCATGGTCCACATTTGAATATTACCTGCATATTACTCAGTTGGAAATATACAAAGTAACATCACATTTCCTACCATCAGACTATACCTGTCTGTGAAAGAGTGCTTTCATGACAACCCTGCTCGATAAGAATGGTGATATTACCAAATGCACTGAATTGTTATAGTTTTGTTTAACAAAAAAAATTTGTACAGCTGTGGCATTACTATTTGCGTCATATACCATATAAGTGCACGTTTGTAAGTTGCATAGCTTAGATTTGAAGCTTTCGTGACTGCAAGGATTCATACTCTTAGGTTTTTTTCGGTAAAGTCACGTAGGTAAAATAATAATAAAATAAAATAATAAGAACAGAAAATAACTCAATTAAATCACGACGTTTCGGAGGCAACACAAGTCTCACAGCTAAATTTACTGTATAAATTTGGCTGTGACGGTCCCACCTGAAGACGGAGACTTGTGTTGCCTCCGAAACGTCGTGATTTAATAGAGTTATTTTCATTTATTATTATTTTATTTCATTATTATCTTTTACCTACGTGACTTTACCGAAAAAAAACGTAAGAGTTGCATAGCTTGTAGTCCAGAAAATAAGTTACAATAGAGATGTATTTAAAACATTCAGTGAATATTTACACACAACCCCACGTTGATGTGATGATACAAAATAATTTGTGGATTAGAGGTCAGAACCCTGAGGTGATGCCCCTCAGCTTCTGGGTTTAAAATAACGTTACAGTCGCTTGTGATTAAACCGATTCCTGAAGGGTGGTAGATGTTCTCAGTCCGGTCACGAATCACCGCACACAAAAAAAATTAACCCGTAAAAACAATATTTTTCACTATAAATCCTTTATATGCGTGGCGGCTAGAGTCCTCTCGTCCTCTGGCTTGAGATGGCTGCCACCTATGGGTCAGATGATTGCCTGCCACCATTAAGCAATTGGTAAATAAATATAATTTTTTTTTCCTAAAAAGTGTAAAGTTATCGAAAAAAATTTTCACGAAAATAAATTGTCACGCACAACGAGTCTGTGTGCAAAATGTCAGCTCGATTGGATCACGGGAAGTGGGTTAAAAAACGACCGAAAGATTTGCACGGTCGTAAGCGCGCAAGCAAGCAAGCAAGTGAACTTAATATAAAGGATTTAAAAAACGTATCAAATTCATTTCGGTTTTTCACTTAATTGCATCAAATTCCAACTCCGCAAATGCATCTTTCGTTCGACTGTCATGTGATATGATATTTTAAAAAAGGTCACTGGAATGTATTTTTTTTTCTCAAAAGAGGTTCTGTGAAAGTCTCTTTACAAGGCCGTCATCAGATGTACAGGATTACACAGCACCGTGGGCTTTCTGAATGGAGTCTTTGTTTTGTGGCATGATGCTGAGTGTGCACAGTTATTAAATTGGTGAATTAAAAAGTCCAATGATATTTAAAGAAAACGAAATGTTCGATGAGTCCTCAAAAAATGCACGTACTGTATGCATAATATGAAGACATGAGTTCATCATGTTGGATACTTATAAAAAAAATAGTTAGACATTATATTCCCTATCCCCTATTTTATATAAATCATGTTATAGTTACATCAATAAAAGCATGAATAGAAGGTGAAAAGTTATTTATTATCTCAGAATGAGGAAAGCATGGATCCGGGAACTAATGCAAATTTTCCGAGATAATATTTATTTTGTAAAGTAAGTGGGCTCAGAGTGTCACACCTCGCTCAAAAGGTATGATGACCGATGCATGAGACTGGTGATGGAATCGCAGCCAAAGGACAGAACACGCCTTGACAGGATGCCCACAACAGACATGATGTTATGAGACGAGTGAAATGGATTGTGGCAGCAACAAAACAAGATGACACGTATTCAACATCAATTAGGCCCTATTTAGGCGACATGCGTGTTTATTACACGGGATTGCCTGGCTCTTCCGTGAACGAACGTGCAAGAAAAAAATCATTCGTGCCCTAGGATTCTGTAGATCTCTCCAACATGCATTTGTCGTCGGAAGTGTTTCATTTAGCGACCGTGATGGCAGCACTTGCACCAGGTTCGTGGAAAGAAGCTCATCGCACAGGCCACAGTGAGGCGACAAGGGGGTTCGTGGTAGCAGTTCTGCTGGGGAGGGTCCAGCCACAACCCCTTGGTCAATTGGGGCAGTTTTTCTTCAGTTTTTCTTAAGGCGAAGTCGCGAATAGCACCACTATCTTATGCCTTAATTGCACTCGCTTAGGGTCGTCTTGCGAAAGCGTTATCAGGCCCCCCCCCCCTCCCTGTTGCGGACGAAGAGACTGTGACAGATGGACATCACGCAAATGCAAACACTTTCAATCTTATCTTCTTGGTTCTTTCGGTAAAGTCACGTAGAAGGAAAATAATAAAAATAAAACATAATAAAATAATTCTCACGACGTTTCGGCCACAACGCAAGCAGCCGTCTTGCGTTGTGGCCGAAACGTCGTGAGAATTATTTTATGATGTTTTATTTTTATTATTTTATTACTTCCCTTCTACGTTACTTTACCGAAAGAACCAAGAAGATGAATCCCTGCAGTCACGAAAGCTTTAAATCGAAACTTTCAATCTTAGTTTCCGAAAGTGTCTGCATGGTTGATAGTCAATTTGTAAATAGACTTTGCATTCTTAAGGAGCTGCACTTGTAAACATGACGAGACAATTCTACTTTTTACGAGAGACTAATTAAAGAGCACATTTAGGGTAACAAAAAGTATCGTTATAATTCTTCTTGGTTCTTTCGGTAAAGTCACGTAGAAGGGAAGTAATAAAATAATAAAAATAAAACATAATAAAACAATTCTCACGACGTTTCGGCCACAACGCAAGCAGCCGTCCTCAGGTGAAAACCAGGTCCGTCGAGGCGACAGAGTCTGAATGAAACAGCACACGAGCTTGGAGCATATATATAAGCTGGGCGCATTGACAAAGGAATTTGCATATCAAAAGGAATTTAGCATATTTATGGGAAATGCAGGAATGTGATTAGTACTGCATATGCATGTGCATTATGCAGAATTAACAGCATCAAAGGGAGCTGCAGTTACTGCTGCTGCTGCAGTTGCTGCTGCTGCAGTTTCTGCTGCTGCTGCAGTTGCTGCTGCTGCTGCAGTTGCTGCTGCTGCTGCAGTTGCTGCTGCAGCAGCAGTAACTGCAGCTCCCTTTGATGCTGTTAATCCTGCATAATGCACATGCATATGCAGTACTAATCACATTCCTGCATTTCCCATAAATATGCTAAATTCCTTTTGATATGCAAATTCCTTTGTCAATGCGCCCAGCTTATATATATATGCTCCAAGCTCGTGTGCTGTTTCATTCAGACTCTGTCGCCTCGACGGACCTGGTTTTCACCTGAGGACGGCTGCTTGCGTTGTGGCCGAAACGTCGTGAGAATTGTTTTATTATGTTTTATTTTTATTATTTTATTACTTCCCTTCTACGTGACTTTACCGAAAGAACCAAGAAGATGAATCCCTGCAGTCACGAAAGCTTTAAATCGAAATGTATCGTTATAATTATTGAAATAAACAAGCTTCAATGCTTATAATTCATTTGAATCCTACTCATATTCGTGGTACTATTTTAAAATTACTGCACTGCATGCTCGAGATGGTATTTTTGTTGAGAATCTGTTAAGCACATCTTGGCAGTTCGAGGGCTGGAATAAATGAAAAATACATTTTCAAAAATTTCAGGTGAGATGAAAATCACGATCAACTTTGATGCATTTTAGAGCGGCTGAACAATGGCTGCTGGGTGAATATATGCGAGCGCGTGAAACCACACTTCATGCGAGTAAAATTATCACGCTTTCAAGAAAATTAGGTAAGATAGTCCAATTTTTTTCCATATAATTTGCCTACATCAAAAGCAACAATGACAGATAATTTTCTACCGAACTGGACATTTTTCTGGGAAATATAAATGACTTTGACTGTAATAGGTGCCAAAAAAATTCAGTTGGTGGAGTTCCTCCCCCCCCCCCAAAAAAAAAACTTCAGTATCAATAATTATGTATATCTGAGAATACTTGCTATTGCGGATATGAACATTTTACTTGAAAGAAAATAGTAAACCAATTAAAGTACCTACAGTAGTTTTACCTCGCTATTGTATAAACCTTCCAAGCCCGTAACATTTTAACGTTAAATATGGACAAACTTCAGCACAAATACCTGATATTTACCGTATGTAACATTGTACACGTACAGCCCTTTTGATATTTCACTGCTGGATGAGGGCCTGCCCAAGTTCTGAATATCGTGCGGATTATTTCACCGCACTGTCTATCACGGCACTCGAGATCACGTGGGTTGGTGAAGGCGGGGAGCCAAGAGGAGCGAGCATAGGGGCCGTCCATAAATGACGTCACGCACCTAGGGGGGGGGGTCAGACATTTGTGACGATGTGTGACGAGGGGGGGGGGGGGTTTGAGAAATGTGACGTCACATCAAAATGCGCAACTTTAAATAAATTTAGACAACACGTTCTACTTAATTAAATTGACTTTTTAATAAATGTTTTCTCCTACAACATCAGAGTGCAGCGCCACATTAAATACGCACTACAATGACAATAGTTTAAAGCAATTTGAAGCATGTTTTATTTTCAAAATGGAAATATGGTTGGTGGGGGGGCAGAGCTTTGTGACGTCATATTTGAGGGGGGGGTCTGACTTTTTGTGACGTCATGTGACGAGGGACGGGGGTAAAAAAATCGTCCAAAATCGCGTGACGTCATTTATGGACGGCCCCATAGAAGTACAGCACAACATGTGATTTTGCTGCATTTCTCTCTGCCTGCAACGTAGCCTCGCAGCTTATAACACCTGTTGTTCGTGCCGGTCTTCCATCCGAGCACTATCCGCGCTGTTTAGCTTCTGAGATCAGACGAGATCGGGCGTGTACCGGGTGATTTGGTCAGACGTGTGTGTTTCTACATCATGCGGGGAGCGGTGGCGTCGCGCTTAGCGCGCTGCGCTATGAACCCGGCGACCCGAGTTCGATTCCTGCTAATGGCCAACACCAATGACGATTATCTGAACCGGTCATGGGCCTCCCCTAGGTCGACTCGGCCTCAAATGAGTACCTGGTGCGGTGTGTAAACATTGCCGCTCGGGAGACAAGGGCGGCCAGGCGTGGTGTTGGTCCACAGGTGCTAGCTCACAGCACTTGCCCCAACAGTCTGTGAAGGCTACACGGGGGGGATCCATGTCTTTGTTTTGTATACACATCATGTTAGCAGACGTGAAAAAAACTGCACGTACAAAATTATCGCCACTTTTTGTGCACCCTCGTTTTTTTTTTACTTTGAACTCTATGGAATGCGGATTATTTCAATTTTCTTCTTCAATTCTATCCTCCTCAATATGGGATAAAAAAAAAGGTGAGAGATGGTGACAGTTCTGATCCCCCTTGCAGACCGTGCCCAGTCGGCCTCCATTCATTCCTCTGGCTCATGAAAGGAGCTGCTCATGCATTTTCTGTGATGCTGGGGGGAGGGCATGTAGCCCAGTTTTGTCTAGACACTCAGTCATCCTATCCCTTTGTTATTGCCCAACGTCACAGTTCCTCTAACGGCAATGTAGAGCCGCCTAATCATCCGGTCTCAAACGCACGTTCTGCCTACATTGTGTCGTACACTTTTGTACATGACCCGGATGTTTTAAAGTGCCGTGCGCTGTGCATTGGTGTAACGCATGGCCGCAGCTTTGATGGCACACAATCAGAGGTCGCAAACGGGTTTTGATTCCTTACCCGTACCCGGCCGCACCAGGGTCGCAAATGGGTACCCGTTCCCTACCCGTACCCTACCCGAAATGAGTGACAAACGGTGACTCACCAGTGACTCACGGCCTAACCGTACCCGGCTGCACCAGGGTCGCAAACGGGTACAAGTACCCGTACCTGGCCGGGTACGGGTAGCCGGGTATCGGGCAGGGTACGGGTACCCGGTTGCGACCTCTACACACAATTCTGCGTCGAACGTATATGGCAATGACGGTGACGTTAAGAGAAAAATAAAACGCGTGTTTTTTTTTTGTAAGGCAATCACTCAGTAAGTGTACTTACATACAAATTCATACGCACATAAAAGAACACAATGATCCCCTTTAAAGTGATGTCAGTAGGGCATATTGATGTCAAACTGACATTCGACTCTAAAAAAAGAATGGTAAAAAACAATCTCCCACCACTTCATACTGCTGTATATATTCTCGGGCAGTTTGCGCACACACCTAGAAATACATTTGAGGATGCTATTAATATGCAAAATGTTCAATATCTCATGGAAATCCATTGTAAAATATGTACGAGTATATATAGACACAATTTCTAAAATGAGTCTGGTAAAATGCTTCCAAAAATAGACGTTTACAAGAACAGAAACTGTTTAGCAGTATTACATTTTTTTTTTACTTGTAGCGCACTTGCGACAACAAGCAACTTTTGCTTTGCTATATCTAAAGAACGTGTTAATCTTTACAGTTACTGTACAATGCATTTGAATATCAGATGCACGTATGAAAGCTTAATTTTATTTTATGAAGTGTGTTGACTCTGCCCTGCCATAATCCCCATTTCAGATGAAGGCAGGAGCCAATTCCGTTGCTGCATCACTCTGAAACCAATGATATCACGGAGCCGTGAATTAAGCTTGTAAATTTATGTTAATCTGCGAGCAGATGGAAGGAGGAAAAGCTGACCCCAGAGAGAAAACCAACAGAAAGCCTTGACAGAGTGCATCCGAGCATGAAGATTACAACATTGCCATAGAATGCCCGTGCATTTATTCTCCAATTTTTGTTAATGCAAACTTAGAGGCCCCTTTTATGGTCACTGAAATTGCCGTAACAATTTCTGTCAGTTGTATTCCGTGAAAAAAACGTATGGAAACGACAAAATAAAATTAGTTCAACACGTGTTATCACAACTGTACAATGCAAACGTGAGATTTTCTATTTGTTGGCATTGTATGTGATAGTAAGGTCTAAATTTACAAGTAAATTATAATGTCAGTTAATATCTCTGCTTGACTTAAAGCTTTCGTGACTGCAGGAATTCATATTCTTTGGGTCTTTCGGTAAAGCCACGTAGATAGAAAAAAATAACAAAAATCGAAATCACGTTTTTTTCGATCGCAACACAAGCAATCGTCTTCAGGTGAATAAACTCATTTACAAAAAGTTTTAAAAAAACAACGGTTTCATTAACAACTTCGTTTAACTCACGGTCGAGAAGTACGTTACAGGCGCTTGAGACTCGTGGCGCCTGCGTTTTGTGCGAGCCGATTCCACCGTTTAGGGACCGCGGCGTTTTTTACCTACACACAAATATATATAGAAATAATAAGGCGTCCATACAAAATGTAAATTGCTTTAAAATAGCGAATGAATTGATTAATTGATGGCGATTTTGATACAGGCACGCATTGTCATCGGATCTGAGTACGTGTGCAAAATCTGTAATTGATTGGACAACGGGAAGTGGACGAAATTTTGATTACGAGATTTGACCCAGACAAACAGAGGAATCAAGTTAAGTAAAACTGTTGCAAAGAGGGAAATCTGCTGAGGCAGGCTGTTTATAAAGGTTTAGAGATGGGCGGAGCAGCTAATGTTAGCGAGTAGGAGAGAGCGAGTAGGAGAGAGACATTTACTTGTAGATGTAAGCTCAGCTAAGGCCAAGCTCGGCTAACGCCCGGAAATTTGAGAAGTGATAGTATCGAATTTAACACGTTGGCTTGTTATCACATCTACCCAACTCTATTTATGGAACGTAACAGGAGGATTTCTCCACAGATCTGGCTGTCACCTGATGTAGCTAGTTGTAATTACTGGCGAAACGTCGATTGTACATGCTGTGGCTTTGCTCTCCAACACGCCCGCGTGCTGTACACGTAACGAATTGGCCACGTTCTGTGTCACATGGCACTAATAAGTGTCAAGTTCGAACACAATGAAAATGAGAGACACCTGCAACAAGCAAGATGTCAATCACCATTAGTGCGGCGGCTTCTGTGAGTGTGAAGAGGATCGGTATGACCTTCGTGTCGTGGAATCTCTTCAGAAAAATGAGCGACTCGTTCAGTTGAGCCTTCTTGTCTCGAGGTTTGTCGGAAGATCTAATAGTTGCGTGGAAAACCTGCACAGTTCTGCCCTGTTAACACTTCTCTTTTGAACAGTAGCAATAAAAAAACGTCAATAAGATGATGAAATAAAACGTTCGTTCGAACAACCCATTCCTTATTACACTCTCATACCTTTTTCCTGGAATATAATAATGCATTAAATCATCAATTATACAGTTCGGTATATGATATTGATCTTTTACAGATCAACGCAAATTATATGCTCATGTTACATTTATGATAACGGGAGTGTGCTTGAGTTGCCACCTCCGAGATACACAAAGACTAAGACATCAGAATCAGCAGCTTGATTTAGACTGCCGGAGGAATCCGATGAGCTATGAAGCTCTTTTTCACAGATGTCCAGTATGGGCGGGTCAGAACCTTACACCAGCAAACAATACAACAACAACGACGAACGATAGGAGTGCAAAATGGAGAAAAAGGGAAGCAAGGCACTGCATTGCCTACTATAATCACCCAGAAATGTCTGTCTGTCCCGCGCGTGACGTCACTGCACATGAGGCCCATCCCACCCCCCACGTGACTTCACTCCAGATGAGCCCCCCCTTCATTAATATTCATGAGCAGGTGACGTCACTCCATATGCCGCACCCCTCCACAATAACCATTAGCGGGTGACGTCACTCCACATGGGGCAACCCCCCACCGTCATTAATAATCATGAGCTGAACACATTTTCTATTGAATATTTCAGTTTTACTGCAATCTATACGTGTCCTTGGACGGGCAAAAAAGCTAGTGATTATATGTCCGATTTATCAAGCCTGGGCAAGACAACAAAACCCTAAAACAATACCGGACCACACCAAGATAACACAACTCCCCACAATAAAATGACACATTAGCATGTAACTCTCGATACACGGCTCAGGGCCAACGTTACAAATCACATTCGCAAATGTGGCTGTGCCCAACACTAATTATGATTCGTGCTAATTATATTATGATATGTCGTGGGAAGACGAATATCTCACAGCTCCGGGAGGGTGGTGAGGGTGGTGGTGGTGGTGGTGCGAGAACTACGTGAACACACTTTTCCTTGAGTAGTTAATTATTCCTCGACTGACAACCACTGAGACGCATGCTGCCACAGGCGAGACTAAAATATTTCTCAGGACCTTGGGAAAAGCAGTGCAGTTGACAACCAAAGGGAGTTGACCACCCTTGTACGAATCGGTGCGAAAGAGATTGTTTTATTATCGAATTTAACACGTTGTTGGCTTGTCATAACATCTACCCACTCTGCTTATGGAACGTAGCAAGAGGATTTTTCCACAAATCTGGCTGTCACCTGATGTAGCTAGTTGTAATTACTGGCGAAACGTCGATTGTACATGCTGTGGCTTTGCTCTCCAACACGCCCGCGTGCTGTATTCGTAACGAATTGGCCACGTTCTGTGTCACGTGGCACTAATAAGTGTCAAGGTCGAACACAATGGATGGTGGGGGTGCACCTGTATTAAGGAAAGCGGCTGATGAAAATGAGAGACGCTTGCAACAAGCAAGATGTCAATCACCATTAGTGCGGCCGGCTTCCTATAAATAGGGGACCCCCACCCCAACCAGAATAGCGGAGGGTGGATGAAGGAAGACCCCAGCAAGATCTGCTCGCGATCTCCACCCAGCAGGGAACAGGGAGCGGTCCCCCAAAACCTTCAAGCGTCCCAGTTTGGGCACACCCTGTGGAGGTGGCCGGGAATGGGGGCAGAGGAGCGCAGGGAGGGCTGCCTCTGACGGCTGCCCCCTGTTGTGGAGAGGAGCTGGCAAGGGCCCAGGTTCCATATTCTTAGGTTTTTTCCGGTAAAGTCAAGTAGGTAAAAAATTAAAATTAATAAAAGTAAAATAAAATAAAAAATCACGACGTTTCGGAAGCAACACAAGCCTCCGTCTTCAGGTGGAACCGTCACAGCACGATAGCTGTATCAAGTAAGAGAAATTCCAAGAAAACATTCCGTGTGTGTGTGTGTGTATATATACTGGTTGAGGGTGGGAGGAGCCAAGGTAGGGCCCTGGATAGTATTATTATTGTGAGGTTCGGTGCGGCTGAAGCACGCTGCTAGGAATGAGCCTTTGTTGTGTAGACTGGTTGAACTGGGAGGTTCCAAGAGTTGTTAAGGTGCGGCTGATGTAAAGGTGCGGCTCCTGTAAATGGGACTGAGCCTTTGTTATGTAGAGGTGGTGCGGCTGAAACCGCTGCTAGGAAATGAGTCTTTGTTGTGTAGACTGGTTGAAAAGAGTTGCTAATGTGAGGCTGATGTAAATGTGCGTGTACATTGGACTGCGGTTCCTCTTCCATCCTCGGGACCCACGGTGGCAGGCCGGGGTTGGCCCACTTCGCCCAAACGTGGGCGGTGAACACCCAGCAAAAGCTGAACGTGCCTTGAGGGTTTCGATTTAAAGCTTTCGTGACTGCAGGGATTCATCTTCTTGGTTCTTTCGGTAAAGTCACGTAGAATGGAAATAATAAAAATAAAACATAATAAAATAATTCTCACGACGTTTCGGCCACAACGCAAGTAGCCGTCCTGTGGCCGAAACGTGAGAATTATTTAATAATGTTTTATTTTTATTATTTTATTATTTCCATTCTACGTGACTTTACCGAAAGAACCAATAAGGTGCCTTGAGGGTGTTGTGGATGTGTTGTGTGTTTTTGGGAACGCGTAGCCTCAGGTGCGAGTGTGGGGACAAAGGGCTCGTCCTGGGGGGTAGAGTGTAAGGACACCGTTGCGGTGTAGATGTGCGCCATGGTCTGAACGCAGGCTGGGGGAGCTTGTCTAAACATTAAAGACAGACAAACCGTCAGAAACCGTCTCAGTTTTGATTTCCAATACCCATGAGACTCGAACCACACTCTCTACACGAGCGTGATTCGGCTGACCAAAAATCGAATAGTGGCGGCAACGGTGAGCCTTGACGTAGGCTCGAACCGATTTGCTAATTGTGACAGATCCTTACTAATTGGCTGTGTCACGTGGTGGTGGTGGCGGCTTTAACGACACATTTATATTTACGCGATCACCACCCCACCCGAAAAAAAATAACAACCTGTATCATGGAAGATAGTATCAACAACATAGTCTCTCGCGCTGGATTGTGACCTTGAACAGCGAGCAGTGTACGGTGGAAGGGGAGGGGGAATCGTTAAACGCCGACTTTTTTCTCCCCCCCCCCACCACCTCCATCCCCCCCCCCACCTCATCGTTCTCGAACGTTTCCACTCCGTCAGTAAGGGGGGGGGGGCAGTGAGCCCACAACCACCTCCCCTGTCTCCTGCCCTGTGGGCAACTGGCCTCGGGCTGGTTGTCCACAGTACATCACTTACCGACCCTCCCCTTACCACTCGTGCTCTTTAGCGGACTCCTGATTTTTTATAATACAGGAGGTCGTCGGTTCGATCGCGACCCTGGCGTCTGTTGTATACTTGGCATTTGCGTGTCTTATTATTGGGTCTTTCAGTAGAGTCACGGAGATGGGTTCAAAGAAAAATAATGAAAAAAATTACAGATTATTCTATTTGAACCTATCTACGTGACTTTACCGAAAGACCCAAGAATATGAATTCCTGCAGTCACGAAAGCTTTGCGTGTCTCTCTCTCTCTCCGTGGTCGCGTGGATTTTTCTCCGGGTCCTCTGGTTTTTCGCTCCACTCAAGGGTAGGGCTGAGTTATGAGTTCTTGATTTTATTTCATGAAAACCATGTTAACATGCGGTTACAAGGGAACGTCCATAAATGACGTCACACACCTGGGGGGGGGGGGAGGGGGGGTTGATAAATGTGACGTAACATCAAAATGCGCAACTTTAAATAAATATTAATGAAATAGAACTGTTATAACAACACAAATTTTTATACATTTTCATTATTAATTTTTTGATTATTTCAATGTACTAAGGTCACCTTTTATTTATTGCATGAAGGAGTATTTTGCTTCTCCATGGGAGAATGGAGAAGCATACATTTTGTAATTTCTTTTAATGATTGTTATTAAACATTTTAATTCTAATGATTCTACCAGAGCTTTTCATTCTGTGGCATGAATATGTGATTTGTATAATTGTACTCTCCATTTTGCTTCGTTTTACCACAAAGTTTAAGTTTTTTTTTATAGAAGAAGGACCTGTTCTTCACCCGAGTACGGCTGCTTGTGTTGTGGCCGAAACGTCGTGACAATGGTATTTTATAATGTTTTATTATTATTTTATTATTTCCCTTCTATATGACTTTACCGAAAGATCAAAGAATATGAATCACTGCAGTCACGAAAGCTTAAAATCTTAACACCTTTTTATTGCCAGAAAGGATAAAGCCTTGTTATTTTTTCATCACTTTATACTTGCAAAAAGGTACCAATGAAGACGGTCCACAAACATAGCTCCTGCACTTTTAAATCCCAATTGAAACCTCATTTCTTTAGAACTGCTTTTTTCTGTTAAGTTTGTTGCCCTTCCCCCGCACCTCCGATCAGCACGGTTGGCGCTACGTACGGTGCAAAAGAAGTTCAACGTGCATACGTACACCGTAGCCGATCCCATTGCTCCATCCCTGTGGTTGGTGTTCCATCCTTTTAGCTGCCATTCCATCACCAGTTTTGTACGTTGCCTGTCACATCTTCCAGCGATGCGTTCTGCCTGAGCCTGTTCTCCCTGCCTCATAAAAACGGTGTCTAATTTGCTATTATTGTTCTCCCCCCTCCCCGATCCACGAATTAATCTTTCTGTCTCCCGAGTACGATTCGCGGCATGCATCTCTCAGTGCTCATTTGCACACTTTTAAGCGGGGGAGCTCCGGATTGGTTCAAAGATCACTCCTCTACAGGAGTTGAAACTTTGGCCACCGACTTCATAATGCAGTGCGTTAACCACCATCACTCAATTAGTGTGCTTGTCACTGTAGTTTGCTTAACATACTAAGGGGCCCCCTGTATAGCCTTCAATAGACTGTTGAAGCAGTTGCTGTTAGCGATTACCTATGAAGGCCAGCACGGCACACGAGGGTGTGGGTGGCTAACATCATACCACCTTTATCTCCCCAAGTCGTGGTTTTTACACACAGCACCAGGTATTTATTCAAGGTTAAGTTGACCTATGCAAGGGCTCAGGACCGGTTCAGATATTCATCACTGATATTGAGCGGGAATCGAACTCAGGTCGCCAGGTTCACAGTGCAGTGCACTAACCACCACTGCACTACCACTTCCCACTCAATTAGTGCGTTAGTAGAATGTTGCTGGCTTTTTAAAAAACGCACGAACACTTCACAAATGCATAGTTGGTTTCTTTTGGGTGAGAGCATGTATGTCAATTTGATACTGCAATATTAACGACATTTTGCTTGCTTTTCATTGCAACGGTTTGCTGGCAAAGAGAATCAATTGGCACATTTGCCCATGTGACAACTTGATTTATTTAGCTTAGTCAGGTGGAGGCTTATAGCTGAAATTGGTATTGTACCTACACGATCTAGCTTAAAATAAACCAATTATAAATCATAATACTGACCGTGAAAGCTTTCGTACAAGATTGACTTCGCACATATATTTTTTTGTAGATACTTTTTATTTCACTTAACATTTATAATTAGTGTGTTTTTTTATATTGTATTACTTTTTAATGTGTCGCCGTGCAGCCAACTTTGTTTTCGTGATGTTTTGAACGATCACTAGAAGCCTGTAATGACTAACAACACATATATACGTGTAGTGAATATATTCATAAAAAAAACAACGTGAATATTATGAAATGGTATAGCTGTGTATATATATATTTTTTACGATATTAATTGTTTGACAAGTGTTTTACAATTTTAAATAGGATTTTTTAACGCATGAAATGATAATCTCGCTTTGAGCAAAGAAAATTATCCTGACAAGAAAATTATATATCGATGAACATAACAAAGGCATGCCAGTAGAAAGTATTTATCCTGCTTAAAATAAATGACTGCTTTGTCATAATAATCCCTTTAAAGTCATTGTTCTTTTCTAATTCAGTGCCAGGTTGTATTTAAAATTGGACTTATTACATCTTTTTCAAGTTACATAAGAATCTGATTGCATGAACTGTGAAGATTTTTTTTTTCAAAAGTTGGTGCATGAGCAAAAAGAAACGACATCGAGTTAAACATCTCTCTCGTAGACCCTGCACGTACACCTTAAGCACACAGGGACGAATATAAACAATTGCACTGGTTTTATAATTGAAAAAAAAACATTCAAGAAACAAGTGTTTCTGTGATTGACTACGTTTTGATGTTTAAATAAAAAAAAAGTTTGACAATAATAGTCTATCGTCCCTTTGTCAATGCGGTTCTGATTGAAGGCCTTCTGCATGCCTTGTTAATTATGTGGTTTTGTTTAACCATACTTTACCACACCTGTCAGTACAGCTTTGTGAATGTTGTGGGTAGGAGGGGAGTGGTGTGACAGGACAGGTTCACATATTAATGCCACCGGCGCAATGCGATGGGAAACATTTCAATAAGTGATATCGAGACATTGAATGTAGTAAACATTTGTATCACGTTTTTTTTCTAGAAAATAACTTTCTTGAAATAACTCAGTAGAGATCTGTTTTGTGCTGATGCAAGTCTATTAATATGTTTTGTTCCATTCTTAATTGCTTAACATGGTGCAACGGAGCAACATTAAGCCACTGTAAAAAATTCATCATCGGCATTGCCTGCAGAGAGACCGTTGGACATAAATGGGCCTAGGAGGCCCCTTGTGACTCGACAGGGCCAGTTGGCAGTACAAACTGATGCATCACAGTGGTGTTGGGTCTGTCCGTGTTTGCACCTTACCATTGACAAAGCCACCACATTGTGAGTAATGACTCAGACGAAGCTGGTCTCTGCGTGGAAGAAAATGGCAATTTTATTTTGTGGCCAGGGCATCTGCAGCATGTATTATTTTTAGTTCATCGTGCAATATTGGTGGACATTTCAGTCCATAAAAGCAAAAGACAAGAACATTTTACCAACCAATCCATAGAGGAAAAAACAAGCAAGTTAAAGTTAACAGTAGCACCGTAACCATCTAATTGAAATAACATCGTTATAATCGTATTCCATTATTTTTTCGTATCAAATATTTAACTTATGGCACTTTAAAACAGTACCAGTGCATTATACCGCAGAAACCTGTGTGAGTGTTACACACCACTGATTCGTGTAACGCCGGTAACACGAGTGTTACGACTTTTGTAGGCTGTGATGATATACAACCTGACCGTTCACCTTGCTGCTGGAAAGCCCTGTGTTGCTACCCTGGCAGTTTCATTAAGTTCACAATGTTGCAAGCCATGCACGATCACGCGGAAGTAAGCTGCCATTTCATAAGACATCTAAATCAGCTCCAGCGTTTTGTAAATCACGTGACTTTCTATTTGGCCACCCCAACTCTGAATCCCTTCTCTTCGCTCCGCCCCCTGTGAAAACAGACGCCCCTCCATGCTGTGTCGAGGCCCTGATGCAGCCTCTTCTTACCTATCCTCATCTTTCCCCCGACCCGTTGGTCCCATTTTTAAATCCCTTATATTAAGTTCACTTGCTTGCTTACGACCGTGCAAATCTTTCGGTCGTTTTTTAACCTACTTCCCGTGATCCAATGGAGCTGACATTTTGCACACAGACTCGTTGTGCGTGACAATTTATTTTCGTGAACATTTTTTTCCAAAATTTTACACTGTTTAGGGAATTTTTTTAAATATTTAATTACCAATTGCTTAATGGTGGCAGACAATCATCTGACCCATAGGTGGCAGCCATCTCAAGCCAGAGGACGAGAGGACTCTAGCCGCCCCGATGCCACGCATATAAAGGATTTATAGTGAAAAACTTTGTTTTTACGGTTTAATTTTTTCTGTTCAATTTCCATCGTTTTCTGATTATTTCCCATCCTTTCTCTTCTCTCCTCCATTTTCCTGCTCCTCTGTATTTTCCCATACATTATGTCCTTGACACTACTCCCTGTTTCTCGACACCCACAGTAGCCGAGTCCCTGACGCAATGCCTTTTCCAACTTCGAAGAGACAAGTCTCAAACAATTCCTTCAGCGAAATTTCTAGACAATGGGAGATGGAGGCAGCTTGAGGAGGCATTCATTGCAGCAGTGGATCGACTACGAGCGGTGGTTGTGGCAGTCTAGATTTGCCCACATACTTTTTGCATATTTTTGCCGAATCTTCAGAATGCATTCCCTCCATTGCATCTCGCCATTGTGTCCAATTCCACGTGTCCCCTAATTGTGCGCGCTGCATGTGGCGAAATGAAAAGATGACCATGCTGTGAGTGGCAGCTTTACTGACAGCGGCAGGTATGAAAAGTAACCATAGGGAGTGTGACCTAATGTGGGATACGCCTCAATAATGTATAAGGCGAATGTTTATAGGCCTGCCACGTCAGCATTATTTGAAAATGAATGGGTATTGTTTTTCATCTCCACATGTAAATTTCAGTGCAATGTTCCCTCTATAATTAGAAACGGATGTACCTGCGGGTTCCACAAAGGGATGATGCTGCCATGGTCTTGCAATTGAGTTTTCTCTGTTTTGTCTCGTGGCGCGACAGCTGAAACAATGGGCACATTTCTTCACATCTCCCCCCCCCCCCCGCAACTCTGTCCATTCAGCAGTATAAATGGGTAACAACGCAGTTAGAAGTCACATGTGGTAGAGTAAATTGTAGGTACTCCCATCTCTTCGTGGGTGTCTTGCCGGCGTGTAGATAACACAAATACCCTCTAGAGATTCGGGGTGGCCAATCTGTAACACAACAATAAGCACAAAGTACCCGTGAGTTCTGCAAAGAGCCAAGTGTATGTATATATTGACAGTTTTCGGCATTCATTATTCTTTGCTGATGTGACAGTACGTGCTACGTTATGCCCCTTCCATTGAGCGGCATACGGTGGATAAAAGAGCCACATGCGGCTCGGGGGAGATGCCAGTTGGCTATCGCTGGTCTTAATAAGTCTAGAGAGCCTAGATTTGAAGCTTTCGTGACTGCAAGGATTCATACTCTTAGTTCTTTCGGTAAAGTCACGTAGGTAAAAAATGAAATTAAAATTAATAAAACAATAAAATCACGACGTTTGAGGCAACACAAGTCTCCGTCATCAGCAGGGACCGTCACAAATCTGGCTGTGACGGTCCCACCTGATGACGGAGACTTGTGTTGCCTCCGAAATCGTCATGATTTTATTGTTTTATTTTTATTAATTTTAATTTCATTTTTTACCTACGTTACTTTACCGAAATAACTAAGTATCTAGAGAGCCTCTTTTAATGGACGCCTTTCTGCCAGCAGTGCTGTGAGCAAAGGCAATTGCAGGGCTGCGCCTTCACCTTTCATAGTGCCACAACGCCTTAACATCGCGGTCTTCAAGCTGCAAAATCCGCAACCATTAGGGGCGCTGTGACTTGTAAATTGTTTGAAATAAAAGTAACTTGCTGTTGCATTACATTTTATTATTATTATGATGCGTGCAGGATAGCAACTAAAGCCCAAATTAGCTTGGTATCAATCTTCCACTATTAATATAGATGATCGTTATTTACAACCGGTTAACAGCCCTTCGAGATCAAAAGTATACTTTTGAAGGGGATTATTTCAAACATACGCATACAGACTTTTATGATCAAAATGTGTTGCAAATATTTCTACTTGTAGTATTTAGATAGTTTCAACCTGAAAGACATCATTATTTTCCACCGAAAAATTTAAAAGTTATAGGATAGTTAACGCTCAGTTTTTAAATGTCTACGAAAAAAGCTATTTATTGAGCTGCAAAATAATGTTATGTTAATGTTAAGTTAATTGCATATTGCATTGCATTTGCGACAGCCTTCTTGTTTGCCGAGTCCATTAAGCAGCCATTAAGTTTTGGCAGCCTCAGATCCGCCTAATAGGATGGTTGTGAAATGGAGATAAGAAAAAAGGCTACATACATGCCATCTAATTTTTGTGCTATTACACTGCCATTAAGTATGTTATCTTGAGAGAACAGGCTAATCGTCTCATGCAGAATGCTGCTAAGGCTTTTGTTTAACTTTTGACATTAAATGTGTCTGTCGGAATGTACAGCGCCTAGTAAATCCAATGTTTCCGAGGCATGGCCTATTGTGACTTTTTAACACACGCCGAGACGTGCAAAACAATTACCCTGACATTTGTACGTTTTGTGCGAACGGTTGTTAAAATCTGGGGATTTGTATTTTATTACACCATTGTGCGAAAGGGAACGCTAAAATGTAGGACGCGGTAACAAACTACGAGCCAGAGACGTAGCAGAGGGCAACATGATAATATATGAATGAAACAGATTATGCAAGAGAAAATGTCATGCATAAGCAGCAGTCCTTGTGCGTGTGTGTTTTGTTGAAATGTCAGTCTGGTAAAAAAAATCATTATACGCAGTGCGTAAGATTATTTTAAGGAGCACAATATGATCATGGCCACGATAGCAAACATGAGGTTATAGATTATACTTCTTTGGAAATTGCCTCAAACTGGACTTCCTTATTGGCATCTGCATAATGATGACTAAATGCTCACATCTCCCTCGGTTGAGAGTACAGCTTCAATCCAACAACCCCAAACAATCAAGCATTTACACGTCTACAGATGTAGCTAGTACAGAAGTTGAAGAAATACATTAACTAGTAAAATAACAATATAATATACGGCTATCATTAATTTTGTAACTTACTGCCTTTTTAATATTTCAGTTGCTGGATAAATGCCTCCCCAATGCCATGCCGAGAATGGGGGTTGCTTGACCATATTTCACCACGCTGGTCATTGTGGCCTGATAACTCGGAGCCTCAGAAGAAGTTCAGATATCACTCCGCTGCGATATTAGCCGTGGCCGGGAATCGATCTCTGGCCTCTTGCTTTATAAGCGCAGCTGGCGGTGCCACTGCTAAGATTTTTTTTTCTCACATTGCCTTGTACAACGTAATGTCTTCATGGGATGGGGATAAAAAAAAAAAACTGCGGGCCTTAAATGACAGACTGCCCTTGTCTGGGGATTGTGCCACGGTGACCTTTAGCATCCCTAAGGAGGTTAAGCGGATGGCCTCTATCCGGACTGGTACGAGCAGCTGCGTTGGGTGCCAGTTCTTTAGCTTCACCTGCCCCAATAACTGCTGCGGGCATGCTGTGCCCCGCCGAAGATCCGTCAAAGTGCCACCGGCACGGTATCTGTGCCGAAATTGCCAGGGTGGCAATGAGCCCTTGGCATCTGTCAGGCATCAATTAATTATTTCTTGGCTTCGTCGAGAAAAAAAAAATAACCCCTCAAGGTTTGGCTTCGTCTTGCATCTTGGGGAGGGGGGTGGGGGACCTGGGGGAACCTCCCAACTCGTTTCTTAAGGGGATGGAATCTATGAGATGGTGTCTGGTGATGCCAAATGACATGCATATAGCTCGCTGGTGTGTTGGGATTGTACCACGTGTTGTTCGGCATGATGTCCGAAGTTTGTATCCATGGGCTCGAAGCATCTTTTCCCTGGGGAGCTTCTTCTCTCTCTCTCTTTGTGGAACAAAATGTCATACTTCATGCCGAACTAAATGTCATACTTCATGCCGAACCAAATACGTGGTTAAACCATAAAATACCGCGGAGCGCTAGACACTAAAATGGAATTAGGATTTCATGAACACTGTTGTACAAACGTCTGTATTACAAAGCTTGCATAATTGGCATACATCATCGTTGCTCAGTGCAGCCCTTGATGTATGTATACATAATATAAATGGTACGTACATCGTCAACGTGTAACTAAATCAAGGGTTTTAAATTGCAGAATGTATTGCTTTCAAAAGTATATTCAATACGTCACCGGTAATTTTTTCCCCCTGCAGTTTGTTCACCTCAGGCACTTTTAGGCCACGTGATTAATTTGGTATTTATACTTGTCTGAGTTTCCGTTATCAAGTGGAACACTTTATGTTTACAGATAAGAGCAAGGCGCTATATAGCGAAGACAAATGTTTGATCAGTAGAACACACAAAGACACACAAACAGGCCTGGACTGTGAACAAGTGACCTTGCAGATAGGTCGATTTTAAGAATTGCTGTGCAGTTTTTTCTACTTCTGAGAGCGAGGGAGAAGGTGGGTTAGGGGGGGAGGGGATTGAGTTCGTGGGAGAAGGGCGGGCCTTATGATTTAAGCAACGCTATCTAATAATATAATTCATGTTGATTTAAAGCTTTCGTGACTGCAGGGATTCATATTCTTGGTTCTTTCGGTAAAGTCACGTAGAAAGGAGATAAAATAAAATAAATATGAAACAAAAACAATTCTCACGACGTTTCGACTGCAACACAAGCAATCTTCATCAGGTGTGAACTCCGCCACTTTTTTTCAAATGTTCTTGCTGTGGCTTTCACACCTGATGATGATTGCTTGTGTTGCAGTAGAAACGTCGTGAGAATTTTTATTGTTTTATATTTTATTGTTTTATTATTTCCCTTCTACGTGACTTTACCGAAAGCACCAAGAAAATAATATAATTCATAATAAAGGTTTTTTTGGGGTTAGGTCGTGCAAGTTTAAATGTGTCGCTAACCCGCCACCACTTGACACGCCCAACCAGTAAGATTTGTCAAGTAAACAAAACGCGCCAATTACTTAGTACTTGAGCCCACCGGTGTGTTGGAGAGTAAATCCACAACATTTACAATTTGAGTAGTACGACGTTTTGGTGGTAATTACATCCAGCATCATCGGGAAATTTTGCCAGAATTGTCAACCCTTGCCGGTTGGCTGTGTCGGGTGGTGGTGGGCGAACGACACATTTATACTGATGCGATCTAACCCAAAAACCTTTATACTGGTAGGAACCTCCTGGTTACACTAGCCTACAGGGGATTATTGTGTCCGTCGTGTAGGGAGGGGCTGGGTTGGGAGGGGAGGGGCTGGGTTGGGAGGGGAGGGGCTGGGTTGGGAGGGGAGGGGCTGGGTTGGGAGGGGAGGGGCTGGGTTGGGAGGGGAGGGGCTGGGTTGGGGAGGGGAGGGGCTGGGTTGGGAGGGGAGGGGCTGGTTGGGAGGGGAGGGGCTGGGTTGGGAGGGGAGGGGCTGGGTTGGGAGGGGAGGGGCTGGGTTGGGAGGGAGGGGCTGGGTTGGGAGGGGAGGGGCTGGGTTGGGAGGGGAGGGGCTGGGTTGGGAGGGGAGGGGCTGGGTTGGGAGGGGAGGGGCTGGGTTGGGAGGGGAGGGGCTGGGTTGGGAGGGGAGGGGCTGGGTTGGGAGGGGAGGGGCTGGGTTGGGAGGGGAGGGGCTGGGTTGGGAGGGGAGGGGCTGGGTTGGGAGGGGAGGGGCTGGGTTGGGAGGGGAGGGGCTGGGTTGGGAGGGGAGGGGCTGGGTGGGAGGGGAGGGGCTGGGTGGGGAGGGGAGGGGCTGGGTGGGTGGGGAGGGCTGGGTGGGGAGGGGAGGGTGGGGAGGGCTGGGTGGGGAGGGGCTGGGTGGGGAGGGGAGGGTGGGGAGGGGGGTGGGGAGGGAGGGTGGGGAGGGGCTGGGTGGGGAGGGTGGGGGGGGGGGGGTGGGAGGGGATGGGTGGGGAGGGTGGGGAGGGGCTGGGGGGGAGGGTGGGGAGGGGCTGGGTGGGGAGGGTGGGAGGGGGGGTGGGGAGGGTGGGAGGGGATGGGTGGGGAGGGTGGGGAGGGGCTGGGTGGGGAGGGTGGGGGGGAGGGGTGGGTGGGGAGGGTGGGGAGGGGCTGGGTGGGGAGGGTGGGGGGGGCTGGGTGGGGAGGGTGGGGAGGGGCTGGGTGGGGAGGGTGGGGAGGGGGGGTGGGGAGGGTGGGGAGGGGCTGGGTGGGGAGGGTGGGGAGGGGTGGGTGGGGGGGTGGGGAGGGGCGGGTGGGGAGGGTGGGGAGGGGTGGGTGGGGAGGGTGGGGAGGGGTGGGTGGGGAGGGTGGGGAGGGGCTGGGTGGGGAGGGTGGGGAGGGGCTGGGTGGGGAGGGTGGGGAGGGGCTGGGTGGGAGGGGCTGGGTGGGGGAGGTGGGAGGGCTGGGTGGGGAGGGTGGGGAGGGGCTGGGTGGGGAGGGTGGGGAGGGGCTGGGTGGGAGGGTGGGGAGGGGCTGGGTGGGGAGGGTGGGGAGGGGCGGGTGTGGGGAGGGTGGGGAGGGGCTGGGTGGGGAGGGTGGGAGGGGCTGGGTGGGGAGGGTGGGGAGGGGCTGGGTGGGGAGGGTGGGGAGGGGCTGGGTGGGGAGGGTGGGGAGGGTGGGGAGGGGCTGGGTGGGGAGGGTGGGGAGGGGCTGGGGTGGGGAGGGTGGGGAGGGGCTGGGTGGGGAGGGTGGGGAGGGGCTGGGTGGGGAGGGTGGGGAGGGCTGGGTGGGGAGGGTGGGGAGGGGCTGGGTGGGGAGGGTGGGAGGGGCTGGGTGGGGAGGGTGGGGAGGGGGCTGGGTGGGGAGGGTGGGGAGGGGAGGGGTGGGGAGGGTGGGGAGGGCTGGGTGGGGAGGGTGGGGAGGGGCGGGTGGGATGGGTGGGGGAGGGCTGGGTGGGAGGGGGGAGGGCTGGTGGGAGGGTGGGGAGGGGCTGGGTGGGGAGGGTGGGGATGGGCTGGGTGGGGAGGGTGGGGAGGGGCTGGGTGGGAGGGGGTGGGAGGGGATGGGTGGGGAGGGTGGGGAGGGGCTGGGTGGGGAGGGTGGGGAGGGGCTGGGTGGGGAGGGTGGGGAGGGGCTGGGGGGGAGGGTGGGGAGGGGCTGGGTGGGGAGGGTGGGGAGGGGCTGGGTGGGGAGGGTGGGGAAGGGGCTGGGTGGGGAGGGTGGGGAGGGGCTGGGTGGGGAGGGTGGGGAGGGGCTGGGTGGGGGAGGGTGGGGAGGGGCTGGGTGGGGAGGGTGGGAGGGGTGGGTGGGGAGGGTGGGAGGGGCTGGGTGGGGAGGGTGGGGAGGGGTGGGGGGAGGGTGGGGAGGGCGGTGAGGGTGGGGAGGGGCTGGGTGGGGAGGGTGGGGAGGGGCTGGGTGGGGAGGGTGGGGAGGGGCTGGGTGGGGCGGGAGGGTGGGGAGGGGGCTGGGTGGGGAAGGGTGGGGAGGGGCTGGGTGGGGAGGGTGGGGAGGGGCGGGGTGGGGAGGGTGGGGAGGGGCTGGGTGGGGGGTGGGAGGGTGGGGAGGGTGGGTGGGAGGGTGGGGGAGGGGGGCTGGGGGGGGAGGGTGGGGAGGGGCTGGGTGGGGAGGGTGGGGAGGGGTGGTGGGGAGGGTGGGAGGGGCTGGGTGGGGAGGGTGGGGAGGGGCTGGCGTGGGAGGTGGGTGGGTGGGAGGGTGGGGAGGGGCTGGGTGGGGAGGGTGGGGAGGGGCTGGGTGGGGAGGGTGGGAGGGGCTGGGTGGGGAGGGTGGGGAGGGGCTGGGTGGGGAGGGTGGGAGGGGCTGGGTGGGGAGGGTGGGGAGGGGCTGGGTGGGGAGGGTGGGGAGGGGCTGGGTGGGGAGGGTGGGGAGGGGCTGGGTGGGGAGGGTGGGGAGGGGCTGGGTGGGAGGGTGGGGAGGGGCTGGGTGGGGAGGGTGGGGAGGGGGCGGGGGAGGGCGGGGAGGGGATGGGGCGGGGAGGGGCGGGGAGGGGAGGGTGGGGAGGGGCGGGGAGGGGCTGGGTGGGGACGGTGTGGAGGGGCTGGGTGGGATGGGAGGGGTGGGGCTGGGTGGGATGGGAGGGGTGGGGCTGGGTGGGATGGGAGGGGTGGGGCTGGGTGGGGAGGGGAGGGGCTGGCCACCCCGTGGTGCCCTTATAAAACTCAACGTTTTACCTACTCACGCCGGCTTGTGCCCGCTCTCACAGTCGGGCATATTTGCGGAATACACTACGCCGCCGTTGACCCTGTCCATTGACCGAGCAACCCAACGTTCCTACCAGCTCCCTCCGCAGGAATGTGTTTATGAATAATATTGGTCGCTGAAGCCTACGTGTGAAACTGAGCTTTCTAATAAACCCCACGTGGTTCCCAATATTTGTTTTTATTTTCCCCCAAACGGCATTTGAGATACTAGCGAATCCCAATACGGCGCACGAGTGATTGTGGAGAATGTATTAATCAGTCATTATTTAATTGTCCTCGGCTGTAAACGCACGCAAACCGTGGACAGTCTGCTCAGTTTGACGTGTTGCGTCTCTGTAGGGCAGAGAAGCTGCCCTTTTTGTTCTTTGATGCCATCGCTTGCTGCCATCACGTTTGCAGGCGATCATCTCCTATTGTTCTTCTTCCCTTAATGCTTCTTTTGCCGCCTCGGGTTTTTAAATTCTTCTTCTGTGATTTGCCGGCGCGAATGGCAAATATAGATAGAAATATCATGTATGCGACGAGACCAGGGCAAGGAAAGATCTGATAGTGAAGGGCAATCACCGTTATTATTCCACGTGTCTCTCTCGTATTGTGCACAAGTAAATGACTATTATTTGCTGTCATCGCAAGCAGCAGTGTTGGTATCAGCAAAAAATACCAACACGTTGACCTTAATATATTTAACGCCAGCGCCTTTTGTCTTTAAAAGGGCAATTTTAGATTGGCAACAATACGACGTGTATGCCCTGTTTGAAGTTAATGAAGGGAACTAACACGACTTTGTGCATTATTATTGCAATCTTTCGAGTGATATCGAAACACGGTGTTTACATGAAATATTAAACATCGAAAGATGTTTAATATTTACCGAAAGAACACATAACACGATGCCCATTCCCTTATGTCCCCTTTGTACACACTATCGCTACGTGAACTGGTTTCGCTCCCTTATGTACGGCATTTTATTCAATTGTGCTTCTTGATTCTGTAGTCACTTCGGTACCTGCTGTATACTCGTGCAAGGAACGATATCTTGGTGTGGTCTGATGCTCTTCTAGCTGCTGTTTTGCTGCCTTGCCCAAACTTGAGAATTGGTGTACTTTTGCAATTCGAACGTATATCATTTATCTATATTCTTGGTTCTTTCGGTAAAGTCACGTAGATAGAAAATAAAATAAAAATAATAAAATTTAACTAAAATCGCAAATAAAAATAATAAGTTGAAAATAAGAAATACATTTATTATTTTCTATTTGTTATTTTAATTTTAATTTGATTTAATTGTATTATTTTTATTTTCTATCTACGTGACTTTACCGAAAGAACCAAGAATATGAATTTCTGCAGTCACGAAAGTTTTAAGTCAAAATCTTTTATCTATCTTACGTATTCATTTTCAGTCATTTGCTTACTTTTCCGATACTTTGCGCACCTATTTGTGTTTTTTATTGCTGTATTGTTCGTTGTAACTTTCTGAACCCACCACCAAGTGGACGCCTGTGAAAAAAGCTTCCTAGCTCATCGGATTTCTCCAGGATAAATAAAGATTCTGATTCATAGTAGCGGATTGAGTTTATTTTACTTGGTACACGGGTGACGGTGCCGTTTAGTCAGTGGCCTGCTGTTGTCCATGCTGCTTCTGTGCTCGCACACAGAACCAACAAAAACAAAAGATAACAAAAAACGGTCAGATTTTTGACCCCTAATACTGGGTCTTAAAGGAATATTTGCCATGTAAGATGATGATGATGACATTAGCGAACGTAAATTTCCATGCAGATTTCAGCAAACGTAAGTCGAATATACATGGATATTAAAGATAAACATTTATAACATATTCCTGCGGAGGGAGCTGGTAGGAACGTTGGGTTGCTCGGTCAATGGCCAGGGTCAACGGTGGCGTGGTGTGTTCCGCAAATATGGCCGACTGTGAGGGCGGGCACAAGCCGGCGTGAGTAGGTTAAACGTTGAGTTTTATAAGGGCACCACGGGGTGACCAGCCCCTCCCCACCCAGCCCCTCCCCACCCTCCCCTCTCCACCCAGCCACACCCCTCCCATTTTTGTATGCACGACGGACGGACACAATAATCCCCTGTGGGCTGGTGTAACCAGGAGGTTCCTACCAGTATCAAAATCTTAATCTTGGTTCAGACTGCAGGAGGAATCCGATACGGTACGAATATCTTTTTTTCACAGATGTTCAGTCAGGGCGGTTCAGGAAGTTACAGCAGCGAACAATACCAGAAACAAAAACTACAGGAGTGCAAAATATAGCAAAAGGTTAAGCAGGTCACGAAATGCAAGTAAATAATCAATCAATTAATTGCATACGTCCGAATTATTACGCTTGGCAAGGCAACAAAAACAACGAAACAGTCCCAGACCACACCAAGGTAAAACAGCGGTAGTCCCTCATTAAACGGCACATCAATATTGAACCATCGATACACAGGTAAGGATCAAAGTTACAAATCGCGTGTGCAAATGTGACTGTATCCGGCACTAATCTTCTGCTTCAGGATATATTTTATTTGGAAGGAAGATTCACGATCTTCTTGGTTCTTTCGGTAAAGTCACGTAGAAGGGAAATAATAAAATAATAAAAATAAAACACAATAAAATAATTCTCACGACGTTTCGGCCACAACGCAAGCAGCCGTCCTGAGTTGTGGCCGAAACGTCGTGAGAATTATTTTATAATGTTTTATTTTTATTATTTAATTATTTCCCTTCTACGTGACTTTACCGAAAGAACCAAGAAGATGAATCCCTGCAGTCACGAAAGCTTTAAATCGAAATTTAAGATTCACGATGTTAAGGGGGAGGAAACAGGGTTGTTACAAAATGTTGCTGCCAGTGCATTGAACAAAGACCCGGCCATATAGACCGCAATTTGTTTTCACGAGGTGTCCAGCGCTTAAATACATAATGCCTTTTCGTTTCATTCACGTAACCACCGCAAGTGTTTCATTATTGCTTGGTTTAACCTTTGGCTCAATATGTGGCTCTATCTCATCTGTGCTGGCTACGAGCAAATGGTGTCTTGTAACATCCCCCAGGCAGAATAACGGCCTCAAGCTGTCTCGGTCAAAAGCAGATGATTTAAATGGACAAGTGAAGCCAACAAGTTTATCAGGTCACAGTGAATGATTTGATGTTTCCTTGCACCAAAATCTATCCGATTGATATGTGTACACGCACGCACGCACGTACACACGAAGAGTGATACGTAAAGACAGACAGCAAAAATACAAATACTCCCCATGTGGCCACTTAAAGGCTTTTGGGGCAAGTGCAGTTTGCGAGCGCCTATTAAGGCTCGTATGCTGCACCGGGTGTGGTGTTGGCGGAACCACTCCCCGCCGCCTTCGTTTACCCAGTGCTGATGTTGACACACTGTAGCAGGCACTCGTTTGAGGCTGAGTCAACCTAGAGGAGGCCCAAGGCAAGTTATTATACCGCTCGCGACTTATGTTAACAATGACTGGGTATCAAACTCAGGTGACCAGGTTTGTTGTGATTTTCGCCAAGCACACATACACACACGCATTTTTAAATCCTTTATATTAAGTTCACTTGCTTGCTTGCTTGCGCGCTTACGACCGTGCAAATCTTTCGGTCGTTTTTTAACCCACTTCCCGTGATCCAATCGAGCTGACATTTTGCACACAGACTCGTTGTGCGTGACAATTTATTTTCGTGAAAATTTTCCACTTTCTAGGAAAATTTCTTTTTTCATATTTAATTTAAAATACCAATGTGATAAAAATGAAACTCTTACTCAAGAAAAACAGAAATGAATAATAAATAAAACCGATGCCACGCATATAAAGGGTAAATTTTTTGTTAATTAAACGTGATTCACAATACCAATATATCTCTTGTGAGCGGTACATACTTGGTACTTTTAATGTGTTTTTTTCCAAACATTACATGAATTGGATACCTTGTATTACAATATTTCCCCAGTTGCCTTGTGATGTAAATTGACACAGCTTAATTATTTGCAATGTCTCCGATTTATTTGCCTCTCAAGTGTCACTATCCATTACATCAGACAAATTATTAAGTTAATTTATGTTTTGCATGATAACGTGGCCACAGTACGGGGGGGGGTGGGTGGGGGGACGAGATGAATTTGGCCGTTGGAAATTATTAGCGCAGACTTGACTGTCAGCTTAAGTTACACCTTTCCTCAGTCGTATAATTTGCAGCTGGACTAAAATGCAATCTAGCAAGCCTAGTTTAATTTAAAACTTCCGTACATTATACATGGTCGCTTGAAAATATAGGGCCCAGGGAATCTATAAACAGATTCCACTTTCCCCGCTCCGTATAATTTGGCCGACCGCTACTTGTTACATTTGTTACAGCAAATTAAAAGGTGAATGTCCGAGAAACACCAATGAATTAAATAGATTTCTGCGGCAAGTAATGATTGCTTAAAAAACTCCCACTCGACGATCCATAGCCCCATTTGCCTATTCACAATTTACACACACACACAATATAAAGAACTCCCCTCCCCCATGGACGGTTGAGACAAGTGCTGTTAGCGAACACCTATTAAGGTTGTCTCTGTGCACAAGTGCGTAGGTGTGGCCAGAACCACGTCTGGGCTGCCTTTGTCTCCCTCGTGCTGCTGCTTTCACACTGCACCGGGAAACTCATTTATCCCGACCCCAGAGAGAGCCAGGACTAGTTCAGATATACTCTTTGGTTCTTTCGGTAAAGTCACGTAGGTATAAAATAAAATAAATCACAATTTTATTTTATTTTATCCCTATGTGACTTTACCGAAAGAACCAATGAGTATGGATTCCTGCAGTCACGAAAGCTTAAAATCAAGATAGTTCAGATATGTGCGCCACTGATGGCATAGCCCTGGCCGGGAATTGAACTGTGGTTATTGGGTTCACAGTACAGTGTGCTAGATTATGCATCGTTCCGCACACAAACACACGCCCATGACAACCAGAGACTTTCCACTCAACCTGCTTTCATGTTTGAAATGACAAATCTATTATGCTATAAATACTAATTAGTCCATTAACTTTTGGAGACTAACCCCAGCTATAAACCATTCACGTGGGTGCAGAACAGAAAGTAGTGCCGTGAATGGCACGCAAACATATCCTCCCCCCCCCCCCCCCCCCCCCTGAACGCATTAGTGTGATACCGCCCTTCCTACATGCTGACATAAGCACATTTGCAATCTGTTTCACTTAGGGATAACCTTTAGGGATCCATTGAGGACGGTGCGCAGCCAATTACACGGCACATATTCTCGATTAAGGTGAAGTACATGTTTCTTCGCTAATGTTGCAATGTAACAGATGACTGCCAGGAATAACACATTGTTCTATCACAGAGCGTTATTACGGCATGTGTACATCCACGATGTGAAAAATGACCTCTCTCTCTCTTCCCTCGTGCTGTTGCTTGCGCACCACCCATTTCAAAGCCCACACGATCCGCAATCAAACAAAACGAAGTCAAAAGTCAGAGCGGTTTCCTGCTCATCCGCTGTTTACAGCACTGAGCCAGTGGTGGAAATTCTTGTCTGTCTATGGCGAGTGCGAGTCTTACCACAGCACACCTAACGCGAACTGCGTAGCCCTGTGAGACGCCAGCATAACAACTTAAGCTCTTTTGGTTCTTTCGGTAAAGTCACGTATAAAGATAAAATAATAAATTAAATAATGGCATACTACGACGTTTCGATTGCAACACAAGCAATCGTCATCAGGTATAAAAGAAATAGCAACACAAATTCTAGATTTGAAGCTTTCGTGACTGCAAGGATTCATATTCTTAGGTTTTTTCGGTAAAGTCAAAAATCCGAAACGTCGTGATTTTTTATTTTGTTTAATTTTACTTTTATTAATTTAAATTTTTTACCTACGTGACTTTACCGAAAAAACCTAAGAATATAGCAACAAAAAATCTAACCAGAAAACTATAGACAGACATATAAGCAGACAGATATCACAAAGATAGTTTTTTGGTTAGATTTTTTGTTGCTATTTCTTTTATACCTGATGATGACTGCTTGTGTTGCAATCGAAACGTGGTAGTATGCTATTATTAAATTAATTATTTTATCTTTATACGTGACTTTACCGAAAGAACCAAAGAGTAATTCCTGCAGTCACGAAAGCTCCAAATTAAGAAACACCTGAAGCTGTTGCATTATACGACGCAACATTGTGACTCGAGAAAAAGGTGACAGCCACACCCTTGCTCCTTGCACCTTTCACCCGCGCTGACCTGCTCCAGTTTGTGTTGTGGTCACGACGGGTGAATTATCAGCCATCCCGGGTCAGAGCATTGGTGATTATTTCCCACTTGCTCTTGCTGAGTTTGCGCCCCTTGGTGAATTAATGCGATAAGCCAATATGCAGATGTATGCGTTTTGAACTTCTTTCGCACCGCACGTAGCCAACCGTGCCGATCTCCTTTTCCATCGATCTTTCACATTCTCAAGGCCAAAGTGAGTTGTCATCTGGCGAGGGGACGTTTTGCTAGGTCCAGGATCACCAATCCCACGGCCTTCCAACAGTGGAACCAGGGCCACGCACCCACCCTCTTGTTGAGCGACATGCGATGAACGCGCCCAGCTATCCGCGAAATATTTTTTTATCAGCGGCCAAAAAAATACCCTCCTGAATGTATTCTTAATGCAAGATGAAAAAAAATCTCTCGAAAATATATTCGAAATACAAATATAATGTAAAAAGAAGAAACGCAGTCAAATGTATGCGGTGTATGCACTGCATGTTTATCTGTCTGCATTGGTGTGTGGGGTAATTTTTTTGTACGTGTGCATGCTTGTGTACACGTGCATGTGGACGTTTGTGCATGCACAGTGTGCGCATACCTGTGTATGCGTTTTGAAATGTATAACAAACAAAATTCTAGTGCAGCAAAAGAAATGTATTTTATAAACATCTTATTCAAACCTGTTTGAAACGCATGCATTTGAAATGATGGCCACCTTTTGAATACTGTACTTGCAACAACAACTTTAAATTCCCAATGAAACACGCGCACAACACGAATGGACATTTAGGTTTTTTTTAACAGATGGCTCAGGAAGAGAGAGAGAGGCATTATCCATACTCTTTGCCTGGCCTCCAGTGGCATCGTAGCGTGGTTGGTGTGGGGTCCTTGTGCAAGGAACGACATGGGGGGGAGGATCCCCTCTCCAATTATTCTCCTTTTCTAAGCCATGATCATGGGCCCATTGGACCCATGCTATAGTTCCCTGGTGCAGTTGTAGTGAGTCATTTAGGAGGCAACAACGTTTATTCCACATTGACGTAACACCGTTACACACGGGACTAAACACACCTATCTCTCACTCTTGTTACACACGAGACCATAATACAGCTATTCTTCTCGCATACGGGATAACTAAAACCGGGTCGGAGCAGCCAACGTGCTGTCTGAACCACGATGTCGGAGACGAAGATTGTAGACGTAGCACTTGAGTTCCTCTTTACCTGCAGACAGCCCCGATACGTGACCAGAGCTCCCCTTTTATCCTTCCCGGCGCGGCCTGGCTCCACCCTCCGCCGCGCCTACTTCTGGAATATTCCCGACGGTTCCAGGCGACACCGCACCTGTTCCCTCTCTGGCTCCGCCCTTAACCACGACGCCTTTGGGAACTTTCCAGCTACACTCCCCGTGTCCCCTCGTTCACCGTTGGCCCACATTTCTGACCCGGTCCATCACATGCTTAGGGTGATTCGTCCTCACATGCCCCCCCCCCCTTACTGCCAGCCGCCCCTACCACACTCCCCCAGTGACCGACTCTGGCGATTACCTGCGGCGCGCGGAGGCTGTTATCCTCTACTCTGTCGGTAGGACTCATCTGCACTTGACAACGTTGACCAATTTCTCTTGTAGCCCCGCCCACCACCCCCACGTTCCATTCGCTGGTTACCACATTCAGATAAGCCCCTCCCCCCTTAACTTGTATTTAAGGGCTGGTCTTTTAGAATCTTTTCTCACTTGATGCAGTAATTTTAGCTGCGACGGTCCCACCTGATGACGAAGACTTGTGTTGCCTCCGAAACGTCGTGAATTATTATTTTGTTTTATTTCTATTATTACTTTTATTAATTTTTATTAATTTTTTTATTTTATTTTTTACCTACGTGACTTTACCGAAAAAACCTAAGAGTATGAATCCTTGCAGTCACGAAAGCTTCAAATCTAGAAGGACTCATATGGCTTCCTTCTGCGAGCACCCAGTACCCTGCCCCTAGTGGCCCACTGAATGGTACTGCACGGTGTGTTAGCCTCTGCGCCCATTTCTACGGCACTTGGCGCTAGACGCCGTAGTGATCAATTTAACATCACTACAAAGTTATAACTGCACCTTGCACAACTAGTAGCTACGCCACTCGTGGGTGCACTGCAGTTCTCATTTAAGTCAGCACAGCCAATGAGTGGTGTGATTTTCACCCGTTGCAGTATTCAATTGTGTAGCATCCATCTATTGAGCATCGTTTCGTTTGGCTACAGGAAGGAATAATGCGGGTGTTATTTCATTTTAGAGGTAACACTCAAACCTGTTGTACAAGTTGATCAGGAACATACCACTTCCCACTTTTCTTGATTAGTGCATCACATGCGTCTAGAACGTTCTAAATTTCACAGCAACTTACGAAATGTATTGCGTTGCGGTACATATTTTTTTAACAAGATAGATTACAATCATTCTCTGCTTTTACAATGTGACACAACTACTAATGAGAAATATACTGGTAAAAAAATCTGTGCCTTTTCTGATATGAAACATTCGTCAAACCGTTATTGTAATGCTATATTTAACACGTGAAAAAAACAAACATAACACCGCAGCTTTACATAATGCGATTATGTTTTGAAACTAAAAGGGTGACTTTCAATAATGTATTAATTTTAATAATGTCAGTTGTAAATTTCATTGTTGGTGATAATTCTGTGAATGTTGCGAAATATGGTTAACCCTGCAGACATTGAACCTATTAATGTCAAACTGACAGTGAAATGATGTATAATGTTTCTGCAGGGTTATCTCAAACGCATTATAATGCATATGTATTTGAATTTTAAATTAACCCATTTGGAGAAAATGACTCTTCCCCCACCCCGTCACTTTCTTTGCCAATGGGAAATACGCATTTTTAGTTTGTTAAATACAGCTACCGCTTTGAACATAACATTGTTTTCGTAACATTATTTAAAATGTCTTTCAATTCACAGCTGAAGGCAATCGCATGCATCAACACAATATTGTTTGCGTGCGCACACAATCCAATTTCAAAGGAGAGGAAGGCGAAAAAAAAGAGAAATCCCTAGGTGAAAAAATAGAAAGTCGTGGACATACATTACGCATGAGCAAGACATTGCTTAAAATTCCAGATAAGAAGCAAAGCGATTTACACGTTATCCTATGGGCACCTGCTCGCCCGGTGGGACTTGAACAAAAAATGGGCTTGCAGGGGTAGAACAGCCATTTGTTTTTTGCTGTTGGCAGATAAGAGGACACTAATTGATGTGTACCGCCTAGGTATTGGATACCGTTATGTGCTGCTGAGGCCAAAAGTTCCGTGACGACATGCTTTACAGCGCCCGCGGCCAAAGCGGTAATTAAGGCCAGCGTGTGGCTTCTTTTCAGCGTGGCAAGTGTAATGAGTCGGGAATTAATCTATTCCCTTAGTTATATATTAATTGCTTTGATTTTATAATTCGAGCGGATCTAGGTTTTTTTTTTTTACAGCCCGAATAACAACGACGCCAAAGTTTTGTAAAGTGATGCACTGCGTCGTTATTCCACTGACAATGAGGGATGTTTCTGCGTTTCTTATTATGGATCGTAACAGCACGCATATCAAAACGCGATCGAGTCGTCAACGACAGCCATGGTCAATCTACTGCTGGTTGAAGGTCTCCCCAATCCGTCGCCACATCTCATGATCCTGCGTTATAATTAATAAGTATAACCCGTATAAACAAAGTTTTTCACTATAAATCCTTTATATACGTGGCGGCTAGAGTCCTCTCGTCCTCTGGCTTGAGATGGCTGCCACCTATGGGTCAGATGATTGTCTGCCAGTATTAAGCAATTGGTAATTAAATATTAAATTTGTTTTCCCTAAACAGTGTAAAATTTTGGGAAAAAAATTTCACGAACATTAATTGTCTCGCACAACGAGTCTGTGAAAAATGTCAGCTCGATTGGATCACGGGAAGTGGGTTAAAAAACGACTGAAAGATTTGCACGGTCGTAAGCAAGCAAGCAAGCGAACTTACTATGAAGGATTTAATAAAGAGAAAGATTCCCCTCCCCCCCTTGTAGCCTAAACAGGCTGTTGGGGCAAGTGCTGTTAGTGAGTAGCACCTATGAACGCCGGTACGGCACACGAGGAGGTGAGTGGCCAGCACCACGCCCGGCTCTGCCTTTGTCTCCCGAGTGGCGATGTTTAAACACTGCACCAGACACTCATTTGAGTTATAATAATCTACTTAGCACCTGGACTCGAGCTGATTTAAACACCTCCATTTCCTGCATGGACGTCGCTCCGACAATTTCCATTCCTTGGTTCCCATGAATTCTGGACCATTGGCCAAGAATAATGGACATCATGTCCTCAGTATGTGTCCAACCCAAGCCGCCCACTTATATTTTCTTGACAGTTTGAATATGCCTTTAAATAAACGTGATATTCATAATACGCCTAGGTGTTAAACTAAACGTGATCTATGAGTGCGCATACGTTATGGTACGTAAAAATTTTCGCGTTGGTCAGACGTGTATGATAACCTTCACACGCGGCAACAATGTTAATGTTGCATCTCTCACTTCTCCACTTAGTCTCTGCCTGCCCCACCCCTCTTGCAAACCTTGTTACCGCAATGACAACAAAGTAAACAGCAGATTTTATTTATGAGACATTTCTGGCAGTGGCAGGTGGTCAGGGTCTCAAGAGGCTCGCCAGGGTCCTTAATGTATTGGTCATGATTATGATTGGCGTGTGGCACTCTGCAGATGATGCATACACGGGCAGCAATTAGAGACCTCAAAAGACCCAAAAAAAAAGAATCACATTACCGCTGGCACACAATGCACCCGCACGGTCAGCTGCTTGATCAATGGTCTCCAGAATTGGCACGTCTGTCAAATTACTTATTAGTGGCCTGACATTGGGACTTTAACGACTAGTTTTTTAGGTGGTAAGGTTGAGCGATTCTCTTGAGGTACGTAAAGCCACCTCTTACGATCCACTGTCACAGCAAGGCTCCATGCCACCTCCGGGGCAGAAAAATTCAATATTGTCTACGTCTATGAACGTAGATGCCCATGACTACTCTTGAGCCGGAGGGTAATGGGGTCAATCCCACCGGGCAGAAGTACAAATATGGGTGGCAGGCTGGTGTGCTTGAGAGACGCGCGTACATGAAACCAAAGCAAGCTCATTGTCCTGGGGGCTTTCAACAAAATGTAGGATGTGAAACACAACATGCTGGCATTTAGCTAGTGTATGGTCTCACATGTATTGTGTAAAGCTTACCAACTTAAAATATGTGCAATATATTTGACAACATTTTAGATTACAGCCCTTTTGTCAATCCACTGCTGGACGAAGGGCCTGGCTGTGCATTGTCGGTCGTGGGAGTTTGACCATGCCTCACCATGCTGGAGTGGATGGCAGGTGACCCAAGATCGGTTAAGATTTCACTCGATACAAATGTTGTCTGTGACCAGCCGGGGTCATATAGCAGTGCATTAAGCACTGCACCACTGCTCTCCCACAATATGTACACAGCAAGGAAATGTTTTTCAGCTCAGAGCAGATAATTATATTTACCTTTTTACTTGTCATTAATGATTTTGTCTCCTATTGTGCAATATATATTTCTACAAATAGACTTGCATGTTTCATATGCATCATTGGGATGATTTTATGGCAGTGAGAATTGCTGAGAAATGGAATGGTATTGCTGTGGAATTCAAACATGGAGTGCACACGACTATAATTTAATGAATGTAGCTATTTGATATTCTACTTAATCAGTTTCATACATTATCATATTGGTCATATACACTCGCATTGCTCAGTTTATAACGCAGTTTACTTGTAGAATGTTGTGTTAGCGTATGTATGTTGAACTTCTTTCACACCGTACGTAGCCAACCGCGCTAAGCGGAGGTGCGGGTGAAGGACGACAAACTAAACACATCAATCAGTTCTAAAGAAAATAGTTTTCAATCTACATTATTTAAAAGTGCGTAGGTCCAGTAGTTTTCTAATATCGGAAGGAAGAGCGTTCCAGATGGCCGCAGAAGCTCATCTGAAAACGCACGATGCAATGGCCGTCTATGTGCGAGGAGGATGACCGGAGTTTGCATGGTGGTTTAAGCTCCTTGACGAAATCAGCAAGTTATTGTGGTTCAATCAAGTTATTGTGATATAACACGTTTCCATCCTCGTTGGTATTTTTTGAAAAACATATCTTCCCCCCCACCTCCACCCACCCACATTTCAAATTGAACCGTGCTATTTTATTTTAGCGCGTATTAAATTACGTTTCAGACAAGGGCTCTCACTGCCGCCTTGCAGCATCCAGAACATTCTTGTGTCGCGGGGCTAGTGACACACTCACAAGCGTGGCATTGTGTCTTCCTGCAAAGGTATGGTGGCGGTGCAATGTGCAAGTGTATTGGGAAGTCTTTCCTCCAAGTACAGTATCAAGTGCACAGCACAAAAGCTTCCTTATGCACTGTGGGTTATAATCCAAGATTTTTTTTTTCTCTCAAAGGCACTTGACTTGCTCAACTTGCCCTGCCGTGCACCTGCCTGACTATTTACAAAACCTCATGGCCCCGCGCTGTATAATTAGAAATATAAGCTGCCTCTGAATCCTGGCTGAGAATATGTTTTTCACTTTATGCCAAAAATTAAGGACTTTGGCCTTGCGCATCCTTGTCAGGTTGACTTGATTTGGGAGGCGTTTGGACCGTGGTGTGCTAAGAAATGTCAGAAGATCTTGTATGCGGGGATACGAATACGTGGGAAATTGTGAACGTTGAAAGAGAAAAAACATAACTTTTGTTGAATGCTTGGGGTAAAATGATAAGGGAAAACATCTTTTCAAATGTACTACCTTGAAAAAGGCCCCCTTTTCAACTGCAATGATTACAACATCAAATAAATATACACGCAACCTTAACACGTTGTTCACTCTGAGGCTTCGCATGCACACACTATTCACATTACAAACTCCACACATTGATGTTACGGGATAGTTTATTTAATAACAAAAGTAAAACTTGTTCATTTGTGGATGCTTTATATTAAATTGGGTAAACATTTGTCCACTTCTATATAGATTTGCGGAGATAAATATTTTTTTTCGTGCCCTTGAAACATTTCCCCGTGTATTTTTTACAATTGATAAATCCATGGGTAATGGTACGTTTGTGGCATCGTGTTTCGATGGTATATTCATAATAGTAGTTTCAAGGTTGGCTTCAATCGATATCAACTTTTTAGTTTCGCTTTATAGAATACTGTACGTGGGTTTCACAACAAATGCCATTTCTTTTAGAGGGCTTTGTTTCGTCATATCTTGCGCGTAACTAAATTATCGTGGCAATAATTTTCGTATGCACTTCTCACACCTATCATAATGTAAGAATTATGCTTGCATTGTGCATTCCAGGATATCTGTAATGCAAAATAAATGTTGCTGTTAATAGCCTTGTTAGGCTCAGAACAAAAAGCCATTTTATATCCTTCATGTCATGAGCAGCTTTTCAGTTGGTTTAATTTTGCGATAAAAATATAAGCAATTCATTCGCTGAAAATCTGTGTGTTGCCCATGGAAACCAGTTTGGCCCTATTTTCAAGTGACCAACTTGATAACAACAACTATGGTACAATCCCAATTAAAAAGTAATGAATATCAAAACATTCTCAAACAATGTGTGTGATAGCTACACTGTTTGTATATGTTATATAATTTCTGCAATTCAAAGTTTCCGGTAAATTGTGGTTCACATTTTCAATGCCAAGATATAGCCAGTGAGGAGACCAATTATATAAGTGCTGCTCGGTTAATTCTCCATATAGCCAGCGTCGAGTAAGCATTCCATTTACTATCCTACACAAGGCTGCAATACAGCGATTGTGCAGCAGTACAATGTGACAGTGCCTTTACAAATTAGTATTTTTGTAAGAAGGCCGCAGTTGAAAAAAAATATACGAGGTTTCTTGTCTGTACCAGTTTAAAGCAGGGACACCGCAGTTAGCCGATCGGCAGGTCGTATACAGTGGAGTGAAGTGTGAGTTCTCTCACGTCTTCCAGGAGCTTGGAAGAGTAGGCCAAATGTCCTCTCATAGGGCCTCTCTAGAACTCCCACACATGCCGGCACTTCCGCACCTTTTACTGTCGCTCTTTTGATACACAGAGTAGCAATTACAATTCTAGATTTGAAGCTTTCGTGACTGCGAGTATTCATATTCTTAGGTTAACGGTAAAGTCACGTAGGTAAAAAAATTAAATTAATAAAAGTAAAATAAAATAAAAATCACGACGTTTCGGAGGCAACACAAGCTTCCGTCTTCAGGTAGAACCGTCACAGCACGATTGCTGTATCAAGTAAATGAGAGATTACAAGAGATACTACCCCGTATATATACTGGTTGAGGGGGGGGGGATGGGCCAGGAACGGCCCACTTTTTATTATTATGGTAAGGTGCGGCAATTACCAGTCAAGCTTTGGGAAAGCTGGAATCCATGCTCCTCTGATGGTCCTTTCCCTTCACGTGACCGCGCCTGCCCTGTAAACGACATCTTGCAACATGAACTCTCCCAGGGCCAGCAGTGAGCCATGAATTACCTCCAGGGCATGTCAGGTCGAGTGTCCGCTTCCCCAGAGCCGTTCGCGAGTCTCCAGAAACGGTTCGCAAGTCTGACCTTTCTTGATGTGGCTTCACATGCAGTTCACTGTCACCATCTTGGCGTGACTGCAGCGTGCCACATGTGAGATTGGTCGCACGAAAATGCCACTGGCATTGCTGCTGCCACTGTTTCATTCCTAGACCTACACACAGTAATTCGTGAAATGGGTAAATACCATTTATGGTAAATCTTGGGTTGTGCATGTGGGATTTGTCCCCTGGCCCCAATTAACTTGGATCCAGCGCAGTTTGTGTTTTCCGTTGTTATCCTTACCATATTTATTGTTAGCAATTTGCACATTTTTTTTTTACAGTGAATTTAAGTGCCTTACAAAAATGATGTAGTGTTTTGTGTGTGTGTGTGTAAATATGGAGAACGGTAGTGCAGTGGTTAGTGTACCGCGCCATGAACCCGCTGACCCGAGTTCAGTTCAAAATCAAGACAAACAACGGTGGCGAATATTTGAATCGGTCAACTGATCCTTAAATGAGTACCTGGGGTAGTGCGTAAATATCGGAGCTGGGGAGACAAAGTCGGTTGGGTGTGGTATTAGCCACCTCGTGTGCCGTGCCGGCCTTCATAGGTGCTCGCAAACGATAATTGCCTCAACAGTCTATTGAAAAGGCTATCCGGGAGTATTTGTCTTTTTGAATATATATAGTTTACATGCATATATAAACACATGAAGTAAAAAAATATATATTTACGTAGATTTTAAATGCAACTACATCATGAATAGAGAAGGCTTGGTTGGTAGGAGAGGAATCTTAAGAAAGAAAGAAACATAAACGTATCGCAATATGAAAATTTATTTGCACACGATACAATATATCATCGATAACCACCGCATGAGTTGGCAACAAACGCAAAGGTTCCGTCTCGATTTGTTCGAGACGATAACCGCCGAGAGATTCCAACAAGGAGTAAATCACCCCATTCACGCGTCCCCTGGGTTGGCTGAGTGTGAAATAGTCCGCGAGCTTAAGCACAAGCGATGAAATGCCCCTACCCGCTCACCGGCTAATAAAATATGCTGTTTGCTTTTAAACGCGTACGAAACAGATGCGACGCCCCTTGTCGAAGAGCCACGTGCGTTTGCGGCGGTGGTGGTGGTGGTAGGGGGGGCGGAAGATTTTCGGGCGGTAAAGAAACGAAGGCGAAAAGCCAGCTGTGGCGAAAGCCACAACACTCTCTTGTGCCGGAGGTGGCGTCTGCTGAGGGAAATGAGAACATCACTCAGAGGCAAACAGGAACGCTGTGACCTTCCAGGCCAGAAAATGAGCTGCAATGGGGTGTTCCCGAGGGGGCGACTGCGCCCAGCTCTCTCTCTCTCTCTCTACCCTTGCCCGTGCACTCGCCAAGGTTTCTGCTCCGGCCACTAATCCTGTTTGCGCGAGATTAATCTCGGGGGCTTGTCGCCCCACCCACTGGCTTGTGGGTTTGGGGGGAGTCAGATGTGGGGTGATGGTGGTGCAAGGCTGGGAGAGGAGTGGGGAGCGGTAGTGTAGTAGCGGTTAAGCGCTACGCTGCGCTACGAACCCGGCGACCCGAGTTCGAGTCTCGCCCAGGGCCAACACCGATGACGATTATTTGCACCGGTCCTGTGCCTCTCCTAGGCCGACTCAGCCTCAAATCAGTACCTGGTGCGGTATGTAAACATCGCCACTCGGGAGGCAAAGGCGACCGGGCGTTGTTTCTGGCCACCCACCCCCTCGTGTGCCATGCCGACCTCCATAGGTGCTGCTACTCGCCACTAACAGCTCTTGCCCCGACGAGTATGTTAAGGCTGTACAGGTGATATTTGTCTTTGCAAAGCTGGGGGGCGTGGGGGAACGGTGGTGGTCGTGGTGGGTGGATGTTTGGGCTCAGACATTCCTGTTGCTGCCCAATCACAAGCACCACCGACAGAGCCCTAACCCTCTTCACTTCGCCCTTGCCTCGGCGTGCTCGGCAAGCTGTCAACGATCTCGCCTGGTGTGCTGGTGGGTTGTGGGAGTCTGACGCCGGCATATTTGGAGTTTGCATGTTCCTCTGAGGTTTCTCCCTGCCACGTCTCGAAACACGCGTTCAGAATATTTGGCTGCGATACATTTCCACGTAATAAGCCACTTTGTTGAGCTATCATTTGTGGCCAGGTCGCTCCTGAAAACGAACTACTTTATATAGCTCAGTTGGCTTTAACTGGTGAAATGGAATAAAATTAAGTAGTTTAGTTTGCTCCGATTTGCCCCTTGCAGTGAGGAAAAGTGGCGTTCCCATGACATAGGTGAAGGATGCAAGAAGTGGTGTCTGACATGTACAGCGGGCCCATTGTTCAGTCCACCGCTGCACGGAGGACCTTTCTACATCGTGCGTGCCATGGGTTGTTGTTTGACCATACCTCACTGGACCACAAAAAACCAGTGGTGGGTTTGGTGGAGATGCAGCAGGGAATATATACATGGGAGCACAGATTGCACAGTGCGATAGATGTTTCTGCACTGCACTCTGTTGCCCACTACGTAGCCCCCCACAACCTATAAAAAATAATAACCTGTTCCTGCATTCCAGGAGATTTGACTAGAGGCGGTGTATCGTACAGAGGGGTAAGGGTGTAATGATTTAAAGTGGTGGTTCTTAACCTTTACTGCAGCCTTGCACCCCTTTGGTTCTCAATCTAAAAAAATGATAATGTAAATAAATACACAGGTTTGGTGGAGCAAAGTAGTTGCACTTCCGTGCCCGTGGTTAATTTGTGTTTAGATGATTTTACCTTCTGAAAAACTCTGGCCGTGTCCCGCACCCCCAGAAAGGGCATCTCGCACCCCTAGGTTAAGAAGAACCACTGATTTAAACCCTTCTGACTCTCCATCCCCCACAGCCCCTGTTATTAAATGGATCGTTGTGATTCAGGGTTGCGATTCAATTTAAGCATCGATTATCTTCATAATATTGCTTCGAATTGAGCCGCCTCTAGTAGCTAAGCTGCAGGAGGTTGTCACGACTGCTTTATAAACAACTTAAGTTGATTTAACAAAAAACAACAATTATGGATTGAGTTTGGCTTTGTCAATTATTACACTATGTAACACAATTTTTGTTCCTGGGTACTAAGTGTTATTTTTTTCATTGCTTATGTCTAAATAGGATAGAAAATGGCTATCATTCCCAACAAACGTTGCTTTTGTGACTAGGACTTTACGTGAAGGAATGACACATGCACACCACGTTTTCTCATTGAAAAAAGGTACATGTCAAAATGTCACTATCCTGGTAACAAAAGCAAAGTGTGTGGGAAATAATAGCAATTTTTTGTACTTTTGAGGCATGAGCAATTAGGAAATAACACTTACTACCCAGGAAAAAAAAAACATATTTTTTTATTTATGGTGAATGGAGGCTATATGCAGAATTATTAAAATAACTGCAACTTAATTATGCAAAAAGAATAGACTTTACCCATGGATATGACTTCTCAGCCCGAGCAATTAACGCTTTGATACTCGCATTGTCTATATGCTCGTTGCCTTGTGGCGTCATTTTCTGGTCAAACTCCGGTGAGACAAGGCCCCAAGAGGAGGAGGCGGTCTCTGGTGTAGGCCAATCAGTTTCAAAGACAGTTTATCAAAGTATATTTGCATGTTTGACCACATTCATGTGTGGTTAATGCATATATTATGCCTTGCAATAGGTATCTATTTGATTTTCTCCATCTGAGGACGGCTGCTTGCGTTGTGGCCGAAACGTCGTGAGAATTGTATTTTATTATGTTTTATTTTTGTTATTTAATTATTTCCATTCTACGTGACTTTACCAAAAGAACCAAGAAGATGAATCCCTGCAGTCACGAACGCTTTAAATAGAAATTTATCTATTTGATGTTTTAACATCTAAACACCTCCTGTATTGTTGCCAGGAAGGGTATAACAGCCTATTATTTTTTCGTTAGTTTGATACCGGCAAGAAGGGTCCAGTAGATATATAGCTGCAACTGAATCCACAACAATGTGGCGCTATTCTGTCCAACTTTGTGATCTCATGTTCACGTATATGTGGGCACAATGTAAATTTTCGATTTAAAGCTTTCGTGACTGCAGGGATTCATCTTCTTGGTTCTTTCGGTAAAATTACGTAAAAATAAAGCATAATAAAATAACATAATAAAATAATATAATTATTTTATTTTGTTTTATTTTTATTATTTTATAATTTCCATTCTACGTGACTTTACCGAAAGAACCAAGAATAAAAATGTAAATTTTGTTGGCATTTAGGTCTGGCTGTTGATCGCTAGAGTGATCATATCACCGACATTGTACAACTTGTGTCATCATGCTTGCTATAATTGCATTGGGCCAAGTATTAAATTTTGTAAGCCAGTGAATTCAGCCGAGGCACAGCAGGTTATTTAATAGGTGGGTGGAGCATGGTTAACTGTAGTCCATGCCAAATCATTAAACAGCCAAGAACAATTTAACTCAATTGAACATTTCTCCAACACCAAAAACTGCTGAATGTTTTGAATGGAAATGTTCAACTACGTATGCAAAGGCAGAGCAGCTCGATATCAAGTAGACTTGGGTGATTGAGTGTGCTAAGCGCAAATGCCAGGGTGCTGTGTTCCTCTTGATCTTTGGGTTGTCTGGGTTCAACGGATCTGTAAATAAAGGCAAAAGCATTTGCTAAATCGCACAGGTGGCATGTTTGAATGTGTTGAATTTTGCAGAGCTTTGCAAATCGAGTTTTGACTTGCAGAAGTTTAACTCAAGGACAATTAGCTGTGGCTTAGCAGAGAGAACAGAAATTCTGGGCAAAACATTTTCGAAATATTAACCCTATGTTGTTTCCATGATATATTCATCTTCTTGAGCAAACGATACAGAATAAAATGGATAATAGTTGACCGGATATATACACTATATATAACAATAATAAGCACGATTAATAAGCATGATTTCCGAAGGTGAAAATGTGTGTGAGGTTATATTATATGGTGCTAAAAAGAGGAAATTTATTCCAAAGATCAAAAGATTTGTGCCCCTATTTGCTGAACGCCCCCCAGTCTGCGCTCTGTGGGTAATAACTCATGGCAGGCACAACATATTCCTCACATTGATTTCAGTGCACTGCCTCTCCCGGCCCTTGGTAAACACTTAAATCAATCGGGCTGGAATGTGTTAAGAAAATTGCCTGTTTAGAAATGAGAACTTGGATAAAATTGTCGGAGTGAATTTCCACTTCATTTGAGCACTAAAAATGAGTCGATCGGCAGCTTGTGAGGTCAAGTGGCGATTACCCCTCACCTCTTCCAAGACATTTGGCCAATGTGGAAGAGTAGGCCAATTACCCTCGGGTAGGGTTGTCTAGACCTCCCTCCAGTGGAGGTCTTTTAATATACAGTGGCATGAGAAAGGAATGCCAGGGTTCTGTACCTTTATCTCTTCTAACACTCTAAGATATCTGACTTGAAATGCAGAGTATGTGATGCTTGCAACCTAAAAGCCACAAAAGAAAGAATAATTTCATCACCAAACATGCACGCTACATGTAGCTTACAATCAGATTAATAAACTGTGGAGCCTTAAAATATTTTTGAATGCGTAACCCTTAGCCCGAGGCTACTTTTTGGGGGGCCTTTCTACTCGTATGATAAAAAAATTTAAAGTTGAAAATCTGTAACAATGAAGTTCCTTTAAGGAACAAGATACATATGGGTGCCCATAACTCTGTAACATAGATACTGTGATAAGTATCATCACAGGGCAGTGTAAGGTGAAAGTTAAACAACCTGTCTGGCATGATACTTAAGCCAGAGTCGTACTTCTTGGCTTTAGCATGGTCAGCAGCTTTGCAATGCAACTTTTTATTTTCAGCCAAAAGTCTCCATAATTACGTGAGGTCGACTGCCCGGATTTGTTTTTGTATGTGCTTTGTACTCTGTGCCTCTTTTCCAGTCACATCCACTGCCCTCGTTTCATTGTACCACCACATACTTCCATCTCGGTCTCCATCGACTGATTTTGCGCTGTGCTGCGGGCTTCTCCAAAGCCCTTCTAATTGCATCTTCCGTGCCTCTTCTTTTTATGTTAACGCAATCGTAGCCAAAAAACAGCACGCAACCAGTCACACCCACCACCAGCCCCTTACCCTCACTCCCAACCCACTGCTGTGCCTGTGTCACAGTGGTCACCACATCTCACGCGAGTGGAGCCATGTTCATTTGTTCGTCCGTCCGTGGCAAAGTTTGACGCCACAGTGGCGGTCAGCACCGGGCAAGTTTTCGCAAGAATTTTCATGGAAGTTCAGACCTTGAAAATGAACCATTGTGTCATCGAGTGTGCCCCAGTTCTGTTCTTGTATCTGGGACTTTATAAACAATGGGCATTGGAGAGCTATACAACACAACACATGAGCAACGGGCATGCGTCAACATTTCCCCATGCCATCTAACTTTAAATGCAACTCTGCGTTTTCTTTTTACATTTTTATACGTCTAGAAAACAACAAGAATAATTTCATATTTTCAGAAATGTGTCAATCCACTCCTGGACGAAGACATTCTCATGCCTAGTTGGTCATGGGGGGCTGTTTGACCATAATTCACCAGGCTTGCCAGTGTGGGTTTGGTAAACACAGGAGGAGCCCAGTACTGATTCAGAGATCACCGTGCCAGGACTAGGAATCGAACTCCAGCCGCAAGGGTTAATAGGGCGATGCACATACCGCCATGCCACCACTTTCCCTTACATTTTTTATATGCATACAAAATGTATGTTGTTTTTCTCCCACCTTTGACATTTTCGGGCGTTCACAGTGAACTAATAAGAACCCTAAACCCACAGCATAGAGGTTGCGGCTCATACAGCTGAGCTCCTGGAAGACGATATAAAACTTACCTCACCGTAATTTAATTGCGTTCCAGTGTCCAGGGGATAGCAGGTAGAAAAGGTCAACATCAGCTTTATGAAAAGTGCGCCTTTCATTCAATTATATATGAGTAGGTCAAGGCAAGCAATCATAGTTCATAAAAATTAAATATTTGATGCCTCACACTCGGTGATGGAGCCTTAGGGGAGGCCTGGGGGACACGTGCCCCTGTCTGGCCGTGGCGAGATGTTAACTCCCTCGCCTGGGGTTCAGGTCTCGGTTTCGATCCCAACGCTGACGCCTGTATATTTGGAGTTTTTTTTTTCTTTCTCCGGATCCCTCCGATTTTTCCCCTGGAAATTTTCCACGTGATAAGCCACTTCATTGGGCTATCATTTGTGGTCAGGTTGCTTCTGCAAAAAAGCTTTTTAGCTCAGTGGGCCTTACCTGATAAAATAAACAATAGTTTCGTTTCGTGGTCGTGCTTCTTTTCAACTGGCCTCCCTCGCATCGCCCATCACGTGTCTCTCGGTAAGCGAAGCGCCACACATTCCCAGGTCCAATTGGCGGTGCATTGCAAAATGATCTTGTGCGCACCGCCTGTGCCAAAATGTAATCATTTATGGATTTGCTACGACCAACAGGACATGAGAAGTGCCATATCTAACCCTAATGTTCTTCTCAATGTACACATTAATGTGCTATTTTATTTGGCTGCAGACTGAGTACGCTGGACTAAGAAAAATGGTTAAACATCCCGAGAAAGTTAATCATCACAAACCCCCTTGGACAAGGAATCATGCATTTGTTGTGTGTGTGTGTGGACAGCACCGCCGCAGTTTATCACCGCCTGGTTGTTTTTCAGCATTCCTCTTGGCCATCACACACACACACACACGCGTGCGAGCGCACATGCACGGAACGAAATGTCTCAAAAATTAAATATTGACCAAACGTGGTAAAGTGCCGTCAATTGGTGCGCAGTAGATTGAAGAGCCCAGACTAATGATTGCTCTTTTGAGGGTCACCTTGCATGGGACAGTTTGCTTGCTCATGGTCTCCGTGATGGGGAAGGCCACAAGCGAGGAATCTTAATTAAATGTTTACCGTGTACCTCTGCCCAGCATGCTTGCTTAGCCCTGCTGCTTTAATTTTAATGTAAAAAAGAGAAGGGAATTGACTTTCACCAGATAAAGGGTACTGAATTTAATTAACTTCACCTTCCCAGTTCACATAACCAATCTGCCTGTACAGCATACCGGATTATAATCAAGATATCACACTTAGGTGCCATTATTTTTTTGCGAATTTGACACAATTCGACTCGCCCTGTCAGCAGCCTCACGTAACTTTGAATGCACGATATGACTAGAGTCCACGCTGTGTGATGCACTGGAAATAAATCCTAATAATAATAATGCGAAACAAAGACTAAAATTACCATTCATCATTGAAAAGTAGCCAAGAAAGTTATCCAATTATCATTTCGCACCTCCCATTAGCACGGTTGACTACATGCCGTGCAAAAGAAGTTCAACATACATAGTTTGTTTTCCTTCCCCAGCACCTCTAATTATCAGAGTTGGCTACGTACGGTGCGAAAGAAGTTCTACATATGGTACAAATGTAAGTTGACCACAATGACACTGCCTGCCATTTCGAGTGTGAGAAAATTCCTCCGCTCCAATTTGCTGTAAATGTGTTAAAGCAATGTGCGTATGTTTAGCATTCAGAGATAATTATCATCATTCTCATCAGCCTTGATCAATCCACTGCTGGATGACAGTTGTCGCCATCTTTTACGAGCTGATGTCATCACTCTGTCTCCATTTTGGACGTCACCCTTGGGCGCGTTCCTGCCTTTGCCTGCGACTATGTGATTAGTCCTTACCATCGGCCTTCTTGGTTCTTTCGGTAAAGTCACGTAGAATGGAAATAATAAAAATAAAACATAATAAAATAATTATAATATTTTTATATTATTTTATTATGTTTTATTTTTACAATTTTTATTCTTTTATTATTTCCATTCTACGTGACTTTACCGAAAGAACCAAGAAGATGAATCCCTGCAGTCACGAAAGCTTTAAATCGAAATGCTTTCATTTTTTATAGTTTACGCAGTGTTTTCTTTTCCTCTGGAGAATGTTTCAGAAAATGTAGATTTACTACATAAAAGGATCAAACTTGTCTCCGTGATGTAAGCTGTTTATTCGACACAAATTAAATATGGATAAAAAAAAAGATGAATTGGTAAATTCATTCCAATGCTGCTCCGTGATAAAGTAAAAATCATCAACAAATTACAGCGATTCTCAATCCACCAACGGTTGGATGAAGGCCTTTCCATGCGATGTATGTCACGTGTTTTGTTTGTTTGTTTTTACCCTACTTCACGCTGGTCAGTACGAGTTGGTGGATGGCAAAGATATCGCTTGCCACTGATGTTCGCCGTGAATGGAACTCGTGTCAACGGGCGTTCGTAGCGCAGCATGCTCACAACTTTACCGCTGCTCCGCGCTTATCATGTTATGTTAAGTTACATATTTTAGCTCATTTGAGCTCACTTTAGTTTATCGTAAAAAACACTAAAATGGAACAAACCGTGGAATGCAGAGTTATTTCAAACAGCACGCTGCAGTTCACGGCCCCTTTTGCATCAAATTTAAATCAAATTTAATTGCTCGCTTGCACGCGTGTTCAAGTGCACGCACGCATGTGTTCTCCGAGGCATGCACGCATGTGTTCTCCGAGGCATGCACACACGCACACAATACATTGGACGTGGCCAGGATGGGTGACGTGAAGTGCCGCGTGATACACCACTGCGCACAGCGGCACGCTGATCGTTACTAAAGAGGTTCAACAACCCCTGTCCTGCTCAATGACGTTCAGTGAAATTCATATTGCAAATGTGTAGCAAATTAAGAAACGTGATGTAAAGCCCTCTGTCGATGTTACTGCTGGTTGAACGCTTGCCCCATGCAGTGTCAGCCAGTAATGGGAGCTGTATGACTATACTTCACCTATACTGGTCACTGTTGGTTGGTGATATTAGGGGATGCCGGGTAGGGTGACAGCACATGGTTCAGATATCATCCGGCATTGATGTTAGCTATGGCTGGGATACAAGCCTGGGTCACGGGGTTCATAGCAGAGTATGTTAGCCACTGCACCACTGCTCAACTCCAAACTTGGAAAATGTGTCACAAAATTAATTTATAAACTATTCATGCAGAGTATCCATCTGAATAGTGCCTTTGTTAATGCTTACAAATAACAGAGAGTGTCTCTGTTAAAACTATCAATGTACTCATTGCATGTGCTTGTGCGATAACACACAAAGCAAGATGTGTTTCTTATCCCATGGAAAGTCAACATTTAGGATCCTGCTTTATACAATTAACAGTAGTGGACATTTATATACATTGTGGTAGATTAATTAATATCTAACCAACCACCAATGCAGTTTTAATTGCATTATTTAGTTGGTTTTGAATAATGTCACACTTTGATGGACACGGCTTCTGAAAAGTAATAAAAGATAAATGATTACCCATGTAAGCTCAGTGTGCACAATTTCCCAATGTTCCCACAATGTACTTTTCGAGAACCACAAAGAGTTTGATGGCAGATAGTTCTCTGGCATTATACTCACACCACTTGATTTGACTCTTACACTGTCGGCATTACTTAAAAAATTGTGCAATGTTTCAGTTGAATGGAAAAGTAAAAAAAAACCTAAAACTCATAATGGCACAGAATGTAAAAAAACATCTGAAAAGTAGACAAAGAAGGATAAAGAAATAAATGACACCGAGAGACAGCAGGAGAGAAATATGTTGTTAGGAGAGAAAAAAAATGCTTAATAGGGAACATTAGATTGACGGTGAAGGAAAGTAGGCTTGGGCAGGACACATTGCTCAGAGGGATGATGGCCTAGAGACGAGGCCTGTTGGTAAATGGCAGCCAAAAGGGACACGTCCAACGGAACGACCACCACGGAGACGCGGCACTGAGATTAGCTCATGTGTAGGCGTGAGACATGAGCGTGAAATCGCCAGAACCTTTGTGTGGCGATGAACCGTGGAGGGCTTCGTCCGGCAGTGGACTGATCGTGATTGTTCATGACGATGACAATGACGGTGGTATGAAAGGCATCCAGCTGCTGCCAAATAACTATTTTAGCACAGCTGTGCACTCACAAATATGAATAGAACTCGCTGTTTCTTGCACATGTAGGAAAACAATTATTCCAATTTTTGGTTGAGGCTGTTTTGGAAAGTGCTCTTCCTTAAGTGCTATTATGGCTTAAACAGCAATGTGACATGAGAGGGGCAGTGGGACCAACACCGCTCCACACCGACTCAGTCTCTCATCAGCACTGCTACTCATAGGCTGCGCCATGTACTCATTTCATGTCCAAATCACCAAACAAAAGACTAATTTCAGGCACAGATCAGGCTGATCTGTGCCTGAAGGCCACGACTGGGAATTGAACATTGGGGCAAAGCTGTCGCGTGTGTGTTCATGGACTCAGAGCCGGCCCAGCCACTAAGCGACCCTTGCAATTGCAAAGGGCCCCGTGGCCAGCAGAGGGCCCCCTAGAGTCACTGCTAGCTAGTGGGTGAAAAAAATCATACATCAAAGGGGCCTCCAACCAAATTTTGCTTGGGGCCCCCAAAGGTCTAGGGCCGGTTCTGCATGGACTACACACCCACATAAAAAGAAATGACGCGATTTTGTTTCTGCTGGACATTGGATATAAAATGATTTAGAAATTAAACTACGTAATGGTCGGGTGGAGGTCGGTGTCTCGGTGATTGTGGTGCTACACTGTGAGCCCGCCAGCCGAGTTCAATTCGCGGTTCGCAGCTAACTTCAGTGGCGAGTAACATCCGAGCTGGTTCTGCTTTCCCTACGATTCACCAAGCCGAAACTGACCAGCGTGATAAAGTATGGTAGGAAAAAAGAAACCATGACTCGCATAGCACGGAGGGGTCCCCTATCCATTAGTGTATTAGGGTTGGATTGGAGCATTTTTGCTCGGCAACCTCAAGCATTCACGAGTCCTGCAAATGTAGTTATTTCTGAGTTCAATATAATTAATTCTAAATTTGAAGCTTTTGTGACTGCAAGGATTCATATTCTGGTATATATATACAAGGACTGTTTTCTTGGAATATCTCTTACTTGATACAGCTATCGTGCTGTGACGGTTCCACCTGAAGACGGAAGCTTGTGTTGCCTCCGAAACGTCGTGATTTTAATTTTATTTTTATTTTACTTTTATTAATAATTTTTTTTTACCTACGTGACTTTACCGAAAAAACCTAAAAATATTTCAATATAATTAGTTTTTAAAAAGAGCTTTAGTCTGAATTTTATAATTTGGACATGTTTCTTAGCTCGATGGTTCTCGTAGTTGAGCAATGCCCTCCCGAGAACGGCGCCTTTTGCTTGTGTTCATCTGGCGCGTTTGTTTCTAAAAATCACTTTGTCCTTGAGCCGGGTGTTTGAGTAGGGTGCCAAAGGAAGATGATCTTAACAGCTGGCTGGTCTCTCAGAGCCCTAATAAATCACTCTAATGCAAGTGGATCAAGTATTTATTAATGTTAGACGGCGGGGGGACGGGACACACACAACAGCAACTCGGTCAAGATTCCCAGAAATGATTCCACATTCTCAGCTGATTTTGAGCCGTGTGATGCGAGTGCCTACATTGCCAAGGACATTTACTTGTCAGGTTGCAACAAATGCATCTGACAGTTCAGGCTTAGAGGTATTGTGTTCACCTCAGGAGTCCAATGTTCACCAAATTCGTAATCCAATCACTGGCCAGCCAAGACCATATTTTTAGAGGAGAAGCAGCGCTTCTGAGGGCAAGCGAGTATACGGCACTCTGTGTACGTACAAGGCGCTGCCTTCCCCCTGCGCGAGATGAATATCAAACGCTCAACGCATTTACAAAACTTGCAAAGAACATGAAACACCGCTCGGCAAACAGAAAATAGCTATGCGGGAAAATGTTCAATTTCCGTAATTACGAAGCAAAAAAAAGTGTGTTTGAAATTAACTACCATATGTGTGATGCAAATATTTGTGCATGTATGCATGGTTATATTTTCACAGACTTAATATTGTGTCACAAGAACGGCTTGAACTATGACGACGTGGGGAGTACTATTGCGGGATCGTATTATTCGCTTCTGTTAATCGTCGAGTTGTCTACGGATACCAGGATGAGTGCTACCACTTCCAGGTGAATACGGTTCAATCTTGACTTGAAGCTTTCGTGACTGCAGGAATCCATACTCTTTGGTTCTTTCGGTAAAGTCACGTAGGTAGAAAAATAAAATAAATCACGACGTTTCGGGGCGCAACACAAGCTTCCGTCATCACTAGCCCTGGCCACTTATTTTACGACCCTTGTGCTACACCCATTTCAAACCTTTTAAAACAGTCTGCCTCAGCAGCAGACCATGCTTTCCCACCTGATGATGGACGCTTGTGTTGTGCCCAAAACGTCGTGATTTCTTTTTTTTTCTACCTACGTGACTTTACAGAAAGAACCAAAGAGTATGAATACGATAATTGTTGTTTTACCCTTCTATCTGGCAACAAAACTGACACCTTTTTTTTTTACAAGGAGTCATGTTTGCATAGACCACAATACCTGCAGTCATAAGGCAAACAAAAAAACACAACGGGTATTGTGGTCTATGCAAACATGACTCCATGTAAAAAAAAGTGTCAGTTTTGTTGCCAGATAGAAGGCTAAAAAACAATGATCATATTTTTTACTGGCAAATGAGGTTCCAATGGAGTATGAATACGGTTCGTCAACCAAATAGAGCACGTGTGGTGTGGTAAAGCTGTGAGGATGCTCACCTACTCCAAGATGTCTGGCCTGCGTGGAAGAGTAGACCAAATACACTCCAGATGTCGTGTTCTTCATTGCAAGGCCCGCAGGCCTCTGGCGATCCCTGGTGCTCTTTCATGCGGAACCCTGACGTGCGGCCATCAAACTGATGGTGTCTTAATGTCGAAAGTGCCTCCCCACCCCCTCTGAAAATTAGTGCAGTAAGCTTCTCTCGAGATGTCTCTCTCTATAGCTCCCTCTCGTACAGGCCTCATCCACCAGCGGTAGCATGAGCAAGAAGGCTTGCAACTTTACTTTGTTCTATTGGTTCGCCCTCTTATCTGTAGCAAGCCAAGGGTGAATTTGGCACCGAAAAAAATCACTTATTGGTGACTCTTTATCCGTGTGTGAGCACAGATAATAGGGAGAATTTGCCAGCATTACCTGGTGAGGTATCTTATCTATGTTGAAGTGGGGATGTAAGAAAGGATTGATTCAGGAGGTGTGGACAAAAGAAAGAATGAACAATAAGAAGATCGGATAAGGGGAGTTTGACTCTAAATAAAAATGCAGTTGAATTGAAAAATAAACTTTCGATGAAATATATTTCGCCTCTGTCACAGCTTTTCTCGTGACTAAATTAGTTGTTTAATTACGTAACAAAAGTTTCACTGAATGTCTGTTATTGTTGCACAATGAGCATTGCGTCATCTGCAGAAATAAACTAATATAAACCCAATAGTTATATAATGGTAAAAATGTTCGACCATTTAGTAATCCACTGCTGGATAAAGGCCTATCACAGCTGTCAGCCATCGCCGGGAATTGAACTCAGGTCACCAGGTTCATAGCGCAGTTCAGAAACCACGGCACCCTTGTCCTAATACATTGATTATATGTAACATCATTAATAGGTAATTTAGTCAGATGTCTGCCTTATTGACAGGCGGGATCCTCTGCCAATCAATACGAAAATGTCAAATATAGTGAAATATTATTTCATAAGTAAGCAATGTAGTTACTGTGATATAATTCTGCAATTTACTCCAACGTAAATTGTCATGGACAGACCGAATCAGCCTTAACTCTCAGCTAATGAATGGTGGTTTTGGCCAAATTGATTTTTACTACCGGAATAAATTGGGTGACCAAAGGCCATGCCTTTGAAATGGCAATGTTGATTAACAATAACAAGAAAAGAATGCATACATTGCATTCGTTATGTATGTTGGCTGATCGCTGAGCGTGGCAAGGTCATCTGTTGCACATACCTTCGAATGATCCACTGTGATAGAAACTGCATGTGCAGATAGTAATACGAGACACTGTGGGTTTATGGTTGATCTACTGCCAGCGTTACATCCATCGGTAAGGACTCACGGGACTTTTACTGCTGGGCCCTTATTTCGACATTGTTAAAATTTCCCATATATCCAAATAGAGTGTCATATTGCTTAACCGACCTGATCTAGTCTCCATCTCATCCAGAAAAAAAATGTAACTTTAACTCAGCCTTTTAAGACTATCACTCGCCAAATCACGGTCTGCCCTTTATCTTCGATGCATTTTCAGCATTGCTTGCGCATTGAGCAACCACCCATGTCTTGAGACTCACACGCCAAATGCACAAGGCTCGAGTAAAAGCTTTTCTTTGTGGGGATTAACTGCATGAGTTGAAAAAGTTAATGTTATTGTTGTCAATCTGTTTCATTATTCTACTCTCGTATTCCAGTGCAATCCAAATCTCATTATTTATGAGCATAGAGTCGCTTCAGCTCATTTAGTGAGTCATAGCTTAATTGTAGTTTGTAAATATGCTGGCTTATTTAAGCAGCGCCGATAGAGACAGCTCCTACAATAGTCATGCATTCATCTCCGAGGACAAAGCGTTGGCATGTTCGTGGCCCACGATCATTTCATACAATTACATTTAACATTCGTTAGAGAAAGCAGAAACGTCAAGCTTCGAATGCATTTAATTGTTCCGTATTAATTGTGAACACACTGCATGTGTGCCGTAATTTATGTGTGTGCTGGTAAGTTGAATGTGTTTCTTGAATGTGCGGTTTGTTTATGGTCGTAACAAACCACTTATTGTTTCAGCTAAATACAACTAAACCAATCATAGCATATATTGCATGCACTGGGCGTTGCATGCACACCAGAGCAACATCAGTCATTTAGTTGTTTTTTCATAAACTAGGAATGTAACTTTTAAAATACGCGTATGTGCACACCTTTGTGTGTGTGTGTTTATGGCTGACTTAAATGCTTGTATATTGTTCGCCCAACGTGCAGCTGTTTGAACCCACTGCATTGCGTACGCACATCGGCAATAAATACCGTTCCCCCACCCAACACACAAAGACAAAGATCCCCCATATAGGTCTTAACAGACTGTAGGGGCAAGTGCTGTTAGCGAGCACCTATAAAGGCCGGCACGGCACACGAGGGGATGGGTGGCCAACGCCACCCCCGGCCGCCTTTGTCTCCCTAGTGGCGATGTTTACACATCGCACCAGGTACTCTTTTGAGGCTGGGTCGACCTAGGAGAGGCCCATGGCCGTTTCAAATAATCGTGACTGATGTTGGCCGTGAGCGGGAATTGAACCCAGGTCGCCAGGTTTGTAGCGCAGCGCGCTAATCACTACACTACCGCTCCCCAACACACACACACACACACGCGCACACGTACAGCTTTCATTCGTTTTGAAATACCTTTGACGGGTGTTCACCTTGAAAACGTGCACAAACTATGTTAGCCCTTATGTAACGTAGTTCAAGGAAATGAAACACTGGGAACACTGTGTGAGTCACACAATAACATATAATGCACTCTAAAAATGGGCTTAAGCACGACTCAATATATATAAAGGAATCATTCACCTTTTTGTGTTACTATAATTGCTCTTAATGCTATGATTATATCCAGTGCTAATTAATGTTACTACTAAATGTATTATTGCACGAATTAAAATTTAGAAAAAAAATCCATTATAGCTATGTGTTTATTTTTAAAGTCATTAGCCACATTATATTGTGTCTATGACCAAATCACCGTGCATTCGCCAGAACCCGTCTAAGCGTTGAAGCTTAAGCTACGTTGATCCTGATTCGTGCTTGGGTGGGTAGCCACCAGTGCATATCAGGTGTTGTAGGCCTGAGGCTTTTGACTGGACGGTGGTCAAGAGATGAAAGTACAGCAATGGGCTCAGTTCACATACAGATTGATTTTATTTGATCCGTCTGTACATTAAAAATGTTCATTGTGAAGTCTTGCATGTTATCCCCCTCATATGCATGGATTTTCTCTAGGTGTGCCCCAGTTTCCTCTGACATGCTATAAAGGTACATTATTGGCACAGGTATTGGTCAAACATTCCAATGTAAAACCCTCGAAAGGATATATTCTTGAGACTTAAGGCTCATATATTCACGTGTAAATTGGTGATATTATGACAATTCCATTAGCTTTAACAACAAAATACATGTAGGCATGGTTAAAATATGGGTATAAATGTAGAAATATATACTGCGTTCGCAGTGGTGCTTAAACACAAACACTTAAAATGTTTTTGTGCAATGGTCCTTATTCATAGCAGACCTCTCTGCAATGAAGAATTACCATTTCCTGAAATCTCACCTATTAGACATTTTTGTTCCTTTTAGGGCAGTGTTATTGATGAATGTGTTCAGTTTTTTATTTACACAAAATACAGATAAGCACTGCGAGTCATGATGCATGCCAGAATCCTATTTGCTGAGTCACTGTGCTTTTACAAATTTCATTCGGTACCAGGTTTCAGAATGTATTTCCACTACCTGCCAAATATACTTTTACGGGAGGTAAGTATATAGACATTTTCTTTGCTTCCAAACAAATGAAATTCCTATTCTGCTGGCAGCTTTTTGCTGCCACAGTTCAGCTATATGTATAATAATAATATGCCCAATAATTTTGTGAAAATGCCCAAAGCTGTTATGGTTGTATAAATGTAAATTATACTCAAAGTATCAACTGTTATTTAGTAAAAAAATGGGTTTGGGTAATCATGGAAGAATACGTTGAGATTTACACATTGAATGGGCTGCAACCATCAAATTACTTTCGTAAGAGCTGATATTACACCTCGCAGAGGCAAAGGCTTGAATGGTAAATGGTTATACATCGCCGGTCTTATTGTGAAAGGCTTTTAAAGGAATAGAAGGAATTGCTGGCCATGGTGGCGCAGTGGTGAGCTGGCATGCGGCGATACAAATCCGGTGACCTTAGTTTTAATTGTTAATCACATCCCACATCAGTGGCAGAGGATCTCTGAGCCAGTCGCACCTCCGATTAGCGCAGTTGGCTACGTACGGTGCGAAAGAAGTTCAATGTGCATACGCACAGTACTGGGCCCCCAACAGCGCGTTCAGCAGTCCGCACTGAGCAGTGCGACGAAGTATGTCTAACAAATATTCTTAGTTTTTTTCGGTAAAGTCACGTAGGTAAAAAAAAATTACAATAAAAATTCATAAAAGTCAAATAAAAAAAATAAAAACCTAAGAATATGAATACTTGCAGTCACGAAAGCTTCAAATCTAGAATGTCAAACAAACCCCGTGGCCAGCACAACACGTGGAGAGACCTGCATCTAGCAATCGATTGACAAAGAAATACGATTTAGCATATGTAGGGTATGATTAAGCACGCGAGGACATCATAGCTAAGCCTCTGTCATAACATACATTTCGTCGAATTTATGTTGGAATAATATGAAACGCATTGACATTGTGCGACGTTATCCAAATTAAATATAAATGCGTGTTTTAAATACGACATTGTAATTACATTGCCAATATCAATGTTATCACTAACGATGATGATTCATAAGGAAGCAGCAGGCTTTGCTGTTGCACGAACATGGCCAAGCGAGAGTACGTTAACTGCTTATTGCAGACGTTCACGGTTCAAGCACCCATGGCTGCCCTGGTTAATACTGTGGGTTTATTAACCATAAAAATACACGCCATCTGTGCACGGACATTAAAGGTCCTTTGACGTTATTCGAAAAACAATAGGTGATGTTTTGCTGGCGTCATGACCCAAATTTTCTAAATGTGATTTACTCAATTTGCTACGTATATATTTAGCAACATTGGGCTCTACTGTGAAACGTTGTAGGACCCTCCTGAAACTAAAAGTCTTGGGACTCGGTGTATCTTTCTGGCGGTAAGAAAATGTTTTCAATCAGTTATCGTTATGATTTCTTTGCCCAGAGTATGTCTGTGCTGGAGGATTTAAGAGAGCCTACAATTGTGTGTGTGTTATATATTTTTACACACCTTCACCGATGTGTGTTAATACCTCCAGGCACTTTTAAATGTGGCCGTGCATAGCAGAGCCATTTATTAGCTAAACCTTTCTCCCGTTTCACATGTGAGTGAGAAAAAAAGTGGTTTTGTAGCTATCTCCCGTGATAAAAGCAGACCACCATATGCCTGGACTCGATGCAATGTAAATCTTGCTCGGGCAGATTTATTCAGTGGTGAATTATACTACTTCCAGCTTTCTTCTGTCTCCACTGTGCTGTAATTTTACAATTGCCCAATAAGTCAGATATTGTAAAGGCAAGACCGTAAGTCGAGACTGGCGTGGTCAAGATACGCGCAAAAGTTTATCGTAATTCACATTCATTCCAACACGACATAGTGAATCTTTTAGGATTTGGTTCTGTGTAGCTTCTAACAATGTTAATGGTGGGCAGTTGGCTTTAAACAAAATGTCACCTAGTTATTACAATATAATGTAAATAGGAAACATATTTCTAAATATTTAAAGCCGTGTAACATCCATAAATTGTGTTAGTATATTATCTGTGGAATTTTTCACGACATTTATTGCTTTGCCACATCTTGCACATGTATGCTATATGACCTCCGCACTGCAAGTCCACAACTTCATAGGGATTTTAAAGTATGAATAACATCTTGTTTTACAGTTGCCAGAAGATAACACAAATGTGCCCCCGAAAACTAAAGAGTTACAATTTTCTGAATTTTATTATTATTACCAACCATCATAATTTTTTTTATTTACGTTTAACAAAGTTAGCAAGGAAGCACGCACAAACAAGCAAAGGTCAAAGGAGATTTTAGCCCATTTTCCATTGCGGTTCTGAACCGTAATGGCCTCCTTGGGGCAAAATGTATTTCGTGGAGCAGTAGCAAAGAATCCATCAGACCCTAAACAATTGGCCCGCACACCCGGGGGCTGCTCTATCACTCCTATTTCACACCGCAGTGCCGCTGGCTGCTGTGCAGTTTATATCGGGCCAGGCCCTCCCACCCCCCCCCCCTTTTTTTTGCTTCTTATTTCGTGAGGTTTTTTTGCACTTGGCTTCCCACCACCCAAAAATAAAAATAATAAACGGAACTGAAGAAAAAAGGAAAGAGAGAGCCCAGGGGGGCTGATGGGTGCAGAATCTTAATGCAGCCGCGGGAGAAGCCGATGCTGTTATAGGTCACCTTTTGGCGCCGCGTGTCAAAGGGGGCCTAATTAATTTGTTAATATTTTATAAACCCACGTCTGAACATATTTGAAACAGGCGCATGCAAGGAGCCATTGTGGCGCACTTGTTGTGCCGGCAGTGTTTCCAAGCGTTGGTCTTTGGAGTATTTGGCGATGCTTATTCCAACCCAAGTTTGGCTCGTGCAATTGCATTTGCATGGGTGGTGAAGGTATGGCCCTGCAATTACTCGCTAACGACATTGCTGGCGGGAAGGGCTTCCACTCTAGAAAGCCAATCCAGAGTGCAGTTTAACCTACCTACTATTTTCCAGGCTGGACAGGCATTCTCATTAGAGGTGTACGAATAGACTGTATGTAACTTTGAAACCGTAAACGCCACATGTTACTTTTCAAATATGCATCGAGCATATATTTGTATAAATTATAATGTGCAGAGTGAATAAAAAAAAATTACATTGCTATGGTATGCGTAAATCTAAAAGGGAAGATTTAATGTGTGAAAAATGACACGCGTTTTTTTTTGTTGCACCGAAAAGAAAAATGTATTCCCAATTTGACCTTATGCTGTCACACGGAGTCCATTGAGTGTCATAATAATCATTGCCGAGATTTATCACGATGCTTTTAAACTCTAACATAATGGCATTTAATCTTAACAAATTGCACATTATGAGCACGGGAGAGTTCACGGGTCATTAGTTTCAAAATTTATTATCTCTGGGGATTACTAATGGCAGTAAATGGACACTCAGCTTCCACTTAGGTTTTCAATATATTCCTTTATTAGACATTAAACAAATTGCATCAATTGTTTTATAGAAAGTATCATAAATACTTTGGAATACAACATTTTATAACGTGCAGTTTCACTTTCAGAGTTTCGAGAAAACCTGTTTGTTTTAATAGAGCATGACTTGAAATTTTCACAAACAATTCAAAATAAAAAAATATATATTAATGTAACATTCTAAAAGTCCCAACAGATTTAGCAAAATGTATGTGAGAGTAGGAATGTTTTGCTTAATGAAAAGTGGTGAAATAATTTGTTTGACAATTACATTGTACAAATGGGACTTTTTTGCCAGTATGAAAGTATGAAAAAATAAGAATAGGTTTTACCCTTTCTGGCAATAAAAAAGCAGGTGTTCAAACACTAAGTAGAAATCTTTTGCAATAAATAATTTGTGCATTAACCACACGTACTTGTGGTGAACATGCAAACAAACGTGCTCTGATAAAGTCACGTAGGTAACAAATAATACAAAATAAAATAATAATAAATTAAAAGAAATAGATACATTTTAATTTATTTTTATTTTATTTATTTTAAAGAAATAGATACATTTTCATTTATTATTATTTTATTTACTTTCTTTTATTATCTTTTTTATTATTATTTTACCTACGTGACTTTACCGAACAAACCTAAGAGTGTGAATCCTTGCAGTCACGAAAGCTTCAAATCTAGAATTATGCTCTGATAGTATATGCATTGTCTTTGAAACTAATTGGTCCACACCAGAGACAGCTTTCCTTAGGACCGAGCCCTCACCAGTGTCAGACCAGAGTACGGCCAAAAGGCGAACAGTGATTCAGACTCTGTCTTCCTGACAGACCTGTTCTTCACCTGAGGACGGCTGCTTGCGTTGTGGCCGAAACGTCGTGAGAATTGTTTTATTATGTTTTATTTTTATTATTTTATGATTTCCATTCTACGTGACTTTACCGAAAGAACCAAGAAAAAAATGATTTCTTGCGAAAGGTTTTTATTTGGTGTTTGAACATCTTAGCACCTGTTTTATTGCCAGAAAAGGTAAAAATATTCTTATTTTTTTCATAATTACATTGTACTTTCAGACCATTTGCAGATGTTTTTCTATTCATGTAGTCCGTTAGAATATTGTTGTATTTGAATTAACTTAGACAAGTTGAATCGTTCTTATTTGCCCTCAGATGCAGTCTCTGATATGTTATAGAAAGATGCTTTGACATGCACCTGATGAAAGGAAAATAACATTTGCATGTGTAGATTTGAAGTTTTCGTGACTGCAGGGATCCATACTCTTTGGTTCTTTCGGTAAAGTCACGTAGGTATAAAATGAATTAAATCACGACGTTTCGATTGCAATCATCACCTGATGGGAAAACCACAGCAATAATTTTTTTTATCTGTGGTGTTTCCCACCTGATGATGATTTCTTGTGTTGCCAATCGAAACGTCGTGATTTGATTTATTTTATTTGATACCTACGTGACTTTACCCAAAGAACCAAAGAGTATTTGCATGTGTTTGGACCGGCACATTTATATTTACACATTCTAACCTAAAAAAAAATTTATTACGGACCAACACATTTTTAATTAAAACTCAAAAAGATGAACTGAATTTCTCAAGGTGACAAATTATTGTCTCGCAGTCAAATTAACACCTCCCTTTTTAAAACCTTAAACCTGAACACAAGTCCCACAAGTAATAATCAAGACAATACCTTTTTTGTTTGTGGATACATTCTATTAGTAATACAGATTTTTTAAAAATCCTTTATATTAAGTTCGCTTGCTTGCGTGCTTACGACCGTGCAAATCTTTCGGTCGTTTTTTAACCCACTTCCCGTGATCCAATCGAGCTGACATTTTGCACACAGACTCATTGTGCGTGACAATTAATTTTCGTGAAAAAGAATTTCCAAAATTTTACACTGTTTAGGGAAAAACAATTAAATATTTAATTACCAATTGCTTAATGCTGCCAGACAATCATCTGACCCATAGGTGGCAGCCGTCTCAAGCCAGAGGACGAGAGGACTCTAGCCGCCACGCAAATAAAGGATTTATAGTGAAAAACTTTGTTTTTACGGGTTAATTTTTTTTGGGGTTAGGTCGCGTAAATATAAATGTGTCGTTCAACCCGCCACCACCCGACAGCCAACTAGTAAGGTTTGTCACATAAACAGAACGTGCTAATTCATTACTAGTACAGCACACCGGTGTGTTGGAGAGTAAATCCACAACATTTACAATCTGAGTACGATGTTTTGTCAGTAATTACAACTAGAATCAGGAGACAGCCAGGTTTGTAGAGAAATCCTCCTGTTTCATACTAAATACGTGACAAACCTTACTAATTGGCTGTATCGGGTGGTGGCGGGTTTAACGACATTCATATTTACACGATCTAACACCCAAAAAAAAAACTTTCTTATGGATTTTTCGATTTAAAGCTTTCGTGACTGCAGGGATTCATCTTCTTGGTTCTTTCGGTAATGTCACGTAGAATGGAAATAATAAAATAATAAAAATAAAACATAATAAAATATTTTTATTTGGATGTTTTATTTTTCTTATTTCATTATTTCCATATGTTTTATTTGTATGTTTTATTTTTATTATTTTATTATTTCCATTCTACGTGACTTTACCGAAAAAACCAAGAAGATGTATTATGGATATTTGTCGCAAAAGCCTACTTGTTAAACCATGCATTCCATTCGCCTCACGATACTGCACATTTTTCAATGGCATGAGTTGCAGAGAAAACTCATGCTTGGCTTAATGATAAAACAATTAAATATGTAAAGGCATGGTTTTTTTTGGTTACTTTTACAGAACTCGTATTGAATTCTTTCATACGTTATACATTTTTCATGCAACAATTTTCCGGGCAGCTTGAGTGGGTTAGTATTCATATGGCGTGTTACTTGCCTGCCACGTGTTGGGGTATCGCACTGGGTCAGGTAGGCCTCGGCAAGGTAAGGTAATTTATCCTTTTTACCGGGTAAAAGGGTAAAGGTAAAGGTGTCGACATGCCAAGGGGTAAGGGTAAAAGGTAGGGTAAAGGTAGGCTCGTTGTTTTTACACTTTTACCTTACCTGCTAAAGGGTAGAGTAATTGTATTGTGGTAAGGTAAAAGGTTGGGTAAAGGAAGGCTCGTTTTTTTTACACTTTAACCTTATCTTGCCGAGGCCTAGGGTCAGGTGAATACAGGTCATGGATAGTGGCTGTTACTACACCACACTTAATTGTGTTTATAAACGTTGAGATTATTGCTCTGTAAGTACTTTCATCCTAGAGTTTATTTACAGCTATACAAAAAATATTTTAAAAGCGCTGTCCACGCATTTACCTAAGATACACGTATGGGGTGGAGGGTGGGGGCACGAGGGGAGGGGGGGCACGGGACGTCAGCACGCATGAACACACCTCAACGCAGTGGCACGCGCGCGATATCAGAATGAGTGTTTAGTCTGGAGGAATCTAATGAGTGATGAAGCTTCTTCTTGGTTCTTTCGGTAAAGTCACGTAGAATGGAAATAATAAAATAATAAAAATTTAAACTAATAAAATTATTCTTTGGTTCTTTCGGTAAAGTCACGTATAAAGATAAAATAATAAATTAAATTAAATACTAGCACGACGTTTCGGCTACAACGCAAGCAGCCGTCCTCAGGTGGAGAGCAGGTATGTCGAGTAGGCAGTCTGAATTCATTCAGGCTCTGTCTACTCGACAGACCTGCTCTCCACCTGAGAACGGCTAGCTTGCGTTGTGTCCGAAACGTCGTGAGAATTATTTTATTATGTTTAATTTTTATTATTTTATTATTTCCATTCTACGTGACTTTACCGAAAGAACCAAGAAGATGAATCCCTGCAGTCACGAAAGCTTTAAATCGAAATTTAGTGATGAAGCTCTTTTTCACAAATGCCAAGCCAATGAATCATCATCACCATGGAGATATGTGCATTGACATCACCACCACACTTGTCCGCACCGTGTGCCAGCCAGCCAGCAAAACTTAAAACAATATATAATAAGTATGATTATAGTATGCCCAGCAGCGTGCTTTAGATGTTAGGGTAAAGAATCTTTGTTTGACGGGGAATTCGAAAAAAACTGGATATTCCTATTTATCTGCGTAGTATAAATCGGCAAATGTTAATAATTCTGTAGATATGCGTTTTACTGTTTTGCATCAATACTCGAAAGTGATCAAACTGTGTAGCAATTTTTTTTTGTTCCTGGGTAGTAAGTGTTATTTCATAATTGCTTATGCCTCAAAAGTACAGAAAATGGCTATTATTTCCCACAAACTTTGCTTTTGTGACCAGGACGGTGATCTTTTTCAATTTACCTTTTTTCAATGAGAAAACGTGGTGTGCATTTGTGTCATTCCTTCACGTAAAGTCCCGGTAACAAAAGCAAAGTTTGTGGGTAATAATAGCAGCCATTTTCTATACTATTGAGGCATAAGCAATTATAAAACAACACTTACTACGCAGGGACAAAAATTGTATTACATAGTGTAATCACTAGAAAAATGAATACAATTATATTTGAATCTCTTAATACTTAACCCTGTGTGCTTGTTTCATTGTATTGCAATCGGTACACCTTTGACGGTGTGAACAATTAACGGAGCATCCCACAAGTCCACAAAATACGTGGAAACAGCACGTCCAGCTACATGTGTATTTGATAAACATCCTCAAATGTGTTAGCTGCACCCATGTAGGGATTGTCAAGATACCGGATTGTTAGGCAGCAAGACATCTGCGTACAATTCGACAAAATGCCGATCCTTGCGGTTGCTATGTCAGGGAAATTTGGAAATGCGTTTTGCCGAAACATGTGGTTCAAAACCCGTACCCTGATTCTAAACAATGTTTCCTACCCACAAAAGACAACATATGATGGAATTGTCAAGAAAAAAAGTTACAGTAAAAAAAAATCTACATTTTGTTTTAATGTGCACGTTTTTCGTCATCAGTTTATAACAGATATTACACATTTAAATTAAATGTTTTATTATTTTTGTATGTGTTAGGTTGTACATAGGTTAATGCCGCATTCCTGACGTTTTAGGGAGCGTTCCTATTTTCGATAAAAAAAATCCCCTTAACACATTGTTCTGTTCAATTGCGCACATTTATTAGAACTGCTCACTGCACGACATGTCAGGTCGACATTCACTTCAAAATCAAAGCAAAAGTATACTGTAATAGGTAAAGAAAAATGGCACGTGTTTTAGCACAAAACCCCAATGGCATTCATGTGGGGGAGATATAGCTGTGTAATGTCACTTCAAATTCTGTCACAGATGTTTTGCTGCCCATGTTATACCCGAGTGCTTTTTGGAAAGATTAAAATGGCACGAACACATTCCGGATGTTATAGGCTGCTGCTTTTTGATTGTGGGTCTGCACAAAAAAACATTCTTTCCACTCCACACAGTTTTTTTTGGGTTTTTACCAGATGCGCTTTCAACTTGTGTGCGAATTCAGGAGGACAGCCGGTTCCGAATTAACATATCAACATGCCAATTGTAACGTAAACACCGGACATATGACACATCGGCTTCATAAACAGAGTAAACATTTAGACCCGTGTGCCAAAGAAGGGCCTTGTTGGCTTATAACAAGTGAACTTGTTTAAAACTCACGACACACGAACCATAAACTGTATTAGACACCTGACTCCAATACCTAAACATGTCTAAGGACTTTCAGGGGGTTGCCTTTAAAAGGCGGTTTCTGAAACCTTCAAACAAAATCCTATTGGATTACAAAAGAGTCACGTAGAATCCCACATGAATTTAAATTCCAATAGGAACCTACGTAGGATTATTTTAGGATTGCCAAGGGTATTGTTGTGATTTTCGTGCGTGTGTGTGTTTCATTTGTTTAAAAGATATGAAGTTAAATGTGAAATATATTTTTTATTATTTGCTCAAACGCCAATATTTTGTCGTTTTTCTTTGTACTGTCAAATCAACCCGACATGTATAATGTATGGGATGTGCCGAGAAACAGATCACATACATATGTAAGGTTTAGAAAACCAAAGTGCATTTATAGTGCAGTTGTAGAATTCCTGTGTGTGCAGCGTAAGACCGGCAGAATGTCTTTGCATAGCTTGAGAATTCAGTGAACTCTAGAAGTTTTTTTTCTTTCCCCACGATAAACAAAATTGATTTCATCCCCTTCCCACCCTTCAATGGACCTTTCCACTATTTCATGATTATCTGGCTTATTAATTCACGTGTACATATACGGAACACACATACACTGTTGACACATAAGGACACACATCACAATGCTAGGGGATCAGCAATGATAGAGTTCTCAGAATAGCAACATTAATATAAAATCAGCATTGTCGTCATCCTCGGGCAATCCACTGCTGGATGAATGCCTCCCTAAGCCTCTTAAAGGCATGATCTACTTGAGCCTCAGGGAACCAGGTTTTTATGGCCATGTGTGATGACACCCATGGAATATCATATTTGGAGATTTTATTTGTGTCAATGCTTTAAAAACAACTCCCAGGCACCATGTTGCTGTATTTGTAACCCTCTCTCCCATCCACCATCTCAGCTTGGATATCACTCTGATAACAGATCTTAGATGTATAATTAATGATGTGGGGCTATTGCGTGTTGTCATGAAAAAAAAACATTCCACCGATTATCAACCTGCCAAATGGATAACGACCTCCTCACACCATGTCGATCAGTTGTTGTTTTTTTAAACTATATTTTACAACATTGGTCAGTGTGGTTGAGTGAAGAAGAGGCCGGACTTGTGCTGATATATTATTTCCCACTGAACTTAGCCATGGCCGGGAAGTCGAACTCGAGTTTCCAGGTTCACAGAGTATTGTGCAAACCACTGTACCACCAATCCACCTGTGTCACCATGTCATAATTATACATTTATATAATGGCGCACGTTAGAAGAATTAAAAAAACTGTTGGCCGATCTCTTTTGTTTCTGCTGCACATGTACAGTCTGTCCATCCGTGGGCTGCTATGTTTTCTCAGCTACTATTGATACTTGTCACTGATAAATTTAGAAACAGCAATCGCCACTTTTATGAGCAAGAAGAGGACCCGTGAGACACGGAGCACCTGCTACCCCCAGACGTTGCAGCCAGGACCTTTTTATTCTTCCCTTGACCCCCCTAGGGGTTTCCATGAATAGCCAGGTGCCCTGATGCAAGGTCACATCCTTGGATTCCAGCCCTGCCTGCACTCTGCATCCTGAGGGCTGAGTATACTTTTTTAATATCCACCAGGACCTGGGGAGGGTTCCTCATAGTGGCACCAGACAGGGGCTCTGTGGTCAACTCTGTCAGAGTTCAGTATTTGAAATGTCTCAGGATAATAATTCGTAATGATCATAGTTCTACTACTGAAAGTCAATTATGATCATGCTGCCATGGTGTGTTTTGGTAGCACACTGGAATTCCAATCCGGAGATTGCCTCTTCAATTTCACCTCGAGGTGTGAAAAAGTTCAAACAATGAACACGTTTATTAATCACCCCTTCCCCGACCGCCCTGTCCACCCATAACAATAAATGCCAAAGTTAGTCAACTGGCAATTAGCTTCCTGTCAGCGGGAAAGAGTAGGCCAAATTACATTCCAGAGGGGCTTAAGAAAGCCCCCCTCTAGTGGAGGCCCTTCCACCAACAGTGGTACGAACAAGTAATTGCGGAGTTGCACCTTTACCCGTTCACACCTTTAATGTTCACACAGCCAATTATTTTCTTTTAAGATTGACTAATTTAAATAACGATGCGGCTATGAATGAAAATCATCTTCAGGGAGCAATATTATGCCACGATATGTTGGATTTTTACGGGCAAGCTTCAACGATCAAACTGAGAAGCTTTCGGGGATTTATATGAAGGAATACCATAAGTACTTGTTATTTCCGGATGGAAAATAATTTTTGGTAAATGTTGCAAAAAAAACATCAGTGTAACAATATATTATTCCGTAAGATAAACACGGGGTAAACACGTACAAATGTCGCCGTGTGATGCACCAGGATGAGTAGTGGACTCTATCGGGGTACCATTCATGGATACTTCACTTTGTAACTTAGCCGTGGGGCATCTGGGAACTCTTGAAGTCATTCCCCTTAAGTTGCAGAAATATGGCATTTACTGGTCACGGCGATGAATCAAATGCAGCTTAGAATGGCAAAAATCAATAGGTTGGGGTTTTTCTTCCGGCGTGCCTGTGCGGTCATGTGTGAATGAAGTTGGGGCCCTTTAAAAGAGGCCCCCGGTAGAAATGGCAGTAGCTTACTGCTGCCACCCCTCTGAAGGGCGGTCTGCCTCATTCTTCCAATTCCTCACATTCTGTTGCTGGGTTATCACAGCGACCACCGTGTTAGTCACGAGGTCTGAACAGGGCATGTAAAATTCCTGCTGCGCATAAACATAAACGATGCCCAGTGTGTATGTAAGTAAATACATTTCTATATGTGTTTTTTAACGTGTTTTTTCCCATCCAAGATATCACTTGCTCCCGTCCACCTCTTTATTTAATTAAATTTGACCACTTGAATTGTTGCTGTTGTTGTTCTTGTCTGTGTGTGCAAGATTGTTATGCACCAGTTTGCGAGTCAAAATATGCTATCTACATTCAGAGGATACAATCGCAGTTTTCGGGGAGAAATATAACCACTCTACAATGGCAGCACGTAGCAACTTCCTAAACTGTCTATTCCAAAATATATTTCAGCGAACTTTTCATGTTTGTCGTTTACCCAATTTTATTTCAATTCCGTATAAGTTTTCTTTCTCATCACGAGACAGACTATCCATTCGGAACACTTGCAGAGCCAGTGCGTCATCCTGTGTTGGAGAGAAGTTTGTTGAAGACGATGTCACCTAACTACTTCTGCGACAAGAAGTGGCCTTTTTAAAAATTCTACACACAAGGAGGGGTTTTACCTTCCCACGTGACATGCCAGAGAGAGGAATTTGTATGGCGTGGCAGTAAAACGAATATCTATTTTTATCCTATATCTGAAAGTTTGCAAAATTAAGTGACAAACTAAATGCAATTTGTTGGTATGTTTGGTGCAGTAATAGTTGATTGGGTTGAGACCATCATCTTTCTAGACTTGAGAATCCTGTTTAATCACGTGGAAATTAATCTCGAAATCTAATATTGGGACCTCAACAGTGGCGGTGCTATTACTCTGGCCACTAAGCCATCTGACCACTTCTTTATTTTAGCGACGTTGTCCGATCTATGATTATTATAGGATGTAAAACAGCCATCAATGCGAATTGTTTTGAAAGACCCCTGATGAATTTCGATTTAAAGCTTTCGTGACTGCAGGGATTCATCTTCTTGGTTCTTTCGGTAAAGTCATGTAGAAGGGAAATAATAAAATAATAAAAATAACATCATTCTCACGACGTTTCGGCCACAACGCAAGCAGCCGTCACTGTCTTCCCGACAGACCTGTTCTTCACCTGAGGACAGCTGCTTGCGTTGTGGCCGAAACGTCGTGAGAATTATTTTACTATGTTTTATTTTTATTATTTTATTATTTCCCTTCTACGTGACTTTACCGAAAGAACCAAGAAGATGAATCCCTGATGACTTGATGACGTCCTTTTAATCACTTTGAAGTGTTAGGAATTTTAAAGGGCTCGGCACGTTTTTTGCTCGGCGAGATGTATTCACTTTAAAGCCGACTGGGGGAACTGGGGGCAGCAGTGGCCCAAGGGATATAGCGTGTTCCGCTACGAACGCCGGCGACTTGAGCTCTGTTGCCAGCCACAACTAAGATCAAGCGGTGAGTGACGTCTGAACTGGCCATGGGACCTCCCCCTTTCACCACCCTTCATTGACCGGTGTGGTAAAAGTATAATAATAATAATAACAACCTCTATTTTTCTTCTTGGTTCTTTCGGTAAAGTCACGTAGAATTGAAATAATAAAATAATAAAAATAAAACATAATAAAATAATTCTCACGACGTTTCGGCCACAACACAAGCAGCCGTCCTCAGGTGAAGAATAGGTCTGTCGAGAAGACAGAGTCTGAATGAAACAACCCCAGGCTTGGAGCCTCTATTTAAGCTGGGTTGGAGGTGGAAGAGCACCTTGACAAAATAATTTGCATATCAAGAGGAATTTAGCATATTTATGGGAAATGCAGATATGGGACATCTAAGCGAAATAGAAAGCTGATAACAATAATATCAATAACCACTCTCGAAATTCCAATGAAATTAAGAACTATGCTGAAAGTGAATAATAATAATTGCAGAGTAATACAATCAGACGAAATAAATGTATTTTAAATCTTAAGTTACAGGCAAAGCATATAGTACAAATAGGTGAATTTCAAGACGTGATTTAAAAGTGACACAGACTTGGAGTCCCTAATGAATCGAGGAAGGGATTTCCACAATCGCAGAGAAGCAAACCCTATATATATTTGGGAGGCCTTCATCCAGCAGTGGATCGACAAAGGGCTCCAAATTATGGACGAATGTGGAATTCATGGATAACTGAACGGTGATTAATAATGTTGCGTCTGTGAATTTGAGACGAATTATCCATATCAAGCTTTGTCTCTAAATTTTACAATATTACCACGGACTAAAACAATAGAGATTCGTGTGACATTCTGCGTTATCCATAACAATTTGAATTGCTGTAACACAATTGAAAATGGCATAGATGCACACAATAATAATCATCGTCAAATTCCTGTAATCTGTGTTCTGTGTGTTGATTTTACGGAGATGACTTTACGATGTAAGAACGATGGGACTTCGAACCAAACAGTAACGACATAGGAAATGATGCCCAGATGTTCATCAGATAAATCCGACCTTGATACATGAAACTGATGAGCAATTAGCTGAGTGTGCGTTACACAGAAAAACAATGCACATTTAAAAAAAAACAAACATTTAATTGGGTAATCATGTTTGTAGGTGTCTTGAGGTTTCAATATGAAAACAAAATAGGCTTGGTCTGCGCCTGTAATTTGCTAAAAACACTTATTAATGTGTTAGCACATTTTATGACTGCTGATTTGTCTACGACGGTGACACGGGTCTGCAGCATGCCCTATTTAGAGGAGCGGGAAGTGAAACAGCTGTAAGAGAAGCGTTTTTGTTTTGGACAAGTCTCACGTGGCCCTTTGCCCGAGTGGCAAAAAAAAAACGCCTGCTCTGCCAGCTGAATGAAACGCGATCACCGCCGCGTTAGGGTTAAGCGACGCCGTCGTCGATGGAGGAAAACGCCGTCGCAGTGGAGAGCCTCGCGACAGCGGGCTTGACCTCGTGTGGACGACCCCACAGGGCCCTGCGTACGCTGCTCGCGCGGCGTGATCTGGCGTGCGCCCTCTCCGGCGCACGCAACGCCAGGCGATGGGAAAACTTTTGTTTCTTCACACGAAGCAGGTCCGCCGTTGGAGCTGCAAAATGCTGTGCCGCATGAAATATATGAGCCTTGACAACGGATAACTTAACACGATTGGGGAGGGATGAGGGTGGGCAGCGATTGCTACGAATCGGCATCTGAAAATGTATAGATGAGGGTACTTAATGATGAGGCTCATGCCATTTAAAGGATCACTTCCATGGCTGTTGTTTTGCTGCTGCTGCTGCTGCTGTTGTTTCAGTGGGTTGCTGGTATATTTCTCAGCGACAGCCTCAGGAAGCAGTGGTGCGGCTATTCTCCGAATACATGTACACATCGAACAGAAAAAAATCTTGCCCAAAGCCATAACACAACCGCCTTCATCGTTTTTCATGCCATTTTTCACCCTGTGTGCCCCCAATACGCACGATTTATCAACACTCTGAATGCGCGTGCTCTGATAATCAATTTTGAAATAAAAATTAATTATCATTATCACACGCAATTCACAAGAGGCACTGCTTAAGAGGCCACTTGTTTCTGATAAGCTCACTTGAGATGGGAGGCATTCCTGCTAAAAACCCCATTACTTGGCCACTGCCTTTTTCTTGAGTTTTTACAAATGTATGCGACATTGCGATATTTCAAAACGGTGAGTGTATTAATTTTGTCATTCTCTGACTTTTCCGTAAATGCATTTCGGAGCAAGCCCAGTGGGAGCGTGGCTGTTGAGTTTTTGCTATTGTTAGTATGACAGGGAAAGGGTCACGCTCATTTTCAACATGCTTAGCAAATCGAAGGTGGAGAATGTGCTGGGGTTCTGTACTGCGTAACAACCTAATTTAAACCAATGCAGGTGCATTATTTTTGAAAGCATGAAACAAAATAAGCATCTGACCCCTTTGACATCATTCCAGCTTCGGCAAACATTTATGTCTATCTCCGTGACACACGTGACCCCTTGTGTCCCCAACAAAGCAGGCCGCAAATGGCTTGCTGCGCCCTCCGATGCGTTTGAGCAAAATTAATTTGATTGAGTGAACGAATGACGGAAGGAACGCTTAAATGAACAAATGGAATGAGCGCACTCGTGAATACATCAACACATTCGTAATTGTTTACCTCGTAGCATCGAACATAAGCAAGTTGCGCTGCAGAATATATTCTGCAGCGCAACATAAGGATATTTTTACATATATTTTGAATATCTTCTGCAGCGTAACTTTATTTTGAATAATTTAGGAATGAATATAGATTACTCGATAAAATTGAGATGTTAGATGATGGGAAGGCGATGATAAAAACGTGTGTACTGAATTTTCAAAGCTACCTTATGATTTATTTTAATAACCACTATTTTGTACTTGTGCTCTATGTAATTATACGCTTGCAAGTTGTGGCTTATGATCCGTTGGCATGGGTTGGATAGCATGACTTTGTTATTAATTTATGTCGGGAACATAACCCACTCGTGTGTAGCCTGCTTGGGCAAGTTCACATATCTGGTCGTGATGAGTGTTACATTCTTGCAATAAAAAAAATAATGTTGATTGAAAATCATCCCAGCGCCTGCACACATACTGATTTTGTCGCTCCATCTCCTTGGCGGTCACTCCGTTTTTATTCCCGAAAGTCGACCAACATCCATTCTAGCGATGTGTCCGGTCTAAGCCCACTTAGTGTCACACGACCAATATCATTCATAATATAGGGCTTTCTGGTGGGTTAGGTATGCAATCTCACCCAAAAAAAACCTACATCAAGCCCACACACTCGTCTTTATATTTTCGAGGATGTCATTCACCTGGGTAAGTTCTCTGATCCACGTGTTTTTTTTTCTCTCTGTCTCCCAATTTAACTCCAAGAGTACATCTCTCTATGCCCGAAATCAATCAATAAATAAATGGATTAATTAATGAATGGGTTACTCGAGAGATGGGGAGAAGAACACACAGATTAACAAAGGAGTGGTAGCCAAGGAATTAACATATCCAAGAGAGTTATCACTAAGGAGATGGAGGTTATAGCTGGATATTTAACATTGCAGACATTTTTGGGGTGGCCTTCATCCAGCAGTAGAGCGACCATAGCTGACAACGATGGTTTATTGGTTATAATTTGAGATGGCAGTGTTGTTAAATTACTGAGCTTGGCATCTTCCTTTAAATATACATATATTTTCTGCCACGCTTGTATATTTTGCTCAACATAAGTAATGCAAACCAGGATGCTATAGATAGTTTAGTCACCACACTTGAGACCGTGGCTGAGGAATGGTGTTTGAGTGAGAAGGAAGCAAAGAGACCAAAGGGAAAAAACGTCACAGACTTTTGAGCAGACACAGAACAAACTCTGTCTTCCTCCACTGCTGGATTGTTTCGAAGTCTGCGTGCGGTGCGGTGTGGCAGCACACCTGGGCACCTGAATCGGTCTCGTCGCCACTTCGGTTTCGACGATGCCGACGCCGCCGCCGTCTGGCGGATGCCACCCCGCGTCGATTTTTTCGAATCGCTTAATTTACACGGGGCAATCTCCGTGAGGCGTTTGTTGTGATGATTAGCAATGTGCATGCTGCCAAGTCACCCCCCCCCCACCACCCCGATGCGAGGTGGCAGAGACACTTTTATTCGTTGGGCACGGCATCTGTGGGAGACCGGGACACGGGGCCTCCTTGACCCTCGCTCGACATCAATGAAGCTCCCCTCGGAGCGGCGGAGAGAGAGAGAGGGAGAACGAGAGAGAGACTTTTGACTTTTAAACAACTTTTATTGCCGCCGGCAGCAACAGCATTGGAGGCGATTCCGAAACGAAATACACAAAGTCACCAGCAAACAAGTAAACAAACACGATACATCCACGCGCTGTGGCGCTAAATGCACCGCGCAAAACACGAAAGAAAAGCCACGTGGTGGTGGTGGTGGTCATCACGCACGCCACGGTGACGAGCGAGCGCTTTAGAAGGTGAACACGAGGGTGCCGTCCACGCTGGTACAGAGGGCTTGAGAGAGAGAGAGAGATCGTGCGGTAACGGTGCCTCGTTGAAATGAGGGTGGCCGTCGGGGGCCAAAAATCAAACGGCAACCGGCGGCTTTTTTGAAAACCATGGAGGTTGCGTGTCCTCCCAGAAACCGCGGTCGCGGAACATAAATAATAATAAAATAATAAAAATAAAACATAATAAAATAATTCTCACAATGAGAATAATTTTATTATGTTTTATTTTTATTATATGTTTAATTTTCAGTGAGAATTGTATTTTAGTATGTTTTATTTTTATTATTTCCATTCTACGTGACTTTACCGAAAGAACCAAGAAGACGGCGTGGTGGTGTCTCTCTTCGGGTTTTTTCTTTTCTTTCTGGCAGGCGCATGTCAGGTTCATGTAAACAGTGTTGTTGGAGGACCTGCAGTTCCCAACTGTCGCATCCTGCTTTGGTATTCAGGTACAGAGGCTGCAAGTAGATGAGAGGACTGAAGTGTGAGAGCAGTTTGCTGGTGCTTCTGTGTCCAAGTTTCCACTGCATATATATGTGTAACCTGGCAAGGGAATCGAATTACTGCTCTTGGCAAGAGTATACGCAGTTCCCGTCTGTACTTTGTGCAAGTTTTGTATTTTGTTCTTTAATGGGTTTGGCTCAAAGGGATGTTAGACCTTTCTACGTCTCCTTCGTAAACACATCTTACCACCACTACTACTACTGCTAATAATGAAACTTGCACAGCATGAGATTTTGCCCTAAAGATTTTACCAAGTAATTAGTGCTGCCATAATGTGAGCAATTTACGCCGTGAATAATTAGAAAGTTAGACGGTTGACCTATTGGGTCTCCTCGCTGGCCTGGCAGTGTCTCTGGAGAGTGATGAAGTTATAGTCTTGGCTTAAGGGAAAGGTGTCTCATACCTGGAAGATTTACAAAAGGCTATGCCTTTGGTCAAATGGTTTGCAGCCGCAGAGGTTACAAATCGAAATTGGTTAACAACTTGTTTTAAAATAAGTTAATGTAAATTATATTTATATATATATGTGTTTAGAGAGAGTGTGCGTAACACATATACAGTACAAAAAATGTGTTATATCCTTTGTTGGGAAATTGTGTCAATGTGCTTAAAGGAGGTAAAGCAATGAGGGAAACGTAAATAAATATATATTTATTGCAGAGAATGCAAGTTTTTTTTCCGTATTATCCTTGTCATTAATAAAATTATATATATTCTCTTCACGCTGCTGTAGTATACTAGTTAGCGCAATGGACTTGTAATTGAAATGTCCCTGGTTGGTGTTCATGTCGTGGCAGTTGAAACAAAGGTGCCCGATTATAGAATGGCCCTGCCTCAATCAAGCCAGCAGTATAAGTGTGGGTACTGCCAACTCTTCAAAGACATGATGTGTCCCGTGTGGAAGAGTAGGCCAAAAATACCCTCTAAGAGGAGCTCTTGAGTTCCCGCTGGTGGAGGATCTTCTGCAAACATTGGCAACAAGCAAGGGATTGCAGGGCTGGACCTAAACTTTATCCCATCACGCGTGACCTACCGATCAACTAACTGTGGTCTACGGGGCCGTCCATAAATGATGTCATGCACCTAGGGGGGGGGGGGGTCAGACATTTGTGACGATGTGTGACGAGGGGGGGGGTTTGAGAAATGTGACGTCACATCAAAATGCGCAACTTTAAATAAATATAGACAACACGTTCTTCTTAATTAAATAGACTTTTTAATAAATGTTTTCTCCTACAACATCAGAGTGCAGCGCCACATTAAATACGCACTACAATGACAATAGTTTAAATCGATTTTAAGCATGTTTTACTTTTTTTTGGGGGGGGGGGGGCAGAGCTTTGTGACGTCACATGTGAGGGGGGGGGGGGTCTGACTTTTTGTGACGCCGTGTGACGAGGGGGGGGGGGGTCAAAAATCGTCCAAAATTGCGTGACGTCATTTATGGACGGTCCTCACCCACTTTTTGGGTACTTAAAGGTGGACGAAGATGGTGGGGAGAGAATTTAAGAAACGTGTCCATTGTTCGAATCGGGTGCTGTGAAATTTCACCACGACAGCAATAAAAATATAATTTTCATATTTGACCTCAACATGTACGTTGGCTGTCATAGGTACAATGGCAATGTGGATATCATGGTAGTGATGCATGGCAGTTGTGTTTCCCAGATACATTGAAGCCTTGTGATCTCATTGAACAAAGCATTAACGCTTTGCCCATTTCGTCTAATCTTAGTCCCTGCTTTGTACTTATTGAACTAAAAAAAAATATTTGTTATAAGTTGGGAGGTGTCTAGGGATACTGTAATAATTGAATGTATAAATATTATGTGCTCTGCACAAAACCACTTTTTCGAGCATAATCCAATGAAGGATTCTAATTACACGTTTCAAAATTCTGTATAATCACTCCTCGTGTTGTGTTGATGAGTGTTAAAGTTAAACAACACACGAATTAACACGATATAAACATTTCCAGTAGTCTGATCGTTTTTTTAAAGACGAGTTAAAAAAAACAACAACACTCAAGCGATGCAATATGCCAACATGACCTTTGTGAAGGTCAACACAGGGAGCTCTGCCAAGTGAACGAATGCATCACAATGGGGGGAAGAGAGAAACGGAGCAAGCTGCTCAATGAATATAAAACAATTGGTGGCAATCCATTGGAAAAAGTGATGAGAGGTCAATTATGATATTGTTATGTTGCCTGTGTCAGAGTTGATCAAAACGGTGCCCATCTGCTGCACGGTGATATAACAATTATGGTGTAAACTCTTATTAACACAATGTTCCAAAGAGTCGTGTTGCTATTTGTGAACATTATGGGGTTTGTTGTCTACGGCAAAGTAGAGATTGACAATTTCTTCCAGTTTTTTTATTTCACTTTAAAAAAAATATAGAGAAATGTGCAGCGATGCAAAGATGTTTATACAACGTTGCCGTTCACCTCACCATTTGGTCAGCTAACATGCAGTGTTTATTCATAACAATATGTAGTCCTTTGTCAATCCACTGCTGGGTGAAGGCTTGGAGAGTTGTCTGACCATAACTTCGCCAGTGCAGATTTGTGGAGCAGGGCACGGTCCTCGAATGATTTGGATGTCCACATGTCAATGACGTCTTAGCTGTGGTCAGGAGTCCAACTCAGGTCGCTGGGTTCATAGCGCATAGCACCAACCCACTGCGCGACGACAGAAGAAAATAAATGGGCCGCTAACCTTGGCTGAAAATATTTCGAGGGATTTATTGTAGACTGGCCCTGCCAATCTGTTGTACTTGAATAAGGTTAAGGAAGCCGATGAAATATTGATTTTTTTTCAGCAATGTATGTGTGTATGTGTGTTAATTTATCACAGAGTATTGTATAAAATATATATATATATAGAATGGTATCTAGAGGGTGTGTGTTTTTTCTATACGAAGCTGTAATGCTTTTTTTTTTAAAGAAAAGTATTGTTGCTTGGAGTTATATCCTTAACTGTGAAGAGTTGCAGAGACTTTTAGCATGGCTGGTGTTTTCACCCGACAATTAACGACTCCTGATTTTGTTTGTGGTACTTTTTGCACCCACCCTAATTAAAACTTAAAATGTGTTAAAACCCTATTTGCCAATCAACTGCGATTGAAAACAAGCACCACAGTCAATATTTGGGATGAATTAGCACTGAGCAATTATTTTATGTAAATTTTAAAACGTGAATGTAGGACTATACTAAAGAGTATATACGCACGATACATGTCTTGAAGCTCTACCAAACATTTTTACACAATTTTACCAAAAACAGCTCTTCATAAACGCCTCACCAGCGTGGAAGAGGACGCCAAATACCCGTTAGAGCGGCGTTTTAGTGCTACCTCTAATTGGAGGCCATTCTGCCAGCAGAGGTACAAGAAAGTAATTTCAGAGCTGCACCCTTAACAAATTAAAGTATTTACATCAAATGCTACTGTTTTCTGAGATGTTACTAGTAAATGTATTCGCCAATAATTCATCTCTAGAAATGCATGGAGTATATAAACAAAAATTACTCACTCACTCTTGTGCATACGCATACGCAAACACCAAAACGCAAAGGCATATCTTACGTAAATTCTTCACGCAGATTTACAACAAACACATTTATTACGGCACAAAAGAAATGCACGATTTATCTGGACGCAGTTCAAAGACTCGTTTGCACTTAACAGCAGGTCCATCATGTAGCAATCAGTCTATTGAGTGTGTGTATTCAGGCTTAATTGTAATCGTGGAGGGTTGCAAAGATGGTTCATCTTTTACCTGCAAATTACAAAAGGCCCTGGAAACTGCAACGCACATCGTGACTGTTCATTAATCCCGTCACAAAATTGCAATCAGAGAATTTCCTTGTGAAGGCCCCGACATAAGAACACGTGTAATTCGAAGCATCTTGACCCCTGACGGTAATAAGCAAATATGTGAGCATTGTGGGTTTGAACGGATTTAACAAGGGATAATGGCATGGATGCCCAGGGACCACCGCTCTTGCTTGTATAATTCTTGAGAGATTACCTCGGTTTGGATGTTTTTTGTTTGTTGGTTGTGTGTTGGAACCGTCAGTGCATTCTAATCGTCTCAAATATGTATCTGTCGGGCTTAAGAAACCTGCGGTGATGTCCATCGCTTACATACAGAAACTATGAAGTATTTCGATTTAAAGCTTTCGTGACTGCAGGGATTCATCGTCTTGGTTCTTTCGGTAAAGTCACGTAGAAGGGAAATAATAAAATAATAAAAATAAAACATAATAAAATACAATTCTCACTGAAAATAAAACATAATAAAATACAATTCTCACTGAGAATTGTATTTTATTATGTAAAATTTTTTCGTATTTTATTATTTCCCTTCTACGTGACTTTACCGAAAGAACCAAGAATATGAAGTATTTATTTGTATTTTAATTTCGCCGTAACAAGTTCGACCCACCACCTGGACGGTTTTTCCACATTCGATTAGCACGGTTGGCTACGTACGGTGCGAAAGAAGTTCAACATGCGTACATACACTACAATGTGTGTAGTGCACATATCACCGTGTACCCATGAGCACAGCATTTGCCCTGAACCGCGACGTTCTTTCACACCCATTATAATGCTTTCCAACTATTATAATAACAACGATAACAGTAGCTACGATGAAGATGATTCACCGTGAACACCTCTTTTAGTACTCTTATTTCATTCGGTAAAGTCACGTAGGTAAAAAATGAAATTAAAATTAATAAAAATATAATAATAAAATCACGACGTTTTGGAGGCAGCACAAGTCTCCGTCATCAGGTGGGACCGTCACAGCTAGATTTGATATCACAGCCAGATTTACTGTATCAAATCTAGCTGTGACGGTCCCACCTGATGACGGAGACTTGTGTTGCCTCCGAAACGTCGTGATTTTATTATTTTATTTTCATTAATTTTAATTTCATTTTTTACCTACGTGACTTTACCGAAAGAACTAAGAGTATGAATCCTTGCAGTCACGAAAGCTTCAAATCTAGAACCTCTTTTAGTCTTATTTTGTGCAATCAAAGGGTCGCCCGACACGTGGCCATACAAAACCAGTGCATTGTAGATCATCATCAGCCTTTGTGGCCAAGGTGACGACATCACAAGAAGAGGCTCACTTCCCCCATGAAGTGTGACTCCGTTGTTGTGAAGTCACCTCGCGACGGTCACGTGGCAAAGCGGAGTGTGCCTTCCACCTCATTGCGGCTCAGAACGCAAACCTTTTGCTGCTGCGCGTGAATAATAAAAAATTAACCCGTAAAAACAAAGTTTTTCACTATAAATCCTTTATATGCGTGGTGGCTAGAGTCCTCTCGTCCTCTGGCTTGAGATGGCTGCCACCTATGGGTCAGATGATTGCATGGCACCATTAAGCAATTGGTAATGAAATATAATATTTTTGTCCTAAAAAGTGTAAAATTTGGAGAAAAAAAATGCATGAACATTAATTGTCACGCACAACGAGTCTGTGTGCAAAATGTCAGCTCGATTGGATCACGGGAAGTGGGTTAAACAACGACCGAAAGATTCGCACGGTCGTAAGCGCGCAAGCAAGCAAGCGTGCAAGTGAACTTAATATAAAGGATTTAAAAAGCGTTAGAGATCCACGCACATTCACGATTTGTATTCTTTATTTAAAACGTGTTTCCGATGGTAAGCGCCATCGGGGATGTTTAAAAGTGGCTGTGCTGGATTTTTTTGCATTAATTGTTCACTTTAATGCATACGAAGGTTTATACAGGAAACGTGTTTTTTTTTTTTGCAGAACAACAGGATAATTGCCATTATTCATTGTAAAATACAAATTGTGAGGTATTTTCAGTCTACCTAATCTGTGCCATTGCCCAGCCACCCGTTACATTTATTTGAGGTTCATCGTCAGGTTTTTTTCATTTTACGAAGAAGATCACACATGGGATGCACAAGCGTTTTGCTCTTTCATTATTTCCACACATGGCCTCATTGTGTCCGTATGTTCTTTCCATATTTTGTGTAAACAAAAAAAAATCTCGTTCTATTTTAGAGAACAATAGGAAGCTTCTTTTTTTTATTTCTAATTTATAATTACTCCATGGCCGCTTGTATACAAACCTCCGTGGGTGCTTTGGTTTGAGCAGCAACACAACGATGGCGCCCCCCCCTCCCAATACGTTCCATTCATTGGCTACCACATTCTGATAAGCTCCCCCCCCCTTCCCCCTTAACTTGTATTTAAGATCTTGCATCTTGGAATCCCTGCCTTACTTGATACAGCAAATCTGGCTGTGACGGTCCCACCTGATGACGGAGACTTGTGTTTCCTCCGAAACGTCGTGATTTTTAAAAATTTTAATTAAAACAATTTACCTACGTGACTTTACCGAAAAAACTAAGAGTATGAATCCTTGCAGTCACGAAAGCTTCAAATCTAGAAACAACGATGGTGAGAGTAATTAATTTCACGATAACACATTCGTTCCTGTTGCTTTGTCGAACACCCTCCCTTGAGGTAGTGTTAGGAAATTAATTACATGCAGACTCGCCTTTGTTGTCCACTCTTGGTTAAGAAACATTGAATTAATGAAAGTGTGTTTCACCAATTACTGCCATTGTTTAAATAATACTGCAGTACCCTTGTACTGATAATCAAAAACTCTTGCATTTATTTCTCTGCAGGGGTGATATTCAATTGTTTATGCAGTGGCATAATGAATGCCCAGCATCCTCAGTTCACAATGTGCTTTGATTTAAAATCTAGTTTAGGCCTCGTGATGGTTTTAAATTACAGCAGAACACTTGCTGTGTTAATCGTACTTGGCAATTAACCAAACAATTATTTTATATTGAGCAGCAGTTCTTAATTTAAGGCTTCCGTCTTGAAATGATTGGCTTAGACAGTAACAAGCATAATGGACATTAGACAACAACAAAAACACCTCAACAGATTCGTCAGTGAGACCGCATTAAAAGTAAAAAAACGACATACAATAGGTGGCATTTTCGGGCAATGGCACTTGACGATTGAGTTGTTTCATCATGGGACCTCCTTTGCCAGTACCAAAATATACTAATAGGGTTTTCCCCCTTTTATCTGGCAACAAAACTGACACCTTTTGCAAGGAATCAAAAGGCGTCTTTTGGCGTCATCTGGTCGAACACCATATGAGACTAGGCTCTAAAGAAAGCTGTCTCTGGTGTGGACCAATCAGTTTCAAAGACAATGCATAAATTATCAGAGTATTGTTTTTTGTTTGCATTTGACTGCAAGTATTGTGGTTAATGTAAGCATGATTCCTTGCAAAAGGTGTCAGTTTTGTTGCCAGAAAAAAGGGGAAAATCCTATTAGTAGATTGAGTTGTTGTTGTGCGCCACCACCGCTGCATCATAACCAAATAATTTGCTTGACATTTGAAATTAGAAGCTTTCTTTGCAAAACCTGCAACATTACAACCATGTCCAAGTCTCCCCGGCCCGCCCACCCCACCCCAGCCCCCCCCCCTCCCTCCCCCCGAGGTGTTTACTGCAATTATTTTACTCCGTTTGGATGCCCTCTGTACTTTGTGACGTGAGAAGAAAGAGCGCCACGAAATGGCGGTTTTCACTCGAATCACGTTGCTGTGGAAAGCGGCCACCGTTGCTGTTGGGCCAGCGGACGGGGGTTGAGCCGTACGTTTACTTAATCCATAATAAGAGGGTTTTTTTGGATTAGATCGCGTAAATATATAAATGTGTCGTTAAAACCCACCACCAGCCGGGGGTTGAGCCGTACGTTTACTTAATCCATAATAAGAGGTTTTTTTTAGGTTAGATCGCGTAAATATATAAATGTGTCGTTAAAACCCGCCACCACCCGACACAGCCAACTAGTAAGGGTTGTCACGTAAACAGAACGTGACCAATTCGTCACTAGTACAGCACTAGTGTATAGTGTAGTGTATAGTGTAGTGTATAGTGTAGAGTACTAGTGTGTAGTGTAGTGCATAGTGTAATGTATAGTAGTGTATAGTGTAGAGTACTAGTACAGCACTAGTGTGTAGTGTATAGTGTAGTGTATAGTGTAGTGCATAGTAGTGTATAGTGTAGTATACTAGTACAGCACACCGGTGTGTTGGAGCGCCAAGCCACAACATTCACAATCTAAGTACGACGTTTTGCCAGTAATTACAACTAGCTTCATCAGGCGACAGCCAGATTTGTGAAGTTTACTTCATGCAGATCACCCTCTCTTGTCCCTTGCACATTTTCTTCACATTGGCACTGAACAAACCGGTCCATACAGGTGGGCATTCAAGGGAGCCTGATGGCAAACATTCCCAGGAAATTTGGTGAACTTTCATTTTACGATCAAATGACTCATTGTTGTAAATGAGACTTGTGACCTGCCAGAGTGCTCGCTTGTGTACAGACAGCTGTAGCTATGCGTCAGTCTGCCCCCCGGGGAGGGGAGGGCAACCAAAATAACATAAATACCATTGGTACCTCATTTGACAGTAAAAAATATAATAATTGTTTTTTTACCCTTCTATCTGGCAACAAAACTGACACCTTTTTTACGAGGAGTCATGTTTGCATAGACCACAATTCCTGCAGTCATAATGCAAACAAAAAACACAACTCTGATAATGTATGCACTGTCCTTGAAGTTGATTGGTCCACACCCGAGACAGCTTTCCTTCGAGCCTACTTCAAGGACAGTGCATACATTATCAGAGTTATGTTTTTTGTTTGCATTATGACTGCAGGTATTGTGGTCTATGTAAACATGACTCCTTGTAAAAAAAGGTGGCAGTTTTGTTGCCAGATAAAAGGGTAAAAAAACAATTATCAACATAAACACCCTTTTTTGGTTGGTGAATGCCGGTCACGAAGCGGTCCTTCAAGAGCCGCATGCTGCTGTGGAGCCGCAAGGCTGCCCGACCCCCTGGTCTGGCCCAAGTGGCTTAGTGGACTAGAAGCACTGTGTGAGAGTATTGTGCCGGACACATCGGCGGTGCCCAGAGCTCGATTGCATCCACCCTTGAGAGGGCCGAGCGAAAAGGGCTGCATCTCTAGCAGCTGTTCACGGATGCCGTGCAGAACAGTTTAATTGACTCGACTCAGGCATACGAGCTTCGTACTCAATTCAATCGTCGCCTGCTCAACATGAGACTGTGGTGGCGCGTTCATCGTTTTTTTTTTCCCGCAGAGGTTCGCAGTTCGAATCTGCCAGGCCGCCCTGTTGTTAATGCAGTACTGGGGGTGTATTAGCCATAACGTACTCAACCCTCCGCTTCACAGCGGACTTCAAAGATCACGCGACGCCGTTGCGTGCCTGCTTCGTGGTCAACGTGTGTGCAAATCTACCTGCGAAGCACACAAATGGATTCATCTTCTTGGTTCTTACCCTCGGTAGGAGAGTCTGAAATTCAGACTTTGTCTTCTCGACAGACCTGTTCTCCACCTGAGGACGGCTGCTTGCGTTGTGGCCGAAACGTCGTGAGAATTATTTTACTATGTTTTTTTTATTATTTCCACTCTACGTGACTTTACCGAAAGAACCAAGAAGATGAATCCCTGCAGTCACGAAAGCTTTAAATCACACAAATGGAATTACACGAATGAACATTTCCCTCCTCCTCCCCCCGCGACTGAAAGACTACGGCAACTATGTCCGTGAAACACAGCGCCTTGGTGATCGTAGCCTTGCCTTGCTGCGAAGATACCGTGAATACCAAATGGTTCTAATGATTTTATTTGGTAACACTTCAAACCTTTCACCTCTTCACTGTGGACCCTCCAACTCCCCCGAGGTTGGTGGTAGGTTGAAACTAAATGGAATGTATAAAATGCCGTATTGTCGATGTTTAAATCAGGTCACGAAGGAAGCACGGTTTCACAGATCAGAGCACACACACACACGTTGAAAGAGCTGTCCGCAAAGAGTGGCATAGCAACGCTTTGGCACTTCACCCCAACCTGACAGCCTTGTGAAGGCACCAGGATAAATATGGAATTTTAAGTGTTATAATGTACGTCTGCTGGAAGGTGAAAAGGGTTAAAAAACAAATGTTCAGCCCTGAAACTGCTTGCTTATGCCACTGCTTGGACAAGTTCCCTCGCAGAAGGAGCTGTTGAGAGCCCCCTACAGAGGGTAATTGGCCTACTCTTCCATATTCTTAGGTTTTTTCGGTAAAGTCATGTAGGTAAAACATTTTAATAAAAATAAATAAAAGTAAAATAAAAATAAAAAATAAAATCACGACGTTTCGGAGGCAACACAAGCTTCCGTCTTCAGGTGGAACCGTCACAGCACGATAGCTTTATCAAGTAAATGAGAAATTACAAGAGATACCACTCCGTATATATAATGGTTGAAGGTGGGGGGGGAGATGGGCCAGGAACGGCCCACTTCTTATTATTATGGTAAGGTGCGGCTTGAGACTACGGCTAGACTACATAACAAAATGCTGCAAATGAGACCGAGCCTCTGCCATGTAGATGGTAAAAGCACTAACTACTCTTCCATGCTGGCCGGATGTTTTTTGGAATATGTGGAAGTACGCACGCTTTACCCCACCACATGCAACCTGACCAATTCACTACGGTGTACTCCATTTATCATTTACACTGCTGGCTGAGACAGAGGCCTAAGGGGAGCGGGGGGGGGGATGAAAAAAATCTCTCCCGTTGTTTCAACGGCCGCGCGGTGTGGTGGCCAGGGGATTGTCACCAGTAACTTCTCGAATGATCGTGAGTGTGCCAGCCATCGCGTACCACACCAGCATCCTCTCGCTCAGTGGTTCTTAGTCTTTTGCTGCAGCCTGCAAACCCCCCTTAGGTTCGCAATCATTTAAAAAAACTTCTAATGTTAATAAACACATAGGTTTGATGAAACAAAGTAGTTGTATTTTGATTTAAAGCTTTCGCGACTGCAGGGATTCATATTCTTGGTGCTTTCGGTAAAGTCAAGTAGAAGGGATATAATAAAATAATAAAAATATAAAACAATAAAATTCTCACGACGTTTCGACTGCAACACAAGCAAACATCATCACACCTGATGATGATCACACCTGATGATGATTGCTTGCTTGTGTTGCAGTCGAAACGTCGTGAGAATTGTATTGTTTTATATATTTATTATTTTATTATTTCCCTTCTACGTGACTTTACCGAAATAACCAAGAATATGAAGTAGTTGTACTTACGCGCCCGTGCTTAATGTGTGTTTTCAATGATTTACCTTCTTTAAAAAATCTGACCACGTCTGGCACCCCCCAGAAAGGGCATCTCGCACCCCCCAGGGGGTGCGTGCACCCCAGGTTAAGAAGAAGAACCACTGCTCTAGCTAGAAGGTAAAACACCCCCCTCCCTCCCCATTGTACCACCGCAGTTCTGTATACTAATACGTCTTGAGAAAACATTGTTGAGAGAGATTCTGTGAAGCAGATGTCTAATTAAGAGCAAGCAAGCCCCGAAAGAGGGGAACGCGTCCGAGAATACACGCACCGCGGAGACGGAGCCATGAGATCACTGAATGTTGCATCGCAAAGACGATAAGTGACAAGCCTCGATCCAGCAGTTGAAAGAGCACAGCTGCTGCTGCTGCTATAGCGACGTGCGTACACATGTTGAACTTCTTTCGTACCGTACGTAGCCAACCGTGCTAATCGGAGGTACGATGATGGCGATGATCCTGGTTAAATTAAGTACAACTGCTAAAAACGTGATTTATTTTTCCGCTCTACGAGAGCGGTGTTAACATTTCCACGGTCTGCACGGTTCATGAGAAGGGCAACTGAGGGTGCTGCCTAAATTGGTAACGGAATGGTTGTTTTCACAGGCCCCCTACCCATTGGGGTCGTCCATAAATGACGTCACGCACCTGGGGGGTGGGGGGGGCAGACATTTGTAACGATGTGTGACGAGGGGGGGAGGGGGATTTGAGAAATATGACCGCACATCAAAATGCGCAACTTTGAATGAATATAGACAACACGTTCTACTTAATTAAATTTACTTTATAATAAACGTTTTCTCCTACAACATCAGAGTGCAGCGCCACATTAAATACGCACTACAATGACAATAGTTTAAAGCGATTTGAAGCATGTTTTATTTTTTTTGGGGGGGGCAGAGCTTTGTGATGTCATATTTGAGGGGGGGATTTGACTTTTTGTGACGCCGTGTGACGATGGGGGGGGGGGGGGGTGTCAAAAATCGTTCAAAATCGCGTGACGTCATTTATGGACGCCCCCTAACGGAATGGTTGTATCCACAAGCCCCCTACCCTTTAGAGCCCAGACCTTCCTGCAAGTAAACGTGGCACAGATGCAGTCGCCTACCTACGCGCGCACGTCACACCGCATGCTCGACACGCTCGGAGAGTAACTGGCTTTCGATTTAAAGCTTTCGTGACTGCAGGGATTCATTTTCTTGGTTCTTTCGGTAAAGTCACGTAGAATGGAAATAATAAAATAATACAAATTCAACATAATACAATATTTTAATATAATAATAAAATAAAACATAATAAAATATTTTATTATAATAAAATATTTTATTATGTAAAATTTTTATTATTTTATTATTTCCATTCTACGTGACTTTACCGAAAAAATATTTTATTACAATAACTTTACCGAAAAAATATTTTATTATAATAACTTTACCGAAAAAATATTTTATTATAATAAAATATTTTATAATGTTTTATTTTATTATTTTATTATTTCCATTCTACGTGACTTTACCGAAAGAACCAAGAAGAGTAAGTGGCTTGTTGTGACTTTCATAACACGTATTGCACAGCTGACCTCTGTAACATTAACATTTCCCAAGCATTAAAACAAATGTATTTTTTTTATGTTCTCACTTGAAGCATGTCAGTCTGCCCTGGAAGCGAACATTGTTTGAATGCCATATTCCTTTGTCACGCAGGCCTGTAACCTGGGGTGTGGGTGTTGTTTCTGAAGCAGCGTTGCCTTTCTCGCTTGAAACGGGATGTTACAAAGGTTATCTTCTCGCACTTTCTATTCGGCTGTACGTGTTCGACTTTGCCCAGAAGAAATGAAGGATATTCTGGGGAGAGAGGGAGAGAGAAAAATAGGAGAAAATGAAACTAAACTTGAGAACCACCATCATCTCCTCACCCAGTAAGTAGGCTTTTGTTGAGAGTAGGCTTTTTTAAGTGCATGGAAAAAAAAACGTGAATTATTAAGTTAATTGTGCAACCGTCTGTGCGGAGATGATACTATTATATTTATTTCAGTTGGAATGTAAAGTTAAATTTTTTACAAGAATAGGTTTTTCCCATTTTTTTCGGCAACAAAACTAAAACCTTTTTACGAGGAATCATGTCTGCATTAACCACAAAACTTGAGGTCAGAACTAAAAAAAAACACACTCTGATAATATATGCATTGCCCTTGAAACTGATTGGTCCACACCAGAGACAGCTTTCTTTTGAGCCTCGTCTCAAACGGTGTTAGACCAGGGGACGCCAAAATGCGTTATCATTTCATTAACTTTTCCAAGGACACCCTTCAAATAGTGGCTGTGTTGTGCGCCACGAGTGGTTTTGATATATTGTGCAATCTTACAGATTTAACATAATGCTAAATATGAATAATAACAACAATTAGAATTACAGGTAAACTCTCCGATATTTTTTAGGGTTGTGCCGCATGTTGTTCTGCATGATGTCTGACGTTTCGCTCCACGTGCTGGGGAGCTTATTCAGGAACTGAATTCTGAATCCTTCTAACCGAATTCAGCTCCCAGCATGTTAAGGGAAACGTCAAGACACCGTGACCCGAAAACAGATCAGAGAGCTATACTAAATAACCACGGACACCTACACAGTGCTATATATACCGTATATATATGCATTCTTGGATCAATGGTACTTGAGATACAGTTGCATTTAGACGCTCTAGTGTCAATCCAAATGGTATTCTATAATTGCATTGTTTTTTTCCCCATGTTGGCCCAAAGGCCCATGAGTTACGTGTGATGCTAAACTGCCTGCACGAGTGCATTGCAGCCATGGAGACAGCATTGCCTCTCTTCGCAGGAGCGCTCTGTAATGCCGTAAGCTGCAGCTCTCCTGTAGCAACAAATTAGGCCACACCAAACATATTTTTTAGACGTGCCTTTATTCTTAAATAAAAAAAAATTCCCACTGCAATGTTTATGCTTCGCACGCGTACACATGTTTGTGCATGGCTCGTCTCAGACAAAAAAACATCTGCGATACGCTATTCATTAAATGACGTTGATAAGCCAGATAAAAAGGCAGGTTTGTATGCCTTCAGTTGTTTTTTTCACCGAAAGTACGTAGTTAAAATGTAATGCTCCGGCAATTGTTATGGGTGAGCGATGCCTCATTTAGTTCTGGGCTACCTTCTGCACATGTATTGTATTAAGTGTGCATGTCTTATTAGAATCACGAGGGGGGAAATATAATAATGAGCATTGCATTCGAGATGTATTCCTCTCCTGTCGTGAGTATATTTTCTTAATGAGGCAATGCAGGAGTAACCCCTCCGAAGCGTTTGCTTTGTGATGAGCAAAAAGCTCCGGCTAATGTACGGACGCAAAAAGGATAAAACGTGCTTTAAAAGCTCGCCCTGGAATCCATATGTCCGTGAAATAGAGGCCAGCACAACAAAGCTGCGTCAACACAGAACTGAAAATGTTTTTTCCTCGCATGCCTCATGGCTTGCTTGAGGCCATCCCCTTGCCCGTTTCTTTGATCGGAGTGGAGTTCGACTTTGGCCCGTCTGGGTCACACGTGGTTGTTTTTAATGCTGCTGTGTGGTGTAGTCATAATAATAATAATAATAACAATTTAAATTCATGTAGCGCCCTCAAACGATCCTTCTCAGGGCGCTGTGCGTGGACAGGTGGAGCGTAGTTTCGCGTCAAGCGAGGAAAGGTGAAGTGAGAACGACGTTTGAAAAAACAACTCAAGAGATGGAGCCATTTTAAACAGATATTCATCAGCTACGTGTGCGATGATCAATTCAAGAATCGATCCTTTTTTGTTTACGCTGTGGTGAACGTAGAGGCTTCTAGCGGCTACAGGGGTCATGTCTCATTTCACATGCGCGTTGAGAAGCGACGTTCGTGTGTCAAGGTTGGTTTCTGAGTCAACGGATGGCTTTTTGGAGATAGCCCGTGCATATCTGAAATGGTTCTAGATTTGAAGCTTTCGTTGACTGCAAGGATTCATATTCTTAGGTTTTTTCGGTAAAGTCACGTAGGTAAAAAATTTAAATTAATAAAAGTAAAATAAAAATAAAATAAAAATCACGACGTTTCGGAGGCAACACAAGCTTGTGTTGAACGTCGTGATTTTTATTTCATTTTAATTTTACTTATATTAATTTAAATTTTTTACCTACATGACTTTACCGAAAAAACCTAAGAATATCTGAAATGGTGCCACGAATGATCGAAGCGGCAGTGGTGTCATCCTGCGGTCAGTGGCTTTGAGATTGGTGGCCACAGTTGCACTGTGGGCTATTCTGAACTTTCCATCGGTGTAAGAGATGGATACTGTGGTCAGTCACGTGACCCCATTGCATACAACATATTTGAATCAAGAAGCGAGCTTTAGCAATTAAATGATTCATCGGTGCATCATTATGGTCCGACCACCGACATTTTAACGTGCATCTGAACAAATATCTTTGCAGACGAGTTTGCCCCATGTTAGTTTATTTGAAATCTTTCTATTCATTGGAATTAACTTGTTAAAAGGAAATGTATTCGTTGGGAATAAGCTGAAAAGACATTGGTGCATTGTTCTCTTTAACAATGACCACTATATTGCGACTTGATATATCAAATTATTGAGAAATGAGGATGTGACAATGCTTTGATTCATATTAATCGTGAGCATTCATTATTTAGGATTTTTACGTGGATTGTAACTCGTTGGTCCATGTGACCCCTGCAGCCACTAGAGCTGCTACCGTGCACATCAGCATCACAATTATGATAGATCTTCAACTTAGGATAGCGACGCCGAATTACGAAAATGTTGAGAGAGTCACGAGTGGCATTCTAGTGTCTGCTCCCCCAGAATCAGAATATCTATACTGGAGGAATCCGATCAGCTATAAAGATCTTTTTCACAGATGTCCAGGAGTTTCACAGATGCCCTCCCTGTCGCCTGTCATGTCTCCCCACCGCCTCCTCTTGGCATCCCTCCGCCTGTCACCATAAACAACAACAACACTCAAATAATCTCCAAACAAAAAAGGCCCCTCTCTGCTTCCACACTTGATCTTATGACCGCCACCTCATTCCTCATTGCCTACCCCACTCAAACCTACAACATTACCAGCTTTGTCAATGCCTCCATCTCATTCCGCACTCCCTCTCCCGGCGCTCGAAGATTGCTGCTGTCACTCCAATCCCATCTCTCCTCCACGGCCGCCTGGAATCCCTCACCTTCCAAACTCCAGGATGATTCAAAATGCCGCTGTCAGACTTTTTTCACCCACACTCCTCATCGAGACATTACCGCAAAACTCTAATCTTGCCACTGGCTCTCAATCCAACTCTTGATCAATTTCAGGATGATACTCGCCACCCTGAAGATCCCCCCGTGGACTCGCCCCTGCCTACCTCTTCCCTGTCACCTCACTGTACTCCCCTCCACGCACTCTCCTACCTCTCCCCTTTCATCTCACTCTACTCCCCTCCACGCACTCTCCTACTTCTCCCCTTTCATCTCACTCTACTCCCCTCCATGCACTCTCCTACCTCTCCCCTCTCATCTCACTCTACTCCCATCCACGCACTCTCCTACCTCTTCCCTGTCACCTCACTGTACTCCCCTCCACGCACTCTCCTACCTCTCCCCTCTCATCTCACTCTACTCCCTCCACGCACTCTCCTACCTCTCCCCTTTCCACGCACTCTCCTACCTCTTCCCTGTCACCTCACTGTACTCCCCTCCACGCACTCTCCTACCTCTCCCCTCTCATCTCACTCTACTCCCCTCCACGCACTCTCCTACCTCTCCCCTTTCATCTCACTCTACTCCCCTCCACGCTCTCTCCTACCTCTTCCCTCTCACCTCACTGTACTCCCGTCCATGCACTCTCCACTCCAGTGATCACGGCTTTCTGTCAGAGTCGTCGTCCCCCCCCCCCCCCCCCGGTCAACCTTTGCTGAGCGGGAGGTCGCTCATTCTCTTCTGCTGACACCATTGCCGAGAAATCTCGTGCACCCAGCCATTTTTCTGTCGACTCCCTGCCCCCACTCGAGTCTTGGCTAAAGACCTTGTCTTTCTCCCCCCGACTGTCTATTTCTCTCGATGAAGCAAATATGCTCACCATTTTTGTACAGCATTCTGTCGGCACGGTTGCATTTTAACATCACACCGGTTCCCTATTGTATTCTTCTAGTTCAGGTCAACTGTCTGTGTTGGAGCGCTCGCAAACACACAACAACCTGAACGAATAAATGCACGGCTGACTTTCGCCTTGCGATGTAAAATAATAATTCTCGAGTGAAAACAACGCGAAGGCGTTTGGAAGGGTTACCGCTTAAAGTGCAAGGTTCACCCCTGTAGATGCTTTTTGTTTGAACGTAAGGGGAACATGATATGGCAGCCCCCTATCCGCCCGGGGGACCTGTGGAGTGAATCCAAAATCCATGCGTGTTGTAGCAGGTTGTATAAAGTATCTGAGAAGACCTGTCTCCTCTGATGAGGTCTCACAGGTCCCGACAAAACTTTCTATACATCCAGCCGACCACACGGTGCATTATTTATGAGCCACATCGATCCAAGGGATGGAGCTCAAAAGGAGCCCGAGGTATGATGCTGGTTACAGGTGTAATAATTAATAAGGTACTGCGTTGCATGGCCGACATGCTCATTAGATTTTTGGTCGGGCATGCGTGTGCACGTGCATTAAATTGATTGGAGACATTTCAGTTTTTGCGAATATTATTTTGCACTGGGGCAAATAATGTTTTCCCACACATTTTCAAGCGTTTTTGGATTCATTACGTTCTTTTTCAGTAGTTTGAAAGAATAGTGACTATGCTTTGATACGACCGCCGCGTTGAAACGTTTGTCATTAGATATATAAAAAAACGGGGGTTCCCATTTCATCCTGCTGTTTATCCAACCCTGTGACCATCATTGCCTTGCGCTGAAAGAATTTGAAGTCATAGTAATAACATTGTCAGGCTCATGGTTGTTGTTTTTTACATTGCAGGGAAATAAGAGAGAACATGACCCCCGTCTGCTAATTGTGTCACATTTTGTGAACATGTCCACTTGATTGCAGCTGATAGAATCAAAATATAAGGATACAATCTCTACACTCAATCAATGTTTTAATGTCAACAAAGCCTTTGCGAATGTCTTTTAAAAAAAGAAAATTAAACCTGGTGATATTACGGACAGTTGCATATGTTAAAATGCATACTTGATTATTTATTTGCTTCCAAGTAAAAGCTCTAGACAAATATGCTGCATAATTCAACGTGTGTAATAAATATAACAGAATGTATCGGTAAACATGGTTCCATTAGGAACCCAAGGTTTCATTCGTCTAAGTGCTTCTAAGAACTGTGATGTTCAATGCCTCCCATTTGGCATGTTGCTTGACATTGCATTTGTTGGAGGAAGCTGGAATTCACGCTGGAAAACAGCTAATACGTTACAAAATGTACCTAAAGGCAGAGTGACCTCAGGCTAATTTGGGGTGTTTCCTAATCTAAGCTCAATTAATGTCCCTTGGTTTAACTGATGCTGCGAATCAGCGGTTAATTGAATGTTCGTACAGCGACCGAGCAGCTCACACTTATGAAGCAATTAGCGCATTCTCTTCCCTTATTTACAGGTTCAGCTGATGATAGAGGGCTGCAGTTTCCCGGTCCCTCACTATGACCTTCAAAGTGTAAATTGAAGTGTTACCAACATGCATGTTTATACTCCATTTGTGCATTCAGAGTTCAGTAATTGTTCCTTCAAAGCCCGGACACCAATGACTATCAATCAAAGATAGACAAAGATCACCCGTATAGCCTTGAAAGACTGTTGGGGCAAGTGCTGTTAGCGAGCACCTATGAAGGGTGGCACGGCACACGAGGGGGTGGGTGGCCAACACCACGCCCGGCCGCCTTTGTCTCCCCAGTGATGTTTATACACCACACTAGGTACTCATTTGAGGCTGAGTCGACCTAGGGGAGGCCCATAATCGGTTCAGATCATAGTCACTGATGTTGGCTGTGAGCCGGAATCGAACTCGGGCCACCGGGTTCGTAGCACAGTGCACACACCGCGACACTACTGCTCCCCACAAATTACTGTATCCACACACTCTCAAAATCTCAATATATTTGGTCCTGCACAGAATTTCCCAAAATTCCAGCATTGAGATTAGTTTGACTTTATGCAGCAAACATTAACTCTCATGCGCAGAGAAGGTGGAAAAAGTGTTGCCATTTACCATTTGGACCAGAGGTCACTTAAAGGGATCTCAGAGGTAGCTCTCTGATCTCCGCTTCAGTGGGCCGTTCACGAACACGAAGGATTTGCACAGCTCTGCGGGAGATCACGATTAATTGTTAGCCTCATGATGTGACGCTGATTGCACAATTAGTATACAATTGCCAGGATATGATAATTAAAAGGGGAAAAATACTATTTGCTTCTAATTTATTGACTTATTTAAGTACGGTAATAAACTAAATTAGCGTTTTACCAATTCACGCGGAATTAGCCTGGCATCGTTAGAAGCTTAGAAGTTAAGCTGGTTTAAGACTGGATAAAGCTTTAATGGGTAACCACCATACTCAGCTTGTGATAGGGTTGCAGGGCTACGTGGACACCCACCACAATTTGCACGGTTGACTACGTACGGTGCGAAAGAAGTTCAACATACATACGGAGGACAGTGCAGTACAATCCATTGTTGTACTGTACTATGTTTCTATGCTCCCATGGCTATGCTCCCTGTTTTCACAAATTCGTACTGAGCAGGTGTGGAGTGTGGAGGCCTTCATCCAGCAGTGGATTGACACCAGGGCTGTACACGTATTATAAATAAATTACATTCTGCAAGTCAAGTGTTCTCCACCACTCACCGCTCTGAGCCATTGCTCGTTGGATTTCGTTTAATTGCTAAATCCTGAAAAATATTATCTGTATAATGCTAATTATTCCTGTGTATATATGATGATAATTCCAGAAATATGTTACTTGCATGAATCCGTGTGTCAGCTACAAATATCACAGTGAAAGCAAATTTGCATGCCTTATGAAAGTTTAGCATCGGGCAAATGACAAAATCTTCTTGGGTTAGTTAGCGTTTAGCAATTCCTATTGGCAAAACGCTGTCACACCACGGCCCTATTCGCTGGCTCTTGTGAGAAGGAAATTGGCTTGCCATCACATGTTTAAGCCCGATTAGCGGGCACTCAAATTGAGTCAGTTGGCGGGTGCTCACTGTTGAAGCGTGCCAACGTGCACACAGTCCTTATAGCAATATTGCTGTATACAATCGCTTGTAACTTTTAACAATTTCCGAGTGCAACTCCCGTGATGCGCTCGTGAATGTTTGCATATGCGCGTACGCTCTCTTTGCACGGCGCAGCATTATGTTGAAATCATTTGTAAAAAAATATATATTCGTAAAAAAATTGAAATTATTTGTAAAAAAAAAATTCAACATAAATAATTTTTTTTTTTAAATACCTCAATTTATGATGACTCAATTAAAGTGCTCTCGAGGCAACGTGCACGGGGGGTGGGGGGGGGCGTGTTACTGGGAGACTTCGCGTGCAGGGAAAGGTGTTGCAGCACTGTCCTTCAAAGCTCAAGTCATCAAGAGCAGCAAGCCTCTTCGGCAACCTGATACCTGCCGAACGCCGGCTCACGCAGAAAGCACGGCGACACTTTAACCTCCAACTACCGCAGAAAGCTCCGAGTGTTATCACTCGCCATCGTCTCAGTCGACTTCATTAACACCGTCGCATCAGCCGTTCGTGTCGTGGCAGTTACATGAACCGGTGGCGGGATTCCCTGTTTTTTTTTTGCTATCGACACAAAGGACACACAAAAAAAATGTCTCCCCTTGCAAAGCCGTCAGAGTCTCGCCGTGATTACCGCCTTAATTGCGAGCTTCCCACAAGGGTTTACGGGGCCACGGAAACATGCCATTGCAACTGTGAGGGAGCATAGCCGTAGCGTGCAAGAGCTGTGTTTATCGCTTGGCTAATATGAGACGAGGAATGCGTGTCATGTGCCTCGAGGTATATTTTGGGTTGAAGATACACCAGGAGTCGTTCTTGTCAAACAATTTATCACAGCGGTCTGTCATCGCAGGGGTTTTTTTTTCTCCCTTCGTTTTCTTCGTCGTCTTCTTCTTCTCTCGTGCATTTAGGGCACGACCCAGAAGGTTCATTGCACGCGCTTTGTAGCCATTTCTAGCTGAGACGTACGGGGAAGAGTTGGCGTGACATTTTGTAAAACAAAATAACCGCCACGAGTCAAACTCGGTGGGAGCATTATTGCAGGCTCGCATTGGTGCCAGAGGTCGCAACCGGGTACCCGATACCCGTACCCTACCCGATACCCGGCTACCCGTACCCAGCCGGGTACGGGTACCCGTTTTGCGACCCTGGTGCGGCCGGGTACGGGTACGGGTAGGCCGTGAGTCACTGGTGAGTAACTGTTTGCCACTCATTTCCCAACGTCTTGTCTCTTCTCACAATTCAAGAGGTCGCAATCAGGTACCCTATACCCGTACCCTACCCGTACCCGGCCGGGTACGGGTACCCGTTTGCGACCCTGGTGCGGCCGGGTATGGGTACGGGTAAGGAATCAAAACCCGTTTACGACCTCTGATTGGTGCCGAAGATCATTTGATTGGAAGCGACGTTTACTGCTGGGCCTGATTGTTGTCATGAATTAGATCGCACGTACGCTAGCTGAGCGTGAGAAAAGTGTAACAAACACGGGTTCCTTTTCCTATGCACCAGAAACATCGTTTGTTGTCCTTTCCCCGCACTTTCGATGAGCACGGTTGGCTACGTACGGCGCAAAAGAAGTTCAACGCACATGCGTATGTACCCGTTTTGCGACCCTGGTGCGGCCGGGTACGGGTAGGCCGTGAGTCAATGGTGAGTAACTGTTTGTCACTCATTTCCCAACGTCTTGTATCTTCTCACAATTCAAGAGGTCTATTTGCAGAGCATGTTTTTTTTCTTTTCAAAATGTACGCTTTTTCAGAACACACGCACATTTCTTTTGACGGCTTGTAGTTTCGGCAGGCATTGTAGTGCCAAATTGAAGAGAACAATACATCGTCCAACTATTATGGAGAATTAAATCACAATTATTTATCTATTTAAAAACAAACCCAAACAACCTCGTGGCTTTTGTCCATCTTCTGAGCAATTTGTACAGGAATCACAAACGAGAAAGTGTACTCCCTCCATTTCATGGATGATAAATTTGAAACGTTTTTTTTAAGATTTGACAAGTGAAAAAATATATTGTGTATATGCCAAGCATACTTTAACAACGCTCGAAAGAAAATAAAAACAAATACCGCAGATCTTGATTTAACCAACCTGTTTTGGAGACGAGATCTGAATATTTCCAATGACCTTGCTTGAGTCTGATCTTGAGGCCCCGACATTTGTGCATGAATCATGTAACAGAATAAATGTTTTGATAATAGACTTGGCTGTATTTTCATTATACATATTCCAAAGAACACAGGATGAGATGTTACTATCCTTTGTGCAAGCACTTCCAAGAGTTCATGAACAGTGAGCCTGGTGAAATTTGGGGAGCGCATCGTCAGTAGTCGTCATTAATAAGCACGCTTCTTCCACGTCAGTGTTAGTGCTCTCATGGAAACGACGTACAAACAATAGCACCTATAATTACTCAGAACGTGATTTTCTGTTCTAGTTGTTCCAAGCTTTTAGGCTGTCAAACACGTGCACATATTGTTACGTGTGTTTAACAAATGAGATTGAGGACAAATTTACATATACACTTTTGCCTTTTAGCAGTGCAGCTTATTTGCCAAGACATACACACAGTTTATGAGCTACTCTGCATGGCAAACTTAATGATTGCCATGCTTGCTGTCCTTTGGCTGAAATTTACAATGAATAAGTTAGGCAAAGATGGCCTTAAGTAGAAGGAGACTAAGAATAGCAGCATTGCTATGCCTTTTTAAAAAGATGATCAAACAAATGGCCACCCATAGTGTACACAAAGATGGGTTATGCCATTTCCACCACCTCTTGCAAGAACAGTTTCTTTGCCACCTTACACTATTAAAATGAAGGGACTTTCGTTGCTGTAGGTTAATCGTCCAAGTATTTCCTTAGGATCTGCAGTTAAGATTGTCTGTAATAAAGGTTTTTGGGTTGATCGCGTGAGTATAAATGTGTCGTAAGCCCTCCACCACCCGACACAGCCAGTAAGGTTTGTCACGTAAACAAAACGCGCCAATTAGTTTACTACTTCAGCCCACCGGTGTGTTAGAGAGTAAATCCACAACATTTACATTTTGAATACGACGTTTCACTGGTAATTACTACAGCATCATCGGGCGATTTGCCGGAACAGTGAAGCAATCCACCTGCTTCTGGTCTTGAACCCATCAGGTGCAGAAATGAGCAAAAGCCTACGTGTTAAACTAAGATTGTCTGGTTTGCTCAAACCAGATTATGATCTATCGAAACGAGTGGTGGTGGTGGTGGTGACCCTATCGATGTATAAACTCCAAGTCAGAATGAAAGAAAAGTAAAAAAAAAAACAAGCAATATCAGTGTATCGAGATAAGAGAAATGTGAACAAAATATAGAGATGTCTTCGAGATGAGTGAAAGACAGCTGCAGACAAGATATACATCAAAGAGATTATTTGGATGTTATTAAAGTTATTTCGATTTCTTTTTCATATTTATTAGGATCTGAATGTGAGGTGTTATTTGGCGAATCTCAATTTTTTTTTGTTTTTTATCCAGAGTCCGCCTTGAGCTCTTCATGGCTCTGAGATTTTGCTCGGTGATTTCCTTAGGCCTAGCACAACTACTGCTCGCAATCAAAGTTGTGCCACGATGCTCCCTTGTCACTCACCAAGAATTGACGCCAGCTTTGGAAAGCGTTCCCTCATCGTGTGTGACACTTGACGAACTTGTGGTACAGTGTCACGTGTCTTTTGCAATTAGCATCTGTTTCCCTCCCAAACTATCTTCTTTGGTAAACCGGATTAATTGCTCGGACATTTTGGGTGGAATGGATTTTAATTACTGTTCTGCCCAATTAATTTTTCACTTTGTGTTTATCCAATGTATGGTATGCATTTTCCACTGTAAATGGTTTGACTTGTATTTAACTATTTTAGATTTTACACTTAATTGTCATACTTTTGCAATATCAATTGCATTCCTCTTATATTCGCTTCAGTATCCCCAGGTCTCCCTTGTGAAAAGGATACTTGAAGAATCTTGTTGAAAAAAAACCTGTGGTTTTGCTCTGTATTTCCGTATTACCCAGAACCAATCTCAGTGTCGCTACGAATTGTCACACAATTCACCGTACATTATTCAAAGTCGTTTTCTGCTCAAACGAGCGTTGACGCGGTGCTCTTTTGTGTGCAGCCCTGCGCCAGTGGTGGAAATTCCACGTTCCTGTGCTGTCGAGGACTCTCTCCCGAGGACCACTGTTGAATGCCCCCCAAAGTGGTACCTAATTTTACACACTCCAGAGGGATGATGAGTCGAGTCAACCCCGATCCGGATTTGAACTCACCACTATATATTTTTGGAGCTGCTCACTCTACCACTGTGCCACCTGGCCGGTCAATTATGCATTATTGGCATCACTTAAAAGCCTGCTGTCTGCTTTTAGTCATCCTCCTGGGCTGTGCGAGGGGGTTAAATAGGAGTGTGTGGACTTAACAAGGGAGGCTGACATCGAAGCACGTGCTTATTTTATTGGGATGACCCCGAGTTGTGCGAACGAGGCCTTAATGGCTTTACGGGGCGAGGGAAAGATGCGACCTGCTCCTTCCATCATGCACCTATGACAGATGGGGTGAAGAGACGTTGCAGTGGTTAATGCACAGTGGCGTGAACCCAGCAGCCAGAGTTCAATTCTCAGCCATGGCTGACATCAGTGGTGAGTGATTTCTGAAGCGATCCTCATCCCCACCTCCTTTATCAACCCACCATGACCAGTGCAGTGACGTATTCTATCAATCAACGACCCCCCCACCCATGGATGACACGCCATAGAGGGGCATTCATCCAGCAGTGGATCGACAAATGGTTGTCATCTGTCATTTAATGATGTGTACTGATATGTATAGCTCTATTAAATGTTTTGTGATGAAATGTGCATTGGGCACCTACGGTTATCTGCCCGTGGATCGTGATGATGATTTTTATTTTAATGCAGGAAACCTTAGTAAATAATAGGAATGCTTCGATAAATAAGCCTTAATATGAGTCCCAAATCTTTTCATTTTCCCGAATGAATATTTAACGCATCTGGCGACTAAAAAAAACCCCACCCACCAAAACCCCACCCCAGCTTTCCGTAAGCATTTTGCCGCACCACAGGAATTTCAACCATTTTAAGTATGAATCATTAGGAACACTGTCCACAAAAGGAAATACAGGTGGTCTCCAGTTTACAACGTCCCATTTACGACGATCCACATTTACGACGTTTATAAAACGCCGCTATGGATCGATTTACGATGCAGGAACTTGATTTACGACGCATCTTCCGGACACGACTCAAAACATTAAAACAAGAGGCAGTCTGGTTTCTGACGTGACTTGGTGTGGAACTTTTGTTAGTCACAAGGCTTTTTTTTTGCGTGTGGATGTTTACCTATAAAACCCTGCCACAATGTAGCTGATAAAAGGTAATAAACACATCGGAAAGTGATGTTTCGACTGTCCGTGGTAAAATAGGGTGCCGATTTTACGGTCGATACCATTGACGATGGGGGTTTGCAGGACCAACGCATTGCGTCGTTAAAGCGGGGGACCGCCTTTATATTGCTTTCTATATATAATAAACGGCCGCTTCATTAACTATTAAAACATTTCAGAGCCACCCACAGTTTGCCCAGCCACCTGTACCCTTTGAAACTGTACCTTGATATATATACACAACGAGGAGACTTTGCCCAGCCCTCATTCTTTACGCACTGCTGCTGCTGCTGTGCTTGTACCCCCTGAAACTGGGCCATTCTTCTCGGTGAAGCTGCAAGTTCGTCCCGCGTGCCGTTCTGCACTTGAGCTTCGCTGGCTCGCGTCCAGCAGTCGTGTCGCCGAATCTCACTTATCGCTTGCGCGATGACGGACGGGTTTCTAAATATTGCAAGGTGCCGAAGAAGTGAACGCGCGTGCAGGCGAGCCCGATGAATTCGCTGATTCGTGGGAGAGAGAAAAATGCGACCTGTGTGACAATACAGTGTGGGTCTGGGAGTTGCCACCTCTGATGTTACGCGAAAAATAAATAAAACCAGGGGTGCATGTCATGGGAAGAAGACTACGTCGCGATATCTGAAGAAGGGAGGGCCACGTGTGCTTGTCTTTGGGCATGTAAACCTTGACTGAAAGCTTTCGTGACGGCAGGAATTCATATTCTTTGGGTCTTTCGGTAAAGTCACGTAGATAGAACAATAAAATAATAAAAATGAAAATAAAGTGAATATTTTTTTTGATAAATTATATTAAAAAATATTCACTTTCTTTTCTGCACACAAGCATGTTGATATGCTGCAATAGCAAGAGTTGTGATAGCCCTTTATGCAGCAATGCCTGGCTAATTTAAAAATGGGTATTCAATAGTGCTCTGCATTGGATTGTTTGACACATAGAGCAAACATTGCCTCGTAATTCACTTACTTGCGATCTGCGATTTCGTCTGTCCGCGAACTGCATCTGGAATCCGACACGACTGCATTTTTATTAAAAATGAAAATATAGTGATTTTTTAAAATATATTATTTTTAAAAAATCACTTTATTCTTAATTTTGGAGCTTTCGTGACTGCAGGAATTATTCTTTGGTTTTTTCGGTAAAGTCACGTATAAAAATAAAATAATAAATTAAATAATAGCATACGACGTTTCGATTGCAACACAAGCAATCATCATCAGGTATAATGAAATAGCGACATAGAATATAACCAGAAAACTATAGACAGACATATAAGCAGACAGATATCACCAAGATACAGAGAGAGCAACCCAGGTACAGAGAGAGGTGATCGTCTCTGTGGGGTGGCCTTAAATAGACAGAGGGGGGCCGAGGCAGAGAGAGGGAGGGGGTAGGGAAAACATTTACATGTCAATGAGTACGAAGGGAGGGGAGTAAGGTAAGCAGGCTTAGAGGGAGACAGAACACACTAAATTAAATAACCTAGCAAAGTATCGAAATGTTATGTTAAACGACACAGAGAGTCGGCCAACACACAATTAACGCATTGCCTGGTCGATTACGTATTTAAAAGATTGCTAAGTTAGAATTTAAGTGTGAAAATTCCAAAGAAAGACAAAACATAAAAAAAGAGGAACGGAGACACACAGACAGAGCAGAACCTAAGAACGATACAAAACGAGTGTAGACAGAGAAAATTACACTAAATATACAGGCAGAGAGAGAGAACAAGAAACCCAGAGAGAGAGAGAAAAAGGTAAACTTGGAACTTCCCCGTAGAAGTGGTTCAATCTTAATTTTGGAGCTTTCGTGACTGCAGGAATTATTCTTTGGTTTTTTCGGTAAAGTCACGTATAAAAATAAAATAATAAATTAAATAATAGCATACGACGTTTCGATTGCAACACAAGCAATCATCATCAGGTATAATGAAATAGCGACATAGAATATAACCAGAAAACTATAGACAGACATATAAGCAGACAGATATCACCAAGATACATAGAGAGAGCAACCCAGGTACAGAGAGAGGTGATCGTCTCTGTGGGGTGGCCTTAAATAGACAGAGGGGGGCGGAGGCAGAGAGAGGGAGGGGGTAGGGAAAACATTTACATGTCAATGAGTACGAAGGGAGGGGAGTAAGGTAAGCAGGCTTAGAGGGAGACAGAACACACTAAATTAAATAACCTAGCAAAGTATCGAAATGTTATGTTAAACGACACAGAGAGTCGGCCAACACACAATTAACGCATTGCCTGGTCGATTACGTATTTCAAAGATTGTTAAGTTAGAATTTAAGTGTGAAAATTCCAAAGAAAGACAAAACATTAAAAAAAAGAGGAACGGAGACACACGGACAGAGCAGAACCTAAGAACGATACAAAACGAGTGTAGACAGAGAAAATTACACTAAATATACAGGCAGAGAGAGAGAACAAGAAACCCAGAGAGAGAGAGAAAAAGGTAAACTTGGAACTTCCCCGTAGAAGTGGTTCAATCTTAATTTTGGAGCTTTCGTGACTGCAGGAATTATTCTTTGGTTTTTTCGGTAAAGTCACGTATAAAAATAAAATAATAAATTAAATAATAGCATACGACGTTTCGATTGCAACACAATCAATCATCATCAGGTATAATGAAATAGCGACATAGAATTTTTTATGTTTTGTCTTTCTTTGGAATTTTCACACTTAAATTCTAACTTAGCAATCTTTGAAATACGTAATCGACCAGGCAATGCGTTAATTGTGTGTTGGCCGACTCTCTGTGTCGTTTAACATAACATTTCGATACTTTGCTAGGTTATTTAATTTAGTGTGTTCTGTCTCCCTCTAAGCCTGCTTACCTTACTCCCCTCCCTTCGTACTCATTGACATGTAAATGTTTTCCCTACCCCCTCCCTCTCTCTGCCTCGGCCCCCCTCTGTCTATTTAAGGCCACCCCACAGAGACGATCACCTCTCTCTGTACCTGGGTTGCTCTCTCTGTATCTTGGTGATATCTGTCTGCTTATATGTCTGTCTATAGTTTTCTGGTTATATTCTATGTCGCTATTTCATTATACCTGATGATGATTGCTTGTGTTGCAATCGAAACGTCGTATGCTATTATTTAATTTATTATTTTATTTTTATACGTGACTTTACCGAAAAAACCAAAGAATAAATCACTTTATTTTCATTTTTATTCTTTTATTGTTCTATCTACGTGAGTTTACCGAAAGACCCAAAGAATATTTGGCCATGTATTATTACGTTACCGACACAACAACAACAGCAACAACAAAACAGACACATTAAATGTGCCTGCAAGACATGCGTCTACTGTAAAGAGAGGACATGATGCGTAAAAGAACCAGGATGGTTGGGCAACCAGAGCGTGGTCTCCCCTTTCCACGAACAGGTTTCATGTCGTTCTAGAGTAGATAGATGCTCTATGGGAACCTCATTTGCCAGTAAAAATATGATAATTGTTTTTTTTACCCTGCTATCTGGCAACAAAACTGACACCTTTTTACAAGGAGTCATGTTTGCATAGACCGCAATACCTGCAGTCATAATACAAACAAAAGACATAACTCTGATAATGTGCACTGTCCTTGAAGTTGATTGGTCCACACCCGAGACTAGGCTCTAAGGAAAGCTGTCTCGGGTGTGGACCAATCAACTTCAAGGACAGTGCACATTATCAGAGTTATGTCTTTTGTTTGTATTATGACTGCAGGTATTGCGGTCTATGCAAACATGACTCCTTGTAAAAAGGTGTCAGTTTTGTTGCCAGATAGAATAGATAGATGCTGCTGAGCCTAAGTACCCTCTTGAGCCCCACCTGTCTATGTGATGCTCCTCACCAGTCATCGACGTTTACTTGAACCCCGTCTGTTACTCGGGTCTGTCGGCATGGGCCCCGTCTCAGTGCAGCGGTTTTCCTGCGCCAGGCACAGGAGCAGCACACGCCTGCAGCCTGAACACTTTGCAATTACTGCTGTACGCTTGAGATGTTCCGATATGCAGGACTAGAAGGTGGGCCAGTAGAGGACGCGATTTGAGGTGGGTTGATAACCTACCTGTAAGCTTTTAATCATGTACCTTTAACAATGTTGCACGTGGAATTTGAGTAACATACTCCGACTGCGATTCATAATTGGTTTCTATTGGGTTAGGTCGTGGTTTATAAATGTGTGCCGTAAACCCTCCACCACCTGACACGCCCAATTCATAAAAGTGCCACGTGGATGAAACGTGCCAAATGTATTTCTCTCCAGCAATGCAGCAGTCGCGCTGAAGCAGTCGCGCTGAAGCAGTCGTACATTCGGAAGGCTTCATTCACCTGCAGAGTCTTGTTCATTTGCCGCGCTGGGTGGAGGAGGGTTTAACGAAACACAGTTTTACACGATGGCCTAACCCAAAAGGAAAAAAAAATATGAATCATAATGTTGGTCGTGAAAGCCTACGTGTAAAATTAACCAACTCAAAGTGTATGTAGTATTCCCTCGCTGTTTGCGAGGGATACGTTCTGAAAATGCTCGAGAGTAGAACATTTTGCGGATAATTATATATCTTTTTAGTTAATTACCTTCAATAAATACACAATCTATTAAATACATAAACGTATTCTTGGTTCTTTCGGTAAAGTCACGTAGAAGGGAAATAATAAAAATAAAACAAGAAAATTCTCACGACGTTTCGACTGCTACACAAGCAATCATCATCAGGTGTGAAAATCACAGCAAGAAATATTTTAAAAAGTGGCGGTTAAAAAAAAAAATCTTGCTGTGGTTTTCACACCTGATGATGATTGCTTGTGTTGCAGTCAAAACGTCGTGAGAATTTTATTGTTTCATTTGTATTATTTTATTATTTCCCTTCGACGTGACTTTACCGAAAGAACCAAGAATATGAATCCCTGCAGTCACGAAAGCTTTAAATCGAAAGATACATAAACGTGTTTGCAATCGTATCACGTTATCTCATCACTTTATCTCTCATCACTTTTATCTCTCATCACTTTTATCTCTCGTCACTTTTTCTCTCATCACTTTATCTCTCATCTCGATGCAGTCGTGTCGGATTCCAGATGCGGTTCGTGGACAGACAAGTTCGTGAATTACGAGGCAATGTTTGCTCTATGTGTCAAACAATCCAATGCAGAGCACTATTGAATACCCATTTTTTTATTAGTCAGGCATTGCTGCATAAAGGGCTATCACAACTCTTGCTATTGCAGCATGTCAACATGCTTGTGTGCAGAGCACTTGGCCATCATTTGATTATGCATTTCACTTCAATTTTCCAGCGTGATTTTAGTTTGCACTGTGGAAGCATTTTCATTTATTCAAAACAGTAAATGTTGTAACGTTGCTTTGTATAAACATGAAGCAAATCAGTAATTGGATAAATAGCATTGCTATTAAGCCTTCACACGCTGCCAGGATTTCCACGGCTGTAAGGACCTTGGTCCTATTTACTGTTTGTGGAATCATACTGTCGAAAACATGATTACATAAAGACAAACGACAGTGCCTTTGACTGATACAGATGTTACCTACTGTGAGCCCTACATATATTCATATAAATTCTAGATTTGAAGCTTTCGTGACTGCAAGGATTCATATTCTTAGGTTTTTTCGGTAAAGTCACGTAGGTAAAAAATTAAAATTAATAAAAGTAAAATGAAAATAAAACTAAATAAAATAATTTTACTTTTATTAATTTTAATTTCAAATTTTTACCTACGTGACTTTACCGAAAAAAACCTAAGAATATTCATTTCAACTTTGTATTGTTTTGTAAATAGTCATTTCTCAGTGGTGTTTTTATTCCTAACGCACATAAACCACGGGGACCACGTAGACACCCACATAAGAGACCCATCGACTCACGTAGATAACTGTAGACCTACATTATAAGGTCGGCACAGCACACGAGGGGGTGGGTGGCCAGCACCACGCCCGGCCGCCTTTGTCTCTCTTAGTGGCAATGCTTACACACTGCACCAGGTACTAATTTGAGACTGAGTAGACCTAGAGGAGGCCAATGACCGGTTCAAATAAAATCACACTGGAGTTGGTGTCTGTGGGCAGGAATCAAACTCGGGTCCGCCGGGTTCATAGCGCAGCGTGCTAACCGCCACACTGCTGCTCCCCACTAGAGAAAACACAAACACACACAAACTCTTAGTCGGCGTCTAGTTTCTCGCGGACGATATGAAGGACTCTGCGTTGCTACCAAGCACCGTAAAGCGGTTGTCGAAAAAAAACCTACTTCGAGCTCATCGCCTGACAGTTAGCGTGTTGCCAAAGTAGGCTAGCGAAACAGATGCGTATGGGCCAAACTGCAGACTTGCATTCCGTTTGAGCAAGCGGCGTGCGCGGCGAGGAATGCGGGCCACTTGTTGCCTGCAAGGCATTCTCCGGCTTGCCAGCGACACGTTTGCAGGTCGTGGAATTGTTTGGTGAAGTCAGTGGAGCCGCGAGGTGCCCTCGGGTTAACGCAGAATCCCACCTTAATGCGGAGCTCTGGTACAAACGCAACGGCAAGAAAAATAGATGTTTTTTTGGTGGACGTGGACGTTTTAGTCAATACCTGTAAGAGTAACTAGTTGAAATTTTTCATAGTTCCGGAGTATTTTTTACAGTAGAAACTCATGTTAAAAATACGGTGATGTACGGTTTAACGTTGTGGATGCCATTATCCACGATGTCATCTGCAAACGTACTCCGCTTACCCTGCAGAAGACAAGAAAGCAGATTTAAAAAGTATAATCTTATTCACCAAAAAATATGCAGATTGCTTAATTTATCATGTAATTTTACAAAGTATATCCTGGGGAAAAGGGAAAGTCAATACACACGATAAGAAGTGGTTAATTGGATACATTTTTCACGTGACTCCTCTTATCCATCAAACATTGCAGATAATAGGAAGCTCTTCTGCCAAACAGCATGGGGATAAGAGCAGATAATGACGAATTATAGGAAAACGAGGATGCAGATACAAGTGTAGTGAGCGACTTCTGAGACACGTCGAGTAGAAGGCTTCTTATTTATTCAGAACACACTGGGCGAGACATTGTGTGACGCAGCTACACATAGCCGATCCTAACACGTAGCCTCATTTCCGGCTTCGCTACACAAGCTGTTCGACCAGCGCAGCGACGGCGACGGAGAGAATCTTCCATAAGATCAGCCACGTGGTCGGAGACGAAGAGATGACAACGAGCAGCGACGCAACGAGGACCCAGGACCTGTAACAGCCACGAACCTCTGGTTCGGTGCCCCTTATATCTGTCCCGGTGTGGCCAAGCTCCACTTATGGCCACGCCCGCTTTCCAGAACCTTCGAGCCGGTTCCCGGAGCTTCTCGACTGACTCTGCCTTTCACCTTCACCCCAGATACGCCCCCCTTATAATAAGGCATTACGTAATGCAGCCATGACCGTAATTACCACTCCCGGCCAACAGGTGTCACCCTGTCATTACACAAGTAATAGGAATAATGGTAAAATGGGTCAGAGATAGCCCTAGTTACACTGTATATATTATATTGTAGCAATGAAGCGGGGGGGGGGGGAACATCAACACATTATTTCTGATATATTCCTGCAAACGATGGCAATATGTTCAGGAGATAAATACCAATGCCGAGGTCTGCTAGCCACGAGACGGCTTCAGGAGAGAGTGCGTGGAGTTTTGCTGTTCCACCATGGAAGGACTGCAGACTACAGTGGTTTATCGTGGCCCATAGTTTGGATCGCGTGGCCACAGTCGCCCGACTGTGGCTTGCGTCTTCAATTTTCGCGTTCATGAAGGAGATGTTGTACATCGGACTGTTGATGTGCTGATGCATTTAAGCTAGGGCATGTAACGTTTTCAACTCTGGTTATATGATTTGAAGTTACTGAATATTTTACGTGCTCAGAATGAATACTAAGAGATGCTCCTCGCGCGTAAGCTCATCCATTAAAGGAGATATTTGGACCTGATATTTGGATATGCAGCATCGGCTATGAAACAAGCGGCCACTGTACATTTTCGGAATTTTCCACGTGAGCACAATGCACTCAAAGTTCGCAGAGGCGTTCACCTGTGTATACATTGCACACTGTTTGCTGTAGTAGCTGAACGATGCCATCTAGTGGATAGATAATACTTTCAGAGGCGTCTTTTTCATCTCGAGTAATAGAGTTTTACAAGCCACAGCGTAACTTCAGAAAAAAAGCAGCGATATTTCAAAATGACGAAAAATTTGTGGTGGTGTAAAGACACGTAGAAAATATGACAATGCACCATCAAGAGGCGTTGTTGTTTTTGTTCTGATTTTTGCATACCTTTGAAATGTATACAATTATTAATATTGAGTTGCAATCATTGCAATGTATTACCATAAATATGCATGCTATATGTCAGTTGAATATACATATCGTAGTCAATTTATTAACTACACATTTCCTAGCATCACAAATAACAAAATATGTTACTATAATGTTTAGCTATTGGCAGCTCTACAGAATTACTCTGCAATTTCAAAATACTTTTTGCAAAAATATATTTTATTTTTACACGATTATTTTCACCCTGAATTCGTTATATTTTCTTTAAACGCATGTTGCTTTGTGACCCCCATTTTAAGTGCTTTCCACCACAGAGAGTACAAAAAAGTAAAGAGCAGTGAGTGCCTAGAAATGTGTTCCAATTGGCCACTATCAGAGGAAGGACTCACAGTTGGTTTCCTTCTGTCCATTGTGGCTGAGATCAATATTTTTTGTCATCGTTACAGCTGGCATATATATATTTTCCCGTTTTTAGATTATTTTGGTCCAATTGCATTTCTTTGGAGGCGACTCAGTGGAACTACAAAATGAGGTGTTGCTATTAAATCTGGGAGATAGGCAACGTATTTTAAAGCATGATTTCCACCACAAAGATGGCATTGTAAATGAGTGTATACAGTGAGTGACTTGTAATACATTTAGATTTGCGATTTTTGCTCCTGCCGGCGACACATTCTCTCCTCCAATTATCCAGCCACCCTTGTCCACTCGTCATCTGGCGGTGTAGAAATTCAAAGAGTTTTCTATAAATATGCGCCATAAGAGGTTAGGTTAATAGTGTAGAGAAGACGTCGCTGGGACGTTGATCGTGGAAGAGATGATTGGGTGAAGTGTGCAGCAATTTGTATCACGTGATCATCACCAGCCACGATCTATCTACTGCTGGATAATTGCCTCTTCAGGCTATTGAAATCCCTTAGTTCAGTGGTTCTTAACCTTTACTGCAGCCTTGAAGCCCTTTATTTCTCAATCGTTTAAACATGTATAATGTTCATATTCTTAGGTTTTTTCGGTAAAGTCACGTAAGTAAAAAAATTTTATTGAAAATAATAAAAGTAATAAAAGGAAAATTAAATAAAAATCACGACGTTTCGGATGCAACACAAGCCTCCGTCTAGAATATATAATGTTAATATATACATAGGGTTTGATGAAACAAAGTAGTTGTACTAAGATGCCGGTGCTTAATTTGTGTTTCAATAATTCACCTTCTAAAAAAAAATCGTACCGTGTCTCGGACCCCCAGAAAGGACCATCTCGCACCTCCAAGTGGCACGTCCACCCCAGGTTAAGAACCACTGCCTTAGTTGCTCGCGATTCCACAGCACATTGAGTTTCTCGCGCTCTTGGTCGTGGTGTCTGTTGTTAATCTCAACCAACTGGCAAACCACGACGCCGTCCATACTGAAGACGCAACCGTACACAGACGGGTCCTGCAGCGCTTGAGCCAGCAGTGGCCACGACCGAGAAACTGCGGGGACTGCATCTTCACCTTTATCCGTGTCACTTTTTAAAATCGCGTCTTAAAACTCGCCTATTTGTACTATGTGCTTTCCCTGTAACCTAAGATGGAAAAAAATACGACTTTGTTGTCTGATTGGATTACTCTGCAATTATTGTTATTGGCTTTTATCGTAGTTATTCATATTAATGGAATTTCGAGAGTGGTCATTAACATTATTATCAGCTTCCTATTTCCCTTAGATTCATCGATATTTGTGAGTGTAGCTTTATCTTTACGTACAGCGCCATGAGATACTTCAATATGAAAGGCGCTTTATAAAATAGAGGTTATTATTATCATAATTACCTTCGCTGTCAGAGACCAATCCCGTGCCCATCAGGCCGACCAATAATAATCTTAGGTTTTTTCGGTAAAGTCACGTAAGTAAAAAATAAAATTAAAAGTTAATAAAAGTAATAATGGAAATAAAATAAAATAATATAATAAAATAATATAATAAAGTAAAATAATAAATCACGACGTTTCGGAGGCAACACAAGGTCTCCGTCATCAGGTGGGACAGTCACAGCTAAAATTACTGCATCAAGTGAGGAAAACTCCAAAAGACCAGCCCTTAAATACAAGTTAATAATGATTCACAGTTAACGCACGTGTTTTACAACCTGGAGACATTTTCCTGGACAAAGGGGGGGTGGGGAGGTGGGTGGAATTCTCCTTCGGTGAGTTGCTTTTACGTCCACCCGCGCCGATGCTAAACCGCGCTTGTGTGTCGCAGGTACGACTACCAGGAGATGCTACACAACTCCACGTTCTGCCTGGTGCCACGTGGTCGACGCTTGGGCTCCTTTCGTTTCCTCGAGGCGCTGCAGGTAGAAACCCGCCAGCGCGTGCCGTGCGTCTCTCTCTCTCTCTCGTCCGAAAGGTTTCCATGTTGTTAATTGTTTTTTTACCCTTCTATCTGGCAACTAAACTGACACTTTTTTTTACAAGGAGTCATGTTTGCATAGACCACAATACCTACGGTCGGAATGCAAACAAAAAACATAACTCTGATAATGTGCACTGTCCTTGAAGTTATGTTTTTTGTTTGCATTATGACTGCAGGTATTGTGGTCTATGTAAACATGACTCCTTGTAAAAAATGTGTCAGTTTTGTTGCCAGATAGAAGGGTAAAAAAACAATTATTAGGTTTCCATGTTGTTAATTGGTTTTTTACCCTTCTATCTGACAACAAAACTGACGCCTTTTTTACAAGGAGTCATGTTTGCATAGACCACAATACCTGCAGCCATAATAAAAAAAAAAACATAACTCTGAAAATGTATGCACTGTCCTGGAAGTTGATTGGTCCACACCCGAGACAGCTTTCCTTAGAGCCTAGTCTCACATGGGTTGGACCAGATGACGCCAAAAGGCGCACAGCTCTATGTTTTACACCCGTTGTGTTGTTCAGCGTGATGTTCGACGTTTCGCCCCCCAGGACACAGCTTCCAGGACCTTCGGCAACCTTGCGGAACTGCAAGGTTGGCGAAGGCCCGGGCGTGTGGAGGCAAACGTCAGAACTCGGTGGCCGGAGAGTTGCCATGCAGACCCTTCCGTTGGACTCGATGTTAAAGGTTCTAGATTTGAAGCTTTCGTGACTGCAAGGATTCATATTCTTATGTTTTTTCGGTGAAGTCACGTAGGTAAAAAATTTAAATTAATAAAAGTAAAATAAAAATTAAATAAAAATCACAACGTTTCGGAGGCAACACAAGCTTCCGTCTTCAGGTGGAACCGTCACAGCACGCTTGCTGTATCAAGTGAGAGAGATTCCAAGAAAACAGTCCTTGTGTATATACTGGTTGAGGGTGGGAGGAGCCAAGGTAGGCCCTGGATATTATTATTGTGAGGTTCGGTGCGGCTGAAGCACGCTGTTAGGAATGAGCCTTTTTTGTGTAAACTAGGTGCGGATGATGTAAAGGATTCGATTTGAAAGCAGACCGATTGGGTACATTTAATTATTATTGTCAAACTTGTTTGCCGAGGAAAGCCTCCCTGTGTCTCAAGGCATCTTCAGGAGGGTCCTGCAAAGTACGGGGCAATGTGGAGCTCTGCAATCCAATGTGATTGATTTGCAGGGAATTTTTCAGCATTCGGATGTTTTGCCAATTAGCAGTTGCATTGTATGGTGGATTTTTTTGCTATGGAAGGAAAGCAGAAACTCGTGCAGAACAGGGGAAGAGAATTTTGCAACACTCCACACACAAAGGTGTCCGTGATTGGAATCGAACCGGGGCCCTTCTAGCTGTCATGCACGCATTATGACTGTGCTACCCTGCCACCCAATTGTAATATAAACAAGCTTGGCATTTCTGCTCGGGAATTTTAATAGAGACTTTTTTTTCTTCCATTTGGCACCTATTGTTATTACTTATACAGCCCTTTATCAATGCAACGCTGGATGAATGCCTCGCCATGCCATGTCTGTCATAGGGGATTGTTTCACCAACCTTCATCACGCTGGTAGGTGTGTGTTGGTTAAGTATGGTGTGGGGCCTGCTTCAGATGCCACTCGCCACTGATGTTGTCCGTGACCAGGAATTTAACTCAGATCGTCAGACTCATAGCGAGGTGTTCTAACCACTGCACCACTGCTCCGCTCCCAGTGCACAGATCAATTTACATGCAGCTATATAACCATAACTCTAGGTAAGTGAGCCGTTTTTCCAGTCCAAAAATGTTTTTTACAGGTTCATTAATATATTATAAAAAATTACATGTTTCTTTGCTGGCCATGCCCACTGCCGTGTTAGTTTCGAAAACCTAGCCATGCCAAAAATAGGCTGGTCCAGCACTGATTGCATTTCTGCACTTAGCGGAGAGAAAATGTATGAAATAAATCTTAAATACACAAAACAAAAAAGCGAATTATTGATTTTCACAGTTTTTTTTCATTGTTTCCAATGGACTGGTAAATAAAACCATTTGGCATGGAAGGGAGGCTTTGTGCATTGTGGGAGTTCCTGGGCAAAAGCACACGTCTTCTTGGTTCTTTCGGTAAAGTCACGTAGAAGGGAAGTAATAAAATAATAATAAGTATAACCCGTAAAAACAAAGTTTTTCACTATAAATCCTTTATATGCGAGGCGGCTAGAGTCCTCTCGTCCTCTGGCTTGAGATGGCTGCCACCTATGGGTCAGATTATTGCATTGCACCATTAAGCAATTGGTAATTAAATATAATATTTTTGTCCTAAAAAGTGTAACATTTTGGAAACGAACATTAATTGTCACGCACAACGAGTCTGTGTGGAAAATTTCAGCTTGATTGGATCACGGGAAGTGGGTTAAAAAACGACTGAAAGATTTGCACGGTCGTAAGCAAGCAAGCAAGCACGCAAGTGAACTTAATATAAATGATTTAAAAATAAAACATAATCAAATAATTCTCACGACGTTTCGTCTACAACGCAAGCAGCCGTCTTCAGGTGAAGAATGAGACACTGCCAAGCTTGGAGCTTATATATAAGCTGGGTTGGAGGTGGAAGAAGAGCGCCTTAACAAAAGAATGCGCATATCAATAAAATAATTCTCACGGCGTTTCGGCCACAACGCAAGTATCCGTCCTCAGGCGGAGAACAGGTCTGTCTTATTTTATTATGTTTTATTTTTATTATTTTATTACTTCCCTTCTACGTGACTTTACCGAAAGAACCAAGAAGATGAATCCCTGCAGTCACGAAAGCTTTAAATCGAAATTTAACAGCACACGTATTACGATAATTGGTTTTTTACCCTTCTATCTGGCAACAAAACTGACGCCTTTTTACAAGGAGTCATGTTTGCATAGACCGCAATACCTGCAGTCATAATACAAACAAAAGACATAACTCTGATAATGTGCACTGTCCTTGAAGTTGATTGGTCCACACCCGTGACAGCTTTCCTTAGAGCCTAGTCTCACATGGGTTGGACCAGACGACACCAAAAGGTGCACACGTATTACTTTTCAGAACTAGCAAGCACATGACTGCGAAATAGAGCCCTACCATGTAGTTCTTTGACCATATTCTTACATTTATATTTTATTCAAGTCTGTTATTTTTCAGTTTGCAAATAATGTTTGAAATGTACTTTCATTCATCATCCCATTTAATAACCTTGTAAATTATTTGTGTTCTGATTTGAATGCGATTATCTACAGTAACTGCCAATTGTGAGTTGTTTTTTAGTGTTTTTCTCGTGATTAATTCCTGTGACTTCCTTACTTAACATGTAATAAAATGTGACCTAATAAAACGGGTGCCTAAAGTTTAATATGAATATGTCTTGTTCTAAATAAACACCCCCCCCCTCCCAATGCGTATTGATTAATTAACTTCTTACTATCAAAATATTTTTTTAAATCCGTAACTTAATTAGGTCAAAGTAATTGGGATTGCTTTGACCTGCGTTAAGACATTCCAGTAATTAAAACCTGCTGAGGATTTATACAAACTTAAATTAAAAACACACCAACAATTAATGAATGTCAATGTTTTACACCCTCATTTAGAAATTAAACTTTTATATGTTTTAAATTTTATCCCATTTTTCTAGATATACTTTTGAAAAAAAAGTGCAGTCTCCTCAGCAAAAAAATTAGCAAGTCAACACAGTTTAATACAAGCCTCATTGTCACAAGCCAAGATATACAGATGCGATTAAAATATTTTTTTATCAGGCATGCATATGAATACGCCACATCATGTTTTGTGTTTACGCTAAAAATGCATCTTTTATTAAAACATTGTTTTCGTTTAATCAATCCCGTTATTGTTGTATTGCTTATTTACACATTTTTTTTGTACGAACAGCAATTACATCATTGCAAGTTTACTTGGGAAAAGTCTCGTGTATTCATCGTGTTTTCCTGAAAAGGACATTTTTTAGGGTGCCTTAAGCGGTATACTAATGTGTTAGTGCAATGTGCAGGCTGCAGGCACGTGGCACGTGTAATTCAATGCAGAATATTTGCAGTAAGGGATTTTTTTTTTACCCAGAATAGCTGGCTTTATAGTTGTCCTGGGCTAAAGCAGTGCAAGCACGCAAGCGTTCCTTGCTTCCTTCCAAGGCTGGCTCTAGCTTCAGTTGTGACGCCCTCCATTGCCTTTCTCTCCTGCCCCTTGAACAATACTTGCCTCTGTGCACGGGGTCACCAAATGCCAAGCCCAGACATGACGTCAGTGCGTTGGGGTACGGAATCACAAAGCACATCGTCGGCCTTTAGAAGTGACACACACACACAAAACCCTGCTGCCTCCGAACACTTGTGGACGTTATGTATTCCGCAAATCTCCATGCCCCCGGAAATCTGTTTGGAGCCAAACCCGATGCCAGCATGACCACCTTGAATAATTCTATGCTTGCATTTTTTTAATTATGGTCTTCATGCTGCCAAACACCTGCGCTTCTAGCCCTCGTTGTTGGTTTTGGGTCTCGAACGTACGTACATTAATTGTTATTTGAAAGGCAATTTGGCCAATAATTTCAGACCACATTTTACCACGCATTTTAAATTGTTTTTACCTCACACTTTTGTTTTTTTTCCACTCATTGATTTTTTTTTCTCCCCCCCACAGGTCTATTAATTTTTCAAACAAATTGTGCAATATTTTATTTTATGTGTTTCTCCATTGGCTTTTACCTATGTACCAGTAGAGTAACACGGATGGTGTAATGGTTACCGCACGGGACTTGCAAATCCAGAGGTCGCCGATTGCATTCCATATCTCGGCACGGCAGTTGAAGCAATGAGCAAGGTTTTTAAAACCGGCAGTGCCTCTGTCCACCCAGCAGTGCTAATGAGTGCATGCTACAGTGAATCGATGGGAAGGTCACGTGTGGTAGAGGTGGAGTGTTGGCACTCACACCTGTTTCAAGGTGTCTAGCCAGCGTGGAAGAGAAGGCCAATGAAACAATTCCTCTCGACCCATACTTTCCGAACCCCAATCTACTTCCTGCTGGGCAGCTTTGCGTTTCCACCTTTGGTGGCTAGGAGATGTTAACTACCTTGCCTGGTATACAGGAGGTCGTGGGTTTGATCCTGACCCTGATGCCTGCAGTATAGTTCGAGTTTGCACGTACTCCCTGTAGTCTTTTTTCTCTGGGTCCTCTAGTTGTTTTCCCTTCACGTAAAAAAAAAAACATCTGCTGAGAGTATTTGTCTGCTATAAATATCCACGTGATAAGCCACTTTGTTGAATTATTATTTGTGGCCAGGTCGTTTCTGAAAAAGAGCGAAATAGCTCATTGGGCCTTACCTGGTGAAATAAATTTTAAAAAGTACGAACAAAATCCAGCATTTTCTTCCTTAACCATGGCCACAATGATTTGTTCTCTTCTGTGTCAGGCTGCATGTGTTCCAGTGCTCCTTAGCAATGGCTGGGAGCTTCCCTTCTCCGAGGTGATCGACTGGAGCAAGTCCGTCATTCGCGGGGAGGAGAGGCTGCTTCTTCAAGTATGTTTGCAAGTGCACGTGAACGAGCGGCATAACTTTCCACCACTTTTCTGCTTGACCGCTCCCAAGAGCATTCTAGCCACAGCTTGTAACCCTGCAGATTAATGAGGCACCGCTGCAGGCTTAAGGCAGGACTTTGATTCCGACAGGCTGGGAAAAGCTATTACGAAATGATTGGTGTTTGAAAGAGGAAGCAGTTCACTGGTCCAGTAATTTGCAGTTCTGTCTGATGTGTTCTTTGTTCTTTGTGATGCAATGATACATCAGTATTTTTTTCATTTTGTGAAATAAAATACATGAAGAAAAAAAAACTGGGATTGTTCACCAAAGCGTGCATGCAACTGCATATCTCTTTCATATAGCCTGATCCATCCTCCCTTAAGATACCTGGAACATAGGTGTGGGCAGTTTCATTTTATATAAGGTCACTTCATGAAAACAAATGCCTCTTAAGTTTACTTCTGCTGCAGAAAAGAATGCGACATTAGGCAGAGCGCACGCGTGTAACCCACGTGACTCAAAGCAACACAAAATGTATGAATGCAGCAGCAGCAACAAAAAAATCAAACAAACACAAATAAACAAAGATCTCTCATATAGCCTACATAGATTTGTTTTTTGCAAATACTGTTAGAAACCACCTATTAAGGCATGAGGCATATCTAGCACCATGCAGAGCCACCTTTGTCTCCCCATTAAAGTTTATACATCATAAAGGTTCTACATCATGCCAGCTAAGGCTCTCTTCCCCCTCCAACCCAGCTTAAATATACGCTCCAAGCCTGGGGTGTTTCATTCAGACGCTGTCTTCTCGACAGACCTGTTCTTCACCTGAGGATGGTTGCTTGCGTTGTGGCCGAAACGTCGTGAGAATTATATTATAATGTTTTATTTTTATTATTTTATTATTTTATTATTTCCATTCTACGTGACTTTACCGAAAGAACCAAGCAGATGAATCCCTGCAGTCACGAAAGCTTTAAATCGAAATCATACCAGCTACTCAATTAAGGCTAGATCGTCTTGGGAAAGACCCAAGACTCTTTCACATATCGCTCGCCACTCACGTCAGCCCTGACCAGGAATCAAATTGATGGCGCCGTGTTCACAGTGCGGCCTGCTAACCATTCTCGATCACTCTTTTCCACCCCGCAAAGCCCCCGCCATACACACACACACGCACGTATATTTTTCCCCAAAATTATATATCCCCAGAAAAATATGAAAGGTATACACAGAAGGTGAGGTTATGTCTAAGTGTGCACCCATTGTAGGTTGGCACGAGTGGCATTGATTTCTCTTCGGTAACGTCACGTAGAATGGAAATAATAAAATACAAATAAAACATAATGAAATAATTCTCACGACGTTTCGGCCACAACGCAAGCAGCCGTCTTAAGGTGAAGAACAGGTCTGTCGATAAGACAGAGTCGACAGACCTGTTCTTCACCTGAGGACGGCTGCTTGCGTTGTGGCCGAAACGTCGCGAGAATTATTTAATTATGTTTTATTTTTATTATTTTATTATTTCCATTCTACGTGACTTTACTGAAAGAACCAAGAAGATGAATCCCTGCAGTCACGAAAGCTTTCAATCGGCATTGATATCGTTAAGCGCCTGGTGTTCGCTGCTCGCGTGAAAACGCAGACGGGCCACGGCGCGCGGTCATCTCGTCGTGGCCACAGAGGACGCATGGCCAAGTGCGGCCTGTGCATCGTTGAAGCAGGAATGGTGGAAGGGAGAGCCCCCTCCCCCACATTTTATTCCGATACAGCTGATCGCAGACTTATCGTGGGTCAAAAAAGCACGACGATCCTGTCTGCTGGATCATCCTCACCAAACGGATCTCCCAGGAGGAGCAGCCGGCTAGGATTTGCCAGGCTCGGTGGCTCCTAGGCCTCGAGGCAGCCACAATATGGCAGGAGGGCCCGTAAGCTCGTGTAATCCGTCGAAGTAAATTGGATCCAATGCCAAGCGCCGCCTGAAGTGCACTGGTGGCAGAAGGCAGTCGAGACCTCCTGAGGCCAAGTGTGGCCTTAGAAATGGTGATTACCAACTCCGCATTTTTACATTTTAAACAAATGCACTGTGCTAATTCTAGATTTGAAGCTTTCGTGACTGCAAGGATTCATATTCTTAGGTTTTTCAGTAAAGTCACGTAGGTGAAAATTTAAAATTAATAAAAGTAAAATAAAAATAAAATAAAAATCACGACGTTTCGGAGGCAACACAAGCTTCCGTCTTCAGGTGGAACCGTCACAGCACGATTGCTGTTTCAAATGCACTGTGCTGCATTCAAATGAAGTGGGTTTTGGCACGTTACGCTACCAATTGGAATGGAATACTTTTAATGGAATGTGTGTTTTGGTATTGTTTGGGTGGTGCACAATCCTGTGTAATTATCAGGAACACTCTTCCGTTGCACACATATGGCCCTCGATGAACGTTCATGTCAAACATTTAAGCTGGAGTTTGTATGTTTGTAACTTGGAGAATCCTATCCATATCAGCATCAATAACATCATTGGCGGACACTACAACTTACGTACCACCACGGAGGTTTTTTTTGTGGTTCCTGCTGCAAGCCCCTCCGGTGTGTGTGTGTTTTTTTTGGGTTGCGCACTGCGTGTTGTTCGGCCCGATGTCCGACGTCGCGCTCCGCGTGCTGGTAAATGGAAGCCCCCAGTGCGCGGGGCAAAACGTCGGACATCGCGGGTACAGCTCGAAAACACATCGCAGAGATGCACAGCTGCACGCAAGCCGTGTAACGTACACCGATTGCTCTCGTTAACTGAATCACATACAACATTTACACGGCATGGTGCCAAGCGCACATCATATATGATTAAAACATCTGTTTGTCCTAAAATCCCCTTCCCTACCTAGATCCCATCGGTCGTTAGATCAATTGACCATGACAAGATTTTGGCGCTCAGGCAGCAAACCCAGATGCTGTGGGAGGCTTACTTCTCTTCCGTTGAGAGGATAGTGCAGACCACACTTGAGGTAAGATCCATGAAGCGCACCGCCGCATTTCCCACCTGCTTTTTGAAGTTGCAAAAAATGTGAGCTTCTCCATTGTTCAGAGAAATCGACTTGAAAAGGATGAAAACACATCACAGGATATCGTTATTTGCCACCAGCGAAAGGCGTTTTTGCGTTTACTTGAAGTTCATTAAACATGAACTGTATTAACTGTGCGACACATACTCTATATTTGCTTGATTATGGTTTATAATAATTGTGTACATTAAACTTGAAATACATTTTCCCTTTGTAGCTCAAGCTACACGCCTGTGAAATAATAGTTTATTGCGTTGAAATGACGGATACGGTAATTTAACGAATACAAATTATGAAACTAGTATTGTTATAAACGACTCGCAGTGACGCTGGGCTTAAAATATTGATTCGTGCAGTTCCTCGGGCAAGTTGTACATCATGTGGTGTGGTCCGGCGCAGAAAATAGCAAGTTTATAATTCCGCGCAGCCCTTTTCATGGTGAACGTTTTACAATGCCACTTGCAAAAAAAAAATGTTTTTGCAGATAATTCAAGACCGGATATTTTCACACATAGCCAGAAATAAAATGCTGTGGAACCAATCGCCTGGTGGACTGTACGCTCTGCCACAGTATTCCACGGATTGCGCTGATTTCCCATTTTATTACGCTACTTTGGGTAAGTGTTGTGCAACTTTAAGGTCTCTTAATTAATTCCGACCGTAAATGAAAGCAGTTAAAAATGCAGAAAAGTTAACCAGATTTTATGTCCTGTTCCTTAGCAGACAGCAAAAAAAAATCAGCAAATGCCAGTGATTTTCAGGAAATATATGTCCACAGTAAAAGTTGCAACATTCGAGGAAGCAGTCAAGGTTATACGATCAGTTTTTAATGCACGCGTGTGTTGTTGAAAGTGCCTTAAAGGTGTTTAGTTTTTGTGCAGAGAGAAACCGCTACATTTTAATTGCCTGCTGATGTGTGTAATTCATAACAAATCTAAATCTGGGATACTTTCAATATCCATCATAAAAAATTATTGGTCAAGAATATCACAATAACGATATTTGTTTAAATAACAAAAAATATCACGATGAGATGGATATTTGTAAAACAATAAAAAGCATTGGTTAGCTTCCTTCATTTTAGAAGTCTTCAATGTCGAGCAGAGATGCATGAGGATGTACCAACCAAATTTGAGGACCCTCAGTGAGACAAGCACTATGTATGTATGCATTTGGAAGTTATTTCACACCACACCTCGCCAACTGTGCCCATCGGACGTGTGGGGGAAAGGACAACAAACTAAACAAACAAAATCAGTTCTAAAGAAATTAGTTTTCAATCCAGATTTAGAAGTGCACAGCTCCAGTGTCGTCCTAATCTAAGAAAGAAACGTCACCATTTCCGGCATTTAGCGGCCAATTGAGTTCCATTGCACGTAACAGCAGAGTCTGAAGAGGAGCAAGGTTTTTCTGCTTGCGGGGTTTTTATTTTGGAGGTTGGGGGGGGCAAGGGAACGCTCTTTCAAATATTTGCTTACTTTGGCACTTCTTGGCCGGATTCCTACAATCCCATAGCCGCGAGGCATGATCTTGTCACAATGTCAAACGGAGTTCGGTCTGCCGATTTAGCACCAGAGTTTACGCACTTCCACTGAATCGCAAGTGGTGCCTCCAAAATAAATCACGAGTCTGGTTGGCAGCGTGGCTAGCACTGACATGCACCGTGTCATGGAAATGATTTCAGATGTGTGCAGTCACTTATGGATATTTCTATTTAGGTTTATAAGCTACCCGGTGGAATGTTTGTGAGGTTTTTTTTTTGAGTGGACAGTGAGTTTAAAAATGTTCGACGTTAACAGAGCTTTGGACGAGCATGTGGTGATTACGATGCTGATAAAAAAAGATGTAACAATAACAACACTGGTCACACTTTTTCTGGCATAAGGTATTCCAACGGTTTTTAAGGTAAATTTGGGGTGCTGATTCCAAATCTGGCATCAGTTTTTGTCTATCACATCAGGTTTTTGAGATATCAAATATTGTATTTTCAATAAAAACTGCAGAAGAAAAATATTAAATAAATGTGGATATCTACATAAAATGATATTATAAACACACTATCCTAAAAATACAGCACCATATTTTAACACTAAAGCAGTCACTGACTCGCAACAACTTGCAATCATAAGTGACAGAATTAATTTCGGGTAAAATCAATGAAAATGGGGTATGCCGATAGCATAAAAATGAGATGTGATAGAGCAAATCTGAGATCAGATTTGGAATCGGCACCCTGAAATTAGTCTAAAACAGCTGCAAAAGTCCAGGCCAGAAAATTCATTTTTGTTGACCAGTGCAATTGAGATGTTGATGATGTTTTTTTTTATTTTTTCAGGGATCAAGCCTTTGGAGCAGTTCACAGCCGTTATTTATGTCGTTTCCCCACTAATCTCCCAGTCCCAGCCTATCATCAAACTCATACTCGCTGTTGCAAAATCCAAGTACTGTTCACAAGTAAGTCTGATTCTACAATAATCTGTGGAATGTGCCCAGGAACAAGCCATATACAGTATACATAAATATAATTTCCATATAAAGTATTATATTCTTGGGTTTTTCGGTAAAGTCACGTGCGTAAAAAAAAAAAATTAATAAGAAGTAAAATAAAAATAAAATAAAAATCACGACGTTTCGGAGGCAACACAAGCCTCCGAAACGTCGTGATTTTCATTTTATTTTTATTTTACTTTTTATTAATTTAAATTAAAAAAATTTACCTACGTGACTTTACCGAAAAAACCTAAGAATATGAATCCTTGCAGTCATGAAAACTTCAAATCTAGAATATAAAGTATTACTTTAATAAGAATGATTATATTGAAGATTATCACCGTATAAGTACTACCCTTTTGTCAATCCACTTCTGGATAAGGGCCTCTCCATGCAACGCAGATGGATGGAGTTTCTTTAAATATATTTTACCCAGATGGTCATAGCCGGTTGGTGGAGGTGGAGAGCATAGATGTGGGAGCATAGTACTGTACAGCAATCTCAATTTTTCTGCACTACCCTCTGCTGCCCACACTGTTGTCCCACAGCAGCCTATAACACCTATTTTTATTCAATGCCAATGGTCACCCATCGAAACACAATCCAGGCACAAGCCTTCTTAGCTTCTGAGCTATAATGGTGTCGGGCACATTCCGTGTGATTTTTTTTCCACGAGAAATGTTGACTAATATACAATTAATTTGTGAGTCAAACTCAGGAATGTTGCGAACTTGGCGTGGGTGAGAGTGGGCTGAGAAAATAAAACGTCCACTCCCATTATGCCTAAATTGTCTTATAATGTGTAAATATGGATAACTTGTAATGGTCTGCCAAGTGCAGAAAGGAAATGAAATAAGAACAATCATAACATTGTTATGGGAATGATAATTACTACTAAAAATAGTCCCGCGGACAGCTAAACAGCAATCACTTGTAAAAAAAAAAGTGATGTCTTCACATTTTAAAGGCGCGCATAAAAAAATGTCCTTATAATTGATTATATTCATGCAAAATATACTTTAAAGCATAGTGCCTGTCAGCAAGAAGGGTCTGGGTTCTATTCCTGACTCGAACACCTATCTGTTCAGAGTTCATATGTTCTCCCCCTTTTCTGTGTGGGTTTCCTCTGGGTTCTCCAGTTTTCTCCCATCGCTAAAACACGCACACACACACAGTGCAACTGCTATTGGCCAAACATCCAATTGCTGAAAAATTACACAAAATTACTCAACAAAAACTAACACCAAACTTTTTTTTTTACAAACGAACTAAACATTTTTTTTATTTTACCAGATAAGATCCACTGAGCTATACAGCTTTTTTCAGAAGTCACCTGACCACAAATGACAGCTCAACGAAGTGAATTATCACGCGGAAATGTATAGCAGCCACAAATACCCTAAACACATGTTGCTAAATGTTGAGGGAAAAACCGGAGGACCTGGAGAAAAATCCACGTGACCACGAGGAGAACACGCAAAATACAAACAGGCGCCAGGGTCTGGATCAAAGCCACAACCTAATGTGTACCAGGCGAGGTGGTTAACATCTCGCCACTGTGGTGCCCCACGAATTACATTTTGCAACATTGTCCCCCCCCGCAATTGCATAAACTTGACAGGACTCTCCCGAAAGAGAGCGATGAGGCTTTTCCTGGCTAACCTAACGTAGTAAATGATGTCTCCCCAATGTCATTCCTTCTTGTCCTCAGATTGTGATTCTGTGGAACTGTGACAAGCCCATGCCAGCAAGAAACAAGTTGCCAGACACCACAGTGCCTCTAATAATGATTGAGGGAGAGAACAAGGTGAGGGCACCATGGCAAAGGATGATGATCTAACGCTCGTGACAGGAGCGGACTGCTTTGTCCGGCGGTACAATGGGGTGCCACTGTTAAGGGTGCCCTGACGTTGGGGTTATTGAACGTGACAGTCGGTAAACGTAAAGGACCGGTGGCATGAAACTAATAACGTCTAAACAGCACTCGGGGGGCCAGGTTGTGCTCACTGAGGCAAAGGTGATATCATCTTGTGAATGTGTTGCGTCGGAATAGGATGAGTGATAGGGGCAAAAAAATGCCATCGTTATTAACCGAACGAAAATAGCACTTTAGCACTTTTTTTTTTATTCCAGAATGCGGCGATCCGTTTCATATTTGCATGCTGTATATTTTAACGTTTCGAATCCATTGAATCAGATATTTGTAAAATAGAATAATATATATGGCGATATTAAGTACCGCTTACACGTATGAAGTGGATGCTTACACAATTCTATGCATTGTTAAAAGAACAACGTGAATAATAAAGAAAACAACCCTGCATTCAGTTAATGTTTTTCCAAAGCATACATTTCGTCTCACGTCTTATACAGATGATTAAGAACGTAATCATAAAATGCAAATAGACTAAAAATGGCCAGTGCATTAAAACCGGCCTGTCTCGCTATTTCTTATCTGCAGGTTGCACATTTTCTTGGCTTCCAAATGCTTTTCACTAACATTCCAGTTGTCTGATAAACACTCATTTTCGTTCTCATTATCATCATCATCATCGTCGTGTCTTCACTGGGTGGTTCAGACTTTGCTGTTTTTCCCGGGATTTTTCTGTTGCATGTAGTCACTGTAAGATGTTTCTTGTTCATGTTTTTATTTTGTTGCGGTTGCACCCGAGTCAAGAGCAGCATGGCTCACAGGGTTATACCTAATACATGAAACAACTGAAACAGGATTGCGATATCAAGCGACCTACAACATGAGCAAGTTCCAGGTTGCGTTCCTCCCCGCTCCCCGCGAGGCTCCAGCTAATATACAACCGCAGTTTAGAAAGATTAAATCTGCCCAATTGATCTCCAGTGCATGATAGACTTGAATGGAGAGTACGGAAGACACTTTCCACTTAACCTGTTATCTTATTTGGCTATTGGGGAAACCATTCATATTCTTGTTCATTGTGTGTGCTTATGAAGATGTTTGACTGCGAGCACAGCAATTATTACAGCAACATAACTTTTTTCATCGTGTTTTTCCTTACCTCCGTACCGTCCCATTAATTCGTGTACTCGATTGGAGCGGTCTCATTCTGCTTCTTTTGACGTCATTCAGACCGTGGCATTGTCAGGGTAACAAAATGTTTTTATCTTCGTCCCTGCCGTCTGACGTTGGCTGGGCAGGTGATGAGCAGCCGGTTTCTACCCCTGGACGTCATTCAGACTGATGCCGTTTTGGGTCTCGATGAAGACACGGTCCTCTCCACAAATGAGGCAAGTCCACCGTTCGCACACACACACACACAGTTATCCGGGGAGAGAACAACAACAAACACGCGGACGGGTTAATGAGCGGTCTCGATATAAATTTCGGGGCGTGCGTACGACCGCACCTCGCCACGTTGCCATTCATATTACAAGCGGGCGTTGTTGTCGAATAAGGCTCGCGATTTTGCAACGGCAACAAAATGTCAATGTCTAAACTCGTTTGCTGAAATACAAATAATCGAACGCCAGAAATGATCTAGATTTGAAGCTTTCGTGACTGCAAGGATTCATTTTCTTAGGTTTTTTTTCGGTAAAGTCACGAAAGCTTCAAATCTATGAAAAAATATTATTTTTATTTTATTTTACTTTTAATAATTTTAATTTTTTACCTACGTGACTTTACCGAAAAAAACCTAAGAATAGAAATTATCTAATTTAATACACCGCTGACACAGGAGCTGCACAATGCGCAACTATCAAAATAAATTGCCACCTCCACCGCGAACAAATATTGTTCATAGCTGTTTATCCTTAGCACAAGCACCGATACGTATTCTTGCAACGTGTTTAAGCAACAGCAAACAACGGATTCTGTATTCACACACAAATCGCAACAAGAGCAGGGCTGTCAAGAAACGCATCTGACATCTGTTAACGGTCCGGCTTCCTGATCACGGTGGCCTCCAACAAGTCAGTTGCGTCTGCAACGAACCGTTTGGTGTTTGTGCAAGAGGTGCGTAATCACGGAGACGCCTCGCGCGGAGTTGGCGACGCCTCGGGTAGAAATTACACCCCCGTCGCTGCGCGCAGGTGGACTTCTCCTTCACGGTGTGGCAGAGCTTTCCCGAGCGGATCGTTGGCTACCCGGCTCGCAGCCACTTCTGGGACAGCAACAAGGGGCGGTGGAGCTACACTTCTAAATGGACCAACGATTACTCCATGGTTCTCACCGGGGCTGCGTTTTACCACAGGTGAAAACACTTTCTCACCGTTGGAACCTCATTTGCCAGTAAAAAAATATGATTATTGGTTTTTTACCCTTCTATCTGGCAACAAAACTGACACCTTTTTTTACAAGGAGTCATGTTTGCATAGACCGCAATACCTGCAGTCATAATGCAAGCAAAAAACACAACTCTGATAATGTGCACTGTCCTTGAAGTTGATTGGTCCACACCCGAGACAGCTTTCCTTAGAGCCTAGTCTCACATGGGTTGGACCAGATGACGCCAAAAGGCACACAACTCAAAGACAATGCACCATCAGAGTATGAGAGCTCGGGGTAAGAATTTACACCATTGGAACCTCATTTGCCAGTAAAAAATATGATAATTGTTTTTTACCCTTCTATCTGGTTGTGTGCCTTTTGGCGTCATCTGGTCCAACCCATGTGAGACTAGGCTCTAAGGAAAGCTGTCTCGGGTGTGGACCAATCAACTTCAAGGACAGTGCATACATTATCAGAGTTATGTTTTTTGTTTGCATTATGACTGCAGGTATTGTGGTCTATGTAAACATGACTTCTTGTAAAAAAGGTCAGTTTTGTTGCCAGATAGAAGGGTAAAAAAACAATTATAACAATTTCACCGTCACCTTCCCTCATCAGCAGCAGCAGCAGCCATTGCCTATCCGCTGCTGAATAAATGTGTCCACGTTGCCGTCGTTTTCGGGCAATGCCATGCCACTCCATCTCACTATCGCAATCGAACCGATCTCGTCACCCCCATCTCTGCGGTGGTCGTTTTCCCATGGCGCGTTCTCTCCTTTGGCTGCCATTTCTTCACTTACTTACCTTGTGATGTGTCCTACCCCGAGGCTATTTGCTTTCCTGAACGGTCAACACGATGCCTCTGATTTGCATTTGTTTACTGATCCATGTCCTCCTCCTCCTGTCTCTCGGCGTGGTTTCAAGGACGCATTTCTCTGTGCTTCTTTGCACACTTTTCCAATGCTTAATCCCTTCTGACTTTCCAAGCCACGTCTGAAAGCCTTGCAGATAACTGTTACAGGACTTTTAAGTTCTACGTAGGAGGCATTTGACTAATCACCCACCCCTACATAAATTCTATGAATTGCAACGATTATGAGTCACAGTTCAAGAATGAATTCCATTTTTACAATGCCATTAGTATTGTTTTCTAAATTTTGTCTGTGAGACTTTTTTTTTTGCATAACTATAAGCACTACCCTCTGCTCTAACTGTTGTGGTTTTACTCTCCGACACACCGGTGTGCTGAACTAGTAACGAATTGGCACGTTTTGTTTACCTGACAAACCTAATCAATTGGCTGTGTCGGGTGGTGGCAGCGGATTTAACGACACATTTATATTCACGCAATCTCACCCAAAAACCTCTTATGGATTATATTGGTCACTGAAAGTCTCCTGCTATGTGTTGAACTGAGGTGTAGCGTTCATAGTGCAGCAGACGTGTTAAGCTAAAACGAGTGAGCCAGCATCTCTGACAACGTTGGTTCCAATGCCTGGGCTAAAGGGAATGTACGAGGCACAATAGAACACGTTATATTTTCAGTCTCAACGAATTGAAAAATTATCACATGGAGCGGAATGACCGTTTCAGCCCGGTTGCCAACAACTGAACGGAATATATAGATTGTTGTTGCTGGCGAGGGCATTACATAACAGACACATGGAAAACACCGTGCGATTAAAAGCTTATCCGGTCACGTAATCCCTTAAGCAATAGTCTTGAGGCCAAATGAAGAAAGATCCAGACGAAATGAAATTATTTTGTTCAGTTTAGCCACAAGTAAGTCTACTGCTGAGATGCCCAGCTGGTGTCGTTTGGTGGTTTGTTCTCAAACCAAGGGGCAAAGGTAAATGTAAGTATTTTTTTAAAAATAATAAGCTTGTTTACATATTTAATCCATTCAAATCTAAAGAGAAACGATACATTGGGCACCTAGGTTTCGGCAAGGCATAAAGACAAATCTTTTGCCCCTTTTAGACTGCACTCCCTCCCCCCCCCCACACAGCCACCGAAAGGGTGGACAACGATCCAATGTTATTTTGTAAAAGTTAAAGAAGGAAACTTGTAAACGAATGTGTTTCTACAGTCATGTTCAAGATTTCACAGACATCCAAATTCACTATTCCATTGACTATCGTGACCTTGGTCAAATTCCTAGCCATTCCCCCCCCCCCCCCCCCCCCCCCCCGCAAGTGCTGAACATCTTAGCAGGGTGTAACACATTTATTATTATTTGTTTCAGGTACTATCATTATCTGTACACATATCACCTTCCCGAGAGCTTGAAGGCAATGGTGGACCAAATGGCAAACTGCGAAGACATCCTCATGAACTTTCTGGTGTCGGCTGTGACTAAGCTTCCACCCATCAAGGTCACTCAGAAGAAGCAGTACAAAGAGACAATGATGCAGCAGCAGGTGAGTTGGTGGTTAGTTTGTTGCCCCCCCCCCCCCGCACACATCCGATGAGCACGGTTGGCTGCGTACGGTACGAGAGAAGTTCAACGTGCACACGCGCACAAAGTGCGAAAAGGGCAGAAGGAATTATACTGATAGGAACAACCTGGTTCCACCAGCCCACAGGGGATTATTGTGTCGTCCGTCCGTCCGTCGTGCATCCAAAAATGGGAGGATTGAGGCTGGGTGGAGAGGAGAGGGTGGGGAGGGGCTGAGTGGGGGGAGAGAGGGTGGGGAGGGGCTGAGTGGGGGGAGGGTGGGTGGGGAGGGGCTGGGTGGGGAGGGTGGGGAGGGGCTGGGTGGAGAGGGTGGGGCTGGGTGGGGAGCGGCTGGTCACCCCGTGGTGCCCTTATAAAACTCAACGTTTAACCTACTCACGCCGGCTTGTGCCCGCCCTCACAGTCGGCCATATTTGCGGAATACACCACGCCGCCGTTGACCCTGGCCATTGACCGAGCAACCCAACGTTCCTACCAGCTCCCTCCACAGGAATGTGTTAAGGTCGCACTCATTGCACACAAAGTTATTTCAACAATGCACCACGATGCCAAGCTGATCTCGTCCAGGGACGTAAACCATCACACAAACTCCGGTCATCTTCGTAGCGGATTTTGGCGAGCCATCGAACAAACACGGTCACTGCATCTGCATCGCGCGCTTTCAGATGTGCTTCTGCGGCCGTCTGGAACGCTCTTCCTTCCGATATTAGGAAGCCACTGGAGCCATGCACTTTTAAATCTAGATTGAAAACTCGTTTCTGTAGAACTGCTTTTTGTGGTTAGTTTGTTATCCTTCCTCCGCACCTACGATTAGCACGGTTGGCTATGCACAGTGTTAAAGAAGGTGAACACACACACATACATACTACAAAACAATAATGGGGTTTACTGGACTCCGCCATAACACTTGTGGCCATCCAAGCATTACCCAGGCTCCACCCTGCTAAGCTTGTGAGATTTGACAAGATTAGGCGCATCCTGAGCTGTAGGCATGATTGAAAATGTAGTGTGAAAAGTTTGCGAGTCACAAGTTCAGATGACTGCTCATTCAGTTTGTCTGCAGCTTGTCCCTATCTGTGCATGCAGAACTGAGGAGTATTTCATATTCTACGGTTCTTTCGGTAAAGTCACGTAGATAGAAAAAAGATAACAATAAAATAATGAAAAGAAGGTGAATACAAATATCACGACGTTTCGATTGCAACACAAGCGGTCGTCGAGTATTTGTTTTCTGCCGAAGCAGTGCAATATCTTACAGAAGCAGTGCGAAAGAAGTTTAACACATTCCTGCGGAGGGAGCTGGTAGGAACGTTGGGTTGCTCGGTCAATGGCCAGGGTCAACGGCGGCGTAGTGTATTCCGCAAATATGCCCGACTGTGAGGGCGGGCACAAGCCGGCGTGAGTAGGTTAAACGTTGAGTTTTATAAGGGCACCACAGGGTGACCAGCCCCTCCCCTCCCCACCCAGCCCCACCCCTCCCACCCCCCACCCAGCCCCACCCTCCCCACCCTCTACACCCAGCCCCTCCCCACCCTCCTCTCCCCACCCAGCCCCTCCCTGCACGACGGACGGACGGACACAATAATCCCCTGTGGGCTGGTGCAACCAGGAGGTTCCTACCAGTAACATTCATACATACATACAAAGAAGAATCGGCAAAGAGGAACGTTCCGAGGACTCCACTAGGAATGCGGAGGGCATGCAGGGGAGCTTTTTGTCTACTCCGTTGGTGGTGTAATTGAATGTGTGTTCCTATGGAGCACAACTGTGAGGTTTTAATCTTATTTTGAATTAATGTTGTCTTTCTTTTCACACATTAAAGATGATGATTAACATGTCAAACAAAAGTACTTTTGAATGCACACAAGATAATGTGCTTTTCCTCAAGTTGTTTTTGTTTCTCAGAATCGCTTTTAGTTGTTGGCGAAACGGAATTGAAATGTCTAAGTGGGGTAAAGTTATGTCAAAAACGATCGCAAAGGGGGTATAATTGACTTCACATTTCTTTGCCTAGGTTATAATTTACTTGAATAACATGTGTTGTGTTCGATATTGCCTAGAATTCATTGTGTTAACCTGTTATTGTTTGCAGAACATTTCTATACACATCAACATACACATTTCCGTTTCATGTATCTTTATAATATATTTACAAATTCGTTTTAAAGGGAATAATTACATCATTACCTTCAAATAACTACGGGGAATCATTGCTATAATTAGAATTAATATTTGAAAAATATACAACACTGCCATCTGCATTCATTGCTGTTGTGAATAGTATGTTTGGTGTTGTCCCATCAACTACTTCAACTACTTTATATTGGCTGCAGAATCACACTCTTCCACAACGTACCAGGACCTTTGAGCCATAGAAAATGTTGTCATATTTCGATTCAGGAGGCTGTAGGGTTGAAATGGTTAGCAAAACGGACTTGCAATCTATAGGTTGCCTGTTTGATCTCCAACTGGGGTTAAGTAAAACTAAATTGGGCATATGTCTTGAATTCTCCCATTCCCTCCATCCAGCAGTATTAATGGGTATACCACAGGTGGTCAATTATATCGAATGTGGTGGGATAAAGTGTGGGTATTTCCATTTATTTCAATTTATTTCTATTATCATATGTCCAGTGGGGATGGGTAGGCCAAACTCCCTCTCAGAGGAGCTCTCTTGGCCTCTATAGCGGGGGCACTTACACCACCGGTAGATTGAACAAGCAATTGCAGGGCTGCACCTTTAACTCATATTTTAATTCGGTCAAATTCCAAAAATCCAAAATCAAATTTCTTCGTAGACCTATATATTTAGTAACACAAAGTTAAATACAATTCTCCCACATTTGGAAAGCTAAAATTGAAAATGTGGGTTTTCAGATGTTTCTCCTTACACATATATGTCACAAATCTATTCTCTCTAGCCTTTATACAACATGATGAAAACCTACATCAGTCACTGCATCATTCATGACAAGCTACACGCATTAGACATGATGCCATAACAACATTACTCACGTGTCTAAAAACGAACGGTTTGCCAAGATTCACAGGGCATTAATTGCGTCCACTTTGTTTTCACTCATTAGCTGGCTGAAGGATCTGCCCTGAGGGCTGAGTTGTGACAGAAACTCTCAAAGACTTCTCCCTGCCCAGCTGCCCACCTATTTAACAAAACAAAACAAAACCAACCCAGCCTCGCCATTGTCTTAGCCAACAGGGACTTTGTACGATCCATCTAGCCCAGGATTCGGCAACCTGCAGCTCCGGAGCGGAAATGCAGTTCTTCAAGGACCGCTTCTTGCGTTCTTATTTTAAGGACCCACCATCTCGTATTCACATCGCATTGTGGCTCTTGAAATATTGAGTGTTTTTTTTTTAAATACCTAATTCGAACAAAAATGTTATTTTGGTTGCCGACCCCCCCCCCCCACCCCCGATCGAGACGAACACATGTCCTGAGGCAATGTTTAAAATGTTGAAAGTATTAAAATTCCATATGCGCACACTTGCAATATGCCACTTACATAACCGGGCAGCTTTGAACCAATAACAATGGAAACTGCTGCGCTCACGGGGACGCTGGCGTGGTGGAATGGTCGTCTCACTCGACTTGCAATCCGGAGAGAGGTCGTGGGTTTGACCTTTCGGCATCGCGGTGCAAGTGGGCACACTGGGTTAGTCGATCGGAAGGTCACGTGCTGTATGGGCATTGCCACCTCTTCCAAGACATCTGGCCAATGCAAAAGAGTAGGCCAAATATTCGCTCTACGAGAGCAAGAGACAGCGAATTGCACGGCTGCGCCTTTTAGCTTTTGATGTGACGCAATAGATGTTGATTTATGCCGAATTTGTCGTGATGTTCTTTAATTTCCGGTCTACCGTGAAAAATACACTTTTGGTCCCATTGAGCTCTACCTGAATATAAAGGGATTACTACATGTGTGAATTTAAAGCCCCCTACTTTCTAAACATTGAAATTACTACTGATCATTTGGGTGACGAATGACTGATTGACTGATCATTGTGAGGAAGCTGAAACTAATCAAAAATATAGTCGAGGCTATGCTTATTAACTGGAAAATCCAAAAATTGGCCCACTAGAATGTACGGCACAACTTTTAATTGGTTTTACTTCTAGGGCAGGAGTCAGCCTACAGTCTTGTGCTAAACACCTAAAAGTGGACGATCCAGATCATCGGTGAACCTTGCTACTCACTTGCCTTAAGAGAATGATGCTAAAACCAATAAAAAGCAGGCAAAGCTCATTCCTGGTTCAGAGCAGAGTATTAACATCACCCTCCCTATATCAATGCCATCGAAAGTGTAATGTGTTACAAATTATATGTCTGTGCTTCGATATCTGTGAAGAATACTTAAGTTTTTTTATATCATTTCCCTGTCATTGTCTCTCGCCCCAATTAATTACAACCGTGCTCTAAAAAAAAAACCCGTATTAACTCACGAATTCCACCTTCACGAGATTGTTGCTGGTCAACTTGGCGTTTTGGCCCTGCGTGCTTGTGCTCAGCAACCCCCTTGTGACAGCTATCGTGCTGTGACTGTTCCACCTGAAGACGGAAGCTTGTGTTGCCTCCGAAACGTCGTGATTTTTATTACATTTTTATTTTTTATTTAACTTTTATTAATTTTTATTTTTTACCTACGTGACTTTACCGAAAAACCCAAGAATATGAACCCCTTGTGACTTATTTATTCTTGTTACGTATAAATATACTCAAATAACATTGCAATCGCCCAACAGGATTCAAGATGTTCTGGCGCGAAACACGCACCGTTACTTCGAGTGCGCGCATTGAGGGTGAGACTTAGCAATCCTCGTGCTGTGTGCATTTCCTGACCACCACCACCCTCTCCCCCATGTCACTCGCAGGGCTCAAAGACGTCTCGCTGGGCAGACCCCGACCACTTTGCACAGCGGCAGACCTGCATGAACACCTTTGCCGCGTGGTTCGTGCACATGCCACTCATCCGCTCGCAGATGCGCTTAGACCCTGTGCTCTTCAAGGACCAGGTGTCCATCCTGCGTAAGAAATACCGTGACATTGAGCGGCTCTAAGTGACTAAGATCTGTACCGTGTAACATCCGCGGCTCAGCAGGATGCCCATGAAGCAGAGCCCAACCGCTTACCGGGGCTCTTTCCTGCTGAAATAAATACACATCTATCTAAATCTATGTAGTGGCAAAGAGGGGAGAAAGGAGGGGGGGGGGGGCAAAGAGAAGAAAACTAAAAGTAAATGAAGATCGAAAGGGATGCAGAAAATGAGAAGAGGCGATGAAGGAGGGTCAGAGAGAGGTGATCGCAGGGTGACGTTTTCGCAATTTGCAGGAATCGGTCAACTACTCGCCGGTGACGTTCAAAGCAAGTTGAGGAGGTTCCCATGCGCATGCTCAAGTACTGAAAGTAAAATACTAAGACCTGAGGGTCATTCTCAAAGAAACAGAGAGAAATGACTTTGAACTCAATTCAGTTAATCCATAAATGCCAGAAATGCTTTGATATCTATAGTTTAACATAATGGCATTTTCTAATACGGTGTTAGACAAAGAAAATCCAGTGCATCATACAGTAATGTCAAAGCCTTAAACATCAATACGGTAATGATCATGTTGTTAGCATGAGTGAACTATTGTTTATGTTTCAGCACTGTCTGAGGGTACCTAAACAATGTGTTGATTGACTTTACCTGTTTACTTAATTCCAGACCTTTTTTTCCCCCCATTTAATTGTTCCGTCTTCTTAGGCATCTTATTGTACGAATATTACTTGATCACGTAAAATCTATATGAAGAGCGGCTGATTGAGCGTTCGTTAGCAGGTATACGATGCATGTGGTGCACATGGAACTGCGAACGGGGGAGACTCGGTCCTGAATGCAGGATTATTGCAATTGTTAAGGCACTGTGGCCTGTATAAAACATTTTAAATGTTTTCAATGTGCACTGTTGTTTTCAATTTAAAGCATCGACATATTCTTTTTAAAATTTATTTCAGTGCATTTGTCAATCGACGTGGCTCTGTATTCATTAAAAAACAACTTTTTTTTTTACTCTTATCTCATATTACAAACTGATTTTAAGCCGAGGCCTCTTGTAGCATCCTTCAAAAGGGGCCCCACGCCAAACCCATTTCCTGGAGGGAGATGAAAACGGTAACACTCGTTTCATGTTTTCGCATTTAGGAAATAAATTAAGTGTTTGTGAATGCCTCCCACAGAGCAGCAGACAAATGAAAAAAAAAAAGCCACCAACTTAACAAGTGCAATGAATGTTTGTGCAAAAGTATAAACACGATGTGAAGTTTAGTTTGCTTTGTAAAAGTACATTCGGTTGTGGAACGATTTATATTGTAGAAGTATCTCTTCAGAAACTGTATAACTACAGGCGTTCATTATTCACGTATTTATTAGTTCTCATTTACATGTCCATAATGCAAAGCATCAACACGCGGCAGTTTGAAACATATTATTGATTTGTTTATGGAACCATTAAAAGAAATCCGCGTCGTCGACGGACATGGATTTCTGGTTTACGTTTTTATTATTCACATCGATTTTTATGGCTTTCATTAAATCGGAATCATTAAGGTGTGCCCAGTGTCATCAAATTACCCTTTCAAAACGTATTGTTAAACTCGAGATTAATAGGCTCATTTTAGGTCATCAGATATGCTAGATGCAGAATGCCGAATAGTTTTTGTTGCTCGTGTTTATGCAACTGGTTAGCAATGCTGACACGTTTTGCTTTTATCGTTTGTTTACGGAACAGACAATAACATGCTAGTGTGCTTGATCAATGTGGCTTGACTTGATAAAGTAATTGCAAGGGGTGTAACAGACTTAAACGAACATTATCCGCAGAAGAGTTGCAGCAGCCGGTAAATTATTGATAAGTAGTTCGATACAAATGAGGAAAACACATTATTATTGAGGCAATATTAAATAGTATCACTTGGTGCACCTTTAATGCCGATGCTGTTGTCCAGTTTCGATTTAGAACGGTCACGCATCATGTGACGTTGACCATTTTTTTAAGTTCGCGTTTGTTCATGGAACATAAGCAGTGATTTTTTTTTGTTTTGTAACAAACAGAGATGGGTCGGTGTCTTTTTGATGCTGGAGGTAGCCGGTAAAGATCCCGTCGTCATGAAGTGGAGTTTAGTTCGGCTTGGATGTTTTTAATGTCCCTTTCAGCCATGTACTCATCAAGTAGATGCACACAGATAGCAGGAGATTGAAACAATTTTTTGGAACTGCACAACAAAAAAACATTCCTGATTTCATTGCTCAACGAGTCCATTTTTACTCCAAGTGCATTACCTCGTCCTTCTCTTTCGTGATTTATACACTTTTAATGAAAGTGGCTTTTTCTCAGTGTCTCTCCATTCGGTTCATTTTGCCTTTACATAAAATGCAGCCAAAAGATGTGGGCTAAATATTTTTTTTGTTCTATTCACGGCCTGTATATCCAAATACAAAATATAAAATGATGTTAAGCTTCTGGTGTGCAAAAGGAGGTGACTCGTGAAAGTAATTTCAAAAGTGGAAATCCACAGTACATCATTTTAACGCAGTGGTTCTTCTTAACCTCGGATGCACGCACCCTCTGGGGGTGCGAGATGCCCTTTCTGGGGGGTGTGAGACACGGACAGATTTTTTTCGAAGGTAAATAATCGAAAGACAAATTAAGCACGGGCACTAAGTACAACGACTTTGTTCCACCAAACCTATGTATTCATTAACGTTATACATTTTGTCACCATTGGCATCCGAAGGGGTGCAAGGCTGCAGTAAAGTTACTCTTTGGTTCTTTCGGTAAAGTCACGTATAAAGATAAAATAATGAATTAAATACTAGCATACGACGTTTCGATTGCAACACAAGCAATCATCATCATCAGGTATAAATGAAATAGAAACACAAATCTAGTCTACTTAGACATGTAATGTAATACAACAGAGAGTCTGATCTCATTTATACCTGATGATGATTGCTTGTGTTGCAATCGAAACGTCGTATGCTAGTATATAATTTATTATTTTATCTTTATACGTGACTTTACCGAAAGAACCAAAGAGTAATTCCTGCAGTCACGAAAGCTGCAGTGAAGGTTAAGAACCACTGCTTTAATGGGACCTGCCTCAGATGCACGTCTTATGGAATGTTGCCGTTTAAATATTGGTTTTGAAAACTATACATTCTTTTTTAAAATAAACTTCAATAAAGCCAACGTAACCGCTCCCATAAAGATAATAACATTGCAGATCACCCAATCCAATCGATCGTCGATATTTTCTCTTGAACACAATTTTTGGAAAAGTAACAACTTTCTTAGACGTACGTATGCACACTCTGTGGCCAATATTATGTTTTCAAAGAGGGTCTTTGATTGGGTTTTAATGCATTGCGTTTGCTTAAGCATCTCTCTGTACTTTTACCAGGGTTCTGAATGCTTTCTGGGACACGTGAGATTATGGCTGGCGTATTACATTCTGAATCGAGTTGGTTTGGAATTTCCAGAGACATCTTTTTACAAATTCAAAAGTAATTTGAAAAAGCAAAAACTCCATACTAGATATTTTTCACAAAGTAATCAACATTGTACTGTATTCTAGATTTGAAGCTTTCGTGACTGCAAGGAATCATACTCTTAGTTCTTTCGGTAAAGTCATGTAGGTAAAAAATTAAATTTAAATTAATAAAAAAATCACGACGTTTCGGAGGCAACACAAGCCTCCGTCTTCAGGTGAAACTGTCACAGCAAAAGTATATAAGGTCGTACCTCTTAGGACTTGTCTCCACTTGATGCAGATTTTTTGCTGTGACAGTTTCACCTGAAGACGGAGGCTTGTGTTGCCTCCGAAACGTCGTGATTTGATTGTTTTTATTTTTTTATTAATTTTAATTTCATTTTTTACCTACGTGACTTTACCGAAAGAACTAAGAGTATTGTACCGTATAACATGGATGTCCCGATTTGTTCCAGCTTCTTAAGGTTACTTATGTTTGTGTTAGCCTCACCAGCTAATTTCATGTATCGCATTTTTTTTGTTTTTGTTGCTAAAATGTGTTTGACAAAAAGAAATAGATGCTCTCTGAACTGTGGAAGCACAGGATACTGTGTTTTGTACAAAGGTTTAAATTTCACTGCTAATTTTATATAAAAAAGGTAATAATGAATAAAAAATTAAAGAGCAACAAATACCGAAAAAAACCAATCCCCTGAAAAACAATAACTTAAAAAAAAGAATAAACTATTTGATATACTGGAATGTGTCCTTGTGCGTTTATTTATCAAGGCCGCTAACCTTGCTTCTTGTGTTTTACCTAAGCAATCCATCTGACGTGATGTTTCCAGGTCGTACCGCGTGTTGTCCGGCACGATGTCCGATGTGTCGCTCGACGTGCTAAGAGTTTTGTGAACTGAAGTTTGCTTAACGCGGAGCGAATCGTCAGACATCGTGACGAACAACACGCGGCGTACGTCATCGGGATGCAGAAAAATCTACCCAGTCGCAGTCGTAACAGGGAATTAATTTACAAACTAAACCTGAACGTGTTTTTGTTTTATCAGGTAAGACCCACTAAGCTATAGAGCTCTTTTTTCACAAAATGACCTGACCCTATGATAGCTCAATAAAGTGGTTTATCATGTGGAAATGTATAGCAGCCAAATACTCTCAGCACATGTTTTTTTTATGTGGAGGGAAAAACTGGAGGACCCAGAGATAAACCCACGTGACCACAGGGAGTGCATGCAAACTCCAAATATACAGGTGTCAGGGTCGGCATCGAAGGCACGACTTCCTGTATACCAGGCGAGGTAGTTAACATGACATCGAAGGCACAACCTCCTGTATACCAGGCGAGGTAGTTAACATCTTGCCACCATGGCACCCGATTCTTAGGTTTTTTTCGGTAAAGTCACGTAGGTAAAAAATTAAAATTAATAAAAGTAAAATAAAATTCAAATAAAAAATAAAAATCACGACGTTTCGGAGGCAACACAAGCTTCCGTCTTCAGATGGAACCGTCACAGCCACGACAGCTGTATCAAGTAAATGAGAGATTACAAGAGCTACCACTCCGTATATATAATGGTTGAGGGGGGAAGGGCCCGGAAAGGCACACTTTTTATTAATATGGTAAGGTGAGGCTTAAGACTAAGAATAGACTGCATAACAAAAGACTGCTCAGTGGCTAGAGGAAGGGGGATTTAATAAACGTGCCCCTTTTTACAACTGACACCCCGGAAGATCAACTGCAACCAGTGACCTCTGGATTGCAAGTGCGGAATGCTACTCAGTACACCGTGGCACCACCACGGTGGGGAGATGTTTTTGCAACATGTGCTTAACTGATGAGCAAAAAACCACTTCAGACATCACGTATAGCAGGCTCATATTATAAACATCACCAGAAACACCGCGATGACTTGTTCAAAATTGTTATTTTCCACATTAGTCAAAAGTACGTGAAAATACTGCCGAATAACAACACATACTACTCCACAATATGCTTTAATTATTATTATTATTCTTGTGCGGCAGTGGCAATCCTTACCACATTGTTCTGACTGCATTTAGTTCGTGTGAATCAATGCTCAGCTATCTCATGCTCGGAGGAATTCTACTTAGGATGCTGCTTTAGAGCAATGACCAGAGAGCCGGCCATGCAACATGAATTAATAAATGTACCACCTGCTGCATATCCTGAAATGTGTTATTCATGGTCAGGAGCAAACAGGCCCTTTGAGGAAAGAGTGCTGCTGGATTTAAGATATTGCACTGCTTTTGCAGACGACAAATAATTCACAGTTCTGCATGCGTCGGGACGAGCTGCAGCCAAACTGAATGAGCAGTCACCTGAACTCGTTTCGAACTATTCGCACTACATTTTCAATCAAACCTATCACTCAGAATGCGCCCCAATGTTAAATTTCGATTTAAAGCTTTCGTGACTGCAGGGATTCATCTTCTTGGTTTTTTCGGTAAAGTCACGTCGTGAGAATTATTTTATTATGTTTTATTTTTATTATTTTATTACTTCCCTTCTACGTGACTTTACCGAAAGAACCAAGAAGACGCCCCAATGTTGTCAAATCTCACAAGCTTAGCAGTTTGGAGCCTGGTTAGTGCTTAGATGGAGTGACCACAAGTGTTTTCGGGGAGTCCAGAAAATCCCGTTATTTTTTGTAGTATGTATGTTAAACTTTTTTCACACCGTACGTAGCCAACCATGCTAATCGAAGAGCGTTCCAGACGGCCGCAGAAAACGCATCTGACAGAGCGTGATGCGGTGAAAGTATTCTCCCACATTTATGCTCTCCTGCCTTCACCAACCGGAACTGACCATCGCAAGGATAAACAACAACCCCCATAACCCACTCGGTGTGAGGCTCTCATCGAGAATCGCAGTAACACACAAAGGGTTGTGCATTTACATTCGCGATGCACGAAGAGCCCCTTTCGTGAAAACCGCAGCCACATGCAGTTGACGTGCATCATCCTCGTCCGCCGTGCGTGGAGTCCATATCATTAGGAGTATAAAAGAAGAAAAAATTAACCCGTAAAAACAACGTTTTTAACTATAAATCCTTTATATGCGTGGCGGCTAGAGTCCTCTCGTCCTCTGGCTTGAGATGGCTGCCACCTATGGGTCAGATGATTGCCTGCCACTATTAAGCAATTGGTAATTAAATATAATTTATTTTTTCCAAAAAAATGTCTAATTTTGAAAAAAAAAATTCACGAAAATAAATTGTCACGCACAACGAGTCTGTGTGCAAAATGTCAGCTCGATTGGTCACGGGAAGTGGGTTAAAAAACGACCGAAAGATTTGCACGGTCGTAAGCGTGCAAGCAAGTGAACTTAATATAAAGGATTTTAAAAATAGCATTCGTACTAAGTCACGTGCTTTTTCAACATTCTACATTAGAGCAAACGTGAAGACAAAGCATCCAACTGAAAGTACTGCTGAATCACCGCGTTTTTATTTCGACTCAGGTTGCGCGTAATGTGTTTATTTGTTTATTTATTTCCATGAACATGACAATAGTGTTACATGATCCGATATGGACGAATTCCAATTTTAGTATGTTAACAGGCCACATCAACCAACCCACAGAAATCACCAGGCTTTGGAGGAAAACCTACTTCAGTTTACCTGGGAACTGAAACCGGTACCAAAACGTTGTACAAAGGTGCAGCCCTGAAATAGCTTGCCCAGAGCACTGCTGGTGGAAAATCATCTACTCATAGGGCGTTTGGGCCTACGCTTTCGCGCTGGCCAAACGACTTTAAACAGGTGGGAGTTCTTTACCTCACCACGTGCTAATTGGTGTAATAGCCACTTTAATTTAACATCGAGGCGAATATCAAATACATTACACTTCAAAAGATCAGCGATCTGAAAACCTGCCTCAGTAACAATGGTCTCAAACGTTGGGTGCTTCTTCTCAGAACGATCAAAATTCCAAATTCATAGCTATCGTAACCTTTGTATATATATTTTTTTAAAGGCCACACATGTAGCAGTTGTGGCATACAAATGATTCTGCACAATCATTCAAAGGTTTGAGTGGAGGCGCCTGAGAGTTCGAGTCAAAAGGTAAAACGAGAAGGTGAAATGTCACACGCCGGCCTGATTAGTTGCCTCATTTAACATTTTCACACCTGGATATGGGTAATTTCATTTACGTCGAGATGGTACGATAATTTGAATAAATAGTCAATGCTGTACCTATATACAGTGTACACAATTGTGGCATTTAAGAATATAGTATGGAGTGTTATTACAAATATGCATAGGGGCCGTCCATAAATGACGTCACGCATCTAGGGGGCGGGGGGAGGGTCAGACATTTGTGACGATGTGTGACGAGGGGCGGGGGGGGGGTTGAGAAATGTGACGTCACATCAAAATTAGCAACGTTAAACAAATATTTAATTAAATAGACTTTTTAATAAATGTTTTCTCCTACAACATCAGAGTGCAGCGCCACATTAAATACGCGCTACAATGACAATAGTTTAAAGCGATTTGAAGCATGTTTTTTTTGGGGAGGGGGGGGGGCAGAGCTTTGTGACGTCATATTTGAGGGGGGGTCTGACTTTTTGTGACGCCGTGTGACGAGGGGGGCGGGGGGTAAAAAATCGTCAAAAATCGCGTGACGTCATTTATGGACTGCCCCATAGCTAACATTGCAGAACTTTACAGATTTAAGTGAATATTTCCACGTTTCTCTTGTACAATGCAACCATATTTTAGTATACGAGACAAACACTTTTTCCAAAACATTTTTAACGCTTGTGTATTTTAAACAAATCCATGACAGCGAATGCCTAACCATCAGTGTGCTATTTTGAATTATGACGCGGCAATTTGATTTAGACAACATTTGTTACACTTCACAGTGGTATAACTTAAAAGAAATGTGTATTTACTACACAATAACTAAAGCAAATGTTCTAGCTTTTATGAATCCCCATGGAAATATGAAGCACTATGTAAGCCGTGGGGACTTGAGGCGCACCGTTACATTTTAAGGGTAATTAATAGCTAGGGAGTGCCCGTGCTGCGGAAAATTCCAGGCGCAAACCATGGGAACGTAATGATTCAAATCAAGAGGCCTCCACTGTAATCAAATGTGAGCATCAACCTGGAAGAACTAGCGAACAGAGTTTCATTTTCAGCAATGTCTAACCACCAATGAGGGATATTTCGGGAGAAAAAAAACCCCGTGTAGACTGGGCGAGGAGGGGAAATGTTGGTGAGTCGTCAAATCCCTCTTTATTCGTACGGATTAATAGCAGCAGATTAAAACAATGTAATTTTATATTCTTAGGTTTTTTCGGAAAAGTCACGTAGGTAAAAAAGTTTAAATTAAAAGTAAAATAAAATAAAAATCACGACGTTTCGGAGGCAACACAAGCTTCCGTCTTCAGGTAGAAGAACCGTCACAGCACGGAAAAAACCTAAGAATATGAATCCTTGCAGTCACGAAAGCTTCAAATCTAGAATGTAATTTTTGATGTTGTTCGCCACTCCGTTGTCTGTTCCGACGCAGAGTGAACGCCATCCGTGTGCCTCCTTTAAAGGAGTGAATGCTGCTGCAGCGGCGGCAGCAGCGGGGGCGGAGTGTTGACGGTGGCCGTCGAATTTTCGATGCCGCCGCCATCGCCACATGTGGCACGAGGTGGTCGCAGCGGTCACGTGGTGCCACGCGTCCCGATTTCGTTTGACGGTCGGCCAATTGGACGGCGTGGACGGCTGAAACCGGTGTGCAGGTTCGACCGGTAAAGGCGTCCACCGTACGAGATGGGCTTTTGTTTTGACGTCGGCCGCAGTCCAAACTCTCGCTTCCATCTCTCGCCTCCATCTCTCGCCTTCATTTGTATTTGCGGCGTGGAGTGAGGCTGTGGTGCTCCAGAATGGGGTGGCGGTGATTCTCGGCGAACAGGCGGTTAAATGAGAAGCAGTCGGTGTGGGAGGGGGTGGGTGGGTGGTGTGCACCCAAGGCCATGGGGGGATGGGGGCGCTGTGGCAAAATGTGGGATGAGTGCCCCGGTCGCAGAGCGCCATGGGCACAACTAATGGAGAGAGAGAGAGTGGGAGGATATGTGCCAGACCGTGGCAAGCGTGGACAGCTGGGTGCGTCGTCACCATTTCCCTTAGCCCTTGCAGTGCTTAAAATACGAGACTTTTAATATTAATACGTGCCGCGCCTCGCTTTGCAAAAGGGACCGCTTCACTTCACCTCCGTGTGCGTGTGTCGGCTGTGCAATTTCCAGCTTAACTTATAGCACGCTTAATAATTAATGGCTTACAGTTCATGAGACGCAGGAGGAGGGTTTTGCGTATGTATAGTTTTTTTTTGTGGTTCACCTAAAGGACACCGCCTTCAGTACGTATGGAAGTTTCCTGCTCAGTGGCCTATCGAACCAAAATGTTTCGGGGAGGGAAAAATATATTTATGGTTGAAACGTTCATAGCAAATACAATAGGTGCACACGTGACGTGAAGCCAAGACTTGCAAAATGCCTTCCTCTCATAAAGAACCTTTTAGGGGAATTCATCGGACAGCTCGAATGAGGTCAGGGATGTTTGAAGCATGATAGACTTTTATGCTGCTCTTGTGTAAACAATGCAAAGGGATAGCTTGTGCAATGTGACTTAAGATTTCTGAATTATTTCTCATCAAGTGCACAAAAAAATGTGCACTCCAACATGTGAACTCCTACAACTCGTACATATTTTATAACGCCCCCAGTTATTTTGCCAGCCCAAGCCTCTAATATATCTGCCATGAGAATACCAGCTGGCACTCTGAATTGCACCAAAAAAATGTAAACCTCCAAATTGTGATTGGTGAATCCATAACAATTTTCGTTTATAACACAGCCAAGCACTGAAATGGAAGTCCTTGAACAATTGAATAGGGAAAATAATATATATTTGTTAAAAAAAATCTTCCAAAGTCATGAATAAAAAAAAAGTTCTATGAGGCTCTAAAGGCTATTAATTCCGAGGAAATTGAATTGATTTAGGCGAATAGCAATGTGGTGTAGGCAATGCTCTATGTAGGGCATATCCATGTATTATTAAGAGTAGTGCACAAGCAGCCACTGCTCCATCTTAGTTGGGGTGATAGCAAGCTCACCCCGAGCAATCGCCATGCTGATTAAACCAATTTGCCACGGAACCTGCGGGGCCCTGAATCGTAAATTGCAGCGGCTTTTGGCTCGTCATCGAACAAAGACGGTCACTGCATCGAGTGCTTTCAGGTGAGCTTTCTGTGGCCGTCTGGAAGGCCCTTAGTAGGCCACTGGATCTATGCACTTTGTAAATCTACGTTAAAAATTAATTTCTTTACAACTGCTTTTTGTGATAATTGTTTTTTTACCCTTCTATCTGGCAACAAAACTGACACCTTTTTACAAGGAGTCATGTTTGCATAGACCGCAATACCTGCAGTCATAATACAAACAAAAAACATAGCTCTGATAATGTGCACTGTCCTTGAAGTTGATTGGTCCACACCCGAGACAGCTTTCCTTAGAGCCTAGTCTCACATGGGTTGGACCAGATGACGCCAAAAGGCGCACAACTCAAAGACAATGCACCATCAGAGTATGAGAGCTCGGGGCAAGCATCTACACTATGGGAACCTCATTTTGCCAGTACAAATATGATAATTGGTTTTTTACCCTTCTATCTGGCAAACATATTTTTTGTTTGTATTATGACTGCAGATATTGCGGTCTATGCAAACATGACTCCTTGTAAAAAGGTGTCAGTTTTGTTGCCAGATAGAAGGGTAAAAAAACAATTATCATATTTTTACTGGAAAATGAGGTTCCCATAGTGTAGATGCTTTTTGTGTTTAGTTGTCCCCCCCCCCGCACCTCCGATTCGCACGGCACGCGACGTACGGTGCGAAAGAAGTTGAAGATGCGTACATACGTATGTACGATCCAGTGGGTGTTGAAGTGTTTCAGAGGTTGCCAAGTGAAAAGGACAACGAGGGATTCTCAGATTTGCGGACGAAAATTGAAACTCGCAGACACACATTTGTAAGGTTTCACGTATAATTTCCCATATGTCTCAATGTTTATTGAATTAATCAGACCATCTCCAAAAACCGTGAAAAACTGAGCACCACCTGCCTGGCGGGTGAGCGTACGTCGATTTAAAAATAGAACGGCTCCCGTCAAAAGCTGGCAACTTAAAGGGTATATCTGAGCGTTAAACAGATGCTCACTGACTTGGAACAACCGGCACATGGCACGATCGAACCCAGCCGGCACAGCTGAAGCAGGGGTGCGACTGGTCCAGTGGAAGGAGAAATCATTTGGCTCCAGGCAATGCACTTGGCAACGTCACTGTCTCTCGACTTGGCTTTTTAAACGCATGGTGACGAGACGTTAAACATCTCTCCTGATGGGTTCGATCCCGACCCTTGACGGCCTGCTGTATTTTTCGATTTAAAGCTTTCGTGACTGCAGGGATTCATCTTCTTGGTTCTTTCGGTAAAGTCACGTAGAAGGGAAATAATAAAATAATACAAATAAAACTGCTGTATATTTGGAGTTTGCATGTTCCGTTTTTTTTCTCCTGGGTCCTCCGGTTTTCCCCTCCACATTGGAGAACGTTACGCTGAGTGTATTTGCCTCCTATAAATGTCCACGTGATAAGCCACTTTTTTGAGCTATCATTTGTGGCCAGGTCGCTTCTGAAATAGGGCTATCCAGCTCAGTGGGCCTTAACCGGTAAAATAAAATAAAAAATTGTTATTAGTTTAGTTGTTGCCTCCATAAGCAAATTAGAGCGCTATTATTACGATTTACAATGTGTCCCACACATGGCTGGGCTCGTTTAAACATACTTGAACCGGGCCTTCTTGACCTTGGTGCATTACTTTAGTATCAGCTCATTAAATAAACACGCTCTGAGTGCAACATTTCACCCATGTTTGCAAGTTTGTCTTGAGATATTTTCAACACCGATTAAACAAAAGGGCTGCCAACTGCTTTCCATAAATTAAAAATGCTCCTCCGCTTAATTCTGCCGGTGCGTGGTGCCTCTAAGCCCCCTCCCCCATCCCCCCGATGTCCGTCATTTCTGAACACGTGTTTGGCTGCGACTCTGACCGTCCGGTCCCCTCCAGCCTCGCAAAAAGTTTCTGCTCAAGGTCACACGCTGTTTAACTAATGTGTGCAAGAGTTCTCATGGCACCGAGGAGCTGACAGTGTGTGATACATTCCAGATGCTTAGTTGATTTATTTAGTTTCCACCGAACCGTACCCAAACCCATCTGCTCTTCCTTAGCGGTGGACATCGTACAGGTCGACAAAGGAATGCCTGTCACGATCCACTTTTGCCACTTAAAGCAAACTGTTATTTGTTGAATGTTGTCAGCTCTGCCAATTGTGTTTCTAAGAGAGAAGAGCACTGTGTTCTCACATTGGCCTTTAGTAAACTGGCTGTACATTTGTTCGTCCACCTCTTGCATATGGGCGATATATGCAACGTACAATTAAAAAAAATTACGTGTATCATATGCATACACTATCTGAATGACTGTACTTTAAAATATCAATTGTTGGTAACCCCACATACTGCATTCTTTCCAACCCTACCCATTGAAGGGGTTTGATGCTGATGTGTTAACAATTTTCATTGCATACCGACTTACAAAGCTGATCATATCGCAATGTACGCCCATTTTAGTGATATTTTGGCTTTGACAAAATGATTGCACCATCGGCACACCGATAGCACATACTGTACATTCATTGAATTATAAAATCAGCAACAATTAAAAAAAATCCACGTTATATACCTGATGCAATATTAATAATAAACTACAACCCTTTGTCGATCGACTGCTGGATGAAGGCCTCCCCGTTCTGTCCTTGTGGGTTTTATTAACCATATTTGGCCATGCTGTTTAGTGCGGTTAAGGATGACCTTACATCAGTTCAGGTATCACTCACCATTGATGTTGACCATGGATGAACATCCATCTGGGGTCAATAGGTTAATTGTTCCGTACACGAACCACTTTGCCACTGCTCCCTCATACAAGTATGTCACCATCATCACCAGCGAGCTCTATCCACTGCTGTGTGAAGACCTCACCACATCACTGCCATCCCCCGTGATCCCACAAGGCCACAATGCATCTCACGAGCACATAAGCCAAACTCATCCTTCCCTTATCCATGGTGGTCACATCTTCAGGCACGATCCCTCCCCTGGCTGCCATTCTGTTACCAGTCTTATACATCAGCCATCAACCCTTCTCGTGATGTGTCCTGTTCAAGCACATTTTAAGTCACTATGATGTCCCTGATATGCATTGGATCTCCATGTATTCTTCCCTCCGTATCTCAATACAATTCCCAGCATGCACCCCTCCAAGCATCTCTGTGTACCTCTCAGCGATTGTTACACATTCTATTTCAAGGTCGATGTCTACGATCCATGTTGTGGCAAGTATTATGCACCGCTTGCAAACTTTTCTGTTTGGCCCACATTGTTATGTTTCCTCTCATTGTAAAATTAAACTTTATCAAATCTCTCCGGCCCACTCACACTTCATTCTCTATTCCATAATTTCTAAACCACAATACGGTATGTCATTGAGAGGGCACGACATTAGTTCTGTGTATTTAGTTTATATGTCACATACATCTACTCACACTTAAGACAGACACTGATGTATTAAGTACACAGCAACCGAAATGTTTTGCAGGATTTAATGACTTAACAATGTCTGAAACATAACAAAAATCAACACGCAATTTCGGGAAACCCGTGCCAGTGCTTGACATTGACATATTGACTCAAAGCAGCTTGGATAGGCTATCTGTAAAGTGATTACTCTATCTATTTTACAACCAACCTTTATTTGAAGGTAATACAGATTTGCACATCAATCAGAAAATAAACTGTAAGGCTCCTTAGCCATTCCACGAATTTCCGAGCATAAAAAAAAAACTGACGATGCAAATGAATTCTCAATTTTGCTCGAAATGATCCCTTGTGCCTTTGTAAACCAGTCGAGGGTCCCCTCATCTCTTTTATATTTTAAATATATTTTCCATTGAGCTCCAAGAAAGTACAAAAAAAAGAAAAACCCAGAACACAAGCAACACCGAAAAATGGAAACCAAGGTCACGCATGCCCTGCACATTGGGCGATGTGCCACAACCACAAGGTCCTTCTGACAGTGAACAATTGATTGCACCGCATGAAGAACAATGTTGTTGGCAACCGATGTCTGTCCGACTATGTTGGGTTGCTGTGGTGCGCATCCACAGAATTCCATTTTAAGCAATAGCTATACGAGCGGTCCTAATTTTAGAGGAGGCACAACTTATCTCGACTTATAACCAGAGATTTCCAGCTAGGGGTCAGCCGAAGGAGGAAAGACCGTCTCACTTCCAGAGTGAGCACTTGACCCTTCGTGCACCTTGCATTGCACCCAACTCCCATTACGCACGGCACGTTTGGTCGCGTGTACAACTTGTGAACAAGAATCAACACTGTATACTTTATATATATATATATACACCTACCTGCTTGCATGAGCACCAACAATATTTTACTCGATATTTACACGTTTATGTACGAAGGTAATTTTACCGATCATATTTCCACGCACCTTTATGACTGTACACATTTTGGTTGGTGTTCATCATCGTCAGACATCGTCGATCCACTCCCGGATGAACGCCTTCGGCCCACCAAACTGCTTGGCTCGAAAACACGCATCGGAAAATGCCACAATTTGAGTGCAGAGAATCTGGAGCTAGGGAATAGATCAGTGGACACTCCACCCACCATCTCGTTGACCATGCTCCCTCGCGTTGTCCATGGTTACAATTACTGGGCAAGTGCATCGACATCTTTAAAGACGCCTGGTAAAAAAATCTTCACTACTTTGGATGAATCCTGACTGTCATAGCTCAACAGGCAACATTTTGCAATGCAGGACGACTGCTAAGTTGTTTTTATAGAACTGAAGCGTAAAGGAGTGAGCTGAAAGAGTCATTGATATAGATACATGGATCACTTTCTCATACAGTTTTCAAGTTTCTCCTAAGGTAGCCAGACAAAATATATTCACGTGTAATTACCAATTGCTCAGTCGAATTCTAGGCTGTAAAAGAGCAGGATTAACAAACATTAAATGCTCTTCTTCAATTTTCTAATTTTCCAAATCAGCTGACAGAGAGAAACAAATCCATCATCTTCTCTAACACAGCCAATGCAATTATCCAGTGGTGGGAGAAAAAAATATCTCACTATCAATATAGTGATTAGAGAAACGCGCACTGCCTGCCCAGCATATTAATTCACATTTACTCTCGAATACCACTCACTCAACACTATGAGACCTCCTTTACCAGTGGCAAAATATAGTGATAGGTTTTTACCCTTTCAACTGGTACAAAAACTGACACCATTATACAAGGCATCATGTGTGCAGTAACCACAACACAAGCAGTCAAAATTCAAACAAAAATAAACAACTCTGATAATGATAATGATATGCACTGTCCTTGAAGTTGATTTGTCCACACCCGAGACAGCTTTTCTTAGAGCCTAATCTCCATTGGGGTCATTTGGCGTCATCTGGTCCAACACCAATGGAGACTAGTCTCTAAGAAAAGCTGTCTTGGGTGTGGACCAATCAACTTCAAGGACAGTGCATATCATTATCATTATCAGAGTTGTTTCTTTTTCTTTGCATTTTGACTGCTTGTGTTGTGGTTATTGCAAACATGATGCCTTGTATAAAGGTGTCAGTTTTTGTACCAGCTGAAAGGGTAAAAACCTATCACCACTCACTCACTCCAACAGCAGTGCTGCATATATATGAAAAACGTTTTGCATAACTCTTATAGGAAATCACAAAAAATAATGTGATATGTTGTTCATGGCTTAACTTCCATGCACACAATTACACATATTTCGGTGTGTGCTTTTACCAATGTGCTGCAGATTTAGACATGATCTCTGGAGCATTTCGACTTGAAAGTACAGAGCCTTATCAAAAGCATAACATGTTTGGACCTCTGCCTGTTAGATTGTTCGAGAATGAATTAATTTAATGTTTTACTTCAAAGACCTGTGTATTACACTACCGTTCAACAATGGAGTGTAACGTGCAAAATAAATGTCACGATAATTTCACACAGTTCGTACACTATTAATTTGGCGACTAACTGCAGATCCATGTCTTTAATGCGCTTGCACTAACTAATGGCATGGTCTCAATTGGGGCGTCATCACCCTGCGAGTGTAATGTGAAAATACATGTCAAATTAGTCCACTGTGCCTTTGCATACGCTTAAAATATTTCATTGCATCCGTTCTCCAGTAAGCCATGGGCTACTTTTGGAGGATTACGTGCAATAATTCTCACACTCAATGTGCAGTGCATTTGCGTCCAAACTTTAAAAGTATATTACAGGCCTCAACTCGTTAGACGTGCATTTCCTTTCATCAGCAACATGAAAGATACATTGGTTTCAAGACTGAAAATGAAACGTATGAACAGTACCATACGCTTGTCAGCTTATATTTACTTCTAAAAGTAACGTCAGCCCCGCTCCTGGTGTCCGGGTTTGTGCTCTGTACCGGGCACTTATTTACAATACGATAAAAACACTACAAACAAGTCACATAGCCAAAGGAATCAGGCAAGGAGATGTCCTAATGTTCAAGATTGCGTAATTGACCACGCGTCGTCGTACTCATTGACATGTTAATTTTTTCCCTACCCCCTCCCTCTCTACGCCTCCGCCCCCCTCTGTCTATTTAAGGCCTCGCCACAGAGACGATCTCCCACTCTGTGCCTATGTGTTACTCTCTCTCTCTATGTATCTTGGTGATATCTGTCTGCTTATATGTCTGTCTATAGTTTTCTGGTTAGATTTTTGTTGCTATTTCATTTATACCTGATGATGATGATTGCTTGTGTTGCAATCGAAACGTCGTATGCTATTATTTAATTTAATATTTTATCTTTATACGTGACTTTACCGAAAGAACCAAAGAGTAATTCCTGCAGTCACGAAAGCTCCAAATTTAAGATCAAGGAGATACGCTTCCACCAAAATCAGTGACAGACATATTAGAAGGGATCTTCCGAATACTCGATGAGAGAAATAAAAGGCAAACACAAGCATGAGGAAAGGTTTAGCCATCTCTGAGCTGCTGATGACAGTCGTGAAAACAAGCGGTGACATTTCACAATTGTGGAACAAAAATCTTGAAGAACTTCACAAAGAACTCTGAAAAGGTTGTACTTAGGGGCCGTCCATACATGACGTCACGCGATTTTGAACGAATTTTGACCCTCCCCCCCCCTCGTCACACGGCGTCACAAAAAGTCAGACCCCCCTCAAATATGACGTCACCAAGCTCTGCCCCCCCCCCCCCAAAAAAAAAACATATTTCCATTTTGAAAATAAAACATACTTCAAATCGCTTTAAAGTATTGTCATTGTAGTGCGTATTTCATGTGGCGCTGCACTCTGATGTTGTAGGAGTGTTGTTACAACAATTCTATATTTATTTAAAGTTGCGCATTTTTACGTGACATCACATTTCTCAACCCCCCCCCCCTCGTCACACATCGTCACAAATGTCTGACCCCCCCCCCCTAGTAGCGTGACGTTATTTATGGACGGCCCCTTAGGATAAATATGATCAAAGCAAAAGTAATTTTCATGTGGTTTACTTTACAACGTAAATGTACCGTTGAAGGAACAACTAAAAAAGAAAGCAGAATGTGTTGTATGTTGAACTTCTTTCACACCGTACGTTGCCAACCGTGCAAATCGCTGTTGCAGAGAAAGGACAACAAACTAAACACAACAAAAGTTATAAAGAATTTAGATGTAAAGCTTTCGTGACTGCAGGGATTCATATTCTTGGTTCTTTCGGTAAAGCCACGTAGAAGGGAAATAATAAAATAAAAAATATAAAACAATACAAATTCTCACGACGTTTCGACTGCAACACAAGCAATCATAATCTTGACTTTACCGAAAGAACCAAGAATATAGTTAGAAATAAATTAGTTTTCCACCTAGTTTTCAATTGCTATTTCGAGGTTGTGTAACTTCATTGTATTATAAAGTAGATGTCGATCAGCTCTGCGTGTGTGCAGGTTGTATGCATGCATGTTGAACTCCTTTCGAAACTGTACGTGGACAATTAAACACACGCAAAAATCAGTTCTCAAGAAATTCGTTTTAGAAGGCAACTTGAGATCAAAAGAAAGGGATTTTGGAGACGAGCAGAATGTACTGCCTTGAACAGGATCGTGAAAATAAGTGCAGCAAAGTACCTAAAGAGGAATATTGTCAATCAGTGCATATTTCTAGATTTGAAGCTTTCGTGACTGCAATGATTCATATTCTTAGGTTTTTTCGGTAAAGTCACGTAGGTAAAAACATTAAAAAGTAAAATAAAATAAAAATAAAAATCACGACGTTTCGGAGGCAACACAAGCTTCCGTCTTCAGGTGGTACCGTCACAGCCACGACAGCTGTATCAAGTAAATGAGAGATTGCAGGAGCTACCACTGCGTTTATATAATGGTAACTCCTGCAATCTCTCATTTACTTGATACAGCTGTCGTGGCTGTGACGGTACCACCTGAAGACGGAAGCTTGTGTTGCCTCCGAAACGTCGTGATTTTTAATTTTATTTTATTTTACTTTTTAATGTTTTTACCTACGTGACTTTACCGAAAAAACCTAAGAATATCAGTGCATATTATCAGCTGTGGCAATATGACACAGAAACACGGACACCGACAAAGAAAATTGAACTAAAGCTGAAGGTTGCACAAAGAAGTATGGAGAAATGCAAGGCTTGGAAGTAGTGTGCATACGGAGAGACGGAGAGAGGGACACGCAGATCGTGGAACAAAGACGTTTCAGAGACAATTAAGAAAATATATTTAGCTTGAGCAGGCCACATCACTGCTTGGGATGATGGCCGATGCATGAGACTGGAGATGGGAATATGAAATGTAAGGCAAAGTTGTGAATATGTGTGTCTGTTCAAAATGTTTAGCGTACTTCCCGACATGCAACAAACTTGAAATTTGCCATGTGGGTACTTTCCAGATTGTAAACCATGCAAAAAGAAAAAAAACACTTATTTTTTTTTGGGGGGGGGGGGAGCTCAATAATCCATATATTTTTTGCACGGCAAGTGAGCTGTGACGTCACATCTGTCACGTGACCCGCGCACGTGGAAGCGTAACGCATTGTCGTGTAGCGGTTAGCGCGCTGCGCTACGAACCCGGCGACCCGAGTTCGATTCCCGCTCACGGCCACCACCGGTGACGATTATTGAAACCGGTCCTAGGCCTCCCCTAACTCGACTCAGCCTCAAACAATTAACTGGTATGGTGTTAAAACATCGCCACTGCGGGCGTGGTGAATCCAAGTCCCGGGCGAAGCCGGCTAGTAAAGCTAGTATGAAATAAACATTTATAGAATCTTCTTGGTTCTTTCGGTAAAGTCACGTAGAAGGGAAATAATAAAATAATAAAAATTAAATAATAAAAATGAAACATATTTTTATTACTGTACATATTTTTTATTTTTTTATTATTTCCCTTCTACCGTGACTTTACCGAAAGAACCAAGAAGATGAATCCCTGCAGTCACGAAAGCTTTCAATCGAAATTAATAGAATCGTTATATGAGGAGTGGAGCAGATTGTACTTTGGGCCAACGAAATGAAATAAGGCCATTGCTAGAGATGACATGAAGAGATATCTTAATATGAAGGAAGCAACATATTGGGCATTTGAAACGAGGTTTTTAATGCGGTTGGCAGATGTGGCAGCATTTATCGGGCCTCGTCTCAGCAGTACCACAGAGGAGACCTCATTGAAGGCTGCTTTAAGACAGAAACGTATTTAAATATCTCATTTGAACATCTTAAAAGCAATGGAACATAATGGCAAGGCCATAAGGGCATTATATCCTCAAGTTAAAGTCTGATGTTTAATACCATTAAGGTATTAAAAAATGAAATATTTGTTACTGATAATAATTCGCTTTAGAGTATTGATATCCATTACATTTCTCAATTGTATCATTGTTACATGAAAATAAATTAACTGTGCCCTCAATGTAAGGATCACTTCATTTCATTTGAGTACTCAGGATAATAGTTAATTGTAAATGACTCCTGCAGAAAGAGCTTCATGCAATTTACATTAGATTTCAATTTTAGGCTTGATGGCCACTTAATACAAATGACGGATCAAATGGCCTTGTCGATCACATTGCTAGTGGCTTATATGGTTAAACGTGACAAAAGGTTCAACTAATTAACTGGACTTCTGCCTGGCAATTAGTAGCAAAATGGCTATGCTTGAATGGCGAGAGACAGTGGGCAACTTGCTAGCCAAGATTTATTGTTAGAATTGGGGGGGGGGGAGGGGGAAAGACATTTCGCCAATTTAATACTGGTATAATTTCGACTTAATACACCACACGTGTTAAAATATGGTCTGCTCACCTCATTAACAGACTTCTGGGAAATACATGAAAAAATACATTTAAAATGATACTTTTTTGAGGATTAAACATTGGTATTATGTATTAAGTCAGCGAGGTATTATACGCACTGTATATACACCATCTTTTAGCGACAGGCTCCAATATTGAAGCTACAGTCCTTTAAAAATATATACAGCCGTGTGTAACACTTTAATAATTCATGGTCATATATAATGTATCCAGTATTGGCTGAGGAATATACTGAAAATAATTGTAATTAAATAGAAAAACAAAATGTGTCATAAAATAGTAAACATTATTATTTCTGTAAAGCCAATATGTAGCATATATATGTATATAAATATATATATTTAATGCATATAACATATTTGTGAGTGTTAGGATTAGATTCATGATGCTATTATACATGTAGTCATAACAAGCCTTCATGAATGACCTTCTGTTGTATGAATGCTAAAATTGCACAAGTATGAAGGCTCTTCTGTAACCGGACAATGTAATAAACATGAAGGCACACAAAGCTGCATTAGCAATCTGGATAAGTTCACTATTAGGCCACCAGGCTAAACCAGTCACGTCCTTTTATTTCCCCACTACCACTATTTAATTGGAAAATAAATTTGTGGAGTTGATATTGGTAATACAAAAAAATAACTTCGTTGAAAAGAACAGTTTAAACTCATCGTGTTAATAATGTACAGCCTTTGTCATTCCACTGCTTGCAAAAAGGCCTTCCCGCACTATGACAGGCATGAGGGTTGATTTACCACACTACTCTACCGCGCAGGTCAAGTGTGGGCTGGCGAAGTGTTGGGAAGAGCAAAACTGATTCAGATATCACTGACGGTAGCCGCGGATGAGAATTCAACTCATGTGACTGGATTCACAGTCTTCTTCTTCCACGCGTTTGTCACGGTGGGGGTGTCCGTTGTCCTTGCCAACTTTTTACACGCTGCCCTGTCCTGCGCCATCTCTCTTTCCGCTCCTCGGGCCACATCACCGCCCCCTCCCACTTCTTCTTGTGCCTTCCTCTTCATCTCTTTCCTTCTACCTGCATCACTTGCACCTTCTGACCCACATGATCCATAGTGCGGTGACTGGATTCATAGTGCAGTGGCGCAAATCAATATACTGGCGCTCCACCCTGTCAACTACACATGTCTTCTAAATTCACTGTCTTTTTGGCAATACACATTCACGCAATTGCAACATTGATACAACATATTCTACTTTCGATGACACTGTGTAACACAATTTTTGTTCCTGGGTAGTACGTGTTATTTCGTAATTGCTTATGCCTAAAAAGTATAGAAAATGGCTATTATTCCCCCACAAACTTTGCTTTTGTGACCAGGACAGTGATATTTTAAATGTACCTATTTTCAATGAAAAACGGGCGAATATGTGTCTTTTCGTTCACGTAAAGTCAGAAAAAAAAAACATATTAATCAAACATGAACATGTATGTCTACTAAAGCAATACAGAAATTACTACAAAAGATTTAGAAGCGAGTAGTTTTTCGAGATTTAACGATTATACTGTAAATCACTTTCACGAATCAGCCCCCAAATGTAGTCTCCCATCATGTTCTCGTTATACTGTCCTTGGTGTTTTCAAAATAAGAATCGGTATTTACCCTTTCTGGAAATCAAACAGGGGTTAAGACGTTCAAACACCAAATAGATATCCATTGCAAGGAATCCTGTCTGCATTAACCACACGTATTTGCGGTGAGCATGCAAACAAACACCCTCTGATAATATTTGCATTGTCTTTGAAACGGATTGGCCTACACCAGAGACAACCTTCTCTATGGCTTAGTCCCACCAGTGTCAGACCAGAGAATGCCAAAAGGCGAACAGTACAGAGACAACGCACGTCTCTAAGAGTATTTATAGCTCGGGGAGTGAGCTGCTATATCATGGGAACTTTTGCCAGTATCAAAGTATGAAAAAAATTAACCCGTAAAAACAAAGTTTTTCACTATAAATCCTTTATATGCGTGGCATCGGTTTTATTTTATTATTCATTTCTGTTTTTCTTGAGTAAGAGTTTCATTTTTATCACATTGGTATTTTAAATGAAATATGACATTTTTTGTTTTCCTAAAAAGTGGAAAATTTAGGAAAATGTTTTTCACGAAAATAAATTGTCACGCACAATGAGTCTGTGTGCAAAATGTCAGCTCGATTGGATCACGGGAAGCGGGTTAAAAAACGACCGAAAGATTTGCACGGTCGTAAGCGCGCAAGCAAGTGAACTTAATATAAAGGATTTAAAAAGGGAATAGGTGTTTATCCTTTCCCCAGCAAATAAAACAGGTGTTGAGACGTTCAAACACCAAATACACACCTTTTGCAAGGAACCAAGTCTGTATTAACCATACGAACTTGTGGTGAACATGAAAACAAACGAGCTCTGATATTAATGCACGCATTGTCTATGAAACGGATTGGCCCACGCCAGAGACAACATTCTCTATTGCCTCGTCTCGCCAGTGTCAGACCAGAGAACTTATAGATTTGAAGCTTTCGTGACTGCAAGGAATCATATTCTTAAGTTTTTTTCGGTAAAGTCACGTAGGTAAAAAAAATAAAATTAATAAAAGTAAAATAAAAATATAATAAAAAATCACGACGTTTCGGAGGCAACACAAGCTTCCGTCTTCAGGTGGAACCGTCACAGCACGACTGCTGCATAAAGTAAGAGAAATTCCAAGAAAACAGGACTTGTATATATACTGGTTCAACCAGTCCTTGTATGGTCGTGCTGTGACGGTTCCACCTGAAGACGGAAGCTTGTGTTGCCTCCGAAACGTCGTGATTTTTATTTTATTTTACTTTTATTAATTTTCATTTTTTACCTACGTGACTTTACCGACAAAAACCTAAGAATAAGACCAGAGAACTCCCAAAAGGTGAACAGGATGGGTGTTGAGCAATTGCCCCGTTCAACATAGCCCCGCCCTTTTCGTTTAACCCCGCCCCTTTTATTCTTACCCCCCTCCCAGCAAATAAATTGTAAACCATCAATTTGTATTCTTGGGTCTTTCTTTTGGCCCAACCAATTTGTGTTCGCAAAGGTTTGTTGTCACCTTGATGGAACGCTTGGCTCCAAATCGCAGAGCAGATCTTTTGAGGGTAGAGTGTTGACTGCTTGCTGTAAGTAACTGCTTGCGGAAACATCCAAAACATAAGCGAGATTCAAGTTGCATGAAATCAAGCTGCGCAACTGATCACCCAGGTGTAGACCCAGCTCAAGTAAATACAGCCGTCCCTCTGTTAACGTTTTTTTTTAATTCGTTCCACAAAAACTACTGTTAAGCGAAATAACTGTTAATAGGAGAAAGAGAGAGCAGTTATTTCCACTGCCAAAACAGATAAGGTAATGTAAACAAAGCCAGTCGAGGTCTAAACGACTCATAAATGGGCGTCGCTGATTGGTCGAGGCCATGGCGCAGCCCCACTTACGAGCGCCGGGGATTGGCCGAAATTGGCGCCCGGGGGCATAACGTAAACGTACCGTCAGTCAATATTTGTAACGTTAGTCGAAACCATGGGGTCCTATGGGAGGCGAAACGTTAACCGAAGTCACTGTTAACCGAGGTTAACTACTGCATTGGGAATCAACGAAAGCCAGGTGATTAAACTGGCCCAGTTAAATTTGGAAGGTTGGGAAAACGTCAGAATGTCATTGAAACCGTTGGACCAAAATTTTTACTTTAAACTTTCGTGGCTGCAGGAATTCATATTCTATGGTTCTTTCGGTAAAGTTACGTAGAAAAAAAAAGTGAACAAAAAATTATAAAATATCACCACGTTTCGATCGCAACACAAGCGGTCGTCATCAGGAACAGGGAGGTTGGCCTCTGAGGGCAGGCTATTTATAAAGGTTTAGAGATGGGCGGGGCAGCTAATGTTAATGTAGGAGAGGGCCCTGACACAGGCAGTAGGTCTACACCAATCAAAGCATTGCACCTCCCTCCACACACCCACACTGCTGACGGTGGAGGCGAACAAGAAAACACAAATCAAGTCATGACCCAAAGTGGTTGATGACATCTTTACAATGATTGCTGAGTTTAAAACCGTCGTCTCGGTTGAAATTGTGTCTGTATATATGGATGGCTTCGTGAACGAATCTTTGTTGATAGCCAGTCGACTTGTAACATTGGCCCAACATTCCATGTTCACTATGCACATAAAAAAGCAACACAACTTTCATAAAATCATACAGAAAGAGTATAATAGTTAAATATTTGAAATAAATCAGAGTTTACCGACAGCCTCATGACAAGTTTTAAATGTTGTGCGAGCCAATTTAGGTTAATGTTTCACTAATCCTGCAAACGTTATGGTGCATGCAACTTTAAAGACAGCAGTTTAATACACATCTTACATGAAACAATGTCTGTATATATTAATGTTTTTGTGAATAAATAGTGGTTTGTACAAAGTGAACACAAAAATGACTCATATTTTTCTATTAGTTTAGATATAAGCCAATCGATGGAACCGTTTTTGTTGTTGTGCAGGGTTAAACTTTAGTTAAGTCACGTGTTCCGTATGCATTTTCTGCATGCCTGTAAAATTGTTTGTGACACTGCGTTGCCATTGGTGGACATACAATAAATTAAAACTCAGTCAACAACATTGCCATAACATGAACAGACATAATCGGGTACGTTTTGGGCAATGGACCTTCTTTGTCTGTTATGAAGAATGATCATTCGCTATGAATAAGGGCTATGGCTATTACGAAGGGCTATTGCTACGATGAAGGGCCATTGTTATTGCTATGATGAAAGGCCATTGTTATGAAGAAGGTCCATTGCTATGACGACAGACCATTGCTATTGTTATGATATAAGGGGCATTGTTATTGCTATGATGATGCTCCATTGGCTATGAAGAAGCGCCATTGCGTTGACAAAGGACCATTGCTTAAAAGAAAGGCCATTACCCAATACATTGCCTTTGGGCAGTGCTAATGACAAATGTGTTTAATTTTTATTTGTTTTCATAAGCGTTGTTAACGTGCGCGTTTATGCATGTATGTCCATATTAATGCGTGTGTGCGTATATGCGACTTCGATTCCCGCTCATGGCCAACACCTTTGAGGATTATCTGAACCAGTCCTGGGCCTCCCCTAAGTCGACTCAGCCTCAAATGAGTACCTGGCATGGTGTTCAAACATCACCATTGGGGCGGACAAAGGCAGTCAGGCATGGTGCTGGCCATCAACCCCCTCGTGTGTCATGCAGGCCTTCACAGTGGCTCGCTCACATCACTTGTCCCCAAAAGTCTGATAAGGCCATGAGGGGGGGGGGGGTCTCTTTGTCTTGTTGTATATGTTTGTGAGATTCACAGCTGTGTCCGTGCACGAGAGAAAGAGACACTGTCTGCAGGGTGCATCCAGATTTAAAAGATATATGAGGTGTTTAGAAATGTTAACCTTTAAATGTTGAGTCACGAGTACACATAGGGCCATGGGAAAAGTGCAGTGATGCATCCCCAGATAGGCTTGTTTTGTTTGACTGTGATCCGAACAGAGCCACAACCAGGCAGCATATCTCCCTCCCTCTGCACAATCTGCCCTTGTACAATGTTGTTTTATTGTTCGTGAGTGTCTTCAATTTCAAGTAACTCAGTTTATTAACTGTCCTAAGTAAACGAGGAGCGTTCGAGTTGCGATGACGATACCAGCCGTAAATAATGTCGTATATAAAGCGAAACAAATATTTACGTCTTCATGAAGTTGCTTACTTTCCAGTAGTTCTCAGAAAATGTCAGAGTAACAGAGAGCACTCTCAAACCACTTACACGTGTGTCCCCTCCCACCCCCCCGTGTGTTCACCCACGTGTGTGTCCCCCGGTACGTTCACACACGTGTGTTCCCCCTCGGTGTGTTCACACGCGAGAGAGACGCAGAGAAGAGCCTTCAACAAAATCGGCAAAGCCCTTCTCAGACAGCAGCTGCGCCACTAAGCACGTCTCTGATCACGGCAGAGACTATTGCCACCTAACGCAATTCGAGTTCATCATCATCAATCGCCAAGATCAATCCACTGCTGGATAAAGGTCTCCCTATATAATTGCCGAAGCTCACAGTCTTGTTAAGCCATAGTCCACTTTGCTCCTGCATGAGAGATAATCTCACCACCCAATTTCCACAGGCCTCATACTCCCATATGAATCTGTTACAAGAATCATTATAAAGTCTCCTACCTCCCGAATTTTATATGTTGATGATAAACGTGTTGTTTTTGCTTGCAAATAGGGTAATTTTACTCTCTTGGGCAATTCTGAAGTGTAACCTGCATTGCACTAATCTTTGATTCCTTACGTTGCAGAATTTGACGAGATCCCGGAGATATCTGACTATTTGGGACGTTTCCATCAGAATGAAGTCAAATAAATTTCACCGTTTTTTCTGTTTAGGCAAGTCAATTTTGGAGACCACTTTTTTCAAGGTGTTCGTTATCTTCATGTCACTTCTGGCTGTGCACTCCATCTCCATTTTATGTTTTTCTCTCTCCTCCTTCACTCCTATGCCAACTTTACCAATAATCCTTTCATCTCTGCACATTTTACCTTTGCATTGAAGTCTCGAATATTGATGTTGTGGTGTGCTTGAGGCCATTGCAAACGTTTTATAATTTCTCCATGCATTTGGTCGACTTCCCCATCTTCACAGCTCTTTGTTGAAGCACATCTGAATTATCTTATTACTCGTAGTGGTTCAAGATCCTCAACATTAGTCACCCTATCCGAAGTGCTCTTGACTTGCCCAGATAACATTACAGCTCTCCAATCGGTCCAGGTTTAGTTTCATTATCATCTATTATAATTCTCAATGTAATTATTAATAATTACCTTGTACAGTCTAAACAGTGTTTTTCGTCTTCATTGTCAATGAAAAATGCATTTGGACAAAGAGACAATACTCCGATCTAGTTGCTATGTTACATCAAATATTGGACATCTTGCCTGAACATCTGCTAGCCCTAATCGCCACAATTCACAATGTGCCCTACAAACGCGAGGAGGACTGCAATTGGGTTTAAAAGCAATAAGCTGTGCACTTGAAAACCAAGCCGCTGCTGCGAATTCTTCCCCGCAACACTTCATACGGAACATAGCTTGACGTCGCCGTCTGTGGTTTAATGTGCTGGAAATTAAACCCCCTTATATTAAACCCAATTGTGTGAAGATAATTCAAAGTGAATGCTGAACTGCTGCAGTGTGGTGCAGCGTGAACACAAAAAAAAACCCGCACTGATTTTGAAGTAGATTGTCTGAGCTAGCAGACGCCAACAGGCAGCAGCAGCAGCAGAAGCAACAACGACGATGTTACGCAGCAATCAATGGTCAAGTGACGATGACACAGTCAACTTTTGTGCCACATTGATTCCCCCCCCCCCCCCGAGCCACGTACATCTCCATCGATACAATGGACAACGACCCTTCCTCTATTAATTATCGAACGGCGTGGCAAGGCCAGTGGAGAAAATTAATTCTCAATAATTAGTATAATTTTCATTTTTTATTTGTACAGGATAATAAATGATAAGAACTTGTCAAAATAATTGGCTGCCATTTGTCAATCCGCTGCCGAGTTGCAGGCATTCCCGCAACCACGTGAGTCCGCGGGCCGTTGTTTGAGCTTGCTGAGCAGTGCGGGTTGGTGAATGGAGTGAGTTGCCCAGGACCGGTTCAGATATCACTCACGACCAGAGGTCGCAACCGGGTACCCGATACCCGTACCCTACCCGATACCACCCGTTTGCGACCCTGGTGCGGCCGGGTACGGGTAGGCCGTGAGTCACTGGCGAGTAACCGTTTGTCACTCATTTCCCAACGTCTTGTCTCTTCTCACAATTCAAGTTCCTAGAATCAACCCACCCGCGCCTGCAACATGGCTTCATCCCAGAGGTCGCAATCGGGTACCTGATACCCGTACCCTACCCGATACCCGGCCGGGTACGCGTACCCGTTTGCGACCCTGGTGCGGCCGGGTACGGGTACGGGTAAGGAATCAAAACCCGTTTGCGACCTCTATCTCACGACCGACGTGAGCCGTGGTTGTGGCTCGGAATTGAATTCTGAGAGCGGGGTTACTGTGCTAAGGACGGTGCACGCCAAGACTTAATAACCAGTAGGGGTGGAACGAAAGATCAATTTATTGATTAATCTTGATACTGGTAGGAACCTCCTGGTTCCACCAGCCAACAGGGGATTATTGTGTCCGTCCGTCCGTCGTGATTCCAAAAATGGGAGGGGTGGGGCTGGGTGAAGAGGGGAGGGTGGGGAGGGGCTGGGTGGGGAGGGAGGGGCTGGGTGGGGAGGGGAGGGTGGGGAGGGTGGGGCTGGGTGGGGATGGTGGGGAGGGGCTGGGTGGGGAGGGTGGGGAGGGTGCTGGGTGGGGAGGGTTGGACTGGGTGGGGTGTGGGAGGGGTGGGGCTGGGTGGGGAGGGGCTGGTCACCTCGTGGTGCCCTTATAAAACTCAACGTTTAACCTACTCACGCCGGCTTGTGCCCGCCCTCAGTCGGCCATATTTGCTGAATACACCACGCCGCCGTTGACCCTGGCCATTGACCGAGCAACCCAACGTTCCTACCAGCTCCCTCCGCAGGAGTGTGTTTCTTAATCTCACCATGCGAAATGCAGTATGTTTTAAATTTGAATTTTGGATGTAATCGGTTCACGTTACTCCTGCATTCTGTAGAGGTTGCTACGGTCACCATAGTGTTTACTTTTTTAAAATCTTGAATAGAATCGATGCATTGCATCAAGATAAATTTCGCAAAGCTCGTTCCATAGCTCATTCCATACGTGTGTCGCCGTTCCAAACTGAAGAGGGCGATTTCTTGAGGATATCATATCAACACATCTCCCCCCCACGGTTGTAACGGTGAGCACACGTGACTTGCAACCCACAAGTCGCCGGATCAATCTTCTGGCATCCGCCTCCTCCTCTGTCTACCCAGCAGTATAAATGGGTTAATTCAGTACTAAACAAAGATTGAACCTATTTTTATTGGTTTTACCAGATAAGACCAACTGAGCTATACAGATCTTTTTCAGAAGCGACCTGGCCACAAATGATAGCTCAAGCAAGTGGACTGTCTTGTAGAAATGTATAGCAGCCAAATACTCTAAACGCACGTTGATAAATGTGGGAAAAAACCAGAGGACCCCGAGAAAAATCCCCGTGACTATGGGGAGAGCAGAAAAAACTCCAAATATGCAAGCGTCATGATGAGGGTCGAACACACGACCTCATGCATACCAAGCGAGGTAGTTAACATCACGCAAACCGTGGAGCCATGTAAGTTTATTGAGCGTGGAAGAGCAGGCAATTGCAGTACTGCACCTTTACTATTTACAGACACGTGCCATGTTAAATGGGTAATTTATTAACACTGTAATAATCATGAAAACAATCCACATGCAATGTCTATAAAATGAACATTTAAAAACCCCAATTTACGGCATTTCACATCCGTTGTGCTTTTTTCATTAAACCTTAATCTTTTCTCTCGTTGAGTTTTGATCGGATTTTTTGAATATATATAATTGGTCATGATAATATAAACAATGCATGGAATGGGTACAAGGTGCCAGATGTTGAACAATATAGCATACTAACTCTCTCGCTCTCCCTTCCATGTGTTTGGCTGCTTCTCTCACAAACAACCACATGTGCCTGTTTAGGAAGATGGAAATGCAAGGATAAAACTGCACGTAATTACAGTTCATAAGATTGAACTATGATTGTTTTGTTAGAGGGCAGGTGGCATCAAATTTATATGCGGTCTGCATAAGCGAATGCATATATACGCAAATGTGCTATCGTGAAGCGATGGCGTATATTTAGGTACACTTTTTTTTGGTTTGTTTTTCAAGTAAAAATATTCCCGTACGCTAGTTGAGGTTTTTTTTTTAGATGACATTCATTTGGCAAGGGCCATTCTCTCACAATCATTGGTGAAATGCTGTCAAGAGGAGGCATTTATCAGGTTCTATTCATTTTACAGAACCTGGAGGGATGATTTGCTCAGTCAAGGCCAACTGGGAATTAAACTCGTGATATTTTTGGTCGTGAGTCCCCGGTACTCCGTAAGCTGATGTGTCCTGGTTTTAATTATAATTCACTGAAGTATGTAAAAAAAAAATGTTGGTGCTTGCTTGGCATTGCTTGGCATTTCAAATAACTTTTTGCACATACTTGATTGCATATATTTCCAAGCATGTAACCTATGCAAAGGGCAGTCCACTAGCTTGCGACACTTACCTTTACGCAAAATATGCATGCCAAGTGTGAAACCCTGTGCAAATAGGCATTTGTACTTTCACGTTATGCAAATATGAATGAATAGTGTAAACCTTGCATCATTCACCGTTGTCATTTTGGTAACCCAATTATGGCCACCACTGCTGTTTGCATGCGGACCTTTTTTTTAGAGCACCAAATGGGTTGGTGTTTCTCTCAGGTGGCTTTCGATTCCTAAAATACATAAGATATTTCCCCCTCCTTTACATTATCTGCCACATACATGACCTCACATATATTAAACATTTTTTTTTTATCCATTTGATTGGGGAAGTGGTTCACAACCTTTCCAGGAAGCCCTGACCACTGTCAGTACTCAAAATTATATTCACAAACAACCATGCCGTAAAAGAAACCCTGGTGTATTGTGAATGTAATTATACCTGCAACACCTCCACGGACCACAGGTTGGAAAAATGTATAGATTAGAGTACTGTATTTAGACGTAGTTTGTTTATTACAACATACTATTCAAAACGGGCATGCGTTCATATGTTTCAGGATATTTCGAGAACTATTTCGAATAAGAGATATGCAGTAATCCCCAATGTCGTGTTACTGTCATTTCTTGAAAAGAGGTAATGGACTATGTTTCTTTAAATTGCTTGGAAGTGGGCCTGTTTTGATTGAAAAACAATGTCTGCCAACTCTTCCCCAAACCTTATTTTCCAGTTTCCACTTTTTCATTATCGCGCATCTCTCCCTCACTCCCTCCCGGCAACCGCTCCACCGCTCCACCCCCCGCTCCACCCCCCCAAAAAAAAATAAAAAAGAAAAAAAACTCATCTTGTCGAAGAGATTGATTCAACTGTGCGCTCTCCAAGACCAAAATAAGTAAAGCCCCTTTAATCTCTGCCACATGAATCTCTGTACTTTAAAGTCAGCAACGCTATCCAAATTCTAGCGCATTTCAGAAAACGACTAAAAATGTAACGTCTTCATGGAAAAAAAACACACATTTATTATTTAACACACTGTATTCCAATGTCTACTGTACACATTAAATGAACAACAAGTACGATTAACCCCGTAGGCAGTGCCCAATATTATTAGATCACAGAAGCTAAGCAGGGTTTCGAGCTGGCATAGTGTTTGGATGGGTGTCCACCATACGTGCTCAGTTATCGGAGTAACATCCATTCCTTTAATATTTTTACGTGCTTCCTACCTTCACCAACACTGCCCAGTGGAGTGTATTATGATAAAACAATTCCCACCACCTGTCCTGCGTGGGTAGACCCTTAACCACCATTGGTTTGACAATACATGGGGCATGCACATATCGTTTCAACACAAAAGTAAGAACACGGAAACACTATTCCTCACCTAGACGTGAATGACCTTTCAACAATAGCAATAAATAACGGGCAGACCATGGTCATTTATAGTGAAGCTGCGATGGACAAGACTGGATTTCTGAAACGTATTTTTGTTCATCTTCTTGGTTCTTTCGGTAAAGTCACGTAGAATGGAAATAATAAAATATTAAAAATAAAACATAATAAAATAATTCTCACGACGTTTCGGCTACTTGCGTTGTGGCCGAAACGTCGTGAAAATTATTTTTATTATGTTTTATTTTTTTTATTTTATTATTTCCATTCTACGTGACATTACCGAAAGAACCAAGAAGATGAATCCCTGCAGTCACGAAAGCTTTAAATCGAAATATTTGTGTTCTTTATATTTCCATGGAGAGCACGCATCAGGCCCCCGTTCCAGCTCTACTTGATGAAAGCGAACGTGACCCATCCACAAACGTCGGCAATTACTCGGCTGGACAGCCGGATGGGATTAGTGCAATCCCACTCAATCATTGCAAAAAAGAAGAAAGCTCTCCCAAAGTCATTTTATGTTACACGCAATCCACTGTGCCGAAAATCGTCGTACCGAATGCATCTCGGCACAAAGGCGGCGTCACGCTGGGAAGCCTCGGTTTTTTTTGGGAGATGCAGCGTCTTTGGCTGGAGTGGTACAGCTTAGCTCACGTTGAAAAAAAAATGGGGCACAATCGCACGCTGCCCCTGATTGACTCGTAGAAAATAATTTCAATTGCGGGCTGTTTGAGGAAATTATTGATAACATCTGGAACTTCAATAAAACATCTTAATATTGAAATCAAAAGTGCTTGGGGCTTAAACCAATTTCACAACTCTAACTATGACTTATGCCCGCATAAAATACAAATCGCAATAAGCCAACAAGGCATTCGGCATGCCATCCAGAAAAGTATCAATTGTCGCCCCCATAGTCTTCACCCTTGCGCACAATTAGAGGAATGCATTTGTGCGCTCCTATACACGTAAAAAGTTTTCTCTCAAAGCTCAACACAAAAATGTTTTCCTGTTCCTCCAAAAGGTAGAATAATAGGCTACAGGTAAAGGTGCAGCCCTGAGTTTGTTTGCTCATACCGCTGCTGTTATAATCGCCTCCGCAAAATGGGAGCTCTAGGGATGCCCCCTCTTGTGGGTATTTTTGGCCTACTCTTTCACGCTGAGCAGATGTCTTGGAAGAGGAGGTGGGCACATTTACGCCACGACACGTGACCTGCCAATCAATTTTGGTTGTACCCATTTATAGTGCTGGGTGGGCAGAGGCAATGGGGGAGAATTTTAGAAACTTGTTCCATTGTTTGAACTGCCGTGCCAGGAGATGGCAAGAGCAACGCGCTAACCACTACATTGTGGCTGCTGCATCCTTGAGTTGAGTAATCAGCATTTGTAAATTGTGTTTTTGTATGACCAAGTCATTCCCAATGAATGTCCGTGCTCAAGCGAACCTGAGGCTGTTCTTATCTTACTTGGTTGCTGAGAGATAGTGGTAAAAAAAAATCCACGTTGCTATTGTGCCAAACAGGTTCTCTTTAGGACAACCACTCTTGACTTCCCACAAAGTGGGACTCAATTTATCGACGGTGTAGAAATTATGGGCAGAGTTGACCCCTTGACCACGGATAGCAAGCGGCCGAGTCAAGCACTTTTCTACAGTGCCAACCCGTTCAAATTTAATGAAAATCTCGGTAGTAAAATGGGAAAGACGTGATTTTCATTTAAGTCCTCATTGGAAAGCCAATTTATACAAGTGGAATTTACGACGGATGATTTCAGAGGTGAGTTGTGGTGCAATTGGTTTGTGAGATGTTATGAACCTCGTGGCCAGCACGTGAAGAATGGGTGAAAAGATTCCACCTTGTCATGGGGAGGCCTTTAGCCACTGGTGGATTGAGAACAGATGGAATTAATATCGTACGTTATCGATGATGTAAAGTCCTAAGATGTTCCAACCACGTATATATTGGAAAGCATTACTTCGTTTGATCTCGTTGATTACTTCTGCAACCTTTTGAACAGCAGGTCCTGGAAATAGATTAATGTTTAAAGAGGCTGGGATAAATTAAATGGCTAAGTCTCCAGTTATAAATCTTACCCTTTTGTGTTGTTCTGTTAATACAACGGACGTATGCGTTGTTTTAAATAAATAAAAACATTTTGTGGGCATATTTATGTAAACTTTTGACCTAACAACAATAACAAAATGTAGCATTCATCATCAATCAGCCATGATCAATCCACTGCTGGAATAAAGCATCCCCAAACCATCCCCCATCATTTCGATTTAAAGCTTTCATGACTGCAGGGATTCATCTTCTTGGTTCTTTCGGTAAAGTCACGTAAATGGGAAATAATAAAATAATAAAAATAAAACATTATAAAATAATTCTCACGACGTCATTCAGACGCTGTCTTTCTGACAGACCTGTTCTTCACCTGACGACAGCTGCTTGCGTTGTGGCCGAAACGTCGTGAGAATTATTTTATTGTATTTTATTTTTATATTATTTCCCTTCTACGTGACTTTACCGAAAGAACCAAGAAGATGAATCCCCCATCATCTCGCTTTACAACAATCTCCCCCCCGCCCCGGCACCTGAAAACCATTCCCATTTCATCACTCCATCTCCACGGTGGGCATCCTCCCAGGCGCGTTACTCCTTTGTCTGCCACTCAGTTACTATTCTTCGTCACGAGAAGGCCAGCTGTTCTTGACATACGGCATATAGCCAAAAAAGAAAGCATCATTTTGCATTGTTCAGTGTAATTTATCGAATGTGCAGAACGTGTACTAAAAGTCTCCACTTGGGTATTATACAACACACTGAACTGTGCCTATTAAATATTGCATAGAATTGTGAACTAAAGCTCTGCTCGCATAGTTCAGTGATTAATCTCACTGTCCGCAAAAGTCCGCAGACAGCATGAAATTAAAACACAATTTACTGAACGGGGCTCTAAATAATTACCCTGCCCAACGCCACTTGGCAGAAGTTGGTAATGAGATTAATACACATTCTTTTATGCGACCAAGTGATGCACTGTGTGTCATTAAACCTTTGTGTGTATTTCCATCAATTTGCATATTAAATATGTGTGTTCAGTGGGGATAGATAAATCACCTCCAAATTAGGAAACTCAAAAAGATTTAAATAAGTGTTTGTACAATGTATAAACATTTAATGGAAATACCAATAAAATGCATTCAAAGTCCTCACAGGTATATAAAATGCTAATTTACATGCACTCCATTAAATAACGCGTTCTTCTCCCACCTCCGATTCGCACGGTTGGCTACGTACAGTAGAACCGTAGTTCAACACACATACATGGTGAATTGTAACACACGTATAGTCGTAAAAGAGCAAAAGCATATGAACCAAGAAATCCAATTCTATATTTGAAGCTTTCGTGACTGCAAGGATTCATATTCTTAGGTTTTTTTTCGGTAAAGTCACGTAGGTAAATTTTTTAAAATTATTAATTACTTATTTTATTTCACTTTTATTAATTAAATTTTTTTTACCTACGTGACTTTACCGAAAAAAACCTAAGAACCAGAAATCCAAGTTAGATTCCCAACTAGCCATGGCTAACACGAGTTACAATCGATAGCCGAACTTGTCCTGAATAACTCCTTGACCAACCCACATTGACGAGGGTAAGGACGATTTCAAACAACCCCCGTGACTAATACAGCACTGGAAGACTTTCAACGAGCAATGGATTCATAAGAGACTGTAAACAATATATATTATTACATTTAATACAAAAACGAGTGTTTATTTACAACGCATTTCGTCACTAGTTACATGTGTAGTGTGCTAATTCACAGACACGAGTAGGGAGGTACTCTTTTATTCTGGCCTTCACAGCCTTAGGGCAGCGGTCCCCAACATTTTTGGCACCAGGGTGCAGTTTCGTGGAAGACAATTTTTTCACGGACCGGGGGGGGTGGGGGGGTCATCATTGGGTCTTTCCCCCTTTTAAAAGAAGCTCTCCAGCTACGTTTGTTTTTTACTCATTTTGGCTACTAGGGGTTAGCAGCTTGTGGGCTTACCAAGACTGTGACTGTGACAAGTGCGCAGTGTGGGGAGAGAGGCGCGAACGAAAGTGGAAAATAAAATAATGGGTGTGGGCCACTCACGGACTCACCGCTCTCACCTCCTGCTGCTGTGCGGCCCGGTTCCTAACAGGACCGGTACCGGTCCGTGGTCCAGGGGTTGGGGACCCCTGCCTTAGGGGATAACCACACACCCAGGTCGGGACAGCCAACATGCTGCCAGACCCACAGCTTGAAGAGGGTGAAGCTCACGACGCCGATGGCACGACGAGTTTCACTCCAGATCGCAACCGCCCCGACTGTGAGTCGGAGCTCGTCTTATACCCTACCCAGCGTGGCAAGGCTTTGCCCTCGGCAACCGCACCCCTCTGGATCCCCCAGAGGGCTCCGTGCCTTGAACACCGGTCCAACTGGTAGAACGCACTGCTACCCCCAATCCCATTGTGTACCAATCTCTAAGCGGCTCGCGCTCCAATGACTCATTCCACGTCACTATCACATGGACTCAAACCTCAGCATACAAACACATTGTCCTGCGGAGGGAGCTGGTAGGAACGTCGGGTTGCTCGGTCAATGGCCAAGATCAACGGTGGCGTGGTGTATTTCGCAAATATGCCCGACTGTGAGGGCGGGCACAAGCCGGCGTGAGTAGGTTAAACGTTGAGTTTTATAAGGGCACCACGGAGTGAACAGCCCCTCCTCACCCTCCCCACCCTCCCCTCTCCACCCAGCCCCACCCCTCCCATTTTTGGATTCACGACGGACGGACGGACACAATAATCCCCTGTGGGCTGGTGTAACCAGGAGGTTCCTACCAGTATAAGGTTATTAGCTACGATCAATCGACTGCTGAATGCAGGCCTCCACTAAGCCGTCACCATCTCTCATTCTTCCGAAGCAACACTCCATGCATCGCCCCCACGCACACAAGCTGCATTCATCACTCTATATCCACGATGGAAGTGTATGCTCCATACAGTGCAATTAAACTCTAGAAACAAATTAGCATGTAAGCCAACACAAACTTGAGCTTTCTGAAGGGCCAATAAAAAAAAAGGCATAATATATTTCCTGGAAAATGTATCATTGAGGGTTTATCAAGAAATCAACCATCCACTGATGTGACAGGGCCACGGGGTATTTTCAACTCATGTGCAAATGTCCACTCATTAAAACACGGTAAAGGTGCAGCCCTGCAATTCATTGCTCACGCCACTGCTGGCAGAAAGCCCTCCACTGGAGGGAGCTCTAAAAGTCCCGACGGAGGTTATGTTGGCCTACTCTTCCACGCTGACCAGACATCTTGGAACACGTGTCAACACCCACACTTTACCCCATCGCACGCTGGCTGCCGCTCGACTTTGGTGTTCCCATCACTATTCAGGGATGCAACGATATCATATTTTTTAAACGTTTTGAAGGCAACATCTGTCCATGTAAATTACGCATCATTGGTCATTCATGCAGGTGAAAGCAAAAAAAACGAAATTCCTCATTTCATTAATGCCCGAGGGACTAATCAGATTCAAAGGAAGATTTCTCCTTGAGAATTTGCCACAGGTAAAACACAAATACTGGTTGATGATTACCATTTCAAATCATAAAATGTCTACGAAACGTGATAGAACTGGAAGAAAAAAAAGTACCAGTATATATATTTTTTATCTACAAAGGATTTGCTTTTTAATTATTCTGATTTCACTATGTAACACATTTTCTGTTCCTGGGTAGTAAGTGTTATTTTGTAATTGCTTGTGCCTAAAAAAGTCTAGAACATGGCTTTTATTTTCTTGGTTCTTTCGGTAAAGTCACGTAGAAGGGAAGTAATAAAATAATAAAAATAAAACATAATAAAATAATTCTCACGACGTTTCGGCCACAACGCAAGCAGCCGTCCTCAGGTGAAAACCAGGTCTGAAAGCTTTAAATCGAAATTTAATGGCTATTATTCCCCACAAACTTTGCTTTTGTAACCATCGTCATTGTTGCTTCTGCTGCTGCTGTTGCCCTGCTAGCTAAGTCCATCTACTTCAAAATCAGTTCGGGGGTTTTTTTTTGTGTTCACGCTGCACCACACTGCAGCAGTCCAGCATTCACTTTGAATTATCTTCACACAATTGGGTTTAATATAAGGGGGTCTAATTTCCAGCACATTAAACCACAGACGGCGACGTCAAGCTATGTTCCGTATGAAGTGTTGCGGGGAAGAATTCGCAGCAGCGGCTTGGTTTTCAAGTGCACAGCTTATTGCTTTTAAACCCAATTGCAGTCCTCCTCGCGTTTGTAGGGCACATTGTGAATTGTGGCGATTAGGGCTAGCAGATGTTCAGGCAAGATGTCCAATATTTTATGTAACATAGCAACTAGATCGGAGTGTTGTCTCTTTGTCCGAATGCATTTTTCATTGACAAGACGAAAAACACTGTTTAGACTGTACAAGGTAATTATTAATAATTACATTGATAATTATAATAGATGATAATGAAACTATACCTGGACCGATTGGAGAGCTGTAATGTTATCTGGGCAACTCAAGAGCACTTCAGATAGGGTTACTAATGTTGAGGATCTTGAACCACACCGAGTAATAAGATAATTCAGATGTGCTTCAACAAAGAGCTGTGAAGATGGGGAAGTCGACCAAATGCATGGATAAATTATTAAACGTTTGCAATGGCCCAAAGCACACCACAACATCAATATTCGAGACTTCAATGCAAAGGTAAAAGATGTGCAGAGATGATAGGATTATTGGTAAAGTTGGCATAGGAGTGAAGGAGGAGAGAGAAAAACATAAATTGGATATGGAGTGCACAGCCAGAAGTGACATGAAGATAACGAACACCTTGAAAAAAGTGATTTCGAAAATGGACTTGCCTAAACAGAAAAAAAGCTGTGAAATTATTTTGACTTTATTCTGAGAGGAAATTCCCAAATAGGTAGACATATCCGTTATCTCGTCAAATTCAACAAGGGCAGGCATCAAAGATTAGTGCAATGCGGGTTACACTTCAGAATTGCCAGAGAGAATAAAGTACCCTATTTGTGATCAAAAACAACGCTTTTAACATCAACATATCCAGTTCGGTATGTAGAAGACTTTATAATGATTCATGTAACAGATTCATATGGGAGTATGAAGCCTATGGAAATTGGGTGGTGAGATTCTCTCATGCAGGAGCAAAGTGGACCATGGCTTAACAAGACTGTGAGCTTCGGCAATTATATAGGGAGACCTTAATCCAGCAGTGGATTGATCATGGCGATTGATGATGATGATGAACTCGAATTGCGTTAGGTGGCAATAGTCTATGCTGTGAAAAGAGACTTGCTTAGTGGCGCAGCTGCTGTCTGAGAAGGGCTTTGCTGATTTTGTTGAAGGCTCTTCTCTGCATCTCTCTCGCGTGTGAACACACGGGGGGGGGGGGGGGGGGGAGGGGACACACGTGTAAGTGGTTAGAGAGTACTCTCTGTGACGATAACATTTTCTGAGTACTGGAAAATAAGCAACTTCATAATGACGTCAATATTTTTGTTTCGCTTTATATACGACATTATTTACGGTTGGTATCGTCATCGCAATTGTATCCTGTCTGCCACTCGAACGCTTCTCGTTTACTGAGGACAGTTAATAAACTGAGTTACTTCAAATTGAAGACACTCACGAACAGGGGCGGTTTCTTCATTAGGGCGATTGGGCGACGCACCACCAATGTCATTCAACCACAGAGTCACGCTAGCCGTCACTGTGCCTCTGGATATAGTCCAATCAGCGTCATGTCACGTTCTGTGGAGTACCGCCTCTTTTTGGGCGATTTCACTCCGGCTGAGAATCGCCCCGAGTGGCCCCATAGACTTACATTCAAAGATGTTTTTTTTCGAACGGGGGCGCTGCAATCCATTCTCTATGGCTTCCGGGAGGGCTCGCCCTAACGTGCTTACGTCATCATACGTGCTTACGTCATCATACGTAAGCACGTTTCATCCAACAATATAATTTGTTGCCATCTAGTGGAATCTTTAATAAAATAAACTTGAGTGGTTTGTTTTAATAGTGAGTATAGAAACAAACAAGATGTATTGTAAGAGTCACTTTATTTTTCATTAATATTAAAGAAGTGAAGTTGCCTTTACATGCTTAAGCTGTTAATTTATCCATTGCATGGGTGGACCTTATCCTTATCAATTATCCAGACATTTGCCCCCCCTGAGAGATTTTGCAGGAGCCGCCACTGCTCACGAACAAGAAAACAACATTGTACAAGGGCAGATTGTACAAGGGCAGATATATGCTGCCCGGTTGTGGCTCTATACGGATCACAGTCAAACAAAACAAGCCCATCTAGGGAGGCATCACTGCACTTTTCCCATGGCCCTATGTGAACTTGTGACTCAAATACTTGGTGATGGTGTAAGTGTCATAAAAAAACAAATTGCATTAATGGACACTATTTGTTTTATATATTGTTATTTAGATAATCAAGTAATGCACAGAAAAGAGCTTGTACACAAAACTTCCATCTTGGTTTGAAGCTTTCGTGACTGCAGGAATCCATACTCTTTAATTATTTCGGTAAAGTCACGTAGGTTTAAAATAAAATAATACAAAATTTCCAGACGCACAGTTAAATAAGACAACGTGCATCATGACCAGAACACCTAAACGGACTTTTTCGATTTAAAGCTTTCGTGACTGCAGGGATTCATCTTCTTGTTTCGTTCGGTAAAGTCACGTAGAATGGAAATAAAAAAATAATAAAAATAAAACAATAAAATAATTCTCACGACTTTTCGGCCACAACGCAAGCAGCCGTCCTCAGGTGGAGAACAGGTCTGTCGAGAAGACAGAGTCTGAATGACTCTGAATGACTCTGTCTGTGGCCGAAACGTCGTGAGAATTATTTTATTATGTTTTATTTTTATTATTTTATTATTTCCATTCTACGTGACTTTACCGAAAGAACCAAGAAGATCTAAACGGACATCAATCCCCTGGCTCTCTGTTCTGGCGAAGATTCTACCAACAGCGGCATGCAACCTGGAAGGGAGTTGAGTCACGCAACAACAACCACCAACCCCATCATCAACCAATACCTCAACAGTGTCACCTCGCAATTCCCCTGTTGGGATTATCCTGTCACCATTAAAAAAAAAACAAATTCCGCCCAGACCCAGAAGAATACTGGCGAACAGAGAGTGGGAGCAATGCGTATGTATGTCCAGAGTAAACACCTCGAATCGAGACCAAAACCACTGCGCCTCCCTCCGACTCTCACAGCCGTCAGTACAGCCGCGAGGTACGTGATACGGCGTGACTATTTGGGGACTTGGGTAGCAGTAGCCTTGGCGGGGTTTGCGCCGCGAATAAAAGTTAGCGCAGAGCATCTGGTGCAGTGTCTGTGATGTGTGTGTGTGGGGGAAGCGGTGGTGTAGTGGTTAGCGCGTTGCGCTACGAACCCGGACGACCCAAGTTCGATTCCCGCTCACGGCCAAACACAAAGTGACGATTATCTGAACCGGTCCTGGGCCTCCCCTAGGTTGACTCAGCCGCAAATGAGTACCTGGTGCGATGTGTAAACATCGGCACTGGGGAGACAAAGGCGGTTGGGCGTAGGGCTGGCCACCCCCCCCCCCCCCCCCCCTCGTGTGCCGTTCTGGTCTTCATAGATGCTCGCTAACAGCACTTGCCCCAAGAGCCTGTCACAGGCTATACGGGGGATCTTTGTGCGCGTGTTAAAGAAGCTGCGGTGTGCGTGGGCTGAGTGTTGGGCTAACTCCGTTCGGCAGTGAGCCAGCAATTTTAGCGATGTCCATCAGAGAGGGCGGGGGGGGCGTACGCCGCCCCCCCCCCCCACAGAAGGATGATATAGAATTGAACCAGCTGTGGACTGTCGGTGTTTAAAAATGCATCTTGAGTCACGCTGCAGTGGGTAGTCGAGTCGGTAATGGCTCGGGCTTTCCGATGTGTTGTCGAGTTACATATACCGCGTGTTGTTTCGGCATGGTCCTGGGATGCTACGGAGGCTTGCATGACTTCTATGCACGTATGGCGCCATACGTAGCCGAGTGTGCTAATCGGAGCACTTAAAGTGACGTTTCGGATATGATGCTGTGAACACCATTTGCCGGGAGGAGCCTCATCGAGAAATGAAGGTCCAAGAAGGTGGAGCGAAACGTCGGACGTAATTATCTATTATCCCAAAAACGCATCCGAGTCATACATTCTCAATTGCCCCACCAATCTGTGACTGTCTCCCCAAAGTGATAGTTTGATTGTGATGTGATATTCAGACATTGAATCGGGTAGTCATCTACAGGGTGTTATAAACAGATGGACCCAATTTCAAAGCAGTATATTTCACGATGGCAACATGTTACAGTTACACAAAAAGTTACAAACGGTTTAATGAGTTATCAAGTTTTACTAACCATTTTATAAATGCTCTATGTGCCCTCCACCTGCTGTACGGACATCGAGACGATAGTTGAATTCGTCCCAAACGCCTTTCAAAGTGTCATCTTCCACTGAAGTCACCGCTGCCGTGATTCTGTTTTTGAGGTCATCCAGATTAGTCGCTAATGGTGGCACAAAAACACGGTCTTTGACGTATCCCCACAAGAAAAAGTCGCAGGCTGTGGTGATGTCTGGGGATCTTGGGGGCCAAGAGTGTAGCATCAAGTCTTGGGGTCCCATGCGACCTATCCAACGTTGAGGCAGTGTGTCTTGCGAATGACTGAGGCTAGGGGCTGTTTGTGCGCTGGGAGAGGCAGCTCGCGCTAATCAATTGAAACTCTATGCCCCGCCCTTCCAAGTGGTAAGAGTTGCATTCATGGGCGGTTCGTGGTTGCAGAGACATAGCGATTTCATATCGGGTGCTTATTTTTAAACACCCTGTATAACGGACTCCATTTCGGGAAGGCTCTGGAATATTCAGACTAGTTTACTTGCCACTACTCTCCATGGCCAAGACTTGAACCGAGGTTGCCAGGAGCACGTTACACTAACCCCACTGCAGCCCCCACACACTCGCAACAAATGACACATTTCCTGAAAAGGAATTACCACCTTTGTCTCCATTGTTTAGGTCAGTGTCAGCTTCGACTGAGAGATCACTGTAAGTCGTTGGCTTTGATTTCCGGGCATGAATAGAGCAGCATATTGTGTCTGCACCGTTGGAAATTTAAAACGTGTTTTTACATTAATGGAAACAAGCCTATTACGTTCATAAAGGTCACGGAAGAATCGCACAGTCAAATGTGTTTAAATGAAAAAAAAGCAAAGGAATATTATTTTATTGTTGAATAAATATATACTTTAAATATATATCAGGCATAAAGTGAGTGGCTTGTCATCGGAAAATTGCAAGTTCCAGTTTGTTTTGGGCAAACGCAGCATATCATCCCTTTGGGGTCGATAAAACGAGTACCACCTTGTGGGAAAGTCAACAGTAGTTGTCTTATGAATAGAATCGTCCCCGTCATGAGAATTTAGAATTTCCCACTCCTGACTTCGGGTTGTGAACAGGAGATGAACACTACCCCGATGCTCAAGCAGGAAGTAACCTTTTGACAAGACTTTTGAATTAAACAGTCACTAAGTCGGTACTTAAACATAATATTGCATTTAGTTCTGGGCTATCCGATTACTTAAGTAACAGATTACTCTTCCGATTATCAATTTGATTGCTCGAGAGATTGGGTAACGCGAAAATAGCCGAAATCTCTACTTTGTTCTCACATCTGTTCCCACACGTGCGCTAGCAGGAGTGGTAATGGGCGTGGCTTGGTGATGTAATCCACATCATCAACCGTGGCTTGGAGGGGGTTTCCTGCCTTCGTGAGGCGGGACATTGGGGTGGCTGCCATTTTGTCAAGGGGCCCCTGTTAATCGACGTCAGAAAGTATTAAATGTAATTTGATGTGTGAATTATCTACTTAATTGGGTAATTATCCCAGCTCTAATTTAAAATACGTATGTTTTCCATCGGTATTCTATGGTTCTTTCGGTAAAGTCACGTAGATAGAGAAAAAAAGAATAACGATAAAATAAATAAAATAAAAATGAAAATAAAGTGAATACAAAATAATACAAATATCACGACGTTTCGATCGCAACACAAGCGGTCGTCATCAGGAACGACCGCTTGTGTTGCGATCGATATTTTTATTATTTTATTGTTATTATTTTTTCAATCTACGTGTCTTTACCGGAAGAATCACAGCATATGAATTCATGCAGTCACGAAAGTTTTAAGTCAAACATTTCCGTCGGTATTTTGAATAACAAGAAGCTAAATAGGCAAAACAATTTCGACGTTATTATATGTTAAATCCATAATTTGATGATATCTATTGTCAGCATTCTAAGAATGCGATGCTTCTATGAGGGATTCTTAAGATGAAATAATAGAACAATCTGTCAAGGGAGAAGTTTGTGACGCACACAACTCGAAGCAGACATTGCATCATGCACAGATCCAAAACGGGGAATCCATTTTTAGTTGGCTGGGATTTCAAATTGAGAATAGGCTCAAGCTCAAGGTTACCTTGTGCCACAGAAGCAGACATAACAGCAATAACAGTGAAGGTATCATGCACTCGTGATCTTGTTTAGACACATTTTAAAGCCAAAAAACTATCCTCCGGTGACCTCATTGGGGAATTAGCCACTTATAACCGAACAGTAAAAATCTATTATTTAATGAGCTGGGGTCCTTTATTGACATAAGTAAGTACACTCAATATGATGTTTCAGAACTACTTTTGAAGTCCCTTATACCCGTGACACTCCTTGTTTATGCCCTGCGTAGAGTATTAATAGCATGTCAATAAAACTGAACATTGTAATAACCCAGAGTTAGAAGATGCGTGTATGTTAAATTTCTTTAGCACCGTACATAGCCGACCGTGCTCATCGGAGGCGCGGGAAGGTGGCAAATCCGGGTGATAAACTAAATATAACATGACTATTTTTGTGCGTGCAGTCATTGCTAACCGTGCTAACGACCATCAACTTTCTCCACTGCAGAAACCTGTTTAGGGGCCATCTATTTAGTAGGTACGCAGAAACCTGTCAAAACTTGACCCCTCCCCCCTCCCTGTAGGCATGCGTACTTTCTACCCCCCCCCCCCCCACCTGCGTACATTCGCCTGACGCACCCCCCCCCCGAATCCTATAGAACAGCCGATATTTAACCCACACAGAAACGATCAAGGATTAATATTATTAACGCGTTTAAACAAACAGATAGTCCACCGCCGGACTATCTAACTCACTTGAAGGCCGATGTAGACACATTATTATCGAGGCTTCACCCCCCCCCTGTTTCCTATGCGTACATTGTCAGTAGAATACCTCATACACAAGCGTACGCATTTGGGTTAACCCCCCCTCCATGCGTACTGTACGTACTAAATGGATAGCCCCTTAACCCTTTCATAAGCGAATAATTAGGAGAAACTTTTTTTTAGTTTCACGTGATTTTTAGGATTAACATTAACCCTCAAAACGTAATGCAAAATGTTCGTATAATGTTCTAGCAGTCGTACACTGCATATCACAGCAGTCCACCACAGTTGAGAAGGTTAACCAAGGTCGATTTCCCGGATTGGTAAACCAGGATCACAGCAGTGCTTGCTCAGTCATCTGATGCCCAGGCTACTGAACCACCTTCCCAGGATCAAGATTGAATTTGCACGTACTTTACTGTAACAACGAAATTATCGCAAAGTTTTAAACAGGTGTAGAGACGTTCCCACGGACGCACTCGGAGACGGAAGTAAGTTAAGGGCTTCCGCAAGGGTTTATTAAAGCTGTTACAATACTACACAGCAGGGTACACAACTCCCAGGGGCTAGGGGTCCTACTCTGAGTCCGGGTCCCTGCCGGCTAGCTCCGGTCTCTCTCTCTCGTGTCGGATCGGGGACTCTCCCGACTCCACCGAGCGGAGAGAGAAGCACCTCTACGGCCACCACCGGCTTCTCCCCAGACTCACTATTCGATCCCTCTCTACCCCTGGTTCCTTCTTCACCCTGCTTACTCTACCCGTTCCCACAGTGACCCCGCTTACGTCACGGGGTCTCCCTTAAGTACCCTCTGAGACGTGACGTCATCGCACTAAACGGCACACCTGACGTCACGTCCCCATTTTACTCCTCTACACAAGCATGGGACACAATTGTTGCATGCCACGGTGCATTAATTCTGCACCGGCATACGTTACTGGTTTTTGTCATTTTAGAACCCGAGTCGTGCTTGGAGGACTTTCGAGATAAAAGTAGGCCCTCTGCAACAATTCGTTGGCGGTGTTCCCTGTGAGGATTTGTCATTTATCTTCTTGGTTCTATCGGTAAAGTCACGTAGAAGGGAAGTAATAAAATAATAAAAATTAAACATAATACAATAATTCTCACGACGTTTCGGCCACAACGCAAGCAGCCGTCGTCGTGAGAATTATTTTATTATGTTTTATTTTTATTATTTTATTACTTCCCTTCTACGTGACTTTACCGAAAGAACCAAGAAGATGAATCACTGCAGTCACGAAAGCTTTACATCGAAATTTGTCATTTGTCTAATTTGACAGTTGCCTTCTGTCCCGAGGTTTGCCGAGTGACCCAGGATGGAGGAGTGTCGTCTCCTGTGCCCAACCCGTCCCTCTGGCCAAGTGGGATTTGAGGAAAAAACCAAGAGGTGACTTTTTTTTCAAATATTTTTTTGAGAGGGACCGCAGCCATGAGAAAATGCGAAGGGCTACAACATTCGGAAGATGTCTGTATTTATTTTACAGAAGAAAAAAAAAAACCCTCAATAGCCATCCTTCTTTGCAGGAAGATCGTCATCTCTGTATGAAGAACGGCCTTTTCTCTGAAATGTCACATCTTATATATGTTTCCTCTTTCGAGCAGTGCTTTTTGATGAATGTGTTATTATATTCTTGGTTCTTTCGGTAAAGTCACGTAGAAGGGAAATAATAAAATAATACAAATATAACACAATACCAATTATCACGACGTTTCGACTGCAACACAAGGAATCATCATCAGGTGATTTAGAATGTGTTATTGTTTTGTTATTTGTGCACGTGTACCACTGCTCATGCTGTATGACTCTAAAAAAAAGCATTTTATAGTATTTTTCGGCATATTGCGAACATTGTGTTTCTCGAATCCAGTATTTACTTCCTTATGAGACACTATTTTAATTCTGAACATTCTGTGCAATACAACAACACAGCAGCAGCAATTAAGCCTTTATGTTAAAGTAGAATTGCACGTGGATCTATGAATCAATGCAAATGGCCTCACTAATGGCAAATACTGTTACGTGTCAGCACACACAATCGCTATATATGCAGCATATTAAAAAAAAACTGCATTTATTAACTAGAGCTTAATTGCCTATACATTCAATATAGGGGACGAGCATACACGTTGACATTAATGTGCCAGTAAATTTTGGTACGCGGATCATAACCGTATTCATGACAGGATACATCATTGTCGAGGAATTCAATGGCAAACCGCAGAGTATTAATTTTAGGCTGCCACTGCGTATTCCCTGTCATTTCGCCTGTCGAACACAATGTGTACGTCCAGTACGTATGACTCCTGCGCTTTTATCATAACCAACAGTGGTGATTTTATTTTAAATGGCCGTCATATTTAAAAAAAAAAGTGAGGCATACTAGAAATTGCAGTCAAAACACTTTCACAATAGAACGTCGATTGGAGAGGTGAGATCAAAATGATTTTTAAATCCTTTATATTAAGTTCACTTGCTTGCTTGCTTGCGCGCTTATGACCGTGCAAATCTTTCGGTCGTTTTTTAACCCACTTCCCATGATCCAATCGAGCTGACATTTTGCACACAGACTCGTTGTGCGTGACAATTTATTGTCGTGAAATTTTTTTTCCAAAATGTTACACTTTTTAGGATTTTTTTTTATATTTAATTACCAATTGCTTAATGGTGGCAGGCAATCATCTGACCCATAGATGGCAGCCATCTCAAGCCAGAGGACGAGAGGACTCTATCCGCCACGCATATAAAGGATTTATAGTGAAAAACTTTGTTTTTATGGGTTAATTTTTTCTTCATCCTCTTGCACATATTTTCTCACGTACCTTTTCCGGAAAACAAATTAGTGCTACGAGCATTATGCACGTGAAGTGTCGTCATCATGCGAATAACACTAGGCTTCACATTTGTTAGGAAACGAAAATGTGTATCTTCGCAAGCGTTTTCCACGATTAAATATATTCAGAAATGAATAACCGTATACACATGGCCTCACATGCAATATTATCAGCTATTTATACAGTACAACATCGTATACCTGACTCGCTGGAGGACTGAGGTATATGCAGACGTAGTAAATTGTAGGATATGTGAACATCGAAAGCAAATTACAATTACACTACTATCTCCAAATAGGTTAACGGACGAAAATAAAATGCTAACTGCTTTCAGCGTTGAGAAAATGCGTCGCTGTAGTTCATAAATAAACCAACGTATTCGAGATAAACAAAAGTAAACACACAGTCGTTTGTAAACATCTGAAGAAAATTTGCGTTAGATTGTGCATGCGAGACTACCGTGTAGGGCAACTAATTGGTCATGGGGAATATCTGAGGTCGATTATGCAACATTCTGTTCATATTAAAAACGATGTTTACCGAAGACAACATTTCCAGATTATTGCATGTTAATTATGCAAAACAGACACTTTCATCGGCGGACTTTCAACACGAGTTTTGGTTGTTGCTTCCCATGGTAACAGTGCTCGTATAATTTACGAGATAACCCAGTAAAGATTAAACACACACGGACAAAAATTAAGATAAAATAGAAAGTTTCATCATCGCAATATGCATAGCCTAATAATGCATTTTAAGACTGTTAAAGTAACATTAATGCGGTGCGTGTATGCATACATGTTTTTTTAGTTCCCAAATCTCTACATTAGCTTTGGTCCAAAGTGGAGGGTAGGGACTTATATTTGTGCCCAAATGAATACCGTACATCAAACACGTTATTTGATTTATTTCATAGAAATGTTAATCCTTCTGATAGTCAGATGAAAATGACAAAAAATAATCTGCCAGGTAGCTTCAAAAAGCGCACAAAATAAATGGAATAGTGTTAGTGGCAGTGTGAGAGTGTCTGCTGATGCATTTGTGCGGTGCATTGCTAAATGTACAGAGGCAAAGTCTTCATTTATCTTCTTGGTTCTTTCGGTAAAGTCACGTAGAAGGGAAATAAAAAAAACATAATAAAATACAATTCTCACGACGTTTATTTACCATTTACATTATGGTACAATTAACAAGTCTATACAAAGTTAATTTTTAATGGAAAATTAAGTGCTGTAATATACGGGGTGGGGGGGGGGGAACTCTTTGCAGGTGTAAAGTCATTACAGTTGCATGGAGATTTAATTCAGCCGGAACGGTCTGGAACGCAGTGTCGGGATTTATTTGCATTCACGAAAGCCCCACCGAAAACAGTGTGAGTCCATGCATCTACTTTTCATAAGCCTGTTAATCTGATTATAGGAAAAATAGGGTACATTCATGTAGAATTAATAATAATTTGAATATCTTGTGCTCAAGTGGTAGTGCCTTGCACCGATAAGCCCAACTCCAAGTCGGGCCAGCAGCGCTTCGGAAAAAAATCGGAAGAGAAATTAAAGTCCCCGGGGTGCCTGTGTGCATTGAGCATCCATGTGAATACTAAACTGCTTCCTAAGACAATATCAACCAGGATACACGTGGTAGGGGGGCGTCCATAAATGACGTCACGCGATTTTGGACGAGTTTTGACCCCCCCCCCTCGTCACGCGGCGTCACAAAAAGTCAGATCCCCCCTTCAAATATGGCGTCATAATGCTCTGCCCCCCCAAAAAAAATAAAACATGCTTCAAATCGCTTTAAACTATTGTCATTGTAGTGCGTGTTTAATGTGGCGCTGCACTCTGATGTTGTAGGAGAAAACATTTATTTTAAAGTCTACTTAATTAAGTAGAACGTGTTGTCTATATTTATTTAAAGTTGCGCATTTTGACGTGATGTCACATTTCTCAACCCCCCCCTCTCCTCGTCACACATCGTCACAAATGTCTGACCCCCCCCCCCCCAGGCGCGTGACGTCAATAATGGACGGCCCCCAAGACTATTTCCGATTACATTTAAATAGGACATTCCACGAGTAGCAGGAGGAGAAAGTGGTGCGATACCCCCGTTGTATACGGCATCAATACCCTCCGGGATCTTTGTGTTGTTTGTTTGTTATGGCTTCTGGTTCTGACATACGTGATGCAGGCTTTAAGGCAGGGGTGGGGATAACTTTTTTTCTGCCAAGGGCCATTTGGATATTTATAACATCATTCGCAGGCCATACACAACTACACTGGTCAATAAAAAAAAAATTTCTGGCCTGGGCTTTTGCAGCTGTTTTAGATTAATTTCAGGGCGCTGATTCCAAATCTGATCTCAGATTTTCTCTATCACGTAATTTTTATGGTATCGGCATACCCCATTTTAATTGATTTTACCCGAAATTAACTCTGTCACTTATGACTGCAAGTTGTTGCGAGTCAGTGACTGCTTTAGTGTTAAAATATGGTGTTGTATTTCGATTTAAAGCTTTCGTGACTGCAGGGATTCATCTTCTTGTTTCTTTCGGTAAAGTCACGTAGAAGGGAAGTAATAAAATAATAAAAATAAAACATAATAAAACAATTCTCACGACGTTTCGGCTACAACGCAAGCAGCCGTCTTCAGGTGAAGAATGAGACACTACCAAACTAGGAGCTTATATATAAGCTGCATTGGGGGTTGAAGAGCGCCTTAACAAAAAGAATGTGCATGTGAAGAGGAATTTAGCATATTCATGGAAAATGCGTAGGCGTTGGGCGGGGGGGTGTCAAAGTCATATTATGCCCATGCATTATGCAGGATCAGCAGCAACCAAGGGGGGTGCAGGGATTAGCAGTAACAAAGGAAAGGAATGTTAATGATATGTAGCTGCAGTTACTCAACAACCACGTAGAAAACTAAAGTATAAACTACATAAAAAACTAAAGTATAAACTGCATCGCACCATCAGTATACTTACTATACTCTATAATAAGCTGAGTTACTAACAGCAAGTAATACATTACAATTCTACCTCGTAAAAATTCTATAATATGCTTCCATCTAAACCTTATTCTCTTATATCACACGAGCATATACCGTACTATATACTGCCATAGATAAACCCAACATTAAATTATATACTGTATTGCTGTAAACCAACCTATATCTTATACATTTAATATAACACTATGTATTATTCTACACACCCTAATGTGTATCGAAATGGTTTATTACGTCCTTCCAATGATTGCTGAGCCAGAATCCATCTTCTCGGTTAAAATTGTCTCTGTGTTTGTATATGTGGATCGCCTCATGAACGAATCTCTCATGATAGCCAGATGCAAGCCATCTGGCTATCATGAGAGATTCGTTCATGAGGCGATCCACATATACAAACACAGAGACAATTTTAACCGAGAAGATGGATTCTGGCTCAGCAATCATTGGAAGGACGTAATAAACCATTTCGATACACATTAGGGTGTGTAGAATAATACATAGTGTTATATTAAATGTATAAGATATAGGTTGGTTTACAGCAATACAGTATATAATTTAATGTTGGGTTTATCTATGGCAGTATATAGTACGGTATATGCTCGTGTGATATAAGAGAATAAGGTTTAGATGGAAGCATATTATAGAATTTTTACGAGGTAGAATTGTAATGTATTACTTGCTGTTAGTAACTCAGCTTATTATAGAGTATAGTAAGTATACTGATGGTGCGATGCAGTTTATACTTTAGTTTTTTATGTAGTTTATACTTTAGTTTTCTACGTGGTTGTTGAGTAACTGCAGCTACATATCATTAACATTCCTTTCCTTTGTTACTGCTAATCCCTGCACCCCCCTTGGTTGCTGCTGATCCTGCATAATGCATGGGCATAATATGACTTTGACACCCCCCCGCCCAACGCCTACGCATTTTCCATGAATATGCTAAATTCCTCTTCACATGCACATTCTTTTTGTTAAGGCGCTCTTCAACCCCCAATGCAGCTTATATATAAGCTCCTAGTTTGGTAGTGTCTCATTCTTCACCTGAAGACGGCTGCTTGCGTTGTAGCCGAAACGTCGTGAGAATTGTTTTATTATGTTTTATTTTTATTATTTTATTACTTCCCTTCTACGTGACTTTACCGAAAGAAACAAGAAGATGGTGTTGTATGTTTAGGATAGTGTGTTTATAATATATTTTTATGTAGATATCCACATTTATTTAATATTTTTCTTCTGCAGTTTTTATTGAAACTGCAATATTTGATATCTCAAAAACCTGATGTGATAGACAAAAACTGATGCCAGATTTTGAATCAGCACCCCAAAATTTCCTTAATACCGTTGGAATACCTTATGCCAGAAAAAAGTGTGTTGACCAGTGTTATCAACTTAAACATTTGCCTGTTATATTTGGTCAAACAGTTAATTAACTCACCCCTAATGTGATGGCTGGAACTGCTTCTCTTTGGCGAGGCGTGTGATGATAGCTGGTATTGATGATGTCGCTACTCGCAACTGCTTTTCCAGGTTTGCTCCTAGATTTATTGAATTTCGAGTCCCGCCTGCAGTTGCCTTGGCAGGGCCACACCAAATGATTTCGCGGGCCTCATACGGCCCACGGGTCGGACGTTCCCTACCCCTGCTTTAAGGTAATGGCACAGGAGTGCCTATGACAGTTGAGTGAAGGATACAGATGAAAAAAAGACGCTTTTTTTTACAGCTAACTATTCGGTATCGGTTCGTGCAGTGGATTATTTTCCTTTTAGTAAAAGGTCATGCGGATGTAATCTGCTCTTTGAATGATTGCCATGGCTGGATGGTTTCTCAGAGCTGCCTCGGAATGCTTTTGACAGGCAGCTGCTATAAGGTAATATTGTGGACCGCTATGAATGACGCCGCCGCAGCATAATGGTTAGCGCGCCGGATGTATAATTCAGAGGTCACCGGTTCGATCTCCCGGCATGGCAGCTGAAACAATTGGGAAAACATTATTTGGATCTTCCGGCAGTAAAGTCACGTAGATAGGTTTAAAGAAAATAACAAAACTAACATAAAAACTACGAAGTTTCAATCGCAACGCATCCTGATGACGACCGCTTGCGTTGCGATCGAAACGTCGTAGTGACTTTACCGCCGAAAGACCCAAAGAATATGAATTGGGAAAAGTTGACTAAATTCCTACTGGATGAGTAGGCCAACACGCCCTCGAGAGGGGCTCTACAGAGCTCCTTCTAGTTGAGGCCCTTCCACCAACAGTGGTGCGAGCGAGCATTTGCAAGGCATCAAATTTACCTCACCTCTTCATATGAATGATGCCATGACGCACACAGCTCCGATGAGTACGGTGCGAAATATTTTCAACATACATACAAAGTGTGTACTGTGACAGTCAGTGGTTCTTTGCCCAACTTAGCATGGAGGAATACTCAACTCCTGTATTCCTGAGTCAGTGAACACATTCCTGCGGAGGGAGCTGGTAGGAACGTTGGGTTGCTCTGTCAATGGCCAGGGTCAACGGCGGCGTGGTGTATTCCGCAAATATGCCCGACTGTGAGGACGGGTACAAGCCGGCGTGAGTAGGTTAAACGTTGAGTTTTATAAGGGCATAACGGGGTGAACAGCCCCTCCCCACCCAGCCACAGCCCTCCCACTCCCCACCCAGCTCCACCCCTCCCATTTTTGGATGCACGACGGACGGACGGTCACAATAAACCCTGTGGGCTGGTGTAACCAGGAAGTTCCTACCAGTATTAAACGTCAACTATATCATGGTGGGGGTGCATCTACCCATCGGATAACTGCTGTTTACTTTCCTCACAAAGTGGTACCTATTTTAACAAACCCTGAAGGATGATGGGCTCAGTCAACACGAACTAGGATTTGAATTCACACCTCAGACTCTACTGCTGTGTTGTACCCTGCCGTGAAAAAACACGATAATTCTGCGATAAAATATACATTTGTAATTAAAGTTAAATATGAGAACATGATGTCACCTCATTATTTACTCTCGATGAGGATAATTATGTTTGATTACGGACAGAATTGAATATCCTGGGAATAGAATCAAAATCACTTCCAAAAGTTTTTCAACCTATAATAAATTAAAGAACATGCCAAGTCGATAATTTATCTGAAGGACATTTTAATTGCTGAATTGAAATATTCCTCACTTCTGCGTTTTAACATTTTGCAGCATAATATGAATTTAAGTTATAGAAGCGTGCTCCATTAACAAGTCAATATCACACCATTTAGATGCGAGGCTTAGTGTAATAAAGCTGGAGACTAGTAAAGAGTACAAGTTTTAAATGTTTTTAATTTATTCATTTTGTAATGGCACGTGAGTTTTAACACCAAGTATGATTATTACTCTTTCTGCATGATAATCTGTATTCCACGTTAACAACATTTTTTTAAATTACTTTTCACATTTTGTCTTACACGAATTTAAATCTCCCGTCCAACGATGTCGGTTTTGGCCAGTGCGCTGTATAACTCTGACAACACGCAGCACAACTCAGCAACACAAGAGTATGCTCTACAGTTCTCTGCCATGAATACTGATCGTTTCATTGAACTCTCAACTAAATAAAATAAACCATTCACGCCTCATTGTATTTCCTAAAACCGCCATCTTCAAAGTTTCAAATCTCAGCACCAGGGTTAGAATATTAGGACTCATCTTCTTGTTTTTTCGGTAAAGGCACGTAGAAGGGAAATAATAAAATAATACAAATAAAACATAATTAAATACAATGCTCACTGATAATTGTGAGAATTGTATTTTATTATGTTTTATTTTATTTATTGTATTATTTCCCTTCTACGTGACTTTACTGAAAGAACCAAGAAGATGAATCCCTGCAGTCACGAAAGCTTTAAATCGAAAAATATTAGGACTCTTTAGGCTATGATTGCAGAGGTCGGATTGAGATTCAATGCCTCAACCAAAGGGCTCGAGATCAAAGCTTTCAAAACTTTCATCGCATTTCGGTATTGACATAGGAGATGAGCAACATCCTCTCTGCTAAGAGGATTGAATGGCAATGAAAAAAAAGGAGAAATGGCAAACAGGTCTCACGGAAGGCATTCTTGTTAGAAGCCAAACCGAGATGCAGCGATTGTTATTTCACGTAGATACTTGAAAAGCAATAAAGGTCATCATCGACTCTATGGCTTCTGGGCACCCCGAATGAATCAAGGCTGTTCCTCCAGGAAGGTTTTTTTTGTTTAAAGGGCAGTGGTTCACTGTGTCCCATGTAGGGTTGCCGCGGTATTATTTAATACAATGCGAGAATTATGTTCACGACGTGACAATTATCGTAATAGCAGTTTACTGTGCATTTTTAGCTTTTATTGCACAACGTTATCGCGTCTTTTTGTGCTTTGCGAGGTGTTTGCGTCACTCGGATGACATTCGCTGTTAACCGTATCGTGCATGGCTTGGTGAAGCCCCAGATGGTTTGTCTGTAGGGCAGAGGTCGCAAACGGGTTTTGATTCCTTATCCGTACCCGTACTCGGCCGCACCAGGGTCGCAAATGGGTACCCTACCCGTACCCGGCCGGGTACGGGTAGGGTACGGGTATCGGGTACCTGATTGCGACCTCTGGGATGAAGCCATGTTGCAGGCGTGGGTGGGTTGATTCTAGGAACTTGAATTGTGAGAAGAGACAAGACGTTGGGAAATGAGTGACAAAAGTTACTCACCAGTGACTCACGGCCTACCCGTACCCGTACCCGGCCGCACCAGGGTCGCAAACGGGTACCCGTACCCGTACCCGGCCGGGTACGGGTAGCCGGGTTTCGGGTAGGGTACGGGTATCGGGTACCCGGATGCGACCTCTGCTGTAGGGACCATGACCAGGTTCTGAATTTCGTCCCTGACGCTTTCCAACAGTCTCCGCCACTTTTAAGGGCTTTGGCCACGAGCTGGAAGAGATTCCCGGATTAAAGGTGGCTTCCCCAAGCCAGCTTCCCCAAGCCAACACCACCTCCCATGGTCCTGCGATGCAATACACCTGCAACATGAAACGATGTATTCGCCTCCATCTCCTCGTTGTACGCCCTCTCAGATGCGTTCCATTTCCTGGCAGTCATATTCTCCAAGTACTGCTGCTTCTCTTGAGAGGGATGATATGTATAAGAATTGAATGGGAGGGGGGGTAGCTTGTTCGTGTTAACTTCAGCATTCACGTAGCTACTATGAATGAGTTATTGAGCCGTTGAATGAATGATATCGCATGAAGGAAGCTCGAAGCGCGTGGAGCGATGCGTCAGACGTCTTGCTGAACGACGCGCGGCCCAACCCGAAGACACACCGTCGAGGTCACGGAAGATGCGGCGATGGGGCGGAGGAAGATGACCCCCAGTGGTGGTGGTGCTCTCTGTTGATGTATAAACATCCACACAGAACAGATGTGCAATATGAGGTGGAGGTTTAGCAACGCGAGAGAAGAGAGATACGGGTGACAGGGATGTAGTGAAATGAGATATATCTTGACAAGACACAGAGGTGGAGTTAGATGAGATGCGAGACAGACAGATAATATGAATTCGATTAATTTGCTTTCGTCACTTAAGTTAGGTTTTTATAAGGATTTGAATTCGAACTGATGTGTGATTCACCATTATTAATTCATGAATTCGAGGCCCTTTGAGCTTCTTGGGGCCCGAAGTGTTTGCTGATTCTTAGCGCCTCCATTGATCGTCACCTCAGTCTTCTCGTAGTATTTTCGGGCGACTTAATATGAGGCTACCAATCAGCATGTACTGAGGAGGCTACTACATGTGCCCACCACCACCACATGTAATATTTTATATCACAACTATTTACATATTACGGGGTCTCATACTGGAAATTGTTAACTTCCATATATATAAAAGACAACGACAAAGATACTCCCCCTATAGCTTTAACAGACTGTTGGGGCAAGTGCTGTTGGCGAGCACCTATGCAGCCTGGCACGGCACACGAGGGGATGGGTGGCCAACACCGTGCCCGGCCACCTTTGTCTCCCTAGTGGCGATATTTACGCACCGAACCAGGTACTCATTTGAGGCTGAGCTGACCGAGGGGAGGCCCGAGACCGGTTTAGATAATCGTCACTGGTGGTGGGCGTGAGCGGAATTCGAACCCGGGTCGCTAAGTTTGTAGTGTAGTGTGCTGACCGCTACACTACCGCTGCACTCATATAGATATACACACACTTGCCTATGATCAAATCACTCGGGATGTGCCTCTTCTCCTCAGATCTCAGATGCTAAGCTGGGCCAAGCCTAGATAGCGCTTGTGCGGGTGGCCACCATGCACAAACAGGATGTCACAGGACAGCTGCCAAGCCCCAACGTCAACAGAGGCCAATGCACCAATATCTATCGTTGTACTCTACTCTGCGGGGACATATATGTTCCCCGGCCCTTCACAAACCCGCTCTGATAAACTTGGCGAGGCACGGTCATGGAACTGCTGTGACCCACATGGTGGAGGCAAGACCCTCATCCAGCAGTGGATAAACAAAAAGGGCGTATACATACGACCGTAATATCTTTTTAAATACTGCAATGTAGTGTTTTCATTACGTCACATACAAGAGGTCACACTTCAACTGGCCACTCCAAGGAAGGACAATATTAAAGGTGGAGTGTACTAATTCAGAGACACTAGTTGGAGGCACTCTCTCTCTTATTTATTTCGGCCTTCACAGCCATAGGGGATAACTACACACCGGGTCAGGACAGCCGACACGCTTCCAGACCCACAGCTTCGAAGAGGCGAAGACCACGACGAGGACAGCATGACGAGTTCCACTCCCGATGGCAGCAGCCCCGACTGTGAGTCGGGACTCTCCTTTTATCCTCCCCAGCGTGGCCAGGCTCCGCCCTCGGCCACGCCCCCTTCTGGATCCCCCAGAAGGCACCGGGTTTCGCCCACGGGTCCCACTGGTAGAACGGGCTGCTACCCACAATGCTATTGTCTACCAGTCCCCAGTGCCAAGCTCTCCACTCACTCATTCTACGTCACTACGAAGGTGTACTTTTTGTTACGTATTACACGGTCGTCAATAGGTCACTGCATTCCAGAAGTTCCGCACGTATAACAATCTCTATATTTTGTGACACCAACACAACAGCGAGTACAGTATTCCACTTTAGAGCACTATCAGAGAATCATCATATTATAATCGACCAAGTGTCAGTTTGTCTCTCACTCTGTCTGTCACTCTGTTTATCTGCCAGGATGAATTTTTTTTAAAGCCCATTTTCTATGAGCTCATAATATTTGCAAAACATTGACATTCAATTAAATATTGATTTTACGTATTTTTAAATGTGAGCAAAAATGTTGATTTAAAATGTGGGAAACATTACATCCGGTTTACGACGGTTCGATATGCGACACACATTTAAGACCTGTATATCAGGACACCATGGATCAATTTACAACACAGAAACTTAATTTAATGTTGATTTAAAATAATGTTATTTAAAATAATATAATATAAAATAATTACGTAGAATAATATAAAATAATAATAATATATTGTAATAATATATTCTATCAAATAATAATAACGTAATGTTTATAAAAGATTTGGGAAACATTACACCTGGTTTACGACGGTACGATTTGCGACACACGTGACGTGTATATAAGGGCGCCATTGATCAAAATTACGACACAGAAACTTCATTTCACGACGTATCTTCCCACATGACTGAACACATTTGAAAAGCGATGTCAGTGAGTTTTATTTTCAAAAGGTCGAGTCACTTAAGCATAGGAAGGAAGAAGCCGAGGGAAGAAAACTTTTTATTAATTTTTTTCTTCTAGAAAAAGTGCCTTGTGTCAATTTCGGTAGAAATGTCATGTTCATTACTGTACTGTACACTTAACACTATTGGCCTATCAATGTATATCACGAGGGGACTGTTTCCTAACATTATAATATTAAGAATGGTCAATATCTTCTTGGTTCTTTCGGTAAAGTCACATAGAAGGAAAATAATAAAAATAAAACATAAAATAATTCTCACGACGTTTCGGCCACAACGCAAGCAGCCGTCTTCAGGTGGAGAACAGGTCTGTCAAGTAGACAGAGTCAAATAATAATAACGCCATTCAGACTCTGTATACTTGACAGACCTGTTCTCCACCTGAAGACGGCTGCTTGCGTTGTGGCCGAAACGTCGTGAGAATTATTTTATTATGTTTTATTTTTATTCTTTTCCTTCTACGTGACTTTACCGAAAGAACCAAGAAGATGAATCCCTGCAGTCACGAAAGCTTTAAATCGAAATGGGAAATATGTTTTTGAAATAAAATAACAGAAAAATATTTCTTCATGTTGTTTATTAATTTCTTACTGGGAGTATTTTAGATTTTGCTAATTCTAACTCGAAGGCCTCCTAAGCCCTCCGCAGGACCTAGGGGATGACCTGCGGGAAAAAAAGAAACATCTATTCAATAAATGTGCCCCAACTTAGCCACATCATGATTATTTTAATATGTTTATGATTAGACTCTCTGCCCCGTAGATAAATATCAGTAAGATAATAGCTGTAATTTCAGTAATTTAAATATCAGTAATTATGAGCCCTCGGTAGTCTTCATTAATAAATAATCAGGCTTTGAAAACATATTTCCGAAACACTCAAATGAAAAATGCTTTAAATTGCTCTCATGTAGTGCACAAATTCCAGCATTGGTAATCCCAATTAATATTTTTTTAAATGAAAACAGTTTTCTGAATGCGTTATGCTATGCAGGTTGCTCATCTGCAATTATTAAACTGTATCGCCACTAATCGCTGCTCCTGACTTTAAATTACCCCGACCAAATTCAGCTGAACGGGACATTAATTGCAATACTGTGCTCAGATTTTAAGGTTCAAGACTGATTATCTAAACATTACACAGCTATTAGTGAAATATTTTTAATTGTTTTCCTCAGGTAGGTCTACGATTAATAAACAACATCTTCAAAGCATTTGAATTGCACTTTTGCATAACAACAATATGGAAAACATTACCGTATGTAGCCATTAACCCAGAAATGTGTACGAGTGGGAGAGCATACGTTCTGTTACAAAGCCTTTGAAATTAACTCATGTTGAATATGACAATGCAAGACAATGTTTAAACTAGACGCATTTGCATGACACTACTCACCAACGAAATAATTAGAGCATTATCTATTAAAAGTTTTACATTTTAATTGATACAAACAGTAAGCGCGAAATGCGGCGAATTATTCATGCTCATTTACACTTTCAGAATGTTTTGTTGCATTGTTATGACCTGTGTGCACTTTAATCCTGCTGTGTATTCCCATAATCTAGTCAACATCATCAAAGGCACTCAGATTGTCAAATTCATTAACTCTATTTTAATGCAAAACAGCGCTGCTTTAAATTCTACCACATACGGAAGAAATGCCATTGATGGGAGTTCTGGGCACATGCTCACCACCTCTTGGCATTGCCACTTGTACCCCTCATCATAAACACAACGTATCTTGCCAATCGCTGCATGCGTCCAAACAAGTTCGAGGATGCCAGGCAGTAGTCTTCATATTTGTGCTAACCCGACCAATAGGCCCATGTGTATACATCTCATTCATTAGTCAAACCACGGCTTGATGACGGCCAAATCTGCCACCACCGTTAATGAAAGCCTGCGGTGTAACGATCCATCTAACACCGGCACTTGAATCCCGTTCGTTTCATCACTTCATCTCTTCAGTGGACGTCCTCGACGATGAGTTTCCATCCCATAGCGGGTTCGGTTTGTGCGATCTTGCGAATGCGCGGCTAACCTATTTCTACCCAAAACTCTACGTGCGCCAAAGTGGTCGGATGTGGGAGAGCACTGAGTGTGTGTGTGTCTCTCTCTCCTGTGGGGAGCGGTGGTGTAGTGGTTAGCGCGACGCTGCGCTATGAACCTGGCGAGTTCGATTCCCGCTCACGGCCAACACCAGTGACGATTGAACCGGTGCTGGGCCTCCCCTAGGTCGACTCAGCCTCAAATTAGTACCTGGTGCGGTGTATAAACATCGCCACTAGGGAGACAAAGGCGGTCGGTCGTGGTGCGGCCACCCACCCCCTCGTGTGCTGTGCCGGCCTTCACAGGAGCTCGCTAACAGCACTTGCCCCAACAGTCTGTTGAGGCTATAGGGGGATCTTTGTCTTTTTTGCGTGCGCTACTGGGCAGGTAGCTGTCTCGTGCGGTTTCGCTTTGTGCGCCTCACCCCATTTTTTTTCATGAAACGCGTCTGCAACCGCAAAACTCCAAGCGGTCAGCAACAAACAACGCGATTTAAGCGTGTAAAAATAAACCCGTAAAAACAAAGTTTTTCACTATTAATCCTTTATATGCGTGGCGGCTAGAGTCCTCTCGTCCTCTGGCTTGAGATGGCTGCCACCTATGAGTCAGATGATTGCCTGGCACCATTAAGCAATTGGTAATTAAATATAAAAACAATTCCTAAAAAGTGTAACATTTTGGAGAAAATTTTTTTCACGAAAATAAATTGTCACGCACAACGAGTCTGTGTGCAAAATGTCAGCTCGATTGGATCACGGGAAGTGGGTTAAAACACGACCGAAAGATTTAGGTCGTAAGCGTGCAAGCAAGCAAGTGAACTTAATATAAAGGATTTTAAAAAGGTGAGAGCTGATATTATTGCGTTTCTTGACTCGGCCAAATGATGACCCAAAAGAGTGGAAATTTCCAACAGTGCGAGAAAAAAATGAAGCGAGCCTCGGGAAGAGCGTCGTGGCCTGCAGCGTGGCGGCTCAACGGAGTGTGGATCGGACGGCTTGTGAAGTCGGGTCGACCGAGTCCTCGGTGTGGGTGGAGGAATCAATGGGCAGTGGCCATTGCAAGCAGTGACGGAAGAGCAAAAAAGTAGGATGATGATGACTGCATTGCTGATGACTGCAGTGAAGCGGTGAGTGTCGCGCCCGAGCAAGATGCACAACACAGTAAGCACCACGGCACACGGTGCAGCCTAGCGCAGCGTACACAAACTTGACCCCGTGCTTTGCGTGACCCGTGAATTAATCTCTGCAAGCTACCGCCCCACCCCCCCCAGCCCTGTCGGCTATGGCCCCGAATGCACATTTTGTTGAATCGGGGCCACCTTGCAACGCCTCGAGCCAATTCATTGAAACTATTTGCTACAAGCCACGACAAAGACTCATTAGCAAGATGGTGCATGCGGCTAAAAAGCTCGGTCAGAATGCCCGTACATCTTTGACTCATTTCGCCTCGTGCTTATTATGCTTTGCATATCCCCCAGCTCAATATTCGATGGGCACACACCAAAGCTTTACTGTGAATATAATCTTTTGCCCCTGGTGCAGATCCATTTAATGCCTGTGCCAGCCTTTGCACATCTTAGTTTAATGAAGATGAAAATTATGCTCTCATTACACTGCACTGGCAATACAATCCTTGTATCCACCCTTGCCTTACGTAACAGTGAAGCAAACATGGGCGCACACCACTAAAACCTATTCCGTAACATCTAACCGTTTATCATTTACACATCAAACGGTATTAAAATGTTTTGAGTTTTTTAAGAATAACTTTGATCGGCAATTGACATTATTTAATTGGTTGAAATATCACAAGCTGTGCAAACATTTAAGCACTTCAAAAAGAGTTACCATTACATCAGCATCTGTGCACTCAGACATTTAAATACCACGAGACATATGCGTGAAAGGTTAAATCATTAAGGAAAAACTGCCCTGTGCATATCAACACTATCATAGTTTTTTTTGTTTTTAAACAAATTAATGGCAAATACATAATATTGGCAAGCTTCTAAAATCTCCGTGCCTCTGCCCCACCCAGCCATATACAAATGGGTTTGCCACAAGTTGTCGATACGCAGGTAGAGTTGCGGTGGGGTACAATGACAAAATACCCTTTAGAGCAGCCCTCGATGGTTCATGCTTCGTGTGATGGTTCACGCTCCTTGAGGAGATCAGCGAGGTTTTGTGGTTCATTTGTGGTAAGCACTTTGTGTGTAACTAGTGCGACCTCACTGAATAATCAATGCCACCTTAACTTACACTGAAGTTTCAACGGTCTCGCCAAGAGATTGAACTGGTGATCTCTGAATTGCAAGTCCCAGTGGGAGTGTGCTAACCATCACACCACGACAGCGTCCTCACAACATACCCATCATTTCTTCAATGCCCTTGATGAGTAGGTTATGTTGTAAATCAACTAATGAAATAACTATAAGTAAATAGAGGTTTTATTAAGAGGGGCAAGAAATCCATTGCTTGCTATGCACCCGACCCAATGGATCGTAAAGTTATGATATCTGAAGGTGTAATTTTTTGGCCAAAAAAATAATTTCTAAATTTAATGCGCAAACCTTAATTCTTAGAAAAGAACACTACATCATTACTTTCCCAATCATGCAGGGGAATTACCAATAGAATTTTCATTACTTTTCTTTAATTAAGATGTCAAAAATGTTGAGTAGTAACATTATTAGCATAGTAATGCTATATAACAAATTAAATACATTTCTGTAAATGATCATTTAACAGAGCATATATTTATTCATAGATGTTTTAACGGATGGTTTATGCAAAACCAAGCCAGCCGGGATGCACCTGATCTCATCAGATCGCAGAAGCTAAGCAGGTTTGAACCTGGACATTGCTCGGATGGGTGATCACTATGCTCAAGAGGTTCTCAGAGCTGCAGCGATACTCGGTGGGGCAGCAACGGGCAGTGCAGCAAAACCCATCGTTGTGTAGTGACATAGGACATCACTACTGTGTTGGCCTGTACGAGGGCTGGGAGCCCCAAGGGGGTGCCTGGGAGGTCACGTGGTGGAGGGACCCAGACCTTCCCGTGAGGCGGGGGAAGGGAGGTGTGGCCTGGGAAGGGAGGCGTGGCCTGGGCAGAGCCGGCCACGCCGGAGCGGATATAAGCGGGCTGTTGAACTCCGAAGTGAAGACGACATCATCGGTCCTCAAGTCCTGGATCGTCATCCTGGACCAGGCAGCCCGTTGCCTGCCTGGTCCCACTCTGTGTCGTGTTCCACAGAGTGTTAGTGAGTTGAGGAAGGTGGTCACCACCTCATGTACAGTGTTATATTACTTACCGTTTAATAAATAGTGTTGCCTCCAAGCTGTGTGTGTGTGTGTGCACCTAATTCGAACCCACTACAGTTGTACCGTAATACCCTTTCACGCATATGCTCCTTGCAAAATGGTCAAATATGGTTCTAATAACTCCCATGACCCACGATGTGCCGAAGCTCTCATCCAGCAGTGGATTGACAACAGGACTGTAAAGCTACATTTGAATGTATATGCAGAGGAGTTAGCATAAAAAGGAAAATATTAAATAGGCTACATGTCGGGAATTTCCAAAGTCACATTGTATATTTTTATTTTACTTCCCTGCATATGTATATACATTCATATATATTTAAATGGAGTTGTAGATACAGGCAACACCCTTTGGTATTGCCCGAAATGCCGCCTATCATATATTGTTTTCCTTTTGAGACAGTGTTATTTACGACAGCGTTGAGCATCTGGTTAATTCTGCTTGTGCCCCAATTGTCAAAGCAGTACCACCAGCAAAAACGCAGTTGGTATGGTCAGCTAAAAATTTAATTTTTTTGACGATCCCACCTGATGACGGAGACTTGTGTTGCCTCCGAAACGTCGTGATTTATTATTTTATTTCTATTATATATTTCTATTATTTTTATTTTATTCTTTATTTTTACCTCACGTGACCTTACCGAAAAAAACCTAAGAGTTTGAATCCTTGCAGTCACGAAAGCTTCAAATCTAGAAGCGACGAGCCATTTTATTTTGGTGGATACAGGAGATCGATTCGTCAAAGTTGCAAGGAAATACCGTGTCTCATAATCAAATTATTACATTTTAACTGATGTAGTGGGGACCTTAAATTCCTTGCGACGTAAAGAGCAGGAGTGTAAACGGTGATTCATTGACTTGTCAATATTTGCAAGCAGCCGTCTGAAGACGTCTGCTTGCGTTGTAGCCGAAACGTCGTGAGAATTATTTTATTATGTTTTATTTTTATTATTTTATTACTTCCCTTCTACGTGACTTTACCGAAAGAACCAAGAAGATGAATCCCTGCAGTCACGAAAGCTTTAAATCGGAACTAAAAACAGTCATATCATTACTTTAATTAGATACATATGACATGTTTCGTTAATTGGGAACAGCACTCCTTTGCAAAGATGAATAATAAAAAGAGTTCCCTTTCAAACATGCATTTCTTGCACGAGGTATCAAATGTAAAGGTGCAGCCCTGCAATTGCCTGCTCACAGCACTGCCGGTAGAATGGCCCTCCACTGGGCGGAGCTCTTAAGCCAGCTCCTCTCAGCGGGTTTTCTCGCCTACTCGTCCACGCTGATGAGGCATCTTGTACAGGGGTGGGAGCACCCACACTTTGCATCAACTGCCACATGTAACCTGCCAGACGACTGGGGCCCTGACCAATTAATACAACAACAACAACAACCGCCATTCGCCACTAAGTGGCGGTGACGTCACCACGACGCTTGTGCCAGGCCATGTGCACCTTGAGGCCACGTGAAGTGTCGAACGCCCGCTGGCAGGAGGTCACGGGGCATGGGGTGAGGGGGGGGGGGGTGGAACTTTCCCATTGCTTCTACTGCCGCGCCGGGAGATCGGGATCTGGGCTGAAATTCCGGTGTGCGAACCATTGCACTGTGGCAAAGGTAATTTCTTGCATACGCTGGAATTATTTAATGAAGTTAGCAGCAATGTGCAATTAATCTTGTGCAATATACTAATACAGTACGTGGTATATAGATTAAAAAGGTGTGAGATAATGACATTACGTACAAAAATTACATATTTTGTATTCATATTTTATAACTGTGTGTTAATGTGTATATATTCGAAGGGGCCGCCAACCTATAATTTGCTCAGAAAGGATTAATTACACTTTGTATAAAATATATAGGGGAAAAAACGTAATTATTCAAAATGTCAGTGATTTAACCATTTGTCGAGAAGTAATGCAATTAATTTTCTGAATGCTAATGAGACAGATGGTTAGATGCATTAAACGCCATGATTTACATTTTGGAAGTATATATACATAGTTGAAAATTTCATTGTCGATTGGTTGACATGTTTACTTCAATGTAAGGCCCATTTGATTTTGAACCAAATTATGCATTCGTTACATCAATGTTTGAGGTATATATCAGTATCACTGAGGTTATAAACATATTTTATTGCAATGTTAAAATAAAAAAAGGGAATTTAACACGTACGCTTTCGCGACCAATGTTATTTATGATCAAGTTTTTGGGTTCAATCGCCTAAATATAAATCGTGTCGTACACCCACCTTTACCCAACACAGGCAATTGGTAAGGGTTGTCACGTGAACAAAGTGTGCCAATTTGTTACTAGTTCAGAACTCAGGTGTGTTCGAGAGGCAATTCACAACATTTACAATTAAGCACGACTTTTTGCTGGTTGGGTTACTTTCCAATGCACTGGTGGTCCTGGAAGCGGTAATACATTTGGCACGTTATATTCACCTGACAACCTTGCTACACAACAAATACTCATTTCCTGACAGCGAGTTAAGCCACACCACCTCTACATAATAATAGGCTCAATCAACCATTCTACACAACAAAGACTCATTTCCTGACAGCGTACTTCAGCCGCACCGAACCTCACAAAAATAATAGTCAGGGCCTACCTTGGCTCCTCCCACCCTCAACCAGTATATATACAAATACTGTGTTCTTGGAATTTCTCTCACTTGAAACAGCAATCGTGCTGTGACGGTTCCACCTGAAGACGGAAGCTTGTGTTGCCTCCGAAACGTCGTGATTTTTATTTTATTTTTATTTTACTTTTATTAATTTTTATTTTTTACCTACGTGACTTTACCGAAAAAAACCTAAGAATATGAATCCTTGCAGTCACGAAAGCTTCAAATCTAGAACCTTGCTAATTGGCCGTGTCGGGCGGAGGTGGGTGTACGACGCATTAACATTCACGTGATCTTAAACCAAGAAAGCGTGAGCACGAGTTGAACAGAGGGATCCCTAAGAATCAAAGAGATGTGAGATCTATAGGAAAGCGAGCACTAAAACGAAACTCTGGATTTTTGCTCCCTCGGGGAATCTCGTGGTCAACGGCGAGTGCCCAAAATGCTCTCGTTATCGGAGAAACAAGGAGATCGAGACACGCATCTCCAATTTACTCCGACTGCACTCAAGTATTTGCTGTGCGTTCCCTTCACAATCAATCACGGGGAAAAAATATACTTCATTTGATAGGGGGTGGGGGGGGGGGGGTGGAAATGGGCATCATGATGCCCTGCGGAGCCTCTTGAAATAACTATTTGCGAACGACTCTCAAAGGAATATCCATTTGGCAAGTAAGTAATTCTGGCAGACACACACTGATTGCAGAATGCAATGTTTGTAGAAGTACTGCACAACCTGGCACTATTTTTTTGCACAAATAATGAAAGCGGTGGGAGGGGACCCATTTGTTGTCATCAACTATACGTACAAATCCATTGCTTATGAAAATGTCGTTCCACGTCTGCTGATAACTATACGAGCAATACAATTTTTTTCATGATATATATTTTAATGGGAGACGTAATTCACCGTTCTTACTGCCACCAAGGTCAAAGTATCCGCTAACTTTAATAACACTGAGCACAAAGACGTTTTATCAATTTCAGGATTCATTTAAACTGTACCACTCATTTCTCATACCACATTTTTTTTTAAAATTCATATTTATTGCTCAGTGGCTCACTCAGCCATTCCTTTTTACAAGCCTAAATAATTGGCAAATGCCCAATTTTCACCCAGAGGTATGTCACCATCATCAAAAGTTCTGTGCCAAGCATTCGTGATGAGATTTTGATTGCTTCCAGCTCAGAGCGCTGATGAGATTGTAGACCTCTTGACAAGACGGGCAGTGCACTCAAATAATGTGGGGTCAGGTCAACCATATTAACCAAATGAATTATGCCAGCAGTATTATTTTACAGATGGGCAGATGAATTCCTCTTTACAGATAATACAGTATACTCCATTTTTGTATTTAAAAAAAACTATCTTTCTTTAAAAAATATACCCCTCCACAATTTTTCCTTCGCAGCGTGTGAATACATCATGGCTATTCATATCATTGTACACTGTCGCACACAGCAGCATGCTTTGGAAAGTTACGAAAATTATAGTTCATAAAACAATGTTACATTTGTTTTCGCGCTGGAGTTGATAATTGCTCCGAGAGAAACAATGTAAGAAATCCCTATTAGTGACAATTACATGCCTGACACATGATGAAGAGAAACCAATTATTTATTATTCTTCACATAAAGAGGATTTCTCTTTCAATGAGGCTGCTGTCTTGATGTGGAAAATAAGCTTGAGACCCTTAAGGATGGAAGCGACTTTACTCCAAAGGGGCAGTTGCCAGTGCCAGTCATGTGAACCTCATGGTGGGACCCCGGGGTCCTATAAGCCACCGGCTCTCGCATAAACTGTGTTGCGACGTCATTTTATGTCTGTCGAAGGCGAACGATGCGGCAATCTATTCCTCTCGACGAGCTCTACACGATGCGCTAATCAAAGTTTCAAAGTTTTGTTTATGACTACGGCAATTTTGGCAACGACGTGTGCTTGGTGAAGAACGAGATGATTGATTGTTTATGTGCACGGTGGGACGGAGTGACACAAAAAAAAACGATTTTGACTTCCGTTTATTTGGCACCCCGGGGTCCCGCCATCAGGTTCATATGCTCAGCAGGACACCAATTTCACCAGGCAGCAATAACCAGCATGGTGAAATGTGGTCAATAATTTTAGGTGCAATGTTTGTGCATCTGTTGATAATGTGGCCATTGCCTCGGAGCAAGACCTGTGGCAAAGCAGTAGTTGCTGCTCACTGTAGAACAAGGAAAGTAATTACATATACATAGAGAATCACAGTCTTAAGTGACGCACACTCTGTGCTATGAACCTGGAAAACTGACTTCGAATCCCCGCCATGTTTGACATCATTGGCAATTGATATCTGAACCGATCCTTTGGATGTCCCCTTTACAAACTTGCATTGACCAGCGTGGTGAAGTATGATCCAGCAACCCTGATGACAAAGAACCATTCATAAAACTGCTGCAGCTGCTGCTGCGTTGCTACAACTGTCAGCAGAGAGCAATGTGGCAACATCCATTGTTACGCTATACGATGCTTCAATATTATATATTCCCGACCTATAGAAACATATTGATTTGCCTCAATAATGTGACCAACACGTCATAGTGTGAGGCCCATTATCCAGCAGTGGATTTACAGAGGGCTGCAATTGATTTACTTACAGTTGCCAATGGGTTTACAATGCAAACAAATGCTCTGCCATCATCAGTTAGATTGTAATGCCCGTGGAGGTTTTCTCATGCTACTATGCATTTCGGTGTTAGCACGTTCCAAAGAATGTGGACAATTTGGAGTTCATGTCCACGCGAGTAATATTTGGGTTTTGGGTGGCCACGCACAGTCTCAGCAATAAGCACCAAGCATGGCCAATTGCAAAATAAAATGACCTCTGTAGGCAGAACCGGCCCTAGACCTTTGGGGGCCCTAAGCAAAATTTGGTTGGAGGCTCCTTTGATGTATGATTTTTTTCACCCACTAGCTAGCAGTGACTCTAGGGGGCCCTCTGCTGGCCACGGGGCCCTTTGCAATTGCAAGGATCGCTTAGTGGCTGGGCCGGCTCTGTCTGTAGGAAAGTCCATGAATCTAATTTATGAAATGTGCGCGTCTGCACAGGGGGTGAAATAACCTACAAGACCAATACCCAGAGACAAATGAGGATTGACGGAAAATGTGCTTAGAAAAGAACGCGCACATTGAGAGGGAGAAAAGTAGAAATAAAAAATTTGATTCTAACTGTGAAATATTTTTCAATCATTTCATCTTAAATGGCAAAAAAAAATGGAATAATTTTTTTTACCGGTCCTTTGATAGTCGAGGACATACTGCATATACTGTGTACATTGTTGTGTCACAGAGAATAAAGATTGCTGGACAGCTTGTGGTGGGAGGCGTTCATCCAGCAGTGGATCGATCCAGGCTGATGCTGATTACGCAAATACATCCTAAATATGATAGAATATTTACCCCTTTATTGTTATTGCCATTCCTTCTGAGAAACAATCTGTTTTCAAGGCCATTTCGTTATCGTTAGATTGTGTGCATCGAACCAACCAATGTTCCCAAGTAAACACTGCACAGATGCAGCACTTCCATACTGTGCCACCATCTGTCAGCGATGTGTGGCCAATCTCGCTGAAGTGTGATCACAGTCGGATTGTTCCAAGAGGAACCACTTTCGCGATGAGGTCAAACCATGTGAAATATTCCGAACTTCCTGAGCAAGTGGCTCAGTGCATCAGATATCACTGCACCGTTACGCTCATTATGCTCAACAATAAAACAGATGGGAGCGTGCGCGAGAGCATGTGTGTTCGCCCAAAGAGAGATATTCAAAATGCTACGCTATTACTTTATAAATCGTGTTTAACTGTTGCACGTAAAATATCGAAAATTTTGAGACGTGTGAACATTACATGCATATTCAGATTAAGATTAATTGATTCAGCTGCCGCCTTGGGAGGTTTTATTATTTTAAAAACGGTCTCCAGTATGACCAAATGATATGCTAAATAATATTGACACAGTCACATTGCATTACTGGCACAGATGGACACGAGAGAAGCGGGCTTAATATTTGCAACATATAAATGACATAGCACAGTAAATACCACGGGGTTAGGGGATATCACTCTGTGCATACGTGGGTACATTTTAGGTGAGTCCTGCAATATCCATTATGTCTGGTGACCGATGTGTATTCTCATAAACGGAGATGAAACCATACATCGTTAATGTCCCTTCGCATTCTTCCGCCGCTGAACATGCACACGGATCGCACCGCAACGGATATAAACAAACATACACACACTTCTATGCCGCACATGCATATTCAAGGCTACAAATTTCAAACACAAACCAGAGGTCGCAAACGGGTTTTGATTCCTTACCCGTACCCGGCCGCACCAGGGTCACAAACGGGTACCCATACCTGGCCGTACCCGTACCCTACCCGTACCCGGCCGGGTACGGGTAGGGTACGGGTATAGGAGACCTGATTGCGACCTCTGGGATGAAGCCATGTTGCAGGCGCGGGTGGGTTGATTCTAGGAACTTGAATTGTGAGAAGAGACAAGACGTTGGGAAATGAGTGACAAACAGTTACTCACCAGTGACTCACGGCCTACCCGTACCCGTACCCGGCCGCACCAGGGTCGCAAACGGGTACCCGTACCCGTACCCGGCCAGGTACGGGTAGCTGGGTATCGGTTTACCCGGTTGCGACCTCTGACACAAACTCATGCAGCATGTGTGCTTCAGACACACACACACACACGTATTGAAAGAACTTGCTCAAAGCGACGACATGCTAACAGTGGCAGTCACGAAAGGCAGGTGGCTACATGAAACCTGAATGGCTTGCTTGTTCCATTTAGCTGTGGACCTGACCTTTACGTTGCAGGCAAAGGTGCGCATGCACGAGGCACATTTGCCTGCAAAAGACTGATTAGGGCCCTTAGTGTGTGATACCTGTCCTTTGGGAGCTTAGTGTCATTTTGCTTGCACGCACCATCGTAGCGTGGCGAGAATTTTAAACACACAATTACATTTGCGGTGCATTAAACATCAATCATACCTTAATGGCAACAATTCACAGCTGGCTGCGATGGCTCTAATTGGCCTCCAAATAGTGCGTACACCTAACAGGCTGAAACGTTCGCTCTGCGAAAAGCATATGCAACTTCGGAGACCAATTTATGGCGGCATTTTACTTATATTTTGTCCTTTAATTCTCAGATTACATCATTGTTTTATATTTGTCTCCTGGACTAAAAATAAAAAATAAAAATGGCATTGTATGTATAGTTTATCTTATTGTATATTTTTTTGCAATACTGCTATGCATAATATTTGCCGAAGCTTTGTGTTAGCCGATTATTTAAGTAATCAATTGCTCTAGCAATTATCAGTGAAGTTATTCGACTAAATGGTTAATACGAAAACATCTGGGGGGGAAAAAAAAGCCTCACCTCTATTTCCACGTGTGCCACTGGACCGGAGGTGATAGGCGGGGCTTGGTGACGTCATCGGCATCATCACGCGGATCACGCTGGGTACAGCTTATAAGGAGTTTCTCAACTTCGTGGCTGCCACGTTTAAAGGGACCAGAGTAATCGACCACGATCATTATTCTTTTTTTGTTACTTTTATATTTTAACAGGGTAAGGCCCACGAGCTATGAGGCTATTTTTGAGAAGTGACCTGGCCACAAATGATAGCTCAACGAAGTGGCTTATCACGTGGACATTTATAGCAGCCAAATACTCTGTAGTTGATGGCAAATTTGTGCGAAATATATTCAATTGTTTCACCTTCCTTAAGTAATTCACATATAATAAACATGCTTACATTATTCGATTTTAATAACTAGATTTTTTTTCATTTATATACCCCTTTTAGTGATTGTCAACTGTTAAATGAGGATCGTGGACTGTGCTATTGTATTGCTCTTGACATTGCTTTATTTATTAATACTGCTAATTAAAAACACTGTGATGCTAAACGTGGAGATTGATAATTTAATAGAAAACGTGTTGAATTAGTAGCCTGTCATTGGAATCATCCTGCCAAACCCCTTCATCCACAGCGTTTGATAAGTGTCATTTCAAAACCTCCATTTAAAGCCTATCTTTACAGGGAGATAAAGTGTCAAATGTAAAGGTGCAGCCTTGCAACTGGTTGCTCATGCCACTGCTGGCAGATGGCATTCCACTAGAGGAAGTTCGAGACAGCTCGTATATAGGGTATTTGGCCTACTCTACCAGATGGTCAGATGCCTTGGCAGAGGGGCGAGTGCCTACACAATACCCATCGACATAGGACCTGCCGATCGATATACCCATTTGTTCTTCTCTGTGGACAGACGTGTTGGGATGTAAATGCCATTAATTTGCCGATTTCAACTGTCATGCCAGGGCATCGAAACGAACTGGTGTGCTATTATTTAATTTATTATTTTCTCTTTATACGTGACTTTACCGAAAAACACCAAAGAGTAATTCCTGCAGTCACGAAAGCTCAAAATTAAGTTTGGTGACCTCTGGTTTACATGTCCATTGAGCTAACTAACATCAATGCAGGACTCTGTGAGATGGTCGGTCTACATTTTATACGTCATGTGCTCCGTGGTGTTCATGAATTTTCACCAAGTGAATTTTGAACTTCTTTAGCCAATGATGAAAGTCACACTTGTTTTTTTAGGTTGTAAGAGCGCTGAAATTCACGGAGCTAACATTGACCATTGACTTGCATTTAATGTAAATATAAAAAATAGACATGGGCATGACCACCTGAGCATCAGATGTTGCTCAACAGTAACACATTTCAGCCATCTCAAACATCACCGCAAAGATAAATTATTTTGGAAGTGCAGAGCCACTTGATTTCGCTCCAATAACACACAAGGGCAAAATATTAATCAAAACAGCTGTTTCACGAGAAAGAGAAGCACCCTTTCTGAAAAGGATGCTTTGACTAGAGTTCATAGAGACCTGTAGTGTCTTAGCGATGGCACTGATAGCTCGCAAATTAGTTCCGCTGTCGAGAGGTTGCCTTTAAGCATATTGATAAATAAAGTGTGCATTGAGCTTGTAAACAGGAATATAAAATAAGCACGTCTTCCCGTAAATACTCTCATTGGCCTTGGGGCTTTTTTGTTCTCTGTCACTTTTTTTTTTATAATTGTGGAGATGCAATTGATGGAATTTGTAACAAAACAAAATTCCGGAAAAAACAAATCATCATCTCTCCAAATGAATTAGCGATTCAACCGATAGACAAAGCAACGTTACATCTGCGCCTCACGTTGATGGAAAGCGAGTTTGCAAGGCTGCAGTTATTTAACAGAGAGATATATTGATAGACAGTAGACGTCGTGTTTAATTCGTTCATTTGTGTTTTCTCGTGTTACTCGTGAGCAAAATTTGCCACAAAAATGTAAATAGCTTAAATTATTGAAAGTGTCCGAAATGTACACGTATATAGTGTGGGACTGCCCAAATAAAATTGCAGGCCCTTGCTACATTCCACTGTACAGACGTCTAAATGTTTCTAAATTGCGTGGATGCGCTTTCATAAAATGCAGCACAGATGGATTGTGTTTAGAAACTATGTAGCTGCCATATTACGTCACGTAAATATATGAGTACAATAGCTTTTCCATTTTCTATCTACGATTATTGATGTTGGAAAAGCATGCAGATAACGTGTGTTATATGGTGCAATTCTGACGGGCCAAACATCCCTATGTGAAAGATGTCCTGAAATTCTTCTTCATAATTATGACAATATGTTCACTGGAGGTTATCAAACTACTTTTTGCTGTTCATGATTCCACAAACACTTGAACAAAATTCCCAACATTTTATTTTCGTCTACTTTTCAATGGCCCAATTATTGTGTGAACAATGTCATATTTTAACACGTAGGCTTTCGTGACCAATATTATCTATGATACAGGTTTTTTTGGGTTAGATCGCGTAAATATATAAATGTGTCATTCAAACCCGCCATCACCCGACACAGCCAACTAGTAAGGGTTGTCACGTAAACAGATAAAATGTCGATTCGTCACTAGTACAGCACACCGGTTTGTTGGAGAGTCAAGCCACAACATTACAAGCTACTTGTAATTCAATCTTGACTTAGAGCTTTCGTGACTGCAGGAATTCATATTTTTTGGGTCTTTCGGTAAAACCACGTAGATAGAAAAAAAATCACGACGTTTCGATCGCAACACAAGCAATCGTTATCAGGTGACAATTGCTTGTGTTGCGACCGAAACGTCGTGATATTTTTGTACTGGTAGGAACCTCTGGTTACACCAGCCCACAGGGGATTATTGTGTCCGTCCGTCGTGCAGGGAGGGGCTGGGTGGGCAGGGGAGGGTGGGGAGGGGCTGGGTGGGGAGGGGAGGGTGGGGAGGGGCTGGGTGGGGAGGGGAGGGTGGGGAGGGGCTGGGTGGGGAGGGTGGGACTGGGTGGGGGGTGGGAGGGGTGGGGCTGGGTGGGGAGGGCCTGGTCACCCCGTGGTGCCCTTATAAAACTCAACGTTTAACCTACTCACGCCGGCTTGTGCCCGCCCTCACAGTCGGGCATATTTGCGGAATACACCACGCCGCCGTTGACCCTGGCCATTAACCGAGCAACCCAACGTTCCTACCAGCTCCCTCCGCAGGAATGTGTTTATTTTTATATCTACGTGGCTTTACCGAAAGATCCAAAGAACAGTTGTAATTACTGGCGAGACGTCGTACTCAACTAGTTGTAATTACTAGAGAAATGTCGTACTCAGATTGTAAATGGTGTGGCTTGTCTCTCCAACACACCGGTGTGCTGTACTCGTGACGAATCGGCATTTTTTGTTTACTTTACAACCCTTACGAGTTGGCTGTGTCGGGTGGTGGCGGGCTTAACGACACATTTAGATATTTACGCGATCTAACTAAAAAACCTGTATTAACGTAGTCTTTTTTTGTCAGTGGCTATGGAGGAAAGGATTTACAGCATTGCTTTGACGCAAAATGCAGGACGAATAGATGAAACATTAATTGTAACAATGCAATATTATGCCCGCTCGCACAGATATATTTCCAAATATATTATTTTATTCACTCCGATGGGGAGATAAACCAATGCCACGAATTTAAATGAATATAAATAAAAACTCGCCCACACTATTTAGCTGCAATTTATATAAATTATTATTTAAAACTGTAAACTAGCCCACAATATTTAGCAGAAATGTACACAAAGTATTGCTTTCTTTCAAGTGCCAATAGGCATATGATATAATGCTTACAATGTGCAAGTATAAAAATAAAAAATAAATTAAATAATAGTATGCTATTATTTAATTTATTATTTTATTTTTATACAATAATAAATTTAATAATAGTATGCTATTATTTAATTTATTATTTTATTTTTATACGTGACTTTACCGAAAAAAACAAAGAATGTGCAAGTACTAAGTGTACAAGTGTGTAGAATGAGCAACGACAAAATGTGTTTGCCGTTAAAAAAAAGTTTACATTGATAAACTACAGTATATCCTTTAATGGGGCAATAACAGTATGTAAACAGATACAGCTCAAATGGATGAACCGAGTGCATGCCCGGGCTTGTCTGCTATAAAAGACATTTGTGTAGGTTCAATTGCCAGTGGGACAATCATGAGTGCGGAATGTTGATATTCTGAAGCATTTATCAATGGTAAAGCAACTTTATCGTGCATTTTACCAATATAATTTATCTGGTAGCATATCATATGTTGCACCCTGTGGCCATAAGCCATGCAATTGAGCGCATGTAATCGCTGCTTAACAGATTGTGATCCGACTGATAATCTTATTCAAATCATTATTACTGCTTTGACTGCAATCAATTTTTGTTTTTAAAAGGGTGGTCAAGTTTATTACATATATATTGCATTTAAGTTTCGAGCATCACAATTTCCATGATTTAATATCGGAACCAATTTTACCGTTAATAAATTGCAGGTGGCAGTAAATGATTGCAATAGATGTCACCGCTGTAGGCCGCTGCAAACGGAAGGAAATTGCTTCAAGGAAAACATTACCCGCGAGTATATAATGCATTCCTCATCATGACGAGCATGCCCTCGTCGCTTGATTTTAACCTTTTCTTTTGCAATACAATAACGCATTCCAAATGATACAATGCGAACAATTTACAGCAGTTGCTCGGCAGCAGATTTCAAAAGCAAACCATTAAGACCGATGGCATTCACGCATTTCTTATCGTGCAAGGTTATCGCGAAGGCACTGCGTTTCACAGACAGTCGGGGATTAAACCACGAGAGGAGACGACGGCTTGGGGAGTCGGCCATCCAGCGGTGGGTTGACCAATGCTGATGATGAGCCACTCTTTGATTAAAGCTTTCCGCGAGATTCCCCAATCTCAACGAGAGAAGACTCAAATGGGATCATGTCTACCCATTGTAATGGACAGGCGCAGATGTGGGCGCTTTATTTTTTTCTCAGGGGTTAACTCCAGGCTTCTGTCTTTTCGTTCGTACGCAACATGAAGTGGAATGGGGCGGGGAGAAGGCATGCAGCTAGGAATACGGAGAGATGGGGTAGGGAGTTTATAAAAGACGCTTTCCGCCTTTGCAAGCCCCATGGCAGCAAATTATACCGTATGCTCACACCTCTGCACTCAATATTCACTTTTTGGGGGGGGGGGGAAAGTATTTAATCCTCCGATATTATCACTTAAGATAAATTGGTGACCTGCAATGAAAACGTACTGCGTTCATTTGTAACAGTTTGACGTTTATGCAATAACGATATTAAATATATGTCGGGCCAAGCTGTCCTCTCTGCAGTACCACTATTGATCACGCCTGTGCCAATTAACGATTGTGTCTTAAGCCAAGCTCTAGCGCAGCCCGTATGGATATAATGCGGGAGAGAAATCTATCGGAACGGTATTCGCTCGCAAAACGACGCACCATCCATCCTCCCCATCATTCTCATCAAACCTCCCACAGCCCTCGACCACCAACCCTCCCGACTCCCCCTTTTATCCTAAATCCGCCACAGTTTGGGAGCTAAACTCTGACCCTGTCACTGCGCCACAATGTAGCTGACATTGCTAAGGGGGGCCTCGCTAACCCATGGTGCATTTGGCAACATGACAGGACGTCAGGTCTTGCAAGCGTCCAGATGTTAGCTAGCCATGTGCCGAAATCGCACAGCGTTCACGACATCTCTCGCTGCTGCACATCAAAAAACCTTTGCATGCGCTGGAGAAACGCTTTCATTTTTTTTTCGTGGGTGGCAGGCCGTGTTTTGTTGGAAATCAGACGAGCTGTAGGTGAAGCCCCCTCTGGCAATTCACCGCGACAAAAGGGGACATGACAATGATTCCGTTTACTGGGGAGCTTTCGCTGTGTCGTAAAATCGAATGCATATTTGTTAGACAAATGTAATTTTTATTTGTGTGATATAAAATATACTGATATGTATTTTCTTCTTTCTACACTTTGCCAGTCGACATATATTGTGATAATTGGACTGCCAAAACCAATATGTTTTAATTTATGAGAAATTGTAATGTCTACATCGTTTTTAAACGCATATTATAGAGAATTACAGGTGTTCTCCTGGCACTAATTTGGTTATATTTTTTCTAAATTTTTCTAAATTGATAACATTTATTTGTAATGCCATCACCAATAGCCATGTTCATTGCACTGCTGGATGGAGGCCATCCCACTTTGTAACCACTGCCCACGGTCTCGTAATGCCACAATCCATCTCGTTCCTGCAAAGGAGCAAATATCATTGCTCCATCTCGATGCTGGTTATTCTCTTGGGCACAATCCTTTTCTTGCCTGTCCCCTTCAGCCATTTACCCTTCTCCGTCTTCGATTAGCGTTTGTGCCCTAATCCATGCGTTCCTCTGTACCTCGATGTAATTCCCAGCATGCATCTCTTCATAGGTGGTTGCGTCGTTTTCAGATTTTATAAAATGTTCTTTGTCCAGTGTCCATGTTTTGATCAGTGTCATTGGAGGTAATATGCAATGATTGAAACGTTTCCTCTGTTGACACATAGGTATGATGCTTTTCACGTATCAAATTAAACTGTCCAAAGCCATTTAAATATGCTCTCACTTGCCTTCTTTATTTTATATTTTGTATCTCGGTATCCCTTCAGTAATTGCCCTAGATATACACTTTTCGCTGCATATATCAGTTGTGTCTCCCCAGCAATTGTTTTCTTTGTTCAATAAACCTGATGCATGTGGCTTTGTTTTGCTTTCTCAGGCTTGCTGACTACGTACGCATTATAGCAGCAGTGCAAATAAACAAGGGTGGAGACGAGCCGAGGTATGCTGGCCTCATTAAAGATGTAGTTTTTAATCACACGTACACGATACGATGAGAAAAAAAAACACGAGTTATTTTTGTAATGTCCTCTGCTCACGATGACGTTACGCAGTACTCGTCACAAATTCAAACGAAGGATCCACACATACGGAAGCACATGAGATGGGCGAATAAATTATTCATTTAAAAAATGCATTACCTCTAAAAGAAAGTGTTGCGTTTTAAGGATAATTTCCATTTATTTATTAAATTCAGTAGCAACGCCACCAACATCAGGAACATGAAAGCAGTCACACACATGATGTGCTACCTGTAGGTGTATTACTCATTGCTCAAATCGATTCTATTGAAGCTTTTAGGCAAAATTTCTCTTTTTTAACACGGGAAGTAGGTCATATTTTGAAACACGCGTCGAAAAAACTTCATAGGTGTATCAAAAAATAGCATCATAACAAGAATTTAATTGAAGGCACTGCGAGTCTTTTTTACATATTCATCTCGTCTGCTGACTGTAGGGATTTTCGAGAAGCAATTTGCCGCTGGTAAAATGCCGCACGGCAAAAGCACTTTAGAACTCATCGAGTGCTTATTTGGCAGCCGTTGGAAATTGTACATAAAATATCGCTGCTATGCTCTGCCTAAATGATTAGAACAGTGCCATTGAAGCAGAATTCCAAATTTTAAATAAGATACCCAAACAACGCGACTGCCTGACAGTGGCGCATGCCCATCCTTTATTTATTAAGCTTTCACGTGTCAAGCATGTGAAAACATTAGTGGTTCATCCAGAAGCACACCAAAAAAAATTGCCATAAATTTCCCACACACATACAAGATGAAGACAAATATCCCCTGTATAGCCTTAACAGACTGTAGGGGCAAGTGCTGTTTGCAAGCACCTATGAAGGCTGGACCGCACACGAGGGGGTGGGTGGCCAGCACCACGCCCGGCCGCCTTTGTCTCCCCGTGGCGATGTTTACACACAGCACTAGGTATTCATTTGAGGCTGAGTCGACCTAGGGGAGGCCCAGAACCGGTACAGATAAAATTAACATACAAATGTGCGAAAATGTGCAATACCTGCTATGCCAAGGATTATAAACATGAACATTGACAAAGAAGATTAAACAAAACATTGAAACGTGTGCATGGTGTAAGTGAACGCTTGGTATTTCACTGATAGACAGAAAGATAATTACAGGGGAAAAGAAAATAAATGCAAATTATAGACATCGTATTGATGATGCCAACCGGCAAGGCTGGTGCTGGAATAGCACCCAAAGGAGAGAATACGCCTCAGAAGAAAACCACTGAGGAGATGGAGCAATGAAATCAGCTTATGTACGGGAGCAAGATGGATTGTGACATCACAGGACGAATATGTATGGCGATGGCATGTGTGTGTGTGTTGAATTTCTTTCACGCCGTACATATCCAACCGGGCAGTTCTACAGAAACGAGTTTTCAATCTAGATTTAAAAGTGCATAGCTCTAGCGGCTTCCTAACATCGGAAGGAAGAGCGTTCCAGACGGCCGCAGAAGCTCTTCTGAAAGTGCGCGATGCGGTGACCGCCTTTGTTCGATGGCTGGTCAAAAGCCTCTGCTGTGAGGATGACCGGAGTGTCGCGTGATGATTTCTGCTCATTGACCAGATCGGCAAGGTGTTGTGGTTCATTTGTGGCAAGCACCTTGCGCGTGACGAGTGCGATCTTACAAAGAGGATGTCTTTTATTTCAGCCGTGGACAGATAACACTGGTCAACACACTTTTTCTGGCATAAGGTATTCCAACGGTTTTAAGGTAATTTTGGGGTGCTGATTCAAAATCTGGCATCAGTTTGTGTCTATCACATCAGGTTTTTGAGATATCAAATATTGCATTTTCAATAAAAACTGCAGAAGAAAAATATTATATAAATGTGGATATCTACATAAAATGATATTATACACACTATCCTAAAAATACAGCACCATATTTTAACACTAAAGCAGTCACTGACTCGCAACAACTTGCAATCATAAGTGACAGAGTTAATTTCGGGTAAAATCAATGAAATTGGGGTATGCCGATATCATAAAAATGATGTGATAGAGCAAATCTGAGATCAGATTTGGAATCAGCACCCTGAAATTAGTCTAAAACAGCTGCAAAAGTCCAGGCCAGTAAAACAAAAAATTTTGTTGACCAGTGTTGTTGGTGATCGTGAAGATTTCTTACGATTCACAGTTACTTTGAATTTTTCACCATGTAATTATAATTGTCCCGTGAGCAGGCGAAAGACACGATCAAGTGCATCGCCCCGTGTCAGAGAATGTGCCCAGAGGATGACGTCAGAACACGACTTCTGAAACCACCTCAGGAGTGACGGTCCCACCTGATGACGGAGACTTGTGTTGCCTCCGAAACGTCGTGATTTTTATTATTTTATTTTTATTAATTTTAATTTCATTTTTTACCTACGTGACTTTACCGACAAAAACTAAGAGTATGAATCCTTGCGGTCACGAAAGCTTCAAATCTAGAACCACCTCAGGAGGCCAGTTTATCTACACGCAGTCATTGGTGAGCAGGCCTGAGGTCTATTTACACCATTGGAACCTCATTTGCCAGTAAAAATATGATAATTGGTTTTTTACTCTTCTATCTGGCAACAAAACTGACACCTTTTTACAAGGAGTCATGTTTGCATAGACCACAATACCTGCAGTCATAATGCAAACAAAAAACATAACTCTGATAATGTGCACTGTCCTTGAAGTTGATTGGTCCACACCCGAGACAGCATTCCTTAGAGCCTAGTCTCACATGGGTTGGACCAGATGACGCCTTTTTGGCGTCAGTTTTGTTGCCAGATAGAAGGGTAAAAAACCAATTATCAGGCCTGATGTCATCAATTACACCTGAACACCCAGTTAATCGTGGATGGCAGCACGGATGTAAATCCAGGTTCACACAGCCCTGCTGGCTCGGTGCTTGACCCCACAGCCAACGTGTCAGCTCAACTACATTGATGTCGCTAATCTTCTTGGTTCTTTCGGTAAAGTCACGTAGAAGGGAAATAATAGAATAATAAAAATAAAACATAATAAAATAAAAATATTTTATTACGTTTTTTTTTTTTATTATTTCCCTTCTACGTGACTTTACCGAAAGAACCAAGAAGATGAATCCCTGCAGTCACGAAAGCTTTAAATTGATGTCGCTAAGTTTGAAAAGTTTTGTCATGTTTCAAATACTATGTTTTAAAATTCGTATCACTTTGCCCCGGTATATATTTAAACACTTGTCATATTTAATGATGCAACACTTTAATTTGGTTCAGTGTCTTCATCTTAAACTAAGAGGGATTTCCCCTCCCCCTTATTGAAACAGCTGGAGTATAACTTACGTTTACACCGCTATTTACAGCTGCAATGACATTTTGTTGGCAAATGAAATATTTTCTTCGTACATTTCACAATCCCTATAAGCAGAAGGAACACCGTGCCTCACGATCAGACTTCATGCTTGTCATGCGTCGTAATAAAAATCACGATGGGACAAGTTCTTTGCACGTCCTGCGGGTCACGGGGGTTACTACACCGTGCTTGACCAATTGTTCAATGGATGTTGCTGAAGGGGATGACGATCAGGACCGGTTCGGATGTCACGAAGCAACGATGTTAGCCATAATAATAGGGGTTTTCCCCTTTTTTCTGGCAACAAAACTGAAACCTTTTTACAAGGATTCACGTCTGCATTAACCACAATACTTGTAGTCAAAATGCAAACAAAAAACACACTGATAATATATGCATTGTCCTTAAAACTGATTGGTCTACACCAAGGGACGGCTTTCTTTTGAGCCTCGACCCAATTGGTGCTGGACCAGAGGACTGGCAAAGGAGGTCTAATGATGTAGAGGTGATGCTGCGAATGTGCAGAGGGATATCGTTCCAGACTCTCGGTGGCAGCCCGACCAGTCTGGAACTATATCCCTCTGCACATTCGCAGCATCACCTCAATCGCCTCCTTCAAGAGAGACTTAAAAACTCACCTCTACAACCACGTGCTTTCGAGCGACTCTGAGCTTGGCTCCACGCCTCTGAGTTCCGGCCATTACGTCCGCAAATTTGCGCGCGTTATAAATTGAAATATTATTATTTTGTTAGCCATGGCCAGGAATTGAACTCGGGTGGCTAGCTGCATGACGCAGCGTGCCAATTACTGCGCCACGACTCCATCCCGTTAAGACAATATGAGCAAACGAAGCTTGCTTTCACACGCAACTAAAAAAAAACCACGTCGAAACCCCAGTAATCAAGGCTGGAAAACATAATCCACGTATGCATTATTTAGTATCCTGCTAACATCATTACGAGCGGTCTGGTTACGTAAAATAAATTTTTGGCTAATTTTGGCAGGCTCTAAGTTGGTTTCGTTTTATTTTAAAATTTAACCACAAGGTGATTCTGAAACGATAATATCGTTTAGCAAGTGAGACCCTGCGTTGTTAATAATTTACAAGTATTGAACTGTGAGCTTCTAAGTTATTGATGCATGTGCTCGATACAAATGAAGTAGGAGGCTGTTTGAGTGTTTTATTGTACATTATGAAAGGCACAGTTTGTTATTGTGACACAGTGACACTAACATCTCCCAGTGCCTTGAATGCTCAAGTCGGTTAACTCAAACAATGCCTCGGTCACTGTATTAAAAAGGTAAAACAATTACATGAAATACAAACAATATACACACATGCACTTTATATGGATATGGCTTCCGATATTTCTGCGGCACAATGATTAGAATATTGGTAATCCAGAGGTCACCGGTTTGAGCTCCAAAGGTGACAATTTAAACAATGGTGCAAGTTTATTCAATCCCCCCGCATCTGTTCAACCCAGCGGTGAACAAAAGTTAGCGAATTGGCAGCTCGCGTGCGATGAAGTAAAGTGTGCATACTCCCACTCTCTTTCAATATTTATTGGCCATCCTGGAAGAGTTGGCCAAAAATATCTTTAAGAGGGCCTCCCTAAATCTACCTTTCTGACCCACGCCGACTGGACATCTGTGCAAAAACCTTTATAGCTCATCGGACCCCTCCAGTATAAATACATATTTTGATTTATACCCATACGTACCTACATATAGCTTCAGATTTGAAATTTTGCGCGTTTATTTTCATTACCGAATTTAATCGGTCGATATTACTCGCTATGAAATATGAATTTCGAAACATGGACACTTAAGAAAAGAAAATCTAACAAAATATAAATACCGCACAAAGGAGCACAAAGAGATGCACAATCGAAATACCATGGAGAGTCAAAAAAAGCGGAACGCATGGGGATCAGAGAATGAAATTATAATACTGGTAGGAACCTCCTGGTTACACCAGCCCACAGGGGATTATTGTGTCCGTCGTGCAGGGAGGGGCTGGGTGGGGAGGGAGGGGCTGGGTGGGGAGGGTGGGGAGGGGCTGGGTGGGGAGGGTGGGGAGGGGCTGGGTGGTGAGGGTGGGGCTGGGTGGGGGGTGGGAGGGGTGGGGCTGGGTGGGAAGGGGCTGGATCACCCCGTGGTGCCCTTATAAAACTCAACGTTTAACCTACTCACGCCGGCTTGTGCCCGGCCTCCCAGTCGGGCATATTTGCGGAATACACCACGCCGCCGTTGACCCTGGCCATTGACCGAACAACCCAACGTTCCTACCAGCTCCCTCCGCAGGAATGTGTTTAGGGGCACAGAGTGGATTGTTTAGGCCTTGTCAGTGGGCTGGGACAGAATACATCGACATTAGAACAGATGGTGGATGGAACGGCGCCAAATAACGACGCAAAAAAGAAACCCCCTAAAGGACCAACCACCGCGGAGATGGATTCATGAGATCGGTTCGCGAGGAGGAGTGCGATTGATCGTAGCATTGCAAGATCACGAGGGGGAAGGGGTCGGTGTGGGGAGACTCATATCCAGCAGTGGATGTAGACAATGTCTGCGCGTTATTGTACTTAGCATCAGAATGGGGTCGTTACATTATCTGTGCATTATCTCGATTCCCAGTATTCCGTTTTTTTTTCGTTAACTTTTTTTAAATTTGAAGTTAAGGTAAAATAAATTACAAGGTTAAACCCCCACCTCACCTCATTTACTAATTAGCACATCATATTAACCAACGCCAACTTTGCTTGACTAATTTTCCTATGGCGATCATTTCTTCCGATGATTTTTTTTCTCTTCCTGGGAAATTGCAATTTGTGTTAAAAGTGAGCAATTTAGTTCAGCAGGTTCGAGAAATCCCCTCAGTCGTAAAGGTTAAGCCAAAGTCAAGCCCGAGGATGGATTCATTTAAACACGGATCCCCGCTCTGTGGGAGCTGGACACATTCTGGACCATCGCCAGGGAAATTACGCGACTGCTTTTCACATCCTCCTTGCCTCGTCACCAGGACACAACCTCCAGCATGCATCTGGCCACTCACAATGATAAATTGCCATGTCCCAATTATAGGAAAGTATTCAAGTGGAAAGTAGCATGAAAAAGATAAAATCATGAATGCGGATTTTTTTTTCTTTTCTGCACAGATACTTACGATGCGATTTTATTACAAACGAGCGTTTCGCGAGCGTAGACAAATCGTACCGATATGTCTATAGGATCGCACCTTTGTGCGCGTATCAACACAATGCACGTCTGTGGGATATCTCGCGTAGTATTCCCGAAATAAAATGAGTTGGCAAGTCGGTCCGTTTAATGGAGCCCTCCGTTTGGGCTGCACACAGAAACGCACAAACGCACACACGAAGGTGCATGGACAGCCATGCATACACAAAATACCACTATGTTAGCCGCCTTGGAATTGATCATTTGTTCCGTCAAGGGAAAACCTTTTTCCCTCCACCAACCTATTTGTAAACATGGGTGAGGGTTAAGGGGTCGGTGCTGTATGAGCTTGGATAACGTTAAGACAAAGATGGTGTTCAAAAAAGAAGTAACACTACACAAATACGTTTGGAAAGTGATCCGACAATGTGGTTTTGAGTTGGAAAAGCATGGGTACGCGCTTATGCGAGATAAAGGTTGCGTTGTTGAAAAAAAAAAAAAGCAATGCGATATAAATTCGTCTTCTGAAAACATGGAACGCATTATCAGATGCGCGGGTGGAAATAATATTTCCTGGCCATTTCAATAAATAGCCAATTGGCTCTCTTTGTTGTACACTTTTGGTTTTGTGGTTTTCGCTTAAGATTGTTGATACCGCGTGACACCATAATAATGTGACAAATACAAGAAAACGTGCAAATAGTTCTTTAACTATATCATTAAGGTTATATGCCTATACTTAATGTGTAACATCTTCTATAAAACATAATATTATGTTTTATTTCTATTATTTTATTACTTCCCTTATACGTGACTTTACCGAAAGAACCAAGAAGATGAATCCCTGCAGTCACGAAAGCTTTAAATCGAAATTTAATGTGTAACAATTATGCAATATGTACAGTATTAATATAAATTGTGTGCGCTTAATAATACGCGCTGATGTTTCAGATTTCAGGCAAGCAAGCATCCGAGCGTAATGCTGGGTTATACAAATTTCCGAGAGTCAAACACAAATACAACCTATTGATAGCCGGTTTAGAACAAAATTACAGATAATGTTTGCAATTGTAAACACCACATTGAAAGCCATTTGTGATAAGTGCTTGCCACCAGCATAATGGGTACACTTTGCCAAACAATTAGGGGCAATGTATGGCCTGCCGATGGATTTAAAGCTGACAGGTCACGCACATTCCCTTCAACAAATCCCCATTTAATTAACTTGCTGCTGGGCAGCCTTGGGGCCCTATTACATTGAATAGTTCAAGATGGGGCAAGCTGAGATTGCATTATGTTCATATATAATTAATGCTGCTCCGCTAAACTCCGATAATAACACAAAGTTGTCAAAAAAATCTGTATACTTTTATGACACAAGCCATGCAGTAAAATTCCTAATTCACATAATTGTCTTCCTTGGGATGATGTAAAAAGCCCCAATTTACATATCTGGCTCCACTGGAACACAACTGAAGATATTTGTAGCACCGTGCATGACTACGGCCCCTTAAGTTTGTGGAAAAAGGGGGGTGGGGGGGGGGGCTTCTTCAATGCCCAGCCCCATTCATTCGTCGGTGGCATTTCAACAACGACACCACGCAAGCAGCGTGTGTCCCACGTACCGCAGCGTGAACGCATTACAATGCGAACATTGCCGCAGAACGTGTTGTGTCAAGCCCATTCTGATGTTATTGCTTTTCAAAATAAAACTGTCAACATGGCCCATTGGTGCAACTTCCAAACGAGCCCTTTTAAATAACCTTGCTCACGGCGCTCTACTTATTTATTAATCTGTTTACAGTCGACGGGAATGTATGAGACAGCTGGGCCACTCTGATGTACGCGATGGGGTGCGACCGGGATAACGTGGAACCGGGACGTGCCATGCGTTGCGGCAGTCTGGTTCCCAAAGCCATCGTGGTTTTGGTGACTCACTGGATGTGGTCCAACTCCTTTTCATGAACAGTTCTAAATAGAGTGAATGCAGTGTGAAGACTGTGTCAAAGCAATTCCAAATCCTGGCTCTGTTCCTGGACAAATGCATTAACAATGGAAATAAAATTTCACAATTGTTGGGATGCTCCCACAAGGACTGTATTTTCTTGAATGTAATAAATTAATAAATTCAACCATAAAGCTTCACTCCTTTACACACGCAAGCTGGGGAAAAAATATATTAACCAATACATTAATTAGTATGTTTCTTCGCAAAAAAAATAAGTCGATGGAAATATCAGCTAAGTGACTTGTAAAACGAGAAAATGCCGTGATCTAACATTGACACTTTTAGAAGAAATAAAATGTGCATTCAAGAAAGAGAACACATCTTAATACGCATCTGTAAGTTGCCATAATCTCTAAACTATTCAGTTTAGAGAACTATTCAGTTTAGAGAATCTCTAAACTATTCAGATTCATTCTAGATTTGAAGTTTTCGTGACTGCAAGGATCCATACTCTTAATTTTATATATTTGTTTTATTTTTTAACCTATGTGACTTTACCGAAAAAACCAAAGAGTATATTCAGATTTAGTTTAGAGATTCTATTCAGTTTAGAGATTTTTTGTCAAAAAACATGAAGTAATATCCTGCCCAAAAAAGTATTAAGGCAGTGCTCATCTCACGTTTACAGCCCGGAGCCAGTAGTGGAAATTCCTCATAAACTAAACTGTTTTATTTCACCAGGTAAGCCCCACTGAGGCATATAACTCTCTTTTTTTACAGAAGCAACCTGGCCACAAAATGATAGCTTAACGATAGTGGCCTATCATCTGGACATTTATAGCAGCCAAATAAGCTAACCTCATGTTTCTAAATGCGGAGGGTAAAAAAACGGAGGACCCGGAGAAAATCCACGCAAAGCATGCAACTCCAAATATACAAGCGTCAGGGTCGGGATCGAATCCACGACCAAGTTTCAAGTTTCATTTATTAGGTATAGCCCTGTGAGCCATTCGGCTTTTGAATCGGGTGCAACCGCAACAAACAAAAAAACAAAAACATGAACAAGAAAACATCTTAAAGTGACTATGTGCAAACAGAAAATCCAAGAAAAGACAGCAAAATATTGCAGAAAAAGCACCGTGCACCAACACTGTGTGCAAAAATCCCAGTGGGATGCAAGTCAAACATTAAGGCCATCAGTCTAACTCTGTACTACAACAAACAAACATGGCCAAACCGAATAACTTTTCAAAAATCACCAAAATAAAGCCATAAAAGCAATGAAACAGTGATCATAGGAACTGCATCCCTGGCGAAGTCGTGAACATCTCGCTACCGCGGCACCCCTACACTTGCCCCTTTTCTCCCTCTGCCACGCTGGAAGATCAACTGCAACCGGTGACCTCTGGATTGCAGGTCCCGCGCGCTCACCACGACACCCGCGGCAGCATCCCCTACCGACATGGAGGTGCTTTTCAAAATGCAAGTGACGAGATCTACACTTGGTGGCTGATTGATCGCAGGCGACGTTGATCACTGGAGTGTAGCTGCGCGTTTCAGGTGAATGGTTGTGCTCGACAGGTGCAGGTGATCAATGCATGCTCCAGCTGTGGCAGCGGGAATGTAGCATGCCCGTGAGTGTAACATAAATTACTGCACGTACCGATTTGAATGAGCCCGTTATAAGCCCCTGAACCTTGTAAGGCACAGCGATAAAGCATTTTTACTGCTCATTTATTTCGCAAAAAAAAAAAACCCCAGAAACAAACAGCGTTCCAAAAATATAATGCGAGTTTTTTTTTTTTTCGCAATGCGGGGGGGGGGGGGGGCAATTTATGTGCAGATCTATTCGATTGTTTCAGTCTGGAGAAATTGATTAATGTCGCACTAATCACACGGGCTTTTCAGCAATGCTGTTTACTTGTATTAATGCCAACGATGACCATCAGAAAAAATGTTGACATGGGCACATTTAGAGAATGATAGATTTCTTCATCACCGCAGTGGGGGAACAGAGGATGCCGTGCTAGGACAAGGTGCCTCTGTCCTTGTGTATTTGTCGAAAGCACAGCAGGGTTAAGGTCACCCACATGCCTTGGGTCACCAGGCGCTGGTGGCCCGGTGACGGAGTGAGTGGATCACAATTGTAAAATTGCGAGTTAAATCCTGGTTGGTGGTTGCCTGAGTCCTTCATCCATCTGGATCGAGAAATTGAGTACTACCTTGTGTGGAAGTTAACAGTGGTTGTTCTATTGATTGAGTCGCCCCTCTCTGGGGCGAGATGTTATCTCCCTCACCTGGTATGCAGGATGGTCGTGGGTTCGATCCTCAACCCTGACACCTTTAAATTTGGAGTTTGCACGTTTTTCTTCTGGTCGTGTTTTTTTTTTCTCTGGGTTCTCCGGTTTTTGCATCAAAAATGTAGACACGTTTATTTTAAGAGTATTTGGCTGCTAAAAATGTCCACGTGATGAGCCACTTCGTTGTGCAATTATTTGTGGTTGGCCCTACCTGGTTGCCGATCGGCAGGCATATTGTGTATGGTGTGGTAAAGTGTGGGTACGCATTTCACAATTAGTGACTAATCCCATATCTGCATTTCCCATAAATATGCTAAATTCCTCTTGATATGCAAATTATTTTGTCAAGGCGCTCTTCCCCCTCCAACCCAGCTTAAATATACGCTCCAAGCCTGGTGGTGTTTCATTCAGACGCTGTCTTTCCGACAGACCTGTTCTTCACCTGAGGATGGCTGCTTGCGTTGTGGCCGAAACGTCGGGAGAATTATTTTATTATGTTTTATTTTTATTATTTCCCTTCTACGTGACTTTACCGAAAGAACCAAGAAGATGAATCCCTGCAGTCACGAAAGCTTTAATTCGAAAAAAAAAAAGTGTGGGTACTCCGATCTTTTTCAAGAAGACTGCCCAGCACGGAAATGTGGGCTAGATATCCTCGAGAGGGGCTTTCTAGAGCTGCCTGTAGCGGATATCCTGTAGGCTTTCGCGACCAATATTATTCATAATCAACGTTTTTTGGGTTTAGATCGCGTTATTTATAAATGTGTCATAACCCTCCACCACCCGACACGGCCAATCTATATAAGAACGGGAGACACAGCAGAGCCTCACCATTCTGGCGAATTGCCCGATAATGCTGGATGCAATTACCAGCGAAACGTCGTACAACTCAAATTGTAAATGTTGTGGTTTCGCGCTTCAACACACCGGTGGGCTAAAGCAGTGAACTAATTTGTCTTTTGTCAACGTGACACTTTTTTACTGATTGGCCGTGTCGGGTGGTGGAGGGTTACGACACATTTATAAATAACGCAATCTAAACCCAAAAACGTTGATTATGAGCGGATATCCTTTCCGCAAGCAGTGGAGTGAACAAGCAATTGCAGGGCTGCACCTGTTATAAGATACCATCACATTGCGTGTCTCACCGTTATAGTTGTGGCAACTCATGCAGGGTGTGGGGGGGGGGGGTCAGGGCACTCTGCTCGAATTAATCAATTATTAAAAATATATATCAATAGCCTCAAGAGGCAATCTAATTGAGTACATGCATTAAAGTAATAATCGATTTTGTGATTGACTAATCGAGTTAATTGCCCAAGGTCATTGTGTGGGCAGTTGTTAATTAGGAACAATCTATACTCGACCAGTGAGGTATCCTGTACCATTCGTGGCAAGCTATACCCATGTATCCGGGCCACTTACCCCAGTAGATTAAATTACATTTTAATTTTCTAGTCACTTTGAGAATGTACTGCACATTAATTCTTAATTATATTTATTGTCCCTTTACGTCTTATACATTGAAATTGCATTCATTATAACAATGTCTCCCACTTATTAATTTCTTTTTTTAAATGCTACTGCAGTATCGAAAATGATGTGATATAAATTTGAGCAATAACTGTACGGGACAATAAACCATGCCGAATTGAAGCTGCAAATTGTGTTAATGTGCAGATTTTTTTACGGCCATAAATTCTTTCGAACGTCTGCGCGTGTGTTGTTAGAACGTGGGTAGCACAGTGGTTATTACTATGAACCCGATGACCCAAGATCGATTCCTGCTCTTGGCCAACATCAGTGGCGAATTTTGTGATTTGGTCACGGGCATCCCATAGGTCTACTCTGCCTTAAATGATCGCCCGCTCAGGAGTCTTAAGCAATAAACTAAACTATGGAAAAAAACTAATTTTATTTGACCAAGGCCCACTGAGCAGAAACGACATGGCCACAAATGACAGCACAACGAAGTGGCTTATCACGTGGACATTTATAGCAGCCAAATACTCTAAAACGCATCTTTCTAAATGTGGATAGAAAAACCGGAGGACCAGAAGAGAAATCCACGGGAAGGACACGCAAACTCCAAGTATACGCCGTCAGGGTTGGGATCGAACCCACAACCTCATGCATACCAGGCGAGGTAGTTGACGTCTCACCACGGTGGTGCCCCAGAGAAGCACTTTGGAGACAAAGGTGGCTGGGTGTGGTGCTCGCTGAACCACTTCCTCATTCGCCATGCCGGCCTTGTGAGTGTAACGGTGTAAATAGTGCAAGAGACAGTTGATGAAGGCAACACGTATTTACTTATAATACACTACAGTAACAGCCTAGGAACACAGCCTACGGCTAGCGTGCCTGACACTGGCTCCGCTCTCAGGTCCTCCGGCTATGTACTTCCTAGAGGAGGCTATCTGACCCGACCTAGCCAGGGTACGGGTCCCAACCACTGGTCCATCGGACCCGGCCCTGATAAGGATGTCGGGAACCAGGGTTTCCCAGGGTCTCACCACTGAGCCACACAGAGTCCCGGCCCTGATAAGGGCGGCGGGGCTAGGGGTCCCAGGGTCCTACCTAGCTTGCTCCGTCTTCTTTCTTCACTGGCTCTTCTACTCCAACGACTGCCTCGAGCTCTCTCGCGCACCGCTCTATATACCCAACTGCCCCCCCCCGAGGGGCGGGGCTATATCCGGACGTCGATGTAGCCACCCCAGCACAGACCGTGATGTAGACACCGCAACGTAACGGCTTGCTACACCCCGGTACGTAACACCTCTACATATGTATGTATGTTGAACTTCTTTCGCACCATATACCGCTAACTGTTCTAGATTTGAAGCTTTCGTGACTGCAAGGATTCATACTCTTAGGTTTTTTCGGGAAAGTCACGTAGGTAAAAAATAAAATTAATAAAAGTACAATAAAAAATCACGACGTTTCGGAGGCAACACAAGCTTCCGTCTTCAGGTGGAACCGTCACAGCACGATTGCTGTATCAATGTGCTGAATTTTTTTTTTACTTGATACAGCAATCGTGCTGTGACGGTTCCACCTGAAGACGGAAGCTTGTGTTGCCTCCGAAACGTCGTGATTTTTTATTTTACTTTTATTAATTTTATTTTTTACCTACGTGACTTTACCGAAAAAAACCTAAGAGTACTGCTAACCGTGCCCATCGAAGGTGCGGAAGACCTTCATAGATGCTCGAAAGCATCACTTTCCCCAACCGCCTGTGAAGGATCGTGGGTAATCTTCGCCTTTATTATTATGTAGAACGTTGGCTAGGCGTGGGTATTTGTTTTGTTCTTGCTGTTTGTTCTGGTAAGCCTGTGTCAGAGTGGCATAGAGGATTGATGCTGGGCTGTTTATCCAGCCATTCCCACGCTGTCACACATTGCAGGGTGCTAGGAGGGTTCGCGTGTGCGTCGTCAGAACCCCACGTTTGTGCGAGCGATACTGGGAAATAAACTTTTGCCAAAAAACAAAACAAAAACTCGCAGGACTTTGAAATGGATGTTTTAGTGAGAGGGACAGGAAATGGCATCGCCACAAAGTCTTCGTGCAGCATTTTTGACATTTGTTATCTTCATAAGAATACTCGAGTTACACGTTAGCACCATATAGATTTGCATTGTTAACATTTTTAGTTTGTATTTGTCTATATTAAAAAAAATAACAGTACGGCGTATACAAAAATACAAGAAGATCAAACGCAAAATGTGCAATCAATAATTCTGGCTAATTGGCGATTACAATTGAGTTTGTTATCCAAAAACTACATTTCTCACAATTAAAAAATGTTATACGCTTATAATTAATGTGGCTATACCCTGAGGCCTACTAAAACGAACAACATATACAGCGGGCATACGTTTGATGATGGTAGCAGCAACATGTATTGTTGTACTGCACTTATATGCTCCTGCACCTCTGCTCCCCACTTTTGCAAGCCCAGATCTAACAGCGTGGTGAAGTATGGTGAAATAAGCCTCCTCTCATGACTCACATGATGAAAATGGTTATGCAAACCGTGTTGTAGATACATACCTACCGCGTTAATATTATACTCCCAATAGTTCAAGCTATTGGGTGACCAAAGCCATCGTCTGTAATTGTGCCTCAATGCTTGAACGTTTGGGGTTTTTTTTCCCCCAAGTAGCTTTAAAAAAAATGTTAAAATGGCTCAATGAATGTCTATAATCTTGCTGCAATCAACCTGCATTCAAATATAACATTCCCCAATCCGTGGGTGCAGGTCCATTCAAGGCTTGGGAAATTGTCTTGGCAGCATGGTGTCATGATCGCGCATTGCTTATGAATGCATTTTTTGGGGGAGCGGTGTTTGCGAACGATTTGCCGTTTTGAATGCTAGATTAAATGTGAATTCACCGACATTTTCAGACGAATGTAAATGAGCGCATTTAGATTAAAAATATATAGAGAGGTTTTACAACATCTATTACATTTTCATTTTGACGCAAACAAAACCAGCAGATAAGGCATAATATACCCTTTTACCTTCATCACGCCATGCAGAATATTATCATGCAAACACTGACACTACATTAATTTGTTCTAATCTTAATAAAATAAACAATTTGGCACGCCTGCCAGTTAAGAGAATTAAGCTCAGCCATAGGTTAATGATGTTTCACATTTTTGTTTGGCCGTTTTTCTCTTTTTTTTTAATCGGGTGCAAAAGTGCAACGGAATCAGCCAGTTTCACAGCGCAAGCTGCGAATTAAACATTAGCATATTAATTAAATTCTGATGCTTAAATCGGTAATTATTTGTTTACAGATTTTAAAGGGTTAGTTTTGTGGACTTTTCATACACCTTTGTTTCGGCCACAGTCTCCAAAGCCAGCTTACACGTATGTTATTTAAATGTTATTTTCAGCAATATATATTTCACTAGATATGCTCGGAATTACATTGAGACGTGTGCATAGGGTCACGTGTATTAAACAACATATGCAGTTTAAAGACATCAAATGTACTATTCTTGGTTCTTTCGGTAAAGTCACGTAGAAGGGAAATAATCAAATAATATCCACAGCAAGAAAATGTATTTTATTATTTCCCTTCTACGTGACTTTACCGAAAGAACCAAGAATATGAATCCCTGCAGTCACGAAGGCTTTAAATCAAAAATCTAATTTACTGTTGTGAAAAGGAAGCGGGCTGGGCAGGACACGTCATTGCATGGATGCATGTTTAACTTCCTTTGCACCGTACGCAGCAACCGTGCTAATCAATGTGCGGGTGAAGGAAAACAAACTACACACAAAAAGCAGTTCTAAAGAAATGAGTTTTCAATCGAGATTTCAAAGAGAATAATGATGGAGTGACAGCTAACGGAGGGAATGAGAGGGCATCCTCTGCAGAGATGGAGCGACAGATTCGGCTCGTGTGTGTGTGTGCAAGTGGATTGTTACATCGCGATGAGAAATGGTGAAATCTTGGCGAGGTTCTCTTCCGCCACTGGTTTGATCATGGCTGCCGCTGATGGAAATGATGAATTGTGTAAAAAAAAATTCTTCCCTCATACGGGAGAAGGAACGCTGCTCTCTTAGTAACCTCATTACGATCACCAAAGCGGAAACTTTTTTTGTATTGAGCATTACAAAACAATGGAAATGTGCCTTCATGCTCAAGTAGTCGGTGGGCAATGGCGTTCATCTCAAACGGTGGCCCCGAGCCGATGCTAGAAATCCGTAGCCCCGGTCTCCCCGTCGAATTACTGCCAGCTCTTGCCTTTCCACAAAGTAGTTACTCACTTTACTGAACCCAACGTGAGGATGGGCCAAGTCGATGACATCTATTTCCCCCAAAGCCGCACCACCACTTTCATATACATAAGTGCGCCATGCTACTGTGGTGTGTAACGTTGAGCAACGCCGGACTGGCAATCCCTGAGGTGACAAGTTCGAATTCAATCTCCCTCGCGCAGCAGTTTACACAAAGGAGCGCGATTCTAAAATCCTCCCCGCCTCCTTCGACCCAGTGGTATGAATGAGTAGGCAAAAGCCAATCGACAAGTCCCGTACGGTGGGCTAAGCGTTGTGTGCATAACACAACCACTTCCCCAAGACGTCCAGCCGGTGTGGACCAGTAAGATCACGGTGCCTTCCAGAGGGGGCTATGCAGAGAGAGCTCCCTCTGGTATCAATGTACGCAAGTTGAACTTTTTTCACAGCCAGCCGTGCTAATCGGATGTGCGGGGAGGGGGGGCGGGAAGGACTACAAACTAAACCCAAAGTGTCAGGCCCTTCTGCCATCGGTGACGTGAGCCAGCTATGGCCGGGGATACGTATTTAAAATTTAAATTAATAAAAGTAAAATAAAACGAAATCAAAAATCACGACGTTTCGGAAGCAACACAAGCCTCCGTCTTCTTCCGAAACGTCGTGATTTTTTATTTTGTTTTATTTTACTTTTATTAATTGACATTTTTTACCTACGTGACTTTACCGAAAAAACCTAAGAATATGAATCCTTGCAGTCACGAAAGCTTCAAATCTAGAATACGTATTTAACTTTACTTCTAATGATATGCTGCCAGATCACTCAAGACCACAACTTCCTCTGGCGCAAATCCAGTCTCCATTCGGAGCGTATCAATGTGGAATTGTGCCGGGTTTCCTTTGTTTCTCCTCCTTCTGTGTTCAGACCTCTGCTGTAGCAGCTTTCTGACTTCTTTCTATCACTCCTCCTTTGCAAGTGTCTGGCAACGTTAAGCCTCTTTAGCCCGCGTTGCTGAGTCTTTGGCTGCATTCATCGATGTTAACTTTCCTATAATAACAACACAATGCTTTCTATTTGTGCTGCAAAGGCTCGCCGAGGAGGCTGAACGCCCTTATTCAGTCTGGTCATTTATTTAATGTTTGGCAAAGTCTATGAATGAGTTTTTGGCCCGTGGGAGGAAGCAGGAGTTGAACGCATCGACTTTCGCGGCCTATCTCATCCAAAAGAAGTGTTTTTGGGTTAGATCACGTAAATATAAATGCGTCGTTAAACCCGCCACCACCATGAAACAGCCAATTAGTAAGGTTTGTCACGTAAACAATATAAAACATGTCAATCTGACTGTCGCCTGATGATGCTGGCTGTAATTATGGGCAAAACATCGTACTCGAATTGTAAATGTTGTGGATTGACTCTCCAACACGCCGGTGTGCTGTACTCGTGTCGGGTGGTGGCGGGTTTAACGACAGATTTATATATGTATGCGATCTAACCCAAAAATCCTCTATTATGGAAGCAGGAGTGCCTGGAGAAAAACAAAATAAAACGTTAACTCCACACGGCATCCGTTGCAGCGCTACCATCCCTTGACCACCGCGCAGCCCGAGCCGACAACATCTGGGATTCCAAGGATGTTTCCCATCCAAGTACTAACCATTCCCAACTCTTCTGAGCTTTCGAGATGTAATGAAGTCAGGCGGAATATTCACGGTGTTTTTTTGCTAGCAAAGCCAACTTGGTCCTTCCAGCTGATGCTGAGCAATGCTCGAGGCAACCCCGGGCAAGTGAACTTAAATCTCTGTTCTCAGGCTGTAGAAAGGAGCTTCCTTGTTTGGTGGACGGTGCTAGAGAGTTCAAGTTCAAGTTCATTTATTAGGTATAGCCCTGTGAGCCATTCGGCTCTTGAATCGGGTGCAACCGCAACAAACAAAAAACTAAAACATGAACAAGAAAACATCTTAAAGTGAATATGTGACTAAGTGCAAACAGAAAATCCAAGAAAAGACGGCAAAATATTGCAGAAAAAACACCGTAAACCAACGCTGTACAAAAATCCCAGTGGGATGCAAGTCAAACAACAACCACAAGACAACTTAGATTAAGGCCATCAGTCTTACTCCGTACTACAACAAAAAAACATGGCCAAACCAGTACACTTTTCGAAATCACCAAATACAATGTCATTCACAAAGTTTAATGTAGCAACGGGCAGCACCTCCAACTTGCATACATCTCCTCCTGGGTCTCGGTGAATCTCAGCTCAACCTCCGTGCCCATGATCTCTTCATTGTATAGGTATATTGTATATATGGATGATTTATAAATAGAAGCGGGCAATATCATGCCCCTCCTTGCAGCACTCCATCAAAGAGATGTCTAACAGGTTAGTCGCCTAGTCCGATAAGCTTTAGTCCTATCTTGATTTGAAGCTTTCGTGACCGCATGAATCCATGCTCTTTGGTTCTTTCGGTAAAGTCACGGAGGTAGAAATAAAATAAAATAAATCACGACGTTTCGAACGCAACACAAGCGCCCGTCTTTAGGTGAAAATCGCCACAGCTGTGGTGTCAGCTGCGATGTCTGCTACGAGCAGCACGATGTCTGCTCCCTTATTTCTACCTACGTGACTTTACCGAAAGAACCAAAGAGTATAGCTTTAGTCCTGTGGCTTAAATGGTCTTGTCTGGTATGCCATGCACCTGTAAGATTTGCATCATTTTGCCTCTGCGGGCGCTGTTAATGGCCTTGCAAAATTTCGATTTAAAGCTTTCGTGACTGCAGGGATTCATCTTCTTGGTTCTTTCGGTAAAGTCACGTAGAAGGAAAGTAATAAAATAATAAAAATAAAACATAATAAAATAAAATAATTTTCACGACGTTGTAGCCGAAACGTCGTGAGAATTATTTTATTTTATTATGTTTTATTTTTATGATTTTATTACTTTCCTTCTACGTGACTTTACCGAAAGAACCAAGAAGGCCTTGCAAAAGTCAAAGAATGCGAGGATTAACGAAGGTTATTTTGACGCATTCTACGATGCACCCCGAGCCACGAGTTACGTTAATGCTCACCTCCCTTGTCTATCCCTTTTTAAAGATTTCATCTGAGAAGTAAGCGGGTTCGACGTGCGGTGACGTGTGTGGCGTTTCAACCCACGGCAAGACTGCAAATAGATACCACCTGCGACGACGGGGAAGCTTTAGCATAACTTCATCGACGCTGACAATGTGGCACAGCTCTTTGACATTCCGACACACTGATCTCAGAACCACCCATCGCAGTTTCTACCGAGGTGTGTCCAACCCACCCAAAAATACATCAGTCTCCAGCTCTGCACAGCAGCCACCCACAGAGCAGGTCTCACTCTCGACTTTATTTAGATGTTTCAATCGACGTGGCACTAATTGTTCCTAACATAGCCTAGAGCCACGTTTGTACGTGTGTCGTATGCATGTTTCACACCGTACGTAGTCAACCATTGCTAATCGGAGGTGCAGGGAAATTGACAATAAACTAAACACAACAGGCAGTTGTAAAGAAAGGAGTTTTCGATCTAGATGATTTAAAGACGCATCTCTCCATTGGCTTTCTAATATCGGAAGGAAGAGCGTTTCAAGTAAAGGTGCAGCCTTGCAATTTCGTATTCACGTCATTGCTGGCAGATGGGCCTCGGCAAGAGGGAGTTCGAGAGAGTTCCTATGCAGGGTTTTTGGCCTACTCTTCCAGCTGATCAGACGTCTCGGAAGAGAGGCGAGCACCTACACGTTAACCCTCGACATTTGACCTGACGATTGGCGAACTGTCATGTACCCATTCGTACTGCTAGGTGGACATAGGTGCAGAAATGTAAATGTAAATAATTTGCTTATTTCAACTGTCATGTCAGGACCTCCATCCAATAGAGCAGGGGTGTCCAAACTTTTTGCAAAGAGGGCCACATTTGATAAAGTGAAGATGCCCGGGGCACAATAGTTCCTTGTGACATTGTTTTAACCACAAAAGTTGCGTGGAAATACACACTGTTATAAAAAAAATCATTGTCACAATTACCTTTATTTTTCAAATGACAATGTAACCAAATATAAGCCACTCAGGCAGACGTGAACAACTCTAAAAACGCAATTCTGCCTTTCATTCAGTCAGATAACATTGAACAAACTGTATAGAATACCTTAAATGTCCATGAGTTTTATGATGTATTTATTCTGACAGAGCTGGCGAGCCATAACTAACACATTATAAGACCGAAGCTGCGGGCCATATGAAATCTGCCCGCCGGCCGTGATTGACCCGCGGGCCGGACTTTGGACATGCCTGCAATAGAAGGAACTCCAGAAAGCATCCACTGTGCAGCATGGCACATCTTCCATCTTGGCCACGTGTCTTGAAATACTTGCGACCTGGCGTTTAGACTAATCGCGGTGCACCAATTTATACTACTCTAATGGGTCGACAAAGGTGGATGGATTTAAGAAACTTGCACCACTGTTTCAACCGCCATGCCCAGAGATTTATTCAAACCAGTGACCTCTGGCATGCAACTCCAGTGGGCTCACCATTGCACCAGAGATAATATCGCTTGCATGTGTTCATCACGTGTCATGCGGAGTTCATGAATGTCCACCAAGTGAATGCTGAGTTTCTTTGGACAATCACGGAAAGTCCCTCCTGTTACTAAGTTATTACAATAGTTCCGAAATTCATGGTGTTAACATTGCTTGTTGTTTTGCATCGAAGCAGTTTTTTAAACCGTTTTTTTGCGTCGCGTCTCATCGGTTACCACCCGTCATTCTGTGTTTGCATTCAGGTTGCTTTCTCGCTTCAATCGCTCCAAATTGTGGAGCGTTTAAAGATCCATTCAAGAGGCAAAGGACTTCATCTCCTGTGCTATTTTATTCAAGCGTGTTCGTGATTTTTTTTATCACTAAATACACCAGTAACAAAATCACGAATGGTGATAATAGTCACACGTTAGTGTTACTTTACAGCCTGATATCAACCAACTGCTGCATCCAGGCATTGCCACTGTGTATCAGCCACGGAGGGTATTTGACCGCACGTCACCGCACTGGGCAGTACAGCTTCTTTTTCGATTTCAAGCTTTCGTGACTGCAGGGATTCATCTTCTTGGTTCTTTCGGTAAAGTCACGTAGAAGGGAAATAATAAAATCATAAAAATAAAACATAATAAAATAATTCTAACGACATTTCGGCCACAACGCAAGCAACCGTCTTCAGGCGAAGAACAGGTCTGTCGCTGTCTTTTCGACAGACCTGTTCTTCACCTGAGGACGGCTGCTTGCGTTGTTTTATTATTTTATTATTTCTCTTCTACGTGACTTTATCGAAAGAACCAAGAAGATGAACAGCGCAGCTTCGTTAAGGAAGTGGCGAGAGTTGGCCGAGAAAAGGGTTGCATTGCAAAGACAAAGATCTCCCATATAGCCTGAACAGACTGTAGGGGCAAGTGATGTTAGCGAGCACCTATGAAGGCCAGCACGGCACACGAGGGGGTGGGTGGCCAACACCACGCCCGGCCGCCTTTGTCTCCCTAGTGGCAATGTTTACACACTGCACCAGGTACTCATTTGAGGCTGTGTGAACCTAGGGGAGGCCCAGGACCAGTTCAGATAATCGTCACCGATGTTGGCCGTGAGCGGGAATCGAACTCCCGTGGCCAGGTTCATGCGCAGCGTGCTAACCGCTACACTACCGCTCCCCCTCATTTCAACACACATACACATTCACGTCAGTTAATGCAACCTTATATCTAATCATACTGCTGCAAATTATAACCTGCCCATTCTGAAGTTGTATTCATATAATTATAAATTACGCATTTGATACATTCAGACGGGGATGCTCCATTACAGCCAATCGGCCAAACAGTTCCATACATTATTTTTAAATGACTTAGCCAAGACCCATTTCGTTCAACTATTTTTGTTTTATCGATGCCACGCATCAGCGGGGAAAATCACATCGTCTTACTTATTAAAATGTTTCCATCTAATTGGGTCTCGCAAATCAGCTGTACACGTGACAAACGCTTGATTTTAAATAATTGGTCTCAAGCGAATTTGTGAATATGCTTCTTCACATCACTTTTCTCTTTTGACATGCAATTAGGTGTATAAACCTATTTACATCGTATTACTTCAAAGAAAAAAGAAACGTTATAAACAGTGCACTGCTTAACCCTCTACGGACAAGCAAACTAGGCAAACAGATTAATTTGAAATTTCTAGAATAGCTTTTTCATGGGAAAACTGCCTTTAATGTGAGAATTCACACCCACGGGGATGATTGATTATCCCGTTTACAATTGTGCACATGTATACCTGTTGGTGCGATTCCTCACGAATCTATCAAGAGCGATTCTTGATATCAACGCAAAGAAGCAGTGCCTATGCAGAAATAAGTTGAAGGGGAACTAAAACAACACATGTAAGTGAATTAATAATGTGTCTCATTTACCTAAGAAAGCCTCACCGAGTCTCAAGATACCTCCTCAGGAGGTTCCTGCATTCAGATGTTTGGCCAGTTTCACATGCGTGACAAACCTGGGGTACCTGTAGATATCTCACCTTGCATACGGGGTGGGGGGGGGGGGTGATATGAGATGCAGAATAGATTTCTGTAGGGCAGTGAGCCCAAACGCCATTCCCTCCCCTTACCCCCCATGGGCATCTGGCCTCGGGTTTGTCATCTGCGAAATACCTGTACCCCTCTCTCCCCTATAGCTAGTGCTTTGTAATGGGCTCTTATTCAATAAAAAAACAATAACAAAATCAAATATAAGTGATATCTGCACCAGCATATCCTGTTTGAATAAACTGAAGTTAAATTTCGATTTAAAGCTTTCGTGACTGCAGGGATTCATCTTCTTGGTTCTTTCGGTAAAGTCACGTAGAAGGGAAATAATAAGTCACGTAGAAGGGAAGTAATAAAATAATAAAAAATTTTATTGTTTTATTACTTCCCTTCTACGTGACTTTACCGAAAGAACCAAGAAGATGAAACTGAAGTTATCTGAACATTCTGTTATGTTAAAAAAAAATTTTTAATGGAGGATAAAAACGTCCATTATTCAAACTGTTACAACAAGGAAAGTGTGCATTGTAGCAGGGCATGTCGCGAGAAGGAACGATAGCCAATGGTAAAGAATAGTCACATAGTGGCAGTGCCGGATACAACCACATTTGCCAATGTGATTTGTGACTTCGATCCTTACACATGTATCAATAGCTCAATTTTAATGTGCAATTTTATTGAGGGACTGCGTGTTGCGTTGGTGTGGTAATGAAAGTACTTCTGAGCCTTCGAAAATGATACGTAACATTCTATGAGATGTTATGCATCTGTTGGAGGTGATTGAGGCATTGTTGGTCTTTATGTTTGCAAAATCATTGAGAGAAATAACTGAAATTAATAAATCCATGTGTTCAATTGTTCTGATCAGAAAAATTAGGCGAATATTAAAAAAACGCAACGAATTTGTTCTGGATTACAACATTATCTCATAGAATATGAATCCCTGCAGTCACGGAAGCTTTAAATCAAAACATTATCTCACTTAACAGTACATTAGTGGAAAGTCAAAAATAATGTTGTTGGCCGTAGAAGATTTTATTATTTTCAGATGAACAAAATATAGAATGTAGTGGTTAACATGCTACGGCATTAAATCAACACCATAAGTTGTATCCGCAGCCGTGGTGAATATCAGAGGAGGATGTCTGGCCCTGAGTGACTCCCCCCCTCCATCCCCCCGAGTGCACCCCCACTCCCCCTTCCCCCCCTGCCCCCTCCCCCCGTACCCCCCACTGCCATCCCATTCCCCAACTAATTTAAAACTTTCTTTGAGCAAAGATGGGCATGTTGCTTTTCATGATCAAATTCAACTTTACAAAAAGCACCTCATCAATGGTGAATGCCTAAATCAAGCAGTGAATCGCAAATGTCTGAAGATGACAATCATGATGCCGATGATGCTGCCATTGACGAAGCAGACAATGCCGATAATAATGCTGATGGCGTCGATGCTGCTGATGATAATCCCATGCTTATGGTGATGATGCTGATGATGATGTTCCTACTCCCGCAGATGCAGCGCAGCTGGCATTCACAGCTCCAAAATGTGTTGCAGTCACCTCCCGGGATTGTAACTCTGTGCATAATGGTTTCTCGGTAAAGGTGCCTAATATAAAAACACGCGTGTGCATGCTTCTGTGTATGTGCGCGAGTGTTTGCATGTCTCCGCATCAATCTGGATGCGGTGTATACTTATGCATCAAGGTAGAGATGAAGAGTGGAATTGCCTGTTTAATCCACTGCTGGAAAGAGGGCCTCCACTAGACGGAGTTCTGGAGAGGCATATTTTGGCCTACTCTTGGCCTACACACCTTTGCATAATAATAATTATTATTATTTATATAAATTGCCTTTCATCAAGGATCTCCAAGTGCTGTATTACATTTAAATTTAAAGCTTTTGTGACTGCAGGATTCATCTTCTTGGTTCTTTCGGTAAAGTCACGTAGAAGGGAAGTAATAAAATAATAAAAATAAAACATAATAAAATAAAACATAATAAAATAATATTTTAGTAATAAAAATAAAACATAATAAAATAAAACATAATAAAATAATATTTATTATGTTTTATTTTTTTATTCTATTACTTCCCTTCTACGTCACTTTACCGAAAGAACCAAGAAGATGCTGTATTGCACATTATGTATATGTATTTAGCTGTACTTACGTGTATCTGCATGATTGAATATGTACTTCACGTGGCCATAAAGTGCACATACCCTGGCACAAGTGCCGTGACGACATCGCCGCCACTTTGGCGAATGGCGGTAGGTGTTGTTGTTGTTGTGTTATTAAGCATGTAGCGATGCATAGATTAATTATTTTTTTACGTACTATAAGTGTATTGAATCATACGGTTGAGAACAGAGTATGTATAACTTGTGCAAATTAAACAACACGAGTGAATAAAATCATCCAAACGAGAAGAAAAAAACATGATAAAACAATGATAAAACAACGTGGTCTAATTTGAACAAGCAAAACAAGCGTAATCGATTATCATAGCAAATTGCAACCACCCCCACCTCCCCCAATAAGAAAGAAACGAGCCATAGTGAGTCGTACCGAAAATAGGTCTGGTCACAGCCCAGGTAAAAGTTCGCCTATACTGGCAGTGCTGATGAACAAGTGAATGTGATCTCCTATAGTGACAGTGCTGATGAACAAGTGAATGTGTTCTCCTATAGTGACAATGCTGATGAACAAGTGAATGTGTTCTCCTATAGTGACAGTGCTGATGAACAAGTGAATGTGTTCTCCTATAGCGGCAGTGCTGATGAACAAGTGAATGTGATCTCCTATAGCGACAGTGCTGATGAACAAGTGAATGTGTTCTCCTATAGCGGCAGTGCTGATGAACAAGTGAATGTGATCTCCTACAGTGACAGTGCTGATGAACAAGTGAATGTGTTCTCCTATAGCGGCAGTTCTGATGAACAAGTGAATGTGATCTCCTATAGCGACAGTGCTGATGAACAAGTGAATGTGATCTCCTATAGCGACAGTGCTGATGAACAAGTGAATGTGATCTCCTATAGAGACAGTGCTGATGAACAAGTGAATGTGATCTCCTATAGCGGCAGTGCTGATGAACAAGTGAATGTGATCTCCTACAGTGACAGTGCTGATGAACAAGTGAATGTGATCTCCTAGAGCGGCAGTGCTGATGAACAAGTGAATGTGATCTCCTATAGAGACAGTGCTGATGAACAAGTGAATGTGATCTCCTGTAGCGGCAGTGCTGATGAACAAGTGAATGTGATCTCCTATAGAGACAGTGCTGATGAACAAGTGAATGTGATCTCCTATAGCGGCAGTGCTGATGAACAAGTGAATGTGTTCCCCTATAGCGGCAGTGCTGATGAACAAGTGAATGTGTTCCCCTATAGCGGCAGTGCTGATGAACAAGTGAATGTGTTCTCCTATAGCGACAGTGCTGATGAACAAGTGAATGTGTTCTCCTATAGCGACAGTGCTGATGAACAAGTGAATGTGTTCCCCTATAGCGACAGTTCTGATGAACAAGTGAATGTGATCTCCTATAGAGACAGTGCTGATGAGCAAGTGAATGTGATCTCCTATAGAGACAGTGCTGATGAACAAGTGAATGTGATCTCCTATAGCGACAGTGCTGATGAACAAGTGAATGTGATCTCTTATAGCGACAGTGTTGATGAGCAAGTGAATGTGATCTCCTATAGCGACAGTGCTGATGAACAAGTGAATGTGTTCTCCTATAGCGGCAGTGCTGATGAACACTATGTTTTGCTTTTTACAGTTTATTGTAAAATTGATGTCCTGTTGATGTAGTTCATGGGGCAAAGCAACAAGCAGTACCACCCAAAGTAGCAAACTTTATTAGCATCAATTGATTTACATGGCGAATCAGTGTGAATCATTTGCTAACCAACTCATTCATCACGGTGATCACAAAATGCACGGTCGCTGGTTTTGTAAAACGATTTTGAACAAGAAAATCGTGTACCACATCAGATCGTACTGATATATCTGGTTTGGGCTCATTAATGAATTGGCGATTCAAAAAGTGTCTTGTTGAATCTATGGCCCAACATATTTCCCCTTTATGAGCTGCCCGTATTAGACTCACTTTTGTTTTTATCGCGTACATTTATGTACTACGTTCATACACTCTGAAACAATGAGGTCAAGGCAAGATACATAAATGTGACAATGCCGACAGTGTGATAGTTTATTATTTAGTTGTTCAGCGAATTAAATCACGCAGTGTACCCTTCAAAGCACAGTCAGGTACTTATAAACTCTTTCATATTCAGTAGAACATCGCGGTCTTGACACTGGATGTTCCAATCCAGTGGAATACTCCAGTTAAAAATCTAACTGCTGCTATCATAACATGTGTTTGAGACAGATCACAGCAAGTACGTAGTCTCTTTCTGCATGTCTGAGAAATGCGTTTGCAAGTCCAATTTATGTAGAGTACAATAGTACGTGCGGTGCCCTCTGTGTGCTTGTAACCAAAAAAAATTATAATCTAAATTTCCATTTAAAGCTTTCGTGACTGCAGGGATTCATCTTCTTGGTTCTTTCGGTAAAGTCACGTAGAATGGTAATAATAAAATAATAAAAATTAAACATAAAACGTCGTGAGAATTATTTTATTATGTTTTATTTTTATTATTTTATTACTTCCCTTCTACGTGACTTTACCGAAAGAACCAAGAAGAATTATAATCCACTTCAATGTCTGAAGATACTTTCCATGGCTAAAGTTTGTATTTTAAAGATTGAGGATCTATTATTTGTATGAAGGTGAATGACCTATAACACATGTTGCATACATTGGGACATCATACGAGGTTTTGCTATGATACGACGTTTTCCCATCGGTTTTCGTTCTTATGTAAATGCGTGCTCTTGTTAGGGAAATCTAGGTGCACTGTGCTCAATATGGATGAGCTGACTTGGAAGCATAAGCTATTAACATTATTTGTATTATTCAAGCTCACAGCAAACTCAATACTTCAGAGGAGCACATGCCTGTTCTGAATCTTGAACATACCTCCGCTAAATTTCGATTGAAAGCTTTCGTGGAGAGTTGGAAGCTCCATTCGAGAGGCAAAGGACTTCATCTGCGGTGCTATTTTATTCAAGCGCGGTCGTGATTTTTTTTTTACCACTAAATACACCAGTAACAAAATCACGAATGGTGATAATAGTCACACGCTAGTGTTACTTTACAGCCTGATATCAACCAACTGCTGCATCCAGGCATTGCCACTGTGTATCAGCCACGGAGGGTATTTGACCGCACGTCACCGCACTGGGCAGTGCAGCTTCTTTTTCGATTTAAAGCTTTCGTGACTGCAGGGATTCATCTTCTTGGTTCTTTTGGTAAAGTCACGTAGAAGGGAAATAATAAAATAATAAAAATAAACATAATGAAATAATATAATTCTCACTAATTCTCAATAAATTATTTTATGTTTAATATTTATTATTTTATTATTTCCCTTCTACGTGACTTTACCGAAAGAACCAAGAAGATACCTCAGCTAATTGCCCGATTTCCAGAGTTAACGTGTAATGAGTGACACTTGATATGTAGCATATGTTGCCAATCAATTTACAAAAATGTGTGCTTTTGTTCAGATAGTCACATCGGTTTGGGAAAGCATGACGTCATCATCATTGTCAGAAATGATCGATCCACTGCTGGATGAAGGTCTCTCAAAGTTATCATCATCATCATCATCCCTCACGGTTAAGTGAAGCAACGGTGATCAATTTTGTTGTACACTTCCTTCGAATGTCACTCTGAGTAACTTTGGTGACAGGATATATTTTATCTCCTTGCCAGTCGATGCTTCTTATATGAATTTAGTTTTTTGTTGTTGTAAATGCAACCACAATATAGTCGTTACATTCTTGTAAATGGCTTGTAATCGTTTCACAATATTTTATTTATTTCGGACCTTGTTTTTTGAAATCCTAGGTGAAGGCCGTGGCAGCTTGTGTATAATTTGACATTGCAATTACTTGGAAAAATAGGCACGCCATCAACGCATATCAGCATCAGCAACGGGCAGGAGCAGCTTTGCAAATTCTCTCACGAAAGAGATGACCTCTCTCCCCTTTAGCAAGAGATAGCAGGGGAGGATGTTTTTATTATTATTATAGGATGCAAACACTCATCAACTAAAAAAGGCATTGAGAAAGTGACAAGACAGAGTAATGCTCACATAAATATGCTGCCACGTCTGACGATTTTAAACTTCGAGTGTACTTTACGCAGCTCCGCCCCAGCCCTGTACACATTTATCCCTTTCCCAAAATGCCTACATTACAGCAAAACACCAAAACGATTAAAACGATTTAATGCTTTCGTGACTGCAGGGATTCATCTTCTTGGTTCTTTCGGTAAAGTCACGTAGAATGGAAATAATAAAATAATAAAAATAAAACATAAAACGTCGTGAGAATTATTTCATTATGTTTTATTTTTATCATTTTATTATTTCCATTCTACGTGACTTTACCGAAAGAACCAAGAAGACGATTAAATCGGGTAAAAGTGCCTTTGCCATGCAAATTAATGCCCACGGAAGAGAAGACCGCTGAAAAGATCACCCTTGCGCAGAGAGTTGCTTTCAAACGCTCGGCGGTGACTCCTCCGCCCTACCGCAAACCGTTATATTCCTGCGAGCCCAAGAAAGTACAGGGCTCGATGAAGGGAGCTTTACAATGAAGGTGCTTTCATGCAAAGCCAAAAGCCGTCACCCCTCTCCGCTTAGTCAGCTCCTCCCCGACTAACGAGAGATCGGGGAATGTGCTGGGCTGCAATTTATTAATTTTACTTCTCATTATAGCTGGCTGTCAGTGTGCTTTTATAGACTTTGTCACATCATCAGCATACTAATGTCCCCTCGTGTATGCCCCAGCAGCTCAATTCAGTGGCACCCATTGTATGGTGAACGTGTGTCGCACGTATTTAACGAGCAGAATGTATCTTTGCGCCAAGGAAGACTGGCATAACTTCATGACAGATGCGTAATGTACAATTGCTAAGTCTTAGAAGGTATTCGAAAAAAAAGGCGTCTTATTTTTACAGGAGCCTCTTTGTTCCAAGGTTCTCATTTATATATCACGGTGTCAAATGCACAAAAGCTGAATATTACGCGATAAATAAATGCTGTTACAATAAAGTGACAGTGAGGTCTGGATACTTTAGAAAAACCATTACAAAATAAATTATACTAAATTGCAGACTGAGGCTAAGTGCTCTTCAGTTTTCATGGGAAAGAAGTTAATTATACTTTTGACTAGCAAGAAAATATAATTTCGAAACACTTGGATATTTCCCTCTGTAGTTTACTTTGGCAATCGTTTATGGGAATTTTAGACAAAAAATGACCGCCTGCGAAATAATATATAAATTACATGCAATGATATGCTTTTAAATAAATGTACATGATTTCACATATTTTAAATAGCTGTTTTAACTTTGAACATTGTCCAGATGTAGATTAAATCAATAATTTATGGTGAATTCAATGTCTATCAGCTTACAAACGGACTGCGAAAGTCATTTTAAACATTTTACTTTTCTTGTAACACTTTATATGTTCATTTATATTTTTTCCACATATAATTCCTGGTGGACTATCAGTGTCATGTCATGAGATAAAAAAAATAGCAATGCGTGCATGCGAGAACAGCTGCGCAAGAGATGTTATCTGAACTTTATTCCGAAAAACAACATTAAAGTAGCCGTTTTTTCTTCACACAATAAGGGATGGACTTTCGCACACGCTCTACTACGAGATTGGAGGTTGTTGCACGGCACTCAAACCGATTTTTTTGATCCTTAGAGTTAGAATTGAGCCCTAATTAAATGTAACAAAAAAATAATGGGGTGGAACGGTGCTACAGTGGTTGGTGCCCTGTCGTATGGAACCCAGTAGCCCGCGTTTTAAAATTTCCAAGCGTGGTGAGCAAGTGTTAAGTGATATCAGAACTGGTCTTGCCCTCCCTTCAATTGCACCCACCCACACCCACGTGTCAGTGACGTGCGGTGAGGTCAATGGCTGGGGAGGCACTGGCTAGTGTCAGAGCCAGAGTCACACGCTGAGGGGGGCGTGGCTTCACGGAGGGGGTGTGTCCTCACAGAGGGGGCGTGGCTTCGCTGAGGGGGCGTGTCTTCACTGAGGGGCGTGTCCTTACTGAGGGGGCGTGTCCTCACTGAGGGGGGCGTGGCTTCACTGAGGGGGTGTGTCCTCACTGAGGGGCGTGTCCTTACTGAGGGGGCGTGTCCTCACTGAGGGGGGCGTGGCTTCACGGAGGGGGTGTGTCCTCACTGAGGGGGCGTGTCTTCGCTGAGGGGGCGTGTCTTCACTGAGAGGCGTGTCCTTACTGAGGGGGCGTGTCCTCACTGAGGGGGGCGTGGCTTCACTGAGGGGGTGTGTCCTCACTGAGGGGGCGTGTCCTTACTGAGGGGGCGTGTCCTCACTGAGGGGGCGTGTCCTCACTGGGGGGCGTGTCCTCACTGGGGGGCGTGTCCTCACTGAGGGGGCGTGTCTTCACTGAGGGGCGTGTCCTCACTGAGGGGGCGTGTCCTCACTGGGGGGGCGTGACCTCACTGAGGGGGCGTGTCCTCACTGGGGGGCGTGTCCTCACTGGGGGGGCGTGTCTTCACTGAGGGGCGTGTCCTCACTGAGGGGGCGTGTCTTCACTGAGGGGCGTGTCCTCACTGAGGGGGCGTGTCCTCACTGAGGGGGCGTGTCTTTACTGAGGGGGCGTGGCTTCACTGAGGGGGTGTGTCCTCACTGGGGGGCGTGTCCTCACTGGGGGGGCGTGTCCTCACTTATGGGGCGTGCCCTCACTGAGGGGGCGTGTCTTCATTGAGGGGGCGTGTCCTCACTGAGGGGGCGTGTCCTCACTGGGGGGCGTGTCCTCACTGGGGGGCGTGTCCTCACTGGGGGGCGTGTCCTCACTGGGGGGGCGTGTCTTCACTGAGGGGCGTGTCCTCACTGAGGGGGCGTGTCTTCACTGAGGGGCGTGTCCTCACTGAGGGGGCGTGTCCTCACTGAGGGGGCGTGTCTTCACTGAGGGGGCGTGGCTTCACTGAGGGGGTGTGTCCTCACTGGGGGGCGTGTCCTCACTGGGGGGGCGTGTCCTCACTTATGGGGCGTGCCCTCACTGAGGGGGCGTGTCTTCATTGAGGGGGCGTGTCCTCACTGAGGGGGGCGTGTTAGACACGTCCCCCTCAGTGAGGCAGATGTGATAGCTGCCTCCCCTGGTGCTTTTTCATTGCAGTTTCATGACGAGACCAGCGAGCCTAAATATCTTTATACACATACGTGAAATAAGTTACCTGGAGTATGGAAGGCGAGGACATGAAATGAAGGGGTCTACAAACATTACATTGTTGACATACTGAGATAGTAACAGGCACGCGCTTATTGCTCGCGCTCCATCCAGTTTCTGAGGGGTTGCGCAATCAGAGGGGAGGCTGAGCTCGTCGCTGCCTCACCTCTCGTCTCTTCCTGTATTTGCAGCGGAGATCCGCAAATTTGGCGATTTTGACTATAACATTTATTGGAATCGTACAGAAATGACATTTATAACAGAGATCAGTGGACAAATCTTAATATTTGTTTTATTTGATTATTCTTTTTTTTTTTACATTTCGTAACAGCTATTTCACTGGAGTATGACAGATGAGGCTCTGCCTCCCCTGACCGCACGTCCCTGCACGAGCATGATGAGGGCCTTCCATCTATCGATAGCTTGGGAAATGGCTGGAATTTATTTTATCTGAAGTGAAAAACCTAATTGTGCGCGTTATTTTTTGTCCAGTTATTGGTGACCGAAGCTGACACCTGTTAGTTACAAACCGCACCTCTCCATAACAAAGGCTCAGTCAATTGTCATGCAGTCTATTCTTAGTCTTAAGCCTCACCTTACCATATTAATAAAAAAGTGTGCCGTTCCTGGCCCTTCCCCCCTCAACCATTATATATACGGGATAGTATTTCTTGTGATCTCTCATTTACTTGATACAGCTGTCGTGGCTGTGACGGTTCCACCTGAAGACGGGGGTTTGTGTTGCTTCCGAAACGTCGTGAATTTTTTAATTTGTTTCATTTTACTTTTATTAATTTAAATGTTTTACCTAAGTGACTTTACGAGAAAAAACCTAAGAGTATGAAGCTGCGACCCTCAACTTACTGCGGCTCAAGGTGCCCGGTTTAAATCGCGGGCATCTGCCTCGATTCCCAGTGCTGGCTCAGTCACCCGGCCACGTCAAACGCGACGCACTCAACGCGTCGTATTATTGCTGAATATTTAGATTTTAAGCAACACGGTCTAGTTTATACTCGTCTAATAGTACGGACATGTGCAATCCAGTGAGGGTTAGAATGAAGAAAATCACAAAGTGAATGCAACATTATTCTGGCAGATAGTCAAGAATAATAACAGAGTGGCAACCAAGGGGTGGAGCGTGTCCAACGGTGTCCACCGATGAACGGCTCGTGTGCAGGTGCAAGATCGATTATTATTATAATCACAGGGATCTATCAGAGATGGCAGCAGATTGAGGAAACCTTCATCCAGCACTGGATTGACCTTGACGGATCACGAAGATTGCGAAGATGAACATCATCATCGTATTCTCTGGATAAGATGCTCCAACTTCTTCTTGGTTCTTTCGGTAAAGTCACGTAGAATGGAAATAATAAAATAATAAAGTTAAAACATTATAAAATAATTCTCACGACGTTTCGGCCACAACGCAAACAGCCGTCCTCAGGTGAAGAACAGGTCTGTCAGAAAGACAGCGTCTGAATGAACACCACCAGGCTTGGCAGCGCTGCTTGCGTTGTGGCCGAAACGTCGTGAGAATTATTTTATTATGTTTTATTTTTATTATTTTATTATTTCCATTCTACGTGACTTTACCGAAAGAACCAAGAAGATGAATCCATGCAGTCACGAAAGCTTTAAATCTAAAAATGCTCCAGCTTACTTTGTTTTTGTTATGGTGTTTTTTAATCCGGAGGTACGGTACTATGGATGTAGTATGATTACTTTCATACTTCATAATGTGGGGAGAGTTGTCTTCTGGAAGATTATTCTCAGTGGCTGGTGGTGTTCCTTTGCCCCCTGCCTGAATAATGTAATCCGGAAAAATATGTTGCGTCTGTGCATGAAGAGTACTGGATAAGCCATTTGCCGTCTTGTCGTGAAACCCTTTTCGCATGCTCGTGACAGTCGCGAGGTTATACGGGTTCAGGAAAGGTGACACATGAATAACTGTAACACGTCATACCTCGCACATGCTTCTGCCAAAGCACTCAGTAGCACCCTTACGCACAATGTCAGCACATGAGGCAGTGGTAGGTCAATTGCAGATAATAAATCAGACTGCCACTAACTTTGCTGTACACATAACCTTCAATATCTACACATGATTTGCGTTCAGGTTTGCTGCTTGCAATGCCTAAAATGACGTGTGAATTTTAATTGTGCATAATGTACACTAAAGAAATTGGCATTTCAGCAATCATCATGTGGGCTACATTTAAGATAATATCATTTTATTGCACCTATGCCAATCTGCTGTTGCATGGAGGCCTTCCCTGCATTGTGATGTTTATGGGCATCGTTGGCCATATCTAACCATGCTGGTCACCAACCCACAGTTCTCAGTGTGGTGCATTATGGCCAAAGGTTGACAATCCGTGAAAAAAAAACATGCAATTGGTCATTCGCTTGCGTTTCATAGGTTTATGCATTCAACACTGTGGGTACATTAATATCGAATAAGTGCTGACCTGAAGTAAAATGTTTGTTTAAACGAAGCTGATAAAAGTGTGAATGTATGTATCATGCATAGAATACATTTGTCTTCTGTGGAAAGTTTAAAATACCAGAAGGTCACATGTCTGGGGATTGATTAACATCCGCTGTTGTTTTGGAGGAATTTTCAACGTGTAAAAAATAAATTGCGTACTATAAATATTTTATTTATTCTATAAAAATTATACTGTAAACCACATCTTACAGATTACACGACCCTCTGAAAAGTAACATACGCCCCATTTTTTTCTTTGTGAATAAAGTAAAAAAAAATTGAACAATGCGCTTTCTGTATTAAAAAAAAAAACACTGCAAACTTTAGCTTGGGAAAAAAAGTGCATCTTAAAATCTGGAGAATACAGTACTCATATAAAAACAAATACTGGACGGTATTATAAGCCCTTTGTCAATTGTTTGAGCATATTTCGCCACGCAAGTGTGTGAGGCTTGGTGAAGTTGGGGCGAGGGCTCGCTATGATGGTTCGAATATCATTCTCCACTGGTGTTAGCCATGGCTGGGATTCGAACCCGGGTATCATAGCACAGTGAGCCAAATCACAGAACCGGCACTCCCCAATTATGGAAACAAAATTTATCATGTTAATACAGTTTTCCAGGATGTTTTGTTAACTTACCAAATGACCTTTTGTCCAGACTTTAATATCCACCCCCCCCCCCCACTACTTCCCCTGGATAATCTTACGTTATAAGAATGCCTGTGGTTAATATGCATTGAAGTGACGGCTAAGCTGCTTAGAAAGCCTCCTGATACCAAATTGTTTCTTTAAAAAAATAATATAAACCGAGGATTTCCGCTCGTGTGAAGCCGGTGGGATGCTCGTGCGATGATGTACGAACCCACGGCTGGCCATCTGTCACTCACATGCTTGTTGTGCAAGCGGTCGCATTGAGGATGCCAGCTCATTTAAAAATGGCTGGTAATATTTAATTAGCTCTGCCTTTCATAGACATCCATTTGTATCGTTATTTAGTGAAGACAAGACGCGCAAGCTCCCGTTTTCGCCGTTAGAGCATGTGGTAGTTTAAAAAAAACTGGCATTTAATTAGTTTATGGATAATAATTAAAAAAATCTGCACCTGTTCTAATTTTATTCTGCAAAAAGGATGACAACTCCTCAGCCCATTTCCCCACACAGTGGTGTAATATAAGCATTAGGAACTGCAGAGGCTGGCTCCAGTCATTGAAGAAGGAATAAAGAGTTGAACAAAAGTCCAAGAAGCATTTGTTTATCGTCTTGGTTCTTTCAGTAAAGTCACGTAGAAGGAAAAAAATAAAATAAAAAAATAAAACATAATAAAATAATTCTCACGACGTTTCGGCCACAACGCAAGCAGCCGTCTTCAGGTGGAGAACAGGTCTGTCAAGTAGACAGTCTTCAGAGTCTTCAGACTCTGTCTACTTTAGAGTCTTCAGACTCTGTCTACTTGACAGACCTGTTCTCCACCTGAAGACGGCTGCTTGCGTTGTGGCCGAAACGTCGTGAGAATTATTTTATTATGTTTTTTTTATTTCCTTCTACGTGACTTTACCGAAAGAACCAAGACGATGAATCCCTGCAGTCACGAAAGCTTTAAATCGAAATTTAAGCATTTGTTTATTTATTTTAACTATAGCCCCCCTTTCCATTATTTAAAACAAAGCTTAATTTTCATTGTATTCGTTTCACATGCGTTTAATAATACAGTAGGTTAGCTCTCCGACGCGTTTTCGAAAAGTACCGCATTATTTTCGGGACAATGTCCAACGTTTCGCCCCACATCTTGCAAGCTTCTTCAAGAACGTAATTCAGCCTCCAGCACAACTGCATAATCCTACGCAGTAGCAATACAGTAGTGCAATCGGTATAGCATTATCGTCTCAATTTTTGAAAAATATATATTTTTTATGGTAATGGAATACAAAACCAAATGATGTAGAGATTAGGCAATTGATACATCGTTGTGGATAAACACAAATACTACAATATTCAGGTTATCCCCTCCATAGTTTTAGTGGCCTTCGCTTACTCTATGGTGACATAAAGGTCTCTTTAAACTGCCATTTCCGTGCCATTGCTGACACATTTGTCACATATTTGCATTTACCGAGGGGTTTTCATTCGATTGATCCCTTAACCTTGAGCCCTGAATCTGCCTTCTTCCTATGTTACACACAGTCATTGTTCAAGCTTATATCAGTGGTGGTTCGTGGCTCCATTTTGAGGTTGTAATAACGTCCTCCTTGAATATTATTGTTTTCCAGTCTCAGGTGATAATCCATGCCAAGTTGAGCAATTTTTTTGAATTGGAACACAACGGCAGTGGTGCGGTGATAAGGAGGAGGAGAGTGCACCAGGGTTGGGTTCCCACCAGACACGCTCCCACTGGGGGAACTGCATGGGCTGGCTCCATACCGTTTGCTGCAGACAGGGCTGATGATGAAGCCACTGCAGTTTTCTCAGTGGGTATCTGTGCGAGTCAATGGATATCTGTTGCGGGCCATTGGGTATCCAGCACTAATGACGAATCCGTTTCCGACACATTGCAGTTTCTTTACGAGTCCACTTTGCACGTATCATCCCACGATTGGAAACCCCAACGCAAAATTGTGCCTCCTTAACAAGGTACCGATCCTCATGTTTCAAGTTTCATTTATTAGGTAGCCCTGTGTGCCATTCGGCTCTTGTCACATGTATAGGACTACGCATTTTTGTTTTGCAATGCAATGCATAGCTTATGAGGCTTCCAAGACTCTGTGGACGAACACAAGTTGAAATCAGCAACCGATCTGGGAATAATATTCAGTCTACGGTACTTTGAAACCGACTCTAGTATTGGCCCTGAATTTATAAAACTCTCCACACGAGAGGCAGTCAGTTCATTGAAACATGGCCAACTTAGTAAGAGACTTGGACTGTTGTGGATAATTTGAGAAAGCCTCCATAGAGCATTGCATTTCCATGAAATATGCTTCACATTTAGATCCATTGGCAACTGGAATCCCTACAGCGCCAAGATAATTTAGTCAGCATGTTTATTTATTTTCGTCATTATTTTTAATTTCGGTCGATGACCACCAGTGAAGTTTTTTTTTTGTCAAGTCTAAGTCGTGAACATTTGTGATCATTCTAGATTTGAAGTTTTCGTGACTGCAAGGGTCCATACTCTTTGGTTTTTTCGGTAAAGTCACGTAGGTAAAAAGGAAAATAAAAATAAATTAAATCACGACGTTTTGGAGGCAACACAAGCTTCCGTCTTCAGATGGCACCGTCACAGCAAAATTACTCTATCACTTGATACAGTAATTTTGCTGTGACAGAAGCTTGTGTTGCCTCCCAAACGTCGTGATTTAATTTATTTTCATTTTCTTTTTTACCTACGTGACTTTGTCGAAAAAAACCAAGGAGTATCTGTGATCATGTTCAATGACGACTGGACGTTTTTGAAAAAGAGCTTCATAGCTCATCGGATTACTCCAGTATAATTACATATTCTGATTCTGCATTTCCTTAGTCGAGTCAACTAAAGCAGTCAATGTTTAGTAAAATATTCTTAGTTATTCAATGTTGGTGTGAGGGGTGTGAGCATCTCACCCTCTCGCAATTAATTCAGGTGAGCCAATCCTTCATTCATCGCGAGGTATACGTTTTGGAGATGGTCGTGAACAACACATTATAGCAGAAAATCATATTGGTCTACAGAAAAAATTTTTGATGAATTACCTTAAATAAAAAATATATACGTATTCTATCGAATGCATGAAAATTTTCACAATAATACAGCAAAATAAAAAAGCGTTATAATAAACATGAAGTAAATTAAAATAATATCATGGGATCTCCTTTTCCAGTGCCAAAATACGATAATATTTTTCCCCTTTTTTTCTGGCAACAAAACAGGTGTTAAGATGTTAAAACACCGAACTGAAACCTTTTACAAGGAATCATGTCTGCATTAACCACAATGCTTGTGGTCAGAAGGCAAAAAAAGTATAAAATTATAGTTTATAAATGAACTTACCTCAAATTATGATGATGCTGGGCATTATCACTTTATCTATCAACACTTTTTCCCTCATCACTGTCTCTCCAATCATTTTATCTCTCATCAATTTCTTGCACCACCACTCTCATCGCTTTGTCTCTTATCGTCGCTGTCTCTCATCACTTTCTTTCTCTCTCTCTCTCTTTCCCGATGCAGTCATGTAGAGTTCAAGATGCGATTCGCTGACGGCCAAAATTCGCGGATAACAAGTTCGTGAATAACGAGGGAATACTGCAATCGACCCACACGAAAAGCATGTGGGTTAGAAGGTGCAAGGGATGCAAGTGGGAGGAAAAAGATCAAGAGCAAGGCAAAAGGAGAGGGTGGTGGGGGGCGATGTGGTGTGATCGGACACGGTGTCCTGCGGAGCGGAAAGAGAGATGGTGCAAGACAGGGCAGCGTGGAGTAGGTCGGTAAGGACAGCGGATATCCCACATGAGTGTGGGGACAAACGCGTGGAAAAAGAAGAAGACTGTAATCGACATAAACATATTTTTGACCGTCTTCCGTTTACTAAAGTTTCTAATAACATTGATAAAGTACCCCAGTCTACATCTTCATGCAAAAATAAAGTTCATTTCGTCTCGTCACAATCATGCTTTTTGGTTCTTGCTAGTTAATCGTTTTCTTGGTTCTTTCGATAAAGTCACGTCGAAGGAAAATAATAAAAATAATCAAAATAAAACATAATAAAATTATTCTCACGACGTTTCGGCCACAACGCAAGCAGCCGTCTTCAGGTGGAGAACAGGTCTGTCGAGAAGGCAGAGTCTGAATGGACAGACCTGTTCTCCACCTGAAGACGGCTGCTTGCGTTGTGGCCGAAACGTCGTGAAAATTATTAAATGTTTTTTTTTTATTATTTTATTATTTCCCTTCTACGTGACTTTACCAAAAGAACCAAGAAGATGAATCCCTGCAGTCACGAAAGCTTTAAATCGAAATTTAGTTCATCGTTGTCATTGTCACGCTGCATCATTTTCATCCTCTCGTAAGTCATCGTTGACCAAAGCAAAACTGAACACTTCATCGGACAAGATATTGCCGCCGTGCATTTCCTTAGTGGAATTTAACGCACGCCGCTGCGATAAGGTCACGAGCAAGCGGCCAGGGGAAGAGTTGGAATCCGATCGTGCTTCCGGAGAACTGCTCAATGCAAAACCTAAGGCTGTGGGTAACGTAGAAGCCACTGTGCAGCTTGCAAACAGTTCCAGAGGATGGGTTCAAGAGCGCGATATTCGTTGGCCGATATAGATTCCGTCGAGTGCGTGCGTGCGTGAGTTGTCGTGAGTTGTTGTGAGTCATTGTGAGTCATCTTCTTGGTTCATTCGGTAAAGTCACGTAGAAGGGAAATAATAAAATAATAAAAATAAAACATAATAAAATAATTCTCACGACGTTTCGGCCACAACGCAAGCAGCCGTCCTTTTGCATGGCTCCTGTGAAAGCAAGCTTCAAAAATGCCGATGCCGACACAATTACCCCGAGAAAGTTCCCGACACTTGGAACAGAAACGTCGGAACACCGAGCCGTGCTGAGCAAACGCGCCGGTAGCATCATCGTTTCACCGGTATTGCATCGGGGTGGTTCAACAATGAATTCCATTTCTTTTCGTTTCTCCCCAATATAGAATCGCACACACACACCTTAATAGCCACACTATCTTGAATAGACACATGGTGGGATAAAACTATTTTAAACATTTTTTTTTACTTTACCATGTAAGGCACACTGAGTTACGTAGCTATTTTTCAGAAGCGACCTGGCCATAACAAACGATAGCTAAACGAAGTGGCTTATCACGTGGAAATGTAGAGCTGCCGAATACTCTAAATGCACGTTTCTAAATGTAGAGGGAAAACCCAGAGAGAAAAATCCACGCGACCACGGGGATAACAAGCAAACTTAAAATATACAACAGCAGGCGTCAGGGTCGGGTTCAAGCCCACGACCTCCTGTGTACCAGGCGACGGAGTTAACATCTCCTAACCACCATGTTGATGATGAGAGAGAGAGGCACACAAACTCAAAATATACAGCCGGCATTGAAACCACGACCTCCTGTATACCAGGCAAGGGAGTTAACATCTCCTAGCCACCGTGATGATGATGATGATGAGAGAGAGCCAAGCAAACTCAAAATATACAGCAGCAGGCGTCAGGGTCGGGTTAGAGCCCACGACCTCCTGTATACCAGGCGAGGTAGTTAACATCTCCTAGCCACCGTGATGATGATGAGAGAGACATGCAAACTCAAAATATACAGCAGCAGGCGTCAGGGTCGGGTTCGAGCCCACGACCTCCTGTATACCAGGCGAGGTAGTTAACATCTCCTAGCCACCGTGATGATGTTGAGAGAGACACGCAAACTCAAAATATACAGCAGCAGGCGTCAGGGTCGGGTTCGACCCCACGACCTCCTGTATACCAGGCGAGGGAGTTAACATCTCCTAGCCACCGTGGCGCCCTCTCTTCACAACGAACCGAGCGTGGTGCCGCGGCAGTGCCCACTTAAATATCAGTGATTAAATCAATGGCAGACGCTTAATTTTCCTAACAGCGGGGGACTTATTGCTGTTTACACCAGGCTGTCCACATGCCAAACAATGTGGCCATTTGAGTGGGAAGAATGGGGGGGTGGGTGGGGCAGTCGTGTCCGAGCATCCCCCACAGTCAGGCTCCTTGCCACAGAGCCATCAGGTGATGTCTGCTGCAAATTACTGAACAGCCCTCGTTTTAGAATATGTGCTTCTTTTCCCCCAGGGCTCGTTCTTCGTCGCGATTGTTTGGCGTAAGCAAACACCACAGGGTGGCTGCAGCCACGTAGCAAAACAAAAATGCATATTTAGCCGCTACAGGTGTAATGATGTTTCGGAGAGTGAGTATCGTGCGGGTTTGACGTTGAGAAGAAGCGCTCGATTTTTCGTGCCAAAGTTGCACATCCACAGGGCACGATTAGCGTCGCAGCAGGAATCCATCAACCAGATGAGAGATATGAAGCCTGGTCTTCATCGCACGGGACCAAAACTAGCCACGTGGTTTTTTTTCTTACAAAGATGGTGATGATGATAAACAAGGTTTTTTTTGTTCCCCCAGTTATGCAAACCAGCTGCTACAGCTAGTGTCTCAAAGCTGCTCTTCTGTCTGCGCTTACACAAGCACCAATGGAAAGTTTCGGGGCGGTGGGGATGGGGAGGATAGGGGGAGGAATGTAATTCCTGTTGCTGTGAACCATGACAATCGAAAGGCAAATTTTAGTTTCCAAACATTGTGCAATCCATTGATAAACCGGCTTCAACACAAACACCTTGCACTGTAGCCCAGCCTGCTGGTTCATTTCAAGTGAAAATATATTTGTGTTTATTGCGGGACGTTAATAACACAATTATAATAGCGATATAAATAAAATGAATAAATGCGTTCCTTTGCAAATATTCTGCCCCATGTGTTTGCATGCATGGTAGACGTCATCTGTTATTGTACGTCTATTACTTAGGATAATTATATGTTAACTGTGCCAAGGATAACCCTATTAGCATTTAAATTAATTAGCTTTTGCAAATATTACAGTGTTCATAAATTGCTAAAAGACGGCAATAATTGAGTAATAACTTTTTGCATTAACATATTACAGTTGTTAAGGAGTGAATGATGATTTGAAGTTAAATAATTTATTTTAAACAAAGCCAATTACCCCATACCTTAAGAGGTCACACATTGAAATTGCATACAGCAATTTGTTTTTGTGTACATGTCATCAAATTTCATTACATTTCATTATTAATTCCTCAGGAATGCACGACTATTAATTAACGATTGATGCAATTAAGCCAAAACAATTAGGAAACACGAACATCAAAAACGTGTCATTAATAATTACTGCACTTGCAACACAACATGCATCCACGCAGCAAACATTCGGCTGTGCAGTGTGAGGAGCGGTGGCGCAATGGTTAGAGCACCGCGCTACGAGCACCCCCACTCGAGTTCCATGCCTGGTTCCTGGTCACGGCCAACATCAGTGGCTTACGATAATTGAACCTAGCTTTGCCCCCCCCCCCCTCATCAGCAACCCACACTGACCATGATCAAAATGACCGACACAATAAAGATATATCATTGTCCAACAGTAGATTGACATGGGGGCTATACATAAATTAACGTCAGTCAGACGTATCCGTCCATATATACTGTATAAACCTTCATGCCAGCAGCAGCAGCAGCAGCAAGAAAACTGGCTTTCCTTCGTACCGTCTGGACCCGTCTTGCGCCCGTTTTGCCGTCAGTGGAGATGGAGCCGCCGTCACGTGGCCTGGACGGGGTAAAACCCAGCCGTGAACAACGCAGTCGAATTCCCTGTAAACTCTCCCCCCCCACCTATCCCCCCCACCTATCCCCTCTCCCCAAATACCCCCCCACCTATCCCCTCTCCCCAAATACCCCCTCACCTATCTCCCCCACCTATCCCCTCTCCCCAAATACCCCCCAACCTATCCCCCCCACCTATCCCCCCTCCCCAAATACCCCCCAACCTATCCCCCCACCTATCCCCCCCACCTATCCCCCCCCCACCTATCTCCCCTCCCCAACTACCCCCCCCCCCCCACCTATCCCCCCCACTTATCACCACTCCTCAACTACCTCCCCACCTTTCCCCCCCACCTATCCCCCCATACATCCATCCCCCCCACCCATCCCCCCCACCTATCCCCCCCCAACCTATCCCCCCCCCAACCTATTCCCCCCCACCTATCCCCCCCCACCTATCCCCCCCCACCTACCCCCCCCCCCACCTATCCCCCCCCACCAACCCAGGTCGTTGGCAAGGTGGGCGTCGAATCGATTCACGCCAACGGTGCTCTTTCAACAGGCTCGTCGCGGGGCCCATGTTTGACATTGTTGTTGCCGCTTGCGTCGGGCTCCGGAAGACGTCATCATCGATCATGTCCTCGTCGCCTCGCTGTGCAAAGTTCATCGATTAACGGCAACGCCACACGGATCCACGCTGTCTGCGCCGGCGATCTGGGACAGGCTCCCCTGGCTGCCCGCACGGCTCCAGAACCGTCAACGTCGTCGGCCGATTGACTAACGTTGTGCCGCTAATTGGGGGAGGGGGGCTTTTGAAATGAACAAAAAATTAACCCGTAAAAACAAAGTTTTTCACTATAAATTCTTTATATGCGTGGCATCGGTTTTATTTTATTATTCATTTCTGTTTTTCTTGAGTAAGAGTTTCATTTTTATCACATTGGTATTTTAAATTAAATATAAGGAAAGTCGTATATAAGGATTATAGGTTTTCGGTTTTTGTATGATTGTTTATATTGTACATTTTTGTTGTTTTCTTGAATAATTTTCTGTGTTTAGGAAACATATATGATTGTGTTAGTGAAATTTTTTTTTTCCTAAAAAGTGGAAGATGTTTGAAAAAAAATTTTCACGAAAATAAATTATCAGGCAAAACGAGTCTGTGTGCAAAATGTCAGCTCGATTGGATCACGGGAAGTGGGTTAAAAAACGACAGAAAGATTTGCACGGTCGTAAGCGCGCAAGCAAGCAAGCAAGTGAACTTAATATAAAGGATTTAAAAATAATTGCCAGTAAGCTGTGTGGCACGACGCCGCTATGTATCCAGTCAGGTGTGGACTTGTAAGTTGTTGTTGTCGTTGTTGCTTCGTTTGATTTTGTGGTACTGCTGCTGTGCACTTTTCGTGGCGGTAGCAACCGCAAGGGAATCGGTGGGATTAAAAATCTGAAGGAATATTTTTTTGCATTATATCTAACATGACAGTTTGAATTATAAATGAAACGTAAAAATAACGTATTTGATGCACTTTGAACCGTTGCACAGTTTTACACCGAATTCATCTTCGTGTTGTTTGTTCTTTGAAAAATAATCAGGTACACTTTAATTGGGTCTAAAATTGAATTATTGTGAGCTCGTATACTTGAATTAGCGAGACAATGCGTGAAGATGTTAACTTTCTTTTAATCGCGGCTACTAAATGTGTCAGATGCCGAGAGAACAATGGGACTATGTAATATTGATTGAGTACATATTGAGGCTATAACGATTATCTCGATAAGATTTTAAAAAACACAATAAAAAACACCTATGGTAAAGCACATAAGTTAAAAGAAAGAAAAAACATTATTCAAAACATCAGCCGGAGCTCCCACAAAGTCTAACTGGCAGGTAGAGTGAATCCTTTAATCATTGCCAGTTGGTTAGAGTCACGAACAATCCAGCACAATGTTCTGATCCCGTGTTTTCCAGTTAGTGGCATTAACTGTGGTTGTCGAGTCCGGAAATTGGCAGTGCCGCTGTTAGTGTACTGCGCTATGCACCCAGCTACCTAAGTTAAATTCCCGGTGATGGGAATGTGAACAAGTACTGGAGACCCTCTTTCACCAACTTGCAGTGGACAACATGGTGAAGTATGGTTAAAAAATGCCCATGACCAACACGACGTGGAGAGACCTTTATTCAGCAGTGGAATGAACTAATTAATTTAATTTAGAGAATTACTGTCAGTGAACATCGTAAAAACGTTGCTTCCAAAGTTATCAATAAACTGCACAATAAATAACATGTACATTTTGGGAAGTGAGCCCAATTGAATTAATTATCTTCTTGTTTCTTTCGGTAAAGTCACGTAGAAGGGAAGTAATAAAATAATAAAAATAAAACATAATAAAACAATTCTCAGTCACGAAAGCTTTAAATCGAAATTGAATTAATTATATTGATGTACTGTTCAATTCATGAAAAATACTACGAGTTGAAACATTAATCGAAAACCGAATATATGAAATCATGCTCAGTGGCCATATCAAGCCCTTTATCAATTAACTGCCTTTCCACGGGGCTTGTTTGGCCATACTGCACCACGCTGGCCAGCACCAGTCCATGAATGTGAGAGGGGGCAGGCAGCACTCCTCCGGACATCACTCGCGACAATGATATTACCTTTTGGCTGGCAATCAAACTTGGGTCGCTATGTTAAGTTGCTTGACATTATATCATGTAGGTGAAGGTGTTTACCCTTTATATATCTGTCTTTGCAAACAGGTGAAACATGGACGTTGATTTCTGGAAAGTAAAAAAAAATATTTTTTAAATCCCTCCGCATGAGCAATAAATTTGTCTTTGCACGATTGTGAACCAACATCAAATTGACCAAGAAAGCCCACAAATGTCGTCTTACTTCATGCCAGTAAGACTCATTTTAAATTGTCTCAGTCGAGGGATCTTTCACTGTCACTTAGAGACGCATATTTCAAGACTGTGTCATGGCAAGCGAATTTAATAACCCTTCAGGTGTGAAGCGAGGCTTTACCAAGCTTCTTTATTTCTCAAGCTGTCAGAAAAAGCAGCCACCCGAGAAAGAAAAAAATACAAAGTAGTCACAACAACAACAACAACCTCCATTCGCCACTAAGTGGCAGTGAAGTCACCACGACGCTTGTGCCAGGCTATGTGCTGAGGCCACGTGAAGTGTCGAACGCCCGCTGGCAAGTCACGGGGCAGACCCAGATGCCACAGGTCGACTGACTGAGACGACTGGTTGATGCACCACCTGTGCCCCCTACTGTGCCAACTTGCTGTGCTTTAACCACCCGGCGCTCTGCTCGTTGTTGTGAGCGACGCTCCTCCGCCCTCCGTTGTTGTTGGAGGGCGACTGCCTCCAACTGCCCAGTAGCGTCCTTCACGAGCCTCCTCCACAGAGGCCGATCTTGACACCGCTCGCACCAGTCATTGGCAAGTCCACTCAGCTCCACATCCTCTTGTACCACATCACTCCATCTCTTCTCCAGCCCGTGCCATGCCCGTTTCTCCCCCTCGATCCGGCCGAACAAAAGCTGTTTATGCATGCGGTGGCTGGGCATGCGGGCTACATGGCCCAGCCAACGCAACCTTGCTTGCCGGAGGAGCTCACCAATGGGACTTTGTCCAGATCTTTCAAGGATTTGTGAGCTCCTCACACAATCCAGCCTGGTTAAACCCAGGATGGATCATAAGCAGGCCAGCGTAAATGTTTCTAACCGGCGAAGATGTTCCATTAGGGGGGTCCACGTTTCGCAAGCGTAGAGAAGGGAGGGAATGACCGTGGCCGAGAAGACATGAAGCTTCGTGCGGAGAAACAGACCAGGTAGCTTCCACACAGCGTTACGCAACTGATGAAAAGATAATGCCGCTCGACTGATTCGGAGTGAGACCTCTGCTGTTAAACTGGAGCCGGTCATGAGCACACTGCCCAGGTATGGAAAACTCTCCACTCCACAACTGCCCTATCACCAATTGGGAGTTGTGGGGGGTGGAGTGTCCGATGGCACAAATACCCAGGCAGGTGCTTAGTTTTGGTGGGGCTAATGGTAAGGCCACAACTCTCAGTGGCAAACTCAATGTTCAGCAGCAGCGCCTCCAACTCCTCCTCTGAGTGAGCAGCAATTACCAGATCATTGGCATACATAACATGGTTGAGCAATAGGGAGCCATCCCTTGACCGCACCCGGGCATCGATCATCCTCCCATTGTATCTGTACTAGATGTAAATTCCCCCGGTACAGCTATTGAAGGCTTCACGAACTACGTGGTCAAAATAGATGTAAAAAAATGTGGCCACATAGTTTTACCCAGGCCCGCTCACCATCATGAAGGTCCTTAATGACCGTGAGCAGAGGGTCAGGGACTCCGAAAGCACAAAAAACTACCCAGAGCCCAGGTCTACTGATGTTATTATAGGCCTTGGCCAGGCCAATAAAGCAGAGATGTAGGTCTTGTTGGAATTCCCTACACCTCTGCTGTAGCAGACGGACAGAAAATATGGCATCTGAGCAGGACCGCCCTTTCCTGAAACTGCATTGGGGCTCTGAAAGCCTCTCCTCAGGGTGCCTAGCAAGGCGATGTTGAATAATCATTGCCAGGACCTTTCCCGGTACACTGAGGAGTGAGATGCCCCTGTAGTTGTTACAGTCTGTGCGGTCCCCCTTCTTAAAGAGGGGAACCACCAGGGCATCCTATCAGTCCTGCGGAACCTGTCCAGTGGTCCAGACTGTTGTTATGATGTCATGTAGGGCAGACTGGGCACAAACGCCACCCTCCCTCAGCATTTCACTTGGGAGATCATCTCTGCCCAGTGCCTTTCCTGGTCTCAGACTCTGGATCACCTTCAGTACTTCCTCAACAGATGGAACCTCAGCCAGCCACTCACAGGGGGTGACTACTTCTTCCAATATTTGAGGCACCACAGCCTCAGCAGGGTCATCCCCACTTTGTCCCACGTTGTTATCCAGGCTGAGGGATGTCCCCTCCCCCAGGACCTCACAGAAATGCTCAGCAAATCTGCAAACCTGTTCCTGGGGGTCGGAGATTAGATCACCATTCTTTCCCCTAATGATGGTAATAGGTGTGGTGCTGCAGGTTACTTTTTTGACAGAATTAAAGAGCGATTTGTGATCGCGGGCCATTGAGGCAGACTCCATCTCCTAAGCAACCCGCGACCACCACCCATACTTGCAGCGCCTCACGGCTTTCCGACCCTCCAAGCGAAGTCTGCAGTAAGCCTCCATATTCTCCGACGTGGGATTATGTAGCCGATTAGAGTGTGCCTGTCGCTTTTTCTCAGCCAGCTTGAACACCTCCTCTGTCAGCTAGGGTCTCTGGGGAGGTCTGGACCGTGTACCCAAAGCAGCCCTTGCAGCTGCATGAGCCACAGTACTAAACCTCGCCCATTTCCCCTCAACATCAGGAGGAGTGTGGGACGATGCCAACCCCAGCCATAAGCGATGATAAAATTCTCATTTGCAACTTTCATCAGCTAGCTGAGACCATGCCACTAAAGGTTTGAATGGGGTCCTGGATGTACACCCACCACTAGAGTGGATGAATGGTAGGTGCATCTTACAGATGACAAGTCGATGGTCAGTGTGCAGATCAGCTCCACGGTAGGTCCTCGTGTCATGGACATGGGTCCTCATCCGCTGTTCCATCATTACGTAGTCCAGCAGATGTTGTTGTTTTGACCCGACATGCATCTATGATGTTGTGTGGATGCGCCGATGCTGGAACAGCGTGTTGGTAATTACAAGCCCATGGGCTGGACAAAAATCTAGCAGCCTCCTGCCGTTGTTATTGAGCTGATCTGGCCCATGCCCTACAATCACACCAGACCAGGTGCCAGCATCATGACCAACTCGGGCATTAAAGTCACCCAACAAGATTACTCTATCCCGAGGGGTCACTTTAGCTAGCACCTGTGACATGAGGTCAAAGAAGGCATCTGACTCATCGGCCTTGCCTGCATCCCTCCATGGATGATTGTCTTCAGTGGGGCGATAGTTACCATGACCACCACTCCTCACCTCTGGTTGATGGGAAGTCGAGCCCAAAGTAGCCTGGAGCTTACAGCTTCCCACACCTCACCGCCACACTCCCACGCCTCCTTCATTATTTTGTTCAGAAGAAAAGCCACTCCCTGTTGTTTGGCAGTCTCCTGCCCTGAGAAGAGGACTATCCCCCCGCATGGTAACAGGAGACAGAGCCGGTCCACCAGACCTCGTGAATACCACAGAGATCCAGGCGGTACCGGTCCAGCTCCCGACAGAGGAGTGGCAGCCTCTCCTCCACAGTGAGCGTTCGAACATTCCACGTGGCCACATGTAGTGGTTTCTTGTTGTTTCTGGAAGAGCCCAGAGGGTAAGGATTCAGTCTCCTGGCCGCCAAATGGGGTTTGGCCAGGAGACGTCATAGACGCCTGTCCCCCCGGGGCCTCCGGCACAAGCTTATTAATTAAAAATTTCCATCGTGGTTTAGCGGTAATTAATTGAAGGTGGAGGGGTTACCAGCCCCTCTCACCCATCCAGAGCCCCCTTTTGGCGACTGTGGTGGTCACAAACGCCATGAGGGGAAAGGCTAATCGGAATTAGCCCTCCCCCCACAGCACTGCCCATGATAGCTTTGCCCATCCGGCACCACGAGAAGGTAGGGGTTTGTTTTGCCGGACACCACCACCACATCTACAGACACTGCATGCCAAAATCATTTAATGTACACCTATAAAATGTGCGTGGGGGTCTAAACAAAGTTACAGAAAGCTATATGATGCTACGTAATAATAATCATAAAATTATAACGAAAAGCCCTTTGTCATTTCATTTCTCCACACCGTTTCGGTCATGGGGATTGTTTTTGATCACGCCCCACCAGAATGGCTGGCGAAGTAGGCACCAAACGAAATCGTGAACTTAAAGAATAGCGATTTTTACATTCACATATTCCACTTGCAGTCCTGAAAAAAATCTATATATATATCTGGGCGCCGTGTTGTGCATTAGTCCACTAAGGCAAAACACATGGGCTCTTACAAGCCTGCCAACTTACCTTGCCCACGTTTGCAGAGAACACTTAGCTTCCTGCCGCTAGAGAAGACATCAAGGCAGCGCTGACATCAGGATATAAAAATAAGTGATGGCTCTGCAGTCGTGAGCATAGGTTTTTGTTGTTGCTGCTGCTGCTGCTCTAAACCAAGATCGAATGTCAGCTATACTAACGCCACTAAATGGCTGCACACAACATTCTTTAGTCATAGCTTCTGATAAACAGTGCCCCTACTAATATGTAATTATTATATTTCAGTGCAGTTGGTATTTGTGCCGTGTTTATAGTGCAAAGCCATTCAAAGTGTAGGCATCACAGATGGGTATAGTTTGCCAGTAGAGAGCGATGTTTCTATACGGATTTACTTAATTAAGTAATGTATCAAATTGATGATAAATATAAGAGTTGGCAGATTTGGACTGTAACGCGAGTATACAAGGCCTACTCTTGTCAGTTTCTTAAATCAAACACCATACCCTGATGTTGGATTTTTGTTTCTTGTACTGTCTATATGGAGCAAAATTTTACATATAATGTGTTGAAAAAGTAACGTGTACCTATTGTACGAGAAAATTACATAGAGGAGAATAAAATGCATGTACAAATAAGATATGGTGCTGAAATCAGAAAAATAAGCTCCTTTTATTAATTTTATTATTATGTTAGTCTTATTTTTCTCATGCTTCTTAAATCATTCATTTTGGAATTGTATAATTTTAAGCATCCCAATCATCAACAAATAATTACCTTCAATAAGTAAAGGGGGGGATGCACAATGCAGACGCAGAGACGTGGTCTCAAGTGTTTCCAATACCATTAAATTTATTCAGTGCAATAGGCACACAATATCTCTTGGTGCATCACAATTATTGGCATTTGCTGACATTTCTCAGCCTTAACAAGCACTGCGGTACCATCTGTTAAATAGTGTATGACTTCAGAGAACTTACATTTTATAATGTCAGTTATTACATATCATCTGCATTGCTTATGCAGAAATTCCTTTCCCCATGAAAACCACAGCAAACACACGATCAGGAAAATAAAAATAAAACACTAACGCCGAAACATCATGTACAGAAACAAATATAAACCGTGAATGGAAATAATAAAAATAATACATAATAAAATAATTCTCACGACGTTTCGGCCACAACGCAAGCAGCCGTCCTCAGGTGAAGATCAGGTCTGTCGAAAGAACCAAGAAGATGAATCCCTGCAGTCACGAAAGCTTTAAATCGAAAAATAAACGTTAAGTTCATCTTCTTGGTTCTTTCGGTAAAGTCACGTGGAAGGGAAGTAATAAAATAATAAAAATAAAACAAAATAAAATAAAATAATTCTCACGACGTTTCGGCTACAACGCAAGGTGAAGACGGCTGCTTACGTTGTAGCCGAAACGTCGTGAGAATTATTTTATTTTATTATGTTTTATTTTTATTATTTTATTACTTCCCTTCTACGTGACTTTACCGAAAGAACCAAGAAGATGAATCCCTGCAGTCACGAAAGCTTTCAATCGAAAAATAAACCGTGAAGTTCTTTATTTTAATCGATTTGTCATGAAAAGGACATATGCTCACACTCCACCAAGCCACGCACTCTTTTCTGTTTGAAAGGTACAAAGTGTGACATGTTAATCATAGCGCCGTAGCGACATCGTGCATGATTTGTGGGTTTGGTAAAATTATATCTGTGGGAAGCTTCCTTAAGCTCCATTATCCCATAAGTCCCATTGTCCAAGCAGTTTCTCCAAGATCAATATAGAGATTGCTGAAGGTTTGGCTTCAGTACTGCTCCCCAGATGCCAACACCTCCTCCTCAAAGCATCGTCTGACCCCGGCAATGACCTCACTTAAGATCTGTTATTTCACTCGGCATGCAACTTGGGATGTGCTACAAAACCTGTCTCCCAAACATAAGTTGCGTGCCATAAAAATATTGAGGTTGTATTTGTTGGGGTCAAATCATTTGCTTTCAGTAAGGAATTGTTAATATTTCATTTTGTTTACAGCTCCATGATACTTGCTTGTGGACATCTTAAATAATATAATTTGTATCTTGTTATATATTCTTATATGCAGTACAATAAAACAGCTTCTTGCTCTCTGCAGGTGTTGGGTAGATTATAATTTCATGATTACATCGCAACAATCGAGAGACATGGCAACCGCTTATGGAGGCCCTTCATACAGCAGAGGATTTATCGCGGCTGCTGATGGTGAATACCTTAAATATCTAGTCGTGTTAATGTGCTTTGTTGTCCATTGCTTGATGACTATTCTTATACTGCGGCCTGTTTTTAAACATACTTTTCAAAACACATTACAGTGCTTTATTTTGGTTGGTGATCACTGTGTCTTTAAATTCGCCTGGTTGGGCACTTGAACGGTGTCCCGGAGAGTACAAGCACAATTGATGGAGATGTTACGTTTTCAAAAACGTTATTGAACATAAATGTTGATTGTTAAATATGTTAATGTTGGTTTTAATGATAGGATAGAAACAATTAGTATGCGCTGTCCAGTTGTCTGGATGAAAAATGGGCCGAGTTTTGCCCATTCCTGGCCAAGATGGCTCATAGATTGAATAAACTAAATGAAAACACGCATTCGTACGTGTAATAAAGTCCATTGAAAAATCGCATGCCATTGTGGGAAAAAAAACCCATCAAAACACTGGGCAAATAAGGCAGGAAAAACTTGGCTACAGATGCTTTTATGTTGCTTGTAAAAGAGGGCACATTAAGCTCAAGATACATCCCCCCAAGGAATGATGATGCACATCAATGGAATGATGACAGAAATCCTCTTTGACATGCGACATTCATTTTAATGGGGCCAAGGTCATATCTAGGTAGACAGCCACAGAGCACAGCAGGCTGTTTTTTTTTTGGAATGAGCGAAGTGATTTGTAGTAGATTAAAACAAATCCTTCGTCCAGAATCTGGAAAATGAAAATAATTTTAAGACCATTATTGGAGATATGCGGTATTTCGCTCATCACATTTGACGTGCGGAATTTTCAAATAAAAATAATTGCACCTGTAATACATTGAGCAGAGGAATGTCCTAGTGATTTCGAATACATCAGTGTTCCATCATCATTATCAGGCTATATATGAACAATATATGAAATGTATTATACATACAGGCCTCAAAATTGTGTACACCCGGAATATTGCACGGAAGGTTGGAACTCCAAAATAATTATTTTCATAGAAATTATTCAAACTTACCTTGGAAGTTCCCTGATAGTGACTATGAAACAACCAAATTAATCAATGGTCACACTTGTATTTAAAAAAAAGTTTTGCAGGCTGGTTGGCTGGCATGTGGGCAGTCAAGTGCGTGGTCCCACAGTGTTGAGCCGGTTAGTGCGTGTGACGTCACGCTTCCCCCTTGACCCACCCACCCTCAACCCTGACCATGTATCCCACGCAAATGTGCGGGCAGTGAGAATTGATTATACAAATGAAGTTGGGGAAATAATCTGGGTGGTGTTGAGCGTAGACATCCAGTTATTGGTTAGTTATTATTAACGCGATAAATAAACTATCCAAAATACAGGATCCATAATAATAATCAGGTTTAAAATACAGTTATCTTAAAACTAAAATTAAGTTCATAGAGGTTTTTAGTGTTAGATTGAGTAAATATAAATGTGTCGTTAAACCCGTCACAAAATTTGGTGGGTTTACTCTCCAACACACCGGTGTGCTGAACTAGTAACGAATTTAAATATTTTGTTTACGTGAAAAACCTTACTAATTGGTTGTGTCAGGTGGTGGAGGATTTAACGACACATTTATATCTACGCGATCTGACCCACAAAACCTCTATTATGGATACTATTGGTTGCGAAAGCCTACGTATCAAACTAAAATAAAGTCATTTTTCCGAAGCTGATTCAGAGATGGTCCACACGTTATACATGTGGGCTAGACAAGAAATTAAAAGCATGTGGACACATGCTGTGATGTAATATAATACTTGGCAGGGATACTCAGTGTGAAATAAATCTGCAAGTACTGCAATCTCACAAGACACACACGTGCATGTGCTCTATAAATAACTGAATAATGCCCTTCATTTGAAAACTATTCGCAGTCTCAAGACACTTTTCAAAGAGGGCCCTGCATTGTACGTTTAACCAACTAAATTAAAATAATGCAGACAATCAACACATTACAATATACATATCTCCGTACGTGCCATCAGTCATACAGCCTTCTCGGAGTAAATATTTTCTGCAGTATCGGTTTAAAACAAGCAAACTGAACAAGTTTCTACATTCAGTGACTCATCAGCAGTCACGATTGCACAAAGCAATGATGGTAAACTGCCAGATGTTTATCGGCAACGGCCATCCTCTCTTGTAAGATATCCATCCTAGTTTGATGCAAAACTATATAATACATGATACAATATACTCATTAGCATCGTTGCGGAGAATACAAGAACAAATAAACTCCTTAAAAAAGTTTTTTTTTAAACAACGGTTTATTAAGGGGCCGTCCATGAATGACGTCACGCGATTTTGGAGGATTTTTGACCCCCCCCCCCTCGTCACACGGCGTCACCAAACGTCAAATATGACGTCACAAAGCTCTGCCCCCCAACCCCCCAAAAAAATAAAACATGCTTCAAATCGCTTTAAACTATTGTCATTGTAGTGCGTATCTAATGTGGCGCTGCACTCTTGATGTTGTTGGAGAAAACATTCATTAAAAAGTCTATTTAATTCAGTAGAACGTGTTGTCTATATTTAAAGTTGCGCATTTTGATGTGACGTCACATTTCTCAAACCCCACCCCCCTCGTCACACATCGTCACAAATGTCTGACCGCCCCTAGGTGCGTGACGTCATTTATGAACGGCCCCGAACAACTTCGTTTAACTCACGGTCTTTGAGAAGTCCGTCAATGGCGCCTGAGACATGCGGCGCCTGCTTTTTGTGCGAGCCGATTCCACAGTTTAGGGACGCGGCGTTTTTGACCTACACAAATATATATAGAAATAATAAGGCGTCCATACAAAATGTTTATTGCCTTAAAGTAGCGAAATAGTTGATTAATTGATGCCGATTTTGATACAGGCACGCATTGTCACCGGATCTGAGTACGTGTGCAACATGTGGAATTGATTGGACAACGGGAAGTGGACGAGATTTTGATTACAAGATTTGACCACGACACAGGAATCAAGTTAAGTAAAACCGTTGAATGAAACCGTTCAAAAATAAATTAAGCACATAAAAGCATATAGTGGTGTTGTTTGTGGAGGAGCATTGGTTTAACACAAGTTAACTTTGGAACTGTGTTGATTCAAGAGTGTTGGGCATGTGATGGGAAATGGGAGTGCCCAGACCAAACCCTATGTATCTCTGTGATATCTGTCTGCCTATATGTCTGTATATATGTCTCTGGTTCTGTGTTTTATCTCTCTCTCAAATTTAGCATTCTCAGGAAGAACGTAATCAACCAGGTAGGGTGTTGACTGTTTTGTTATCCGACTCTCTGTTGTGTTACATTGCATTTCTAAGTATACTAGATTTGTGTTTCTATTTCATTTATACCTGATGATGATTGCTTGTGTTGCAATGGAAACGTCGTATGCTAGTATTTAATTTATTATTTTATCTTTATACGTGACTTTACCGAAAGAACCAAAGAGTAATTCCTGCAGTCACGAAAGCTCCAAATTAAGTTTAAGGTGATAACAAGATACGCCTCCCACCCAGATATATTAAAACAATCCATTGCTCTGCTGGCCCGCATGTGACACCAGCTTACTTAATGTGTGACATCACAATGTCCCACATGCCATTAGATTTGGTGACGGACACATTAATAACGATTACTTTTATGCATGCAATCAGGTCAAATGTTTGCGTTTAGACAGGAATAAAACAGTAAAGGCATGACAAATCATTTCTAGATTTGAAGCTTTCGTGATTGCAAGGATTCATATTCTTAGGTTTTTTTCTTACTTGATGCAGCAGTCGTACTGTGACGGTTCCACCTGAAGACGGAAGCTTGTGTTGCCTCCGAAACGTCGTGATTTTTATTTTATTTTACTTTTATTAATTTGAATTTTTAAATTTTACCTACGTGACTTTACCGAAAAAAACCTAAGAATAAGCATCACAAATCATCGCAGTACGCAGGCTCACGTGATGCCACCATCTATCGTTAACATCATAGTTAATATTAGCTTGTCCACAAGACGGACAGCCGTGCGCTAATGTGGCAGCAAGTAAATATAGTCCATCATAGGGTGGCATTTGCATCGATGTGTAATCATGTCACAGCAAAACTATGATCCAATACCCAAATACATTTACTTCATGTATTTTTATGCACTAATTAAGTGTTTAATCTTCTGCAATGAAGTGGTGAGTTCATCACGGATATTTATACTCACGTTCCAATTGAAATGTTAATCCGCACACTGATTCCACAACCCTGGCACAACCACGAAACTCCTTGAGTGTACTTTATTTAAATGTATATATATTTTTTGCCGAATTAGTTAAGAATACTCGTGTGTCTTTTCTCCAGGAAGCGTAAATGTTAACGTTACAGTAAATGTTATTCATGCTGCATCTCTTCATGCATTACCGCAGACAACGAGTTTACAAAAAATACACCAAGGCTTTTTTGAGGCAAGGAAACAGGAAAATTGCACGCGATTACTTTCAATGCGCAGAAACGGGAAAGAAAAATAAAACAGTAAACAGTTTTTGTTAGTCTTCTTGGTTCTTTCGGTAAAGTCACGTAGAAGGGAAATAATAAAATAATAAAATAAAACATAATAAAATACGATGTATTTGTAATACTTTTTATTATTTTATTATTTCCTTTCTACGTGACTTTACCGAAAGAACCAAGAAGATGAATCCCTGCAGTCACGAAAGCTTTAAATCGAAGTTTTTGTTAGGGTAATATTTTACGGGAGATAAAGCGACCAAAAAAAAATAATCTCAGAACAGTATTGAATGCACTTATAAATGCAAAGTAAATGATGATCCTTCTCCACTAACCACGCATTAGCCTGCCCTATCAGATAACATGACACATATAGATCACGGCCGTAGATGGATGAGGTCACCTTCTCAAGTTGAGCTCATCTCAGGGTTGCGAACCCAAGGCACCATAATGATAGTTTAGTGATATTAAGACCTATGTGCAGCATCTGCATGCCTCGCTCTAACAAGATGAGCATGCCCAGTAAAAAATGAGATTTTATTTTTTATTACCCACCACCAGTAGAGGTCAATCTGTAGAAAGAGCACCGTTACCTTATCCCCTATGGCCCTTTGCAATCATCCAATATTAATATACGACACAGCTTGCAGACCCTGCTGTGGTCATTCATGCTGACGATTTTTTTTAATGTAAAAGAGGGAGAATGCAAAACTCCAGTAGCAACTGACAGCAGCCATCCCTGCACCATGACCTATGACCTTCACTCTGAAATGTGGTTATTCAGTGGACCAAATCAGAGGCATCTACCCAGACGTCTACTTTTTTATATCGTGTCCATGGATCTTTACATTTGCCCTGCTCTGCCAGTATTTCAAAGACACATCATCTGGGGCAATAACGTGTGAACACAAAGGCTCCAACACAGCATTGCAATCCCGAGATTCCACACCAGCAGATTCAAAGCAGAAAAGTAAAACAGCCGAATGCTACCTCTGCTCGCTTGTCCATACAATATACCAATCATACAAAATTACCGAAATGTGCACGTCATGAGAGTAGCAATAGAGAGCATGATTGCCTAAGCGTGAGCCACGAGGGCTTGGCATGTATTGACCGGATGAGATGAAGACGTGCACTGCTACGGACTGAAAATGTCAAGGACCCGATTGTTGCCACTGCCACCAAGTCATCTCAATGGGGGCTATTGAAAAGAAAATGAAACAAGTTATTGTGAATTATGTGATCATTCGTGCAGTGTATAACATACAGTGTCTGCATGTATTGATAATTGTTAAACGTCAATTGCAGATGGGAGTGTTACACTCAACCATTTTCAATGTGTATTTGCTACGTCTTTATTTATGTAAGCATAGTTATATTGGGTATATTAATGACGTATGCTTGTATAATTTGGCATAGTATGGTGGGGATATGTTAACTACCTCGCCTGGTATACAGGTCATGGGTTTGATCCCGACCCTGACACCTTTATATTTAGACCTTGCATCTTCTCCCCGTGGTTGCGTGGCATTTTCTCTGGGTCCTCAGATTTTTCACCATCATATTTATAAATGTTCGTTGGGAGTATTTAGCTGCTATAGATCTCCACGTGATAAGCCACTTTACTGAGCTATAATGTGTGGCCAGGTCACTTATGAAAAATAGTTGTATAGCTGTGGGCCTTACTTGGTAAATAAAAAATAGATTCACAATTAAATATGCTGTCCCTGCGAGCTATGTTATACGAGGGTGTCAGTGCAAATCTCGATGCTTACTTAAAGCAGATTGCCCAACTGGTCAGTTTTAACACCGATTATTTTAAACGCACAACTAACACACGTTCCTTCGGAGTGGGCAGGTAGCAACTTGGTTGGACAGCGCGTCACGTGGTGTTGAGCCCGCCCGAAGCACTCTATTAATTACAAATCGAGGGCGTGGCTATGCACGACAGACAGACAAATAATCCCTGGTGGGCAGTGTGGAACCTGTTGTTCCTACCTGTAAAAACAGTCATTGCATAGAGTATATTTCAGTACCAAATAATGTGCATTCATTCTCATGACAATGCGCACTGTTTTCCTGCAGACTATGCTATTTGCTAGATATACTTGTGTGTGGATCTACAAACATAAGTTTGTTCACCTCTTTCACTTATTTAATGCAAAGTTTCGACAAAAGTTTGCTTATTTTTGCTGCTTATCACACATTGCCACCTAGTGTCAAAATGTAATTTCAAGTAGGGTTTGGCATAATGACAAAAAAACGAATTAATGAACCGTTAAGCCCAAATGTGCACACACATGCCAGGCAATTGTTTCAGCATATGTCCAGGAAGTTGGTGACCAATGATGATACTAATAAAGGAAATAAGGTTGAGGGTGATTGCAAATATTACAATGAGGATGACGATGATAATGATGAGGGTGATTACATTGATTGTGTTAATGATTATGTTGAGGATGAACATTTGGAAGATTATGATGATGATAATTATGTTTGTGTAAAATGTCAGTAGTACTGTATATCATACAAACGTGTTTTTCAGCATACTCCATTGAAGTTGTCCTCTGTATGTCTGTTGGTTGAATAAAATTACAGCTCACACGAGGATTTTCTTTTTTACGATGATTCATGGGATTATATGAATATGCCTACTGCTCAGAGGCAACTAAGGCATTGTGGATTACAGAACAAAGTGTTCAGATGTGGCATTTTGCTAAATAACAAAAACAACAAGAATGTTCTCCCCCATGCCAATACATTCCCTTCAGTCATCAAGTGGTCGTTAAAAAACATCCACACTACTTGACATTATAACAGATCTGTACAGCCGTGATAATTATTTCACTAGGCAATTATGCTGCGTCATGAGACCTCCTTTGCCAGTACCAAAATATAATAATAGGGGTTTCCCCCGTTTTTTTTTATCCTTTATATTAAGTTCGCTTGCTTGCGCGCTTACGACCGTGCAAATCTTTCGGTCGTTTTTTATTTAAATATTTTATATTAAGTTTGCTTGCTTGCTTGCGCGTACGACCGTGCAAATATTTCGGTCGTTTTTTAACCCACTTCCCGTGATCCAATCGAGCTGACATTTTCCACACAGACTCGTTGTGCGTGACAATTAATTTTCGTGAAAAAAAATGTGCGAAATTTTACACTTTTTAGGAAAAAAAAAGTATATTTAATTACCAATTGCTTAATGCTGCCAGGCAATCATCTGACCCATAGGTGGCAGCCATCTCAAGCCAGAGGACGAGAGGACTCTAGCCGCCACGCATATAAAGGATTAATAGTGAAAAACTTTGTTTTTACGGGTTAATTTTTTCTGGTTCATGCACACATGATTCCTTGTAAAAAGGTTTCAGTTTTGTTGCCAGGAAAAAGGGGAAAAACCCCTATTATTAAATTATGCTGAACTTTTCCACATGCTATTTAATAAATTATCACACCAACAAGTTTGGGAACATCAAACCAACACATCCGCAAAATGCATCGCAAACTTACATAAGGTTACGTCTTGAGTGTGGACGAATTTGGAACTTGCTGCATTACGTAACTGCAAAACAAAGAAAAGGTGCAGCCCTGCAATTGCTTGCTCACACCACTATTGGCAGAAGGACCTCCACAAGAGGAAACTCTACAGAAGTTATTTGGCCCACATTTCCACACTAGCCACATTTCCACACTCGCCACTAAAGAGGTCACCGCATCACGCACTTTCAGATGCGCATCTGCGGCCGGCTGGAACACCCTTTGTTCCGATATTAGGAAGATGGTTGCATCTTCACGGAACACAATGCTGCTGAAAAACATTGCAATTGCTAGTTTTTTCTATAAAACACTATTTTCACGATATAGGAAAGGTCATCGAATGCTTTCTGAACAGGCAACAGTTCTCTAAAGTTTAGCTTTACTTTTCGTGATGTAACAATCAATTAAAAACACATTATCGTGCACAACAATGTATCATGCTATTGATGCTCTATAGTCAATACACACGAGCCACAATGCATTGCATCTCTATAGATCACCTTTGGCAAGTCACCTGGAACGCGTTAGATCTCGGGGGACTTGAGCCTGGATATTGCTTGGATGGTGACCACCGTTTAAAAAAAACACGGTTTTATAGGGCTCCTATTGGGCTACGTTGTGCACAGCAGATGGCAGTTGTACTTCTACGCCCTCCACATCGATACTATCCACCTTCACCACCCCACAATGACCAGAATGGTAAAATAACCACCATAGCTAGCTCGGTATGGAGACGCTGTCATCCAGCAGTGTATTGAAAAAAAGAGCTGCACACGTGGAAACATTTTCTGCATATTTAAATACAAATCGAAATAAAAATACCGATGTATTGACTCCAATTTGGTTGAGGTGGTGGTCTTCTCTGGTGTTTATTTGCGGGGAAACTGCTGAATCTTGCCGAACATCATCGACTTTTTTTTTCTGCACACCATCGGCCATGATCCATCCACCGCTGGATGATGACCTCCCCAAGCCGCAGAGGTCACAAACGGGTTTTGATTCCTTATCCGTACCCGGCCGCACCAGGGTCGCAAACGGGTACAAGTATCGGGTACCTGATTGCGACCTCTGGGATGAAGCCATGTTGCAGGCGCGGGTGGGTTGATTCTAGGAACTTGAATTGTGAGAAGAGACAAGACGTTGGGAAATGAGTGACAAACGGTTACTCACCAGTGACTCACGGCCTACCCGTACCCGGCCGCACCAGGGTCGCAAACGGGTACCCGTACCCGTACCCGGCCGGGTACGGGTAGCCGGATATCGGGTAGGGTACGGGTATCGGGTACCCGGTTGCGACCTCTGCCAAGCCGTCATCCGTTTCCCAGGAGATCTGCTATGTGACAACTCACGCAGCAACGGCACCTCCCGCCGATTTCACAGCTCAATTGCCACGGCTGACGAGCTTCTCGGACGCGTGCCATTCCTCGGCCACTACTTCCATCGCTATTCTTGACCATTCAAACATGAACGATGAAACCAGGTAGGACACACTGAGCTATAACGGCTCTTTTTCAAAAGCGACCCGGCCTAAATATGACATGCTCAACGGACATGGTTTGTCACGGGGAAATTATAGCAGCCAAAATACTCGAAGCGTGTGCTTCTAAATGCGGAGGGGAAAACCTGAGTACCTCGAGAATAATTTCACGCCACCACAGGGATAACACGCAAACTCCAAATATACAGCAGCAGGCGTCAGGGTCGGGATTGAACCCCACGACCTCCTGTACACCAGGCAAGGTAGTTAACATCTCCTAGCCACCGTGATGATAATGAGAGAGAGAGAGAGACACGCAAAGTCCAAATATACAGCAGGCGTCAGGGTTGGGATCGAACCCACGACCTCCTGTATACCAGGCGAGGTAGTTAACATCTCCTAGCCACCATGATGGTGAGAGAGAGAGACACGCAAACTCCAAATATACAGCAGGCATCAGGGTCGGGATCGAACACACGACCTACTGTATACCAAGCGAGGAAGTTAACATCTCCTAGCAACCGTGATGATGATGATGAGAGAGAGAGAGAGACACGGATTAGGGTTGGGATGGAACCCACGACCTCCTGTATACCAGGCGAGGTAGTTAACATCTCACTACCGTGGCACGCCCATATCGGTATACATACTATATTGAGTTACTTTGTAATTCTCCTCGCATCAAATATCCACCCACCTCCCCCCCCATTAACCGCAACATTTTCTTCTTGTTTTCATTAAACAGCAGCTACGGAACTGTTTTGGTGTGGCCCACCCCATTGGTAAACTCCACACGGCCGGCGCCTTTGACAGATTATATATTTCATCCGGTGGAGCATGCTCGCTGAGAAATTATGCTTTCTGCGACTCGCACTTCAGATAAATAGCAAAAGATGCTCCCTCGAGGAGAGCCACACTTTCACGCTTGAGAGAACAAGCAAAATATTGACGGCGGATGAAAAGTGCATGCGTGTCGCCACGTCGCAAGGATGGGGGCAGGAGGGGGGGGGGGGGTATGACTTCTTGTTCATGTGTCCGGTTGTGTTTGAAGGTAGAACGGGTCGATAGACCAGATAAATGAAGGCGATGCCGTTATAGAGCGCACACGGTGCGGTTAGAGAGCAGAATGAGAGTGTGGTGCGGGGAGCAACGTTGTTAGCCGCCGCCCCGTGTGGATGCCATGACCACGGAGGGCCTTTATTGAATGCCCCCAGCTCACGGGGTGGATCTAAAAGTTTAATTGTGCAAAGTGTATTGGCTTCTAACAAATTAATGGATGGCTCCTCTGGTGTCTGGTGCTTGAAATATCTCCAATTTAGCGGACTGAAAGTCGTTAATGCATTAGCGCCAACTGCTATAGACAAACATGTGCACGCGAACATTAAATCCACGACGGTGGTTAAATATCTTCCTGCGATATAAATTTATAACGATGACAATATTACTAACTTGCATCCGTTTTCCAATTGAGTGCTGGACGAAGGCTTTCCCCACGTTGTTGTCAGGACGTTTGGACCATACTTCACCGCACTGGTCTATGTGGGTTGATCACACGTTCCTGCGCTGGGAGCTGGTAGGAACGTTGGGTTGCTCGGTCAATGGCCACCAGGGTCAACGGCGGCGTGGTGTATTCCGCAAATATGCCCGACTGTGAGTGCGGGCACAAGCCGGCGTGAGTAGGTTAAACGTTGAGTTTTATAAGGGCACCACGGGGTGACCAGCCCCTCCCCACCCAGCCCCACCCCTCCCACCCCCTACCCAGCCCTCCCCTCCCCACCCAGCCCCTCCCCACCCTCCCCACCCAGCCCCTCCCCACCCTCCCCTCTCCACCCAGCCCCACCCCTCCCACTGTTTGATGCACGACGGACGGACACAATAATCCCCTGTGGGCTGGTGTAACCAGGAGGTTCCTACCAGTATAAGTGGCGCCAGCCTCTTTCCCACCGCTACACCTCTAACCAGGGAACTCAAACCTGCGGCTTCCGAGCCGCATGCGGATCTTGAAGGAACTGCTGCCATCGTGGCCATTATTTATTAAGGACCACAACATGCATTGCGGCTCTCTGAAATATTGAGGGTTTTTTTTTTACCGAATTCGAAAATATGGCGCTTCTTATTCGTTTGGTTACCGATGCGTGCCCTGCACCGTGTTATACAATGCAATTTACGTACGCAAAATTGGGTGCGTGTGAAGTCAAGTATGCCTTCAACTTTTTTAAGTGGCTTGTTTTGTCACAAGGCATGTGTGGCTAACCCTTGTCAACTGCACAGCAGCGTGCAATTGTGTACGGATTTTTTTTTTTGCACACCCATAATGCTGCATGAATTAAGGTTGAAAAACACTTACATTTGACACTAAGAGCAATTTGAAATGAAGCTTAATGGTTGCTAATGAGTGGGTGCTATGAGGCAACAATGTTTATGCTACATGTCAATGCTTGTTCTGAACATTAGGTCCCGAGTCAAATACCTTCATCGCAATCAACTAATTCGCCGAGGAAAATAGATCATTAAAAAATGCGTGCAGGCAAGAGTAATGTGACATTTCCACATACATTGTATCGAAGTCATGGGTAGCAGTGCAGCCCTGAAAAATACAAAGTATACAGAGCAAAACCACCACGTTTACAAATGCTGAATTTCAAAAATGACTCACTATATATACACACAAAGACAAAGATCCTCCGTATAGCCTAGACAAGCTGTTAGGGCAAGTGCTGTTAGCGAGAACCTATTAAGGCCGGCACGGCACACGATGGGGGTGGGTGGCCAGCACCACGCCCGGCCGCCATTGTTTCCCCAGTGGCGATGTTTACACACCGCACCAGGTACTCATTTCAGGCTGAGTCGAACTAGGGGAGGAGGCCAAGGACCGGTTCAGATAATCGTCACTGGTGTTGGCCGTGAGTTGGAATCGAACTTATGTCGCCTGGTTTGTAGCGCAGTGTGCTAACCGCTACAACCAGCCTTCCCCTACTATTTATACACACACACGCACACTCCTTCAAAATTACGATTTTATATGGCATTAACTAGATCTCGAAGGTAAATGTGCAGCCCTGCAATTGCTTGCCTCATGCCACTGCTAGCGGAAGGGCTGCCACTTGAGGGAGCGCTAGAGAAGCCTTCCAGAGGGTAATTTGGCCTTCTCTTCCATGCTGATGAGGTGCATTGGAAGAGGTGGAATTCGCCACATTTTACCCCACCACATCGACTTACTGGTGTTACCATTCACACTGCCAAGTGGAGAGAGGCGCGGGGTTAGTGGGGGATTTTAAGAACTTATATCACCCATCGTTTCAGCTGCTGCACCACGGTAAGAACCAGGGGACCTCTGGATTGCAAGTCCAGTGTCCTAACCATCACACACCACGGGCAGCGTAAGGTTTGCATTCTTTTCACACAAGCATATTATATTTTTTGCGACATAGAATTGTAATGTGTTACTTACTGTTAGTAGCTCAGCTTATTGGAGAGTATATTTAGTATACTGATGATACTATGTAGTTTATACTTTAGTTGTTTACGTAATGGTTTAGTTACTGCAGCTACATACTATTAACATTCCTTCCCTTTATTAATGCTACCCCTATCCCCTCCCTTTGATGCTGCTAATCCAGCATAATGCACGGGCATAATATGACTTTAAACCCCCCGCCAAACCCCCTACGCATTTCACAAGTAGTACTAATCGCATATCTGCATTTCCCATAAATATGCTAAATTCCTCTTGATATGCTAATTATTTTGTCAAGGCGCTCTTCCCCCCTCCATCCCAGCTTAAATAGACGCTCCAAGCCTGTGGTGTGTCATTTAGACTGTCTTCTCGACAGACCTGTTCTCCACCTGAGGACGGCTGCTTGCGTTGTGGCCGAAACGTCGTGATAATTATTTTATTATGTTTTATTATTTTTATTTTATTATTTCCATTCTACGTAACTTTACCGAAAGAACCAAGAAGATTCACACACCTTATTTACGCATTCGTGTAACTTAGTAAGGGGGAGGTTAAAAACAAGTGTAGCCGATGTACCTGCAGATGAGTCACATGGTTAAATCAAAACACAAATCTCTCAAACACAGAATCGCAATGCAATAGGCAAGTAGCTCAGAAGCAGGACGCAAGCTGGGGTTGTTACATTAGCGTTTCCCACAATGCTCTGTTGGAACTTCTCATGAACATCCACACCTACGTAATCTTACATGTTCCACGGAACTATGAGTCTCCGTCAGATTTTAATGAAAACGTTGCTGCTCTCTGATGTTTTTTGGGGGGGTTGTTACCGCATGTTGTTCTGCACGATGCCAGACTTCGCGCTTCACGTGCGGGGAGCATATGCAGCACGTGTGGCGATATTTTAATAACCTCGCCTGGTATACAGGATTTCGTGGGTTCGATCTCACTACCGTGGCACGCCAATACGCCTGCAGTATATTTTAAGTTTGCATGTTCTCCCCGTGGTCGCGTGGATTTTTCTCCGGGTCCTCCGTTTTTTTTGCTCCACATTTAATCCACACGTTTAGAGTATATGGCTGCTATAAATTTCCACGCCGCTTCGTTGAGCTATCATTTGTGGGCAGATCGCTTCTGAAAAAGAGCTACACAGTTCAGTGGGCCTTACCTGGTGAAAGTAAAATGTTTTATCGTTTAGTTTTACAAAACGTCGGATGTATCAAACAACGGGTGCTGCAAACCCAACAGCACAACCTACGCTTTTGTGAAATATAGCAGTGCAGTATATTTTATTACAAGTAAACCTAATAATGAAAAAGAGAAGTTACATTTTATGTATTACTGCGTGGAATAAAATCAAGATACAATCATACGTTATATTAAATGTGTAAAGGTCACAGTGAAAAGAACAGTAAATGAAATATGCCTTTTACTTCATTCATTTTATTTTTTTGTCCATTGATGATCATTTAGAGCTCATAAGAGCATGTTAATATACTTTGAAAGATAATAGTACCCATGAGAAATTGATCATTTTCCTCCTATACCCCATTGCAATGAATTATTGAATGCCATCTGCAATACATCATTTCACAGCAAGATAGATTTAAAGACAACCATTTGAATTTTTATTTTCAGAATAAATTAGTAAAGGTGTCCGGTTATATGTGCACGCATTTTACATGACTTAGAATTCATAAACACAACGTAAAAACATATATATATTTTAGGATTTATTCATAACTGGAGTCATGTCGTATAAAAGAAACAGTCATGATATGACCAATGCCACCAATTTCAAAGTCTAACCTCGGGGTTTTTAAAGTCCTTCAAGGATTCATCCTGCCTACTTATCATCTCACTCTACTCCCCTCCACGCACTCTCTTACCTCTCCCCTCTCCACCAGTACATGTTGTGACTTCCACAGATAGCACGAGGTAAATGTTATAGGTAGGAACCTCCTGGTTACACCAGCCCACAGGGGATTATTGTGTCCGTCCGTCGTGCAGGGAGGGGCTGGGTGGGGAGGGAGGGACTGGGTAGGGAGGGGAGGGTGGGGAGGGGCTGGGTGGGGCTGGGTGGGCAGGGAAGGGTGGGAGGGGCTGGGTGGGGAGGGTGCTGAGGGGCTGGGGGGTTGGGAGGGGTGGGGCTGGGTGGGGAGGGACTGGTCACCCCGTGGTGCCCTTATAAAACTCAACGTTTAACCTACTCACGCCGGCTTGTGCCCGCCCTCACAGTCGGGCATATTTGCGGAATACACCACGCCGCCGTTGACGCTGGCCATTGACCGAGCAACACAACGTTCCTACCAGCTCCCTCCGCAGGAATGTTTCAACCTACCTTGATGAAAGGGAAATAACTCCAGATTTGTTTTCCTTTGGATATATACGCTACTTTTTTGTTGTGTTAATACATTACTTGTGAGTTAGTGAACATACATTTGAAATGTACAAGAAATGGGTGTTGATGCTTTCATATCCATTGATCTGTCCCTTTTGAAAATAATGCATTTTCAAGTAATGTGTTGTGGGTATAGGTAAATATATACCCACTCGATTTTCTAGGTAGATGGTAGGAGCTGTGACCTTTTTAAAATCAAAGGTGACTGCCACACATAGAGCGGTGTGTGTGTGTGTGTTTGAGTTGGCCCCAGTCTATGTTAATGTAGTCCAGATGCAGCTCATAAAAAGGTCGTATATAGTGCACACCTCTATGTGAAATGTCAAAATCTACAGGATGTCGCACAACATTGTTTACTGCGCTCTGTGGCATTAACATTGCGGAACGTATTCGTGCAGCACATTTTAAGACCGAATTCATCCATACGTGACAGTCTCCACACTCATTAACAAAGCCACTTTATCATTTTTACATTTCTGCACGTCTTTGCATTTTTCTCAAATTCAATAGCCAGAAATAGCCACAAACCTGGCCTTTTATAGTTTTCTAAAACCTAGACATTATTATTATTATCGCTCACATATTAAAGAAATGTATTTATACAGTCGGGAGCATTGCTGAAGGAGTGGGTATGTAATGGTATTTGTGTTTGTGTTCAACGCAAGAGGGGTGACACAGCGGCATGCGCACTGCGGTATTATTCCTGACCATGGCTAACATCGGTGCAAGTGGGTGACCCTGTCCTGGATTCCTCCAACGTTGACCACCACAACGTGAGCACCTGGCGTGATGTGGCGTTACCCCGCACATCTCGTCATCACGCTTGGCTACGTTTCGTGCCAAATAAGTTGAGCACGTCAGCACTGGTGAGACAAAGGTGGTCAGTCATTGTGGCAGGCGACACATCCCTTCCTCACATGCCATGAGTGTGGGGTGCTTTTTTAAAGAATACAGTCGATTCAAAAGTCCAAAAACGCTGCTTGGCAAGCCCACATCTCATGAGTGCATTGCTATATGGTGTACAGTAATGGCAACACGGTCATTGGATTTTAATTTTCTTGACGCCTTTTAATCTGCCCAAAACGTGGTAATTGTTGCCAAAGTACTAATACTTTCGCTCTGGCAGTTCACCAAACGAATAATCTGCATATGTACGCCGAGATTAATATGCTTCGGTGCAGGTTGACATCCGAGGGTGGCACTCAATGTGGCACGGAAATTAGACGAGTCGTAAGGATGCAATCATGTAAATGAGCCAACAGCAATGTCAACAGCTGTGGCACGAGCCGTTAATGCAACCCCCTCTACATCGGCATTGTGCATGGAGTACGTCTTCTTAACGCCGTGATCATCCGTGCCAAAAAGCAAGACACACGGGTTGACGTACAAGAATTCAACCAAACGGATAGATAAAAAAATGAAAAATCTATTATACTACGTATTATGCTCACCTTCGAATGGTGACGTGCATTAAACACGATGTGTACGCAGCGGTGTTAGATTTATATGACGGTGATCATGTCAATAATAATACGAATTAGGATTATAATCATTGAACTGGGAATGTGAGTTGTGCTATTTGTAATAAATAACACACTTTTCATTTCATAATTACAATGGCAAATGCCATAATGCGATGATCTCAGTGATACTAGATATGTTAATGACAGATAAAATATATAGATTCCCCTGTGCGCTCTGCAAAGAAGTCTCTGCAATGTATACTTACTGGAAAGTGACATATTTTGGTAAAACTAACAGTCCTAACATTTTCCTCCTTTGCTGGACCATATTCTTGTTTCAGAGCCCAATGTCACTAGTAAAAGTAATAGAAATACGAATAAAGGTAGCACCATCAATTATTTTAAACGGTCGTTTCTGCACACCGAAGATAAGTGCTGTGACAAACGGTGTGAATATAACATTCACTTTGGCAGTGCATATACGCTGCAATACCGCTGCTGCCCGAATTAATTATAAAATACAAGTTTGCTTAAGATGTAATGGCCTGCCTGCGACTGAAATTGCCGATCCATATTAAACACAACTAGTTCGTGCCATTAAATCCCACGGCAAATGGCCTCTGAATCAAATGCACCGTGCACTTAGCGTCCGCGCATTCCCGGCAATGCACGCAATTTGACCTCAAAGGGGCTGTCATTTGAAAAAATAAAAAAAGTGTCCGATCCGCTCATCATGGCCTCGTTGCACGAATATACTACGCTGGTGTATATTTTCGTTACGCAGTGGTATCGTAACAAAAATACCCCATGTTAAATACAGTGCGGTGTTAATTTGCTTAGACCTAGGCTTGAGTGCGTGGGGTGAGAGAGAGGCGAGGGGGGGGGGATTTTCTCTTTCCTGTGGGCCAGATGGGGCATTCAAATACCTCTGTCGGCCAACTCATTAAACACGGCTCAGGTCACTTTAGGAACAGAGTGTTGCCAGGTCGAAAATATTACCCTCTCGTAGCCAATTAAGGCGGCTGAAATGCTTGCAGTGAAGGATAAAATATCTTCTGCGCACCATTGCTAAGTGGGAGGCTTCGTGAATTAAAGTCACGGCCTGTATGTCCCCTACCCCTGATCTAAGCATTCACACATTGGTTAACATGTGCAAAATATATGTAAAAATGTTTATAATTATGAAACAATAAATTGAGCCACAAAACCTCATAAATTGTATCTGTTGAGCATTAAAAGTGTTTTAAGTCACGGCGTTCAATAAGTATGCTTCACTAGTGCATATAGGGAAATCCAGGACACACCATGCAAATGTTAATTACAGCAGTGCTGGGACAAATGGTTTCAAGTCTCATAAGCATGCTAATCCCATTGTTCACGTCTACTCAACTCCACTATCGCTAATGCTCGTATAGAATCCTGCTGCACGCGAAACAATTACTCCCAAAGAGAACATCTCCCCATTAGCAGCATCCTGTCTCTTTGCATTCTCGAGAGGACAACGCGAGCTACATCACCATCTTCGGGAATTAATTATATACATCATTTTTTTTATGATATTTCATTTTAATGTTATATGTAGAATGAAAAAAAAACATCGTTTATAATATTATTGATTCTTTCGGTAAAGTCACGTAGAAGGGACGTCCTAATGGGAAGCTGTCTTTCCGGAAGCTCTGTTCTTCACCTGAGGACGGCTGGTGGTTTTTTTGGCCGACACTTCGTTAGAATTTTATTTTATTATGTTTTATTTTTATTCTTTTTTATTTCCCTTCTACGTGACTTTACCGAAATAACCAAGAATATGAATCCTCGCAGTCACGAAAGCTTTAAATCGAAATCGTTCATAATAATTGAGTACTTTAATTAACTGTATATTTGTCATCAGTTAATGTGCAGGCACTGTATGGATTGTTGCATCACAGGATCGTAATAAATGGCAGTGGATTGGGGAGGGCATCATCCAGCAGTGGACTGAACACAGCTGATTATATTATTTTTTAAATAACATATAAGCATATGTCAGACGTACAACAATGCATGGATTTACATTCATCCATATGCTTAGTACACAATGCATAAACTCACATGCGATAATCCATTGTTTATCGCTTATGCAAACTAGAATTATGATGGCCAAAGACTGAAGACAGTGTAGCAGCCAAAGGAAGAAACACTGCATGAGAGGCTGACCAGCGTAGCGGTGGAGCAATGCATGTATGTATGTATGACTTCTTTCACACCGTACGTAGTCAATCGTGCTACTCAGAGGTACGCAGGAAGGACAATAAACTTTAAACAATAAAAACGAGATCAGTTTATGTGCAAGAGCGAGATGGATTTGGGTATGGCAGGACCCTAAGAGATGGTGACAATATGGGACGACCATCCAGTGGTGAATAGACAATTACTGATGATATACACATTGCAATAGGACGCTAATGTTATGTTTTTGCTCGTGGGCTTAATCAAACTGTGTCAATAAAATGTATTAATCCAAAAACAATGCAAATGAAACGGTAAATACAAAGACACGGATAATTATTGGCTTGAAATGTTGAACTAAATCGCAGAAATTGAATGCTGGCGTATAAATTGTTCCATGACGAATATATATTATATACACACTGTTGCAATTTCAATGTTGATCTTATATAGTGTAAATAAAACATTGCTTCATTCTCGACATTCAACTCATGAGAATGTAAAATCTTGAAGAACAGTATTTTCTTGATGTCCAGTGAAATAAATATAAGTAATTCCGAATACACGTCAAGAAACTATAATCTCAGAGGGCAAGGTTACAACATATTCCACTGTGAAATGATGTCATGATGTCAGCAATCCGACATGATGATGTGCTATTTCTCAAGCCAAGACCACCCACCTAATCGGTTCATCTGAGCCAAACTTTAACATTCAGCGTTGAAAACTTCCCAGATCCCCCCCCTCCCCCCCGCAAAAATTCAGAAATTCACCAACTTCTAGATTTGAAGCTTTCGTGACTGCAATGATTCATATTCTTAGGTTTTTTTGGTAAAGTCACGTAGGTAAAAACATTAAAAAGTAAAATAAAATAAACTAAAAATCACGACGTTTCGGAGGCAACACAAGCTTCCGTCTTCAGGTGGTACTGTTACTTATGCTGTCGTGGCTGCGACGGTTCCACCTGAAGACGGAAGCTTGTGTTGCCTCCGAAACGTCGTGATTTTTAGTTTATTTTATTTTACTTTTTAATGTTTTTACCTACGTGACTTTACCGAAAAAACCTAAGAATATTCACCAACTTGCACCCTTTGGTAATATTCTCACATTGGCCAAAGTTCCACAAAAGTTGCTGGTTCGGGGGAAGAAAAAAACGCGAGAACAAAGCACAGCATTGCATTGACGTGACAGACAACACTGCCCCATTTGTGCTCAACTCCGTGCAATTCCATCCATTCCTTATCCGATTTAATTAGCATCGTTATATTCATAGAAATGTGTCACCATCGCCGGCCCGAAAGCGCGCGCGAGCTAAATATGCTCACACGGGGCGAGCAGTTCTAAATGTTAAATGCACTGTACATCTTTCCATAAAATCTAATGGATATGAAGAATCACGCTCCTGAGTGGATTATGAGGCACGGCTTCGCTCCTTAGACGAGACGGCGCAGACGTAATGATTGATGATCCAGTCAATTGACATTTCCATAATTAAATTCCACAGAACCTTGAGACAGCCAGTGTCATATACCTGCCTATTATGCTGAATAGCGAACGAATATACATTACTCATGTGGGCACCCCTCCGAATCTGTTTTTTTTATATATAATCGGCGTGCTTTTAATGGACAGCTTTACTCAAATGGCAGACTAATCAACAGTGCAATATTAGCCTCTTTCATTTCATTATGAGCCTGTCTGTCACTTCCCATGAAGCTTGGAGCAAGCATGCTGGGACATCCGGTCTCTGCATGCTAAAAAAAACATCTCATGATGGCTTGTGAGTGAGTGGCTTTGTTACTCATGCAACTTCCTGGCAACATTCGCAATGCATTCTTATATTTCAGTTGGCAATGTAATTGCCTTTTGCTCAGAAAATGCTTCAAGGCTGAAGATTTTTACAGTCATTCTGGCTACATTTTCAGTTATGTAAACATAACATTAAATAACATACTATTCGGCCCATTGCATTCTTTGCTAATATATCCATGATATTTTCACCGTTTTCTTGGGGGGGAGGGGGGGTGAAACAAAGGCTGGATACAGTTACAAATGCACCCTGACGAACAGCAACTGGGCAAAACAAACCTCTAGTTGGCCATTAGTTTCAGCTTTTTTGTTTAAAATACTACTCTGTGTGTCACTCGGGCCAGAATACATCCTAATCAGAGCTCGGTCACTCTCAGGCAGGTATTTAGCTTAGATAATTGGGTTTTTTGGGGGGAGGAGGTGGGAGAGTAGAGAAAGGCGAACGATTTCCTCTTATTTATTTACGTTGCATTGTTGACCTTCACCGAACTCCCAGAGTGCACGTCTTTATCGCACAGTGACATTAAAGCATTGCGTGAAAGCAGAGGGTCACTGGTTGAAATCTGTGCTACAGGATAGCGCGCTCAGAGCTCACCACCCAGTGCTGTCCACACTGTAATTAACTCGCTTCTCCACTTGGGAAGAGCAGCTTAAACACCGCCACGTTGACGTTGGGCTCGAGTCAATTACGAAGCAAACTTTTGTTTTCTATTCTTTCAATTCACAACATGATTCCCCGTAGTTTCAGAGTGTTGCACATTACCAATTCACTCCGCAAACCCTAACAACTGGCGTTAATCAAGGGATTATCCACGCGCGCAGCTTGCGTGCGCGTGTTCTTGTGGGTGTGAAAAGAGAGTGGGCCAACTGAGAAATTGCACCTGTACTTGGATTATACATCACTTGGGGCCAACAAATTGAACTCTCAGAACGTAACTTCTTTTGAGAGGGCATCGGAATGTCACAAGAAGCGCTTTGCGCAAGTTGTAAAAAAATAAAAACGTCGTGAAGACGTATCGAGATTTATAATTGCGCTGCAAAGATCGCAGTTGTACAAACGCAAACAAATAAAAAAAACTCACCAGGCAGCTGTGCGGAAAGACACGAATCGTTTGGGACGTTTCTCCCTCGACTCTTCGACAAGTTGCTTTAGTTAGTCTGTTCGTGACTTTGACATTATCAGTAAATGTTTTGAATCTTTAAAAAAACGTGGCCTCTTGCGACTTGAGCAATTTATAGCAACTCTTCTTAATGCACGTCAGTATGTTGACCTATTTAGCACTGCACGTAGCCAACCATGCTAATCGGAGGTGTTGTGGTTGATGGTGGTGGTGATGGTGGCGGCATGGCTATGGACCTTGCTCTAGCAAGCCGCCTCTCTCCGTGCTCCATCACCCCGACGATCCAGAGGGAAGGTGGCGAGACGGCCATCCCTTCCCCGAGTAGCTGAGCTCAGATCGACTGTGCGCTCCGGGGTCACTTCTCGATGACGAGGATCGTGGGGCCCGGGTGGTCCCCTTAACAGAAGCAGCGAGAGCCATCGTGCCCCCCCTGAGAGAGAGAGAGAAAGGGACACGGCTCCCCATCTCTCTCTCTCTCTGCCTGCAATATGTACAATACCTTCTTTTTTCACACACTGGTTTTCCTGCTTTAAGTTTTACCACACATATTTGTCAAATCTATAATTAATCCCAGCAACGTAGCAAAAGTGCTGTTTCATCTACATAACAAAGGCTCAGTCCCATTCACAGCAGCCGCACCTTCACAGCAGCCGCACCTTTACATCAGCCGCACCTTAACAACTCTTGGAACCTCCCAGTTCAACCAGTCTACACAACAAAGGCTCATTCCTTGCAGCGTGCTTCAGCCGCACCGAACCTCACAATGGCTCCTCCCACCCTCAACCAGTATATATACAAGGACTGTTTTCTTGGAATTTCTCTTACTTGATACAGCAGTCGTGCTGTGACGGTTCCACCTGAAGACGGAAGCTTGTGTTGCCTCCGAAACGTCGTGATTTTTATTTTATTTTTATTTTACTTTTATTAATTTACATTTTTTTACCTACGTGACTTTACCGAAAAAACCTAAGAATATGTACAATGCTTGTGAAGACGCTGCATTTGACTGGTTCGTTGTGGTTATTACGTTACGTGTGTCCACTGGCTCTGTGCGCCACCACGATTTTGCGCTGTCGCATGGCAAAGCTCACCCCTTTTTTTCGCTATTGCGTGAAATGGGAGCTTCCGAAGTTTAGCACGTAAGCTTTCGTGACCAATATTATTCATCATAACAAAGCTTTTGGGTTAGATTGCCTAAGTTCTGTGTCCTGCTGCTCTATTTTAGACAGGAAGCAGGTGGATTGCTTCCCTATTCTGGCAAATCGCCAGACGATGGTGGATGTAATTACCGGCGAAACGTCGTACTACTCAAATTGTAAATGTTGTGGATTTACTCTCCACCACACCGGTGGGCTAAAGTAGTAATAATTGGCGTTTTGTTTATGTGACAAATCCCGAACTAATGGGCTGTGTCGGGTGGTGGAGGGTTACGACACATTTATACATATGCGATCTAACCCAAAAACCTTTATTATGGGAAATTGTGATTTTTACAACAACAGAAAATACATTTGCTCGTGATTTGAATCTCCAACTTCACCACCATTATTGATGTGCCGACAATAGCTAGCCATGACGTTCAGAGTAAGTATCTCATAGAATTTAAGATATCCAAAAATGTTATATGCTCGTAAGCATAACGGAACTGAACATTGCAAGCCTCAGAATGTAATCGTTCCACATAACAGCAATGCGGCTTTTTTCAGGAAACGATGTTATATGGTCCACACACTATGGCACAAATACTGCGCGTATAAAAAGGTAAATCAGCCGCCAATCACATTTATCTGGCAGGAATCGCTCTGCCCTCATACCAATTTGATATACATTTGAGGTTGGTACCATCTGGAGTGGCAAAGCCGACCAGTGCGGTATTCACCGTGGGCAGCAAGCTTGGGATAATATATTGTCCGTTCCATATACACACTGAACATTTATAGCCATATACAGGAGATGCTTTAAAAAAAATCGGCATTTTTTTTCTCCACAAAATGACTTTTTTTTAAAATCTAAAATGCAATTGTATCAGTCGTTTAAAAAATAAATCTCATCAAAAAATCTCCCACGGTGACCTTATATGTCTTTGTGATCTCGAGATGAAATGGTTAAAGAAAATAATTGAGAGTATTTGCCACCCTTGCTGGTATTGATAATTCATTTTTGAGCCGATGTCTGAAGAACGACCACACGGGACTGGAAAATAAGTCATCATCAGAGGCCGTTCTCTTGGGTTTATCTTCACTGTATGTCAAACTGATACGAGGGCAGAGGCATTTATGCGAGATCTATGCGATTGGCTACCGATGCCTTTATCGGCTGGAAGCAGTGTGTGCGTGTGTTGTGTAAACCCAGAAGTCGTCCCTCGATGATGGCTGCAATTGCTGCTGCTGTGTGAAGCAGCAACGACTGGAATGTGTTAGGCAGAGACAACTTGAAGTCCGATTGGGTTGGGAATTTACACGCACTTTGTAGCTAAACAAAGCTACAGATTACTTAGTTTAACACGTAGGATTTCGCGACCAATATTATTCGTAATAAACGTTTTTGGGTTAGATCGCATAAGTATGTGTCGTAACCCTCCACCACCCGACACAGCCAATTAGTTAGGGATTTGTCACGTAAACAAAACGCCAATTAGTTACTACTTCAGCCCACCGGTGTGTTGGAGAGTAAATCCACAACATTTACAATTTAAGTAGTACGACGTTTCGCTGGTCAATACATCCAGCATCATCGGGCGATTTGCCAGATTAGTGAAGCAATCCTCCTGCTTCCGGTCTTAAATCGAGCAGCAGGGCGACGTCATCACTAGAGATTACTAAAATAATAATAGTGAATTGCAGCCCTTTGTAAATCGCCTCCTTGATAGTAGTCAGGGTTGTTTGACCATACTTCACCATGCCGGTTCGTGCAGATTGGTGAAGGGGACAAGGCCCAGGACGGGTTCCCGATATCATTCACCACTGATGTTACCTGTGAATCAGCTCACCGGGTTTAGAACAGGAGTGTGGAACGTCCGGACCGCAGACCGTATAAGGCCCGTGAAATCATTTGGTGTGGCCCTGCCAAGGCAACCGCAGGCGGGATTCGAAATTCAATAAATCTAGGAGCAGACCTGGAAAAGCAGTCGCGAGTAGCAACAACATCATCAATACCGGCTAACATCACACGTCTCGCCAAAGAGAAGCAGTTCCAGCCATCACATTAGGGGTTAGTTAATTACATGTTTGAGCAAATATAACGGGCTAATTTTTAAGTTGATTCTTTTGTATGGCTTTTTGTAAATATGCAAATAGCCATTGGCAGAAAAAAGGGTTCCCCACCCCTGGTTTAGAACGTCAGGCTCCAGTATCGGTAGAGTGCATTGCGCTTTGATGCATCGGATGTTAAACGCTACTGCACTGTATATACGAGGCATTCGAGTCTATCAAAGCCAATGTCGGTAAACACTCAGCTGCAACATAATTCGCAAGTAATAACCCACTCAGGCCCAAGTCAGATTAACTTTCTCTAATAATTGACATGGCTCTCCGTGCTATGTTAAGTACATTATTCTATTTTTTGTGTCCACCATAAAGAAAGAAAAAAAAAACAGCGCTGTATGTGATGTATGCGATGTTTTCCCTACTTCCTTACTTTCCTGTAATGTCATAACTTCACCCGACCCATCGGCACTCACGGCAACCAACCAACACATCATCGTCTTCCGCCTCTTGAACATACATATGCTGCCTTCGCTGCGAGGTCGATTAAGAGAAGTGCAATCTGATGTTTTACGGCACTTGTCAATTCGCTGATGGATGAAGGCCGCCCCTTATCTTTCATTGCATAGGGGCTGTTGGCTCTACTTCACCACACTGGTCAGCACGGGTTAGTGAAGGTTGGGGGGTGGGGGACAGGAGGAGTCTGCAACGGTTCAGATGTCACTAGCCACTGATGTTAGCCGTGGCCTGGAATAGAACCCGGGTCACCAGGTTCTTAATGCAGTGCGCAAACCACGAGGCCACTGCTCACCACCCCGTTGCTCGATAACAGGCAACTTAACGTGAGTTATTCTATGAAGGAGTAGAGCAGTGAATCAGCACTGGGGTTCAGACGTCACTCGCCACTGATGTTAGCTACGGACAGGAATCGAGGCCAGGACCATTAGGTTTATACTTACAATGAGCTAAGCACTGCGCCTCAACTTTACCCCCGACATCTGATTTTGTACATACTAAGAAACTAAATTTAATACACGTAGATTTTCTTTTGAACCAGACGTGCAGTAATCACCCTGCAGTTTCCCGAGCTCCCAAAAGAGCACCCTCAACAGATGTAATCTAGCCAATTTAACACATGATCAACGCATATGGAAGTACCGTTTTTTACGTATTTCTTAAAATATATATCATTGTAATATTATTTCAGATTTTTTTTCTTCCTGGCAGTGACACGCATACCATTTATATTGCTGTACGCATAAGGGAGGGCATCGGGTTATTGGAGTGAGACTGAATGTGGTAATAACTTTTCTTCCATGAGCAATGCTAGCCCAGCTCGGCTAAAAATTATTTGTCTTTTTAATATTGCTCCTTCTCGAAAGGAAGACTCGACTGAAGTTTAAACCAATTAAGTACGGCGGCGATTGAGAACGGAAAGTGGGAAGGCATGAAGGCGTTTTAAAAGTGTTGGATAAGAAGACGTTTTTAAATCCTTTATATTAAGTTCGCTTGCTTGCTTAGGACCGTGCAAATCTTTCGGTCGTTTTTTAACCCACTTCCCGTGATCCAATCGAGCTGACATTTTCCACACAGACTCGTTGTGCGTGACAATGAATGTTCGTGAAATTTTTTTTCCAAACTTTTACACTTTTTAGGACAAAATTATTATATTTAATTACCAATTGCTTAATGGTGCAATACAATCATCTGACCCATAGGTGGCAGCCATCTCAAGCCAGAGGACGAGAAGACTCCAGCCGCCACGCATATAAAAGATTTATAGTGAAAAACTTTGTTTTTACTGGTTATACGTATTACTTAATGCAGTACACACGCACCGAATGCATTTTACGTGCAGACCATGTCTGCACAGTGCGGTGCATCATGCAGCGTTTTTTCTTCATCAGATACAAAAGCAATGTGCGGTGCGCTTATACATAAAGGATTTTGTGCCAAATAAAAACAAGACCTACAATGAGGTTTAGTAAGGGGCCGTCCATAAATGACGTCAGGCACCTAGGGGGGGGGTTAGACATTTGTGACGATGTGTGACGAGGGGGGGGGGGTTTAAGAAATGTGACGTCACATCAAAATGCGCAACTTTAAATAAATATAGAATTGTTATAACAACACTAATTGTTATAACAACACTCCTACAACATCAGAGTGCAGCGCCACATTAAATACGCACTACAATGACAATAGTTTAAAGCGATTTGAAGCATGTTTTATTTTCAAAATGGAAATATGGTTTGGGGGGGGGTGCAAAGCTTTGTGACGTCATATTTGAGGGGGGTCTGACTTTTTGTGACGCCGTGTGACGAGGGGGGTGGGGGCGGTCAAAACTCGTCCAAAATCGCGTGACGTCATTTATGGACGGCCCCTTGCCTGGAACTCTTCCTGGGGCACCAACCGACCTGATTGACAAAGCGTCAATAGCCAGCGTGGTTGAAGATGATTCAGCAATCACCGTGAACCACCAGGACATAGAGAGGCATTTGAATAGCGTGTGATGATGTGATTCATATGATTGACGTTTTTTTATGAATGGGCCGTCCATAAATGACGTCACGCGATTTTGGACGATTTTGACCCCCCCCCCCCCCATCGTCACACGGCGTCACAAAAAGTCAGACCCCCCCTCAAATATGACGTCACAAAGCTTTGCCCCCCCCCTAAAAAAAAATATAAAACATGCTTCAAATCGCTTTAAACTATTGTCATTGTAGTGCGTATGTAATGTGCCGCTGCACTCTGATGTTGTAGGAAAAAACATTTATTAAAAAGTCTATTTAATTAAGTAGAACGTGTTGTCTATATTTATTTAAAGTTGCGCATTTTGATGTGACGTCACATTTCTCAAACCCCCCCGCCGCCTCGTCACACATCGTCATAAATGTCTGACCCCCCCCCCTAAGTGAGTGACGTCATTTATGGACCGCCCTAAGGATGGCATTGTCTGTTACTGTATTACATTAATAAATAAAAATAGAAATCATGCCAATGTAGCACTTCACTCACACTTGCTTACACCCGTCTGGCAACTTCCCATCACATTCCCCTCATTTCCTGCCCATTCACGATCAATCCACCCCCGTCCACGTGTCCACACATCAGCACATTGACATTTCCCTAAACAAAGACAAAGATTCCATTAAAGGCTGAACAGACTGTTGGGGCAAGTGCTGTTAGCGAGCACCTATGAAGGCCGGCACGGCACACGAGGAGGTGGGTGACCCACACCATGCCGGGCCGCCTTTGTCTCCCCAGTGGCGATGTTTACACACCACACCAGGTACTCATTTGAGGCCGAGTCGACCTAGGGGAGGCCCATGATCGTCACTGGTGTTGGCCGTGAGTGAGTATCGAACTCGGGCCGCGGGTTCGTAGCACAGAGCGCGAACTGTTGCACTTCCGCTCCCCACGAACACTTCCCTATCCACACGCACAAACACTCTCTCTCTCTTTGATACACGTTTTCACACGTCTCCATTGTTGGAAACACTCTCGTTCACCTATTGATCCTGCATCATTAATGGTCGTCACCAGCTTGCCGATAATGCGTTTTGTCCCTTCACAAGGTCTGCCCGCCAGCTTGCCCCAGAGATCAGAGCTTGAACAAAAACAAGAAGGGGGGAAAAAAAGACCACTTCATTAGATTGATACCTAAAGAATATTCTTTGTCTTTGGTTCTGTGGGTAATGTCACGTAGAAATAAAATAAAATAATAGAATACGATGTTTCGATTGCAACACAAGCAACCATCATCAGGTACAAATGAATGAGAACACAAACATAGTAAACTTGGAAATATAATGCAATACAACACAGAGAGTGGGCCAACACAACAGTCAACACCCCACCTGGTTGATTACGTTCTTCCAAAGATTGCTACATTTGAGAGACAAAAATAGACACGGAGACACACAGACAGACACACAAGCAGAGAGAGAGAGTGACTCACACAGAGACAAACAGAGAGAGACACACACATAGGCACACAGAAAGACAACGTCTCTGTGTCGAGGCCTTAAATATATTGTAATCAACCAGGTAGGTTGACTGTTGTGTTAGCCCACTCTCTGTGTTGTATTGCATTATATTTCCAAGTTTACTATGTTTGTTTTCTCATTCATTTGTAGCTGTTGATGGTTGCTTGTGTTGCAATCGAAACTTCGTATTCTATTATAATTTAATTTAATTTCTACGTGACTTGACCGAAATAACCAAAGAGTAATTCCTGCAGTAACGAAAGCTTCGATTCTAGTTTGATATTCTTTGTACTGTATCCCGAATTTGTATACAATCAAATGCACGATAGAACGGAGATTAACATCCACAAGGTAGCTGAACCCAATGAAACCCCTAAATTACTACTTCGGGCTGATTTTTTTTCACATACTTGGTTAATGCCTGGAAACAGGCAGCGTCCATTTGTAAATGAAGATCAAATGACGACAAGCGTGACTTTCGTTTTTTGCTATTATTGAGTAGGCAATTATAAATAAACTGAGTAGTAGTATTACATTTCAACAGTTAGTGATATTACGAAAAAATATATACAATCGAGTAAATTACAGGAAGTGGAATTTAAACAAGCCAGCCACCCACAAATGCTTCTGCTGTTGGAAATTCCAATAAGTTGCTTCAGTTTGGCTGTGGGTACTTTTGGCATTGACACTGCATTTTGTGAATCCTAAAATATAGTCTGACACGGAACAATATAATTCTAAGCACTCTGTGATATTATATGGATTCGACGGTCACGAAACAAAATAATGGGCAGACCAGTGGAATAGCGATTCACACATTGTGCTATAAACCCGGTGACCTGAGATCATTATAAATTTAAAATTCACCAAAACGTTTGTTTTTTATATTGACCATTTAGCATTATACATATTAGAAAATCAAAACCATGCACCACACCAAATTTTTTGTAAACATGTTGTGGTATGTGCGGTCTATAAATCATCTGCTAATGCTACCCACCACAACTATCGTTATATCCGTGCAATGAATCATTGTTAAGTCAGGAAGTTTTCATTAATAAGCCTCATATATAGGCATATTGAAATATCTATTATGGAAGGGTCAGTGCACTTAAAATATGTTATTGAGGTTATGATGTCACATAAATCAATTAAATTAAATAAAAAGTCCTCTTCTGGCTGATCGTAGGCCATTGCAAAATTGGACATTGTCTTGATTAAGCACCTATTAAAACTTAATACGCACGTAAAATACAGTTGAACGAATTCCATCTCATTTCAGCCAAAATACAGGATTACGTAGATGCGATCAAAAAAAATTGCACACATCTCCGCAATTTAGCTGCATTCATAACATTCAGCAGACATGTCATGGTCAGATACGCACTTTGCGCACACAGCTATAATATGACCATGTCACAGACGGTGGTTGATTAAATGTCTGACCAAGACCGTGAGCAATTCACTTCCATCGTATGATGCATTAGGACCTTTATCAAGGGCTGCATGCGCCGTGAATATGATCCTGCCAGAAGAGGTGTCACATCAGCCAGTTTGTGTCTACCTCTCTGGGTCGAGTTTTTTTTATTTTGAACTGAAGATTTGTGGAGCTGCCTGTCACTTTACGAAGATTAAGTGTTAGATCAAGCAAATGCTTCCCAATTGGCATTGATATGGCCCGTGTGCTGGATTTTTCTCCACCTTTTATCACTTTTGGCTGCAAACGCAAGATGTGTTAAACAATCACATGCAGTTGTTTATGTGCAAACATGAATGTCAAGTCATCAGTGTGCATTTTTAAATCATTTATATTAAGTTTGCTTGCTTGCTTGCGTGCTTGCTTGCTTGCTTGCTTACGACCGTGCAAATCTTTCGGTCGTTTTTTAACCCACTTCACGTGATCCAATCGAGCTGACATTTTCCACACAGACTCGTTGTGCGTGACAATTAATTTTCGTGAAAAACTTTTCCAAAATTTTACACTGTAATATATATATATTTAATTACCAATTGCTTAATGCTGGCAGACAATCATCTGACCCATAGGTGGCAGCCATCTCAAGCCAGAGGACGAGAGGACTCTAGCTGCCACGCATATAAAGGATTTAGAGTGAAAAACTTTGTTTTTACGGGTTATACTTTTATGCAATGACAATTAACAAACCCACCGTGAATGCCACTGCTGCACCTTGCTAGAAATACAATAACATTCTTATTATCCAAACTAAAATTATTCCCATTATCCACAATTACCCTCAGTTTTCCCAGCCCTGCATTGCAGAATGGCTTCCGAGTCTACACATGTTACTGGTAGGAACCACCTAGTTCCACCAGCCCACAGGGGATTATTGTGTCCGTCCGTCCATCGTGCATCCAAAAATGGGAGGGGTGGGGCTGGGTGGAGAGGGGAAGGTGGGGAGGGTGGGGAGGGGCTGGGTGGGGAGGGTGGGGCTGGGTGGGGAGGGGCTGGTCACTCCGTGGTGCCCTTATAAGACTCAACGTTTAACCTACTCACGCCGGCTTGTGCCCGACCTCACAGTCGGCCATATTTGCGGAATACACCACGCCGCCGTTGACCCAGGCCTTTGACCGAGCAACCCAACATTCCTACCAGCTCCCTCCGCAGGAATGTGTTTTTCACGGTTAAGTGGCTTTCATCGGCAAATGTCATCCCAAAATTCACGAATTTCCACAAATTATTGTACACGTTCAGGCATCGCGGATACTTGGATATGCAATGTTGGTCTCCCAGATCACCGCGGATAAGAGGAGTTCCGGTCGTGACTGCAAGGATTCATACTCTTAGTTCTTTCGGTAAAGTCACGTAGGTAAAAAACAATTAAATTAAAATTAATAAAAATAAAATAAAAATCACGACGTTTCGGAGGCAACACAAGTTTCCGTCATCACTTGATGCAGCAAATATGGCTGTGACGGTCCCACCTGATGACGGAGACTTGTGTTGCCTCCGAAACGTCGTGATTTTTATTTTATTTTTTATTCATTTTAATTTCATTTTTTACCTACGTGACTTTACCGAAAGAACTAAGAGTAGGAGTTCCGGTGTTGATTGTTTTCGCCCATTTCAAGATTGCAAGGCGAAGTGGAGTCCCTCTGAATGAATGGTGGATAGAAACGTATTAACGTCAATTCTAGATTTGAAGCTTTCGTGACTGCAAGGATTTATATTCTTAGGTTTTTTCGGTAAAGTCACGTAGGTAAAAAATGATAATTAAAATTAATAAAAGTAAAATAAAATAAAAAATAAAACAAAAATCACGACGTTTCGGAGGCAACACAAGCCGGTCCACCTAAAGACAGATGCTTGTGTTCCCTCCGAAACGTTGTGATTTTTATTTTATTTTTATTTTATTTTACTTTTATTAATATTAATTAAAAAAAATTACCTACGTGACTTAACCGAAAAAACCTAAGAATAGTTTAACGTCATTCAAACCAAAGTACCTTACAAACATACGCTTAAAATGTTTTACATTTTTAGAGTCATCCAGCTTCATACATTTATTTCACTCACGCTGAACGACCATATCCTGAAAAGGCATGCCGACAACACGACTTTGCAAATGCACCGCACGATATATGTAACAGTACACTGTGTATATATATTTAAAAAAAACAGTGTGAGAAGAGAAAGAGTAGAATATGGAATCACACAAAAACAGTGCAGCAGCATTTGATGTCCGTGGATCGACCACACACACACACACGGTGTGAGCCATGGCAAGCAATTCCACTCCTCTTCACGGAATACTGCGTCTGACATTTTTGTGGGAGACGTTCCTTTTTTTGTCCACGGGCATTTGGACGCAAACACGTGGCGACTCTGTATCGTTTTGAAGCTGGCCTACGACACACTGCGGTGTCATAATCTGCAGTGGTAAAACTAAGGCGGCGAGAGGATGGGGTGATGGCAAAAGGATGAGGGCGATTGCTTTTTCACGAGCGCCTTGGAGGGTGACATTTTTGTGCAAAAAACAAAAACAGAACTTTGAGCAATATTCTTAGGTTTTTTTTCGGTAAAGTCACGCAGGTAAAAGAAATTAAAATTAAAATTAATAAAAGTAAAATAAAAATAAAATAAAAATCACGACGTTTCGGAGGCAACACAAGCTTCCGTCTTCAGGTGGAACCGTCACAGCACGATTGCTGTATCAAGTTACCTGCGTGACTTTACCGAAAAAACCTAAGAATATGAATCTTTGCAGTCACGAAAGCTTCAAATCTAGAACTTTGAGCAATATTGCCGTACATTGCAGTACATATAAAGATACAGTACATTTATGTATTACACACTAGCTTATGAAATAAAATAAAAAATACTTAAAGACTCCATAATAAAGGTATTATGAATAATATTGGTCGCGAAAGCCTACGTGTAAAAAAGAAACTGGATTAAATTGCAGTCCTTTTGCCAATTCAATGCTGCATCAAGGCCTTATCCCCCCCCCCCCCCCCCACCGTTTTGGCCATGGGGGTTGAGCACACTTCACCCATCTTCTTGGTTCTTTTGGTAAAGTCACGTAGAAGGGAAATAAATAAAATAATAAAAATAAAACATAATAAAATAATTCTCACGACGTTTCGGCCACAACGCAAGCAGCCGTCCGCAGGTGAAGACCAGGTCTGTCGGGGAGACAGCGTCTGCTTGCGTTGTGGCCGAAACGTCGTGAGAATTATTTTATTATGTTTTATTTTTATTATTTTATTACTTCCCTTCTACGTGACTTTACCGAAAGAACCAAGAAGATGAATCCCTGCAGTCACGAAAGCTTTAAATCGAAACATACTTCACCCATTTAAGTCAGCGTGGGTTTATGTTGTTGAAAAGTCGGGGGGGGCGGACCCATTAACCCGTTTAGATATCACTTACTGATATCCATTGCTCCAAATTAAGACTGAAGTTACCAGACACATGAAGTAGAATACAGCGTGTAGTGTAATCGTTTGCCCATTACGTTCAAAGAACCCAGGATCGTATTGGTATGACAGAAACTTGTTTGTTGCCGAACTCTGCAGTTCAACCCGTATTTTTTTGTTTAAATCGTGTTTGCAATTTAAAACACCGTAATTTAGAATTAATCATCTAGCAACAGTGATCTTCAACAGGTCCCAGAGTGCCAAAACGTTATTTCAACAGAACTGGTGACACGTAATAAGACAGTGAAGGCAAATAAAGTAATGGAGTTAAAATAAAGACATTCACAAAACCACGTTGTGCGACATCTAATTTAAGCAACACAAATGTACCGAGTGACGTGTGAAATAAAACCAGTCAAAACGAAGAATTAAAACAGAAACACACGCGCAAGTGCTGTCATACTTGTCTTTACTTTCGCGTCATATTTATTGTAAATGTTTTAAATTTGTCTTCTCAATGTTTAAAATCAGTACGAGTTTAAAACATACCCGACAGATACAATTGTTCTAGCACCCTTGAACATGTACTGTACGGTACTGTGTTGTTCCATCATTCTAGGGATGATGGTGAATCTGTGGTAGAGTGGTTCGCACACTGTGCTATTAACCCAGCAACCAAAGTTAGATTCTCGTCCATGGCTAACATGCATGACAAGTGAAATTGTAATTGGTTTTGCAATTCCCCCCCCCCCCCATTCTTCACCAACCCACACACATACCCATGACCGGCGTACCTAAAGAAGGCCATCACCCATTGATGAAATGAGAATGGCTGGATTCTAGATTTGAAGGTTTCGTGACTGCAAGGATTCATATTCTTAGGTTTTTTCGGTAAAGTGATTTTAATGTTTTACCTACGTGACTTTACCGAAAAAACCCAAGAATAAAATTAATACTTTTATTAATTTTAATGTTTTACCTACGTGACTTTACCGAAAAAACCTAAGAAATGAGAATGACTGGAATTGACGTATTATGTATTAACACATTCCATAACATTGTGATCGTGGACTAACCTGCAATGTTTTCTCCCCGTACAAAAAACATTTTTCACAATCTACAGTCAGAATTATATAAAAGAGAATGAGATTTTCCTTTCACACATTTAAATGAAATGATGTGCCTTCTAAAACACTATACAGGCCTAACTTCTGTATGCATCATAAGGTGTCACTGGTCATAATAAGATCATATGCGAAGTGTCCTTAATGTAGTCCCTGTACATTTCAATCTGAAAATATATAATTACATTATGTATATAGTGTACATGCAGGTCATGTGCCACATACATGCTAAATGACATCTATATAAATTCATGACTTTGTCATTTGAAGTTATAGTTTTTGATTTGGGCCAGTGATGTTCTTGATTACGTTCCGTATGGTAATAAGCAACACAAGACACAGGACTGTATACCTCAATGCTATAGAATTACGACATTCTGCAGCGTGCAAAGCATGATTGCCTCGGAACCAGTTTTTATGGGGTCAACAGTTCAATTTCAGTAATGCTGTGGGGAGTCGCTAAACTACGACGTCTGATGTAGACATTAAGAAACCCTTTATCATCACTCTCAACAGGAGGCCATTATGTGCCAGCTTATTTTCCCACGTCTCAACTACAAATAGTGCATCTTGATCGTAATTACCGGTAGTACGTGTGGTATATGCGCAATTGCCATAGACCAAGGCTGTCGCAAAGGCGCTTTGGTTTGACGGAAGAATCTGCTCTGCAGTGCGGGGCGATGTTGCTAGACGGTTTCAAACGATTATCACTGGTCAACACACTTTTTCTGGCATAAGATATTCCAACGGTTTTAAGGTCATTTTGGTGTGCTGATTCCAAATCTGTCTATCACATCAGGTTTTTAAGATATCAAATATTGCATTTTCAATAAAAACTGCAGCAGAAAAATATTAAATAAATGTGGATATCTACATAAAATTATATTATAAACACACTATCCTAAAAATACAGCACCATATTTTAACACTAAAGCAGTCACTGACTCGCAACAACTTGCAATCATAAGGGACAGAGTTAATTTCGGGTAAAATCAACGAAAATGGGGTATGCCGATAGCTTAAAAATGAGATGTGATAGAGCAAATCTGAGATCAGACTTGGAATCAGCACCCTGAAATTAGTCTAAAACAGCTGCAAAAGTCCAGGCCAGAAATTTTTTTTATTTTTTTTGTTGACCGGTATTACCGGCGACCTGTGGCTTTAAGGGGCAGCCTCGTGACGTCATTGATGAAGGATCCCCGTCTCCCAGTCATGTGCATTGCGGGGGGTCTGGTTTGTTTACCAAATTCGAAATAAATATTTTAACTAAAAAATTATCTTCTCGTCATTTTGGCTGCAGAGCCCTGCTGTGGCCAATCGAGTCGTCCGCGGCGAAAATTCAAATTTTGGCCAAACTCGATGGGCTCATACGTGGACTAACAGGGCGAAATGGATGGGCAGATGCAGTAGGCGAAATATAGATTGTACTGTCGGTATCGGATTGAGAAGCAATCTTTTGTGAAATCTTACATTTAAAGAGGGGGGGGGGGCACATAAAGCAAAGCATTGAAAAAAAAACGAAATTATGTGATGAACGAAGCAAAGTGTCGACTACACCGAGCATCTTCTTGTTTCCTCTGATCGTAAAAATCGAGAAGCACGCTTGCATCAGATGCCAGAGTATGAAACTGTGGGAATAGTTATCTCGCTTTAAAGCTTTCGTGACTGCAGGGATTCATCTTCTTGGTTCTTTCGGTAAAGTCACGTAGAAGGGAAGTAATAAAATAATAAAAATAAAACATCATAAAATAATTCTCACGACGTTTCGGCCACAACGCACTTTACCGAAAGAACTAAGAAGATAGATAGAAAGAAGATAGTTATCTCGCGTTTAGGTAGCATGTGTTCTGTATTTGACTGCCGATGAGAGGTACATACGCAGTGCAAACGACCTGGGCTGTTTTTCATTATAGGGCTAACTTCGATTTAAAGCTTTCGTGACTGCATGGATTCATATTCTTGGTTATTTCGGTAAAGTCACGTAGAAGGGAAATAATAAAATAACAAAAATAAAACATAATAAGATAAAATTATCACGACGTTTCGGCCACAACGCAAGCAGCCGTCCTCCGGTGAAGAACAGGGCTGTGTATGTGTATGAGTGTCTTTCCGCCAGCTCTGTTTCTTCACCCGAGGACGGCTGCTTTTGCGTTGTGGCCGAAACGTCGTGAGAATTTTATCTTATTGTTTTATTTTCATTATTTTATTATTTCCCTTCTACTTGACTTTACCGAAAGAACCAAGAATATGTCTAACTTCATCAGACTCGGCAGACTCGTCTAAGTCAACAAACGGACGTATTCATGTATTTGTTGCAAAAAAAGTTTTCGCGGCTGTGCCGTGCAGCTCCGATGAGTTCTCGTGGTTGATCCGCTTGTTGTCCTGCGTGATACCTGACGCGTCGTTCCCGTTCCTGCAGAAACTCCCAGCACGTGCAACGAAACACAGCGGTTGGGTTCAATCGAGGACTGGATAAATATCCCGTTGGAAACGTCACGATCGCAATTAGCTGCGTTCAAATGTGTACGGAAATACTGAAAGCAGCAGGCCGTTTTTTCTGCGCAAACTCTATAAACAATAATGGTGAAGACTGCATCAAATCGCCCACACGTGTGGTTTCATAATGGATGATGAAACGAACGCAGGAATGAGTGATTTACTAGTTTTACTGCCGTGCTGTTTTTGTTTTTGTTGGAGTGACCGTATTCATGTAATGGAATGTTCTTTTCATTAAATAAATGGTCGGCTCATAAAATATTGCGATTTTTTTCTTAGCAGGTATATATCCTCCATAAGGGGCATCGTGGAGATTACATTTCCGAATAAAATATGATCGTAACAAACCACTAAATAAAATGTCAAATTGCGTCTTTGTCCATGGATGGACAATTGACTGCAATAGAGGGTGTTTTAAAAAGATGGACCCAATTTCAAAGCAGTATATTTCACGATGGCAACATGTTACAATTACACAAAAAGTTACAAACGGTTTAATGAGTTATCAAGTTTTACTAACCATTTTATAAATGCTCTAAGTGCCCTCCACCTGCTGTACGGACAACATCGAGACGATAGTTGAATTCGTCCCAAACGCCTCTCAAAGTGTCTTCTTCCACTGAAGTCACCGCTGCCGTGATCCTGTTTTTGAGGTCATCCAGATTAGTTGCTAATGGTGGCACAAAAACACGGTCTTTTGTGCCACCATGCTCTTTGACATTGGCGGATCAATGCCAAAACGCCGTTGAAACGCACGCTGCACCGCAATTACGGATTCAGTCTTGCTGAACTGCAGAACGCAAAACGCTCCATGTGTGTTGCGGGGTTGCCATCTTGCGAATGACTGAGGCTAGGGGCTGTTTGTGCGCTGGGAGAGGTATCTGGCGGTAATCATTTGAATCTCTATTCCTCGCCATTTCAAGTGGTAAGAGTTTCATTCATGGGTGGTTCATGGTGGCAGAGATATAGCGATTTGAAATGGGGTCCATCTTTTGAAACACCCTGTACATTAAAACACATATTTGTGCAATTACAATTTCTGAATGTGCCATGATTCATTTTTACTATACCATGGATGCAGTGCATGATGAATGTCTGCTTGTTTGGCATTGTTCCGAAATGGGCTTATTCCACAAGAAAGTGAGAGAACATCCTATTTGAGTTTACGTTCACGTGTCAGAAGAAAACTCCGTGACACATTTCCAGATTTCGCCACGACAAAACCTGAATTGGACTTCCACAGAATAAGTTGCAGTGTGCTGCTAAATTAAATGCAGCAGTCACTGCCACACAAAGTGTCATTCAAAAGTTATGGCAATACGCTTGTTATTTTTCCTTCTCCAATGCTGCCAAATGTTTGAATACAGACATGTTTTCTGCGACTAACACTGGTAAATTATTGCCACCTATATTACAGGAAACAATATCATACTATTTATTTACTTGTATTAGTTACTTTATAATGTATATACATATAATAGCTATTAGCATTTCTACTGCTCTTTGCATTACATAATTAGCCAAGTTGTCAGAACAAGACTTCAATTTATAATAAAACTAATGCATAATTCAGAGTTTCCTTACTTAAACAAATGCTGCTTGATAATATTGGTCTGTGAAGTCGATAGCTAATGTGTTTTTTATTCGTATGTGAAGACTGAAGTTCTGCCTATATATATACAAAAACACAAGCACCTTTCACAACATTTCCCTAGGGCACTTTAAAAAGCTACAATACGCTAACAACAACTAATGACTGAAACTGTCAATTAAATAGAATCTTCAAAAGGGTGCGGAAGAAAACCTCAAACTAAAAACCGATGACCAATGAAGCAAACCAACACCATTAAGGAAGTTCAAGATTAAAACAATATGTCTTCGGACACGATTTAGAGCATTTACAGCCCCTGAATCACCAACTTCAACGGTGAGTTGAGCCATAAGACTAGGAAGCCCTTACGTCTAGACTATTTATGTATGGGAGATCAACAACAGGAAGCGTGCCACACAGGAGGTCTACTAAAGGAACAAGCTCCAACTTTTTTTTCCAGGAAATATTTGCACAAAAAAACATTAAGCTAGCAGCAGAATGTTGAAGGTTTAGTTCAATGGAAACTAGGTTTCTGCACTGATGTCGTTTACATTGATTTTGTTTACTTTTTGATGGGTCTCTCTCTGACACGTGCAAGCTTTGTTGTTGCGAGCGTGTTCTCTGGCCACGGTGTTTGCGAAGATCGTATTGCCTTTCCCACACCTGCATTGCGTTACGGCTTATTTAAATGATTTAAAAGCTGGAAGGTCACGAAACCAAACAGGTAGAAAGTGCCCTTTGAAGTTACTGACAGTTTATTTAAGCTCTTCCCAGCACCCCATTGATTGTTAGAAAACTTGTTGGAAATGAAATTGAAATTTGGTGACAAATCTTTTAGAAGCTCCCTCTCTCATCGCAGCGAGATATTTATATTGGCATCGAACTAACCTGGGCTTTCAAAATAATTATTTAAAAAAATGTCATTCTTACTCTCTGGTGTGGCTCAAGCACAATGAAAAGAAAACACAATTTTATTTTATGGCCACATTTAGAGAACATCTCAATGGAGCATTTAATAAGCAAATGTAAAGAAAAAATATCTATTCATTTAGAGATAAATATGTATATTCTTAGGTTTTTTCGGTAAAGTCACGTAGGTAAAACATTAAAATTAATAAAAATAAAATAATGTTTTACCTACGTGACTTTACCGAAAAAACCTAAGAATATGAATCCTTGCAGTCACGAAAGCTTCAAATCTATAATAAATATGTATATTTTCTATATCACCTTATTAAGACCTTTCACTTTATAACACCATAGAAAACTTCACGCACTCTTGCCACGTAAAATGTAACTCTTATTCAAATACCAACAAACTAGAAATTATTTGATTTGTTAAGCAGACCAGACGTATATGCCAAAACATTTTTTTTTAATGTCAGTTTAGCTTGATTTTACATTAGTAGGATGTAAGCTTAAGCAATATTCCTGACATTAAACAAACAAACAAAAAACACAATACCGTATCATAATTAAACAATCCCTCGGTATTTAACACCAGTAATTAAGATGATGACGTTTGTTTTGCGAGACGTCGTCATATTGCACAAAACCCCGAAATCCACTGCAATCATCTGTCACTCGGGGAGGGTGGAGCACGAACTGCAAACCAATCACACGACGCTTTCATTAGCCGAGGTGATGATCCATGCCAAAACTCATCCAGTCAGTCCACGCGTGTCTGCTTGGGCATTCTTTCATAATTAATAACCGGCATAAGCCGTCAACATCGCTCCGCCACATTGGAATTGATGGACGCCCGGTTCCCGTCTTTGTTGAAAATCTTTTGACAATGCAGCGTGTGCTTGTTTGTCGTTTGTGTACAGCAAGGCTGTAGCCATGGAGTCAACATGGGGGGGGGGGGGGGGGGCAAATCTTCCAGGATGTCTGGTGGTCCCAACCCAGAAAAATATCTAAATTTAAATACTAATTTCCTGCCTAAAATATAAAGATTCACTAACACATGGGATGGACTTTTTATAATTTTTTTACAATAATGTCTAATAGTGTATTGTATTACATTGCTCTGTTGTTGTTATTTTTTTTTACCATTTCCTGTTTCATTGTATGTATTGGCAGAGATTAACAACAACCATGAACACAATCATATAAACAAATCTATGCAGACAAGTCCAGATATTGAGGGCAAGGTCTATCAATCTATTTATTTACATAGCATAGCAAATATTTTTTATAGCAATATATTGGAGGGAACATTTTGAGCATATTTGAATATTGGGAGGGATATGTCCCCTCAATGTACATTATAATTACGGCCTTGGTGTTACAGTACGTGCCGTGTGTGCACAGGTGCTGGATTGCGTGTGGAAAAATATGTTGGAATCGTGTGTGTGTGTATACATATGTACTGTCGTGTGTGTTTGTACATGCATGCCTGTTGGCAATAGGTTGTATGTATGCATTCAGTGTGCACATGTACACGTTTTAGCACGGTAGGCAACGCACGGTGCGAAAGAAGTTCAACATCCAATACATACATGCTGACAATACTGCATGGATGTTGACAATACTGCATGGGGTATATATGTACTGCAGCCGTTGCACAGCGTTGATTATAATCGGCAATAAAACATGCAGCGTTTTCTTTCGGGCAAAACCCATTTCCAAATAACACGTCAGTAAACATGCGACGTTGAGCCGATGTTGGTGCAACATTGGGCCAAAGGTTCCAAGGGCATGCCGACGTTGTATGTTTCCAGGGACCCAACTTCATACCGCGAGCGAGTTTCTTACCACGATGATTGAAAAACAAGTATAACCCGTAAAAACAAAGTTTTTCACTATAAATCCTTTATATGCGTGGCGGCTAGAGTCCTCTCGTCCTCTGGCTTGAGATGGCTGCCACCTATGGGTCAGATGATTGCATTGCACCATTAAGCAATTGGTAATTAAATATAATATTTTTGTCCTAAAAAGTGTAAAATTTTGGAAAAAAAATTCACGAACATTAATTGTCTGGCACAACGAGTCTGTGTGGAAAATGTCAGCTCGATTGGATCACGGGAAGTGGGTTAAAAAACGACTGAAAGATTTGCACTGTAGTAAGCACGCAAGCAAGCAATCAAGCGAACTTAATATAAAGGATTTAAAAAGACTCCAACAAGCATTTCGAAGTAATTCTCTTTTCATTGGAAGTGCCAAACGATACGCAAAAAGGTTAAGCGCTCGCTCGCTCTCTCTCTCCATGCTTTTGGAACGTGTTTATATTCATGTGCGCACGCTATTGAGAGCAACTCTGCTGTTGGGCGAGATTAAATGTGTTAATTTTGTTATTCTTCACCGTGACATGCTTTCATCCTGCGCATAATGTTATTTCAGTATTGTCCGTTATGAAGTGTTTATTTAGATTATTTACAAGTTCAAAGCTGTCAGAACAAGAAGAAACGGTGGATATGGCCTATTCTTTGACGCATTTATGTTACGTTAATTACTGGATATTAGCAAACCTTGTCCCACATAGGTTAACTCTATATTAAATTCATCATGTGCTGTGTTTAACTTAAAAGCTCACATAGATGACTAGACTAACACATCAAGTTGCACATTTCTAACTTAGTGCATACTTCATACGTCCAAAATTAGAATTGTTAAGGTGACTAAAACAGTTTCTCAGTCTTGTGTAATGAAAACAATGTCTGCCATTTTTACCCCTCTAATTAAAATTTCCCGAGATATGCATGCTATTTCCTCTACGCTCAATAAGCTTTCTTTCTCCTTTCAAAGTAGTAGTGCTCCTCCCCCCCCCTTAAGTAACTTAACCATCAGAAACACAAGTATGTCAGGCTTGCTGCTAGATAACAGCGTTCAATTGTAGCTGCAAACCCACCACGCGTCTCCCATAGGACAGCTTAAGTAAAACAAAAAAAGTATAACCCGTAAAAACAAAGTTTTTCACTATAAATCCTTTATATGCGTGGCGGCTAGAGTCCTCTCGTCCTCTGGCTTGAGATGGCTGCCACCTATGGGTCAGATGATTGCATGGCAGCATTAAGCAATTGGTAATTAAATATAATATTTTTGTCCTAAAAAGTGTAACATTTTTAAAAAAAAATTCTACGAAAATTAATTGTCACGCACAACGAGTCTGTGTGGAAAATGTCAGCTCGATTGGATCACGGGAAGTGGGTTAAAAAACGACCGAAAGATTTGCACGGTCGTAAGCAAGCAAGCAAGTAAACTTAATATAAAGGATTTAATAAGTATAACCCGTAAAAACAAAGTTTTTCACTCTAAATCCTTTATATGCGTGGCGGCTAGAGTCCTCTCGTCCTCTGGCTTGAGATGGCTGCCACCTATGGGTCAGATGATTGTCTGCAGTATTAAACAATTGGTAATTAAATATTTAATTTGTTTTTCCTAAACAGTGTAAAATTTTTGAATTTTTTTTCACGAACATCAATTGTCTCGCACAACGAGTCTGTGTGCAAAATGTCAGCTCGATTGGATCACGGCAAGTGGGTTAAAAAACGACCGGAAGATTTGCACGGTCCTAAGCAAGCAAGCAAGCACGCAAGCAAGCGAAATTAATATAAAGGATTTAAAAAAGTGGAGCGCCTTTCTTGAAATTATATTGCCTAAAAGCAACGGTGGAGATGTAGTCACGAAGTCAGCTCATGTGCAGGCGGGGAGGCAAGGTGGACGATTGACATCTCGGGATTGTAAGGCAGCGATGGCTCGCGTGTTGCGTGAGCCCCGAATTCACCGGTTTGATCACGGCTGACGATTATGGTAATGATATGTGGTGATGGCAGTGCTATTATTATACACGTAGCAGGCTTTCGCGACCAATATTATTCATAATAAAGGTGTTTTGGATTAGATCGCGTAAGTATAAATGTGTCGTAACCCTCCACCACCCGACACAGACAATCAGTAAAGGATTTGTCACGTAAACAAAACGCCAATTAGTTTACTATTACACCCCACCGGTGTGTTGGAGAGTAAATCTGCAACATTTACAATTTGAGTAGTACGACGTTTCGCTGGTAATTGTCGTTTTGTTTACGTATCTGGCTACAAATTCGTTGACAGTATGTATCGAAATAATGGAGTGATTGGTACGAGAGATTAAAAAAAAAATCTCTATACAATGAAGGGTCATTTCCAGAAACGTCGCTTGTTACATATATATTCTTAGGTTTTTTCGGTAAAGTCACGTAGGTAAAAAAAATTAAAATTAATAAAAGTAAATAAAATAAAAATCACGACGATTCGGAGGCAACACAAGCTTCCGTCTTCAGGTGGAACCGTCACAGCCCGACAGCTGTATCAAGTAAATGTTTACATATATGTTTTGCCCTTTGAGGGCAGCGTTATAGATGACATTAGTTCAGTTTGTTATTTGACCTCGTCCACGCCACCACCACCACCAACGTACTAACAGCACCACAATCAATGAACTTCTCTCGCCAAAGAGTGAATTCGTTCTCCGAACTGCACGACCTTAATTCAACGCCACGTGCGGAATGGATGTCCGACTTGTACGAGGGCGCCACCTGGTGTCATTTTAAACCGCCGAAATCGCCCGTAGCGTGCATTCGTTTAGCCCCAGACATTTGTGACGATTCTAGATTTGAAGCTTTCGTGACTGCAAGGATTCATATTCTTAGGTTTTTTCGGTAAAGTCACGTAGGTAAAACATTAAAATTAATAAAAGTAAAATAAAAATAAAATAAAAAAGCTTCCACCTGAAGACGGAAGCTTGTGTTGCCTCCGAAACGTCGTGATTTTTATTTTATTTTTATTTAACTTTTATTAATTTTAATGTTTTACCTACGTGACTTTACCGAAAAAATCTAAGAATATTTGTGACGATGTGTGATGAGGGGGAGGGGGGTGAGAAATGTGACGTCACATAAAATGCGCAACTTTAAATAAATATAGACAACACGTTCTACTTAATTAAATATAGTTTTTAATGAATGTTTTCTCCTACAACATCAGAGTGCAGCGCCACATTAAATACGCACTACAATGACAATAGTTTAAAGCGATTTGAACCATGTTTTATTTTTGGGGGGGCAGAGCTTTGTGACGTCATATTTGAAGGGGGGGGTCTGACTTTTTGTGACGTCATGTGATTAAAGGGGGGGGGGGGTAAAAAATCGTCAAAAATTGCGTGACGTCATTAATGGACGACCCAAAAGCAGATTTTTTCGGGTATGACCCTTGTGTTGCAGTCGTCTGGCATACTCTGCTGGACCATACGATCCACTTATCGATACCACACGAACATGGCAGACAATTCATAATTGGTTGTTTACCCTTCTATCTGGCAACAAAACTGACACCTTTTTACAAGGAGTCATGTTTGCATAGACCGCAATACCTGCAGTCATAATACAAACAAAAGACATAGCTCTGATAATGTGCAGTCCTTGAAGTTGATTGGTCCACACCCGAGACAGCTTTCCTTAGAGCCTAGTCTCACATGGGTTGGACCAAATGACAATTGTTTCAAAACCTCTCTAAATGTCTCCCGACAATTTTAATGCACTTATTACACATTTGGAAAGACTGCTGTTACACTGCGTCGAACACAGCCGGTCTGATTTTCTTTCACATTATGCAATCCTCCCTATTATGGTGATTAGAAGTCAGTGGGGTATCTGTAAATGGGTCGTCATTTTCTTCGTGGAATTACATTGTAAAGTATGCGGTATCAATAAGGTCGCCCAAGGGGTGGTTAAAATAGAAAACGTTTCTCAAATATTTAAGCGTGCGTTTCTCACCACTTGCCAGCAGAAGGCAGTGTGCACTTTGACGAACATTTCCAGTGTACATTTGTGTTGGCAACTCCTAAAGGAGGAAACTCACCAAACAAACGACCTCTTGATGTCGCTGGATAGACCCATAAGTCATAATGTTACTTGACAAAAAAGTGACAAAAAGTCAAACAATATCCCAAGACAATTTACCCAGGTGTTAAGATGTTCAAACACCAAATAAGATATGATTATTGATATGGGACCAAATAAGATACTTTTTGCAACGCACCGAGTCTGCATTAATCACACGTACTTGTGGAAAAACATGATCTGATAATATATGCATTCATCTTCTTGGTTCTTTCGGTAAAGTCACGTAGAATGGAAATAATAAAACAATAAAATAAAACATAATAAAATAATTCTCACGACGTTTCGGCCACAACGCAAGCAGCCGTCGTGAGAATTATTTTATTATGTTTAATTTTTATTGTTTCATTATTTCCATTCTACGTGACTTTACCGAAAGAACCAAGAAGATGAATCCCTACAGTCACGAAAGCTTTAAATCTAAATATATGCATTCTAGATTTGAAGTTTGCGTGACTGCAAGGATCCATACTCTTTGTTTTTTTCGGTAAAGTCACGTGGGTAAAAAAATAGAAAATTAATTAAAATTAAAACAAATACATTAAATCACGACGTTTCGGAAGCAACACAACCAACCGTCATCAGGTGTAGAGACTGTAATTAGCTGGAGCAGAACGTGTTGTCTAAATTTATTTAAAGTTGTGCATTTTGATGACGTCACATTTCTCACCCCCCCCCCCCCTCGTCACACATCGTCACAAAAGTCTGACGCCCCCCCACCTAGGTGCGTTACGTCACGCACCTGAGCTACTGAACATTTTGTCATAGGCAAGAGAGATGAAGAAGAATACTGGTAGGAACCTCGTGGTTACACCAGCCCACAGGGGATTATTGTGTCCGTCCGTCCGCCGTGAATCCAAAAATGGGAGGGGTGGGGCTGGGTGGAGAGGGGAGGGTGGGAAGGGGCTGGGTGGGGACGGGAGGGTGGGGAGGGGCTGGGTGGGGAGGGTGGGGGGGCTGGGTGGGGGTGGGAGGGGTGGGTGGGGCTGGGTGGGGAGGGGCTAGTCACCCCGTGGTGCCCTTATTAAACTCAACGTTTAACCTACTCACGCCGGCTTGTGCCCGCCCTCACAGTCGGCCATATTTGCGGAATACACTACACCGCCGTTGACCCTGGCCATTGACCGAGCAAACTAACGTTCCTACCAGCTCCCTCCGCAGGAATGTGTTAATAATCATGCCACGGAACAATTTACTGAGTAAAAAAATAACTCTGTAAACTGTCGCAGAATCCTCAAAAAAACACCTGGAGTCTACTCACCTCGGCAGGTGGCAATGCACTAATGTGTGCGTGGCTACTTGCCATTGACAAAAAAGTCGATAGATCTAGCGACAAAATCACGACGTTGGCACAACAGCGGAGCAGATTAGTAGCGGGGGAGGGTACCGAGTGACAACCGACACGAAACATTTTTGTTGCGGTAAATTCCTCCCCCACTATTCACCTTCAAGTATTGAAAAGTGTTTCATTTTACACACGGGGAAAGAAAGTCGTAAAACCGTCACACGAAAACAAGACTGCTTAAACAAATTAGACGTCTCTTCAACCGACGGCAGCATTTGCAAACTAACAAATTAAAAAAAATGCTCTCTCATCGGGAACAAAACTAAACTTTTGTACTTTCACAGTCCTCTCAAGGGACATTTGCTGACGAGTTCATGTCAAGGATTGCTGCCCGCTTTGACCATAAACCGGTTCGAGGTGGCTTCACAGCGAGACGCGTCGCGACACCAGCAGCAGCAGCAGTGTCAGCGGCGTTGTTATCTCAAAGAGATGCGCTCGCCTCTCGCCGACACCAAGAACACCAAAAAAAATACGTTTCAAATAGTTCGCAAGAGCAGATAAGCGCATTTCTTGTGGGAAAACGACGCGAAAAAAAGGAAGCGTTTAAATGGCGAACCTATTGTCGTATACATATTCTTAGGTTTTTTCTGTAAAGTCACGTAGGTGAAAAATTAAAATTAATAAAAGTAAAATAAAAATAAAATACAAATCACGACGTTTCAGAGGCAACACAAGCTTCCGTCTTCAGGTGGAACCGTCACAGCACGATAGCCGTATCAAGTGATGTATCAAATCTAGAGTAATGAGGCACACGTGGCAATGTTACCTCTTAATATCCTTAATATCCTGCCAAATAAATGTGTAATTTCGTACAGTGATCTTCTCTAATCGTTCGTGCAAGTCTAAATGTACGTCGGAAATGTGTCAAACAGGTTTGAAGAAACTTTAGTTAACAAAGAGAGCGAAAATGTACTACAATACGGGAGAAATTCTACATTTGAAGCTTTCGTGACTGCAAGGATTCATATTCTTAGTTCTTTCGGTAAAGTCACGTAGGTAAAAAATAAAATTAAAATTAATTGTGATTTTTATTGTTTTATTTTAATTTTAATTTCATTTTTTACCTACGTGACTTTACCGAAAGAACTAAGAGTATGAATACGGGAGAAGCCCTTTCAACGATGGTAATTGGTTCCACCGGCCGTGAATTGATTTGGCCGTTAAGCGAGTACAGGAAATAGATGCTAAAAACTTAATTCGTTCCGATAGCATCGAAATTACCCTTTTTCACCCAAAAATGTTCCTTATAATACTTACACAATGGATATTAGTACGTAAAAATACCTACAGTATGAGAAACACTTGCCATTAGAAGAAACGTGGTTAATAATTTATTGAATGTATTATTTCCTGTAGTTACAACAGCCCGTCATTAACGGGGGGGGGGGGGGGGGGGGAATGGTCGGTAAGCGAACACATTGGGCTCTGTGGAGGCACTACACTACTATACACTACACTATGCACTACACTACTATACACTATACACTACACTACTATACACTATACACTACTATACACTACTATAGACTATACACTACTATACACTACACTACTATACACTACACTACTATACACTACACTATGCACTACACTACTATACACTACATTATACACTACACTATACACTACACTATACACTACACTACTATACACTACACTATGATACACTACACTACTATACACTACTATAGACTACACTATACACTACACTATACACTACACTACTATACACTACACTATACACTACACTACTATACACTACACTATACACTACACTACTATACACTACACTATACACTACTATACACTACACTACTATACACTACACTACACTATACACTACACTACTATACACTACACTACTATACACTACACTACTATACACTACACTATACACTACACTATACACTACACACTACACTATACACTACACATTGGGCTCTATGGACGCCCGTCGTTAAGTGAATAGTCGTTAACAGGGGTGATCGTTAAGAGGGGGTTTACAGCAATACATTTTTTGCTCACAATTCCCATGCCACTTTTTAAATGTGTGCTTCACTTTCAGTTCGTGCTGCTGACATTCTCCGAAGAGACTGGTGTAACAGCCATCAGCCACGTCAGAACGACAGGCCGATGCGCATACCATCATCGCGAGTGGACAATGCAAAGACAAGCCACAGTACGATGGTCACCATGCAACCCACAAACTCTTGACGCTGTTACTAAACATGTGGGTGACTGATCATACATTACATGAACCTGTTATAATTGTGTGCCCCGCCCACCTCTCCCTATCTTGTTGGATATTTATTATAGAACTCTTAATGGCAACCTCGAAACTGCCTAGAAACCATTTTGATATTTTAAAACGTCAAAAAGCACCAATATGCGGTTTGTGAGTAAAATGGGAAAATTATTAAGTTGCAATCATTTAAAAAACTTGCCCTAAAATAAGTGGTTTGAGGCCTTGAGTCTAAACAAAACATGGGGTCAGTTATAACACGATAATTATAATGACATCACACATTGCATGCTTACAATTGTACTTGGGCCCCAAGTTTGCCATTTACTGTACAGTAATCAGAGTCCTCAATGTGGTAATGCTATTAATAAACACTCGATAATTCATTAAAATAACTTTATCAGAATGTTTATTTGCTTGAATCACACGACAGTAAATATTGCATCGATTCCCCGTTAAATAACAGTAAAACCTTTAAAGATTTCGGTAACCAGGTAATTCAGAAGTGATAAACATATTGAATACATGGGAAACATGTGAATAGTTACAATGTTATTGTACTGCATTACAGTATTCCAACTCACCCAACCATTAAAAGTACATTTATATTGGAGGGACATGTAATGCCATGTGGATGACATGATTTATGAATCTTTATATTAATTTGGACGAGACAAAAGGCTCCAACAGGTCTAAATGACCCGTAACCAACAGGAGCTTATATTCATATAATTACACCTTTGAGAATTATTTAGTACGACTGTACCGTCTACATATTTCAGTTTTAGAAGTTACAATGGACTCAACTTCATATCCGTTTTCTTAGGTTTTTTCGGTAAAGTCACGTAGGTAAAAAATTAAATTGATAAAAGTAAAATATCGTGCTGTGACGGTTGCACCTGAAGACGGAAGCTTGTGTTGCCTCCGAAACGTCGTGATTTTTATTTATTTTTTATTTTACTTTTATTCATTTTAATTTTTTACCTACGTGACTTTACCGAAAAAACCTAAGAATATGAATCATTGCAGTCACGAAAGCTTCAAATCTAGAATTAATATCCGTTTCCAATTTACTATTCCATTTAACAACCATTAGTGCTTCTGCTTTTGCAAAAAATAATAATCCAAAAACGGATGTACAATCTTTTTTTCGGATGGTTTCCAAAGTTCGGTTTCAATTTACTGCAGCGTATTGAGGCCAGTATCCTCTGCTGTCATGGTTATTGTTAACATCTACCAATCATTGGTATAGCACGCAATAGCCTTAACCAATTTTATTTTTTCATATTTTACGATTTTTTTTAAAGAATACTACTTTATACGTATTTTTTTCACACCTGACCTACACGAGTTAAATTATCTATAAAACACGTAAAACGTTTAATTGTAAACGCTCTTCCATATACACATTTATAAACCGGATTGATAACGAAACACATTGAATCCCGGAATTTGTTTGACCCAAGTTATGATCCTGTAGAACTGTGGTTTTGGTAACTGATCTCAACAAGTACACTTTTGGTTTCACACCCTGAAGCAGAATGACAGATTTGCACTCTTACAAGTCAATCAAGTTGCGAACTACACAGTTACTGGCGAATATAAAACAAAATAACCAGGTTAACATGTAGAAAATTGTAGTGCACAACATAGCTGGCAGCAAATATTTTTTCTTGAATAACATGGCAACAATTAAAAAAATCACAGTACTTTGCTAAAATTAAGCAAATATAATTTCAAGGGCATTGTGTTAAATTAACTTGTTGGTAAAGCTTTGACATAGAGGCAGCCCACGAATAAAATCTACTACAGAACTGGGTTGGCTCTCTGAATGCAAGTAACCTAAACTTAGTATTGTATATAATAAGATAACAACAATACTTCTGTTAATCCACCACTGCATAAGGACCTATCCATGTCATGTCGGTCAAGAGGGGAAGTCAACTGACGATGCCGGTCAGGAGGGTTTGGTGAAGGGGGCAGGCACCGGAGATGATCAGATAGAACACCTGCCAGACCATAGCCATGGCTGGGAATCCAACTCAGGTGACCTGCTTCATTGCAGTGTGATAACCACTGCAGCACCACTCCCCCCCCCCCCCATCTTTCTCTCGATACAGTATGCAAAAATAAGTACGTATTTATTAATGTATAAAGTACAGTGTTTTGAAGTTGGGATGAATGTGTAACTGCCAAATCCCTCAAATGTTCATACTACTTTCTGGAATGGTTTTACTAGGCATACTTCAACCCTGTGGAAAACAACATGACAAGTTTACGGACGATGCTGTACACATGCTTTAATTGTTTTCTTTCAGTCGATGGACTACCCTTTTAAACAAAGTGTATGCATGTAGCCCAGTAGCTTGTTGCACTGACACTACATCACGGGGTAAAGTTAAAATATAAAGGTGCAGCCCTGAAATTTCTTGGTCCACTAAAAGTAGCTCCAGATATTCTGGCCCACTCTTCCACGGTGGCCAGCCGTCTTGGGAACAGGAGGTTAGAAGTACAAACCACACAGATCCCCCCCCCCCCCCCCCCCCCGTGTAGCCTTAACATACTGTGGGAGCAGGTGCTGTCAGCGAGCATCTACGAAGGCCGGTACGACGCGCAGAGGCGATGGGTGGCCAGCACCACGTTTGACCGTCTTATTTCTCCCTGAGTGGCGAAGTTTACACACCACACGAGGTGTGAGTGCCCAAGCTTTACCTCGCCGCACTCGATCCTCCAATCAACTCTGGTGCGACCGATGTATACTCGACTACTGGGGTGGACAAGAAGTGTGGAGGATTTAAGAAAAGTTCTCAATTGTTTGTTTCAACTGGCACGCCCGGGCGAGTGTCCGAACCTGTTACACCATAGTCGTAGTATATCATATCATACAATGTTATATAAATTGGCTCAGTTAAACAAAAACGAGTGATCGACTATACATTGTTGAAAGGTGTTGTGCACGTGGGTATTATATGAAGAAAAAAAATACTTTAAAACACTGAGAATTATGGAGCATGCAACTCTTTGTCTGAAACAAAAAACCAGTTGTATTTTTTGCTGAAAATTAGTTTTGCTTACGAACCAGGAAGAGGTTCCATCAAAATGTACAAAAACCGATGCTCATATTAACATTGATTACAATTTATATTGTAAGAAAATCAGGATCAAGATAGGCTGCTACACATTTGCATCCTGTTTCTCTCTAACCACTAGTTATTAAACACACTACAAATTGGCAACATTACTACGTGCGTTTAATACGTATAAGTCCCACATTTGGCACACACTGAATTGCAAAGTGCTTAATTTTACTTTTCATATTGTTTACTAGCCCATGCAAGAAAACTAAAGTACAACCAAACGTTATTTTGTAAGATCCGTGGCATTTTCAAAAACGTGTTATGGCAACCTATTTGTGTGTGCATCAAACGTTGCCATATTTGGCAAATCATTTACTATTCTCTGTTTGATGTCAAGTCAAGTTTCAGCAAAGTCGCCAGGAACATGGGTTGTTTCATGCCCCACACCTCTTTCCATATCACCAACATGAATGTACACCAAGAACCTCCTCCAAGTTGTCAACTATGATTCAAGTTATAATACAGGTTTGGATACGTGTTAAATTATCAAGGTTGGGTGAAGAACCGGTCTTGTAAATGATCCTACCTTTTTGCTGATTTGCAATGAAGGGGGGGGGGGGGGGGGGAGTTAATATTTTAACATTAGTTTAGGTTCACAACATTTTTTTCATAATGCTCGTGCCGATATGGCGTTTTTTTTTGTTCTGTTTCAACGTCTAGTATCGTTGCTGCGCTGTTTTGCTTTCGTCAATTTGGTAACCAAGGTCACTCCTTGCAAACGCGGCTATCTCCTTGGTCTCTTGAGCTCTCGCCCGGTTAAACAACAAACACAACTGGAACCTTTGAAGCTTGCTTACACTCCCCATATATAAATAAATAAAAAGCACTACGAGTGAAACCAAGGTTGGGGAAACTTACAAAAAATTTACCCGTAAAAACAAAGTTTTTCACTATAAATCCTTTATATGCGTGGCATCGGTTTTTATTGAATTATTAATTTTAACACGTAGGCTTTCGCGACCAATGTTATTCATAATCAACGTTTTTGGGTTTAGATCGCGTTTATTTATAAATGTGTCGTAACCCTCCACCACCCGACACGGCCAATCAGTAAAAAAGTGTCACGTTGACAAAGACAAATAGTTCACTGCTTTAGCCCACCGGTGTGTTGAAGCCACAACATTTACAATTTGAGTACGACGTTTCGCTGGTAATTGCAACCACCATCATCGGGCAATTCGCCAGAATGGTGAGGTTCTCCTGTGTCTCCCGTTCTTATATAGAGCAGCAGCAGGGTGACGTCATCATTAACTCATTAACTCATCAGGTGCCAAGATTCAAGGGGGGAGTGATTGTAATTATATACTAGATTAGTAATCAGGCTATTGTTACGATGCGAGTTGTAGATTAGTAATCATTTGGAATGTGTTTAATTGTGATTATGCTACATTAGTAATCAGTTAGTGGTTGTTTCCCTTATAAGTAATTGTAATGTATCTTATTTAATTATACGCTTCCAGGCCGCACTAAGCCTGTAGCTGTCTGAGCGATTAAAGTTATTTCTGTTTCTCTCAATTTCAATCGATTCTCTAATTAGTCTTTGCCAGTAGTAACTAGTTTTACACAACACTTCCACGTTGTCAAAATCAATTGAGTGTCCCTGTTGGCATGCATGTTCTGCTACTGCCGACAAACACAACTGTCGGCAGTAGCAGAACATGCATGCCATGATGAGTTAATGAGTTAATGATGACGTCACCCTGCTGCTGCTCTATATAAGAACGGGAGACACAGGAGAACCTCACCATTCTGGCGAATTGCCCGATGATGCTGGTTGCAATTACCAGCGAAACGTCGTACTCAAATTGTAAATGTTGTGGCTTCAACACACCGGTGGGCTAAAGCAGTGAACTATTTGTCTTTGTCAACGTGACACTTTTTTACTGATTGGCCGTGTCGGGTGGTGGAGGGTTACGACACATTTATAAATAAACGCGATCTAAACCCAAAAACGTTGATTATGAATGAATTATTCATTTCTGTTTTTCTTGAGTAAGAGTTTCATTTTTATCACATTGGTATTTAAAATTAATATGAAAAAAACAATTCCTAAAAAGTGGGAAATTTTGGAAAAAAAATTTCACGACAATAAATTGTCACGCACAACGAGTCTGTGTGCAAAATGTCAGCTCGATTGGATCACGGGAAGTGGGTTAAAAAACGACCGAAAGATTTGCACGGTCGTAAGCGCGCAAGCAAGCAAGCAAGTGAACTTAATATAAAGGATTTAAAAAAAACAGGTGACTGTGCTACAGCTTGCACATCACACGACACATTGCAGTGTCCAAAACGTGACCGCGTCGGAGGACTGTGCACATTTCGCGGAGATTTCAACGAGAGACATTTATTGCACAGGCAGAAAGAGCTTGAGGAATGGCCATGCAGCTTGTGCTGCACATGCCGCAGGAAAACTGAGAAATGTGGCCAAGATTCATCCGAGGCCGCTCTACATCTGACCATTTTCATGTCCCCGTGGACATGTGCTCCTACCGATGTACCGCGAGAAAAATAGGGCTGCTTTTGACTCGAGCGTCTGTCATAGACTAACAGTGTGACCTTGGCATTAACACCCGACTCTTTCCTGCCTGCAACTGTATTGTAATTGCAACGGCAATGTACACACTTGATTCGTAATGCACAAGAGGTATTTGGGTTAGATCATGTAAATGTAAACGTGTCCGTTTTGCAACATTTACAATTTGAGTAACTGTGGGTTTAGTCTCCAACACACCGGTGTGCTGTACTCGTAACGAATTTACGTGTTTTGTTTACATGACAAACCTTATTAATTGGCCGTGTCAGGTGGTGGTGGGTTTAACGACGCATTTATATTTAAGCCATCTCACCCCAAAACCTCTATTTTATGGATAATATTGGTCGTGAAACCCTACTTGTTTAGCACTTGATTCAGTTATTACGTTGTTTATGGCTTTATACTTAATTGACATCATATAAAGTTAGCATTGGTTGACGTTTTTAGGATGAATGTGATTTATAATTGTACGGAAATATTTGCAATCTGGCCAAGCAGTTAAGTTGCAACACACTCACGTGTTCCACGTGGGAAACGGGTGTTGGTGAATTGTACAATGCCACCGCATACCGAGTGACAATGTTTATGCTTAAGCGTTGGTTTATTATAATGCGACAGAAAAGTGTAGAAATAGGTGTGTCTGTGTGTGGAATTAGACTTGCAAAGAGAGATACAAAATATATATTCTTAGGTTTTTTCGGTAAAGTCACGTAGGTAAAAAATTAAATTAATAAAAGTAAAATAAAAAATTGTAATTAATGAAAGTAAAATTAATTATTTTACTTTTATTAATTTTAAATTTTTACCTACGTGACTTTACCGAAAAAACCTAAGAATATGAATCCTTGCAGTCACGAAAGCTTCAAATCTAGAATACAAAATATAGTTTTTTGTTTATGAAGACACCTCAGATTCACTATTATATCCAATGACTGTAGTAGTGTGCGATTCCTAAAATCTGTACATTAATATCATACCGCTATATTCTTGTGTTTATATCAGAGGTCACATTTCACCACAACACGATTACCGTATTTTATATACAAATGATTGCATGTACTGTTTTTATTCAACGATATGGCAATAACATTTGCCGTCATTACGACATCTTTCACATCCGCAATGCGAGTGCCAACTCCCACTCTTCCATACGTCACACATACCTCGATCACCCATATCGCCCCCTTTCCAACCTCCTAACGGACAAAGGCTTGTGCATCTGTGTAGTTGTTCGGGTCCGAGTCAAAGTAATCCAGCCTCCACTGCAAGGTCTCGAACGTTGGTCGCTCCTCTTCCTTCTTGTTCCAGCACTCCAACATGATGGAGTAAAAGAGCGGCGGGCAATTCTCTGGCTGCGGCATCCGGTAGCCCCGCTCCAGCTGTTTCATCACCTCCATGTTGTTCATTTCTAAATAAAATAAAAACATCACATGACGACAACATTAACACATTCCTGCGGAGGGAGCTGGTAAGAACGTTGGGTTGCTCGGTCAATGGCCAGGGTCAACGGCGGCGTGGTGTATTCCTCAAATATGGCCGACTGTGAGGGCGGGCACAAGCCGGCGTGAGTATGTTAAACGTTGAGTTTTATAAGCGCACCACGGGGTGACCGGCCCCTCCCCATCCTCCCCTCACCACCCAGCCCCTCCCACCCTCTCCTCACCACCCAGCCCCTCCCCACCCTCCCCACCCAGCCCCTACTCACCCCTCCCCCCATTTTTGGATGCACGATGGACGGACGGACACAAGAATCCCCTGTGGGCTGGTGGAACCAGGTGGTTCCTACCAGTATTATTATTATTACTACTGACTATGACAATTCCCTGGGGAGTCAGATGTGCAACGTGATATTAGTGGATGCCACGGTGGCGAGATGTTTACTACCTCGCCTGGTATACAGGAGGACGTGGGTTCGAACCCGACCCCGACACTTGCTGTATATTTCGAGTTTGCATCTCATCCCCGTGGTCGCGTGGATTTTTCTACGGGTCCTCCCGGTTTTTCCCTCTACATTTATAAACATGTCTTTAGAGTTCAGCTATCATTTTTTTAGCTATAATTTGTGGCCAGATCGCTGCGAAAGAACTCATGTAGCTCCGTAGGCCTTACCTGTGCAAATGAAAATAGTGTATAATGTTTTATTATCATCGTTATGCACACATTCTCCACTCTCTCTCGAGACTCACCAACGTGTGGAAAGTCAACAGAGGTAATCCCTATTGTGAGATGCACCTGACATGTAAATGTGGAATTTCCACCACTACCTCGCAGGGAGGCATTGCAATACCCTTAAGTAGAAGGGGGAGAGAACACAATTTTCCTTTTTAATAATAGATGATAAAAGTAATTGCGTTACAGACATTATCAGCGGATGAAGCCCTCTGCGAACCCATGTCAATCATGGGCAGGGGGGGGGGGGATACCATCCTTCACCATGCTAGTCAGTGCAGCCTGGTTAAGGACCATCTTCATCATGCTAGTCAGTGCAGCCTGGTTAAGGACCATCTTCACCATGCTAGTCAGTGCAGCCTGGTTAAGGACCATCCTTCACCATGCTAAGTCAGTGCAGCCTGGTTAAGGACCATCTTCACCATGCTAGTCAGTGCAGCCTGGTTAAGGACCATCTTCACCATGCTAGTCAGTGCAGCCTGGTTAAGGACCATCCTTCACCATGCTAAGTCAGTGCAGCCTGGTTAAGGACCATCTTCACCATGCTAGTCAGTGCAGCCTGGTTAAGGACCATCCTTCACCATACTAGTCAGTGCAGCCTGGTTAAGGACCATCCTTCACCATGCTAAGTCAGTGCAGCCTGGTTAAGGACCATCTTCACCATGCTAGTCAGTGCAGCCTGGTTAAGGACCATCCTTCACCATACTAGTCAGTGCAGCCTGGTTAAGGACCATCCTTCACCATGCTAAGTCAGTGCAGCCTGGTTAAGGACCATCTTCACCATGCTAGTCAGTGCAGCCTGGTTAAGGACCATCCTTCACCATGCTAGTCAGTGCAGCCTGGGTAAGGACCATCCTTCACCATGCTAGTCAGTGCAGCCTGGTTAAATACCATCCTTCACCATGCTAGTCAGTGCAGCTGGTTAAGGACCATCTTTCACCATGCTAGTCAGTGCAGCCTGGGTAAGGACCATCCTTCACCATGCTAGTCAGAGTAGCCTGGTTAAGGACCATCCTTCACCATGCTAGTCAGTGCAGCCTGGTTAAGGACCATCTTCACCATGCTAGTCAGTGCAGCCTGGTTAAGGTGGATGGGGGGGGGGGCATGGAGGGCATGACTGGTTGTGATACGACTTGCCACGTATAGCAGCCGTGGCGGGAAATCGAACTCCGATTGCCGTGTTCATAATGCGGCGGCAAACAAAACCAATTGCGACCCACGGAGGTGAATTTCTCGCTGTCTGTACCAATTCTCCAGGAAGTCAAATATACAATGTAATGCTACACTACGCAGTAAATATAAATATAATGCTCAAATCATTAATGAGGCCATAGAGGGTGAGTTCAAAGCCAAAATATAAATAAACAGCTGCATTCATCGTTGTGGCTATGATACAGCCCCGAGGATTTAAACATTCCAAGAAGAAGCCTCATGAAAGAGCTCAATGATCTGGACTGGATACATTAGAGTTGCCACATGTCTAGGTTTTAACCAGGCAGTCCACGGATTGACATCTGTGCTCCAATGGCAAGAATCGATTCATACCGAGACCTAGTACCGGTATTCTATCCGAATGTATTCCAGTCCACTGCCCGGTTTTGAGAGAGAAACGATTCAAAGTTTGTTTCTAGGAAACAGCGGCAACCCTCGGTTACAGAGAGAATGCACAACGTCGCAAACCAACTCAGGTATGTGCGAAAAGGTCGGATATGTGAACACCTTTTGGAAATGACAGCTAAACTGTGCACGCATACACCGCACTGAGAGTGGGTGGTTAATTGGTCATGGTGAATAAGCCAACGCTTTACAACGCGCTAGCATAACAACCATCGTCACGTGACATTTTACACCGAAAACAACAAGAAAAGGCATCGGCACATGTGAGCGATGTGATTGATACTAACGCTGGCAAGTGTGTGATGGACATATGGGTAAGCCTTGTGAGCGATGTGATTGATACTAACGCTGGCAAGTGTGTGATGGACATGTGGGCAAGCCTCGTGAGCGATGTGATTGATACTAACGCTGGCAAGTGTGTGATGGACATGTGGGCAAGCCTTGTGAGCGATGTGATTGATACTAACGCTGGCAAGTGTGTGATGAACCAAATGGGCAGCCTTTTCAAAACACCGAGGTTGCCTAGACAACTGGCAGGGTTAGACTTTAGCCCCAAAAGATCACGCATATAGGTTAGGGCTCTTGCAGGTCGTGGGAAAATGCCAAATGGAATCTAATCAGTACTAACCAAATAAAATAACTGTATCTTAATCACACACCCTAATGTGGTTTAACTGGTTAAAAAGCATGCTTTCGGACACTGATATAATCTCTAAATAAATGTACTGCACATATCCTGCACCTCATCTCCATGGATTATTAACTGGATCAAATAAAGGATTTTCATTTTAAAATACATAATTTTAATTATTAACCTGTAGTTTAAGAGACCACGCCAACATCACATACTAATGGTATGGGATCATGTTGGCCCAAGTACTGTATACATATTTATTTAGGCTGGAAATGTTTCCAAAACCATCAATAATTATACTGTTTCATTAATACTTTTTTTTATACAATGGTAAACTCTTTAAACAGTCATTTCCTCCCAATTTTTTTTTTCCCGCCCTGATTGTGCCACTAAGACGAATTATCCTGCATGATCAACCTTAATGGAAGCGGATCTCACAGAGCCACGTCTGAGATCCCTCCAAGCGACCTCTGTTACGACACGCAGTAGATAGAGGGGGCAGCACCTCGCACTCGCTCTTCATTTGAGATTTAAGATTTGTGGCATGACAATCAAACAATGTGTCTAAAAATGAAATTTTATTATATTCATTCTTAAACTTTGTGGACAAGCCAAAGTTAATGTTAAGGTGTTTTTGTGTGTGTGCATTCATTGGCGGCCAGGCTGAGGCCATAAAACTCACTACACTTGAGGACCCAGTTTAATCACAGGCCTGAAGTTGAACCTGGGGACCTCAGTGGTGCCAACTCAGTACTCTGAGTGACAATGGGAAACTCTGAGAAATATTTTCATATAAATTTTCCATGACATTGCATGCCATTTTCGTGCACACATGCCATGCATTTATTTCGTTACATGTTACAAATTTGATAATTTGAATTGAATTAAAATGGTATTATTATGCTCAGCGGATGAAAAGAAATGCAATCATTGCCAAATGTAAAACAAAAATCTGGGGCAACAGTAACTAACACTGCTAAATTAACTTGGCAGGTAAAATGTTTAAGTACTGAGAAAATTGAATGTGATTGAAACGTAAAAAATAAATGAATACCTCTTGTGATTGTGGTACATTTTCATTGGCGTGTGTCAGTAAACACGTGTTTGGGCACATTGAAACTAAACAAACTAAATTAAACTATAAACTATTTTTATTTTACAACGTAAGGCCCACCAAGCTATATGGCTCTTCTATGGGGACCTCATTTGCCAGTAAAAATATGATAATTGGTTCTTTACCCTTCTATCTGGCAACAAAACTGACACCTTTTTGCAAGGAGTCATGTTTGCATAGACCGCAATACCTGCAGTCATAATACAAACAAAATAACATAACTCTGATAATGTGCACTGTCCTTGAAGTTGATTGGTCCACACCCGAGACAGCTTTCCTTCGAGCCTAGTCTCATATGGGTTGGACCAGATGACGCCAAAAGGCGCACAACTCAAGGACAATGCACCATCAGAGTATGAGAGCTCGGGGCAAGCATCTACACTATGGGGACCTCATTTGCCAGTAAAAATATGATAATTGGTTCTTTACCCTTCTATCTGGCAACAAAACTGACACCTTTTTGCAAGGAGTCATGTTTGCATAGACCGCAATACCTGCAGTCATAATACAAACAAAAGAACATAACTCTGATAATGTGCACTGTCCTTGAAGTTGATTGGTCCACACCCGAGACAGCTTTCCTTCGAGCCTAGTCTCATATGGGTTGGACCAGATGACGCCAAAAGGCGCACAACTCAAGAACAATGCACCATCAGAGTATGAGAGCTCAGGGCAAGCATCTACACTATGGGGACCTCATTTGCCAGTAAAAATATGATAATTGGTTCTTTACCCTTCTATCTGGCAACATAACTGACACCTTTTTGCAAGGAGTCATGTTTGCATAGACCGCAATACCTGCAGTCATAATACAAACAAAAGAACAAAACTCTGATAATGTGCACTGTCCTTGAAGTTGATTGGTCCACACCCGAGACAGCTTTCCTTCGAGCCTAGTCTCATATGGGTTGGATCAGATGACGCCAAAAGGCGCACAACTCAAGGACAATGCACCATCAGAGTATGAGAGCTCGGGGCAAGCATCATACTCTGATGGTGCATTGTCCTTGAGTTGTGCGCCTTTTGGCGTCATCTGATCCAACCCATATGAGACTAGGCTCGAAGGAAAGCTGTCTCGGGTGTGGACCAATCAACTTCAAGGACAGTGCACATTATCAGAGTTATGTTCTTTTGTTTGTATTATGACTGCAGGTATTGCGGTCTATGCAAACATGACTCCTTGCAAAAAGGTGTCAGTTTTGTTGCCAGATAGAAGGGTAAAGAACCAATTATTATATGGCTCTTATTCATAAGTGAGCTGGCCACAAATGGGAGCTCAACGAAGTGGCTCATCACGTGGAAATTGATAGCAGCCAAATACGCCGATTCTAAGTGGAGACAAAAACCAGAGGACCCGGATAAAAATCCACACGACCATGGAGAGAACATGCAAAAAAACTACAAATATACAGCAGCAGGCGTCAAGGTCGGGATCGAACCCACGACCTGCTGCATACCAGGCGAGGTAGTTAACATCTCACCACCAGGATGTGAGCCATGTACTCCATTGTAAAATAATAATAAAAAAATACGCTCTGGTAGTGAATGCATATACATGCTGTTTTATACTACCAGAGAATGATTTCTCGTTTGCATATTGACCACAATTATATGTGGTAAATGCAGACATGATCCCTTGCAAAAGGTTTCTATTTGGTGTTTTAACACCTAAATTTTGATTTAAAACTTTCGTGACTGCAGGGATTCATATTCTTGGTTCTTTCGGTAAAGTCACATAGAAGGGAAATAATAAAATAAAATAAATATAAAACAATAAAAATTCTCACGACGTTTCGACTGCAACACAAGCAAATCATCATCAGGTGTGAAATCCACAGCAAGAAAATTTGCCGTGGATTTTGCATTATTTTATTATTTCCCGTCTACGTGACTTTACCGAAAGAACCAAGAATATCTTAACACCTGTTTTATTGCTAGAAAGGGTAAAACCTATTCTTTTATTTTGCTACTGGCAAGGGAGGTCCCAGAATGCACTCCATTGTAGCAAACGAAGTGAGCAGCTACTAACCAGGGTAAGGCATCCTGCCGTACGTGATGAGCTCATACAGGAGGATGCCGAAGGACCAGACGTCGGATTTGACGGAGAAACGGTGATAATTCACAGCTTCTGGGGCAGTCCACTTGATTGGCACCTTGGCCCCGGCCTTCCCCTCGTATTCGTCTTCCTGGAAAACAAAAGTTGCATTCCGAGGAACGCGCCATGTGTTTCAGGCGTACACAACCTGCAGCGACTCGCATCGTCACACAGAACACGCTGCCAATCAAATCCGCGAATGTTCATTTATACGGCATGGATTTTTTTGGGCGGACTTTGCAGAGTGCTTTTATGACTACGAGTTTTAAAAAATTAACCCGTAAAAACAAAGTTTTCCACTATAAATCCTTTATATGCGTGGCGGCTAGAGTCCTCTCGTCCTCTGGCTTGAGATGGCTGCCACCTACGGGTCAGATGATTGCCTGCCACCATTAAGCAATTGGTAATTAAATATAATTTATTTTTTCCTAAAAAGTGTAAAATTTTGGAATTTTTTTTCACGAAAATAAATTGTCACGCACAACGAGTCTGTGTGCAAAATGTCAGCTTGATTTGATCACGGGAAGTGGGTTAAAAAACGACCGAAAGATTTGCACGGTCGTAAGCGTGCAAGCAAGCAAGTGAACTTAATATAAAGGATTTAAAAAGAAAAAAGCCCCACTAAATATTATATAAAAAAAAATGTTATTGTAATTGCATCGGTCCAAGTTATATATGACGGTAATCGTATAAAAAGCATATCTTTTTTTTCCAACAAGCTTATGCTATATGAATATATTTCATAGACTACTGTACATTACTAAACAACGTTTGAAATTAGGTTTACAATGATGACACCTCTTGAACATTGACAATGACGACTTTCATTTAGAGGATGCTTGAATGGCTCAGAAAATCAAAGCTCCTTACATCACGCCTTATATCAACTATTTCAATGCCCCGCTGCCATCTAGCCAAGGGGACCCCAATGGCAGCTGTCCATACGTGGGGCACGAAGTGTAAGCAGCACGGCCTGCCAATTAGTCTGCCAGTAGGGGGCAACGTTGCTATGTGGGGGCTTTCCCCCCCAATTAAGTTGCAGTGTACATTTTCCAGCTTAAATAGTCGCTCCAAGCCTGGAGTGTGTCATTCAGACTCTATCTTATCGACAGACCTGCTCTCCACCTGAGGACGGCTGCTTGCGTTGTGGCCGAAACGTCGTGAGAATTATTTTATTATGTTTTATTTTTATTATTTTATTATTTCCATTCTTCGTGACTTTACCGAAAGAACCAAGAAGATGAATCCCTGCAGTCACGGAGTAATAGTAATAATAACCAGGCGTATTGATATGCACCACGAGAATAGAAATATAGGGATTGGTTGGATGTCAGAAGACCATTGACAATGATCGACGACAAAATACCAAGGGGGCTCTTGCAGTGTAAACAGGAAGACACGAAGCTGAAGGGTAGACCCCTCCAAAATTAAGGAGACATAGGACCAATGTGAGAAGAGGAATCATTGTTAATGGCATGAACAAGTGGCAGTGTTGGAGCGTTTGCATCAAAATTAATGCTTCAGGATACGGGAGAGAGAGAAAGTCTACTGCGTAGGCTTTTCACGGTTGTGTTGTACAGCCATCTAATGTGCTTTCGGGTTCCGCATGCCGAGAGATTCTTCAGTAACTATTAAACCAAGCTATTTTTTATTTTACCAGGTAAGGCCCACTGAGATACGTAGCGACCTGGCCACAAATGATAGCTCAACGAAGTGGCTTGTCACGTGGAAATGTATCGCAGTCAAATACTCGAAACGCACGTTTCTAAGTGTGGAGGGGAAAAAAACGGAGGACCCGGAGAAAAATCAACACGACCACGGGGAGAACATGCAAACTTAAAATATACTGCAGGTGTCAGGGTCGGGATCGAACCCATGACATCCTGTATACCAGCTGAGGTAGTTAACATCTCGCCAATGATGACGACCCTCCAGGCACACGGAGCAAAATGTCCGATATCATTCTGAACAACACCCAGTAACGACCCAAAGCACATCCATACTGGCGAGCTGGAAAGAGAGAGAGAGATTGCTCGCTTGCAACGCATACCTTGATAATCCGGGCGAGCCCAAAATCGGCCACCTTGCACACTTTGCCTTCCCCAACAAGGATGTTTCGCGCAGCCAGGTCTCTGTGGATGTAGTTCTGGCTCTCGAGGTAGGCCATTCCAGCGGCAACCTGGCGAGCCATGTCCACCAGTTCCGGTGCCTTGAGTTGACTCCCCAGGGGTCCTGGACACAGGAGTAGGAGCAGCATTCACACGGTTAACCGTCGCGGGGAAGAAGAGCTCCCTTGCTTTGAGTGTTAAAATTGAGAGGCAAGAGAATCATTGCATTCGTTGAATGCTTGAGAGGACTTCACACAACTTGATGGGACCGATAACACTGGTCAACAAAAAAACATTTTTTTCTGGCCTGGACTTTTGCAGCTGTTTTAGACTAATTTCAGGGTGCTGATTCCAAATCTTATCTCAGATTTGCTCTATCACATCTCATTTTTATGCTATCGGCATACCACGTTTTCATTGATTTTACCCAAAATTAACTCTGTCACTTATGATTGCAAGTTGTTGCGAGTCAGTGACTGCTTTAGTGTTAAAATATTGTGCTGCATTTTTAGGATAGTGTGTTTATAACATAATTTTATGTAGATATCCACATTTATTTAATATTTTTCTTCTGCAGTTTTTATTGAAAATGCAATATTTGATATTTCAAAAACCTGATCAGCACCCCAAAATTACATTAAACCATTGGAATACCTTATGCCAGAAAAAGTGTGTTGACCAGTGTAATGAATGACACAGTCAAGACGTTCCTAAAATAGGGTTTAACGTGCGGCCCTGCAATTATTTGCTCACACAAATGCTTTCAGAAGGACCACCACTAGACGGAGCCCTAGGAGAGGGCATCTAGAGGTAATTTGGCCTACTCTTCCACGCTAGTCAAATGACTTGGGAAAAGTTGGGCAGTAACCCATAATTGATCATATCCCACGTGACCTGCTAATTGACTATTATCTACCAAGTTATAGGTAGTGTGTGGTCAGAGGACAATAGCCTTTAAGATGGTTTAGAAACGACATTGGTACTGTAAAAAATATATGAATGCAATTGTTCTTTTTTTTTACAGAATCGGAACCTTTATTTATCCTGGAGAAGCTTTTTCTTCATGAAAACTACATGCAACACATGCAATTGTTTAGTTTGTAAATAGACGATAAATCATCATAATCATCAGCAGCTATGATCTATCCACTGCTGAATGAATGTCAATATGATACATCTGGCTCTTATACGTGTTCTGCTTTCTGTATTACATAATTTCACGCATGTATCTCTCCATGCTTCTTCATACACTTTTAAACGTTTGTTCCATTTCCTTTGTCAGTTTCCATGTTGCTGATGCATGTCATAGCAGGCGATATACAAGGATTTAAATCTCTCTCCTTTAGGCACATTTCTACGTGACTTTTCATTATCCAAAAGTACTTAAACCCCTAAATCACTCGTGTCTTCATCGCACTTTCATAATTCGACTTGGGTAAATACTCCGATGTGTTTTCCAGTTCTGTCCGTCCAACAAAGATCTTCATTTGTGAAGTGAACTTGTTGTGAATGCCTTTTTTGGTTTTGCTTACATATATATTTATCTTGAGCCCAACTTTGCAGCTTTCTTTATTATGTTCTTACATTTCCGTGTATTTCATTCCCATTGTTCTCTGCTAATCAAAGAGGGTGACAATACTAACTTGAAGAATAACAGACCCATGTATATCTTACTGCACGTATACCGACCAAAAACATTAACAGGCCAGACTTGAGGAATCTTCTTCTTGGTTCTTTCGGTAAAGTCACGTAGAAGGGAAGTAATAAAATAATAAAAATAAAACACAATAAAATAATTCTCACGACGTTTCGGCCACAACGCAAGCAGCCGTCCTCAGGTGAAAACCAGGTCCGTCGAGGCGACAGCGTCTGAATGAAACAGCACACGAGCTTGGAGCATATATATAAGCTACTCCAAGCTCGTGTGCTGTTTCATTCAGACTCTGTCGCCTCGACGGACCTGGTTTTCACCTGAGAACGGCTGCTTGCGTTGTGGCCGAAACGTCGTGAGAATTATTTTATTGTGTTTTATTTTTATTATTTTATTACTTCCCTTCTACATGACTTTACCGAAAGAACCAAGAAGATGAATCCCTGCAGTCACGAAAGCTTTACATCGAAATTGAGGAATCATCTCTTGTTCCACTACGAACAACATCCAATCAGTCACATTCAGGGGACACACTGACGAACATCAAATTCCACTGTGCTTGGCCATTATAGGCTACGAGAAGCAACGTGACTCAGTGGAAATTGATGCGGTCATCCACGATTCCACAAACAACAGCCCACAAAAATAGAGACAATTTAAACTATTTACAAGAATGGGACAGTTAAACTAATATTGCATGAAGGTAACTGTGATGAGGATCCAAGCCATGGAGGTTTATTTTCGCGATGTTATGAGGTTCTCCAAAATCTGGTTTGGAAAAAAAATGGCTATAAACATCAAATGCAGGAATATCAACCATCTCGGGTTTACAATGGTAGAGCTATGATAACAACCATATGACAGTTGTCATTTTTGTTTTCTATAAAAGCCAGCTTCACAAGAACTGTAAATATAAATATTTGTTTTGAGATTCAAGAAAGGCATAATACAGTATGCCAAACTTGTAAATCTTGTTAAACATGATATACTGAAGCCCAATTTAGTAAACGCTAAACGTGCCTTGTCTTGGGAGTTGTTTGTAATGACGAAAATCAATTAACTTTTGCAATTTCTTTGTTAAATCTATAATTTCCTGTGGCTTTGTAACTAGTGTATTTTATCTATGATTCAGTGTTTTATCCAAGGTAAGCTGTAGCCTAGGTGTAATTAATGACATTCCGGGGCGAAACTTGAAACGGTGACACACTCGTTCCATTTCATATCTTGCGTATCGCAAGATGCCCAGGAGCTAAATGCCAATGCCGAGGCCTGCCAACGACGAGAGGCCTGCAGGAGAGAGTTGGTGGAGTGTTGCTACTCCTCCAGTGAAGGCACGCAGACTACAGCCACTTTATATACGGTCCTTTAAAAGTAAAATTGACTTGCAGGGAACTTTTACAGTAACCCCCCCCCCCCCTACTAATATTTACAATTACAACTAATCACAAACTAAACATCTTTATTTATTTCTCTTTTTACAATCTACAGATATCTCGATCTCCTTCACCCAAGCATTGTCAACAAATATGAGGTTTAGATCAAGATCAAGACAAAGACCTTCACCCCCTTTTGTGACATATGGAAATTCGAATCACTAGCACGTATAATTTAACGATGTAAAACATTTACATTTTTACACAAATTTGTACGAGGGTAAAGTGACGCATGACCAGTGCCACATACTCTCGCCAAGGAGCATAAACCATCATCACGCAAACAACTCCGGTCATCCTCACAGCGGCTTTCGGCTGGCTATCGAACAAAGATGGTCACCACATCAGCGTGCTTTCAGAAGCGCTTCTGCAGCCGTCTGGAAAGCTCTTCCTTCCGATATTACGAAGCCACTGGAGTTGTGCTCTTTTAAATCTAGATTGAAAAAACTAATTTATTTAGAACTGCTTTTAGCATTTAGTTTGTAGTCCATCCCCTGTACCTTCAATTAGCATGGTAGGCTACATACTCGTGGAGTGCAGGAACCAATCAGCGTGAGTCGCATCATGCAGGAAACCAGGGCATGTATGGCATTGAGACACGGACACATTATTCATATTCATAACAAGAATAAGGTCAACAAAAAGCGCAAGCAGGGTCGTCGCTAGTTACCCAAGTCACACCGGACCATGTTTAGGATTATTAAGAGTCGGTGTGTAACAGCCAAACAAAGGCAGCTCCTAACAGCAGGGAGAGATAGGTCCCATGCATTACAGAACAACTGCCTTGTGTCTTACCGAGAAATGTGACATTGCATCAGCCCAGTACCTCACTCCCCACTCGTCCCCTCATACATCCTCCTATGCTATCTCCCCAACAACACATTCCTGCGGAGGGAGCTGGTAGGAGCGTTGGGTTGCTCGGTCAATGGCCAGGGTCAACGGCGGCGTGGTGTATTCCGCAAATATGGCCGACTGTGAAGGCGGGCACAAGCCGGCGTGAGTAGGTTAAACGTTGAGTTTTATAAGGGCACCACGGGGTGACCAGCCCCTCCCCACCCAGCCCCACCTCACCCAGCCCCACCCTCCCCACCCAGCCCCCCCCACCCTCCCCACCCAGCCCACCCTCCCCAACCTCCCCTCCCCACCCTCCTCTCTCCACCCAGCCCCACCCAGTCCCTCCCCACCCTCCCCACCCAGCCCCTCCCCACCCTCCCCTCCCCACCCAGCCCCACCCTCCCCTATCCTCCCCTCCCTCCCCACCCAGCCCCCCCCCACCCTCCCCACCCTCCCCACCCAGCCCCTCCCCACCCTCCCCTCTCCACCCAGCCCCACCCAGCCCCTCCCCACCCTCCCCACCCAGCCCCTCCCCACCCAGCCCCTCCCTGGACGACGGACACAATAATCCCCTGTGGGCTGGTGTAACCAGGAGGTTCCTACCAGTATAAAGTTAGCGCTTAACTTACAGAAGAAAAAAGATGCCACTCATATGTCAATCCATTCAGTTCTAATTATGAAACGGATGTAAAATAGCAAATAAATTGGTGACCTTGAATATAAATGAAGAATGCAGCATTTCAAATGTCTGCAGCCTACCCTTGAAACGTACAAATAGGTAATGTATTGACAAATAACTTCACAAATGAGTGTGTGCAGGCATACAGATGCATGGATTTACACGAGATTGAGGAAGTGGCTGTGTGGGTAAGAGGCCAGAGCACTGAGCTGTCACTGCAAAAATTCCTGGGTTCGAATCTCTGGGCAGCTGTCTACGGCCGATGCGGATTCACGAGCGCAGCGAATCTATGGTCTCTGTTTTGTTTGGTCGCCAACGATTGCGTATCACAAATAAATCGCATTCAATTGTGATGAACATTACTCCTGGTGGTTGGGCGGATGGGAAAGCGCTGCCCCCCCTCCTATTGTGTGAACCAAAGGTCACTAGAAGGGGTCACAGAAGTAATTTTTGGTGAAATCCAATTCCGTGGGGGCCGTTCTCTAACGGGGAGAGATGCACCGCTTTTTCCAGAGTTCCGGACGTCTCTTTTGATCTCATGACACGATGGAATAAAATTGGTAAAACAAGACGGAGTCATCAAAAAAAAAATCTGCAAAAATCGATTAGTACAAGTTGAACATTGTACGTGTGAATCGCCGAAACCAAACCAGATCAGCAGTGTCGATGTCTATACCTCTCAGGTAGTCCAGCAAGCTGCCGTGCTTCATGAGCTCGGTGATGATGTAGACGGGCTCCTCTTGACTGCACACGGCGTACAGTTGGATGAGGTTCGCATGGCGGAGCTGCTTCATGATCTGCGCCTCCCCGATGAACTCCTCCTTTTTCATAGCTCCTGAGCAGCGTGGCGGGTGCAAGAAGAAGAAGAAGCATAGCCAAAGTCAACATCGCAGAATTGGATACACGCTATTGCAACAAGTGTGCATCTTCTTCTTGGTTCTTTCGGTAAAGTCACGTAGAATGGAAATAATAAAATAATAAAATTAAAACATAATTCTCACGACGTTTCGGCCACAACGAAAGCAGCCGTCCTCAGGTGAAGAACATGTCTGTCGGAAAGACAGTGTCTGAAGAACAGGTCTGTCGGAAAGACAGTGTCTGAAATTAAAAATAAACATGATAAAATAATTCTCACGACGTTTCGGCCACAACGCAAGCAGCCATCAGGTGAAAAACAGGTCTGTCGGAAAGACAGTGTCTGAAGAACAGGTCTGTCGGAAAGACAGTGTCTGAAGAACAGGTCTGTCGGAAAGACAGTGTCTGAAGAACAGGTCTGTCGGAAAGACAGTGTCTGAAGAACAGGTCTGTTGAGAAGACAGTGTCTGAAGAACAGGTCTGTCGAGAAGACAGAGTCTGTCGTTGTGGCCGAAACGTCGTGAGAATTATTTTATTATGTTTTATTTTTATTATTGTATTATTTCCATTCTACGTGACTTTACCAAAAGAACCAAGAAGATGAATCCCTGCAGTCACGAAAGCTTTAAATCGAAAAAGTGTGCATCTCTTCAGTTACGTTCCACCTGCCTTCAACAAAACCTCCAGTGTTCGAAGCCAGTTCATTGATATTCGAGCCCTGAGCCGCACAATGAACGTCACTCAATTTTGTTGCGAAATCACTGGAAATCCTCTAACGGCGTCATCGCCATGAAAATGTTATTCATTTAAAGCGTACCAAGTTGGTGGCATTGTCGATGTTACGAAATAAAAACGAGAGAAAGGATGCGTGGTGTATGGTAATCACAGTGAAGGTGCCATTGTTATAAAATCGTTAATTTATATTCGCGAAGGTAGAAGGACATTATATTCATGTACAGCATACAAGTCAACACCGTTCAACATATTTCGCTACCTTTAAAAAAAAAATTATGTGAAGAGAGAGTGCACTTTAAAGTGAAATGTGCGACCCTCCCATGCCCACAGATTATTCTTGCTTGCGCGATCTGGTAGCGCCATTTCATTCTACACGGTACATTAGCGTATCCCGAACCTCCAATTTGCATGTTTGGCTACGTGCGGTGTGAAACAAGTTCAACACGCACACATGCACGAGCATCGGTTGCACATCATTTGCAGACGCACGCAATTCGACACAAGTACCACGAGCCAATGAATGAATAACACTGGTCAACAAAAAAACTTTTTTTCTGGCCTGGACTTTTGCAGCTGTTTTAGACTAATTTCAGGGTGCTGATTCCAAATCTGATCTCAGATTTGCTCTATCACATCTCATTTTTATGCTATCGGCATACCCCATTTTCATTGATTTTACCCGAAATTAACTCTGTCACTTATGATTGCAAGTTGTTGCGAGTCAGTGACTGCTTTAATGTTAAAATATAGTGCTGTATTTTTAGGATAGTGTGTTTATAATAATTTTATGTAGATATCCACATTTATTTAATATTTTTCTTCTGCAGTTTTTATTGAAAATGCAATATTTGATATCTCAAAAACCTGATCAGCACCCCAAAATTACCTTAAACCCATTGGAATACCTTATGCCAGAAAACGTGTGTTGACCAGTGTTATCGATCGATCGACAAATTGTTTTGCCCCCTTCCGTGGCGCAGTGGTTGCTGCGTGCTGGTGATTTGGTGCACAAATGACGACCGTCAGACCTTGCTTGAGGGTTTTCACCGCCACCAAAGTGCTGTTGTTCCAGAGGCCTTGCCAAACCTCGCCGAACATGCCAGCCCCCAGCCGTTTCTGCAGCTGGATCGAGGCCCGCGGGATCTCCCACTTATCCACCGTATTGTAGGACAGTCCCATCGTGTTGGGAACTTCTATCTGACATCACAAAAGGGCGCAAGAATGCGTGCTGTTACGTGACTAATTGGTCGTGCAACGTTTAACGCAACTCGACGATGCACTTTGTAAATACTGCAAAAAAAATATTCCTGAATAATTTTCCTGAAGTTAAAGGTAATTTCAACATGTTTTATTTTGTCCAGGTCATTGGCACACATTGGTTTCATCACCATTCGCCATGAAGAACTCACTGCTGGATGAAGACCTCCCACAAAACCCCCACCAGATCTCACAATCCTGCTATGCACCAAATCCATCCAAAACCTTTGCATGAACCCATTTCATCATTGTTTCCTCTACGAAGTGTTCCATATTCCTTGGCCTTATCCGTCACCCATTCTCGCCAAGTGTCCTACCCACTTTGTCTTCATAGCTTTGAAGATCTTATTAACTTATGTACGTTCTCACACACACAAATGAGATGTTAACTGCCTCGCCTGGTATACAGGAGGTTGTGAGTCCGACTCCAACCCTGGTGACCGTATATTTGGAGTTTGCATGTTTGCCGCGTGCTCGCGTACATTTTTCTCCAAATTCCTTCGGTTTATCCCTCCACATTTAGAAACATGCGTTTAGAGGATTTGGCTGCTACTATAAATTTGCAGGTGATAAGCTACCTCGTTTGGCTATAACTTGTGACTAGTTCGCTTCTGAAAAAGAGCTATAGAGCTCAGTGGGCCTTACGTAATAAAAATAAAAAGTTTAGTCAAGTTTAGTAGTTTAAATCCATGCGTTCATCAGTCCGTCTCTCAGTGTAATTCCAAGCATGTATCTCTCCATGCTTATCGTACACTTTCCAGTTGTTCTATATTTTTGGGTAATTTTTATTCATAACCATCTTTCTGAAACACGTCATAGCAGACTGTAGCACATGAGTACTGTACATTACTTTTCATTACAAGTTCAGCTTTCCAAAAGAAACACGGATCTGCTCATGTGAATGTCACTTCCGTCTTATTAATTGCAGGCAGCAAATGTCCACAATGCCTCACAAAAACAGTCAAATTCATCAATAATACTGCTAAAAGGAAAAAAAAAACTAAAAATATGTGCAAAATAAGCGAGCTTTCAGGCAGAAAAGCTGAATGGATAACATTTGGAGGCTGCATTTCAAACCATGGGGCTTGAGAAGAATTTAATTAAAAAAATGTTTCCAAATGAACACTTTCACCAAATTGTTTGTTTAATGATGCCTCACAGAATCACATGGTGTTCTGTAGGGAATCGGAGCTCCGTGCAACACCTGTCTCGTGGCCAAGTTTTTTCTTTGTTTGTCACGACGCGTTAATCCCTTGTCGGGGAACCTGAGAACGGAGCACAGAAAAGGAAGGAACCCCCCAAAAAAAACTCACCACCACGCAAGCTTTTTGTAAGGCCATGCAGAGCCCATCAGAGTTCGATTTGTAGTACTGCACCAGTTCAATCAGATTTTGAAACGTGACCCGTCTCGATATGAAGAAACCACCCTCTCCATCCAGTTGCCGGATCCGGTAATGCTTCACGGTACTGCCGTCGCGCACTGAAAATAGACACAATCACAGAACAGGCCGGATTAAAAATGATACCGAGGTGGTATGGTGAGAGACTGGCCATCTAGCTCGGCTGTGGTGTGTCTGTGTGTTCATACCCTTGTCTCAGCAAGTGGGCAGTGCAACACGCTCACGGCCAACACCAGTGACAATTTTCTGAATTGGTCCGAGGCCTCCCCTAGGTCGACTCAACCTCAAATTAGTTCCTGGTGTGGTGTGTAAACATCAACACTGGAGAGACAAAGGCGGCCGGGCCTTGTATTGGCCACCCACCCCCTTGTGTGCCGTGCCGGCCTTCATAGGTGTTCGCTAACAGCACTTGCCCCTACAGTCTTTTGGGGCCAGAGGTAGGACCTTCATCTTTGTCTTTTTTTGCGTCGGCAAGTGATTAGTTTCACAAGGATATTGTGAACTATACCTTGGCCCACTCCTAGAGGTCTTTATTTCCATTGTATAATAGCCATTATGAGAAACAAAAATTAAAGGACGTCTTTCTTTCACGAGTGTAACATTTGGCATTAAACTGCGCGCACGTTTGGTTTGTGGCCATGATATTGTGCGGTACGCACATCACCGTATTTCCCGCTGGTGGAGCGATGGGCATCACGGTTAGCGCATGTGCCGTGAACCCAATCACGCGAGTTCGATACCTGGCCACGCTTAACATTGGTGGCCAAGTGATGCACGAGTTGGTACTGGCCTGTCTCAACCCCCTCGCCAATCCGCACCGACTGACCTGCTGAAGCATGTTCTCACAACTCCCACGACTGACACAGAGCAAGGAGGCCATGCAACAGTAAATAAAGGCTGTGCATTGTTCCTACGTTATTTTATTCAAAGACACGCAGGATATGCTGTGCTTTCATATATGTGTATACTCACAACTTTTTTGGAATGCGGCCAGAAAAGCACAATTCACAATCAAAAGGTTTGCATATATTTGGCATACTTAAATGCCCGAGCAGCATCTCAAAGAGCCTTGTGGAATCACAAGTGTATTAAAAGCAAAAGCCCATAGAGCTAAGACACTCTTTCTGGGGGGGGGGGGAGCGGGGAGATTCAGCCAGAAGAATAAATCAAAGTCCACGTCCACGTGGCACCAAGTCGCACGACTGCAGCTTTATTTATGCACTTATTACTACTATAATGAGATAAAAATGTCTGTTTGTGTGTCCCGCACGTGACGTCAACCAACATGCCACCTGACGTCACTCCACATGCCGCACCCCCCCCCCCCATCATTAATATTCATGAGCGGGTGGATTTTTACACTCACGCAGAAGGTCGAGCGGAAATAAAATTAATTCCGCAAATTCGCTTTAAGTTTCACGTTTCTTTATTGAAAGTGAATCTAATAAATAATTATACGCAGCAACAAAGTGCATTTTGTGTCTTTATTTATTTCTTCAGCACTTGAGACAAAAGTGTCTAATTTATGCTTCTACATTATGGTAAAATCGACATTTCTCTGTGATTTTTCAGATATTGCATCGATTTCCAATTCATTTCAACCCCAGCGACCTGAAAGCAGAAAAGAATACACAGTATCAGAGCAGTGAATTTCAACTAATTGAAGATGAGTTATATACAGTGCTACAGTGACATGCAGCAAGGTGTTTTATTACGTAGTTTTGTGCAAGATTAACTGCCATTACATTTACACAAGATACAATTGTAAATATTACAGCTTCCCTCCGGCAAACAAGCTCGTGGTTAATACATGATCAAGATACAACAAATCGTGAACATACGACTCTGAAGCCGCGACTGGTGCCAGTACTCAAAACCTGTTCCCAAAACCTGTTCCCATTGCTGCTATAATGTATATTAAATGAATGTAGTGTGTGTGTGTGTTATAACACGCCGCACGCAGGGTTGCTACGTAACCAAATACAAACATCAATGCCACCTGAAACCCGCACTGTGGAAGCTCTCTACGAGGGTGTGTACGCAAACAAAAGAAGGAGCAACAGCAGCGGGCGGCGATCATCACAACATCTCATCCATTCCCGTTGGTCGTTGCCGGAGGATTAGCCACTGGGCACTTGTGAGGTGGGCAGGCGACTCGGACATCAGCGACGTTGGCAACCACCGACACACCCACCCATCGGTTCGAATCGGATTTCAGTCGCCTGCGTTTATAGAAAAAAAAGTGGTTTTCGAGTCTCGCGATTTGATGGTCTATAAAGCCAATCATCAATGAATACACCGGAAAAAAATTTATCAATTAAAAATCATGAGTGTGGTTTGCTCACTTATGGATTAGCTAATTTACAGCTTAAAAAAAGTATTTCTACGACTGTGACTCAGCAGACAATACTCGCCTGCTACTATGTGGGCCAAAGATCACTTTCAAGGGATCTTTATGAGTAGTTCTACTACATCCACTTCCATAGGCCGTTCTGTAGCACGAAGAGTTGCATTGCCGCTCTTCGAGAGACCGAAATGCAATAGCGGAGCCAGGATTTCCAGGTAGAGGGGGGGCAACCCCTCCAGCAATGGAAAAATGATAGAGAAGTTGTTAGTAAGTAAGGACTTGTCCCTTGCTTTTTATTCGACGCGTGTGCGGCGATGGCGCAGCCATCGATCGAGGGTCGAATTCGAACCGCAGTTGTGTGATCGACATCGCGCTCGCTGAAGGTGAATGCCTTCAGGGAAGTCGTGTGTGCTGTATACGCAACTCTGCACAATTCTGAGTCACTTATAACTGCTTTGTCGTTACTTATTGACAATTATGGACTCAGACTATTGGCATATCATCTCATAGAGTCCCTGGCACATAATAATATGCTACACAGTGGCAGTGGGGTCACAAAATACCGATTTATTACTAATAAACCCCAATGATCCGATCGAAATCTCTAATTTCGATCGGATCATTGGGGGGGGGGGGGGGGGGGCACGTGCCACCCCACCCCACCCCCTCCAACTGGCTCCGCCAGTGCCCAAATGGATCCTTCGCCCCGTGACGTAACCGTCATTAGCACAATAGGGTAAACACGTGGGAGAAAAACACTCATAACTAATTTCAATTAAAGTGTGGCACTTTGCACCTGGCAGGTGCAGGCCTTTGAACACAGGAACAGGAAGAGGTACCTGAAATTCTAGATTTGAAGCTTTCGTGACTGCAAGGATTCATACTCTTAGTTCTTTCGGTACAGTCACGTAGGTAAAAAATTTAATTAAAATTAATAAAAATAAAATAATAAAAATCACGACGTTTCGGAAGCAACAAATCTGGCTGTGACGGTCTCACCTGATGACGGAGACTTGTGTGGCCTCCGAAACGTCGTGATTTTTATTATTTTATTTTTTAGTAATTTTTATTTCATTTTTTTACCTACGTGACTTTACCAAAAGAACTAAGAGTAGGTACCTGAAAGTGAGTAGTCGGTCTTCCTGCTCTCACTCTGCCGTATGAGGAAGGCGCCAGTTGTATTGACGTCTGCCAACAGATACTTTTCGGCATCTGCTCTCTTGATATCACCAAAGTACCATCTGCAGGAGAAGACAAAAAAACACACACGTTTTAAACAATCTCGAGACATGGGGCTGCATAACGGTTACAATGCGTTTAGACTTGTATCGGATACATATCCGCTCTTGCGTGTCAAGCGACATTGACGAACGCATCAAATCATGTATTCTCCATGTACATTCGTGTTAAGTCTTTGTACATTAATTTTAATACCGGATAATAGTCATTGAGGTTTGTGTTATATATTTTTTTCTCTTGAAAGCAAAGGCAGCAAAAATCTGCCAATTAAAATTAATCACATTTCAGAAAATACATATTTACTGACTGCAACCACATTGTTGCTGGAAATTACTTGGCTGTATACGGCAAGTTTGCATTGAGGCACCTTCACACCATCTTGTGGAGAGTCATGATTGTGTGAGCTTTTGACCCACATCATCATGACATGAGCACAGAATAGCATATACATTATGCAAGAGTTGGTTCTTCGCCTCATCCACACCTGATACTTCGTGGATGTGACAGGAGAATGTACCAATGGCGGGTAATAAGTCTCGACAATAATGAAACACCCAAATTATCACCGGCCGATTTATGGGAGAAATTCTCAACGTATTTAAGCACAGGTTTTCGAGATTGTGCTCACATAGTCCTCGGATGGACTTTCGGGCTATATCGCGTGTTGTACAGGCACGATGTCCGATGTTTCGCACAGCATGCTGGAAGCTTCTTCAGGAACTTCGAGCTCCCAGCATGTGGAGCGAGATGTCGAACGTCATGTTAACTACCTCGCCTCGTCTACAAGAGGTTCTAGGTTCGATCCAGACCCGAACGCCTGTATATTTTGGTGTTTGCATGTTCTCCCCGTGGTCGTGTGTATTTTTCTCTGGGTCCTCTGGTTTTTCCCCCAAAATTTTGAATCATGTGTTTAGAGCATTCAGCTGTTAGAAATGTCCACGTGATAAACCACTTCATTGGGCTACAACTTGTCACTAGGTTGCTTCTGAAAGAGCTATATAGCTCAGTGGGCCTTACCTGGTAAAATACAAATTAAATGTTTAGTTCAAATAATTTATAGTTTACACAAATGAGCAATTGTAAAAATAGCTAGAGTATTCAGGGTGGCCGAGTCACCAACTTACTGGATTTCCATTTAAACATTTGAGAAATAACTCGGCTTAATTGAATGCAAATGCATGTGTAATTTTAATAGTTTTAGTTTAAAAAATAGACAGCCACTGTTAAGGAGAGACAATGACAGTGTTTGTTTTGTCATATCCTGTGCTGTATGTGAAAAGTTTTTATTACAGGAGCATCTCTTTTAGAATTGGATGGAATTTGTCACACACAACTTACATCAACTTACAAATTATTCACTGGATCATGAAATGCATTCATTCCACAAAGTCCATACATTCATATCCTGGTCATGAGTAAGATAGATTGTTGAATATAGGGGGGGAAATTAATTTGAAATCCATTAATTTCTGATGAAGGTTAGCACATGAAAACTCAAAGAGCACCACAGTATAGTATAACATTTCTGCAAAAAGTTAACATTTAAAATAACGTTGGGTTAAAATAAGCGTGATAATTTTCGGGTCGTTCGATCCCATTATTTATATAGCGATGTTTATAAAGCACACGGATTCTTTTAGAAGGGTCCTGCCTTGGAAAGTTTGGCAAATTTCATAAAATGTGTTTATGGACAAATAGAGGTATTGAAGCAAATAAGCCTCATTGCTCAACACAAAAATCTATACTACGTAATATGAATCACTTACTATGCTCAAATCACTGTACATGTAAATCGTTTCTAATTACGTTTTTTTTTACTATGCTCGCCCAAAATTTGTCTCAAAATACTCGAGCACAGTATTAAGACAATTTAACTAATTCTTAAATTTTTTTTTACTACAGAGTAAGTATGATAATGAAAAACATGTTTATACGTTCACAATTAAAATACTAATTGCAGAATCGTGGAAGTTGAATGTACATTGTAAATTAAGGCAGCTCACAAAACTAACATCTTTGCCAAGTGGTGAAAAGTAATTTGCTAATACATTGGTTACTCTGTATGGCTGTTGTGGAATTTTGGTTAAAATATTTACAAATGTCATGTCATATTCTTACAACATGAACAAAATAAATATGCATTTTCCTTGGCGAAAATCACTCTTATTTTTATTCCTATTTTTTTTACCAGAAGCACCAAAGCTTACACACAAAAAATAAATCATAATTGACCATATTGTTTTAAAAACATCACGTCAATGTTCTGTGCTGGTCCAAATTTGTACTCAATTAGCGAAAAAAATGTATTTGTGTGCCAGACTGTGTGACGCAGCCCTCTCTCACGTGCCAATATGCTTCAACCACCACGTCACTTCAACAGTCATCACGATTGCAACACTGAAGCCAAACATTTACCTTCACTCAGAGAGCACTGGAAAGTTGCTTGCACAAGTGTTAACACGCTGCGCTCTGAACCTGGCAACCTACATTCGATTCACGGCTACAACGAGCATCAGTGGCGAGTGATGTACTGGACTCCCCTTCACTAACGATCACTGACTTCTAATACTCTGATTGATGCTCCTGCTGTTGTGGAGTGAACTCACGCAGCCAGCTATGGCTGCAGGGTTTTGGTAGTACATGTTGTTTGTCGTTTATTGTGAAAATTCCGTCACAGTTCCTATGATCACTGTTTCATTGCTTTATTTTGGTGATTACGAAAAGTTTACTGGTTTGGCCATGTTTGTTTGTTGTAGTACGAAATAAGACCGATGGCCTTAATCTAAGTTGTCTTGTGACTGCAGGGATTCATCTTCTTGGTTCGGTAAAGTCACGTAGAAGGGAAATAATAAAATAATAAAAATGAAACATAATAAAATAATTCTCACGAAGTTTCGGCCACAACGCAAGCAGCCGTCCTCAGGTGTAGAACAGGTCTTTCCGACAGAACAGGTCTTTCCGACAGACCTGTTCTTCACCTGAGGACGGCTGCTTGCGTTGTGGCCGAAACGTCGTGAGAATGACTTTACTATGTTTTATTTTAATTATTTTAATGTTTTCCTTGCTACGTGACTTTACCGAAAGAACCAAGAAGATTCCGGCAGTTATGAATTCCAAGCATAGAAACAATTATATCTCTCAAGTAAGGTTAAACTTCACTGTTGCCCTGAATCAAATGCCATTGTGTGCCTATGTACCTGACTTGTAACACAACATCGACACCTGGGTTGGATCGAATTTATGATTTATGGACCTTGATCCCTGGGGCGAGTGCATTGGTCTTCTCCCTGCCCCAAAGATAAACCAGAACAGAAGGGTCCAAACAAAGAGGTTACTGTGTATAGCAACTGCTGTTTAAATACGCCTAGTGATAACTGCATTCTATGACAAGCTGTAATTAACAATACAGTACATTGAGATGCATAGAATTAAGCATCTTGGTGTGTTTTTCTAAGATGTATTTTTTTGAATCTATGTTTATTGATTATCACGACTCAAGACTGCCATTCGATTTAATAATCGTATTTTTGTGATGAATATGGCAGCTACAAATGGTTGGAGGGTCTCATGTGAATATACTGTATACACAATATACAAAAAAAAGTGGTTCTCATGCACTTTCATATTCTGCAATGAATTAATAAATACCCATCAATTGATCAGTATTCAGGAGTAAGATCAATCATGAAATTTCAAGACGATGAATGATGGCATTGGCCGGGAAAGGTCCTCAAAAAATCTAATTTCATGGCTGATGATGATGACGATACATTTTCAAGTGTAACCATGACGTTGGTGAAGGATTATTTGAACCAAATTCTCAAAATATTGTGAGCGTAGTTGGGATTTACAGGTATGTGCTCTATTTTACGTATATTTTAGGCATACGTTTGGTAAAATGGTGCACACTAAAGACATTTGACAAAAGCGTTCAAGGTTTTCATTGGCCGGTCAGAGGTGCATTCATTGCAGGACAAGGAAATCCGGGCAGAACAAGGAAATACGGGCAGACCAAGATAACTCCAGATTCCAGTAAGAAGAATTTCTCAACAAAAAATGCCATTCCAATCTAGTCACAGCCGAGAATGTCTTCGGTGGATCTAAGCGATGCTCGCACTGAAGATTCCGAGGGATCGCGAGCCCAATGCTACTTTGGATCGTAACCATGAGGCCTTCCATGATCATTTTAGAGAGCCTGAGGTGGTGGTGGGGATGGAAGGTTCCGTGCCTTCCCGGATCTCGACGTAAAAGGGGTTGTGGTCCTCGCTGGAAATCTAGCCCGAGGATCGCTTGCTCACCCCCAGTCTTCGGGATCTCAAACCTATGCTAAGATCTCATGATTTATTACACACCTATGTGTACAGGTCTATCTGTCAATCTACTACTTTGACGAGGGCATCCTAAGCCATGCAGATCATGGGGGTTTATTTGGCCGAGATATGATATTCAATGTTTCCAAATGCACAGAGTAACTTACATTCACATCGAGTACAGTAGTTAAGAGTAGTATCATTTTTAAACCTGAAAGGCCATTTAAATATTCTGCAGAGAGATCATATGTAAAAAAAAGCAGGTATCATGATGGATGGCAAAGGATTGAGAGGCTTTCAGAGGTGGATTGATCATGACTGGTGATGATGATTAAAGTACATTTCTATTTGTAGTGTATTTTCTTGCGTTAAAAAGCGTTAGGTTTTAAGGTTTGCTGGGGTTTTTATGTTTTAAGAGCTTCTCATAGATACAGCATCGCATGAGTAGGTAAAACTTGAACTCCATTCTGCATTTGTTGGATGCCAAAAACCAGCTGAACAGGTAATGAACCTTCATACAGACCCATGCACAGGAATGTGCTTGTACAGACGAGATTATTGTGTTGGACCTTATACAAAGTTTTACCCGCGACACACCGTGGGGCAAGGGGCGTAGAGTCGTCGTGCAAAATGCAGAGGTGGCAAGATAACCGGGACAAGGTACGGATGATGGGGGAGGAATTCGCCAAAAGGAGGGCACAGCTCAAGATGAGCAGATGGAAGAAAGCAGCACCAGGCAGGAAAGGGAGGAGGATGGGAAGAAGGAATGACCAGGCCAATATGTCAGGGATGCATGCATGCCTGTATACGTGTTGAAATTATCTTGCACCGTACGTAGCCAACTGTACAAGTCGTAGGTGCAGACAAGTACAACAAACTCAACACAAAAAGCAGTTCTGAAGAAATTAGTTTTCAATATAAATGCAAACTTGCATTGCTCGTGTTGCTTCCTAATATCTGAAGGAAGAGCGTTCCAGACGGCCGCAGAAACGTATCTGAAAGCACGCGATGCCGTGGCCGTCTTTGTTCGATGGCAAGCCAAAAGCCGCTACTGCGAGGATGATAGGAGTTCAAGATTTGAAGCTTTCGTGACTGCAAGGATTCATACTCTTAGGTTTTTTCGGTAAAGTCACCTAGGTAAAACATTAAAATTGATAAAAGTAAAATAAAATAAAAATCACGACGTTTCGGAGGCAACACAAGCTTCCGTCTTCAGGAGGAACCGTCACAACCACGAAAGCTGTATCAAGTAAATGAGCTCATTTACTTGATACGGCTGTCGTGGCTGTGTTGCCTCCGAAACGTCGTGATTTTTATTTTATTTTACTTTTATCAATTTTAATGTTTTACCTACGTGACTTTACCGAAAAAACCTAAGAATATGACCGGAGTTGCCGTGATGGTTTATGGTCATCTCTCATCACCCTCTCATCCCTTTAGATGGTGCCGAAAGACGGGAATTAGGGAGAGAGAAGGAGCAAGCGAGAAGTAAAGCTGCGTGGAGCAGAATCTGTTCCCGTAGTGGGTGGGGAGAGGGGGGGGAGATTCAGAGTGGTGGTGGCCACACAAGTGAGGCTTGAGCTGATTTAGATTTCTAGATTAAGAATATGGGGGCATACAGCATCAAGTTATTTGCATCCAACTATTTTTTTAAGGATTAAATAACATCATCAGGATTCTCACCGAATTCTCACATACAGTATATCTTTCCATTAAATGACCTCAAATAATAAATGCTAAAACGATTAAGAAAACTAGTTTAAAACAAATCAACGGGATGCATCACCGATCATTAAAACAATACAAGTGTATCAAATCATAATTTGTAACCACATATGACAGCGTTGCATTGTTAGATATGTGGGAGGGGGATATACAGGGGAAAGAGGGGGTGGTGGTCTGGGGGGGGGGGGGGTAAACATTCCTAGAGTGTGAGTATGGTGATAGTAAGCAAGCATAAAGCCATTCCCATGGCTGATATTTGTGTGGCTTACAAAGTGGCTTGTGGAGGGGGTTTGAATGGATTGGGGCCCGGTTTTCTGGTAGTCTACGTCATTTATTCTACATTTGTAGCTTTGGCATTTCAGTGTAGAAAGGCAGGTATTTACCGCAGGAAAGGGGGGGGGGGAGTTAAATATTTTTATGAGGGCATTTCGATGCCCCCATGGGTTTTGATGCCACGGAAGGAGACATTTCCATGACGCATTCATTCTATTAAAATGTTAAATTATTATGAAATGGAGGTTTTGGATGTTGGAGCATGGTCGGAATCTCATGTGCATTTGTTTAATTGGATATCCCTAAAGCAATCGATTACACTGGTCAACAAAAAAAAACTTTTTTTCTGGCCTGGACTTTTGCAGCTGTTCTAGCCTAATTTCAGGGTGCTAATTCCAAATCTGATCTCAGATTTGCTCTATCACATATCATTTTATGCTGGCGGCATACCCCATTTTCATTGATTTGACCCGAAATTAACTCTGTGACTTATGATTGCAAGTTGTTGCGAGTCAGTGACTGCTTTAGTGTTAAAATATGGTGTTGTATTTTTAGGATAGTGTGTTTATAATATAATTTTAAGTAGATATCCACACTTATTTAATATTTTTCTTCTGCAGTTTTTATTGAAAATGCAATATTTGATATCTCATAAACCTGATGCGATAGACAAAAACTGATGCCAGATTTGGAATCAGCACCCCAAAATTACATTAAAACCGTTGGAATACCTTATGTCAGAAAAACTGTGTTGACCAGTGTTATTTGTTACACCTGCCAGCCATGGTGGGAACTTCCGAGTTACAGGCCTCTCTGACCTGCCCCTAAGTGTCGTGAAGGAGTAGCATTGCTGCTCAAAACATCACCGACAATCTATTAATCAATATTGGCAGGGAAATAACAGAACATTGGTGACTTAAAGATAAATATTGTATAAGGCTGTGCCACAAAGCCTTACAAATGTTTAGCCGAAGGAGTAGGATGTTTATGCTTCCTCATTGCTGATGTTGACTCTGGACATAGTTCACATCCATAAAAAGTTTTTTTGGTTAAATCGCGTGAAAATATAAATGTGTCATTAAAACCCGCCACCACCCGACACAGCCAACTCGTAAGGGTTGTCACGTAAACAGAACGTGGCCAATTCGTCACTAGTACAGCACACCGGTGTGGTTGGAGAGCCAACGATACGTTAATATATTTACGCGATCTAACCCAAAAACCTCTATTATGTATGATATTGGTCGCGAAAGCCTACGTGTTAAATAGTTCACTTTACAAACCAGGTTACATTACCACTCATGTGTGTTACTCATTAAATAGCACTCACTAGTTCTCATACAGAGCCACAGGACAGAAAATAGAGTCCTCTAGATTAACTTATGTACACCGGCATATTCGGTTAGATGCAGCTGGTAAGAATTGCTTTGTCAAGATCGAATCCGGTTTTGCCTACAACACGGTATGCACCTTGCCTTGTACAAAATGCAAATAACTCAGTGAGCCCAAGGTAAACGCAAACCTTTGCTTGGGATAAGCTCCATTAAAATTAATGTGCTACGTACACAAGGAAGTAGAGAATGGCGGCGCTGATCATGTTAACAGGTTACTCATTGCAAGTGATGGAGTAAGGGCGTTTTTGAAGTGTAACCTTTTCACAAATGCAAAAAAATTAACCCATAAAAACAAAGTTTTTCACTATAAATCCTTTATATGCGTGGCGGCTAGAGTCCTCTCGTCCTCTGGCTTGAGATGGTTGCCACCTATGGGTCAGATGATTGCCTGCCACCATTAAGCAATTGGTAATTAAATATAATATTTTTTTTTTTTTAAAGTGTAAAGTTATGGAAAAAAAAATTCACGTAAATAAATTGTCACGCACAACGAGTCTGTGTACAAAATGTCAGCTCGATTGGATCACGGGGAGTGGGTTAAAAAACGACCGAAAGATTTGCACGGTCGTTAGCGCACAAGCAAGCAAGCAAGTGAACTTAATATAAAGGATTTACAAAGAGCTTTGCTTGCAACAGCAAATGCCTCTATCGTGTCAGTACAGTACGTGTACATGGTAAATAACGGTGATTTTTGCTACCATTTACCACCGAGATCATGTTTTGGTAACTTTTTTAATGTGTAAATAATATGCGGTTGAAAGAGCACCACATAATTTTGCATGAAGTGTGATACAACGCAATTTCATTTGACAATATAGTGCAGTACTGAACTGCAGTGAATTGTTGTACAACAAAGTGATGTCTTTTGTCAATAGTACAGGGCAGTTTAATATGGTCCAGCAATAGCCATGTACTCATTATTAACCTCCAAACTATACATATGTGTTCTCCTTGGTTGTTTCGGTAAAGTCACGTAGGTAGAAAAATAAAATTAAACAAAAAATAATATACCACGACGTTTCGATCGCAACACAAGCGGTCGTCCGCAGGCGGAAAAAATAATCCAGTTCCACTAGATTCCTGCAGTCACGAAAGCTTCAAATCAAGATATATATGTGGTTTACAGGGTTGGCATTAACAAGCAATGCCACTGAGTTTGATTTCCGGCCGAGGTGTTGAGATCAGTGAAGATTGATATTAGGTCTTGAATACTGGCATGGCTAAAAATAATCATCATAAATTATAACGATAATAATGTCTATAGAAGCTCTCCACATTGTGTGTTCACTGCAGGGATTATTAAAGGAGAGGCTTCTTTTGTCGGAGTCACCTGTACAAACATTCGTATTTTTTCTTGGTTCTTTCGGTAAAGTCACGTAGAAGGGAAATAATAAAATAATAAAAATAAAACATAATAAAATACAATTCTCACGACGTTTCGGCTACAACGCAAGCAGCCGTCCTCAGGTGAAAAACAGGTCTGTCGGAAAGACTTCGTCTGAATCACCTGAGGACGGCTGCTTGCGTTGTGGCCGAAACGTCGTGATAATTGTATTTGATTATGTTTTATTTTTATTATTTTATTAATTCCCTTCTACGTGACTTTACCGAAAGAACCAAGAATATGAATCCCTGCAGTCACGAAAGCTTTAAATTGAAATGTCTTCGTATTTTGTTTTGACAACAAAAATTACAGCCGGGTGTCAATGCTATCAAAAAGTGGCCATTCAGAAGAGTGCAAGGGCACGTTGTGTTTTTTTTCCCTGCATGCACCAGCAGCTGTCTCTCGAGTTCGCCACCACAACAACAAAAAGCTGGGACATATCATCGGGAAGAATGAGAACTTAGGCCGTAATATTCAAATATGCTCAAAATGTCCCACCCAATATATTGCTATTAAATAGATTTCTGATAATTGGTTCTTTACCCTTCTATCTGGCAACAAAACTGACACCTTTTTGCAAGGAGTCATGTTTGCATAGACCGCAATACCTGCAGTCATAAATACAAACAAAAGACATAACTCTGATAATGTGCACTGTCCTTGAAGTTGATTGGTCCACACCCGAGACAGCTTTCCTTCGAGCCTAGTCTCATATGGGTTGGACCAGATGACGCCAAAAGGCGCACAACTCAAGGACAATGCACCATCAGAGTATGAGAGCTCGGGGCAAGCATCTACACTATGGGGACCTCATTTGCCAGTAAAAATATGATAATTGGTTCTTTACCCTTCTATCTGGCAACAAAACTGACACCTTTTTGCAAGGAGTCATGTTTGCATAGACCGCAATACCTGCAGTCATAAATACAAACAAAAGACATAACTCTGATAATGTGCACTGTCCTTGAAGTTGATTGGTCCACACCCGAGACAGCTTTCCTTCGAGCCTAGTCCAACCCATGAGACTAGGCTCGAAGGAAAGCTGTCTCGGGTGTGGACCAATCAACTTCAAGGACAGTGCACATTATCAGAGTTATGTCTTTTGTTTGTATTTATGACTGCAGGTATTGCGGTCTATGCAAACATGACTCCTTGCAAAAAGGTGTCAGTTTTGTTGCCAGATAGAAGGGTAAAGAACCAATTATCATATTTTTACTGGCAAATGAGGTCCCCATAGTGTAGATGCTTGCCCCGAGCTCTCATACTCTGATGGTGCATTGTCCTTGAGTTGTGCGCCTTTTGGCGTCATCTGGTCCAACCCATATGAGACTAGGCTCGAAGGAAAGCTGTCTCGGGTGTGGACCAATCAACTTCAAGGACAGTGCACATTATCAGAGTTATGTCTTTTGTTTGTATTTATGACTGCAGGTATTGCGGTCTATGCAAACATGACTCCTTGCAAAAAGGTGTCAGTTTTGTTGCCAGATAGAAGGGTAAAGAACCAATTATCATATTTTTACTGGCAAATGAGGTCCCCATAGTGTAAATAGATTTCTGTTTATATAATTGTGGTTATGGTTGTACTTTATTAATCCCTAATATCTGCAATTACATACAATGAAACAAGAAAAGGTAAAAAAAACAGAGCAATGTAATACAATTCTAGATTTGAAGCTTTCGTGACTGCAAGGATTCATACTCTTAGTTTTTTCGGTAAAGTCACGTAGGTAAAAAAATTTAATTACAATTAATACAAAAAAATTAATTTCATTTCTTTACCTACGTCACTTTACCGAAAAAACTAAGAGAATGTAATACAATACAATACACTATAAATAAATAAAAAGTCCATCCTATGTGTTAGTGATTTTTTTTTACATTTTAGGCAGGAAATTCTTTTCAAATTGAGATTTTTTTTTTTCTGGGTTGGGACCCCCAGACCCCCTGGAAGATTTGGTCCCCCCCCCAATGTTGACTCCATGGCTACAGCCTTGACTCAGAAGAAGGGAGAACTGCCCTGAATTAAATCGTCTTGAGTGGTGTGTGCTATTAAGCAAATGACAAAAAACCGAGACCTATAACGTCACGAGACTACCAGTAGATCATGTACACACCAATACGCGACTTTCACCTATTAGTAAAATTCATGGCCGTGTATATTTTTCTATAACCCCTCAACCCACCAGTCATAAAAGGCTGGAGTTGAGACAAATTGTCTCGTGACAAAAAAATCTGCGTAATCATGCTGCGTGGAGGGGTCTGTGGCCATGCGGATAGGATGCGAGGTTGTTAATCGGATTAAACATTTCGGGTTCTAATAACGATCACTTTGGCGAGAGCGTCTCTCTGCATATACACAAGTTGCAACCTTCGAAAAACAAATGATTTCCTGCACGGTACAATAATACGACGATTAAAAAAAGCCGCGTGTGAACACGGCATAATTTGTACTGCTATTATTGGTATTATTCAGCCGTATACCCCGCTATCCAGAATGCATTTTTCGAGGAGAGCAAACATCCATTTGTCCTCCCGTTTTCCCCCTGTGCTCCCAGCTCCTCCCCCCAGCATGGGCATCGTTCCCTCTTCCCTACACCCCTGATATCAGCTGCCCAGGGGGGGGGGGGGGGTGTGGGACACAGGACTTATAAGTCACATATTTATATACCGTACAGGACAAGTACTTTCCGGAACGCTGCTCGGCTGACTTGAGGAGTACACGCGGACGCCTATCCACAATCGTTCCATGTTTATCGTTCCTGAAGCCCTCTCGTGGGCTAGAAGACCTCAGACATTGGTCATTCAGCTCCTGAATACATTGCTGCTGCTGCATCATGTACGAGTTAAAAACAAACAGCGCATCGTTGCGCGCGTGTCCGATATTCCCACCGCCCGCATCGGTGAGGACAGGTGAAGGCGGCAGCTTTGCGCGCGCGGGGCTTGTCCCTCCCCAGCACACACCACAATACACAACAACACCAACAACACAACAAAAACAACAACAACAAAACCCTTGTTGCGTTCCTCCACGCACCGTGGCGGTGCGCAAAAAGGAGGAGCAGCAAAAGTTGGCGAGCGAGACAAGTCACGACCACAGAGGAGGGGAAAAGGTGTCGAGGAGGAGGAGGAGGAGAAGGAGGCGGCATTGTGTGTGTGTGTGTGGTTGTTGCTTTGTGAAGCGACTCACGGCTCGGCGTTGAGGCTCTGAAACTCGGCGACATAGTTGGCCGGGATGTATCCCCGGGTGTTGCTGCGGGCGTTACTGGTGCTCGCCGTCTTCTTCTGCGCGTACCACCAGTCCGGGTTCGTCTTGTCCGTCACCTCGAGGAGTTCGCCCTCCTTGAAGCTCAGATCCTCGTTTGTTCGTCCGTCGTAGTCGTAGAGGGCCACGTAGAGAGGCAGCGGCTTGAACGTCGGATTGTTATGTGTAGTTATCGGCGGTAGTGGGGCTGTACTCGACAATTGAGTTGGACGACGGAAGTCAGTATCATCACTTCTCGGGGCCGGGGGACAACACATTTTCCAGAGGCATTCGCAGCAAGGGCAGCACGATCTTAAGCACGTCCCCATGGTGTTCGTCTAGCAGGTCCTTCGCCGTTCTTCTTCGAAGATTGTACGAGGCTATTAAAACAACAACAACAACCTAAAACGACAGCAGCAATCGGCTACCCACACAACTTCACCCTTTCGCACGAATCGTCATTATCTCAACTACACACAGCTGGCTCTCCCTCTCTCAAGACGTGGGTGGGTATGGGGGGGGGGAGCCATGATGCCAAACTTTTCAAAGTAAGCGAAAATTGCTTTTTTGTTCGTAGTCGTTTGCTCGCGGTGTTTAAGCGAACGCGCGAGTCGCCGGCCGCGTTGACAAGCTCCCCGCAGCTTTGCCGAGAAAGCCGGGACGACCCCTTCTTCGCTCGTGTCGCGAAACCCGCCGGCGCTCGATCAGGAAGGAGGAAGTTGCGCGCGTGGAATCCGGCTCGACCGGACGGGCGCGACCTTCTTCGTTATTATTAGAAGCTTTCCTTTGCCAGAGTCGCGTGCATGCGAGACAGCTCTCGCCCAGGTAGGTAGGTAGGTAGGTGGGAGGTGGGTGGGGGTGGTGAGCGGCTTTGCTAGGCGCTTCACCCGTCCTTCGCTATATCACGTAGGCGATAAGCCTTTTTTCTTGCGTACGCGTTTCCTCGTTCTCTGCATTGCCCAAGCGCTCACGTTACCTGGGCCATCCAGGTGAAGCTGGATTCGTATCTACACACAAACTGCGCCCCCCCCTCACACATCACCCCACCTCAAAGGTGTCCCGTGTAGCCTTAACAAGTGTTGTTAGCGAGCACTTATGAAGGCCGGTACTGCACACGGGGGGGTGGGTGGAAAAGACCACGCCCGACCGCCTTTGTCTTCCCGGCCGGCGATATTTACACACCGCACTCAGGTACTTATTTGAGGCTGAGTCGACCTAGGGGATGCCCAGGAACGGTGACGATAATCGTCACTGTGAGCGGGAATCGAACTCGGGTCATCGGGCTCGTAGCGCAGCGCGCTAACCTCACGCTATTTCTAGTGTAAAAACTGGTATTGACCAATCATCCCGATGCTACGTTGAAAAAAAGAGCTTAGATTACTGCCCCCACCATCAGCAATCCCTTCTCTCCACGCTCGCTCTCTGGGTTTCATCCTTGCTCTGCATGCGTCGGTGAACGTTTCGTGACCAAAGGCGAAATTTTGGGAGTGATTAAGCCAAAGGGATGGGTGGGATTGGCACCACACGAAATATTTGGCAAATGATAGAGAGAAAAAATTAACCCGTGAAAACTAAGTTTTTCACTATAAATCCTTTATATGCGTGGCGGCTAGAGTCCTCCCGTCTTCTGGCTTGAGATGGCTGCCACCTATGGGTCAGATGATTGCCTGCCACCATTAAGCAATTGGTAATTAAATATAAAAAAAAATCCTAAAAAGTGTAAAGTTATGGAAAATAATTTGCACGAAAATAAATTGTCACGCACAACGAGTCTGTGTGCAAAATGTCAGCTCGATTGGATGACGGGAAGTGGGTTAACAAACGACCGAAAGATTTGCACGGTCGTAAGCGCGCAAGCAAGCAAGTGAACTTAATATAAAGTATTTAAAAAGATGTGCAGCCATGAAATGTCTTGCCTCACGTCACTGTTAGCAGAAGAGCCTGCACTCGAAGGAGCTCAACAGAGACTGTCCGTGAGATATTTTGGCAAACTCTGCATCAATGATGTGGACTTTGACCATAATTGACACCTAGGTAACTAATAATATTTAATTAGCGTAATTATTACGTTTGTTATATTAACGCAAAGCCTGACTGGGTTTCGAAACTCTTTTTTTTGCCAAGAGTTTAAAAGTAGGGGGTGGTGTTGCTTTGTGTAATCCGAATTGAGTAATTTACAGATAATCTTCTTGGTTCTTTCGGTAAAGTCACGTAGAAGGAAAATAATACAAATAAAACATAGTAAAATAATTCTCACGACGTTTCGGCCACAATGCAAGCAGCCGTCTTCAGGTGGAGAACAGGTATTTTATTATTTTCCTTCTACGTGACTTTACCGAAAGAACCAAGAAGATGAATCCCTGCAGTCACAAAAGCTTTAAATCGAAATTTTCAGATCAGTTTATTTCGGCTAAGGCCCATTGAGCTACGCTCTTTTTCACCGTAGCATCGGGAATTTTGGCCAATACCAGTTTTTACAATTTTCTGTTGTTAGCCACGTGAGAAAAGTAGAGAACCCGGAGAAAAACCATGCAGAACAGGAATAAATCATACAGACTTCGCATGCAGAAAGATGCAGGAGTCGGGAATGGAGCCCATCAGCTTATGGCTGTGACAACCTGCTGCCCTTTGTAATGATGATGCTTTGCGTAAAATGTATTCACGTTCCTTAGGAGTGGGCAGGTAGGAACGTGGTTGGACAGCGCATTCGTGCGCGACAGAAAGCTCGCGGTCACGTGACGCACTTCAACCAATCCGGGAGCGTACACGTTTGGGAGGGGCTATGCACGACAGACAAATAATCCCTGGTGGGCAGTGTGGAATCTGTTGTTCCTACCTGTAAAAGTACGGTAGTCTCTGGTGTTTGTTTTAATTGTTTGACTTCTTGGCTTGACACGTCCGTGAGATGCCTTGTCGTGTTTAAAATTGCGTTAAGTATCATTCTAAACACAAATACGTGTCATTCCTATAATAAATAATTCGCCTCCCGTGGAATGCCATGGCTAAATAACCAAAATCCAACTGGATCGGAGCACGTATGAACGGATGTAAACGGATTGCACCATACATACAAACATACATACTGTACAGAAATGTAAAACACGCACATGGGCATATCATTTAATTGTTTAAAACGATGCAAAGATCGGGGTTTTTCGGGAACGGACCGCATTTGATATTTGCATGTAATTGCAATTGCATGTTTTTGGAAGGTGGCATACTTGTATACATTTCGTGACGTGCTTTTAAATAAAGTAGGAAATTACGACTGATGAATAAAAACATTAATAACGGCGTGTATAAATCTCGGCCATGTGTATGGGTCAATGGATTAGTTCAGCCGCCAAATAATAATTATTAAAACAACTCGTGGGGATCCTGTTTCTCTCCAACGGAAAATAATCGACGGCTGTCATTAAATCCTTTATATTAAGTTCACTTGCTTGCTTGCTTGCGCGCTTACGACCGTGCAAATCTTTCAGTCGTTTTTTAACCCACTTCCCGTGATCCAATCGAGCTGAAATTTTGTACACAGACTCGTTGTGCGTGACAATTTATTTTCGTGAAAATTTTTTTTCCAAAATTTTACACTTTTTAGGAAAAAATAAATTATATTTAATTACCAATTGCTTAATGGTGACAGGCAATCATCTGACCCATAGGTGGCAGCCATCTCAAGCCAGAGGACGAAAGGACTCTAGCCGCCACGCATATAAAGGATTTATAGTGAAAAACTTTGTTTTTACGGGTTAATTTTTTCATAACCGTCTCACAAATCCTGCACTCGGAGCACTGAAAGTAATCCGTAGAATTCCAAAACAATATGTATCGTATTTTTTGTATTACATTCTATAGAGTGTAAATAATCTGGGCGAAAAGAATCGTAATTATAGAAGCACACATTTGAAAAGTTAGAGCTGTTTTAAATTAACCGTGTGAGTTTTCTGTATTTATCACTTCCACCGCTCCTTCTGCGTTGCTATCTTGCGAACTTCTTCCACCGATTTGGCAGCAGCAGTCCACAGGAGCCACTAAAAACAGCAGAGTTTTTGTTTGGTTGGAAAGGAGTCCAGCCAGGATCCAGGCAGGAAACTCGAGGCATAGATTATTTTTTTTATCGTATTTTCATTCATTTTGTTATGAAGAACCCCACACAATAGACATCCCACTCCAACGAGCTTTAGAACACAGGCCACGCAATTTGTAAACCTACCTGGGCCTGCACAGTAAGTCCACACACACAATAGGTGTTCACTCTTTTCCTCTTAATATCAACCGGAGAACAATAAGCGTTACGTTTAACACAATTCCACCATCCCACGACTGCAAAACTAGATACATGCAATGCGGCCGTACCGTTTATCCTATCGAAACAAAAATCACCATCAGCCATGGGCAATCAACTGCTGTATGAAGTCCTCCCAACGCCACCGTCACCTCTCACGATGTTGCGATGTAACAATCGACCGATTCATCTTCTTGGTTCTTTCGGTAAAGTCACGTATAATGGAAATAATAAAATAATAAAAATAAAACATAAAATAATTCTCACGACGTTTCGGTCACAACGCAAGCAGCCGTCCTCAGGTGGAGAGCAGGTCTGTAGAGAAGACAGAGTCTGAATGACACACTCCAGGCTTGGAGCGACTATTTAAGCTGGGATGGAGGGGGGAAGGGCGCCTTGACAACATAATTTGCATATCAATAGTAATTTAACATATTTATGGGAAATGCAGTGATGCAATTAGTACTACTTGTGAAATGCGTTGTGGCCGAAACGTCGTGAGAATTATTTTATTATGTTTTATTTTTATTATTGTATTATTTCCATTCTACGTGACTTTACCGAAAGAACCAAGAAGATGAATCCCTGCAGTCACGAAAGCTTTACATCGACCGATTAATTATCTGCGAAACAAAATGGCAAACAAAAACAATCGATTGCATTTAATCGTAAGGTACGTTATTCAGGTAAGGTAACACAAAAATAAAAGTGTCACCATTTTCGAGGGATTAATCTTTGTAGCCGAAACGTCGTGAGAATTATTTTATTATGTTTTATTTTTATTATTTTATTATTTTCCTTCTACGTGACTTTACCGAAAGAACCAAGAAGATGAATCCCTGCAGTCACGAAAGCTATAAATCGAAAAATTGACGAACTTGTTGAGTTTGTTGCGAAACTGAAGTGGGGGTGGGTGGGTGGGGGGATATTAGCTCAGTCCATCTTGAACCCGGAACCTGACGTTCCAACTCTTATAGTCAAACATCCCCAGAAAACCGACAAAAGTCTACCTAACGCTCTGTGCAGTTGTTAAAGTGTCTGGACAGATTTGTAAAGGCCTGTAAATTATTTACTTGTTGTTTTACTGTAACCTGTTGCTCTATAAAACTGGTTCGGTGAGATAATAGTCAAATTCGCTTAATTCAGGCCTTGACATTCATATCCCACAGGCATGCGGTGTGCGTCAAGCGTGAGAGCATTCCCACATGTTCTGACCAGCTACGACGGTTCGGCCAAATGAATTCTTCTTCGAGGAGCTCAGTGGCGTGAGATACAAATTGAAGGGCTGCACTTTTACCGTTTAGGGGCCGTCCATAAATGACGTCACGCACCTTGAGGGGGGGGGGTCAGATATTTGTGACGAGGGGGGGTGGGCTTTTTGAGAAATGTGACGTCACATCAAAATGCGCAACTTTAAACAAATGTAGACAACACGTTCTACTTAATTAAATAGACTTTTTTTTTAATAAATGTTTTCTCCTACAACATCAGAGTTTAGCGCCACATTAAATACGCACTACAATGACAATAGTTTAAAGCGATTTGAAACATACTCTTTGGTTCTTTCGGTAAAGTTACGTAGGTAAAGAAAATAAAAAAATGAAAATTAAATCACGACGTTTCGATTGCAACACAAGCAATCAGGTGTGAAGGGAGGGGGAAGGGGGTAGCATTAATGCTACACCCCTTCCCCCTCCCTTTGATGCTGCTAATCCTGCATAATGCACGGCCATAATATTAATTTGAACCCCCCCGCCCACCTCCTACGCATTTTCCATATGCTAAATTCCTCTTGATATGCAAATTATTTTATCAAGGCGCTCTTCTTCCCACCTCCCCCCCTCCAAACCAGCTTAAATATACGCTCCAAGCTTGGTGGTGTTTCATTCTTCACCTGAGGACGGCTGCTTGCGTTGTGGCCGAAACGTCGTGAGAATTATTTTATTATGTTTTATTTTTATTATTTTATTACTTCCCTTCTACGTGACTTTACCGAAAGAACCAAGAAGATGAATCCCTGCAGTCACGAAAGCTTTAAATCGAAAGGTGTGAAGCATGTTTTATTTTATTTGGGGGGGGGGGGCAGAGCTTTGTGACGTCATATTTGAGGGGGGATCTGACTTTTTGTGACGAAGTGTGACGACGGAAGGGGGGGGGTAAAAAATCGTACAAAGTCGCGTGACGTCATTTATGGACGGCCCATTATGAATATTATTTTGTGCACATTGTGGATGTTTAATGTTTTGTTTCAATGCACCTCCAGTGTCTCTTATCGAGCTTTCTGCAGTGGCATGATCAAGTAATTTGCGTGGTGGACACAATGTACCCGTTTTTAAATCGGTGCAATAGACGGGCGTCTATTCAAGACCGCGCCTGAAATTTTTGCCTGCGGGAAGAAACCGAAATAGTCTGAATACAACACGCAAAAAAAAATCCACGCACGTCTCGTTCTCTGCGATCAGATAGAAGCGAATCCAGTCGAGCGACATTTCAAGCACGCAGATTTCTTCCGCGCAAACCCCTCGCATTTCAACATAGACGTCACGCGATGTTGGACGATGCTTGACCCCCCCCCCCCTCTCGTCACATGACGTCACAAAAAGTCAGACCACCCCCCCTCAAATATGACGTCACAAAGCTCTGCCCCCCCCCCCCCCAAAACCATATTTCCATTTTGAAAATAAAACATGCTTCAAATCGCTTTAAACTATTGTCATGTTAGTGCGTATTTAATGTGGCGCTGCACTCTGATGTTGTAGGAGAAAACATTTATTTAAAAGTATATTTAATTAAGTACAACGTGTTGTCTATATTTATTTAAAGTTGCACATTTTTACGTGACGTCACATTTCTCAATCCCCCCCCCCCTCGTCACACATCGTCACAAATGTCTGAACCCCCCCCTTAGGTGCGTGACGTCATTTATGGACGGCCCCATAGGCGATGTGGGTGAGTCACGTCTGCGTTACAGCCATTCACGGGATGTTTATATAATTGCAATGTGTTTCTCTGCGTGCAGGGTGCTAGGTCGACTGCCTAGTGCGGTGTGTAAACATCGCCACTTGGGAGACAAAGGCGGCCGGGCGTGGTGGTGGCCAGCCACCCCCTCGTGTGCCGTGCCGGCCTTCATAGGTGCTCGCTAACAGCACTTCCTCTCAAAGTCTGCTACGACTATACGGGGGATCTTTATCTCTGTTTTTCATCGTTGTGTGTATGTGTGTGTATATGTAATAGGTTGAAGTGAAACGTTAGAACAAGTGAAACGTGTTTCTTCTTGACATGGCCGAGCGCGTTTCCTTCCCGTTGTCGAGGTTTGCGCTTCTCATATCAACCTTAATCGGATTTGCGTGGCGTTACAACCAGCGGCGCGCTTTACAACGAATTAGCAACGGTGCCATGTCTGAATGCAATGTGCGGAGATGAGATGAATGACATCGATGAGAGAGGAAGCAACGGGGGCAAATGTGTGTGATGATAACGCGAATTCGTTGAAAGCGAAATTGATGACAGTAAACGACCGAATGAATGAATGAATGGGGGTTAATGAGTGATAGCCATAGCGTGATAATATGAAGAGGGGACAATAAGGGTGGAGGTTAGTGAGGGGGGGGGGGGAGGTCGTGGAGTGAGCTCGGGGAAACAATTGAGTTTTGAGTAAGGAGCAGAATCGAACGATGGAAGGTGACTACTTGATGTGGAGGGGAAGATTATTCCAGTGAAGGGAGGCGAGTAGAGTAACGTGCTCGTCGGCTACGCCAAGCTCGCCGTACACAGGGCGAGGAAGGTGGCCGTGGAGAGGAAACGTCCGGCCAGCAGCCTGGGCATCTTCCGCGCTCTGCTCGGAGCCCCCAGGGTGTGTGGGCTGGAGTTCCGCCATGCGCGGCTGACCCACGCCGTGCCGGCCTTCAAGGAGCAGTGGGCGATGGAGGAGGCCGTGTGCTCGGTGGCAGATGACGGGGAGCTCTGCATGCTGATGTGAGCTACCCGTCGGAGGCCGTTGGACTGGGAGAAGGGCTGGGTGCAGATGCAGCACTTGTCGTGGTTTAAAAAAATCAAAGAGCGAGAGAGCGAAGTGGGGTAGGGAGAGGAGGGGTAGAGAGAGAGGGGGGTAGAGAGGGGGGTAGAGAGAGAGGGGCGAGGTAAGGAGAGCAGAACGTTAAATCTTTTGTGAAATATTTCATTAAAAAAGGGGGGGGGTGGGGTTTACATAAAGCAAAGCATAAAAAAACGAAATGATGAACGAAGCAAAGTGCCGACTACACCGAGCATCTTCTTGTTTCCTCTGATCGTAAAAAAAAAGAGAGAGAAAGAGACAGGGTGGATTGAGCACAAGGAGGAGAAGGAGGAAACATCGAGAGAGAGAGAGAGAGGCAACAACGATTGGGAATGTAGAGGGCGAGGAGGCGACCGAGAAAGAAGACACAAGATCGACAAGATGTGCTAGGGCAAGGCCATGAAGGGATTTGTAGACGACGGTAAGGCTTTTGAAACAGATCCAGCTCAGTCGGCCTGCCTGCTTCATCCTGAGAGTATCTCACAACACGAAATAAAATATACGCGGTCTGCTGCTTCGCATTCTACGGGAAGCAATGTTCCTCGTGACGTGTTTTCTAAAAATAGTAGGCCAAATCACTTGTCGCCATGACGCAAACTATGCAACATTTATATTCTTGGTTCTGTCGGTAAAGTCACGTAGAAGGGAAATAATATAATAATATTTATGTAAAACACGTATATGGGAAATAATAAAATAATATCTATATAAAGCAGTAATATAAATATTATTTTATTATTTCCCTTCTACGTGACTTTACCGAAAGAACCAAGAATATGAATCCCTGCAGTCACGAAAGCTTTAAATCAAGATTTATGCAACATTTGTTGAATCACCAGCGTGTTAATACATTAGGCAACACCACATTTCTTTAAAATTGTTTTTTTTTGTGTTAGAATGTCCCCACCCCCGGCCGCAGCACCTCCGTTTGGCTACATAAGTTGCGAAATAAGTTCAACATACTTAAACACAAACTATAGGCGCATGTTAAACATGGCGCCATCATGAATCATCGTGCTATGAGAATGATGCGAATACTAAATGTACCCCTTGTTATTATTAGCCATAGGAAAGAAGCATCATTCTTTGTGCTTTTTGTATTTACCCAGTAAAGTTGTACTTAGTTCAAATACTTTCTTTCAGGAGGGTCCTGCATTGAGCCGTTTGGTCAACATTAATAACATTGCATGTTTGTGGATAATAATGAATGAACATTTGCATTGGGAAAATATTTCTTCGAGACAATATGCATTCATATCAAACCACGTTGGCCACAAGACTAAGATTGTATATTAGTTTCCACTTGTTACAATTTTAAAAATCAGTTTGTTACAGCATGTGTCTCAACAGTGTTGCATAAACAATGTGTGCGTGTACTTTTTTTAAGCTCAAAGTGTAAAATAATGGTAAAAATATAATTGAATAAAACCTTGAACAAAATATGAATGAGTTTTGAATGTTTTTTTTCTTCCTTTCTTCGAGAAGCACGATTGTGGGCGCGAATTCCTTCAATTACTGCGTTGAATTTGGGAAGGAATTCCGTGTTCCAACGTGGATAATTTCTACGAGCATAAGGGCTATTGCCCGCAATATCGCGCGTGATATATTTATTGGATGGGACAAGGCCGCGGGTCTAAAGTTAATCCTGTAAAAAAAATCATTCCGAACTGTTCCGGCCGAAATCAATCGCGGGGTAACATTCAGAGAGCTTCGCGGGGCACGGATTTGAAGGGCTCGCACATTTAGAGCTCAGCCACGATCCTGGCCACCTCGTAGCGCGGTTTGTTCGAGAGTTTCAACGAATCCGCGTGGTCAACCAACAACAAAGATCCTTCCTCTTCAAATTGCGTGGGTCACTGCTGATGCAAAACCGCGCCCATTAGACCATTTGTTATTCTATATTTCTGTTGCCATGGGGTTTTCTCGTAATTTTCATGTTTTTTTGGGTTTTTTTTTTTTACACTCGACGTCTAGCATCGAAATCAAGCAGCTAACCCCCCTTGTGGATGAGTCGCATTCCGCCCTTCAAACAAGCACGCGTGCAGGGAATTCACGCGTGCGATGGAATGTTCAGATATTCAAACGATGTAGCCACAGTGTGTGGCGGGGAGTATGTGGGCGAGATGCTGAGCATAGTTGAACCTTCGCTGCGAAAGGTGAGATACACAGCGCCGTGCGATAGCTATAGTTATTTAAGTAGTCCAATACTCTGTTGAGCATTCATTCAGTTATTCGACGAATAAGAAAACACGACACAGTTGGGGGAGTGTAGAGACTCAAGCCTTTTCTCACGAGTGCCGCTGACTTAGAGGTGATCTGAATGGATGTTGGGGAAATAATTAACACAGAGTCCACCACGGTGATGGGTGGCGATGCAATCAACTGGCGTGCAGGTGCCGGCTGAATTGTCACATTGAAGGATCGTTTTGTGCGGCGTGGTCCAGATGTCTTGTGACCATCCAATAAATTGACCCCTACCATTGTTTTCTCTTTACTAATTCATTTTTGTTTTCACGCCCATTGGTGTATTTAAAAAAAAGGTTGTAGAGAATTAAATTGGGTGGTTCAGATGCTTTGTGACCCCAAATTAAATTACCCCTTAATAATAAAAATATAAAACAATAATTGTGAGAATTTTATTGTTTTATATTTGTATTATTTGTATTATTTTATTATTGCCATTCTACGTGACTTTACCGAAAGAACCAAGAAAATGAATCCCTGCAGTCACGAAAGCTTTATATCAAAATTTACCCCTTACATTGTTTTCCTTTGCTTATTCATTTCTATGTTCACACCTATTGCTATCCAAATAGATTAAGTTATAGAAAATTAAATGGGGGGGGGGGGGTCACAATATATCTAGACCACCCCGTACAAGGTACCGCTGCATGGGGGAAGCCTTATTGACCTTGGCTGACGATGGTGACTATGAAGCAACTTCGCTGGTTTCGAGAAGCCAGATCGAAGCCAGTTTGTTTTCCTTCCAAAAATCCGTTCAACATCCAGACAATTGCAATTGATCCCATGTTCGATTCCTGGCAGCATAGTTCTCGACCAATGCATACGCTTGTCATCCGAAAATGCGTTGTAAACAATCGCACCCGAGATGTTATGTAATAATATTTATTATATAATTATAATATAATTATAGATGTTATGAACGCACCTGGTACTCAGATAGGACGGATGACATTGATGGGTTATAGTTTATCACATTACCAAGTGTGTGTGTCGTTGCATTGACCTATCTCAAACTGCTAATTGTTTGATAATGGGTTCTATCCGTTGGGAATCATCTTTTATCGTCCATTGTCAAACTACTTCTAGATACTCTTTGGTTTTTTCGGTAAAGTCACGTAGATAAAAAATCTAACAAAATAAATGAAAACAATTACATTCAATCACGACGTTTCGGGCGCAACACAAGCGTCCTTCTTCAGGTGGGGACAACGTAGCGAAAGCACAACCGCTTAAGTGTGTTAAGTGTCAGACACACTTAACACACTTAAGCGATTGAAGAAGGACGCTTGTATTGCGCCCGAAACGTCGTGATTTAATTTAGCTGTTTTCATTTATTTTATTAGATTTTTTTACCTACGTGACTTTACCGAAAAAACCAAAGAGTATGAATCCTTGCAGTCACGAAAGCTTAAAATCTAGAATTACTTCTAGATAATAGCCTCCTCACGACGCGTCGGTCACACCCTGTCAAATGAGTTTTAAAGCTATACACTAGTTGATCCGTACTGAATATGCTTCCATACGTACGCTATATGGTCAATCCACTGGTGAATGATTGTCTGCTAAATCCGTCTATCACCATCTTTCGATGTCACAGTGAGACAATATCCGCCCGATGGCCTTAACAAACTGTTGTCTCTCGGGCGGCGATGTTTTTGTACATCGCACCGGCTATTGGTTTGAGGCTGAGTCGACTTAGGAGAGGCCCAGGACCGATTCACATAATCGTGACTGCTGTTGGTGGCCGTGAGCGGGAATCGAACTCGGGTGGCCGGGGTTTGTAGCGCAGCGCTGCAGAGCTCCTGCACACGTTCACAAAGCTGCTAACGTTGAATTCACTTTTTTTAAATCCTTTATATTAAGTTCGCTTGCTTGCTTGCGTGCTTGCTTGCTTGCGTGCTTGCTTGCTTGCTTACGACCGTGCAAACCTTTCGGTCGTTTTTTAACCCACTTCCCGTGATCCAATCGAGCTGACATTTTGCACACAGACTCGTTGTGCGAGACAATTAATGTTCGTGAAAATTTTTTTCCAAAATTTTACACTGTTTAGGGAAAACAAATTAAATATTTAATTACCAATTGTTTAATACTGCAGACAATCATCTGACCCATAGGTGGCAGCCATCTCAAGCCAGAGGACGAGAGGACTCTAGCCGCCACGCATATAAAGGATTTAGAGTGAAAAACTTTGTTTTTACGGGTTATACTTATTATCTCCCTTCGTTCGAGGCCCACTTCACATTTGCTTCGAGGTGAATTCCAACGAAAGGTCACTTTGCCGTCGGACGGGGGTAAGTTAGAACGTCGCCGTATACAAATTGGCGAAGCGAATGCACTTTCCGCATTGACGGCCTGCTTGCAATTCTTGTGTTGGTGAACTTATTTTTGAAAAAAAAAATATGCCAATCGCGGTCAGGATCAGCAAAAAAATTCTGTTGGGGGCCGACGGTAAAAATCCAGATTAGCCCCCCCCCTACTTTTCTGATCCCCCCCCCTTCCTCATTCCATATTAAATTGTAGTTTAACACAAAATTGTAAATGTTGTGGATTCACTCTTCAACACATCGGTGGGCTAAAGTAGCGAAACATTTGTCTTTTGTCAACGTGACACATTTTTTACTGATTGGCCGTGTCGGGTGGTGGAGGGTTGCCACACATTCATAAATAACGCGATCTAACCCAACAACCTTTATTATGAATAAATTCTAGCTGTTGCTCTGCATCTGCATCAGCCATACAAAGAAGAAGAAGATCCATTTTTTTTTTATCAGGAAGCCACTGGAGCAATGCACTTTTTAAATCTAGATTAAATTTGTTTTCATATCTATACATTACAGTTTTTTGCGTTTAGTCCGTTGCCCCCTCCCCCGCACCTCCGATAATCACAGTTGGCTACGTACGGTGCGAAAGAAGTTCAACATACATAGTACATTCACGAAGCCTCCTCGCCTTTGAGTGGCGGGGGAAACTGTCCCCTCGCCCACCGCCCACGAAAGCCGTGAATATTTGACCCATACTAACATACCTACATACCTACCTGAGCCACACCGACTTCAATATGCGTAGGCGGAAGGGTCTTGCGCGGTTATTAAACGTTATTTTTCTTATCTCGTGGCGGGTTTTACGAGTCACGCTTGCGCAAACGAATACAGTCTACACGCGGGCCAAATGGAATGCACCTTAGCGCTGTAAATGATAAGCCCATAGACAGCGTAGGTGTCGATCAAAAGTAACCACCACCGATGTATATAGAACGACGACGCAGATATTTTATTTCGGTCAGTTGAACACGTAGGCTTTCGCGACCAATATTAATCGTAATGAACGTGTTTGGGTTAGATCGCGTTATTTATACATGTGTCGTAACCCTCCACCACCCGATACGGCCAAACAGTAAAAAAAATGTGTCACGTTTATAAAAGACAAATAGTTCACTACTTTAGCCTACTGGTGTGTTGAAGAGTGATTTAACAACATTTATAGTTTTTGAGTACAACATTTTTGAGTACAAAAAAAGTTGTAAATGATGTTAAATCACTCTTCAACACACCGGTGGGCTAAAGTAGTGAACTATTTGTCTTTTGTAAACGTGACACATTTTTTTTACTGTTTGGCCGTATCGGGTGGTGGAGGGTTACGACACATTTATAAATAAAGCGATCTACCCCCAGAAACTTTCATTATGAATTTTATTTCGGTCTCAGCACACCGTTCTGCAAGTAGTTTTTTGAAAACGAAGGGCAATCATTCACAGCTCTGAGTCACTCCACTGCAGGATTAAAGCCTCCCACGGTGATGTCGGTAATGAAGGTTTGTTTGACCATACTTTATTCGGCTGGTCGCTGGAAGTTAGTGTAGCAGGTGTACAGATATCACACACCACTTATAACTAAACCAAACTAAACACTATCGTCTGTAACAATGCATTCAAAGGAAACATATGGTTAATAGGTAGCTCTTTGGGCAATGGCCCTTCTTTTTAAATCCTTTATATTAAGTTCACTTGCTTGCTTGCGCGCTTACGACCGTGCAAATCTTTCGGTCGTTTTGTAACCCACTCCACGTGATCCAATCGAGCTGACATTTTGCACACAGACTCTTTGTGCGTGACAATTTATTTTCGTGAAAATTTTTTTCCGTAACTTTACACTTTTTAGGAAAAAATAAATTATATTTCATTATCAATTGCTTAATGGTGGCAGGCAATCATCTGACCCATAGGTGGCAGCCATCTCAAGCCAGAGTACGAGAGGACTCTTGCGGCCACGCATATAAAGGATTTATAGTGAAAAACTTTGTTTTTACTGGTTAATTTTTAGCACGTAAATTACCCGCCATACTCTTAGTTCTTTCGGTAAAGTTACGTAGGTAAAAAATGAAATTAAAATTAATAAAAATAAAATAAAAATCACGACGTTTCAGAGGCAACACAAGTTTCCGTCATCAGGTGGGACCGTCACAGCCAGATTTGCTGCATCAAGTGAGGCAGGGATTTAAGATGCAAGCCCTTAAAAACAAGTTGACGGGGGAGGAGAGGGGGGGGGAGCTTATCAGAATGTGGTAGCCACTTTAGTTATGCGTGGCCGGGAAGCACGAAGCACCACCACTCCAATCTGTTGGATAATAGCATGCGAATAAGGTAAATACGGGATGGACAAAAAAACTGCTAGGATACATAGTTAACATCGATGTGTTGGTTCCTATAATTATAATGACATCAATATTGATCCCTCTGATAACTATACAGTATGACAAACAATACGTTTTGCTGTCTGCTTTCGATTTAAAGCTTTCGTGACTGCAAGGATTCATCTTCTTGGTTCTTTCGGTAAAGTCACGTAGAAGGGGAATAATAAAAATACAACATAATAAAATACAAAACATTGTATTTTATTATGTTTAAAAAAACATAAAACATAATAAAATACAAAACATTGTATTTTATTATGTTTTATTTTTATTATTTTATTATTTCCCTTCTACGTGACTTTACCGAAAGAACCAAGAAGATTTTGCTGTCTGGTTGGCTGCCTGGAGAGAGGTAAGGACAGACGGTTAAGTCCATAGGACGTGTTGCTTGTTGATTATAAATATAACTCCGGATTGATCCCTCTGCAAACGTTGTTGACATGTATACAGTACATATATATATAGACTGTACTTTAGATAGGATTAACAATCATAGTCTGGAGGAGGGGGGTGGGGGGGTTCATCTGGCCGTACACTGTGGATTATTATCATCATTATATTGGACAGCCAGCACCCCGTAACGGAGCATCTGGAGTCCAATTCCGTTACCTGCCACACAGAATCTACAGGGTGGTCCAGATGTCTCGTGACCCCCATTTATAATTCTCTAAAACTTAATATTTTTTTGCAAGTAAAGTTTATTGAAAACACAAATGAATACGCAAGCGAAAGAAATGTTGGGAGTCAATTAATTGTGTATACTGATGATACTGTGATACTATGTAGTTTATACTTTAGTTTTTTTACGTGGTTGTTTAGTTACTGCAGCTACATACTATTAACATTTCTTCCCTTTATTAATGCTACCCATATCCCCTCCCTTTGATGCTGCTAATCCTGCATAATGCACGGGCATAATATGACTTTGAAACCCCCCGCCCACCTCCTACGCATTTCACAAGTAGTATTAATCACATATCTGCATTTCCCATAAATATGCTACATTCTTCTTGATATGCAAATTATTTTGTCAAGGCGCCCTTCCCCCCTTCCAACCCAGCTTAAATATACGCTCCAAGCGTGGTGGTGTTTCATTCAGACGCTGTCTCCCCGACAGACCTGGTCTTCACCTGAGGACGGCTGCTTGCGTTGTGGCCGAAACGTCGTGAGAATTATTTTATCATGTTTTATTTTTATTATTTTATTACTTCCCTTCTACGTGACTTTACCGAAAGGACCAAGAAGATAATTGTGGGTCACAAGACATTTGGACCTCGCTGGACACACAGCCGTCTTACAGAGACGCCTATAAGTGCATTCGTGTGCAGTCTAAACCAATCAACCGGACCGCCTTCAAACGTCAGCGTGTCCACCCAGAACAACCGAGTGGCGTTCATTGATTAAAGAGCTTGACCCTGCGATACCTGTGACGTTCTGTCAATGCAACCGATGAGTGTTTGGGGGCCGTCCATAAATGACGTCACAGTGATTTTTAACGATTTTTGAACGCCCCCCCCCCCGTCTCTCGTAACACGGCGTCACGTGACGTCACAAAGCTCTGCGCCCCCCCCCCCCCAAAACCATATTTCCATTTTGAAAATAAAACACGCTTCAAATCGCTTTAAACTATTGTCATTGTTGCGCGTATTTAATGTGGCGCTGCACTCTGATGTTGTAGGAGAAAACATTGATTAAAAAGTCTATTTAATTAAGTAGAACATGTTGTCTATATTTATTTAAAGTTGCGCATTTTGATGTGACGTCACATTTCTCAACCCCCCCCCCCCCCTCATCGTCACACATCGTCACAAATGTCTGACTCCCGCCCCCTAGGTGCGTGACGTCATTTATGGACGGCCCCTTGGGCGCACATGGGAAGAAACTTGATTGTGCGGAAAAGACCCACCACGCACACCGAGAGAGTGGAACTCGGCACTGCTATTTGCCGGCCACATATTTCGCAGCTCACGAGAACACCTCTGCAAGCCCGCTTGATAGAACCTGCCCAGCTTCAGACCTGCTGAGCTTCAGAGTGCGGATATTGGATGCGTTTTTTTGCCTGGTATACAGGAGGTCATGGGTTCGATCCCGATCCCGACCCTGACGCCTGCTGCTGTATATTTTGAGTTTGCGTGTCTCTCTCCCCGTGGTCGCGTGGATTTTTCTCCGGGTCCTCCGGTTTTTCCCTCCACATTTATAATTATATTCAACAGGCGTTCAGAGTATTCTGACTGCTATATGTTTCCACGCGATAAGCCATTTCATTGGGCTATCATTTGTGACCAGTTCGCTTCTTCTAAAATAGCTATATAGCATAGTGGGCCTTAACTAGTAAAATTAAACATACCTACTATATCTTGACTTAAAGCTTTCTTGACTGCAGGAATTCATGTTAGTTTGGGTCTTTCGTGAAAGTCAAGTAGATAGAAAAAATTATAACAATAAAATAAAATAATGTATTTTTAAAAAAATTTATTCACTTAATGTTTATTATTTAATTGCTATTATTTTTTATATCTACGTGACTTTACCGAAAGACCCAAAGAATATATCTACTATAATCACACAGGAATGTCCTTAACGCTCGTGACGTCACTCCACGTCGACCAGCCCCCCTCATGAATAATCATGAGCGGGTGACGTCACTCCACATCGAACAGCCCACCTCATTAATAATCATGAACAGGTGACTTCCTCCAAATGGACACTCCCCTACATTCATAATAATTAGCGGGGGGGGGGGGGCGAGGCGAACGGCAAATGCGCTTGAAAAGGTCCAGGGTGGAGTGGGATATCCAAGTACGGTCATCGGCTTCTAACTTTATAACCATTTTGATTACTCCACCGATAATCATCAATTCTCTTCCTCGACTCTTGCGATAACACGCGTTCCCACGTGCGCCCCTGGACGGGCAGGTATTTTTAAAGGTGTTAAAATAACCGACCACAAAATATCCGTCAATGACAAGAGGTGGCAGTGTTTGGTAACGTATAGAGCACGTAACTTAACAGATTCACTGAAATGCATTCACATTCATGGATGCATCAGCGCCTCCTCACGAATGGCCACAGCAGACTGTGCTCCCAGAGACACGCAAATTATACTGGTAGGAACCTCCTGGTTACACCAGCCCACAAGGGAGTATTGTGTCCGTCCGTCCGTCGTGCAGGGAGGGGCTGGGTGGGGAGGGAGGGGCTGGGTGGGGAGGGTGGGGAGGGGCTAGGTGGGGAGGGTGGGGCTGGGTGGGGGGTGGGAGGGGTGGGGCTGGGTGGGGAGGGGCTGGTCACCCCGTGGTGCCCTTATAAAACTCAACGTTTAACCTACTCACGCCGGCTTGTGCCCGCCCTCACAGTCGGCCATATTTGCGGAATACACCACGCCGCCGTTGACCCTGACCATTGACCGAGCAACCCAACGTTCCTACCAGCTCCCTCCGCAGGAATGTGTTGTCACCCCTCCGTTGTTGCCCTACTTTTGCTAACTCCCATTGATATCTCAATATACTTCAGCCCAGGTAGAATGAAGGAATCATTGTGACATTAATCATTCGCGGTTGTCATTGTGTTATACTGCATCCGAGCCTCTTCAAGAGGGTTACCACCTGTGAGCCACCTCGCATTAGTTACGCACGCTGCAAAATATGTCCAATATGCATGCATACAGGTACACAACAAAAACCGTCATATATAATGGGAGCTATAGGTGGTAACTCTATGTAATTAACAATAACCGTGGCTTTTAATGATCAATGTTTCGGGAAGACCTTCAGAATTCACTGGACTAGCCCTAAAAAAAAAATTAGGAAAACCAGGACAGGTGGTAACCCTACCAGGAGGTTTTTTTCTGTGTTTTGCTGTTTTTTCCTGTATTTTTCTGTTTGCGCTTAGTCACTTTAAGATGTTTTCTTGTTCATGTTTTAGTTTTTTGTTTGTTGCGGTTGCACCCGCTTCAAGAGCCAATTGGCTCACAGGGCTATACCTAATAAATTAAACTGGAAATAAATTAAACTGGAACCTCGCCACCACCACCACCATCACCACCGAGTGCCATGATGCGTCACTGCAGCCGCGAGAGGCGCTCGCGAGGAGGTGTGGCGACTCTGCCAACTCCAAATCGATTTGCCCATTTGGTGGGGCAGGCAAGGTCAGAAGGTCAATCAGCCGCGGTGTCGCCATCAGACCAGCCCTCACGATGGCACGTCAAGGCAGCACCGTCCATTATATAGGTTTTTGGGTCAGATCGCGTTATTTATAAATGTGTCGTAACCCTTCACCACCCGACACGGCCAAACAGTAAAAAATTTCATCTTCTTGGTTCTTTCGGTAAAGTCACGTAGAAGGGAAGTAATAAAATAATAAAAATAAAACATAATAAAATAATTCTCACGACGTTTCGGCCACAACACGGCTGCTTGCGTTGTGGCCGAAACGTCGTGAGAATTATTTTATGTTTTATTTTCATTATTTTATTACTTCCCTTCTACGTGACTTTACCGAAAGAACCAAGAAGATGAATCCCTGCAGTCACGAAAGCTCTAAATCGAAAAGTAAAACATGTGTCACCGTTTTTCAAAGGACAAAATAATTAACTTCTTTAGCCCACCTGTGTGCTGAAGAGAGAATCAACAGCACACTGGTAGGCTAAACAAGTGAATTATTTCGTCCTTTGAAAAACGTGACACATTTTTTACTGTTTGGCCGTGTCGGGTGGTGGAGGGTTACGACACATTTATAAATAACGCGATCTGACCCAAAAACCTATAATATGAATACTATTGGTCGCGAAAGCCTACGTGTTAAAAAGCACCATTGTTGTAACGTCGACTGTCTGACGATTGCACCTCATTGCGTCATTTCCTCTGCATTTCATACCCCTCCTCCACCGCTATGTTGGCGTGCACTCCGCTGCGATTGTTCACGGGATTTTTCAATCGTCGATGACAACACGGTTCAGGTTGAGTGATGATCCAGCGCTCACTGATTCACTGCATTCACTCGTGTATCGTCGGTCAGCCGCCTCCGTATCACTCGCGTATCGCGACTACCACGGTTCGTGCACTCACGTCGATGACGTGACCGTTTCGTGTCACCCTTCCTCTATGTAACCACCACGCCGGATTGCAAACTCGTTTCTTTAGGACTGCATTTTGTCTTTAGTTTGTTGTGTCTTCCCCCGCGCCTCCGATTAGCACGGTTGGCTACATACGGTGTGAAAGAAGATCATTGGTTTTTTTTACCCTTTATCTGGCAACAAAACTGACACCTTTTTACAAGGAGTCATGTTTGCATAGACCACAATACCTGCAGTCATAATGCAAACAAAAAACATAACTCTGATAATGTATGCACTGTCCTTGAAGTTGATTGGTCCACACCCGAGACAGCTTTCCTTAGAGCCTAGTCTCAAATGGGTTGGACCAATTATCATATTTTTACTGGCAAATGAGGTTCCAATGGTGTGAAATAAGTTCAACACGTACATAACCACCGCACTGTAGGTCAAACACGCTTCTCTATCCGTTTCTATCCACAATTTCCTTTAATCCGTCCCTTACAACCTTGCTCAATTCAAGAGATGTATTGACTATTATCTCGTGCATCTTTAATATTGCTGCTTGTTACTGACCGCTCGACGTTTGTGGACCTGTGCTCAGCAACCATGATTTACACTTAGGTAAATACGTTATATGTTTATGGAATTATGACCCCCCCCCCCCCCCCAACGAGATTTTAGGCTTAGACATTTAAGCAAATTTCCCGTAAGTTTGTTGGCATCTTCAGAGTATTTTTGGCTGCTTATACATTTCCACGTAATAAGCGACTTCGTTGAGGAATCATTTGTGGCCGGCTTCGCTTTTGACAAACGAACTGAATAGCTCAGTGGGCCTTACCTGGTAAATGCTTTTTTTTAATCTTTTATATTAAGTTCGCTTGCTTGCTTGCGTGCTTGCGTGCTTGCTTGCTTACGCCCGTGCAAATCTTTCGGTCGTTTTTTAACCCACTTCCCGTGATCCAATCGAGCTGGCATTTTCCACACAGACTCGTTGTGCGTGACAATTAATGTTCGTGAAATTTTTTTTCCTAAATTTTACACTGTTTAGGGGAATTTTTTTTTAAATATTTAATTACCAATTGCTTAATGCTGGCAGACAATCATCTCACCCATAGGTGGCAGCCATCTCAAGCCAGAGGACGAGAGGACTCTAGCCGCTACCGCATATAAAGGATTTAGAGTGAAAAACTTTGTTTTTACGGGTTAATTTTTTTCATAGCTTTAAAATGGTTTCATCTCATTTGATTGCATTACCGCAAAAAAAAAATCTACGGATAGCATATACGTGTGGTGGTGAGCACGACCCCACAGCGACCCGTGTTTCTGCGCAGGGAATTGCAATTCAACTTTCGCATAGACTCTGCCCACCTGCGCTGCCCACAAAGTGACGTTCAACCGTCGGTACGACAGGTGCCGCTGCACGGCAGGAGCTCAGGTGCGAAGTAGCAGCCTCAACAAAAAAAAACCCACCACCGTGTTTGCACTGGCTGGATTTTTGAAAAAAAAGGAGAGAGAGAGAGAGAAAATGCGACTTTATCACCGTTCACACGCATACGCAACGCCTTCAAGCCGCTGATAAATTCTTCATGAGCACAGAGCCACGGTTGTAGTTTATCGACACGAGACGGTGTACTTGGACAAATAAAAGTCAACAGAGATTTCTCCCCGCACCTGCTCCGTAATAAACCCGGGGCTGGCTATTATCGCCACCAATTTCACGTGCGTTATCAGCAAAGTGTGTAACGTGATTGTTTATACACCTTTTCTTTTTTTTTTTAAAAAGGTCACACAAGCACCTGCTTAAGAAACAATGGGTTTCCACATTCACTCATTTACGCGTTATATGGCACGAAGAGACAGCGACAGGTGCCGTATGAGCAATAACGTTAAGTATTAATTTGTGTTTGTTCGAGACACATTCGAACACCCGCGGTAAATGACTTTGCCAGCGTTCAGCAAAATAAAAATAATGATAATTTACGGACAATTGTCATTCAACCACTGGATGAAGATCTCCCTACGCCGTGTGGATCATATTGCTTGACCATAATTCATCCACGCCGATGTTAGGCGTGTCTTGGAATTGAACTCAGGTGGCCGCATTCCCAGCGCAGCGTGCTAATCACTGCTCCACTCCATTTCCTGCATGTCGTTCTAAAGTGTTGTAACGATATAGCCAGCCGAGTGAGAATCATTACTTATATGCAGTCAATGTATATAGCCATGGGCTTTGAGACCGATCTCATCCGAATCCAGAAGCTAAGCAACGTTGAGCCTGTTGACTTGGCGAGATACTGCCTGGGATTTGATTTGTGTCGCGAATGCTTTTACGCGTCACTGTCACACAGTTAGAGTACCAGATACGCGAGATAAATTAATCATGAAATACACGCATATGTAATAAATATATACTATCAGGTGAGAATATGTTTTCCCCTTTTTTCTGGCAACAAAAAAGGTGTTAAAATGTTAAAACACTAAACTGAAGCGTTTTGGTGTCCTCTGGTCTAACACCGTTTTTAGACTCGGAACAAAAGAAAGCTGTCTCTGGTGTGGACCAATCAGTTTCAAAGACAATGCATATATTATCAGAGTACGGTTTTTGTTTGCATTCTGACCACAAATATTGTAGTTAATCCAGACATGATTCCTTGTAGAAGGTTTCAGTTTGGTGTTTTAACATCTTAACACCTGTTTTGTTGCCAGACAAAAGGGGAAAACTTATTCTCAGATTTTGGTACTGGCAAAGAAGGTCCCATGATGTCGATACTATCAGGTGTTTTAGGTTTGGGCTACGAGGTGACCATCAGATGGCAGTAGAGCGTTGTGTTCAATTCACAGATTCTCGCATGGATTGCATCCGTGCCTTGAATCTATCGTCATATGCACGGGGTGCCACGGTGGTGAGATGTTAACTCCCTCGCCTGGTTTACAGGAGGTCGTGGGTTCGACCTCGACCCTGACGCTTGCTGTATATTTGGAGATCGAGTGTCTCTTTCCCCGTCGTCGCGTGGATTTTTCTCCAGATCTTTTGTTTTTTCTCTCCACATTTAGAATCAAACTGTGTTAAGTATATTTGGCTGCTATACATTCACACGTGATGAAAAGCCCACTTCGATGAACTAGCTATCATTGGTAGCCAGGTCACTTCTAAAAAAAGAGCTATATAGCTCAGTGGGCCTTACCTGGTAAAATAAAAATAGTTTCTAGTTTAAATTTCGATTTAAAGCTTTCGTGACTGCAGGGATTCATCTTCTTGGTTCTTTCGGTAAAGTCACGTAGAAGGGAAATAATATAATAAAATAAAACATAATAAAATAAAACGTCGTGAGAATTATTTTATTATGTTTTATTTGTATTATATTATTCCCCTTCTACGTGGCTTTACCGAAAGAACCAAGAAGAAGTTTCTAGTTTAGTTTATCTGCTTTGGTTTTCTCTCGGTTTCTGCCCATAATCCAATAAGCCACTCATGAACGGGATTAGCACTGGATCGGCGTGAAGGGCCCACTTGATGTATGTGTGTATGTTGAACTTCTTTCTAGCCAACCGTGCTAATCTTAGGTGTGGGGGAACATGGAGCCAGTGTTTTTTTAAATCCTTTATATTAAGTTCACTTGCTTGCTTGCTTGCGCGCTTACGACCGTGCAAATCTTTCGGTCGTTTTTTTACCCACTTCCTGTGATCCAATCGAGCTGACATTTTGCACACAAACTCGTTGTGCGTGACAATTTATTTTCGTGAAATTTTTTGTTCCAAATTTTTCAACATTTTAGGAATTTTTTTTTATATTTAATTACCAATTGCTTAATGGTGGCAGGCAATCATCTGACCCATAGGTGGCAGCCATCTCAAGCCAGAGGACGAGAGGACTCTAGCCGCCCGTTTCAAAGACCAATGTGGGCTGGGTTGTGACCCATTGAACACGCATATAAAGGATTTATAGTGAAAAACTTTGTTTTTACGGGTTAATTTTTTTTACTTTGTGAACCAGAAATCAGAGATTTCCTCCTATCGACCCGGGTACGAGAGAAGAACAATTCCGTGCGAAGCTGGGTCGATTCGTCGATTAACTCAGCAAAGTGGATTAATCAGCCAAAAGCGTTACGTCGATTGATTAATTTGGGCCCCTGAAGGTGGGAAACCCCCTCCAAGCGGTGACGTCACCGAGCACCACCCATCACCTCCCGTTCAGTGGCACACGTGGGGAACAGGGGAGAGACTTTTGTTTTTATCCCCACCTCCATTGTTATATTTTCTGAATAATGGAACGCACAGTTGGCAGAGTAATCAGTCACTAAAATAAATTGCCTCAAAACTCAGTGAGATTTTCCTGGGTAAATCATTGCAAATATTATTACTTTGTCGATTTTGGAAATATATTCCGGAGTGAAATGTCAATGTCTGCTAGCCACGAGATTGCTTCATGAGAGATTGTGTAGTTATGCTATTCCTCCTTCGTTAAATGAGTGCAGACAACGGTGATTTACGACATTGTCCATAGTTTTGGTTGCATGGCACAAGTGTCTATGAAGGAGATGTGCGCATCAACATGTTGGAGTCCTAATGCAGCTGATGGTTTTACCAATGTCTTTTTGGAATGTCAAAGCCGGGAGGAGCGATATTTTGGTCTCGAATAAAGTTGGGGGTTTTTTTGTTCTGAATGGCCACGTTGCTCCATATTCTTTGGTTCTTTCAGTAAAGTCACGTAGATATAAAACAAAATAAATTTAATCACGACGTTTCGGGCGCCACACAAGCGTCTGTCGTTGCTCCACTCTGTTTGCCAGCGTCCTGCCAGATCTGGCTGAGATTATAGGATGGCCCCAATGCGGCCCAGGCTGGGGGAGCTGGACTTGAGTTGTTGGAAAGGTGACATTTTTGAGGTCTTGGTTGACATTCTAGATTTGAAGCTTTCGTGACTGCAAAGATTCATACTCTTAGTTCTTTCCGTAAAGTCACGTAGGTAAAAAATAAAATTAAAATTGATAAAAAAAAATTACGACGTTTCGCAGGCAACACAAGTCTCCGTCATCAGGTGGGACCGTCACAGCCAGATTGATGCAGCAAATCTGGCTGTGACGGTCCCACCTGATGACGGAGACTTGTGTTGTCTGCGAAACGTCGTGATTTTTATTTATTTATTTATTCTTGGTTGACAGGTAGGTTTGTAATTGACAAGAGCACGTGTACACTCACTTGCAGTTTACGTGCCTCTGCGGACATTTGGCGGCAGGATGGTTATGATGTGCATTGCGTTATTTCCATGTTGCATCTCGCAGCTTCGATTACGAGCACTACTGGCAGTTCGCAGCACAACAGCTGAGGCGCCCGTCGTAATTCTTGCAAGTTTCCGTCGTAGGGCGATTCTTGAATTGGTATTTTCACAGAGCTGCTTTATTTGGGGCTTGGAAGGTCAGGCTTGTTTCGATGAAGCCCGACATCCAAACCTGACATTAAAAACATTATTACTCAGAAGACGTGATTACCACCATTTACTATTAACCTTCCACGTGATCGCGGTTGAATGTTCGGTATATAGTTGAGTTGGTAGAGCGACTGGACTCACAACACATGCATATGCGAACTCATATCCTGGTCAGAGTCGGTAAACAAGTAAGACACCACCACCAACAACAACAACAACAACAAATGTTGTCTTACGAATAAATGGCTTGAGAAGGCCTTCACCGAGCAGTGGATTGGCAAAGGGCAGTGAATTAATTACGTTATACGCAAATGCTGGCGCATTAAATTTCGATTTAAAGCTTTCGTGACTGCAGGGATTCATCTTCTTGGTTCTTTCGGTAAAGTCACGTAGAAGGGAAGTAATAAAATAATAAAAACAAAACATAATAAAATAATTCTCACGACGTTTCGGCCACAACGCAAGCAGCCGTCCTCAGGTGAAGACCAGGTTATAAGAGTCGCGGCACCTGAGGACGGCTGCTTGCGTTGTGAGAATTATTTTATTATGTTTAATTTTTATTATTTTATTACTTCCCTTCTACGTAACTTTACCGAAAGAACCAAGAAGATGCTGGCGCATTGGCTGCCAATTGGAAGGCTGCAAGTTCATATTGTAGCCGTATTATAACCCCTATCGCAGGGCCGCCAGTTATTATAAGTAAATACTACGCAACGCTCATTCGAACACGCAGGTAATTGGGACTCGTTAACATCCAATACGCTCATGGGCCAATTAATCTGGCAGTGGATTAATAGTGGCTGACGATGAGCGAAGACGATGATGATGAAAGGGCCAATATTCACACGAGCAGGTCACGTTTCCTTCCCCCCCCCCAGCCTCCCGCATCTCAAATTAGCACGGTTGTCTTACGTACGGTGCGAAAGAAGTGAAACACACACGGAGTGCACACATTTAGCTCGCAGCGCGTGCTTGGCAATTGAATCGCACGCGTGTCAACGGCTCTTTCTCTTCTCCAGTGCGAGCTTCAAGACGGACTTTTAAACAACTTTTATTGCCGCCAGCAGCAAAAGCACTGGAGGCGATTTCGATACGAAATACACAAAGTTACCAGCAAACAAATGCAAATAAACGCTACAAATCGACGCGCTGTGGCGCAAAAAGCACCGCGCACATCACGAAAGAAAAGTCACGTGGTGGTTGTGGTGGTGGTCATCACGCACGCCACGGTGACGAGCGAGCGCTTCAGAAGGTGAACACGAGGGTGCCGTCCACGCTGGTATAGAGGGCTTTCAAGACAGAGGTCTTCGGTGGACTGACAACGAAGGTCAACATCGGATTTCAGCATTGCGCCGGGGTGTCGTGAAGAGACCACATCTCCCCCCCACCCACCCCACCACCACCAAACATGTTTCCATCCGATTGCATTTGTCATATTCGCGTGACACACGAGACTGAGGCTAGGGCTCTCAAAATGCCTAGACAGAGACGAGGCGACTGCGCTATGCTCTGCTGTCTAATCTCGCCTTTCAATCACGTTCGACTTCAATGCGGTTTTTCTTCTGGTGCCTATCAATTGCAAGAGACTGCATCGACTCTCCGTAATGACGATCCCTGGATTGTTTTTTTTTGTGTCACGGATCGCTGTCAACACACCCACTTACATCACAACTTCAGCCATTTCCCCCCACCACCACCACTACTACCTCTACTAACCCAAGTGAACATGTACAAGGAGCAATAATACACGTCTAGCGGTGTTCACGTTTTGCGTGTTTCAAGCCCATTAATGTCCACGGCGTGCCAATTAATCTGCATTAGTAGCTATACTAAGCGTAGCCTCTAAGTAACGTTGACATCTTCTTGGTTCTGTCGGTAAAGTCACGTAGAATGGAAATAATAAAATAATAAAAATAAAACATAATAAAATAATTCTCACGACGTTTCGGCCACAACGCAAGCAGCCGTCGTCAGGTGAAGAACAGGTCTGTCAGAAAGACAGCGTCTGAATGAACACCACCAGGTTTGGTAGCGTATATTTAAGCTGGGTTGGAGGGGGAAGAGCGCCTTGACAAAGGAATTTGCATATCAAGAGGAATTTAGCATATTTATGGGAAATGCAGGTATATGGCCGAAACGTCGTGAGAATTATTTTATTATGTTTTATTTTTATTATTTTATTATTTCCATTCTACGTGACTTTACCGAAAGAACCAAGAAGATGAATCCCTACAGTCACGAAAGCTTTAAATCGAAATTTATGTTGACATCTTTTACGGACTTTTTGTCAAACTTTTGCAGGATGAGGCGCTCCCGAATGAATGCACCGAATAGCATCCGTGGCCGTACGGACCGTGTGTACTACGTCTTACTCGAAGAATGTAACTGTACACGGTTCAAATATTGAGGAGTCTACAGGCACATCACGTGATATGCATGCGCATGCACATACAGAGGTCAAATATTTTGGTAATCTGAAACTGATATACGTTTTAAAAAATTTGCATTTACCAAGTGTTATTTTGTTTTGATGACCGCATGCCGCTGTGGTTATCGCGTGGAAGGGTCTTGGGCTATTAAGAGCCGTTTGTTGTCAAAGGGCTGTGTTTCGTTTGTTGTCCTTCACACAGCACCTCCGATTAGCAACGATTGGCTACGTACGGTGCGAAAGAAGTTCAACACAATACATATCTGCAAGGAAAATATACACACGTGCGTGCACATGCAGATCTTACGAGTTGACTCCACATTATACAAATGGTAACGCGTGAGATTAATTTCACGACTCGTAAAATCTGTGACGAATATAAAATGTCACAGTGATTCAGTCACAGTATCAACATTGTGGTCATCCTCATCAGCTGTTGTCTGTCCAGGAGTAGAGCGTTGGCGCAGGTTCCAGTTTGTTAGCACACTGCCCTACACACTGGGCAACCTTAGTTCGATACCCGGTCACGGTTTGCATCGGTGGCGAGTGAGATCCGAACGAGTGGCTTCCGTTTATGAAACCTTCATCAAAGGAGTGAATTGGAAAAAGGTCACACGTGGTTATCACTGCTTTGTCTCTCCACTGCTGGATGAAGTCCTCCATCGCAAATCTCTCGCGATGCCGCGATCTGTCTCACTCCCGTACACGACCTGAACTCATCGCTTCGTCGTAAACACTTGCACGGATTCGACCAATTAGATAGAGGAAACCTGGGTCAAATATTCGTTTCAATTGAGTACGTTTACGTAGATATATCAACCAGTGGCATAATGCGTTGGTGGCGTGCGTGTGTGCACAGTTTGTTGGGATTGTTAAGTTGTTATCGTAGCTATGTCATGGTGTTGATGTAGTCTGTAAAATATAGTACGCCTATTTGTGGCACGGTATGTTAAGTAATAACTTTAGTAATACGTGATATTCATGAAACAAACCAAGCAACTCCTACGCGTACGTGTTAACAGTACTGCAATGATTGCTGAATGGAGATCTCACTTGTTTTAGTCATGGGGGATACGTGTCCATACCTCACCATGTTTAGTTTAACACGTAGCAGGCTTTCGCGACCAATATTATTCATAATCAACGATTTTTGGGTTTAGATCGCGTTATTTATAAATGTGTCGTAACCCTCCACCACCCGACACGGCCAATCAGTAAAAAAGTGTCACGTTGACAAAAGACAAATAGTTCACTGCTTTAGCCCACCGGTGTGTTGAAGCGTGAAACCACAACATTTACAATTTTTGAGTACGACGTTTCGCTGGTAATTGCATCCAGCATCATCGGGCAATTCGCCAGAATGGCCAGAATGGCGAATTGCCCGATGATGCTGGATGCAATTACCAGCGAAACGTCGTACTCAAATTGTAAATGTTGTGGTTTCACGCTTCAACACACCGGTGGGCTAAAGCAGTGAACTATTTGTCTTTTGTCAACGTGACACTTTTTTACTGATTGGACGTGTCGGGTGGTGGAGGATTACGACACATTTATAAATAACGCGATCTTCACCATGTTTAACCACCCTGATCAGTGCGGACGGCTGAAGTAGCGGTGGAGAGTAGGGATGCTCCCACGACCGGTTCAGATATCACTTGGCCACTAATGTTAGTCGCGGATAATATTTGAACTCAGAGCGTCAGGTTTAGAGAATTGTAACCACTGCTCCTCAATCTTGATTTGAAGCTTTTGTGACTCTTTGGTTCTTTCGGTAAAGTCACGTAGGTATAAAATAAAATAAATCACGACGTTTCGGGCGCAACACAAGCGTCCATCATTCGGTGGGAAAGCTACTCTCTCCGACAGCTCTCAGAAAGTGGTAATAAGTGTTTTATCGTCGTCATCATCATTATCAGCAGCCATGAGCAATCCACTGCTGGATTATGGCTTCCCCACTCCACATTTGTATATACCTCGCCTGGTATGGAGGAGGTCGTGGGTTCGAATCCTGCTTTTGCACGTTCTCCTCGTGGTAGCGTGCGTTTTTCTCCGGATCGTAAGGTCGTTTCCCCACACGTTTAGAAACATGCGTTCCGAGTATTTGGCTGCGATACATTTCCACGTGATCAGCCACTTCGTAGAGCTATCATTCGTGATACCCAGGTCTCTTCTGAAATCGAGCTACCTAGCTCAGTGGGCCTGACTAGGTAAAATAAAAAAAAAGTTGAGTTGTTTTCTCTCGTGAATCCACGTGAGCTGATTCCATCGCTCCATCTCCTCATTGCCCGCGTTCCATTTCTGTATACATTTACCGACCAACAACCCCCCCCCAGTTAATGTACTAAAACGTACACACATCTAACCTTTGAGTATGTACAAGGTAAAGAACAACGTTACACGCCACATGTGTCCGAGACTGTAAAACAAGACAAAGCAACAATATCGTGCCAATATCGTAAACCAAAACACGGCAACAAGTGCGAGTTTGTGTGCTTTTAGTAGGCTGATAGTATAGGGGTTGTTTTTACCACCCCCCCGATACAATACATTCATAAATACAAAACACAAACACACATGCACAGAGACAACAAAGACAACGACCTCCTTATAGCCTTAACAGACCTTTGGGGAAAATGCTGTTATACTAGGGGGTGCGTAGCCAGAACCACGCCCAACCGCCTTTGTCTCCCCAGTGGCAACGTTTACACACCAGGTTACTAATGTGAGACCGAGTGGACCTAGAGGAGGCCCAGAACCGATTCAAATAATCGTCGCTGGTGTTGATGGCCGCGAACGGGAATCGAACCCGGGTGGCCCAGTTCGCTAAACCACTGCACTCCCCGACGAGAAACAGCAAAGCGCGCGTACGGCACTCGGGCTGAACGATTAATCAATTTTAAGTCAATAATTAATCGATTTCAAATCGAAATCGCAATTTGAAACAATGCGATCAGCAAAATCGAAAAGGCTGCGATTTGAAAAGTCCTATTACTTTCTTAGAATGCATATAGCAGTTCATATTTTGATGGCATCATGTGGCAATGCTCCATCACATGTTTTAAATCTATTACACGGTGAATATTGAACTGAAGCTTGACTTAAAAAAAACAAAATTTAATCGCAATATCTCGCGGAAAAATCGCAATGAGAATATTTCCCCCAAATCGTTCACCCCTGCACAAAAGTGCCGAGATTCTCGGAGCTGTCGACACGAGCGTCAAATGAACGCGGCGTTTCTCATCGAGTTGAGACGAGGTTGGGTGGGGTGGGTGGGGGCATTGGCCGCACGTACCCACAGCGCACGCGCGCGCGCACGCACGCACGATGTTTGCCCGTCCGTGTGGCCCGGGCGGTGTTTGCATTGGTGGTATCCGCGTGTAATATTGATCCTCTATCGGTGGTTCGGTTGTTTGCCTCCACGCCACGCACGCCCGCGCCTATCCAACGGGCAAAGGCAGCTGGCAACTGCAGCTGCGACGTTGGGGGGTGGTGGGGTGGATAATAAACGCGGCTCGTAAAAGCGAATCCTGTCTCAAATCATTTCTGTCTTCGGCCAAACTTTCCCTTGCTCGGTGCCGAGTACGATTGTTATGGGACTCTGTTAGAGATGGGACATTGACTGCCGCGATTGGAGGTGCGTGCGTTACGGATTGGGTGTCTTTTCTGTGGGAAGGGTTGTTTGAGCATACTTCACCACGCTGGTCAGTGCGGGTTGGTGAAGGGAGGACATTGAAACGGTGTCAAGCGCTCTGAGTGGAGGCGCGCTCTATCAATATTCAATTAGATGAGATGCGTTTGTCACGCGGGTGGCCTTAGGGTGGAGCGGGTGTTTGAGCATACTTCACCACGCTGGTCAGTGCGGGTTGTATGGAGCATTTTTCGTCTCGCCTCTCGCCGAGTAATTAGTGATCCGTTGCTGAATAAATGATAAGTAACCCTGTCCTCTATGGCTTTAGGAACTCGGTTTTTTGTCTTCGTCAAGTCAAAGGCAATGCCCGTCTCGTTAACGATATTACGTTTAAAGATTACGCGTGTTTTTTTTCGTTGCTCTGACTAACGCACGTGACGAGTGGGGCGCAATTCCGTGTGATGTAGTCACAGCGCGGCTAAGTGGCCTTTCGAGTCTCGATAGCGCCTAGGATGGGCGATCACCACGCATAACAGGTGGCATAGGCCGCGGGGGCGACGTTGTCATTTCGTGGCGAACAAACGCAGGAGGGTGCTGCAAATATATCGTTGTACTGTACTTATATGCTCACACGTCTACGTTCACCCAGCCGTTGAGTGATGTCGAAGTCAGCGCTCGGGTCCGCTGCTTCGTCGACCTGCACTTGAACAGAGGTGGTGACGTATGGTGAAAATTGGTGAAGTGTGGTGAAAATTGGTGAAGTGTGGTGAAACATTGGTAAAGTGTGGTGAAAATTGGTGAAGTGCGGTGAAAATTGGTGAAGTGTGGTGAAAATTGGTGAAGTGTGGTGAAAATTGGTGAAGTGTGGTGAAAATTGGTGAAGTGTGGTGAACATTGGTGAAGTGTGGCGAAAATTGGTGAAGTTTGGTGAAAATTGAAGTGTGGTGAAAATTGAAGTGTGGTGAAAATTGGTGAAGTGTGGTGAAAATTGAAGTGTGGTGAAAATTGAAGTGTGGTGAAAATTGGTGAAGTGTGGTGAAAATTGGTGAAGTGTGGTGAAAATTGCAACGATCCATTGCTGGGTGAAGACGATCAGCGTGGGGCGATGACCGCGACGATTTGTTTGACCATACTTCACCACGCTGTACCACACTGGTCAATGCAGATTTGTGAAATAGTGGAGGGAGGTGGGGGGGGGCTGCTCCAATGCAGGACTGCTTCAGTTATCGCTCGCCACCCATGTTAAGCCGTGGCCGGGAATTGAACTCAGGTCACCACCGAGTTTATCGTGTATGTTGTTCAATTGCATACACATACAGTAACTTCTAAATCCGCAACCGCGGCTTATACATCCATCCAGCAAGGCTGATCGAGTTCCTATACCGCTGCATATATATACTAAACTAAAATGAACGTGGTAATTAGATCTGTCCTTCGGCTGATTAAGGTGTGAAGTACGTTAAACATACACACATTCGTAGGTTATAATTCTATGCTTTTGGAGGCAGACGCGTGCCTCCGTGCAGAATATAAAAACTCAGAAACTTTGATCTGGATACACGAATCTCTTCCAACTTCTAGGGGCTTGTAATTGCATGTTCCTTATTAATCCAGTAGATGTCAGCCGTTCACCTATGCTCGTTACAGCAAACGCGAATGATGTGGGGGGGGGGGGGAGTTAGAAAAAGGCTGCGTATTATATAACATAAAATCTGTACAATACGGTAGCATTTCTCATGCATTCATGCTGCGGTCAATTTTTTTTACTTCAGGTTGACCTCTGGCCAACTCGCACACAACGCTGTGTTTTATATGAAGCGGAACCACCGCCTACCGCATAGCATCGACGATCGGGTCACCGCCCGCCATGGCTGTAGCCAATTATTTCTTGAACCTATAAACGCGCTAGGTATCCTCTCGTTTTTATGATTACGCAAAGGAATGCATTGTTCACGCACGTTAATCGATGGTAGGGTCATTAATCACGGGACGTGATTGACGTTTTTTTTTTACTTTGCATACAGCGCGACTCGTTTATGGAGTCGGCGTTTTTCTCCTCGGCCACGCTCGAGTTCGCTTTTCGCTTTCTCGATCCTGTCTTGCAGAAGCGGGGATACATTTTAAACGAACGAGGAACAAAAAAAAACCCACCATCCGTTCCCTTTTCCTACCAACGTAAATGTCAGCGTTGGTCAAATAAACTATAGAACGCGCAAAGAGTTCCTGGCATTTGCTTGTTTTTGTTTGTGTTGGCAGTAGTTTTCGTTAACGGCAGAACACACGAGCTGAGGAATGTACGTGGCCGAGTAATAATCGCGTAAGCGGATGGATTATCAACCGTAAGGAAAGAAACCCGATGATCCGTGATAAAATCCAACCCACCCACCCCCCCCATCGGAAAAATAAAAAAAAACAACCTCAGATGAATTCACATCAATGTCAAGTGCCAGTTAAAGGTATAGAGCCGAGTGTGTAAAATAATTGGACCCATTGTCTGTTGCTAACCGTAAAGGTGGGCACAACACTGGCACTAATGTCTCTAATGTAATTATATTATCTTCGACACAGCGTTAGCAACCTATTTGGTTGCTGTGTTCACAATTGGCCGTACCATAAACTCAACCACCGCCATCCTCATCATCATGATCGTTATCATTGTCATCATCATCATCACCACTACCACTGGTTCCACGTCTGCAAAATGAAGACTTCAGGAGGTGGCGGTGGCTTATTTGCTATTGCTCACGCGAGGCTCCGTGGAGCGCGGTTCTTGGAATCAAATCCCAGGGAATTCCTTGGGCTTCCGAGAGCCTTGACGCAAGGAAACACGTCATGTTGACGCCCAAGTATTACTTTGAGAAATTAGAACAAGCTTTGCAATAAAGGATCCCGAAGCAGACTCTAAATAGCCTCTTGTTTTGAGCTCGCATTTTCCTATGAGGTCACGATGTTTGCATAAACTGTATAATGTATATAGACCAATTACACCTCCTAGGAAGTAGGAATATTACAATGAGTCAACTGTGTAGGTAGCCTTACTGCAGTAACCTTATACAGGTTTATATATAACTACCCATTCATTCTTTGCGTTATCGTGCATAACTGAATCTTTAACCGCATTCATACCACTTAACATTTGCATAACGTAGCCGAGATGAGGCTAACTAGAGACATGTTAGACTCTTTGTCGTAACCGTGTGGTAATTATCAATTATTTAATTGAACGTCTTATGGATATCACCATAATCCAACTCGTGTATTTCCTGTCGATGTCTTACAATGTACGATGGTCCAAAAGTTCGTCGTTTGTAGGCCCATCACCTTGCCATTGCTGTAATATCTGTCCATACGTCTACTGTACATCCCCCCCCCCCCCCCCTTGTCTTTCACAAAGCTTGGAAGTTATTCCAGTTATAAACATCCTTGCGGGATGTGTATATAGCGTGCAGATAAAGTGCTTCGTGGCTCATCCCATTCATCATCATCATCACAGGAGCGCGAACGACGTTTGATTGTGACAATATCGCGAACAGCCATCAACACATTTCAACTGCAACAAAAAAAACCGCATTCGTTATCTGGGCCCATTTGTCGACGCGGGATTCGTCCCAATTCACGTTGATGACCGTAGGTGGCACGACAAAAGTGTACAACTATTACGTGGGACACTTAAAAAAAACACACAACACACACGCGCGTACCGCTCTCAAAGTTCCTTTGCTTTTTTTTGAGAGAGGGGTGGGGGGGGGAGGCGGTGTTTGTTTCTAATTCCCCGTAAGTCTATTTGTTTTACATTTTTAATCCGCAACTCTGAAAATCGGTCGCATACATCCGTCGCGCGCTGATCCCAGTAGGTATATGGTCCACGCAACGAGCCCATTGCGCGAACAGCGTGCGTTCGGCGGCGGTGACGCAAGCCGTTTTGGTAAAAGACGACGCCTTATATTGCGCTCCGTAGCGGCACATGTAGCAGCAGCAGCGCAGGAGAGGAGTTAGTGTTGGGTGCCAGGGGCGTTCGGAGCAGTGTTAGTCACTCCCAACCTGCAGCATTCAAATCCGGAACTTCCCGGCGGCTTCCATCACCACCACCATCATCATCGTCTCTCACTCTCGCTCGCTCTCTCTATATATATCATCGACAGCATTTGTACAGCGGCGTCTCGTAACCGAGAGCTCAGATGCGGATTGCCGTGTCAACTCGATTTGTGGAGAAGCGTGAACGGTGTTCTGTAGTGGTAAATCTACCGCGAGGAAGCGTTCCATAAATCAAAACAAAGGCAGAGGAGGAGGAGGAGGGGGGTGGTGGTGGTTTTGATATATGCGAAGTGGTAGTCCATTGCGCATGGACGAGCATTTCACTAATTATAGCTCTACCTGGCTGCGTGAAACTCAAACCCCCGACCAATCTTTCTCGCCGACAGCCGCGGCAAACGCGATCAAACAGCGTCGCTCGAACTCAACGATGCGCTCGGATTCTTGAAGTCTGCGCCGCCGACGGAGTCCGCAGTTTCGTTATGGATGTACTCAAGGCCGCTGCCGTTCTCCTCTGCTACGTCGCCTGCCTCTTGGAGCCGGACCTGGTTCGCGTGGAGGCGGCGGCGCTCAGCTCCCGCCACCGCTTGGCCTCCTCGCAGGCGAAAGGCGCTGCTGAGTCGGCGTCCAGGTCTTCGCCGGGTGCTCGCAAAGTGTCCGTGGGAACGGCTCATCATCATCACCATCATCATCAACACCACCATCACAGCCAGCAGCAGCAGCAGCAACAGCAGCAGCAGCAGCGCGCCGGAGGAACGGCAGGAGCTGGAGCTCATCATGACCACGAGTTCCGCTGGAGTGGTCACAATGTGTCGGTGGTTCCGCACGAGTACATGCTGTCCCTGTACAAAACACTGTCGGTCGCCTCGGCAGGCAAGGACATCAGTGCGAACACTATCACCAGCTTCGTCGACAGAGGAGAAGGTTGGTGCTGCTCTGAGTAGTTTTTTTTTCTGTCTCTCTTCTCTCTCTCTCTCTCTCCACCTTCCACGCTTCTCTCCGGAGAAATAATCATATTGGTGTTTTGAGGTGTTATTGTTATTATATATTTTTAAAAAAATCGGTTTTCATTGGCAATTGTTAGGACCGCGGTTGGCTAAACCAAGGTAAATATTCGCAAACGACTGAAACAAGAAACGCATTATGCGCTCGTAGGGTTGTTATCCGTGGCCCCGGTGAAATGCCTTACAAGATCCACGCGTGCTATTCAATCACGGCGTGTCATGACGCGACAATGCCACCCTGGGATCGCTTTATTGCAACCCGGGCTCATAATATCGCCGCAATTCAACCGGGCGCGCTGCTGTTTGCTTCCTCGAGGAGTTAAGGCGACGAGGGTTCGTCCGTCGTGAACGCCGCTTGCAGAGGGCGATTAGCAGCGTTGTTTACTGAGAGGTGCGTGGACATGCACACTCTACTGCTGGATGAGGTCTCCCACACGCCGCGCAGGCAGTGAAGGGTTGTGTTGCCCATACTTCACCACGCTGGTCACACTTCACCACGCTGGTCATACTTCACCACGCTGGTCACACTTCACCATGCTGGTCATACTTCACCATGCTGGTCACACTTCACCACGCTGGTCATACTTCACCACGCTGGTCACACTTCACCATGCTGGTCACACTTTACCATGCTGGTCACACTTCACCACGCTGGTCATACTTCACCACGCTGGTCATACTTCACCACGCTGGTCATACTTCACCACGCTGGTCACACTTCACCACGCTGGTCACACTTCACCATGCTGGTCACACTTCACCACGCTGGTCACACTTCACCACGCTGGTCACACTTCACCATGCTGGTCATACTTCACCACGCTGGTCACACTTCACCATGCTGGCCACACTTCACCATGCTGGTCATACTTCACCACGCTGGTCATACTTCACCATGCTGGTCAAACTTCACCATGCTGGTCATACTTCACCACGCGGGTCAAACTTCACCACGCTGGCCACACTTCACCATGCTGGTCACACTTCACCACGCTGGTCACACTTCACCATGCTGGTCATGCTTCACCACGCTGGTCACACTTCACCATGCTGGTCACACTTCATCACGCTGGTCACACTTCACCATGCTGGTCACACTTCACCACGCTGGTCACACTTCACCATGCTGGTCATACTTCACCACGCTGGTCACACTTCACCATGCTGGCCACACTTCACCACGCTGGTCACACTTCACCACGCTTGTCACACTTCACCACGCTGGTCACACTTCACCATGCTGGTCACACTTCACCATGCTGGCCACACTTCACCATGCTGGTCATACTTCACCACGCTGGTCACACTTCACCACGCTGGTCACACTTCACCACTCTGGTCACACTTCACCATGCTGGCCACACTTCACCACGCTGGTCACACTTCACCACGCTGGCCACACTTCACCACGCTGGTCACACTTCACCACGCTGGTCACACTTCACCATGCTGGTCACACTTCACCATGCTGCCCACACTTCACCATGCTGGTCACACTTTACCACGCTGGTCACACTTCACCACGCTGGTCACACTTCACCACGCTGGTCACACTTCACCATGCTGGCCACACTTCACAACGCTGGTCACACTTCACCACAATTTTCATACTTCACCCCGCTGGTCACACTTCACCACGCTGGTCACACTTCACCACGCTGGTCACACTTCACCACGCTGGTCATACTTCACCATGCTGGTCATACTTCACCATGCTGGTCATACTTCACCATGCTGGTCACACTTCACCACGCTGGTCACACTTCACCATGCTGGTCACACTTCACCATGCTGGTCACACTTCACCACGCTGGTCACACTTCACCACGCTGGTCATACTTCACCACGCTGGTCACACTTAACCACGCTGGTCACACTTCACCACGCTGGTCACACTTCACCATGCTGGTCACACTTTACCACGCTGGTCACACTTCACCACGCTGGTCACACTTCACCATGCTGGTCACACTTCACCATGCTGGTCACACTTCACCATGCTGGTCACACTTCACCACGCTGGTCACAGTTCACCATGCTGGTCACACTTCACCACGCTGGCCACACTTCACCATGCTGGTCATACTTCACCACGCTGCCCACACTTCACCATGCTGGTCACACTTCACCACGCTGGCCACACTTCACCACGCTGGTCACTCTTCACCACGCTGGTCATACTTCACCACGCTGGTCACACTTCACCACGCTGGCCACACTTCACCATGCTGGTCACACTTCACCATGCTGGCCAGTGCGGCTTGATGAGTGCGATGCGAGTAATGTTTAAGGCACGACCCTCAACTTTATTCGGGTTTACTTAAAGCCACATGCCTTGACATATGCAAGGGATGGGTCATCGCGACTAACTGCGCTGTAGTGTGAGGTTTTATCAATGATTGGTATTCTTTAACACGAGCAATGTGCTATTTCAATTCTACTATTGAAATTTGAAACTTTTTATCAAAGCATTCCACCTGCGATATTGTAATTTAAATCAATCTATTGCCGCAAGACACAACTTTAGAAGAAAGAAAAAAAGCTGGTAGCGTACTGCGGGTTGCTTTGAATGCATTTGTTGTATATTATGCTGCGATGAGTTTTGATAAAGGAACTAGGGGGGCGACAGGTGAGTCTGAACGGGAACGTCTGAAAGTGTTGGGTGAGGGGTGGGGGGGCTGGCTGGCTGGTTCTCACCGTGATAGTGACTTGCAATTGGCGCTGTGAGAGAGAGAGAGACACAGACAGAGAGAGAGAGACACACACACAGTCGCGTGCACTGAAGCGAGGGGAGAGATGCTGGCTGTGAGCGAGAGACCGAGCAAGCGGTCGTATTTTATTTTATCTCCGTGGCAGCTCTTGCCCAAATCTGCAGTCGCTCCCCGTTGCCCTCTCCTCTTATCAGCGAGCGCTCTTATCGAATCGCGCATGCCATCGTTAATGCTCCCCGACTTGGCTACAAAAGCTCCTGAGCAACTTTCGATCGACGGAGGTCTATCCTTGTCGATATTAAGCTGGGGAGAAAACCAAAAGAATATATGTAGATCCGCCAACGTATTTACGTCGTTTTTTGTTTTTTACGGCTGCGGGATTTAGTCACGAGCGTTCCCATACACGATCGTCTCACGTCTTGCGACTTTTCTCACGTTTGTAAAATTCAGAAAGAAGGTGGAAAAAAAATGGTTAACCTCCTCGGCCAATATTTCCCTGGTGCCCCCCCACGGTGCATCACCGCAATGTGTTTGCTTTATTGTTCGTATTATTTTTGGGTAACGTTACCGGTTTCATCGACTTGAAATGTTGGTGGTGAGGCCGTGGGTGTTTCACGGCGTCCGTCAATGCCCCGCTGGTGAACCTCGCGACAGAGAAAAAAATTCCTCGCGGGCAACGCGCGCATTAGAACAACGCGTTCTGCCTTTCATTTGACGCTCCACAATCCCTTTGGATGACTCGATCGAATTAAGGATCGGCAATTCTACCACTCTGCGTTGATTATCGAAGAAAATGTAAACTGCAGGATACTAGACTTCGCACCCCACCCACCACCGCCACCCCACACCGACGCGCAGATTGTATAAGAGCGCATTGATTGACTGCCGTGTTTTGCCGCGGGTATATTTTATTTGGCAAAAAACGACTCAAGAACGTGCGTCAAGGAGTCGGGGCTCCGTCCCTGAGAGGAAGTGGGAGCAGGCTTGCACGCAATCCAAACGTCTCGTTATATAGCGCCCCGTGGCATGCGTGCGTCCTATACGATCGCGGCCAAATTTAGCGGCTCGCTATAAATAACACACCCTACATGAGACTTGAGAAGGAGGGAAAAATAATAGAATTCCCCGGGCAATTGCAAGTCTCCGTACGTTACCATGTTGCAGTGGTTCATTGTCCATTCTGTACCTGCGCACGCCGAAACGCAACATTCTGACGTGATAATAGCGTGTGCGTAATTGCGATGCTATTATTCATAATTTGTTATGCGCTGTACCCACAATTTAATCACCGCGAACGCACTCGCATCGTCGGATCTTGGGAGGTAAGCGGAGATGGCGAGCGCTTGTATGGGTAAACCACCCATACAAGGCTTGCCAGGTGGTATAGGCGCCGGGGCTGGCGAGGTGTGGGCAGGAGATGGCAGTGCTGAGTGTTGTTCCCTATTCGTGTGCGTGGTGGGGTTGTCTCCGGGTTCCCGGCCACGCGAAGTCAAACTCCCATCGTTGATGGGCACTCACGGACAAACCCCTCCTTATGTAGAAGGCGCCCTCTCAAAACAGAAGTCTGGGAACCCGGTCAGGTTTCTCTGCGTTAAAAAATTGGCATCAACTGAGTGATACTCAACAACTCGATGCGCGCATCGCCTTCATGAATGAGAAATTTAAGAAAAGCCACAGCAGTGCGATTGTTGGCATGCGTCCCAACCAATGGGCCAAAGATTAGACCCAGAGACACATAGAGATGCACAGAGACTCACAGAGATGCATTGAAGGCAAGCCGCAGTGCAATTGTGGCCATGCACCCCAACCTATGGACGATATAGTGAACCACTGTAGTCTGAAACTCCTGCAACGTATGAGGACGAATAACACACCTACACGAACTCTCTCCTTGAAGCCCTCTGCTGCCTGGCAGACCTCGACATTGGCTTTCAGCTCCCTAACACATCGCTGCACGCCATCACGCTCAAGAATAAGAATCTCCATTAAAGGTCCCCGGGGGGGGGGGGGGGCAATGGCAGAGGTCGCAAACGGGCTTTGATTCCTTACCCGTACCTGGGTAACCGTTTGTCACTCATATCGGGTAGGGTACGGGTAGGGCACGGGTACCCGTACCCGTACCCGGCCGGGTACGGGTACCCGTGCCCTACCCGTACCCTACCCGATATGAGTGACAAACGGTTACCCACCAGTGACTCACGGCCTACCCGTACCCGTACTCGGCCGCACCAGGGTCGCAAATGTGTACCTGTACCCGGCCGGATACCCGTTCCCTACCCGTACCCTACCCGAAATGATTGACAAACGGTTACTCACCAGTGACTCACGGCCTACCCGTACCCGTACCCGGCCGGGTACGGGTAGCCGGGTATCGGGTAGGGTACGGGTATCGGATACCCGGTTGCGACCTCTGGGCATTGGTGATCATCATCATGAGTGCGTAAGAAGGCCGTCGTCACCGTAACCGTTTGAATTCCGCAGTTCACCGCTGAGGACGGCAGGTGGCGCTTTGAGTGGCGCGTGTGCCAATTGTTGCTTTGCGTGGAGGTGGTGATGCTGGCGGTGTGTGCGGGGACGCGCCGGTCAATGTAAACAGTCAACATTGCCCGCATCGTCTGTGCCGGGCAACAGCAGCAGCAGCAGCTCTTGCCGCTGAGCACAATGCACGTGTGCTTTATTATTTAACCCCCCCCCCCCCCATCTCTCTCATTGCGCGAATAACAGAAAGCTGTGCGAGAAAACGGTTTAGTTTTTTGTGTGAAAAATATAAAACATATACAAATGATGGACGGACTTCTAGAATTCCTTTACGGAAGCTTATTTGATTGAACGCGTGTCGTTCAATGACCGCACGCCCATTGGAAATGGATTGATTGATCGATGGTATTTATTTACGGGGGGGAGAGAGAAGCCTCGCCAAAAACAATGAACCCGTGTGTAATTACTGGCTCTTGTGCATGTAAATGCTACTCGGTGGAGTGGAGCGGTGGTGGCTCAGAGGTTGCCGTAGTGCGCTGCGAACTCTAGGAACCTGAGTTCGACTCACGGCCACGGCTTGCGTGAGTTTGGCGAGGGATCTCTTGACCTGTCATAGCTTCCCCCCCATACATACCCCCATCACCCCACCGCCCCCGTCCATTAGCTACCACGCTCTGATCAGCGTGAAGTGTGGTCAAACAACCCTGCTAGACCGACGCGGTGTTGGGGATGCCTTCCATTCGGCAACGGGTTGACAAATGACTGCGCACGTACAGGAGCCCATTGAGACCAGACGCCTATATATACATATATTTATGTTTTTTGTATCTGCTATCAAGGGAGACGTGTGACCACTGTATAAAACGACAACCCCAGTCTTAATAAAACAAATAAAAAAAAACGATTAAAGCATCAATAAAGAAATTATAACAGTTTGAATGAGAGAAAAAAAATCTCATCTACGATGCGCGTTGGGGCATTTCAGCGTCTGAAGTTTACGGCAAATAGTTCAGCAACAGGGCGATCCATTTATAGATACACCAACTTATTTCAAACCGGCTCCTCGCTTCGTTCGCAGCAGGTGATTGCACGCTGCGAAAATCCGATGCCTCTGTAATCTCACGGAGATTGTTACATTATTCATCAATATCCCTATTGAGAATACTGGGAGACAATTATTGCTTTCGCTTTTTATTGTAACTATAAGCAGTGGGATATCTGCCAATGGTTAACCCGCTATATAGCACATATTTAAGCGGAAATCAGTGATGTGTCTCCAAATAAATAAAACAAATATGATTAGTCCGTCAGCCTATTGACTTCCCAGACCCGCGTTAGCCAGCAAGCGTTTGTTTAAGCCAGCGCACTCAACAGTCTGGAATGGTTTCGGTCTACTGAGTCTCATCAGCAAGAGCGAGGCTTGTTTCTACAAATGCTGATGGGTTGCCGCCACCACCACCGCCACGATGCGTTAATGGCAAGATCACCCCTTGCGTACGTCCGATGTGGGAACCTGTCACAACCGCTGGTCCATAAAGTTCGTTCAAAGAGAGCGGGAGAGCAATTGAAGATACATTCAATCTTGATTTGAAGCTTTCGTGACTGCAGGAATCCATACTCTAGATACATTCACTGACACATTGCTTCAGTGCTTAGCACTAAATTAAACACTGTCCAATTCTGTTCACGTGGTCCGGAGTAACTGTTTTCTGTTGCGGATGATTCCAGCGATGACATATAGCATCGTTGCAGCTGAAATATGTGGGGGTTTTTTGTTGTTGTTTCAAGAGGTTATTGCTGAATTTCAAGCTAACGCGCGAAAATCTGCGCCTATGTTTATGTTTCATCGTGTGTTGAAATCTACGCTGGCTCTTCGGGCTCAATAGATGCGGCAATTTACTGCGATGTGTGTGCGTTAAACAACTCGTAAACATCTCGTAAGGCGCGCAAGCACACCGAGGCAATCCACCTTCGTTCTGTCAGCACGTCAAATACATTTGTTGTGTTTTAGTCCATTGACCTAATTATTGTTATTGGCCTTCTGGAATTATTTCACCAGCAGCAGCAGCAGCATTTGTATCTGTTTCGTCCAGTGTGTGTGCATGTTGACTTCAAGCACACACACACGCACACACAAGCATTATGTGCGTCTGCGTTTTGAAACATTAACGTATATGGTTCAATTGACATTGCGTCTTTAAGGCTGAGCGTACATTACGATCGGATGTATCCTTGAAAACGAAACCTAAACGCGAGCGGCGATAAAGCGTTCCGCGCGGGGTGCGTTAATCACAACGCCATCATCATAGTGTCAAACATTGCATAGCACCATCAACGAGAATCCGTTTGCCCGAGTCACGCTTTTGAACACCGCGAACAAACCTCGGAGCGCGAATTTAGCGTCGGATTTTTGCACTATTCCGTTGTGCGTTTAAAATTGTTATTTCTTAACGTCTCGCGAACGGGTTATTTTGTGCGCGCGCGTGTGTGCGAGAGAGCTTACTTACTACGATACAGTATATAAACATACATACATCTGCTCACTCCCAGAGCTGCGGAGTTGCAAGACACTGTTATTTAGACGTCGTTCGTTTAACTAAAAGAGACAACAGCCAACCTTCCCCAGAAGAAAAAAAAGATGTATTCGATCAGGCTGTGCGTGTATCGTATGTAAATGCATCCTTTTATGCGCGTAAGTTAGAGTTCACGTCGGTTTCGACGACGGTCGTTTTATTTCCTTGGGAGCAGAGGCGCTTATCAGTCACGAGCTATCTCCCACTCATCTTGTGTGGGAAAGGGATGGCGTAAGCAGCATCACCACCATCATCATCTCTGTCTCGTGTGTGCGTGTGTACTCTTGGGGAGCGGTGGTGTAGCGGTTAGCGCGCTGCGCTACGAACCCGGCGATTCGAGTTCGATTCCCGCTCACGGCCAACACCGGTTACGAATCTCTGAACCGGTCATGGGCCTCCCGAGGTCGACTCAGCCACAACCGAGTACCTGGTGTGATGTGTCAGCATCGCTCACTGGGGAGACAAAGGCGGTCGGGCGTGGTGCCGTGCCGGCCTTCATAGGTGCTCTCTCAGAGCACTTGCCCCAACAGTATGTCAAGGCTACACGGGGGGGGACCTTTGTCTTTGTCCTACAATTTGCCCGATTTTTTTTTTTGTTCCAACGAAATTCCGGCAAATAATTGTTTTGCCGTAATCTTGCAACAAACATCGCGTTTCCCTAAAACTCTCCCTTTTTGGCGCGCGTCTCTCTCGCTCGCTCGCAAGCTAACAACACGCGAATGTCGTGCTAGGTGGGTGTCGAATCATGAACATCATCTGACGAACTGCTCCGACGACGTTCGCTTATCAACGGATGCGCTCTAATCTGATGCCATTTATTTCGGAATGCGGAATTATCTGGCGAGGTAAACTGCACGCCCGTTAATGAAGAAATACGCAAACAAATAAGTAATAACCGGGACGCGCATTTTTATCTTGTTTATTTGTATTTGTGCGCAGACTTAAATTTGCGCGTATGTGCCGTGTATTGAAACGACAACAACAACAATAATAACAACACAAACCGATCGCAAATCAATCCGTTACCGATTTGCCATTGTTTCCTGACGAATGAACGTGACGGCGATTATATTCGGTGATTCCCACCACACACTCGCAATAGACGCGCGTTAGAGGAGTTCATGAGAATTCTAATATGTATGGCTGTTTACTTTAGACTGAACATTTTCAATATACATCGCAGCATTGCCATTATCGCTTTAAACCAAACAAAACCCAGTGTGTCATGTGGACTGTATAAGATATTCATGTCGGTTCATACTAAAGTTGCTATTCTTTGAGCTCGTGATTAATAGATGTTGGAGCAAAATGCAAAATTACATTTTCGAATTCGTTTGCACTAAACACCATTGCGGAATCAACACTATTGGTCCGCACGATATATGCCTACACAATATACTCGGTAGATGTATACTGTTGTCAAGCAACGCGTTCAGTAAGTTACCACGTTACGACTACGTCTTGCAAGTGTCGGATTTTTTTTGAAATAGCCCCCCCCCGTAATAATTTCTGTAAATGATTCATTTCGGTAAATATGCCCTTAAGATGCGACTACGTGTAGTACGTTGAAAACAATGATGCGTGAGTAATAATATGTTGTATACACGAGCAATCGATAAGACATAATCAGGGCATGAGCAGGGCATGCGAACAATTCATACCTGATTTCCGCTTACGCTAAAATCCAGTATTTATAATTTATTTCCAAAAGACTTTCCCTTAATTCACCTTTATATATAAAAATAAACTATTAACACGTGTTCCGCCTCTCAGTCTTGCATATTCTCGGCCCGTTGCTCTCACATTTAACCCACTGCGAAGCTTCTTGTGACGTATAAGCGAGCGGTGGTGCAGTGGTTAGCCCCACCGTGCTCACGAACCCGTCCTAACTGAGTTCGATTCCAAAATACGTACGGCTAATAGCGGTGGCCGAGTGATAGCTAAACCGGTCCAGTTAATCCACACACATTGACTCGCGTGATGAAGTATGGTCAAACGAGACTCTTCACCAATACATGGGGACGAGGCTTTCTTTCAGCAGAGGATTAACAAACGGCGAAAAGTCACTCGTGTTTAGCAAATCACTAGATTATATGAGCGGGGCAAAGAGCATATTATATTTCGTACGTGCAGTTTTTTGACGGCTCGAGTTTTCGTTTAAGCAAACGGAATACATATGCCACGTGCCATTTCATACGTAATCTCTCCACGTGTCTGTATTTATATGGCCTCACATAGTATACACTATAACCACTTGCATGTTTTATACTGTAATGGTTAAGTAGGATTTACTATTTACATTATCGTGACCACGTCCAACAATTGCCTTGAGCATCAAAGTGCAGGATATAATCATTGCCTCGCAGCGCTTGCATTCGATGAATACGCTACTGTGGATTCATGAGTTTATTTCAAATAGCCATTTCTATAATGCACCATTTGGCATGATGTTTTCATTGAAATGCATTAAAACGTACAACGCATTTACGATATTTTTGATGTATTGCATGTGGAATTTTAATAACCCCCTTTAAGTAAATATAGGCATGGAACAACCCACAGGCCTATTATAATTGCCCAGCTAAAATAATGCATTAAAGAGAAAGCAGGGCATTTTAAAAAGAGACGCATACACATATATGTTGCACAGCGAGGTATGTAGCTCCATATAATTCATTGCATATGCAATGTTCATTTCATAAAACGCATGAACATTAACCGTAGAGACACTTGTCCTCAACGGAAAAAACCTAGATAACACATTCCCTGTATCTGCATCTCCATTGCTTGCCATGTTTCTCGAGTTCGCTGATATGCGCACAGGACAAATCTGATAAAGCAGAACTCTTACTCGATCGAAGCACAGGCCTAATTGCATCTGCAAAGCACGAACAAAGCAACGAGTCCACAAAACAATGCACCAAACCATGCACCGAACACACACACACACACAACCCACAGATGACACGCACGCACATCGAGCAAAAACAACGCGTTCGGATTAACGCTACCAATTAGACATTTCTCGCTATCGTTAAGTAACGCCTTGTTGTTTCGAATGTCTTTTCAGATGGGAGCTCGGTACGTAGACAGAGGTATTCCTTTGATCTTACAACGCTGTCCCGACAGGACGACCTGATTAGCTCTGAATTCCGAGTCCTCCGGAGAGCACCCGAGGAGCCGCAGAGAACCTCCCGCATGGGTAACCTCGTGTCCCTCAAGCTCTTCCTGTGCCCCACCACCTCCCGTGCCCGCGAGATGCTGCTCGACTCTCGCGCCGTCGACCTCCTCGACAAGAAGCTGCCCAGCTGGGAGGTGTTCGACGTGAAGGCCGCCGTGGAGAGAGTGTACAACGACTCGTCCGTCACGTCGCTGTGCCTCGACCTGGAGGTGTCTTCGGAGAACTCGCGGATCGTCACGGAGGGGCGCTACGTCGGCTTTTCCCGGAAGGGGCGCCGGACCTCAGGAGAAGGCGCTCATGGTCATCTCCAGCCGGGCGCACAAGCGGGGCAACCTCTTCAACGAGATCATCGACAAAGGGAAGGCGTCGCACGGCGGAGGGGACGGCGATTCGCACGAGAAAATCAGAGGAGCTGTGGACGTCATGGGCAGAACTCGAAAGAAAGATGAAAGCGAAGAAGTGTCCCTAAAATCTGGACATCGTCATCAGTTAAATAAGAAGATTGGCGGCAGAGCGGACAGTGATCAAGCTAAAGGCCGGGCGCCAAAGCAAAGCGGGGGCAAGGCTGGGTCACTGCCCCGCGGCAAAGCTTCCCAGAAATTACGTAAAGGGGAAATTGATCCAGCTGACTCTGATCCACAGTACCGCAGAAAAAGGACACCCCTGGCCAATCGTCCTGGCGGCAAGGGACATAACAAGAAATCGAAGTCTCGGTGCAGTAAGAAGCCGCTGCACGTTAACTTCAAGGAGCTGGGCTGGGACGATTGGATCATCGCTCCGCTAGATTACGAAGCGTACCACTGCGAGGGCGTTTGCGATTTCCCCCTGCGTTCGCACCTCGAGCCCACAAACCACGCGATCATCCAAACGCTGATGAACTCCATGAATCCCGACTCGACACCGCCAAGCTGTTGCGTGCCGACCAAGCTGAGCCCCATTAGCATACTCTACATTGACTCGGGCAACAATGTTGTCTACAAGCAGTACGAGGACATGGTCGTGGAGTCTTGCGGTTGCAGGTAGCGCGAAAGAAACCATTGAAAGAGCCAGCAGACTCCGGTGACGGACAGTGACTTGACGTCACACGTTTGCGCGTAATCTGTTTTGTGGAAGGAAAGGCAGCTTCTGTTATGGTTCACCACACGCCAGCTCCAGTCATGTCATCGAACGACTGAAATTTAAAAGTATAAGACATTCTTGAAGTGTGGTGGTATCCTACAGCAAGTATGTTGGGTTCATTTGCTGTGGATACTGTAGCACTAAGGGTAGCTACTGACAGACATTGATGTATATTTGATAAACGGAGCTCACTTAAAAGTCTGTGCGTAGGCAAAGTTTTGTTTTTTTCGTTTAAACTATTGACAAAAACGCAACTCGACGGAACCCATTGCAAGGAAAACCCACCCGCTTGGAAGGAAAGTGACAAACGATTGACGAAAAAAAACGTAAGGCATCGCGCATCCACGCGCGCGCTGCTTGCACAGATGATTTTCCAATTGTGGAAATATTTTATGGAAAGAAAAAGGACCGTCCGTCCGTCTCCACCCCCCCCCCCCCCCGAAATTCGCGGAAGGAGTTAAACGTCGTGTGCGCGGTTCTTTCTTACAGCCACCTGTTTAAACAGTGGACCGACTTTACTGAGACGGGACCATCGGCAAAGAGCAAATGCTGCGGAGATAAGGCTGGCATTGCCTATGCGGAGTCCTTTGGACAGCAGCTGCTGAGGACAAGGGGGGTGGTGTGGGGAAGTTGGGCTGGCTGGCACGCCATGCCTTACGAGCAAGCCTAAATACTGTTTAACTTTGTTTATAGCCTGGAGCCATGGCATGTTATTATCTGTCTGTAAAGAGAGCAAGAGGAGGGGAGAGGGGGGGAGCCTTGCGTGCATCTCCGCGCAAGTTGGCAGAAGGAGAGAAAAAAAATTGTGGGTAATTTTATTATTTTGTTTCTGGTGGGTTGGTGATTGTGCACACTGGGAAGACTGGACAATGAGCTCAGTGAATGGACCCTCAACATTTGCCAAGGAATCAATGTTTGATTGCTAGTGGCAATTGCCACAACGTCGCCTGTGTTTCACGAAGAAAAATCTTGTTTTGAGAGAGAGAAAAAAACCCTGCGTTATGTTTTTTTTTGCAGGCTGCAACACAGCACATGGCCCAGCAGTGTCCTAACTGCGGTTATTTTTATGTTGTTAACATTAAACTACACTGAAAAAAAAAACAATGGATCTGGTTGAAAGTAAATCGTACCTTGCTTTAACAACAAAAAATATCACACAGAACGCAAATTTTAAAGTTGACGTCCAGTTGTCCAGTACATTAGCAATAATAAGTGTATGTAGATTATTATTTTGACAAACATTACAGTAACTGTATAAAACACAGCATTAAAAAAATACTGCTGGTACACTTAAAACTACATGGAAGGCCCTCTCTTTTAAACACTTTACAACACCACCGTACAATAGCGAAACTCATCAGCAAGTGCAGATATTTTGAGCGCCTCCACAATTTGCCCATGTTCGGTGGACCTCTGGCCGATGTGTTTCGTTATGTTACAGCTAATTGTAGAGTGACCTAAAGACGTTTCTGTGTTTTATCAGTGCATTTGATACACGCGGTGTTATAAACAGTGTTTATATATTGTCGACATATAGAAATTATTACTTTAATACATGCAATAGTTCTCTTTGCTGTTATAGACTATTTATTTTCTGTTTATAACAATATAACTTTTTGTTGTTGTTGCTGTTGTTGTGCTGGAATGGTAACAAATGTAGAAGATTAAATAATAAGGTGGGCAGAGACAAAAAAAAACACAATCAGTCCGTAAAATATAATTTAATAAATGGCTCAATTCTGGGCTGTAATGTAGACAAAATGCACATGTAATTTGATTTAATGCACTGTTTCATGTTTGTCCTTTGAGTTGTACATAATGTGGATTTCTGTGGATTGACATGTATTATGCTTTATGTAATAGAGGTGGCCATTTATATTTTTTTCCCAGAATGCGTTTTGTATACATGGTATATTACATTCCTTTTTTAAAAATGCACTCGTATAATTTTAATTGACGTATCACAAAGCTACACGACTCCACACGCCACGATGTAGACCAATGCACACTCACAAGGCAACATCTTTGACAATACTCACCTGAAGCTCTTCATGCTCAACGAATGGAAACAAAAAAACAACTGTACAAAAAAATAAACAGTCTTGTGATTTCTTATTTAAGATTTTTTAAACCATTGTTAGAGTAAGAAATCATTTATAAATATATTATATAAAAAAGTTGCTATCCGTAGTAATTGATCTGTTTTATATTTACGCAAATTTTGCAGATGAAAAAAAAACACCCCGAGATTTTAATTTCCTGTAACTTATTTGTTAATTACGACTTTTGTTTGTTTGTTTAAAGAGTGGATATGCTAGTTTGCCAAAACTGGGAGGTGTTCCAAACAGAAGGGTGCACACAAGCTGATGAGACAGATACAAACATTTAAATAAACCTGAGGTTACGGCAACAACAACAAAAAACATTGTATGCATAAGATAACCAGCCAGTCCACTAACCACATCGAGTAGCTTTCAAAAGTCTGCTAGATCTTCACGGATGAGCTGCTCAGCTCTCTCGTGTTGTTTGGCACAATGTCTGGATGCTTTGCTCTATGTGCCTGCCGGTAGCATCTTCTTCTTCTGCAGAACTCGATTTGAAGTTTTCGTGACTGCAGGAATTACTCTTTGGTTCTTTCGCTGAAGTCGCGTAGAAAGAAAATAAATTAAATAATAGAATACGACATTTCGAATGCAACACAAGCAATCGTCATGGGGTAGAAAGCAAACCTAGTAAACTTAGAAATACAATGCAATAAAACACAGAGAATCGGTTAACACAACAGTCAACACCCTACCTGGTTGATTACGTTATTCCAAAGATTGCTAAATTTTAGAGGAATTCTTCTGCAGAATACAGTAGCTAAAGTAGCTCCCAAAATGTAACCATTAAACGACTTGATATTTTGTTTACGAGTTACATTAGCGTACTCTGTGTTTATTATAACGAAATTATCTCAGTGTGGTTCAAACAACGGCCCACTTAATGGCACGCTTGGGTTATGAATCCAGGTGACCTGAGTTCAATTCCCGGTCATGGCTAACATTTGGTGCGTTAGTAATTTCCGCACCGGACCTGAGCCTCAGAATTTTAATTCTTGACGATTCTCCCAGAACGTGGAGCGAGACGCTAGGACATAATGCCGAACAGCACCATGGTTAGCCTGAAAACACAGAGGAGAGCTACGAGTAACTGCGAATTAGTTGATGCTATTTTTTGCAAATGGTAAAACGACCTCAGGTGTAATATAATCAAGATTTAAATAAGCAGGCTTAAATTATACAGAGGATGAATGAAGATGGCATCTTCACTCTGATCCGTGTCTACAGTCGATATGGGAAACATTTTACGAGGTACGTTCTTGAAAGCGCGTTATCATTTGGCGCAAACAGCACGGGACCTCTGTTGGCGAATGCCATCACTCTATACGGCGAAGAGAGACGTTAACTTATCATTGTTTCGTCAAGGGCAGGAGTTGTAGATGCAGAAGTAAAGGTGCAGAGGGATATATCACCCGTAAATAAAGGTTTTTTTGGGAGGGGGGGTTTGAGGTTGCGTAAATATGAATGTGTCGTTAACCCACCACCACATGACACGGGCAATTAGTAAGAAAATTGGTTGCTACTTCAGCGCACCGGTGCATGTGTTTAAGAGTACACCCACAACATTTACAATTTGAGTTCGATGTTTCGCATGGTGATTACAACCAGCTTCATCAGGCGATTTTCCAGAATTGTGAACAAGTCAAACCGTTACTAATTGGCTGTGTTGGGTGGTGGTGGGTTAACGACACGTATATATTTACGAATCTAACCCAAGACACCTTGATTTTGAATAATACTGGTCTTGAACGGATAGATCACCACATCATTTGCACTCCGATGCCCCCTCTCATCCACCCCTGCAATAATCTACACGGAGGGCTCGTTCAGTGCCAAGAAGAGATGTGATCTAGGGCGACGATGATGAAAAAAACAAATCTTTGTGATGTTTCCCTGTGTGCTGCCCTCTTCACGAACCATCGATTTCCATCCTGTTTTTTTTTTCTTCCTAATCCCATGCCATCACACTTATTATATCTCCATTTCGCATTGCGGTGAGCAGTGAATGCAATTAAACAAGTTCAAACAATCATCGCGGTGACGTGGCAAAGTCGTCGTGATTTTTTTTTTCGTGGCAAAAACACGGACGTAAAAAAAACCTGCGATTTTATTCGGGGTTCACACTTTATGTTTTCTACATAGTCCCACGTCCACTTAATAATGGACATCTTGCCCAAAGCGGTAGTTGAAACAATGGTGCAATTTATTTTTTTAAACTCATCCCACCCCCTCTCTCCCCCCCCCCCCCCGTCTCGCTGATGTCCACCCAGTGGTATAAACGGGTTCACCGCGGTTTAGGGGCCGTCCATAAATGACGTCACGCGATTTTGAACGATTTTTGACCGCCCCCCCCCCCTCGTTACACGGCGTCACAAAAAGTCAGACCCCCCCTCTCACATATGACGTCACAAAGCTCTGCCCACCCCCCCGCAAAACAATATTTCCATTTTGAAAATAAAACATGCTTCAAATCGCTTTAAACTATTGTCATTGTAGTGCGTATTTAAGTATTTAATGTGGCGCTGCACTCTGATGTTGTAGGAGTGTTGTTATAACAATTCCAAATTTATTAAAAGTTGCGCATTTTGATGTGACGTCACATTTCTCAAACCGCCGCCCTCCCCTCTCGTCACACATCGTCACAAATGTCTGACACCCCCCCCCCCTAGGTGCGTGACGTCATTTATGGACGGTCCCTTAGTCCGATAGGCAGTTTGCGTGCAGCGGGATGCAGCGGGATTCAGCGTGCGCTCTCCCACCGTGCCAACGCAGGGAGCGTAGGCGAGAAACGCCCCCTGGAAGGAGCTCTCTCTCTCTACAACTCCCTGGACATCTGTGATTAAAGAGCTTTACAGCTCATAGGATTTCTCCGCTATTAATAAATATTCTGATTCGAGTGGAGACCCCCGCCATCAGCAGAGGCGGGAGGGAGCAATTGCAGGACTGTGGCTTTACGTAGTTTTTTTTTCCACGTTAGTCTTGTTTCCACTGCATGCCTATAACATGCATCGCTCACTGATTTGTATCGCGTTCAGCAGGTTGAGGTCATATGGGAATATTAGGGAGACGCTGAATGAATGAAACAGCTCCAAATCAAGATAACATTTAACCGAAATGTTTAAAATACTTTCGGTTATAACCGCGTAACTATTTGGGCAAACAACAATGTTCAGCTTAAATCATTTAGTGTGAAGTCGTTGCATTTTCAAATCGCAATTTAACAATTATCCCGGTGCAAGTTCTGTGTCCGTGACGTTCAAAGCAAACAACTGAAGCCATTGGATATATTTCACTTCTCATTTAAAACCAACAACACAAAGAACAAAGCCAGCTCTGTGTACGATTAGACTGCTGCATTTTCCACATTTGGGCGGCAAGTTTTTTCTTCTTCTCATATTGAACAAAAACAAACTAAAAAGAAGCCTGAAAAAGAAAAAAGCAAGGTCTTAATGAAGGCGGGTCGTTATAACGCATTTAATAAAATTGCTATTTTTTCATCGTTGTCGCTAAATATATTTTGTACACATTTAGCTGATGTCACAGTGGGCTGGCGCAGTGCTTACGTACGTGTGTGTGTGTGTTGAACTTCTTTCGCGCCGTACGTAGCCAACCGTGCTAATCGGAGGTGCCGGGGTTAAGGACAATGCTCTGGTATATCTTGAAATCCCTCATTTACTTGATACAGCTATCGTGCTGTGACGGTTCCACCTGAAAGACGGAAGCTTGTATTGCCTCCGAAACGTCGTGATTTTTATTTTATTTTTATTTTACTTTTATTAGTTCTAATTTTAAATTTTTACCTACGTGACTTTACCGAAAAAACCTAAGAATATGAATACTTGCAGTCACGAAAGCTTCTAATCTAGAACCTATGAGCTGAGTTCGGCTCCTGGCCACGACGACCACCAGGGTCGATGGGCATCTGCAGTAAGCATTGTGCACCCCCTTCACCAACACGCACTGACCAGGCTGGTGAAGTATGGTCGAACAACGTCCATGACTGATAGCACGGCGAAGCCTTCATCGAGCAGCGGATTGACAAACATCTGTAACGAGTAGACTTTGGAAATTATAACGTTGCCGCGTCTTACACATTTAAAGTTTTCGTGACTGATCTGTCAAGTTCTCCACCTGAAGACGGCTGCTTGCATTGTGGCCGAAACGTCGTGAGAATAATTTTATTAGGTTTTATTTTTATTATTTTATTATTTTCCTTCTACGTGACTTTACCGAAAGAAACAAGAAGAGATATGTAAACACAATACAGTGCTCAAATAACTTTTCTAACAGTCACCATGCAGTTCCATGGCGGTTCGCCGACTCGAAACAAAATATGACAGCGTGCTCCAGAAAAAAACCAACCCGATTTTCTCTCTAAGAAAACACGCGATGGAAATAATAAAACCGGGCATTAATGTTTACGTTTTATTCGTGAAAAGACGCGGCGGCGGTTCATCTTCTGGCTTCGTCTTACTCCCCCGCCAGCTTTGCATTTCAGGTGTTGAACGAGCAAAACGCCTGTGACCCAAACTTCACGAGTTCCCCACGAACTGGGCCCGTTGCCTGCTGTGGCTACTCTCCCTCCCTCCGTAAGCCCACACTCATCTCGTTCAACTTGGCCTGAAACCAGAAGCCACTTGTCCAAACCTATTAGTCTGTGCAATGGGTTTAATACAAAGAAGGAATGCTGCGTTATAATTTTATAATATAGTAACCAAATGGGCAAGAATTTAATGTTTTTATTAACAATTAAATGGGTCGGTGCATGCGAGCGCTTGTACGGCTGTATGATGTTACATACAGTATTACAAATATGCGGTGGAAATACACATTCGCCGAAGCTTACGTTTTGTAAAATAAGGCTATCCCTTCTCAAACATTGTCCGTATAAAAAATGGGTTTCTTCCAAAACTGTTTAATCCCTAGCTTTTTTTCCCCCGACCTCTAAAACCAGACTCATAAATCATTTTATATTTTGAAAAGCGTGTGACTTGAAGTGTTTTCATAGCTAGGCTAATTAAGAATGAAAGCATAATTAGTTTAAGCTGTGAATTGTATTTATTATAATTACTGCTCCGACTACACAACATTGAAATCTCCCGCAAAATTCTTACATGCGTATCGGCAAAACACTGGCAGGCTCTATCTGCTGTTTCAGCAGTCATTAATAAATCGTACGTCATAAAACATACACTGACCACCTCACATCTCTGAATCGAGAAACTGTAGATTATTTATAGAAGGAAAGAGACGTGCTTACATTCTCCCCTCCCTCTCTTTAAGAAAATATGAATGCAATCCAAACTCATGCCAAACCGGTCTAGTTTTAATTGCAGGACATGTTCTACAGCTTTCTGAACACTTCCTCTGTGTTCATTCATTTTTCTGGGCCCTCTTGGAAGGCTTTAGTACAATGTAATTTCACTTTGTGCACAGAGCCAGTGGGGTCTTTACCGTCCTTTCCCTTCACGTTTTTATTTTATTTTTTATTTTTTAGCATTCACACCAAAACGCCTGGCTTGGCATCTTCCACCAAGGAATTATCCTTGACAGGTCCCAGAGTTAATCCCAGGGGGCCAGCAACACTGTGCCTGCTTTATGAGGTGCACTGGAACCCCATCGCATGCAAGCAGGTGTGTTTTTACATTCTTGGTGTTTCCTTAGAAATACAACCCCAGAGTCGCTTGCTTTCAATGAGAAGCAGAAGAAGGAGGAGGAGGAGGAGAGAAAAAATAAAGCAGAAAAATGTCAACTAAGTTGAATTCTGGCAAATCAGCTTTATTGCTTATCCACGTTGTTGGGGGATCTTTTTTTTCCAGTTGATTTCTATGGAGAGCGCACACGCGTAAACAATAATAATCTGAATAATAAAAGCGTTTAAAACAATAAGAGGCATCTTGTTCAACAGATTTAAGCTGGCCTTTTTGCGCTTGCTCGAATGAGAAGGGACGTTTGGTGTACAGCAAGTGAACGAAGATGACGTATTTCTTTTTGGGGCCTCTCACACTTTGATAGCGCATTTTTTCACATGGTTGAACAAAATAAGTTGGCAACGCATTCTACTTTCCTCGGAGCTTGTGCAAATAAAACTTGACTCTCAAATCCTGAACATGTTGAACGTAATCACAACGTCTTTTTCTCTCGCTTCTCTCGCCTCTCTCGCCTCTCTCTCAACGATGTCCGTGTTCGCATCCCTCACATCGCAAATGACACGTCGTGAGCATGGACGCGATTGTCCGCAGTTGCCCGCCGCAATGGTGCAAACTCATTTAAGCTGATAAGACTGGTCCGATTGAACTCGAAGTGCTGAAAAGCATTCCAGGACTCTTTCAAACAAATCCACGACAGGGATAAAGAAGAAACTTCAAAGGCTCCTGGGGCCAGGTTTTTACCCCAGCCATGTAGGCGGCACGCATTTAGCGCGCAGTGGAGCTAGTTGCGTGCAGGGGATCCGAGTAAGGAGCTACGGACATTGTGGGCGAGCGCTTTAGAGGGATTACCATCTTCAGAGCGACGAAATCATCCCTTCCCTTGCTTCGTTGGGGAACGTGGGGGGGGGGGGAGGTTGCGGAAGTTTATTTACTTTTTTTTTACACACCAGATTATTCAATAAAGGTAAACACTTCAAGTGTTAATAACTTCCAAGGAGGTCTAGACCCGGAGTCCCCGGAGGAATTAGGCGAGGCCTCTTGTTTTATGGGCAGGAAATGCCTACCGGAGAACCATTACCTCCCTGATGGCACCACAATGAGCTCTCTGCTGCCCATTTAATGAACTCGAGTGTTTGGTGGAACAGGATGTGCGGAGGCAACCCGTTTCCAACCACGGTGGCACATCTCAGTGATTTCAGCTCTTCCTCGAGGCCTTTCATTCACGCCGGTTCCCTTCCTGCTCCCCCCCACCACCACCCTCCTCTGCCTCCCATCGCCGTAGCCGACTGCAGACGTCTTGCTCTTAGCCACTTTGAAGAAGAAAAAAAGCTAATGGGTATGTGATCAATTACTCTCCCACTGAGTGGGAAGGGCCCTTCCTGAGTCTGAGCTAAAAGCCCTCACTTCAGACACACACACACACACTGCATGAAGCCTACCTGACCACCCAAACAATGTTACAGCTTGGTGGTGCTATGTTAAGTCCACCTAATACCTTTTAGTCATGCTAGATGTTTAATAAAGAAATGTACCTCTATGCTGCTTCGGTGATTACTATGTACATGACTACCAATTAATGCGAGCTCATTCTCTGCTACTAAATAGCAGCACTTATTTGTATCAGCTAATGCGGAGTTTGAATTACTTCTGATTCAATGGCCAAACAATAATTGCAACAACAATTTCAAGTACCGTACGGGGAGTCCCGGTTATTAAAATCCAAGCGTTGCGCTCAATTTTTTTTTCTGCGAATCTCTTTTTCTACGTGAGATGGAGTGCATAGCACAACCTGAAAACAATCCCCTTTTTCTAGTGTGTGAGAAAAAAATAATCTTTCCCTTCAAGAAGAAAAACACCGCCCCCCCCCCCCACCATATAACACGCATTCACACGCATAAAGGAAAGGGGGGGGGGGGAAGAGAGAGAGAGAGAGACATTTGAAAAACCCCCATACATTCTTGCTTTAAAGTTGGATTCCAAAAATGTTTGTAATGTATATTTGACTTGTTAAACAAAAAAATGCAGTAAACGTTTTACTCGTGTCTTGTTCTTGGTGCCCTTATCACTAAATGACATCTTCAGAGGACCCCCGGTGGGAGTGGCCGTTTTGCCATACATCGCTGCTCTTTTCTAGTGCTTCGTCATATTGGTGTGATAAACACTTTGCGCGGACGACGATCTTGCATTGTGTATGCTACTTTATATATTATTCATTCGCATTCGACTAATAGTTCCATGCGATCGGCTTCGTCCTCAAGGAGCGCCCCCGCCTTTGCGTTTGCCAAAGACAATAAATTGGAAAACACTTATTGTAAAATTTCTGACTGCGGGTGCAATAAAAGTGTTGGGAAATAGCGTAGTAAAAATCAAACAGCTGCACAATTAAGGGCGTATTTATGTACGTGTCCATTCCAGGTTTGCTAACATTTTACATGCATATTATGAACAATAACAGTGACGATGGACAGCCCTGTGTCAATAAACCGCTTGGTGTATCGGTCATTGGGACTTCCTTGACCCTGATTCACTGCACTGGTCAGTGTCATATGGCGAAGGTCGGAGGGTCGATGGCCTCTTCACATATCGCTTATTCACCGATGCTCGTCATGTCGAGGAATAGAACCTCAGGTGGCCGGGTTCAGAGTAAGCTACGCTATCCACTGGGTCACGTGTAGATCGCATTGCGTTTACGGACACATTTTGGTGGAAAAATTCAACGCTGTTTGTAAGCGAATGACTCGTTGAAGCCTTATCAACAACAAAACCGCATCTTGCTTTTTTGTTCACGTACTTTCTTCCTTTGATACCACCCAGAAATTCCAGCCCCAGGTGCTGGTGCACCTTTTTTTTTCTTTATTCTTCCCCCGTGCATCCTATTGCGAGTCACAATCTGCTCTATCTCCACCTCCCTGCAAGGGGCAGCATTTAATTAGCATCTGCTGGTGGGCAGTCCGCCTCGCCAGAGAGGGGGGGGGACAGTCCTCCGTCTGGAGATAGCACTCTGGACAGAAAGTTCTCTCCAGACCACCCGGGCTCTACTGGGAACATCAGAGGACGCTTATCTGTTCTTTACAAGCCCCATTAAGCCATTGTTTTCCCCCTCCCCTGCAGGACAGTCCTCTTCCATCAGGCAGCTGGATAAGCCCTGTGTGTGTCCTGCACTGGTGCCGAATTCACCTCCAGTATAAACAGGTGCATTTTAACAGCTCAAGAGCTGTGCTAGCACTTACTTACCTTTATTTATTCACAAGCCTACCCTATCTTACAGATAAAAGGCCCCCCGAGACTCAGCCAGGGGGAGATCCACAGTTATTATTACGCCGCCGTTGCCATTTGCCCCACCTTGGCTGTTTTAAGTTATTTTTCTTCTCCCCCCCCCCCCCCAACCTATGTGACTTCTATTAAAATGCTGTCACATTGAGCTGGGATATCTCCTGGAGTGCAAAGGTCGCCTGAAAGACCTTCAGATGCCGAGGCGAGAGATTAAATTTGGATTTTTTTTTCTCGTGTCGAAGTAATGTACCCCCCTGAGCACAGCTCACTGCACACAGCCATCAGATGTGATTTGAAGTTCTGAAAGTCAGGAGGATTATTAAAGGGATTTGGAGGTCAGAGGTGGCATCTGTCAAATCAGAGCTTCCCAGTGACCTGACAAGCCATTAACTGATTGGTTATTTCCAGGGATGGCACAAGATCTTGTTGGTGAAATTGTTTGCTTTTTTTTCCAAAGGTTTTATTCAAGGTTTTTACTCAACTTAAAAGCTGTGTCGTGGTCAAATCTTGCAATCAAAAGTTAGTCTCCTTCCTGTTGTCAAATCAATTCCACATTTTGCACACGTACTCAGATCCGGGGACAATGCATGACTGTATCAAAATCGGCATCAAATCATCAATTAATTGCCTCTTTTCAAGCAATAAAAACAAATCATGGACGGCTTATTATTAATATCTTTTTGTGTAGGTCAAAAACGCCGCGGTCCCAAAATTGTGGAATCGCCTTGCCCAACCGTGAGAACGAGTTACGGAAGTAATAAATTAATTCAAGTAAGCGTTGATGCGGGAGCAGGCACCGCATCATTGACGTACTTCTCGACCATGAGTTAAACGAAGTTGTTAATACAAGCGTTGTTTTAAAAAAACACATTTTTTTAAGGAGTTTGTTTCCACTAGACTAAACTAATCGTGATGACCACGCACATTGGAAAAATGGGTATATAAACTTGTAATCGTATCAATCTTACAGGTGTTTCTGTTAAACACAAATACTGTTGGTAATGTTGATTGTGTTATGTCCCATTATGCTTTTGTAAGAAATATAATTTTACAGCTTTCAGTGGTTAACTTCTAAAATGCATGAGATTATAATGAATACGCAGTTATAGGTTCAGCTAGAAATATAAATAGAGATAGATATGCAGGAGAGAAAAATGTGAAATCGTAATAAACTTCTATTAAATGCAATTACTATTTGCATAGTTTTTAGAAATGAGTATACATATATTGCATTTAAATACTTCACGTGGTAAGCAGCACCCGTGTTTGTTTATTTAGTTGATTAAAGAAATCTGTATCTTCTGATTCAAATATCATGCTCACATTACAAAGTACATTTAATGATACGTCTTATAATTTAATTGTTTATAAAAGTGCACTAACATTCCAAATGGACGGTCAATGCGCACTGCTATAATTACACCTTTAGTGCAACAACACAAACGACCTCCACGGGACACTCACTTCGTGCCACACATCGCGCCCGCCAAGTCTAGGGGGACAGATCCCATGAATGGCACAAGCCTGCATGAAATCCACTCAAAAGAATCCTCTTGAACCATGGAAGCCGGGAATGCGGCCGTGGAATCCCCAAATTCTCCGACAGATGACCCGCGACACCGGTGGGAGGCGGTGGGAAACAGGTGTCCGGTTTCGACCACTTGACCCGGAATTGAGCCCCATGCCCTCTCACTCACGGCGCCAGCGAGCTGACCAAACGATATCTGCCCGGCGTGGGATAGCCTGCAGTGTCCAGGTGAGGCGTTATCTGTCGGCGGCGGCACACCGTGCACCTTGTAACCCTCCTAAACATTTCCTGTTTTTCTCCGCTGCACTTGCGTGATCAGCTCTAGTGATCAGCAAACGGGATGGGGGGGGGGTGGTGAGAAAGAAAAAAAGAATATGCCATCGCTCCGGGCAAGGCATTTTATTCGTTTACGTTTGTGTTTGTTTACATTTTATCCGGATAGGCTCTTTAGCAGCTCGTGATTGGTCAATTAACGCGACAGTGTCAACGCTGGGGGTGGCAGATGATTCTAAAACGACTCGTATGGTGGGCGGTCTAGGGGTTGCAGTGGAGGTGCAAAGCTCCGCTGCTGTATTGTTCAAGAAATTTTTACGAAGCAAACAATTTGCTACGTGGTCATGCGGTATTTATACGTTTGCATAACGTGAAATAAATACATATTTGAAATTCGATTAGGAGAAAACTAAATGATGTTATTGTTGCAAGTGAAAGGCCACCACAGCAGTTTCAGAAGTTAATACTTGATAATTGATTTTTTACCCTTCTATCTGGCAACAAAACTGACACCTTTTTTACAAGGAGTCATGTTTGCATAGACCACAATACCTGCAGTCATAATGCAAACAAAAAACATAACTATGTATGTTATGTTTTTTGTATGCATAACTATGTATGTTATGTTTTTTGTATGCATTATGACTGCAGGTATTGTGGTCTATGCAAACATGACTCCTCGTAAAAAAAGGTGTCAGTTTTGTTGCCAGATAGAAGGGTAAAAAATCTATTATCATATTTTTTACTAGCAAATGAGGTTCCAATGAAGTTAATACTTGTGTATTGATATGAAGACGCAACAGATGATCATTCCTAAAAACATTACAAAAAATGTATATCCCGTGTGCGTGTGGGGGGGGGGGGGGCAGGGGGGACTTGTGGCGCAATGGTTAGCGCACTGTGCCATGAACCCGGCGACCTTAGTGAGATTCCTGGCCACGATTAACATGAGTGCTGAGTGACATCTGAACCGGAGCTGGGCACCCACCATCAGTAACCCACTGTGACCAGACCACTGAAGTTTGGCCAAACAAATCCAACACTCAACACAGCACGGAGAGGCCTTCATCTAGCAGTGGATTGAAACATCACTGGAAATTATCACGTGTTTTTACATGATTCCACCATCAGTAACCCACTGTGACCAGAACACTGAAGTTTGGTCAAACAAATCCAACACTAAACACAGCACGGAGAGGCCTTCATCTAGCAGTGGATTGAAACATCACTGGAAATGATCACGTGTTTTTACATGATTCCACCATCCGTAACCCACTGTGACCAGAACACTGAAGTTTGGCCAAACAAATCCAACACTCAACACAGCACGGAGAGGCCTTCATCTAGCAGTGGATTGAAACATCACTGGAAATGATCACGTGTTTTTACATGATTCCACCATCCGTAACCCACTGTGACCAGAACACTGAAGTTTGGCCAAACAAATCCAACACTCAACACAGCACGGAGAGGCCTTCATCTAGCAGTGGATTGAAACATCACTGGAAATTATCACGTGTTTTTACATGATTCAGTACCTTTATTTTGCCATGTACTCCAGTCAACACTAAAATCATTGGATGTTATATGATGAGTACATTAGGCTGGGGATTCAACAGGAGATATATTCGTTGAGTGTGGCTGTTTTGCCACAAATTAACCATAATGCCATGCTGGTCTGGTCAAGGAGCATAAACCATCAGCAAACGCTGGTCATCCTCGCAGACAGCGGCTTTTGGCTGGTCATTGAACAAAGACGGTCACTGCATTTAGCGCTTTCAGGTGCGCTTCTGCGGCCGTCTGGAACGCTCTTCCTTCCGATATTAGGAAGCCACTTGAGTTATGCACTTTCAAATCTAAATTGAAAACTTGTTTCATTTGTGTTTAGTTTGTTGTCCTTCCCGTGCACCTCCGATTAGCACGGTTGATTCTGTATGGTGCGAAAGGAGTTCAACAATAATGTACAATGAAACGGTTTACAATGTCGAAATAAATATGGAGCTACTGCAAACACCTCAAACACCCAGCCATCCCTGGCCCCACAACTAAATAAGAAGTGTGACTTTTGTAAGATATATTTTTGGTGCTTTTTTATACTGATTCTTGAGAGATGCTACATTGTGATAGTAGTATGAACTATACGTAGTTAATGTGATGTGCGATAGCACACTTTTGCTGTAGTCTAGATATTAACTATCATGCCAAGTATACAGGAGGTCGTGGTTTCTCTCCCGACCCTGACGCCTGCTGTATATTTCAAGTGTGCATGTTCTCCCTGTGGGCCCGTGGACTTTTCTCTGGGTTCTCTGCTTTTTCCCTCCACATTTAGAATCAACAGGTATTTAGAGTATTTGGCTGCTGCACATTTCCACGTGATAAGCCACTTCATTTGGCTATCATTTGTGGCCAGGTCTATTCTGAAAAAGACATATATATCTCAGTGGGCATTACCTGGTTAAATAACACATTCCTGCGGAGGGAGCTGGTAGGAACGTTGGGTTGCTTGGTCAATGGCCAGGGTCAACGGCGGCGTGGTGTATTCCGCAAATATGCCCGACTGTGAGGGCGGGCACAAGCCGGCGTGAGTAGGTTAAACGTTGAGTTTGATAAAGGCACCACAGGGTGACCAGCCCCTCCCCACCCAGCCCCTCCCCACCCAGCCCCACTCCTCCCACCCCCCACCCAGCACCACCCCTCCCATTTTTGGATGCACGACGGACGGACAGAATAATCCCCTGTGGGCTGGTGTAGCCAGGAGGTTACTACCAGTAAATGGTTTAGTTTTGCAGAACAAGGTAAAGTCACGTAGAATGGAAATAATAAAATAATAAAAATAAACATAATAAAATAATTCTCACGACGTTTCGGCCACAACGCAAGCAGCCGTCCTCAGGTGAAGAACAGCGCTGTCGGAAAGACAGCGTCTGAATGAACACCACCAGGCTTGGGGCGACTATTTAAACTGGGATGGAGGGGGGAAGAGCGCCTTGACAAAATAATTTGCATATCTCGATTTAAAGCTTTCGTGACTGCAGGGATTCATCTTTTTGGTTCTTTCGGTAAAGTCATTACGTAGAAGGGAAATAATTAAATAATAAAAATAAAACATAAAATAATTCTCACGACGTTTCGGCCACAACGCAAGCAGCCGTCCTCAGGTGAAGAACAGGTCTGTCGGAAAGACAGCGTCTGAATAAATTCCCGTACAAGCACAGGGTTGTGGGGGGGGGTTGAGAAATGTGACGTCACATCAAAATGCGCAACTTTAAATAAATATAGACAACACGTTCTACTTAATTAAATAGACTGTTTAATAAATGTTTTCTCCTACAACATCAGAATGCAGCGCCACATTAAATACGCACTACAATGACAATAGTTTAAAGCGATTTGAAGCATGGTTTTTTTTTGGGGGGGGGGAGCAGAGCTTTGTGACGTCATATTTGAGGGGGGTCTGACTTTTTGTGACGCCGTGTGATTCGTGGGGGGGGGGAGGGGGGGTCAAAAATCGTCCAAAATCGCGTGACGTCATTTATGGACGGCCCCTTTTCTCTTCGTTTGTTGCCCTGCTCCCACACCTCTTATGAGCACGGTTGGCGACGTACGGTGCGAAAGAAGTTCAAAATACAAACATACAAACTTAGGTCAACGGGTTATGTAGCACGTCACTATAACCACTATGCTACCGGTTCCCGTACAGGCACACACACGCATGTGTGCATGTGCGTATGGTACACTTGAGAAATGTACTCCTTGTGGAAGACATTTAAAACATTATCTATGGTTACCAATTCTGCTTGTAGATGGCAGATTAGTGAACTATTTGAAGTACAGCGTCGAACATAACCATGCAACAAATTTGCTCAGCGTGTCGGTGCACGTCTTGAGGCAATCAAAGGGCATTCAACTACTTTCATGTAAAATTGTATTTAAAATAACATGATAACAATAGGAACCAAATAGACATAATAACAATGTCACATCTTTTTGGTTCTTTAGGTAAAGTGACGTAGAATGGAAATAATAAAATAATAAAAATAAAACATTATAAAATAATTTTCACGACGTTTCGTCCTCAGGTGAAGAACAGGTCTATCGAGAAGCCATTCAGACTCTGTGTTCTCGACAGACCTGTTCTTCACCTGAGGACGGCTGCTTGCGTTGTGGCCGAAACGTCGTGAGAATTATTTTATTATGTTTTATTTTTATTATTTTATTATTTCCATTCTACGTGAATTTACCGAAAGAACCAAGAAGATGAATCCCTGCAGTCACGAAAGCTTTAAATCGAAATAATGTCACACTTTTACGGTCATTTTGTCAGATATTGAGTTCTTACCGCTTGGGCTACACGAGCAAAACGAACAGTGTTCATGAATTACAGGGGTATTGAGCAAGAGCTAACATTTCGATTTAAAGCTTTCGTGACTGCAGGGATTCATCTGCTTGGTTCTTTCGGTAAAGTCACGTAGAAGGGAAATAATAAAATATTAAAAATAGAACATAATACAATTATTCTCACAATTATTTTATTATGTTGTACGTTTATTATTTTATTATTTCCCTTCTACGTGACTTTACCGAAAGGGAAATAATAAAATAATAAAAATAGAACATAGTCAAATTATTCTCACAATTATTTTATCATGTTTTATTTTTATTATTTTATTATTTCCCTTCTACGTGACTTTACCGAAAGAACCAAGAAGACAAGAGCTAACAGTTTTTCCCAGAAAGCAATTAGCTCTTTTAACTCACTCCCAGTACACAAGCTATTAACCGCTGGGGTATTTTTATTTTGCTCTCTTAAGTGCGGGCTTTTCTCATGATTGCATTTGAATTCAATTGTGTTTTTTTTTTTTTCCAAAGCAAGCACCAATGCGCTCACAACTTAATACGCGTTGGCAAATAAAGCACACGCGAGCCTTGTCGTGCAAGCAGATGTCTATGCTCTTTGGTTCTTTCGGTAAAGTCACGTAGGTAGAAAAATAAAATAAAAAATAATAATCACGACGTTTCGATCGCAACACGAGGTGCATTATTTTTTCCGCCTGAGAACGACCGCTTGTGTTGCGATCGAAACGTCGTGATATATATATATTTATATTTGTTTCATTTTATTTTTCGACCTACGTGATTTTACCGAAAGAACCAAGGATTCATCTTCTTGGTTCTTTCGGTAAAGTCACGTAGAATGGAAATAATAAAATAATAAAAAATAAAACATAATAAAATAATTCTCACGACGTTTCGGCCACAACACAAGCAGCCGTTGTGGCCGAAACGTCGTGAGAATTGTATTTTATTATGTTTTATTTTTATTATTTCCATTCTACGTGACTTTACCGAAAGAACCAAGAAGATGAATCCCTGCAGTCACGAAAGCTTTAAATCGAAATTTAACCAAGGATTCCTGCAGTCACGAAAGCTTCAAATCAAGACATCAGTCTATGGCTTTGTAATGCCATTTCAAGCTCTCGTGCCATGTGAATTTGACATGATGGACTCATTGGCATGTGACTGTACGGGCGCTCGTGCCTGCTACTGATTGTGTGCGCTCACTCTGAGCACCCACAACTCATGGGGGGGAATTGACGCCAACAATGGAAATCCTCGGTCCCACGCCGGTTAAATCGTTTGACATTTGGTGCGTCTCTGCTCGTTGTAACCAGCATTGCTCTATCCACCGTTTGATGAGAGATGTTGCCATCTCTCATGGTCTCACGATACACCGGTCTGTGTCGCTCATACGCAAGAGCCGTTCTCTGCGATGGATGTCCTCTCGATCATGCTCCCTCCTCTGGGTGTCATTCTGTCGCTAGTCTTGACCACTAGCCATCGATCGTTCCTTCTAGTGATGGGTCCTACCAATGCCCACTAACTTTTTTTTTTAACATAAGAAAGTTCCTTACTTGCTATGTGTATTCCCTGATCCAAGTGTTCATCTTTTCCATCTATCTTTCTGTCTTCAGTGGTAAGCATACAATGATACAGCTTCTTTATGAACGAAATCTGTAAACTAAACTTTGTTTATTTGTCAAGGTAAGGCCCACTGACCTACACAGCTCTTCTACGAATCGACCTGGTAACAAATGATGGCTGAGCGAAGTGACATAATGCAGAAATTTATAGCAGGCAAATACTCGCAACGCATGTGTCTAACTGCGGAGGTAAAACCCGGAGGACCCGGAGAAAAATCGACGCCACCACAGGGAGAACATGCAAACTCAGACATACATGGTGTCAGGGTCGCGATCAAACCCACGACCTCCTGTATACCAGGCGAGGTAGTTAACATCTCCCCAATGAAGCAATTATTCTCATAGCTAAAAAGCATCCATAATAGAGCTTTTTGGGTTAGATCGCGTAAATATATGAATGTGTCGTTAAAACCCGCCACCACCCGACACAGCCAACTAGTAAGGGTTGTCGCGTAAACAGAACGTGCCAATTCGTCACTCAATTTTGATTTCAAGCTTTTGTGACTGCAGGGATTCATATTCTTGGTTCTTTCGGTAAAGTCACGTAGAAGGAAAAAAAAATTGTATTGTTTTATATTTTTATTCTTTTATTATTTCCCTTCTACGCAACACACCAGTGTGTTGGAGAGCCAAGCCAAGCCACACCGGTGTGCTGTACTAGTGACGAATTGGCCACGTTCTGTTTACGTGACAACCCTTACTAGTTGGCTGTGTCGGGTGGTAGCGGGTTTAACGACACATTTATATATTTACGTGATCTAACCCATAAAACCTCTATTATGGATAATATTGGTCGCGAAAGCCTACGTATTAAACCGATGTAAAAAGCAGTTTTGCTGCTCAATTTAGCACGGGATAGCGCTCACAGCTTGCTTGCAGCCCTGAGACACATTCCTATTCTGGGGGGCGAGTCTTTCCACAGGATAACCACCGTTGACTTCCCCACAAAGTGCGACTCAATTTATCTACCCTCGAGGAATGATGGGCTGAGTCAACCATCGACCGGGATTCGAACCCTTTAGCGTTCCAATTGCAAAGCTGTTAGCTTCTTACTTCATCATTTTTAGCTCCATCGAGGCCCCCGTCAAAGGCGTTCGGCCTCCCCTCATTATTCGCTGGTCCAGGCATCTTGAAGGAGATTGGAGCACGCAGCCGCACTTTACCATCACCACACGACCTGCCAGTCTACTAGCAGTGGGTGTTCCCATTCATGCTTGCTGGGTGACCGTCGGAGGTGGGATTTAATTAAACTTGCCCGTTGTCTCAACTGCCACTTTAGGTGATCGAACTGGTGACCTCTCACCGAGAGTCCACGCAGTGTGATAATCATTGCACCATGGCAGCATCGCCTCAAGTGATAGTAATGTTGACGTGACAGCATTATTTGTTTGTCATTGGAAAAGAAGAACAAATAGCTTCTTTGACAAACATCTTTGCTCCCGCAGAGTTAATCATAAAAACAATGAATGCAGTACATTTTTTTCTAAAGTGCCTATGGCAGTCTGTGTTTAATAAACATGTTGTTTTTTAACCTGCGTATTATTTGCATTGCCATGATTTTAATAGAAAGTTTAGCTGAATGCATGAGCAGTGATGTATAGACACAGGCTGAAACTTACTTTACAACTATCTTCATTAACCCATAGATCTTCCATAATTCACAATGTAAAGGACTAATGTTTTAAACACATTGGCTTATTATTAATAATAACCATCTTAGCTAATAGTGATCATGGAGGGAGTGGTGGTACAGTGGTTATTGCACTGCACCATGAACCAAACGTCCTGAGTGTGATTCCTGGCCACAGCTAACATCAGTGGTGAGCAATAACTAATCCTAGACACCCACCTTCAGCACCCCACTATGCGCCAGAATGGTGAAGTATGGTTCAACAACCCCTCTGGCTGACACAGCAGGTAAGTATGTTGAACTTCTTCCGCACAGGACGGAGCCAACCGTGCTAAGTGGAGATGCTGTGGAAGGACAACAAACTCTCCACAAAAATCAGTTCTAAAGAAATTAGTTTTCAATTTAGATCTAAAAGTGCATAGCTCCAGTGGCTTCCTAATATCGGACGGAAGAGCGTTCCAGACTGCCGCAGAAGCGCATCTGAAAACGAGCGATGCGGTGATCTTCTGTGTTCGATGGTTCGCCAAAAGCCGCGGTAAGGATGACCGGAGTTTGTCTGATGGATGTTGCTCCTTGCTGAGCTCTCCTTGACGAGATGAGCAAGGTACTGTGTGGTTCATTTGTGTCAAGCACCCTGTGTGTAACGAGCGCGGCCCTATGGGTGGTGACCTTCACCCAGCGGTGGGTTCACACTCGTCATCATTCAGCCTCATTTAACAAAAAATAACAATGCGGCCACTTTTTTATTGCACGGTGTTCGGAATTTTCTCTGCGTTAAATATATTTCGACAATTGTTCGTGCAAAGAATGCGGAAGAAATTAGTGCCAAATTTGAAGAAAAAATGAACTCTTTACATTCATGGTATTCTTTGCTTTAATACAGTTATTATTATGGTACAGTGTTACTTTTCCTGAATTGTAAAGTAGTGCAAACAACACTTGACCTACTAGAGTCGTGTTAAAAAAAATCCTAAGTGTAGCATTAAAGCATGGAAACATACTCCAGTTCATAATATCTACTAAATAAAACAAATAAATGAGGCCCTATTTGTGCTGGCATTTCATCAGCATGCGTTGTTTTTTTTCATAGCAAATGTCTAAAGAGAGAAAATACATATATGTGTGGCCCTTTACAGCCAAACTCTTCAAATGCACCAAGCAGTTTTGGACCGATATATCTCCGGCACGCACGTCTTGCCACGCAAACGACGTCAACCATATTTTATTTCGTGCCTTGCCCTCCCCACCCTATTTTTGTATGTGTGTGACAAGAGTGGCCTCTACGTCTTAGTTAGGCGAAATGAAGACCGACAGAAAAAATAGGGCAGGTAAAACATTTTTTTGGCTCCAAACGTGGAGCGCTTATGTGCACAGCATCAACTTCTGAGAAGTAAAGTCTGCAGGAGGAAAAAAAAAACATTTCAAACGACAGAGCCCCCCTCGCCGCACACAATCGGCTGCTTATTGTACGACGCCAGACTGAGCAGAACAGTTAATTTCCTCTGTACTGGATCACAGACAAAATGTCTCATCATGTCACTTGCCTCTTCAATAAATTGATGTTCAACCAGAGTTCGTATTTCATCGGCTACGATGTACCGTGCTTCTTTTTTTTGTTTTTATCTCGCGTGTCCCCACTGACCAAAGTGATGCACATGTTTGCAGTTAGTTTTTGTATGAATACAAGAAAGGTCATTTTAAAGTGCAACCAACCAAACATGCACTTTATGGGAAAATGAAACCCCAAACAGCACAGTTGCAGTAAATAACCTATCTGCTTTCATAGATGGCCACGGTGTTTTATCCACGACAGTCCACAGCACGCGTTTGGATTGCTTGTATTTCAAGAGTGTGCTTAGCACTCACGAACATATGTATGCCATTAAGAGAATGCCTCAAATGTAGCCCCTTAATGTTTTATAACGTTCGAGGTAGCGTTTTTTTTTCTTTTCCCGGTGCGTAATGTTCTTGGACCAAAAACCTGCTGGTCTTGTTGAACAGGGCTCAACAATAAATGAACACAGTATTTGGCAAAAGAACAATTGACATTTTCATGGAGGGGCTGTGCATGAAATCTTCACTTTGCCGAGCTTGTGAATACGCATTCATAAAGCGAGGTCAAGATGTACGTTTTTTGACCCATGGCCAATTTCCTCGTATAATCGCTCGGTCGGCTAAGTTTCCAGTACATCGAGGGGAAAAAAATGCAAAAAAATATTATTATATAAGCTATTAAACCCTGTAATGAAGGTTCACCCCCATTCACTTACACAACCAGACATGTGAAATATTGTGTTTACCTCGCGAGGGAAGAAAAAAAAAGAAAAAAAAGCACAGCCACATTGACTCTGCTAGCCGAATCGCTGTCATATTTTACGGATGCAAAATAACCTTGCGAAGTATATTAACGTGCACTGAATACAAACAAGAGTTAAATGAGTTAACTGCGAAAGGTAAAGGACATTAAGTGATCACACACTACTGTGTAAGTGTTCGCAGTTGTGCTTTTCAGCACTATGATGTGTTTCTGGGTTGTGCTGAGGTACTACCCGATAATATATCTGAGAAATAAGAAACAATATTTTTCGATTTAAAGCTTTCGTGACTGCAGGGATTCATCTTCTTGGTTCTTTCGGTAAAGTCACGTAGAAGGGAAATAATAAAATTATAAAAATAAAACATAATAAAATAATTCTCACGACGTTTCGGCCACAACGCAAGCAGCCGTCCTCAGGTGAAGAACAGGGCTGTTGATAAGACAGAATCTAAATGACTTATCGACAGACCTGTTCTTCACCTAAGGACGGCTGCTTGCGTTGTGGCTGAAACGTCGTGAGAATTATTTTATTATGTTTTATTTTTATTATTTTATTATTTCCCTTTTACGTGACTTTACCTAAAGAACCAAGAATAAGAAACAATATATTATGTTGACACCAAGTGCTTTTAAACATTTAAGCATCTTACTGTGTTATAAGTATATAAAATGTTGGTGTGGCTTAAAATGTGTTATTTTTTATTGTTTGAGAATCATGCCCAGCTGTGGTATCAACAATATAATCGTGGTTGCTGCTGTTATAGTCCAGGGTTAGTTGCATATCTAATGGCCTAGATATGCAATTATAATTTTAAACATTTGTTTATGTTACCAGGTAAGGCCCACTGAGCTATATAGTGTAGTTCTTTTTCAGAAGAGACCTGCCCACAGATAATCGCTTAATGAAGTGGCTTATCACGTGGAAATATATAGCAGCCAAATACTCTAAACACGTGTTGATTCTAAATGTGGAGGGGAACACCGTAGACACGGAGAAAAATCCATGCGACCACGGAGAGAACGTACAAACTCCAAATATGCTGGCCGTCAGGGTCGAGATCGAACCCACAACCTCCTGTATACCAGGCGAGGTAGTTAACATCTCGCCATTGTGGCGCCCGTTTCATAAGGTTTTTCGACAATAGATCAAAAGAAAAACTATATGTGAACCAATTGTGCCCAGCCTCACCTGACTTCGGGAATCTTGTTTTTGTGCAACATTTGCAGATAAATAAAGGTCAAGTTCAAATGGCCATCAAGCTCAATATTGTTAATAGCACTGCACCTCGAAGTTACTTCCTTCTGTTGGATCCTGTAGTTGTTGCAAAGTTGACACCCCCAACCTCAAAAAGGTCCACTCTTATAGTACCCCAACAGTACCACCCCACCATCTGGCTTGCAGTCTTCCTTAGTCTCCGACCTTTGGCTGACACTCAATTGCCTGTCTGGGTAACCTGCCCTCCTCGATTCTGTGCACATGCCCCATCCATCACAACCTCCTTTTCCCCAACACACTGTGGTTGCTGCATTTTATTCTGAAACTCCAACTTTCTTACTCCACCACGGTGGTGAGATGTTAACTACCTCGCTTGGTATACAGGAGGTCACGGGGTTCGAACCTGACCCTGATGCCTGCTGTATATTTGGAGTTTGCATGTTTTCCCCGTGGTCGCGTGGAGTTTTCTCCAGATCCTCCGGGTTTTCCCTCCACATTTCGAAACGTGTGTTTCGAGGACATGGCTGAGATACATTTCCACACGATAAGCCACTTCGTTGAGCTATCATTTGTGGCCAGGTCACTTCTGAAAAAGAGTTAAATAGCTCAGTGGGCCTTACCTGGTAAAATAAAAAATAAAAATCTAATTTTGTTTTTACTTTTAGTCTTTGAATGCATGCCCAATCATCCTCTGTTTGGGCATGCATTCAAAGACCAGGGGCTTATTTTTAGATGCTTTAATAAAGTACGGTTTGCTTTACAACACAATACTACGGTTATTATTCCTGCCCAAAGTCTCTCCAATCTTTTCAACAATAAAGTTGACCTCTTGTAATCTTTGAAAGCGATTTAATGTAGTCCATCAAAAAACTTGCCCTTGCTAATGCAATCGGTCCCTTGACTTCGGTCACACAAACCCCCATAATTACACACTTCATCAACCAATGCTTCCAACTGACATCTATAATGAAGATGTATTTGGACAACCAAAAATTCCTGTCATTAACTTAATTTTTTGGAAAGTCAGGTTAGGAAATCCAGTGTCCAGCCTCAGTGCCTAAAAAGGCTCAAAGCTGAAATGACCCAGACAAGGCCACAGTTAATCAAACCTGCATAATATGCATATTTCAAATATCTAATTTGTAAATTACTCACTGTAATTTTTGGGTATTTACAGATATGATGTTTTGTATGTTTTTGCCTGACCCTTATAGCACATCAGATAATGTTGACTGATTCAAAACGTTATATTTGCGGCACATTGGTATATTGCTCTTCATTATCAAGTTCAGTTTTACAAGAAAAAACAATCAAAGCCCTACTTGTACACCACTTTATTTCCTCGCATTAAAACGGAGGAAATGCTAGAAAGTAAACAAAAAAAGCGTGGAGAGGTGGACGCTTGGACGAGAAGAGGAACACGTGGATTAGAGAACAGATGCGTGGTTGGATACATCATACGGACTGTTGAGGAAAGAAAGCGGATTCGGGCAGGACATGTTACGAAAAAGTTGCAATGGCCCGTGATTGAGGCGAGCGTGACAGCCAAAGGAAGGAATTCCCAACAAGGATATCCACAGAGGAGATGCAGCAATAATAACATCATCGCCGCCACAGTGGTGATATGTTCACTACCTTGCCTGGTATACAGGAGATTTAGACTTAAAGCTTTCGTGACTGCAGGAATTCATATTCTTGGTTCTTTCGGTAAAGTCACGTAAATAGAAAAACAATCTAAAATAAAAGCAAATAAACCGCCTGATGAAGACCGTTTGTGTTCATCTTCTTGGTTCTTTCGGTAAAGTCACATAGAAGGGAAATAATAAAATAATAAAAATAAAACATAATAAAATGATTCTCACGACGTTTCGGCCACAACGCAAGCAACCGTCCGATACTAAAATCCTTATCTTAACTGTAACATTTGTTCTAATTCTAAACCTCAGTCTAATTCTGGACATCTGTGAAGAAGATCTTGCACGTTCTCATTCTCATGTCTCTCTCCTTCAGCCCAACCCTCACCCGTAGCCTCACCACGACACTAACTCTAACCCAAACCATAAACCAATCCTAACTCTTAACCATGAGCCTAACTCTGAGACTAATCATATCACTAACCCTAATCCTACACTTAAATGTTCGCCCTAACCCGAAGCTTAACCTCAAGGCTAATCATAACTTTAACCCCAAGTTTAATTCTAAACTTAAGGCTAACTGTGACTCTGATCATAATCCTAACCCCCTACACTGAGCCTTTAGGTTGAATTACGTATGGGCATACTGTGCCGTATATTTATGTTCACTGTACCCTTTTGCCACATGTCTTTTCTAAATGTGTTTCTTCAGGCAACACTTTAGTCGAGGAATGTAATGTGGCCTAGGCAGAAGCATTGATTGCTTATGAACTCTGCTTTCTCTAGATATTAATTTTGCCGTGATTGGAAGAGCCAGAGAGTCAAACAATTCTACCTTTTTTATTGGTGAAATAAGCAAATTACTTATCATCTGCTCGAACTGCTCAAAATAAAGAATTGGTCTGAATAACATGCGATATCTTGTTACACGTTTGCTAAAAGTTATTTATATCATTTCCTATAGAACATACTGCTACAATTAGCCAAGTGAGGGAATTTAAGGGCTGCTTGGCCGTTATGTGCATTGTAATATACCCGGTTTTGCTAAGAGCAGAAAGGAATTGGATTTTAGGTCGAGTCAAATTTATGATTTGAACCAATAAAGACAGTTGCCTTAGTGTTGTGGGTGGCAATGCCATTAGTTATATAAGTAATGTTTTACGGGTGTCGTAACGTGCTGCATTTGCTTTATAAATCACAGAAAGGCCCCATGCGTTATATTTTTTTTTTATCCTGATATAAATCACTATTAAGTTTCCTATTATAACAGTTACAAATGCTCTGACAGTGAAACACCTGCCTATTTATTACTGCGGAGGAATTAACATTCGTATCCCCTAACACGGCTCAATTAAACGTTATTAGCCACTGTTATTTGTGATGATTATTTGCTGTTCGTCTTTATTTTTGACACGTAAAAAAATTAATTGGACAACATATTTCGAAAAAAAAAAATACGCCCCACAATCAGTTGAGCACGACAGCGTGCGTTCGGTATAAATCCAATTTTTTAAAAATGCGCGCATAAAACTACGATTGTAAAACACTGGGATATTTCGGTAAAGTCACGTAGGTATACAATAAAATAAATCACGACGTTTCGATCGCAACACGAGCAATCATCATCAGGTGGGAAACCACAGCAATATTTTTTTTATCATTTTTTTATTTTATACCTACGTGACTTTACCGAAAGAACCAAAGAGTATGGATTCCTGAAAGTCGCGAAAGCTTCAAGTCTAGACTGGGATATTTCTCGCTTTTGTTGCTTATCGTTGTGGTTTCTCAATTCGACTGGAGAATGCACACTGCAAGCGGATTCTCCGCGAGAGAACAGCGATGGGTACTATGGGAACCTCATTTGCCAGTAAAAATATGATAATTGGTTTTTACCCTTCTATCTGGCAACAAAACTGACACCTTTTTACAAGGAGTCATGTTTGCATAGACCGCAATACCTGCAGTCATAATACAAACAAAAGACATAACTCTGATAATGCGCACTGTCCTTGAAGTTGATTAGTCCACACCCGAGACAGCTTTCCTTAGAGCCTAGTCTCACATGGGTTGGACCAGATGACGCCAAAAGGCGCACAACTCAAAGACAATGCACCATCAGAGTATGAGAGCTCGGGGCAAGCATCTACACTATGGGAACTCATTTGCCAGTAAAAATATGATAATTGTTTTTTTACCCTTCTATCTGGCAACAAAACTGACACCTTTTTACAAGGAGTCATGTTTGCATAGACCGCAATACCTGCAGTCATAATACAAACAAAAAACATAACTCTGATAATGTGCACTGTCCTTGAAGTTGATTGGTCCACACCCGAGACAGCTTTTCTTAGAGCCTAGTCTCACATGGGTTGGACCAGATGACGCCAAAAGGCGCACAACTCAAAGACAATGCACCATCAGAGTATGAGAGCTCGGGGCAAGCATCTACACTATGGGAACTCATTTGCCAGTAAAAATATGATAATTGTTTTTTTACCCTTCTATCTGGCAACAAAACTGACACCTTTTTACAAGGAGTCATGTTTGCATAGACCGCAATACCTGCAGTCATAATACAAACAAAAGACATAACTCTGATAATGTGCACTGTCCTTGAAGTTGATTGGTCCACACCCGAGACAGCTTTCCTTAGAGCCTAGTCTCACATGGTGTTGGACCAGATGACGCCAAAAGGCGCACAACTCAAAGACAATGCACCATCAGAGTATGAGAGCTCGGGGCAAGCATCTACACTATGGGAACTCATTTGCCAGTAAAAATATGATAATTGTTTTTTTACCCTTCTATCTGGCAACAAAACTGACACCTTTTTACAAGGAGTCATGGGCAGTTTCAAAGCTCCCATCTCCGCAGCTCCCCATCATCAACCACCACGAGGCATCGATGCGTCCTCTCGCTTCTGTCTCGCCCGCTCAAATTAATGCGCACATTCTCCGCATTTTCTGGTAAACTCATATGTACACAATACGGCTTATTCCCCATTTTCCCCCACCCCCCCCAAAAAAAATCATAATTCCTGAGTGTGCGTAACACGTTGCATACTTTCGATCTCTCTCGCATGGACGCACTGCTTAAACGACTAAATGGTTAAATTTCGATTTAAAGCTTTCGTGACTGCAGGGATTCATCTTCTTGGTTCTTTCGGTAAAGTCACGTAGAAGGGAAGTAATACAATAATAAAAATAAAACATAATTAAACGTCGATTTAAAGCTTTCGTGACTGCAGGGATTCATCTTCTTGGTTCTTTCGGTAAAGTCACGTAGAAGGGAAGTAACAAAATAATAAAAATGAAACATAATTAAACGTCGATTTAAAGCTTTCGTGACTGCAGGGATTCATCTTCTTGGTTCTTTCGGTAAAGTCACGTAGAAGGGAAGTAATAAAATAATAAAAATGAAACACAATTAAACGTCGATTTAAAGCTTTCGTGACTGCAGGGATTCATCTTCTTGGTTCTTTCGGTAAAGTCACGTAGAAGGGAAGTAATAAAATAATAAAAATAAAACATAATTAAATTTCGATTTAAAGATTTCGTGACTGCAGGGATTCATCGTCTTGGTTCTTTCGGTAAAGTCACGTAGAAGGGAAGTAATAAAATAATAAAAATGAAACATAATTAAACGTCGATTTAAAGCTTTCGTGACTGCAGGGATTCATCTTCTTGGTTCTTTCAGGTAAAGTCACGTAAAAGGGAAGTAATAAAATAATAAAAATGAAACACAATTAAACGTCGATTTAAAGCTTTCGTGACTGCAGGGATTCATCTTCTTGTTTCTTTCGGTAAAGTCACGTAGAAGGGAAGTAATAAAATAATAAAAATAAAACATAATTAAATTTCGATTTAAAGATTTCGTGACTGCAGGGATTCATCGTCTTGGTTCTTTCGGTAAAGTCACGTAGAAGGGAAGTAATACAATAATAAAAAATAAAACATAATAAAATAATTATCCTGATATAAATCACTATTAATATCCTATTATAACATAATAATAAAATAATATTTTATTATGTTTTATTTTTATTATTGTATTACTTCGCTTCTACGTGACTTTACCGAAAGAACCAAGAAGACTAAATGGTTCGCTCTCTATACATACATATGTATGTATGTATAGTTCTTGCTCATGTTGCCGTGGTGTAATGGTTAGCACTCCGGACTCGCGATCTAGATGGGCAAGTTTGGATCACAAGTCACGTAAGTAAAAAAATTTAAATAAATGAAAACTAAATTAAATCACGACGTTTCGGGCGCAACACAAGTGTCCTTCTTCAGGTGGGGACAACGTAGTGAAAGCTACGTAGCGAAAAAGCTACGTTGTCCTACTTGACTTTACCGAAAAAAAACAAAGAGTATGAATCCTTGCAGTCACGAAAGCTTCAAATCTAGAATTTGGATCACAAGTTTCTTCAAAATTTCTCAACCCCCCCCCCCCCTCGTCACACATCGTCACAAATTACTGACCCGCCCCCCCCCCTAGGTGCGTGACGTCATTTATGGTCGGCCTCTTAACTCTCATGTACATGGGTTTTTTTATTCTAGGTACTCTGATAACCTTCCACCTGCCAAGCACACAGGAATGCTTTTGGTCAAACGTCCCAACGATGCACAAGCCTCCTGACACTTGAGTCCTGAGTGCCAGTGAGTTCCTGGTAAGTTTTTTTGAATCGACCGTTATGATGCATGCGCACGTACTAATTTATTTTTCCAAAAGAGTAATCCATCAAATCAACCTCGGAACATTTCAATGTGAGCACATCTCAAAGCTCTGTGCAAAAATAAAGAGGACTGGCCCATCTTGGGAGGTAGGAAAAGGGGAGAGAGACATTATCCAAATCATTTTTCCTGTGGGTTTCCACTGGGTTCTCAGATGTCCTCTCATATTCCAAACACTTATTAATGATGCTATGGCTACTGTATCGGTCACACAGGAGTGTGGTGGTGGTGGTGCGGTAGTTCGTGCACTGCACGATGAACCCATCGAACCCAGTTCGATTCCTGGCCACGTCTAACATCTGAGCCGGTTTGGATTGATCAGCGTGGTCAAGTATGGCCAAACATCCGCCGTGACTCACATGTAAGTTAAAAAACAAAGGGTGTGTAATCTAATTACATTTTAATGGACAAATGTGCCCCATGCCCATCTCTCCCGCGCAGGCCCCTTTGAGGCTGCCCGACTTCTTCTTGAGTAAACAATTGGCATTATTATTATTCAAGATATACAGCACCTTGGGAACACATTGCCGGGTAAAGCCTACCAGCAAATAAAATTCCACAGTTAAATGATTAAAACGTAATACAATGTATAAACACATGACAATAAATAATTATACTGAGTTCTCCAAACTGAAGATAAAAAAAGCGGGCGGCAAAGGCAGTTGCTTGGGACAAACGCCTCTGGAATGCAACATCTCGAAGTGTCACATTCCATTACCTGCACACCATCGTTTGAAGTGTTATCAGCTCCTCGTGAGATATCAAGCGCTGCGCTACGGACCCGCAGACCCGAGTTCGAGTCCTGCCCATGGCCAACAGCAGCGACGATTGTTTGAGTACCTGGTGCGGTGTGTAGTAAACATCGTCACTGGAGAGACAAAGGCAGCCGGGCGTGGTGCTGGCCACCCCACCCCCTCGTGTGCCGTGTCGGCCTTCATAGGTGTTCGCTAACAGCACTTGCCTCAACAGTCTGTAAAGGTTATACGGGGGATCTTTGTATTTGTTATATTTTTCTTATGAAATAATGGTTACAGGAGGCCATCACATTCTCACAGGAATAGACTCCAACTTGAACATAAGTGACAACAATAGTCAGTGTTGTACATTCTCAATATACATACCTTTATAGTAACGTACGATAATGACTTTCATCCACAATGACTATATATAGTTTAAGATTGTACACTTACACTTCATGAAACTAAATCAATTCCAGCCGTTCTCAATCCACGAATGGGCGAAGGCCCACCGCATGCTGTGATATGTCATGGAGGATTTTGACCATACTTCACCAGGCTGGTCAGTGAAGATCGCTGAAAGGGTGGAGGATGGGGATATCACTTGCGAATTATGTCAGCCGTATTCAGGTACCGGACTCAAGTTTCCGGGCTCATAGCGCAGTCAATCAATCTTTGTGTTTTGTGTCCCAATATCGCGCTCGCTAAAGTAGTGCATCGGTGCACATTGCAGCGGAACAGGAATGGTACCCGAGGCACGGAGCAACAGGAATAGGAAAAAAAAATTAACCCGTAAAAACAAAGTTTTTCACTATAAATCCTTTATATGCGTGGCGGCTAGAGTCCTCTCGTCCTCTGGCTTGAGATGGCTGCCACCTATGGGTCAGATGATTGTCTGGCAGCATTAAACAATTGGTAATTAAATATGTAATTTTTTTTCCCTAAACAGTGTAAAATTTTGGAAAAAAATTTTCACGAAAATGCATTGTCACGCACAACGAGTCTGTGTGCAAAATGTCAGCTCGATTGGATCACGGGAAGTGGGTTAAAAAACGACCGAAAGATTTGCACGGTCGTAAGCGCGCAAGCAAGTGAACTTAATATAAAGGATTTAATAAACCCGTCACGACCTCGGCTGGCTAACTTCGACTGAGCAAAGTAAATCACCGCCGCACGCAACATAAAGTGTGCTCACCAATGCACCTTTGTCATGAAATTTTAGATTGTGTTTGACTGAGACTGTGATTTCTGCTTGTTGTTGTTATTTTTTTTTCACTTCATGAATGTTATTTGATGGATAAACAAATGACATTATTACCATGAGCATGAAATTTAAAAATATATATTTTTTTTCATACACACAAACACTTTTAAACACAGAGCTTTGTTTAGCCTGGGCTTTGTTTTAATCATATATACAGATGCCATTCTGGCCAGGAGCCCTCTAGAAGATGAATTGGTGAGCAAATATGTTGCCTCTAGCTTGAGGATGTTTTGGCCAGGAAAAGCCACCTGACCCCTGTGATTACATTTGAAAAATAGCCACTAAATAATGTCACATATCAAAGTTTTCCTGATGTCTATACGTGGGAAATGAACAACTTTCCTCCATAATGTGCATGCCATATATATACACATCAAAGGCTATTCACATGTTGTTAGATTGCTAATTGTTTAGAGTGTTGGAACAGTGGTTGGTGTGTGACACTTTCACCCCAGCGACCTGAGATCGATTCCGGATCATGGCCCACATCAGTGGCACGCAATATCTGGAACCGCTGGTGAAGTATGGGGGCGCCACGGTGGCGACATGTTAATGACCTTGCCTGGTATACAGGAGGTCGTGGTTTCGATCCCAACTCAGACGCCTGTGTATTTGGAGTTTGCGTGTTTCTCTCCCCGTGGTCACGTGGACTTTTCCCTGGGTCCTCCGGGGTTTCTCTCTGGATTTAGAAACTCGCGTTTAGAGTAGTTGGCTGCTATAAATGTCCACGTGATAAGCCACTTCATTGGGCTGTCATTCGTCGCCAGGTCGCATCTGAAAAAGAGCTATACAGCTCAGTGGGCCTTAGCTGGTAAAGTAAACAAAAATATCTTCTTGGTTCTTTCGGTAAAGTCACGTAGAATGGAAATAATAAAATAATAAAATATAACATAATAAAATAATTCTACCAGGGAGCTGGTAGGAACGTTGGGTTGCTCGGTCAATGGCCAGGGTCAACGGCCAGGGCGTGGTGTATTCCGCAATTATTCCCGACTGTGAGGGCGGGCACAAGCCGGCGTGAGTAGGTTAAACGTTGAGTTTTATAAGGGCACCACGGGGTGACCAGCCGCTCCCCACCCAGCCCCACCCCTCCCCACCCAGCCCCTCCCTCCCCACCCAGCCCCTCCCTGCACGACGGACACAATAATCCCTTGTGGGCTGGTGTAACCCGGAGGTTCCTACCAGTATAACAGCGAGACGGTCAGCAGCTCACGTGTGGTGGGGTATACAGTGAGTACTCCCACCTATCCAAATACTTTTGGATAGCGTAGAAGAGTTGGCCAAATAACCTGCAGAGGGGCTCTCTGGAGCTTTCTCTGGTGGAGGCCCTTTTCGCCGTACGAATATAAAAGAAATTGCCCCAAATCCATTGACGTACATTTCCAACACCAATGGCTCTAAACATAGTGAATGTGAATCACTGTAGAATGTACTGTACCTAGTAAACATGGCAATTTCAATTTCCCCATTTATTAGTGGGATATGCAACAGACTTCCGTTTCTTGTTTATCATTACCCCTCTGGAAAAGAAAAAAAGAGACAGCCTTTCATAAATTGGTCCGCTTTTGCGCACTCATAAATGAATCATTATACTTTTAGAAATGGCTTTTGCTTGTTCAGCATTGCCACTAAAATGACCCCAGAGCTAAGGATTTGGGAAATTAGAGGGCTGCACATTTTTACGTGAACAGCTGAGCAGTTATGTTTGAAATATTTTGAGAATGTAGCAATTCTGCTTTGTGTTGGCCAACATCCCACAATCCTGAAAAAGATTCATGTTTTAAGCATTCCTATCTTCATGACTGTTTACTAAAAAAGTAATTTCTTTTCCATCTCGATTATTTCTAAAGCCGCTGTGTAAATTGAGGCTAACGGAGGATGCTTTGCATATTTTAAAATTAAAACTAACTTATGTACTTTTACCAGTTGAGATTCATGAACTCCCACCGCCTTTGCCCACCCAGAAGTATAAATCGGTAGGCCACAGTTCGTCGATTGGCGGGTCACGTGGTAGGGTAAAGTGTGAGTACTCGCCCCGCTCTTAAAAAATGGCATTTGGCCAGCGTGGAAGTGTCGGTCGCGAATACCCTATTGGTTAGTCTCTGTAGATCTCCCTCTAGCGGAGACCCCCTTCTCCCAGCAGTGGTGTGAGCGAGAAACTGCAGGGCTGCACTTTTATATGTTTCGTCTTTCGGCTCATGAGGTGACATGCAACTGGGTGGCACAATGATAAAGCGTGTGGCTTTCAAACAAAAAGGTTGTGACTTTGACTCCGAGTCTGTAGTTGACTCAGCTCGTCATCCCTCTGGGATCTATACAATGAGTACGACTATTTGTTAACGATGGCTTTTCCAATGAAAAACTCACCACCGGTGTAGTAATGTGGAATTTCCACCACTGTCCCAGAACTGTGAGTAGGAGATGAACATGGCTCCATCTCCATTGGATGGGCCCTTTGATTAGCAAGGTGCAAAATAAGTTCAACATACTACTGACACATATCGAGGGGAATGCTACTGATGTTTTGTTTAGGTATAGCATGGCCACATGTGCGACAACGTGATGTATCCAAATCATCAATTGCCGTTCTTAAATTTCCACCAAATAAAGTAAAAGTGTAGCTGTTAACGTAAACATTTTACATTTCATTATGTAAGGTCATGTCTTTGGGAGCAGCGGTGCGGTGGATAGCTTATTGCGTTATGAGCCCGCCAGCCCGAGTTCGATTTCCAACCACTTACTATACCACTATACCAAGCTGCACTAACCAGGGTGAAACCGCCTCGATGGCTGACATGGTTGTAAGAGGCCTATAATCCAGCAGAACAACCACCAAGGGATGGGAATTCTACATATATATGTATGCATGTGTTACGCACCTATCACAGCAGTTTTGTTTTTGTTCCATCGACCTCTGTAATCGGAAGGAAAAACTTTGCTCGGTGACGTATTGTCGCCCTCTCACCTGTAGGTCATTTAAATATCTCCATTTATGGGGGTCTTGCGATTAAAGCATGCAAAGGGGAAGCCAAGCTTCGGTTTGTTCTTTGGAGACGCAAGCTGGGATCAAATGGCTCGTGTGGTGATAATGAATCTTCTTTAAGACGCCAAATGCTTTGGGCGTCCCTCCCTTCCGCTCGACCAAAGTTTGTTGCTGCAGAAATTCTCGCTGCCACCTTTACGCTCCTCAACAGACAGATGGGAACATTTCAGTTACGGAGAAGTTACAAACCAGAAGCATTGTTATTCCCACCCTTTTTTTTTATGTTACGTGTGTAGATTTATGGCCGGCACTTTCTAAAGCGCTATTAACCGTTTCCCTTCCATTGTAATTTATACATCCTTGCTACTGGCATGCGCCTTGCAATTGAACCGCATTGCAGTAAATAGCTGAACACATGCAGTAGTGTATTGCATTTCAATTCACCATTCAACTGTTGGGCGAGAGCGGTGGCGCAGTGGTTAGCGCACTGAACCCTAATCCCCCCCGAAAACCTGCGTTAAATTCCCAACCACGGCCAAAAATCAGTTTGCGAGTGATGCCTGACCTGGTCTTGGCCCTTCCCCTCCTTCAGGTTGACCAGCACGGTGAAGGATGGTCAAACAACCATCGTGGCTGTATTAGGGAGGCAATTCAAAACCAAATTGTGCTTGCCGTAACACTGTGACTATCATTTTGGCACAGTTGCTCACGGGAATGGGAGCTTGATTCTGCATTCCACTGGGTGTATATGCAGCCTGCAGTACTCATTTCACATGAAAAGCAAACTCCTTGCCTATACAACCAACATTTACAATGAGGCCTTTATGCAAGTGGTGGCAGGCAACACTATCGCTACTCAATTTTCCTCAATGTTGGGAATGAACACTTTTTTGTTATAATATGTAATTATTTTACTTTCTCTGGCATCGAGTATAAAGGCATCAAAAACGCACACAACTCAAGTTCCCTCGTTTCTCTAGAATCCATAGAACACTCCTCTTTACCTGCACAAAATACTCACTTTGTGTTCACGCGTTTTAACCATTTAATATAGATTTACGTTTACTTTAATTGAAGGCTCTTCACAAATTATTTGTGAAAGCGTTGTTAATATGTGCTGTAGAATCCTATAGGATTTAATCATTCCTATAGCATTTATTTGAATTATATTAATCACTACAAACGCTTTGATATTTTATTTTTGTAATAAAGCATTGCCTTATAAGAGCAACTGTTTAAGTTTTACGTTGATTTTGGGCCAACATTTCGAGGGAGTTGAAATCTCAATGGGGGTGGAACGATGGCGGGCAGTGGTTAGCACACTGCCCTATGGATAATAAATCTAAAATTACATCTTTAATCTGCTGCTATTAATCCATACGAAAGAAGAAGACTGCTCCATGAACTTGAGCTACTTCGTGGTAGGGCGCCACGGTGGTGAGATGTTAACTGCCTCGCCTGGTATATAGGGATCGTGGGTTCGATCGCGATCCCGACCCTGACGCCTTTATATTTGGAGTTTCCATCTTCTCTCCGTGGTCGCGTTGATTTTTCTCTGGGTCCTCTACGTTTCTCCCCTCCCCATTTAGGATACCCATGTGCTTAGAGCATGCGGCTGCTATACATTTCCACGTGATAAGCCATTTCGTTGAGCTATCATTTTGTGGCCAGATCGATTTTGAAAAAGAACTGTATAGCTCAGTGGGACTTACCAGGGTAAAATAAAATTGTTTCGTTGAAAGTTAAGTTTACCTGAGATTAACTCCCAGCCACGGCTAACATCAGTGGGGAGTGATATTTGCTGGACTGATTCTGCGCCATCTCTTCACCAAGCGACATTCACCAGCGCGGTCAAAGCCCGTTACCGACAGGGCATAGGGCTTAACAAATGGCTGTGAATTGTTACAGTCGTTGTCCAGTATTACCATTATTATTATGTAAATCAGAAAACCATAACACCGTAATTACATTTGATAATATTCATATCCACCCCACGCTTTTTTGTTTTTTTCTCTCCCAACTTTCCCTGAGCGACAATGTAAATGAGTGAGTAAAGACAAAAAACCCTAAGCATAATCAACCAGGTAGGGTGGTTTCCGACAGACCCGTTCTTCACCTGAGGACGGCTGCTTGCGTTGTGGCCGAAACGTCGTGAGAATTATTTTATTATGTTTTATTTTTATTATTTTATTATTTCCGTTCTACGTGACTTTACCGAAAGAACCAAGAAGATGAATCCCTGCAGTCACGAAAGCTTTAAATCGAAATTTAGGGTGGTGACTGTTATGTTAGCCGACTGTTGTATTGCATTATATTTCTAAGTTTACTAGGTTTTGTTTTCTCTCTCATTTGTACCTGATGATAATTGCTTGTGTTGTAATCAAATCGTCGTATGCTAGTATTTAATTTAATATTTTCTTTTTCTACGTGACTTTACCGAAAAAGAACCAAAGAGTAATTCCTGCAGTCACGAAAGCGCCAAATCAAGTTTGAAATACAGTAATTCCGTTATAAGTACTTTTATTCTCTCTCTAAAACCCCAGCGCAACTAACTGCCGCTAAATTGGCACTCTGCTTTTTTTTCAATATCGTGTCGGTGACATCGTGTGTGATGCACGGCTGTCTGGAAATTGGTTGGCAGGGGTAGAGTGGCGCTCTTTGCATGCCCCCAAAAATGATGGTCATGGGAGCAATGTGGCCTTGGGGACCTGTTCACATTTACAGCCACACCCATGTCCGGTTGAAGGCACAGCTGGGTTCACCATACGTGGCACCAAGAGGCAGTGGTTTTGGGGTTGTGACACATGCCAAAGAACACACAGACACACACTAGACACCACTCATGTGTGAGAAATATATTAATAATTGAAAAGGCCGTTTGCTATGTAATATAATTGCTCTTGAAAATAAATCGTGGAAGCCAACGTGTTTACTTAATCCATAATGTGTTATGTTTAATACGCTCACTTGGTTATACTTATGAGATAGCATAAATTATAACCAATATATTACCATAGCTTTTCACCGAGTATTTTGATAACTAGGTGCTTATAATGTACCCCCCCCCCTCCCGCTGTGAATTGATACGATTCAGGGCCACTCTTTGATTTAAAAAAATATTACGTTGTGATGAATATAGCGGCCTCTAGTGGGTGAAGGGGTCACGTGAGCTCATTACGACATATCAACTAAAGAAAAAGCTTCAATCTCAGATGCATGATACGATGTATGCAATTTTGAGCTTAATAGTTGATGCAAAAATGTATGTAATAATTTACAGCGTTTTTGTTAGTATATAGTTGGATTAAGGCCTTCCCATGCCGTGTTGGTCATAGGGGTGGTTTGAGCATACTTCACCACGCTGGTCAGTGTGAATTAGTGAAGGTGGAACCTTCAGATATTACTCTTCACTGATGTTAGTCACGGGCGGAAAATAATTCTCAGACGACTAGGTTCATAGTGCAGTGCATGAACCACTGGATCATAATGATAATAATTGAAGAGAATAGTCCACGTGAGGAGTGATTTGGAATATAGTAGCACTGGACTGTGAGGGAAGGCTTTAATCCAGCAGTGGATAAAAAAAACAACGGCTGATGATGATGGTGATGATGATGTACTGATATTAATTGACAAATTGATGCATCGTTAAACCACTTTTCAGACGCAGCTTCAATTATTCATGAAACCCATTGCTTTCACCCTCAGGCTATTAAATATATGAATATGAAGAGACAATTACATTTCGGCCGTAAACACTCTCGGCTTGAAAGACACCAGAAATGCAATCACATCTCAGTGAACACATTTACAGCTATTCAACACAAGGCCGATTGCATTTGCCGAGTTAAAAAATGGAGGAAATTTATTCTGCGTCCTCCAATTTTTTCCACGCATCATTACGCAATTTAACACGTGGTAAGCTTTCGTGACAAATATTATTCCTAATATAGTTTTTTTTTGGTTAGATCACGTGAATATGAATGTGTCGGTAAACCCGCCACCACCCAACACAGCCAATTAACAAGGTTTGTCACGGGTGTGAATGTTGTGGGTTTACTCTCCAACACACCCGTGTGCTGTACTCGTAACGAATTGGCATGTTTTGTTTACGTGACAAACCTTACTAATTGGCCGTGTCGGGTGGTGGCGGGTTTAACGACACACTTATATTTACGCGATCTAGCGTAAAAAAAAACTATGTATAAATTATACATATTACAATCATTCGACAGTCTAACGTTTATTGTATAACCAACGTTGCATCGAAATCATCCTTTCCACTTAGATGCTCGGCTCATTGTGTCGAGGAACAACGGGCGTTTGCGCGAATTCACTGGGTGGTGTACGCACTTCTCCCACTGTTGTAGCCTTTCTAATGCTTCCACTTTGCGTACCCGCGCTATTAATTACGGTGGGTCTCATGCACGAGGAGGAGGAGGAGGGGAGGGGAGTGCGCACCGAAAAGTGTGCGGTTGGTCTTTGGAGGAGCAACAGTCGTAGATGCTCACGGTGAGATTCTTGATAATTGTTTTTTACCCTTCTATCTGGCAACAAAACTGACACCTTTTTACAAGGAATCATGTTTGCATAGACCGCAATACCAGCAGTCATTATACAAACAAAATACATAACTCTGATAATGTATACACTGTCCTTGAAGTTGATTGGTCCACACAAAAAAACAGTATGATAATTGTTTTTTTACCCTTCTATCTGGCAACAAAACTGACACCTTTTTACAAGGAGTCATGTTTGCATAGACCACAATACCTGCAGTCATAATGCAAACAAAAAACGTAACTCTGATAATGTATGCACTGTCCTTGAAGTTGATTGGTCCACACCCGAGACAGCTTTCTTTAGAGCCTAGTCTCACATGGGTTATAAGGAACGCTGTCTCGGGTGTGGACCAATCAACTTCAAGGACAGTGTACATTATCAGAGTTATGTCTTTTGTTTGTATTATGACTGCAGGTATTGTGGTCTATGCAAACATGACTCCTTGTAAAAAGGTGTCAGTTTTGTTGCCAGATAGAAGGGTAAAAAACCAATTATCATATTTTTACTGGCAAATGAGGTCCTCATAGGGTGAGATTCTTATTTTTCGGGGTTTAGTTTTGTTGAGCCGATTGTTTCAGGTGCAAGCTTTCAGAGCTACTCTTGCACACACACACACACACCGGTCCTTGAGTTTGGCCGGATGAGTCAATGGGGCTAAAGACCATGGAAACAAAAAAAAGTTTTCCACCATTTGGCAGAAGATACCACCATATGGTCAAGTTCTCCACAGCATCTCAGAGGCATAATTATATATGACTAAGTACAAAGAGACTATGACCACACACGGTAATGCAGCTTAGGAAATTTGACAAAGATATATGAAACTTCCCATGTGGAAACTAACATTCGTCATCAATAATGCTGGAGTTTAAAGTCGGTGTACACGTGTCCTTTGATGTGCTATTCGTTTAATATCTTGATTAGCAATCAGGTATCAACATATGCTCAAACTATCATCATATGCTACGTATAATAATTATATCCTTAAATTAAGTATAGGCTTTCAAAAGTAGGCCTGTTCACAATAAATGGGAAGGAAGATAATAACATTAATTATTTACTAATGGCTGCATTACACGGAATGCTTTTTGTTTCTATTTTCGAATTCACAATGCGATATTTAATAAATAAAACACGCTAGGGCTTTTCTCGGAGACATGCCTTTGACGAACAATACGTATTATGTGGCGCTCGTGTTCAAATTACGAGAAAATATGAATTGAGAGGAGAGTTTCAACAGTGGCCACCATGTGCACGGCATATCCTTTCAATTCTAGATTTGAAGCTTTCGTGACTGCAAGGATTCATACTCGTAGTTCTTTCGGTAAAGTCACGTAGGTAAAAAAATGAAATTAAAATTAATAAAAAATAAAACAATGAAAAATACAAATAATAAAAAATAAAAAAAATAACGACGTTTCGGAGGCAACACAAGTCTCCGTCATCAGGTGGGACCGTCACAGCCAGATTTGCTGTATCAAGTGAGGCCTGTATCAAGTGATACAGCAAATCTGGCTGTGACGGTCCCACCTGATGACGGAGACTTGTGTTGCCTCCGAAACGTCGTGATTTTTTTATTTTTTATTTTTTTATTTTTTATTGTTTTATTTTTATTAATTTAAATTTCATTTTTTTACCTACGTGACTTTACCGAAAGAACTAAGAGTAGGATATCCTTTCAAGTCGCGGAATTACATCGAAGCCACGCTTAATAGCATAACGTGAATAAGAGGACAATACTTGTGTTTGTCGCCCTGTGACATTGCGGCCCGATATCAATAAAAGGAAGAAAAAAAAACAAATGTCGCGTGTGTTTTCGGTACGCTCTGAAGTCGACCAACTTTGAACTGGTTTTAAATGTGCGCAAGGTCTATACTGTTGTGGGATTCGGAGATGCGAGACGGCGTCTGGGACGCACTCCGTGTGCGTTCTGGCAGGCGAGCACGGCCGCCTTTGAATGCTACATTTGCGCCACTTATAGAACTGACCTGAACCAAGCCGCAGTGCTGCAGACTCAAAGCAAAGCGCTTCGCCACGGATGGCTACAACACTCGCCTCGTGTCGGCTCACTTGATCAATGCCTGCCCCTCCCCGCCGCCTCCTCTCTCTCCCCCCGACCTCCCGTCTCTGTCTGAGTCCTCTCTAGTGAGCCCACTTTTTTGTTTTTACCTGTAACTTGTTATCGCTGTCACACTTTGTCGATGACACGGTAAGTAATATTGCCGTCGTCAGAGTTCAAGCTCCGATTAGCGCGGTTGGCCACGTATGGTGTAAAATAAGTGCAACATGCATACAATGCGACCTTCTGCCAATCGTTTTAAAGCAAAACAAATAATAACTCAAGAGAGTATCTTTGTGGAAGAAATAAATTACAAAATAGATAAGCAGATTGTGCGTCTCCTTCTTATGTCTGTGTGTGAAAATTTATTTCTTGCGGAGATGTTATTTTTTTATGGAGGACTTTCCGGAGTCGACTGCCTCTATCTGTGTTGCTGCTCTGAAGGTGGGTCGTTCTCACAGATGACGCATGCCATTGGTGAACCACGTGAACATCTGTTCCCGTTGTTCACACGTACATTAAACCATGTCGACTCAGCCCACTGTCTGCACAAATCCGGTCTCCCTACCAACTATTCAGAGGGCCTTTAAATGCTGAAAGAAGCTGTCATAATCACGTTATATTGTGGCAGTGCCTACAATAACTATTGTTTTTTAGCAGACCTTTTGTAATCCTACGCTGCAACAGGGTTTAATTTCCGAATGTCTGCAATTCTGTAAATATTCCACGTTTCACGTAAAGTAATGCTCTTTCATCGACCGAGGAGGACAAAGTTGGTGACGATATACAGTTATCATGCATGCGCGTTGATTTCTTGCGAGAGAAAAAACGTCGTAAGCCGCAATAAGAAAACAACTGTAGAGTGAATTGAAGGGTCCTCATGGACTGCCTGAAGAAATAAGAGGTTTGTGAGGATAATGATAATGGCAGGCCAAGCACATAAGTAAAAGATGTACGGCCAAAATTCAGTGCCAAATTCCTGCAGTGTATTTTGTAATCGTGAAATGCACCTGTGTGTGCGAGATTTAGTGCAAAGGGGAAAATCTGATGCTGTCGCCAGCTCTTTAAAAATATAAATAAAATGTTAAAAAAGAAAATAAAGGAAAAGAAGCAAAAAAAATAGGCGAGACATTTTCTTGTGTGAAGTCAAGTTTCTGCGTCAACCCATATATTTTTTTGGGACCTCCCTCACACCCACCCAAAGTGTTCCTTCACTATCCTCACCCCCAACCCCCCCCCCCCCCGAGTATTAACCCAACCAACTACGAGGCTCGTCGTGATATAATGCACAGCCAGCTTATTTAACCCCAATTATTCATTCCAACGATGCACACCCGCCCCAACCCTATCCTGCAGTAATTTTAGAATTTACTTTGGGCCACATCCCAGAGCAAGGGCCCCTTTTAAATCCACCTCGAGGCTTCGCGAACGCTCCTGCTGCTGCTGCTGCTGCTGCCGGCAGACCCATTGTGTTTCCAGCATTGGTCACACCTTAGCTGATAGACTTAAGAGGCTGTTTTATGGCGAGAGAGTGAACCCGGCCTACTATTCCCGAGCCCTTACGGGGGGGGGGTTGAGGAGGCGGGTGGGTGTGCTGCGTTTGGCCCCGTGCTTCGTCATAAAATTCGCGGAGAGTGAAGACAGCTTGATGGAGAGCAGGTTTCGCCGTTTCCCCGGGGAGTTGAATAAACCATATTCACATTTAGCCCTTGGAGAGAGGCAACGCAGGCGGCCGAGAACGGCATAATGGGCAGCATTGACAGACACGAGCCGCTCACGAGAAGGATTCGTGCGCGGTGCGGCGAGATGATATGTAATGCCTGTCCACCCCCACATCCTCCTCCTCCCTATGCGCTAAAAGAGCCGTCCATGCACAGCGCGTAGCACTATCTATAAGGCGCTTAATAAGAGCGTGGCAGTCCTTTGCTCGGATTCAGGCTCTCTTCTTTTGCACTGGATCTATTCCGTTAGTAGCGCCAATGTTGGACAAGTTTTGCTGCCAAAGATTTTTTTTTTTTTCACGCGCGCTCGATTCAGGATGCTGCCGGGGAGAGGTGGGGGAGGCATCGGTTAGCAAATTGGACTTTGGGACTTGAAATCCGGAGTTCTATCTCCCGGCGTGGCAGTTGAAACAATAGGAAAGTTGATAATTGTTTTTTTACCCTTCTATCTGGCAACAAAACTGACACCTTTTTTTTTTACAAGGAGTCATGTTTGCATAGACCACAATACCTGCAGTCATAATGCAAACATGACTCCTTGTAAAAAGGTGTCAGTTTTGTTGCCAGACAGAAGGGTAAAAAAACAATTATCATATTTTTTACTGGCAAATGAGGTTCCAATGGAATAGGAAAGTTTATTAAAGTTTATTCAATCAGCCCCTCCTGCCGTTCATGTCCGATTAGCACGGTTGGCTACGTACGGTGCAAAAGAAGTGCATACATGCGGCCAACAGTTTCAATTGACGCGCCACAGAAAGTAGATTGGCAGGTGGCATATAGTGGATTTAAAGTATGGGTAGTGTCACCTCGTCAAAGGCATGTGGTCAATTAAAGAGAGTAGACCGAATTCACTCTGGAGGCACTCGATAGCTTCCTCGAGTACCAGCAGTTGCATGGACACGTGTTATTGCGGGGCAGCGCCTATGCCGTGCCTTTGACACTGGATGCAAGTGTTTTGAACATGGAGCACACTTCAGTAACCCAGCGCTTAAGCATTTGTTGACAGACTGTCACATGGTTATGCAATCGATGTCAGCAAAGCCGGTAAATGTATTACAATTAAATTTAGATTTTTTTTAGCTTTCGTGACTACAGGGATTCGTATTCTTGGTTCTTTCGGTAAAGTCACTTAGAAGGGAAATGATAAAATAATACAATCCACACCTGATGATGATTGCTTGTATTGCAGTCGAAACGTCGTGAGAATGTTATTGTTTTATATTTTTATTATTTTATTATTTCCCTTCTACGTGATTTTACCGAAAGAACCAAGAATATGTATTACAATCACTCAACATTTATTAGTCAATAGATAATCGGACAATACTTCTTTGCCATGAACGTGCTTTTCTACGTAAAGAAAAGTTAGTTTTGACACAAATCATCAGCCCCACAGCCTTCTGAGAGTGCACATTTCAGCAGCATTGATTGGAGTGTTGCTTGCAGTTAATCAATGCTGCTAAAATGACGCGTTCCCAGAAGGCCGTGCGGCCGATTGTTTGTGTAAAAAAAAGAACACTTCATATTCCTTGTATGTTGAGACGTATATATGTAGACATATCATCCGATTATCTATTTTGTTCTGTATGTACATTCTTCAGGACACTCGTGATTATCTTGAGTTTTATATTTACATCATATATGTTTTGAGTCATGCAACATTTACCACGATTGGGGCGGTGATATGGCCTCATCCGCAGCGCGTTCACCACTCCCCACCCCCCCACCCACCAACCCACCCACCCCCCCCTGAGTTTTTCTCGGAACTTCTCTGTTGTAAAGGGGGGGGGGGGGCGGGAATCACATTACCTGGAAATGCAAACTAATGGGATGATCAAACTGTGTCCAATTCAATAGCACTGTATTTTACAGAACAAAACTGAATGTGAAATTGTGGGTACCAATTTATCCGTAGGAATATGTTCAAGCAATCTTGAGACGTCATCATATTCAGTAGCTATATACATTCTAATTATATTATTTTACAACACAAGAAAAGGCAAAGGTGCGGCCCTGCAATTACCTTGTTATGCCACTGGTAGTGGAAGGGAATCCAGTGGAGGTGGAAGAACTCCTGAGGACCCCTCAAATAGGATATTTGACCGACGCTTCCAATGTTGCCGAGACGTCTTGCAAGAGGTGGGAATACCCACACTTTACCCCACCACACACACGACCTAACGTTCGACTAACTGCCACTAATTGCTGCCGAGCGAGGAATATCAGCAGAGGCTTTGGGTGGCGTGGCAATGTGCTCATTACACACTATTAGCCTCTTTAATTTGCTCAATGCACTTTCCATCACTTTACATCAGGCGCAGACCGTGACCACTGAAGGGGCTCAGTCCCCTTCAATCCATTACGGGTTTAGAGTCGTGGAAAAAAACCCTCCTTCTAAGACGTGTACGATCTTATTGTTGTGCTGTGCTCGAGGGGACTTGTGTTAATTCTAGATTTGAAGCTTTCGTGACTGCAAGGATTCATACTCTTAGTTCTTTCGGTAAAGTCACGTAGGTAAAAAATTAAATTAAAATTTATAAAAAAAATATTCTTTTATTTTTATTAATTTTAGGTAAATTTTGAAATTAAAATTTATAAAAAATATTATTTTATTTGTATTAATTTTAATTTCATTTTTTACCTACGTGACTTTACCGAAAGAAGGTAGGTAAAATTTGAAATTAAAATTAATATTTTTTTTATTATTATTTTTATTAATTTTATTTTTTATTAATTTTAATTTCATTTTTTACCTACGTGACTTTACCGAAAGAAGGTAGGTAAAATTTGAAATTAAAATTAATAAAAAAAATATTTTTTTTTTATTAATTTTATTTTTATTAATTTTAATTTCATTTTTTACCTACGTGACTTTACCGAAAGAACTAAGAGTATGGGACTTGCGTTGTTGTGGAAGCCACGACAGCAGTAGCGGTGGGGGGGGGGGGGGGCACTCCCTAAAATATCCCCAATACGTCACTGGAATCGTTGTTAGGTTCCGAGTTTTATATTTTAAAAAAAGAAATGCCCGCTTGCAACAGCTGGCCTATTGGAGGGCAGCTTGGAAAAATGGAAAGGAAGACATGAAGCCAACATGACACACTATCCTGAGGAATCTAGTGAGGGAGACAATCAGGATTTCGCCTTTTTGGCACGACGGTTTAATTTGGTCACTGACGACAATATTTAATATACACGGCTGTGGATACAATAAATTATGCCGTTCATTAACCAATCGGAAGGTCCAGTGTGGTAGGGTGAAGTGTGACGTCACGGTGGTGATCTCGTGTTAAATACCTCGCCTGGAATGTGGGTTCGATCCCAACCCTGACGCGTCTATATTTGGAGTGTGCATCTTCTCCCCGTGGTTACGTGGATTTTTCTCCGGGTCCTCTGTTTTTTCTCCTCCACGTTGAGAAACGCGCGTGTCGGGTATTTGGCTCCTCTAAATGTCCACATGCTGTGCTGTTATTCGTGTCCAGGTCGCTTCTGAAAAAGAGCTGTATAGCTCAGTGGGCCTTACCTTGTAAACAAAAATAAAAAGTGTATAGATTAAATAGTAAGTATTCCCACCTCTGCGAACATTTCTGGCCATCATGGAAGAGTAGACCAAGTACCCTCCAGTGGCGCTCTCAGGAGCTCCCTCCACCCCCAATGGCAGCCCTTCCACTAGCAGTAGCATAAAAAACCAATTTCTTGGCCGCACCTTTCGCTTTTTTATCTTTTAATAACCCCGGATAGTTTAGATGTTTGAACACCTGATCTGCGTAGCAGGCGTTTGTTTGTGCATTGTCTCTTGGTTTTAAAGGTCATATCCGCCACGACGCAATGCTAATCTGCGTTAAAAACGGCAGGGTTATGCCAATGCGCTCACATTACCGCAGGTGTACTACGTGGATACACGTGGATTAAAACGAATGTTTAAATCATGAAAATCAATTACGTGAGCTTTGAGTTTTTAAATTCGAACGATGGCTATTTGATTAGAGTTTTATTTTTGGGTCGGACGGAGGATATTTCAATGTCCGTGACGTTTTTGCTCCACGTGGTCACACGCCGTACAACACGTGCTAACAACCCGAAACACATCGGAGAACTGCACAGCAAGACAACCACTGAAACCTATGCAGCAGTACACTTGAACAAGGTTACACTATCTTCTTGGTTATTTCGGTAAAGTCACGTAGAATGGAAATAATAAAATAATAAAAATAAAACATAATAAAATTATTCTCACGACGTTTCGGCCACAACGCAAGTAGCCGTCCTCAGGTGGAGACCAGGTCTGTCGAGGAGACTCTTTTATTATGTTTTATTTTTATTATTTTATTTATTTCCATTCTACGTGACTTTACCGAAAGAACCAAGAAGATGAATCCCTGCAGTCACGAAAGCTTTAAATCGAAATTCAAGGTTACATTGACTCAGTTCACTGATGTTTATGACAACCAATTTTTGGTGCAGCATCTATAGACCTTTCCTATTCATTATCCAATTACAGTGATACAATTACCACTGTACAGGTGTCTGTGGTTGTGTTGTATAGCTGTGGTGTAGCGGTTAGCGAGTCGTGCTACGAACCCGGCGACCCAAATTCTATTCCCGCTCATGGCCAACACCAGTGACGATTATTGAACCGGCCATGGGCCTCCCCTAAGTCGACTTAGCCTTAAACGAGTACCTGGTGCGATGTATAAATGTCGTCACTCAGAAGGCAAAGGTGGTGCTGACCACCCACCCCCTTGTGTGCCGTGCCAGCCTGCATAGGTGCTCGCTAACAGCACTTGCCCCAACAGTCTGTTAAGGCTACACGGGAGGGGGGGGGTCTTTGTCTTTGCTGTATGGCTCGTGTTGCGTGTTGTTCAGCACAGTGTGTTTGACGTGTCTCTCCAAGTGCTGAGAAGAAGCTCCCAGCAACGTTGAGCGAAACGTCGGCCTTCATGCCGAACAACAACAACAACAACAAGCAGTACAACCCGGAAACCCATCGGACATCCATACTGATGTACGTAAGTGTGATGAACTTCTTTCACACCGTACGCAGCCAACCATCCTAATCCGAAGTGCGAGGGAAGGACAACAAACTACAGCACAAAAAAGCAGTTCTCAAGCGATGAGTGTTCAAGATGATGGCTTTGTAAACCTGCAGACGAACTGACGCTCAATCTTAATTTTGGAGCTTTCGTGACTGCAGGAATTATTATTTGGTTCTTTCGGTTAAGTCACGTCTAAAGATAAAATAATAAATTAAAATAATAAAATTAAAATAAAAACTGACGCTCGTCAATCAAATGGCGTGAGGAGGTTGCACATTCTGTGACGCGGACTCTCACGCCGCGCATTGCCAATCGCCTTCGTTCCACGTCTGATTTGTCACCGCAGTATCAAATTAATGGAAAAAAATACATAAAACGCCGTCCAAAACGAATTTGGAAAGTTTAATAAAAAATAAACACGTGGTCATTGCAATAACAAGAAAAGTAAAACAAATGTTGTAGTGGCCAAGAGCACATGGAAGGAGGGATGGATTTTTTGTGACCTTTGTTAACCCTGCATGTTCACCTGCAGACACAAAGTTCTCCAGGTGAGCAGACCCTTGCGTGCCTGGTGTATCATAAATGGCATACCTGCAAATACGCTCCATTATCTGCTCTGTTTCAAACAGAGCCCGGCCTGACATTTTCCAGACTTCCATAAAGGCCCCATGCGTATCCAGGCAATTCCCAGAGCGGCCTCACTCAAAGAGTGATGTGATCAAATTAAATATTCTAATGTGTTATTAGAACACGACCTGTCATGTTATTTCACATCTCTGTTATTAATGTAACCCTATCTGTTTGATCCGGACAATGTATCTCGAAGCTGCAATGCACCCGGCGTGGTTATTATGGTTAGGGCTCACAGCTTGGTTGCCTGCCACTGACGCAGCTGTTTTCAATGCTCCCGCAAAAGCACTGACACAGATGTGGCCTCTTAAGTCGGACCCTTTTCTCTGTTAGCAGATGACCTTCGGAGCAGCTGTATTAAATCCCTACACCGCACTCGAACCACGCGCCGCAATGGAATCACAGATACGGCAAAAGTTAATTTAGATTTTTTTTCTTTCTTGTTTGTTAGCCCATGAGGGTATCAGAGCTGTCCAGCGTTGCATTTTGGGAAATCACAGGAGTTCACAATGAGTGAGACCGAATGTGATCCTGAGAAAAAGACAAAAACTTATAGCCGTTTATTTGTTATGTAACAAAGTCGGAGCCAATCAACTGACCCGTCAATTTTTTTGTTACAATTCTACGCAATAACATGCTGATGCTGCGTTTTGAACAAAGTGGCACATGAAGGGCCATTGCCTGAAACGTCGATCATTGTTTACATGTATATGTCTACCATAGGGCAGTGCTATTGACGAGTGTGTTGGGCTTTCACAATTGTAGATTACATTTAACATAAAATTATACGAAGAGCTCAAACTCTTTCTTAATGTACTGTATATAAAAAAAATAACCCACACTGCGCAAGTCCCAACTTCTACTGTTCAACTCCCGGATTCATACTTCACAGATACACATCTCAATGTGAAAATAAAAAGGCTTTGTTACAACTTTCAAATGTACAGATCCCATCAAATATATATATGCGAGAAGTCAAACATACTTTTGGATATTGGGAATTATATTTTTTTATCAGTATGCTCTGTAGCTTATCCAGTGCATATGCCACAACCTATTGTGGATTATCCATATTCTTGCCGGTGGTCATTCCGCCAGTCATATACTTTATTTCAACCAGGTCGTAGCCCCGTTGAGACTACACATCTCTTTTTCAAGGGAGATCTGGGTTACAAGAGCATATTTATATAATCATCTGCAGTGCTCTGCTGTGATTTTATTGGATTTTCTGGTGTCCGCATTGTACCCACGTTGTCAAAACCGATGTATTGATTTAACAACGAAGTAGAACGCGGGCGCGTTTAAGCGCTTCGCAAGATGTTAACGTACAAAAAACAAGTGTGCATGAAAAAGTGCGCCTGTCATTTGATGATAGAACATTTCAAATATGCCACGGTCACTGGAGGCAGAGAGTCCGGCTACGTGTATATATTCACGAGATAAAAATTTGCCATGAAATGAAAATACATTGCAAACTCATGCTTGCAATGTTACAATGTTACAAATGGGCCATGTATTTCGTATGACCCTCTAAAACAGGATATTTGACGGCTGTTTTATATTAAACATGCCACTATGCATTCACACACGTGAAGTGCACTCAAAAGCTTTTGACAGTGGGAGAGTTTAAAAGTGTTTACAAAAATAGCGCCTTTAATAAAAAAAATCTTCAAAGTGGTTACCCTCATTAATAAGACCATCGTTTAATGTTGCACGATGAGCATTTAAAATATATGTTTCAAACCGAGATGAATGCCATCCGGTGTTCGCAGCTTGCTTGAAAATATCGAGCGCCCGTGCCTAATAAACAAATGTATCCCCCGTCGGAGCCTAAATAGGCTGGCACAGTGCACTAAGGTACAGCGTGGACACCACCACGCCTGACTTACTTTGTCGCCGCAGTGTGGATATTTACACACTACGACAGGTACTCATTTATGGCTGAGTCGACCTGGGGGAGGCTCAGGTCCGCTTCGGATATCACTCGCCACTGGTGCCAGCCGTGGACAGGAATCGAACTTAGGTTGCTTGGCTTGGAGCAAACTGCGCTAACCAATGCGTTTCTTCTTCCATAAACACACACAGAAATATCCTCCGTAGAGCCTTTAACAGACTTATGGGAGAGTGCTGTTTGCGAGCGCCTATTATGGCTGGCATGGTACACAAATGAATCTATCGGTCATTCTCTTCCCAGTAATGATGTTTTCCCACCACACCAGGTAGTCATTGACGGCTGAGTCGGCCTAGGGGAGGCCCAGGACCAGTTCATACATTCATAACTCATGCTGGGCGTGAGTGAGAATGAAACTCGGATTACCGATTTGGGAGCGCAGTGCGCTAGCCACAACACTACTGCTCCCCACGTACACACACACACAAAACACACAGGCATACATTCAGCCGGCTGAGCATTTAACATGTTAAGTATTCACAATATGTGTATTCAAAATGCACTTTTCTACATGGCATGGCAGCACTCTCAAGGAAGGCGTAATGAACCCTTAAGATATACCGCAGCATTTGTGTTACTTGACCAGCGTAGATATATGAGGTCTCTCACGGGTTCCGATAGAAAACCAATAATTCAAGCTTAACTTTTAAGCCGTGGTCAGCAGCGGGTCAATCCATCACAGATTCAAAATATGTTTACTTTCTTTAACACTGAGTAACCCAACACCCAGTGCTGGAGAAAGGCCCAATGAAAAGTAGCAACTGATATTGTCCAGATGTACTGGAATTGCTAAGCACGATAAAATAAAACACATTTTTATAAAAATAAAAAATTAAGCGTGGACAGTGAAGCATTTGAAGTCGCCGGAGAGATGCCCTCTCCGGCTATTCCTTCGCGACAGGTTTGTTAATTATTATTTATAAATGTACACACGTAATTAAAACGATAATGTGAGCATGGTGTCCATAACGCGGCATGCAGATGTCGCCAGGCAGAGGGTAATTGCAAAGGTTCATATTCTTAGGTTTTTTCGGTAAAGTCACGTAGGTAAAAAATTAAAATAATTTACTTGATACAGCTGTCGTGGCTGTGACGGTTCCACCTGAAGACGGAAGCTTGTGTTGCCTCCGAAACGTCGTGATTTTTTATTTTATTTTACTTTTATTAATTTAATTTTTTTACTTTGCCGAAAAAACCTAAGAATATGAATCATTGCAGTCACGAAAGCTTCAAATCTAGAATTGCAAAGGTGTTGGGCAAACTGCTCCTTTGAGGGGTAACTCAAAGAGACCGCTCGCCATGACGTAGAATCGAGTCAAACGTCGCCTTGCAGTTTCTCTCTCTCGCTCTCTCTCTTTCCTCTCGCACATTTCCGAGACGTTTTGTGTACAACAAGACTCTTGTGCCTTTTGTTTCCCACTTTCGAGAGTAAAGTGTATTGAACCTGACACCTAGGAGAGAACACGAGAAAGCCGCAGATTGCTGCCGATGGGATGGAGGGGGGGTGAGAGCTACGCGTGAGAGCTTTGGATCATCGGGGAAAGAAAAAAAATTGCAGGGAATGTTGTGGATTATCAGAGATAAGGTAGGTGCTTTCATTTATCTCTCTCTCCATCATTGCAGAACAAAATTAATTGTGTTGCTTAAGTTTTTGCCGCGTGTTTTTTGTGCTCATTTTGGACTGTCGGGTCGAGCAACTTGGTGCATCGCCAAGTGTCTGTGTCTGCTGGTTTATTTACTCGTGAAATATTCACCCCGCACCGAAATGGCCATCGAAATAATATGCCGCGGTGTTTCACGTTGATGCATTTAACGCATGGGCCCATGTGCTGCTTGGTAACATTTCGACCACATCCAGTTGATATAAGATAACTTAACAAGTACTCTTAGTTCTTTCGGTAAAGTCACGTAGGTAAAAATGATGCAGCAAATCTGGCTATGACTGTTCCACCTGATGACGGAGACTTGTGTTGCCTCCGAAACGTCGTGATTTTTTTATTATTTTATTTTATTAATTTTAATTTCATTTTTTACCTACGTGACTTTAACAAAAGAACTAAGAGTATGAATCCTTTCAGTCACGAAAGCTTAAAATCTAGAACTTAACAAGTGTTTAACTCTGACAACAGCTGCGAAATGACAAACGCTGCGCTGGACCGCTTTCAAATCGAAATCAATCACCGCTAACAACAAAAACAACAATATTGAAGCGTAGCCATGTATCTTCATTACGTGGAAGTCCGTTACTCATTCGTTGCATTACCTGGCACATAATTGCTTTGGCACTTGCGATATCTATTAACACCTTTTTTTAAAGCGTTCAAAGATGTCGTTGACCTAATTAATAATGGCAAGGCATCACCGGCAATACTTGATTCTGATTTAAAGCTTTCGTGACTGCAGGGATTCATATTCTTGGTTCTTTCGGTAAAGTCACGTAGAAGGGAAAAAAATATATAATAATATATTTTTCTTATTTTCTATTTATAATAAAATAATAAAATAGTAATATCATAACATTTGTTTTTATATATTTATATTACTTTATTATTTCCCTTCTACGTGACTTTACCGAAAGAACCAAGAATATGAAGACTTGATTCGCTTGATTCGCAAATACTGTTAAAGCAAATCGTTTTATTTTTACACAAACACACACACATAATTTTATTGATATTGCACTGCTGGTAAATATGTTAAATATTGTAATTGGCTTTTAAAACCCCCCTGATCGCCCCCCCATACCCCATCCGCCGAAGCACATGTGCTATGACACACAGTATATTTTTACAACCCTGAGTAATGAGACGTTTCTCTCCTTTGCTCCTCACTCTTCTTGGAGAAGGAACGGACACACGCTGCAATCTTCGCGCGTAGTCAAAACGTGAGCGCGCCGCTACTTAAGTAAGGGGAAGGGAGGTGGTGGGGGGGGAGCAGCCGGCGCTGTGTAACTCACCAAAGCTACGCCGACGACACATCTTGTTTGTTTATTTTATTTTTTTGTGTCGGGGGGGGGGGGTGGTTGCGGTGGTGGTGGACTAAAGTCACTGCCCAAGTCTGCCGCGCGCTGTCGGCAGTCATTCAGTGCGCACCCCCCCCCCCCTCTTCAATCCCCGTCCGATCTGTCGGTGGCAGGCCAGGAGAGATTGCAGCGAGAGGCTGTCAGAAATGTATTTAAATAAATAACGCACGACCGCTCGGTGGTTTTTTTTTGTTGGCAAAAGCCACACGCGGCACGTCAAGCGGGTCTCCGATGTTTAATCAACGTTTTCAGCCTTAGGAGGAAATCTGTTCGTGTTACGTGTGGCATATGTTGTTGCGAAGAGGGAATGTGCAAAACACGCGTTGCGTGAAAGTAATGAAACAAGTTGAATGGATTTGCAAGACGAAACATTTGCTTTAGTGTGTACTCTACGTTTGATAGTCGAGAGAGTTAGCGTTGCAAATATGATTTTTCCCCTACTTTAACTGCCCGTGATCTTCTTAAGCATTGAAATCACGGTTAGTGTGTTACGTTTACAATATAAGAAGCAGCCTGGCATATTGTGAAGAGCTGTGCTGTTGCTGACACGTGCTCAGTGTTCACGAATTAATTCAAGGTGGGAAAATAAAGGAGAGCAATGCATGCAAATATATTTAAAAGTAATAAAAATATGAATTATTATTATTCCACGTCAGTCACGGAATCTTTTTTACCATACATCACCGTCCTAGTTTGCGCTGGTTGGGGGAGTGTGGTGAGATGGTGGGGGGGCGGGGGCTGGACCAGCCCTGATCTCAGTCACAATTAATATTTTCCATGGCCTGGAATCGAACTTGGGTTAATTTTGTTCAGAACGCAATGTGCTAACCATTGGGCCAATGCTCTACGTTTAATGCAGAATTAATACAAATCGTCTATTATATGTCCTGGTCTCATTCTATTTTTCATCAGGTAAATAATTATAATAAATTCCTCTTGATATGCAAATTATTTTGTCAAGGCGCTCTTCCCCTTCCAACCCAGCTTAAATATACGCTCCAAGCGTGGTGGTGTTTCATTCAGACGCTGTCTCCCCGACAGACCCGGTCTTCACCTGAGGACGGCTGCTTGCGTTGTGGCCGAAACGTCGTGAGAATTATTTTATTATGTTTTATTTTTAGTATTTTATTATTTCCCTTCTACGTGACTTTACCGACAGACCCGGTCTTCACCTGAGGACGGCTGCTTGCGTTGTGGCCGAAACGTCGTGAGAATAATTTTGTTATGTAAAATTTTTATTATTTTATTATTTCCCTTCTACGTGACTTTATCGAAAGAACCAAGAAGATATAATAACTATGATTTGTATTATTATTATTAGAATAATGTTTTACAATTTAGTTCCACTGGTCATCGCTGAACATACATTTGTATGGTTTTGGAAAGTCGACAGAAGGTTCTTGGCAGGCTGCAGAGTCAGTGCCTTGACCATTGGCCCCATGAGAGAAAGATGGCAAAGCCACGCTGGCACTGAGTGTTGATCAACACTCGACAGACCGTTTGGGAGCATGAGTCAAGCATTACATATTTAACACATTAATTACGTCTCGACATTTGCCTTCACGCTGTCCCACCCATTCCCATCCTCTTTACATCATTTTAATCTACTCTGAACACTTTATCGCTTCGGATCATTTGGCACAACAATTCCTTGACTCGTCTGTAATTCTCATTTACACACTGCACGCCAGATATCCTCTATGGCATTATTACTAATCAAAACCAACAGCTGTTTTTTTGGAAAATTGCTCGGCCTAACCAGAGGTCTAAGAATACACGAGAGTGACCTTCCATCCTCGACATTTTCCAATATTCAAAGTGTGTTTGTTTTTGCTAAAATAGCGCAATGTTGACCTTGTTTAGGTTTTAATAGTGACATTTTCCCGTAAAATGCAGGAAACCTTATGCAATGAATGTAAAGCTCCATTAAAGTGGATGGTTATCAGCAGCCCATTTGGTGGAAACAGAATACCAGAATTGCGTGCCATGTGTGGGATGTGGCAGTCATTTTCTAATGGCTTCTTTGTGAGGATGTGGGCAAAATGTTAAGATGTGTACCTCTTAACTCGGAGGAAATTGGAACGTGATCTTTGCAGAGAATGACGATACCTGTTCACGTATAAAAAAAATGCATCTTCATGGGAAATGCCAGAGGACTGCGTGCAAGAGGAACGTAACCTAGCCTGCGGGAGTGCATGACACCAGAGATGCGGTATCAATTGAGGCTGGATGCATTTTAGCGCATGCTTTAAACCTTCGTGTCTTCGAAAAACTCGCTCTCAGAAAAGTCAGACATTGGGGAAAACACCCCTGTTGTCCCGGATACAGAGCACATGGCAATTCAACACAAAAACACACACACACACACAGACACAGCCGCGCACACACGTACGCGCACGCACACGTGCAAGTGCGCGCACGCGCACACACACACACACTGCGGTGCAATGTCTGACACTTGCGAACCGAGCGATACGGGAGCTTTACCTGATTGGCGGGAGCCACAGTTTTTGGGTGCTCAGTGAGCGAAGCAAGACAAGCCGAGCGCGGTGGCCTCATGAAACACTAATGAGGCCGAGGGCACGGCCGCCTACCCCCCCCCCCCCCATCTAAGCAACCCGTCCCTTCGGCCCCTAGAGGGGTGCACATTCTTCCCTTGTCTGTCAACAGCTCCCTGGTCATTACCGGCCCGCTTTGCTCGCACAATGGCCATCCCTCGCCCTTCCCAGGCTTGCTAAAGCACGGTGGGGACCTGCGCGGGGGCTGGGGAGGCTGCATGGGTGGAGCAGTAGCAGGGGGCACTTGAATAAGAGCAATAAATGCATTCCTCTGTGCGCTTTGCAACATCTTGGGTGCTACGCGCAATGAGGGTAGGGGAATTGGGAATTTTAGGATTACGGTGGGGGGGGGGGGGGTGATGGCTTGCCGAGGTGACATTGTGCTCGAGTTAAAACAGAGCCAGGGAATTTGATGCGCATGCGTTGAATGAAAAACAAAAGAGTGAAGCATTTTAATAAAATATATCCACGTCCTCTGCAGGTCACGAATAAGGTTTTCCTGTACTTAACTTCAATTTTCCCGTATTTGAATTTCCGAATATTTATCAAAATTACCGGTATTTTTTTTTAGCTTGCCTCCACCCCCCCCCCCACCCATTTTGTCGGAGCTATGTCTCCACAAAATAACGGGATAATTCTTTCTGATATGAAAAAGATGACTTTTTGGATAGACACCAAGGTTACAAATAATAAAATAAACTTTGAGGCAAGATATATATAATATATATCCATAAAAAATAACGTGGTCACTGTTTGAAATGTACTTTGCGGTTAAACCGGCGAGACCTAAAGGTTGAATATCTTCACCAAGACAATGGGAAAATGAAGAAGCGTTGGCAGTCTGAAGAGTGTTTTTCTTTATTGGCACAGGCATTCACTTAATATAATCATGTTCGCTTCGGTTTTTTTTTATCTTGAAACGAATGCATTAACAATGAGGCTTACTTTTTCACGGCATTGTTCAATTTCAGTCGTGCCTCTACCAGCCCATGTTTTTTTTTATTGTTGCTGAATTCAAGGCTCCTGTGCAGTGGCTCTGAAAATGTCGCCTTCGACAGGGTGCTGTGTTGCAGGCTTAACGCTGCTACAGGGCGCACTAAAACCTTCGCGCGGGAACGTTAATCCAGCAACATTACTCACTTGAGTTAAAAAAAAGGGACTGAACAGCCGCTTATTATTGTGGCTTGCCATCCTCACCAAATTAGCTCAAAAGTCAGGCAAATCATGGCCATTATCATCATCAAATCGTTGTTTTTTTGGTTTCTTCAAATATGTGATGGAATGGAACGCATCCAAGGGTACATATTTGAAGGAGACAGAGTGATATAATTCAGCTCGTGTGTGCAGGTGCTGGGTGGATTTTTATATTGCAGAACCTTGAGAAATGGAGGCCACCTTGGGGAAATCTTATTTCAGCAGTGGATGGAGAATGTCTGATGATGTGATGGACTGCCAATAATGTACATCGTACCTTTATCACTTACTCATAAGCCTAAGAGAAAGGTTATAAAATAATGTACTCACAGTCATGCCATCATTTGTGTAATACAGTTGTGGAAACTCATAATTTAGTCGTACACCATGAACAGGTCTTAACAGTTACTGCATGTGACCATTTTAAAATAATGTGTATGGAAAAGCTATAAAATGGTTTCACATGTTCGGATATTAAAGTACAGTACACACAATGATTATACAACAGAGCGAATATGGTCACCATCAAAATTATTTACATTACTTCCATTTAGAATGTGTACGTTAAGGTATCCATTATCAGACAGACCTAACATGCGGGTCAAAACTTTTCCATCTCATTCTCAAAAAGAAAAAAACCCGGCAACGTCTCAATAGCACATGAGCTTATAAGCGCTGGTCTTCCATGCCGACCAGCATGTGACGCTACGCCAGACCTGCACTCCTCACAATCACCAGACTTGCATCCCGGCACTTTTCACGATGGTTCCCTTTCCTAAAGCTGCGATGTTTACCGCGCAGGGGAAACGGGGAATTACGACGGTGAGCTTCGAGATGAATAGGTTTTCACCACCGAGAATTCTCATTTTCATTTCGACCACCGCACACGTGTGCAAATGTCGTACAGGGCAATCGACAAGATAGACGCGCACAACCCATGCTGGATTAACGAAACGGATTTAAAGGGCTGCAAGCCCAGGGCTTCGGATTTTGAGTGGATCACCAAAAAAAATATTCCACTTTATAATAAGTGAAATACATTACGAAGCCGCATGATAAAGCCTATCGTCATTTGGTAATTAAAACCATGGCGTCACTGTCAATTCCTACCCAGTTACGTGCCAAAATACAAACAAAGAATAATTTGTTCGTTTTTACCGTGACTTCGCTGTACAATTCGTGTATCACATTTAAAACACCTTAACTGATAAAAAAACAAGGTGAATAATAGTTGAGTGTTTGGCATTGGGCTCAGTTTGGTAGTAAGACTGCGAAGATATTTGTGTATGTATATATACAAACGGGGACCCCCAAATTCTGTATCAAACGCGGGCCCCCATGAAACGTATTCGGCCCTGCACACAACGTATCGTTCATTGATGCAAAGTGATGTTATTTCCCTTTGCGTGTTTACTCATAATAAATACGAAAGAGTGCGTGCACTTTTGTTATTACGCAGTAATTTATTCTCATCACTGATATATTTGATCAAATGTACAAGGGCAATCTTTTCCCACAGTTTGTATTTAATGTTCATATATTTTTTAAAGAAGAAATTTAAACGAAGTAAAATTGAAGGGCAGAATATATATATATGGAAATGTTTAACCAGGGTTTGGTTAAAAGTCTTGAAAGATACCCAACTCAGTTGAAATTGCAAGCCAAGTACAAAGCAACATGGTCAAAAATACAATTCCACATCTCTCTCTATATATATATATCACTGCAAAACAACTGCCAAATCACAAGGCTATTTTTTAAAATTATACCAGCATGGCCTTAACTTCAATGCTATCTTACACATCTATTTTTGAATGTATAAAGAACGTACAATGCAAATATACAAGATATGGAACACGATACACTTGGAACATGGCTTCACCAGATCGTCTAGAAGTTTCCTTTGTCTAGAAATACCTTAAAGTACAAAACATGAATTCAAAAGTACAAACTTTTAGTTGTTTAAAATACAAAATCCATCGTTGAATAATGTTACGTTTTTCACAATGACTGGTTTGGTACAAAAAATTAATGTTCACTACATTTATAACTTGATCAATCATCGATTGATATTAAACACACATTTCAACATGTATCCATGAAGATAAATGGCCATGCGTAGAGTAGACGATACATGTTCACAGGAGGAAGATAGCAATATGGTCTCTCGTTCAAGCATACGTGTCATGATGTAGCCCGCTATGAAGGGTTCTTCATAGAACATCCTGTGTTCTTCAGGATAGTCTCTTGAATACAAATCATGTTTCGTTCCTTCATTTACTTCGTGATAAAGAGTGCTTGTTGCTGAACACATTGTTTGATTGTGCTACTGCGTGAGTTTACATGGCTGCGCTGCACGACTCACGGACTTATTTTTGGGTCGTTACCGCCTGCTGTCTGACATGAAGTCTGATGCTTCAATTCCTGAATAAGCTCCCAGTATGTGCAGTGAAACGTCGGACATTCCGCCTGAAAATGCACCATGGAACCCTAAAACAAATCATCGAGTGTTATCATCTCCGTGTATCTTATTTTCATTTCAACTGATTGGTTACAGTATTTTTACCAGCAAAAACAATCATTATAATAATTCAAACAACGCCTGATATACAAGTCTGTGTGGTTAATGCAGACTGTGTGCCTTGTAATTGGCAACTGTCCCGTCTTTGAGCATCTTAACACCTCCTGTATTATTGCCAGAAACGATCCGTAATTTTTCTATCATTCAATATATTTATACTGACAAAAGACTCCAATAACTAAAAGCTCGCAGTTGGTAATTTATTCTGGAACATTACAATTTGAGACAATTTTGCATTTATGGAACACTGAATTAAAGGAAATAATATAGGTTAAATCAGTTGTGACTGTGTAGCTTTTTCTGGTTATTAGTAGGATTGTTTTGCTGCCAAGAAAGAAAGGATTATAAAAATGTTAAGTTCATCACAACAACTGTTTCATCAACATAACGCTGTAATATAAAAATGTGGTAAACATACAGGTACAGCTCTGTAATTTCTTGCCCGATGCCACTGTTGGCAGAAGGGTCTCCACTAGAGCTGCCTCTAAAAGGGTATTTGGTCTACTCTTCCACACAGTGGCCTGACATCTTGGCAGAGGTGGGTATACCCACACTTTACTCCACCACACGTGACCTGCCGATCAAAGGCATACAAATGATAGATTACGTCTACTCGTGTTTGATACACAGATCCCTAGGACCACACCCTTGAATTTATCTTTTGTGCACAGACTTGTCCGTTACAACAAGATCATATTTCTGCCCCGAATATGAACATCTTACACAAATGGCAGTTGTGGTTTTCATTATTCTCCACCTCCGGTAACGGCGTATTCATTTCATCGCATTATACTACATTCAAAGCGAAGGACCTATTGGGGTTTCAGACCCTGCACGCAGCTTGACAGCTTTTCATAAATTGCAATCGAGGGCCAATGTACATAGCAATGATCAAAAACGCTCCTTTTATCAGTCTCTCTGGATCGTTCCTCTTTCTATACCCGAGGCAGCCTATTCCCTGGCTCCCCCTGCCGATTATAAATACATGATATGACTGGAACCCCAGATGTTCGTAGCATACATTGACAATTATGCATCGACATGTAACACATTGCGTGTAACATTTTGAAAGTGCTGTCTCTACAATTTTTATTATTATTATTGTTTGTAGACAATTTGATAAAAAAAATTGCATTTATACATGGGGAAAAAACAATGTATGCTGTAGTCCATGTATAATAATAATCAAATGTTGTACTCTACAGTCCTTTGTCAATTCAGTTCTGTATGAAGGCTTCCACCATGCTGCTGGTTGTGGCAGTAGTTTGAGGATAGTTAACGCTGCTTGGAGGTGCAAGTTGGTTGAAGGTCGCCGACCCAGGAATGATTTTGGGATACGACTCACCACTGATATGTTAGCCATGGTCGGAAGCTGAACTTAGGTTATCGGGTTCACCATGCAGTGAGCTAACCACCGTGCCATCACTTCAACTCCTTTGAGAATACAAAATGGTATTTCCCAACGTTGCCTTATCATTAATAAAAAATAGATCTTTTTTTTAAACCACATTCGTACCCGCAAAAAAATCATGCATGTTTAATACTGCTCCATACCACAGCTGTTAAATCTGTACATTGAACACCTTACCCATCGCATAAACAAACAGTTGTTCGTTCATTTACACAATCCTATACATTCACTCGCGGCTGAAGGCGTCCCCACGTCGTATTGGTCATGGAGGTTGTATGGCCACACTTAACCACGCTAGCGAGTGCGAGCTAGTGAAGAGGGCAGCCCTGGACTGGTTGATGTATCACTTGTCACGGAATGGTAGCTGTGGCTGGGAATCGAATGCAGGTTACGAGGTTCAAAGCACAGTGCACTCTCACCACTATGCCACCTCTCTATCCCAGTGTCCCTTGGCGTGTGAGCAGAAATGTTAGAAATTGCAGCTGCTTCGATGGAACGCGAATAAAATGAAATAATACCAGATGAACCTTTCCATGTATATAACGTATAACTCAACGGGCAAAAGTGCATTCCTCTACATAATAACTACAAATACATGAATTGAGTCCATCAGCATACGAAATTTCTAAAACAGTCCATAGAAGCAACATTGTTTTAACTCGGCACATGGCAGACTGGCTTCAACATTATGGGTCTCATCAGCCGGGTTAGGCCTATTAAAAATATGCTACTGCTTTGGCAGATGTTATTTACACGTGTCATCAGCTTAAGCTGTTGGACTCAGAACAAAACAGCAAAAATGTAGAAATCAATTGTTGCATAAGATGCTGACCCTCGACAGAATATTGAGTTTCAGTGTACTTTCATGAAGGGCTTTAATGTTGGTGTGCAGTGGTGACGCAGTGGTCAAAGCACTGCACTACGAACTTGATGATCCAAGTTCGATTCCCAAACATGGTTAACATCAGTAGCTATATCACCAACCTGCAATGACCAGTGTGGTGAAGTATGCTTAAGCAACTCCCACGACTGATACGGTGTGGAAGGCTTTCATCCAGCAGTGGATTGACATACCTATGTATGTTATAATTATTATTATTCATATTTGAAGAGTCAACATTTTCCGACCTACAGACAGAATAGTGCAGTATTGCAGCGTTTTGTAAACAGTATTTCCGGTCGGGCAATACATTGTAATGCATTCATTATTGGATGTTTGCACCAATGCCGCAAACTTGAACCTAACTTCAGGACAAAGAAAATTCAACCCAAGCTGTCTCGAACTTCTGTAGAGCGTGTCTTAAAAAATTAACCCGTAAAAACAAAGTTTTTCACTATAAATCCTTTATATGCGTGGCGGCTAGAGTCCTCTCGTCCTCTGGCTTGAGATGGCTGCCACCTATGGGTCAGATGATTGTCTGCCACCATTAAGCAATTGGTAATTAAATATTTAAAAAAATTCCTAAAAAGTGTCAAATTTAGGAAAATCCTTTTCACGAAAAGACATTGTCACGCACAACGAGTCTGTGTGCAAAATGTCAGCTCGATTAGATCACGGGAAGTGGGTTAAAAAACGACTGAAAGATTTGCACGGTCGTAAGCACGCAAGCAAGCAAGTGAACTTAATATAAAGGATTTAAAAATATACACGAACACCTGCTGATGAGAGCCACAAGGGTGAAACCGGAAGTTGTTTTAATTGCTCAAAACAAAATGGTGTGGACAATATTGGACTGGAAAGCCAGTAAGCTGATGGGCAAAAGCATACTTTAATTGAAATTCAGAGACACAGAATGGTTGTTCTGCTTATAAAAATGCCCGTTTTGTGTGAGTCGTATTCCATATTTAAGTCGGTTTTAAACATCAGCGTTAAGCAACGTACTTTTGGGTATGACAATGTATATGTATCCGTTGACATAATTCACGACATGCTTAGGCATGTTGAAGGATACATCACACACAAACCCAACAAAGCTGTCAATTTGTGGTGCTCTGCAAATATGCGAAAGCAATTTGTAAGTTACTCGTGGGTACAGTTTGTGTATCTAAAGTAGGGTTTACCTAACACAAAGACAAAGATCCCCCGTATAGCCTTCACATGCTGTTGGGGCAAGTGCTGTTAGCGAGCACCTATGAAGGCAAGCACGGCAACCACGCCCGGCCGCCTTTGTCTCCCTCGTGGTGATCTTTACACACCACACCAGGTACTCATTTGAGGCTGAGTCGACGTAGGGGAAGCCCAGGACCGGTTTTAGATCATCGGCACTGGTGTTGATCGTGAGCGGGAATCGAACTCGGATCACCGGGTTCCCTGGCGCGGTGTGCTAACTGCTACACCACGCTCCCCACTAACACGGACACACACACCACGCGGACACGCACGCACGCGCGCGCGTGCTCACGCAAAAAAAAACGCGCACAAAACAATGACATTTAAACCAGCATCAATGTCCACAAATAGGAAGGTAATGGACACCTAATTACAGAAGACTGATGCCATCCCGCAGTGATCTGTGTACAGGGGGGGGGGGGGGGTGGTTGGGGGGGTTCAGTGGGGGCGAGTTAGCCTCTGTGGTGACGGCTCCAGCATTCCTGCAACAAGATAACAGCCACGTATAATCCCCCAGGCCACTCTCGAGGGCCCATTCTCATTGTCGGCGCGGGCGCCTCCCACCGTGAGGGTCGGGATGGGAACACCCGGAGGGAGCCTGGCCAAGGAAAATGAGGGCGTGGGGGGCCTGTGTCCTAATTGCGGTCATTACGGCGAGAGGGAGGGTCAGCGCTGGCCCGAGTTTCGTGCTTTGGTTCAGGTTCCCACTACGGTCGCAGACGCGAGGTCTTAAACTGCGTAAGGTTGCCGTGGCGTGATAAACCATCGCGTGGGCAATTTCGCAGCAGCGGCTTGTTTTGGCTGGCCATCGAACAAAGGCGGTTCAAGGCATCGTCAGGCGCTTTCAGATCAGAGGTCGCAACCGGGTACCCGATACCCGTACCCTACCCGATACCCGTACCCTACCCGATACCCGTACCCTACCCGGCCGGGTACGGGTACCCGTTTGCGACCCTGATGCGGCCGGGTACGGGTAGACCGTGAGTCACTGGTGAGTCACCGTTTGTCACTCATTTCCCAACGTCTCGTCTCTTCTCACAATTAAAGTTCCTAGAATCAACCCACACGCGCCTGCAACATGGCTTCATCCCAGAGGTCGCAATCAGGTACCTGATACCCGTACCCTACCCGTACCCGGCCGGGTACGAGTAGGGTACGGGTACGGCCGGGTACGGGTACCCGTTTGCGACCCTGGTGCGGCCGGGTACGGGTATCAAACCCCGTTTGCGACCTCTGTTTCAGATGCACTTGTTCGGCCGTCTGGAACGCTCTCCCTTCGGATATTATGAATCCGCAGGAGCTGTGCACTTTTAAACCATTGAGATTGAAAACCCATTTGTTTATCACTGCTTCTTGTGTTTATTCCCCCGTATCTCTGATTATGTTAGCACGGTTGGCTACGTGTGGTGTGAAAGAAGTTCAGCATACATACAGAGGTGCCACGGTGGCTGGATGTTAACTGCCTCGCCTGATACACAAGAGGTCGTGGGTTCAACCCCGACCCTGACGCTTGTTCTCTCTCCCCGTGGTCGCGTGTATTTTCCTCCGGGTCCTCCGGTTTTTCTCTCCACATTTAGACTCAATGTGCATTTAGAGTATTCGTCTGCTACAAATTTTCACTTGATAAGCCACTTCTTTGAGCTATCATTTGTGGCCAGGTCGCCTCTGAAAAAGGGCATAGCTATGTGTGCCTTAACTGGTAAAATAAAAAAAATGGAATCATAGGTTTGCTTTCGGGGTGCACTGTTTGTTGTCTGCCAAGATGTCCCACATTTCGTTCGTGTCCTGAAGGATTCTTCGGCACGCGGAGCTTCCTGAAGAAAAAGAAGCTCCCAGGCCGTGGAGCCAAAAAAAAAAGTTGTACATCATGTCCGCGTAGCTCTGCGATTGTTTTTTTGTTTTGGGGTGCTTTGTTTGGCACGACGTCCCGACGTTAGCGAGCTTGGGAGCCTCATCGGGAAGGTGTGAGAGCTTCAGGAAGCTCCGCGTGATGAAGAAGCTACCGGCACACAGAGCGATGCGTCAGACAGCATGCCAGAGACATTTGGAGAGCTCCACCCAAGGCGTTGCTGCCCAAATGGTTGCCGGCTACATCCAAAGTCGCCCGTGCCATTGTTCCTTGCAGCGCTCTTGGTTTTCCGATGCAGTTGATATTGGTTGTGGGCCAGTTAAGAAGGTGTGTTACACGCGCGCAAAGTGAGTACGGAGAGAAATAGCTATTTTGGCAAGCATCGTAATGAACAGAGTGATGTACAGAATGTCCCATGAGCAAGCTGATATAAATTACTCTTTGGTTCTTTCGGTAAAGTCACGTAGAAAGAAAATAAATAAAATAATTGAATACGACGTTTCTATTACAACACAAGCAGTGGTCATCAGGTAGAACTAAATTTGAGAGAGAGACAAAACACAGACACGGAGACAAACAGACAGACACTCAAGCAGAGAGAGACAACACAGAGACACACAAAGAGAGACACACAATATAGACATGTGTGTCTATGTGTGTGTCTATGTGTGTCTATGTTGTGTGTCTCTCTCTGTGTGTCTCTGTTGTGTGTCTCTCTCTCTGCTTGAGTGTCTGTCTGTGTGTCTCCGTGTCTGCGTTTTGTCTCTCTCTCAAATTTAGTTCTACCTAATGACGACTGCTTGTGTTGTAATCGAAACGTCGAATTTTATTATTTAATTTATTTTCTTTCTACGTGACTTTACCGAAAGAATCAAAGAGTAACTCCTGCAGTCACGAAAGCTTCAAACCAATTCTGATAAAAAAAAAATTGCAATGCGCGCGGCACTGTGAAGATCACGATTGGAAATGTACTATCTTGATTTGAAGCTTTCGTGACTGCAGGAATCCATACTCTTTGGGTGTTTCGGTAAAGTCACGTGGGTATAAAATAAAATAAATCACGACGTTTCGGGCCGCAACACAAGCTTCCGTCATCACTAGCCCCGGCCACTTATTTTACGACCCTTGTGCGACACCCATTTCAAACCTTTAAAACAGTCTGCCTCAGCAGCAGACCATGCTTTCCCACCTGATGACGGACGCTTGTGTTGCGCCCGAAACGTCGTGATCTATTTTATTTTATTCCTACGTGACTTTACCGAAAGAACCAAAGAGTATAGAAATGTACCGTCTCGCTTCAAATGAAGCGAGGTGATTAATTGTACGTACTGTAAATGCATACATCATGAGATAAATTGTTTTTAGCAATTACATGTTTAATTTTTTCTGGAGGAACACAACCAGAGCACAGCAGGATCGAATGCCGTTTGAAAAACCGAGTGAAACGCACCGGACCCAACGTCCCCGCAGGAGAATGTTTTCAGTCAGAGCAAATTAACCCACAGTGACATCGTGGGGATCAAGAAACTTAACAAGAATCAGAGAGACTCCATTCGCGTTTTAAGTGGGCTTCGGCCGGGATACATCATTCGAAGGAGCGATGGTCGACTGATTAGCCTGGTGACGGAATGGCGAAAACAAAAGCGAGGACGCAGCCACGAGCGTGAACCAACGCGTTTGCTGTACAGCAATGCGCTGACGTGCGGCTACGGCTACGACGATGACACCGATGACAGTGAAGCACACGTTGTCGATCTGACGTTATTTGTTATACTCTTAGGTGTTTTCGGTAAAGTCACGTAGGTAAAAAAAATTTAATTAATAAAAGTAAGATGAAACTAATTAAAAAATTCACGACGTTTCGGAAGCAACACAAGCCTCCGTCTTCAGGTGGAACCGTCACAGCCACGGCGACAGCTGTCGTGGCTGTCGTGGCTGTGACTTTACCAAAAAACCTAAGAGTATGAATCCTTGCAGTCACGAAAGCTTCAAATCTAGAAGTTATTTGTTATCTGTGCGTGATCGACGAGAGAGTCACCTGCCCTTCCTCGGTTTCACAGTTAGGGCTGCTCACACAATTGCCCCTCCGTGCTTCCTCCTCGGCTGACCCAGGAATTGAAACAGTGCCACCACCACCACCATCACCTCGTTTTCCCGTGTGCCTTCCTTCCTCGTGTGTGCGGAGACTCCCCCTCTGTCACAGGATGTAGGAAATATCCAGTTGTCGGTAAATACGTCGATTGTTTCTGTTTAACCCACATCCAAGTTCAACTTGGCAACGGAGAACAAATGTAAAACTCCAAGTTCTGTTTTACTTCATCTGGTTCAAATACACATTCCCTGCCTCTCCCCCCCCCCCTCTCTTACTCTCTCTCTCTCCCAAAATGTCACAATTGGCACGGTTGTTCCAGACGTCAGCACTTGTTATATTCAGTTATAAGACTAGTACAGAAAATGAGTACAATCCTGCCTCAATAAAGAAAGGGCAAATTAATCTCCTGAATGAATTCCCCACGCCAATCAAGGGTTTCCTGACTGCTACTTCACAAAGCAAACAAATGCCTCCATAACACTTAGTCATGGCAAACCATTGAGCGTATGAAATATTAGCCACATGTTGGACCGATGTGTGTAAGTAATAATACATTAAACGCCATTGACAATACACAAAAACGCAGTCAATACTTGGGATGTTGGCTATCAACAACAAGGCAACTAATTGGGAATGGGACGCAAGCGTAGGATTGATCACCCTGTCGCTGGCCGCCTTTGGGGAGGGTGTATAGTATGAAAGGCCGAAACACCCTAGGACCCAAAGGTTCACTACTGACGATGCGCTCCCCAAATTTCACCAGGCTCACTGTTCATGAACTCTTGGAAGTGCTTGCACAAAGGATAGTAACATCTCATCCTGTGTTCTTTGGAATCTGAATAACGTTCCTGCTATCACATTAGAATTCGTATTTCTAATTTGTGCAATACTTGCGCGTTCTTTTAACCAGTTGAAGAAGATCCGAGACTTTCACAGTGATGTACTTACGACTAAGTGCACCACTGCGATGATTAAATTGTGCATTGCATTACACCAATTTGGTGGCTGAGATCTACCAATAAATAAGGTATGTTTTCTGACAAATTAGTTTTGCACATTTCCTTATCAATTATTTTTTTAAGCCAATAATATCACTCCCCCCCCCACCAACACACGCCTCTTTCTTAACCAAAATGCACTGGCCAATGTGGTGAAGTATGGCCAAGCAACCCGCATTTCCAAAAGAGCGTGAAGAGATCTTCATATAGCAGTGGATTGACAAAGGGCTTGTACGTAAAAATAATATTAATGCTATATTTTTCGATTTAAAGCTTTCGTGACTGCAGGGATTCATATTCTTGGTTCTTTCGGTAAAGTCACGTAGAAGGGAAATAATAAAATAATGAAAATATTAATATTTCCCTTCTACGTGACTTTACCGAAAGAACCAAGAATATACATCGTATGGTAAATAACAACTATTTTTCGATTTAAAGCTTTCGTGACTGCAGGGATTCATATTCTTGATTTTTTCGGTAAAGTCACGTAGAAGGGAAATAATAAAATAATGAAAATAAAACATAATAAAATTCTCTCTCGTTGTGGCCGAAACATCGTGAGAATTGTATTATGTTTTATTTCTATTATTTTATTATTTCCCTTCTACGTGACTTTACCGAAAGAACTAAGAATATGAATGCTAGATTTACTTACAAAAGAAAACCTAAATATGTTGTCCCTGCATGCAACCATATTTTTTCTAATAATTAAAAATTGGAATTAAAAAAATCCACATTCCTAATGATCTGAAATGCTATATACTTTCCACTACAGCTTAGCATTTTTGTTTTCAATGCGTAACATTTTTTCCACGTTTTTTTTGTAAGGGTCACAACAGAATATCAGCCACGTGTAAACGCCGGCAAATGTAGCATTAGGTGGCCTCTATGATACTGTAAGCTAATGTTTTAGGATAAAATCCCAACAGAATAGGAAATTCAATCGGTACATTCTTTACAACAATTGCACTCCGGTGTCAACAAAAGGTGCTAATCTTAAGAGATTCAGCCCAAGAGTCAAAGTGTTGCTCGTGGAGTATCATATTTAATAAAGCCTTTGTTTGTTAATCCACAAACTCTTAAATGTAATTACGTGGAATTTTGATTGAAAACACCAAGGGAGGAAGGTCACAGCCGCAAATGTGATTTGATTAATGAATGTGTATGTAAGGAGGACGATTGGCCTGCTAGCCTATGGTCAGTATTCACTGGGCCTCTTGGGTCAAGGTTAATTAAAGGCTACTTCCTGTGTTTGGGTTCCTTGCAGGGGATTGGGCAGAGTGAGTCTGAGATAATGACTGCGTGGTCTCAGCGGTTACTGCACCATTGCTTCGATTAGAGTCAATTGGAGTAAGACACAGGGGAGCACATTTTATTTTGCGAAATGTGTTTCCTCACCCCCCCCCCCGCATACCCTTCTGAAACGTATGCCATTGTTTCGGCACCGTCAGGTACTGTGTCTTGTGGAATTGTTGTCCGTTGTTTTTTTTTTGACATCTGAGAAACTCGGTAATGGGAGAAAATGTCTTTGCGGTGAATCGCACGAATAAACGAGCGTAGTCTCAGAGATTTCTCTCTACTGCATGCCATTGCACCAACGTGCGGGGACATTTCAAAAGTGTTTTTTTTTTTTTAAATCGTCGATTGACTAAACATGCAGACTCATTGCATCGTTTTCCCATAATGCAGTGTGCCAAAACATTATCAGGCCAGTCACGCAATCATGTGCCCTGGTAATTAGTCATGTATGCGTCAATCACGCAGACAGAAAATAATTAACCAAACAGGAAATAACAATTGCTTTACTTTTTTGTCCGCATTTTGGCTCGGTATTTCTTTTTTTTTGTTTTCCTTGATGTTCACTGAGTCACAAAGAGGAGATTTTCTTTTTCCACCCCACTCAGAACGAGTGGCGTGCCTGCCAGGTGACATCCCTCGCCCATCTGGCCTGTGTGAAGGGCCTGGCCTGCACAAAAGGCGCATTGTCGGCCCTGCCATGTCCAGCCCTCAATCTTCTCAATTCATACAAACGGCGTTTTTTTCACCGAGACTATCAGGGAGGATGCAACCTAAACCAGCGGCCTCATTACGGCACATTAAAGGGTTTTTATTTCGCCTCATAGGCCTTTCATCGTAATCAGTCAGGACGTCCGAGTGAATGGATCAACAATTTGCAGGTCTCTTTTGTGCTGGAAGTCAAAGCGAATGATGTCATGAGACAAAGCAGTTTCTTTCCTCTGAAGAGCTTTGTGCATGTAAAACATGTCTCCTATAATTGAGGCCAATAGCTTCGTGTTTAATTCGAAATGCCACTTTCTTAAAAGGCGCGTGTAAAAGCTGAAATATGAGGTAATTACTTAACCTTTGCATCAACTCGTACCAATGCAAATAATCCAGCTCCTCGCTTATTGCGCGTTCAAGTGAGCAGCCATAACAAATTGGTATAATTTTAGGGGAAATGCCGTTATTGTTATTGAAAGCTAAACTATTATTGCCAAAAAATAAACTTCCTTAAAAAAAAGCGTAAGTGGCCATTATGCACTTAGAAAATGACATCAACGCAGTATCAATCGCCACACGGCAGACGGGAAAGGGAGCGCGCTTAGGGGAGCCCACGACGATCAAAAGTATCAAAATGTCCCCGCCGTAATGTCACAACAAATCCAGGCAGCTAAAATGAGAAAATTCATAAAATTGCAACTTTACGGCTTTTCACAACAACAGCGGATGAGTAAGCATTTCTCAGCAGACAAAAAAAAGACCCCATCATCCAAAAAGAGAGCGAGAGAAAGAGAGCGAGAGAGAGAGAGAGCCGAGCTGTTCCCGTTGTGCCTAACACACACGAGGCCGTTACTAATACAATCGATTAAAAGATCGTGAAACGTGTTGCTCGAGAAACAACAAAGGAATTGCAATAGCTTGGCAACACTGCAGGTGTTGGCAGCCGGAGGTTGGACGCGGGTGGCGGGCAGAGAGAGGAGGAGGAGGAGGGGGCCGCGTCTGTGGAGGGTAGCGAGGGAGCTGTTTTTTTTTGGGGGGGAGGCGAATGTGGGGAGTCGTGGGGACAGATCACTCTCACGGTGCAATGTGCTCCGTTGCTGCGATTCTGCTTTCATATTGCCGTTCACAGCCTCACATGTAGGCGCAACGGTGGCGAGATGTGAACTACATCGCCTGGTCGTGGGTTCGAACCCGATCCTGACCGTCTGTATATTTGGCGTTTGAATGTCTCTCTCCTCGTGGTCGCGTGCATTTGTATCCGGGTCCTCCGGGTTTTCCCTCCATGTTTCGAATGAACGTTTTTGAGGCCCAGGTCGTTTCTGAAAAATAGCTTCACATAGCTCAGTGGGGCTTTACCTGGTAATATATTTATAGATTTCCACGAAGGCATTTGTGTTGGCCAGAAGAAATCGTAAAAGTATCGGCAGGTCAGGACAGCCTCAAACCAGCACCTGTTACTTCACTGGCAGCGCTGAGAGAGGGCGAAATCGGCAACCCCTGTCATGCTCCGAGTGTCAGAGACCATAAAAAACTAGCGGTGGTTGAGAGCAACGGCTCTCACGGTTTGCATTTGCTTTGGGTGAAAGCTCTGGAGCCCCTTTTGACGTTCACCTTTCTCGAGACTTCCAGTAATGAAGTCAATTCAATTTGAACGCATTCTGTGTGTTCACATCAAGCTTCATCCAAGGCGACATTGCGGTTGTTATCCCGCGTCGGCGACTGTTTGTCGAGAGAAAAAAAAACGCGTTCTTGAAATGGGCTGAAATAATTTATCAGCGATGATAGTAATTTTGTGGCGGAGTGGATAGCACGTTGGTGCCCAGCGAGCTTGCGCTGCGAACTTGGAGACCTGAGTTCGATTCCTGGCCGCGGTTCGAATGAGTGGCGAGTGATAACCAGAGACGGTCCTGCCCTCTCCTCCGCTCCTTCACCAACCGCCGCGCGGACCGGTGAGACGAAGCTTAAAGCTTTCGCGACTGCAGGGATTCATCTTCTTGGTTCTTTCGGTAAAGTCACGTAGAATGGAAATAATAAAATAGTAAAAATAAAACATAATAAAATAATTCTCACGACGTTTCGGCCACAACGCAAGCAGCCGTCCTCAGGTGAAGACCAGGTCTGTCGGGGAGACAGCGTCTGAATGACGCTGTCGTGAGAATTATTTTATTATGTTCTATTTTTATTATTTGATTATTTCCATTCTACGTGACTTTACCGAAAGAACCAAGAAGACAATTCACACTTGTTGGATACATGCCTCCCGTGTTGGTCGTGTGGGTTTGTCTGACCATACTTCATCACCCTGGAGTAGTATGGAGTGGTGAATGCCGGAGGGGAGCTTGTTCCAGGGCCGGTTCACAAACTTCTCATCATCCGACGCTCTCCGTGTTTGGGGATTAAACTTGTCGTGTCCGTAGTGCAACGCATGAGCCGCTGCTTAGCCCTGCAACAACACAGCGACCAGACATAATTGCATGATTTGAATGACACGCACAGGTTGTAGAGAGTGCATTGACATTTACACGTGACAACCTGAAATACCCAAGTCTTACAAAAACACATCAGTGGACTTGTAAAAACGTCCTTTAGGGTCCTGTAAGTATTCTAAATGCCTTTAGGACAGGATTATAAGACACACATGTGAGATATTAACGTAATATAGACTCACTATTTGCTTAATTATATAATCTACCTAAACTATTTAAGTGCATTTTTCCTTGTTTATCTTCCTTCAATGGTTTCTAATTAAACAGCCTTCCCAGAAATTTTTACGTGCTAAAAACAGCGCAATGTATGGAGGTCTCCAGGAAGCACGGTCAATGCATAGCCATCTTGATGGGCCATCATACACGTTTGCCAGGTGCTAGTTATGCTACTTTTCAGTCACTGGTCCGCTTGGCTAAAAGTTCAACAGGTGCATGCTGTACACATTATAAAGAAGGAGCGGGATAATGAGAAGAAAATGCTGAATGCCATGCACCGCAAAAAAAAAAAAACACTAATGCTTTTATTCCAGGCTTAAACAATGTTGGCAGAGCTAAACCGAATATGAGTACAACCATGAAACCCTATCCCCCGAGAGTGAAACTAAGGTGTCATTGTGCACTGTGGGAGGGGGGTATTATGCCGTTGTGTTTTGAGGCCACGCCATTGCCTGACAATTTTTTGAGATGCTCACCCCTAGAGCCGAGTGCATGGCGGGGGGGGGGGGTGTAAAAGGTGGGGAAGAAAAGGGAGAAGCAAAATGAAAGAAGAAAAAAAAACCCTACAAAGATGTTCGGGGCATTTAGAGCAAATTTCAGCCTTGTCATAGCAAGTAGCTTCGGCCAACCCTCGGTCAGACAATTCAAGAAAGCGGGCCCGATGGGCTTGTCAATGTGCCTTTTGTTGGCTTACACGCTTTGATCCGCTCAAGTTGTTGTAGGTTGTATCCTGCGTAGGAGGACCGTTTGTCTGAAGGGCCACCTTTTAATGAGCTCTTGTGGTCCTAACAGTCACCCTCTAACACACATACCGGAGGTAAAAGCTAAAAAAAACTGCTTTGACCACAACAGATGGGGAGAATAAAATTGGGTCGGAACACAGTTATTTCTTTAAACTTGGCCAGGCATTGCACAAAAGGTCTTTTGAAGTGACCATAGTGCAGTTACCATAAACTCCATTAACACTGCATTTGTGGGACCCCCAAAACGTCCGCACTTTATAAAGCGAGTTCCTTTAATAATACTCCAAATGCCACTCTACTGAAGGCTTGATATTGTCCATCAAAAGGAAGGCCGGGCATCATAAAAAAAAATATATGAGAAAAAAGGTGTTTCGAAATGACTTCACCGACGTACAAGCTGCGCCAGCCTTTTTGAGCCGTCTGCGTAGCATGCGAGAGGTTAATGCCGGGAATTGACAGCATGTAAATTAATGCAGAGCAGAGTTCGACGGAAAATGCAGGGCTTTACACTACGCCTCATGCAAAGAGCTCAGAAAAATATTGCCACCGCCGCCACTGCACCTGGCTTGTATTAAGAAAGGATGGTCGTCGGGGCATTTGGAATCTACACGACCGTTTGTGCTTGTTTTAAAAGGAACGTGCACTTAATAAGAGCATAGCAGAACAAACCCACATGTTTGAGAGGCACACCACGGGGCCGGGTTAAGAGCAGAAAGCCCATAAAGCCGCTTGCCATTCCCACAAAACGGGCAATTACATTAATAAAATAGGAGCGTTCAATTTGGCAGATATTTATTTTGCTTTGCCATCTTCCTCTCTCGCTGTTTTATTAACGTGTGTCGTCTAAGGGGGGGGGGCAGAGGGGGGCGAGGGGGGCTTGATGTATCCTTTTCCCGTGCACGTGCCCTCAGGTGACATAGGCCTGTTTTAAATGACTTAAAAACAAGGCCACTCTGAGCAGTTAATGAATCAAGCGGTGGGGGGGGGGGGGGGTTTGTGCGTGTGGCGGCGCTGATTTGGCAGAGTGCACTGAGCGCGTGTTCGGAAGCAGGCGCTTGAACCACCTCTCCCCCGAGTTCATGGGTGACAGTCCGAAGAGATGGAAAGAACATCACAGCGAGTTTCTGTTAAGATGTTTTGTATGTTTCTCAATACTTGTTGCGATGGTGGGGGGATGGGGGACGCTGCTGTTGGGGTAACGGTTATCACAATCCAGAGAGGTGGGTAGTTCGATTCATCTCCGGGGACGGCAGTTCAATTGATGGGCAGCTTTATTAATTCCTTCCACCCAGCAGAATAAATCGGTACCCCCACCACAGTGAATTGGCAGGTCGCGTCCGGTGGGGTAAAGTGTGGGCACTCGGTCGTCTTTGAAAGTGTCTGGCTAGCGTGGAAGAGAAGGCCAAGTTATCCTCTAGAGGGGATCTCTAGAAGCTCCCTCTAGTGAAGGCCTTGCCACCAGCAGCGGTGGGAGTCGAGGGATATCAGGAGTAGATCTTAACATTAATTTAGAATGTTTATCAGTGATCGTATCTAATATGTAGCACACACACACACACTGTCAGAGAAAAGGTTACACTTATCTAAATGTGCAGAGATCTCTTCTTCCTCCTTACCAAGTCCAACTAGGGTCCCAATATATTGCTCTCAGTTCTATCTCCATTTTTGGGTTGAGTGGCCAGACATAAGTTTGACAGTTTTTGTGGAATAGAGTGGAATGTTTCGTCTGTCTGGGACTCAAACGTGGCGTTGCAGGATTCAAGAGTACTTCAGGTTGAGTTGCTCAGCTAACATTAAAGATCTCGAACCGATACAAGTTATGAAGCTAATTCAAATATACGCTTCAACAACAAGCCTCGAACATCAAACTGTAAGGAGAGTATGAAGACATCAGCACATTTCAGAACGGGGGGGGGGGGGGTTAAAGAAACCCCACAACATCGTTATGAGAGACTTTTACGCAAAGGTCAACAGTCGATGCAGAGAGAATTAGGATGATTGGTGAAGTTGGTATGGGGCAGGAGGAATGATAGATGAAAACGTCTCCATTGGAACCTCATTTGCCAGTAAAAAATATGATAGAGACAGCTGTCTCTGGTGTGGACCAATCAACTTCAAGGACAGTGCATATATTATCAGAGTTATGTTTTTTGTTTGCATTATGGCTGCAGGTATTGTGGTCTATGCAAACATGACTCCTTGTAAAAAAGGTGTCAGTTTTGTTGCCAGATAGAAGGGTAAAAAAACAATTATCATATTGTTTTTTTGTGTGGACCAATCAACTTCAAGGACAGTGCATATATTATCAGAGTTATGTTTTTTTTTTGCATTATGGCTGCAGGTATTGCGGTCTATGCAAACATGACTCCTTGTAAAAAGGTGTCAGTTTTGTTGCCAGATAGAAGGGTAAAAAACCAATTATCATATTGTTTTTTTGTGTGGACCAATCAACTTCAAGGACAGTGCATATATTATCAGAGTTATGTTTTTTGTTTGAATTATGGCTGCAGGTATTGTGGTCTATGCAAACATGACTCCTTGTAAAAAAAGGTGTCAGTTTTGTTGCCAGATAGAAGGGTAAAAAAACAATTATTAGGAGAACGTCTGCTAGAGATCATCGCCATGTAGGCATCCACATCGAGAAACGATAAATGGAGGCGAGTTATCATGGGCAAGTCATCCCGGTGTGGTGTGATGCAAGTTACCCTTCAACATCGTCAAAGGGATGAAAAAGCTTCCCCCCGTTAGCGAACCACAGGAAATCATTGAATAACTTAACAGAGAAGATTTCAAGGCGAGGCTAAACAAATACGAGCAACGCAGAGTTATCTACGACAAAAAAAACATGCATGATTGTCAAAGAGGCAACTGGAAAGCACAAACGCAGTGTGTATATCTCGGGCAATCATTGAAGGCGGACCAGGATAGGAAAAACTAAGAGGCAAATGAGAGTAGGAAGGAGTGCTTTTTGGAAAATTAAATTGGATAATGAAAGCAGCGTACGAATGTGTCCGAAGAAGACATTTTTCAATCAGTGCAAATTATCTGCCACGATGTACGGATCGGAAACATGGACTCCGACAAACGCCACGGAACAACAAAGCTGGCAAGCTTGCAAAGAGGCACGGCGAGATGCATGTTGGGAATCGCGCGGAGACACAGCGAGGAGAACGGCTCGTTTCAGTGCACGAAACACAACCCAGAGGCATCACACGTCCGCTGGAAAGAAGAGCAAGTGGGCCTGAGCAAGACACATCGCAAAAAAATTAACCCATAAAAACAACGTTTTTCACTATAAATCATTTATATGCGTGGCATCGGTTTTATTTTATTATTCATTTCTGTTTTTCTTGAGTAAGAGTTTCATTTTTATCACATTGGTATTTTAAATTAAATATGAAAAAAAAATTTCCTAAAAAGTGGAAAATTTTGGAAAAAAATTTTCACGAAAATAAATTGTCACGCACAACGATTCTGTGTGCAAAATGTCAGCTCGATTGCATCACGGGAAGTGGGTTAAAAAACGACCGAAAGATTTGCACGGTCGTAAGCGCGCAAGCAAGCAAGCAAGTGAACTTAATATAAAGGATTTAAAAAGGGTTGAATGACTATCAGCCAAAATAGGGGACACTCACTGAGAGGATCACAATCAGAATGTTTATTTATCTTCTTGGTTCTTTCAGTAAAGTCACGTAGAAGGTAAATAATAAAATAATAAAAATAAAACATGATTAAATAATTCTCACGACGTTTTGGCCACAACGCAAGCAGCCGTCCTCAGGTGAAGACCAGGTCTGTCGGGGAGACAGCGTCTTATTTCCCTTCTACGTGACTTTACCGAAAGAACCAAGAAGATGAATCCCTGCAGTCACGAAAGCTTTAAATCGAAATGTTTATTTAGGCTGGAGGAATCCGCACGAGCTTTGAAGCTCTTCGCAGATGTCCAGTAGTTTCGCAGATGTCAAGTAGGATGACCTCCGCGCGGAGATTTGCGTGAAGAGATCACGGCTCACGTGTAGGAGTGAGATGATAGATCTATGAGTCGACCTAGGAGAGGCCCAGGACCGGTTCACATAATTGTCACTGGTGTTGGCTGTTAGCGGGGATGAACTTGGCTTGCCGAGTTTGTAGACACTGGCAACGAGGTGTAAAGGCCTTCATCCAGCAGTGGATAAAAACTGACTGGTGGTGATGATGATCGTCACGCTGACGATCAGTGCACACACAAATGCACACAAATTAATCATCACATGGCTTTGAGGATGGGTAAGTTAAAGTGTGGCTTTATGGAATTTCCACTTAATATTTAAAAGTATAAACCATAACAGGCATGCACTTATATTTTGAGTATTTTTAAGTTGGGTCTCCAAATCTGCAAAGCATTTAATCTGCTGTGTTGAAAGGCGTTTCTAATGTTGTCACCTTGTGATGATATAAATGTGTGTGTATTTTGCACACATATGTTGAACATCAAGGGGCCAGTATGTTCCAAAAAGTGTACCACTTCATTTTGCCCTACATTGAAGACATCGCAAATATAAACACAAACACGTGTTTGATGTTGCAAAAATGCCACACAACCTTTCGCTGTTATTAATTTTTGTCGATTGCTACCTCCTGTAGCATTGCTATTTTCTTTCCTAAAAAAAAATTCACAAACACATCCCTTGTACTGCGGTCGTGTAGTGTTGTATATGCGGCAAACGCATAGCTGCGGCAGAAAAATGTGTTGTGTTAGAACTAAAAGAGTGTTGTGCTTGAATTTAGATTCAAAGACCTCTTTATGTGCTCTAATAGGTGTGTACGTGTGGGTGTGTGTTGTGTGTGTGTGTGTGTTGGTGGGGAGCGGTAGTGTAGCGGTTAGCACGCTGCCCTACAAACCCGGCGAGCCAAGTTCATCCCCGCTAACAGCCAACACCAGTGACAATTATGTGAACCGGTCCTGGGCCTCTCCTAGGTCGACTCAGCCTCAAATTATTACCTGGTGTATAAACGTCGCCACTAGGGAGACAAAGGCGGTCGGGCGTAGTGTTGGTCATCCACCCCTTCATGTGCCTTGCCGGCCTTCATAGGTGCTCACTAACTGCACTTGCCCCAAATGTCTGATATGGCTATACGTAAGATCTTTGTCTTGTTTATGTGAGGAGTGGTGGCCCAGTGGTTAGTGTACTGCGCTTTGCACCAGGAAATTCGTGTTCGATTCACGCTCACTTCCGGTATCAGTTGCGAATATCTGAAGCAGTTCTAGGCTTCCCATAGGTTAACTCAGCCTTAAATTAATACCTGGGTGTAGTGTGTAACATTACCACGAGGGAGACAAAGGTGGCTGGGCATGGTGCTGGCCACCCACCCCCTTGTGTGCCATGCCGACTTTCATCGGTGTTCATGAGCAGCGCTTGCCCCAAAGGTTCTTTAAACATAATGGGATGTGCACCTCCTATTAGCACGGTTGGCAAAACGCATGGTGCGAAAGAAGTTCAACATACAATACAGTACACGGTGGCGCCATGGTGTGTGAGATTATATCTGCCTCGCCTCGTATGCAGGAGGTCGCAGGTTCGATCCCGACTCTGACACCTGCTGTATATTTGGAGTTTGCATGTTTCTCTCCCCGTGGTGGCGTGGATTTTTCTCCGGATCCTCCGGTTTTTCCCTCCACTTTAAGAAACATGCGCTTAGGGTATTTGGCTGTTGTGACTTTCCAGGAGATAAGCCACTTCTTTGAGCTATCATTTGTGGCCAGGTCACTTCTGAAAAAGACCTATATAGCTGAGTGGGCCTTACCTCGTAACATAGAAAAGTCTTAAATTTCGATTTAAAGCTTTCGTGACTGCAGGGATTCATCTTCTTGGTTCTGTCGGTAAAGTCACGTAGAAGGGAAATAATAAAATAATAAAATTAAACATAACAAAATTATATTTTAGAAAAGTCTTGTAGATTTTTTTTTAAAATAATGTATAGTTTACATACATATGCACAAGGAAGATAAAGATGCCCAGGCATCGTGCTAAACCACCGCCCCCGTTCTACGCGCCAGCCTTAAATCGGTGCTCGCTAACAGCACTTGCAGCACCAAGCCTGTTAAAGGTTATATGGTGGTTTTTTGTCATTGTTGTGCGATGTGGATAGTGAGCTGCATGCATTAGCATGAACAGCAAAACCCCTGGGCAATGCAGGTGGACGCAAAAAAACTCATATAAACAACCCACAGGTGTTCCTGAAAAGGAACACATAATTAAATCCATTCTGGGGTCATTTAAATCATTTCATGTTGGGAAAACATATAACAGTGTACTTTTATGTGTGTTTAATGATATATTTTAAACGGAAGCGGACGGTAGCTAATGTCTGTAAAATCTTATCGATGTGACGAACATCATCAAATGTCACGTGGTGCTAGAGTATAGAACTGCTTTTAAGGAAGGAAAAAAACACCTATTACCTTGATGTATTTTTGCTATATTGTACAAGCGTCGTTTTTTTTGTCAAAAGTTTTACATGCTCGCCCATTTATAACGTATTGTCATGCTAAAGACATCGTTCAAAGCAAAACGAAAATATGATCAAAGAACAAAAAAAACATTAATAAATCTTATTCCGGTTTTGACTACTGGAATTTAATCACAGATATGGTGGAGTCAAAGAGTTAAGTGTACGCTGTGGCTCAATGGGCAGATGTCAATACAGGCACCTACGAGAAAATCCCACCGCATTCCAAACTGACATGCTACAATTTCCAGGTAGCTGAAGTCATTACCCTGTACCTCTAAACCACCATGGCCACTCTTACTGCGAGAATGCCAGGGGTTATTTTACCCCGCTGATACCATCTCCCGACAGCCCTCCTCCCCTCGCCCCTCAAAGGCCCAGCCCGGGAGAGCTGAACTCCTGGCCAATCTCCTAATTATTGTCAGCGCTTAATGCCGCTACAACCGTTTAGTCAAGGGGTAAACATTCCTTCGGAGAAGTCCGCCTTTCTCAGAGGCATTAGTCTGAGCAAGAAGATAAAAAGGACTCCCAGCCCTAATCCCTGTGGTCCATTTTCTACCGACTGGCCAGGAACACTTTTAGGAGTCCACTGGTGTGCGCGCGTGCGCGTGCGTGTGTGTGTGCGCGTGTGTGTGTGTGCGTGCGTGTGTGTGTACGTGTGTGCGTGTGTGTGTGCGCGTGCGTGCGCGTGTGTGTGTGTGTGTGTGCGTGTGTGTGCGTGTGTGTGTGCGCGTGTGTGCGTGCGCATTGCGCGTGTGTGCACACGTGCGCGTGTGTGTGCGCGTGCGTGTGTGCGTGTGTGCGTGCGTGTGTGCGTGTGTGTGTGCGCGTGTGTGTGTGCGTGTGCGTGCGTGCGTGTGTGTGTGTGCGTGTGTGTGCGTGCGTGCGTGTGTGCGTGTGTGTGCGTGCGCATTGCGCGTGTGTGCGTGTGTGCACGCGTGCGCGTGCGTGTGCGCGTGCGTGCGTGTGCGTGTGTGCGTGTGCGCGCGTGCGTGCCTGCGTGCGCATTGCGTGTGTGTGTGCGCGCACCGCGTGTGTTTTTTGTGTTGCCGGTTTACGCGGAGAGCTTCCACAGGGACCCCTTGAGGGCACGTCTCGGCCAGAATTTTTTGAGGCTGCTCAACAACTCCCCTCACGCCTCCTTTCGTCTCTGTGCAGCGCAACTTATAGGCGCGCTTCTGTTTCCAAAGGGTGACCCCGTATATATTCTTAAAGGGAGGTAAAAAAAAAACATGATGGGAATATAGTGGAATAAATGGTCTAATAGTGTTTAGCGGTGGATGTTCAATGAAGGTATTTGTGCATGCTTGTGCAAATGCTGTTTCGTGACCATTACTTTTTCTTCATTTTTGTGGTATATCTAATGGAGGAAGACACTATGATCAGCGGTTCAATGGCGTCTTCAAAAGAGGCCACCACCACTTAAGTTCCTGTTTCTATTTATTGGCATAATTTGCAGATATGCTCTGTTTAGCATGAAGCCCTAAACACTGACATTAAAGGGCACAACTTGCAAAGGGGGTGGCTATTTTTTGCGGATCAGAGCGATGATTTGTCAATGAGTAAAATTAGGTGTGTCATCTAAACATGCACCCCTAATGGCAAAAAAGCAAGACACTGCCTTCCGATTTGTTTGTAAGGTTCTTAAAATAGTTGAATGTTTGTGGTTACCGATTAAATTGTGGGATCTTTCTGGGAACTGCTTACGAGAAAATGTCAGGAATGCTGCGTGTCTTTGAGTTTAACGGGATTTTAAAACTAAAATCAAATGCTTTAGCAATATATAATCAGTGTGACCTTAAAAAGAGGTGATACATTGATTAAAACCAAAAACTATTATTTGTATCGCAGAAACAAAAACCGCTGTGAATGGAAGCAATGACGTAGTAAACGTGAATGATTGTGATAAATAAGGATGAAATAGCCTCAGTGGAAGAAAATGTCATAAAAGTCGTAACTAATGCAGATTATGGCCATGACAGGGTAATGGTGATTTTTATTTTATTTTTTACGAAGGGCCCATGTTGCGAGCACCTGCAGTGCACATGCGTCTCAGACATTGTGGGATATAACTTGTTCCACGTAAGTAATGTTAGATGCTTATTGTCCATCTACTAAGGGGCTTTCCAGTCAAGCGTACATTGATATTACAAGGTACAGTAACATGATAATTGGGTCACGATGAGGAACATTTGAAGCTAATGAAATGTAAAACTGGCGCAATTAAATAAATATAGTTTAAAGTCAGTTGAATTATGGGTTACGAATACCCGCAGTATGAACATTCAATACCATTAATAGCTTATTGATTTCTACATATTATATACTCCATATCAGTGTATTAAGCTGGAATTGTCCATTGACACCATGCGTAATGGAATGCGTTGTTCCTTATGCAGTACTAGCACAAATATTTGAAAGAAAAATATTAATTGATTACGTTAATTTGCGCGGTTGTTAAATCCCCTATTGTCGACAATGATGCAATGCAATTGAAAACACTTTTTCAGTATTCATTACTTTCATCGAATACCCAAAGTTCTGCTGGGAAATCACGTTAATCGCCAGCCCACATCAACCAGCCTCTGCTGACAATAATTCAGGACCGAGAAAGTCATAATCTACGAGAAACTGAGGAATGTTACATTGTTAACACATTCTCACCCGATTGTGTGCACGGACCAGCAACAAAAAAAGCACACAATTAAAGGAATTGTTGGATTATGGATCAAGTGACTCTCTTAATTGAAATCGGGTTCAGTGTGCTGGATTCCAGCAAGCCGATGGACACTTGAGATAAGAGCTGTTTCTGAGCGGCTCATACATGCCAGAACCACCCCCACCAGATCCCCCCCCACCCCCCGTTGCCCCCACGCCAACCCAGAGACAGTTTCGGGGAGCCGCATGCTTTCATCCTCACTCGCGCAAGCCAGAACGCAGGCATTCGCGTCTCAAGAAGGAGCTTTGCTTTCATGTAAGAAATGCATTTACTCGACTGCACAAGCCACCATGAGTCGATCGTCACGGTTTTCATTTTACTGAGAGAGAGAGAGAAAAAACGGGGCTTTGGGTGTTGTTATTTGTTGCCGTGAGATGTCCACGCTTAATTGGCGGTGCAGCCTTAATGGATGCGTCCGAGTTTGTGTGGGTCCCTTTTTTTTTTGTTCATTGCAGAAATAGTTAATGGTACAGCCCTGGGAATGCACGTTTATGCTGGAGACCCTGGGGAAGGGAGTACAGTACTCACTTTTTACCCCACAACATGCAACTGGCCAATCAATTAATTGTGGCGTACTAGATTCTGTTGATGGGTGGGCGTTTTATTAAATGACGGTGGCTTACAAATTAACCCGAACATTAGGTTCTTTAAATTATATATTCGATCTCAATTTTTAGCCTTCCTAAAAGGACCTCCTTTGTAATTTTTTTCAACGTTTGCGTTGATTATATGAATCATGTTAATGTACGTGTGAATAATTATTCGTTAAATGTATGACTTCATAATGTCCCATTGTTTATTGTACGAAGTGATGAATTACCATGATTACCACATTGTGAAGCATATCCTCGAGTACAGGCAAGCAGCACAGTAGAAGCTAGATATAAGCACACCTTATATAAGCAACACATTCTTTAATTTGCAAAGGGCAACTTCTGATACAAGCACACTATTTCAGAAATAAGGACACCAAAACTTGCTGCCAGGTGATGTGCTCACATCCTGCTTCAACTGAGTTGACATTCAAGGTATCCGAACTGACAGAGATTCTCAGAGCTCATCCCATGCTCTCGTCTGTTCGCCACTAAAATGCTCACGTAGGTAAACAATTAAAATAAATTAAATCACGACGTTTCGGGCGCAACGCAAGCGTCCCTCCTCCTTCAGGTGGGGACAACTTAGCGAGAGCACGCCGCTTACCCACGTGACTTTACCGAAAAAACCAAAGAGTATGAATCCTTGCAGTCACGAAAACTTCAAATCTAGAACCGCCACCAAAATGTTCATCGAGAATTCCAATAACATTATGTACATCTAAAGATTTGCAGATACGGAGCCTTTGAAGACATGAGACCTGAGTGTAGAAAATCACTTAAATGAGCATCAGAGCGCACTGCTTAATGCTTTACAATTGAGACGTAGGCAAACTGAAACTAAACATGTTTTATGTTTAAAGGTAAGGTCCACCTGAGCTATATAGTTATTTTCAAAAGCGACCCGGCCACAACTGATAACTCAACGAAGTGGCTTATCGTGTGGAAATTTATAGCAGCAAAATACTCGAAACGCATGTTTCTAAATGTGGAGGGAAAACCCGGAAGAGAAAAAAAAATCCACGCGACCACGGGGAGAACGTGAAAACTCCAAATATACAGGCATTAGGGTCGGGATCGAACCCACGACTTCATGTGTACCAGGCGAGGTAGTTAACATCTCGCCATCGCGGCGGCCCCGGAATAACCAGGTAAAGGTGCAGTCCTGTAATTTCTTGCTCTAGAGAGCTTCACTAGAGGGTACGTGGCCTGCTGTTCCACGCTTGCCAATTGTCTTTGAAGAGGCACCGCTCACGTTTTACCCCATCGCACGCAAACTACCGATCAACTATCTCTGGTGTCCCTATTTATACTGCAAGGTTGACAGAGGTTGAGAGCTAAAAAAAGAAACTTACCCCATTGATTGAACTGCCAAGCTGGGGTTCGAACCCATGACCCTCTGGATTGCAAGTCGAATGTGCTCATCAATACACCATGGAAGCATCCAGCATAGGTGAATTATGAGAACATTCTAACTCCGGTTTGAGAATTCATTCATGCCCGCGAGTAAATGTAAGAGCAGTGTGAGCAACAGAGATGTCCCACTATTAGTTAAATGCTCCTCAAGGAAAGCGATTCACTCAAACAATAACCTCCCTTGCACGCATCAATCCACACTCGTCACACTTTTGGCATGGGCCACGTCTGCAGGTGTTCTCCCACAGACAGCGAGGTAACATTTAGCATGGATACACGCTGGCACGCTATGTTCCAACTTCGCAGCAATAAGATCTCATCACGCATCCCCCCCCCCCCCCCGCTTTGTCTTTTCCTCGCCGCACAATGCCACCTTTCACCACCATGGTTATGTCTCGACGAGCATACAGATTCCGCTCTCTCACCCCTCGTCTCCGTTTTGGCTGACCTAATAAACACCCGTGTGTTGCACAGGTGGTGTCCCCATGGGGCAAATGAAAGGATTAGAAAACAATACGGCTTGTTCAGAGAGAAAGGGTCCTGGGTTGGTTTTTTTTTTCCCATGGGATGCTCTGACATTTGCTGGAACTGTCCCAGCGATTACCCCTCAAGCCCCTCCCACGCCATTACACTTGCGGTGAGGTCATTACACACATCCAATGGAGCAATTTAGTCAGGGCAATTGGCACGTGCATTCGACGCACCGAGAAATGCATCTGCTTCCTTACCGAGATGTGCGCACTCCGTCGTTTAAATGTAATGGGCACCTGGGAGGGCGGGCTCAGATGTAACGCATTTACCTCCGAGTGGAGAGTTCACATCAGTTAGAAATCCGATCCAGACCATGGCGCTGCGTGGTGTGGTGTGTGGTGTGCGTGTGTTGAATGCCTGCGGACAATTAACATTTGACACTCTTGGCAAGCATAAAGCGTGCCGGTGTCACGGTCAAATTCATTTCGCCCGCAATGTGTAACACAACAGGGCGCTCATTACTCGAGCAGGTGCTTCGACTGTTAACAATTTTTGCCAAGGGTACCAACCGGACATCGACGCGTGACACCGGGGCCTTGCACGGGCACAAGCGAGACGAGTGGTCACTGCGTGTGCCGTGAACAGGGAAACAAACTGTGCACAAATTCTTGGTTCTTTCGGTCAAGTCACGTAGAAGGGTAATAATAATAAAATAATATAAATATAAAACAATAGAAATTCTCACGACGTTTCGACTGCAACACAAGCAATCGTCATCAGGTGTGAAATCCACAGCAAGAAATGTTCTTGCTGTGGATTTTCTTCGTCGTGAGAATTGTTATTGCTTTATATTTATATTATTTTATTATTTCCCTTCCACGTGACTTTACCGAAAGAACCAAGAATATGAATTCCTGCAGTCACGAACGCTTTAAATCGAAATTTAAACTGTGCACACTCACACGCGGCACATTCACTTTCATCCACCATAGCGCACTGCAGCACGATGGTCGTGTCACCATTCAACCGACACGTGTCCGACACGTGATAATCAATCTGGCGGGCTTGCGCTCAAACATTTGTGACCACCCTTCGCGATGTCGTGACGATTGTAGCGCACACACACACACTGGACTTGCAACCCACTGGCCATCAGTTGAACCCCCTGACGCTGTCGCATGCGGTGGAGTAACAAGTATAACCCGTAAAAACAAAGTTTTTCACTATAAATCCTTTATATGCGTGGCGGCTAGAGTCCTCTCGTCCTCTGGCTTGAGATGGCTGCCACCTATGGGTCAGATGATTGTTTGCCAGTATTAAGCAATTGGTAATTAAATATTTATTTTGTTTTCCCTAAACAGTGTAAACATTTTCACGAACATTAATCGTCTCGCACAACGAGTCTGTGTGCAAAATGTCAGCTCGATTGGATCACGGGAAGTGGGCTAAAAAACGAGCGAAAGATTTGCACGGTCCTAAGCAAGCAAGCAAGCGAACTTAATATAAAGGATTTAAAAAGTGTGGGCATTTCGATTTAAAGCTTTCGTGACTGCAGGGATTCATCTTCTTGGTTCTTTCGGTAACAACGCAAGCAGCCGTCAACAGATGAAGACAGCTGCTTGCGTTGTAGCCGAAACGTCGTGAGAATTGTTTTATTGTGTTTTATTTTTTATTATTTTATTACTTCCCTTCTACGTGACTTTACCGAAAGAACCAAGAAGAAGTGTGGGCACATTCACCTCTCCAAAGACTCCAAGACGTCTGGCTAGCATGAAAGATGAGGCCACAAAATACCATCTAGAGCAGTGGTTCTTCTTCTTCTTAACCTGGGGGTGCACGCACCTCCTGGGGGTGCGAGATGCCCTTTCTGGGAGTGCGAGACGTGGCCAGAGTTTTTTTAGAAGGTAATTCATCGAAGCACAAATTAAACACGGGCACAGAAGTACAACTACTTTGTTTCGTCAAACCTGTGTATTTATTAGCATTACACTTGTTTTACGATTGAGAACCAAAGCGGGGTGCAAGGCTGCAGAAAAGGTAAGAAGCACTGATCTAGAGAAACTTCCTGGAGTAATGTTTTCGCGGAGAACTTTCTGCCAGCAGTTGCTTGAGCGAGCAATTGCAGCGCTGTGCCTTTGTCTCTACCTGAGTGAATATACAGGTAGCAATGCTTGACCTTTAACCCCGTGCTATGGCGATGAGGCAAAGTGCACACGTGACCTGACATGAAAGGGTTAATAGTGTTTGAAATTACAACTTCCCTCCCTCCCTCCTGCCCGCTTTACTCTCCAATCCAACACTCCTTGGATCCCAACCCCCCAAACTGAAGAAAAAAATAAATCACCGTGGTGAATGTGGCCACGAATGTGTACGAACTTTATTTTATGAACTGTGGTTAAAAAGCCATAAAATCCGATGCGGAATCGCCGTGAAAGATACTCGAAGTTATTAATGACTTGAGGACGATTCACAGAAGCGTGTTCTGTGCGTGCGTGCGTGTTCTGTGCGTGCGTGCGTGCTCTGTGCGTGCGTGTTCTGTGCGTGCGTGCTCTGTGCGTGCGTGCGTGTTCTGTGCGTGCGTGCTCTGTGCGTGCGTGTTCTGTGCGTGCGTGCTCTGTGCGTGCGTGCTCTGTGCGTGCGTGTTCTGTGCGTGCGTGCTCTGTGCGTGCGTGCTCTGTGCGTGCGTGCTCTGTGCGTGCGTGCTCTGTGCGTGCGTGCTCTGTGCGTGCGTGCTCTGTGCGTGCGTGTTCTGTGCGTGCGTGCTCTGTGCGTGCGTGCTCTGTGCGTGTGTGCGTGTTCTGTGCGTGCGTGCTCTGTGCGTGCGTGTTCTGTGCGTGCGTGTTCTGTGCGTGCGTGCTCTGTGCGTGCGTGCTCTGTGCGTGCGTGTTCTGTGCGTGCGTGCTCTGTGCGTGCGTGTTCTGTGCGTTCGTGCTCTGTGCGTGCGTGCGCACCACATCAAAAAAACGACCGCGGCGCTTCTGTGTGTCGCGTTTTTTTTTTAGAAGGCCATGCTGTAAAGGTCCTCGTGGTCAGCCAGAGCGGAATGCAGCTAGATTTATCGCACTACTACTACAGTTGGGTGCTGGAATACAAGTCGTGCTAATTAGCGTCAAACGGCCATTAATTACAGCTCATACTTTACTACTGTTATTGTTAAAGCATTTCTCCCTCGCAATCACACGCAACTGTTCCATCTTCATTTGAGACACGACGAGTGGCATCAAATCCCTCTCCTGATGCCGCCCCTCCTCTCATCCTCCCCCTCTAGATACACGAGAACATTTGTTTTAACTCAGTCAAGTTTTTAACACTCGAAGTCAAAGAGCAGCGCCATGTATCACAGTGTGAACTCCACAGCACACCAGAGCAGACACCACTTAGCATAATAAGTCACCAAGATAAACTTTGTTCGTGTCATCATGTCTCGGGCATGACATATAGGAGGAGTATCCTAAAGCAAGAAAAAAATTGAATCCAGTAGAGATCACTGCCGCACTTCCAGGATAAATGTGCGCATTCACGTTGAAATTGGAAAAGGATGTTTTTTGGTCAGAAATACCCTCATCTTTGCACACATGTACACAACAGGGATGCTGCCGTGGTGCGATGGTTCGCACCACCTGGCCATGCAATCCAGAAATCAAGAAGTCGAATGCTCAATTTCCCTATGCATCAGTTGAAACAATGGGGACACAAATTCATTAAATCCTCCTACCCCTGTCCGACCCAGCAGTATGAGTACACCACAGCGAATCGATTGGCAGGTCACGTGTGGTGGGGTAAACTGTGGATACTCCGTACTCTTCAAGTTGTCTGACGAGCAGTAGCAGAGTAGGCCAAAAAGCATCTGTAGGGGCATTATAGAACTATCTCCACTGGAGACCCTTCCTCGTGGCATGTATGGATATGTATGTCGAACTTATTTCACACCGTACATAGTCAACCGTGCTAATCGGCACGAGCATCTTTACCTTGAATACAGAGTGAAAACGTAGTTTTTAAATTGGAGGCACAACCTTCTACAGACGTGTAGGTGCGTCTTTTTTTTAAATAGAAATGTTTAAGTTGCCATCTGTAAGGACATGAATAGCCACTTCGTTTAAAGCAGGCCTACAGTTTTTTTTTTGGGAATGTCTTACCATCAACTACTAATAATAATAATGTTGTACATTTGGTATCCGCGTCATTATTATAACACGTGGTTATCTTGAAGGCGCTGTTTCACAGACATCGTCTGCAGTAGCCTTCCCGTAGGAGGTGATATTTCTCCGTGGCGTAATCCCATTTTAGTGCTGTAAATTTGCAGGTAATTTTTCAAATGTGGCACATTTAGATCATGATACCAGCAGATCGATGTCCTACTTTTTTCGAACGGGGTCTACTTGAAGCAGACGATGCACATGTTATGGTTAATACAGCCGCAGTAATAACCAAGTCAGTCTGCCAGATTCGAACCACGAACTTCTGCAACAAGCGATGAAAGCGCTACCGCTGGGCCACGATGACAATAATCCATCTTTGGCCACTTTTTATTCTGAAGCTAAATGGTGCAATTTAACTGCACACAACTTTATTGCACTCTTCAAATGTTACCCATTGACACATGTAAAACAGCTTAGGCCTGTAATCAATCCCCCCCCCTTGCCTGGATGCCAGGCCGGGGGAACTCACTTGAACATGGCAGGAATCTAGGCAAAGACGTTCACTTGAATGGCCTATGAAAAAAAGATATCTAGATGTTGTCGAGAAATGAATATGATGAAAGTACAGAAGGTTCCAGAACAATTCTTATTACATACATTCATGATGTCATGCATTGGAATATAATCCTCCAAGTTTAATGTTGTCCTTTGTGTTTCCAGGATGACCCACATGACCCTATTTAGGCAAATAGTGCTGCTTTACATGTACAAAATACACATAAAAAAACAGGTTTGAACAAAGCAGAATTTTTCAGAGCCACTTGTAACACGGCTTTAATTTTTGGTACAGAACGAATTTTATTTGATCGGTGGAGTGGTGATACAATGTTTGGCACGCTGCAACTTGATGTGGATTGCTGCCAACGGCCAACATTATCGACAAGTGAGATGAGAACAGGTCCTGCCCTCGCTCCTACTCTACGCCAAACTCGCACAAACCAGCGTGGTGAAGTATGGTTAAATAACCACAATGGCATGGGGAGGCCTTCATCCATTGGCGGATTGGAAATGGCTGGATTCTATATATTTTATTTAATGATGCTTTCCTAGACTACTTGCTTGTCTTCAAACCCGGACTAGTGAAATATGGACTTTCCCCGCCCCCACCGAGAGAAAAAATACCAAGTTCAAACCATTAAAAAAAGCTACCTTCGAATACAAAATTCAGCTTCCCAGCAGTTTTTTTTTGCGTGAAAAACACCAAACACGACCTGTCAAGAAATTGCGGAATGTCTCATCCTTCATTCCCGTGTCCGAGCGAAGAATGCTTTGTAGTCCTCGTGAAAGATGGCAAATGCTTCCTGAGTTATATTGTAGTGCGGCTCAGGCTGCCCTCAGTGTCCGGCAGACACAGCAAGTGCTTGTAAGGTCACGCGTGTCGTATATGGGGGAGTCAGGACGTAGGGTGTGTGTGTGTGGGGGTGGGAGCAGTGGTGTTGAGGAGAGTGATTTTATGGTTGTTTAAAATTAACAAAATATATGAAGGAACAAAATGAGTGTTGGGTAGAGTTCTAGATATTTGTGGCCAAAAGAAGAAAAAAAAATGGGGCATCGAACTTCCTTTTTTTTTGTGCTGCTGCTGCAGCTGCAGAATGAGCATTGGACTCTAATTATGAGTGTTGTAAATTTTTATTTACTTTTTCCCGTGACATGGCTGCAAGCCTTTGGGGCACGGGCCAGTGCAAGTACAGGGGGTTGGGTTGTGGAGGGAGGGAGCAGCGGGGGCAGCAGTGGGGGTCATGGGGGGTGGGGAGTGGAAATGCGTCTGTGTCAGAATTAAAAGCTCCCTCCTGAGGGATCAGTGAATCAAAAATTTGGCATTCCATCAGATCCTCCACCACTTGCACACTCTTTTCTTTCCCCGAGTCTGGCATACCGGAATCTAACTGCTCTTCACCAGATGTCAAAGGTCAAATCTGGAAACCGTGGAGATCTTTAACAATGTTAAATATCTGTTATATAAAACGTACAAGATCCATATAAAGTATACAGTACATGCGATGGTATTAATGGCACGAATGCATATGGATTATTTGGCCCTCGGATTATATTTCGCATGCACTGCATGCAATTTATTTATACATTTATACATTTATTTTTCTCCTAAGCAAAACAGACCTTAATATAATAAGGTGAACTACAGTGTTTCTGTAAACATTACATATGTAAAAGGGCCTATATGCTCTGAAATTTGTTCTCAAAGTCAGGCAATGTGCAAGACCTATATAGATTTCACATAATTAAAGCATACATGAAACTATATATGGGGTTGCACATGAATGAGTGCATTTAGAAAGCAATCTTTTGCCATACATGATGCCAACTTGTAATTTCCTGCAAAAATGTTCGGTCGGGTCTCAGGTTTCCTGCAGTAATCCCAAGACATCAGTAATTTGGTGGTGTTTAGATGACAGTCGTGGGTTTGTGTGGCAGTCGAAAGTAAGTAAATAAATAAATAAAAATATAAACCATTACCGCCGCAAACACAGAAAACCTGTTCTAGAACTTTAAGCCAAATGCATACAGCTGCGGCAATGCACCCGATTCGTTATTTCCTCATATTCACTGGCTTTTTTGTGTTGCTTGCTAAAACAACAAGACCGTGGCAGTTTAATGCAAGCCGCGTGTGAATCGGGAGGGCCACATAGCCGCGGGAAAGGAGCGGTTAAACGAGCCGCGTGCATGGTGTGACTCAGCACGCCACAAAAAAAAGAAACCCCCATTAGGGCACATGGTGTCGGAACGCTCTGCGCACACGCGAAGGGCAGCAACATGCAAACCCGTGGTGCACGCAGCACGCTTTAGGCGCGCGCGCGACCGTACGTGCATTCGCGTGCTCGCGACCTAACGCGAGCACTCGTGCGGTGTGTGCATGCGTGCAAATCGCATGCACGTGGGTCGACAATTCGCAAAACTTTGCGCCACGATCCGCAAGAGCAAACGAATATGCAACAAAAACTATTCTCACCTGCACTTGCGTGCCGGTTGCGTGTTAGGTTTTGAGAGAATGATTCATCCATGGTGATGTAGCGGACCGATATCGTAGATCTGATTGTCAGCGAATTTACTCCATGGGGGGGAAAAACAGATGATAATATGTTTGTAGTTAGTATATTTGTCAGCTATGTGTCAATGTTGCTTTCGCCTTTTCAGTTCAGATTGAACATCTGTGATGATGCAGAATAAGTTATGACGATTACCTACAGATACAAAAAGCACGCAGACTTTAATATCATATTTCCAACGAATTATTACGCGACCGGAAAAAAAAATCCGGCAGCTTCATATCTATATTCAAATTCTGTGAGTTCCTAAATTTACACGGCGAGGTGCAGAAATATTTCCTGATTTTTTTTTTTACAGGCTATTTCCCCTCCTCCTAACTTATTCCAGGGAGCACTGTTAAAATAAGCACTGTTGTGTATTAACCGTAGGCCTGGACGTTGAACAGGCGAAGAGGACTAAAAAAAAACGGGTGTAGAAAACAGAGCCAGCACTTAATAAGACTATGGGGGTCTCTAACCACTCCTCTACCCAGGCATGGGCTCAAGTTTATTAATACGTGGCACAGGAACGTGGCCCAAATTAATCATTCGCCTCTGCTTGTACACGGGGCACAATTAAGAGAAAGACTGACCAAACAAACGGCTGTGTTTTTCGCAATGCATTGTGCCGCAAGAAACACCCAAAACATTTTTTTTGCCCAAGTCACCGGGATTTTTGCTTAAAAAGGAAAAGTCCCCCCCCCCAAGCCAACCCCCCCCCTCTACCTGAAATGTGTGCAGCAACACCGCAGCGTGTGTTTTGCCAGGAACAGGAAAGGAAGTTGACTCACAGATGGGATAATGCAACGATTTAAAGCTCAGGACGGCTGGCCGGAAATCTTTGCCTAGTTTGGGTCCACGACCACAACTAGGTTTCGTTTTTTTTTCCCTCCAGACAAACAGGGCAGTTATGTTAGAAGGGAACACATTGCATTTGGCTGGGGCTGGTGATTCCAGGTCATACAGATAGCTCTTATTTCCGGGCATGTTTCAATGCTTCAAAGTGAGTTTCCAGACCACTGCAATTTAAGCTCTTTTTGCAAAGTTCCCGCTAATTAAATTCATTTTCTCCAAATAAGCCAAGATAGAAAACACACACAATAACAAAATCCAATAAATACTTACATGTTGGAAACAGCACATTGACCATTATTCGGTATGCACACTGTGTGTGCGACATAAATGTTGTCGTATGTTTTGTGTATGTATGTGTTTGTGTATGTATGTATGTGTTTGTGTGTATGTATATGTATGTATCTGTGTGTGTATGTATGTGTTTGTGTTGCGATCGAAACGTCCTGGGTTTTTGCTTTTAATTTAGATTTGTTTTCTATCTACGTGACTTTCCCAAAAGAACCAAGAATATGTTTGTGTGTATGTGTGTGTATCTATGTATGTGTTTGTGTCTGTATGTGTGTGTATGTATGTGTGTATGTGTTTTTGTATGTATGTGTTTGTGTGTTTGTGTATGTATGTGTTTGTGTATGTATGTGTTTGTGTGTATATGTTTATGTGTATGTGTTTGTGTTGTGGGGAGAGGTGGTTAGCGTGCTGCACTACGGACTTGGCGACCCGGGTTCGATTCCCGTTCACGGCAAACACCAGTGACGATTATCTGAACCGGTCCTGGGCCTCCCCTAGGTCGACTCAGCCTCAAATGAGTACCTGGTGCGGTGTGTAAACATCGCCACTGGGGAGACAAAGGCGGTGGGGCGTAGTGCTGGCCACCCACCCCCTCGTGTACCTTTCTGGCCTTAATAGGTGCTCGCTAACAGCACTTGCCCCTACAGTATGTTAAGGCTATACGGGGGATCTTTGTTTTTGTATGTGTTTGTATTGCTTGTCAGAGAGGCAGAGGAGCGCGAGGCTCACAACAACAAGCGGAGCACCGGGCAGATAAAACACAGAAAGGTGGCACAATAGGGGGCACAGGTGGTGCATCGGCCCAGTCATCTCTGTCAGTCAACCTGGGTCTGTTCTGTAACCTCCGACACTTCATGTGGCCTTAAAGTGCACCTAGCCTGGCACAAGTGCCGTGGTGACATCTCGGCCGTTTAGTGGCGAATGGCGGTTGTTTATTGCTTGTTAGCTATTTTAAATACATATTGTATAATCCATTGCTTCATAAAATATGTACTTGTTCGACTGAAAGCAATAAAATAACAATTTCATCGAGAGGTTAATACAGGAAATAGCCTCAAGTTGCTATAACATTAAATAGTTTGGCTCCTTACGGGGTGCATTATTGTACGCCCGCGTTACAAACTCACACTTGCAATGTTTTACGTAAGTGTTTTGGACAAGATAATAAACACCACCTCTTTAAAATACACATTCTGTCGAAATAAATTGTATGCCAAAAATGATATTACAAATCAATTAAAATGTAAACAAATCAATAAATCTCACATTTATTGGAAAACAGTTATATTAATATGTACCCTTTAAATTTAAAATACATATTAAATGTTTGCAGTAAGGTTTTTTAAAGGACCTTAACGTGTTATAACTGCCAGATTAATTCCGGAAAATAATGCGAAGCAAATGTTTTAAACGATCATCTCGTTTAACAAACCTAGCTCTGTTGGTGAGACTAAGCAGGTTCAAACCATTTCATGGTTTGCCTGCTGAATTAAAAGCTGCCGGATGATATTAGTCTGGAAAGCCAATAGGCTGATGGACTAATATATATTTTGCTTCTATGTATGGAGACATAAAACGGTGTAGTGCTTGCATATCCTCTTAGGTTCTGCCCTGAAATCACCTGCTTATGCCACTGCTGGCAAACACATTCCTGCGGAGGGAGCTGGTAGGAACGTTGGGTTACTCAGTCAATGTTCAGGGTTAACGGCGGCGTGGTGTATTCCGCAAATATGCCTGACTGTGAGGGCGGGCACAAGCCGGCGTGAGTAGGTTAAACGTTGAGTTTTATAAGGGCACCACGGGGTGACCAGCCCCTCCCCACCCCTCCCCTCCCCTCCCATCCCCCACCCAACCCCACCCTCCCCACCCTACCCAGCCCCTCCCCACCCTCCCCACCCAGCCCCTCCCCTCCCCTCCCCACCCAGCCCCTCCCCACCCTCCCCTCTCCACCCAGCCCTACCCCTCCCATTTTCGGATGCACGACGGACGGACGGACACAATAATCCCCTGTGGGCTGGTGAAACCAGGAGGTTCCTACCAGTATAAGGGTCTCTGCTAGAGCAAGCTCCAGAGAGCCTCTCCAAAGATTACACAATGATTTTGGCCTACTCTTCCGAACGAGTCATATGCTATTACAACACTTTATACCCCGAATGGGTCCGAACACGGCACCCTTCATAAGGCGGCAAACAAGTCACGACAGCTCCCAAGCGTAGACTGCCAAGATTATGAATAATTTAAATAGAACGCACAAACAGACCCTAACAATACAATGTATTGCTCACATTCTATAAAGGGATTGGGTGGGGGAGGGAGGTGGAACCTAATAAAAGAAGGTGCATACCATAGTTCAGCTAGCCAAGTGTGCATGCAATTTGATCCCACTGACCTTATTAATGATGCTCTGGATTGTACAGTCAAGCAGTAGGTTTGATTTTCGGGTTCTCAAAAATTGCCAAGAGGGCCAAACGTAACGCGTTATAATTATTACAAATGCGGGGTTCTCATTTACATAGGCGAGTAATTGTTGTTGTTGGTGTTTTCAGCAATGCAATAACTGCCCGACGCAAGCCAATAAAATTCCGACATCACAAACTTGTCCACGCGGTTCCTGCAGCTACTGGGAATAGTCCAGCCACGAGTTGGAGATCGGCCCGAGCTCGGCGAACTTTCTCGTGGCTACAAATCACGAGGAATGCATCCCTCACAATGAATCAATATATCTGATCCGGCCAGTGCAAGGCTTGTGATTAAGCCCGACCTGATGTTGGCTTGCCGTTGCGTATTGCGTGCATTTTCAATGTTCGCAGAGCTGGTAATTTGTCATCTTCCTGGACAAAAATTACGTGGACGCATTTAAACTCGAGACACACCATCGCGAACAAACGCCACCCCCACCCAGCTGCACTTATTTTGGCAGAGTAATTAAGTAAATCTCGGGGATTTTATGGGATTTCATAGTACTCCCAGATCGACTCAAATTCAGGGGAACTGTATGAGAGTCAGGACATAATTTGCGGAGTCAATTATCAAGAAATGGCATAACAAAGCAACACGTACGTTAAACTTCTTTCACACCGTACGTAGCCAACTGTGCTCATCAGAGATGCACGTGAAGGACAACAAACTAAATACCAAAATAAGTCCTGAAGAATTAAGTTTAAAAAATTCTAAAGAATTACGTTTCCAATCTACATTTCAAAGTGCATAGCTCCAGTGGCATCTTAATATGAGGTAGAGAGCATTCAAATCGGACACAGGAGCGCATCTGAAAGCGCGCGATGCAGTGTCCGTCTTTGTTTAATGGTTAGCGAACATTTTTTGTTTGTTAAATACAAATGGGTAGGTTGTCGTTTTCCTGTAAAGCTCTCTAACGTGTTTCCAGGTTGTACCATGTGTTGTCCAGCATGATATCGGACGTCAGATATAATGCCGGACAACACAATATCAGACATCAGACTAATCAACAGGCAGTACAACCAGAAAACACATCAGAGAGAGAGCAATACTTAAAATATTGTTTTCAAATTCTGAAGGGCTTTTGAGAATGGATGATGAGTTTTATTGATACAATACAATAATGATTGGTACTGTATGCAACTAACACACAATGTATTATTTGCTTTAATTATAAGGATGTGTCTTTATTAACTTTCGCCGCAGCATCTTAAAAGCACACTTACCAAACCCATTTGAATACAACTTACTGTACATTGGAAAATGATGAATGCATTGTACATGGAGAGATCTCTAACAACAGACATTGCAGAGACCAGGCAATATCGAATAGCTTGGCAACGCTATCAGAATTTGTTTAAGCTGTCTTTGGGATTATAATTCGGCAATTTTAAAGTGTACCAGTTTATAGTGTCTACGCAACAAAAGGTAATAATTAAACCCTAACGGTGCCCATAAAACAGATGAAAGACTAAACGAGAGGGGGCTTGGTGCTGCTAAGCACGCATTATCACAGGCACAATCAAGCTCTCTGCTCTTATTCTCAGGCCCCCTAAGCCTGTACCTGCCGAGGCTGCGGTCATCCCTTCCCAATGTGTCTCCTCGCAAGACGGCCCTCAGTTACTCCCCCCCCCCCCTCCACGTGGCGTCAAGTTGAAAACATCTGGGTTGTCCAAAACAGCTCCGTCTTTATTGAACATCGGGTCATTTTCATCGAAGACACGCTTTAGATGTAAATGTCTACCAGCGTTTACTGCCATCGTGGATTACACTGCGTAACTTTTTTTCTCCTGGGTAGTAAGTGTTATTTCCTAATTTCTTATGCCTCAAAAGTACAGAAAATGGCAATTATTCCCCACAAACTTTGCTTTTGTGACCAGGACAGTGATATTTTGAAATTTACCTATTTTCTAGCACATTCCAGATAGATTTTGACTTGAAACTTTCGTGACTGCAGGAATTCATATTCTTTGGTTCTTTCGGTAAAGTAACGTAGATCGAAAAATAATAATAATAAATAATAATCAACAAAAAAACACTAATTTAGACTGTAGCCTGGTTCTTAATCGGAGTGAGTGTACTGGCAGTCTATAATGTAGACTGTAGCAATGGTTCTTAACCTCGGTGAGTGTACTGGCAGTCAATAATATAGACTGTAGCCTTGTTTTTTTGCTGGCGAGCGTATTGGCAGTCTATAATGTAGACTGTAGCCTGGTTCTTAACCTGAGTGAGCGTACTGGCAGTCTATAATGTAGACTTATTCTTGGTTAAATTTCGATTTAAAGCTTTCGTGACTGCAGGGATTCATCTTCTTGGTTCTTTCGGTAACTTTACCGAAAGAACCAAGAAGATTATTCTCGGTTCTTTCAGTAATTTAAATATAATAAAAATAAAATAAAAACAAAAATATATAAATAAAACACACGACGTTTCGATCGCAACACAAGCGATCGTCATCAAGAAAAGGGGGGTTTAACCTCTAAAGGCAAACTGTTTATAAAGGTTTAGAGATGGACGTCGCCCAAGTGTGTCAGCAGTATGTGCGGAGCAGCTAATGTTAATGTAGGAGAAAGCAACGCCAACGCAGTGGGTCTACACCAATCAAAGGGCCGCCAGGCAATCATTGGCACCTCGCTCCACATACCCACGCTGCTGATGGTGGAGGTTAACAAGAACACACAAATCAAGTCATGACCCAAAGTAGTTAATGACATATTTCCAATGATTGCTGAGCTTATAACCATCCTCTCGGTAGAAATTGTGTCTGTGTCTGTATATATGGATGGCTTCATGAAATGTATTTCTCTAAGACGATGATACTTTGCAAGCCTATTGGCTATCAACAAAGATTCGTTCATGAAACCAAGGGCAGTATAAGGAGAGCATGATGGGAGACTACATTTAGGGGCTGATTCGTGAAAGTTATTTACAGTATGATCGTAAATCTCGAAAAACGACTCGCTTCTAAATCTTTCGTAGTCATTTTTGTATTAATTTAGTGCCAATACATGTTAATTTTGATTCATATGGTTTTTTTTCTGACTTATGTGAACGAAAAGACACAAATTCGCCCGTGTTATCATTGATAATAGGTACATTTTAAAATGTCATTGTCCTGGTCACAAAAGCAAAGTTTGTGGGGGAAAAAACACTTTCTATAACTGTTTAGGCATAATCAATTACGAAGTAAAACTTCCTACCCAGGAACAATAATTGTGCTACATAGTGGTACCACCGTTGCGTTGCATCGATACAGAACGACGTAATCAAATGAGAGATGCCACAAGGCTCTGGCAGTAATGCCCCCCCCCCCCGAAATTGCAATTAATTGTTGTTCAAAAGCTACCTTCATCCCGCTGTGGATTTCCAATGGCTGGTGATGATGATGTCTATAAACACATTCCTGCGGAGGGAGCTGGTAGGAACGTTGGGTTGCTCGGTCAATGGCCAGGGTCAACGGCGGCGTGGTGTATTCCGCAAATATGCCCCACTGTGAGGGCGGGCACAAGCCGGCGTGAGTAGGTTAAACGTTGAGTTTTATAAGGGCACCACGGGGTGACCAGCCCCTCCCCACCCAGCCCTACCCCACCCCCCACCCTCCCCACCCAGCCCCTCCCCACCTTCCCCACCCAGCCCCTCCCCACCCTCCCCACCCAGCCCCTCCCCACCCTCCCCTCCCCACCCAGCCCCTCCCCACCCTCCCCTCCCCACCCAGCCCCACCCTCCCCACCCAGCCCCTCCCCACCCTCCCCACCCAGCCCCTCCCTACCCTCCCCACCCAGCCCCTCCCTCCCCACCCAGCCCCTACCTCCCCACCCAGCCCCACCCCTCCCATTTTTGGATGCACGACGGACAGACGGACACAATAATCCCCTGTGGGCTGGTGGAACCAGGAGGTTCCTACCAGTATAAATATCATGTAAAATTCGTAATCAACGTGCGTCGAACGACCTTATTAAGGCACAATGGTTAATGAACTAAGACGACTGATGCGATCGCAGACCGCGGCTGCTGCTGCTGCTGCGATTCGATGACTTCGTTACGGTTATTGCAGGTGACAGGTAATGAACGCCAAATATTTAGACAAACGCGTGCATTCGGGCAGACAAAGTGGTCGACGCAAACTTGCCTGTGGACAGGAGATTATTGTTGATGGTGGGCAGGTGCCTTAATGGGCAGAGTGTTTACTCATTCATTGCACAGGGCTATGAGTTTTCTGTATACACATTTAAGTGCACTCACTTGCTAGGAACATGGTAACGATGTAATGACAGCACACGTGCAGTGAATCATGATTGCTGGCCCCACAGGGGTTGCAATCTGCCAAACTGTTCCGCAGAGACAATAAACGAGTGCATGCAACAATGCACGAAAATGGGTTTAAATGCATTTGTGTTAATGATACTGGTCTAAAACCCAAGGTCGCGTGCTTAGTTTACAACTAAAGCACCACGTTTCAACGTTTTGTCAGCGAATCAATCTCTGGAGAGAGGGAAAAATCTTGGAATTTGACCAACATACAATATGAAAAAACATTACATCTGCGTGCCAATCAAATGGTGGATAAAGGCATCCCCCACCATGCCTTGTCAGTCATCGTTTATTTTTGTTACCATACTTCACCACGCTGGTCGATACAGGTTGGTGTAGGGGGGGGTGACACCGTGGATTCGAACAAGAGTATGGCTTTAATTATAACGCTTCACCCGCTCATGCCTCGTATGTTAAAAAAGAAAAAAGAAAATACCACTTCATTTGACCACCCAAATTTACAAAAAGGTAAAAAAAAACACTTCAACCCTGTCCACGTGGGTCAAGAGGAAATGCATTTTGCCGAAGAAAAACATGTGCCCAAAGCTGTACATGAAAGACATGCGATGTTTTATTTTTTAAAGACCCAGCTAATTTACCCTTGAGAAGTCCAACACCTGTGTTCCGTTTTATGCGATTCATAAGAAAATATTTTTCTCTTCCAAGTAGGTGGTCAAGATCCCTTTTTTCCCTCTCAACCGACTCTTGAAAAAGAAAAAGAAATCTTTATTTAAAAAGCAGGTGTCTGTGCCGTACGTTTTTATAAGGCAGCAATTGACATTTCCAAAGAGAAACGCCTGGTTTAATCACCAACAAGCGTGGAAATGATTTCAAAATATGTAAACCACAAAATAATTTAAAGGGGAGCTTGCATCAACGTAATTCACAGAATACTTTCACCTAAAATAACCGATGCAGGTGTACAACCATGGGGTTACGGGTAATTTATTTCCTGTTGATATAAACTCACATAACCAGTCGTACAAATATACACACTCACGTAACTCGAGGAAAACACTTTTTTTTTCATAGAGTATGTGGCTTTATCTCGACAACTTTAATAGGCTGGTGAGAAATCTTGCTATAAACTTGTGTTACAAATATAAATGACATGCAGCTGCACATAGAACACCATAAACTGCCTAGCTGTGGAAATGCAATATTTTTTGCGAATATTTATTTACCCCGGGCAAAACAAGACTGAAATTATATCTCTGAAACGGATGAAAATTAACATTGAGAAATCTTGTCTACAACGTTTCAGCTCCATAGCCAAAGGCGCAAGTTACACCTACGCGTATTCTGTGGCTTTGGAGGCAAGGATGCTTTTGTGGCCAATGTATTTTTTGTGAATTTCACTTGGCCTTTGAGCAATCGGCCCACAAATGGTTATCAGTACCCCCCAGGGTGGCAATAGCTAACAATGATTTTCATGAACCGTTTTATCTCTATATCATAAATACACATGATAGCAAGGTCACCGTGGTTGCTTTATATTTGTAAAAAAATAATATATCAATAGGGCTACCATCGTATGCTTGATTGAGAACATATTTTGGAAAGAAAGTATATTAAACATCTTTGGAATATTAAAATAAAGTGTCAATGTCATTGCAACAGATGACATATATATATGGTAATCTTTCTTCCCACGATTCAAACTGATAGTGGTATGTGCCACCCCAGGTGTCGCACCGACCAACTCTCCTATAGCTTATGGGCGAACCGGGCTGTGAAATTATCACGGATAAAACGGTGCGTGAACACCTTTGTGTGGGCCTTCGAGTGTTATCCCCTCGCGAGCGTGGATTTTCTCCAAGTGTTCTGGTTTCCTCCCACACACAACACGCTTTTTGGTCGAATTAACCTGACATCCAAGTATTCGGACATGACGAGGTTTTTCGTGGACCAAATATTTTTTTTTTCTAAAGGGACCGTGGGACCTAAGAAAATCCTCGATTATTTATGTTGGACTCCGTCGTGTGAACCAAACCTTAATTATCCCTGAATTTTATTAATTGCCTTGAAATCACCGAACTGAACGTGTATACACGTTATTCATCGATTAGTTATATGAATTTTATTAAAACTCCAGTCTAAAACAAATCAATAATCGAATACGGACACATGGGGCTCATATGGAGGTGAAAATAAACAGGTAAATAAATAGAGCACATCAGACCCAGCATCGCTCGCATGAATCTGCGGTCTGCGGTGCAACGTGACAACCGATATGCCACCACTCCGCCATATTATTGCTACTTCTCTTCTGAAATGCATTTAACACAATGTAACTCAGATGAATACAGCGTCTAAATGTAACCGCATCGCAAGGAACTTGAAAGAAACAGTGGGATTTCGATTTAAAGCTTTCGTGACTTGCAGGGATTCATCTTCTTCGTTCTTTCGGTAAAGTCACGTAGAAGGGATTGTTTGTTTTATATCTATATATCTATGTAGGTAAAGGCAGTGAGTAATTGGCAGAGGCAAAGAGCCCTGGACTTGAACTGTGTGCGGTGAGTTGATGGCACGGGTGGTTGGGGTAAAGGAATCCGAGTTAGTCATCTTCCCAAACAACTTAAAACTATAAACTCTTTTCCGTATTTTACCAGGCAAGACCCACTAAGCTTATTTATATCTTTTTCAGAATCGACCTGGCCACAAATGATAGCTCAACAAAGTGTGGCTTATCATCATGCGCAAATCTCTCGCGGCCAAATACTCGAAACGCGCGATGTTGATTCTAAATGTGGAGGGAAAAAAAACCAGAGGGCACAAATAGAAATGCACTCGACCACAGGGGAGGACATGCAAAGTTTAAATACACAGGTGTCAGGGTCGGGATCGAACCCACGACCTCCTGTACACCAGGCGAGGGAGTTAACATCTCGCCAACGTGGCCGCCTCTGCACGTATGTTGAGCTTCTTTCGCACCGTACGTATCCAACCGTGCTAATCGGAGGTGCGGGAGAAGAAACGCAAACCGCTTGCGTGTCCACCGCCTATCACCGGCATTAAAATCAACGACGATGCCAACTCTGAAAGCTGTCCAGGCAATCCAGAATGGTTGCATCCTGGTAACCGTGTTTTTTTTTGTTACATCAAAGCACTGTGTTGAAATCGAAGGAGGAATTGCCCATATTTTATGTGTACAACACCCGAATCAGATGCTACTGTTTACACAGCTTTATAAAGTAAATCCTTTTCGCACATATTTGATCACGTTCCAGGCATGGCTCTCCGCTACAGCACGGTCGTCAGGCGCTCGCCTTGCGATTGTGCTCGGTGATAAAGCTGCATCAACAGTTCGTTTGCAGTGGATGTGAAAGCGTTTAAATTTCCATCAGTTAAAATTAATACACTTCATTATGCCTGGGTCTCCGGACCAAAAAAAATATTGTTCCAGTATTCGATCGCGTATACAAAAACTTCCACGTGCTCCGGATCGATTACGGGCCGTGCAGCTTCTATCGTAATAAACATCTCGTAAAAACACAGAATAAATAAGAGGACATGCATGTAAGCGGGCAATTATCATTGTAACCGTGCACGGCCGTACGTGGCGGCTTTGTCAGCATACCAACACATCAGCAGAGATGAACTAAGTGAGAGCCTAATGCGAATGATTACCTAGCATGTTGGCAGGCATGTAATGCTGTCCGTCATACCAAATCCATGCGCTTCACGCTATGCCTCCCTTTCTCGTGCCGACGTTCATCATGGAAACGGAAACTCATTGATTGCATGTGGCATACAAGACACATTAGAAACATGTTAAATAAATATAGTATTTTACGCGTACAGCACAAAACATTGCATAAGATTTCCACTACAATTCATCTTTATCAAATTACCGGCCGGCAGGCCTATATGCCAGCAACCCTTTTTATTGAGGTTGATTAATTTGAGTTTTTGAACGCTCATTTAACAGTTTAAGTAATCTAAGCCCATAATAGACAGCGCTTTGAAGTCAGTCCCCCTCCCTCCCCCTCCCTCCCCCTCCCTCCCCCTCCCTCCCCCTCCCTCCCCCTCCCTCCCCCTCCCTCCCCCTCCCTCCCCTCCCTCCCCCTCCCTCCCCCTTCCCTCCTTCCCTCCTTCCCTCCCTCCTTCCCTCCTTCCCTCCCTCCTTCTCTCTTTCCTTCCTTGCCGCGCGCGCACTGAGATGCGTTGCACAGGACGGGTGGTGGTGGTGGGAGCTGACCGGACAATCCAACTGGAGTGTCGCGCCAGGTGTGACTCATAGAGTTAATGCGAAATTGCAGGGGAATATCGTCACTCTTGCAATTAACTCTATCAATCACAGGTGGTACGGGGGGCCCTGTAAAACCGGAGGTGAATTCCTTCGTTCCAGCCACCCCCCACCCACACACACCCCCACCCAACCACGCTCACTCACCCTCACAGTCTTTCACACCAGCTCCTCCAACCTTACCGCTACCTCCTCCGCGCGCACACACACACACGCACACACACACCCACCACTCCACCCGGTTCGCTTACACTTACATGTCAAATGCCCTCTGTGTTAATCCAGCAATGAACATGTCAATTTCCTCAACAGCAGAGCAATTTTCTCAGCACGAGTATATCATGCTACTCATTACAACGCAACTCCTCTCATCCGCGATCCTTCTCTTAGCCGTGAAACCTATTATCCGTGAGAGTTGTAGGTCCATGAAAAGCCCTATTATGACGCGCACTTGTTCTGTTATCTGCAGGTTTTCCTACCCTGCAATGTGGGGGCGACGACTTCGTATTATCCGTAATCTTGCCCCAGATAATTAGGATGTTATGCGCGAATTCATCCTTTAATCCGTCATTTCTTTGTGGATAAGTGTCGCCCAATTGGCGGACTACGTCACTGATAATGAAATCCACGATGTTCGTCTCCCCGCATCGCAGCGAAAGAAAGAGAGGATCAACCGCGCACCAGACACCGAAACGGGCAAGTATCGAGACGCGACCGTATCCATATTCTACACGAACACACGCAAAAAAAAACCTGGATAAATGAACAAATGAAATAAATAACCGCTAGGAAAATAAACCGTGTCAGTTTGTGCCAGCGGATTATATACGGGCTGGCAGTAAATTGTGTTTGTAATTAGAAACAACGGTAAGCAAAACAGCCCCCCCCCTCCCTCCTCCTCCTCCTCCTCCAGGGCAGGAAGTGGGCCATGTGAATTCCGGATAATATTACCGAACATTCTTGGTGTAAACACGCGCGGCGTGAATGTGGGGCCCTGTTGAGAAATAAAATCTCAACACATCCCAAATACGCCACGCGGGGACAATTGGTCGGGGAGGAGCCTTCTCGCTGGCAGATTGAGAACTTGTTTTTTTCCCCGAGCGTGGCCGTAAATTTCGAGAAACTAGCACTAAACTGCGGCGTTGCTGGCAAAACAGTTGTGAATCACGTGACACTCGTTCGATTCATTTTTTTTAATATATACATATGCACATTTTCTCGTTAAAAATGTATATGCGGATTATACTCTTTGGTTCTTTCGGTAAAGTCACGTAGGTATAAAAATTAGAATAAATAATAATACATCACATCCCCGTTATCTTCTTCAAATCAATATTATATGCGGATTATCAAGATAGAAACGCGCGGCCGTTATTCGTAACAATATTTAACGGGGGATGCCTCCCGCGATGACATTATTTTAATATCCCGGTGCGGCAGTTGAAACAATAAGCCAATTATTTTCCTTCTTTGTGCAACTTTTCAGCTTTTGTTCCACGTTACTTGTCAGTGTCTGTGTATTTTTGTTTATCCACACGGCATAGGTGGAAATATAGAATGATTGAAAAAAACCGTCCTACTTCAGGCACATTGGTACGCGGCCTCGACTGGACGTCTGTGAAAAAGGGCTTTGTAGTTCATCAGATTTCTCCAATATGAAAACATATTCTGATTCTGATTATCTCAAGTGCTCTACCTTGCTCCAATTCACCTCTTTATTTCTAGATTTTAAGGTTTCGTGACTGCAAGGATCCATACTCGTTGGTTCTTTAGGTAAAGTCACGTAGGTGAAAATAAAAAAAGAATAATAAAAATAAAATTAAAATAACTAAATTAAATCACGACTTTTTAGCAGCAGGATGCTTGTGTTGCTTCCGAAACTTGGTGATTTAATTTAGTTATTTTAATTTTATTTTTATTATTATTATTTTTATTTTCACCTACGTGACTTCACCTCTTTATTTCGTACGTTTAATCTTGATTTTCCTTTTAAAAACTGACGTACATTCATTGGCTTATTTTGTTTAGCAAACATGTTGCATGTGACTCATTTCTTATTTAGCTCAACGTTATAGCCTACTTTAAGCTTTTCAATAATTTACCTCCGATTCCGTTCGATTTCTTGTCATAAGCATTATATTAACACTCAATACGAGACAGCTCACAGTGTATCCATTTAACACGTGACATGCCTTTATTTATCCAATTATTTTTGTTACATGGTCAGCTCCATGAGCATTAATTCTACATTTGAAGCTTTCGTGACTGCAAGGATTCATATTCTTAGGTTTTTTTCGGTAAAGTAACGTAGGTAAAAAAATTAAATTAATAAAAGTAAAATAAAACAAAATAAAAAATCACGACGTTTCGGAAGCAACACAAGCCTCCGTCTTCAGGTGGAACCGTCACAGCCACGACAGCTGTATCTCTCATTTACTTGATACAGCTGTCGTGGCTGTGACGGTTCCACCTGAAGACGGAAGCTTGTGTTGCCTCCGAAACGTCGTGATTTTTATTTTTTATTTTGTTTTATTTTACTTTTATTAATTAAATTTTTTTACCTACGTGACTTTACCGAAAAAACCTAAGAATATGAATCCATGAGCATTGTATCGTACGATTAAATACGATTACCATGGAATACATTTTTTAAATGACTTGACCTAATCATCACACGTCTGTTTAAATCGCAAAAAATTACAAAACGTCGCATGGGAGAAAGGCTGATCCCGAGAGAGAAGCTTTTAAAAGTATTTATCAAAATATTATAGTCCACAATTCTAACGTTAAAGGCATTCTTCTGTGAAGGAGCCTCCACCGAGTCTTGCGATATGAAAACAAATACTTCTGTTCAGTCTGGTGAATTCTAAAGGCATTGTTCTTCTATCCCGATAATTACCCTGACTAGGCTGAAAATGTTTTTTTTCTCTTTTCCCTCCCAATTTTATCCCAATTGTGATATCGGTGTCATGACACGGGACGACATGTCCATCGGATCTCTCAAAGAGCAGTACAGCCCCTTCATGTTCGACAACAGCCCACGGAAGGAGACACCACAGAGCTAGCTCCCTTTGAAATGACTTCGATTCACCTCTGGTCCATACGTAGGGGCAGCAATTTCCCACCCACTCTGCCAACAAGAGTAACGTATAAATTTCGATTTAAAGCTTTCGTGACTGCAGGGATTCATCTTCTTGGTTCTTTCGGTAAAATCACGTAGAATGGAAATAATAGAATAAAATAAAACATAATAAAATAATATAAATTGTTTTTTTTTTACTTTACCGAAAGAACCAAGAAGAAGAGTAACGTATGTTTGTCGCGTGATGGTAAAACCCGATATTTTTAATTCCCAGAGCTAGAATTTGTGACATTTAACGCGGAATCAATTTTTTTACGTGGTCTTGTTATTTTTGGTGCAATCATTGGTGACCAGGCTAATGCCATTAACTCACTACGCTCGAAATCTCGGTTTAATCACAGGCCTGTTTTAATCAATCTATTTCAATCCATTTGTTGTAGTCCACCAGTTCTATCTAGTCCTTCTTGCGCGTGTCTTTGCAGAATAAATATCATTCAGCAGCATGCATTTTAGACACTTTGGGTTACCATCAGTAGAGTCATTGTTGTTAAACAAACGCTTCCGCGTCACAATTTGTTAATTATAACAACACTTGTCCATAATGCTACACAGAATCCCGATAATGAGTTTGTTCCCAAAGTCATAGATCACATTCGGCCGATCGCCAGCTGAGCCATTGTGTTTCTCGCACAGCCCATTACGGCCAGTTGGAGTAAATCTGCAGGTCTTGTACCTGTCAGCTGGCTGGAGGGAGGCAAGTGAGCTAATGGCATGGTAATTAGGCCATTAGGAGAGGCTTTGCATTCCTAACAGCTCCCGCTGCCACACCCAGCCAGCGAAACGCCCAGGACTGCCCTGCCGCAACGTTCCGCTCAAAGCACACGCAGCTCGTAAATAGGTCACGATTGACGCAACCGCACTCACCTCCCCGGGTGATGAGATCTAGAGTTTTTTTTTTTCTTCTTGCGAATCATTTTGTAGGCAAAAAAAAATTAACCCGTAAAAACAAAGTTTTTCACTATAAATCCTTTATATGCGTGGCATCGGTTTTATTTTATTATTCATTTCTGTTTTTCTTGAGTAAGAGTTTCATTTTATCACATTGGTATTTTAAATTAAATATGGAATTTTTTTTCCCTAAAAATTGGAAAATTTTGAAAAAAAAATTCACGACAATAAATTGTCACGCACAACGAGTCTGTGTGCAAAATGTCAGCTCGATTGGATCACGGGAAGTGGGTTAAAAAACGACCGAAAGATTTGCACGGTCGTAAGCGCGCAAGCAAGCAAGCAAGTGAACTTAATATAAAGGATTTAAAAAGATGGTCGCCTGCTTCATGTACGTACCCTCTTCGCCGTACTAAAAATGTTTAGTTTGTTTTTGGAACAAGCACCAATATGCAACAATTGACACCGGGCAATGCTATTGCTTCTCTTGCTGACAGTACCCGAGTCGCATCGATAATGTCCCATGTCCCTCTCGTCGGAGAAGATGTTATTCGTTGAATCCTGGCCAAGCCATGAATTTGGCTTAGCCGCTCATTTGAAAGTTTAAGAGCTTACCAGCGTAATAGGAGTCTGTGAATTAACGTGCAAAAAAACCCAAATATAAATTAAGGCAGCGTGTATGATATCAGGGAGCGCAAAAACAATAAATGTCATGTTTTAAGTTGACTCGAATGGAAAGGTAGCAAGTTTGTCTTTTTTAAAAAGTCTTTACGATATTCAGCAGAGCAATACTCATTATGAAAGTAGAGTGCAAAATCAAGGCAATGTCTCAATCCTATGACCTCATTGCCCTGCTGTTAACAAAGTCATTAACTTCAAAACACAATCTCTATTAAGCTTATTGCATGACATTAAACAGATTTAATCGGGTAAAAGTTTTCCTGAATGCCTTTGATCCCTATGGAAATAAGTAATTTATGTTTTTTTTTTCTGTATTTTTGTTTAAACAAATACATTTTAGCGACAGCATTGCATCATACATCTGGTTTCTAAAATTATCCCAAATAGCAGCACAATCTTGCTGTTGCTAGGCACAGGACCAGAGGTTAGTTTCCTTTATTGTATGGGGTGGATGGTGGGGGGGTTATTTTTTTTTTTTACGATGTGATTGCACAGGTGCAAACTCTGGCACGAGGGAAAGGCAAGTCTCCCTGGAGTGCCGCAGTCATTCAAGTGTTTTTCTTTTTTACAAATCCATTCAATCCCGCACATGAAACGAATGTATATAGAACGCGTCAAACCGTCAGTGGCATTTGCTGCACGTGGCTATCACAGCAATAAATCAAACCAGGCAAATGTTATTTAATATTTATATATATTTTTTAGAGCCGTTAAAAATGGTAACCCAGAATTTACTTTGGCTCATCTCCCGGAAGCAAGGCCATTTGTGTGGCATTTTAAAGCCTGAGAAATGCAATCTTTGACAGATCTTCATTTGCCCCATGATGACAGTCATGTAGAATATGCCACCTTTTGAGCTCACGGTTCAGTGCCAGACTAATGGAAAAGTCTGCTCTAAGGGGGGGGGGGGGGCATCTGCCCCTACACGGTCACCAGTCGGGGGAAAATATTGCCACCGAGAGAGAGCATCGTCTTGAAAAAATATCGCTAAGATGGGCAATCTAGCCCACCTTTTTTGTGTTGGGTGCAGACACGTGGATAGCATTACACAGGACCTGGCCAGACATGAAACACTGCTCCACAGCCATCAATCATCTAATGAATCCTATGTCAGAAATATGAGGCCAAAAAATAACGGTGCAACAATGCTGAGGCTCGTAATAGTAGCCACTTTTCTCAGGCTCGTCAGGAGGGGGGGGGGGGTGTGGAAGGCTAAGCCATTAAAAAAGTATTGTCAGAATTCATGAGAACACTTGCTGCATGAAAAAAGCACCGAATTGACTCCCTAGAATCCATCTTGGTAATGCTATAGTGTCCGGCTATTTCTACCTGGGAGACACAGAGGCTCACACAAAGTGAATGAATTCCCCCCTTTAAAAAGGAACAATCGGCAAACTGCAAGGCTTGAAGCAGCTAAATTGCCGGGATAAATGAACGTGCCGAAAACGAAACGAATAAGGTACGCACAATGCGACGTGAGGCATTCTCATTCAGCCTCAGGATATGAGAGTCTTTTTGAATGCCCATTTGTTGAAAGAATAGTTTACAATTAAACGACACGCAAGGAAATGTTCATGTGGGGTGTCCTATTGCAGGATCGTAAGAGATGGTAGTGATATGAGCAGGCTTTCATCAAGCAGTGGATTGACCATGGCTGATAATGATTTTATGTCCAAAATGCATGTCTAACATGCATTGAAAAAAATACATTTTCACTATGATACTCGTTTTCTGCATACATACCTGTACATATTTACAGATAGTTTCAGTACGAATTGAATTTGTAGAAAAGCAATGATCTACTATTATCGTAAATATAACTTCTACGACAGATAACGACTAAGTTTAATCATCAACAGACAGACATGTCCGCGTTAATTTTAGCTTCAGAGAAAGCAGGACCCGTTGTGGAGATACTGCAATTAAGACGGGCGCATTTTTTAATGTTAACAACTAATTATATTAACATATTCTTAGTTCTTTCGGTAAAGTCACGTAGAAGGGAACAAATAAAATAATAAAAATTAAACATTATTAAATACAATTCTCACGACGTTTCGGCCACAACGCAAGCAGCTGACCTCAGGTGAAAAACAGGGCTGTCGGAAAGACAGCGTCTGAATGAACACGAAAAAGATGAATCTCTGCAGTCACGAAAGCTTTACATCGAGACACATTCTTAATTTACAACCCTTCCCATGCCATGTCAGACGTGGAGGTAGTTTGACCATGCTGGTTCGTGCTGATCGGTGAATAGTGCTGCATGTCGGACGGGTTTAGATGGCACTCGCCACTGATGCTAACTACGACTGGGAATGAGACTCACATCGTCGGATTCATGGTTCAGTGCGCTAACCACTGGGCTCACTTCTCCACCCACACGGTGACGTATGGTATTTTTTGTCGATGATTCCAGTTGGCGCGATGGAAACTTGTGTGGGCTATTTGACGTCAGAAATGTAATCCGTTTACCGATCGCATGTTCAGTCCACATTCACAACGTGGTGAGATTTTGCCGTAACATTACATGCACATCTTATTGGTTCTTTCGGTAAAGTCACGTAGAAAGGAAATAATAAAATATTAAAAATAAAACCTAATAAAATAATTCTCACGACGTTTCGGCCACAACGCATTCAGACGCTGTCTTTCCGACAGACCTGTTCTTCACCTGAGGACGGCTGCTTGCGTTGTGGCCGAAACGTCGTGAGAATTATTTTATTATGTTTTATTTTTATTATTATATTTATTTCCCTTCTACGTGACTTTACCGAAAGAACCAAGAAGATGAATCCCTGCAGTCACGAAAGCTTTAAATCGAAAAATTACATGCACAGTATCAGTGCAAATGCTCGCAACCACACACGAAGGCCTAAGGGGCCGTCCATAAATGACGTCACGCGATTTTGGACGATTTTTGACCCCCCCCCCCGTCACACGGCGTCACAAAAGTCAGACCCCCTCCCTCAAATATGACGTCACAACGCTCTGCCCCCCCCCCTCCCCCAAATATATAAAACATGCTTCAAATCGCTTTAAACTATTGTCATTGTAGTGTGTATTTAATGTGGCGCTGCACTCTGATGTTGTAGGAGAAAACACAGTTATTAAGAAGTCTTTAATTAAGTAGAACGTGTTGTTTATATTTATTTAAAGTTGCGCATTTTGATGTGACGTCACATTTCTCAACCTCCCCCCCCCCCCCAGGTGCGCGACGTCATTTATGGACGGCCCCTAAACAAACCTATTATTCCATGACTCAGATGAGTATACCTTTGAATATAATCTCATGATTAATTACGCTCCTTTGTCAATCAACAGCCAGATGAAGATCTCCTAACGTCATGTCAGTCACGGGGGTCGTTTGATCATACTCCATCCTGCTTGTTCGAGCGTGTTGGTGAAACAGGGGAGACGCAGGATCGGTTGAGATATCACAAACCGCTGATGTTAGTCTTGGCCAGGGAATCGAACTGAGGTTGCTAGGTTCATAGTGGAGTGTGCTACTACTGCGCCACCAATCCCGACAATACCTTTAAAGCTTTGGATGAATTCGCCTGACTTACAAGGAGCGTTATCTCCTTTCGTAGAACTCGAATCGTGATAAACATAGGAACGGCAAACAGTGTATAACCTGGGCGCAAAGCCAGCACAGCGGGCTTCGTGAGTTAATTCTACATTTGAAGCTTTCGTGACTGCAATGATTCATACTCTTAGTTTTTTCGGTAAAGTCACGTAGGTAAAAAATTAAAATTTAAATAAGAAATTAAAAATATTATTATTTTATTTTTATTAATTGTAATTTCAATTTTTTACCTACGTGACTTCACGAGGTAACCTTTATACTGCAGGTATTTGTTCCAAAGTTTGGACAGATTCAAGCCAATTGCACATTCTACTAAATGAACTCACAAGCAAAGCACACAATCTAAAAAAACACCCACCCTTGTGTTATTTTCTCTCATATTATGATCATCATTACCATATACAAAACACGCGTCAAATTTACATTTCTCACATGCAATAATAATATATATTCTCAGCCAACTAAATGTTTTTTTTGCAACCAACACGACACTTTTCAATTTAAAGCTTTCGTGACTGCAGGGATTCATCTTCGTGGTTCTTTCGGTAAAGTCACGTACAATGGAAATAATAAAATAATAAAAAAATAAAACATTATAAAATAATTACTTTATTATGTTCCATTTTTTTTAATCCTTTATATTAAGTTCGCTTGCTTGCTTGCTTGCGTGCTTGCGTGCTTGCGTGCTTGCTTGCTTGCTTACGACCGTGCAAATCTTTCGGTCGTTTTTTAACCCACTTCCCGTGATCCAATCGAGCTGACATTTTGCACACAGACTCGTTGTGCGAGACAATTAATGTTCGTGAAAACATTTTTCCAAAATTTTACACTGTTTATGGAAAACAAATTAAATATTTAATTACCAATTGCTTAATACTGGCAGACAATCATCTGACCTATAGGTGGCAGCCATCTCAAGCCAGAGGACGAGAGGACTCTAGCCACCACGCATATAAAGGATTTATAGTGAAAAACTTTGTTTGTACGGGTTATACTTGTTATTATGGTATTATTTATTTTATTATGTTTTACTTTTATTATTTTATTATTTCCATTCTACGTGACTTTACCGAAAGAACCGAGAAGACAACACGACACTTGTTTGAATACAAATGTGTTGTTTTGTTTTATTCTCTTTTCGTACGGCCGATGTAGGTGCAGGGCAACGGCTACAATTTCACATTAAGGTGGTCAAGTGCAGAGAACGGCGTCAGGAGCAGCGGAGTCGCGTATCGCTGCGATGTCTCCTACGGCTTCGTGGATCGTAGCAATTGCATCGTTGCACGTTGCACGGTCCGTCCCGGATGACCACGGTCGCACGCCGGAGATTTTTAAATCCTTTATATTAAGTTCGCATGCTTGCTTGCTTACGACGGTTCAAATCTTTCAGTCGTTTTTTAACCCACTTCCCGTGATCCAATCGAGCTGACATTTTGCACACAGACTCGTTGTGCGTGACAATGAATTTTCCTGAAAAATTTTTTCCAAAATTTTACACTGTTTAGGGAATTGTTTTAAATATTTATTTACCAATTGGTTAATGCTGGCACATAATCATCTGACCCATAGGTGGCAGTCATCTCAAGCCAGAGGACGAGAGGACTCTAGCCGCCACGCATATAAAGGATTTAGAGTGAAAAACTTTGTTTTTACGGGTTTACTTGTTTTAAATTTCCAAACGCAATTGTGTCGCAAGCTGAAGTACTTCTGTGGGTGAATGGAAAGCGCAGCGGAAATGCCAGGCACTTTTACCCAGCTAGGAATTCCCATTGCACCGCAAAGCCACTGTGAATTCGGAATCAGAATCTGTGTTGAGACTGGATGAATCATAATAGAAAGCCTACGTGTTCAACTACGGAAGCTCTTTTTCGCAGATGTCCAGTTGGGGCGGGTCAGTAAGTTGCAACAGCAACAAGAATGCAATAAAAGGTACAAGAGTAAGATATATATGCAAGTTAAGAAAGTCACGGAATAAGTGTATACATAAATAAAGCATGGAATTACAAATTGCACTTCCTGCAGATGTGTCAACACCAAATTAAAGCTTGGGCAAGGCAGCAAGACAACAAGAACAAAAATCCAACGCCACACCAAGACGATACACAACCTCTATTATATTGCACTTTAAAACCGAATCATCGATACAAATATATATCCTACCATGAGCACAGGTCTATCAATAAACTTGTCAAAGAAAGGTCAAAGAACCTCAAGAAAGGTCATTGCCCGAAACGTCACTCATTATTTCGTTTACGTTTGAGGGCAGCATCACAGCCGGGCGTGTTGAATCGTTGCTGCTGCTTGCGCGTGCTTGTACCACTGCTGATGCACAATGTCACAACAATTTTTTTTTACTTCAATGTATACGAGCGTGCAGATCAATCAATAACTTGAAAAACAAAAACGAGGTCTGGCCCGCAAATACACGGCGCAGCACGAGTTTCCTTGCGAGTATTTGTTGCACTTTGTTAACGCTTAAGCTATTGTTACGACACAGATACCTCCTAATTTGTCATCACACGGGGCAGTTTCTGGCCCCCGCGATTCAACTAACGGGAGAGAACCGATATTTATTTGCAGATTCCTCGGGCCAGGAGATTGGGTTTGGCCAGCTGAACTTGTGACCTTAGGGGTTTGGTCTGTTGAGTCTAGCCTTGGCAAGGGGATAAACGTGCCTTAGACATTCTCGGCTTTCTTGTTCTGTGATGTTGAGATAAGGCGGAAGTCACAACAATAGAATGCAAAGCCATGTCTGCATTCAAACTAATTACTAAAAAAAGTCCACGTTGGTTTGCATTTAATTAAAACAGGAAGCCTCTAAATCCATGCCTAGAGCGTTCGTTCAATGGAGGGCTTGTTTTTGATTTCCATTTGTAGAGTTTTTAAGTTACTGTAATATCTGGAAAGAATTCGTTTTTTAAAAGTACTTTTTCGACGGTGATTTTGATTGCTGTATTTAGATATTCCCCGATTTTATACCGTCGATATAAATCATGCTGAAAATAGTGAGCCTTCATTTTTTGGAAGAAAACAAATCCTTTTCTTCAATTATAATATTTTATATTACCTATTTGCAATTTTCTCTTTTTGCTATGAAAGACAATTTGTAAATGAAGAAAATTCATCCATGCATATCTTGCATGAAACAAAGGTGTTCAGTCGTGCCTTTTACAAATCCATTGGTGAACGCAAAGAGCGAGACGTGAGATAACAATTACAAAAAAAAAACCAGAAGCTAATTAAAGCTGAATATGTACCGATGCATCTCAAGGAAATGTCACAAATACAGTTAACGAGTGTAGAATGCCACCCTCCGAAGCTAAAAAAGAAATCCTACTTTTGACATGCCACACAGTACGTAGGGAGTAGTTGTTCATTGGGGTAAGAGAGAAATCGCATCCACTGTTTGAATTTGCAGTCAACTCTAATTGTATGTCGATGTTTACACGCGAGAAACAAGAAACCCCAGCAGGCACATTGCTAACGCACTCCATATGCAGCTCAAGGGTGCACCTCGTCCGTATCCATGCCAAGAGCGGCACGTTTTAAAAAAAGTCTCACAGATTACGGAGAAGGGAGGGTGGGTGGGTGGGTGGAACCGCACGCACTCACTCACACGCCGACACACAGCCCATGTCATGGAACACACGCTCGCACACTGAAACAAACACAACAACAACAACACACACACACGGAGATACCGACACACAGACACAAGACGCTGTCACGGGACACACCAACACACACATAACCCGCGATTTAAAGCTTTCGTGACTGCAGGGATTCATCTTCTTGGTTCTTTCGGTAAAGTCACGTAGAAGGGAAATAATAAAATAATAAAAATAAAACATATTAAAATAATTCTCGCGACGTTTCGGCCACAACGCAAGCAGCCGTCCTCAGGTGATGAACACGTCTGTCGGAAAGACAGCGTCTGAATGTTCTGACAGACCTGTTCTTCACCTGAGGACGGCTGCTTGCGTTGTGGCCGAAACGTCGTGAGAATTATTTTATTATGTTTAATTTTTATTTATTTTATTATTTCCCTTCTACGTGACTTTACCAAAAGTACCAAGAAGACACATAACCCTGTCAACGGATGAAGACCCCCCCGTATAGCCTTCATGGACTGTTGGGCCATGTGATGTTAGCGAGCACCTATGAAGTCCGGCACGCCGCACGAGGGCGTGGTGACCAGCACCAAGCCTAACCGCCTTTGTCTCTCTGGTGGCGACGTTTACTCACCGCACCTGGTACTCATTTGAGGCTGAGTCGACCGAGGGGAGGCCCAGAATTGGCTCAGATAATGGTCAGTGTTGTTGGTCGTGAGCAGGAATCGAACTCGGGATGCCGGATTCGTAGCGCAGAACGCTGAACAACTACTCCTCGTAAGAGACACACGCACACATACACACGTGCACTGACACACATTAATACACACACAGCTCTGTCAAGGGACCCACACACACACACACGCGCGCTCCTGTCAAGGGACACACAGATTAGACGCTATGCGTTAGCGCTAAGGTCTCCGGCCAAACACTCGATGAACGTGGTCTGCACAGTGTCCGTGAAGGGCTTTTTAAAAAGCAGCATTCCACGATGTGTCACTTGCCATGTTTTGGGTGTAAACTTGATTAGCGAATAATGCCAAATTGTATGTTTTTGCGTCCAATTATGTGGCTGCACTCTAAAATGCGGAGTGCATTACTGAATCATTAAATGCAGTTTTTTTTTCAGTTTGTTTTGCTTTGTAACTACATTGGGAGTTTAATACGATACACAGTACGGTTTGAAAATGTTTCATTTGTCTACAAAAATGAGTTCAAATAATATACCGATAAAGAAACTCAAAAAGCACATTACGGGTACATTTCAAGTTTATTTTTACGCACTCGTGGAGAGAGAGAAAACGAAGTCGTTGCGTTACAATATCGACAGTGCGTTTGAGATCCAATCGCAATAAAAAAATGGATTATTATTTTTTTGCAAAACCGATAAAACCCTCCATCTGGTGGTTGTTCGACTTTTTTGGGGGGAAATTCAGGCAAACGGCGGCCGCAAGTTCCACAAATTGGCACAATTACGTTTTACGAAACAGCGCACGGTGACTACGCCGTGCTGGTGTTGGCCGAGCACAACACAATCACGTTCTATATTATCAGCATTCAAATGCTTCCACCCACCCCATCCCATCTCATCCCTTCCCATTCGCTGCCCATCATTTTAAGGAGGGAAAAACGAGGGTGGGGAGAGGAGGAGGAGGAGGTGGAGGGGGAGGGACTTCTCCGGGGAATCTTAAAACTGCAGGCATGGAGGTTAGAACAACAGGACTGAGGAAATTTAAGAGACCACAAGAGTTTTAGACCCCTTCCCAGGGGGATGAAAGTTAATCCGCAATGGCGAGGGAGAAAAAAAAAAACCTGAATTTTTTTTTTTTCCCGAACAACTATTGTTCTCTGCAATTGTTCTGACCCGTCTGGTTATACGACTGCCATGTTATGCTTTTCATTAATAATTCACTTGTCGCAGTAAAAAAAAAATGTGACCTGAAAAACAGCTGTTAATAATGTCCAATGTGTAGCTGTACTTTTGTTAACACAATAACATTTTCCAGTGGTCGGTTGGTGGGGGGTGAAACTTGATGCCTTGTTAGTAAAGACCTTTCTGGGCACATTAACAGGCTGATGCCCTGGTATTTCCTACAGTCAATGTAACAGAATTAAAATACAGAATGGTGGACATAGCAGGGTTTTACTCTTTGCGTCTTTCGGTAAAGTCACGCAGAACGTGACTTTACCGAAAGACCCAAATAGTATGAATTCCTGCAGTCACGAAAGCTTTAAGTCAAGATGTATAGCAGGGTCTGTTTAAGCATCGAATAGCCCGTAAAGCATTGAACGAACCTGTATTATCACGCTTCGAATGGTGATATACAGAGACGAAGCAAGCCATGATAATGTGCATCCCAAAGATATGCAATAACAATGGAAAATGTCACCTAGCAATTGAAAATGACGGTATCGTTATCAAGACCACGGCTACAGCAGCAGCAGCAGTAGTCATGGTCTCTCAATATAGCTCCTGATTTCATTGCTCCATCTCCCCGGTGGACAGCCTCTTCGATTTGTTCATTTATTTTGGCTGCCGCTGCGTCTACAGTCTGGACTAGCGGTCATGATCCCTTCCAGGAACGCGTACTGCACAAACCTACTTACTTTTCTGGAAATCAAAACGATATTTCCGAAGATCCGTTTGCTGTCTGATCCACGTGTTCCTTTGCCTGTCTCCAAATGCTTAGAATTACAATTTGCTGAACTAAATGTACATATATAGTATACAGACAAACCTGGGCACAACGGATTCAACAGAGGCGTTTCAATTGATGGCTCTCACACACACACGCGTGGCTGCAGCAGCAGAACGATGTTAGATTGGTCTTAACCTGTAGTCTGAACAACTTAAGCACCTGACAATGTGGAGGAAAAGCAACACACGAGGAATTATGTTGGCCGGCCGTTTTGCAGATGTGGAGGGTACACACTTTTTTATTTTTACAGCTAACCCAAGGCACATCATGTGAAAATTACTTGTTCGTGCCAGAGAAAAGTACAAGCCGGGCCCTCGGTTGAGGGCGTGCAATATTTTACACTTGATGGGCCGGCAATCACATTGACGACGACATCGTATTTTGCTGTGCATTCTGTTTAAATTGAAGTGGCGATCTTGAATCGTTATAGCTTATCAGGCAAAGTACAAAAGATTCAGCAAATAATAAGTTTCAGGTTTATTTCACTGAAGCGGGTGAGAACTTCAGGAGACCAAGACAGAGTCTCAGTTGCAAGTGTGACCTGGTTCACCCAGATTACAAATAAAAAATTAAGCCGTAAAAAAAAAGTTTTTCACTATAAATCCTTTATATGTGTGGCATCGGGGCGGCTAGAGTCCTCTCGTCCTCTGGCTTGAGATGGCTGCCACCTATGGGTCAGATGATTGTCTGGCAGCATTAAACAATTGGTAATTAAATATTTAAAACATTTCCCCTAAACAGTGTAAAATTTTGGAAAAATGTTTTCACGAAAATGCATTGTCACGCACAACGAGTCTGTGTGCAAAATATCAGCTCGATTGGATCACGGGAAGTGGGTTAATAAACGACCAAAAGATTTGCACGATCCTAAGCAAGCAAGCGAACTTAATATAAAGTATTTAAAAAAATTAACCCGTAAAAACAAAGTTTTTCACTATAAATCCTTTATATGCGTGGCGGCTAGAGTCCTCTCGTCCTCTGGCTTGAGATGGCTGCCACCTATGGGTCAGATGATTGTCTGGCAGCATTAAACAATTGGTAATTAAATATTTAAATTGTTTTCCCTAAACAGTGTAAAATTTTGGAAAAAAATTTCACGAAAATTAATTGTCACGCACAACGAGTCTGTGTGCAAAATGTCAGCTCGATTGGATAACGGGAAGTGGGTTAAAAAACGACCGAAAGATTTGCACGGTCCTAAGCAAGCAAGCGAACTTAATATAAAGGATTTAAAAAACAAATAAACTTCGGAACAAAAACACAACAACAACCAACAAATGAGACAGTCAATGTGCAAGACTGGATAAGCACCACGTGTGATTGAACGAATGCTTATAACACAACTGAGGAGGATTCCATGGTTGTGCTCGATGTCACTGATGTCTTATTGACGTGTACTTTATGGTCATTCTGCATGTGCCGGCATCTTCTTCGGAAACCGAATATCCAATAAGATTCAGTTCGGAAGAATATGAATGTTTCCGATTCAATTAAATGCCTGGAGAAACTCACAGCACGTGGTGCGATCCATCAGAAGTTATGCTGAGCAACGAGCGGTACAAGCTAAACAGGCATCAAACAGCATTTATTACATCGGTAATAAAGATAAATTGTAATGCAACATGCACAAGTTGCTCTGTTAAACAATTACAGTTTAAATTGACTTCATTGCTCACAAAGGAATATGCACATTTGCGGGGTATACACACACACATGGGGATAAACTAGGTTATGCATGTTATGGCCTCGAGACTGTCAATATCCATTGGGCCCTCGTTCAAACTTGAGAAAAACTGAAGGCCAATTTATTAATGTTGGAGGTAAGCAACAGCTTGCCAAGTGCAATGTGTGGTGGCAGCAAGTTGATATGACCTCATTCGGCCTACACAGTCTGAGTAAAAGCGACGATGATGTCATTACATATTTAAAATCGTCAGTTTTTCTCGAGATGTCAAGCGGGTCTGCAGTCGAGGCCGAACGCGTGCACGCGCGCGTCAAAACTGCCAACTTCGCGTAAGCCAACCCCCCCCCCCCTCCTCCTCTTCGCGAAACAAGGGTTCAAATTGGGTAATCTGATGAGAAAGTAACGAGCATATGCCACATGGCGTGCACCTTTCAGAGGCATGAGCGCGCGAAGCTTATGGGCGTCGGCAAATCGACGAGGACCTTCTTGCTCTGTCCAACATGCGGATACGTTTCACGCGGACAGGGCTGGCGGCCGGGCGGGCGGGCGGGGGGTAATATTTAATAAGTTGGTCAATGAGGGAGAGGAAAACCCTGCAGTGAGGTCCTAGCCGAATGCAGCGTTTGTTTCATTATTTTTATTACCATGGAAAAATATTTGTTGCATAAATGCTGGCCTTTGGAGACCCTAATTATTAGAAGCCTACCTTTTGAATGCCCACAATTTATAATCCCAGTAGCGCAGATTTAATAGATAGTCAAGCGCACGCTGGAGGACGACAATTTAGAGCATGGGAGAACACTGGCCTTCTATGCCAGTTGTTTATAACTGAGCGCTTGAATGCAAGCGTGTTATGTCGCCTCTGCTTTAATGTGTGCATCAACACAGAAATTAAGCAATTATAAACTATGTTGTCACAACGAAAGTAAATCTCGAGTTACCGCAATCTTCAGAACGTTTGTTTAATCACGTGCACATCAAAGTTTTAAATTGTTGCGGGGGGAGGTGGGGGTGGTGGCGAGGGGGTGGCGGGGCAGAATTACATACATTTTTATTATTCTAAAGAAAACAATCGTGGCAATAAAAAATATCATAAAATCAACCCACCAGGGACAAAGCAATAAACAAAAAACTATATTCACAAGGATAAAATTGATTACATTATATAATACGCTAGCTTAAGAAAGTGCACTTTGATTTTTTTTTTGCTGTAATATTTCTACTTTTATTTATTTGGTGCATTCTTCGCCTTAAAAAAGTATATGGCTTAAAAAAAAGAGTAAGGCCACCACCACCACCACCACCTGTGGTCTTGACAACGAACCCTTGGGAGGGATTGTGTGCATTTGATTACCCATGGAACGACTATTGCTTTGCGCGGGTACCTTTTTGATTGATTTCAGCGGTCGTTCACTTGCAGCGTTATAGTAACCTTGCCCCCCGTTGTGTACGCGGTAGAGGAAAGCACAAACCACAATGTCTGTGATGTATTATAATTACTTCCAGACAGAGAGCCCATGCCCCGACAGCTAATTTCACATGCAATAAAAATTGCCAGGAATTCGGTACCACCCCCCCCCCTTTAAAACGAAACAAAAAAAAACGATTACACAACTACCACGCTCATTCAAGCCACAACGTTGAAATTTACATATCAGCAGTTTTTTTAATTGTTGGTCCCATTATATCTTCAAAAAATAATCTTTCCTGTAGCTAAATCATGTGAGTGTAACAACCGTTTAAATAACTTTAGCTTTATTTATTTATTTATTTTGGAAGGAATTCATCTACATAGCCTGTTTTGACTTTAACTGCTCCAATAACTCACCCTACCCATCTTTCTCCCTTGTTTTATTCTTGGCATGCATCCAATAGCCCAGACGCTACTCTTTATTGAATCTCTAAAATACTAATTCGGGCGAGTCTCAGGAGTTTTTTTCCCATGTTCCATGCCACCTTTTTGTTCACATTTTAACCATGCCTTTGTGTCCAGATTTCTAATGAATCATGACATTGTTTAAAACGTACATGTTTGTACGTATGATTTCTAAGTATTGCTTGATAAAAAAAAATGAACATGGAGTCTTTAGCATTAAATCACGTATCCGGGTTTTTTCGCAATTTTCAGTGGAAAACGAAAGATGCTGTAGAAAAAAAAGCAATTTGGTCACTTTTGAAAAATGAAACCGATCAAAACTCTGACGCACGTGAAAAATACAACAAGAAATATGTAATTGCCAGGAATTATGGCTTCGTTGCATATTGTACTTCTAGGAAGGTCTCCGCAAGCCATGGCGATCATAGGGGCTTTTATGACCATACTTCACCACAATAGTCAGTGTAGGTTAGCAAAAGAGGACTCAAAACCATTTCATGATTATTTTTTTACCACTGATTTTAGACATAGCCTGGGAATACAACGTAGATTGCCTGGTTTGCAGTGCAGTGCATTATCCACTACGTCACTGCTCTTGCCCGATCCGTTTGTTCTTCCCCACAGCAAGCGTATTTCATTCATTACATTCATATGCAGCAGTGTCTAGATGCGACCACACCTTAAGACACTGTACAGAAACAGTGGGCATATTTAGTTTGTAGAAAGTAGCCAGTCGCAGGCAGAGGGGGGAAAAAAAGGTCTTGTGCCTGGACTTGAACAGGGTGAGGAATTTGACAGCACAGATGGTTGGCAGAAGAAAACGATTGGACCAGTTGTTTTGGAAATAAGGCGCGATGTGAATTAATATCCGACCATATAAAAACACATCTCAATGGAATTGTGATCCACTTAAAAAAAAATTTGATTTGTATTTAAACATAAAATGTTAAATTGCAACCCTACAATGTCTTGCGCGACGTCGCTTCTGGCGAAAGGACCTCCCTGCTAGAGAGAGCTTTGAAAAGATCCTTTTCTAGCGGGGGCATTTGGCCTACTCTCCCACACTGGACACATGTGTTGGGAGAGTGTGCGAGTGGCCAAACTAACTGCAACACGCATGGCAAGGAGCGTGAACCATCACGCGAACTCTGGCCATCCTCGCTGCAAGCGGCGTTGGCCAACCATCGAACAAAGGCGGCGGTCACCGCATAGCAGAGGTGGGACAAAGTCATTGTTATGCAAGTCCAAGTCGAGTCTGAAGTCATCAAATTCATGACTCGAGTCTGACTCGAGTGCAAGTCACATGACTCGAGTCCACACCTCAGAGGTGGGACAAAGTCATTGTTATGCAAGTCCAAGTCGAGTCTGAAGTCATCAAATTCATGACTCGAGTCTGACTCGAGTCCAAGTCACATGACTCGAGTCCACACCTCAGAGGTGGGACAAAGTCATTGTTATGCAAGTCCAAGTCGAGTCTGAAGTCATCAAATTCATGACTCGAGTCTGACTCGAGTCCAAGTCACATGACTCGAGTCCACACCAGAGGTGGGACAAAGTCATTGTTATGCAAGTCCAAGTCGAGTCTGAAGTCATCAAATTCATGACTCGAGTCTGACTCGAGTCCAAGTCACATGACTCGAGTCCACACCTCAGAGGTGGGACAAAGTCATTGTTATGCAAGTCCAAGTCGAGTCTGAAGTCATCAAATTCATGACTCGAGTCTGACTCGAGTCCAAGTCACATGACTCGAGTCCACACCTCAGAGGTGGGACAAAGTCATTGTTATGCAAGTCCAAGTCGAGTCTGAAGTCATCAAATTCATGACTCGAGTCTGACTCGAGTCCAAGTCACATGACTCGAGTCCACACCAGAGGTGGGACAAAGTCATTGTTATGCAAGTCCAAGTCGAGTCTGAAGTCATCAAATTCATGACTCGAGTCTGACTCGAGTCCAAGTCACATGACTCGAGTCCACACCTCAGAGGTGGGACAAAGTCATTGTTATGCAAGTCCAAGTCGAGTCTGAAGTCATCAAATTCATGACTCGAGTCTGACTCGAGTCCAAGTCACATGACTCGAGTCCACACCTCAGAGGTGGGACAAAGTCATTGTTATGCAAGTCCAAGTCGAGTCTGAAGTCATCAAATTCATGACTCGAGTCTGACTCGAGTCCAAGTCACATGACTCGAGTCCACACCTCTGCCGCATCGCGCGCTTTCAGATGCGCTTCTGCGGCCGTCTGAAACGCTCTTCTTTCAAGTATTAGGAAGCCCGCTCTGGAGCTATGCACTTTTAAATCTAGACTTGAAACTATTTTTGTTTAGAACTGCTGTTGGTGTTTAGTTTGCTCGCCTTCCCCTGTGCTGTCGATTGGCAAAGTTGGCTATCTTCTTAGTTCTTTCGGTAAAGTCACGTAGAAGGGAAATAATAAAATAATAAAAATAAAACGTAATATTTTTCTTTTCTTTTATTATGTTTTATTTTTATTATTTTCTTATTTCCATTCTACGTGACTTTACCGAAAGAAGCAAGAAGATGAATCCCTGCAGTCACGAAAGGTTTAAATCGAAAGTTGGCTATGACACGGTGCAAAAGAGGTTCCACATACGTGTTTTTTTTATGCCATCTCTTCCTAATTAACCCCATGTCTTAACTCTCAAACACTTCCACTGAATTTGTTGTCTGGGAGTACGATAAAATCCCCAAGATTTGCTTAATTATTCTGCCAAAATCAATGCAGCTGTATGGGTGGCTTTTGCTCGCTCTGGTGTCTCGAGTTTCAATGCGTTCACGTCATTTAGTCCAGGAAGATGACAAATTACCAGCATACACACACACACACATGCCACCAGCGTGACAAAGGTAACCTCTTCCTCCGCACACACACACACACGCGCACACTGCAAACGAAGGCAAGCGAGAGTGGATTGAGCAGGGGAGAGAGAGGGGTGGGGAGGAGGGCGGCACAGTTAGCTGTGGAGGGCTTGAGCAAGAGGCAAGTGAAGTTCCTCTGGCCAACGTTACCGTTCAGGTCAGATGCTGGCCTCTAGTTTTCCGTCTCAAAGCCGGCCCGGGAGGAAACAGCGCCGGTGCGGAGCAACACAATGAGGTCACTTGTTCACACCACGGGGGTACTGTTCACACACACGGCAGTGGCCAGGAAACGCGTTGGCAGAAAACCTGCTACAGGGGGGAGACTGCGCTTGCCAGCTGAGATATGCTGCAGACGTGGGACGCCCCCCCCTCCCCACCCCGTACATGGCTCGGCGAGGGTTGGAGGGCATGGGTGTGGTCGGGGACCTTGGGACGTGCAACTCTTGGCTTTCGATTTGACGCTTTCGTGACTGCAGGGATTCATCTTCTTGGTTCTTTCGGTCAAGTCACGTAGAAGGGAAGTAATAAAATAATAAAAATAAAACATAATAAAATAATTCTCACGACGTTTCGGCCACAACGCAAGCAGCCGTCCTCAGGTGAAGAACATGTGTCTGTCGATAAGACAGAGTCTAAATGAGACGTCTTAGGCTTGGAGTGTCTAATTAAATAGATTATTTTTTATAGGTTTTATTTTTATTATTTTATTACTTCCCTTCTACGTGACTTTACCGAAAGAACCAAGAAGATGAAACTCTTGGCTTGTAAAGGAGATTCCGCTCAGCACGCACGCTCGCTTGCTGAGGCCGCGATGTGGCTGTTACCTTTCGCCTGCGTAGCACGCACATCATTGACGGAGATGCTAATTGGTTTTTTTACCCTTCTATCTGGCAACAAAACTGACACCTTTTTTACAAGGAGTCATGTTTGCATAGACCGCAATACCTGCAGTCATCTGGTCCAACCCATGTGAGACTAGGCTCTAAAGAAAGCTGTCTCGGGTGTGGACCAATCAACTTCAAGGACAGTGCACATTATCAGAGTTATGTCTTTTGTTTGTATTATGACTGCAGGTATTGCGGTCTATGCAAACATGACTCCTTGTAAAAAGGTGTCAGTTTTGTTGCCAGATAGAAGGGTAAAAAAACCAATTATCATATTTTTACTGGCAAATGAGGTTCCCCTGGTGCCGAACTGTTATTCGGTGCCCCTGTAACTCAACAGCACGCGTTCGGCGTTGGGGAGACAAACGGACACAACCGCGAAATATTTCGCGGCGGTATTCCATGCTGTTGTCGAGTTGATCATTTCAATGCGGTGTATCTGAAACTCACATTACACGGCACGCAATGTGACAAGACATTTTGCGTAATCTTGTAATGTAAAAGTGTCTGCATCAAGAACGCCCCGCGCAGAGGTGTAAGATGCTTTGTTTGGCACCCGAGATCTATTAAGATCCGCAGCTTTATAACAATCTAACATAAATTTCGATTTAAAGCTTTCGTGACTGCAGGGATTCATCTTCTTGGTTCTTTCGGTAAAGTCACGTATACCGGACTGAGTGGCTGTGTGGAAGATTGTATGATGCGCTGGGGAAGGACAACAACCTAAATACATAAAGCAGTTCAAAATGAATTTGATTTCAATCTAGATAAAATATATACCGTCTAGAGTACTGTCTAGAGGGGTTCTCTGCAGCTTACTTTAGTAGATACACCCAGTTGCAAGGCTGTACATTTACCACCTCACCTCATCAAGTGCGCTGTGTGAAAGAATTGATATGTGATGCATCGTAGGAGACCGCTCTATCTTACAGCTACATGCTAATTTCTCACATTAACATCACTAGCCCCGGCCACTTCTTTATGACCCTTGGGCTACACCCATTTCAAACCTTTTAAAACAGTCTGCCTCAGCAGCAGACCATGCTCTCCCACCTGATGATGGACGCTTGTTTTGCGGCCGAAACGTCGTGATCTATTTTATTTTATACCTACGTGACTTTACCGAAAGAACCAAAGAGTTTGATGCATCGAATTTACACAATTCCGGGGCAAGAGCCTCAAAACATTGTATAACTGCTGATGTGCACGCATTAGTGTGTTAAATGATCATTCCTGCTATCTACGAAATGACAATAAAAGTTGCAATTCTAAAATACAAAAATTCCAACTATGCAGCAATTAAACCTTTATTACGATTAAAAATGCACCACTCGAAACATAATACAATTGGAAATGTTTCTATTTATTTCAGAATTAGTTTTAAAAAATATTAACAATATCCTGCTTTGGTTGAAATGGAAACAACGTTATTCATGTTACAAGCAGAAAAAAAATGAATACAGATAATGTACACACACAAATAAAACCCACGCCTGTGTTTTTTTGTTAGCTACGTGTCAAATCGATGATGAATTAAGTCTTGTTTTGCCACTGAGGGTGTACCGAAAACCCATAACAATGATGGAAAAACAAATACAATGTTAAAGCTCTATTTGCACAAGGGAAATGCATAATAAAATAAAATAAACATGTATGCAACATCTGTCACGTGGTGTTATAGTGCACCCGAGCAGGTGATAGTGCTGCGTGCAGGTGTGCGTTGTGTGTTTATCTCACCTGTACCTTGCTTTATATTTGTTTGCCTTTTGCACCATTTCGCATTGATTGTATATTCACAACCATGTTACGGGCAAAACACGTGCGTATTCCACAATATTAAAGGTTGTGAATGAACAAATGACTGGATTTGTGAGTCACAAAACTTGGAAAGGAATAAATCAAACGTCCGCCTGCACTGCACAGACCATTGGTTAGCAAGCGGCATTCAGAAAGCAACTCATTCACTCACTCCTACTACTACCACCACTACCGTGTAAAGAGAATTCTGTTCCAACAAGTTATTGAAATAATGAGTCACTTTGCAACAAATGTTTAATAAACACATCGCAATGGGACCATCGTTAAAAAAAACCCGTTCCGTGGCTCAGAGAGCGAGAGAGAAAAATATCACGCAAAATGCTTAAAATGAACTTGAATTTCGAGGGTGGGGGGAAAAAATGAAAGAAGGATTGAGAAATCAAACGCGTTACTGAAAGCCAAGCCATGTGACACAGGTGTTCGGTATAATTCAATCCGTGTAATAAACGTTCGTTTTCGTTGACCATTTCACTGGCAAGCATTTCATGTTGGAGGCTGGAAGCCACAGAAAGTCATTGTTTGCTTTTCCACGTTAACAGCCTCGAATAGACGAATTGCCAAGCAGCTCAAAAAAACGAAGAAAAAATATCAACTTGGGGGGGTCAGGGGGGAGGGTGGTGGAGGGTCTCCTTCAGAGTTTAAAATTCCGCTGCGGGGAGAAAAGCAGAGATTCTAGCCGAGAACGTCAGGTTATCTCAACGTTGCCGCCCCACTCGCTGGCAGCTTCTTCAGATACCGAGCACGCTTTTCGGGTCGTGCCCACCTGTTGTTCCGCCTCTGCGTGTACCGGCCGACGACAAGTGCCTCGCGAAATTAAAAACTTGTTTAAAAACACGCTTTTTCGAAATGTACTCGTAATGGAAGAACTCCACGACTCCAGGAAGTGGCCCCGAAGCTTGCCGTAACGTAAGGGACCGTGGGCAATTAGAGCCAACGTCAGTTGATCGTGGACAGTTAGACCCAAGACGAAACATAACACACAAAAAAATATTTTAAAATGTTTATTTATATTTTTCATGATATAATATAGTATTGTCATCAGTATGACATAAGTATACAAAGTTTGCAGTCGATGCCACATTGGGAAGTGGGTTAAAATTGAGTTACAAGATTTGAGGATACATTGACGACGACAACAACAGACAGAGTGAGTTAACTAAAAGCGTGCAATAAAACGAAGTCGCTCCACCCGGCGTGCCGCAGCGCAAACGTCGGACACGGAGAGCGGAGGGACGGGCTGTGCGGCGCATCCGTGGAAATCTATGAAGCCGGATCGAAAATCGAACGACACGTGAATTTGTGACACGCAACAACAACAACATAATAATAAAATATTGTTTTATATTTTTACAATTTTATTATTTCCCTTCTACGTGACTTTACCGAAAGAACCAAGAAAATGAATACCTGCAGTCACGAAAGCTTTAAATCAAAATAACATCATCATTCACAATAGAGTTTGTTTAGGGTTAGATCGCGTGAATATATGAATGTGTCGTTAAACCCGCCACCACCCGACACAGCCAACTAGTAATGGTTGTCACGTAAACAGAACGTGCTAATTCGTCACTAGTACAGCACTAGTGTGTCGTGTAGTGTATAGTGTAGTGTATAGTGTAGTGTATAGTGTATTATACTTGTACAGCAGTAGTGTGTAGTGTATAGTAGTGTAGTGTATAGTAGTGTATAGTGGTGTGTATAGTCGTGTATAATGTAGTGTATAGTAGTGTAGTGTATAGTGGAGTGTATAGTAGTGTAGTGTATAGTTGTGTAGTGTATAGTGTAGTGTATAGTTGTGTAGTGTATAATAGTGTAGTGTATAGTTGTGTAGTGTATAATAGTGTAGTGTATAGTTGTGTAGTGTATAGTGTAGTGTATAGTGTAGTGTATAGTGTAGTGTACTAGTACAGCACACCGGTTGTGTGTTGGAGAGCCAAGCCACAACATTTACAATCTGAGTACGACGTTTCGCCAGTAATTACAACTAACTGGCTCTCTAACACACCGGCGTGCTGTACTAGTATACTACATTATACACTACACCATACACTACACTATACACTACACACTACACTATACACTAGTGCTGTACTAGTGACGAATTGGCCACGTTCTGTTTACGTGACAACCCTCACTAATTGGCTGTGTCGGGTGGTGACGGGTTTTAACGACACATTTATATACTTACGCGATCTAACCAAAATAACCTCTATCATGGATGATATTGGTCGCGAAAGCCTACTACGTGTTAAACTAACATCATCATTGCCATGGAGAAATATAAGTTTGTTTGCAATTTGTCTCCTATAAATTTCCATTCATTTGCAGTAGTAATAATAATGACAAATATCAAATTCATGGGTTAAAGTTGTTCTAATGACCGCATTAGCTTCGTGCATTTGGTATTCGTGATATTCTTATTGTTGCAGGGATATCATGAAGGCGCTTTATTTTACAGAAAGTCTGCAGTGGTTTCACGAGAGGGTGGTGCGTATTTCCAATTGAGTCATTGCAGGATATTTTTTCTTCGAATTTTGGGCAAATTTGGGTTACGATGTCTGCACACCATGACCTGCTCCTTTCTAATGATGACAGAAAATCTTAAACCTTTCACTGTGAAGCAGACGACATAGTATGTTACGGTTAACACACCAGCGGCAATAACCAGGTCCGGCCTGCCAGTTTCGAACCACGAGACTTTTGCAATGAGCAGTCAATTGCTCTATCACTGGGCCGCATCACCGCTGCGTTTAGAAGAACAGCAATCATATAAATCATCCAAATGTAGTATTTCCTGCATTTAAATGTTGTACCAGACATCTTTCACAATACCCACTGGCAAAAAAATAGATGTGACTAGAAATTGTAACTACAGTCCATGGTACAGCTATTGCAATTACAATCCATTAGCGTGCTCATATTTTCAGAAAGTCAATGGACTGTAATACCCTACCATATGTATCGTTTCTAGAACATTATGATATCTTTACTGACCATTGCTTTGTTTTTTATTTATCGACACGATCTCACTTGCTTATAAATGGCAGCATTCATTCCAACCATCTTACAGCAGGTTACGGTGACTCGCGTCTTTTAGGACGGTATAAAAGGTTCGCAAGGAACGCAATGCACATGCAAATGTGCGAGTGATTGATATTTATATGGCGGTGGTGCGGGTCCAGTTTATTTTTTAGTTTATTTTTTATATTCCAACCTCAAACCAGTTGTCTTGTTTGTGTGAACTTGGCCAGACAGCATCCTCTGACGGTGGCTTCAAATGCATGGATACGACAGCTGGTCGTGCAGTGCAAAAACCACTGCATCGCCATTCCACCGTTGTTGTTTGCGCTTGCTGGGAATATGTTATAGAAAATTGAGTTTTAGTTTGTTAGTTCGTTAGACATTAATAAACAGTACAAATAAAGTTCAAACAAAATATAAATAATAATCAAAACACAATTGTCACATACATAAACACAGTTTAGATGATAAAATCTGTATAAATGTTTTCATGCATGCAGCCGTAATTTTTTTTTACATCAGTGGTTATTATTATGAATCCACTGCACTAAATAATGTAATTTGTCGATCCATACACGCCACTCAATGCTAAAATGGCCATAGCATATTGTACTTTTGTATATTTATGCTTGCACTGCTGTGACACTTTCACGGACAAAAAAATGTTATAACATATTATATATCATTTTTATATTAATTACACCTCTTTGTAAATCCACCGGTAGTTGAAGGTCCTTCCCATGCCATGCCGGTCATGGGAGTTGTTTGACCATAGTTCACCACGCTGGTCAATCCCGGGTGCTAAGTGAATGCGGAACATTCTCCTGAGAAAAATTAAGAAATCGCTCGCCTCGAATGTTGGTCATGGCCAGGAATCAAACTCAGGTCTCTGGGTTCATAGTGCAGTACACTTCACCACTGTGTCGCTGCTCCGCCCAGCGATGTGTACAATCGTGTGATTGTAAATATTTAGTAATTGCTTTCATGTTTGCACACTGTTCATGTATACTCACCCACCACACAAGCTAGACATCAATCGAGTGCAAATGACTGAAGGAAACGTGAATTGCTTGGAGCTGAAATAACCAAATAAATTAAAATGCAGCAATTTGAATGTGTTCTATTTATTGCTTTCGTCTGTGCATTCTCGACTGGTTATTTATTTGGACACGTGTATTGTTCAGTTAAACTACAGCGAGTCTGTGTGTGTGTGTGTGCAACAAGCCTGAGAAAAAAATTGGTACATTACAAATCTGACTCTCCTCACGACTCATTGCTGTGATTCATTTGTCGGTTGCCTTCAATGGGCAAATAAACTGGTGCTCTGCGTGTCCCAGAAGGAACATTTAGTTCATTGCAAGTTATGAGAAATGAAACTAATTTCAAAGGCTACATTTGTGCTCGTAATAAAATGTTGACACATCGAACACACGAGGAAACAGTGACACTTTTCAACTTTATTAAGTACTGGAAGTGGGCTGATTCATATTGTAAACTTAACACGTAGGGTTTTTTTTTCTCAGACAATACTATGATTCATAAGTGATGTTCGGGTTAGGTCACATGCTGCTTCATCACATTTTCATATCCTTAAGTAGATGGCTGTTAATTATGCGCACTGTAATTATGAAAAAACTCACAAACACAAATTGAAGACCCATTAAAACCATGAAGTGAAAATAAATTTGTATTTTTGCAGCTCTTTGTACTGAATGAAAGCTTCCTAATGCCACGTCAGTCAACGGAGTAGTTTGGCCATACTTCGCCACGCTGGTCAATGCGGGTTAACAAAGGGGGTGCCCAATGACCTGTTGAGATATCACTCATCACTGATGTCAACCATGGCCAGGTATCAAACCTAGGCCACCGGGTTGACGACACAGGACTTCGATCAGTGGCACCACCAGTCCACCAGATTTGATAGAATTACTTACCACTACTGGGAGGCACGCATTTTGGTGGAATTAATTTCTGAAGTTCGTTTGGCTTTCATTGGTCTAAAGCTCTTACCGCTGCTGAAAGCATTCTCGATACCTGCAATCTGGATTGGGTTTTTTTTTTCCTTGCCATGCAATTCAATCGACAAACACCCCGAGTACCCCCTTCTCACAGCAATTTGTTTATACGATGTATTGTATATCGGTGGAAACAAGATGTCCCCAAAGCTGAAAAGTAAATGAAACGGTATGTACGATAAAACCTCTGCTGGCCATTTAAACCCACGCGGAGACAAAGTTTAACGCCAAAATACGCGGCACGCGTAACGTTCAACTCCCCCCACCCCCCTCCGCCCTTCAAATTAATTGTAGAAATCTCAATAGTTGGAAAACGTAGGCGTGTGCACCTTTCTCGCCTACACTTTGCCGTTTTTTTTTTTAAGTAATCTCCAAGTACAAACACGTTGCCGTGAAAGAAAAAAAAAGCACGGATACACAATCTTCCAGCTGGTGCAATGCATGGCCTCTGTGGGCAAGCTTGTTCTTTTTGTGTCACAACAAAAGGCGGCATCAAAAGCGGGGGGGGGGGGGGGGGTAAACACGTGTCGTTGTTCTAAAGCTCCCCATTGATAGCGAATGTATCGCAGGGCGAAAAAAAAGCCTGCACAGACCTGCAAGTCGAGGTTGCCCTTCCCAAAGAGGTAACCCCTTCTCCCCCCCCCCCCACCACCACCACCACCTCCTCCTCAAGCAGCATGAACCACAGAGGCCGCCGACGCCATAATAAGGGTTGTAAAAAGAGTGCTGGAGGTAGAATAAACTGACCTTCATACTTTTGTGGGTAAATAAAAACAAATCGGCACTTACCTGTGTCAACAGATCCCCGCGGGGGGAGGTGGTGGTGGGGGTGGTTTTGGGAGGGGGGGGGATGGAGGGGAGGGGACATGCTCGTGGAGAGAACATCTCGGTACCCATGCAGAGACTCTCATAATTTGTCCACGACGCCTCGGATCTGCAATAAAGCATAAAAGGTTATGGTGGCAATTTCCTGCGAGGCACAGATTGGGTCTGCGGTCATCGCTTTATTTTATTAGCCTTCGTTTAATGAGATATGCTAAGTATTTAGTTGATATATTTGCAGCGCACACAAATCCTATTTATTTAGCTTATTGGCGATATTGTGAGATTGAAAAGAGAAATAAATACTTTACGGCTGTGATTAAAGTCGTCACCCTTTCACAGGTATGCTGTGATACTTAAACCTTCCTCAGTCTCATTAGAAAAGGGGTTTGTTTATGTTACTTCACCGTAGATTGGCTGCAAGGGCACAGCCAATTCTGAATGAGCAATTGGCCCTTCCTCATTGTAGCTGTATCTGTTCAGCCTTTTGTCAATCCACTGCTGGATGAACGCCTCTCCAAGGTCGTTGGAGTGCTTTGACCATGATGATCAGTGCGTGTGAAGAGTGTGCTGGGATCAGTTCAGTTCACATTCGCTACTGATGAGAGCCGTAGATGGGGAATCAAACTCAGGTTGCCGGGTTCAGAGGGCAATTGCGTCAACCAACAACGCTACCGCTCCACCCCTCGTCAGAGCTATTTTCTATTATTTTGCCATTTTGTTACCTGAATTGCACGTACGCCATCCTTCCATCGCAAGCGAAATGTGGTAAATTTTAGGCTTCATAAAACGAGAAGGCAACAGCAAAAAAAAAAGAGTCGGGCTCACTTCTGGCTTGTGTGTGCCGAAAAGTCAGGTTGACATTTCTTGTCCCACTGTGACATGAGACGTATGGCCGGTACCGGCAGGAATGTTCAATGCTCAATTGGGTGGTGAGCGGGGTGGTTTTAGCTTTTCTAGCGAGAGAGACTGCATTCCATCATTGGCTCCCCACAGCTCCCGACAAACTCTTCAATCGCCACTGAAAGACGAAGCACTCCATCCCCCCCTCGCTCCCCCCCCCCCCCCCCCCCCGCTGGGTGAAAAAGAATCAATCACGGGAAGCTTGATATGACAGGGTCATTCTAGAATTGATGGCTACTTAATGGCCGTGTGGCGAGATGCCTTAGAGTTGTTTCTTTTGTAATCGGGAAGGTGTGGAGCCAAGAGCAAGTGTAATATTCGCAGCAAAACAGGTCCCCGCTGAAAATCCTTGCGATGTGCCACAGCCCGCCCCCCCCCCCTCCATTTTGGTGGCGATAATTTGTTTACACTACCCGTTTGATTTTTAAAGTGCGTGACTTTTTACGTCAAATTAATATCACATTGTACGTATATTGAAGTTCATATTTTGAAAGAGGGCCGTGCTGCTGCTGCTGCCGTGTAATGGTTCGCACTTCCGACTTGCAATTCAGAGAGTGCCGATTAAATCCGCCCCCACCTCAGTCCACCTTTGCCCATCCTACGGTATGTATGTAGAACTTCTTTTGCACCGTACGTAGCCAATTGTGCTAATCGGAGGTGCGGGGGAACTAGAACAAAGGAAACACAAAAAGGCAGTTCTAAAGAAATTACTTTGTCGATCCAAATGATTGAAAAGTGCATCGCTCCACTGGCTTCCTAATATCGGAAGGAAGAGCTTTCCAGACGGGCATGAGAAGCGCATCTGAAAGCGTGCGATGCAGTGACAGGGGGGTGCCATAGTAAGTCTGTAGGCAGATCGGATACAGTGGGGTAAAGTGTGGGAACTTCACATATTTCAAGACATCCAGCCAGGATACAAAGAAGTAGGCCCTATACCCCCTAGGGGGGGCTCTTTAGAGGGGGCTCTTCAGAGGGGGCTCTTTAAAGCTCCCTCTATTGGAGGCAGTTATGCCAGCCGTGTCGTAAGCAAGCCATTGCAAGGCTGCACCTTAACATTCACCTTTACATAATGGCAAAACGAACTTTCAAAAATATTTTGTAAAAATCGAATTAAAATGTGATATGTATATTTTTTAGGATAGGCTAACAGCGCAAAATGAAGCCATGCTGAAAGAGTATCATCATCCTTTGATGCTATTTTTGGGGGCTACAATGCTAATGAGCTGGGTGGGGTGATGGGGAGGAAATTGTGGTGCGTTTAATGCATTCTTGGGGATTTTTTTTTTCTTCTTCTTCTTCTAAAAATGTTGTCCCATTTAAGAAGTTTTGGCTTCAATTATATATGTTTTATTAAACAGACTGATCTCCCCAGAGTTACATAAGCCAGAGGGATATTAAGTAAGTTTCACTGTTGGGCAGTTCCAGTGGGGGCTCTGAACAGCGGTTGACATTAACCAACTGGTTCTTTTCACCACAATTGACCTATTGTTTCGAGCGGCTGGGCGAGCCCACCCTGCTACTCCAAGGTGGTTACGTTCTGTTTGTTGCACACCGTTACGAACTCTGAGAACACGTTGCGCAGGTTGACACTTGCATCATTAGTCACTCACTCTCTCTCTCTCTGTCTCGTGCACATTGTCCACTGCGGTGGACTGCTGTGGAATATGAAGCCTACTGTGGAACGAGATGAATGATTTTCACCGCTGTTTGGAAGGTCTCTTTGACTCCGTAAAAAAATCACATTAAACAATCAAACCAAATTTTGTTTTGCTTGTAATGGTTTACGGCACAACATGGTTAAGTGCCATATATATGTGAGGATTTCTTCTCTTTGAAGATGACATTCAGTAAATTAGATTTATTTCCCACGTTTAAAATACCAGATGATACACTCACACATTTTCTTTTTTAAACCAATGCCCCAGCCCTGCATTTAAATTCCAGCAGCAGCTCAGAAAATGTGTGCACGCGCTCAATTATAAAAGAGATAAACTCGTGCTAAAACACAAACACCCTTCAAACAGTAAAGGCTATGCCACATCAATCCATACCATACAAGCGTATGTATATTTGTACAATGTAACTGTTTATATACCCGCAGAAATAGGTTTGATAATATAATCAGGCTACCAGCAAATAATTACAAATAATGTTTTGTTTATGGCCCCAGCCAACTTACCCCCAGGGCAGTCGACATGGGAATATTATTGCCATAAAGGAAAACATGGTGCACATGCACCCATACGGGATGTGTTCGGTGTGTATTTTGCTACTAGGAATAATTAAGTTATTTGTTTGTGAAATACAATATTTGTGTGTCTGGAAAGTACTTTCATCGAATGAAAGAGACGACGCAAGCCTATTTGATTTTTTTTTTATACAATTATAAGAATGTCTTGCTTTTCCATGTCGCTCATCGAAATTCTACTTGAAAAATCTATTTCAACTTTGACTAAAATACAATGTCGCAATATGTGGAATAGTTAATAGTTGTGCAGAAGTACCACCACTTAATGTTTGTCGTTGCCTTATATAAACCCAGAATATTCTAGCATTATACATCTCACATGAAATGCCTTTATTTTAGATCTTAACAAACTTTTGACTGTCAATTCCACATCAAAAAACATTCACAAGAAAGGTAGGATAGTCACGTCTTAATATATTTTAACATTCCTTGCCGTTATTTAGCATTGTACAGTTCGCAAATACCGGCACGCGGCATCCTTTGATCTTGTCTATTTAAATTCCAGTAACAAAAAGCATGTGGCTTTAGGGAATGTTATAGGGGCTGACATTCTGTTGAGAGATAGAAGCACAAGTGCGGGTTGCACGCTAACCCTATCTCTATAACGCGGGGGGGTACTTCTGTTTCACTGTTTCCACCTTCAAGGTGAGTAAATCGAAGAACAACAAAAAAAATAGATCAAGGTGCAGCCCTGCAATTGCTTGCTCATAACACTGCTGGCAGAACGGCTTCCCACTGGGGAGCGATCTAGATAGCACCTCAAGAGGCGATATTCCTACTCTTCCATGACTGACCAGACCTCCCCACACTTTACCCCACCATACGTAATCTGTCCATCAACTAACCGCGGTTTCCCAATTTTTTTTTTACTTCTGGGAAATTCAGAAACGTGCCAAATTGATTCAACAACCACGCCGGGTAGATTTGACCTCAAACCGGTGTCTTACATCCCATGATGGGCGCGCATCCATCAAGGTGAGTGAAATGTGAAACAAACAAACTAAAACAAAATGATAAATGCTTATTTATTTTTAATTGAAGAAAAAAACGGACAAAGCAGAATAAGTACACTTGGCTGCCGGCAGTGAAGACAGGCCTGCTGCTCAGAGCCGGTGGCACGGCACGTGCACACACACGCACACATACGCACACACACACGCAACACACACACACAGACACGCGCACACGCAACACACACACACACGCACGCACACACGCACGCACGCGCACGCACACACGCGCACGCACACACGCACGCACACACGCACACACACACACACGCACACACACACGCACACACACACACGCACACACACGCGCACACGCACACATACGCGCACACACGCACGCACACACGCACGCGCGCACACACACGCACACATACACGCACGCACATACGCACACACACACACGCACGCACACACGCGCACGCACACACGCACGCACACACGCACACACACGCACACACACACGCACACAAGCACACACACACGCACACACGCACACACACGCGCACACGCACACATACGCGCACACACGCACGCACACACACACGCACACACACACGCACACACACACACGCACACACACGCACGCACGCACACACACGCACGCACGTACACACACGCACGCACGCAACACACACACACGCACGCAACACACACATGCACACACACGCACACACACACGCACGCACACACGCACGCACATACGCACACGCACACACGCACACAAGTGTGCGCGCGCACCACTCCTACTGCTGAGATTCAGCAAACAAAAACAAACAAATTAGCATTCCATGCCTGCCTCATGCTCAGCTGCAGCGTCTTCTGGAAAATCGCCGGTTGGCATTGGCTGTGCCCTTGCGAGCCAGTGAATAGTATTATTTTGTCGGGGGGGGGGGTCGGGGTGGGGTGGGGTGGGGAAACTTATTTTTGTTGTTGTTTACAGAATGGATTTGTCGATCAACGATGCCAATTTTGCTACCGCGTTCATAATTTCGGTCCTCGATATTCGGAAGTAGCCATTGGTACTTCTCTTTTCCTGGTGGCGTCCGCTTTGCGTGGCGATCGAAACGTCGTCGGTTATTTGTTTGTTATTTTCTTTGAACCTATCTTGCGTGAATTCTAGATTTGAAGCTTTCGTGACTGCAAGCATTCATATTCTTAGGTTTTTTCGGTAAAGTCGCGTAGGTAAAAAATTACAATTAAAATTAATAAAAGTAAAATAAAAATAATAAAAATTAAAAAAAAATTAAAAATCTGCGTGACTTTACCGACAGACGCCAAAGAATATTCTGAAAACTGTTTAAAATTGATCAAAAGCAACCACGGCTGGCAGAAAGCCCTCCAGTAGACCGAGCGCGAGAGCCCCCCACCCCCCCCCCCCCGGGTATATTTGGCCTACTTCTCCACGCTCGACGTCAAGTAACATGTCGGAGTGGTTGGAGCATTTGGTATGAACCCTGAGACCCGCGTTTGATTCCCGGTCACAGCTAACACCGGTCTAACACTACTGAGACGAGGCCGTGATAAGAAGGCTGTCTCCGATGCAGGACAAACACTTTCAAAGACAATGCGTGTATTATTAGAGCATGTTTGTTTACGTGTTTAACCACAAGTAGGTGCGTTTAATGCAGACTTGATGCCTTGCAAAAGGTGTATATTTGGTACTCTTAGGTTTTTTCGGTAAAGTCACGTAGATAAAAATAAATAATAAAAATAATATAAATAATAATAGTAATAAAATAATAAATCACGACGTTTCGGAGGCAACACAAGTCTCCGTCATCAGGTGGGACCGTCACAGCTAAAATTACTGTAAATAAAAAATAATCCTCGCAGTCACGTAAGCTTCAAATCTAGAATGTATATTTGGTGTTTGAGCATTTTGACACCTGTTTTTATTGCCAGAAAGGGCAACCATCTATTCTCATTTGTCATCATTTGGGGAGTGATGTTTGACCTGCAATGATCAGCATGGTGAACTATGGTAACGCAATCTCCCACTACTGTCATTGGCAGGCCTTCTTATAATGTAATCATTCGTTTTAGAGGAAGAAATATAGTATTCTGCTGCCCTCTGAGGGAATAAACTTGGCATAGGATTTATCAATAACAAGCAACACATATACACACACGTTTTATTGATGTATTCACTCACAATATAAACTAGTACCACATTCATATTGCAAAATATCACGATGCTAATGATACGGCCGTGCCAATGTCAAATGAAATTCTGGAGAGGAAAAAAAAACGGAATTAAACCACAGACACAACATAAACGAATCAAGAAAAAAACTTTAAGATGCCAAACCTAATCTCGCGTGTAATGTACTTGCAACGCCGTGTTCGTATTTAAACACGTAAGCGAAGTTGCCCACTCGGATTACCGCAAAAATGGCGTGAATAGGAAGTGCGGGATATTTCTCTGGGCTATGTAATTATTTGTGCAGGTTGTTTATTAGCCGCGGTGAAACGAAATTTGAGCGGTAGTTTTTTTTTCTTTTCGAATGCACTAATTCCAAAATGAGTCAGCCTAAATTAGGCAACAGCTGCTGCTGTGGCTGCTGTAGCTGCTGCTGTTGTAGCTGTAGCTGCTGTAGGCTGTAGCTGCTGCTACTACTGCAGCTGTAGCTGCTGCTGCTGCTGCTGTAGCTGCTGTTGCTGCTGTAGCTGCTGCTGCTGTAGCTGCTGCTGCTGCTGTAGCTGCTGTTGCTGCTGCTGTAGCTGCTGCTGTAGCTGCTGCTGTAGTTGCTGCTGTAGCTGCTGCTGATGTAGCTACTGCTGCTGCTGTAGCTGCTGTCGCTGCTGCTGCTGCTGCTGTAGCTGCTGCTGCTGTAGCTGCTGTTGCTGCTGTAGCTGCTGCTGCTGTTGCTGCTGCTGCTGTAGCTGCTGTTGCTGCTGCTGTAGCTGCTGCTGTAGCTGCTGCTGTAGTTGCTGCTGTAGCTGCTGCTGATGTAGCTACTGCTGCTGCTGTAGCTGCTGTAGCTGCTGCTGCTGCTGTAGCTGCTGCTACTGCTGCTGTAGCTGCTGCTGTTGCTGCTGCTGTAGCTGCTGCATGTGCAACATTGCTACGCTTGTTTCCCTGCCGTCTGTTTGCTTGGGGCCTCGTGTTAAAGCTTTGAAAGGTGGGGGGGGGGGAAGAAAAAAACCAGATTGATTGTAGCAAAAAAACAAGCACAACATTGAGAGTAAAAAGAGTCATTTCCCAACACGGCACGCAAGGACTTACAAATATACCAAGAATCCGAATCATGCCCCGCTTAGTGATGTAAATGAACTCTTAAAAAAAGACCCTGCGCAGGTGTTTCAATTCTATTTTCGGGGGGTCAGTCCACAAAAATAAACCAAGGGAGAGTTTGGACCGCTCTCCGAAGTTTTTGGTAAAAATCGGGGTTTTTGCGAGAGCGTGAAAGATGTGTAGCAAGGGGGATTCTGGTCAGAGATCAGGTGGCAAGTGCATACCAATACCTGCACTCAGCCCCACTAAAGCAAACAAACTGTCATTAGCTGGCCTCTTAATGTGCTCTCGAAATGCTCCACTGACTTTCCTGCTTGTTTTATGGCCCTTTGAGATGGAGGAAGTTTGATTTTTGGCCCCCCCCTCTCCCCTCCCCCCACTTTTTTTTTCCTTGAGCTCCTCTTTTTGGGTGGGTGGAGAATTGTTGGGGTGGGTGGGTAGGTGGGGGGCAAGGGTGGGGGGGGTAAGGTTGTGGGGAAGTTGGTGGGGGGGGGGGGGTCGGGGGGGGGGGTCCCCCTCTCTGGGTCCCTGCTGGGAGTGGGGTTCTTAGAAATGGAGGAGGAGAGACAGACCTGTATTTGCGGCATATCAAATTTCGCCCGAGCTGTAACTTTTGAGGGATGGAGCAGCCTCTGTCATAAGCGTCGACGCTTAAACACGTTTTTAAAAATAGTAAAAAAAATATTTCTTAAATGTGAAATACGCTATTGGGGGATTTTGTCAAGCGTAACTCTGGAATATTTTCGAATAAAAATACGATTTTGCACACGGCATTCCGAACATGCATGAATTTACATACATGTGCACCCCTGCAACGGCTTGCGCAAACCACTGCTGGCAGAAGAGCTTCCCCTGTAGAAGGTGTTTGGCCTTTCTCTTCCACGCCGATCAGACGTTTTGGAGAAGTAGCCATTGGTACTTCACTAGAATATAAAGGAGAAATTATCGAGATAAAAACATCTTACTAAAAAGCTTCTCCATATCTTCTTGGTTCTTTCGGTAAAGTCACGTAGAAGAGAAATAATAAAATAATAAAAATAAAAATTATAAAATAATAAAAAAAACATAATAAAATAATTCTCAGGTGAAGAACAGGCCTATCGGGGAGACAGACCTGGTCTGTCGGGGAGACAGACCTGGTCTTCACCTGAGGACGGCTGCTTGCGTTGTGGCCGAAACGTCGTGAGAATCATTTTATTATGTTCTGTCGGGGAGACAGACCTGGTCTTCACCTGATGACGGCTGCTTGCGTTGTGGCCGAAACGTCGTGAGAATTATTTTATTATGTTTTATTTTTATTATTTTATTATTTCTCTTCTACCTGACTTTACCGAAAGAACCAAGAAGGTGAATCCCTGCAGTCACGAAAGCTTTAAATCTAAGCTTCTCCATATCTCCCACCAAATCTCAGCTGTGAATGCCCTCTCCTCTGGCCAGACATGGAGCCATCATCGCTTTCACAATATTCAATACTGAGAAGGACGTAAGAGGGTCAGTAGAAAACAGTGGGCCATCTACAACAAATGTATAATGGCCTCACTCAAAACTGGTGGTGTGAGGTGTGTTCTTAGGGGCCGTCCATAAATGACGTCACGTGATTTTGGACGATTTTTGACCTCCCCCCCCCCCCCTTCGTCACACGGCGTCACAAAAAGTCAGACCCCCCATCAAATATGACGTCACACAGCACTGCCTCCCCTCCCCCAAAAAAGATCGCTTTGAACTATTGTCATTGTAGGGCGTATTTAATGGCTATTTAATTAAGTAGAACGTGTTGTCTATATTTATTTAAAGTTGCGCATTTTGATGTGACGTCACACTTCTCCCCCCCCCCCTCGTCACACATCGTCACAAATGTCTGACCACCCCCCCCCCTAGGTGCGTGACGTCATTTATGGACTGCCCCTGACTTTTCACGACAGTGTAAGATAGAGGTATTTGGGAAAAGCCTTCATCTCGCAGTGGATTGACCATTACTGGTGATTATGATGACTCATACAAGTTTACGACCAAAGCACCCGCAATGTATCTAAGCAGGGCTGACCCTGGAGAACGATTGGATGGTTGATCACTATGCAAAAAAACCAGGTAGCCGTAGGGTGCAGTGCAGCAAAATACATTGCTGTTTCACATCTATGCTACCCACTTTCACCAACGTGCTCTGACTATTTTTATTCTTAGGTTTTTTCGGTAAAGTCACGTAGGTAAAAAAATAAAATTAATAAAAGTAAAATAAAAATAAAATAAAATCACGACGTTTCGGAGGCAACACAAGCTTCCGTCTTCAGGTGGAACAGTCACAGCACGATAGCTGTATCAAGTGAGAGAAATTCCAAGAAAACAGTATTTGTATATATACTGGTTGAGGGTGGGAGGAGCCAAGGTAGACCCTGAATATTATTTTTGTGAGGTTCGGTGCGGCTGAAGCACGCTGTTAGGAATGAGCCTTTGTTGTGTAAACTAGGCGCGGATGATGTAAAGGTGCATGTAAAAGGGACTGAGCCTTTTTGTTTTGTGTGACTAGTGTGGTGAAGTATCGTCAAATGTCCCTCATGACCTGCAGAGGTGCACGTAGGCCCTCATCCAGCAGTGGATTGACAAAAAAAATGTTACTAATAAAAGTAGCCCGCAATGAGCTATATACCAACGTGTTTGCATTCATTAATGATTTGAAGTTACACTTTAATTTTAATTTGTGAAGTAAGTGTAAGCCTCGATTTAAAGCTTTCGTGACTGCAGGGATTCATCTTCTTGGTTTTTTCGGTAAAGTCACGTATAAGGGAAATAATAAAATAATAAAAATAAAACATAATTAAATAATTCTCACGACGTTTCGGCCACAACGCAAGCAGCCGTCCTCAGGTGAAGAACAGGTATGTCGGAAAGACAGCGTCTGAATGAAACACCACCAGGCTTGGAGCGTATATTTAAGCTGGGTTGGAGGGGGAAGAGCGCCATATTTATGGGAAATGCAGATATGTATTTCCCAAAAATATGCTAAATTCCTCTTGATATGCAAATTATTTTGTCAAGGCGCTCTTCCCCCTCCAACCCAGCTTAAATATACGCTCCAAGCCTGGTGGTGTTTCATTCAGACGCTGTCTTTCCGACAGACCTGTTCTTCACCTGAGGACGGCTGCTTGCGTTGTGGCCGAAACGTGGTGAGAATTATTTTAATATGTTTTAATTTTATTAATTTATTATTTCCCTTTTACGTGACTTTACCGAAAGAACCAAGAAGATGAGTGTAAGCCCCTTGTCAATCACCGCTGAATAAAGGCCTCTGCCCACACTCTGAATTTGTGGGCCCAGCTTGCCACTGACGTTAACCCTGGTTGGGAATCAAACCACTGTGTCTCTTCTGAATATATATTAATTAGGATCATACACACCGACACAGTAACATATATACTTTAAAATATGTATCAATTTACATAATGCTGTTCATACTCTGCACGGCTTTTTGTCAATCCACTTTTGCTTTGCGTGTCCCAAAAGGAACATTCGTTTGGGTGGAAGTTATGGGGCCCAAAAAATAATTTAAACCTCATTACATTTGAGGGCATTTGAGGGCATTTTTGACAATGAACAAATATTGACAAATTTAACTCATGAGGAAACTGTGACACTTTGTAATACGGTGAATTGGGCCGATTCACATAGTCGTGCTTAAATAGATGGTGGTAAATTATGTGCACTGTATTAAAATGGAAATGGCTGGTGGCTGACAACAAATGAAAGTTCCAATTAATCCATTTGAGGTAGGGAAACCTTATTTTAAAAGTATACATTAGGAATGTTTCATCATTTACAGCCCCTTGTGTTGGATGAAGCAGTTCCCCGTGCAATGCCAGTCACAGAGTGAGGGGGGGGGGGTTCTTTGATCATACATGATCGCCCTGGTCAGGATGAGTTGGGGGGGAGGGTAAACCAAGAACCAGTTCAGATATCACTTCACCACTAATGTTGGCCACGGTCGGGAAAAAAAAAGCTCTCAGATGGCTGGGATTATAGCACGATGTGCTCATCACTGCGCCAAAGCTGCCTCACTTTTGCTTTTAATGCATCTAAAATATAGGGCCATCCATTCACAGATATCCCACTTAGACAGTGGGTTCTAAACCCGGGGTGCACTCACCCCCTAGGGTATGCGAGATGACTTTTCTGGGGGGTGCGAGACATTCCAGATTTTTTTTTAGAAGGTAAAAATCATGGAGAGCACACATTAAGTACGGGCGCATCAGTACAGCGATGTTGTTTCATCAATACTCTTAGTTTTTTCGGTAAAGTCACGTAGGTAAAAAAATTAAATTAAAATTAATAAAATAAATAAAAATAAAATACAAATAAATTATTGTTATTAATAAAAATCAAATAATAATAAATTATTATTTTACTTCTTATTAATTTTATTAATTTTAATTTCAATTTTTTTACCTACCGAAAAAACTAAGAGTATGAATCCTTGCAGTCACGAAAGCTTCAAATCTAGAATTGTTTCATCAAACCAGGCAGCAGTCAAGGTTAAGAACCACTGCACTGATATAATAGTGCAGCGTGACATAGAGAGAACAACATTTTCATGCAAATGTAATGCGGTTGTAAACGGCCCTTCTGAGGTGCCGTCAAGGGGGGAGGAGTTAGGTCACGTGGGGGGAGAGGGGTTGAGTATAGAAGGAGGGGAACCGGAAGAGCAGGGGGAGTGACGGGGAACCAGGAACAGAGGAAGGCCACGAAGGGCGAAGCGGGGTGTGGCGAGATCGCCACGAACACGGGGGGAGCGAGGATCGGCACCGTTGGCCAGCGGTGACCGACCCGAAGCAGCGAGGAGGCTGCAGTCAGCAGCGGGGCTGCACAGAGAGAGTGGGCAGCGGGTCTGCATACAGTGACAGCCAGAGGGTCTGCACATAGGGGTAGCAGCAAGTCTGCAGGGAGGAGGTTACAGTAGATGAAGCAGAGAGTCAGAGGGGTGAGGAAGCTATAATAGCAGTGAATAGCCGGGGGCTACAAATACAGGAGTTATAACAGAGTGCCGTGTGGGTAAAGACGTGAACCTGAATAAAGACACGAAGACAGAAAGAAGTGTTCGAGTCCTTTTATTACACTGGAGTCAGAAGTGAAACGGCATGGCGAAACAACTGAGGAAGAAGAATATCCCATCTCCGGCGTCGGCTTCATCATCGGACGACGACGATCTTCCTCCTGAGGTCGGCTTCACTTCGGCGGAGGGAGAGATCCGTGAGGGCCCGGGTGTGGAGGAGGTTGCCGCTGCGCCCGACCCATCTGCGTTGAAGGACGAAGATTTAAGATGGACCCGGATGGCGGAGCAACTGGCGACCCTAAAAACCGTCATCACGGAGTTGTGTGACCTTGTCACGCCAAGGGCGGCGTTGGAAGGTGATGGTGGTGATCGGCAGGAGCCCGGGTCGTCTTCGATGGCGCCGCCATCGACCACGCGGCGTGAAGACGCCATCTTGGGCGTGGCGCACCACGGAAGGCGGGAAGCCGCCATCTTGGGGCCGCCACGAAGATCGTCCGCCATCTTGGCGACACCGCGTTGCGACGCCTTGCTGAACTTGCCGCCGGAAGAGTCGGTGACGGACGGAAGCAGGCCAAGGAGCCGCAGTCGTCACCTTACAACTGTTAAGGAGTTCTCCATCGGGGGCGATTGGAGTGCGTTCGCTTGTCGATTTTTGGCGGCGGTACGAACGGCAAGGTGGACGGACGCCGAGGCGCTGGAGGTGCTTCCGACTCTCCTTGACGATGAGTCTGTTCGTTTTTTTCGCTCTATAAAAGCTGCGAAGAAGAAAACATTGCGTGGAGTGTTCGACGAAATGGCGGACGCGTACGAGCCACCGGATGACGCCCATCGCCGCTTCGTGCAGCGGCAACGCGCACCGGAGGAGTCGCCTGTAGCGTACAGGGGCGCCGTGCTGGAACTCGCGATGGCCGCTTACCCGGAGACGGAGCCTGACCTGCTGGAACCTCTCATCTTGGGGAAGATGTTGGAGTTATCCCGGGATCTGGGCATTCCTATGCCGGCTTGCGGTCACGAGAAACTCACGTCCCGGACCGCGGCTAAGTGTTTGGACGCCCAGTTCAATCTCCGCCGCTGGAAACAAGTCACGGCGTGGACGGGCGGTCCTGTCGTCGATGGGGGGGCCGTAGGGTGGGACCCTACAAAGGCCGTGTACGTGCCGGATGCGACCGGCCCAAAGGAGCTGTCGGCCGCCTCCACTCCGTGGCCGGCTCGAAGCGAGCCGGGGCCGCGGGCTCCGCCGCCGGCGCGGCCACGTCGGGACGGGGTGCCTGCTGCGCGCCGACCCGACGTCGACTGTTTCCGCTGCGGCCGTCGGGGCCACTATGCCAGGGACTGCTGGGCCCGGGTTCCGGGGCCGCCCCAGCAGGAGGCCTCGATCGCGGACGTCCCAAAGAAAGACCCTCCGGCACAGGCAAGTCGGTGCGCACCAGACACCCGGCAAGGCCTGACACCTCACTCATCGCCGTTGTTGTGCGACGCGGATGTTCTAAAATATGGGAGGCCAGTATCTGCGCCTTGTCGCTCGATAACGCAGTGGCGTAAGTTGGCTCGGCGGGTTGTCGCGGCCGCTACAGGTTCGTCCACTGTACCGGGGTCGATCCAAGGGGTGGACGTGCGTATTTTGGTGGATTCCGGGGCGTCCGCGACCATTATTTCGGATGTCATATTCCATCTTTTGAACATCCCACCGGGGGCCGTGAGGCCGGCTTACGCTTCCTGCATCGCTGCGAACGGGGGTAGTATGGGCATCGTGGGACAGGTGGACGCTAATATTTCTATCGGGGGGGTCTCGGCCTCGGGCGTTGTGTTAATTTCGAGGTCCCTGGCGGTTCCTTGCTTGTTGGGCACGGATTTTTTGGCTAAGATGCCCATTTTAATTAGAATCAATGAAAATTGCATTGAACTGCCAGGGGGCCGCAAATTGGCGTTTTTACAGTCCACCTGGGGGCGACCGGCTCCGGTTGCCCAGGTGCAGGCGTTATCGGAAGTTTCAGTTGATATTCCACCTGGCTCGCAGATGCTCATTCCCCTACGATACCGGAAGCCGGTTCCGGGTCGGCAGAGTGCTTGTGGAATTTTGCTGTCGCCGTCCGCCGCTGTTACGGGCGGATTGGCACTGGTGGGGGCGCAAACCATTGTCCGTCCGGATCAGCGCCCGTTTTTGCAGGTGTTAAATGCGACTTCTGAAAGCGTGTGTGTGCCGGCTGGTACCGTTGTGGCACACGCCACTACGGCGTTTACGGCTCAGAGTGACATTCCGGACGGGGGGCTGGTGGGTGGTGTTTCACACGACGGAGGGGTGGACGATCGTTGGATCGCCGAATTATGTGCGGAAAATTCGGCCCTTTCCGCTGAGCAGCGTTGTGCGATTCATAAATTATTAGCGAGCTATTCCGATGTGTTTAGCTCGGACGATTTGGACTTGGGACGCACCTCGCTGCTCTCTCATCACATCGAAACGGGGGACGCGGCCCCTATCCGCTTGAACTCGCGTCGGATGAGTCCGGCTGAGCGTGAGCACGTTCGAGGGGCAGTGGAAGACATGTTGAAAGCGGATATTATATCTCCGTCTAATAGCCCGTGGGGTGCGCCTGTCGTGTTGGTTAAAAAGAAAGATGGTAAATTACGATTTTGTGTGGATTTTCGGAAGTTAAATAAAGTGTCGGTGGCAGATGCGTATCCCCTGCCGCGTATGGACGATTCTCTCGACGCCTTGTCAGGGGCTAAGTTTTTTTCAACGCTAGATCTCTCTTCGGGCTTCTGGCAGCTTCCCCTTGACGAGCCCTTGCGGGAAAAGACAGCGTTCCGTACGCCGCAGGGGTTGTTCCAATTTAACTGTCTGCCGATGGGGTTGAATGCAGCCCCTGCCACCTTTCAGAGATTGATGGAGTTGGTATTGACGGGGTTGCAGTGGGAGACATGTCTCATTTATTTAGATGATATTATTGTCTTCAGCCGCACATTTGATGAGCATTTATTGCGGTTGGAGGCCGTTTTTGCCAGAATGCGTTCTGCTAATTTGAAATTCAAGCCTAAGAAATGTCATCTACTGCAACGTTCCGTTCGATACTTGGGACATATTGTTAGTGCGGACGGGGTGGCCACGGATCCAGAGAAAACTGCGTGTGTCCGGGATTGGGCAACCCCCGCCACGGTCGGTGATGTGCGTCGGTTTTTGGGGTTCGCCTCATATTACCGGAGGTTTGTTCCGAATTTCGCTACTATCGCCAGGCCTTTGCATCTCCTTACTGGGAAGGGGCACAAATTTGTGTGGGGACCGCCGGAGGAGGCGGCGTTTCGGAGCCTGCGCGACCTACTGGCTACTGCGCCGACGTTGGATTATCCGGATTTTGAACATCCCTTCATTCTGGATACTGATGCGAGTGACACCGGGATTGGGGCGGTGTTGTCCCAGTCAAAAGGTGGTGTTGAGCGTGTGGTGGCGTACGGGAGTCGGGTTTTGTCTCCCGCGGAAACTCGTTACTGCGTCACTCGCAGGGAACTTTTGGCTATTGTGTATTTTCTCCGCCAATTTCGACCGTATCTGTACGGTCGGTCGTTTATTGTCCGAACGGACCATGCGGCCTTGCAGTACGCTCTTAAGATGGACCAGCCATCCGGACAATTGGCGAGATGGCTGGACACGTTGCAAGAATTCTCCTTCCAAATTCACCATCGGAAGGGTGTGCGTCACGCTAACGCGGACGCACTGTCCAGGTTGCCGCAACAATCCCCTTGTGCGTGTGCGTCGGGGACGCATAGGTGTGGACCGGCTCAGCCCCCCCCTCAACCTGTCGCGCGGGCAGTGGATGTTCTCGAACCTCCGCTTACACCGGGACCGGTTGAAGGGGGACCGGCTGACGGGATTTTGCGTCTTCCAAGGTCTGTGTGGATTCGGGAGCAAATGTTGGACGATTCTTTGGTGTCGTTACGGAAACGAACGGAGAAGGCGGGTAAGGAAGTCGGTGCGGGTGGTAATTCGGAAACTGCTCTCCGAGATGGGTTACTGATGTGGAGGGAAGGGATACAGGAACACTGGCGTCTCGTTGTGCCTGCGTCATTGCGCTATGAGTTGATTCGATCTTTGCACTGTGACACACTTTTACACCTGGGGGTGCAGAAAACCCTATTGACGCTGCAACGAGACTATTATTGGCACGGCATGACGACGGATGTCGTCGGTCACGTTCGCGCGTGTCCCGATTGTGCCCGCCGTAAGCCGCCTAAACATCCATATGTTCCGCCGATACAATCGATTAAAGTATCTCGGGTTAATGAGTTGGTGGCGTTAGATATTTTGGGACCCTTTCCGCCATCAGCTAAAGGGAATAAGTATTTACTGGTGGGGGTGGAGTACCTCTCTCGCTGGCCGATGGCCTGGCCCTTGCCTGACCAGTCAGCGGCGTCTATCACGGACGCCTTTCTATTTGGGTATGTAATGGACAAAGGGGCTCCGGAGAGGCTCCTTACGGATCAGGGACGTAACTTTTCGTCTAAATTGTTGGGGGAGGTGTGTGCGGCTCTTGGAACTAAAAAGATACGGACGTCCCCCTACCACCCGCAAACGGATGGTATGGTGGAACGGTTGAATCGGACTCTGTCCGCCATGCTGTGCCATACAGTCGGGGAAAACCAATCTGATTGGGATTTGCATATCCCTGGGGTGCTTTCGGCGTATCGCATGACGCCGCACGCGGCTACTGGATACTCGCCGTTTTTCCTTATGTACGGCCGTGAGAACGTGCCGCCGATTCATGACCAGTTGGGAACCGGTGCGAGGGGGCCTGTTAAGCCTCTTCCTGAGTATATTAAGGACAACGTTCGGCGTGTCGCTGAGGCGAGGGAAAATGCCCGCATGGCTACTGCCAAGGCTCAGGCCAGGAATGAGCGGTGTGCCCGACGTTCAAAGGGGGAGTGTCCCTGGAAAAAGGGGGACCTGGCCTGGCTTCATTGCCCACAGGTGCGGCCAGGTACATCTCCTAAATTACATCGACCTTGGCAGGGTCCGGTCCGCCTCATTGAGGTTCCCAACCCACAGTCGGCGCGTGTTCAGGTTGGTGCACGGGGTTGGTTCGTGCACACGTCCCGGTTGAAGCCATACATTGCCCCACGGCCGGATGCGTCATCTCCCCAAGTTGCCTTGCCGGGGTCTGTTGCTGCCGACTCGCCCTTGCCTGTGTCTGCTGACCTTGCGAGAGCGCCTGTCGTACCCTTCACAGACAAGCCGGCCGTGACAGCGCAGGGAGGAGGACCTTCCGCTTGTGGGACGCCGACCGGAGCCGCAGAACCCACGGGACCTGCAGCTCTTCCTATCCCTCCGCGGACGCGAGTACGGGATGTTTCTGGACGCGAGCGGGACAGTGGCGGGCCTCCAATGGCGACGGAAGAACTTGCGCCCGTCGCCCCTAAAACCCTTCCACGTTCCCGCTCGGCGGGTGGGCCGCCGACCGTCCGGGACGGCCCGGCTACCCGTACTCACTCAAAATCCCTCACGTTTCGTTAGATTGTGTTGTGTTGTGTTATTGTTATAATGTTCTTCAATGCTTCGTGTCTTTTTGCGTGTTGGCCCTTTACACCCGCATTGCTTTTCAGGTTGCAATTCAGCCGAGGTCGGCTGGATTTTCTTTAGGGGGGAGGGTGATGTAATGCGGTTGTAAACGGCCCTTCTGAGGTGCCGTCAGGGGGGGAGGAGTTAGGTCACGTGGGGGGAGAGGGGTTGAGTATAGAAGGAGGGGAACCGGAAGAGCAGGGGGAGTGACGGGGAACCAGGAACAGAGGAAGGCCACGAAGGGCGAAGCGGGGTGTGGCGAGATCGCCACGAACACGGGGGGAGCGAGGATCGGCACCGTTGGCCAGCGGTGACCGACCCGAAGCAGCGAGGAGGCTGCAGTCAGCAGCGGGGCTGCACAGAGAGAGTGGGCAGCGGGTCTGCATACAGTGACAGCCAGAGGGTCTGCACATAGGGGTAGCAGCAAGTCTGCAGGGAGGAGGTTACAGTAGATGAAGCAGAGAGTCAGAGGGGTGAGGAAGCTATAATAGCAGTGAATAGCCGGGGGCTACAAATACAGGAGTTATAACAGAGTGCCGTGTGGGTAAAGACGTGAACCTGAATAAAGACACGAAGACAGAAAGAAGTGTTCGAGTCCTTTTATTACACAAAGCCTCGACACCGCGTCTACCATCAATCTCAGTACGCGTATTGAACGTGTTTAACTCTCTTCTCTGATATCTGCAGCAATCGCTTTCTCAATACCGCATTCAATCGCCTGTTGAGAAGAGAATCATTAGACATCAGTGGCGTGTCTCGGTAAATGGATCACTCTGCACGTGTTATAAACCCGAGCGCACTTTCACGACAAAATGTTTAACAGCCTTTGAAAAAAAAAATCTGCGAGTATTTCCAAATCCCTGGCAATAAATAAAGAGGCCTGTGATCGTAGAGCAGGTGCAATAATTACGACCGATTTCAAGTTCGTCATTTCAGAGAATTGAGCAAAAAAAAATCTTGACAACTCGTTAAGTCGAGTTTCATTTCACCGGTTTGCTGTTCACTTGATTGGTCTTATATTGTGCTCACTCAACCTGCATTGCATGGGCATACAGGCATATCCAGTGTCACTGTTGAGCCCCTAATATTAAGGACCTTACTCAGAAGGGTTACAATAATAAAAAGGAGTGATTAAAACAAAATTACACATGGGTAGTATTCAAGTATATTCACGCAGACCACTAAATCATTGGTGTGGGTATTAAACAACTAATGGTTACGTCAGCACAAGCGGATTAATCGCGTCGCACAGGTCAGTTTAACAGATTTAGATTTTAAAGAGGATACATTATTCGTGCGAGGCAAAACAATACATTGTGAAATTTCGATTTAAAGCTTTCGTGACTGCAGGGATTCATCTTCTTTATTCTTTCGGTAAAGTCACGTAGAAGGAAAGTAATAAAATAATAAAAATAAAACCTAATAAAATAATTCTCACGACGTTTCGAACACAACGCAAGCAGCCGTCATCAGGTGAAAACCAGGTCTGTTGAGGCGACAGCGTTTTCACCTGAGGACGGCTGCTTGCGTTATGGCCGAAACGTCGTGAGAATTATTTTATTATGTTTTATTTTAATTATTTTATTACTTCCCTTCTACGTGACTTTACCGAAAGAACCAAGAAGATGAATACATTGTGAGTGAAGCAAGTGCTGTGATTAGACATGCTAAAGCAGAAGGGTATAGTATGGGTGCAATGACACGTCTAAGGGATGGCTCAATTTGCCGCTCGTTGCAAAGGTCTGTGTGGTTCAAGCCCAGCGGCCACCCTGGTCAATATTGCGGTTGTATTATCTGATGGATGTGCTGGTATTAAAGCAAATTGCTCGAACATTACTTATTTGGGTAAAACCACATTTCTGCATCGTCACATACTTGCTGACTACACTTGCTCGTGAAACACAGAATATATTTCCACAGCCCCGTCCTATAATAATTGCACGGATACCACACGCACTGGATTATTATAATGAGATCGAAGTTATTAAACGTTTCTTCACAGCGACAGGCGAGGCAGTTGAAGGCAGAGAGTCTCAGCAGCAGTTTGAATTTGAATCAGAAAGTCTCCGCGGAAGAATGGCAGTCGATAAAGACTAAGCATTGGAAGATGTGTCTGCAGCTGGCATGAGAATGTGGGGGAAAATAACGTTTGGAGTGAAACAGGGACCACATATAACTTGACACACATGGTAGCAGATAGTGGATTCCCGACAGGAATTCACGGTGCTTGTTCAAAAGGTCACACCCCAAGAGAGACCCGCAAAGTCGCCAGTTTTTTTAAGAAAAAAAATAACTTGGAATAAACACTCGAAGGGTTCCACTTTTTTTTGTATTCTCTTTCTGTTACAATGTGGATCACACACACACAACACACACAAGTCCAGGCGTAACTTTGGTCGAAAGTTACAAGAGGACTCATCAACAAGGTCCGGCTAATCAGAGAAATTGTACCGAATGCGTTTTTGGCAAGGAAATCGATATGGGTGGGACCACTTAAGCAGTGCGAGGAAACGTGCCATTGGACGCTTTAGTTTTCCAAGGATTCACCACCAATTCCTGTCCAATGTTTCTCCATAATTTACACTGACAGGGCCAGCAGATGCGTTCAATTGCCGTTCGCCCAATATTTACAGTGCACGGTGAAACGGACACCGCGCGGGCCTCGTCAGATTAAAAGGAGGGACGCTAACCCCCAACTTATTTATTGGTTTTGAAACGAACGAAGATTTTAAATATTTCGTGCGAGAGCTACGGCGTGCGTGCAAGGAATTTACGTTGCTGGGCGGGTACGTGAGCTATTTCCTGGACACAGCGGGACATCGCACAGATCAAAATGGCAGAGCCTCGCAAAAGGCTCTGATCCTCCGCCAGCCCCGACTGCTTCAGGGCTTACTTTGTGAGTTGGTGGAGGTTGGGGGGGTGGGTGTGTGGGTGTGTGGGCAGGGGAGTGGTGTGTGTGGTTGGGGAGATATGGGTAACATTTGGAGGCTGGGGGGGGTGGTGGGAAGAAGACGAGGGAGGGGGAGGAAGACCAGGATGGGCTTGCGATGGCAGGTACGACCATCTCTGCCACGGGAGATGACAAAGCATTTCCGTAGCACTTTGCATGAACTTGGTAGCATGCGAGCGGGCGTTTAATCAAAGCGTTCCTCGCGGAGTAGCAGCACACCCTCGGGGTTACACGGTGGCATTACGTGGGCAGAGGAGTGGCGGCTGACACGTGTCAGCGAGCCTTTCGGAATCCACGTTCTTCCCAGAAGTTTTAATGCGCACAAGATGTGCAATGGATGCACCGCGGAGGGCATCAACGTCCCTGTAATTTGTGTAAAAAAAAAAATGTTTCGGCAAACCGAGTGATGTGGTTGTCCAGTCTGCCGCACAGATTAAAGGAGCCAGAGTTCAATGAAAAGTGGTGTTCCTTCTTCGGTTATGATTAGAGGAGCTTCGTGCGCAACGCATCAAATCGTTTCAACTGTGAGGTCAAAACTAAGCGCAGAGAAATGCCTTCAACCTCGCCACAAAGCTACACTTACGGTGTCAAGGAGACATCCTGCTCAAATTAGTATGTGAGCAACCGCTCTTCACAGTTTACAACCCAGTCAAGGCGCTCTTCCCCCTCCAACCCAGCTTAAATATACGCTGCCGAAGCCTGGTGGTGTTCATTCAGACGTTGTCTCTCCGACAGACCTGGTCTTCACCTGAGGACGGCTGCTTGCGTTGTGGCCGAAACGTCGTGAGAATTATTTTATTATATTTTATTTTTATTATTTTACTACTTCCCTTCTACGTGACTTTACCGAAAGAACCAAGAAGATGAATTCCTGCAGTCACGAAAGCTTTAAATCGAAATTTAACCCAGAGCTCGGTGCTGGAAATTCCATATTCCTTTGGTAGGGATGATTCTGTCCGTAGGATAACCACTGTTGACTTCCCCACAAAGTGTTACATGTTTTATCAACCCCATATGGATGATGGGCTGAACCTAACCCCAACCAGGATTTGAACTCGCAGCCTTCCGATTGAGAGCCGCTCGGTTAACTGCTGTTATACTTACCAGATATATACGAAATAATCTGCTTCTCATAGTCGTAATAATAATGATGATGCAAATAACTTAAAATCATATGTTGTTTTAATATCATATTCGGGTTTTTTAAGTATGTTATCTCAGAATCCAATATTGCAGATACACTGGACAAGTTTTAAACATTCCCAAAAAATGTGTGGATACTGCATTGGTAAGTGGTGGACAAGCACAGGTAACTTAAACTCAAACCACATCCATCATTAAGACTGCCCAAATAGCAATGCAAATGCAATGAAGTGAAGTTTTGGATGCTGGCTTCTCCTCAGAGCAAAAAAGATGGCAAGTCTTAGCTGTGCAGAGAGAGAAAAAAAATCGTGATATTTCAAACTTACAGTGCCACTGAAATGAGAGCACAAAAGCAAGAATCACATTGAAGGTGGCTCTTAATGCCCTCTTTTAGCCAGCTCAATACCACCCCCACATGGTAGCTCGAATATAAAAGTCACTCATCCCATATTAACGTATTTGCTTAATATACAGCTACTGAATAACACCACAATATTAGCATGTAATGTATTATCGTCACCATCGTCATCGTCATCATCATCCGCCATGGTCAATCCACTGCTGGATGAAGGGCCCTCCAATCTTCGTTCACAATCCTGTGGAGTGACAAATAACTTAGCACCTGCAGTCTTCATTTGTTTATTAATTTTTTATTTTGCTCGGAAGTCGGGTTTTCATTTCCTCGGAACTGGCTGTATATGGAATTTGGTCCTTGTATATATAATTAACATATACAGCATGATGGGATGTTATGAGCATGACTTGTGCTATGTTAAATGAAAGTATTATTTTTACATACATATTACATACATATTCTACACATTTTCCCCATTTTTTCTGGCAACAAAACAAGTGTTAAGATGTTAAAACATAAAACTGAAACCTTTCACAAGGAATCATGTCTGCATTGTCCTTGAAACTGATTGGTCCACACCAAATGATTATGAGAGTATGTTTTTTTGTTCGCATTCTGACCACAAGCATTGTGGGTAATTGCAGACATGATTCCTAGTTAAAGGTTCCAGTTTGGTGTTTTAACATGTGAACACCTGTTTTGTTGCCATAAAAAAGGGGAAACCCCTATTATCATATGTTGGTACTGGCAAAGGAGATCCCATGATATTTTCTATGCAGTATACACAATTGTCAATTTCAAGTTGGATAACAAAGGCAGATGGCGAATTCACATAGTTCCCAAATTTTGCAAATAAATGTTCCAGACTAATTGTATAATTTGTACATGTGCTTTGATACAATGGTTATGTTTCTGAAAGCCCCAACCTCTGTCCATCCAGTATCACAAATGGTGTGGTCAGGGTAAAGTGTTTGTACTCCCAACTCTTCCGAAACACATGCCCAGCGAGGAAGAGTAGGCCAAATACCCTCTAATGGGGCTTTCTTGGGCTGCATAGTGGAGCCACATTTGTCAGCAGTGGCAAAATCAAGTCATTGCAGGGCTGTACCTTTACCTGTTTCATGCATGCGTATTAAAGAGGGTTGCTTTAGCTGTGTGGCTACGTTTATAAAACAATCAAATCAAATTCGACATTCTTTAATATTTGGTTAAATTGATAATACCATTTGTTCTTATGCATTCCGTGCTATTGTTTGATATTAAATTACTAGACTGCCCTTTATTCTTCATAAGGAAACAATACTGCTGCACTACAAATGGAATGTAAATTGTGGTTGTGTGATTACAATGGACCCATGTTACAAGGCTTGAGCAAATAAGCATATAAATTACAGGCAACTTACAGGAACACATTTAAAAATGGTGATTTTTTTTTTTACATATTTCCCCCCCCCACCCCCCCTCCCTCCTTCAAACATATTGGTGGGATTGCCCATGCATCCTGTTCAGAGCTGGCAGATTTATATAATTAATTTATATAATTGTTCATAATCAGCATGGCTCCATGGTCATGACATCAAGCTTTACGCTGTAGGGAATTTGGCTGTCGGGAATTAAAACTCATGGCCTTGGCCACAGGGGGTAAGCGTCCTGAATTCTGTCTCCATGAGCACAGTGTTGTGGGCCCGTTGCAGAATTCCCTACCAGATTGGGCCCATGAGCGCCCACTGTGTGTACATTTCTGTGAATAAACATGCATGGGCATATCCCTTGGAATGCCGGTATGCACATTGGTGTGATTTTTTTTATTTTCGACCAATGTTAATCCACTGCTCAATGAAGGCCTACCCCTGGCCATGCTACATCGGTCATAGGGGATTGCCTCACTAAACTTTACCATGCTGGTCAGTACGAGTTGATCACGTGGGCAGGGCGAGGGGATATGAAGCCAGGCCCACTTGAGTTGTCACTTTACATTAATATTAAGCGTGGACGGAGAATTGAACGCAGGTTGGCCCCCGGGTTCGGAGAGCAGTTGCGCTGACCGTTGTGCCACCGCTCGCTCTGCCTCCGCAAATTCTTGCTGAAGGAAACAAAATGAAAATTCGCTGCACACAAACTTATGTAATCAGATGTGTTCCCGTGGAATAGCCTACGTGAAATGGAATCACGAATTCACCCAGAATGTCGGTAAACTCGCAGTGTTTTTATTCGATCGTGCCCAGGGTACATTTATGCCATTAAGATTCGCCGCCTGTAAAGCCTGGAGCATTTTTGTAATCTCGCCTCCGTTTCATCAACCTGCTTAGGTATGCTCATAACAAAGCTGAAATGTGTTTCCTAAGGCACAGCAGAATTTTTTAAACATAAATAAGTGCATTTCTAGGTTATTAACAATATAAGAGCTTGCCAACATTATAACTGTAGCAAGCAAGCGTTTAGTTGCTCCTACATAGTTCTTAGAATATTTGCAAATTTTTCAACCACCTTATGATATTAACAGAATGCACAGAATGTACTCTGCCCTTGCTGTAGGTGATGAAACTGGCCAAGAAGGCAAATGCGTAGCATCTGCCGAGTGTCTACTGACAACTTTGGAAGCAATTCCTGCCATCCAACAGTGCAAGGGAGCAAGCTTTGAACAGGACATTTGACATGGGCATAGTCAAGATGGTGTGGGGAGGGAGAGTTGCTGGGAATGTGCCATGCACTCCCCCAACACTACAACATTATGCTTCTGGATCTGTCTGGCAATATTTTTTTTTTTCTTTAAAAATATGTTGGGGAAAAAAAAATGATGAACCAACATCATGCCTATGTGTGTGGATTCTGTGGTGGTTTTAATTTATTAGTGGCACCGAATCGGACAGGGTAGCTGCCTGGGTAGAAATGCGTTTGCATATTTGCCAATAATAGATTTGGCGTTGGTTTGTGTCGGCAAGGTTTGGACAACCCTTTAGTCAATTTGGAAACAATTTTCGATAGGGCACATCCCAGATAGCAACGCAACTTTAAACAGAAATTTCATTTGAAATTGATCATTTTTGAAAGTTATCATGACCCCATGTTACAGACTGACGGACACATTAACTCATGCGTTCAAGCTTTCAACATTAGAATGCGTTAAGGATATACAGTGATGAGTAAAGTTGTCCTGGCTTTTATCATCACCCCACATACAACGTGTACAACATTGGGAGCAGAGGTGGCATAGTGATGCGCGCACCATACTATGAACCCATGACCTCAGTTAAATGCCCGCTCATAGCCAAACATCAGTAGAAAGTGATCTCTAAACCAGTCCTATGCGCTCCTTTTCACCAACCCACGAAAAAAAAGGCATTGGTGAAGTATGCCAAACAAACTCCATGGCTAACACAATGTGGACAGGCCAAGATACAGCAGTGGCTTGACAAAGGGCAGATAATTACTATTACTACAATACGTTAACATTTGAAGACTATACTTTATTTCCACTTTAAAATTCGTTCTGCATTAGGCACACATTTAAAATGCAGAAGCAAGACACCGTGTTTCGATTTAAAGCTTTCGTGACTGCAGGGATTCATTTTCTTGGTTCTTTCGGTAAAGTCACGTAGAAGGGAAATAATAAAATATAAAAATAAAACATCATAAAATAATTCTCGAAATAATTCTCAAAATAATGTGAAAATTATTTTATTTTGTTTTATGTTTTATTATTTTATTATTTCCCTTCTACGTGACTTTACTGAAAGAACCAAGAAGAAGTCATCGTGTGTTGTACATATTATGCTTCAAAATAATCTCGCGTTAAGTTAAATGGATTTATTTTCACTACATGAATCATACGTCAAAGTACACATACTTAAACTCGCTGTACATCTCAGAGCGATTGATTTCTTCGTGCTGATGTGCTCCCACCCCCCCTTCCCGTAAAAAATAATAAACCAAAAACCTCTGCCTACATCCTTGACCCATCAAAAAGGAATCGGGAGGCTTGCGGGTTGAAGCGTCGGCTTGCCAGCACAGTCACACAATTCTGGTGGTTTAGGCCAATATCCAGCAGTGGCTTGACATCTGGTCCAACACCAATGGAGACTAGGTTCTAAGAAAAGCTGTCTCGGGTGTGGACCAATCAACTTCAAGGACAGTGCATATAATTATCAGCATCATCAGAGTTGTTTCTTTTTGTTTGCATTTTGACTGCTTGTGTTGTGGTTATTGCAAACATGATGCCTTGTATAAAGGTGTCAGTTTTTGTACCAGTTTAAAGGGTAAAAACCTACTACTAAATGCTGGTGGTGTCCATCAGCCTCGCACAGACCTATAAGCATGCGCTGTGGAGCAAGTCCCCGTGGCAGGCTTCCCAAACGGACATATCACAGCCGTACACAGCAGTCATCAAAAAAAAAATAAGAAGCAGACGTAGCTGCCTCCTTCTAATTAGAGGCCTGTAAAGTACCCTGATGAAATAAAGGAAAACATGCCTATGGAATTACTAATTGTCCATGTGCAGTGGCAACTTGCTACGGGGGGCTTTTTGGTGCATGCTAGAGTGTGGGAGTACGTTCAACATCTTCGCTCTCTCTCTTTGCAACACAAGTTGTTGACTTTGTAAGTATGAACTGCAAAACGCGGTGTCACTTCTCAAGGGTGTATACCAGTCTTGAGTGAGGAAAAAAAACGCACTTATAACTGAAATAATTTATTGCACAACACTTGGTACCGGTGCACATTTCTCATTCATCAAATCCACTTCGCCAGACCAATGCAATCATATCTGACAGCCACTGCTTTTAAAAATAAGTGTTGTGCTTATTTAAGCTTTTGCCACCCATGTGGCACAAGCAGCTGTCAATACAGTTTTTTTTTTGCTGCACTATGTTTTTCCTTTCACAAACAATTGTACATTCAATTTGTATCGCGATAAACAGTCGCTTTCTTTTCGCTTGTAAAATATGTTTTTTGGGTCAGTTTTTTCTACTTTACAGTTGATTCAAATGTTGCTATCGGCATCACGCCACGAGATTAGAAATTCGTTCTGAAATCTTACAGAGCAGTGTTCACCCCATGTGTCAGAAAATGTCGTGCTAAAGATATATATATATATTTTACAAGGCTTCTTCAGAAACACCCTTCATGATAAAAAAAAATTCAAATATCCATCACACACTAAAGGGGTTGCATTCTTCCACACACTCTGCTACGAGATTGTGGAATGACAGCCAACACTGATATTTCTAATTCTCAGCGCTGGTATTTAGCCAAACTAAATTGAACATGATTTTTTTTATGCAGTCATCAGTGACCAGGCTGATACCATCAATTCACTGCACTTGGACAACCAGTTTAATCACAAGCAGCTGCTTACATTTGAACTTCGGATCTCAACAGTGCTAGCGCAGTGCTCTGACCTCTACAAAGTAAATTTCGTGAAATAAATAAATATGTTCAAGTAAAATAAACAAATTCCCAAAATTGTAGTGCATTCGTAAATTACTCATTTTTGCCAATGTGAGAAGCATGGACAAACAGAGATATTGGATAAATCTGCTGCCACGTCTGGGTCAATCATCTTATCTGTGCGAGAGCTCAGATAACGGGGATGAATTCAACAGTTGTGGGAGGACCAATACATGTACGGCATTATGGGACGCTATTGGCATGAATGACACTATATAAACTGAAAGTATTAGTATAATTATCATTGGCCAAAATATATTGACTACTCGATAAAGGCTTCCATATGCCAGCAACATCTTTCATAGTTTCTCAATGTATCAATCCATCCAGTAACTGCACACGAGCTGATTTATGTTTCCTTAATCTCTGCATTAAGCATCTGTTGGAGGCAGGTTCCCGCTCTTGGCTGCCATTCCATCAATTGTCTTAACTATCGGCCATAAATCCCATCCAGCGATATCCTGCCCAAACTCACTTTCTATACTTTGCTTAAGAGGCAATTGTGAAAATTCACCGATCCATGCTTTCCTCTTTCTGTCTAAGTGTAATTCCTAAGCCTGCACCTCTCCACGCTTATTTGGGCAATGTTCAGTTTTTACCAAATAAAATGCATACCAAATAGGCCTATGGAGAATAAAGTTTGTAATCATTGCATATTACCTGCAATGGCATATGAATCAGACACGTGACATTAGCATTAACATTTACAAGCAAGCAAACGATTATGCATATATCATGCATGGACAGTGTCACTTAATAAAACAACATGTCATGCTGCAACATTGACAAAGCATATTTTCACAAATATGTAAGCATCCGAGCCAAGAACTTTACGAAGTAAGCAATACATTTCAGCTGTGGTGGGGAGATGTTCACTACCTCGCCTGGTGTACAGGAGGTCGTGGGTTCAAACCCTGTGGTCGTGTAGATTTTTCTCCGGGTCCTCTGGCTGTTCCCTGCACATTTAGACCCCTATTGCATTTCGAGTATTTGGCTTCAATATATTCCCACACGAGTAGCCACTTCGTTGAGCTCTCATTTGTGGCCAGGCTGCTTCTGTAAAAGGTCCTTATAGCTCCGTGGGCCTTACCTGGTTAAAAGGTGTCAATTTTGTTGCCAGATAGAAGGGTCAAAAAACTATTATCATATTTTTTACTGGCAAATGAGGTTCCAATGGTGTAAATGCTTACCCCGAGCTCTCATACTCTGATGGTGCATTGTCTTTGAGTTGTGCGCCTTTTGGCGTCATCTGGTCTAACCCATGTGAGACTAGGCTCTAAGGAAAGCTGTCTCGGGTGTGGACCAAGCAACTTCAAGGACAGTGCATACATTATCAGAGTTATGTTTTTGTTTGCATTATGACTGCAGGTATTGTGGTCTATGCAAACATGACTCCTTGTAAAAAAAGGTGTCAATTTTGTTGCCAGATAGAAGAGTAAAAAAAACAATTATCATATTTTTTTTTTAAGTAGCTTTTATTGTTTACCAATTGGTGAAGGCCTTCTCACTCCATATCAGTGATTTACTTTTTCATGCTCGATCCCATTGGTTACTGCAGGTTGACAAAAGACTAAGGGGGTTGGGGTGTTGGTTGGGAGGGGGGTGGGAATATTGGGGGGGGGGGGGGTCAAGAACATTTGAGATATAACTCTTCACTGATGTTCGCCGTGGCCGGGAATGGAACTCAGGTGAGCGCGTTCCGAGCCCAGCGTTCGAACCAGTAGCGTACCCCCCACTGCGAGAACTTTACAAGGACGTAGAGTTTGACGCATACAGCTTGGCATACTTCCAAGCCGGAAAGTATGTATGTACGCAGAACTTATTTCGCATTGTACGTAGCCAATCGCGCTAAGGACAACAAACTAAACACATTAATGTAGTTCTAAAAAAATGACTTTTCAATCTAGATTTTAAAGTGCATCGCTGCAGTGGCTTCCTGATATCGGAATGAAGAGCGTTCCAGACGGGCTGCAGAAGCGCATCTGAAAGCGAGCGATGCAGTGACCACCTTATCGAAATCGCCCCCAAGTGCTTTTGCTGCTGGCGGCATTAAAAGTTGTTTAAAAGTCAAAAGTCTATGTTCGGCGTCTCGCCAGCCAAAAGCCGCTGCTTATGTGTTGTTCTAGATTTTAAGCTTTCGTGACTGCAAGGATTCATACTCTTAACTTTTTTCGGTAAAGTCGCGTAGGTAAAAAATTCAAATTAATAAAAGTAAAATAAAAATAAAATAAAAATCACGACGTTTCGGAGGCAACACAAGCTTCCGTCTTCAGGTGGAACCGTCACAGCACGATTGCTGTATCAAGTGAGAGAGATTCCAAGAAAACAGTCCTTGTGTGTGTGTATATATATACTGGTTGAGGGTGGGAGGAGCCAAGGTAGGCCCTGGATATTATTATTGTGAGGTTCGGTGCGGCTGAAGCACGCTGCTAGGAATGAGCCTTTGTTGTGTAGACTGGTTGAAAAGAGTTGTTAAGGTATAATTAAGTATAATTATGTGTTGTTGTTTTTTTCGCTCCTATACGAGATCAGCAAAAGGTATTGTGGTTCATTTGCGGCAAAGCACTTTGTGAAAGAGCGACCAAGTGCATTAATTCTAGATTTGAAGATTTCGTGACTGCAAAGATTCATATTCTTAGGTTTTTTTCGGTAAAGTCACGTAAGTAAAACATTACAATTAATAAAAGTAAAATAAAATAAAAATCACGACGTTTCGGAGGCAACACAAGCTTCCGTCTTCAGGTGGAACCGTCACAGCCACGACAGCTGTATCAAGTAAATAAAATCATTTTACTTGATACAGCTGTCGTGGCTGTGACGGTTCCACCTGAAGACGGAAGCTTGTGTTGCCTCCGAAACGTCGTGATTTTTATTTTATTTTACTTTTATTAATTGTAATGTTTTACCTACGTGACTTTACCGAAAAAACCTAAGAATATGACCAAGTGCACCTTGGTACGAGCACTTGGAGCGCACGCAGTCGTTGCTCTTCGAGTCTCGCGTTCCTGAGAGCCGCCCGTATTACATGCAGCCTTTAGCCAGCAATAGCAATTACAAAGTTCGTGGATGGGGCCCATCTGTCATGTTATGATTATAGGAACCACCTGCTTGTCATTCTACATTTGCGTCGGCCGTGACATTATTGGTCGTAATTAGATTTGAGATGGTGGTCCCAGGAAGTGGGGAAAACGGATTCAGACGCTCGTTTGCAAATGTGATAAAGTATAAATTACTCGGTGCAGAAACTGGACATCAGCTGGAATTGATTTTCTAACAAAAAAAGTGTGCATCATGTTCAGTTTTTTTTTCTTCTTCCGCTTTCATTGATTTGCAATTTGCCTTCACATAACACACGTTGCAGCAATGGCCTGTTTTGATAACATAAGGATGTGGATGGTAGGCAAACACATCCAAAACCACATAACACATTCCCTGGAGTACATGAATGTTTGACTAACTCAAGTTTTTTTCTCTATAATTGACAAATAAAACACGTATGAATCATATTTTTTTAAACATTACTGTTACGATGAATTTGTATATTTGCCATTGTAATATTAGTTTAATGTTTTGCTGCCTCTTGGTCACTCCACTGCTAGATGAAAGCCTTAGTGAGTGTTGTTTCACCATACTCATCACTTATGATAGCCAAGAATTTAACTCAGGTGATTGGTTTGATAGAGCACCACACCACTCCCCGTATGAAAAGAAACTCAAGAACTCCTTTGGAAGTATCCTGCAATGGGATGTTTTTGTTTTTTGGCAACTTCCTTAAGAGAGGGTCTGGCATGTGGGGAGGAAATTCGAGCAGTGAGTACTAAGGAAACCAAATGCATATTCGGGGGACGCGACTCAAAAACGCCACACAGGACAAATTAGATCCACAAACAGGTTCCAGTTAGTTGAATCATCTGTGTACTGAACCCATTCCTGTACTGCCATCTCCTGGACACTTGACAGCCCCGTGCCTGAAATAGTGAGCGTATATGCTGGTGATAACCCATCAAAGTACTAACTCGGCTTAAATATTCTCAGGTTCAGAGATTCAATGAGATCAGGCACCGAGAGTAAATTTGGTCATGTTAGATATATCTGCATACATTGATGGTACAAACATTAAACGGGCGATGAACTCAAAACAAGGCAATGAACCAACCATGATACTGCACAAACACATTTTGTTGGAAAGTTTTCTTTTTTTTTAAGCTAGCCCCCAGAAACATTGTTCATTCAGTGAAATCAGCCAACTTGTGTGTTGGCAATTGGCCTGAAATTTTACACAGCAGTTACAATGCAATCCACAAATCTACTTGCATTATGCACGTGATAATAACAGGGCATTTGTGACAGTCTTAAGAGCCCTTTAGTTTCTCATGTATAGCGCGAGTGTACGTTTATTCTTTGCACGTACTTGTAATGAACAACGCTATTAAATATTCACTTAAAGCCTTCGTGACTGCAGGAATTCATATTTTTTGGGTCTTTCGGTAAAGTCACGTAGATAGGTTCAAATTAATTTAAAAACATTTTTTTTTAAACTACAACGTTTCGATCACAATACAAGCAATCGAAACGTCGTAGTTTTTTGTGTATTTTATTTTTATTAATTTGAACCTATCTACGTGACTTTACCAAAAAACGCAAAGAATAACAATGCTATTATGATGCATTTTGTAATTTACACTGGAACGTGTCTTATTTCGTGATTAATCGTTCTATTCACACGGTAACCATACTTTTAAATACCACTGTACATGGATGCTGGAAATTGCGATTACAATGCGAAAGGTTGCCATCAGAAATTAAAACGCGTTCCTAGGCATGGTTCATTCCCAACAACTCAAGATTGATGCACACACAGATCCACTTAACGCTGGGTGACCCTTTTCTCCACCATGTTTCTCACCCCAGATGCTTTATGGGAGAGCCCTCTTTGGCAAGGATGCCACATTATTCCATGGCATGTCTAATTTTTCATTGCCGTTTGGTGAAGCCAGTCCCACCGGATCGTGGAGGATGACGTTTACGCCAAAATTCCCATGACCTCATCCGCGTTAAAAAATAAAAAAAACACAAAGAAGCACCCGACACTCGCAGGGACCCGTTGAACCCAATCTGCAACTAATAAATTGTGAAGCATGGTCAATAAATCCCCATGATCCACGTGGAATATGGAGGCCTTCATGCAGCAGTGGATTGACAAGAAGTCTGTATTATTTTTATTATTATAATTTTAGCTTGTACTTTCTTACAGCTAATTATTCTCTCGTGAAACAATACCACACGTATTGTTTATGTACATTTGCGAAGTCGAATGACATACATTCAACCGAAGGCTCATCATTGTTTATAGAAACTTCAAGTTCTTTTATGTGCCATTCAGAAAAATGTCACAAACAGGAATCGAACAAAGTCAATGGAAACCCGAGCGGATATGCGGCAGAGGCAGGGGATCACCGAAGCACCGAAATGAAGAGGGGTGACATGGAATCATCAGCAACAAATGAGAGATGATAACGATGATGATGATGTTGGTGGTGACCAACAACAGTGAAGGACTGCTGCCATAATTTCATGCACGCAGCGGCCTCAGCAAAATTGGGCTGTGACTAGAGGAGAGAAGAGAGAATTGCAAAAAAAAGTGATTCAAAATGCCTTACGTGTGCTTGTTTATTATTGGCATGAAGTTCACACCTGTAAAACATGGCTGCAAAGGGATTAACAACACCGGTGAGACCATTTGCCAAAAAAAGAAATGAAAATGCAAACACCCTGGATTGTTGTGAACCACAGTTCACAACAGTGAGGGGAATTCTAGCGTAATTCACACACTTGGGCTCATATTCTTACCATCAGACTAATTTCCAAGATGGAAAATGTAACAAAAACATTTAAGATTGCTTCACAACTCGACAAGACACTGCCACTGCTGGCAGCATTGTGTGCAAAGCAATCGACATAAATTCCACACATTGTCAATTTGATTTATGCAACGACTTCACATTCATTCACAGACGTGTTTTGCTTTATGTAACCGTCCAGCTATTAAACCTCCAATTTGTTTTTGGAGACATTTTTCCCACCACCCGGCTGCTGGCTTTCGTTCTCGTGCCTTTTTTATGTATAGATTTGTTTTATTATTTGCCAAATTTAACTGTTGTTGTTGTTATAGAGACGAGTTTACTATGGGAGCAAGGCCTTTGGTGACCGATGCGCTTGACATGAATCCATTCAAATCGCCAATTCAGCGGCAGGGGATTACAAAGAAACTTGACGGCCATGTCCTCTTTCCAAAGATTAAAAATGTGATGGCTTCACGGCCAAATCATGTTGCAAAACTAGACATGTGCCTGCGCCCAACAATGCACTCTCTGCGTTGCCTTATTTTTTGTGGACCAAGGAAACCACAAAAGGTTAAGGGAGAGTGTTAAAAACGATGTTTTTGTTTCTTTTCTCTTTTTTTGTTTTTTTTTGTTCCAAGGGGTTGGGGGAGAGTGGAGGAATACGGGGGGGGGGGGGGGGCTGAACTTGTAGAATCTGGGGAACAGATGGTACGAGTGAGCAACAAAGTAAACTGCCCCGCTAAGCACAAAGAGCGGCTTTCTTGTTTACTTCAATATTAGTTGATCTACGCGAAATCCGCTCTTGTTTGTGAAATTTACGATCCCAATAGGAATACAACAAATTGGTCGACCACCTTGGCAGGGCAAAAAGTGGCATTGAAGAAGATTGGATTAGTGCAATGCTATGGCCTGCACAGTTGGTGCATATCTCCCCAAGGATAGAACGCAGCTCAAACCTCATGTTGTCCATGTGTTGGCACTCGCACGGACCTTGCACAAACCGAAGCTTCGGCTGCGATTCCACACAACTCGATATACGGGCGAACAGGGAGCAGAGTGAAAACTGAACGATCTCTAAATCTTCTTCGTCTCTGTTGCTGGAGTGCTTATAGCACGCATCAATATTACGACCGTAAATAAAATTGGATAGAAAAAAAACAACAATGTGTTTCAACATTGGGGACTAATCTGAGTACAATCTGTACCATGCTATTCTCTATTCGCAACTTAAAATGCAATCGCTTCGAGCTCTGTGAGAGTTAAACCCCCCCGACCTCGTAGTTCAAGCCCGAAAAAGAGGGACATATGTTACAAGCGATCAAATTTATTGCATGACAATGTTGCAGCCGTGGCAGCTGCTGCTCATGCTGGGTTTTTATTTCATATTTGACGAGCTCTTGCCACGTAGCCGGGTGAGAGACACGCCGGAGAGTACGTTCAACAAATTGCTCGATGCGGGCGGTGTGAGACGAAAATAACAGAAGAAGCCCTGCCAACTTCTAGGACACCGTGCACAAATGCCAGGCGACACCTGCCTATTGGCGAAACCATAACCTTCTTCTTGGTACTTTCGGTAAAGTCACGTAGAAGGGAAATAAAAAAAAACACGACGTTTCGGCCACAACGCAAGCAGCCGTCCTCAGGTGAAAAATAAAACATAATCAAATAATTCTCACGACGTTTCGGCCACAACGCAAGCAGCCGTCCTCAGGTGAAAAATTAAACAATAATTCTCACGACGTTTCGGCCACAACGCAAGCAGCAGTCCTCAGGAGACTTGTTCTTCACCTGAGGACGGCTGCTTGCGTTGTGGCCGAAACGTCGTGAGAATTATTTTATTAAGTTTTATTTTTATTATTTCCCTTCTACGTGACTTTACCAAAAGAAGATGAAACCATAACCGTCAGGTAAGTAAGCGTAAGTCACTTTACACTACGTGTAGCAATACGCTAAGTGTACTTAGGGTAGAGGTGTACTTTACATTTTTCTTGACATTTACACGCCACCAAAAGAATACCCACACAAATGTCAGCGCTGATTATTGTCATTGAATTTTTTTTTATGCAACGCAATTAAATTACAATATTCCACTCTAATTAAATGTGATGGCTGTACCACGTGGTTGATTTCCCTAATGTAAGGTACATGTGCAAACCTAAGCATATTTAAAAAAAAAAGTCAAATACCTTTATAAATAGCAAAGTTTTTTTTGTGGGATATGGATTGGGGCAGTGGTTTGTTCAGAATAATGAAAAAAGAGCAGCCCTTGCTTAATAAATGGCTTTAGACATCTGGCTCTGAAATGTTTTTCATTCAGTTGCGTGTATGATTTGTGGCCAAAACGTTTCACGAAATACCATCCAGGCACTGGATAGCTCCGATGTCTAAAAGTCCAAATGCATTCCTTTCCCATGGCGTTACAACTCAGGTGCAGCACTTAAAATACTTGATTTAGCCGGAGCCTTCAGGACAACCATGCAAATGAAAGCATCATGTAAGTTTGCCACAACAAAGCATCGCTGTACATTTTTGTAGCATTTTTTTTTTACTTTCAGCAGATGAGAGGCAAAGCTGAACCAGGGCAAGCAAAGTTGCAGGCAGCAACTAAATTGCAGACACCCAATCAAAACGTGCTCACATTGTGGAGATCACAACCTTGGACACCTTAAAGTATTTTTAAAATATATTTAGGATAATACGCTATTTTCCATTTAACAACAAATTATAATGATACATCAATTACATTGCAATTAAAGGTTGTGCAATACATCATGGGACCTCCTTTGCCAGTACCAAGATATAAGAATAGGGTTTCCCTATTTTATGGCAAAATAACAGGTGTTGAGATTCATATTCTTGGTTCTTTCGGTAAAGTCACGTAAAAGGGAAATAATAAAATAATACAAATATATTTGACTTTACCGAAAGAACTAAGAATATGAATCCCTGCAGTCACGAAAGCTTTACATCAAAATGTAGGTGTTGAGATGTTAAAACACCAAAAGGAAACCTTTTACGAGGAATCATGTCTGCATTAACCACATATACTTGTGGTCAGAATGCAAACAAAAAACATACTCTGATAATATGTGCATGGTCTTTGAAACTGATTGGTCCACACCAGAGACAGCTTTCTTTTGAGCCTAGTCTCAAAACGGTCTTAGACCAGAGGACGCCAAAAAGGCCTTTTTGAGACTAGGCTCGAAAAAAAGCTGTCTCTGGTGTTGATCAATCAGTTTCAAAGACAATGCATATATTATCAGAGTATTCTAGATTTGAAGTGTTCGTGACTGCAAGGACCCATACTCTTTGGTTCTTTCGGTAAAGTCATGTCGGTGAAAATAAAAAATCACGACGTTTCGGGCGCAACACAAGCGTCCTTCCTCAGGTGGGGACAACCACAGCAACTAAACAATCGCTAAAGTATGTGAAAGAGATGGACATACTGTTCTGACATACTTTAGCGATTGTTTTGTCGTTGTAGTTGTCTTCACCTGAGGACGGACGCTTGTGTTGCGCCCGAAACGTGATTTTTTTTTCACCTACATGACTTTATCAGAGTATGTTTTTTTTTTCTGACCACAAGTATTGTGGTTAATGCAGACATGATTCCTTGTAAAAGGTTTCAGCTTGGTGTTTTAACATCTGAACACCAGTTTTGTTGCCAGAAAAAAGGGGAAAACCTATATTCACAGGTTGTGCAATGTGAATAATGTATGTGTGTGTAAAATAATGTCCGTAAGAAATGCATTGTTTTTTAATTATTAAACTCGATTGGGAGTAAACCTTGGGGCTTTGACACCGCTGAGAGATAACCCGTTCACCAAATATTGCAGAGGCTCGTGGTTCTAATCTGGCAGGCCACCCTGTTATGTTATTATAGGGGTAATAATTGTAAAATGCACGCCATCTGTTTTATAGCAGACTGATGCCATGGTCCAACTTGTCTAAATTTTAAAAATTAAGATCACACAAGGCAACGTCGCCCACTATTGTAAAACTACTGCAGACTATGTTCGTGAAACAATGCCTTCGTGAGAAGCCTTGCAATCTAATAATAGCAAGAATACTAAACGTACTCAATTAATGTGGTGGTTGTGATAATGAATGTGTAATCAGCAAACCGGATATGATGAATAATTTCACAAATTGACGTCTGTGCATTTATTTCTCAAAATCCAATTTTCTGAAAGTATATCTTTTCTTGGATTCCTGGGATGATTAATATTTTCCTATGGAGATCTTCTGCACTCATTTTAAGATTATTGTCTATTAAGTGTCAAAGTTCTATCTTTTTTACCGATTGACTACAATTCGTGAATTACTAATCATCCACCTGTTTTGCTGCTTTCATACTCCCATAACTTGTTCCGTTTTAACGTTTTGCTATGCCCCTCAGTTTCAACGCAATGACTACTACAATGCTGGTTATTTACCTATTGAATTTGCATCTGTTGCTTAGGGGTATGAAAACATGCTGACTAAAAAATGATTGAAGAACTTAATAAAGCAGGCCGCAAGGTTGAGCTCAAGATTTAAAAAAAACCAGTAGAGCAAAAGTTACGCGCAGTAAGTTCGCTCAACAGATTAAAACATACTCTTTAGTTTTTTCGGTAAAGTCACGTAGGTAAAACAATCAATAAAATAAAATAAATGAAAACAACTAAATGAAATCACGACGTTTCGTAGGCAACACAATCTTCCTTCATCAGGTGTAAAAAAGGACAGCAAAATAACTGTAGCGAGAGTTATTTTAATTGAGTTGTTTTCATTTATTTTATTTTATTGAATGTTTTACATACGTGACTTAACCGAAAAAACCAAAGAGTATGAATCCTTGCAGTCACGAAAGCTTCAAATCTAGATTAAAATACGTGTTGCATGGACACAGCTAGGAAACACACCAGAGTATAGATACCATGGACAATTGTTGAAGACAGCAGTCTAAACATAATGAAATGAAGAGGCCAAACAGAGGAGGGGTTTCAGTGCTTTTGAAAAAAATTCATAACTTGTGGATGAAAATTAACATTAGCAATGTGCCTAACAAAAACAAATTTCCAATCAGTGCATGTGCATAGAAAACGCGAGCACTGAAAAAAAATGTACCAAAAATCTCAAAAGTCGTATGGAGAGTCGAATGCTTGGATTTACACTGAGAGACAGAAAGTTGAACGCATGGATCAGAGAGCGAATAAAATCAGCGACATTGAGTGTTAAGAAGAGCCAAGTGGCCTTCGAGCAAGTCACATTGCGAGAAGGGATAAAGTGTCCTGTAATTATGTTATATTGCACTGACATTTTTCATCAAGACCAATGTCCTAACACGTATTCTGTGCACAATGATGAAGCGTGAAAAGCCTCTTACAAGTTACAATGCACACACGTCCCCAAATGTTTGCAAAGTTAACATTTAATGCTCGTATGAATTTGGGGGCTTTGAATGAGACAGCCAAATGACATTTCCTTAAAAACTCGCCTGCATTAGCCTAGGGAAATGCACCCATGACTACATACGGGGTGAAGAAGAAAAAATTAACCCGAAAAAACAAAGTTTTTCATTATAAATCCTTTATATGCGTGGTGGCTAGAGTCCTCTACCTCCTCTGGCTTGAGATGGCTGCCACCTATGGGTCAGATGATTGCCTGCCACCATTAAGCAATTGGTAATTAAATATAATTATTTTTTTCCTAAAAAGTGTAAAATTTTGGAAAAAAAATTTCACGAAAATTAATTGTCACGCACAACGAGTCTGTGTGCAAAAAGTCAGCTCGATTGGATCACGGGAAGTGGGTTTTAAAAACGACCGAAAGATTTGCACGGGCGTAAGCGCGCAAGCAAGCAAGCAAGTGAACTTAATATAAAGGATTTATAAAAAAAACCCTGCGCTGTTCCTCCATCATTAAACAAGGAATTGCAGTTTCCGTCGGCAGCAAAATATGGCGACTCAAACATGCAAAATGAAACTTAATATAAACTCTCGATCGGATTGTTTGACTTCATTGTTGGAGCTCTGCTTAGAGGAACTGCAGGTTATTTGAGTTTTTTGTTTGCGAGTCTACTGACTTGTATATGTTGAAACCAGGACTATTATATAATTAATAATGCAATCCCCTACCCTCCCTCCTCCCTCTCTCTTCACAGCACATCAACGCCAACTCTCCTGCCAATTAAAGCGTCAAAGAAATGTTGCTTGTGTAAACGTGTAACGTGTGGAGTTTTATTATAATTGTAGCTCTTAGCATTGGGCCATATCCTTAAAAAATTTGTTGTTGAGAAATAGCACATTTGCATGGCGAGACCATCTCAAGCTCACCAGGACAAGTCGCTTAAAATCTGAGAGGCCGCCAAAATTTAGTATCCAAAAATTGTTGCCAGATGACACCCTGCACTGCCCCCACCACCCGAACCAACCCCCCCCCCACCCCCCCCCCCCCCCCTGGAAAAAAAAAATCTGGAAAATGTCAAAAAGTATCTAATCCAAACATGGAACGAACTTGGCTGCGGGAGATACAACGTATATCTAATCCTATTTCCACATGCCTCGCATGTTTGAGAAGGGTTCTGATGGGTGCGTGGTGTAGGGGGTGGGGGTGGGGGGGAACTAAAAGGGCTAAAAGCACCTGCAATTAATTATGGCAGGAATGTGTACCTTGTAGCTCAAGTGCGGTTCACTACACCTGTTGCGATCGAAAAAAATTAACCCGTAAAAACTAAGTTTTTCACTATAAATCCTTTATATGCGTGGCGGCTAGAGTCCTCTCGTCCTCTGGCTTTAGATGGCTGCCACCTATGGGTCAGATGATTGTCTGCCAGTATTAAGCAATTGGTAATTAAATATTTAATTTGTTTTCCCTAAACAGTGTAAAATTTTGGGAAAAAAATTTCACGAACATTAATTGTCTCGCACAACGACTCTGTGTGCAAAATGTCAGCTCGATTGGATCACGGGAAGTGGGTTAAAAAACGACCGAAAGATTTGCACGGTCGTAAGCAAGCAAGCAAGCACGCAAGCACGCAAGCAAGCAAGCGAACTTAATAAAAAGGATTTAAAAACGGTGAACAATGTGGATCTGCGCGGCCAACCGCAAACGCTGCATCATGTTTACGCTCGGCATGCACGACAAACATAAACTAAACAGGTGAGGGCGAGGCACGAGCGGCTTTTATCAAACTATGCTATGAACCCAGTAACCTGATTTGGATTCCTTGGCCAGGGTGAATCTCCCCCTCCCGCCCCCGCGCGCCCAACACCAACTCATAGGGTGGGGAAGTATGTATCTTTTTGGTTCTTTCGGTAAAGTCACGAAGAATGGAAATAATAAAATAATAAAATACAACATAATAAAATATAATTAAATTTCGATTTAAAGCTTTCGTGACTGCAGGGATTCATCTTCTTGGTTCTTTCGGTAAAGTAATGTAGAAGGGAAATAATAAAATAATAAAAATAAAACATTGTAAAATATAATTAAATTTCGATTCAAAGCTTTCGTGACTGCAGGGATTCATCTTCTTGGTTCTTTCGGTAAAGTCACGTAGAATGGAAATAATAAAATAATAAAAATAAAACATGATGAAATTATTCTCACGACGTTTCGGCCACAACGCAAGCAGCCGTCCTCAGGTGAAGAACAGGTCTGTCAGAAAGACAGCGTCTGAATGAACACCACCAGGCTTGGCAGCGTATATTTAAGCTGGTTGGAGGGGGGAGTATGGTTAAGAACCCCCTATTAACGAAACAGCATGGGTAGACCTTCATCCAATATCGGATTTGACAAAGGTTTTTAAATTAAATGCTAACTATTAACCCAGCACAGTGCAAATGCCACAGCATGGCTTATAAGCAAGGCTCAATTCAATTTAAATAATGTTACAACGTATTTTTGAGATTATAAAAAGACACTATTTTCCCTTGTATTTGAAAACAAAAGTTGTGGGGGGGGGGTTGTAATCTGATAGGTGAGGGAGAGAGAGTGTGTGTATGTGACCATATTTGTAAAACCTTTTGTGACATCGAGCACGACTTTTTTGGGTGCGTCTTTTTTTCTTCCCCCTGGAGCGTCTTATATTCCAGAGAATATAGTAACAATAAATTAAAGACACGCTCTTCAGTAGTAGCTTTTTCTTCTTAACCAACACAATTGATCAGTTTTGAAAAAGAAACCAAATTGCATCCACAGAAACTCAGGGACGCGTTTTAAAATGCGCGCGTGTGTGCGCACATGAAATTCTTTACCCACAAACCGCATCCCGCTGCTGTGCTAACGCAAACCATCACATATTGTACATGTCGTTGAAAACGTAAACACTATACAACTTAAAGTGTATTTTTCTGGATGCCCCGCTCATCTTGGACGTATAAAACGAAGGGGGCAGAAGGGGAAAAAAAAATGCTAAACACTTGCTGCAAGTATTCCACAGCAGCCAAGAAGTATGATGTACTGGTGAGGTGTACTGGTTTGAGATAACGATGCCACCCAGGTGTGTTGCATTTATCTTTGAAGATTCCGAAATGAGAACGGGACTTGGCCGATGTGTTCGAGCTACAATATGTCGGCGTTATTTAAAGCTGGTTGGCATGGCATGCGATGTGAAATACAGTACTCCAATAGTATGTTGCTATGCAGACGTAGTTATTGTCCATTTTAAACCACTTATTTTGTATTATTAAAGCCAAGATTAATTATGCCATTATGTGGGTGACACTCATCGACCACCACTTAAGTGTAGTTCTAAGCGACTCATTTCAATGGCTGGTGATTTAGCATGCATGTTTAAATTAACATGTGGGTTCCTCGGTCAGCCTATGACCAAATCAGCCAGAATATGCCCGACCTCGTAAATCTCCGAATCTCATTTTGGTTCAGCCTCGATTATATCCTTGGAGTGGTGAGGCCGATGCACCCTACGTTGTTATAGACTGCAATTCAAAATCGTGGGCATTGCAGCAATATTAATTGTTGGACTGTACTTCTATGACTCCCGAATCTATGCTCACCAAACCCACACTGACCAGCGTGGTGAAGCATGGTCCAATAACAAACACTTCCTGTATGTTGTGGGGAGGAAGGCCCTCCTCCAGAAGTAGATTGACAAGGGTGCTGCACATGTACAGATCTGCATCTTGCATGAACTCATGGCCATGGGAATACTGTTACAAAACTTGATATGAAATGGTGGCGATGTTGCAGGCCAACTTTGCTTCACATGGCAAGCAGACTTGAGGTGTTTTTTCTTCACTTCAAATTGCTTGGAAACACAGCCCTAATGCTGATCAATACCGCCCATGGCAACCATCATGTCCATCAAACCAGTAGCCAAACGGATTCAATGTCAATAAGCTATACAATGAGCTGAATGGAAGTGTGGCTTAACTGGCATTTTCTCCGCATGGCATGCTCTTTAAATGTATTTCTCTCATCATACAAGTCCAGTGCTCACTCTTGAGTAAGGTGGTCGGTTGACATGGATGGAATTTTCCTCAATCTCGAGCCCCTTTTTGCTGGCCGCTTGCCAAAGGGGCAAGACACGCATGCAAACTGTAGCAGCTTCTTGCTGGCAACGTTGACCAAACCTCACGTCTTTACCGTGCAGAAAATATACGCAGAACTCCATTCTGTGTTTTGTGCGCTTAATGTTTTTTTAATCTCTCAGCCCATCAACTTTTCAAACCAATTTTGTGTTTTCAAGCAGAGTTAGTTCAAGCAAGCAACCTCTGCACAGCTTTATACCTTTGGGATCTCATCTGCCGAGTCAGGCCTGTGAAAGAGATGTTTCTGACTTACCAGACGTTATTGGCAAGAGCGCTCCAAATAAACTATGAGATACCATTAAGCACACAAAAATCAATCTCGTAAATCTTTACTTATCAAGAAAGTTGATGGCTCTTGTTGGGAACCCCAGCTTTAGAGTACACCCTCAACATACCTTCGAGATCTTCTTGGTTCTTTCGGTAAAGTCACGTAGAAGGGAAATAATAAAATAATAAAAATAAAACATAATAAAAATAATTCTCACGACGTTTCGGCTACAACGCAAGCAGCCGTCCTCATTCTTCACCTGAGGACGGCTGCTTGCGTTGTAGCCGAAACGTCGTGAGAATTATTTTATTATGTTTTATCTTCATTATTTTATTATTTCCCTTCTACGTGACCAAGAAGATGAATCCCTGCAGTCACGAAAGCTTTAAATCGACACCTACGAGAGGTGCCGTTCTAGAGCTCCCTCTCGTGGCCGCTATTCAACTTGAAAGTGGTGTGAGCAAGAAATCGCAGGCACGCGCCTTTACCTTCATGAACACGCCAGCACACGCATCATTCTAGTTCTAAAAAAAATACTTTGTTGCAAGAGCCAGTACTTGAAAACACATTAACATGTTTTAAATTATTTTGCCCTCATCAACAACCAGAGGTAATTCATGCCATTAACGTTTTAATACCGCCAGTATTTGTGTTATGTCCGTGCATTGCTTCCAACTTGACATTCAAATCCATTGCGCATTAAAGTTATTGCTCGTACGATCGGATACATGAATTCCCCATGGAGGCTGACTCAAGCGGAAAACACTCCACATCACTCCAGCAGGGCAGGCTTATTCAGTTGATAAATAACTGAGGAATGATATGAACCTCAAAACAGCACTGACCTGTTGTCGGTAGCAGGTCTCATTTGACCTAATGATTATTCAACCCTATCTAATCTTGAGCAAAGCTTTGATGGGCTTGCAATAGTAGCATTCCTCATCAAGGACAATGCTTTTTTTCTAAACATCAAGAGGATGCTGTGTACATGCCAACAATGCTTGTATAAACACAACTGGCAGTACACAGACCTGCAGACAGCAAATGCGCATTTGTCTCTGAATTCCTTGCATAGGAATGCAAGTTTTTTAATTCCAATTCCAGACACTTATCGTGCAGTGGGTAATAATTTCCAAAAGTGTTGCTTGGTGCATGGGTGCGGGGGTGTCTTTCTAACGAACTTTTTCAAAAGTACTTCTAACAATATGCAGACCTTGCAATAAGAGAAAATGGTATGTGGAAATCAGAAGGTGGGGGGGGGGGTGATTTTTTTGTATATTTTACAAAAGTAAAATATTCTTTAACAAAGAAAGGAAGGAAGGAAGGAAATCCTGGAAAGTTCGTCTCTAATATAGTGTCAATTTTTAATGTTTCCATGTTTTAACTGATTTCAATAATAAAATAAATAAATGAAAGTTGTAACATTAATAAAGCAAAGTAACGTTTCACGACATTTTTCAACTTTTTGCTCAAGTTCTCATCTTACACACTGTCTTGCGACCATTCAGGTGAAATTCTTGATTATAGCAATTAAAATAACAGCATTATTGAGTTTATATACACACACATATGCCTCATGCTCAATGCAGTTTGTGCACTGATGAATTAAGTGTAAATTTAGACCTAGGCTTGAATGAATTTAAAATGACATAACTTCCGATTCTTTAATTCTCCGTGCAGTGAAAGTCCCAAAAAGAAACTGCACGTTTCAAAGTTTGTGTGTGTGTGTGTCTAAGGTTACATGTTACTGCATTAGCATTATTGGAGAACAGTGGGTCCTCATGTTCCATCTTAATAACTATTTCCACCTTCCAGTGCGGAGCGAATGGGCTGGGAAGGGAGTGTTGGCACGGCACGGAAATATTCTGCGGAAGATCAACAAGAGCCACGGTTGTGGCAGGGCGCTTGGGGAGCTTTTTAATTTTTTTGCAAGAAAAACGCCATTTGTGGAGGGTCGCGGTAAAACAAAATTCCAATCATAAAATGAGAGCGCGGAGGATTGGGCCTCAGCTGATTACCCATTAATAGTCACTGGCACACGCGTGCTCTCAGTGTGTGTGCGTGCGTGTGAGATTGTACAAATATTGTGGTAGAGAGAGAGAGATGAGAGTTGTTGTGACACCACACTTGTACGTACAGTATTTTTGGGTTGTGGAACGAATCATTCGAGTTTCCATGATTTCTTATGGGGAAATTCGCTTTGATATACGAGTGCTTTGGATTACGAACACGTTTCCCGGAACGAATTATGCTCGCAATCCAAGGTTTTACTGTACATTTGTTTCGGTAAATTACAATGTGGCTGCGCATTTCTTTAACTTGCAGTTCCAGTGACAAACAAATGGATGGCACGCAGCCTGGCCACCTCCAAGTACAGAACGCATCGAATTACTCGCACGTTACACGGGGGCAGCAGTTAAACCTCGCACTGTTGAATGAGATGGAAACGTCTGAAAGGTAACACATGCAGAAGCACGGTTCACAAAGAGGTTTGAATATAAATACACTGCTTTAGAGGGAGCACAAAAAAGCCTGTGAAAAATAAACCTATACACATAATGAAAACAATAATTTACTTCTCTGGCTGCTGCAACTAAAACCAACTGCTGTTTGCCATGTGAACACCTGTGTATGTGGTACAACATGTGGTTTGCACTTGCGTCGCATGGACTTAAATTGCATAGTTTTGGTCTTGCGTTGACGTCTTGCGGTTGCCGCTTGGCACTTATAACAAGGGCTGGAACAAACACCTCATTCAATTGTCTGCAACCAAACCCTCGCAAATGAACCCGGCTGATGAGGCCTGCAATGCTGCCACAATGCAGCGAAAGAAAATTATTTTTTCTGTGTTCCACCTTGAACCATTCAACCCAAGCACTGCGGCTTCATCCAGTTGTCGCTAAATTGAAACAGAATTATTATTTTTCGAACAAAAGTACGAATGTTTGTTTTTATAGCAACAACATAAACACGTGTTTTTTTCTGATAAGCTATTACATAATCCTGTTTTCGATTAATTTATGTATTCATATTTCTAGATTTGAAGCTTTCGTGACTGCAAGGATTCATATTCTTAGGTTTTATTATTTATCTTATTATTTATTATTTTATTTTTATTTTACTTCTATTAATTTAATTTTTTTACCTACGTGACTTTACCGAAAAAACCTAAGAATATGTATTCATATGTTTATATTTTAAACTCATAATTCCTTATCTTCAGGATAACTTACATCTCATCTCAACCATGCAAATTCCCCGCTGAAATTAAGCAAAGGAGATCTCCCAGAGGCAGCTGTCTGTACGGCACGAAATGTACCCATAACCACCCTGTAAACGTCCGTTTTTCCAATTAATTTTTTTTTTGCAACATTTCAAATTAAGCTCGTTATGTTCTTTGGCCGTCAGTTTCAAGCATCTGCTCTCATCACTTCTTGCGGTCAACATGATGTCTCTATTTGGTATTTATTTGCTGATCCACGTGTTTGTCTTTCTATTAGTGTAATTCGAAGCATGAGCCATTCTATACTTAGACTTGTTTTGCCCGTTTCCAATCCATGACATAGTAGATGCTATCATGTTCAGTTCTCCAAAAGCACTCCAGCATGCTCTCATCTACCTTATTTATTTCTACATTTGGATCTCAGTCCACCTTTAAAATTTTCCGGAGGAATGCAGCGTGATGTTGTGTTTTCCAATTATGTCCATGAAGTATAATATACCATATACCTTGTAGAAATTTGTCGAGAGATTACTTTTTTACCTGGGCAGTTACACACGTTGGCCGATTGTAGTCACTCATCAACATCAGAGTGTTATATAATCCAGGTTAACAGCCGTGAAAGTTTAGATGTTTGTACACAGGCCACTGGGAGCCTAGAAAGACAGTATGCCGAGTTTCTAAAAGCCAGCACCCGTGTCAAATAGTATCCGCTGATTTTAACTTCCGCAAAAAAAGTTTACCGTAACAAGTCACCTTATATTTCGATTTAAAGCTTTCGTGACTGCAGGGATTCATCTTCTTGGTTCTTTCGAGAAGACAGACTCTGTCTTCTCGACAGACCTGTTCTTCACCTGAGGACGGCTGCTTGCGTTGTGGCCGCAACGTCGTGAGAATTATTTTATAATGTTTTATTTTTATTATTTTATTATTTACATTCTACGTGACTTTACCGAAAAAAACAAGAAGTCACCTTATATAAAACAAAAAAATTATTTGCTCTAGCTTGATAATGCATACATTTGCCGGTAATGATTCTTTCCCCAAATGTTGATTCAATTATCATGATTATCAATGTCACCGTCGTCATCAGCCAAGGTCAATCTACTGCTGGACGAAGACCTCACCAAGCCACGACCTTCTCCCGGCCTTCGTGCAATGCCAAGTTGATTCAACGTCGTGTCAAATTATATAGTGGCTCACTAAAACATATTTTTGGGGGAATAAAGTGTAACTGACGATGGGAGGTCTCCACTCAATCCTTAAATGTAAACATGAAATCTAATATTGACGTATACTTATACAAAGTATATGTGCAGGCTATAGAAACATGTACATTTAGTTTCGATTTAAAGATTTCGTGACTGCAGGGATTCATCTTCTTGGTTCCTTCGGTAAAGTCACGTAGAAGGGAAGTAATAAAATAAGAAAAATAAAACATAATAAAATAAAATAATTTAATAAAATAAAATAATATAATAAATTAATTTTTATTTTATTATTTTATTACTTCCCTTCTACGTGACTTTACCGAAAGAACCAAGAAGATGTACATTTATGTCACACTTGCCATTACACGCATGACCCACTATGTTTTACATGTTCAAAAAAGTTGGGCATTTGTTTTGCATTTGTTTTTACATCCGGTAAGTAGGAATGTTATTCCATCACAGGGTCATGAGAGATGTGGGGAGGCCTTCATACAGCAGTGGATTGACCATGTATCATGATAATGAAGCAGGCTTTGACTTCATCGATTCAGACATACAAAAGTTACTTTCCATAAGCAATCTCTTCATCCCAAGATTTCAACTTGCATTTCTCCTAATCTCCCCCCCCACCAACTCCCTCGAAAAAAAATTCCTCCAAATTTTATACTTCTGAAAATTCACCCCCCCTCCTCCTCCTCCTCACAACAATAAAGCAGTGTTTAACCAGCAGGTTTGGGAGGGTTTACAGGATGGGTGGTGGGTGGTTTGGGGTAGTGACTGGGCAGTAGGGAGTGGTGAGGTAGGAGGGCAGGGTTGGGGAGAAGGGGGGGTGTCCGTTTCTTGGCTCAGAGCTAGAATTAACACTACACAGGGCGTGCATGGCCACGGCGCAGGCGAGAACTGAAGCCGCATTCAACTTTTGAACCGTGGCATCTGGAAGGAGCCCTTGCCTCCTTACTTCACCACGCCATAATTGCCAACAAAGCCAGCTCTGTGGGACAGCCAGGTTAAGCAAACATTGCAAGCAACCATTAAGCAACACTGGGACATGACGCGCCTTCCCAGCTGTGAGTCGAGTGGGCACTCCCCTCGCTTGTACGCAGATCCCGGACGGTAGCGTCTAAATGTTGTGCCAAAGCGTTGTTATGCCACATGTTTAACAACGCCGAGCGGCTATCCACCCCGCTGTTTATTTTCCTCTGCCCCCCCAACCCCAATCCCAACACCCCTCCCCCCGGTTCTTGTGGTTTTATGACATTCCATTCATATTCTACAATAGGGTTAAGAATACAAAAAAATAACAATCGTACAAATGGTCGTAATAATGTTGGTATGCGTGTAAAAAAAAATGTACATGGAATACTTTTTTTTTGTCCAAAAAGGGGCTTTTGATTCGAAGACGTACTTTTTGCGGCGGTAGCATTATTTGTAGCTGGCATATGAATGGCGCACAATTGGGAAGACATCTTAGGCCAGATTCACACGTTCATAACATGGCCTAACCACATCACCTTAGCCATTTGTACCATGTGTTGATAATATAATGTCCCATCTCAGACTTGTGCTGAATATGGCGTGTTACAAATCTTGAAATAATTGATTGAATACATAACGCAGAAGGAGTGGACGATTGAGTTTAGGACTCATTTTTGCTCAGGTCTTCAGTAAGATAAAACAACAACAACAACCACATTTTCCATACTCAGTATGTCATTTGTGGCATTGCTATCTTGCTCCAGAAATCAATCTCTTCCACAAAGCTAAAGAGCCCCCTTAAATTTTTAACAAACTGTTGGGGCTAGTGCCATTAGCGAGCACCTATGAAGGCCGGCACGGCACATGAGGCGGTGGGTGGCCAACACCACGCCCGGCCACCTTTGTCTCCCCAATGGTGATATTTAGACATAGCACGAGGTACTCATTTAAGGCTGAGTCGACCTCGGGGAGGTCCAGGACCGGTTCAGATAATTGTCACTGGTGTTGGCTGTGAGCAGGATTCAAACTCGGATCGCTGGGTTCGTTGTGCAGCGTGCTAACCGCTATACCACCACTCCCCACACTCTACATCACCATTCTTCCACCACCATAATCACAGTCATTTACACCATTGGAACCTCATTTGCCAGTAAAAATATGATAATTAGTTTTTCACCCTTCTATCTGGCAACAAAACTGACAGCTTTTTTTTTACAAGGAGTCATGTTTACATAGACCACAATACCTGCAGCCATAATGCAAACAAAAAGCACAACTCTGAAAATGTATGCACTGTCCTTGAAATTGATTGGTCCACACCAGAGACAGCTTTCCTTAGAGCCTAGTCTCACATGGGTTGGACCAGATGACGCCAAAAGGCGCACAACTCAAAGACAATGCACCATCAGAGTATGAGAGCTCGAGTTAAGCATTTACACCATTGGACCCTCCTTGTCAAAAAAAAGTGTCAGTTTTGTTGCCAGATAGAAGGGTAAAAAACGAATAATCACAGTCATTTAATTAGACAATACAGTACACCGCAAGCCTATGGGTCTTCATCAGCTTCATCTAGTTATTTTAAGTTGTTTCTATAATGATCAAGCAAATACATGGATGTTTTCCCCCCTAATTTATCTCAAACAAAATATTCCCATCTGTGGAGTAGCTTGCTTCCCTGTATCTTTGTATAATTTAAAAGCCAAATATTATCCTTTATGATGCTGCTGTGGTGTAATGTCTAGCACACTAGAGATAACTGGTTCGATCGCCCGGCTTGGCTGTTTAAACAATGGACCACCTCACTAAATTACCTCACCTCTTTTTCGATTTAACGCTTTCGTGACTGCAGGGATTCATATTCTTGGTTCTTTCGGTAAAGTCACGTAGAAGGGAAATAATAAAATAATAAAAATTAAACATAATAAAATTCTCACGACGTTTCGGCCGCAACGCAATCAGCCGTCCTCAGATGAAGAAACAGAACTGTCGGAAAGACAGCGTCCTAAAAAGACAGCATCCCATTAATGGGACAGCGTCCCATTAGGACGCTCTGTTTCTTCACCTGAGGACGGCTGCTTGCGTTGTGGCCGAAACGTCGTGAGAATTTTATTATGTTTTTTTTTTAATTATTAAATACCTCACCTCTGTTCTCCCAGCAGTGTAATTGTTGTACGCCACAGTTAGTCAATAGACAGGTCATGCGTGGTGGGTAAAGTATGGCTACTCCCACCTCTTCCAGGACATTTGGCCAGCATGCAACAGCAGGCCAAAATACCGCAGTGCAGGCACTCATGCCAGCAGCAGTGGGGAGATGTTAACTCCCTCACCTGATATACAGAAGGTTGTGGTAGTAGGTTTTTACCCTTTTAACTGGTACAAAACTGACACCTTTATTGGTCCATAATCAACGTTTTTGGGTTTAGATCGCGTTTATTTATAAATGTGTCGTAACCCTCCACCACCCGACACGGCCAATCAGTAAAAAAGCGTCACGTTGACAAAGACAAATAGTTCACTGCTTTAGCCCACCGGTGTGTTGAAGCCACAACATTTACAATTTGAGTACGACGTTTCGCTGGTAATTGCAACCATTCTGGCGAATTGCCCGATGATGCTGGTTGCAATTACCAGCGAAACGTCGTACTCAAATTGTAAATGTTGTGGCTTCAACACACCGGTGGGCTAAAGCAGTGAACTATTTGTCTTTGTCAACGTGACACTTTTATAAATAAACGCGATCTAAACCCAAAAACGTTGATTATGAATAACATTGGTCGCGAAAGCCTGCTACGTGTTAAACTGACCTTTATTGGTGTCAGTTTTGTACCAGTTACAAGGGTAAAAACCTACTATTATATTTTGCCACTGGTAAAAGAGATCTCAAGGAGGTTGTGGGTTCGATCCCGACCCTGACGCCTGTATATTCGGAGTTTGCATGTTCTCTCTCACCGTGGTCGTGTGGATTTCTGTCCGGGTCCTCCGGTTTTTCCACCACATATAGAAACATGCGTTGAGAGTATTTGTCTGCGATACATTTCCACGTAATGATAAGCCACTGATTTTAGCTATCACGTGTGATCAGGTCACTTCTGAAAAATGACTATATAGCCCAGTGAGCCTTACCTGGTCAAATAAAACAAATAGTTTAGTTTTAGTTTAAAATAAGAAATTGCAGGGCTGCATTTTTTTCCTGATTAATTTCAATACGTTCATCTTCTTGGTTCTTTCGGTAAAGTCACGTAGAAGGGAAGTTGTTGTGGATATTTTAATAGCACGGCACTGTTACAGTCTCAGACAGCGCATAGTGTGGCAGTGGTCCATTCTGTTCCGGGTTTATTCTCTTGCTTGAACATAATTCACCATACATGTCGTACCGGGTTGTAGTTTTGCAGCCACAGTTAGGAAGAGATCGTGCACCTAAAACCCGTGCCACGTATCGCAAAGCGTGCAGGAAATACATTTAACATCGTTACGTAATGAAATGTAATGAAACAGTTTTACTTCTTTTTCCAAAAGCAATGTCCTGAACAGAATTCGTAGCTCTTTCGGTAAAGTCACGTAGAAGGGAAGTAATAAAATAATTAAAATAAAACGTAATAAAATAATTCTCACGACGTTTCGGCTACAATGCAAGCAGCCGTCCTCAGGTGAAGAATGAGACACTGCCAAGCTTGGAGCTTATATATAAGGCGCTCTTCTTCCACCTCCAACCCAGCTTATATATAAGCTCCAAGCTTGGCAGTGTCTCATTCTTCACCTGAAGACGGCTGCTTGTGTTGTAGCCGAAACGTCGTGAGAATTATTTTATTATGTTTTATTTTTATTATTTTATTACTTCCCTTCTACGTGACTTTACCGAAAGAACCAAGAAGATGAATCCCTGCAGTCACGAAAGCTTTAAATCGAAATAGAATTCTTAGCCTTTCGGCCAGAGGATTTTAATATACCGGTGCAAGTCAATGCATGTGCGTTTGGGCCCTCAATGGAATGCTCAAAATTGACCTTTAACCCCGACGCAGAGCTTGAAGCTATGAAGTCATGCGCATTTACATTCGACGCATCACCGTTTTGTATCCCTCTGAAAGTTACAGGCTTGCCGCTTGGCAGGGAACATCTTCTCAAAGTTAGACAATATCTATCCCACAGGGAAAACCACGTACTCTCACACGACTCTCCTGTCTGTCGCCCTCATCCTCGTATTCCTCACCTCCCCACCTCTGAGGTCACAGCTGAGCGACACAGCCATCTGACACATGTGCCTCGGTCACTTATTGATCGTGTACTCCGCTTCTGTACCGTTGTTGAAAAGCGTAAATGAAATTTTGTTAAATTATATATTTAAAAAAAATACTCTGGCACATTCTCACGGAGGTAAAGAGTTCCTTTCCCCCAGGGGAGTCGAACGTCATTGAACCGCGGATGGTTCATCTTCGTGGAAACACTTTGACGACGAAAGGCTTCCGGAAAAAGAAAGGGGGTGGCGGGGGGGGGGGCAGAGAGAAAGAAAAAAAACCCTTAAAAATTGCAGTAAACATTTATGTAAATCATAATTACAACGGTAAATAGAGGCCGTATACTTTTGGGACCCGATTAAAAGCATGACCATGGTAAAACTAGCAAAGCAATCACAAGCACACTTTGTCACGTACGCAGGGTAACTTCTACACATTTGGTGGTTGCTAAGCAAAGTCCATTACATCATAACACACGGGAATAACAGACGGTTAAAACAGACGGTAAAACACACACCCCCTCCCCCCATCATCATCATCATCAGAGTTTGTGAATGATTACTCTAGGGTGGCGAAGGGATTCCGTTTCGGGAGGCATTTCTCGTTTGTGAAGTTGCCATCCTGTTATTGCAAAACATTTCAATTCCAAAGCGAATAAGAAATATTATTTTGTAAAAAAAGGTCTGTTTTTACGTAAACGGCCTTTAAGCTATAAAACAATATTACACTTTCATAAATGTGGCCAGTTTTTTTTTTTTTCAATGGACAAATATCAAAGGTTTCCAAGTTTCGAACTTGAACAAGTAACTCCGTTCATATTCCTCTGGAGGGTTTCTGCAGCTACGAATTCGGGGTTCCGACTTTTGAAGCAGCAATGCTCGCCCCGCATTAACATGAATTTCAAAGCATGTCCTTGTCCCCCCCCCACACCCCCCCCCCTCGTGATGTAAATTGTTTCCTTGTTTAAACAGACTCGCGTGGTTACGGATTTGGTAAAGTGTACTGCTGTCGGAAAATGTTATGACGTTTTTATTTTTACAGAAATAAATATTGCTGCTCTTGTCGTCGGAAGACAAATCTCATGACCAAAATTTGCATTTTAGCTTCCTAGCATTTTTTTTTAAATGGACTTCGTGCATATGCTCATATCGTAAAGACGAACAGACAACTGGGACATCTGAAGCTTGTACATTTTCTCTCCTCCTCCTCCTCCTCCGACCAATGAAATGTTATTTTATTGTGCGATTGACGTCTTCTAAGGTGATGAAGAAATCCCCTTGGGGAACTCTCAGAATGAGCAGTGTACCAACCCTGTGTCGGAATGGCCTCAGATGGGCGACGTGAGAAAACTCCTTCTAAAATCACCTCAATGGGCCTTTTCATTCACATCAGGGACACACCTTGAAAAAAAGCTTGTGGCATGTCAATCAAACCAATTTATTATAAATTTCAAACCTGAAATAAGCAGAACCGTGCGAGTAGCCACATTCACGATTACCATATAAGGTTTTTTTTGTTCGTTTCTTTACACTTGAGAACCTGGTTTACACTACTTTATTTATCTCCATGGATTCGAACCCAGGATTTCCGCAATGCCAGATGAGTGCTCTGATATGGTATTAGTCCATCGAATCACCCCGGCCAAGCCAAGATTGTAAGCTTGGATTCGATTTTGTAATCCGAGAACGGTGGCCACGCATGTAGCTGGCTGGCTTGGCGTTCACAGCTCTGAGCTGGTACCTCTGATTCTCCTGGGTTCAAATCCAGGCAGCTGTGATGAAACCAGTGTTCGAGTACAGAGAGATGATGGTCCAAGCCTGGTAGCCAAAGGACTGCATAAAAATACTAAATTAAAACTACAACATTAAATATGGTTCTGGCACTTTACTTGACAAAAATTTCAGCTCTGAGATTAACAGAAAATAAAATAAAAATATTGGATCTACTGTCCTGCAACGAACATTACTCTCTGTAAATTTTTGACTTAAAACTTTCGTGACTGCAGGAATTCATATTATATGGTTCTTTCGGTAAAGTCACGTAGATATAATTTTGAAAAATGAAGTGAATAAAAAATAAAAAAGATAAAAAGAAAAGAAAGATAAGAAAAAAGAAAAAAAAACATTAATGTAGACTATAGCCTGGTTATTAAACGGAGTGAGTGTACTGGCAATCTATAATGTAGACTGCAGCCTGGCTCTTGGCCTCGGTGGGCGTACTGGCAGTCTATAATGTAGACTATAGCCTGGGTTTAACCTCGGTGAGTGTACTGGCAATCTATAATGTAGACTGCAGCCTGGCTCTTAGCCTTGGTGAGTGTACTGGCAGTCTATAATGTAGACTATAGCCTGGGTTTAACTTCGGTGAGTGTACTGGCAGTCTATAATGTAGACTGCAGCCTGGCTCTTAGCCTTGGTGAGTGTACTGGCAGTCTATAATGTATTACTGAAAAAACCAGTAATTAGTCTACATTATAGACGGCCAGTACGCTCACTCAGGTTAAGAACCAGGCTACAGTCTACATTAAAGACTGCCAGTACGCTCACTCAGTTTAATAACCATTGTTACAGTCTACATTATAGACTGCCAGTAAACACACCGAGGACAAGAACCAGGCTACAGTCTACATTATAGACTGCCAGTACACTCACCAAGCTTAATAACCAGGCTACAGTTTACATTATAGACTGCCAGTACACTCACCAAGCTTAATAACCAGGCTACAGTTTACATTATAGACTGCCAGTACACTCAGCAAACTTAAGAGCCAGGCTACAGTCTACATTAGTGTTTTTTTGTTTTTTTATAATTTTATTTGTATTAGTTTAATTTAATTCACTTTAATTTTTGATTTTTCTATCTACGTGACTTTACCGAAAGAACCAAAGAATGTTTCTCTCTGTAGCAGGGTTTATGGGAAAGTGCTGCCCCCTACAGTATGGACTAAAGGTCACATACAACTTTAAAACGTTTTATTTCACCAGGTCAGGCCCACTGAGCTTTATAACTCTTTCTCAGAAGCGGCCTGCATACAGGTTATAGCTCTGACGAAGTGGCTTATCGTGTGGAAAAGTACAGCAGCCAAATACTCCAAACGCATGTTGATTCTAAAACCGGAAGCCCTAGAGAAAAAATCCACGTGACCCCTGGGGGAGACAGGACATGCAAACTCCAAATATACAGCCAGGCGCCAGGGTCACGATTGAAGCCACGACCTCCTGTATATGAGAGAATGTGCTATCATGGGAGGACCTCAGAAATAGTTACGTAATATCAACCTTTGTGGACCACCCTCTAACATGAAGCGTGGCACTGCTCTGCAGAAGATCCGAATGGGTTGTTCTTCTCACCACGTGACTCCGATAGAGTCCAATAAATGCTAACGTTTGTAAATTAAGATTTCAAAGTAATGTATAGCACTCCACGGCAACAGTGCTGCAAAGGCGTACACGTTGCTAACGCATCATCGTTACCTGCACACGTACACCAGTGGTGACTGATAACAATTGTGTTGCTCTCCTCTAAATTAGAGCACATTGGACTAGTGTTGTAAAAGTCAACAATGCATCCCTCGAAGGGGTTGTCCTCTGCCTGTATTTCAATCAGCGGTCATACATTCCTCTCTATGTGCAGGTGAGGGCCTGAGTCAGCACGTAGTCTCGTGGAGATGGACGAGATCGATTACACTGGTCAACAAAAAAAATTCTTGCCTGGACTTTTGCAGCTGTTTTAGACTAATTTCAGGGTGCTGATTCCAAATCTGATCTCAGATTTGCTCTATCACATCTCATTTTATGCTATTGGCATACCCCATTTTCATTGATTTTACCCGAAATTAACTCTGTCACTTATGATTGCAAGTTGTTGCGAGTCAGTGACTTGCTTTAGTGTTAAAATATGGTGCTGTATTTTAAGATAATGTGTTTATAATATAATTTTATGTAGATATCCACATTTCTTTAATATTTTTCTTCTGCAGTTTTTATTGAAAATGCAATATTTGATATCTCAAAAACTGATGCCAGATTTGGAATCAGCATCCCGAAAATTACATTGAAACTGTTGGAATACCTTATGCCAGAAAAAGTGTGTTGACCAGTGTTAGCAGACAACACTTGATGGCAAATCAACAGTGGCTCTGCTAAGGATTATCATACCAACCATTAGGAAGGAATCATTTCCACCAGTGGCTCAAGACTATGTAGAGAGAGAGAGAGATGAGCAGCATGCTTTGTCCGGAACATGCTTTGAAGTAATCTCTGCACCGAATCTTGAGCCATAGTTTCTGCTTACACGTTCAACAAATGTTAACAATAAACGTACAGCCCTTTTGTCAATAAAACGCTGGGAAGAAGCTCCCTCCCAGCGTTGTGTTAGTCATGGGATTTTTTTTTATGACAATGCTCCACGACACTGGTCAAAGCACATCGGGATTCGAACTCGTGTCACCAGGCTTACAGCTAAAATTTCTCACCACTGCACCCTGGCACTACCCCCCTTGGACATGTTTGCCGATGGAGAATAAGAAACTATACCAGGTCAATGATTTGTGACGAGTGCAAACATGTTTTTTTTTTATATATGGTCTACGTTCGCACTTTAATTATTCAACATTCTTTGTGAGTTCACGTTATGCAAGCTTAAACTAACAAGAAATGCTCACACAAAGTGGCACAGTGTTCACATTTTCAGTTGGGGTTACTCGAAAGCCTCTCATTTTAACTACCAGCCCAGCTTTGAGCTACTGTGTATTATTGAGCTAGGAAAATGCTAATGATATCATGGAATTTTGAACATTTCATCTGGCATCGAAACAACATTTAAAAAGCGTTTGAAATGTATCAGAATTTTACTGATTTCAGAAGTTGTTGAATTTGATTTGAATCCAAATAAAATAAAATTAAAGCCAAATAAAAGTATACATTCCGTTTTTTTGAGCTGCCCCTGTATAAATGTGATTAGTTTAATTAAAAAAACAAAGTCGTCACTTCCAACCGCGATTTTTTGTGTGTGTGATAAAAAAAATTCGGTGTTATTTCCTTTTTCTCGACAAAAAAAAACCAACTTTCCAACCTCATTCCTTCCTGGTTTCAATTTTTTTTATGAAAACAAATGACAGGAGGATGTGTAAGAGCATATTGTTCTTGCACTCGGAGCATGCGTCAGGTATCACAGGTGTCACTGACTCGCGGCGAAGGCGGGGCAACGTAGGCTCCTTCATGAATAAATAAATAATAAAGGTGCAGCTTCGCTATCACTTGCTAATTCCACTGCTGGTGGAAGGACCTCCGCTCAAGGGAGTTCTAGAGTGTCCCCTCTAAAAGAGCTTTCTCTGGTGGCTACTTGGGCCTGCTCTTCAATGCCGGACAGATATCTTGGCCAAGGTGGAAATACCAACATTTGACCCCACCAAACGCAACCCTGCTGATCCGTCCGACGGTGGTGTACCCATTTATTGCGTATTTATGTTGAACTTCTTTCGCGCCGTACGTAGCCAACTAGACTGTGTAGCCAACTGCCGCACCGGGCGATCAAATCGAACCGGCAAACCCGGTGTGCCAACTCATTCATACCAGAGCAACATCCCATTCATTTCTTAAAACTCATTCCAATACGTGGTCTGCTGTGCTCTGGCAATACCACGATTTAAACATTTTAAACAATCTCTTCGCAAAAAGAAATCGATCAACTTCTCAATATCGGCATACTCAAATGTTTCTGCTTGAAATAATAATGAATTGGTGGAGGGAGGGGGGGTGAGTGGCGAGTGGGTGGTGGGTAGCACGATGCCAATGATCCTTCTGTTACATTGTGTGCGGGAGAGAGTGATGCTTCGTAACGGTTCCAAAATGCTGTGAGTCTAGACAGGAAAAAGTCATGTGTCAAGGTAAACAGTCTGTCCAAACTGGCGATAGACCCGCTATACAAAGTCAGGCTTGCAAAACAGGAAAGCCTTCCCCCCCCCCCCCCCCGTTGCCCGTGCCAGTGTAAATGTTGTGACCTTCAAAACAGTTCACATTATCATAACCTGCATTCAGAACTCCCAGTCCCTCCCTCCCTCCCCCCGGAAGGTGAGGAAGAGTGGATGGGAGACACACACACATATTTAGTCAATACACGACGCTCAGGATAGCGTCGCAACAGCGTGTTACAGTGGCGCGTTGTCGTAAGAAACAAAGTGAAATTGACACTTAGATGCGCACTGCTGCACTGCTGGCAGAAGACCCCTCTCACGATAAAGAGAGAGAGAGACGTTTTGACTTTTGAACAACTTTTATTGCCGCCAGCAGCAAAAGCACTGGAGGCGATTCCGATATGAAATACACAAAGTCACCAGCAAACAAATGAAAATAAACGCTACAAATCCACGCGCTGTGGCGCTAAATGCAGCGCGCACAACACGAAAGAAAAGTCACGTGGTGGTGGTGGTGGTCATCGCGCACGCCACGGTGACGAGCGAGCGCTTCAGAAGGTGAACACACGAGGGTGCCATCCACGCTGGTACAGAGAGGGGCTTTTCCGGCTCCACAGCGTTCGAAGAAGACGTGCACATCAGAGAGAGAGAGAGATACCACCCCTGGAGGATAGTATGGCCTTCTCTTCAAAAGTCTACATTGTCATTCTACATTTAGAACTAATTGCATGCTTGTCAATGCGAGTGAGTTCGCGTGTAATGATATAATGACTTAAATTTCGATTTAAAGCTTTCGTGACTGGTTCTTTCGGTAAAGTCACGTAGAATGGAAATAATAAAATAATAAAAAATTAAATAAAACATAATAAAATAATTCTCACATTATTTGGAGAATTATTTAGAGAATTATTTTATTATGTTTGCTTTTTATTATTTTATTATTTCCATTCTACGTGACTTTACCGAAAGAACCAAGAAGATAGAATGACTATTAATACAATTCAAATGCTATGCATATTCGTCTTGTATATGGCATACACAGACGCTTCCATGCCCAGCGATGGGTTTAAAGTGTGTTCAACTGTCTACCGCATATTACTTTCCTGAACGCCTGGAAGAAATTAATTTCACGTAGATAACTTCAAGAAGAATAGGCAAAGGGGCAGCCCTGCAGTTGCTTGCTTAGGCACCTGCTGGCAGAAGGGCCTCCACTCGAGGCAGCTGTAGAGTGTATTTGGCCTGCTCATCAAAGCTGGACGAACGTTTTGGGATGATAAAGGAGTACGCCCACATTTTACTCCGCCGTGCCCAACATGCTAATCGACTCCGGTGTACTCATACAGATTTCAATAAATTAACAATGTAGGTGAAATTTGTGAAACAAATTTATACATGACTGAAAACTGATAGGAATCAACGTGTGCATTAGATTCCAAAGAACACAGGATGAGATGTTACTATCCTTTGTGCAAGCACTTCCAAGAGTTCATGAACAGTGAGCCTGGTGAAATTTGGGGAGCGCATCGTCAGTAGTGACCCTTTGGTTCCTAGGGTGTTTCGGTCTTTCATACTATACACCCTCCCCAAAGGCGGCCAGCGACAGGGTGATCAATCCTACGCTTGCGTCCCATTCCCAATTAGTCATAGGAGTTGCCTTGTTGTTGATAGCCAACATCCCATGGGACTATGCATGGCAGGGGCGTCCTCCTCCCTGAGTCAAGCATTGTTGACTGCATACCTCCTGGCCCTCTCACTTTGGGGCCCAGCTGGAATCTTTCCTCTTCATCCAGAGCCACTGACTGCTGCCTTCTGCCGCCTCCGATACAGCTTTGATTGCCGAACGCTGGCTCTGGCCCTTAATTCCCAGGTCTCTAAGCAGTCTGGTTGTAGATGTTGCCACAAAACCTCTGCAGCCCACCTCCACTGGTCGGACTTCTGTGTTCCAGCCATGATGCCGTGCTTCGGCAGCTAGATCAGCATAGCGCAGATGTTTTCGCTCATAAGCCTCATCTACTGAGTCCTCCCAGGGTACTGTGAGCTCAATGATGAAGACCTTCTTGAGCGAACGGGACCAGAGCACCACGTCAGGTCTTAGGGTGGTGGTTGCGATCTCCGGAGGAAACACAAGTTGCCGGCCAATGTCAGCTAGCATTTTCCAGTCGCGGGCCAAGCGCAGCTGGTCTCGCTCTATTGGTGTAGAGCCGCTCTTCGGTGGTTTAGCCCCTTCGCGGACAAAGGTCGTCCGTAAGGGGTGTGATGCTGCTGGGGGTGGTAGGGAGTTGGTGGCAGCTCGCTTGTCCTCCAGGGCGGACGCAAGGTTTTTAAGGACTTGGTTGTGACGCCAAGTGTAGCGTCCTTGGGTGAGGCTTGTTTTACACCCTGTGAGAATGTGCCTGAGGTTGGCTGGCATGGAACAGAGGGTACAGTCCGGATCTTCACCATACCATTGGTGAAGATTAACTGGTGTTGGAAGGATGTCATATGTTGCTCTGATGGAGAAGCTCAACCGCCTCGCTTCCGTGGCCCACAGATCCTTCCAGCTGATCTGACCTCGAGTGAAAAAAAAAAAATTCTGATTCCGTGCTATGTAGCGTTTGACTGGCTTTGAAAAAAAAATTCCTCCAGGTGGATGCTTCAAGATTTCTCGTAAAACACACCTAATACAAGACAAGCATGTTAAACGTGAGGGTACAACTTCGGGATAATAATAATAGTTCAATTTGTAACGCGCGCAAATTTGCAGACGTAGTAGCCGCAACTCAGAGGCGCGGAGCCAAGCTCAGAGTCGCTCGAAAGCACGTGGTTGTAGAGGTGAGTTTTTAAGTGTCTCTTGAAGGAGGCGATTGAGGTGATGCTGCGAATGTGCAGAGGGGTGATGGCGTTCCAGACTGTTGGGGCTGCCACCGAGAAGCGGCGCATAGACGTGACCATCCTGGATCTTGGTATCAAGAGGAGGTCGTGAGTCGCGCTGCGCAGGCATCTGCCGTGTGCTGAGCTGCAAGTCGTAAATAATGAAGAAAGGTACGGCGGGCAGGCGGATATGAAGGCATTGTGGCAGAGGCAAGGCGGTCTTGTATGTGACCCTACTGGCGATGGGGAGCCAGTTGAGGATAACACCGCTGGTAACGTTTCTCGACAACTATAAAGGTAAATAATGTATCCAACCACACACACGTTTACAACTTCACTGCCGACTGAAGGCTGCCCCTGCAGTGTTGGGCACGTGGACTGTTTGATTATATTTGACCATGATAATTGTTTTTTTTACCCTTCTATCTGGCAACAAAACTGACACCTTTTTGATTTAAAGCTTTCGTGACTGCAGGGATTCATCTTCTTGTTTCTTTCGGTAAAGTCACGTAGAAGGGAAGTAATAAAATAATAAAAATAAAACATAATAAAACAATTCTCACGACGTTTCGGCCACAACGCAAGCAGCCGTCCTCAGGTGAAGAATGAGACACTACCAAACTAGGAGCTTATATATAAGCTGCATTGGGGGTTGAAGAGCGCCTTAACAAAAAGAATGTGCATGTGAAGAGGGATTTAGCATATTCATGGAAAATGCGTAGGCGTTGGGCGGGGGGGTGTCAAAGTCATATTATGCCCATGCATTATGCAGGATCAGCAGCAACCAAGGGGGGTGCAGGGATTAGCAGTAACAAAGGAAAGGAATGTTAATGATATGTAGCTGCAGTTACTCAACAACCACGTAGAAAACTAAAGTATAAACTACATAAAAAACTAAAGTATAAACTGCATCGCACCATCAGTATACTTACTATACTCTATAATAAGCTGAGTTACTAACAGCAAGTAATACATTACAATTTTACCTCGTAAAAATTCTATAATATGCTTCCATCTAAACCTTATTCTCTTACATCACACGAGCATATACCGTACTATATACTGCCATAGATAAACCCAACATTAAATTATATACTGTATTGCTGTAAACCAACCTATATCTTATACATTTAATATCACACTATGTATTATTCTACACACCCTAATGTGTATCGAAATGGTTTATTACGTCCTTCCAATGATTGCTGAGCCAGAATCCATCTTCTCGGTTAAAGTTGTCTCTGTGTTTGTATATGTGGATCGCCTCATGAACGAATCTCTCATGATAGCCAGATGGCTTGCAGAGAACCTCTGTCTTGGAGAAGTCAATATCATGTGAGCCCACTGAGTTGTAACAGTGATCTGCCACGGCTGAGGTGTTAGTCCTACCGTGTTTCAGGTCAGCTTTATGTTCACGGATGCGGTCCGAGACATGTCGTTTGGTTTCCCCAATGTAACTGCTACCACAGAGGCAACTTAGTTTGTAGACGCCAGGGTACTGTATGTCTGGAACCACATCTTTTACAGACGGTACCAGATCACGGATTTTATGTACTGTGTTGAATCGGACCTGGATCTTGTGTTTAATCAGGATTTTGGAGATCTTTTTTGTGACCCCAGCAATGTAGGGTAAGGTGATGGTCTTGAAAGGCTCCTCAACAGGATCCTTCTTGATGGTTGGAGTGATGGCTTTGCGGATTGTATAGTCGGAGTAACCATTTGCCTTAAGAGCTTGGCGTACGTGTTTGAGTTCACTGGAAATGTGTTCATGGTCGGAGATGCATTGGGCTCTATGATATAGAGTCTTGATGAGGGAATTCTTCTGAGATGGATGGTGGTGGGAATCCGGTTTTAGATAAGCATCCGTGTGGGTGGCTTTCCTGTAGACAGAGTGGCTCATTGAACCATCAGGTCTCCTTTTGATTAGGACATCCAAAAAGGGTAGCTTGCCATCATTTTCGACTTCCATGGTGAATCTGATGGCTGGGTGTATGGAATTGATGTGGTCGAGAAATTGGTCTAGAGCAGGCCGGCCATGTGGCCAGATGACAAAAGTGTCGTCTACGTACCTCTTCCATAAGGTCGGGCGTAGAGTGGCAGTCTGGATGGCGTCCGTCTCAAATTTCTCCATGAAGATGTTGGCTACAACCGGAGATAGGGGGGAGCCCATTGGGGTGCCCTCAATTTGCTTGTAGAAGGTTCCATTCCAGGTGAAGTATGTATTGGTTAAGCAGTGTCTCACCAGGGGGGGTACCCCAGCATTCAGTCCTTGATGAACCAAGTCTTCAATGATTGCGATGGTGTCAGGCACAGGTACCTTGGTGAACAAGGAAACCACATCAAAACTGACAAGCAGGTCGTCTGGGGACAGGGCAATCCCCTTGATTGTCGATACCAGGTCAGTAGAGTTTAGTACTGCAGAGGTGGTTTTTCCAGTGAAAGGCCGTAGGATTTCAGACAAAAAACGAGCCAGTTTGTAAGTGGGGGAGTTGATAGTAGAGACAATGGGACGAAGAGGTGTATCTTCTTTATGTATCTTTGGCAAGCCGTACAATCTTGGTGGTCTGGCTGCAGAAGGTTTCAACGAGAACTGTTTGGTCTGATCAATTAATGCGGTTGAAGCAGAAATGATGTTGTTGGTTTTGGAGACGAGGCTGTTGGTGGGGTCTCTTTTTATTTTTGTATAGCTGCCATCGTTTAGTAGTTCTTGAATTTTGTTGTTGTATTCTATTTTGTCCATGATGACAGTGGCATTGCCTTTGTCGGCTGAGAGGATGACAATGTCATCCCTCTTTTTTAATTGAGCTAATTCAAAACGCTCCTCTTTGCTGATGTTGCTAGCTGGCATCTTAGCGTTTTTGAGGGTTACAGAGATTTCGGATCTTGCTACGTCTGCAGCGATGTGACTCAAGCCCTTGAGAGCTACATCTACTCGAGCAATTATATCATTAACTGGTATGTGTCTAGGTGTGACTGCAAAGTTTAGTCCTTTAGCTAAAACGGATTTCAAACCTTCAGAAATAGGACTGTTACTGCGATTAATTACGACTTTGTTAATATCTAGCTTTTCAATGTGTGGGTCCGGTTTCTTGTTTGAGAGGCGATTGAATTTGGAAATCAAGTTGTCCTTACATTTAGTCGACATAGCGGCAGCTGAAGAGGCAGTCATTTTTTCCACATGTTCCCAATCCGATGTGGACATTGTTACACTCAAAGATAAGTGTGATTTGTAGAGTGTCTTGTCTAACTGATCTAGTTCGGTGCGCGTAAGTCTGATTTTCTCTGAGATAAGAGCTAAGCTAGTTCTAGACAGAATTCGTTTCGCATTAGAAGAAGTTACAGCAGCAGATGTTAGTGTAAATGCGTTTGGTATTACCTTAGAGTCGCGGCATCTCTTCAGAAAGGTGAGAGACTCGATTAGCTGAGCCTTCTTATCCCGGAGCTTGTTGAAGGATCTCAAAGTTATGTGGAAACCCTCCCCGTAGAGGCGGTTAAATTTCGATTTAAAGCTTTCGTGACTGCAGGGATTCATCTTCTTGTTTCTTTCGGTAAAGTCACGTAGAAGGGAAGTAATAAAATAATAAAAATAAAACATAATAAAAAAAAAAAAAAAAAAAAAAAAAAAAAAAGATCTCCAAAATCCTGATTAAACACAAGATCCAGGTCCGATTCAACACAGTACATAAAATCCGTGATCTGGTACCGTCTGTAAAAGATGTGGTTCCAGACATACAGTACCCTGGCGTCTACAAACTAAGTTGCCTCTGTGGTAGCAGTTACATTGGGGAAACCAAACGACATGTCTCGGACCGCATCCGTGAACATAAAGCTGACCTGAAACACGGTAGGACTAACACCTCAGCCGTGGCAGATCACTGTTACAACTCAGTGGGCTCACATGATATTGACTTCTCCAAGACAGAGGTTCTCTGCAAGCCATCTGGCTATCATGAGAGATTCGTTCATGAGGCGATCCACATATACAAACACAGAGACAACTTTAACCGAGAAGATGGATTCTGGCTCAGCAATCATTGGAAGGACGTAATAAACCATTTCGATACACATTAGGGTGTGTAGAATAATACATAGTGTGATATTAAATGTATAAGATATAGGTTGGTTTACAGCAATACAGTATATAATTTAATGTTGGGTTTATCTATGGCAGTATATAGTACGGTATATGCTCGTGTGATGTAAGAGAATAAGGTTTAGATGGAAGCATATTATAGAATTTTTACGAGGTAAAATTGTAATGTATTACTTGCTGTTAGTAACTCAGCTTATTATAGAGTATAGTAAGTATACTGATGGTGCGATGCAGTTTATACTTTAGTTTTTTATGTAGTTTATACTTTAGTTTTCTACGTGGTTGTTGAGTAACTGCAGCTACATATCATTAACATTCCTTTCCTTTGTTACTGCTAATCCCTGCACCCCCCTTGGTTGCTGCTGATCCTGCATAATGCATGGGCATAATATGACTTTGACACCCCCCCGCCCAACGCCTACGCATTTTCCATGAATATGCTAAATCCCTCTTCACATGCACATTCTTTTTGTTAAGGCGCTCTTCAACCCACAATGCAGCTTATATATAAGCTCCTAGTTTGGTAGTGTCTCATTCTTCACCTGAGGACGGCTGCTTGCGTTGTGGCCGAAACGTCGTGAGAATTGTTTTATTATGTTTTATTTTTATTATTTTATTACTTCCCTTCTACGTGACTTTACCGAAAGAAACAAGAAGATGAATCCCTGCAGTCACGAAAGCTTTAAATCGAAATTTAACCGCCTCTACGGGGAGGGTTTCCACATAACTTTGAGATCCTTCAACAAGCTCCGGGATTAGAAGGCTCAGCTAATCGAGTCTCTCACCTTTCTGAAGAGATGCCGCGACTCTAAGGTAATACCAAACGCATTTACACTAACATCTGCTGCTGTAACTTCTTCTAATGCGAAACGAATTCTGTCTAGAACTAGCTTAGCTCTTATCTCAGAGAAAATCAGACTTACGCGCACCGAACTAGATCAGTTAGACAAGACACTCTACAAATCACACTTATCTTTGAGTGTAACAATGTCCACATCGGATTGGGAACATGTGGAAAAAAATGACTGCCTCTTCAGCTGCCGCTATGTCGACTAAATGTAAGGACAACTTGATTTCCAAATTCAATCGCCTCTCAAACAAGAAACCGGACCCACACATTGAAAAGCTAGATATTAACAAAGTCGTAATTAATCGCAGTAACAGTCCTATTTCTGAAGGTTTGAAATCCGTTTTAGCTAAAGGACTAAACTTTGCAGTCACACCTAGACACATACCAGTTAATGATATAATTGCTCGAGTAGATGTAGCTCTCAAGGGCTTGAGTCACATCGCTGCAGACGTAGCAAGATCCGAAATCTCTGTAACCCTCAAAAACGCTAAGATGCCAGCTAGCAACATCAGCAAAGAGGAGCGTTTTGAATTAGCTCAATTAAAAAAGAGGGATGACATTGTCATCCTCTCAGCCGACAAAGGCAATGCCACTGTCATCATGGACAAAATAGAATACAACAACAAAATTCAAGAACTACTAAACGATGGCAGCTATACAAAAATAAAAAGAGACCCCACCAACAGCCTCGTCTCCAAAACCAACAACATCATTTCTGCTTCAACCGCATTAATTGATCAGACCAAACAGTTCTCGTTGAAACCTTCTGCAGCCAGACCACCAAGATTGTACGGCTTGCCAAAGATACATAAAGAAGATACACCTCTTCGTCCCATTGTCTCTACTATCAACTCCCCCACTTACAAACTGGCTCGTTTTTTGTCTGAAATCCTACGGCCTTTCACTGGAAAAACCACCTCTGCAGTACTAAACTCTACTGACCTGGTATCGACAATCAAGGGGATTGCCCTGTCCCCAGACGACCTGCTTGTCAGTTTTGATGTGGTTTCCTTGTTCACCAAGGTACCTGTGCCTGACACCATCGCAATCATTGAAGACTTGGTTCATCAAGGACTGAATGCTGGGGTACCCCCCCTGGTGAGACACTGCTTAACCAATACATACTTCACCTGGAATGGAACCTTCTACAAGCAAATTGAGGGCACCCCAATGGGCTCCCCCCTATCTCCGGTTGTAGCCAACATCTTCATGGAGAAATTTGAGACGGACGCCATCCAGACTGCCACTCTACGCCCGACCTTATGGAAGAGGTACGTAGACGACACTTTTGTCATCTGGCCACATGGCCGGCCTGCTCTAGACCAATTTCTCGACCACATCAATTCCATACACCCAGCCATCAGATTCACCATGGAAGTCGAAAATGATGGCAAGCTACCCTTTTTGGATGTCCTAATCAAAAGGAGACCTGATGGTTCAATGAGCCACTCTGTCTACAGGAAAGCCACCCACACGGATGCTTATCTAAAACCGGATTCCCACCACCATCCATCTCAGAAGAATTCCCTCATCAAGACTCTATATCATAGAGCCCAATGCATCTCCGACCATGAACACATTTCCAGTGAACTCAAACACGTACGCCAAGCTCTTAAGGCAAATGGTTACTCCGACTATACAATCCGCAAAGCCATCACTCCAACCATCAAGAAGGATCCTGTTGAGGAGCCTTTCAAGACCATCACCTTACCCTACATTGCTGGGGTCACAAAAAAGATCTCCAAAATCCTGATTAAACACAAGATCCAGGTCCGATTCAACACAGTACATAAAATCCGTGATCTGGTACCGTCTGTAAAAGATGTGGTTCCAGACATACAGTACCCTGGCGTCTACAAACTAAGTTGCCTCTGTGGTAGCAGTTACATTGGGGAAACCAAACGACATGTCTCGGACCGCATCCGTGAACATAAAGCTGACCTGAAACACGGTAGGACTAACACCTCAGCCGTGGCAGATCACTGTTACAACTCAGTGGGCTCACATGATATTGACTTCTCCAAGACAGAGGTTCTCTGCAAGCCATCTGGCTATCATGAGAGATTCGTTCATGAGGCGATCCACATATACAAACACAGAGACAACTTTAACCGAGAAGATGGATTCTGGCTCAGCAATCATTGGAAGGACGTAATAAACCATTTCGATACACATTAGGGTGTGTAGAATAATACATAGTGTGATATTAAATGTATAAGATATAGGTTGGTTTACAGCAATACAGTATATAATTTAATGTTGGGTTTATCTATGGCAGTATATAGTACGGTATATGCTCGTGTGATGTAAGAGAATAAGGTTTAGATGGAAGCATATTATAGAATTTTTACGAGGTAAAATTGTAATGTATTACTTGCTGTTAGTAACTCAGCTTATTATAGAGTATAGTAAGTATACTGATGGTGCGATGCAGTTTATACTTTAGTTTTTTATGTAGTTTATACTTTAGTTTTCTACGTGGTTGTTGAGTAACTGCAGCTACATATCATTAACATTCCTTTCCTTTGTTACTGCTAATCCCTGCACCCCCCTTGGTTGCTGCTGATCCTGCATAATGCATGGGCATAATATGACTTTGACACCCCCCCGCCCAACGCCTACGCATTTTCCATGAATATGCTAAATCCCTCTTCACATGCACATTCTTTTTGTTAAGGCGCTCTTCAACCCCCAATGCAGCTTATATATAAGCTCCTAGTTTGGTAGTGTCTCATTCTTCACCTGAGGACGGCTGCTTGCGTTGTGGCCGAAACGTCGTGAGAATTGTTTTATTATGTTTTATTTTTATTATTTTATTACTTCCCTTCTACGTGACTTTACCGAAAGAAACAAGAAGATGACACCTTTTTTACAAGGAGTCATGTTTGCATAGACCACAATACCTGCAGCCATAATGCAAACAAAAAACATAACTCTGATAATATATGCACTGTCCTTGAAGTTGATTGGTCCACACCCGAGACAGCTTTCCTTAGAGCCTAGTCTCACATGGGTTGGACCAGATGAAGCCAAAAGGCGCACACCTCAAAGACAATACCCCGAGCTCTCATACTCTGATATTGCACTGTGTTTGAGTTGTACGCCTTCTGGTGTCATCTGGTCCAACACCAATGGGGACTAGGCTCTAAAGAAAGCCGTCTCGGGTGTGGACCAATCAACTTCAAGGACAGTGCATATTATTATCATGATCAGAGTTGCTTCTTTTTGTTTGCTTTTTTGACTACTTGTGTTGTGGTTATTGCAAACATGATGCCTTGAATAAAGGTGTCAGTTTTGTACCAGTTTAAAGGGTAAAAACCTACTATTATATTTTGCCACTGGTAAAAGAGATCTCATAGTGTAAATGCTTACCCCGAGCTCTCAATACTCTGATATTGCACTGTGTTTGAGTTGTACGCCTTCTGGTGTCATCTGGTCCAACACCAATGGGGACTAGGCTCTAAAGAAAGCCGTCTCGGGTGTGGACCAATCAACTTCAAGGACAGTGCATATTATTATCATGATCAGAGTTGCTTCTTTTTGTTTGCTTTTTTGACTACTTGTGTTGTGGTTATTGCAAACATGATGCCTTGAATAAAGGTGTCAGTTGTGTACCAGTTTAAAAGGGTAAAAACCTACTACTATATTTTGCCACTGGTAAAAGAGATCTCATAGTGTAAATACTCTCAATGCATGTTTCTAAATGTGGAGAGAGAAACCGGAAGACCCGGAGAAACATCTACACGACCACGGGGGAGAACGTGCAAACTCCAAATGTACAGCAAGAGTCAGGGTCGCGATCGAACCCACGACTCCATGTATATAAGGCGAGGTAGTTAACATCTCACCACCGTGGAGTTGGCTTTAAAGTTGGCTTTCCCTCCCACATCACAGGCCCCTTTCCCATTAACAGTCTCCGACAGATGAGTCACGTCGCTGAGAGTCTATAAGTTGGTGATCAAAAGCCACACTAATTTTACCGCATGTGGATGCTATACTTTTTGGGGGTGGCGGGGTGGGCTGTAAAAATGAACACATAGGTGTTGAAGGTTACACAGCAGTTCCACTTGTGGAATTGCATGTGGTGCTGTTCAGTGAAAACAAAATATCCGCCCAGACACTTGCGATAAATTAAGGACCACCATGGGAAAGATAACCCCTTCTGGCCCTATTAGTCGGTAAATGGCACCGTCCTAATGTCTAAACATCTTACAGTGCATGTGAAACGTTTGCCTTTAATAATGTCCGTTTGAAACTTTCATTATGAATTTTTCCTTTCAAGTTATTTCATCAGATGGGCATCTGTTTACTTCTGTAGAGAGAGGGAAAATCTGCGGAGGTCCATTATTGAGCGAGTTGAAAGTGTGGTGTCCTTACAAGCGGATACGTCTGACCTTTTTTTTTGTTCAGATCTGCTCGGGATTTTGATGTCTGGGTGGAGTGCGCCATACTCAGGAAATAGCCGATTACAACATCTGATAACGTTTCACTGGCCGGCTGTTATTCATACGCACTGCGAGATGCAGGGCACGCCGTGTGATGCATGCGCGCTGTGTGCATATCAAAGGATGGCAAACATAATACAGCACAGGAGCAATAAAACAAGCAAGGTAGGTCAATGTATGTACACGAATGCTGGAAAGCAGTTGTCCAGGTTACATGTGCAGATAACGATTAAATAAATACAATTTGGGGAAACAGTACAGAGCGTACCGCTGTACATTTAAAACACCTACCCAATTATCAAATGCTGTACATTTTAAAACGTGTATTGTTATTTAAATGAAGCGGTTGGCAGTTCGATCAATCTCCCGCGGGGAATAGGCACATGTAAACTACAAAACTAAAGCCATGTTTTATTTTACTGGTAGGAACGGCCTGGTTCCACCAGCCCACAGGGGATGATTGTGTCCGTCCGTCGTGCATCCAAAAATGGGAGGGGTGGGGCTGGGTGGAGAGGGGACGGTGGGGAGGGAGGGCTGGGTGAGGAGGGTGGGGAGGGGCTGGGTGTGGAGGGGAGGGTGGGGAGGGGCTGGGTGGGGGGTGGGAGGGGTGGGGCTGGGTGGGGAGGGGCTCGTCACCCCGTGGTGCCCTTATAAAACTCAACGTTTAACCTACTCACGCCGGCTTGTGCCCGCCCTCACAGTCGGCCATATTTGCGGAATACACCACGCCGCCGTTGACCCTGCAGGCCATTGACCGAGTAACTCAACGTTCCTACCAGCTCCCTCCGCAGGGATGTGTTACCAGGTAAGGTCCACTGAGCTTTATAACTCTTTTTCAGAAGCAACCTGGCCACAAGTGATAGCTCAACGAAGTGGCTTATCATGTGGACATTGATAGCAGCCAAACACTCTAAACGCAAGTTTCTAAAGGACCCTGCCATCTATTTAACCTGCAAGTTAAACATAGGGTATAACAACAGTTGCGTTTATTGGCAGACCGCATGTGAGTGGATTCAATTGTGGGGACTCCCACCACTTCCGAGACATCTGCCCAACGTAGAAGAGTAGGCCGAATACTTTCATTAGGAGCAAGACATTGCAAGACATTGCAGGGCAGCACTTTGACTGCTGCCTCTTCGTTGAACTGTGTTTGATGAAAGCTAATTTGCCAGAATTTTGTTTTAAAGATGTGCCGATGACTCCATTGCCAACAATTAGGCAAATGACCAAAAGGTGAAAATCTGTTTTAATAAAGCTGAAAAGTAACATTTTACTTCTTATAGGTTGAGAATTATCTGCGAGTATAGACGCTATGGCTAAAATACTCACTGGGCACTGGTGATCTTAAAAGATCGGACATGTGAACATCTACAGAAGTGAGTTATTCCACCATTCCCAAATAGGTTAGTGGATAAAAAAGAAGTGCTTCTATAAACGTGGAATTACTCTAAACATGGGGTTTGAACATCTTAACACATTTTGTTTTAATTGCCAAAAAGAGTAAAACCTATTCTTATTTTTCATCCTTTTTTATTTTTCATGATATCGCAACTCACCTCCAGCTATAAATGCTCTGATGGAGTGCATTGTCTTTGTACTGTTCGCCGTTTGGCCTTCTCTGGTCTGACACTGGTGGTGACACTAGGCCATAGAGAAGTCTGCTTTCTCTGGTGTAGGCCAAACAGTTTCAAAGACAATGCTTATATTATCAGGCCATGCGTGTTTGGATGTTCGCAACAAGTACGTGTGGTGAATGCAGATTTGAATCCTTGCAAAATGATATCTATTTGGTGTTTGAACATCTTAGCACCTGTTTCATTGCCAAATTGTGTCAAACCTATTCTTATTTTTCGGTTTAAAGCTTTCGTAACTGCAGGGATTCATCTTCTTGGTTCTTTCGGTAAAGTCACGTAGAATGGAAATAATAAATAATAAAAATTAAACATAATCAAATTATTCTCACGACGTTTCGACCACAACGCAAGCAGCCGTCCTCAGGTGAAGAACAGGTCTGTCTTCTCGACAGACCTGTTCTTCACCTGAGGACGTCTTCTCGACAGACATGTTCTTCACCTGAGGACGGCTGCTTGCGTTGTGGCCGAAACGTCGTGAGAATTATTTTATTATGTTTGATTTTTTATTATTTTATTATTTCCATTCTACGTGACTTTACCGAAAGAACCAAGAAGACTATTCTTATTTTTCACACATGGGGAAATGCTCTGCTGTACTTTAGAAGTCAATGCATGCAAGGTTATGAATGCTGTACTGTCTATCAAAAGGTGTATTTATGACCACGTAAAATGGCACTTACATCGAGCGTAAATATGGTGGTACCGCACTGGGTATGGAGTGGTGCATTGGTCAGGGCGAATATGGCAGTCGGATATGCGAAATTTCATTGCAATTTAATTGAAGAGGTTAATATCATTTTCTCTTCCGTTTAAAATTAATGTCATTTTAGGGAAAATATCGCACGTATTAATATAGGTTAATATTAAGACGCATTGGATTATGCATTGTACATAACTGAAGCATCATTATTATATTTGTATCCAGATTTTTTTTCTTCTTTTAGATTTTTATCCTGCAAGCAGCAATTCATGAAAACAATAGTATATTATTGCATTTACTGAACGCAGTATGGGAGTACACATGTACTCTTCCATGAGTTATGTATAAATTGCACTTGCATTGGCAAATGTATACGATAATTCACGAGCTTCCATTTATACGTTTTTTTTTTTTCACGTGGCATTGAATTACTTTTGGCTTTCTACTTTAAAGAATGTTTACAAAAAAAGCGGCCGAAACAGGAACAAACAACTGTATTTCCATCCAGTCACTTATTATCCTCATCTGCCCTTTGAAGAAATACAATTGTAAATCTATATTCCATTTTCAACAGGGAGGAGGGGGGGGTAACACACGTTAAAAGGCCTAGATCAGTTCTTTAGGGAAGGTTGTGGCGGAGTTGTTAGAGCACTGCTTCATGCACTGGGTGACCTGAGTTCACTCACAGCCATGACGAACATCAGTGGGCGAGCGATGTTTGAACTCACCCGTAGGCGCTACCTGGCACCAACCCACACTAACCCCTCTCGCCCCCTACCCCCCCCCCCCCCCCGTGTGACTGAAATGCTACGCTGAGGGCTTCGTCTAGCAGTGGATTGATAAAGGGCCGAACATTGGACGCCATGTTATTTATTTTTTATTTTATAATGTTGTATTTTTATTATTTTATTATTTCCCTTCTACGTGACTTTACCGAAAGAACCAAGAAGATTGTACGCCATTATAAAATCAGTTTTACGGAGCTATACTCTTAGGTTTTTTCGGTAAAGTCACGTAGGTAACAAAAAAAATAATTAATGACAGTAAAATTTTATTATTTAACTTTTATTAATTTAAATTTAATTTTATTTAATAAAAAGTAAAATATTATTATTTTGCTTTCATTCATTTTAATTACATTTTTTACCTACGTGACTTTACCGAAAAAACCTAAGAGTATGAATCCTTGCAGTCACGAAAGCTTCAAATCTAGAATTTACGGAGCTATTTGAAGAATAACGCAGTGAGAATGTGCCGTTTGAGGCCTTGTCTTTTAGCTATGGATACAACCGCCGAGTATACATTTCTTCTTACAGCAAATGATAGATTACGAATATAAAAGGTGATTATGTACGCTTTCATTTCAAGACGGAAAACGCTGACTTCCTGTTCTACTTTTGCAAGTCTTGGATTGTATTCCGCATTTATTGAGCCACTTATCCTATTTGTAATATTAACACACTCGTTAAATGCGAAGATATTTATTATTTTTAAAATACAGTAAAAGTATATATTTTTTCTTCTTGGTTCTTTCGGTAAAGTCACGTAGAAGGGAAGTAATAAAATAATAAAAAGGAAACATAATAAAATAATTCTCACGACGTTGCGGCCACAACGCAAGCAGCCGTCCTCAGGTGAAGCCCAGCGTCTGAATGATTCAGACGCTGTCTCCCTGACAGACCTGGTCTTCACCTGAGGACGGCTGCTTGCATTGTGGCCGAAACGTCGTGAGAATTATTTTATTATGTTTTATTTTAATTATTTTATTACTTTCCTTCTACGTGACTTTAGAAGATGAATCCCTGCAGTCACGAAAGCTTTAAATCGAAATATATATTTTTTGTGAATACATTGCACGCACATGTTGCGGAACAGATGTACATTTTGTCCCAATATTAAGACTTATAATCTTGAGCAGTGTCAATGATTGTGAGCACACTGCACGAGTGACCCAGTTCCATTCCTAGTCAAGACGGATGTCAGTAGCATCAAAAGTGGTCCTGAGCCTCTCTTTCACCAACCCGCATTGACCATAGTGGCGAAGTATGGTCAAACATTTCCGATATGATATAGGGAGGCCTTCTTATTCAATTATGTGTTTATTCACGTAACTATCAAGGATTACATCCAGAAAAGAATAAGGAGTTTATCTTGTAGTGCAGGCACGATCCAACCTGGTTTTGCAACACACATTTTAAAATTCATACTTATGATGAAGTAAAACAATTGTAAGTGTAATGCAATGTATAAACAGCTAACGCATGCAAAGTTAATACTTATTGCAGTGGTATCAGGTCTCCAAGTTCTATTTTTTGTCCATATAATTCTACTTTACTTGATCATAATGTTTACAAAATATATACAATTTTCCGGGATGGAAAAACAAATGATACACCGTTCAAAACACATTTATTATTATCACAAACATTACACATTTGTTTTTCTATCGAATAAACGCATTTAGAATCAAGTGAATCTTACAATAATACCATAACCAGTATCTGTGGTCAGTCCACTGCTGAATGAAAGCCCCTTCTCCCCCTACCAAAGCTAGAGTCAGGATTCAACTGTGAAAACGGTGCATAAATCAGGGCTCAACAACTGCCTGTGGGTGGCTACTGAGAAACAACTGCATGTTGATAGGAGAGTTAATTAACACATTTATCTGACTAAATACATGGAAATGTTGTATGAGAATACACTACTTACTAATAGGGTTTTTCCCCTTTTATCTGGCAAACAAAACTGACACCTTTTGCAAGGAATCATGCTTACATTAACCACAATACCTGCAGTCAAATGCAAACAAAAAACAATACTCTGATAATTTATGCATTGTCCTTGAAACTGATTGTTCCACACGAGAGACAGCTTTCTTTAGAGCCTAGTTTCATATGGTGTTCGACCAGATGACGCCAAAAGGCGCAAAAGGCGCCAATATACTACATCTCTGGAATCTTAAAATGCAACTCCAGTGTGTGCCGCAAACCCACAGCTGGCGACGATGCTTCGAGAAGAAATGTTTACCACTCTGGAAAAAATAACGTGTATTTATTTACACCCAAATTTGGCATCTGCCCACGGATGTTCCCAAATAACAAACGCACAAATGGTCACGTGTTGCATATATTCACATCGACATTGCGCACAACACCAGTTGCGACAGGTTAGAAATGTTTTTTTTTTATAGAATCAGATTTTAATGTGTACGAACGCTGCCACTGGATAGCATGGTTAGCGCACTGGTGTAAGGGTCGCAGGTTTGATCTCCATGCATGGTAGGTGGGGTGGGGAGTCAAGTCTCTTAAAATGCCCCACCACCACTGTCCACCCAGCAACATGAATGGGTTCACCAACAATTATCATATTTTGCTACTGGCAAAGGAGGTTCCAATGGTGTAAATGCTTAACCCGAGCTCTCATACTCTGATGGTGCATTGTCTGTGAGTTGTGCGCCTTTTGGCGTCATCTGATCCAACACCATGTGAGACTAGGCTCTAAGAAAAGCTGTCTCAGGTGTGGACCAATAAACTTCAAGGACAGTGCATACATTTTCAGAGTTGTGTTCTTTGTTTGCATTCTGACCACAGGTATTGTGGTCAATGCAAACATGACTCCTTGTAAAAAAGGTGTCAGTTTTGTTGCCAAAGGGTAAAAAACCAATAATCATATTTTGCTACTGGCAAAGGAGGTTCCAATGGGGTTCACCACAGTTAGCCAATGGGCAGGTCGCCTGCAGTGGTGTAAAATGCCGGTTACTCTCACCTCTCTCAAGACGTTTGGCAAGCGTGGAAGAGTAGGCAAAATAAAACACACACAGACACTCTCTTCAGTGCGATGATTGTCTGGACATCTTCTCGAGTGGAGACCCTTTCGCCACCAGCGGCACGAAGGAGCTATTACAAAGGCTGCACATTCATTCACTTTTGACCTCCCGTCGAGGTACATATGACAGGGTGGTCCAGATGCCTTGTGACATCTTAATTAATTGACCCCTGACATTTCTGTTTTAAATAAACCTTACTTTCAAATGATTAAGTTTTAGGACATTCAAATTGGGGTTACCAAACATCTGGACCACACTGTGACGCACCCCATACCGGCACAATTATTACTCAGTTCAACCAACAACGTAAGAAGTAAGTGGAATTTCCAATGCTGATGTTCAGAATCAAACACGTGACCAAATACGGTTCGCAGATAAATATTACATCAGACTTTACCCATCGTGGGGAATGCAATTAAAACCTCCAATAAATGTACGGACCATGACCGTCATGAGAAATCAAATGAAAATGTAACTCTTCAACAAAAAAAATCTATGCATATTCTACTTCCAGATTAGGTCGACTACAAATGGTTCTCGTACTAGCTGGAAAAACTGAGTGGGAGTGTATAAAATGAGAAGAGCTCAAGTTGTAAAGTGAGATGCTGCAGATGTGGCCACTGATGGGGCCTAATGCAGAGTGCGTGCGGCAAAATCTGCTTAAAGCCAAGCAAACATGTTGGACATTAATCATTCACACTTGCAGAAAATGTGTGTGTGTGGTTTTTTTCTCCCTTTAAAGCCAGCCCCTCAAATGTAATCTGTGCACGCCACGGGAAAAAAATGCATTCAACACAAAGGCGAGAACACTCCCCATAGGTTGACCACGTGTCGTCCCTTTGCAAGGAAACTACCCTCGGGCACTATCGCCACCTGCTGTCCAGAACGACGGGCACGAGACGTTACACACGAGAGGGCGTGCGGTCCTGGCGACGGCTCACAAACTAAAATTGTTTTTAAATGCCCACGGTTTAAATGTCTCTCACAACGGTAGTGTTGTAGTAATAGGTTTTTACCCTTTCAACTGGTACAAAAACTGACACCTTTATACAAGGCATCATGTTTGCAATAACCACAACACAAGCAGTCAAAATGCAAACAAAAGAAACAACTCTGATGATAATGATATGCACTGTCCTTGAAGTTGATTGGTCAACACCCGAGACAGCTTTTCTTAGAGCCTAGTCTCCATTGGTGTCAAAAATGTCAGCTCGATTGGATCCCGGGAAGTGGGTCAAAAAACGACCGAAATATTTGCACGGTCGTAAGCGCGCAAGCAAGCAAGCAAGTGAACTTAATATAAAGATTTAAGAATATCGGGCAATGTGTCAAAGCGCGTGCAGTTGAACCCAAAAACCCATCGGAGGACTAAACAGCAAAAGTCGAGGCGGGTGTAAATCCATGTTCTGTGGCCAGGTGCAAATTTCTACAGGTGTACCTCTACAGGAAATTACACCCAAGACAACTAGCTCGCTAACTTTATTATATCGTGTTCATAATAAGCCAGACAACGGCGGCGATAATTACCAATTGGAAACAAGAAAATCGGGTTTCAAAGTGTTGTAGTTTCAACCTGTGTTCCGTTGATTGCGTCTGTAACAGGGTATTTTTTTTCCACAGACACTGAATACGATCACACATCTTTCCACTATTCAATCTCAGAGGTATTTCTATTCATTCTGAATCCTGATATCTTAACATTCTCATGTGCGGGTGTCATTGGTATATGTTTTTCTCATACAGGTCTGTGCATATTACATATTTGAACATGCATTTAAAGGGCTTTTTTTTCATAATTTTTTTTCATAATTTTTACTACAAAATCTCTATATATCCCAATGCAAGATGTTGATACAATTCTGTTTGTGTGTGTAGTATTAAACTATAAATTAGAGTGACCAGATATAAAGGTATCAAATGTTTTATTAGTTTTCAGATTAACATGGGTGCTTATATTTAAACATATAACATATAAGTACCTACTTTCATGCAACTAGAAAAGTGTTTAACAAGTAATAATTTTTTAAACTAACAATGACGATAACATTCATTTAAAAAACCCAAAAATGCGTAAAACTAACCATATGCATTTTGTAAAAAATAACTCAAATCTTCATCCCAATTACATTATCATTATCAACTTTCGTCAGTTCACTGCCAAATAAAGGTCTCCCCAACCATCCGCCAGCTCTCCTGCGATATACCAAATGTATTATTCCACGTATAAAATTGTCCGATATGTTAATTAACTTTCACCTTAAAGTAAAAATCACTCTTAAAAGCATTTTTACGTATGGATGTCAAGTGGCAGCTGTCACTAGGAGTGACATTATTGACAAAAGCAAGCATGCTACAGGTACATATATAAACACTCACTAATTGGCTGAAAACATCTTAATGCATAGAGAACTGCAGACCATTGACGGCTCGCCACTTGGCAGTCTTCCAGCTTGTTTGTGGTTCTTCAGCGATTGTGAGCTGCAATTTGCATCAATGATGCTATACAAAACTAGTAATTAGATTGTTTGTATCATTACTCATGGCTTCTATGTGTAATATACTGTACCTTTAATATAATAACAATAATTGTGCCTCCGTACTATATTTATTAATTGTATTTCAAGACGTTTTTTCTTAACATCGTGTGTTTTGTCGAATGTTACTCATTACAGTTGAACCGGCTCATTGTAAAATTAATAGCTAAGTCACTTAAGACCAATTACCCGATGGAATTTTCACAGGATACTCCAGCTTGCATTGGCTAATCTCTCCCTGTTGGCCAGAGATCAGGTTGAGTGGCCTTTTTTGATAATTTTCAATCATTTCCACAACACTGTCAAATATCTGTAAAAAAGGAAGAAAGCACACATCACCGTATGTCATGGTTTCATAATTATGATGATGATTCAACACCTTTTTTTTAATCAACATCAGTAAAAATCAACTGGAAAAAACTCAAACATATACACACATCTCTGTACAATGTACAGGGTGGTCTAGATATATTCTGACCCACATTTAATTACCTAAAACATAATACGTTTTAAGTGAGGTTCATTTAAAACAGAAATGAATATGCAAAGGGAAAACGATGTTAGGGGTCAATTCATTGAGGGTCACCTTACATCTGGATTACCGTGCACATGTTGATGTCAATGCACTGCTGGCAAGGGCCTTCCCCACACACTGCGGGCCGTGAGGGATGTCTGACCACACTTCACCGCGCTGGTCAGTGCGTGTCGGGGAAGGTAGTGGGGGTACAGGATGACAGTGGACTTGCTACGCTGCCCTGGATTGAGCACAGCGCCTATCACTGCACCTGTTCTTAGCGCATGAGGGCCACCCATCCAACACCTATCCAGGCTCAAACCTTCTCGGATCTGACAAAATTGGGCAAAGGATCTTACAGGCGACCCCCCGCCCCCCGCACCTTCGACCTAATTGGTTCCTGGATAAGTCGGGGGTATGTTAATTATGGCACCATTGCTCTTCACACACACACACGCACGCACAGAGATTCCCCCACGTAGCTGAATTAGATTGTTGGGGAAAGTGCCGTTAACAATTTTCGGAATATGTTCTGCGTAAGCCCAATTTACCTTTCGAAACAGTCAACAACAAGATGTTGGGGGGGGGGGAGTCATGTATAACAGGTTCGTGAATAACATTAATAATAGTTGGAGGTACACAGCTGGAACAAAGAAAAAACTACGGAGTATTTAGAATGTAGGGTGGCATTGCAGGTGAACCGGGATCGCATTTACTAAACAGAGAGGGGAGGAACAGCAGGCAAGAGTGCTTTTGTAATATTAATTGAAAATTCAAACTCGCACACCAACGTCCCTCAAAAAAAACAATTACAATATTACCCATCATGCCATGTGAACCTGAAGCACGGACTGTGACAAAGGAGATGTAAGAACATCTGAATAGCACACAAAGGGGCAAGGAGAGACACATGCTGGAAATAAAGAGTGACAGACAGAGGAATATTCATAATAAAAGTTTTTTTTAGGTTAGATTTAAAGCTTTCGCGACTGCAAGAATTCATACTCTTAGGGTTTTTTGGTAAAGTCACGTAGGTAAAAAAAAAACTTATAAAAAAGATTAGAAAAAATATTTTATTTCTATTATTTTTTTCTATTTTTTATTAGTTATTTTTATTATTTATTTTTTCCCAACGTGACTTTACCGAAAAAACCTAAGAGTAAAAAGTTTTTGGGTTAGATCGTGTAAAAATAAATGTGTCGTTAACCCACCACCACCCGACACAGTCAATTAATAAGGTTTGTCACGTAAACAATATTGTCCCAATTAGTTACTACTTCAGCAAACCGGTGTGTTGGAGAGTAAACCCACAACATCTCCAATTTGAGGAATACGTGGGTCAGAAATCATTCCAGAATTCATCACCCAATGTATTCTTACCTCCTCCCCTTCCTTCTCATTACCCAGAGCGTACTTGGAAACACCCTCCATCCATCGAATTCTCAGGTTGTACACCGTGCCTTTGTAGAGTAGCGAAAGCGTGTACGGTTGATCCTTGCAAGCCTGAGCACTTTTCCGCACCAGGAAAGCGCCGCTCTGCAGGGCATGCGGTACAGGATCATGAAACATTTATACACTTTAAGAATCTAAACGTGTGAATACAAATACGGTACCGCCGATATGTTCCAGCAAGAGTATGCGGGTCTCTGGAGCCTGGCCTGTTGTGTATGTTTACGGCTCTGCACAACATTGTAGGGTGGACCCAGAATTCACTTCTCGTGTGGCCCAATGGCTGTGGGATTCACTTCAACTGAACGTATTCTTGGTTTCATATTCTTGGTATTTTTCGGTAAAGTCACGTGGGTAAAATTTTTAAATTATTAAAAGTAAAATAAAAATCACGACGTTTCGGAGGCAACACAAGCTTCCGTCTTCAGGTGGAACCGTCACAGCACGATAGCTGCTCTTACTTGATACAGCTATCGTGCTGTATATGAATCCTTGCAGTCACGAAAGCTTCAAATCTAGTATTCTTAGTTCTTTCGGTAAAGTCACGTAGAAGGGAAACAATTAAATAATAAAAATATTAAACAATACAATTCTCACGACGTTTCGATTGCAACACGAGCAATCGTCATCAGGTGTGAAACCCACAGCAACAAAATTTGAAAACCACAGCAAGAAAATGTGCTGTGGTTTTCACACCTGATGATGATTGCTTGTGTTGCAATCGAAACGTCGTGAGAATTTTATTGTTTTATATTTTTATTATATTATTGTTTCCCTTCTACGTGACTTTACTGAAAGAACCAAGAATATGAATCCCTGCAGTCACGAAAGCTTTAAATCAAAATTCAACTGGACGCTCGCTGTGCTGACTCCCTCACTTCATTAAAATCCCGCCTTAAGACGCAAATTATTTTTAAGGGAATTTTTTGTACTTATTTTAATAATTCGTTTTTGGGGTTGCATTTTATTGCTGTAAGCTTGCATGTTTTTTGTGAGTTATTTTGTGTTCTGTACAGCACCTTATGACCTCTGGGTCGAAGGTGTCTTACAAGTGTAAATTATTATGCTCCAGATTATAAAATTATTAGAGGGGGGTGATTACGCATTGATTCAGATTAGCTGCATACTAGGCATTTTAAATGAATTGAGTAGCTTATTAAAGAAAAACTGATGTATGGGTGTAGTACAATAGCGGCGACATGATCTTTAGAGCCCATGAATAATGCGTACCGCTAAACTACAACATTAAATTTTTGTTTCTTTTGTACAGTCCAGTTTTCGCCACGAGAATAAATCAATCACTTTGCATATAATTTACAATTAAACATGATTAATCATGTATTGCACGCACAACAACAGATTTCTACTTGCAAATTAATTGGGAAATCCCCGTGGCAACATCTCCCCTTTACTGACAGCTTAATCCCCATTTGCAGGACATTTTTGCATGCAGCTCACTTCACATAGAGCTGTCACTGGGGGTCACCTTGGTTAAACTATCGCAGGGCGTTGGAATGACCGTGATGAGATGTAATGCAAGGTGCTTTGATCTGCTCAGAAACTTAAGCAATATCTATCAATGCAAATCCTCATCTTAAGTAATCTATTAACCGTTACATGCCTATAATTTCATGGTATTGCAAGTAAGTGTAGAAAACTAATAGTATGAAAAAAACAAATGCAACTAATGTCGCAGATTGTACTGAAGATAAAATGAAATCATACCTTTCCCATTTTCTCCAAGGCCTTCGCAGCTTTAGGTCGATCACAGCTGTTTGTGTACCAGGTCTGAGAGTCCATGTCCTAAAGATGTAAAAGATGACAATCATTCTGAGTCCGTGGACTAGAGCAGAAATCGCTACTGCCAAAGATAGCAAAAATTAAATTTCTATTTAAAGCTTTCGTGACTGCAGGGATTCATCTTCTTGGTTCTTTCGGTAAAGTCATGTAGAATGGAAATTATAAAATAATAAAAACAAACAAAATAATTCTCACGACGTTTCGGCCACAACGCAAGCAGCCATCCTCAGGTGAAGACCAGGTCTGTCGGGGAGACAGCGTCTTTTTTATTATTATTTTATTATTTCCATTCTACGTGACTTTAGCAAAAATTAGTCGTACCGGTTTTTTTATACGAACCAATACTCAAGATTTACTTGATAAGTATTATTGTTGACCAACAGCCAAGCGCCCTTAAAAGATTTAGTAAAATAGTATTGTTTTTCCATATTTCAATAGCTAAACAGATGTATAGATTAAATATATACACGTAAAAATGCCAGAGTTAAAATACTTGTGTTTTCGTATTTTGATCCAGAATTTAAGAACTGCCAATTGTCACATACTTACATTTTTGTTTCTTAATTTCATCATATTATTCAAGGAATCTGTAACACAAATATAAAATATTTCTAAGGCAAAACAATACAAAAAAACAGAAACTTATGTCTAGAAACTTAAATATCTCATTTTTCATCATCAAAGTTACATGTAACAACAATACCACAAAAACAATCCATGCACATGTCATTTATAATAATGCTGCTAGATTCAAAGATTAAACAGATTATTTCGTATTTTAAGCAATGTTGTAAAAAAACTCATGAATCTGTCCAATAATAAATTTTGCGTAAACAATTTGAAACCTACTATGCGCTAACATCCTATTAACTATGCGGGTGTTTCAATAAATAAACAGCTTACTGCTTCTAATGCACAATTGTGCAAGGGCACCGTCATTTTGTTTGTTGTAGTACGGAGTTAGACTGATGGCTTTAATCTAAGTTGTCTTGTGGTTGTTGGTGTTGTTTGATTTGCATCCCACTGGGATTTTTGCACACAGCGTTGGTGTACGGTGCTTTTTCTGGAAGAGTTTTGCAGTTTTTTCCTGAATTTTTCTGTTTGCGCATAGTCACTTTAAGATGTTTTCTTGTTCATGTTTTTGTTTGTTGCGGTTGCACCCGATTCAAGTGCGAATGGCTCACAGGGCTATACCAAATAAACTGAAACTAAACCTGAAATAAATAAATAAACTGAAATATTTTACCATGTGCTACATTTCCTATCTCGTGGTTATAATCTGTACACACACATACATAGCGTATAAATAAAATGAAGATTATGACCAAACCATGTGGAATATGCCCAATCCCTTCAGACCTCAGCAGCTTAGCAGGGTTTAGCCTGGATAGTGCTTGGATGGACAGCCGTCTTGCACGAGACCGGTTTAGTAGATGTAGTAGCAGTTGTAGAGGGCAGTAGAGGACAGTGTAGAAAGATCTATTTTAAAATCCTTTATATTAAGTTCGCTTGCTTGCTTGCGTGCTTGCTTGCTTGCTTACGACCGTGTAAATCTTTCGGTCGTTTTTTAACCCACTTCCCATGATCCAATCGAGTTGACATTTTCCACACAGACTCGTCGTGCGTGACAATTAATGTTCGTGAAAATTTTTTTCCAAAATTTTACACTTTATAGGACAAAAATATTATATTTAATTACCAATTGCTTAATGGTGCAATGCAATCATCTGACCCATAGGTGGCAGCCATCTCAAGCCAGAGGACGAGAGGACTCTAGCCGCCACGCATATAAAGTATTTATAGTGAAAAACTTTGTTTTTACGGGTTTACTTGTTTTATCGATGGGACCTTCCTGCCAGTATCAAACTGATCAAAGAATAAGATATAACTGCTCAACCCGATATATGAAAAGTTGACACGTGTATTGCCTGTGTGCTGTTCACTTTTTGGTATTCTCTGGTCTAACAACTGGTGATACAAGCCCATAAAGAAGGCTGTCTCTGGATTAGGCCAATCACTTTCAAATAAGACAATGCATATATTGATTTCAAGCTTTCGTGACTGCAGGAATCCATACTCTTTGGTTCTTTCGGTAAAGTCACGTAGATATAAAATAAAATAAAAATTTCTTTTATTTTAAATAAAATACCTAATTAAAATTTTTATTTTATTCTATACCGACGTGACTTGACCGAAAGAACCAAAGACAATGCATATATTATCAGACCTTTTTTGTGTGCATATTTTTCCACAAGTACGTGTGGTTAACGCAGACTTGATGCCGTGCAGCAGGTATCTATTTGGTGTTTGAACACCTTAACACCTAATTCTAGATTTGAAGCTTTCGTCACTGCAAGGATTCATACTCTTAGGTTTTTCGGTAAAGTCACGTAGGTAAAAAATAAATAATAAAAATATAATTGAAATAATAATAGAAATAAAATAATAAATCACAATTATTTTATTTCTATTATTATTTCAATTATATTTGTACTATTTATTTTTTTACCTACGTGACTTTACCGAAAAACCGAAGAGTATCTTAACACCTGTGTAATTCCCACAAAGGATAAAGCCTACGCTTATCTATGTATTGGTCTGCGCTCTCCCCACCTTCACCAACCGGCACTGACCAGCGTGGTGAAGTATGGTCTACTAACACTCATGTCCTGCACGGCGTGGGAATGCCGTCATCCAGCAGTGGATTGACACGCGGGCTTCACGCGTGCGTGTACAAGGGTCATGTCCTATTTACTCCAGAATAAAACAAATATATCGACCTGTGTTACAGAAGTATATTTAAGTACTGAAGCACCCTGAATCGACAGGATATGAGCCAATATAGTACGGGGTGGTCCAGATGTATTGTGACCCCCAATTAATTGACCCGAACATTTTATTTCCCCTTCATATTTATTTTTGTTTCGAATAAAACTTACTTTTAATTTTAAAAAATACGTTTAAAACATTAAACGGCGGTCACAAGACATCTCGACCAGCCGGTACATTCCAAGAAGTATACAAATAAATGATTCATAAATGTATGTTTATTTTTCTAAAACATCCTTGTATAATTCTATACTATACAGGTACCCAAATAGTCCTATGATATTTGGTTATCACAATTCCTAATCAGCAGCAAATGTTTTCACGTATTTCTCGAGATAATGTGATTACGTTCTTCGACTGTATCTTTATACATTACGAGGAAAAATTGCGAGAATAATAATGATATGAGTAATATTTAAAAATACTTTTTTAAAGACACGCTTTAATGAAATGTACCCTACTCGTAATGGCAGAAATCCACGACTCCAGAAAGTGGCCGCAAAGCTTGCCATAACGCAAGGGGCCGTGGTGATGTACAGCCAACGTCAGTTGAGCGTGGACAATTAGACCCAAGCCGAAACATAACATTAAAAAATAATGTTAAAAAATATATTTTTTTTGATAGAGTATAGTATTGTCATCATTATGACATAAGTGTGCAGTCGATGCCACATTGGGAAGTGGGTTAAAATTGAGTTAGAAGATTTGAGGATGCAACAACAACGACAACAACATACATAGTGAGTTAAATAAAAGTGTGTAGATATAATTACCAGCTAGTGCCAGTCGTCCATTTCTAAAAAAAAAAATAAGGGGAATAAGTTAATAACATTGTCATGTAAATTCCATGACATTATCACGTACCAGGTTTGTTTCAATGTTGAAACCTCTTACAACGTGTACATATCTTCTTGGGTCTTTCGGTAAAGTCACGTAGAATGGAAATAATAAAATAATTAAAATAAAACATAATGAAATAATTCTCACGACGTTTCGGCCACAACGCAAGCAGCCGTCCTCAGGTGAAGAACAGGTCTTTCAACCCGAATTCTGTCTCCCCGATAGACCTGTTCTTCACCTGAGGACGGCTGCTTGCGTTGTGGCCGAAACGTCGCGAGAATTATTTTATTATGTTTAATTTTATTATTTTATTATTTCCATTCTACGTGACTTTACCGAAAGAACCAAGAAGATGAATCCCTGCAGTCACGAAAGCTTTACATCGAAATTTAACGTGTACATAGTGCAACGTGATGTATTTCAATGATTATAGAATAAGCAAATCAATACGGTGACTCACTTTTCTCCAGCTGAGTTAGTAGGAGAAGACGCTTGTGCACTGACATCCGACAGTTTTCTTGGTCCTGCAATGCATAAAGGCCATTTTCAGTTGCAAGTAGGGAAAAAAGTTCATTTTAGCAAAATAGCGGAAAAAACAACTCATTGTACAGCTCCGATAAAAGTAAAATGAACATGAATTTTACGTTTTATTTGCGTCATCATCATCATCATCAGCCATGTTCAATATACTGTTAGACAGAGGTGGGACAAAGTCATTGTTATGCAAGTCCAAGTCGAGTCTCAAGTCATCAAATTCATGACTCGAGTCTGACTCGAGTCCAAGTCACATGACTCGAGTCCACACCTCAGAGGTGGGACAAAGTCATTGTTATGCAAGTCCAAGTCGAGTCTCAAGTCATCAAATTCATGACTCGAGTCTGACTCGAGTCCAAGTCACATGACTCGAGTCCACACCTCTGCTGTTAGATGAAGGTCTCCCCAAGCCGCTGCTACCGCTTTCGTTTCTGTGATGGAATCATCCGCCTAGCACTTGCAAACAAACTCATTTCATCTCTCCCATAATTTCTGTGGACTTACTCTCGGAGGCGTTCCATTCCCTGCTTTTTGATTGAAAATCAATAGGTCACAACCGTTGGAGGCAGTCACAATGTGAAACATTTTTTTTTTTTACAATTTCCCATTTCTGTGTTTTATGATACTTTCGTTTTTCATCCCAGAGTGGTCAAAGTGGGAGAATAAAAAAATATAAAGCATTATTGCTCCGTCTTGGTTGATAACATTCTGATCTGTCGCATGTTCGATGAATGCATTCCCTCATAACTGATGCCACACATCCCGTATTTGTACTTTATTTTTAAAGTTAATGTTTGCGATGTGGGATGGCGCATTTTGAGCTTGGCAACTGTGTTAGGCCTCACCTCTGTGAGAATGGACAGGACAAAGTGTGGTATTTCCATCAAACGTGGGTAATGGCCAGATAGACCAGCGGTCATCGGTGGCTCGTGACCAGTTCAATGTGCGCTACATCTCTGCCTTGGGTTGTCCATTCTCAAGCGGCGTGCACAAGCGAATTGAATTATCTACAATCTTTTTGGTTCTTTCGGTAAAGTCACGTAGAAGGGAAATAATAAAATAATAAAAATAAAACATAATAAAATAATTCTCACGACGTTTCGGCCACAACGCAAGCACCCGTCCTCAGGTGAAGAACAGGTCTCATTCAGACGCTGTCTTTCTGACAGACCTGTTCTTCACCTGAGGACGGCTGCTTGCGTTGTGGCCGAAACGTCGTGAGAATTATTTTATTATGTTTCATTTTTATTATTTTATTATTTCCCTTCTATGTGACTTTACCGAAAGAACCAAGAAGATGAATCCCTGCAGTCACGAAAGCTTTAAATCGAAATTTATCTACAAGCTCTCCGATGTGTATTCCGGTTGTGCCGTGCGTTGTTCAGCGAAATGTCCGGCGTTTCACCACCGTTGGTCCTCGGAGCTTTCTCAGGGACTGATTCGAAGGTAAAAAAATAAAAATTAATAAAAGTAAAATTAAAATAAAATTAAAATCACGACGTTTCGGAGGCAACACAAGCCTCCGTCTTCAGGTGGAACCGTCACAGCAACGCTCGCTGTATCATTTACTTGATGTGCGCTATTTGATACAGCGAGCGTGCTGTGACGGTTCCACCTGAAGACGGAGGCTTGTGTTGCCTCCGAAACGTCGTGATTTTTATTTTCTTTATATTCTACTTTTATTAATTTGAATTTTTTACCTACGTGACTTTACCGAAAAAACCCAAGAATATGAATCCTTGCAGTCACGAAAGCTTCAAATCTAGAATTACAAAGCTGGCCTGTGCTTCCTTGGGATGCATAAAAATCGTTTAGGTTAAACGTCTTTTGGCATTTCCACTGAGCTAAGAATTGCTGAATCGAAGCTTCCAGAACGTGGAACAAGACCTCGCACATTGCGCCGAACAGCTTACAGCCACAAGCGCGACAAGCCACGCGGTGAGATTGATTTATATTTGCAATGCGAAGGCGATCGGTGATAATGCACCACTGCTGGGATCTCATAAGATCCAGTTCTACAGCAACGCTGCATGTCTCCCATCACGTGGAAAATATGCTGATGAAGTCACTGCCATTGCATGCTGCCATACTGGTTACTCAAATAAGCCATCTGCGTGTGTGTCACCCGAGACAAGAAAAAAAATCAAGGCAGACTTTGTAGGCTCACGTACGGCGAATATGAGCAATAAGCATCGCGTGGTAAAATAAATTACCGCAGTTATTTTTTTTACGACTGAAAGCAATATCCCTATAACAACTAGTACTCAAAGGCTTTTGCAATTGACCACTTATTATCACATGCAGTCGTGGTGGTTAGTGCACTGTGCTATGAACCCTGGAAACATTAATTTAATTCTCAGCCACAGCTGTCACCAGTGCTGAGTAATATTTTAGCTGGTTCTGCACACCGTCCTTGACAAACCTGCACTAACCAGCATGGTGAAGTATGGTGAAAACACCCCTACAACCAACATGGCATGGTGAGGACTTCATCCGGCAGAATAATGAACAAGGATGCTGCTGATAATGATAATTAAACGGGGACATATGGATTTTTTTTTATTAGTGATGGGCTGTAAATTATATATTTTAATCATTTGCGGTTTAACAAATACATTTTATATATGTAAAAAAATTGTAACAATAAATTCCCACCCCCCCCCCCCCATGTAATTGTAAAGTACGTACCGTTGGTTGCTTTTAACTTTCCTTTATCACCTCCCTTCCAAGACAAAACAAAATCCACACAGACATTTTTATAAACCATATTCAAATTGGGCGAAGACCCCGGGGCAGGCCCATGACACGTTAGCAGGACGATGTCGCTCGCCTGGCCTGGGAACCAGAGGTCGCAACCGGGTACCCGATACCCTACCCGGGTACGGGTACCCGTTTGCGACCCTGGTGCGGCCGGGTACGGGTACGGGTATGCCGTGAGTCACTGGTGAGTAACTGTCACTCATTTCCCAACGTCTTGTCTCTTCTCACAATTCAAGTTCCTAGAAACAACCCACCCGCACCTGCAACATGGCTTCATCCCAGAGGTCGCAATCAGGTACCTGATACCCGTACCCTACCCGTACCCGGCCGGGTACGGGTAGGGTACGGGTATCCGTTTGCGACCCTGGTGCGGCCGGGTACGGGTAAGGAATCAAAACCCGTTTGCGACCTCTGCTGGGAACGCCTGGAAATTCCCCAGGAAGAGCTAGAGTCTGTGTTTAGTAGTGTATAGTGTATAGTAATTTAGTACTGGAGTCTGTCGCCAGGGGAAAGGGAGGTCTGGACCGCCACTACTCAACACGCTGCCGCCACGACCCTCACCAGGACAAGCGGATTGAGAAACGAAGGAACAAACGATATTTAAATTGTTTACAAGTCACTACAATGACAATAATATAGTGTACGTATAGGCACAAAAATGAGCATGTTTGTTTTGTGAAATGTACCAGAGCGATTAGACCAGGAAGTTGGTTGGGAATGACCAGTTTGTTTGGAGTTGGCCCTATATAAAAACAAAATAAAAAAAATTAAAGATCACAGGATGAATACAAAACGTATTTTGTAATACATTTTTGTAAACTGAAACATTTCAGACATGTGCTATATGCAGATTCAATATGTAATAACTGTACTTTGTTAAAATCTATCCAAATGTGTGTGTGTTTACATTTATTAAAATGTGCACTTGTTTTCTTTTTTTACCCTGCATTTCTTCACAGTCATTGTTTTCTTCTTTCTTCAACGAGAGAGACACGAATATAACATGTTAATAAAATTGGTCAGAAACGCCACGTAACAATGTTAATATGTACCATACACTTTCAACAGAAGACGCATTTTAACGTGTTTTACGTCCATGCAATAACAAGAATCTCATTTTGCAAAGTGCATCTCCAAATTGTGTCATCTAAAATGACGATGTGCCCGATAACCACATCACTCAGAGCTGAACAGGGTTGAGCCCGGAGAAAGCCTTCACAAGTGGCCGCCGTTCAAGCCACAGGTGCTTGAAGCCAACTATGTGGCTACGTTGTAAGCGGGCAGCTGCCCAGCCAAATCCATTGTTGCATTGTGCTTTGCTCCAACACTGACGCTCCCTGACTTCACCAATGCACTGACCAGTACGCTAAAGTATGGTCAAGTGAGCCCCCATTGGTCGCATGACGTGGGGAGGCCTGTCATCCAGCAGCGGGTCGACTTAAGAGGCTGTAATTTGTACCTGTCCAAAATAAAAATTCGTTTTCACATGATACAAAACTAAGTTGTCTTCGGATAAGCGTGTACAAGGCACGAGTAGTGATGCTGGCACACAGCGCTTTGCACCTGTGTGCCATAACACATCGCTAAGCATGGAGAACTGGCATCCTCTGGAGGAGGGATATGTGTTTTGATAAAATATAAAGGCTCAGCCTTGCAATGCCTTGCTCATACTACTGCTAGCAGAAGGGGCCCCCTACTGGAGGTAGCCTCTATAGAGAGTCCCTCTGGAGGGTATTTGGCCTACTCTTCCACGCTGGCTAGAAGTAGGAGGACCCACAGTTTACCCCACCACGCTTGGGCAGTAGTGGGCGGGGGATGTAAGAAACTCGTCCAATTGTTTCAACTGCCAAGCGGGGAAATCGAATCGACGGCGTCAACCCGTGGAACCGTTCTTCCTTCCGATATTAGGAAACCCCCCCCCCCCCCCCCCCCGAAGCGACGCACTTTTACATAATCTCGATTGAAAACGCAACTTGAATTTCGATTTAAAGCTTTCGTGACTGCAGAGATTCATCTTCTTGGTTCTTTCGGTAAAGTCACGTAGAAGGGAAATAATAAAATAATAAAAATAAAACACTTAATAATTCTCACGACGTTTCGGCCACAATGCAAGCAGCCGTCCTCAGGTGACAGACCTGTTCTTCACCTGAGGACGGCTGCTTGCGTTGTGGCCGAAACTTCGTGAGAATTATTTAATGGTGTTGTATTTTTATTATTTCATTATTTCCCTTCTACGTGACTTTAACGTAACTTGCTTTCGAACTGATTTTTGTCTTTAGTTTGTTGTCCTTCCCTAGCACATCCGATTAGCGCGATTGGCTACGTACCGTGCAAAATAAGTACAACACACATCCACACAAATTCAGTGTGCTAACCATTACACCAGGACAGCATTCCCCCTCCTACCTGTTTCATAATTATCCCCAACACATGCTTCAGGATGGCTGGTTTAAACTGACGACACGTGGACATGGAGGGAAGCATGCAGGACCACCCAGTTACTCCATAAATCTCAAACAGCAATTAGGTGCATACCTTGATTGCTGGTGCCTGGTCACTTTTACGTCTGCAAAGACACGTGGGGATGTTATTACATGAGCGTAAAGAACAGTCTGAAATATGTAGACAAAAGTGCAGTTTCTGCTGGAGTCTATCCAGGCAAGGCAGGCGTTATCATTTGTCTATTTCATGATTTGGTTTACACTTGTGCTCTGGGAATCAATTTGCGGTACGAAGGAATGTCCTTTCAAAACTCTCAGAGTACAACGCATCACATTGTGTCAAAGAGTAGTCGTTAGGAGGTGACATTGGAAGTTGACAATGGAAGGTGATATTGGAAGGAGATATTGATAGGTGATATTGGAAGGTGATATTGATAGGTGATATTGGAAGGAGATATTGAAAGGTGATATTGGAAGGTGATATTGGAAGGATTATTGGAAGGTGATATTGGAAGGTGATATTGGAAGGAGATATTGGAAGGAGATATTGGAAGGAGATATTGGAAGGAGATATTGGAAGGAGATATTGGAAGGAGATATTGGAAGGAAATATTGCAGAGCTTTTTCTGAGATCACTTCCAATGACCCCTTATCCGCACATGCGGTGCTCCACTTTCCAACACATCCTGCTATACAGATGTTCATTGCACGGGCAATCAAACCATATTCATGTTTTTTATTCTGAACTTCAATTTTAGCCAAAATTAGCGGAAATTTCGAATTTCATTGTGTTTATTGTATCCGGTCATTGGTCCCTTAGCCGAGACCATAAACTCACGACACTTGAGGACCTGGCTTAATCTCAGGTGACCGAAACCTGTCACTGAACCAAGGATCTCAAGACTTTGACTTCAGGCTACCTCACTATCTCTCGGCCAAGAAGGATTTTAAAGACCCACGTTCTTTTTGTCGAGTTAAAGCTTTCGTGACTGCAGGGATTCATATTCTTGGATCTTTCGGTAAAGTCTCGTAGGAGGGAAATAATGAAATAATACAAATAAAACATAATAAAATTATCCCGACGTTTCGGCCACAACACAAGCAGCCGTCCTCAGGTGAAGAACAGAACTGTCGGAAAGGCCTCTCATTAGGACGCTGTCTTTCCGACAGCTCTGTTCTTCACCTGAGGACGGCTGCTTGTGTTGTGGCCGAAACGTCGTGAGAATTTTATTATGTTTTATTTGTATTATTTAATTATTTCCCTTCTACGTGACTTTACCGAAAGATCCAAGAATATGCACCTATATTTTTCCCGAAATAAATTAATTGCTCCACAAGTGCATGCACCCTTTTTTCCACAAACAACAGCCATTCCATGCAAGTGTCTAAGTCAGGGGTTGTGCGACCTGTCACAGACCAAGAGCCAACAGATACCCATGAGTTCTGCAAAGAGTCAAGAGTATATATATAGACAGCCTTGATTTGAATTTTTCGTGACTGCAGGAATCCATACTCTTTGGTTCTTTCGGTAAAGTCACGTAGGTGGAAAAATAAATAATACATCACGACGTTTCGATCGCAACACGAGCAATCGTCATCAGGTAGAGAAAGATACAACCAGTAGAACTGCTAAACAAGAAAGGGCTGTTGCAACAAGAGGTTATATATATATGTTTGAGGTGGGTGTCACCCAAGGGTAAGTGGGAAATAGAAATTAGTCCCATCGCCGTACACATGCGATCAAAACGTCGTGATTTTTCATGTATTTTTCTACCTACGTGACTTTACCGAAAGAACCAAAGAGTATATATCGACAGTTTTTGGCCCAACACGGCAGACTTTCATTCTTCTTTGCTACTGTGACACTACGTTCTACGTTATGGCCCCTTCGATAGAACGGCATCTGGCGAATTAAAGGGCCGCACGGGGCTTGGGAGATGCCGATTGGCCCACCGCTGGTCTACGTCATTATGTGCATTGCTTGGAAATTCCGTCACAGTTCCTATGATTGCTTTTTCATTGCTTTCATGGCTTTATTTTGGTGATTTCGAAAAGTGTATTGGTTTAGCCATGTTTGTTTGTTGTAGTACAGAGTTAGACTGATGGCCTTAATCTAAGTTGTCTTGTGGTTGTTGTTGTTTGACTTGCATACCACTGGGATTTTTGCACACAGCGTTGGTGTACGGTGTTTTTTCTGCAATATTTTGCTGTCTTTTCTTGGATTTTCTGTTTGCACTTAGTCACATATTCACTTTAAGATGTTTTTTGTTCATGTTTTTGTTTTTGTTGCGGTCGCACCCGATTCAAGAGCCGAATGGCTCACAGGGCTATACCTAATAAATGAACTTGAATTTGAATATCACAGGAGCGCACTAGGCCACGTTTTCGACGTCAGCTTTTGGAAATTCTGTGTCACCTCATCTTGGTCGTAACTCGGGCCCCTCTTTGTAGAGCAGCAACTATCAAACAAACTGCCTTTGGAGGAATCAGTGAGCTATCACACGTTTACACCATTGGAACCTCATTTGCCAGTAAAAAATATGATAATTGTTTTTTACCCTTTTATCTGGCAACAAAACTGACGCCTTTTGGCGTCATCTGGTCCAACACCATGTGAGACTAGGCTCTAAGGAAAGCTGTCTCGGGTGTGGACCAATAAAATTCAAGGACAGTGCATATATTATCAGAGTTATGTTTTTTTTTGCATTATGACTGCAGGTATTGTGGTCAATGCAAACATGACTCCTTGTAAAAAAGTTGTCAGTTTTGTTACCTGACAAAAGGGTAAAAAACTAATATCAGCTCACACGTTCTAAAAAAAAAACCCCACCGATGGCACGAGTTCGTTTCAACTCATATCTGTCACATCGAATGTGGAAGACAGCATCCACCGTAATCAATGGAGCACAGAAGTTGGACAAGCAATGGTCCTATCAGGTGCGCGTTTAAAAAGCGAGTCTTATTTATTCCGATGCACGGATGGAATTGTGCGCATAAAACGTGATTGTCTGTTGCTCATATACGTTCTGTGTAGCTGTTTCAAGCGACTCAAGCAGACACGGGAGGCTTTCAACTTTTTCAAAATCGAAAAATAAATCATCCGCTCTGGCATCGAATTGCAATCCCTGATCGTGACAATTAATCGATTCATTCCACACCTACTATGAAAGCATTCAGATCACCTCCATTGCACAACACAATTGAAACACTCTGATAATATATAGCCCTTTCTTAATCCATTAGCAGATGAAGTCCTCCACTTGTCATGTCAGTGTTGGGAATTGGTCGGCTATACCTCACAGGTTGGTTCAGATATCACATGCTCCTCATGTTCGCCATGGCCGGGAGTTAAACTCTGGTCGCCAGGTTTGCAATGCAGTATGCTAACCACCGTGCCACCGTTGCACAATGTGGTACATAAACTCTTACTGGATCATTCATCCTTGGCCCCGAGAGTCATATACATTACTCAAAAGCACTACAGCATTGGTTGAGAATTTTATGCAAGCAATTATAATCAAGAGGATCATTGAGCCAATTATGTTACCACTTAAATTCATCACGTGGGCTTGTGCTCCGACTACAGTAGGGCAGTATTACAATGACCCAGAACATTTTTGATACGGTACGTACTAATGTGCATTGTTCGTGCATGGATAATTTTATTGCGCTGTACCTATTTAGTGGCAGAATGATGGAATAAATAGCCACAGTACAATATCATGTATCCAATTAGTTGGGGACTAATGTGTGGATGGACATGTGAAATATCGGACGTATGAACATCTCTATAAAATGACAGTTACACCACGCACAAATACTGCATTAGGTGTGGGCAATAAATTTGTCATGACGGATATGTGATGGTCGGATATGTGACATTGTACCGTACATGAAGTGGAATACAGTTTATTGCTGCGCTTGTAAATTGAAAGAAGCTGTGATTTCAGAGTGGCTGACAGTAGTACAAAATATAATTATTTAAAACAGCATTTATTATTTTAGCAACCTACCCAGGATTTTGTCCAATCTTTGGTCTGCCACTCTGAAAGTAAGACAATGACAAAAAAGATTAGCGAATCATCGGCTTTCCTGTTTCTAAATTAAAACTTTAAAATGAATACGTTATAAAAAAATGCGGTTTGATGTGGATGTTTGTGTCACGGCAATAACATCATTCCCACCTCTGGAACAGGCGGGCGATATTCTGCAAAATATAGAGAGTGATCCAAATGAATTCAACAAAACCATCATTGTAATCTGGAATCAGGCACTTCATGACAATCTTTGATCAAATATTTGAAGGTAAAAAAAATATATCATCCTACATCTTATATGAGCATGTTCCGTGTTGAAAATAAATAAAACAGTGTGAAAGAATTCTATTTTATGAAAAAAAACTAATACGGGTGTTTTTCGTTTCAAATCCCTACGACATTCATAACATTTTAACTTAAAAAATATCATTTACGGAAGTTGAACGCTGCAAAACCCTTGTTTAATAACACTTCACACGTAAAATCCAACTCATAATCATTTCACGCACGGGTGTAATTCGAATGTAGAAAACAAGCAAGCTTGCACAAATACCTGAATTGATTTGCTTGGTGCCACCTCCAGGGATTGGTGGCTTTTTTGGCACCTGTGGATTCTTTGGATTTTGATTGCACACTTTTCTTGCCGCAGGGATATCTTGATTGGCCAGCGTCGGCACAAAACCTTGCCTGGGGTTGACTGGATTAGATGCGGGATGGCTTGCAATGGACACTGGAGGTCTGAAATCTGGGTTTTTTAAAGCAGGGGGCCTGGGTGGATCTGGGGTTACAATACCACGGCCCCTTTCATAATTCGCTTGCATTGGCTTTAAACTCCTTATCACCTGAGGAGCTGATAAAAAGAAAACAAGCACAGCATGCTTCTTCAAATGTCATAAGTCACACGCACAATGATAATTATGCGGGTCAATATACCATGTTCCACGTATAATGGGGGTAGGGGGGGTCTTTTGAGAACCCCCACAAAAAAATTACCAAATGTGAAAGCCACACAGCTGTTCTTCAAAATATGAAGAGCAAAGCAAACGAATGTGTAGCTTCACCGTTCGAGTATTGATGTTGCCAGTCTGGTTTTGCTGTTTATCTGCATATCTACATGCCGCGCAGACATGCCAAACGAACTGAGCAGTGGCCAGGTCGCTTTTGAAAAATAAGTTGACACCTCAGTTGGCTTTGCCTGGTACGATGGGGATGATTAAGTTGTATCTGTATGCGTTTGAGTGATGTCATTACCTTTCTTGTATTGTTTGTTGTTGTAACGTTCTTACCCGCCCAAACTGAACATCTATGAACAAATCTGTGTAGCTCGTTGGATTTTTCCAGTATAAATGCATATTCTGATTCTGAAACAATGGTCCAGCACCCTCCAGACAAAGTAAGTTCTTATTTTTTTTAATAGACAACTTTATTACCTTGATATTATTTTCAATTTTTTATATATGCTGTTGATTTATGATCGATCAACAAATTACACTACAAGAGATAAACGTGCCATTTGCGGTAGTTAAAGCGAAGAATGCGTGATGGATGAAAAAATTGTTGGACGAAGAAAATGAGTAAACAAGATGCAATGCTGAACAATACCGAGATATACTTACGCGGATTCGGATTAGGATCGATATAGGAATCCTCAGCTGTTTCATAAATCTAGGAAAATGTTAAATAAAAATAAACACATTCAAGACGTATTATGAGAAACGAAAAGAATAACACGTTGTATCAGAAGTGATGCGTTTTTATTTTTTTTAAATCTTGTAGCAACTTAAAATGTTTGAGTTAGGACTTGCAATTATGTACAGTATGTTGAGTAAAATGTATGCCATTGTGTTCTATGTATTAAATCTTGTTGGGGGAGAATATCATACTTTAAATAGTATTGTTATGCTTATACTCAATCTTTATCGTTCTTAGGTTCTGCTCTGTATGTGTGTCTCCGTTCCTCTTGTTTTTATGTTTTATCTTTCTTTGGAATTTTCACACTTAAATTCTAACTTAGCAATCTTTGAAATACGTAATCGACCAGGCTATGCGTTAATTGTGTGTTGACCGACTCTCTGTGTCGTTTTACATAACATTTCGATACTTTGCTAGGTTATTTAATTTAGTGTGTTCTGTCTCCCTCTAAGCCTGCTTACCTTACTTGCCCTCCCGTCGTACTCATTGACATGTAAAAAAAAAATGTCCCTACCCCCTCCCTCTCTCTGCCTCCGCCCCCTCTGTCTATTTAAGGCCACCCCACAGAGACGATCACCTCTCTCTGTACCTGGGTTGCTCTCTCTATGTATCTTGGTGATATCTGTCTGCTTACATGTCTGTCTATAGTTTTCTGGTTAGATTCTATGTCGCTATTTCATTATACCTGATGATGATTGCTTGTGTTGCAATCGAAACGTCGTATGCTATTATTTAATTTATTCTTTTATCTTTATACGTAACTTTACCGAAAAAACCAAAGAATGCTTATACTCACCTCATGTTGTGGTGGTTGTGGTGGTTGTGGTTGTTGTTGTTGATTGTTTTCCCATGGAGAACGTACACCGTCTGGTTTTTAAAATAAAGTAGCATGTTAAATACCAAGCCAACAATCGATTTATTTTTGTGAAGGTTTATGACAGTGTTCATTTAGTCAGATTTTCTTTCAATCATTTGAGTCGTAATCTTAAGTCTTGTCAATGATAATAATTTAATAATTATCTTTGTCTCGTCGACTAGACCAGTCAAAATTTAAGGTCATTGTCAGTCATTAAATGTTTGTCTAAGTGGGCTTTTCATTTTTGCCATCCACCACCAATGATTATGACATCAGCTAATCAGTGATCTCAATAGTCATCTCAATAGTAAAACATATTTGTATACAGCACATATAGTTCAAGATAATGTTGGGTCTTATTCAGTCTGCTGCTGTTACTAATAACATTGCTGTAATAAAATATCATAGTTTACACCATCATTCTTTTAAAAATAGCAGCTGACTTGGCTCTACTTAGGAAATAATAAACGATCGATTCTGAACTTATAGCTAGCTTTAACTCGTCAAATTCATCTTCTTGGTTCTTTCGGTAAAGTCACGTAGAAGGGAAATAATAAAATAATAAATAAATAAACTTTATTAAATTATTCTCACGACGTTTTGGCCACAACGCAAGCAGCCGTCCTCAGGTGGAGAACAGGTCTGTTGGAAAGACAGCGTCTGAATGTTCTGACAGACCTGTTCTTCACCTGAGAACGGCTGCTTGCGTTGTGGCCGAAACGTCGTGAGAATTATTTATTATGTTTTATTTGTATTATTTCACTGCTACGTGACTTTATCGGAAGAACCAAGAAGATGAATCCCTGCAGTCACGAAAGCTTTAAATCGAAATTCGTCAAATTCAGTCATTGCTTTCCTTTGGTAGCGGTAGTATTCGTCATGCTTGACAGTTGTCGAATAATTATTTGCTTCTTCATATACACGCATATAAAAAGCCTTTTTAAAGCAATGTTCTTCAGAGGGGAAGGGTTGCTGGTAATGTTGGCACAGTTGTTAGTGACGTTGCCCTCTGAACCCAGCTACCCGAGATTGATTCTCAGCCACGTCCAACATCAGTGGTGATATCTGAATCAGAATCTGTACTGATCCTGGAGAAATCCGATGAGCTATGAAGCACTTTTTTCCCCACATATCCAGGAGGGGTTGGATCTGACCCAATACGAGGTCCCCCCCACCACCATTACCCCTTCAGCAAACAACACCCCATGGGACCCTCATCCGGCAGTGAATTGTAAAAGGGATGTGCATCAGAGATCGCAACCGGGTACCCGTACCCTACCCGATACCCGGCTACCCGTACCCGGCAGGGTACGGGTAGGCCGTGAGTCACTGGTGAGTAACTCGAGATTTGAAGCTTTCGTGACTGCAAGGATTCATATTCTTAGGTTTTTTCCGGTAAAGTCACGTAGGTAAAAAATAGAAATCAATAAGCTATCGTGCTATGACAGTTCCACCTGAAGACGGAAGTTTGTGTTACCTCCGAAACGTCGTGATTTTTATTTTATTTTCATTAAAAATTTTTACCTACGTGACTTTACCGAAAAAACCTAAGAATATGGTGAGTAACTGTTTGTCACTCATTTCCCAACGTCTTGTCTCTTCTCACAATTCAAGTTCCTAGAATCAACCCACCCGCGCCTGCAACATGGCTTCATCCCAGAGGTCGCAATCAGGTACCCGATACCCGTACTCTACCCGTACCCGGCCGGGTACGGGTAGAGTATGGGTACGGCCGGGTACGGGTACGGGTACCCGTTTGCGACCCTGGTGCGGCCGGGTACGGGTAAGGAATCAAAACCCGTTTGCGACCTCTGATGTGCATTGCCATTACTTCTTATTCTTTAGTGGAAAAAGGGTACGTACCGATATAGGGTTTTTCAGCACTATTCGTCTTGTAAGAGAAAGGCATTTTTGCCTCTGGCTCGGGTTCCTCATACATGTCCTCTTCGACGGGCGAATCGTATTCACTGTCACTGGAACTCTGAGGAAGGCACACTCTCTGTGAGCAACAAAAGTCAACGCAGACCAGCGAGCTTGCTGATGACGAGTGCTGCCAATGTGGATCGCCCCTCATTCATACTACGCTCAGGAATGATGGGAACACAACGCGGTCCACACTGAACAATGACGCGAAATGTGTCACTGGCACACAACCACATGAAACACAATCTAAGCATGGTGCCCTCTCCCTAGCTGCTGTTGATGACGATATAATATAGGGTGACCCATTTATAGATACCTCACTAAATTTTTGTACGGCCCTTTTTCTTCACAACGGGTGGTTGGACACATTCCTGCGGAGGGAGCTGGCAGGAACGTTGGGTTGCTCGGTCAATGGCCAGGGTCAAAGGCGGCGTGGTGTATTCCGCAAATATACCCGACTGTGAGGGCGGGCACAAGCCGGCGTGAGTAGGTTAAACGTTGAGTTTTATAAGGGCACCACGGGGTGACCAGCCCCTCCCCACCCAGCCCCACCCCTCCCTCCCCACCAGCCCCTCCCCACCCTCCCCACCCAGCCCCTCCCACCCCCCACCCAGCCCCACCCTCCCCACCCAGCTCCTCCCCACACACCCAGCCCCTCCCCACCCTCCCCACCCTCCCCTCTCCACCGAGCCCCACCCCTCCCATGTTTGGATGCACGACGGACAGCCACAATAATCCCCTGTGGGCTGGTGTAACCAGGAGGTCCCTACCAGTAACATTGTGAACGTGATGGCATATCTTACGGAGAAGTGTGAAGATATTTTATAAGCGTATTCAAATTTATGGAAGACATGTAGAGGCGGTTGAATTATAAATTGTATTCTCCTTAATGTCTCCGTTATTTTAACGAGGTATCTATAAATATATCAGCCTCAAAGGAACATTGTGCAAATCATATTTTAACTTCATCTTAAAATATAGCAGAAGAACTCCTCCGTCAGCAGTTCTTCTGCTGTTTGTGTCACCTGGTGACGGTTGCTTGTGTTGCGATTGAAACGTCGTGATCTATTAATTTTCTATCCACGTGACTTTACCGAAAGACCCAAAGAGTATGGATTCATGCACTCACGAAAGCTTCAAATAAAGACTTAAAATATAATTTCCAAGACTAAATGTTTTTTTTTTATTCTGACAGGCAAGATATCTGCACATTGCATGTTATATTTTTACGCTACTTTTACTTTCAAAGTAAATTAAAGTATGTTTATTCTTTCATCACACGTGGATTTAATAGCTGAAAAGTGTCTTGTTAAAATATATGTCCTTATCCTACTGAAGTTGTACGTACAAATTCGTTGGTAGGCCATTCTTGGACGAGCTCTTCTTGACATTCTGCTGAGGATGAACACAAAATCAGAGTCATACGGATATCAGATTAAATATTCGAGACATCGTGCACGACACTGAACCCTGTAGACCTGTACACAGTATTGCAGTTCGCCTGACAGCTTCGTGTTAATCCTACAATGTTCACACTGAGCACTAGATGGCAGGAATGTAAAACAATTAAAAGTCGAGCGCGAGCGCTTCTTCATATTCTTGGTTCTTTCGGTAAAGTCACGTAGAAGGGAAATAATAAAAAAATATAAAAATAAAAATAAATTCTTAAGACGTTTCGACTGCAACACAAGCAATCATCATCAGGTGTGAAATACACAGCAATTTTTTTTTTATTTAATATGTATAGTCCATACTTTCACAGTACTCTTAACAAGACAAACGCGCCCTTCCATTCGTTTCAAATAGTGAAGCATAATTCATATCGGACCTTGCCAAAATGGAATTGTGAAGTCTGGGTTGCAGGTTTACTTTTTTACCGTCACTTTCTCTAAAGAAACGTCGTCCTATTTGAAGCGACTTTGCGTAATAAATTATTTAATTCAGCTCGACCTTCCTTTGCGTTAGTGTAAAAATCCACCCACTCATGAATATTAATGAGAGGGGGGGTGGGCCTCATGTTGAGTGACGTCACGCGCGGGACGCACAGACATTTCTGGGTGATTATAGTAGGCAATTTGAAATAATTCCAGTTTCATTTTAATTGTGCTTAATTAAATTCGGAATATTTAAAGTAATGTATTTAAAAGATGAATCGTGCAAGAATTACGTAGTCAATTTCAGCCGAATTTTTGTGAAAATATAAACACCTTAAATGCATGTTTAATTATATATAGGAGATGTACAGCATTATAAAATAAAATAAAAACGTATAGTTAGCTGCATTAGAGCGATGAGAGCAGCTTATGTTCCAGAGCAAGATGCATTGCTGCATCATGAGACCGTGTGAGATGTTGATGGCTTGGCGAATCTTTAGTCAGCAGTGGATTGATCACGGCTACTGCTACTACAGAAAGTAGCGTGTAGCCAATGTGCACGTTTATATTCTGCATGTAAACCAAATTTAAAACCAAGTCTTGTATTTTTTAGATTTTTTATATTGTATGATTAACACGTTGAAATGATATTCGTGGTTCTTTCGGTAAAGTCACAAGGGAAACAATTTTATTGTTTTCTATTTTCATTATTTTATTACTTCCCTTCTACGTGACTTTACCGAAAGAACCAAGAATATGAATCCCTGCAGTCACGAAAGCTTTAAATCAAAACGTTGAAATTAATCGAGATCTTGACAGCATATCATAATCGAGAGCCTCCCTATAATGCATCTATATCCCCAGGACTTCACGATAGTGTCCTTGTAATTGGCCCCGAGACTTTGCAGTCCATCAATTAGCTGCGAAACAATACGAAACATTTTTTTAACCCTGAAACAAGCTTTTGGAATTTAACTTACATCAAACACTTACCTGGCAGGTTACTATCCACGTGCAACTTAGCAGGCAGAGACGGTGCGCCCTGTTCGACATTCCTGTAATGATAATCCCGAACACACAATTTACACGCACGCAAAGAAGTGTGGCTATAACAATCTTCTGTTCAGAATATCCCTTTAGAATACCTGAATGAAGATGAAAGCGCAGACGTAGAGTAGAGCACGCCACAGAATTTGCACGAACGAACGACACTTCGAAAGCACATTTAGCAAAGTGATCATGTTGAAGTTCTGTGGCCAAGGCTAATTAGAGAATCTATCGAAATTGAGAGAAATAAAAAACAATTTAACCGTTCGGAGAGCTACAGAAATAGTGCTGCTTGGAAAGGAATCATCAAATAATACATTGTTTAAATGCATGCCTAGACAGGTCACTATACTGTTGAACAGGCAATTACAGGTACTGATATTTTAGTACACACAATCAACATGACGTACAATAACAATGGGCTTGCATAATGCACGTTGATTACCAAATAAATAACACAACCGGCAATGGATACCCATTGCTATATTGGTAGGAACCACCTGGTTCCACCAGCCCACAGGGGATTATTGTGTCCGTCCGTCGTGCATCCAAAAATGGGAGGGGTGGCGCTGGTTGGAGAGGGGAGGGTGGGGAGGGTGGGGAGGGGCTGGGTGGGTGAGAAGGGGAGGGTGGGGAGGGGCTGGGTAGGGGGTGGGAGGGGTGGGGTTGGGTGGGGAGGGGCTGGGTGCGGAGGGTGGGGAGGGGCTGGGTGAGGGGTGGGAGGGGTGGGGCTGGGTGGGGAGGGGCTGGTCACCCCGTGGTGCCCTTATTAAACTCAACGTTTAACCTACTCACGCCGGCTTGTGCCCGCCCTTACAGTCGGCCATATTTGCGGAATACACCACGCCGCCGTTGACCCTGGCCATTGACCGAGCAACCCAACGTTCCTACCAGCTCCCTCCGCAGGAATGTGTTTCATATGCGTTCATTAATCCCTCCCCCACTTCACTCAAGAAGACCTCACAAGTGACGTCATCACATCTACCCCTCTATTTAAGGAACGAAACAGGAGGATTTATGTACAAATCTGGCTGTTGCCTGATGAAGCTAGTTGTAATTACTGGCGAAACGTCGTACTCAGATTGTAAATGTGGATTTGCTCTCCAACACACCAGTGTGCTGTACTAGTAACGAATTGCCATGTTCTGTTTACGTGGCTGTGTCGGGTGGTGGCGGGTTTAATGACACATTTATATATTTACACGATCTTAACCCAAAAAAAACCTGTATTATGGATTTAGCGAAGTAGTTGCAAAAAAAAACGTGTTTATATTTATTTTAGGATATTATGGTAGCAGCATTACACAAAAAAATGCAGACAAAATACAAAATAGCACTTTTACAGCCAACAGATTATTTTTAAAAAATCTATGATGCAGCAAGCGTTTTACGTACAGTATATGTTACAATGCGATCAAGAGAGTATATCACGTTTTCAGTTTCCATTTGGTCTATACATTCACACATCTGCAAGTTCCGCTAATTACCAGAGGTGGGACAAAGTCATTGTTATGCAAGTCCAAGTCGAGTCTGAAGTCATCAAATTCATGACTCGAGTCTGACTCGAGTCCAAGTCACATGACTCGAGTCCACACCTCAGAGGTGGGACAAAGTCATTGTTATGCAAGTCCAAGTCGAGTCTGAAGTCATCAAATTCATGACTCGAGTCTGACTCGAGTCCAAGTCACATGACTCGAGTCCACACCTCAGAGGTGGGACAAAGTCATTGTTATGCAAGTCCAAGTCGAGTCTGAAGTCATCAAATTCATGACTCGAGTCTGACTCGAGTCCAAGTCACATGACTCGAGTCCACACCTCTGCTAATTACCATTGCTATTCGCTGTTTCTGAACGTCTGTACTGTACATTCATGTGGAATAATGGCATGTGATGTAAGCTCAATTTAGTTATGGTGGAAATAACTCACTTGTATTGTAAATTGTTTAAAAATGTGATCAAATACAATTGAAAGTACATTTTGAAAGTTTTGAAGCAAATAACAATAATAATGCTCGTAAAATGTTTGACATATTAACTATTCTGTTGATGCCCAATGGGACACAACAGTGTGCTCTGTTAAATAAAACATTTCAAGGTGGCTTAGAGGTAAGAGCACTGGGTTGGCTTTGCTGAGATCGTGGTTTTAATTTGGTCAGGCCTTAGTGAATAAAATGGGATAATCCAATCACCAATGACTGCACAAAAAAACACCTACATTAGTTTTGCTTTGGATTTGGCTACATGTTCATCCTTGAGGACGCAAAACATCACTTTGTCATCAACAAGCATGTACTCTTTGGCAAAGCAGGTGTGAAAAGGCTGCCCAAATACAGTGTGGCGCAGAGGTCACTTGAAAATACCTCAAAAGTAGTTGTGGCACATTAGGAACGGATCACTCTTTTAATTATATCCTTGTGCAGCAAGGGAGTAAAGTGTGGTTCTGTGAAAGTCCTGATGTGCTGTGCAGTACATCAATGCATGTGTGTACAGCAGCATGTGATGACTGAAACGGGCCTGTAGGTGGCTGGCAGGGTTATTGAATAACCACACTTGGACACCAGCCACATGGTTAATGGCGACTCGGAAGAATTGCTGTGTGTGACACACGTGCTGTTGCATTTTACAGAGTGACGCTGCTGTTCTTCACAAGATTGCTATTAACCACAATAAATGTGTTTGCCCTCGATTTGGAGCACCTGCTCACGTCCTTCATTTCGAGTGTGCAACATCGTCCTGCAGGAATTCATATTCCATGGTTCTTTCGGTAAAGTCACGTAGATGACTTTACCGAAAGAAACATGGAATATGCATACTCTTATTTTTTTCGGTAAAGTCACGTAGTTAAAAAATTTAAATTTAAATTAATAAAAATAAAATCATATTTTTTAGGTAAAAAATTTGATTAAAAATTAATAAAAATAAAATACTAATTTTATTAATTTTAATTTCTATTTTTTTACCTACGTGACTTTACCGAAAAAACTAAGAGTATGAATCCTTGCAGTCACGAAAGCTTCAAATCTAGAATGGAATATGCAGTTCTGTATAACCTCCTTCCACACACCATCATCTAACATCGAGTGATGCACCGCTCTGCTAGAGTTCCAAATTTACTCTTCATCTCATCACGTGATGCCAACGACACAATCAGGACAACATTGGGGACATAGATTAAACATTAATATCAATACTTGCCTTGCCTTGAATCCCGGCAGGTTGCGTCTCAAATTACGCTGGAAATCGTGGGCCATTTCTCGTATTAAACTGTGAAAAAGAAATGCACACACTCACGAATTAATACTCCGGTAACTTAAACCGTCAAGGCAAATAACGCATTCCTGCAACTGCCCAATAAAGTTTGGCAATGTGGCTACAACATTTGTGCGGAGGTAAACAGGCCGAGATGTCATATTGATCAGGTATACATTAAAATGATGAGACATTCATGAGATCATTATCGAGTTTAACATTTTGAAGTCGCGTATCGCATTTAAATGTCTATTAAGCCAGTTTATTTCTAATATGAGACAATTCAAATGGAATGTAACATTTTAAAAATAAGCAATGTCAATGTTGACATCGTTGTCTGATGTTTTGTTGTGTTGTACTGTGTTTTTCGCCACGATGTCCATTGCTTTGCCCCACGTGGAACTGAACATTTTACTGTATTCACGACAACAGTGCAGTCTATTCCATTACGTGCAGAAGCTTTCAGCAGGTTAAGCAAAACGTCGGACATCAAGCCGAACAGCATATTCGGTACAACACATCGCGCTCGCGGCTTCTTCAGGAAACGAATGTGCTGCTGAACAATAGAATTCATTTCCTGAATTAGCTCTCAGCGCACAAAGCAAAACGTCGGACATCACGTCGAAACACAACCCGAAGACACATTGGAGCGCAATACAGCACAACCGCAAACACAAACCTATGCAGTATTAACTTCGAAAGGTAAACAAAAAAATCGTACTCAATCTGTTACGGACTTGGGCTTCAACAGGACTAAGTAGCCTCTAGAACCTTTGTACAGAGGTGGGACAAGCAACATGCTATGGCATGTCAGCGTTTAAGCTTCCTCCTTCGCCGTGGCTTTTTGACATTGACCTCAAACGATTTCTTGCCACTCTCCACCCCCAATTTCACATTCCACAGCTCAACTTAACTTGTATACGTAAGTCCTTGTTCACACATTCCAGGAATTTCAATGGTGTCCAGGGAGAATCATAATTATGGTGTTACTGCCAACACTTAAGTTAAACACACTTTTGATAACAAAAGTAACTAATGCATTGGGTAGTGGCCGTACATTAATGTATTTTCTTTTTAGTGGTGACTGATAATCGATAATTATTCATTGACATGAGTGTAGATTCTGCATTAGCAAGTCCTCGTTCACTTTCCTAATACTAACTGACCTTTGAGTTTTACAACTACAGGTAAATCATTAAGCAACACAACAGCAAGGAATGTGTAAAACAGCATCAGCAAGTGAGACTACGCGAATGATACACGATTCACACTGAAGAGTGAAAATTACGGCGAGCAAAGAAAACATGGGGGGCATCGATAGTACCGTACTTTATGGATAGCATTTTTGAAATGATGAACTTTTTCATGTTTTATGCAACATATGTTCCCACCACCATGGGACGAAAATGCTCGTGCCAGAAAAATAAAGTTTTTAGATTTACGTGAATGATTAGCTCTGCAGGAGGAAGTATTTCGTTGCTTTGTTCAAGCAATTGCAAATCCCAAGCTCAATATAAATATATCCCAAGGTGATTCACCTTGCCCGTTCGTGATAATGAAAGCATGCACAGTTAATACAATTTATAAAATCTAAATCCATCAGTCAGTAAGAAGACAACCTGTGAGTCAAACTTGAGTCGTGCATGGGCAGTCTGAATGTTGCCTCTGCTCGGGGCAATGTGGGTGGCAGGATCGGTGTTTGCAGCAGCCTATGTTGCATGGGGGAGAAGGAGGTCTTCGACTGAGCACACATCCAACAAAGGCCGGTCATGTCCTTTTTATTATTACACGCTTTTTATTAACTCTGTCTGTTGTTGTTGTATCCTCAAATCTTGTAACTCAATTTTAACGCACTTCCCAATGTGGTATCGACTGCAAAACTTGGTATACGTATGTCATACTGATGACAATATTATATTCTATCATTAAAAATAAAAATAAAAACATTTAAACAATATTTTTTCTATGTGATGTTTCGGCTTGGGTCTAATTGTCCATGCTCAACTGACGTTGGCTGTAAATCACCACGGTCCCTTACGTTAGGGCAAGCTTTGAAGCCACTTCCTGGAGTCGTGGAGTTCTGCCATTACGGTACATTTCATTAAAGCGTGTTTAAACAAAATATTTAATGACTTATTCATGTTCAGCTTATGTGACTCTCCAACCTCCAATCTCAAAAGCTCACTCCCAAAACGATTGCCGGAAACAATTACGGCAGATCTCCTATTCATTACCCTGTTACCTGCAACTCCCATTGTCGGCAGAAGCTGTTGGGTTCATTAAAACATTAATTAAAATAAACCTAACGATTAATGTTATATAGGAACTGCAGGGACTGTGAGATGCAGTGAGCTGGCTCCAACAATTGTTCTGTAGTTATCTAGATATTAAGTTGTGTTCAGCCAATTACTGAATGCGTATACTATTGGGAGGAAACCGGAGTACTTGGATAAAACACAAACATGCGAGGGGGCAATACTCTATCCCAAGGGACATACTTTATCAATCCACTCTGCTGTACCGCATTATGCTGGTAAGTCGGGATATTGCACCGAGATGCCCACAGCAACTCAACCTGTCCAATCTCGTATCCCGCCTTTGATATGGCCACATCCTGGATTAATTCAAATCTGCTCCAGCGAACCATTGCCAAGAAACTGAAGTCCTCTTCGTTGGCAAAAAGCCACCTCTGAATAAAGACTTCACTTTGAATGTGCAACTTGACTATGATATCACACTCACAAAGGGTGTGTGCAACTCTGGAATACCTCCTATCATCACCCAGCAATATCTGTCCTTAACGCTCGTGACGTCACTTCACATCGACCAGCCCCCCTCATTAATATTCATTAGCAGGTGACGTCCTCCAAATGGACACCCCCCCCCCCCCCATTAACAATAATTAGTGGGTGACGTCACTCCACATGGGGGGGGCGGGGCGCCTCCTCCCCCCTCCTCGGCGTCAACTGACAACCCTCACTACGTCACGTGATCTCCGTAACGCTATTGAGACGTCAAAGTAAAAAGGACGTCATGATGAACAAGGGATTATAACCTTTAAATTAAATAAGTCTGTGTCACCGCGGCCTTACAAATTGCACACGAATTGATGCAATAAATATCACGTCACGGTCTGCTTTTCGCTTGCAAGTTTCAAATTTACTGCAATACACCCGTCCTTGGACGGGCAAAAGGCTAGCTATGTATGTATGTTGAACTTTTTTCGCACCGTACGTAGCCAACCGTGCTAATCGGAGGTGCGGGGGAATGACAACAAACGAACACGAAAGCAGTTCTAAAGAAATTAGTTTTAAATCTAGATTTAAATGGGTGAAGCTCCAGTGGCTCCCTAATATCGCAAGCAAGAGCATTGCAGATGGCTGCAGAAGTGCATCTGAAAGTGTGCGATGCAGTGACCGTCTTTGTTCGATGGTTAGAAAAAAAATGTCTGATGGTTATGACTGACCCCAAGCTCTCATTCTTTTCCTACATATTTCAACTCGACAGGAACTTCCAACCTCCACCTGTGCAACATCTCCCATATCCAGCATTCCCTTGCCCTGTGTGATGCTCAAACCCTCACCTGTGTCTTCATCACCTCCAACTTTAACATCTGCAATGCTCCTACTTCTCTCACCTCCAAGCTCAAAACATTCGAGAATGCCATTGCAAGACAGAACCACATGCCCCCAATCCTTAGATACCTCCAAAAGCTCCAAATCCACTCCTGAGTCGACTCCAAGATTGTCCTTGATACAGCAGTCGTGCTGTGACGGTTCCACCTGAAGACGGAAGCTTGTGTTGCCTCCGAAACGTCGTAATTTTTATTTTATTTTACTTTTATTAATTTATTAATTTAATTTTTTACCGAAAAAACCTAAGAATATGAATCCTTGCAGTCACGAAAGCTTCAAATCTAGAATTGTCCTCAAAATGTCCAAGGTCCTTCTTGATCTAACCCCTGCCCAACCGTCCCCTCTCATCTCGCTCAACTTTCCTGCATGTGCTCTCTGCTCCAGGAACCAAGGTTACCTGGCAAAACCCTCAATCATCCTCTCCTCAATGGGAGGTCGCCATGTACTTCTCTGCTGCTGGCCTCTTATTTTGGTCCTGTACCAGTTTAAAGGGTAAAAACCCTATCACGAAACTAAACATTGTTTTACTTTACCAGGTAAGGCCCACTGAGCTATATAATTATTTTTGCAGAAGCGACCTGGCCACAATTGATAGCTCAACAAAGTGGCTTATCGCGAGGAAATGTATAACAGGCAAATGCGCTCAATGCATATTTCTACACGTGGAGGGAAAAACCGGAGGATACAAATCTACGTGACCATGGGGAGAACATGCATACTCCCAATACACAGGCATCAGATCGGGATCGAACTCACGACCTCCCGTATACCGGGGGAGGTAGTTAACATCTCGCCACCGTGGCACCTGCGTATGACTGTCTCCTATCTATTGTATAGTGTTTTCAACTGCATCTCACTTCATTTTAAAAAAAATTACACAAAGTATCTATCTCACTTTCATCCCAATTACGTACATGTCCCACATTTTTGTACAAATGCTTGAGATGCCGTTTGACTTAGACCCTCTATAAATATGAACGGCACTGTAAAACCAAAACCGTAACATTTAAGAGAGGTTCACGAACTTCAATGTCCGAACAATGGATCGGTTGTGCAGTGACATCATCACAACATATTTAAGGGCAAGTTTATCCGTGGACCTTGATATTTGTATGTTCATGGTAAATCCTGCTCAAAACGATCTTCCCGTTTGTTCTCTACTTTTGTCCTATTTCTCTTTCAGAGTCGTGTACCATTGCTATGTTATTTGGAGCTTCGCGTTTCACGTGACAATTTAAATACTGTAAGTTTTCAACACACAGTGTGTATATATATACATTAATCTGTACTTAAACAAGGGTGTGTTCATATATGAATGTAGTACTCACAATTTGAAACGTATCCAAATGTATGCAGGCAAATGAAGAAAAAAAACACTAAAGTACACTTGATGCTTGCAGACCTTAAGCTTGTCTCAAAACTTGGAAGTAATGCTCGATTTTTTTTTTTTTGGAACATTTCGTTTAAAAAATATCAGGTCGGTCGTGGAAAAAAAAGTGAGTGGGCTGCCAAAAAGTAACATTTGCATAGAGATATCGTCCAATGGCAAGCTGTGCAGATTTCACAAACCGTGCACAGGCGGCATGCATGCATGATGAGCCGAAACCTGGTATTGTTGTCCTTGATTGTGCACTGATACGCTGTTCTTATCATAGCAGCTACATCATAGGCATATGGTAACTCCACACTGGTTTTTCCAGACAAGTGGATACATTCATACATCTGAAAGCCAAAACCTCAGCAAAATTGGGACGGAAATTGGTGTAATTCAAGGTTACAAGAAGGAGACGTCCACTACGCATTTTGGTTTTATACGTATCATTAGTCGATACGTATCAGTCGATATGTAAGAACAACTCTGTGTGCCTATGTGTGTGTCTCTCTCTGTGTGTCTCTGTGTTATCTCTCTCTCTGCGTATGTGTCTGTCTATGTGTCTCCGTTTCTGTGTTTTGTCTCTCTCTCATATTTAGCAATCTTTGGAAGAACGTAATCAACCAGGTAGGGTTTTGACTGTTGTGTTAGCCGACTCTCTGTGTTGTATTGAAGTTTACTAGGTTTGTTTTCTCTTTCATTTGTACCTGATGACGATCGCTTGTGTTGCAATCGAAACGTCGTATGCTATTATTTTATTTATGTTTTCTTTCTACGTGATTTTACCTAAAGAATCAAACAACAACTTTGAAGAAGTAAATTATATAATCTAAACACCAATGCCGATCTGAGTCATTCCTCAATTTAACTATTCATTTCTAGCCACACTCGATCACGTAATAACATGAATTTTTCTCAAGTTCGATTTAATTTTAATCTTTCGTTGGCAACTGCCTGAAGCAGCCTTTGACGGCGATGTTGTAAACATACCAATTTCTCATAAATGCTAAAATACCACCCACAAGCTGATGAGAATGGGCGAGAATGGGAGCGCAATAAGATACGACGTTGTACTCTAATGACTGCACAAGGGAGTTGTGCTGTTAGTGCAAAAGTTACCACCTGCGCATGGGAATCCAGTGCCTTGAGTTTGATTCCAGCCCTCACTAACCTGCGCTGAGCATCGTGTGTGCGGTCACACAATCCACCACCAGCGACGCACACCAGGGTACACATTTACATGTTTCAGATCCTGATTTTAAAAAAAGAAGTTATAAAAAGTTAATGTTGAATATGTTTAAAATATTCATATGCTGGGGGGTGAGAGATATTCTTCTCTCCGTGGTACGGCGCTGCGGTTAAGGAAACAATCATGGGCAGCTCTAAAGAGTCAAGTCACGCAACAAATACTGATTTTCATATTTTCAAATCGGGAGATAGGGACAGAAAAGAAACCAGTCTACCTGGAATTACTGCATTGAGCATTTGGTAGTGTTACCAGGAGCTAACAATAACACTGGCAAAATAGCATACTGTACACTGCATAGTGCACAAAGATAAGAAGTTGTATGATCAAAGTACACTAACTGTACAGGGTTAATATTGCAAGTTACACGTAGTGTTTTAGTTAAATGTTGCCGGTCATTTAGTACATACATTTAGTATGTGAACTGTATTTGCAAATCTTTGCTGAAGAAATTCGACTCCAACGGATTACCTTACACTGTAGACATTTGCATAGATAACGTCACTTAAAGTGCAAATTTTGGAAATATATTTGACAGATATCTGCTTAAAGTCTACACGTGTGGTAATGCGAAGGAGTTCACAGATCGTGTTGCTTTTTATTATTATTTTACACGCTCTTTATTAACTCATTCTGTCTGTTACTCTTTGGTTCTTTCGGTAAAGTCACGTAGGTGAAAATAAAAAATAAAAATAACTACATTTAATTAAGTTATTTTTATTCTTACTTTTTTTCACCTACGTGACTTTACCAAAAGAACCAAAGAGTATGGATCCTTGCAGTCACGAAAACTACAAATCTAGAATTCACTCTGTTGTTGTCGTCATTGTTGTAATCTCAAATCTTTTAACTAAATTTTTGCCCACTTCCCAATGTGGTATCGACTGCAAACTTGGTATACTTATGTCATACTAATGACAATACTATATTCTATCATAAAAAAAATTAACATTATTTTTTAACTGTTATGTTTGGGCTTGGCTCTAATTGTCCACGGTAAACTGACGTTGGCTGTAATTGGCCACGGCCCCTTACGTTGTGGCAAGCTTCGGGGCCACTTCCTGGAGTCGTGGAGTTCTTTCATTGCTAGTACGGTACATTTCATTAAAGCGAGTTTTTTTTTAAGTTGTTTAAAATATTACTTTTGTGTAAGGGAGGTTAGGGAGCACGCAGGTCCCTGGTGTGTTTGCAAAGATGGTGTGTGGCTGGCATGAAGGCTGGACAAGGACAGAGCTTGATGATTGATGAACAACAATTGTTTCTTGACTTTAAATACTGACACCGTGATTTCTCTGAATTATGGAGGGTTGTTTTATAGAGAGAACTTGTATGGCGAGTGAGCTGAATTATTTTTAACCGTCGACTGTTTTTTGTTTGAATTCCGACCGCAGGTATTGTGGTCAATGCAAACATGACTCCTTGTAAAAAAAAGGTGTCAGTTTTGTTGCCAGATAAAAGGGTAAAAAAAACAATTATCATATTATCGTCGACTGCATGTTTGAGATCTGAGCAGAGAGACTTCTGAGCAGACCTGGGCGAGCCTGGGAGAGTCAGTGCCAGATAGGCAAGAAAACTAAGTTCAGATGGGTTGCCACCTCTGAAATAAACACATTTATATATTTTTAATATCATGGGAAGATCTCACAATACTGGCAGAAGGGGGAACTCCATGCAAATGGTATTGCCTTGAGTGGTGTATGATTCCACACGTGATGAAAACTGAGGCTTTCAATGTCCCGGGAAGACTTCCAGATTTCCCAGGACAACTCTTCAGAGAAATATCACGATCCTGGGAAGAGCAGAACAGGTGGAAACGCGAGTTCAGAGTGTGTGAGAGGTGATTATTGTAAAGGCATGCTAAGTGAGAGCACTGGAAAGGAGTTTGACACCTGGTCAGAGGCTCCAAGAGCTTTGTGAAATAACAAAGTTGTACCGAGCATGCTAAGGAATTACAAGTTAACGTTTCTCCATTATTGCTGACTTTAGTGTTTCGTGGAACTGTATTTCCTGAGGCTTGAAATGACAAAGCTGATACTCTTATGTTTTTTCGATAAAGTCACGTAGGTAAAAAATAAAATTAAATTTAATAAAAGTAATAATACAAATAAAATAATAAATCACGACGTTTTGGAGGCAACACAAGTCTCCGTTATCAGGTGGGACCGTCACAGCTAGATTTGATATCACAGCTAGATTTACTGTATCAGACATTACATTTCTACCATTGCCTCGGTCATGAAAAAATGTTGCCTTGTTTTTCACCTTTTAAAGTATTCATTATATAAATACATGTCAGGTACTGGGGATGCCATATTTAAACAATTCTAACGTGGACCCTCCAAAACTTTTTCAAGAAAACTGTCCCGCCCTCTAGTGGTGAGTTTAGAAAGTGCAAAAACACGGTTTCATACATGGGGATGTTTGACATTTGCTCAGAATTTTTTTTATAGCGTTCCATGTGCGGATGACATAAATTGCCTACGAGACCGTCCATAAATGACGTCACGCACCTAGGGGGGGGGGTTCAGATATTTATGACGATGTGTGACGGGGGGGGGGTGAGAAATTTGACGTCACATCAAAATGCGCAAACTTTAAATAAATATAGACAACACGTTATACTTAATTAAATAGACTTTTCAATAAATGTTTTCTCCTACAACATCAGAGTGCAGCGCCACATTAAATACGCACTAACATGACAATAGTTTAAAGCGATTTGAAGCATGTTTTTTTTGCAAAATGGAAATATGGTTTTGAGCGGGGGGGGGGGAGAGCTTTGTGACGTCATATTTGAGGGGGGGGTCTGCATTTTTGTGACGCCGTGTGACGAGGGGAGGGGGGGGTCAAAAATCGTCCAAAATCGCGTGACGTCATTAATGGACGGCCCCTAAATATATGTTATGTCAGTAAGGCTCTTATGAATGCTACTTTATTTACCGCACCTCAGCTCTGTATACACAGCGGTGCAGTATATTTATAAATGTATAAATGTACGCCACAGTCGATCGGCAGGTCGCATTTGGAAGGATACAATGTGGATATTAATCCCTACTCTTTACAGATATATGGCGAGTGTGGAATAGTATCATCCTCTTCATTAAAACAAAATAGCGCTATGACTCCAGTGTCCTGGCTGGGTGCTGGCTTGCCTTCCCTCCACCCCATTAGTAACTCCGTTCAAAATCGAGGTTTTTGGGTTAGCGCACATAAACATAAACGCGTCGCTAATTCCGCCACCACCCGACACAGCCAATTAGTAAGGTTTGTCACGGAAAAAAAAACATGCAAATTCTAAATTTCGTTTTAAAGCTTTCGTGACTGCAGGGATTCATCATCTTGGTTCTTTCGGTAAAGTCACGTAGAAGGGAAATAATAAAATAAGAAAAATAAAACATAATAAAATAATCTTCGCAGCGAGAATTATTTTATTATTTTTATTATTTATTCTTTTTATCATTTACATTCTACGTGACTTTACCGAAAGAACCAAGAAGATGTATGCGTTCAGTTGCTTATTATTGCCAGCAGGTGGCAGCAGTTACCCACCACTCGAACACAGTGCTTCTTAACTTTCACTGAAGTCTTTGCACTCCTTTGATTCTCGTTCGTAAAAGAATAAAATATATTACGTTAATAAATGCATGTGATTGATCAAAACTAAGCAGTTGTGTTTGCGTGTCCGTGCTTAATTTGTGTTTCGATTATTTACCTTCTAGAAAAATCTGGCCACGTCTCGCACCCCCAGAAAGGGCATCTCGCACCCCCAGGTTTAGAAGAACCACTGCAGTCTAACAGGACGTACAAACATTGGTTGTGCTTTGGCGCACTGCAGTGAGTGGCATCACGGATGACACCCTTATGCCCTATAACATCAAGTCACCATTATCCTCTTGAATTAATTTGTTGTCCACCAAAACTGCACGCAGCACACCAGGTGAAGGCGCTCGCATGTTTTGCGCATTTCAAGTCGCGACAAAATACTACACGCTTGAGTTAAAATACCCGCTGGTCATACTGTGCAGTAGTAATACACCACCCCTCGATATCTTTAACCACATTTTTGGCGAAGCGTACTTCATTTTGCATTGTTGAAAGAGAATGACATATACAAATAAAATCCGAACATGCCAAGAGGATAACACTTAAACTCCACACAGTCATAAACCTTAATAGAGGTTTTTTTGGAGTTAGATCGCGTAAATAGAAATGTGTCGTTAAACCCACCATCACCCGACACGGCCAATCAGTAAGGTTTGTCACGTAAACAAAACGTCCCACTTCGTTACGAGTACAGCACACCGGTGTGTCGGAACTTAAACCCGCAACATTTACAATTTAAGTACCACGTTTCGCCGGTAATTACAGCCAGCCCAATCGGGCGACAGCCAGAGTTGTAGACAAATCCTCCTGTTTTGATCTTAAATGGATAATTTTGGTCGTGAAAGCCTACGTGTCAAACAGCATCAACCCACTTGCTGTACTTCCCCGCTGGGGCACCTTTTAGCCTACGGCGGAGGCATTTTCATACATCTGACGCCTTCGCTTAGAGATGGTCGACGGCTTGGAGAGGCCTTCATCCAACAATGGATTGACCCATGACTGCTGACTAATCAATCGATCAATAAAAACTGCATATCTTTAAAGGTGCCGTTCTTAAACCAAGCCCCCTGTACACGAATCGTTATTCTCCAATAAAACATTGAACTCGTGCAATTATATAAAAAAAAAACTAGGCTATGATTATACTGATGCTAATGACTTTCAGATATAATTTCAGCTCAATTCACCAACCCTGCCATCAAATGACCACCACCTACTGAGTATTTAATTCATATCTATAAGATCTTGCCTCTCTACAGATATTGACAAATCCCTATTGATATTTTATGGATTTCGTCATTTTTACATGTTTATGAAAGTGATTTTGCGCACCGAGCAATATAAAACACATTCTACAAAACTATGCATGAGATTAAAGAAATCTGTAAAAAATAAAAATTTGGATAACATTTAATGTAATTGTTTCGATTCATTGGTAAGGTATGTTTGGCTCCAACAAACTAAGCGTTTGGCCTTTAAAATGCAATATGCAAAACTATTTTTGGCTTATTTTTTCTACTTGCTGATAATTTATCCAAGACTGGATTTTATTGCGTTGAAGAAAAACATTGGCTGACCATTACATTCTCCAAAATTTCGAGTTCTTATATAACCTTGGGTGGCCTAGAGATATTTTTTTTATGTTTCATGATATTTAGTTTACATGCACATCTCAGTACTCTGGTGTGTAAAATAGCATTTGCAGTCTTTTGCACGAGATGATCATTCTGTTCACGTTATCTCGAAGCAGAATAAAAACCAACAGCTCCTAGTGCCGATTACATTTGGGTTAATTAATTGGCAAATAAAATGCTATGGAGATGGAGGTGCATCACTACAATTGCTTGCTCACGCCACTGCTAGCAGAAGCGCCTCCAGTTGACAGAGCTCAAAAGATGCCCTCTGGACGGCTATTTTGGCCTACTATTGTAGTACTATTTTTTAATCCTTTATATTAAGTTCGCTTGCTTGCTTGCTTGCGCGCTTACGACCGTGCCAATATTTCGGTCGTTTTTTAACCCACTTCCCGTGATCCAATCGAGCTGACATTTTCCACACAGACTCGTTGTGCGTGACAATGAATGTTCGTGAAAATTTTTTTCCTAAATTGTACACTTTTTAGGTAAAAAAAAAATCATATTTAATTTAAAATACCAATGTGATAAAAATGAAACTCTTACTCAAGAAAAACAGAAATGAATAATAAAATAAAACCGATGCCACGCATATAAAGGATTTATAGTGAAAAACTTTGTTTTTACGGGTTAATTTTTTACTATATTTATTTTACCAGGTTAGGCCCACTGAGCAATGTAGCTCTTCTTCAGAAGCGACCTAGCCACGAATAATAGCTCAACTAAACTCCACTATGTTTCATTTTGCCAAGTAAGGCCCACTGAGCCATATAGATGTTTTTCAGAACCGACCTGGCCACAGATTATAGCTGAATGAAGTGGCCTTAACGCGTGGCAATGTATAACAGCCAAAAACTTTAAGCGCATGTTTATAAATGTGGAAAGAAAAACCGGATGACCCAGAAAGAAATCCACGCGACGACGGGGGAGAGAAACATGCAAACTCCAAATATACAGCAGGCGTCCGGGTCGAGATTAAACCCACGACATCCTGCAAATAAAGCGAGGTAGTTAACATCTTGCCACAGTAGCACCCCCTGGGCACATTCTCGAAAGGGAATCACAAATACAATTGCAGTGCTCGAATCAGCGCTGGGGGAGAAAAAAAACAACAAAGACAAAGATCCCCCGTATAGCCTTAACAGACTGTAGGGGCAAGTGCTGTTAGCGAGCACCTATGAAGGCCGGCACGGCACACGAGGGGGTGGGTGGCCAACACCACGCCCGTCCGCCTTTGTCTCCCCAGTGGCGATGTTTACACATCGCACCAGGTACTCATTTGAGGCTGAGTCGACCTAGGGGAGGCCCAGGAGCGGTTCAGATAATCGTCACCGATGTTGGCCGTGAGCGGGAATCGAACCCGGGTCGCCAGGTTTGTAGCGCAGCGCGCTAACCGCTACAACAAGCACAGAGATACAAACACGAGTGCTGTAGATTATTATGTTTTCAGAATGTGACTACTTTGTGATAGATGCAAAGGTGAAGGTGCAGCCCTGCAATTGCTTGCCCACGGCCCTGCTGGCGAAAGCGTTTCCAGTAAAGGGAGCACAATGGAGCCTCTATGGATGGTCCACTCTTCCATACTGGGCAGATGACTTTGAAGAGATAGGGCAGGGGTCGGCAACCAAAATAACAAGAAGAGCCATTTCTTTCCAATTCGGTACAAAATTCAGTATTTCAAGAGCCGCAATGCATCTGAGTACATACGTACTCATCGTCAAGAAGCAGCCCGTAAAGAGCCGCATGCGGCTCCGGAGCCGTAGGTTGCCGACCCCTGAGATAGGGAGTACCCACACTTGACTCCACCATACACACCTTGACAATGAACTGTGGTCTACACGTGCTGCTGGATGGAAAGAGGATGATAGAAAAAGCTTTCCCACTGCTGAAACTGCCACGCTGCGACATCGAACCCGATGCACTTTGGATTGAAAGTCCACTATGCTCATCAAAAAAAATAAACCGCGGCAGCATCAACTAAATGTCCCGTGAACATTTAACATTTGCAAGAAATTAAATCGGTGTCGAAAAAAAATTGCACTCCCATAAGGCTGTGTAGCCGATAGGGTGTGTAAAACAATACTTGCTTTTTATGTTGAGACAAAAATGTGAAGGGGGTGTATTGTTAGCTTATTGTTACAATATATTCTTCATAGTAATGCTGATTATGCATTGCTATTGTAGGTGATTTGCGTCGATGCTTCTTGCCAAAAATGAGCTTACACCACAAGGATAGGAGTGCGCTGATGTAAGAACACTTATTTTATTCACCTTGTAATAAACATAAATTAAATACGTGAATTGTAGCGTGTAGTGCATAATGTGTCCGTTATAGAGGACTCGTTGAAGTGTTTAACACATTCGGTTGGCCTTGGTTGATCAGTGGATTCCTAACATTATTTCAAACCTCATGACCATTCATTCTTGCAGATCGTGCTGCAAAGCTGGAAGATGTTATCAGCATGAAGCCAGAAATTGGCTGTCTCATCAGTGGCAGGCTTTGTGGAGAGATTTGGCAGCACATTAGATGAAAGCAATTGAAGAGCTTAATGGTTTCTGACTGTTGAAGCCAGCCTTCCTTTTAATTACTCTCAACCAGCACGCCAAAATACCATTTACAATGTGTGTGTGCTCCTTTTTTTTTAAAGGTGGGTATAGCTTTACACACGCACATACCTTGGAACATCAGTCAGCTAACATACAGGCTGTACTTTACATTGAAAAGACCCAACAGCAACAATAAATACAGTTCTGGCTTTATACAACGTGAGATAAATGTTTGTTTTATTTCGCGGGATTACGCGACCTCTTTCAGAGAAGAATTTAACCAGTGGCGCGCGCGTGTGCGCATTTGTGCCGAGTCTGTAGCGAGCGGTAGTGTGCAATGGTTAGTGGTCCTTGCTACAAACACGGTGGCATGAGTTAAATTCCTGCTCGTTCAAGTTCAAGTTCATTTATTAGGTATCGCCCTGTGAGCCATTCGGCTCTTGAATCGGGTGCAACCGCAACAAACAAAAACATGAACAAGAAAACATCTTAAAGTGAATATGTGACTAAGTAAAAACAGAAAATCCAAGAAAAGACAGCAAAATATTGCAGAAAAAATACCGTACACCAACGCTATGTGCAAAAATCCCAGTAGGATGCAAGTCAAACAACAACAACCACAAGACAACTTAGATTAAGGCCATCAGTCTTACTCTGTACTACAACAAACAAACATGGCTAAACGAATAAACTTTTCGAAATCACCAAAATAAAGCGATGAAAGCAATGAAACAGTGATCATAGGAACTGTGACGGAATTTTCACAATAAATGACACAAACAACGCTGGTGATGAACCCGGCCTGGGCCTCGCCTAGGTCGACTCAGCCTCCAATTAGTACCTAGGACGGTGTGTAAACATCGCCACTAAGGAAAACAAAGGCGGCCGGGCGTGGCAATGGCCACCTACCCCCTCGTGCGCCGTGCCTTCATTCAATCTCTCCACTTGCACGAAACGTCCGTTAAGGCTGTACGGGGAGGGAGGTTGGGGGGGTCTATGTCTTGACTTTGTACATGTAACGTGAAGCTATGCAGACAAAGCACATACACACTCTCGCAAGTCACGGTTAGCCTGCGTAACATGACACTATATATTCTTCACAGGTAAAATGAGGTTACACGTCTATGACTTATTTTTTTAGTCTTCTTCTAAGGCTGGTTTTTTACTTGCATTGTGCTATTTTTAAATCCTTTAAATTAAGTTCGCTTGCTTGCTTACGACTGTGCAAATCTTTCGGTCGTTTTTAACCCACTTCCCGTGATCCAATCGAGCTGACATGTTCCACACAGACTCGTTGTGCGTGACAATTAATGTTCGTGAAAATTTTTTTCCAAAATTTTACACTTTTTAGGACAAAAATATTATATTTAATTACCAATTGCTTAATGGTGCAATGCAATCATCTGACCCATAGGTGGCAGCCATCTCAAGCCAGAAGACGAGAGGACTCTAGCCGCCACGCATATAAAGGATTTATAGTGAAAAACTTAGTTTTTACGGGTTATACTTGTTACGCCATTATGACAAGTGTAAGCGCGTGACGTGCTCGCGGAATGGCCATTGGTTGAGGTCGGTGCGTTTCCTTGTGACGTCACTAGAAAAAAACTTGTTTTGATGGGGAATTAAAATCAGTTTTCCTGGAACAGAATTTCAAGTCACTGATGCTGAAAATGGAGCCTCGTGCTCCGCAATTTTTAGACACAGAGTTCTCTGAACGACACCACTGGCAGATCGGAATTCTAACACCGTCAAAAACATTTGCTATCTGTAAATATCATGACCACGTGTTTACAGTGATGTCTGGTGCCACGTGTTGTATCATTTTGTATAGATTACAACTTGCCCGCTGTAATAAGCACCTCCAAACCAAAGGGACACGATGTCTTATTCGTGAATGTATTTGCATGGTGCTGTAGGCTTTACAGCATCAACCATTAAAGATACCTTAGAAGCCCATCTAGCTAAACAGTTTTTAAAGTAAAAAAAATAATAGCATTCAGTAGAGGATTATATTTGCGTAATTACTCTGTTGTATTGAATTTGGGATTAATATGTCAACTTGACATGTTAAAAGGTGAATATATTTGTACATTTGTATTCACCTTTTAATCTGAAAACAAATTTGTGTACTCCGATGTTGTTCGGTACGAGGTCCGATATTTTGCTTTACGTACTAGGAGCTTCTTCAAGAACTGAATGCCAAAACAGGATCAGAATATTTGTTTATACTGGAGGAATCCGATGAGCTATAAAGTTTTTTTTTTCACAGATGTCCAGTCGACACATTGGCTAGATACACAACTGTGAACACCAACGCAGTGGTAATGTCAACATGTATATACGAAAGTTGAAAGCGTGTTTGTACCGTCGTGGACATGTTGCTGATTGATCTAATCCTTGTCATCTGTTACCAGGCTGTGTTAGGTTGAATTGTCTTTCAGAAATCCATGCCAAAGGTTTTAGTGTTCGAGTCTGGGTCACGACGTTGTCCGGTACATAGTTTAATAATTGAAATAGCTTTTGTTTACATGTATAATGTTTAAGCGCAATTTGCCATTAATGTATTGCGTGTTTTGTTTTAGTGTTTATAGTTTATGTGCCATTAAACATGTTGGGCTCATGATCTTTAGTTTATCGACTCACAAATGAGAGGGGAAAAAATCCCCCAATAAGAAAATAGATGCCATTATTGTTGCCGTAATACGTTTGCGATTCAATATAATTTCACGAAAAGAAATACGTGAACTTCACGATCATTATTTGTTTTGAAGAGGGGCCAGATAGACTGCATACAGTGCGAGCAAGAGGAATGCTGTGTGAAAATGTGGCCACGGGCCTTGGATTAATAGGTTGTAAGTCAAAGGATTGGCAATTTCAATCTGCATCCACACACAGCCAAGAACACGATCTCGTAGAAGTAGCTGCTTGTGGCTTCGAGTAAAGTGGCTTGGTGATAGAAGCATTTGGTTACACATTTTCAGCACATGCGCTTGATGGCAGTGCTCCAAATAATGTTCGAGTAACAGCAAATAATGTTAGATAACATTTTTTTTATAAATTCATATCATGCAGCACATCACCTCATGTTTGGTTATTCAGTCAAAGAAATATGTATATTCTTGGTTATTTCGGTAAAGTCACGTAGAATGGAAATAATAAAATAATAAAAATAAAACATAATAAATAATTCTCACGACGTTTCGGCCACAACTCAAGCAGCCGTCCTCAGTTGAAGAACAGGTCTGTCGAGAAGACAGAGTCTGGCTCTGAGACAGAGTCTGACGCTGCTTGCGTTGTGGCCGAAACGTCGTGAGAATTATTTTATTATGTTTTATTTTTATTATTTTATTATTTCCATTCTACGTGACTTTACCCAAAGAACCAAGAAGATGAATCCCTGCAGTGACGAAAGCTTTAAATCGAGAAATATATATATTATCTCAAGGCACCACCAGTAAGGTGTTATTGCTGCATGTATTTCACCAACATATTTTGAGATTGTGACAAATGCTGGCCAACAATGATCTAGATTGTACAAGATCCAGCGGCATGCTGTGAAATTAAGTGAATTTGCCCATGTCCATCATTCTCCAAGATGGGCACACGGTTTACAGATTGGAATGCAGCCCAGACTTTTCTACAATACAAGGCACATCTAATTCAACATGACCTACAGTAAAATTAAATAGCATACAGTTAAGGTCATCTCTAACTCAACGGGGCCACATTTTATTCCCCCTGTGAATGCTTTTAAGCTAATGAACGAAATGACATGCCTGTTCAATGCAAGCTTTCCTCCTGCTGTTTATCGAACAGATTTACGCAATTTTCCATTGACAACTCCTCCGAATAGTTTGGGATGTTGCCTCGGACTCCACCACGGGACTTAATCTGTAAACAAAATGTACCCCTCAAATGTTCTGTACACAGGAGTGTCAGCTTAACAGACGCATGACGTGAAACACTATACCTCTTCTTGAACCATTTTTAGCTAAGGGGCGATTTCGTAACACACACATATAATAATAATAAAAATAATAGCCTTCCATAGAGTTATATACCGTACAGTGTATGGGGGTTTATACACACAAAATAAATGATCAATAGCAATCAGATTGTGTAAATTGACAACTAAACAAGGGGCTGTAAACGATGAAAATGTATTTTAGTATGTTTACTCTAAGAAAGGGTTGGAGCTGCGATGCATGAAGTTCATGTACTGCGCTAAGCCTGATTCCTGGCCATGACTAACACCGATGGTCAATGATATCTGATTTGGCCTAGGCTGCGCCCGCCTGACCAAAGGGCACTGACCAGTGTGATGACGTATGGTTAAACACCTCTCATGATAACATGCGACAAAGGGATATGCAATATAATTGTCGAAAATAAATATATGGGCTCTTGTAAATGTTTGACGATAAAAAAGTCCCTCCTGATAACGTAATGGTGACTCATTGAGGCTTTGCGAGGGTGAAGAATTATTACTCGACTATGTTTTACAATTTCGCAGGTTTGGTCTGTGGTTCTCGAAAATGCCTCACAGTTGGCAAGTTTAACTCCCAGTCACATGTCACTAGAATGAGTACCACTCAATACTGCTTGTCCGACTCAAGGGTAGCGAGTTGATGGACTTCGCATGGGTGCCAAATGACTACAACACATTGCATCAATAAATTAGTTCTCCTCGAACTTAATTTGGCTTGTTTCAAGCTCGAATAATTACAAATTTTGGTGGCATTGACATGCGACGAACACTGTTTGGTGGGCATAGAAAGACGTCAATAAAAAAGTCCTGCTCAAATGAGCCTAGAGGCAACCACTTATCAAGGTGCGGTACAAAATAGTGGGATACATGTAGCATGGGAGACAAGCAGGCGTATATTTTATATATATATGAAAACAAATAAACTAAGCGATACATAATTGTTTTCATTTTACCAGGTAAGGCTCATTGAGCTCTACAGCTCTTTTTCAGAAGCGACCTGGCCACAAATGATAGCTCAACGAAGTGGCTTATCATGTGGAAATGTAATAGCAGCCAAATACTCCAAACGCATGATTCTAAATGTGGAGGGAAATACCGGAGAACCCGGAGTAAAATCCATGCAAACTCCAATTATACAAGCGTAGTGACATAAATGGAGTCACTACGACGTTTAGAAATGTATAGCAGCCACATACTCTAAGCACGTGGGCATTCTAGATGTGGAGAGAAAAACTAGAGGACCCAGCGAGAAATTCACGCGACCACAGGGAGAAGATGCAAACTCCAAATATGCTGGCGTCAGGGTCGGGGTCGAACCCACAACCCTCCTGTGTGCCAGGCGAGGCAGTTAACATCTCGCCAGCGCGGCTTCCCCTATGAAATCTTTGAAAAGACAGACTTAAGTGGAGGAGAAGGCCATGAGCAGGAAGTTGACAGCACGAATGATCAGAGGGAGAGGTTCCAAACTACATTGGCAGCAGTAGAGGAGTGACCTCCTGCTAAGGGAATGCTGGCTGGGGGCTTCGATAGAAGGCGTTGTTTGCTGGAGCAGAGAGCACATTCAAAGGAGTGATATGATGAGAAACGGGAAGGCAGGGTCAAGTTCACGAAGGATCCTAAAGGCAGTGAGGGTGATCGTGTAGTTAGTCCAAGGACCCGACAGTTGAGGGAGCCAGCTGAAGCATCTGAGGATTTGGGTGTTGTGGTCGTGTTTACGTGCGTTGGTGGAAGAACATGTAACAAGAGTAGTATTGCTTGCTGCCAACATTCCCAATAGAAATGCAATTCTCAAGACACGATGCTGACATTACAACGTAAATGATGGGGGGGGGGTAACGAACAAATGGAAAAAGAGAACAAAAAACGGAATTGTCTCATGCACTAACTCATCCCTTTCACAGGAATGTCTAATTTCGTACACTGGCCCAGGGCTGTAAATAATGTTTGCATGCACGAGCGGAAAAACACGCCTGCAAGAGCCTCCTCTGCTGATGAGACTTCCCATCAGTTATCATAACAAATAGAGTACATGTGGTAGCCAGAACGTTGTGTCGAGGAAGGGATACGTGGAGAGGGAGGGATACATGTAGATTCTATTTTAGGACAATAGATTGTCTAATTTCCAATTTTAAGATTACCCATGCTAGTTTAATTGGGACATTTTGACACTCCATTCTTTCTAGTTTTTTGTAGTATCATCTTCCCACAGGTACCCACACACTTTACTCAATATTTCACTTTTCCATCCGCTTGTTATACCTATTCTAACTAAAGCCAACTTCATGAACAATGTGGTTATTGTGGATTATCCTATGTCTTCCGGGATATCCTTCGAATCGTGTAATTTTCCTCGTTATATTAGTAATGAGTAATAAACTAAAACCCGTATCTACAGCCTTATGACCCATGCTTCCTCTTATCCACACGTTTTTTTTTTGTTCCATGAAGAGTTAATCATAAAATTGATCCTATCATTTGCAATTCTGGTGTTATCAGTGGGGTAAATTTGCGGATACTATTGCAGACAAGATGCGATGCTCATTCTCCATCACTGTCATTGGCAACTCAGTGATTATTGTGGTTTTTTACCTTTGAGAACTTGATGATGGATTGTTTCTGTAACCCTCAACACATTTCACCGTTTAAAAATGTGTCGAATTTGTGGGAGCCGGTAAGTAACATTTAGCACATCTGTGGCAGCATGATCTTGTTTAAATGGGGAGGGGTTATAACTCAGTAACTCGGGGGGGGGGGCACAACACAGTCAATGTTGAACAAACTTTAAACAAATGTTAGAATGAGTAGATTTTATTGTCCAATGCATTCTGCTCAAGCGCTCACCCATTGTGTATGAGGCAAGGATGTACCAACATACGAGTTTGTGTGTGGTATTGCTTTCTGTGTTGAACGATGTCCCCCCATTTGAGGAGGAGTGCTCTCGCAAATGGCATCTGGTAATACAGCAGCAGCAGCATGATGAGACCCAGAATGTCGAAAGCGGTCCACAATCTGCTTGCTTCAACGTATGCGTGCTGGTAATGTGTGGGTTTTCAAATATAGGCAGATTAAAAACCAGGCTACAGTCTACATTAGTGGGTTTTTTTGGTATTATTTTTATTCACTTTATTTTTATATCTACGTGACTTTACCGAACAAAACAAAGATTATATGCAGATGTACTAAAACATTGGTTGTACATGTACAGTCACATGTGGATATAACAAATTTAGTTTGTTTTGCCTTCATTTAAATGCAACCCTAAATTGTTCTTTCAAATTAACCGTGAGCAGATACGAAAATTCTACCCCCGTCCCCACCACCATCACCTACCTCCACCATCACCTACCATCGCCATCACTGCCACCATCCCTCACTACCACCAACAACAACAACAACCGCCGTTCACCACTAATTGGCGTTAACGTCATCAAGGCGCTTGTGCCATGCTAGGTGCACTTTGAGGCCAGGTGAAGTGTCGAAGGCTCCCTGGCAGGAGATCACGGGACAGAACCCCAGGTGCCATGGGTTGACTCATACCACCACCATCCCCACCATCCACCCAGCTCCACTACCCCCCTCTCCCCCGCCACTCACTCACCCAACCCCCAACAACCACCACTAATTCCCCCAGCAACTATCATCAACCACCTTCCGCTCCCCCCCCCCCACCACCACCACGTGCTGTAGAGAGAGAGAGCGCGAGGCGAGATCGGACGCACGGTTGTATGGGGTTATGGTGTAGCATTGGGGGGGGGGGGGTGGTGGTGGAAGGGGAGGAATGTGGTTGACCCAATGGCAAGGCGGCACCGAAACACTCATCACAACAAAGCGCGCGTCACTGCCACGTGTGTTATTCCGGCAACGGAGTGGGCCCTCTCTCTCGCTCGCTCGCCTGCTTCAAAAGGCGCAGAGGAGCGAGCGTCAGCCCAGGGGGCACAACGCATTCAATTGTGACCGAGAGAGCCAACGAACACGAACGATATTCCGCGTGTCACTTTTTGCGGTTCGGTTTAAACCGCCTTTATTTTTTTTGTTATTTCTCTCTCGCTATCTCTCTCTCGCGCTCTCTCTCTCTCGCTGTTGCTGTTTGACTTGTGCGGGTGGTTTTGTTGAGTTTTTTTTTTTGAGAAAGTGGGGAAAAGATGCCTTTCTTGGGTCAGGACTGGCGTTCTCCTGGCGGAAGCTGGGTCAAGACTGGCAGTGGATGGAAGAGGGGCAGCCACGACAAAGTCAACGACATCATTAAATTCATGTGAGTTTGGTTGTTGTTGTTGTTGTTATTTTGTTTGCTTAATAATGTAAAATTCATTCACAGCGCGCAACACTATGTAGCCCCCCCCCCCTATCCTGTGTAGTAGATGCGTCACGCCTGGCCCTGGATCATCGCCCCGGGACGCTGGTTTAAACACGAGGCATTCAGCTTCGTGAATGAAGGACAACAACAGTCTATGAAGTTACGCCACTGAGAGCCATATATTGTGTTTTTTTTTTACCTTGTGTAGAATATCTGACAACTCACCTGCATAGGTCTTTGACCAGCTTTCGAGACGGGATTTGCGTGTGTTTGAACCAATCATAAATGAGTGCACTTCTCGAAGACCGTGTGGCTGACGAAGATGTGTAAAACATACGTTTGGGGTGTGTGCGTGCGTGTGTCTGCGAAGGGACAAGATGTGTGCTTTTTTCCTTTCCGATTTTGGAATTGTGTTGAACCCAATGCGGATGACGTCATAGTCGTACGAGCCCTCTAACGGTGACTTTAATTACTAATTTTTCTCCTGTTTCCGCCTGGTCATGGACGCGCGAAACTACACTGGACTTCAATTACGATATTATCAGTAATGATGGACAACTGATAAAGGCTCTCAATGTCCAGTTAAATCCCTGTACATTTAACATTCTTCGCAAGTAAAAACTACTTTTGTCCGTTGAACAACACGTGCTCGGCACCATTAAATACGCACAGTGTACTCTATATCACACACGTGTATCTGATGAAAATTACAGGTGGTAACCTCCAGCTAAAGCTTAGGCGCAGTAGAGGTGGCGTGTTGCATTTGGAATCTTGTTGGTAAGTTAACCTACAAGCAAACTACAGATCCAATATTAGTAGCATGGACGTGGGTAACTTGTTCAGCTAACATGCACAAGTAATCTGGGGTGCAGGTAACATTCAGGTAAAGGCAACCTGCAAAGGTAACCTGTGGTATAGGTACATTGTATAGGTAACCTTGGGGGTATACGTTAGCATTAGGAACTGTGTAACCTCTAACCAGGGTTTATTGGTAATCTATAGGTAAACGTAACCTCCGAGTAGACTGGAGATCTAAATTACATGCAGGAAATGTCATTTGCAAAGGTAACCTGTGGTGGTGTAAGTTGTATAAGTAGTCTTGCATGTATAGGTAAGTGGCAGGTATCGTCCGGTTAACCTCTACGTAGCCTGGGGATATAGATAACCTATCGGTAAAGGTAACCTCAAGTAGTTCGAGTTAATTTTGTTTAACTAGATGAGAAACAGGCAGAGTAGCCTTGGGTGATAGATAAACTGCCAATGTAGGTCATCTGTATAAGTAACCTGGGGTTGTAATATGAGGGTATAAATAGCTTAAATGGACAATGCAAGACAGTACAACAATTTCTAAGTAAAAAAAAACGTGTTTACCATCATTGAGAACACAAAATGAATTGTTTACAAATTTAATGGAAAGTATGTGACACCAACACTGTACACCATAAACAGTATTCCACAAATGTGAACTACCAGTTCGTGGGAATGCCACAACTAGGGTTATATTAAGGTCTCCGAGACTAGGCATGCAGATGTAATCAGCATATGCCGTGCATTAATCAGTGTGTGCGTCATGAACTATAATATAGTAATTGGCCCACGATGTATTCATATTGTCTCATCGCATCAGTGTTGCTGTAAATCTACGGGTCGTTACTCTCAGTTTCGCCATTTGCCAGGTATACGCAGTACAGTTAATTAGGAGCATGCTATTCTTCAACTTTGTTTATGAGCAAAAATGTCTAAGTGGCATGTACGATTTTAGACCACTGTGGAAAAATAACATGTTGTTGCCAATGCATGTGTGCTAAACATAAATGGTGGTAATTTGATAGGTATTCCAGATTCAAGTCAACTGCTCTTTAGTCAATGTGCTTCTGGTTTGATTCCATCAACAAATGCAATTTTTGCGACTGTACTGTGTCTACGATTGCTTCACAACACGTAGCAAGTACTGTGTTATTTCCCAATCCAGAGGAGGCAATGTGGGCTAAGTAAATACTGTAGGAACTGCGAATGATTAATGAAACACTGACTATGCGTGTGTGAGGAACTGGTAGAATTACAGCTCAGCACAATGTTTGGTTTGTTATTAACCTGTTATAGTTCATTATGGGTTTAGCTTAAGAAAAATAACACACAATCCCACCCCACCTTCCCACACCTGTGTATATAGGGAATGTTGAGCAATACGCTGCATTTTAAATGTATACCACATTCCAGCACCATTCGATGATCAGCTAGCCTGAGGGCATAATACTGCCACATCAACTGCAGATGGTTCACGGATGGAATTCATGCTTTCAGACCGACTACAGGTCATTGTAAGAATGTGGCCACCAGGTTAATGCCATTCAAATGACTTGCATTGAGTAAGATCCCACCTTTAAAAGGACAACATGCCTGCAAGTCAATTTTATCCCCACTCAATTTTTTCTCGTCAAATAAATGTACCCCGATACGAATGCAAATATTTATTCAACGCGAAGACCCCCAATTGCCGCCTTGTAATTGCAAATGCAAAAAAAGCCGTAACAATAACAAGCGGTGTTAACGTTTTAGAGTTACCTCTCATTGAACTCGGTGGGGTTTTTTTTTTGTCCTTCGTATATATACGGGCAGGCCTGTGACAGGTCTGCCCTCCCCCACCACCACCACCAGTGATGGTATACAGATTGTGTGCGGCGTGCAGTCACTTCAAGACTAGGCGCCACGTGAGGATAGGCAGAGACGCCGATGCAGCCACCAAGGCGAATCAGACGCTTGGTTTATTGGCGATGAGATTAGGCCTTTTGCTCTGGGTTCCATAGCGAGAGAATAACACTTGTCATTCGTCAGCAAGAGGACGAGTGCCTCCTGAGTTGTGTTGAACGTCAGCAGAGTAAACTTTGTGTTCAGTTGAAATGGTAAAGTTTTTTTTTTGGCCGGCATGATTAATGGCTTACAACGTATAAGTGTTTACTGTATGTGTGATGGACTGGAAAACACAATATTTCCCTCCCAAGGCAGCAATGCCAGGATAATTTAAAATGATGAAGAAAACAAACGTAAAGCAGATCCAATGTGTTGGCAAAGAGAGTGTTAATAATGACAATACGTTTGCATAAGGTTGTCCAATTTTATATATTGAGTTAATCACTTGATATACTTGATGCGTTGAATTAACCAAAATCGCACGAGCGCTTCCCACTCAATTGAGCATCGATGGCACTGGCTTCCTGTTTACAGCCCTGAAACAGTCATGGAAATTCCACATTCCTGTGGCGGGGATGAGTCTTCAGGACGAGGTGCCCTTTATCGACCCCTGACGGGCGAAGGGGCCTGAGTCGACTCCCAGTGTGTGGATACGAACTCGCGTAACCTCCCCATTGAGAGCCATTGCATTTTTGAAAATTCTTTATTTTAAGTTCACTTGCTTGCTTGCTTGCGCACTTACGACCGTGCAAATCTTTCTGTCGTTTTTTAACCCACTTCCCGTGATCCAATCGAGCTGACATTTTGCACACAGACTCGTTGTGCGTGACAATTTCTTTTCGTGAAAATTTTTTTCCAAAATTTTACACTTTTTAGGTTAAAAAAATTCTATTTAATTACCAATTGCTTAATGGTGGCAGGCAATCATCTGACCCATAGGTGGCAGCCATCTCAAGCCAGAGGACGAGAGGACTCTAGCCGCCCGTTTCAAAGACCAATGTGGGCTGGGTTGTGGCCCATTGAACACGCATATAAAGGATTTATAGTGAAAAACTTTGTTTTTACGGGTTACATTTTTTACCGCTGAACCTTCCCATGGGTAGCAAGTTGCATACAGCATTACAAAAAACCGCACGCACACACACAAGAGTTGAATACGGTGCTGTACGGTGGCTTCATCAGACCTGCATTTGCATAGTCGCTCGTATCGATGTTCTTACCTTCACCTTTTTTCGTGGATAAATTAAACGATAGTATAATTGATCACTCAAACATCTGCCCACGAATCCGAGGTAAGTTGGTGACAACCCCTTCTCCATCCACTGTCGGAGGATAACGCTGCGGGTTGAGGTTTCAAACTCTGTTCACGTTCCTCGCGGCGGAAGTGCGCTAACCATTGCGCCACCGCTCCACCCCACAAACATTCAAAGCTGCAGGGAAAATAGCGGAGTCATGATTCACCGTTTCACGAGTCTCAAATACATAAATAACTTTGGACTGTAACTCGCCTTCAGTTTATCCTGACCGCTTGCTTGCCTTGAAATAGCCCCTGGTAACAAGCCTGAGAAGTGGTGGGGGGGCCGTGCCATTCATGCGATTGGTTTGACTTCTCGCCAAGGAGAGGGGTGGCTGGAGATAGAGTGGGGGGGGGGCCTTGGATGTCCCGGTTTCATTGACCAATACGTGCTTAACCCTCGATTTAAAGCTTTCGTGACTGCAGGGATTCATCTTCTTGGTTCTTTCGGTAAAGTCCCGTAGAATGGCAATAATAAAAATAAAACATAATAAAATAATAATATTATTTTACTGTTTTTTTATTTTAAAATAATTATATTATTTTACTATGTTTTATTTTTATTATTTTATTATTTCCATTCTACGTGACTTTACCGAAAAATAATAAAAATAAAAGTAGTAAAATAATATAATTATTTAACTATTTTTATTTTATTATTTCCATTCTATGTGACTTTACCGAAAGAACCAAGAAGAAGGTGCCTAACCCTGTTTCCTAGCGTTGAGGGGTCACGGTGAAAGTTTTTTGTTGTTGCGTGGCATCGTTGGGCGCTCAATGTTGAAATACATAAATGTTTTGGTTTAATGTTTTTTTTTATTTCTGCCAGAGGCGTCTTAATAGCTTTTGAGGGATTTGCAATGTTACGATTTTATTTAGTCGCAAAAAAAAATCTATGTTTAGCTAATTGATGAGGAATAACATGATGAAGGCAATAACAAATAGAGTCTTTAAACACTTAATTCCAAACACAGCACAGTATTTTAGAGTACTATGTATCCTGTGTGATTTGTTTTCAGTTATGGTTTTATAGTCGCAAATTCCTGGCTCCTCTTGAACAACAACAACGTTAAGCCCTTTTTAAACAACGCAAATCATAAATGCACTAGTGTTTACAATTTTTACATGTAACAATGTATTCCCTCAATCCCAATTCCAACGATTCAGTTTATTATAATATCACATTCAATATTGTGACATCCATCATTGCACCGTTAATTATTGAATGGCTTTTAAATACGCTCACAACGAAAATGTAATTAATTCGAAAACCTTGTGGATGTATTGTATAAATATATAGTAAATAAAAGCATGGTTCCTGTTAAAAGTGGACAGTTTTTGGATCAAACAGCTGGTCGTAGTATAAATATTTAACACTCTTTAAGGTAATAAACGGTTCACGTCTGAATTTCCATGCATAAATACAAAGGGACATTGCCAAAAATGTCTGGCCTAACGTGATCACAGAATTGCTCTGCTTGTTTTGACAGGTCTCAAGAAAACAAGGAAAACTCTGGACAAGAACAGGACTTTGAAGTTGTTGTGAAAAAAAGGCGGAAGGACATGCTTAATACTGCCAAGACACAATGTACGGAATATTTGCCCGCTGCTATGAATGCATCGAATTCTAATGCATTTGATAGTGGACGCGCTCTCGAATGTGTACACATTTCACGTGTTTTCATAATTCATAGATGTCCTCAAAGTGTGCTTTCTACATTTGGTTGTTGAATACGTACGAATTTGCATTTTCTTCCCACCAAACAGATTTCCATAAGGATAAATGGATATACGTTCACAAGGGGAGCACTAAGGAGGTGAGCATTGTCTGCAAGATCTAAACACGTTTAAAACATTGGATCAACTTGTACTTAACTGTTATACAATAATGGTGGAGTGATTTCGATTTAAAGCTTTCGTGACTGCAGGGATTCATCTTCTTGGTTCTTTCGGTAAAGTCACGTAGAAGGGAAATAATAAAATAATACTAATAAAACAATAAAATAATTCTCACGACGTTTCGGCCACAACGCAAGCAGCCGTCTGAATGGGTTCAGACACTGTCTTTCCGGCAGACCTGTTCTTCACCTGAGGACGGCTGCTTGCGTTGTGGCCGAAACGTCGTGAGAATTATTTTATTGTTTTATTTTTATTATTTTATTATTTCCCTTCTACGTGACTTTACCGAAATAACCAAAAAAATGGTGGAGTGGTTAGCGCATTTGCCACTTGTTAGAGAGGTCTATTGTTCGTCTGGCGGCAGAGCAGGTTAATATTGCGGGTGTAGTAACCATGCCCCCTGCTGGCATACAGTATACAATAGTTCATCTGTGATAGCCGTGCACTATAAGCGTTGCAATCATACCGAATTGACTAATTATAATAACACGTGTAGATCATTTAAATCCCTCCGTAAATCCATTGCTAGATGACGTGCTCCGATGGCTCTCGGTCACAGGAGTTGTTTGACTGTGCTTGCCACGCAAGGCAGTGTGGGTTGTTGGAAGGGTGGGAGGGAGGGCCCACCAGGTCACATATCGCTCGCCTGTGATGTCTGTGGCCGGGAATCAAACTCGGGTTGCCAAGTGCACGAATCACTTCGCCACCACTCCGGCCACCCAACAGTTACATAAGCAATCATAATTGGGCTGTGAACGATGACCAAATAACCAACTTGTCAATTAATGTGACCGTGAAATCTGTTTATGTTTCAGCGTCACGGCTACTGCACCCTGGGAGAGGCGTTTAATCGACTCGACTTTTCTGCTGCAATCCATGACAGACGGCGCTTCACCTACGTTGTACGGGTAAGTGCAAAAACCAGTTGTAAATTATTCATCCAGTATGGAGATGGCCAAGGTTCAGCTCAGAGGTCCCAATCGGGTACCCGATACCCGTACCCTACCCGATACCCGGCTACCCGTACCCGGCCGGGTACGGGTACGGGTAGCCGTTTGCGACCCTGGTGCGGCCGGGTACGGGTACGGGTAGGCCGTGAGTCACTGGTGAGTAACCGTTTGTCACTCATTTCCTAACGTCTTGTCTCTTCTCACAATTCAAGTTCTTAGAATCAACCCACCCGCGCCTGCAACATGGCTTCATCTCAGAGGACGCAATCGGGTACCCGATACCCGTACCCTACCCGATACCCGGCTGGGTACGGGTAGCCGGGTATCGGGTAGGGTACGAGTACCCGTTTGCGACCCTGGTGTGGCCGGGTACGGGTACGGGTAAGGAATCCAAAACCCGTTTGCGACCTCTGGTTCAGCTACAAATTTAGACACAAAAAGTGGCCACGGCACTATGCATGAAAAAAATCCTAGTATATGTTCACATAAATCGAGAACCTTCCAAAACATATTAACATCTATGATTTTATGAAAAGAGTATAGCCCGAAATGTCTATATTCTTGATTGACTTTGAAATCGGCCTGCCAGCACTTGGGCTGTGATAAAAAAAAAAGTGGTCAAAACAGCTGTTGCTTTTGCTTGCTTGGATAGCAGTGTTGATTTCACGAGGTTCACCTTACCATCACGTGGAGTTGTGTAGCCTGTCACCCAAGGCCAACTCACTGCAGATGTAGGCGTTGTTGGTGATTGTGCGGTCGCCCTGCCACATGCTCCACATGGTGTGTACATAGCTTTCAGGGCGATCGGTTTTCTTTTGCTGGATATAAGCACACCTCATATAAAGCGCAGCTCTAATATAAATAAGCACGTTCTTACTGGTTGGGCAAGTCGAAGGGCAACTTCTGATTTTGAAACTGCTTTGGTTGTAAGCAAGGGGTGTACGCACACGCAGCTTCTACTGTATTAGATGTTTTGAAACTTTGTGATGTTCATAAACCTCGCTACACATTTAATCACCTAGATTTACAAAAAAAACACGAGAGGCACATTACTTTTGGCAGAACATCACAATCCTCATTGGCTGAATTCGCACTGCATTAGCGAGTGGGCACAGTAATGTATTTGTTGCATATTTGTCGTGCTTACATTGCCACGCGCACACACTAATCTATTGGAATTCAGTAGGGGAACCGTCATACATATTGCAAGAGTCAGTATTAACGTCCTTGCATGAAACGCTACACAAGTGAATGTTTACATTGTAAACTTACTGTGATGTGCAAAAACAAAACTTGTCCGGTGGTATTTTGCAATTAGGAGATTACACACACACAGCTTCGGCCACCTGGAAACACTTTCATTGTCGGTGGTTAAAACGACACCTCGAGCTGGACAGCGTTGAGCAAACGTCGAGTGGACTAGCTAGCTTGAATGAGACTCCTGTGCAGTCCCCATGTCTTCCGTTGCATTACTCCTGGCAACAGCTGACAGACAGAGGGATATACCAGTCCAATTCTATTTTAGAGCTCCGCATGACTGTCTGTAATGACTCGAAATTGACCAGCGAGTAAACACTTTCAGAACCATGTGACTCACCCCGCAGTGCTGTTGCTACGTGCTCTCAACGAATTGATTCAATATACTCTTCGGTTTTTTTCGGTAAAGTCACGTAGGTAAAATAATAATAATGATAAATTAATCATAAATGAAAAATAACTCAATTAAATTACGACGTTTCGGAGGCAACACAAGTCTCCGTCTTCAGATGGGACCGTCACAGCCAGATTTACTGTATCAACTGTAGCTGTGATGGTCCCACCTGAAGACGGAGACTTGTGTTGCCTCCGAAACGCCGTGATTTAATTGAGTTATTTTTCATTTATTATGATTTAATCTTATTACTATTATTATTATTTTACCTACATGACTTTACCGAAAAAACCTAAGAATATGAAATCTTGCAGTCACGCAATCTTCAAATCTAGAATTATTCAATATATATGCGCGCAGTAGTACGCAATTTCTACATTTCATACAGTCGAAAGCAATGTAGCTCTCGTGTAGTATGTAACATTTTACAGAAGAACTATTGTCCGCAACCCTATTGCCCACGAGTTTACACATGACTCTGCGGTTCTATGAATAATTTTATCTGCCACACTTTCGCACACAGACGCAGTGGAGTAATTTCGCACGTAATAATGTGGTGGCTAATGTGATGCATGAGGTTTGTCCCTCGGATCACCACAGAGGTTTTGGTCAAGGACCTCTTTCCACAAGAAGATGTGTCGATGTTGATCTTCTTCGTTCTTGTTCGATTTTAAAGCTTTCGTGACTGCAGGGATTCATCTTCTTGGTTCTTTCGGTAAAGTCACGGAGAATGGAAATAATAAAATAATAAAAATAAAACATTATAAAATAATTCTCACGACGTTTCGGCCACAGCGCAAGCAGCCGTCCTCAGGTGAAGAACAGGTCTGTCGAGAAGACAGAGTCTGACTCTGAGACAGAGTCTGACGCTGCTTGCGTTGTGGCCGAAACGTCGTGAGAATTATTTTTATTATGTTTTATTTTTATTATTTTATTATTTCCATTCTACGTGACTTTACCGAAAGAACCAAGAAGATTCTTCGTTCTTAGTTAGCAAGTATAGGCTTAGTTGGAGAATTAACGTGTGGTCATTTCGCACGCTGAACAATTATATTATTTTCTAAAATGATTTATGTGCAGTACTTGTTTTTCCATTTCACGGCTATCTGCCTGTTGTCATGGAATGTTTTTTTTATGGGCTCGTATTTTCCATCTAAAATCTAGGTGATTATTTTGAGGTTATGGTGGGCTGTAGGAAACCTAAGCCTCCCACCGATTAAAAAAAAAGTGAGTGTCATATTCAGTGGTCTTATATATTATCACTCCCAAGCGTCGTGCTATAGTAGGCCAAGATATTATAATGAAAAGCTATACTGGAAAATAAAAACGTTATTCTCAGGATTCTGCATTGGTATTTTTGGCCAATTCCATGAATGAATGTTTGCCATGTGAGATGAAACCACATTACCAGAGAAACCCCATGAACAAGAGGGGCTTAATTATCAGTGCACTGCCATCTCCTGGCCAACTTTTAGCCCTAATCCAAAGTAAGATTACATTATGCTGGAGGATAATATTTTGGTGATTGTACCAGTTTATTATTTATAGTGTATAATGCAAAATATAACTGTCAAACTTCAGGTTGAACTTATATCACATGTCTAACTTAAAATAAAACCGTAGAACGGTTTCAAAAAAAATAATTTAAATTGCCTAGTGACAAATGCGTCCCCCACTTAGTGTTTAATATATTTAACCATGGCTTTAAGCTTGAACTATTCGTTCATAATTAACTGCATTTATAACAAGTGTTTACTGCTCAGGACGAGCCTGTTCAACCTATTGCACGCTCTTTTATTCTTTGAACGCACTGTGGCTTGTGAAATATATCAAGAACATTATTTTACCAAACACACGAAATATCAACAATTATAACTGCAATTCAAAAAGAAAGCTAGCTCCCTTTAAAAAAAAAGTATTTCTCACAATTGCCACTCAATCCTTACGGATATGTTTTCTCAATCATTGAGCGATCGTAACAGCTGCACAACCTACAGAGGTTGCTGGTGGTGGTGATGGTGGGGGGGTAGGAAAAGCCTTGAGTGTTGTTAAAGAAGGATACGGGAGACGCGTTCGGTGCTGTGTGTGTGTATATGTGTGCATTCACTGCTACGAGACCACCAGCGGTGGGCTGCAGTAGTGATTTTCCACGTGGCATCGTGGGGCTAATTTTGTCCTGGCAGGTGACCCGTTAGTTACTGCTGTTTGGCTTTCGCCATGTGATGCAGCGGGCGCGTGCCCCACACCAACACTCGTGGTCAGACGTGGGGGGTGGGGGGAGGTCGGACTGGGTGGGGGGAAGGGGGGGATGCGAGGACTCTCTCTTGTCCAGGCTGAGGCTCTGTTGACATTTTCGTTTGGCCATGTGCAACTGGAATGACATCGTGCAGCAAACAGGGCTCGCAGCAATGCCATAAACATATCGCGTTTCAGTGCCAGTGGACCTGTGCAAAGTCGGGTTTTATAACCGATGTTTTGTCGTGGCAGAGGTGCTTAACACTTTTGTTTTTTTTGCCAGCGAACATGTTGATAATTTACGGGCTGATAAACTGCATACTTGGTACAAACATTTATACGGCGTACTTCCCTTGACACAGAAACATAAAATGCACTGTTTCACCAACACCGCATCGCATACACAACAGCAATGCGATTGTAGAAGCATGAAGTGACGTAACATATTCACTTGCAGGAAACTTTCGCTGCGGTGTTTATACAGGATAGCAACTGCCTGCGGAATTCTCTTCTGCGTAGCATGCTAACGTTGCTCGCGCAGCACGAATGCGCAACATATATGAACGTACATTTTTAGATGTGCCATACATCTTCTTGGTTCTTTCGGTAAAGTCACGTAGAAGGGAAATAATAAAATAATAAAAATAAAACATAATAAAATAATATAAAAAAATAATAGAATATAATATAAATTTGTATTATTATTTTTTTTTCCCTTCTACGTGACTTTACCGAAAGAACCAAGAAGATTAATCCCTGCAGTCACGAAAGCTTTAAATCGAAATGTGCCATATAGTTGTTTAAAAAATAACCATTGCAACGGAGTGCCGCATTTCTTTTCTTTTCTCAGCTTCTGCAGCTCATCGCGCAGAGCCAACTGACCTCTTTAAGTGGGGCCGCGCAGAAAAACTATTTCAACATTCTGGAAAAGATTGTTAACAAAGGTGAGTGAGCGTGTGTGGCCTTTAACCCGTGAGGTGCACAGTTCTGGGGGGGCACATTGTTTAAAGGGTGACTTGGCAGATTGTTCTGATGGGGGGGGGGGGTAGAGAGGGGGGAATGAGGCCATCGGTGCTTACCAGAATTCTTTGGCAGTCCAGTGCAGTCTTCATTTGATCAACAAATGGTATCTGTTACCTTGGCTGTCCCTAATGTTTGGCCAATAAAAAAAATATATTCGGCCAATGTGAGAACAACAACTGGATTTCACTTTTTGAGAATTTAAAACACCCATTGCAGATTCATACGGCAGTTATATATATGTGTTATTAGCTATATTGCAGTTTGTACTGAGATATGTTATTGTACCTCTATTTTCAGGTTAGTTATAAGGCCATTGGTCAGTCATTCTCTTTGACTCACGTTGCTAGCGGTATTACCCTCCTCTTAATGTTCAACTTAAAGTACGCTCCGGATTTGGCCAACTAACTTGGCCAACGAAAAAGATCGTGAAATACTCAAATCAAATATTTTTACAGATACAGCGCATGGATTTCAGTATCCCCTAAAGATCTAACGGCTACAGTTTTGAAAACATCAAATTTACCGCTCCGTTGGGTGCACAATAAAGTTTGTTTAAACTATCATTAAATTGTGCTTCGCCCAAATAATCATGGCCATTCCTTGCCTAGGATTTTGTCCAAAGTATTCAACAAAGTTGTTTTAATAAAAACATAATATTGCGTTTTAGCCGCTGTCGGAGGACAAAGATGGAAGCGCTTGCCAACTGCCTGCGTGTTGCATTCCGTGTGATGCAGTGCTCAAGGACCAGGAGAACATCCGCTTGATCAAAGAGCTCCTGCAGGGTCTGCACACGTCTCTGTGCCAGCTGGTGGAAGGCGTGGGGAAGTCTGTGCTCGTGGGCAACATTAACTTGTGGTACCTGCGCATGGAGAGCATCCTGCAGTGGCACTACCAGCTCAAGCATATTCAAATCACAGCCGTGAGTAACCCTCCCGTCTCAAAACGAGTGTTCGCTTATGAGTGCTTTGAACAGTGTAAACATATTCTTGGTTCTTTCGGTGAAGGCACGTAGAAGGGAAACAATGAAATAATAAAAATATAAAACAATAGTGAGAATTTTATTGTTTTATATTTTTATTATTTTTTCACAGATGTCCAGGAGAACAATGCTGTGTGGGTATCTAAGCAACATTTACACTACTTCTACTGCCCATCAACCCTTCAGAGTCGAAAGAATAAGCATGAATTAGTCAGGAAGTCAACCGTGGCTTGCTTGTCAATAGACTCGCCCCCATCATAGGACAGTGGAATTTCCACCACTGACCCGGGGCTGTATCAGAAGCTGTTTTTATCCTGGAGGAATCTGATGAGCTATAAAGCGGTTTTCAGACGTCAAGGAGGGGCGGATCAGACAGCTACAATAACGAACTATTCGAAAACACGATAGAAGTGAAAAAATTAACCCGTAAAAACAAAGTTTTTCACTATAAATCCTTTATATGCGTGGCGGCTAGAGTCCTCTCGTCCTCTGGCTTGAGATGGTTGCCACCTATGGGTCAGATGATTGCCTGCCACCATTAAGCAATTGGTAATTAAATATAATTGATTTTTTCCTAAAAAGTGTAAAATTTTGGAAAACAATTTTAACGAAAATAAATTGTCACGCACAACCAGTCTGTGCAAAATGTCAGCTCGATTGGATCACGGGAAATGGGTTAAAAAAAGACCGAAAGATTTGCACGGTCGTAAGCATGCAAGCAAGCAAGCAAGTGAACTTAATATAAAGGATTTAAAAATATAGGAAAGGTAAGTAAATCAATAATAATAATATATTCATGGTTATTTTACCAGGTAAAGCCCACTGACCTATTTCCTTCGTTTTCAGAAGCGGCCTGGCCACAAATGATAGCTCAACGAAGTACATTACGTGGAAGTTTACAGTAGCCAAATAAGTTGAACGCAATGCTGAGATTATCAGTGCTCTTTTGAGCAGTAAATCACTGACACGTTGGCTTCACACTACTAACAGCTCTCTCTGATAGTGCATATACCGTATGTTGTCCGACTTGGTGTCCTGCATTCCTGCTCCACGTTCTGGGAGCTTCTTCACGAACTTAATTGAAATGGCCCGCTTGAGCCGCGCGCACTGTCAGGACAGCTATATACAGCACAGCCACGGAAGCCTACGCAGTAGAACTAATCTCTCTGTGGAAGAGAACATTGCATGGCCTTCTTAGTGCCCTCTTTACGTACATGGCCCAATTATTGATATGCTCGCGCTCCACGATTGGTGTTTTATTATGCCGGCATTCGTATGTTGGTAAATGTGGCCCGATTCAAGTACAAATGCACTTTTTTTTTAAACAAATGCGAATAAATCAAGCACAGATTTTGACTTATTTAAAATAAATATCCACGACGGTTATGTTTTACAAAGCCACAATTCCTGGCAGTGAAAGAACACGGGAGTGGGGTGGCTTTTTTTTTTCTTTCTTAAAGTGGAAACAGATTTTGTACAAAGGTAAGCAATTGAAAACATGCTAAAATAGCATTAATTAGAGATACCTTTCTTTATTCTTTTTTTCTGGAAGGGGATAAAGCGTACAATTGTTTAAATAGTTTTCATTAGTGAAAGTCTATCATCAATGAAAAATTATGCGGTTGAAACCAATATGGGCTGAAAATGAGAACAATCTGCAGGTTGATGTGCTGCCCAAATATAGTCATGCGGAGTTCAATGCAGATGCATTGGCTATTGCACTTGCAGGTTCTAACAGCAAAGATTTTTTTCTTTTTTTCAATACCCATTGAATGCAGAAACGTGAAATGCCAAATCTGCATTGTTTCCTCATGTCAGGTTTGGAAGCCATTATCGTAACCAAGACTGATCTCGCTCGTCTGAGTTGCCACGTGTATTACGATTCTAGATTTGAAGCTTTCGTGACTGCGAGGATTCATATTCTTAGGTTTTTTCGGTAAAGTCACGTAGGTAAAACATTAAAATTAATAAAAGTAAAATAAAATAAAAATCACGACGTTTCGGAGGCAACACAAGCTTCCGTCTTCAGGTGGAACCGTCTTCAGGTGGAACCGTCTTCAGGTGGAACCGTCACAGCCACGACAGCTGTATAAAGTAAATGAGAGATTGCAGGAGCTACCATTTACTTGATACAGCTATCGTGCTGTGACGGTTCCACCTGAAGACGGAAGCTTGTGTTGCCTCCGAAACGTCGTGATTTTTATTTTATTTTACTTTCATTAATTTTAATGTTTTACCTACGTGACTTTACCGAAAAAACCTAAGAATATGTATTACGATTTCAGTAATTCGGGACAGCTTTTTAACAAAACAAAATTTATATATGGGATATTCAGTGGTTTGCAAAGTGAATATATGAAATATTCCTGTGATGTGAGCAACACAAAATGAAAGCTTTATAAATAGTTGTCCGGAGATAATTTATTCCAGAAAATAGCCACTTTTATTTTTCCACATTGACTTGAGCTGCGCATTTTTGCCATATTTTTTTCATTCAAGTAATTTCTTCCTTTTTCAATTGTTCGCTTCCATGTGAGCACCAATTATTTAGCCTGGAACTCAATGTCAGGCTCGTGTTATTGCTACATTTTTTTCTTTCCACCAAAAGTCCTCTTGACCTCATATCTAGGTACAAATACTGCTTGTCTTCTGAACCATAGGGGCACTTTTGCACATCTAGAATTTCAAGGGCAAGTTTCTTAAATCCTCGCACCTCTGCCCACCCATAAGTATACATGGTACGACTCCAAGTTAGTCGATTGGCAGGTTGCGTGTAGTGGGTTAAAGTGTGGGTACTGCCACTTCTTCCAATATCTGGTCAGCATTGAAGAATAGGCCAAACTACTCCCCAAAAACGTGGCTTTCCAGAGCTTCCTCGAGTAGAAACCCTTCTGTTAGCTGCGTGGCCATGAGCAAGGAATTGCAGGGCTGCACATTTACCCTTGTGCCTATCTCAAGGCAGTTAAAGACTGAACAATGCAACCTATAATATTTGTGCCTTGGTAAAACAATTCTCCTCGCAATGCTTGTCTGTTGCATATTTTGCCCCGACGCTGATCAGAGCACTGCCATTCTGTTTGTGTTCCCTGGACCAGAGAGAAGATGAAGGCCTGACTCTAGTTGACCTCCCGGCGGACATGCAGCTCAACATTCTGCGGCGCCTGGCTGACGGGCGCGACATCCTGAGCGTGGGCCGCGTGTCGGCTCGCCTCAGCGGACTCTCCGAGGACCGCCTGCTGTGGAAACGCCTCTGCCAGTACCACTTCACAGAACGCCAGGTACAAAAGCCACCTTCGAGAAGGGGTAGTGGTAACTGCACAAAATGGTGGTCCCGCGAGCTTGGTTTGAAGGGCCTAGTATAGTTCAGGGAGACGTTGTCATCCCCCGCAAGTGGCTTTTGGCTGCGAGCCATCGAACAAAGACGGTCACCGCATCGCCCTGCGCTTTCAGATGCGCTTCTGTGGCCGTCTGGAACGCTCTTCCTTCCCAGAAGCATCCGTCACCCCTTTCCCACCTGATGACGGACACTTGTGTTGCGCCCGAAGCGTCGTGATATATTTTATTTTATACCTACGTGACTTTACCGAAAGAACCAAAGAGTATGGATTCCTACAGTCACGAAAGCTTCAAATCAATTTTTATCCAGTCTTGAAGTGTGGCCTGCAACACGTAGTCAGGGCAAGGTGTTTTATTAATCAGCACTTCATTTAAATCTACATTGGTTATAGCTTCCTTTAGAATAATCGCAGAGGTCCACCGTTGATTGTTTAGTTCATTAGTGTTTACTTTTGATGTAAACTCTACGTGAGCTTGGGGAGGGGGGGGGGGGAGCTGTCAATTCGGACAAACAGGTGTGCAGTGGGTATTTTTTTTCGTCGTGTTTTCTGGAAGCCCAGTTAAATCGGTCCAAAAATAAAACAAAAGAATGTCCAATGAGCGTGCGTTGCTCAATGTAGTGGACTTCAGTGTTGTAGCTGGACACGATGTCCTTGTCATGCCAGTGAGGTTTTTTTTTTTTCCTCCATTTTTTTCCACGGTTAAAATTACACAGCTGTATATGTCACTGCTAGTGCCTCGTGCGAATGTGCTGCTATTACCTTGTCTGCCACATGTGATGTTGTAAAGGTTAGCTGCGTTTGATTAGGACTGCATAATTGCATACATACTATACATAATGTCTATACTATATCGGTAGCTATCTGACAAGCATGGCAAGGATTTGTTAACGTCTGGAATCGAAGCCACATTAAAATACGTCTTAATGGGGTTGGATTTTTTTTTTTTAAGACTGCTTTGCAACCCTTAAACTCAGAACATGTTTATCTTGTTGCTTACTCGCATGTGATAATGATTAACTGGTCTGAGATAAAAGAAAAGATACCTTTGGTAGCAGAGAACAATGAAGTACAGAATTCAAAGTATAAGGTCTTCAAGTGGGAATTTTCACAGAAATCATTCTAAAGTTCCCTAACAGCGTCGCTGCTTTTATTCTGACGGTGTGCGAGCAGGTATCCGCAAGGCTCATTACGCTTGTCATACAGCCAGTTTGCACAGTCGGTGATTTGAATTCTACAGGGAAATAATTAAGCATGGCATCTCTTGTATGAAGTGTAAAAAAACCTGAATAATTGTTCACACGTGTGGGTCATTGTATGTAAAGCCATACTTCACATCCCCGCATTTTAAAATTACCTGCGATTAAATAACAAAATGTTAATACATTTCAATGCATCACGGTAAGGGGATGGAGTGGTGGTGCAACGGTTAGTGTATTGTGCTGTGAACCCGGCAAGGCGAGTTCAAATCCCTGCCATGGCTAACGTCAGTGGCAAGTGATGTCGAAACCGGTCGTGGGTGTTCCCCCTCTGAGTCGTTCTGCACTGACCAGCGTAGTGAAGTATAGTCAAAACAACCCCATGAACAAAAACATGCAAATTATTACATATCTTAACAGCAAAAAAGTTATATTTTTACAAACTTTTTTAAAGACACGCTTTCATAAAATGTACCGTACTCGTAATGGCAGAACTCCACGACTCCAGGAAGTGGCCCCGTAGCTTGCCACAACGTAAGGGGCCGTGGTAGTTTACAGCCAACGTGAGTTGAGCGTGGACAATTAGACCCAAGCCGAAAAATAACATAAAAAATAATGTATAAAAATATAAAAATATATTTTTTTATGATAGAATATAGTATTGTCATCAGTATGACATAAGTATACCAAGATTGCAGTCCATACCACATTGGGAAGTGAGTTAGAATTGAGTTACAAGATTTGAGGATACGACAACGACAGACAGTGAGTTAATAAAAAGCGTGTATTAGAAAAGGCAGCTCCCCCGTTGCCAGAGGCGCGGTGAACCTCAAGATCCCAGCTCACGCTTCAAATTGCCGTGTTGTCCGTCTGTGTTTGCAGTTCCGCAGGCGCCTGATGTTGAACGACAAAGGGCAGATTGATTGGCAGAGAATGTACTTCAAGATGCAGCGCTGCTACCCACGCAAGGAAGAGTATGGCGACACCCCGCAATTCTGCCGCCACTGCCACGTGCTCTTCTGGAAGGTGAGAGAGGTCACCACTGGGGTGTGGATACCTATTCTTATGTTTTTTCGGTAAAGTCACGTAGGTAAAAAAAAATTGAATTAAAATTAATAAAATAAAAATAAAAGAAAAATCACGACGTTTCGGAGGCAACACAAGCTTCCGTCTTCAGGTGGAACCGTCACAGCATGATAGCTGTATTAAATAAATGAGAAATTCCAAGATATACTACCCCGTATATATACTGGTTGAGGGGGGGGGGGGATGGGCCAGGACAGGCCCCCTTTTATTATTATGGTAAGGTTGGTGCGTCGTGATTTTTATTTTATTTTTATTTTACTTTTATTAATTTTATTTTTTTACCTACGTGACTTTACCGAAAAAACCTAAAAATATGAATCCTTGCAGTCACGAAAGCTTCAAATCTAGTGCGGATACCTGTTGACCTCGTTAGCAAGGCATTGTGGACAATCTGCTCTCCTAGCCTTGCCAGTTCATTCTGTACGAGTGGTATGGGGCGGTATGATGCTACAAAATGAGATGAATGACCGCGTGTACGTTTTTGTGGTTATTCTGTGGAGCACTCTCGTCTGTTTTGAGGGTTGCTCCACGTGTTGTCGGCATGATGTCTGGCAGCTTCTTTTAGAGATGGATATTAATTCAGTTCACGAAGAATGGAATTCAGTTCCTGAAGAAGCTCCCAGCACGTCCGAGTGAAACGTCAGACATTGTGCCGAACCAAGCGAGAAACGACTCCCAAAAACACATCCTAGAGCATGAACAAGATAATTTCAGACAGATGTTCTCTGTTTTTTTTCTTTTTTAATACAACGTTATTGGCCAAACTATAAAACGAATCTGATTGCAGCTCACTTCGGTGATTAAATGGACACACATTAACTGTGAAAAGAAACGAAATTCCCAAACCCAGTGTTTTGATGTGTGTTGCTGTGTGTGTGTGCGTGTTCTTTTTCAGGACACTGGCCACCCTTGCACAGCTAATAATCCTGAGTGTGCCTACATTCCACTCTCCCCGCAAGCCTTCATCAATCTGTTCAAATTCTGATGAAACTGAGGACCGCTGCCCTGGAACGGTGTGCTCCCAATGCCCGCGTAAACAGTGCCAAGTTATACAAACGAAACTTTATTTTTTTTTCGAGAGGACGATTTTCTCAGGGACTAGTAAGGAATGAACAGAAAGCAGAGCATACGATAAAATAAATGTTGTGTGAAGGATTTATAAGCGGGGTTGTAATGAACTGCAAACAACTATTCAGTATGCATGCTCTAACACTTCACATCAACGAACACTCTTCATTGAGTGTTAGTTTATACCACTTAGAATTTGACGAAACTCATGATTTCATTGAACCGTGTTTTGCGCGTGATCTTGGTTTCAGTTGCACAGATTGATGTGCTCCGTGCTAATAACAGAACCACTCTTTCTTATTAAAAGTGAAACATAGCTGTTGAGTAGCAATTCATTCATAATAAAGGTTTTTGGGTTAGATCGCGTTATTGTAAATATGCGATCTAACCCAAAAACCTTTATTATGAATAATACTGGTCGCGAAAAGCCTACGTGTTCAACTGAGTAGCAATCCAAACGTTTTAGTCATTCAGGTACGGCTTGACCTGATAAAGGGAACGTATAATTGGGTCACGGTGTCTTGAACATGTAGAATCATAAATTAAAGGAATGGCAAAGACTATAAAGTTACCACAACAACGAGACCACATTTTCACATATTTCTAGTTTCGTGACGCATCTCCCAATTAACCGTGATAAAATAAGCATTGAATTGTGTCACCCTAACCTTTTGGCTGCAATCAACTCCCATAAGTCTGCACGACATTATTTTTGTTTACTGTATTTTACATCAAAGAGTAGTTTTCATGCTCTAGATTTTATTCCCCTAAGGAAGAACACAACTCTAGATAATCGTTATTTTCGAGGAACACCATATCGCTCTTCATCAAGGTAGTTTTGTTTTCTTAAACCCCGCATTAACGTGGCCATATGTACGAATCTATCCCATCAGGTTGCCTATATTGAGCCGAATCTAAATGCTTCCATGCATCGTAATCGCAGCTCGACTCGTGCTACCCGCGCGACAGGAAAGCGTCTGTCCAATACTCTTAGTTTTTCGGTAAAGTCACGTAAGTAAAAAATACTATTTATAAATAATAAAAATTTAATAATAAAAATCACGACGTTTCGGAGGCAACACAAGTCTCCGTCATCAGGTGGGACTCACTTGATACAGCAAATTTAGCTGTGACGGTCCCACCTGATGATTGAGACTTGTGTTGCCTCCGAAACGTTGTGATTTATTATTATTTTATTTTCATTAATTTTTATTTCATTTTTTTCCTACGTGACTTTACCGAAAAACTAACAGTATGAATCCTTGCAGTCACGACAGCTTCAAATCTAGAATCGTCTGACCAATCTTAGAGGAGGCGGCTTGGCACGGGTCACTGCTGTTTACCGCTACTCAAGCGCTGGGGTGAGGAGCAGAGGTCGCAAACGGGTTTTGATTCCTTACCCGTACCCGGCTGCACCAGGGTTGCAAACGGGTACCCGTACCCGGCCGTACCCGGCCGTACCCATACCCTACCCGTATCCGGCCGGGTACGGGTAGGGTACAGGTATCGGGTACCTGATTGCGACCTCTGGGATGAAGCTACGTTGCAGGCGCAGGTAGGTTGATTCTAGGCACTTAAATTGTGAGAAGAGACAAGACATTGGGAAATGAGTGACAAACGGTGACTCACCAGTGACTCACGGCCTACCCGTACCCGGCCACACCAGGGTTGCAAACGGCTACCCGTACCCGGCCGGGTATCGGGTAGGGTACGGGTATCGGGTACCCGGTTGCGACTTCTGGTGAGGATGGCTGCGGGCTTGCGTGACGGAACCAAGATCGCTGGCCCAAGTGCGAACAGGGCTGCCCAAGGTCGTCTTGTGAGATGCTATCAGACCTTTGCGTCCCTGAGTTGTGGTGTTAAGTACATACCAAGGCCTCGCGTGAATTGCCATCTTTGTAAATACCTAGCACGTATTCATAATAATAATAAGTCGGTACGTTATAGAGGTCAATGGAGCGGGATTTTTTGCTTTTATATATATTTTTAGCACCATACGTACAACAGTGAGAGCGTGGATTTTTTGTCATTTTTTTACGGATTTCTTTTTTAATGATTGTACATTAGCAGTAATAATACTGTGTATGCTTTTGTATAAAACAATGCCACAAGTGTAACTTATTCTAAATACTTCACAATGCCAGGGCACTTTAAGTAATCTAGAGTAGTTCACCAGGTAGTACAATCATTGAACTGATAAAGTAGCAGCAGTGTCCAGAGCTCATAATTACAGTAGAATCGGGGTTTTTTTTTCACTCGGAAGTATGGTATTGCCCATCGCCAAGGCTCTTAAACGTTTCCTTGCGTTGCCGAAAAGATGAAAGACAAGTGTTGGAAGTCGTTTGGTTTGAGGAAGTAAGCACGTCGCATATGGTTGAAGAAACGGTGTGTGAATCGTACAAAGTGAATTGGCGTCATCCATGTTAATTGCGAAAAACTATATTTGCAATTGTTATTTGAGTGATGGGGCTAGAACCTGCATTCACGTGTAGAGGTTAGTCAAGGTTGTTTTGAGCAGGAGATAAAATATATCGTTACGGCGTTATTGGAAGAAAAATATGATCTACAAGTTTGTGTGTATTGCAACATGTATTGAAAATGTGTATATTGCATCGTTAGAACGTCCTAAGCGTTAAACATTATTTTTGTTGTCGACCATTTCCTCACCGCATTATTAAACGCTAAAATAAGAGTTACGTGCTTAGTTTTTGAACGTAAATAAGCATGTTTCTGAAAATATGGGGGGGTTTGTTTTTGTACCACAATGCAAGGTGTAGCAATATTTGAGTGCTTTTTAATTTTATACGATTTCAAATTTGTACTTCCATTACAGCAATAAAGTTCTGTAACGTCAAAAAAATACCCGACATAAATGTTCGTGTTCTTTTTGTGTGCAGTTTGCTCGCACTCCCAAAAAGTGTTTTTGTATTCTAGATTGTCTGCTACGGTGCGAAACGAGTTCAACATATATACGTACACCCACCACCAGATTTAGCAGATCTTACGATATCACCGTTCACCTACACGTGCATTGTCATTGCACTGTTAATCTTTTGTTGTTCTCTGGTGTGACACTGCTGGTGAGACGCGGCCATAAAGAAGGCTGATATCTCTGGTGTCGGCCAATCAGTTTCAAAGACAGTGCATACATCATTATTATTATCAGATCATGTTTGTGTTTGCATGTTTACCACAAAGTACCTGTGGTTAATGCAGACTTTAATTCTAGATTTGAAGCTTTCGTGACTGCAAGGATTCATACTCTTTGTTTGTTTTCGGTAAAGTCACGTAGGTAAAACAATTAATAAAATTAATGAAAACAACTCAATTAAATCACGACGTTTCGGAGGCAACACAAGCCTCCCTCAAAGAGTATAATGCAAACTTTATTCCTTTCAAAAATGTTTCTATTTGGTGTCTGAACATCTTAACACCTCTTGGTATATTGTCAGAAAGGGTAAAAGTTATTCAAATTTTTCATACTTTTGATACTGGCAGAAAGGCCCCATTATATAAACAAGCGTGCTATAGGGAAACAAGAAAACACGAATAACATTTACGTCTTTAAAAAAAACTCCACATTCGTTAATAAACTATTCAACTAAAACTATATTTTTTATCTTGTCATGTAAGTACCACTGAGCTGTATAGCTCGTTTTCAGAAGCAAATTATAGCTGAACGAAGTGGCTTATATCGAGAGCAAATGTATCGCAGCTAAATACTCTAAACGCGTGTTTTAAATTGGCAAAACCGAAGGACGCGGATAAAAATCCACGCGACCACGGGGAAAGTGGCACGCAAACTCCAAATATACAGCAGCAGGCGTCAGGGTCAGGGATTGTAACCCACGGCCTTCCTGTATACCAGGCGAGGTGGTTAACATCTCGCCACCGCGGCAAATCATTCTGTCCTGTTCAGGAAACCTGGATTAATTTTGGTGCCCTGCCATCTGCTGCTTAACTGCTAAACTGCAGGTTAACAACACCTTGGTAATACATCCAATTGTGCATACACATGTCAAACTGCTGTTCCAGAAAACACATTCCCCAATCATAACAAAGGTAGCCGGCCTGTGACTGCCTGCTAATGCAACTGTCGACCAAAGAGTCTGTGTCTGTGCAGCCAAATCGCCCAATATTTAACCATGCAGGTGTGTGGTTACCTTTCAATGTGTGTGTGTGGATTAATTTATCTTCTCCCTTGCTATTGGAAATGATATATTGTTTTCACGAGCATTGGTGAAACTGGTTGGCATGCTGGGCTATGGGCCTGCAACGTGACCTTGTTTAAAGGGGGGTGGGTGACATAGACGAATCATCTCCTGTCTGTTGTGCAGTCTGGCCTTTGTACTCGATGAAATGCTGCGCCAACATTTTTGTGGCTAGACTCTAAGACGCTCGAAGGAGGCGAGTGGCATGATCCTCAGCAGCCTTTTCTTGCCCCTCCAACACTACGTAACTGCTGCGCTATGAACCTGACAAAACTGAGTTTAATTCCTGCCAGAGGTCGCAACCGGGTACGGGTAGACCGTGAGTCACTGGTGAGTAACCGTTTGTCACTCATTTCCCAACGTCTTGTCTCTTCTCACAATTCAAGTTCCTAGAATCAACCCACCCGCGCCTGCAACATGGCTTCGCCCCAGAGGTCGCAATCAGGTACCCGAAACCCGTACCCTACCCGTACCCGGCCGGGTACGGGTAGGGTACGGGTACGGCCGGGTAACGGGTACCCGTTTGCGACCCTGGTGCGGCCGGGTACGGGTACTGTTAAGGAATCAAAACCCGTTTGCGACCTCTGATTCCTGCCCACGGCTAACATGAGTGGCGATTAATATCTGAACCGGTCCTTCACCACGATTCCGCACTGAGCAGCGTGGTGAGCTATGCACGAACAACCCTTATGATTGACAAAACTTCGGGGAGGTCTTCATCTTAACAGCGTGTTTACAAAAGAGTTGCACGCTACGGAAAGCATGCAATGCTCCAGACGCCGATGTGGTTACAATATGACCACACGGTAAGCTGGGAACAACAACCTCACGTGCCAATTTAAAACGCATCTGGTTGCCATACATTACGAACGTGGAACATTCACCAAATCTGACCTATTTGGGCGCCACGGTGGCGAGATGTTAACTACCTCGCCTGGTATACAAGAGGTCGTAGGTTCGACCCCCGACACCTGCATATTTGGAGTTTGCATGTTCTCCCCGTGGTAGCGTTGATTTTTTTTCTCAGGGTCCTCCGGGTTTTCCCTCCACATTTAGGATCAACATGCGTTAATAATATTTGGCTGCTATAAATTCCCACATAAATGGCCGCTGCGTTGAGCTATCACTTGTTATAGCCAAGTCACTTCTGAATAATAGCTGTATAGTGTTAGGTTTTTTCGGTAAAGTCACGTAGGTAAAAAATAAAATTTAAAGTTAATAAAAGTAATAATGGAAATCAAATAACACCCTCTTGAATGGATGAATAAAATTGATTTCCATTATTACTTTAATTAACTTTTAATTTTATTTTTTACCTACGTGAATTTACCGAAAAAACCTAACAGTATGAATCCTTGCAGTCACGAAAGCTTCAAATCTAGAAATAGCTGTATAGCTCAGTGGGCCTTACTTGGTAAACATACAAAATGTACATTTAATTATTCGATTCGTGAAACAGACGTTTAAGCTATTTTACACTCAGCTTTCATTGTAAAAAAAAGCAAATGTTACATTCACCACCGTTTGACCACCACACCCTCTTGAATGGATGCTGCCATGGTATTATGGACAGCACGCCAAAGAAGGCGGGGAAGTTAGTTTACCTGGAGCGACAGGTGAAATAAATGGGCACATTTTTAAATGCCCCCGCTTCCAGGAATATAAACGGGTACACAACAAGACAGCTCACGTGTGGAGGAAGACCCAGAGGGCATGTGCCTACACGCACGGGCATGCTCGTGCTATTTACTTCAAATACTGTGTAAACAAATCTCCTAAAGTACGATGTCCCTCTTCTTGGTTCTTTCGGTAAAGTCACGTAGAAGGGAAATAATAAAATAATAAAATTCAAACATTTATTATGTTTTATTGTAATTATTTTATTATTTATCTTCTACGTGACTTTACCGAAAGAACCAAGAAGATTAATCCCTGCAGACACGAAAGCTTTAAATCGAAATACGATGTCCCTTTTTATTAAAATTTTCCCTCCATGTATATCGATGTTTTTACACGAAAACGTACACACACTAAGTCCTGTGCAACGTCGTCGTCATCATCATCACCATCCAGGGTGTGCACTGCAGATGTCGTAGTTCGTTTTCACTTTCCTCTGTCTTGTGACAGTATGCTCAAGTAGTGCCACGTCTTTCTGGCACCAATATCTTGAGTGTCATCGTCGAGCCTTTTCAACACACGTATTTGTATTTAAAGCTTTCGTGACTGCAGGGATTCATCTTCTTGGTTCTTTCGGTAAAGTCACATAGAATGGAATTTTAAAAAATCATTATTATATTATTTTATTGTATTATGTTTTATTTTTATTATTTAATTATTTCCATTCTACGTGACTTTACCGTAAGAACCAAGAAGACACGTATTTGTGTTCAACACTCTATTGCGTTACTTTTAGTTTTTCTGACTATGCTGTGTCTGTGCCTTGTGGATTCTTTGTTTTGTTGGGCGCGGCGGGGTGAAGTGTGGGTACTCGAACCTCTTCCAAGACGTTTGGCCAGCATGGATTCGAGGCCAAATGCCCTCCCGATGGGCTCTAGTGGACGACTTTCTGCCAGCAGTGATATGAGCAATTGCATGGTTGCACTTTTACCTTTTACTTGATTATGTTATCATGAGAAAAAAAAACAATGTTGTTAATGTAGTGGCCTGTAGTGCATTGAGGGTCGTGTTGGCTCATTACATATATCTATGAAATAAAAAACAAATATATCGATTCCTATACGCATACAACACAATACTGTATATGCGTCATGAGCTTAAGCATCAACATAAATCAATGCATTCTTAGACCCTTCAGCTATGCTGCATATCTCAGTGCATATCTGGACATGCTATACAGTAACATTGTACAATTCTCATTTCAAATATAACTATGACATTATCACCATCAACCTTTCCCTAAACAATGCTGGATTAAAGCCTCGCCAAGCCATCGCCCAATCGGCACGGCCTCGTCATGCAACGGTCCACGTGGCTGCTTGCACGCTAAGATGATGCATTATCGCTCCATCTCCACGGTTGCGAAAACATCCGCTCTCACACGCGCGTTCACCTTTTTTCCGGCGGTCACACCGTTGTCGGCCTTGACCACCAGCCACCATCTCTTCCCATAATCAGACTCAAATTTTCTCGCCCCCATCTGCATTGCACTTCCAGTTCTCGCCACAAATGAACCACAGCACCGCGCTGATGTCGTCGCTGATCTCGTTAAGGAACCATCACAACTGACTCCGGTCATCCTCGCAGTAGCGGCGGCGGCTTTTGGCGAGCCACCGAACAAAGGCGGTGGTCACCGCGTCGAGCGATTTTTAGGTTCGCTTTTGTGGCCGTCTGGAACGCTCTTCCTTCCGATATTAATAAGCCGCTAGAGCCATGCACTTTTACATCTGAATTAAAAACTCACTTCTTTAGAACTGATTTTTGTGCTTAGATTGTTGTCCTTCCCCCGCACCTCCGATTAACACGGTTGGCGACGTACAGTGTGAAAGAAGTTTAACATGCATGCATAAGGTCAATCCACACACACACACTCAGCACATACACATACAAATTCACACAGTCAGCACATCTGCACATTCACAATCAGCACATAGGCATGCTCATAAGACACCACCAACTTCCAAAATATACCTGTGCCCCTACTTAAAAGTAATTCCTGTTAGCTCATCCCTTCGTGACCATGCTTTATTTTTCCACAAATGTTAAGCTTCCTGTAATAACTGTGTTGGGTGACTGGTTCCGTAGTGGTGAATATAATGCACTGTGAACCTGGTGACCTCAGTTCGACTCTCAACCACGGCTAACATCAGTGGCTTTTGATGTCTGAACTGGTCTTTGACCCAGACCTCCACCCCTTCCCCCCGATTCTCCAACCCGTATTGACAAGCATGATGAAGTATGGTCAAACAATCTCAAGGCCCTAAAGGCATGGTGAGGCCCTTCATTCAGCAGTGGCTTGCCAAAGGCATGTAAATGATCACTATTACGTTAGACATCAGAGGCAAAAGAAAATGACATTCGCGTAAAGACACAGGGATGGATCTTGGCATGTAATCACATGAATGCTATACTGCCTGAAGGCACTTTTTCCATTGAAGATAATAAATAAATATAATTAAATGCCATGTTTGTGTGCACATATATCCACGCAATACGTTGCATTAAGCAATGCATATCCGGTTGACATTAAATATAAATTGATTATTTTCATGCTATGGAAACTACAGATATTCGATGTGTAACTTTTTGTAATTTTATCATCAATGTCATCCCTTTGTTAATCCACTGCTGGATGAAGTCCTCTGTACGCCATGCCAGTCATGATGGTGAGTTCATGTTGGTAAAGAGAGGGGTGAGGAGGACAGAATCAGTTGATATATCACTCACCACTGATGTTTGATGCAGTAGGGAATTGAACTCGGGTCACGGGGTTCATAGCGTAGTGCGCTAACCACTGTGCCACTGCTCAAACCCCTGTTTTAGAAAACATATGAATCTACATTTTCAAACTTGTATGAGCATGCTCGAGCCAACGAAATGCTCCGCCATTGAACACTGTTGAGAAACTCAGACGTCACTTTCCCACTGATTGTCATGTCAAAAAGGCACCAAGATAAATGTGACCACAATTGCTCAAAATACACAAAAGCCACGACCTAAAGTTCCTTACAAATATGTCTTTGTGAGTTGTCAGTCCCAATGCAGGTTTTTAAACTCTTTAATGTCACCAAGTTGAAAGAATACATCAAGCGACAACTGGCACCATCTCAAAATCCCAGAACCCACAAATCGAGAAGACATCCAACACCTCCAAGTGTCAATGTGCCTGAAGCGTTATCGAGGCACACAGGATACCAAAGAGGTGAATATTACAGGCTCTGTCAGCCGCAGGGCTAACGCTCTCTTCTCTATAACACAGGATTTTCTTTGGGTTAGATCGCGTAAATATACAAATGTGTCGATAAACTCGCCACCACCCGACACAGGCAATAAGGAACGAAACAGGAAGATTTCTCCACAAGTCTGGCTGTCCGCCTGATTAAGCTAGTTGTAATTACTGGCGAAACGTCGTACTCAGATTGTAAATGTCGTGGCTTGGGTCTCCAACACACCGGTGTGCTGTACTAGTAACGAATTGGCATGTTCTGTTTACGTGCCAAACCTTACTAATTGGCTGTGTCGAGTGGTGGAGGGTTTACCGACACATTTATATATTTACACGATCTCACCAAAAAATAATCTATATTATTGGGGGGAGGGGAGGTCCGTGCATAGAATCATTGGGTCCTTGTGAAATTGTACCCGAGTTCATGCCTTCCCAGGTTAGAGATGAAATTATTATTTTAGCCAGAATAATGCCAACCACAACCAACAACTGGGCAATGAATAGCCATCGCTGTTGTGATCGGATTGCCAGTATGTTGTGCACGAACAACAGCTCATTTAACTGTTGAGTCATCATCATCAGCCATCGTCTCATCTCCTGGTGGATGAAGGCCTCACCATGCTATTGCAACTCATCCGCACGCCACAATCCATTTCACTCCTGCACGTGAACTGATCGCATCGTTACATCGTGGTGATGGGCGTCCCCTCCACAGCTAGCAGTGAATTGAGCATGGCTGGTAATAACGACGATGATGATGACGACGACGGTGCCAATGTTACATTTTGACTTAAAACTTTCGTGACTGCAGGAATTCAGATTATATTTGTTTCTTTCGGTAAAGTCACGTCGATGGGAAAAAATAATCATATAAATTAAGTGAATAAAAATACCACGACGTTTCGATCGCAACACAAGCGGTCGTCATCGGGAAGAGGTGTTCGCCTCTAAAGGAAAACTGTTTATAAAGGTTTGGAGATGGGCGTAGCCCAAGTGTATCAGCAGCACCAGCAGTATGGGCGGGGCAGCAATGCCAATGCAGCAGCAATGCCAATTCAGCAGCAATGCCAATGCAGCAGCAATGCCAATGCAGCAGCAATGTCAATGCAGCAGCAATGCCAATGCAGTAGCAATGCCAATGCAGCAGCAATGCCAATGCGGCAGCAATGCCAATGCAGCAGCAATGCCAATGCGGCAGCAATGCCAATGCAGCAGCAATGCCAATGCAGCAGCAATGCCAATGCAGCAGCAATGCCAATGCAGCAGCAATGCCAATTCAGCAGCAATGCCAATGCAGCAGCAATGCCAATGCAGCAGCAATGCCAATGCAGCAGCAATGCCAATGCAGCAGCAATGTCAATGCAGCAGCAATGCCAATGCAGTAGCAATGCCAATGCAGCAGCAACGCCAATGCGGCAGCAATGCCAATGCAGCAGCAATGCCAATTCAGCAGCTATGCCAATTCAGCAGCTATGCCAATGCAGCAGCAATGCCAATGCAGCAGCAATGCCAATGCAGCAGCAATGTCAATGCAGCAGCAATGCCAATGCAGCAGCAATGCCAATGCAGCAGCAATGCCAATGCAGCAGCAATGCCAATTCAGCATCAATGCCAATGCAGCAGCAATGCCAATTCAGCAGCTATGCCAATGCAGCAAAGGGCCGCAAAGAAATCCCTGCACCCCGCTCCACACACCACACTGCTGACGGTGGAGGTTGATTGACAAGGAAACACAAGTCAAGGCATGACCCAAAGTGGTTGAAGACATCTTTCCAATGATTGCTGAGTCTATAACCGTCCTCTCGGTTGAAATTGTGTCTGTGTCTCTATATATGGATGGCTTCATGAACGTATCTTTGTTGATAGCCAGTAGGCTTGGTTTCTCTAAGACGATGGTACTTTGCAAGCCTACTGACGTCACTCCACGTGGAACACCCTCCCCCCTCATTAAGAATCATTATAAGGTGACGTCCTCCAAATGGACCCCCCCCATTCATAATAATGAGCGGGTGACGTCACTCCACATGGGGGGCCGAGGCGCCTCCTCCCCCCTCCTCGGCGTCAACTCACAACCCTCACTCACAAGGCAGAACCCTCACGTCACGTGATCTCCGTAACGCTGTTGAGACATCGAAGTAAAAAGGACGTCATGATGAACAAGGGATTATAACCTTAAGATGAAATAAGTCTGTGTCACCGCGGCCTTACAAATTGCACACGAATTGTTGCAATGAATATATCACGCCGCGGTCTGCTTTTCGCTTGCAAGTTTCAGATTTACTGCAATACACCCGTCCTTGGACGGGCAAAAGGCTAGTAGATTATATTTGCATATGTTTTACTAAGCTCACCAGCGTGAAGAAAAGTGCTTCTGAAAAGTGTAAAGACAACAACCCCAAGCATTGCTCAAACTATTTTCTTGAAACTTAATATTTGAATAAAATGTTTATGAATCTTACTGTAAAAAGAAGACTTTCAAAAAAAATGTATAGTCACAATACGTAAATAACATTGCTTCCTGCTAGAAATGTGCAATTCAAAGTACCAATTTACCATACTTTATCTCGATGTGGTGGTAGCCATGATGCGTATTTGGTTAATGAAAATTATACTTAGTAAAAAGTAAATGTACTTAAAAATATATAAACACTTATTTTGTATCGTTATTTTAAGTCGTTATGCTCTTCTACATTGTCTATGACATTTTGGTATTTTTATTGAAATACAACTCTGCAGTGATTTCAGGTTGACAATAATAGTCCTTTCAGTAAACAGTCACCCACAATTTTGGCAACGACAAATACATTTTGCCCTGAAATGACAATTGTGTATTTCGTTACGTTTTCGTGTATATCTAATTTTTATTTTATTTGACTCTCATTGTTAAAATATTGTTATTGGATATGACCAAATCCCCCTGTAAGCGTCCAATCTCGTCAGCTCCTGGATGTTACTCGGATTTAAGCCGGTTAATACTCGGCTTTGTGATTACCATGGCTTTCCGCCTGTTATGGGCACGGTGCTATTCATTGATAACAGCGTTGAGAATAACCCCTTCATGCGCAGTAGGTTTTCTCCAGGTACTCGCATTTCCTTCCCCGTGAACCCACACACTCGTTAGTGTCATTGTCCAATTGTCATCATGCAGAACTCTCCTAAAAATAGAGTCTTGAGAGAGAGTACATCTTTCCTGGTAACTCAATATTTGTGGAGGAAGGCAAAAGGCCCCTTCTGATACTTCAGGATATATAATACGTATTCAGAATCAGAATATGTATTATATTCTCGAGGAATCCGATGAGCTACAAAGCTCTTTATCACAGATGTCCAGAGCGTTGAAGTAAAAAAAAGTCTTGCTCCAAATTCTAGATTTGAAGCTTTCGTGACTGCAATGATTCATATCCTTAGGTTTTTTCTGGTAAAGTCACGTAGGTAAAAACATTAAAAGAAAAATAAAAGAAAAATAAAAATCACGACGTTTCGGAGGCAACACAAGCTTCCGTCTTCAGGTGGTACCGTCACAGTCACAACAGCTGTATCAAGTAAATGAGAGATTGCAGGAGCTACCACTGCGTTTATATAATGGTTGGAGAAGGTGGTGGGGCATGGGCCGCATCTTTATTATTAATATGGTAAGGTGAGGCTTGAGACTAAGAATAGACTGCATAACAAAGGCTGAGCCTTATGGAGAGGTGCGATTTGTGACTCAACCTGTAACAGGGAGACCACCACTAAACATGGTAAAACAGTAATGGTTGTCTGTCAAATAAGATGGGCAAATAAGTGTAGTTAAATCTTTTTTGCATGGTTAATCACATCTTTCCAATGATTACTCAGTTTGTAACCGTCATCACGGCTGAAATTATGTCTGTGTTTGTATATTTGTATGGCTGAGCATCATATTGAATATGATGCGTGCTAATAAAGGAAAGGATATGTCTGTGGTTGGCTGGCTGACAGGTCAGAGCGCTGAGCTGGCGCTGCTAAGATCCTGAGTTTGGGGCGAGATGTTAACTACCTCGCCTGGTATACAGGATGTCGTTGAATCGATCGAGACCCTGACGCTTATATGTTTGGAGTTTGCGTGTTCTCGCTTTGATTTTCCCCTCCACGTTTAGAGTATTTTGGTTCTATACATTTCCACGTGATAAGCCGCTTCGTTGAGCTATCATTTGTGACCAGGTCGCTTCTGCAAAATAGCTATATAGCTCAGTGGGCCTTACCTGGTAAAATAAAAAGGTTAGTTTTTCACGTCTTCACGATTCCAACTCTTGTGTGTGGCAAAAGCTTGAGAGGAGAAATTATGAACACAGCCCAACCTGGACAACCGGCAGAAATCAAAGGAGGTTGTAGAAGGTCACAGCCAAGGACCTGCGGTTCAGAATGAGCACCGGCAGTGTAACTTGCGTGGGGCAGGAGGTGCCTTGGCACCAGGGCCAAAGCTACAAGTTGGGACCCCCTTGACAACTACCACGGGTTTATGTTTTCAACAACAGTGTAAATGAACAAAATTGATTTAAAACGCGGTTTAAATTGATTTTGATGAAAATACTTTCATTTTCGTGCCACGTTTCATTTCAATTCAATTAGAGCGCCTGTGTTTGGCTTCTGCAAATTGCGCATCACCCGTTTGTTTCTATGTCGTTGTCATCTTAGTGTAACCGAGTAGACAAGCAGAGCTGTATTTTGCGAAGACGGAGTGCCCCTACAGCATTAAATGTTCGAGACCGTGAGCGTAATGATGTGATTAGACAAGAGGAGCCGCGATAAGTGTGACCGTGTGAGACAAATCTAAGGTTGGGGCCCCACCAGACCAATTCCCGTACTCCTGAGCTGATAATGTAGTTACTAAGCCACTGATAATATAGTTACTACGCCATTGCTAATGTCGTTACTACGCCACTGATAATGTCGTTACTACGTCATTGATAACAAAGTTACTACGCCACTGATGATGTAGTTACTATGCCACTGATAATGTAGTTACTACGCAACTGCTAATGTAGTTACTACGCCACTGATAATGTAGTTACTACGCCACTGCTTATGTAGTTACTACGCCACTGATGATGTCGTTACTACGTCACTGATGACGTAGTTACGCCATTGCTGAGCACCAAAGTAGAAGTTGTGAATTGCATCACAATGGAACACAGGCCACACCAACATCTTCGCTATGGTTGCAGTTGTGGTTTCCCCAACCGATGAACTTGCACTTCCTGATGTCAGTGTCAGTGGAGCTGCAATCAACCTCATCCATCCAGATGGGACCTCTCCCTGGACAAAGAAAGCGACAGTTATTGGTGTCTTCGTTCAAACATTATATCCACGATTTAAAGCTTTCGTGACTGCAGGGATTCATCTTCTTGGTTCTTTCGGTAAAGTAACGTAGAAGGGAAGTAATAAAATAATAAAAATAAAACACACCAAGAGGAACCCAGCATATTCATGGGAAATGCGTAGGAGGTGGGCAGGGGGGTTTCAAAGTCATATTATGCCCATGCATTATGTAGGATTAGCAGCATCAAAGGGAGGGGGTAGGGGGTAGCATTAACAAAGGGAGAGAATGTTAATAGTATGTAGAAGCAACATGCTTCTACATACTATTAACCCCCCCCCCCCCCGCCCACCTCCTACGCATTTCCCATGAATATGCTGGGTTCCTCTTGATATGCACATTCTTTTGTCAAGGCGCTCTTCTTCTACCTCCAACCCAGCTTATATATAAGCTCCAAGCTTGGCAGTGTCTCATTCTTCACCTGAAGACGGCTGCTTGCGTTGTAGCCGAAACGTCGTGAGAATGATTTTATTATGTTTTATTTTCATTATTTTATTACTTCCCTTCTACGTGGCTTTACCGAAAGAACCAAGAAGATTATATCCACAATTTGACTTTTTAAACAGCAGTTATTGAAATGAGTAATATCTGCGGTGTATAAGCACACAGACTTTCAAACTTGCATACGAAACATGTTGGGGCAAGCGCTGTTCGTGAGCAAATATTCAGGATGGAATGGTACACGATGGGGTGGTGTGGCTCACACCACGACTTTTGTCTTCCTAGTACCAAAGTTTACACCAAGGCCGTAGCCATGGAGTCAACATTGGGGGGGACCAAATCTTCCAGGGTGTCTGGGGGTCCAAACCTATAAAAAGTTCAAAATTTGAAAACTCATTTCCTGCCTAATATATTTATTTTTTACAATAATGTATAATAGTTTATTGTATTTACATTGCTCTGTTTTTACGTGTTTACAATTCCTTGTTGCATTGTATGTAATGGCAGAGATTAGGGATTGATAAAGTACAACCATAACCACAATCATATAAACATAAATATACGCATTGATTTATATGAAGACAAGTCCAGATATTGTGGCCAAGGTTTAGTAAATTGTTGTTTTTATTTACATAGCATAACAATTATTTTTTAAGCAATATATTGGGGGGGATATTTTGAGCATATTTGAATATTGGGGGGGGGGGTGTGTTTCCCCCCCAATACATATGCAAATTACGGCCTTGGTTTACACAGCACCAAGTAATAATTTAGAGCAGTGGTTCTTAACCTTTAATGCAGCCTGCACCCCTTCAGTTCTCAATCGTTAGAAAATGTATAACCTTAATAAATACGTAGGTTCGATTGAAAAAACTAGTTGTGCCTCCGTGCCCGTGCTTAATTTGGGGTTTCTGGCCATGTCTGACACTCCCAGAAAGGGCATCTCCCACCCCCAGGTCGTGCGTGCACCCCAGGTTAAGAACCACTGATTTCGAGGCTTCCAACCGCGGCGCACAAAAACACACGCGCGCCTGCGTGCCCTATAATTGCGCAACTACTGCACTGAACGTACCTTGGCCATATGGGCTCGCAATGGTAGGTGATGCAGAGGCACTTCTGTAGCCCAACATTTTGCAAACGACATTCGCATTCTGCACATTCCAGTTGTCGTTACAGATGGTGCCCCACTGCCCATCGTGCAACACCTCCACTCTCCCCTCGTTGGACCTTCTTCCACCAACAAGCCTCACCACGGGCAATATGACGTTGTCTACGGACACAGAAACACCGTCGCAAGCATTTCAACTTGAGCCGGGGACAATAAATCCATGAAGTCAAATTGATCCACAACACATTTTTTATCGGCTACATTTTGTTGGATCGATTACTTGTGCCCTTTTAAACAATGGGGGGCTTAGCCAACATCCAGCCTCTCGAAGGGAGGAACTCCCAACAAGCCATGCCCAGTGGGATATGGCAGCGGTGTTATCCAATTCGTCAAATAATCCAATCGATCATCAGAAGAGTTCTGAAATCCGCGTGTCTCTCCATGCAACTCTAAACACGCATATCTCCACCCCTTTTTATGTAATTTGCTCTATGTTTGCTGTTGATGGATGTGTAGTGACATAGAATTAGCTATGTAGCAGCATAGCGCTGGCTGCTGGCGGGGAAGGTGATCTGCCGCTTACAGCAGACCTGACAGCAGCAGGCCACGTGATACACCAGAGGGGGGTCGAGGGGAAAGGTCACGGAAGGGACACACCAGGAACCCGCTGGTAGGTTCTAGAAAAGGGGCGTGGCTGGGAGCGGAGCCAGACCACGTGACAGTATAAGAGGGGCCCCAAGAGGGGACCTCGGGGCTGTCGTTTGGAGTGGGATCCCGTCATGCTGCTGCTGGAGTCTTCACCATTCTTATCGTCTCCGTCTTCACCATCTCGGCGTCGCCAGTCAGGCAGTCAACCCACTACCCTGACTGGGAACCGTAGTCGACTATAGACGGATTATTTGAAAGTGTGAACCCGTTGGTGCGTGTGTTAATAAACAGAGTGCCTCCAACTCTTAGTGTCTCCGATTGAGTCACTACAGATGTATGTAAATCCATAAATAGCAACAACAAAAAACATAGCAAATGTAAATCAATGGTCAATTACTGAATGCAATATTTGTAAACAGTGATAGTAATTAAAATTACCTGGATCACCTTTGTCACCTTTGTCACCTTTGTCACCTTTGTCTCCACTCATACCCTTTTCTGCCCGGACACCTAGGGTGCAGACACACTTCAGAACTGCCTCTCCCCATCGCACGAGATCAGGACACTGGATTTGCAATCCAGATGTCGACAGCTGAATCACCCGCAGTGGCAGTTGCATGCAACCTGATCGTTTTCTTAAATACCCTCGCCACTGTCCACCCAGTTGATTGGAAGGTTGCGTGTGGTGGGGTAAAGTGTGAGCACTTCCACCTCTTCCAAGATGTTTGGACCAGTGTGAACTCTGCAAGACTGTTTTTTTGCCTTTTAGCTTTTCCTTGAGTATGTCCTCTCATTTTGATATATTTTTTACATGTGTATTGATTAGTGGGGGCGAGCTTTTACTCAAAACATTAATTGAATGAATGATAGAGTAAGCTAAATACTCTCTGGAGAGGCCCTTTAGAGCTCCCACGAGTGGAGACCCTTTCACTGGCAGTGGCATGATCAAGCAATTTGAGGGCTGCATCCACACCTTTTATCTGGTTAAGTAATAGACTATTCTTGATTTGAAGCTTTCGTGACTGCAAGGATTCATATTCTTAGGTTTTTTTCTGGTAAAGTCACGTAACTAAAAATTTTAAATTAATAAAAGTAAAATAAAAAATCAAATACAAATCACGACGTTTCGGAGGCAACACAAGCTTCCGTCTTCAGGTGGAACCGTCACAGCACGACAGCTGTATCAATCAATCACTCAATCAATCACTTGATGCAGCTATCGTGCTGTGACGGTTCCACCTGAAGACGGAAGCTTGTGTTGCCTCCGAAACGTCGTGATTTTTGTTTTATTTTTTATTTTATTTTAATTAATTAAAAAATTTTACCGACGTGACTTTTACCGAAAAAACCTAAGAATAAGTAATAGACGTTATTTGGTTCGACAAATGGCTCTGTCCTGGTATGTATGTTGAACTTCTCTCACACCGTACATAGCCAACCGTGCTCATCGGATGTGCAGGGGAAGCATAACAAATTAAACACGAAACAGCAGGTCTAAAGAAATGAGTTTACAATCTAGATGATTTTAAAGTGCCTAGCTGCAGTGGCTTCCTCATATCGGAAGGAAGAGCATTCAAGACGGCCGCAGAAGCAAGTTTTAAAGCGTGCGGTGCAGTGGCCGTCTTTGTTCGGTTAGCCAAAATCCGCAGGTAAATAACATAAACATTGTTATGGCTGTTAGCTAAGTCCAGGAGGAAATTGGCCAATTGTTGCAGTAATTACATGTGATGCACATGGCAACTCTATGCGAACTATTTTTGGTAACTGATTGCGACATGGTCTGCTGTGCATACCACACATTTCATACTTTACATTCAATCCAGGTCAATTGCAGGAACATGCAACAACCTACTAAGTGCTAAGAAGTTGACCAGACTTTTAAATATTTCCGGATGATATGACTAAGGGCTGTGATAGTTATAGTTGACAAGGGGGTGGGTGACAGCACCACGCCCGGCCGCCTTTGTCTCCCCAGTGGCGATGTTCACACATCACAATAGTTACTTGTTTGAGGCTGAGTCGACCTAGGGGAGACCCAGGACCGGTTCAAATAATCGTCACCGGTGGTGTCCGTGAGCGGGAATCGAACTCGGGCCGCCGGGTTCGTAGCGCAGCGCGCTCACCACTACACTACAATGCGTTACGCTTCCACATGCGCGGGTCACGTGACAGATTTGACGTCACAGCTCACTTGCATTATTGAGCTCCCCCCCCCCCAAAAAAAGTGTGTATTTTTATAATGTTTGCATGGTGTACAGTCTGGAAAGTACCCACATGGCTAATTTCTAGTTTGTTGCATGTAGGGAAGTACGCTAAACATTTTGAACAGACACACATATTCACAACTTTGCCTTGTATATATATGGAGATCAAAACCAGTGGTTACCAGCCATTGTGGAACTCTGGTCCACCGACCGTAAACTCTCAAATGTATTTTGTGAATCACCGAGCAATAGAGCGTCGAGTGTTTGGTGAACGAAAAAAAACATTGTATCTGCAAGCGTTTTGTGGCACACTTCCCATGACCTTGCAGACCACCAGCGGGTAGCAGATCACAGGTTGGGAACCACTGCTCTGTACTATTTGAGTTCGTTGCATAAAGACATAACAAGTGACCAACCGGGAGTTCCTGGAAGTCCAGACGGCCCTCTGGGTCCAATGTCCCCCTTTTCTCCTGGATATCCCTTCTGTCCAGCAAGACCAAGGAAACCTTGGCAGAGAGGGGTGGCAGGGAAGGGGAGAGAAAGAGAGAGCGAGAGAGAGATAGGAAAGTAGATGCATTGACAGGCAGGGTGCACAGAAAACACACAACAACATCGGTGGAAGTGAGAAACAATTTTATTTTCATCCTCTAAACTGGTTGCAGAAGAATATGTATTGGCGTTTGTACCGAGGCAAGGTTGTAGTTACATCATTTGCATCGTAAGCCATAGAAATGGGCTAAAGGAGTAATATTTAAACACACTTGCATGTTTTATTCCTCCAATCAATGTACCATCCGCAATGATTATTTTTTACTGTTTTTAAATTGTTGCTATCACTGTCTCTACACGCGAATACCTCATACATTATACGAGGTTGAATAAGATGAGTTCATGTTAAAGACATCAACTTAATTTTGATTTGTGCATAATCGTAATTACTTCTTTATCCAAGAAAGCCCAACTCAGTCTGAATAAACCTTTTCAGGAGGGTTTCATATTGAGATTTTTGACTAAATGTGTAGTTTTTTACTTTGGGAGGAAACCAAATAATCCGGAAGAAACCCATGCAGAACAGGAATTTAACCCTGGTACCACTTCACCCTGTGGCATGGCAACAAACACACATGCACACACAGTTCCTCCTGTTGGTGTAAAGTTCAGTGTAAGTGGCAATGTGCGTGCAATTAACAACACCTGTAAATCCTCTTTCACCCTTTGAGCCAGGCATGCCAGGTACACCTGTGTGCCCCATGTCGCCTTGGTTCCCCTTTGGCCCAGGAGGACCTTGGAAAGGAGAAGAAAACATTTTTAATCCAGCAGATACTTTTGAAAAAATAAAAAAAAGAATTCTCCCACGTAAAAAAAGGCTAAAAAAAAGGCTTTTTTTTGTCTTTTTTTAGTCTTATTTTTTACGAATTTATTCTAATTTTGCTAATGGCATCGGATCATAGGGCAAATCATTCATTTAGGAAATCTTGCATTAAAAAATCCCACGTGTGTGGTAGAATGGCTGCGCAGGAGATTGTTCACAAGGACTTCTCCAGAAAAAAATCCTTTAAGCAGCTATTTTAAAACTTACACACGAACCTTTCTGATACAATCTAAGAATAGATTACCGCATGACAGCACGGCAAATTATGTTAATTTTCATAGCAGGTACCAAATCGAAAGCAAATTAAAATTTAGTATGATTGTTTTTTTGTAAAGGTATTGACGACTGGGTTGCAACCATCAACTAAGTAGCCTTGCGAATCTGGTTAAATCATTGGCGACTGCACAGATTCAACTGTTTACGAAACAAAAACATTTCTTTATTTTACCAGGTAAGACGCACTGAGCTATATAGCTCTTTTTCTGAAGCGACTTGACCACAAATGATAGCTCAACAAAGTTGCTTAACATGTGGAAATGTATAGCGGCCAAATGCTCTAGCACATGTTTATAAATGTGGAGGCAAAACAATCCAAGCGACCTTATGTGGAAATGTATTGCAGCTAAACACTCTAAATGCATGTTTTGTAAACGTCGAGGGAAAACTCCACACGAGTACATTCAAACTTAAAATATACAGCAGCAGGCATCAGGGTCGAGATCGAACCCACGACCATCCTGTATACCAGGCGAGGTAGTTAACATCTCATAGCCACCGTGATAATGACGATGATGAGAGAGAAAGAGAGAGCGAGACACGCCATCTCCAAATATACAGCAGCAGGCATCAGGGTCGAGATCGAACCCACGACCATCCTGTATACCAGGCGAGGTAGTCAACATCTCATAGCCACCGTGGCACCCCCAAACTCAGGATCTTAGCAAAGCCAGCTCAGCGCTCCTTTTTTAATACACATCATACGTGTACATACATCTATCTGTGGATGCTCAGCATTCTTTGCCCCACCTGTCAATATGGTAATGTTCTGCAGTTTGATGCTGTGCTCCCAGTTATTCAGTCGCACGTCCTCCGTCACTTTCTTGAGAATTTCCATCTCATTCTTCAGCTGCCTCTGCATGTCCCTTTGGGTCTGCTTCATCTCCATGGATTGGTAGGTCACGTTAGCCACCATAGAGTTCAAAGTGAGCATGTCATTCCCGTAGGAGGCAATATCCGCTTGATAAGACTGGTTCAGTCGTTGGACAGCACTCATCAACTGTTGCAGGAGCATCTCCACCCCCTCAAGCCTATCCTGCAATTGATGGATGTGCATCTTACTCTGCTCTGTTATGGCAGTGTTCGTGTTCATTTGAACTGTGGTAATGTCTGAGAGGTTCTCCGTTTTATCATTCAGGGTTTTGAGCTGGGATTGCAAGAGCAGAACCGTTGAATTCAACTCCTCGGTGGAAGAGAAGAGGCTTTTGACATCTGAGTGTTGATGATAAACATTCTGGCTACGTGACTCAAATGTAGCAGTTTCAGTCTCATCAATCACTCCTGCAGGCAACTGTTGGTATTTTTCAAACGGCAATGTCATGTTTTTTTGAAGATCATTGACATCAGTTTCAACTGTTTTGGCTTCATTGCCTTGCCTCATACTCTGGGACACTGCTGTTTTGGTGGAAACAAAGAAAATCGTATACATCATTGTGGTAGTGATAAGTATTTCTCTTTTGTTTAAATTTCCTAAACAAGGCTAATAGAGCGGCCCATGAGTCAGGGCAATTAGGGTTATTATATTTATTTTAACAAGTCACAAAGGGTTATTTCATTTATTTTAACCAATATTCAAATTGACGTCCCTGAATATGAATGCATGGATACATCCTATTGAAATGAATTTAGGACTTCTTTAAAGATTACAGGTGTCATATTTTAACATTAATACTTTATATTTTTTCTGAAGTCACCTAAGATGGATTTGAGGTGACTCCACAGGAAGAATAAAAAATATATATTAATCATGATAAAAGATACAATTTTAACCTAAAGAATAAACAATGAAAATTGTGTAATGGTAGTGTTAAAATTAAATAACTCTGTGTCTCCTCTCTTTTGGGCCACCCTGTATAAAAAATAATAATGCCAAAAATAGATACTTTTCAATTGCATCAAGCTCAGCAGAGAGATGTTTAGTTCCATTGAAGCACAAAGTGCCGTGATTGAAATCAAATCATGGGAAACACAAAACAACAAAAAACTCACATTCATCAATAACTCTGCCATAAATTAAAATAAATTGCTAAAATTAAATTTATGTCGCTCATATTGTATCCTAACTTTTGAGAATGTCCGTACAGTGGCAAGAAAATCTAATAATTTAGAAACAAATAACTACTCTAAAGTTGTGTTGCTCATCAGAAGCTGTCTCATGGACATGATTGATATCAGATCCCCACAAAATCAAAGTGAAGGTGCAGAGTAACCGAAACAACACCACATACCCAAAATTTCCACTCAAGGGCATTAACATTCGTGATGTATTCCTGGAAAAAAGACTACATTCTGCCAACCCATGGTTTCATGGAAATAATCTTAATTTTTGGAGCTTTCGTGACTGCAGGAATTATTCTTTGGTTCTTTCGGTAAAGTCACGTATAAAGATAAAATAATAAATTAAATAATAGCATACTATGCTATATTCAAAGTAGACTTAAGTATTTCCATGAATTATTCTTTGGTTCTTTCGGTAAAGTCACGTATAAAGATAAAGTAATAAATTCAATAATAGCATACTATGCTATTTATTTATTATTTTATCTTTATACGTGACTTTACCGAAAGAACCAAAGAATAATTCATGGAAATACTTAAGTCTACTTTGAATATTTAGTTTGGAATCGCCACCTCACAAATGGCCACAAAATTAATGTATTATTTAACCCATCCACTTCATTTATATGCTGTCAACAAAACTGGATACATATAAAAAGTTTGTGCGAGCTATCAGGTGTTTTCAGGATACCCCTAATTCATCAAAGCAGCCTATGCCCATTGTGCATCTGTATCTCAAATTGGTATTTCGAGGAAGGCAAACAATTCTGGCTATTACCTGATTAAGCTGGTTGTAATCACCAGCGAAATGTCGTACTCGAATATTGTAAATGTTGTGGGATTACTCTCCAACACACCGGTGTGAACGAGTATCTGATGGGCACGTTTTTGTTTACGTGACAAACATTACTAATTGGCCGTGTCCAGTGGTGGTGGGTTTAACGACCCTTCTTTCATTCACGTGATCTCACTCAAATAAACCTCGATTAAGGCAAACGTGGCGCTGCTCTGCCATTGCTTGCCCACACCACTTCTGGCAAAAGGGCCTCTACTCAAGGATGTTCCTAGCGAGCGGCTACAGAGATAAATATTCTTAGGTTTTTTTTTCCGGTAAAATCACGTAGGTAAAAAAAAGTAAAAAACCTAAGAATATGAATCCTTGCAGTCACCAAAGCTTCAAATCTAGAATACAGAGATAAATTTTGGCCTACTCTTCCCACGCTTGCCAGACAATTTGGACCTGTTGATCAACTAACTGCGGTGTGCCAAGTCTGATTGCTGGGTGGGTCGAGGTGGGGGGGTTTAAGAATCAGTTTCAACTGCTGTGCAGGCAATAAAAACTGGCGACCTCTGGATTGCTAGTCCAGTGGCTTCACCGTAAAATCAATGTCATCGTTCACAGGGTGTAAAGTCCAAATGAAATTCAAGAGAAAGAGTAATCTAAGTCTGCTGGGGCTCATGTCTGGTTACATGACAGGATTTTGATGATAAGCCGTTCGAAGCAAAACAGTGCAAAACAACTGTCGCTATTAAGTTGATGACAACGAATACACATTTTAACCACGCTCTTGATTCACCTGCAAAGTCATGTAGATCGTCTACAATACTATTCAGCGATGGTTCAATAGGGATAACAAAATGCCTACCTGTCATTGCCCACAGTATAAAATGTACGGCGAAGAGAATGTACAGCACAATGATCGCTCTCTTCATTGCATTTGGGCTGGAGAGGAATCGTGGCCAAGATCCACGTTTTGGAGTCGGACTCATTCTCATGCTGGAGCCTTTGAAAACAGTGCAAGCAAAACAACTTGTATACAACAAAAACAACAACAAAGACTCGTTGAGCATTGCACATTTCTCGGGGGATTGATACCCGTGGCAGTAAACGTCGCATATCTGGCTCGACGGGAGATGAATTCCAGGTAGATCAATGAGAAAAGTTCGGATATCTGAAAATTAATATGAAATGAAAGTTACAGCCAATGCACAAATTAGGTTGCTCTATAAGACAAAGAACGAACTGTTTTCAACATTGCAAAATGCTTTGCTGTACCCTAGAATTAAGCGAATTTATTCAAGAGAAAAACAAGTATAACCCGTAAAAACAAAGTTTTTCACTATAAACCCTTTATATGCGTGGCGGCTAGAGTCCTCTCGTCCTCTGGCTTGAGATGGCTGCCACCTATGGGTCAGATGATTGCATTGCACCATTAAGCAATTGGTAATTAAATATAATATTTTTGTCCTAAAAAGTGTAAAAATTTTGGGAAAAAATTTCACGAACATTAATTGTCACGCACAACGAGTCTGTGTGCAAAATGTCAGCTCGATTGGATCACGGGAAGTGGGTTAAAAAACGACCGAAAGATTTGCACGGTCCTAAGCAAGCAAGCAAGCAAGTGAACTTAATATAAAGGATTTAAAAACACACGACTGTATTTAAAATGTCTAATTTGTGAACACGTCTTAAATAAATATTGCCAGTTACGCCATACACACATATCACTCTGGGTGTGGGTGGCTGAGTGGTCAGAGGAGATACGTGATGGGAGGATATGTTAAGTTTTACTGTATTTAAGGCCACGATAATAGAACGTTTCACAAATATTTACTATGTTGTACTATCTAGCATAAAACACTAGCATTGTAAGGTTGAAAACATGTTATGGTAATGTTTACACATTCACAAATGTTGTGTGAGTCTAAATTCGGCAGTTATGTTCCTAAGGCACACGACTTTTGTTATTGTATAGCCACTAAAAAAACAAAACCTTTGGCATTTAGTGACAGGGCCACATTTTTCGTGAATAAACAATTGCGACAATGTTTACTTGCAAACAGTATTAGGTTGTTGTTAATTTATACAACAAAATCAGGAGACAATTAAAGAACATGTCTACGTTTGCTGGCATGATAGGATCGCACACTTAATTAATGTTCGTATGAATCAACAGCTCTCCAATTCGGTGCATGGTTAATACCGCATGCTGTACAACTTACGGCATAAACCCAAAACACACCGGTTGAAGACATAACGCATCAGTATTTACGAGTGTGACATTGAACATCGCTCGTTCGTAAACGGAAAATGATGGATGGCAAAGTGTCGTGCTCTTTACCAAGCACCAAACCAGCGGTTGATTCCGAAATGTGGCCATTGGATCCACTTGTGTCTTCTTCAAGGGGCTCAGATGTTCTGCTTTCAAGTTTCTGCCAAGTAGCCATGGGTCCTGTAACGAGATGGTAATGAGACATTACTGCTGCTCTTTACAAGCAAGTAACATCAAACGCATTTAACTTTTGACGTAAGCAACAGCAATTAATAATATTTTCCCATGACAGACAAAACTGTTGAAACATTAAACGTATATATTTACAGAAACATTTACCTTTAATCGTTGTCGTATTGCTACTACTACTACGATGATATTATTACTACGACTGCTACAATTATTTGAAACTATGTTAACATTAAAATAAAACAATACAGTAATTAAACATGTTTTTATCATTAGATTATTCATAGAACAAACGTTCTTAAGGCGTCCTGTTACGAACACTAATACTAATGATGATGCATGCCTACCTGCGCGGGTGGAGGTGTCGTCGGAGTGTGAGATGCGAAAGCTGACAGTGACACACCTTCTCGTTAAAACACCTCTGAACAAAACCACAGGAACAGCTTGGAGTGATGAAAACGTAATTTATATCACGGACGAAAAAAAACACACACCGCTTTTAATTTGTATGTGGCTGTTGATCATCACAAAAATCACTCGCATCGATTGTGCCTAGACCTTAGACATTTTTACATATGATGGGGGCGGCGGGGGGGGGCGGAAAGTATTCTCTAAATGATTTTTTTAAAACAAAAATGTTCTGCTTACCTCGGTGTACAAGCACACTACTGTAATGCAAAAAAAAACGTAGCAACACATGCAATGTAAGCCAATGCCTAAAAAAATGTTATCTTCACTCAAAGTGTGTAAATGAAAGGTTGGCGGGTGTTCACGGTTCAAAGTGCAGGTGTAAATGCAGCATTTGCGTTGCTCGAATCTCGCTCAAGAAATCCTTTTCACAAAGTCAGGTGAACTGAAAGGTTGACAGCAAGCACACACGAAGCTATTACTCCGTAGTTTTTTGTCGGGATTCTACCTCGGGCTACGTATCAACGATTTTTAGTTTTTCACACTCCAAACTGGTTATAACTTGAACTACATTTTTTTCCCCCAACTATCTTGGGAGTGGTGGTGTGAATTACAAATTGCAGTTTGATGTATAAGCACATCATCAGCCCGTTTCTCTCCAACAGTGAAGGCCTCCCCATGCTGTTGTCATAAACAACAAAGACCCACCTCGCTCCTTGACACGTCCACGTTAGAAATCCTCTCGAGTGTATGATCTCCTTTAGCCGGTATTCTGATTAGTATGGTTGGATACATACGGTGCGAAAGAAGTTCAACATACCATAGGAACCTCATTTGCCAGTAAAAATATGATAATTGTTTTTTTACCCTTCTATTTGGCAACAAAACTGACACCTTTTGGCGTCATCTGGTCCAACCCATGTGAGACTAGGCTCTAAGGAAAGCTGTCTCGGGTGTGAACCAATCAACTTCAAGGACAGTGCATACATTATCAGAGTTATGTTTTTTTTTGCATTATGACTGCAGATATTGTGGTCTATGTAAACATGACTCCTTGTAAAAAAGGTGTCAGTTTTGTTGCCAGATAGAAGGGTAAAAAAACTATTATCAAGTTCAACATACATACATAGATTGGGTGGGTGTGTGTGAGTTTGTGGGTGAGCGAGTAGGTGAGTGGGTGAGTGAGTGGTTGGTTACATACGTATGTTGAACTTCTTTTGCACCGTACGTAGCCAACCACGCTAATACAACAGTCGCAACAGTCTCATCAATAAATCTTCCCTTAAAGAAATGTGTCCTGCCCAAACCCACTTACTTTCATAACATTTGAAAAGATATCTCTAATTTCCATGATTCCTCTGATCCATTAATTGCTCTTTATATGTATTTATACTCTTTGGTTCTTTCGGTAAAGTCACGTAGGTATAAAATAAGATGAATCACGACGTTTCGGGCGCAACATTAGGTGGGAAGCATGGTCTGCTGCTGAGGCAGACTGTTTTAAAGAACCAAAGAGTTTGGATTCCTGAGTATGGATTCCTGCAGTCACGAAAGCTTCAAATCAAGATTATATGTATTTATGTTTAACTTATTTCGCACCGTGAGTAACCAACCTTGATTATCGGAGGTGCGGGGGAAGGACAACAAACTAAACACAAAAAGCCATTCTTAAGAAATTAGTTTTCAATCTACATTTAAAAGTGCATTACTCCAATGGCTTCCTAATATGGAAAGGAAGAGCGTTCCAGACGGCCGCAGAAGCGCATCTGGAAGAACACAATGCAGTGGTCGTCTTTGTTCGATGGCCAGCCGTAAAGCCGCAGCGAGGATAAATATCATTCCTCGAGAACAAATAACATGAGCACCACTGTGTGCAAATCAACACTCGCACTCACCCTATGAAATTAGGAATTCCCACCACTGCAAAACATGACATGAGCACCGTTTAAATGCTCATTTGACAAATACATCTTTAGACATTTTCAAAAAATTAAGAATCCCAAACTTTTTAACTCCATCGCAATGTAGTGAAATTTGAAGTTGTGACCCAGAACAGGTTGTCTCCAAAGCAGTTGACTTGTGTACACAGGTCGACCTCCTGGCATGAGGCCCTGTCTTGAGGCGCAAGTTCCTTGCGTCTGTCACTGGAAATGTGCCAGCAGACGAATCTCTCCACACGGCACCATTGATGACACATTGGGTGCGTCAGTTGCCCACTTCAATGACAGGAGCCCACACCCAGATTCTCCAAAGAAAATGTATTGCGCTCCTCAGCAGTTCCTGTCAAGTCGCCATGCCGTATCACATCACTGCGCTCTCTTCTGCTACTTTGCCTCGATGAGGGATGCCACCGTGTTGCAACGGCAAAGCTAACCGAACTTGCAATCCAGAACTGAACTTGCCATCTTGGTTCAATTCGATTTCCCAGCGCGGCAGTTGAAAGAGTGGCCAAAATGTCGCAAAGTGTATCCACCTCTTTTCAGGCAGCAGCATGAACGGGTACGTCACAGTCAGAATATCGAGTGTGGTAGGGTAAAGTGGTGTGCTCCCACCCTCTTCCAAGGCGTCGTCTCCACAGCGTGCAACAGTCGACGAACAAAAACACCCTCTCACATCTCCGAGACACCTGACCAGCACATTTCTTTCAGAGGGACTCTTTGGAGGTCCCTATAGTGAAGTCCCTTCTGCCAGCAGTGGCATGAGAAAGCACTTCCTGGTCTGCACCTTTATATTAACTCGTGCTGGGAATTAATGTGTGGCCCTTTAATGTTCAATGAACATGCACGCACGTGCAGATTCATCATCATCATCAGCCCTTGTCTGGTCACGATTCAGTGAAGGCCTCCCGTCATGCCATCACCATCACTCGCTGTCCTGCAATGCCATCATCTATGTCACGCATGCATACGACCTGAGATCATTGCTGCATCTCCGTATGGTGGGATCTCTCCTATGGTCGCCATTCCATCACCAGTCTTATTCGTCAGAAAGCCATATTCCCCCGTCAAGCAAATGTCTTGCTGAACCCACGACAAATATTGATATAATGCGATGATAAAAAGCACGTGTGGTTTCCAATTATTTAGAGCCATTATGCATCACCATGCTCAACCGTGGCCTAACTACTGCTGGATAAGAGCCTCCCTTTTTAATTGATGGCCTTGCGATGCAACACCCCAATTCGTTCCCGAATATGATCACATTTCATTACTTCACCTATGGCTGCTTTCCTTTTTACACGTTCAACTCACTCTGTTGTATCCTCAAATCTTGTAACTCAATTTTAAGCCACTTCCCAATGTCGTATCGACTGCAAACTTGGTATACTTATGTCATACTGATGATAATACTATATTCTATCATTAAAAATGAAATATTTTTTTAAGCATTCTTTTTAATATGTTATGTTTTGGCTTGGGTCTAACTGTCCACGGTCAACTCACGTTGGCTGTAATTGGCCACTGTCCCTTACCTTGTGTCAAGCTTCGGGGCCACTTCCTGGAGTCGTGGAGTTCTTCAATTACTAGTACGGTACATTTCATTAAAGCGTGTTTAAAAAAGTTTTTTTTTTAAGATTACTTATTTAGCTGACATTCTACTGTCAGCCATCACCTATCATCTCTAGCAATCTGCCCTGTCCAAGCCCGCTGACTTTAACAGTCAATTTGATGGCTACGAGTCTGATCCATACGTTCTCTTCCCGTCTCTTGGCATAATTCTCGATAATTTCTTCCCTGCAAAACTTGTCAGCTTTCTTTCATCAGTCTTTTGTTCATGTCCACGTGTTCGTTCCATGTAATTAAACAGTGATATCCACGAACAGGAGAACGTTTTCCTTAAGGCGCATTGGTGCGCTGCTTTTAATTATCGAGATTGATTTTGCAGAAGTACTACATTTTTTGTGTCTGGAAAAAAAAGTTTGCACAAGGAGCATGTTTGTCAAAACCAATACGCTCCAAGGTATGCAGCCAAATCATTTGTTGATCATTCACCGTTTACAACTGTTTGATTAATATTTTTGACAATGTGGCTTCACCATTGGAACCTCATTTGCCAGTAAAAAATATGATAATTGGTGTTTTACCCTTCTATCTGGCAACAAAACTAACACCTTTTATTCACAAGGAGTCATGTTTGCATAGACCACAATACCTGCAGTCATAATGCAAACAAAAAACATAACTCTGATAATGTATGCACTGTCCTTGAAGTTGATTGGTCCACACCCGAGACAGCTTTCCTTCGAGCCTAGTCTCACATGGTGTTGGACCAGATGACGCCAAAAGGCGCACAACTCAAAGACAATGCACCATCAGAGTATGAGAGCTCGGGGTAAGCATTTACACCATCGGAACCTCATTTGCCAGTGAAAAAATATGACAATTTTTTTTTACCCTTCTATCTGGCAACAGAGAAATATTCATCAAAGTGCTTAAGCACTATCATTTTATGTAAAAACACCAAAGTTCTGATCGTAATAATTATCGGCGGAATAAACATCGACGTCGACACATGAATTTATCGAAAGCGAAACGGCGTCGTTGCCGATGTATAGCTGGATTTTGCTCATCCCCAGTGTTGAACGTTGTGCAGGGTGCATCGTGTAACTATTCCTACTGCGAACCTTGTTCCCCCGGGCAGTTATAGTTGCGTGCGCTGCATATGAAACATTGTGTAGTGTGTTTAATGCATTATGCAGTGCGCATCATATCCAAAGGCTGTTCCGTGCATACCGTTGGCTTGTGGGGTATGTTGGCTCATGACACTCCAGTAAACATGCAGCGTTGTACCAATGCCAACGTTGGCTAAACGTTAACTGGGATGTTGCTTTTGGTGGCATTGTGATGCTCCTTACGATAAATATAACAGGACCATAAAAAAAACATGCAACAATACAGTAGAGCCCCTCTTAACGAGAGTAATTGGTTCCACCGGTCGTTAAGTGATTTGATCGTTAAGCGAGTATAGGAAATACATGTTAAAAACTTAATTCGTTCCGATAGCATAAAAAGTTTCCCTTTTGCACCCTAAATATTTAAACGATGGATAATAATGCATAAAGATACTAACAAACATGAAAATACATATTAAAATATATTTTTTTATAAATGCATTAATTTATATTTACTGTACCTACAACAGCCCATCGTTAACAGGGGAATGGTCGGTAAGGGAACACATTGGGCTCTATGAAGGCACTATACTACTATACTAGTATACACGACACCGTACACTACACTACTATACACTACACTATACACTACACACTGGGCTCTATGGAGACCCGTCGTTAAGCGGTTAGTCGTTAACAGGGGTGCACGTTAAGAGGGGTTCTACCGTAAAGTACTTACCTGTGTAATGACAGTAGAGTCAACCTATGATGTGAATGGGCTAGTGGCCACGGGAGGTAATGACAGGGGAGTCAGCCTAGAGTGCGAATGGACTAGTGGCGACGGGAGGTAATGACAGAGGAGTCAGCCTGCAGTGCGAATGGACTAGTGGCCACGGGATGTAATGACAGGGGAGTCAGCCTGCAGTGCGAATGGACTCGTGGCCACGGGAGGTAATGACAGGGGAGTCAGCCTGCAGTGCGAATGGACTCGTGGCCACGGGAGGTAATTACAGGGGAGTCAGCCTGCAGTGCGAATGGACTCGTGGCCACGGGAGGTAATGACAGGGGAGTCAGCCTGCAGTGCGAATGGACTAGTGGCCACGGGAGGTAATGACAGGGGAGTCAGCCTGCAGTGCGAATGGACTAGTGGCCACGGGAGGTAATTACAGGGGAGTCAGCCTGCAGTGCGAATGGACTAGTAGCCACGGGAGGTAATGACAGGGGAGTCAGCCTGCAGTGCGAATGGACTAGTGGCCACGGGAGGTAATGACAGGGGAGTCAGCCTGCAGTGCGAATGGACTCGTGGCCACGGGAGGTAATTACAGGGGAGTCAGCCTGCAGTGTGAGTGGACTAGTGGCCACGGGAGGTAATGACAGGGGAGTCAGCCTGCAGTGCGAATGGACTAGTGGCCACGGGAGGTAATGACAAGGGAGTCAGCCTGCAGTGCGAATGGACTAGTGGCCACGGGAGGTAATGGCAGGGGAGTCAGCCTGCAGTGCGAATGGACTCGTGGCCATGGGAGGTAATGACAAGGGAGTCAGCCTGCAGTGCGATCATGCATTCTGGTCTAGCGCTCAGTCAGTATGTGTACGGGGAAAGGGGCCATCGATTGAGTAGATACGCAAAATCTGCCAAAACTCAACCCCTCCCCCCCTCCCTGCACGCACGTGTACTTTTTACACCCCCCCCCCCGACACCTGCGTACATACCCCTGACGCACCACCCCCCGACCGATATTTAATCCACGTTTATTTTAAGCAAACAGATAGTCCACCGCCAGACTATCGAACTAATTTGAAGGCCAATGTAGACAAATTATTATCGAGGCTTCACACCCCCCTCCCCCCGGTTTCCTATGTGTACGTGCATTGTCAGTAGACCCCCAATATGCAAGCTACGCCTTTGGGTTAACCTCCGCCCTCCCCGTTCCATGCGTATGTACTAAATGGATGGCCCCAAAGGCTGCGGACGCCACTAGTTTTAGATATTCTACGAACAATTTTTTATACTTTAAACATATTTAATTAAAAATGGGGGCGCCGCAGCCTTCTGTGAGAGTCCTGGTTGGGTATACTTTGTCTGAACACCAAGAGCACAATTTGAATGAAATTGGGGTAGGGGGTGGGGAAATAAAATAAAAATTCCAACTTCAAATATAACTGAACACGCATAACAATTTGCAACCTGTCTAACACGTATTGAATAGATGGTCAAGATCTGTTTTAAGATAAAGTGGTCAGTAAGGATGAGCATTACGACACGGTATACGCTGAACTTTTAATAAACCCATGTTTATTCTTAGTTTCTTATGAAAATGCTAATATCCTACAGCTAATGCTTTACAGAGGAGGATTTTTTTGTTTGTTCCCCCTTCATAAATAGGAAAAATGCTGTGGCTTGTTCCGTTGAAAGTAGTCCATATTATTACACCTGTCTGGAATAGACTGTATAATTTTTCATTTCCTTTGGGTAGGTTTCAAATAAATCTGTTTTGACTCAGCAAGTAAGTAATATGCAATAAAAAGGAATTGTGCCATGCATTACACAACACGCTTGTATTTTTTTATCCTCACTCTATTGTAACACATTGCTCTATTTGTAACAATTGGTATTTTTTCCCATTCATTTATTTATATATTAGAAAATATGTGGATATTAGCATGGAACAACCTTGACTGGCCATGTTATATAATATACACATGCGTAGTGTATGTGCATGCTGCTTACATTGACCATTGTAAAATGTATATGCAATGGCAAAGATTATTATAATTATTAAACTGCAGATAAATATGTACAAAATGCAATGTTAGCATACAACATTCGAGCTTTCGGAATAAAATGTTGGCATTAAAATAAATATTTTCAATGTATGGTCTGTACTTTTACATATAATATATATATGGCATATAGAGCTGTATACATTACACATGGATTAGGTACAAATAATAGCACACTAAGCGTTCTTATTTCCCCATTAAGAAATACAACACTCAATGTGTCTTTTCTGGTAAACCTTTCTCATAAAAAGTATTCATTCTATAGCCTTCTTCACTTTCAGTAGAGTCTTAGCTTCATATATTTACCAGGATAGAATATCACTGAAGCCATATACAGTGGTACCTCGGTATACGTCGTTAATTCGTACCAGGAGGTAGGACTTATACCGAAAATGACGTATACCAAACGAATTTTTCCCATAAGAAATATAGGGAAAGGAAATAATCCGTTCCAGGGGAAAATAAATTATATTTTACATGGCATATTATACATTAATGGGGTTGTATAAAACAATTTAGACACTAATTACTAAAATTCATACAGAAGCCACGTGACCGCGCTGCTGCCAGCTGCGCTGGTCACGTGACGTCGCGCGCGCCTCGACCCGGGGCTCCACCCTCCATGGGGGCAGCCCCCCACGCCCCCCGCCCCTCCCCCCCGCGTCCCCCGCCCCTCTCCCCCACGCCCCCCGCCCCTCTCCCCCACGCCCCCCGCCCCTCTCCCCCACGCCCCCCGCCCCTCTCCCCCACGTCCCCCGCCCCTCTCCCCCACGCCCCCCGCCCCTCTCCCCCACGCCCCCCGCCCCTCTCCCCCACGCCCCCCGCCCCTCTCCCCCACGCCCCCCGCCCCTCTCCCCCACGCCCCCCGCCCCTCTCCCCCACGCCCCCCGCCCCTCTCCCCCCCGTCCCCCGCCCCTCTCCCCCACGCCCCCCGCCCCTCTCCCCCACGCCCCCCGCCCCTCTCCCCCCGCCCCTCTCCCCCACGCCCTCCACCCTCTCCCCCACGCCCCCCGCCCCTCTCCCCCACGCCCCCCACCCTCTCCCCCACGCCCCCCGCCCCTCTCCCCCCCGTCCCCCGCCCCTCTCCCCCACGCCCCCCGCCCCTCTCCCCCACGCCCCCCGCCCCTCTCCCCCCGCCCCTCTCCCCCACGCCCCCCGCCCCTCTCCCCCACGTCCCCCGCCCCTCTCCCCCACGCCCCCCGCCCCCCGCCCCTCTCCCCCACGCCCCCCGCCCCTCTCCCCCACGCCCCCCGCCCCTCTCACCCACATCCCCCACCCCTCTCGCTTTGTTTCATTCGTGAACGGGGCATACGCGGGTACGCGGTGACTCATCCCGACCCATACAAGTTCTAGCAAACGCATCGTATCCCAAGCAAGACGTCGTATCCCAAGACATTTTTTTCTCGAAAAAACACGACGTATACCGAATTCTACGTATTCCAAAGCGGTCGTATACCGAGGTTCCACTGTACTGTTTATTCTATGCTGGGATAATAGTTTTGTGGTCAGATTATTGTTAGAATTGAACAACTGCCGTGCACGAAAATCAGCATCAGCACACAATGTAATATATTGCAAAACGTAATAGAAATTCAGAAGCAAATTCTTTTCAAATCAGTGGATTTGATCAACTATATTCAGCCGAATATTTTTTTAACAAAGTGGCTTTGCATAATTAGTAATGTTATTGCATTCTTAATAATACGTGTCAGTACAAGTATTTATTTTATTTCCATGTATACAACAATAAAACCAAAAATAATCATTACGTAGAAAGAGTAAGCTTCATACACCCACACAATGATGCACATGGGTCAGACATTGTTCGTACCATTTATAATCCATCATGCAGATTATATTTTGTCAGACTACAATTTTATCTAACTTTTTTTTAACAGAAACAAATTTGTTCTTATTGCATACCGAGTATTTTGTCTCATTTCATTCGAGATTTTCGCCATTTGTTAATATTAGATAATACACATTACCTTTCGCTATTGTATATCAAAAACAAAACTGGAACGAGATAAAAGGTTCTACAGCCATTTCTCAAAGGAAGCGCCAAAATAAAAAGGCACAGTTGCGCCACGCGTCTGCTGCCAAGATGTCGATACAATGAGCACGTGGTTCTTATCCAGTATTGATGGAAGCCTGGGTCGAGAAGGCTTCCCATGAGCGTTTTTGTGGATCTGGGCGCAATCCACTGCTGCTACCTTTGCTGCTGTCCTGTGAGCATCTGATGACATAAGAACGACAAAGAATTACAGTTGTCACCATCGCAATCAGAGATAAACAGAAAAAAAACAGCTGGCACATGCACATTTAAAGCAGAGATGCGAGAAATGGCTATTTAAATATTGCAATTACAGCCTGAAAATATATATTTGGTAGTAGGTAATTAAATCTGAGTGCATAGCGAAAAATCTAAGCACGTGCTTTGGTCTTGATTAATTTTCATCCACTCGTAGTCATCGCGGACTAAAGTAATAACAACAACAAAAACATCCTTGTTGACAATTTATTTTGTGAGCATTGAAATCTGTAAATGATGAGCAATTTTCAAAAACCATCAGCAAACCATGGACCAATTGCCGTGCTCTGTATCACTGCTGCCTGAATTAATATTTTTTTTAATGGGAAACCTTAGACAATGCACTCCTTCAGAAACCGCCGGCATGAAGCTTTCGTGACTGCAGGGATTCATCTTCTTGGTTCTTTCGGTAAAGTCTTCAGGTGGACAGACCTGTTCTCCACCTGAAAACGGCTGCTTGCGTTGTGGCCGAAACGTCTTCAGGTGGACAGACCTGTTCTCCACCTGAGGACGGCTGCTTGCGTTGTGGCCGAAACGTCGTGAGAATTATTTATATTATGTTTAATTTTTATTATTTTATTATTTTCCTTCTACGAGACTTTACCGAAAGAACCAAGAAGATAAACCGCCGGCAGTTTTTTTTATTGTTTGCACAACTCACAAAGGGCTGTGCCACTTTTTTAAATTTTGTTTTAAACCCCACACTTCTCTCCGGCGCGTTCACTTTGAAACTCGCTGCAACATTTGACACCGACGCACGGCGCGCGCACCTTCGCTCGAGACTTTGCGCTCGAAGTTTCCGGCAGCGTCCGCGGCGACTGGCTCACGACAGGAATACGCGACGAAGCGGCTCGGCTCGCTGGCGCTCCTGGCGAGTGTGGGAAAGGGGTCGACTTGGCCTGCTGTCTGCTCGCCCCTTGCGATTTGCCGCCACCGCAGCTGCTGCTGCTGCTGCGTGGAAGTTGCGGCTCGGGGTTTTGGCCGGGCAGCGATTCCCGTTGGGATTTTCTCCCCCTCTCCTTCTCCTCCTCCTCGGGCAAAGCGGACGAAGCTGGCTTGGCCTGCTCGGCAGAGAAGGAGAGCTCGATCCCTTCTTAACCGTCGAGATGTGAACGTTGGATAATCTTAATTTTGGAGCTTTCGTGACTGCAAGAATTATTCTTTGGTTCTTTCGGTTAAGTCACGTCTAAAGATAAAATAATAAATTGAATAATAGAATATTACGACGTTTCGATTGCAACACAAGCAATCATCATCAGGCATAAAAGAAATAGCAACAAAAATCTAACTAGAAAACTATAGACAGACATACAAGCAGACAGACATCACAAGGACACACAGAGAGAGAACACATATCGGCACAAAGAGAGAGGTCGTTTCTGTGACGGTGCCTTAAATATAGAGAGGGGCGGCACCGTCACAGAAACGACCCCTCTCTTTGTGCCGATATGTGTCCTCTCTCTGTGTGTCCTTGTGATGTCTGTCTGCTTGTATGTCTGTCTATAGTTTTCTAGTTAGATTTGTGTTGCTATTTCTTTTATGCCTGATGATGATTGCTTGTGTTGCAATCGAAACGTCGTAATATGCTATTATTTAATTTATTATTTTATCTTTAGACGTGACTTAACCGAAAGAACCAAAGAATAACGTTGGATAACACAGCCCTTGAGCATGTATTATATATTCACGGTGTATATAGATCGCAACTCTCTGCAAGGCGCAAAAGCGCCATGCACGTGATGGTAAGCGACGCTTACGAGACACTATGAATAGACACTCCACCGGGCGAAATGCAAACATCTTCGATACAAGAAAGTGAAATTGAGTTCGACATTGAACACGACAAATGTCTGAATTTAGCTGCTTTGTTATTTAAGTATTTATCCTAAGGGGCTCTTTCAGAGCTCCCATGAGATGAGGCTTTCCTGCCAGCAATTGCATTCCTCCACCTATTCATTTATTTAATGAACTCATTATTGCGTTTAATTGCAATGATTTAGGCTTTCATATATAAGGTCATGAACTTTCATAAACAACGTGATCATAATGTATTTTGTGCATGTTTTGGTAGAATTATAGAAGATGTTAACTTACAGGCTGCCTTATTTATGCCTTATAGCCTCCCTTGCACACTAAACATATGAATCTATAATCATCTGCAGACAATTTCTCTGTATTGTGATCATTGAGAAATTTATTCGAAATTTATTTTTGACATTGCGATAACAGCTCCATTGGCTTGCATAACAGCATTGCCTATGTTGTATGCAGAGCACACAGAGCGAGCCTAGCTATTAGACAATTAGAAGAGGATGCACGTGTCTGTCTTGTGCCACACAGACTTAGTCTGATCATAGTCCCACAAGCTCCATGAACCTAAAATTACAACGCCGTTTTGTGTTTTTCTTATTTAATCATTATCCCTTGACATTGCCACTGAACGAAATACAAATTGTGTCCAGAGAACGTTTTAGTTATTTTGTAATATTTAAATATTTAGTTAAAATCACGCCAATATGTAATATCTGTAATGAAATCAAATTGTTAATTTGTAATATAGGGTGTCTGTAGTGGTATCATTCATTATAAAATTATTGTAATTAGACAGCAGTTTGAACTGCGTGGTGAAAGTCAAAATCAAAGTGATTTTCTGCTCAAATGAGCATGAATGACACTCAGTTTCTGCTTATAGTACTGAGCCTGTGATGTAAATTCTGCCTAAATATAGTTGGAGCGAGTTTACACAAAGAACAACGACCGTTGAATTTCGATTTACAGCTTTCGTGACTGCAGGGATTCATCTTCTTGGTTCTTTCGGTAAAGTCACGTAGAAGGGAAATAATAAAATAATAAAAAGAAAACATGATAAAATAATTCTCACGACGTTTCGGCCACAACGCAAGCAGCCGTCCTCAGGTGAAGACCAGGTCTGTCGGGGAGACAGCGTCTGACTTTACCGAAAGAACCAAAAAAACGACCGTTGACTTTCTCACAAAGTGGTAGCAATTTTATCCACCCCAAAATGGAAACTTGCAACCTTCTGATTTGCGAGCCGTTCGACCTGCCCATGAGCCACCTGATCGGATAAGCTGTTGAAAACGTGGCAACATGTTCCTCGCATATGCGTTTAGATCTGTACATTTTGACAGATTTTTTTTTATAACAGAAGCTTTTGAAATGATCACACTCGAGATGTTTGCAAACACCAAGGTCATCTGTCAAATCTCAATTTGATGTGCATCGCCAATGCCATGGCAGACATCAGTCTTTCCAGGGATGAGGCTCATGCAATAAAGTCTGCACACGACCAAGCATATCTTCTTGGTTCTTTCGGTAAAGTCACGTAGAAGGGAAGTAATAAAATAATAAAAATAAAACATAATACTTCCCTTCTACGTGACTTTACCGAAAGAACCAAAAAAATGAATCCCTGCAGTCACGAAAGCTTTAAATCGAGACCAAGCATATGTTTGTATAATTTTATCGACATCGCTCAACCGGCTCTCTCATTCTATGTCATTTTATGTAATTACCCATAAGCACCTACGATTAGCACGGTTGGCTACGTACGTCACATTTAACAAGATATTATTTAAATACGTGGCCAATGTACTGATTGATGTCTGACCTTCGACCTCCTCGTCACCAGTGGCGTAAGACTTTCATGCTTTGAGGAAGCTCATGTTAATAGTTGATGATGAATGTCGTCGTGAAACTCCTTAAGCCACTGGTGAAGAGTAGGTTCATTGGTCAGAACGCTAATCAATCAATTGGCAGGTAGTGATACCGTGCTAGTTTATTATTGAATCAGAATATTTATTTATACCGATGTAATCCGATGAGCTATGAAGCTCTTTTCACATATGTACAATTGTTGTTATCCCTCCGCCCTCCTAAAAATTATCAAGTTTATAAAGATATAAATATCACTACGTGCCAATTGATTGATTAGCGTTCTTAACTTTTCAAATTAAATAATTGAAGCGTGTGCTTAAATTAAATGTTTATGCATTGCAATTGTTGCAGATGATTTGGGTAACAAATTGATCGCAAATAAGTGGTTATACAATAAGTGGTCTATGTATATTGCAAGTGTGTATATTTCCTAAAAATATTACCACGGTTAAAATCGATAGACATTACATGGCAGAATAAGCGGATATGACTGATGATAACTATGGAATCTTTTCACCAGAATGATAATATATAAAAAATATATATTTGCATTTACCACAATTATGCGTGCTTATGCATATACGATGGTTAGTAATTGGTGAACGTCTTAACGCCTTTATCATTCAATATGACCAAGTAATGGTTGGATAATTACACAGTTGTAACTTTCCCCAATTAAGTAAGTCGATGCTATTCGTCACTAATGCATTGCCTCATCAGACATTTGAAAAAAAGCATGAATTTGGATTTTGAATGAATGCAGTGTCAAAAAGAAAATGAAATGTGCAAACCGCTTACCGGTTAGATGACTTTTGGAAACGGGAACAGGTCTGGCTGGGCATAACTGCAATTCAATGGTTTTTATGTTGTCTTAAAAGCCCCATTGCCTCCTCGTAATTATATGCCACACAATATCGGTATAAATATTTTACAGACCCACGTTTTAAATGTATAGATTCTGAATATACATTCGGACAGTGATTCAAATGATAACATTGTATCCATCATTCACCAAATTCACGCCCGATGAGTTGCTTGCAGACACATATATGACGTGCTATTTGCTACATGTCTTTTGGTTAAGTTTTTAAACACATAAAGGCAAAGGAATTTACCTTAATAAATCTGAACTCTTTTTTCAGGAGAGCTCTGCCTCATGGTCTTTACCCAATACACCACGAATTAAGATTTGGAATGTGGCTCAAAACCGCCGCAGAGAACCGGAGAAACCTCCCCATGCCTAAGAGGGGGCACCACTGACACTTACACCTTTCTGCAGTCCCACATTGACCATACCTGCTCCACCTTGGTGGTCACCCATCCAAGTCTCTCATATTAGATGAGATCTAACGTATTTAGGGTGGTTTTGTAACAGGATATTTTTTTTTTAACAAATACACTTTTCCGAATCTGTAAGCTTCCAAATTAAAATGAACCAGACGAAAACTAATGTAATTGCTATTTAAAGCTTTTGTGACTGCAGAGATTCATCTTCTTGGTTCTTTCGGTAAAGTCACGTAGAAGGGAAATAATAAAATAATAAAAATGAAACATAATAAAATACAATTCTCACGACGTTTCGGCCACAACGCAAGCAGCCGTCCTCAGGTGAAGAACAGGTCTGTCGAAAAGACTGCCTTTCCGACTGTCTTTCCGACAGCCATGTTCTTCACCTGAGGACGGTTGCTTACGTTGTGGCAGTCTTTCCGACAGACCTGTTCTTCACCTGAGGACGGCTGCTTGTGTTGTGGCCGAAACGTCGTGAGAATTGTATTTTATTATGTTTTATTTTTATTATTTTACTTCTACGTGACTTTACCGAAAGAACCAAGAAGATGAATCCCTGCAGTCACGAAAGTTTTAAATCGAAATATAACAGTAGCTATAGCATCATCAGCCGTACTCAACCCATTCCTGAATTAAGGCCTCCAGAAGCCATCACCACCTCTCATGCATCTGCGACAGAACAATCCACCCAGCATATGTGAACCAGCTTCTTTTTTACATCTCCTTAAGCTAATCTATAAACTATTATTTTTATTTTACCAGGGTTCTATCGCTCTTTTTCAGAAGCGAATTGGCCACAAATGATAACCCGATTAAGTGGCTTATCATGTGGAAATGTATAGCAGCCAAATATTCTAAACACATATTTCTAAATGTGGACGGACAAACCGGAGGACCCGGAGAAAAATCCATGCGAACACAGGGAGAACATGCAAACTCCAAATATACAGCAGGCGTCAGGAGTTGGGATCGAACCCACGACCTCCTGTATACCAGGCGAGGTAGTTAACATCTCGCCAAGCGGAAGTCCGCCTGCAATCCCTGGATGCATTTAATGTAAACATGAGCTTTTATAATTATACTATTAGAGCAACTGTTGGTTCTGTAAAGATCACTCCAAGTAGCTTCATTATTTATTACGATTAAATGTTACAGTCATCCGTATTTCATGTTTCAACGTTATTATATTTACATTTCCAATTCGAATTGACTTGTCATAGCTATTGTAGCATTTACAAGTGTCAGTTGTAAAGCCGAAATGACACACCTAAAATGATGAAAATGTTCATGTTAAAATCTGGTTGCCAATTAATTCAGTACATCCAGTCAGGCAACTTTAAACGTGGCTGTGAAAGATTATCTGTCTGTACTGTACTGCAACACTCATACGCCTGTGGTCAAACAGCCTGATGATAATTAGTCATGCACGGCCACACCATGGGATTATATGGGACATCTATATATATATCAAATGTAGTCAATCAAATAATAAAGAAAGCAAACAAGTCCGGTTCTCTGCCACCAGTGAAATCATGGCAAATGGAAACATGAGATTAACTGTAGGATGTAAAAACAATGTTTATTTTAAGGCAGACAGGAGTAAAAAAATACTTTAATCGCACACCGATGGCATTTCGCAGTTGAAATGCTGTGATGAACAGCTGGGAAAATAGGTAATCAATAAAACTGTGTAATTTCCAGCAGGCAGACTAGGTGATAAACAACGTTTTGGATTTTAATTATTGCAAAACAGATGTTGGGTAACATAAAAAAAAACGTCTATAATGTAAGAACAAACATTCTGAAATAAATTGTCATCAAGTACCTGTGTGCTGCTCGTTGGATGCCGTGTTTCTGTATCTTTAAGAGTGCCCTTCACAAGCTCAAGTGAGACGGATTCTGTAACAAAGCAGTTAAAAGTTTTCCAGAATGGTGCCCTCACCAGAATATCTCACTTTTTAAATCCTTTATATTAAGTTCGCTTGCGTGCTTGCTTGCTTGCTTACGACCGTGCAAACCTTTCGGTCGTTTTTTAACCCACTTCCCGTGATCCAATCGAGCTGACATTTTGCACACAGACTCGTTGTGCGAGACAATTAATGTTCGTGAAAAAAAATTTCAAAAATTTTACACTGTTTAGGGAAAACAAATTAAATATTTAATTACCAATTGTTTAATACTGCAGACAATCATCTGACCCATAGGTGGCAGCCATCTCAAGCCAGAGGACGAGAGGACTCTAGCCGCCACGCATATAAAGGATTTATAGTGAAAAACTTTGTTTTTACTGGTTATACTTATTCAAACATTCATTCCACCCCACTCATGCAATGGTACCCATTAAAATCGGGGATTTTTTTTTAACTCAAAGCATCTGGAGCCCGGTGACAGCTCACTTGCCCGTGACAGTTTTTTTATGCCAATTTAAATCTTAATTTTAGATTTGAAGCTTTCGTGACTGCAAGGATTCAAAGAGTATGAATGTAAATCTTGCTGAGACTTCAAATGCAAATGAGGCTATTTCACACAACTTGCATCTGTTCAGCGGAGGATGCCATATTGCTTCAAGTCCTCAATAAAATAAAATAAACCACCGCGAAATAGAGGCATTGGAATAAATAGGGTATATAATGCATCTGGTCCACAGCAGTCTGATTCTCTCATCTGAAGTCCGTCGCTTGTTGTTGTGATCGAAACGTCGTGAGCTATTCTTTTTAAATCCTTTATATTAAGTTCACTTGCTTGCGCGCTTACGACCGTGCAAATCTTTCGGTCGTTTTTTAACCCACTTCCCGTGATGCAATCGAGCTGACATTTTGCACACAGACTCGTTGTGCGTGACAATTTATTTTCGTGAAAAATATTTCAAAAATTTTACACTTTTTAGGAAAAAAAAATTATATATAATTACCAATTGCTTAATGGTGGCAAGCAATCATCTGACCCATAGGTGGCAGTAATCTCAAGCCAGAGGACGAGAGGACTCTAGCCACCACGCATATAAAGGATTTATCGTGAAAAACTTTGTTTTTACGGGTTCATTATTTCTACCTACGTGACTTTACCGAAATAACCAAAGAGTATAGGGTATAACGGTTTAAAAACATCATTGTCCATATAGTTTCATCCACACATCTCTCAGGGGCCTAGATAATCTGAATATATTATGGAAGCTGGATGTGAAATCTGTGCCAAGGCTGATTGCTGACTATTTTTTTTACTTGGAAAGAGCAAATATTGTGTGATATGGGGGGGGGGGGCACATGTCCTATCAACACTACACTATACATCTCAGATGATTGTAATGCACAATTGTTACGTACAACACTTTCCATTGTGTGGTTTGGCAGGGAACAATATTACAGTGTTTATTTAACGGTGTTTATCACCCACACTAACGCACTACAATATGAGCAGTTGGTGATAAACGCTTTCACTAGATAAATCTAAATATGCACAGACTCACACATATTTTGTTTTTTAAATACTATACTATAATACCCCCCCCCCCCCCCCATCTTATATAGACTGTCCGCCTCTGGTTATTCTATCACCTAAGGCGTTGTTATGGGTCTAAGTTGTCGTTTCATAAAATCCTAATTTTTTTTTATAGATAATACAACGTTTTTGTTGATGCTGCACTTGCAGGGTACAACAAGCACAATTAGCACGCAAAAAAATATCTACACTTTTGTTAATAAGACTGCGTCAAAAGAAAAATATAATAATAGGCGACATTCCGGGCCCATCTTCACAGCACATACATTTTACGTGCTATGAAGACGGTCCAATACCAGTAGTATCGATTCGTTTCGTTCACAGGTGACGACATCACATTTATACCTCTATTTAAGAACAAAACAGGGAGATTTCTCCACAAACCTGGCTGTCGCCTGATGATAGTTGTAATCACTGGTGAAACGTCGAACTCAAATTGTAAATATTTTGGATTTACTCACCAACACACAGGTGTGCTGTACTAGTGCCGAATTGGCCACGTTCTCTTTACGTGACAACCCTTACTAGTTGGCTGTGTCGGGTGGTGGCGGGTTTTACGACACATTTATATACTTACGCGATCTAACCCAAAACAACTCTATTATTGATGTTGTGTGACATTTGGTTAAGCAACTTTGTTTCCTGTCTCTGACAATCAACGGTCTTGTAATTCTGTGTATGATGCAACTTACTTTCTATGAACGAAGCAGGACCTGGAATAGAGGTTTCTGCGTCTTCTCTTAGGTCATCCACTCCCTGTAGCCTGACCGCAAAATATATATTCCGAAGACAGAACAGGACCATAATGTAAAATACATATCCAAGCTATGATTTTCAAATATGCACATCCATACAATTGCTGCAACGTATCACTGCACTCTTTAAACTCGCAAGCAAGTATGGTAATGTAACACGTCAGTTTTTGCAGCCGTAATCCGTGAAAACCAAATTTGAAATTTTATAGTGCTTTTGTACATGAGTATTGAGTGCACAGTAATATTTTAAATGAATATCGACTACCTGTATATACCAATCGCTGTAGTAGGGCCATCCAAATTGTATAAAAGCATTTTAGAATGGAAACGTTTTACAGATAACGAAATTGATCAGTGTTGCTTTACTCATGCTATTAGGTTGAGATACATATTAAAATAACAACACTGAAATGTTATTAATAAACGTTATCCACAATTTGTCTTAAAATTTATGAAGATGTTCCATCCATTGCTTTTATTTTTCATCATGGCATTCTTATCGTCATTATGAATCTCAGCTCTATATAAGGTAGAGCAATGCTGGGTTTTTATGGGCTTTATTTATTGCTGCCATTCTCAGTGTAGAGTGTAAACTCTTTTTCACTATTAATGGACTAAGATGCCCATGCATGTTATATCTATGGTTGCCAGCTCTTTTGTAAACAAAATAAACCGCAATCGTTTGATACATCAGGAGTCCACTAAGATAAATGGCCACATTACTTTAAAAATAACCGAGAATAAACGTCCACAATTTGACTGCAAATTGAAATAAACTGGTTGGTTGAAAACACGTTTGGTTTAAACCGGATGGTAGGAAGATAAATACGCATGAATCTCTTCAAGATTAAATGTCTTCCTAGTTTCATGACAGTGCATGGTATTTATGGGTAATCATTCTAAACAATTCACTCTACATTTTATTTTCCATGCATGTCCTTTACCAACATAGTTTCCATTTACCCCTCAAGTGTTCACTCAGCCACACGATATTTGTTAATGTAGGCCTCATCAGCTCTTACCAAGCCCCATTGTGTAACGTGTATCCATTTTAATCTCTGCTAAACTCTGCCATGAAGATAACTTTCAGGTTACCCATGCGGTGAGATGAGGGATGCTGCCATGGTGTCATGGTTAGTACACTAAACTCGATTTGATCACCCGGTGAGGCAGTTAACATAATGCGGCAGGTTTCTTAAACCCCCCAGCCCCACTGCCTCCGTCCATCCAGCAGTAAAAATGGATATACCATGAAGATGGATACACCATATTCTTGGTTCTTTCAGCAAGAAAATGTGAAAAAAAATGAAAAATTTGAACAAAAATTTATTGCTGTGGTTTTCACACCTGATGATGATTGCTTGTGTTGCAATCGAAACGTCATGAGAATTTTTTTATTTTATTATTTCCCTTCTACGTGACTTTACCGAAAGAACCAAGAATATGAATCCCTGTAGTCACGAAAGCTTTAAATCGAAATGGATACACCAGTTAGTCCATCGTAAGGTTGCGTGTAGTGGGGTCAAGGGTGGGTTACTCCCGCCTCTTGCAAGAAGTCTGGCCAGTGTGTGAGAGGAGGCGAAATACCCTCTATAGGGAGCTGTCTAGAGCTCAGTCGAGTGGAGGCCCTTCTAACAACAGTGGCGTGAGCAAGCAATTGCAGGTTTGCGCCTTTGCTTGATTAAAATTTACGAAAACAAATTTACATTAAAATTTCGATTTAAAGCTTTCGTGACTGCATGGATTCATCTTCTTGGTTCTTTCGGTACAGTCACGTAGAAGGGAAATAATAAAATAATAAAAATCAAACATTATAAAATACAATTCTCACGACGTTTCGGCCACAACGCAAGCAGCCGTCCTCAGGTGAAGAACAGTTCTGTCGGAAAGACAGTGTCTGAATGAACACCACCAGGCTTTGAAGCGTATATTAAAGCTGGGTTGGAGGGGGAAGAGCGCCTTGACTTTACCGAAAGAACCAAAAAATATCGATATCTATATTTAAATTTCGATTTAAAGCTTTCGTGACTGCAGGGATTCATATTCTTGGTTCTTTCGGTAAAGTCACGTAGAAGGGAAATAATAAAATACGTGACTTTATCGAAAGAACCAAGAATATAAATGTACATTTAGTTTTGTTGTCGACTCTGTATGCGTAACGTGTTTACACAACTCGAATGCAGCTCGTCACATCAAGATGTGAAAATAGCCAAAAATGTAAGAATTCCAAACATTGTCTAACCTATGCAAATAGAATTCCCAGTGATTTTAACACAGCGGTTTAGTGAAAAAAAATAAAGTAAGGAATTACCAATGTGACCTGGACACAATCACTAATTTATAAACGTTGCTGAATTATCGATGGAGAATAACGTCAAAGAAGCAAGCAAACATATCCGTGAATCCATGTGGGAATTGACCCAGAAATGCAATTGGATTCATGACATTCCGCATTACATTTCGCTACCTGCAAATTCACGCGAGCGCTGTGAGGTTACACGGTTAAGCCTTCATCAAAGGACTCTAATGCAATTTTGGTGTTTCGAGTAATCTTCTTAAAGTTATTTTATTTGCCCCAAAATGACAATGTTGACTGAAAATAGATGCAAAACATGCATCCGAGCGTGGGTACTTTTATAATAAAAAAGCTTCTTCGGAGGCTTTTATTGTAGCATTTTGATATTTAGCGTGTCAAAAGGAGAGGATATTGATTTTTAGCCGTAATTTTTTTTGACGTTAAGAAAATGCAACGTATTTTTAAAATGGTGATCTCGTATTATATTACCATTTTAATTAAAACACGCGAAAAGCAACACATTCAAGTAATGCACATCCTGCCAACCATGTAAACATTTAAACAAGTTGGCTTCAAAATTAAACGTAAAAAAAACAATTTTATTTCACCTTTATTTAACTAGGTAAAAAAAAACTATCTTGAGGTTTAAAAGCCTATTTTGCTAGGGGGGCCTGGCAAGAAGTCAGAAAAAAAAATCACCGCACACACATACAAAAAAAGATCCCCCGTATAGCCTTAACATACTGTAGGGGCAAGTGCTGTTAGCGAGCACCTATGAAGGCCGGAACGGTACACAAGGGGGTGGGTGGCCAGCACCACGCCCGACCGCCTTTGTCTCCCTAGTGACGATGTTTACACACCGCACCAGGTACTCATTTAAGGCTGAGTCGACCTAGGGGAGGCCCAGGACCGGTTCAGATAATCGTCACTGGTGTTAGCCGTGAGCAGGAATCGAACCCGGGTCGCCAGGTTCATAGCGCAGCGCGCTAACCGCTACACCACCGCTCCCCACTACACACACATACACACATACATAATAAAGATCCCCCGTTTAGCCTTAACAGACTGTAGGGGCAAGTGCTGTTAGCGAGCACCTATGAAGGCCGGAACGGTACACGAGGGGGTGGGTGGCCAGCACCACGCCCGTCACACATACATACACACACATACACACACACACATACACACACATACACACATACATACACACACACATACACACACACACATACACACATACACACACATACACACACATATACACACACATACACACATACATACACACACACATACACAAACACATACACACACATACACACACACACAAACAATACCAAATAGTACAAGATAGCAGTTAATCTTAAATATTCAATCGAAAATAATGACCCGCTCATGATTAAATTTTGAATTAAAACTTTCGCGACTGCAGGAATTTATATTCTTTGGTTCTTTCGGTAAAGTCACGTAGATTCATTTAAAAAAAAGTTAATAAAAAATAAAAATAATAAAAATAAAATAATAATAAAACAAAAACACTAATGTAGGCTGTAGCCTGGTTATTAATCTGAATGGGTGTACTGGCAGTCTAGAATGTAGACTGTAGCCTGGTTATTAAGCTGGGTGAGTGTACTGGCAGTCTATAATGTAGACTGTAGCCTGGTTATTAAGCTGGGTGAGTGTACTGGCAGTCTATAATGTAGACTGTAGCAATGGTTATTAAGCTGGGTGAGTGTACTGGCAGTCTATAATGTAGACTGTAGCAATGGTTATTAAGTTGCGTGAGTGTACTGGCAGTCTATAATGTAGACTGTAGCCTGGTTATTAAGCTGGGTGAGTGTACTGGCAGTCTATAATGTAGACTGTAGCAATGGTTATTAAGCTGGGTGAGTGTACTGGCAGTCTATAATGTAGACTGTAGCCTGGTTATTAAGCTGGGTGAGTGTACTGGCAGTGTATAATGTAGACTGTAGCCTGGTTATTAAAGAGAGCACTTCCTGAGAATGAAGGCTGTAGGGTTGTGATGTTTTTGTTAGCTGTAAACAAGTATATGTAGGGAGCAAGGCCGCAGCCATGGAGTCAACATTGGGGGGGACCAAATCTTCCAGCCCCCCAGAAAAAAAATCTAAATTTGAAAACGAATTTCCTGCCATTTCCTTCCTAAAATATTAAAAAAATTCACTAACACATAGGATGGACTTTTTATTTATTTTTTTAGCAATAATGTCTAATAGTGTATTGTATTACATTCCTCTGTTTTTTTCTTTTTTACCTTTTCTTGTTTCATTGTATGTAATTGCAGATATTAGGGATTAATAAAGTACAACCATAACCACAAACATATAAACAGACATTTATTTAGTAGTAGGTTTTCACCCTTTAAACTGGTGACAATGATATGCACTGTACTTGAAGTTGATTGGTCCACACCCGAGACAGCTTTCCTTAGAGCCTAGTCTCACATGGGTTGGACCATATGACGCCAAAAGGCGCACAACTCAAAGACAATGCACCATCAACTTCAAGGACAGTGCATACATTATCAGAGTTGTGTTTTTTTTGCATTATGACTGCAGGTATTGTGGTCTATGCAAACATGACTCCTTGTAAAAAAAAGGTGTCAGTTTTGTTGCCAGATAGAAGGGTAAAAAAAAACAATTCTCATATTTTTTACTGGCAAATGAGGTTCCAATGGTGTAAACGCCGAGTGAGTTTGCACACGCACAGATGCATACTATACCTGGCACAATGCGAGCAGATGTTGAGTCTGACCTTGGCTTGTGGTTCCGCTGAGCAAGGCATGCGACCCCTGCTGATTCTGAAGCCTGATCTCCGTGGAGCAAACACTCCTTCCCTTCTCAGATCCTCCTCATCCTCTGTCAAAGAGATGAATTGCAGAGGAGAGATTTCACAAAATCTGATTGTAGACTGTAAATGCGTGCCAGTGAACGCTTTCTTGTCAGAATCACAGTCTTTATTCAGACTGGACGAATCCGATGGGCTTCAAAACTCTTTTTCACAGACGTTCAGTAAGGGGCAAGAGAGAGAGAGAGACATTTTAAGCAAGTCAACCATATCACTAAACAAATATAAAGCATAGAATCTTGATTTGAAGTATACAAGTACACATTTCACTCGTACGTGAATTTCTGCCGATCTGTCAACAACAAATGCAAGCTTGGGCAATGCAGCAAAACAACAACAACAAGAATCCAAGGCCACACCACGATAATGCAGGATATCAATCGTAACAGAAAGGCCCTCAAATGTGTATACGAGTCAAATAAGTAGCATCGTGTAGGTAGCAAAGGTCAAGGCGCAGCGCTGCAATTTCTTGCTATGCCACACCTGGCAGGGCCTCCGCCAGAGGAAGCTCTAGAGAGCCACTCCAGGTGGTGTTTTTGGCCTACTCTTCCACGCTCGCCAGACATCTTGGAAGACAGTGGGAACACCAGAACTTTATCACACCACATGCGGCCTGGCAACCCACTTAGTGTGATGCACCGATTTATATTCACGACTGGACAGGGCCCAGCGTGATTTCGGACCTTTAGAATTGCTCGTCCAGTGTAACGCCTACTTATCTTATGAACGTCGATGGACACTTTTACATACATAATATACTGTAGACGCCAGATATAAGCATAGCTTTTTAAGCTCAGTTCTGATATAAGCAACACATGCTTATAGTGCACTGGTGGGGAGAATGCAAAGGTCAATTTCTGAAACAAGCGCATGTCGCATATAAGCACACCTCCTAACATTACTCTCAAAGGCTGTACTTATGTGCGTCTTCCGCCGTCTATATTAATAATGGCTGCTTGGGAAATACATAATGTGTGCAATGGTGTGGATATATATATTGTATGTGTTTATGTATAAGCAACCGTGAATTCAACGTTGTAATGCTTTATACTGCAAATGGATTTTGCATGAAAACTGAATCTTCAAATACAGCATTTTACAATGTGTTATTGTCAAAGCTATGAAATGCTCCACGGATGTGTTTTACACTTTGTGCGCGTAGTAGCAGCTGTGCATCCTCCACCCTAAAATTATCTGTTATTTTTCGATTTGAAGCTTTCGTGACTGCAGGGATTCATCTTCTTGGTTCTTTCGGTAAAGTCACGAAGAAGTGAAATAATAAAATAAGAAAAATACAACATATTTTTATTATTTTATTATTTCCATTCTACGTGACTTTACCGAACGAACCAAGAAGATGATCTGTTATTGTTGTTGGTGAGGGACACTTGTTGAAAATCTTCAAATGGCTCAGGGCTTTGGTATACCAGAGCAGGGGTAAGAGACAGCACACACGAGGGGTTGGGGTGTGACTCATGCAACACTCGACCACCTTTGTCTCCCCAGTGCTGACGTTTACATTACTGCTCCGCACGTTTATTGAGGCTGAGTGGACTTAGGGATGGGTGCCCCCTCCCCGCCCCCCAGAATCGATTCTAAGATCACTCGCCACCGATATTCGCTGTGGGCCAGGAATGAAACTCAGTTGACTGAGTTCGTGGCACAGTGAGTCAACCACTGCGCCACCACTCCAACAGGCGGTTTGGGCACGTGATCACTTAGGAAAACACGGCACGATGGAGTAGGTGGATAGCAACCATGCCCGGCCGCCTTTGTCTTCCTAGGGATTATGTTTGTTAACACACCGGACTCATTTGAGGCTGAGTCGACCTAGGGGTTGTGAAGTCAGGTCGATGGGTTCATCGCGCGGCACACTACTGCTACACACACATACACACGAGTGCACAATGGATACATCTTAAAAGAAGTAAATTGAAATCCTTAACATTGAAACTGTGAGTGTGGTGTATTTCTGGCATCATTTGCCGTAAAACTGTTGGACATTTTTCGTGTGAAAATTTATTTTCTTGCGGTTACGTTTCTTAAAGGTCGTGCAACTTTTAACACTTAAGGGGCTTGACAATGACGGGCAGAAAAACGTGGGCAAAAGCTGACGAAATACTCTCGTTGTCTGGTGTGGGAATAAAACGAGGTTAGACGCTTGTATTTCACGTTTTAAGACGTACCATAAAAAGCAACATAAACACACGGGCACATGTAACTCTCCAGATACAAAATAAACGCCACGTGGCTTACAGACGATAGTTGCAAGAAGGATATGTAGTTTGAAATTATGCCATTCATTGACAATGGATATAATAGCATTTTTGTTAATCGTACATTTTTAAAAGGCGTTTGAAACATTCTTCATCATCATCATCATCGTATCCTCCTATTGGCTGCAACTCCATTCTCAGTCTTGACCACCGGCCATCTTTCCTTCTAGCAGTGTCCGGCCTAAATCAACTTTACTTTTCCCAACAGTCAAAATATTTCTCCAACTCGTTCTGCCTCTCAATGCATTTCCAAGCAAAACATTCAGTGAATAGGCTCACTGTATCTTGTTCCAACAGCAGGTGCCACTTCTTTGACGATCTTTAGAAATATTTCATATGGTCTGGGAGCATTATCTTTTTTCTTTTTTAGGTGTTACAGGGAAGCATAAAAAACAGCAAAATAAAGGTCACATACAAGCACGTGCCTACACGGATTGGGGATATGTATCAAGAGACAAAACGGAAAAACAGTTTGTGTACCTGGAACGGTGGATAAGAGCATGTTGGGGTTATTTTTGAACAGCTGAACTTGATAATACAATCACAGCAATGTGCTTTAAGAACAATTTTAAATCAGGGCAAACTACCTGCTAGGACATATGGTTGAGCGACATGATCATGAACGAAACATATTTAACAAAACTGAAAATTTCACAAAAAAACACAGAGCGATTAATGCTTGAACTCTATAGTTTAATTTAGCAGGTAAGGCCCACTGAGCCCTATGGTTCTTTTTCCGAAGCGATCTGCACAAATGATAGCTCAACAAAAAGGCTTATCGTCACGTAGAAATGTAAATACTCTAAAACGCATGTTTCTAAATGTGAAGGGAAAAACCGGAGGACCCAGAGAAAGATATCCACGTGACCACGGGGAGAACATGCAAACTTCAAATATACAGCATCAGGCGTCAGGAGTCGGGATCGAACCTACAACCTCCTGTATACCAAGCGAGGTAGTTAACATCACTCTATGTTGGCACCCCACATTTAGAAAAAATTAACCCGTAAAAACAAAGTGTTTCACTATAAATCCTTAATATGCGTGGCGGCTAGAGTCCTCTCGTCCTCTGGCTTGAGATGGCTGCCACCTATGCGTCAGATGATTGTCTGCCACCATTAAGCAATTGGTAATTAAATATTATTATTATTTTCCTCAAAAGTGTAAAGTTATGGGAAAAAAAATTCACGAAAATAAATTGTCACGCACAACGAGTCTGTGTGCAAAATGTCAGCTCGATTGGATCACGGGAAGTGAGTTAAAAAACGACCGAAAGATTTGCACGGTCGTAAGCGCGCAAGCAAGCAAGCAAGTGCACTTAATATAAAGGATTTAAAAAGAGGAACACATGGATTCGAGAGCGTATGCAAGGTAACAACATAATTAAAACTATTCACCAAATGCAGTGGTCTTTGGCAGGACACGTCGGTGGAAGGAACAATAAACGGTGGTCACAAATAATAAGAGTAGCAGCTAAGGAACGAATTGTATCGGACAAGACGTCCACCGAGGAGAGCGACTGATTAAATCAGTTAACTTGCGGGATGCATTGTAGCATTGCGAGGTGATGATGAGAGGTGGTGGCACCTTAGGGAAGCCTTCATCCAGCAGAGGATTGACCGTGGCCAATGATGACTCTGATGTAGAGAAGCGTTTATGGTTGCTTGAGGGATAAGATCGCAAATCAATCATGTTAACTGTCACCCTACACTGCGGTACGTTGGATGGCACACACCCACCACCGCTTTACTTGCAGGGGCTTGCTGATATAAGTCACTGAAGTGCCCCGAAACACAAATCTCAATGCCAATATATTTACCGCTGAAGAATTTGACAGGTGGTTTCCTCCGGCAAAAACATGGATATTTTTTTAAATTATTTTTCCCAAACGTTTTCTCTATGCCGAATTACTCACAACTATACAGTCAGCACTGGCTTAATCAATTATTTATAAAGCCCTCAGATCTCACCCCACCTAGCCAGAACACGTTTTCTGCATTGCTTTGGTTGAGTTATGTCCGGTGGTGGTGTTGGGCCCGTATGGAAGCTCTCAGCAAAAAAAATGTGGGACCTACTTCAATAGTGAGATGATATGAAAAAAATATAGACAATAGATAGTAAGATTAAAGAAACGTATAAAAAAGCAGAGATGTAGTAGTGTGATATGAAAGCGAGATTCAAAGAAAATAGATATGCCATCAATTGCTTTCTTCGTATTATTCCTGATTTATTTGTGATTTAAAATAGCTATATTTGGAATTGGAAGCGGCCGTCGTGTCGTGGCTACGAACTGGCTAAGTTTGATTCTTGGCCAACGTCTGATATACTGCAAACGCTTCCATACGATACGTAAAATAAATGGGTGCTAGGGAGGCAGCTTTACACCAGGCCGCACGAAGCAGCTTTGGTGAAGTATGGTCACCCTAAACCAGTATATATACAAATACTGTGTTCTTTGAATTTATCTCACTTAATACAGCTATCGTGCTGTGACAGTTCCACCTGAAGACGGAAGCTTGTGTTGCCTCCGAAACGTCGGGATTGTTTATTATTTATTTATTTGCTTCTTTTTTCCCTTTTATTAATTTACATTTTTTACCTACGTGACTTTACCGGAAGAAAAAAAAACCTAAGAATATGGTCAAACACCCCCCTCCTTACGATTGAAACAACATGGGGCAGCGGCTGGGTTGGCCAGGGAGTTTTTTTGATCTTCCACCAGTGGCTTTGCAAAGGCGGCCTGTGCTGTCTTGCGCATTACAATTCGTGTTCTTTGATGCGTACCGATCTTCTTCACAACCCCTGTGCTGCCCTGCACCTCGTGATGCTTTTGCTCGATTTGCTTGTTCTGAGCACGCCGCCGGCAAACCGAGCCGCTTCGCGCCGTTAGTCGCAGTGCGTCGCGGCTCTTGACTTTATTTTATCACCAAATTAGAAAAAAATACGTCTCTTCTCGTGACTTTGGTTGCCAAACTCGTGAGTTAACGTCTCGCATAACCCCCCTCACCCCCAACTCCCCCCACCCGGCACGGAAACTGGGTTGGTTTGGGGTGGCTCGCTAAAATGTTCTTTGTGGCGGTACCCTGGGGTACCAAATAATACGAAATATTTTATTTCTGGGACACCATTTCTGGGGCAAAATTTTTTGCCAGGGATGTACTTAACTCTTCGCGACTGGGGGTACCAATCAATCCGAAATCGGTGGTGCTACTTCGCGATGACGAAACGCAGTGAGGACGATAGCGCTGAAACCCTGAGCGCTCGTACGCACCGTGGTGGTGCATCATGCACAGCTCGTCGAGATGAGTCGATTGCCGCATCGCCGACCATCAACAGACTAAAAATAAGTATAACCCGTAAAAACAAAGTTTTTTACTATAAATCCTTTATATGCGTGGCGGCTAGAGTCCTCTCGTCTTCTGGCTTGAGATGGCTGCCACCTATGGGTCAGATGATTGCCTGCCCCCATTAAGCAATTGGTAATTAAATATTTAATTTGTTTTCCCTAAACAGTGTAAAACTTTGGAAAAAAAATGTTCACAAACATTAATTGTCACACACAACGAGTCTGTGTGCAAAATGTCAGCTCGATCGGATCACGGGAATTGGGTTAAAAAACGACCGAAAGATTTGCACGGTCGTAAGCAAGCACGCAAGCAAGCGCACTTAATATAAAGGATTTAATAAGTAATATTTTAAGAATATTTAACACGCTTTAATGAAATGTACCGTACGAGTAATGGAAGAATTCAGACATTTGTGATGATGTGTGACGAGGGGGGGGGGGTTTGAGAAATGTGACGTCGCATCAAAATGCGCAACTTTAAATTAATATAGACAACACGTTCTACTTAATCAAATAGACTTTTTAATAAATGTTTTCTCCTACAACATCAGAGTGCAGCGCCACATTGAATACGCACTCCAGTGACAATAGTTGAAAGCGATTTGAAGCAACTTCTTGGTTCTTTCAGTAAAGTCACGTAGAAGGGAAATAAAAAAAAAATAATTCTCACGACGTTTCGGCCACAACGCAAGCAGCCGTCCTCAGGTGAAAAACAGGTCTGTCGAGAAGACAGAGTCTGAATGACACACCCCAGGCTTGGAGCGTCTATTTAAGCTGGGATGGAGGGGAGAGCTTTGTGACGTCATATTTGAGAGGGGGGGGGTCTGACTTTTTGTGACAAAAATCATCCAAAATCGCGTGACGTCCTTTACGGACGGCCCCTTACCCGCCACGAGGTTCAAATGTTCGTACCGAGCAACTCCACAGCCTCGTCCAGGTGCTCGGTCACCTCCTCCACCTCCTCATCGTCGTCGTCGTCGTGAGGGTCCCCGTCTCGCCGCGTGCGGTGGCCGCGGGGAGGGGTCAACATGGCCGCCAGACGCAGTTTGTGTTGTTCGCGCTGAGCCCACGTGTTCGCTCTCCGCTGCCTGTGTGCATCGGAAGCACGTGGCGGAAAGAAAGGAGGGAGAGAAAAATTAACTAAATATAAATATGCTAAATTCTTCTTGATGTGCAAATTTCTTTGTCAAGGCGCTCTTCCCCCCCCCTCCAACCCAGCTGAAATATATACGCTTCCAAGCCTGGTGGTGTTTCATTCAGACGCTGTCTTCCCGACAGACCTGTTCTTCACCTGAGGACGGTTGCGTTGTGGCCGAAACGTCGTGAGAATTGTATTTTATTATGTTTAATTTTCATTATTTTATTATTTCCATTCAACGTGACTTTACCGAAAGAACCAAGAAGATCAATCTCTGCAGTCACGAAAGCTTTAAATCGAAATTTAAATATAGATATCGATATTTTTTGGTTCTTTCGGTAAAATCACGTAGGTAGAAAAACAATAGATCACGCCGTTTCGATCGCAACACAAAAAGCAATCGTCATCAGGTGGGACAACCAGAGCAAGAAACAAACTACTTTAATGCCAACCGAGAGAGTAAATAAGCAATGAAGCGTGCACATCAGAGGTAATACAATATTTACATTTTTACTTTAATCACATTTGCAATTGCCCAGACTCCTGCCCTAGAGCCAGTTCAGGCCTGCTCACAACCATTCCAAGTGACACGGATAGCGACACACCACGTACATAGCCGACGATCTACCAAGGGTGGCACAGTCGGGTTTTTTACAATCGGGTTTAATTGTCTTTTTATATTAAACCCGATCATCTGAGATTGGGAGAAATCCGGTTTAATTGGTTCTAATTGCAGAACCGCACTTCTCAACGATGGGCTTCGTCCATTCCAAGCTAAGCAACTCACTGGCGCCCACGATTGTGGAGGAGAAGCTCCTCGTGTTCATCACGACCAACCTGCCCACCGCATTCTACGACTACCCCGTGCCCGACGGCCCCCCGAGTACGATAGCAGCACCGACGAGGAAGCAGCCTAAGCCTTGGATCAGAGTTTCGTATTCATTAAACCAGGTTTTAATTCCCCGAAATCGAGTTTAATTGTATTAAATAAAAAAACCCGATGCCTGTCGCTGGAAAAATCGGGTTTTTTCCACCCATGCTATCTACGTGGTTGGATACGTACGGCTCGATGGAAGTTCAGCACACATACATACAAATGGGTATCCATCAAATTGAATACATTTGTCAACTTCTGGTAGATTCATGTTTTAAGGAGGGAGTGGGGGTCGGTGAAACGTCGTTCCCTTTTCATTGCAGGAATAAAGCATCGATACTTCCGGTAAAGTCACATCAGGTGGGAAAGCAGCTGATGAAAGACGCTTGTGTTGCGCCCGAAACGTCGTCTCTGTCACTTTAACGAAAGAACCAACGAGTATGAATTTCTGCAGTCACGGAAGTCTTTCATTAAAGTCACGTAGATAGTTCAAAGAAAATAACCAAAAACTACGACGTTTCGATCACAACACAAGCGAGCGTCTTTCCTCCTGATGACGATCGTTTGTGTTGCGATCGAAACGTCGTCGTTTTTTGTTATTTTCTTTGAACCTATCTACGTGACTTTACCGAAACACCCACATAATATGAATTCCTGCAGTCACGAAAGCTTTAAGTCAAGATTAAATAGAGACATTTACGTAAACCCCCCGACAACGTTGCATGTAAATGACTTCATTTTTGTTGCTGATGTTGGTGTTTCATCATGGGACCTCCTTTGCCAGTACCAAAATAAACTAATAGGGTTTTTTCCCTTTTTTCTGGCAACAAAACTGATACCTTTTGCAAGGAATCATGCTTACATTAACCACAATACTTGCAGTCAAATGCAAACAAAGTTTTGTTGCCAGAAAAAAAAGGGAAAAACCCTATTAGTATATTTTGGTACTGGCAAAGGAGGTCCCATGATGTAGCTGCTCACCCCAAGCTCTCATTACTCTGGTAGTGCGTTGTCTTTGAACTGTGCGCCTTTTGGCGTCATCTGGTCGAACACCATATGAGACTAGGCTCTAAAGAAAGATGTCTCTGGTGTGGACCAATCAGTTTCAAAGACAATGCATAAATTATCAGAGTATTGTTTCTTGTTTGCATTTGACTGCAAGTATTGTGGTTAATGTAAACATGATTCCTTGCAAAAGGAATCAGTTTTGTTGCCAGAAAAAAGGGAAAACCCCTATTAGTAGATGTTGATGTTGTTGTGGGATTATAGCAGACTGCGAATACGACCGAATGTTGTCGTTTTGAACTTAAGGCTTAAAAAGCAAATACTGCACCGGGCATCACAACTACCATAATCCTTTCGTGTGCAGCAGTAACACCTCCAAGTTGTATTCACATCGCGAACCTTGGCCTGACACGGAGGCTTAATAACGCGAGTGGTGCGGGATGACTGTGCGAAATTCTGTCGCCTTTCGATTTCATTATTTTGTTTCGCACTGTGGTGAATGTGCACGGTGTGCAACCTCGTGAGAAGTTAACAACATCGGCTCTTTAACTGGCGAACACATGCGTGCCCTTCAGCTTGATGCATACGGTAAAGTGTAGTTGGCTCGTAAAAATGTTGCGAGTTCAAACTAATACTTGGAGGGGGGGGGGGGGCTTGACTTGGCTAACCATTCAAGATTTAATTCTAGATTTGAAGCTTTCGTGACTGCAATGATTCATATTCTTAGGTTTTTTAGGTAAAGTCACGTAGGTAAAACATCAAAATTTATAAAAAATAAAATAAAACAAAAATCACGATGTTTCGGAGACTTGTGTTGCCTCCGAAACGTCGTGATTTTTGTTTTATTTTATTTTTATTAATTTTGATGTTTTACCTACGTGACTTTACCGAAAAAACCTAAGAATACATTCAAGATTTGAAGCTTTCGTGACTGCAAGGATTCATACTCTTAGTTTTTTCGGTAAAGTCACGTAGGTAAAAAATGAAATTAAAATTAATAAAAGTAATAATATAAATAAAATAATAAAATAAAATTCACGACGTTTCGGAGGCAACACAAGTCTCCGTCATCAGGTGGGACCGTCACAGCTAGATTTGCTGTATCAGCTTTTTTTTAACCTACGTGACTTTACCGAAAAAACTAAGAGTTTGGCTCACCATCCCTCTGGGGTCAATTAAATAAGTACCGCATTGTGCGGGATTGTCCATATTAATAGACCCGTCCTCGACACAGAAATGTGGAATGTCCTACAACGAGCCCAGGGTGGTAACGAGGAGATGATGAGCATCGCCTCGCTGCCTATTTGAGAAAGAACTCACTCAGATGTTGACCATCTTGATCTTGAGAATCGATATTCATGGTCAAATCGTTACACTCCTAAACAAGAGGGCATTGCAAAACGTAGGCTTTCGCAACCAATATTATTCATAGAGAGACAGAGCAGAGCCTCACCATTCTGGCGAATTGCCCGATGATGCTGGATGCAATTACGAGCGAAACGTCGTACTCAAAATTTTATTAATGTTGTGGTTTCACGCTTCAACACACCGGTGGGCTAAAGCAGTGCACTATTTGTCTTTTGTCAACGTGACACTTTTTTACTGATTGGCCATGTCTGGTGGTGGAGGGTTACGACACATTTATAAATAACGCGATCTAAACCCAAAAACGCTGATTATGAAGAGGGCGTTGTTGAAACTTCACGCGTTAACCACTCGACATTTTCTGCACACCTCACAGCAGTTTCCAAGGGACAACCGTACACATTTATAATGCGCTGATGAGTGGGGTATATATATTATGCAAGTTCAGTGCACTGGATTCAATTTACAACGGTATGCATTATCATTTGGGTCACGTGCCTTAGCTGCTGTTAATCATCGCCATACATGGGAATGAGCGCTTCTGTTGACCAATTGGGACTTCCTCTCCACTTGATACAGATTTTTTTTGCTGTGACAGTTTCACCTGAAGACGGAAGCTTGTGTTGCCTCCGAAACGTCGTGGTTTTATTGTTTTTATTTTTTATTAATTTTAATATCATTTTTTTACCTACGTGACTTTACCGAAAGAACTAAGAGTATACCAATCCCTTGCCGTTCATCATGCCGATATCAGCACATGTCCACTGCACAGCGGGAGCCTGATGAATGATCCTTGAGATCCATGTTAAGGGCAAACATTTTGCAGCCAATGTGGCAGTGTTAGAGCCTTTTTTGGGGTAATGGAAACCTAACATTTTTAAGAGCCCATATTAGTAACAGAGAGCTTCTTTTTACGGCTGTAATTAATGTACAGTTTGAAATGGAAAATGCGATGTTTTGTTTTTTTAAACCAACTGCCGTCAGTGTTCATCTCTGATACTCAATTCGGTACATCGTGTGTGTGATATAAAAGTTAAATGGGGGGGGGGGGGAAGGTTTTAGCATCTGATAATGTTAAAGGTGGGGTGTGGAATAAAAACTATGTTAGATTAAAGAGGCTTTCATCCATCCTTTGGGAATGAAAGAAGTGTAAATCCACCCACTGAATAAACACTTCGTAGGATCTAATCTTAGCATGCAAAGCATGCTGGGATTCCTGTTATGTTTTTGTTGTTGAGGATTTATTTTTTGCTTTTGTGCGATCAAGGTTGTAAATGCTTCGTGCCGACTAAAAATTAACCCGTAAAAGTTTTTCACTATAAATCCTTTATATGCGTGGCATCGGTTTTATTTTATTATTCATTTCTGTTTTTCTTGAGTAAGAGTTTTATTTTTATCACATTGGTATTTTTAATTAAATATAAGGAAAGTCGTATATAAGGATTATAAGGTTTTCAGTTTTTGTATGATTGTTTATATTGTACATTTTTGTTGTTTTCTTGAATAATTTTCTGTGTTTAGGAAAAATATATGATTGTGTTAGTGAAATTTTTTTTCCTTAAAAAGTGGAAAATTTTGCAACAAAAATTTTCACGAAAATCAATTGTCACGCACAACGAGTCTGTGTGCAAAATGTCAGCTCGATTGGATCACGGGAAGTGGGTTAAGAAACGACCGAAAGATTTGCACGGTCCTAAGCAAGCACGCAAGCGAGTGAACTTAATATAAAGGAATTGAAAAAGGTGAAGAGTCCCACATCCAGCACCTGTTTTGGAGCGACATTGCCCAGCATTACATGAGCACGAGCTTGATAACATGAGTTCAACCCCTGACCACGTCAAATTTTAGTGATATCTGAACTGGTGCCCTCCCTGCCTCACCACAACTCGCACCGACAAGCTTGTATGGTCAAGCAACCCCCATGCCTGACACGGCAGTGAGATGCCTTCATCCAGCAGTAGTTCAACAAAGGGTTGTACATCATTATTTTTAAATCCTTTATATTAAGTTCACTTGCTTGCTTGCTTGCGCGCTTACGACCGTGCAAATCTTTCGGTCGTTTTTTAACCCACTTCCCGTGATCCAATCGAGCTGACATTTTGCACACAGACTCGTTGTGCGTGACAATTAATTTTCGTGAATTTTTTTTTTTCAAAAATGTTACACTTTTTAGGGAAAATGTTTTATATGTAATTACCAATTGCTTAATGGTGGCAAGCAATCATCTGACCCATAGGTGGCAGCCATCTCAAGCCAGAGGACGAGAGGACTCTAGCCGCCACGCATATAAAGGATTTATAGTGAAAAACTTTGTTTTTACGTGTTAATTTTTTCTTTGGTGGGGGTTTTACATGGCCGGACTAAAAACTCGTGGACAGCCTATGCCAGTGATGTACATTAATATTCCAAACGATTGTAGCATCTGGTTAAGTGTTACGTAGACAATGTTTGCAAGGCTACACTAGAATGCGCAAAAAAAATGTCTGTTCGGTGGGTGATGCAGTGGCAAAGCAAATTGCCCCTACAAAACACATGTTCTGAGAAGCTGCCAACACGCTTACGTGACAGCAAGAACTTCACTGCTTTGTAGGCACCACTGTTCGTTGATAATAATGATACAAAAGTTAAAACAAGGGTTTGTGTAACATTGACATTTGCAGCACAAAATACAGTACAAATTTGAATCAATCTGACGGGCCTAAGAAATCAGGAATAAAAAAGAGATAAAATAGTTACGGGACAAAATATTAAGAGCAGCATGTATGCAACCTAAAAAAATACTTATTGAATCTATAATTTAGCAAATACTGTACAGTAAAATGTGCTTAAAGTAGGTTACGTAATTATTAAAGCAGAAATTCTAAAATGTATTAATTTGATATGAGAAGTATCCACAACGATGAAGTGCATTTCTTCTTTAAATAGCATACAATGATTTATGCATGATTCAGAGGAATTTCTTCCCACGATTACTTACGCAATGTTTTTTCCTGTGCATAAACGTGATGTGCGTTTATATATTAATTTAATTTATGTGCATCGTCGTCATTGTCAGCCATTGTCTATCTACTTCTGGATGAAGGAATGTTCACCGTCATCATCTCTCATGGCCCTACAATGCCACAATTCATCCCGCTCCCACACACGCACTTAACTCGCTGTTCTTTCTCCTTCAACACACACACGCACATAAAACAGCATTGATATGAATTGCTGCTACTGCTGCAACACTAGAAGCTAACATACAGCGAATGTATACGCGAGGTGCTTATTACTGATCGTGAAATGAATCACATTCAGGTCTTTCTCTGGCCACTACTGGATGAGGGCCTGTTGTTTGGGGATTGATTTGACCATACTTCACCACTCTGGTCATTTTAGCTTGGCGAACACAGGATCTTCGACGGCGGAGCATAGTATAGTACAACAATGTAATTTGCTGCACTATACTCTGTTGACAATAAGTCCTCACAGCAGCCGACAGCGCTTGTTTCATGCAGGGAGATGGGTCATCAAAGCACTACCCAGGCGCTATCCAGATTAACACCTGCTTAGCTTCCCAGATCTCGTGAGATTGGGCAACGTCATGGGTGATTTGGTCAAAGGCTTCACGCGGAATACGCAGGTTAGTGAGACCCTGGTCACTTATTAAAAGAGAATTGTAAAAATACGAATTATTTGATTTGTGCTCCTGGAGGCATTTACTTTGGAGTTATTGGACTGATAGGAGATGAAACCTGAACGCAAACTGGTGCGGCAAGTAGAAAACGCAGAGTGCGTATGAAATGTAATCAATTTCAGTAACTGTTTTTGCATGTAACTAGAAGAGTCACAGAGAACCTGGAGAAATTGGTCATGCGAGGAATAATTGAATGGAAATGAGCTTTAGGTGACTCTGAAGCTAGATAGTGACTGGATGATGGAGTAGAGAAGCTTACCTGGGGAAAACGGGACAAGATTGAAGGAGGAAAGCCAAGAGCATGAGACCAGGGAATGCAATCTGCCACAAGAATCACTGAAGGTCGATAACGACTTCCAGACAACAAGCGGACGGACAAACAGATGGACGGACGGACGGACGGACTAACTAACGATGTTTCATCTTAATTAGAAGCTTTCGTGACTGCAGGAATCCATACTTTTTGGTTCTTTCGGTCAAGTCACGTAGGTAGAAAATAAAATAAATCACGACGTTTCGGGCGCAACACAAGCGTCCGTCATCAGGTGCTTTCCCACCTGATGTGACTTTGCCGAAAGAACCAAAGAGTAACGATGTTTTATTCCGATTTAAAGCTTTCGTGACTGCAGGGATTCATCTTCTTGGTTCTTTATTTTCTTTTCCATTCTACGTGACTTTACCGAAAGATGTTTTATTCCTGCAATGAGAAGCGAACGACGTTAGACCGACCCCCCCCTCCCTCTTTAAAAAAATGAATCTACCAGAAGTTGATAAATGTATTCAATTTGATGGATACCCATTTGTATGTTTGTGTGCTGAACTTCCATCGAGACGTACATATCCAACCACGTTGATAGCATGGGTGGAAAAAACTCAATTTTTCCAGCGACAGGCATCGGGTTTTTTTATTTAATACAATTAAACCCGATTTCGGGGAATTAAAACCTGGTTTAATGAATACGAAACTCTGATCCAAGGCTTAGGCTGCTTCCTCGTCGGTGCTGCTATCGTACTCGGGGGGCCGTCGGGCACGGAGTAGTCGTAGAATGCGGCGGGCAGGTTGGTCTTGATGAACACGAGCTTCTCCTCCACAATCGTGGGCGCCAGTGAGTTCCTTAGCTTGGAATGGATGAAGCCCATCGTTGAGAAGTGCGGTTCTGCAATTAGAACCAATTAAACCGGATTTATCCCAATCTCAGATGATCGGGTTTAATATAAAAAGACAATTAAACCCGATTGTAAAAAACCCGACTGTGCCACCCTTGGTAGACAGCCGATGTCAAAGCATGTACTATGTACGTGGTGTGTCGCTATCCGTGTCGCTTGGAATGGTTGTGGTCAGGCAAGACTGGCTCTGGGGCAGCAGTCCGGGCAATTCCAAATGTGATTAAAGTAAAAAATAAAAAATATTGTATTACCTCTGATGTGCACGCTTCATTGCTTATATAATCTCTCGGTTGGCATTAAAGTCCCCACTTTCGGCAGCCCCAAAGATTCATCCTCACCGGCCCATTTTTTTTTTTTTTGGACCATCCCAAATGGTACCAATGAGATCGCACAGCAAATTTGGGCCCTGTGTGTTTACAAATGCCTGCTCCGAATTTTAGTCCCAGCCCATCGCTGGTTGTTGGGGGCCAGAATCAGAGGTCGCAACCGGGTACCCGATACCCGTACCCTACCCGATACCCGGCTACCCGTACCCGGCTACCCGTACCCGGTGCGGCCGGGTACGGGTAGACCGTGAGTCACTGGTGAGTAACTGTTTGTCACTCATTTCCCAACGTCTTGTCTCTTCTCACAATTCAAGTTCCTAGAATCAACCCACCCGCGCCTGCAACATGGCTTTATCCCAGAGGTCGCAATCAGGTACCCGATACCCGTTTGCGACCCTGGTGCGGCCGGGTACGGGTAGACCGTGAATCACTGGTGAGTAACCGTTTGTCACTCATTTCCCAACGTCTTGTCTCTTCTCACAATTCAAGTTCCTAGAATCAACCCACCCGCGCCTGCAACATGGCTTTATCCCAGAGGTCGCAATCAGGTACCCGATACCCGTTTGCGACCCTGGTGCGGCCGGGTACGGGTAAGGAATCAAAACCCGTTTGCGACCTCTTGGCCAGATCCTTAAACTAACACCAATAACAACACCAATCCAATCAAGCGCTAGCCGGCACGCTTCGCCTGCTTCGTCGCCAGCTTCGGCGAAGCAGCTCTGCACATGCGCGGTTTTACGTCGTTCAGAGACTCGTGAGCGCAAGCGACGGAGTCAGCGCTGTCAATCATGGTCAGGGCTCCCAAAGGGGGGTTTGGTGTGGGGACCACGTGGTAATTGCTTCCCTCAAGCCAATTCATGCGCTATGTGAAGCTTATCTTGAGCAAAAGTGTTGAAATTGTTTTTATTTTTTGTGTGGGGAGGGAGGGGAATTGTTTTCGTCTGAGTGTAGTAATTGAAACGGTGGCTTTTTTTGTTTTTTGGTCAAATCCTTCAACCTGTCTTTCACGCCGCAGTGCGAATGGGTAAACCAGAGTTAGTCAATCAGCACATCGGACACGGTGGGGTAAAGTGTGGGTGCCTCCCACTTCTAAGACGTCTGCACAGCTTGCAACAGTAGACAAAATAACCTCTTTGCAATGGGATGAGAAATAATTTGCAGGGCTGAACCTTGAGCCTTATTTTTACTATGTATATTTCCATTATACTGGAAAGCTAATCCGCATTTCTTTTGATGCAGATATCTTGGTGGGGACACAAAGGCTTGGGTCTCAGCAGTTGCAAGGATTTCATTTGTCCATTGTTATCATTTATAGCCATTGAACATGTCAAACAGGCATCTCCTTTTTTCCTTTGTGTGTATCCTAGCATTTTTTTAAAATCTTTGTTTGCATTAAATCCCCTTTTCTCCATTTACTTTAGCAGAATGTATTCAAGAAGCTTTGTACATTGTGTGGGAATATGTCTAGAATTATCCTTAATTTAATATTTTAGACAAATCAGCACTGTAGCATATTATCTTCGCCAAGCCTATTTCTCAACTTCCCTAAAACGGAATTGACTCATGATACGTGCATCGAATAGCAACTATAATAATTAAGATTTTTCTTGAATTATTCAATTTATATGGATAAATTAACTCAAGATGAACTACCACACAAACTACAAAGCTAAACTATGGAACAATTACATATTAAACAGGCAATCGGTTAATCTTCTTGGTTCTTTCGGTAAAGTCACGTAGAAGGGAAATAATAAAATAATAAAAATACAACATAATAAAATAAAATAATGTGTTATTTTTATTATTTTGTTATTTCCCTTCTACGTGACTTTACCGAAAGAACCAAGAAGATGAATCCCTGCAGTCACAAAAGCTTTAAATCGAAAATTAAAGGCAATCGTTTGACTAGTACTCAAATATAAACAGATGAGGATATACATAAAATGCAATTCCAAGTATTATACCACGTCTTAATTTTGGAGCTTTCGTGACTGCAGGAATTATTCTTTGGTTCTTTCGGTAAAGTCACGTATAAAGATAAAATAATAAATTAAATAATAGCATACTACGACGTTTCGATTGCAACACAAGCAATCATCATCAGGTATAAAAGAAATAGCAACAAAAATCTAACCAGAAAACTATAGACAGACATATAAGCAGACAGATATCACAAAGATACACAGAGAGAGAGCATGAAACGTCGTAGTATGCTATTATTTAATTTATTATTTTATCTTTATACGTGACTTTACCGAAAGAACCAAAGAAGTTATACCACGTGTTGTTGTTGTTGTTTGCCATGACATCCGACGTTTCGCCGAACGTGCTGCGAGCCTCATCGGGAAAATCACTTCAGACAGAGAGTAAAGCGCACAGAGAGGAGCTCCCAAACAACGCGGTTGAGAGGCTGTGAAACGTCGAACTTCGCGCCGAAAGCCTAACTCACGGGCAACAACCCGGACCTCACCCCGTGTTGGCGGCTTGCGCGTCGGACGCCCCGAGACCTCGCTGCGGCTTGATCGTCGGCAGGAGCAGCACTTCAGCAGCGAGCAGGTCTGCTCCAACCTCGTCCTGCACTCGCCCTCGCCTGTGGGGTAGGCGAGCCCGTGCCACCCTCGGCCGCTGCTCGGCTGTCATCCTCTCTCCATTATCAGACACCTGACACCCCGAACAGAGAGAGAGATCTTTAAGTGGCTGGGCGGTGCGAGCGCATGGGGACAGAATGAGAGTCGAGGCTACGATCAATATCGCCCACGCTGTGAGGCGCGCGCGCTTGCAGGAGTCAAGCAGCATCCGGTGTGCACATTGCGACGGAGTATTTCAAGTAATTTTTTTTTCCCGAACACTTTGCTTGCTTCTTTAACAGCACATCAGCAATCTCTTCTTGGTTCTTTCGGTAAAGTCACGTTGTGGCCCAAACGTCGTGAGAATTATTTTATTATGTTTTATTTTTATTAGTTTATTACTTCCCTTCTACGTGACTTTACGGAAAGAACCAAGAAGATGAATCCCTGCAGTCACGAAAGCTTTAAATCGAAATCAGCAATCTCGTTAATTGTTCTTTTTTTAGAATAAGAGCCAGTTTGTGCAAGTTGTAATCTTTTAAGATAATTGCAGGAAATTGATATGGAACGCGTACCTTTCCAAGGGTGTCATCTGCAATAATTCCTGTAAAATATAAACACTTCATAATTATATTTTCTAGGCTATGATATCTTCACGATGTCTGAGAGAGAAAAAAAAAACAGTTTCATGTAAAACGTATCCATAATATGAATGCATATTGTGCCAATGTTACATGACAACATGGGTATGTCGCATGAGGTTATGCAAATTATTTTGAAATGATGACGATGATGACCACAATGTGACTGGATGTCAAACGTCAAACACTGCACGGGTTGGAAGACAGTGTCAGACAGAGGGAGATGGGTCGGAGCACTGCTATGCTATTATTTGGCTTCTATAAATTTCCACACAATAATGCACTTTATTGAGCTATCATTTTGCCATGTTGCTTCTGATAAAAGAACTGCATAGCTCAGTGGACCTTACCTGGTAAAATAAAGATTATTTTATTATGTTTTATTTTTATTATTTTATTATTTCCCTTCTACGTGACTTTACCGAAAGAACCAAGAAGATGGATCCCTGCAGTCACGAAAGCTTTAAATAGAAAAATAAATATAGTTTATAATAGGTTTACCCCCTTTTTTCAGGCAACAAAACAGGTGTGAAGATGTTATAACACCAAACTGAAACATTTAACGAGGAATCATGTCTGCATTAACCACAATGCTTGTGGTCAAAATGGGAAAAAAACGTACTCTAAAAATATATGCATTGTCCTGGAAACTGATTGGTCCACACCAGAGACAGCTTTCTTTAGAGCCTCGTCTCAAACGGCCTCCTTTGGTCCAACACCGAGACGAGGCTCAAGAGAAAGCTGTCTCTGGTGTGGACCAATCAGTTTCAAACACAACGCATATGCATGTATTATCAGAGTATGTTTTTTGTTTGCATTCTGACCACAAGCATTGTGGTTAATGCAGACATGATTCCTTGTAAAAAAAGGTTTTAGTTTGGTGTTTTAACATCTTAACACCTGTTTTGTTGCTAGAAAAAAGGGCGAAAACCTATTATCATATTTTGGTACTGGCAAAGGAGGTCCCATGTTCATGATAGTTTAGTTTAATAGGTGCCGGTGTAAAGGCAATGGTCATGGTTTAATGGCAAATGATGCCCAGGGACTGGAAGAGGTAGACCATAGTGTGTGCAATATTAATTTACTTAAAATAAAAGCAAGCGGTCTATTTAAACTGCCAAGGGGCTGTTTAAATTCGTGGCATCTTCACTTATCGTGAACCCCGTGCGAATTCCGACCGCTAATATTTCACACTTTAAAGTAATAACCACGACACTGCATTCCCACACTCGAGTTTTGCGTTCCGATGCCGGGGAAATATGTACACAGAGCACCAGGTATTCTTGCCCAATAACCCCATCCACCCCGAAAATATATGCTCAAATATGATTAACAACGTATTTGGAGAAAAGTCCCCTCGTTTTTGGGGGGGGGGGGGTTTCGCGAGACACGCATAATTTGTGTGTGTGTGTGTGTTGTTTGCAAACGTGAAGCGAGTCGTTGTGTGCAGCGTGATTTATTAATCAGATGCCACCGTAAGCTATAAAGATTGAAATAATGCAATATTTCTAGGAGTTTATAGATAAAGCACACACGCTTTCCTTCGGGGTATATTCCATGGCAGTTGCTGTACTTCAAAGGGCTTTACATCATATTTAAACAATACTAGCACACACACAAAATAATACTCCACATTTCTTGCAGTCATACATCATTCTCGCTGGGGACAGCTTGTCCACACGGAGGTCGTACGTTTTATATATGTGTGTGTGTGGTTATTCAAGAAATAAATGCGCCCCATGGTAATGGTAAAATAGGAACATTTAGAGCGCATTAATTTCTATCACGTGTGAAAAAAGTACGTTTGAAATTGCCACAAAGCACAATATTGCAAACCTTGGAAATATGTTTAAAATACTGTAGATTCCAATTAAAATTGATATACTTCATAGCATTTCAAGTCATACTCATTTCCGAGCGCTACACTTTTGAGGCATTACCGACACGTACTGTCAGCGATAAAGTGAAGAGCAATCTAAACATTGTCAAAGCGAAATATTGGCATCGTGGGCACATTCCATGCATTACGTAATTGCCCCTTCATTGCATGCATAATCAAAATTGCCAAGTAAATAATGCATACCAACAGAGGCTCACCTGCTTATAAATAATGTGTACGTATTGATTATTTAATGGCGTATATGCGAGCCCTGCAAAAGTACAACCTACGGTCGTTCAAAGCACGTGTCCTCTCATGCCTCCGGTCTGCTCTCATTTAATAAACCTGCTCTCCCCTGCCCCATGGAGTTTTGCATTTATTCATGATGCAGAAAGGTACTCTGACTGCCTGCCCCCCAGCCCCCCACCCCTTCCGAAGGCTCAACACCCCCTTACAATACTAATAGGGTTTTTCCCCTTTTTTCTGGCAACAAAACTGACACCTTTTGCAAGGAATCATGCTTACATTAACCACAATACTTGCAGTCAAATGGCGTCATCTGGTCGAACACCATATGAGACTAGGCTCTAAAGAAAGCTGTCTCTGGTGTGGACCAATCCGTTTCAAAGACAATGCATGAATTATCAGAGTATTGTTTTTTGTTTGCATTTGACTGCAAGTATTGTGGTTAATGTAAGCATGATTCCTTGCAAAGGGTGTCAGTTTTGTTGCCAGAAAAGAGGGGAAAACCCCTATTAGTATATGTTGGCACTGGCAAAGGAGGTCCCATGATGGACCCCCTTACAATTTCTAATTGTGAACGTGAACAAAAAATACGGGATAACATTTAACACCATTTGCTAGCTCGTTTTCAAAGCTCAGCAGTTCAGCAAACCAGAATTCCCGATAGCCCAAAGCAGACCACATCGTTACTCATCTCTATTGTTTATATATATAGCATCCATATGCAGCCGCATCTCCGTATTATCCGTAAGCTTTACAATGCAAGGAAAATTTGAGAAGACGAATCAATTGTGCACAAACGCGGTGCTCACGGCGCGTGAAATTAATCAGTGGATATAGTTATTCGACAGGGCCGCCCAGAGGGTTGGTGGAGTTGGAGGCCCGGGAAAGAATACCGCTTGCGTGGGACCTTACTTTTGTGTGAGATTCAGAGCTAACGACTCCTTTTGCCAACTCCTCGGTGTCCCTGGCCTGATAGAGCAAGTACGTCTTCAGTCTGGACCTAAACCACAACAGTGTCAACTGCACGACGTTCAAGTGATTACGAGTTCCAGCTCAGGAAAGCAGCATCCAAGAAGCAGCAACCCTCCCCCTCACCCCCCTTCGTTTGCGGCCGTCTGGAACGCTCTTCCGTTCCATATTAGGAAGCCACTGGAGCTACGCACTTTCAAATAATCGAAACTGAAAACTCATTTCTTTAGAACTGATTTTTTTATGTTTATTTTGTTGTCTTTCCCCCGCACCTCCGATTATCACGTTTGGCTACATACGGTGCGAACGAAATTCAACATACATGCGTACATGTCCAGATGCAGTGTGCCAGGGATAATCAGGATTCCACATTATCTACATAGTGTGATGCACAATGTAGATTTGACACTGTAACATTTCGTTGTTCATGCTGACGCTGATCACAGGTGTGCTCTCGTATGTTTGTTGACAATGACTGTGTCGTGACCACCCCTCCCCCCCAAGTGTGTGTGTACGGACCCCCCCCCGCCTCCTTTTAATAGGGTCAATGCTGCCGCTGACCTGAAGTGTGCTCTCGGAGGGTCTTGTCCAGCCACTGGCACTCTCTCAGAAGACGTTGCAGCTCAGTGAAGGCCATGTCCCCTTCCTTTGCAGCGCTGCAATCCCGGGACGAAGGCTCCAGAGACTGGGACACTACGGATGAGGAGCACACGCACACGCACACACGCACACACACACACGCGCACACACACACACGCACACACGCACACACGCACACACACACGCACACACACACGCACACATACCCACGCAAGCACGCGCATCATTAAATGTGTGAACGGGAATTAGACCAAAAAGAGACAATGTTTTTGGCCGGTTCTTTTTTCTTATTGTGATACTGCAGTTGGCCATTCGTGCACCAGCACGAATGCAACTATACACTCTGCCATGAAGAGGAATAAAAGACATAATAAATGACGTCTCACGTAATGGCCTGCTTTACAGCCGAGAGATCAAAGATAAGTATAACATGAGTACATTTGGTAATCGTGCAATTCTTATCGGGAAAAGGCTATCAATAGCCACTATATTTCACCGGCGCGCATATTCGGCAAGAGTTTCGGCACGGGGGTGGTATTATCATGTGTTTTTACCCATTTACGCAATTTGTCAGCGATTTGAAAATCTGGCATACAAGGATCGTGTACTTTATTAGGGTAAATTACAGCAAAAACCATCAGATATGAAACAGAATGTGCTGACTTGGTCTGGCTTCTGAAGAGGCAGGACTTAGGCAAGATACGGCCAGTTCGCTCTTGGACTTCCTGGGTTTCTTCGTGTGGTCCACACACAGCGTCACGTACGTTCTGAACGGATTTCCTTTCGGGCTGCTCTCTGAAAGAAAAAAAAAGTAATTGGAGTAAATATTTCAACACCTTCAATCACGTCCACTTGAATTATCTCCGATTAAAAACAAATATTTCTTACTACGTGCTGCAAATCAGTGTGCGAATTCAGGCTAAGATAACGGTTTTTCGTTTCTCGTCTTTCCATCAAGACGTTTAATTCATTATCAGGCAGACAAACACACCAGGCCACGTGTTTGAGCGGTAACGGGAGGGGTTTGCGATTGGGGATCGACCACGGCACATTATTCAGCAGGTGTTGATACGAAAACATTAGGAGCCACATTGCGCTGGGGTAACGTGGAATTTCCACCACTGGCTCAGGGCTGTAAACGAGAGATGATCTCTGCCCCCATGCTCGTGTGAGCAGAGAAAACAGTGGCTTTTTTTCTTGAAAAATATACAAAAAGACAACTAACCAGATTTGCCAATGAAATTTTTACGTTTTAGAATTATTTTGGCATCCTCAATACAAATTACGGCTCAACGCTACTTATTTTTAAATATTTTTTTGGTTCTCAAAAATTCACTCCAAAAGCAGGAAGACACAGGAAGGAACCTTTTGCAAGGCAAACGAGAGCTTATGACTGCCTCTGGAGTTCATGCCCCTCTGCTCGTTCATAGCAAGCACCATGGGGTGTTTGATGTCTGCATAATAATAACGGTGCCGATGAAATATTAACGCGCACGTGACTTATGCAACGTTTTTTCCATTTTTTTAAAGTAATTAAATGTTAGCTTGACCCGGGCAACATGCGAGGTTTTGTGAACCTTTAATTGCTTATTTTTGAAAGCAGAAGGATACAGACAATTCATTATAGCACAATAAAGTGGTGATACACGATTATGTTTGGGCATTATAGCTAGCACTACCATTGTGTAACGGTGAGAACACTGGACCTGCAATGCAGAGGTTGCTGTTTTGATCTCTTGCCGTGGCAGTTTTTTTTTAAAGTGTTTTTGTCTTGCACGCGAGCCCGGTACAATGTACCAATCGCAAACGGAGGGGGAGAGAAGCGCCGCCAAAAGCATCTTGAATTCGGCACGGCAGGACTTTACGAAGGGGAGAAATTAAATATTAGTATGTTTTTGTTACTAACTAACAAGTTTGCATCTCAGAAGAGTCCTGGCCACAAACGATAGCTCAACGACGTGGCTTATCACGTGCAAATTGATGGCAGCCAAATTACTCTTCATGAAACGAATATTTCTAAATGTGGATGGGGGAAAAAAACACGAGGACCAGGAGAAAAATCCACGTGACCACGGGGAGGGAGACATGCAAACTCCAAATATACAGCAGGCGTCAGGGTCGGGATCAAACACCCAGTCCCATTTACAGCAGCCGCACCTTTACAGCAGCCGCACCTTAATAACTCTGGTACCTCCCAGTTCAACCGGTCTACACAACAAAGACTCATTCCTAGCAGCGGCTTCAGCCGCACCAACCTCACAATAATAATAATACAAAACTCCTATCCAGGTGCCTGCCTTGACTCCTCCCACCCTCAACCAGTATATATACAAGGACGGGTCTCTTGGAATTTCTTTCACTTGATACAGCTATCGTGCTGTGACGGTTCCACCTGAAGACGGAGGCTTGTGTTGCCTCCGAAACGTCGTGATTTTTATTTTATTTTTATTTTACTTTTATTAATTTTAATTTTTTACCTACGTGACTTTACCGAAAAAAACCTAAGAATATGAACCCACGTACCTCCTGCATGCCAGGCGAGGGAGTTAACATCTCGCATCACATCTTCCGAGGCATCTGGCCACAGGGTGGAAGAGTAGGCCAAACTATGAGTTCCTTCTAGCGGAGGCCATACCACCAGCCAATGGTGTGAGCAAGCCATTGAAGAGCTCACCTCTAAGTGGTAAATTACGTGAATCCATCTGTACGGCTACTGCACAGAGAAGTGATATGATAAGCAGTGATTGCCTGGCAGGTGGCTGCTTTCGGCCCAGAGAGCAGCAAATCCAGCCAGGTCTCGGCGTGGAGACCCCTCTGTGAACGTCCTCTTGTGTTGCCTGCCTTCCAAATGCTCGATCAGGAACGGGATGGGCTCGTCCGGAGTCTCCGTGATCAACATCGTCATCATGTCCTGCAAGCGCAGATGTTTTGGGAGTCAGTCGGAGTTATTCTCGCCAGCTGTTCCATCAATACAGAACATCTGTCTGGTCCAATTCTAACGCCCCCCCGCCCCCCCAACCATCCATAAACAAACCCCAAGCTATTTTTGGTTTTATTATTATTTTTTATTTTTTCATCTACGTGACTTTACCGAAAAAACTAAAGACTATTTTTGGTTTCAAAATAAAGCCACTTTTTTACGTAATATTGTTATAAATGATTTGGCCAAAATAATTTTAAGTGGGTTTTTTTCTTTCGAAAATAATAACATCGCCAGGAAGCTGTTGTAAAATGTCCAAAGAGGGTTCTATTACATCTTAAGTCGGATTTCGCAGGCAGTGTGCATGCCATATACTGGCTAACAACTAAATTATACATGCTCTGGCCAATGTCCAAATAAAGCCAGGGAATGGTTTTCACAAGTCTTCTTCGGACACACAGAAATAGCCTGAACGCAACAAGCATACGTTCCCGGGAGAAAATGTGCAGTTTGACAATCGTACAAATTATTCATAGACGTTCCACTTTCTGTTACGAGCCATCACCTTGGGATGAAAAAGTCACAAGGCACGTTGTGGAACGGACCATTGTGTGTAATAAGCGAGTGTATATTTCTATTTGAATGGCTTTGAAGCAATCAATAAAATATACTGCACCGATTTTCTCACACGTGAGAACATTTTAGGCGAATACCATTGGGTAAAAAAAAATTGTTCAGAACCACAAAAAAGGCCACACATTTTCTTGGTTCTTTCGGTAAAGTCACGTAGAAGGGAAATAATAAAATAATACAAATAAAACATAATAAAATAATTCTCACGACGTTTCGGCCACAACGCAAGCAGCCGTCCTCAGGTGAAGAACAGTGTCAGACACTGTCTTTCTGACAGACCTGTTCTTCACGTGAAGACGGCTGCTTGCGTTGTGGCCGAAACGTCGTGAGAATTATTTTATTATGTTTTATTTGTATTATTTTATTATTTCCCTTCTACGTGACTTTACCGAAAGAACCAAGAAGATGAATCCCTGCAGTCACGAAAGCTTGAAATCGAAATTTAAGCCATATTGTTAAAACGTGCTTTACATACAAGGAAGTAATGGAAATATGATATTTTCCTATGAATATAAATATATAGTTGATAAACATGTGTATCTATATAATAAATGGTACATGTGATGATATTGTCAAGACATAAACACACCTGCACACACACAAATGTGCAGTATTAGAATAATGCGTAATATTTATATGAATAAGAAATGCACAAATCTAAGTCTACTTTACAACTATATTATCAAGGATGGCCATATACGTTTTCTGAGAAAATATTTAACGCTTAAAGGAAAACCCAATATGCAGATAACTTCAAAGCTCCAAAGATACATAGTATTCACGCAGATGAATTATTAGTGTTGCGCTGTGCAGACTTTTAAGTTTACCTTTGGCTAGGACACACACCACACACAATGCATTTATATTTCTATAGACAACGACTCTAGAGGAAGAATGGAATCATCGGAACTGAGTGTCAACATTTGTCTTGCTGCACTTGGGCAAAGACGTGTAGCCCAGTTCAATGCTGCCATCTCAGTTTCAACAAAGGGCATCTTTTAAATAATGCTGAAACGTGTTTAGTCTGTCTCACATTCTGCTTATCGTTGTGAAATCTGCGGTATCCTTGTGGGACATTAGCATTCACACACCGTTGGTCGAAAAATCCGCATTAATTTTACATTTCAGTGGACAGGCACTGGTCTTCGACATGCAACGATACACCGATGTTTCGCTCAACATTCAAAATTCCGCAAATCCCGGAGTCAACCCGAGCAGAAATAAAAAAACACAACCCATGCCGTTGCAATTTAGACTTCGCTCGGTATGAAGCTGCTTTGGTATTTGGTGGAGCAGTATTTTAAAATTTAGACATTTATCTTGATAAATTCACCGTTAGGTGAGGGTAATTGCATTTAGGAAAATGCGACGAAGATGAAAAGCGCTTGCGAAAGCAAAGCTTGTATTTTATAGTCATCTTTTGCAATAAATTCTACAAAGTAATACACAATTATATGATATGAAATATTTTGGAAAAGTAAAGCATTATTTGCCGTTTGTGGACATCACGAGTTGACATCGGATTGTAATGCAACGCAACTCAATGAAGGATGTGGCATTTTAAAATATTTTTAATGGTGTGGATCGGTGGAAGGGTAGTTTGTAGGGGGGTGGGGGGGAGGCGCACGTGGGGGGGGGGGGGAGGCGCACGTGGGGGGTTGGGCATCTGAACCCCCTTCCTTCACCAAATCGTACCGACCAGCTGGGTGAAGTTTGCTTGAAGGACCGCCATGCCCAATATGGCATGGCGAGGGCCTTCATCCAGCAGTGAATTGACAAAGTGCCGTAAATGATTAGTATGCACAAACAAAATAACTTGAACGAATTATAAGTGTATGTGGATTTATTTAGTTACATTTTAACTTTCATTGGTTTCATGTGTGCTATGAGCACACCCTGCACGTTTTTCTTCGAAATTACGAAAGCTCAATTATTTCAAAAAAAAATTTCCAAGGTCAACATTTGACCTTTCTCATAAAATGCTTCCAGATACATTTGAATAATGATGGGGGGGGGGGGTTTGTCGGAGGGGGGGGGGGGGGTTCATACATAAAACGGCGTAATTATCTATTGGTAAAGTTGTAATTTGGTGAAACGGATAGTTAATCAATGACACAGATCGACAGATTTTAACCTCGAATGAGAACCTTGTCACGTTGAGAATCTCTTTAAACGACCGTGTAATTGATATCGTTCCTAATTGCACGGCCACCTCGAAACGCAACTGTGGCAATAGCCGCGCAGAAACATTTTACAACAAAATACACAAACACTCATCGCACCTCCACGTGAGTGACACATCCCAATTCTGTTGCACGTGGCATTAAAATGCCCTCGCCACTTCGGACAATGTCCGTCTTGCCGGAGCATCACCTTCTGCCACTTCGTATCCAGTTCTTTTGCACACCGCCCTCTCGCACACTTTGTGGCACGGGCATCTCGCGGTCAACAGCTGGGTACGATTTAAATTTCGATTTAAAGCTTTCGTGACTGCAGGGATTCATCTTCTTGGTTCTTTCGGTAAAGTCACGCAGAAGGGAAATAATAAAATAATAAAAATAAAACATAATAAAATAATTCTCACGACGTTTCGGCCACAACGCAAGGCGCTCTTCCCCCTCCAACCCAGCTTAAATATACGCTGCCAAGCCTGGTGGTGTTTCATTCAGACGCTGTCTTTCCGACAGACCTGTTCTTCACCTGAGGACGGCTGCTTGCGTTGTGGCCGAAACGTCGTGAGATTTATTTTATTATGTTTTATTTTCATTATTTTATTATTTCCCTTCTGCGTGACTTTACCGAAAGAACCAAGAAGATGAATCCCTGCAGTCACGAAAGCTTTAAATCGAAATTTAAATCGTACCCAGCTGTTGACCGCGAGATGCCCGTGTTAAAAAGTGTGCGCGATGTGCAAGCGACGGCCGACCCAAAGTGACAGTGGAAAAACTCAAGTCCGCGCTGCTGAATGGGAGGATGTTATGGCCATTTGAAACGTGACATGCCACCCATCGATCATCTCAATTTCGCAGTATTTGTAATGTTCACCTCGACTATATTCTTGGTTCTTTCGGTAAAGTCACGTAGAAGGGAAATCATAAAATAATAAAAAATAAAACATAAAAAGATTAAATTCTCACGACGTTTCGGCCACAACGCAAGCAGCCGTCCTCAGGTGAAGAACAGGGCTATCAGAAAGACAGCGTCCTAAACATTCACCTCGACTCTTGAAAACACAAAACCGCACGCTTAAATTAATGCGTAATGTACACGAAACCGAATGCAATGGCGTTTGGCACAACCGTGTTGCCTTAATGTTATGCATAAGGCAAGCGCCTTTCAAACAATGGTTCATTATTTATAGTGGTTTTTAGGAGGAAAAAACGACGAATTTATTCATCTTTTTAAGGAGGCAAGCATTTAAAACGTAGCCAGTTTTTCCTTTAATTCAAATAAGGCCTCACAACACATTCAAATTAAAACTAAAACAGAAGCAAAAGTTGCATTTGATAAGTCGCAAATTTTTAAAAAATATCACAAAGAGAAAAAAACTGCTTTGAATAGTTAAACACTCTGCAATCATACCTGCGAGCAACACAGTGTACATCTCTGTGTGTCTTGTACAGATCAGCAATAATACAGAGAATATATGCCACCAAAAAAACCCCATTAATTATTTGACAATAATAATTCAATATAATAACGAAACAGACACGCGCACACAGTCACAGTAGGATGCGATGCTGCGCCGGTAAACCAGACGGATTGTGCGAACATACCTCAAACAGCGATCCGATCCTGTGCCTTTGCAAGTACGCCTGCAACCTTTCCTGTGACATCTCTTCCGACAACTCTCGCGATCACCTGCATTTGATAGGGGGGTGGGTGGGTGGTGGGTGGGTAGAGGGTGCGGAAGCACTGGGACTCAAACACACAAAAGCATCGGCTACTGCTGCTGCCGTTCCTCCTGCGCGTTCATCCTAAGAGATGCAAACAGGACCGCGTGCACAGCCCCACACACGCGCACACACACGCGCGCGCACAGACGCCCCGCTTGGGCAGAGCGGGTAATGAAGATTGCAGCTGCTGGACTATTGAAGGGAGAGGAGAGAGGAGGGGGTGGGGGGGGTACCTTTAGGTGATCTGCTCATCAAGCATGCTACGCTTAGAAGAACATCATTTATCCAGATGCCAATACAATTTCCTATGAGCAATGTGTTCCACTGCTCAAGAATATGTTTATGTTTTATTCATTTATTATTCATTAGACGAGTGCATAGGGCTATGTGACATCCGTTGGGCGTATGCGATTTTGACATTGATGTTGCACGTGGACATATTTTGTCGTTGCCATCGTCATCATTGTTATTATCAATAATATTAGCGATGGTCAAAGCACTGCTGTATGAAGAATTGCCCGAGACACCGCTGCCTTGCATGATCCTACGATGCACTAATCCACATGGCGCCTGAACACAAAACTATTTAATTTCTGTAGCTTGCACAGCGGGCATCCCCACGTTTCATTCCTTGGCTGTCACACTATTATTATATTTGACCAAAAAAACGTCTTTATCATCGTATATATGTGTATATATATATATCTGTACATATACAAGTGTATTTTTTTGGGGCCAAAATAATAAGACAAAAGTGTCATACAAATGAAGCACTTCCTTCGACTTCTGTAGATCGTGCTTGCTGCTGGAAGAATACAAATCTATAAATAACCTGACGTATTGCAGCCCGCTAGAGATACAGCCCATATTCCCAGGCACTCGCTGCTTCACTGCGCGAATATACATTGAATGTGTAATGACACAAGTCAAATATATAATGAACGATTCATTTTGCAGAGATTTTTTCGATGCAACTCTTGATCTATAAAAAAAACTACGGAATTGTAAACATAGCAGATAAGCACAGTGAGTATTCTAAGTATTGTTGACAAATGCATTGATTTCCCACTGTGTGTGGGTTCTGGTGTGACAGAGTTAACAAACAGGAAACAGCAGGAGGTGCAAACTCGGCATTACTCAATAGCCCTGGGATGATAAAAACAAGATTGCACCTTGGTAATGGGGTGATGGTTTTTGCTCAGAGGCCCAATTTATTTCAAATTTGGTCTCACAAGCCCATAAGGATAGTAATTACGGACGGAAATAGGGGCTTCGATCCTTATATTTTTCCCCTTCTTCCTGACACCGGAGCTCTTGAAACAACCACCGTCAGTGGTTTTGCCAATACGACTGCGCATCCGACGCTGCGTGCACTTTACCCGATGATGATGACGCTTCTGTGGCCACGTGCCAAACTGAAATGAAATGGAACATTCAAGACGAGAGAGAAGGACTTACATTTTTTTTAAGGGGGTACGGGGGTGGGGTGGGCGAGTGGCAAGTCTTCTGAGATTATTTGCATGAATCAAAGCAACGGACAGCACTGTTTTAAAAGAGAAGCTGACCTTACAGACGGCTATCACATCACACCCGGAGTGGATTTCAAGGAGTGACAAAAGGGTACCGGTGCTACGGCGAGGAAGCTATTTCAGACACGGATGGAAATTGCAAGTGTCTCACACGAATGTCGAAATATGTAACACTACTGCTTTGAATTTTGATTTAAAGCTTTCGTGACTGCAGGTATTCATCTTCTTGGTTCTTTCGGTAAAGTCACGTAGAAGGGAAGTAATAAAATAATATAAAAATAAAACAATACTAATTCTCACGACGTTCCGTCGTGAGACGTTTCGTCGTGAGAATTTTTATTGTTTAATATTTATATTATTTTATTATTTCCCTTCTACGTGACTTTACCGAAAGAACCAAGAATACTACTGCTTTGATGTACATTTTATGTGGGGACTATATTCAATGTCGAGGCAGATTCAAATGAAAACAAGAAAGTCTGGAGGCTGCAGAACATAACATATTAAATGTGCAACCCTCCCAGAATTGCGATATGCCTAAGAACAAACACACGCAAGGGTACATTGTGATCTGAAGTGTTGTCGGTGTTGATCGGCACGACGTCCAACGTTTCACTCCGCATGCTCGCAGATTCTCTAGTAAGCAAATACTCAATATCGGACATTGTGCTGAACAGCACGTGGTCACAGTCAGAAAACACATCAGAGAGGGATGCAGCACGGCTGTGACAAGCTACACAGTAGCAGGTACGGTGTATTGTTGTAAAACGTACAGAGCTCTGGAATACGCAGTCTTGGATTCGAAACCAGGTCCCAAGAGGCCAATGCCAAGAGTCATGAGGCCAAGGCGAGGAAGCTTGTGTGGATAGAGGCATGTGCCAAAGCCAATCAATGCAGGGTCACCTTGGCTGGCTGATTAGTTACAGTGATAAAAGCTCATATTGCATTATGAAAAGTGTGAAACACTCTGAAATAAATGGATAACTTACATCTAATTGAATTTGAGGAGAAAAAAATGTATATTTTGGGAAAACATATTTTTTTTTCACCAATAAAAATTAGCAATCGATCACTATTTAGACATTTTATGAAGGTTATCGTTGTGACAAATGACACGTGACCAGTTTGAAATCATGAGACTCAAGCCCTTGAAGTCCTTGAACCAAACCTATCGGCCGCAAGCTGAGAAGATGTCCTCGGGACTGGAAATATGTGACAAGTAATTGATCAATAATCCTGCCAATGATATTAAGAGGATGCGTCTGTGGAGGATGTTAGCCTACAGCGCAGAAAGCAGCTCCCCAAAAATCGTGCAAACACGAGGTGTGTATGCAATCATCGGTGATAATTCATGTGTGTACTGTTGATCATCGATAATTATCCAGCACGCGATTATTCGATTCCCAAAATTATCCAGTGGTTCGATTCGGCAAAGCCACTCCAAATGCTGCAATCAGTCTGGCGATCGACGAAAAAAAGTATCTCTGCTTGATTTCAGTGTTAAATATTTTATGTACAGTACATTATACACTACATACAACTTACAGCATAAAAAAACTGCACGCATATACGTATATCACCCCACGCAGTCTTCGATATATGAGCTGCAAGTACGGTACAGTAACTTTTTAAAGTAGGATATTTACTTATAGTATGTTTATTTATGCCAATTGCACATAGTAAACACATTTAAAACACTAAAAAAACATATAACAACACCTAAAAACATAATGTCATGCAAGAATATGCAAAAATAAGATGTTTAAAATAATGATGATTGGTGATTATCTGACGATTTTTTTAAATCCGACGCTCCCTACCCCCCGAAGCCGCCGGATAATCGATTATCTACTGTGTGTAGATTATCGATTATAATCGATTATCTACTGTGTGTAGAACTTCTTTTGCACCGTACGGAGCCAACCCTTGCAACCATTAAACGTCAAATTAATCATACCAGCATCTAATATCTGCAGACAGTGACGTTACACTCTGACCACATGTCAAGGAATGTGCCCGTTAAAACGAATGGATGTTTAAATTGAAAGGCGAGTCAACGTGCTAAGCTTGGCGATGCTGTGGGCGATAATCTTAAAAGAACCTCCCAGCACGAGTGCAATCGCTGCTTGACTTTGCTTCTTCCGCTGGTTTCGCTGCTTCAAGATGTTGCTTCAAGATACAGGATGCTTGTGGGGAGAATAAAGAAATATTTAAAGCTCATCGGATTCCTCCAGAATAAATAAATATTCCGATTCTGATGTTCAACAAGTTCCCTGAACACAACAAAATAAATAAATGGATGGACACGAATAGGAAAACCACAAAAGAGTATACGTACTTAGGCAGTGCCTAATTTCAGCCGGAACATTCCGGAATGCTGCTCCAAGGAATTATTTTGACACGCCACATCCATCATGCCTCGTGTTGTCTGTAGTCTGTTCATGGGATTATAGGAATGTATGGTAGAATATTATAGGATAATGGATACGCGTACCTTATTTTATAGTGGTAGTGTACTCTTCGGTTTTTTTCGGTAAAGTCACGTAGGTAATTTAAAAAATTATAATAAAATAAAATAATAATAAATTAAAATTACTCAATTAAATCACGACGTTTCGGAGGCAACACAAGTCTCCATCTTTTTAAATCCTTAATATTAAGTTCGCTTGCTTGCTTGCGTGCTTGCTTACGACCGTGCAAATCTTTCGGTCGTTTTTTAACCCACTTCTCGTGATCCAATCGAGCTGACATTTTCCACACAGACTCGTTGTGCCAGACAATTATTATTCGTGAAAAAAAATTCCCAAAATTTTACACTTTTTAGGCAAAAAAAAAATATTTTACATATATTCAAAAGAACTCATTCTTGGCTTTGGCTGAACGTCACAGTGTAGGAGCCCAGAGCGTAACCCCTCCACAGGCCGTGGCGGAGTAGCGCAGTTGGTAGCGCCCTCGCTTCCCATGCCAAAGGTCGCACGATCGATCCCCGCGTCCTCCACAGGCGAATATATTTTTAAATCCTTTATATTAAGTTCGCTGCCACGCATATAAAGGATTTATAGTGAAAAACTTTGTTTTTACGGGTTATACTTATTACCTACGTGACTTTACCGAAAAAACCTAAGAGTATGAATCCTTGCAGTCACGAAAGCTTCAAATCTAGAAATGGTGGTAGTGCCTTCCACCGATAATCTTCTACTACAAGGCAGCCGAGCAATGTTCTGTAGAATATCGAGTCAGAAAATGTAACCTTCTATTTAGGGCAATTATTTATGGTGGAAAGGTTGTAATTATGAACTACGGCCAGGTCAATATGTGGTACTTTTGGAAATGTTTTATAGATAATGAAGAAAATTTTCAATCAGTGTGCATTACCCTCCACGATGAAGGGATGAGAAACACGTATGCTGACAAACATATTGGCACAAACGTTTAAAGGAGTAAAAAATATGGATAGGTACATGCTTGGACGTACAATAAAAGACATAAAGAAACAACCAGATCATAGAACATGAGTTGGAGATTCTAGATTTGAAGCTTTCGTGACTGCAAGGATTCATACTCTTAGTTCTTTCGGTAAAGTCACGTAGGTAAAAAATGAAACTGTGACAGTTTCACATGAAGACGGAAGCTTGTGTTGCCTCCGAAACGTCGTAATTTTATTGTTTTTATTTTTTATTTTTATTAATTTTAATTTCAATTTTTACCTACGTGACTTTACCGAAAGAACTAAGAGTATGAGTTGGAGATATCATATTCACTGTTAAGAAAATAAAGGGTTTCGGACAGAACACATTGTTAAAGAGGATAAATACCTATAAGATGGGACTGGTGAACGAGTGGCAGCTACAAGTTCAAGTTTCATTTATTAGGTGTAGCCCTGTGAGCCATTCGGCTCTTGAATCGGGTGCAACCGCAACAAACAAAAAACAAAAACATGAAAAAAAAAAACATCTTAAAGTGAATATGTGACTAAGTGCAAACAGAAAATCCAAGAAAAGACAGCAAAATGTTGCAGAAAAAAATCACCGTACACCAACGCTGTGTGCAAAAATCCCAGTGGGATGCAAGTCAAACAACAACAACAACAACCATAAGACAACTTAGATTAAGGCCATCAGTCTAACTCTGTGCTACAACAAACAAACATGGCTAAACCAATACAGGAGATAACATGCCTGAGAGGACGACCACTATGGAGATGGAGTGATGAGATCAACTCACGTGCAGGAGCAAGATGGATCGTGGCTATCCAGAAATGCGAAAGATCACAGACATCTGGTGAGACCTTCACCAAGCAGTGGATAGATAATGGCCGATGATGACAATTAAAATGGGGTTGTTTGATGTCTCAGCAATTTATGCACTCGATTTAAAGCTTTCGTGACTGCAGGGATTCATCTTCTTGGTTTTTTCGGTAAAGTCACGTAGAAGGGAGATAATAAAATATTAAAAATAAAACATTATAAAATAAAATTCTCACTTTTTTATTACTTTTTTTCTTACTCGATTAGCTGAGCCTTCTTATCTGGGAGTTTGTTGAAGGATCTCAAAGTTATGTGGAATCCCTCCCCGTAGAGGCGGTTAAATTTCGATTTAAAGCTTTCGTGACTGCAGGGATTCATCTTCTTGGTTCTTTCGGTAAAGTCACGTAGAAGGGAAATAATACAATAATAAAAATAAAACATAATAAAATGAAAATTATCACGACGTTTCGGCCACAACGCAAGCAGCCGTCCTCAGGTGAAGAAACAGAACTGTCGGAAAGACAGCGTGATGTATAAGCGTGAGTCCTTTGAGGATCTGTTGGGACGCTGTCTTTCCGACAGCTCTGTTTCTTCACCTGAGGACGGCTGCTTGTGTTGCGGCCGAAACGTCGTGAGAATTATTTTATTAATGTTTATTTTTATTATTTTATTACTTCCCTTCTACGTGACTTTACCGAAAAAACCAAGAAGATGAACCAACATTCAATTATGCAGCAATTTAAACGTACGCTTGCGATTAGCCATATGCTGTCTTAAATTGGTTATTTAGCAACAAACACTCGTAGAAAACTGAACTTTCTCTAGAAATTATACCGTGTTCCGCGTTCACTCACCTCTCAAGCCCCGTGCTGCATCTTGTTATTAGTCAACGTGATGTACGAGTGAGGAAGCATCTTCTTGGTTCTTTCGGTAAAGTCACATAGAAGGAAAATAATAAAATAATACAAATAAAACATAATCAAATAATTCTCACGACGTTTCGGCCACAACGCAAGCAGCCGTCCTCAGGTGAAGACCAGGTCTGTCGGGGAGACAGCGTCTGAATGAAACAGCACCATGCTTGGAGCGTCTATTTAATCTGGGAGGAAGCGTTAAACTCTGAAGCTGATCGTTAGAAAGGAATTGAGCCGCGGGAACATTGGAAAATGGTGTTATTGTTTCTCCTCGTCCTTGGCAGCGAATGAGATACAAATATTTAGGTGCAATGAATTACTTTCCCTCCGAAGATCGCCTCTCTGTTTCGTTTGTTGTGATGAGGGCTTCGAAAAAAATATATAAAACGATCGCAACAATTATTCAGCTCGTGCTTGAATGTAGATTTCAAACGATTCATGTCGCAAATAAAATATAAAGGACGTCCCTTGCTGTTAGAGGTTTCTTTTGTTCAATTAGTTTTCGTCTCGTTGACGACTATGCCAGAAAGAATCGTCGTAATAGCCATTTCAATTGTTTGACATCATTCAAATATGCAAACCAATTTTCATTTTTATTGTATTAGGTGACTGTGTAAATCACACATCGAAAGGCAATCTAAGTGACAACACAACTGGCCGAATTAGTACCTTGTCCCTTTCATTGAACACTCATTAAAAAAATGCCACCCATTCTTGAAACCTTAACCAAATTTACACAATTTAAACAACATTATTTAAAATTCTGCATATAGCATGGCTTCTGACAACATACCTCACAGAACCGAATAATAGCAATTCACAGCTATTGTTTCATTGATGTGTGCAGGCCTGGGTATGCATGTGCTGTATATTGTATTGTATACCATCATAGTAATTGCTTAGCCACCTTTTGTGTTGAAGATAAAAGCACTAGAGCCATGGCAATGATTAATTAATCTATTGTTAAGTGTAACACGTATTTAATTGCTTTCAGAATTATGTACACAGTATATTTGCATTACTCTGTTGATGAACATCAAATAGTAAGATTTTATTTTTAAAATCAACAATCTTTTTCATGAGGACATGACAACGATTTGCAATTACTTGTACATCGCGTAGTGTTATGGGATACTAGGCATACACTAAAATACAGCTTCACATTACCACCATAACACAATCCACCACATTTCACATCGTCACCGCAGGCAGCTGTGATGAAATTGGCTTTTTAAAATCTGTCGAATGTGGTCCGTTCAGCCTCGTCCTATACCACTGCAGCTTCCCCTTTGGAACCCAGCAATTCCTATTAAATGTACAACTCTTCAGTTTAATTATTCTCTCATTGTAATCAGCAGTGAAGTAATTAAATCCTTAATTTTAAGTTCACTTGCTTGCTTGCTTGCGCACGGTGCAAATCTTTCGGTCGTTTTTTAACCCACTTCCCGTGATCCAATCGAGCTGACATTTTGCACACAGACTCGTTGTGCGTAACAATTTCTTTTCGTGAAATTTTTTTTCCAAAATTTTACACTTTTTAGGTAATTTTTTTTTATATTTAATTACCAATTGCTTAATGGTGGCAGGCAATCATCTGACCCATAGGTGGCAGCCATCTCAAGCTAGAGGACGAGAGGACTCAAGCCGCCACGCATATAAAGGATTTATAGTGAAAAACTTAGTTTTTACGGGTTAATTTTTATATATATTTTAAAGGACAGGCGACCACGCAGTTACGTTTATCAGTGTGTTGTTGTGTTTGTCAGTGTATTGTTGTTGTGTTTTTGTCAGTGTATTGTTCTTGTGTTTTTGTCAGTGTGTTGTTGTTGTGTTTTTGTCAGTGTATTGTTCTTGTGTTTTTGTCAGTGTGTTGTTGTTGTGTTTTTGTCAGTGTGTTGTTGTTGTTTTTTTGTCAGTGTGTTGTTGTTGTGTTTTTGTCATATGCAGTCCGCTCATTCGCAGGATTACAAACGTATCCCTTTGCAAGCTTAGCATTTCCACCGTTTGGTGTCGGATTATTATTTTTGTCATTTATTTATTCGCGTTCTTGTTTTGCCTTAATTCCTTACATACTTCTGCAAATTAGATGTATGCAAAAACGTGGTTTTTGTAATGATGATTGAACAATAAAGTGTGTTATTCATGCACATTACTTCCTACACCATCCGGATCAGAATCAAGGACATTAACAAAGATAGAGAAACAAAAATAACAGCTCAAAATAGGACGAATAAGCATGGAGAGGTGCATGCTTGATAAATTGAGAGACGGAAAAAATGAACACGTGGATTACAGAACATGCAAAGTTTGAGACGTCACAGTGAGTGTTGTTTAAAGTCGGTGGGTTTTGGGCACGATATGCTGCTGTAACGGTGTCCTAGCCAAATGAGGGGAATCCAGCCGAGGAGATGTTCTACCATGGAGATGGAGCAATGAAATCGCTTCGTGTGCCAGTGCTAGGTGGATTGTTGCCTCACATGACTGAGAGATGGAAATGGCTCGGGGTAGACTTTCATGCAGCAGTGGAGTGACCATAGCTGCCGATGACACTGAAGGCATACGATCGTTAACTCATTTGCATTCAAAACCACTGACCCTCCCCCCCCCAAATCTATGAATTCATGTCAGTTTGGGAAATGTATAACCAATATTTCAATTAATTTGATCTGACGTGTTGTTGGCATTATTTTACGTAAAAAAAAACACGCGGAGAGATGTTTCCCAAAGGTTGTTTCCAAAAGTCATCAAAAATGCCACGTCACACCGCAACAGGCAGTCGAGTAAGAGGACAAAAAGGCGGATGTTATGACTCGGCACATAATGACGAGGAACTGGCAAAAAAATGTTGTTGAAAGTATTTTTAGCATATTGTACACACATTCAGTTTCTTCCCATCCACTGCTGGCCTCTTCAACAAAGGCCAGGGGCTCAAACTGACTTTAACACAATATCTGCACAATGACACTCTGCCATATTTGCACTGTGTTACCCTATTTGCATTTTTATAATTTTATATTGTATATTATAGCTATTGTATATTTTAGATTTTATTTTATTCAATTTTTACATACTTTAGCTCCTTAGTATTAGTTAGACTTGTACCTATTTCGATTTAAAGCTTTCGTGACTGCAGGGATTCATCTTCTTGGTTATTATGTTTTATTTTTATTATTTTATTATTTCCATTCTACGTGACTTTACCGAAAGAACCAAGAAGATAGACTTGTACCTTTAGTATAGTTAGACTTGTAAACCACTTATTTAAGATTTAAGATTCCTAAATGTTGAATGTATGCACCTTCCGGCCAAAATAAATTCCTTGTCTGTGCGAACTTTCATTGCGAATAAAACCCTTTCTGATTCGGATTCCCGTGCACACGTGAGTCCTCAATTGACTGCTGTCGAACGGGTCCTAGAATCGGCGTTACACGGTCGCATTGATTGCACCAAAAATCACTGAGTGTGGAATTTACGATCTCACTTCATCAGTAATACAGAGTGCAGCTTTTCTTCGCCTTAATTACTCCAGAGCAGAGGTATTCAACCTTTCACTCCCGGCGTCCCATTCCAATTCATATCATATTACTGGAAAGCCATATTACCCTTGCTACCACACGCGCGCAACCGAGCCGTGTGATTTATTGCAGCGGGCATTGGAGTGCTGTACAAAAGTGCTGGCGAGCCGTATATAGGTTGTAACCCATTGATTGGAGAGCCTAGCTTGAGCACATCCAGTTGAATTATTGCGGAGCGCGCGAGTAAATTACAGGTGAGGCTGTCGGACGTGAAATACGTGCGGCACACTCGGGCTGTAAATGCAGTCGCGAGTCTTTATTTTTTTCTTCTTTTAACTCGGTAAACGCGAGCAATTATTTCACATAAAATGACGTGACTTGAATCAGGATGCTGGGTCCTTTAATTATCGAAGCTCAATATTTGGATAAGTGATTATCACATTTCCCCTTTTTTATTTAAATGCCGCAGTTTCAATTTTCAACAACAAACAGTGCAACGTTTAAGTTCTCATTATACTGTGTCCGTCTGGTATATTTTTCTTACCGTCAAAAATGCCAACTCCACTGTGTTAACCATTTGGTAAAAAAAGAAAAAACACACGATACCCGGGGATAGTATGATGAGCAATTGCACAAAAACAAAATGACGCACTTCCACCTGCAACCACAAATGTAATTGTCAATTGAAATCGTGGTCACGGTACGCATTAGTGCGCTGGTAAAGTGGTTGCAGAGTTAGCATCGAGGTGCTCTGCTCAATGGAGAGTTGAGGATGGTTCAAATGAATACCATTGTCTCATACTCTCGTCTCAATTGCAAGAAAGTATTACACAGAGACGCACAGCATTCTCTATGCAAATGCAAACCCCTTGAAAGCACAAAAGTCCCATAAGAATCGGCCAGCGTTTAAGCAGCCTTTCCATCACCTTTGCACACAAGGATGAGACCCACTGAAATCCATTTAACCTTAACCTGACTTTAGTCACATACACTCTGGCCTCTACAAAACACCAAACCAAGGCCTTTTGGCTGTTATTGGTTTTCTAGAAATGTTGTCAAATGTATAAATAAAACAAACCCGCAACTAATACAGTATGGTATTTTTAAGGTTTGCCATTATTCTTAACGCGATGCAGATAATGTGCCACTTATAGTAATAGGTTTTTACCCTTTCAACTGGTACAAAAACTGACACCTTTATACAAGGCATCATGTTTGCAATTACCACAACACAAGCAGTCAAAATGCAAACAAATAGAAACAACTCTGATGATGATAATGATATGCACTGTCCTTGAAGTTGATTGGTCCACACCCGAGACAGATTTTCTTAGAGCCTCATCTCCATTGGTGTTGGACCAGATGATGCCAAAAGGCGCACAACTCAAAGACAATGTACCACTTATTAACGTTCCTAGTTGGTTTACTTGAGTATGTACGGAATATTTTCCAATAACATAATGATGATGATGATGAAATTAGATGGATGGATTTAATAGCAAGCAACATGGTGACTGTGTTGGTACCCAGTAGCGATGTTAGTGGTAGGCAGCATAGGCGGTTGCCGATGGTGAAATATATATCTGGTTAGGGACGGTGGACAGGGCGTGGGGTATAGATATTGAAATTCAGAGGGCTCGTGGAATGTCACCTCGAGCAGTAGCACACCTAGCCCCGAGCCTGGGCAGTAGCTTTAACCGGATTCTCATGCACAAACCATCAGTACAAAGCAGTGGCCCTGTCTTACTAAAGTCAGACCCACCATTACCCCCACCCACCCCATCCCACCACTCCCCTCTCCCTGTCCAACAGATGGTCTTGTCATACACCACCAACCACTACATCCAGTGCCCAACTGCAACATCTCAGCTGGCACTTCCCAGGGCATGCACATCACGGGGACTTTGAAGATGAAATGCACGTGAAGTAGTAGGGGTCTTCAGTATGGAGATGTAAAACGAGAGGAATGGTATTATGTATGCCGAACTTTTTCTCCCGCCGTACGTAGCCAAGTGTGCTATTCGGTGCACATGAAGATACTTCATGAAGAAGGGGGGAGCCACTCATTGGCAGAGAAGAAGACGACGACGATCTTGACCTCGTTCTTGAATAGATGAAGTGTCTCTGCAGTAGTAGGGTTTTACCCTTTTAAACTGGTACAAAACTGACACCTTTATTCAAGGCATCATGTTTGCAATGACCACAACACAAGTAGTCAAAAAAGCAAACAAAAAGAAGCAACTCTGATAATGATAATAATATGCACTTTCCTTGAAGTTGATTGTACCAGTTTAAAGGGTAAAAACCTATTACTATATTTTGCCACTGGTAAAGGAGATGTCTCATAGTGTAAATGCTTACCCCGAGCTCTCAATACTCTGATAGTGCGCTGTCTTTAAGTTATACGCCTTCTGGTGTCATCTGGTCCAACACCAATGGGGACTAGGCTCTAAAGAAAGCCATTTCGGGTGTGGACCAATCAACTTCAAGGACAGTGCATATTATTATCATTATCAGAGTTGCTTCTTTTTGTTTGCTTTTTTGACTACTTGTGTTGTGGTTATTGCAAACATGATGCCTTGAATAAAGGTGTCAGTTTTGTACCAGTTTAAAAGGGTAAAAACCTACTACTATATTTTGCCACTGGTAAAAGAGATCTCATAGTGTCTCTGCAGTGTTGATGGCCAACCTAAGGGGCACTTCAAACAACATGGGCAGCTGCAGGGAAGAAGTGACCTCAAATTTGTCGTCAGCGCAGGTCGAATGGAAGTTTCAAGAGCAGCGTTTCACCTGAATAAAGGCGGAGCTCATTGATCGCACACAGAGAGGATGGCAGTCTCTTTGGGATGGTATTTGTGGAAACAACCGCATGGATCGAGTTGTTAAGACCATGGATTGGGGGGGCGCGGGGGGCGGGGGGTGCAGGAAAAGGATTTATACAATTTGGACATGATAATTTTCCATCGGATTTCTCTAAGGAATACATTTTTCAGGATGGGCAGCAGTCTTGAGGGCTGGAGGAGCAGTGCCAGAAGAGATGGATGCATCAACGAATCTGGTAATGTAGAGCGTTGAAGTGAGACTCCTTTTAAGCCTGGGTATTCAAGCCCTGAAAGCAATTCGACGCATGGTCGCAATGCTTACATGCACATTCAGTTTAGTTTGTTGTCCTTCTCCCGCACCATCCTTTAGCGATATTGCTACGTACGGTTGTCTTGTGGTTGTTGTTGGTTGTTTGACTTGCATCCCACTGGGATTTTTGCAGACGGCGTGGGTGTACGGTGTTTTTTTCTGCAATATTTAGCTGTTTGCACTCAGTCACATATTCAGTTTAAGATGTTTCTTTGTTCATGTTTTTGTTTTTTGTTTGTTGCGGTTGCACCCGATTCAAGAGCCGAATGGCTCACAGGGCTATACCTAATAAATGAACTTGAAATGAAATGAACTTGAACGGTGCAAAATAAGTTCAACATACTTACAAAGCTATCTTGCAAAAATGTGGTTCTCACTTTTAAAAAAATAACATAATAAGCAGGGGATCAAGCCGATGGCATTCAAACTGTCATACACTTGCACATCCAGGCGAGCTTTCAATCTTGAAAATTGCCATTGATATGAAAGAAAGTATTTTGTTATTACCACAGACATCTGCAAATGTCTCCTGCGTGTACAATTGTACAGGGGTCATTGTTCTAGATTTGAAGTTTTCGTGACTGCAAGGATCCACAATCTTTGGTTCTTTCGGTAAAGTCATGTTGGTGAAAATAATAAATAATAATAAAGAACCATAGAGTAGCAGTCATTGTTTCTGGTATAAATGTGTGCTTTTATACGTAGGTGGAACTTGATGTTTTAATCAGTGGTATCACATAGTACATTTACACACAAAACAGCAAAAAACACTTATAATGATACATTCATCTCCCGAGTCAATATATTGATGCTTGCTGGCACATTGCTTTAAGTTCTAATGAAGCATTAGATTGGCTTGTTCACCCCTGTGCTAAATATAAAAATGTTGAAGTAAAACAAAATCAAAGGACAAGTAACAACCGCACGGTACTCAAATTATATTTAATGAAGCCGTAACCTCGTTTCACAGCTCAAGTGGGGAAAAAACACTGGAGTATTTCAATAAAATAAAAAAATATAACACTGTTATGGATTGTTTGTGTGAAGAGAGGTTAATGCCCATTGGCTATCCAGCTGGGACTTTCCTTTGTGCCATTTGCCTTGGCAGAACATGTACAGAATGTCAAATGTGCGGCTATGTCCAAAGTTTATTTCAATAAGAGATTGCTGCCCGCCAAGTATTTTTAATCTTCACGGGAGCAAATGTTGCAGGGTTATAAAAAAAAGCATGCACTACCGTCGAAATTATTGCCGTCATAACCTCCGTGATATTTATTTAAGAAAATGTTTTCCTGTAATTTTATAGTACAAGATATCATTCAGCGTTTGCGATGAGAATATCTTCGCACAATTCACGATGACCATTATTATCAATGTTGCTACATCATAAAATCCCATCCATTTCCGACAACGTGCATACATACTAAGCAAATAACTTTGAAAAAGATAACATTAATGCACATCGAAGAATATTCTTCTTCTTGGTTCTTTCGGTAAAGTCACCACGTAGAAGGGAAATAAAAAAATAATAAAAATAAAACATAATAAAATAATTCTCACGACGTTTCGGCCACAACGCAAGCAGCCGTTCTCAGGTGAAGAACAGGGCTGTCGGAAAGACAGCATCCTAAACATTCACCTCGACTCCTTATTCAGACGCCGTCTTTCCGACAGCCCTGTTATTTTATTATTTCCCTTCTACGTGGCGACTTTACCGAAAGAACCAAGAAGATGAATCCCTGCAGTCACGAAAACTTTAAATCGAATAATATTTTTTTTTATCCAACGATGTCATTTATGATTCACAAATTATTCAACTTCGTTATTGATAAGTGCATGTTGCCTGGCGACCTCCATCCCATGCTCGATTTGGATTTCCATTCTGCTCTCACATACAATTACGAGTGAGCGCACGTACGATTATTTGTTTTCAATATATTGCTTTATCTGCAGATTCCCCACCTCTAAAATGTATTCTTGAGCCTTTGCTTTATGTAAGAAGAAACAGCAATTACGCCGAAAGAATTAGGTCATAAGACGTCAGATTATGTTCGCTTTGCAGATGGCTAGAATTTCCTCTTCTTTCTTGAACGTCTTTTCAAAGCAATGTATGCATGCTTGTATGTATCTATGCATGTTGAACTTCTTTCGCACCGTATGTAGCCAACCGTGCTAAATCAGAGGTGCGGGGGAAGGGCAATGAACTAAACACAAAAGCAATTATGAAAATGTTGTTGCTTTCAATTTTGATTTCAAAGTGCATAGCTCCAGTGGCTTCCTGATATCGGAAGCAAGAGCGTTCCAGACGGCCGCAGAAGCGCATCTGCTGCGAGGATGACCGGAGTTTGTGTGATGGTTCATGCTCCTTAAGGAGTGCCTCGGTTGACGTCCTTGTGGAGATCAATGTGAATTCATTCACATTCTGCTGTGTTTATGAATAAGTTATGAAGTCGTTTAATATAAACACAAGTGCATCATTACTATTGATTGAACACTATAAGTTCATTGATTAATATATTAAACACATTGCAACGAATATGCCTTTTTTTAAAAACATTCAAAGGCCTCGTGAAAGTGAGCGTCAAAGAAAGAGATTTCATTTTGAAATCAATTAAATATAGATAAGCATACACCTTCACCATAATAATAAGATACAGCCCTTTGCCAATCCACTGCTGGATGAAATCCTCCCCGCAGCATATAAGTCTTGAGGATTGCTTGCTGGTCGGTGTGAGTTGGTGAACGGCGTTGGAGGTGGGGACACGACCAGCTCAGATGTCACTTTCCACTCATACTCTTTGGTTCTTTCGGTAAAGTCACGTAGATGAAAAATTAAAATAATAATAAAAAATTAAAAATTAAAAATTAAAAATTAAAAATTAAAAATTAAAATCAAAAATCAAAAATCACGACGTTTCGGAGGCAACACAAGCTTCCGTCATCAGGTGGAACAACCACAGCAAAATTACTATAGTGAGTAGAGAGAGCTATTTGTGACGCCCCCCCGCATCCCTCCTTCCTGGCTCCCCCCCCCCTCTTACCCTATATAATCGCTTGTCACAAATATCTCTCTCTGCAGTCACGAAAACTTCAAATCTAGAACTTTCCACTCATGTTCGCCAAGGCTGAGATTCTGAGATTTGAACTCAGGCCACCGGGTTTCGAGTGCAGTGCACTAACCCAGGCGCTACTGCTCCAACTCCTGTCTGCCAGTACAGAATCACATGCCAGAGAGTGATTAAATATTTAGTGAATGAGATATATAAAAAATTTGTATTAAACATAGTGCATTTACACCATTGGAATCTCCTTTGCCAGTAGCAAAATATGATAATTGTTTTTTTACCCTTTTATCTGGCAACAAAACTGACACCTTATTTACAAGGAGTCATGTTTCCATTGACCACAATACCTGCGGTCGGAATGCAAACAAAAAGACGCCAAAAGGTGCTTTTGGCGTCATCTGGTCCAACACCAGTGGAGACTAGGCTCTAAGAAAAGCTGTCTCAGAATGTGGACCAATCAACATTATCAGAGTTGTCTTTTTTTGCATTCCGACCACAGATATTGTGGTCAATGCAAACATAACTCCTTGTAAAAAAAGGTGTCAGTTTTGTTGCCAGATAAAAGGGTTAGAAAACTATTATCATAGTGCGTTTACTCACGTTTTTTATACTGTATAAGGACATCAAACAAATGCAGTACGTATAAATATATTATTATCATCAGCTTTTATTTCTTAAGAATTTTGTTATTGATAGCCCGTACATGGGAAATCAGAAAAAATTAACCCGTAAAAACAAAGTTTTTCACTCTAAATCCTTTATATGTGTGGCGGCTAGAGTCCTCTCGTCCTCTGGCTTGAAATGGCTGCCACCTATGGGTCAGATGATTGTCTGCCAGCATTAAACAATTGGTAAAAATTTCACGAAAATTAATTGTCACGCACAACGAGTCTGTGTGCAAAATGTCAGCTCGATTGGATCACGGGAAGTGGGTTAAAAAACGACCGAAAAATTTGCATGCAAGCAAGCAAGCACGCAAGCAAGCAAGCGAACTTAATATAAAGGATTTAAAATAGATGCACAACTCTGCTATGAATTCAGGAACCCGAGTTCGATTTCCAGCCACTGCAACAGGATTGGTGAGTAATATCTGAGTCGGTCCTAGTTTCCCCAACCCCCACCCGACCCACCCACCCACCCTCCCTCGCCAACCTACACTGACCAGATTGGTGAAGTATGGTTAAACAACCACAATTATTGACAACACGAGTGGCCCAAAAGTCAGGACACATAGGGGTTTTTTTTTACTCACTTTAATACATACACAGAAAAATATTTTCATTTATTATTTAAGTTAATATTTTATCTCTTATCGTGATTAGTGTCTATGTTTAAATTTTCTTTGGGGTCACCTCAAATCCATCGTTGACAAAACTCGAGCCAAGAACCCTGTGAATGAATTGAGACGAAACATAATTGATGAATGTATGTTCAAGGTTACACCCGCAATCTTTCAAAAGTCCGAAATTAATTTTGAAATTGAATTCACGCACGCAAGCACGCATGCATGAATGTTAATGGCAGTCAGTTTGAACCTGTGTTAAAGTAAATGAAATAACCACGTGTGATTTCCAAATATATATCTAACCCTATGTGTTCTATATTTTGGGCCACCCTATGAATCTAAATATGGGACTTAAAAAACCCTCAAGTCATTTGGGTTGTTGGCATTCAACTTTAAATACCACATTTTTACGCACTCTACATCTCATTATTAGAGGTTCCTGCAATAAATTAATCATTGTAAACCATCAATATCTTTGGTTGCTGCACCCTGCAGAGTTCACGCGACAATTTTCCCAATGAGAATTGTGTATTGGTGACTGCAGCCAAGGCAAACGATGTAAACCACATCTCTTCCACGAGATATCAGGATCTCAGAGGGTTTAAAATGCGCCATTAAACCTATGAATACGCTGGCGCTTATGAAACTGTTAGTTAGATTAGTAAAGGATAATGAAAATGTATTTATAATATTCAGTTGATGCTGAGTGTCCGCCGCTGCTGTGTTACGTACAGCGCTTTGAGATCCTTGATGAAAATCGCTATTTAGATGTGAGTATTATTATTGTATCGCTTCACATGATGTACCTCATTCAAATCATCGTATTAGCTTTGTAGCCAATAATGATCGCAAACAAACAAGAAATATGGTTGCTTATTTGACCATTTTAATTCATTGGCTAAGTTCCTCTCTGAGAAAACAAAGTGCCCATTTTTTTTTATTATTTAAAGCTTTCGTGACTGCATCGATTCATATTCTTGGTTTTTTCGGTAAAGTCACGTAGAAGGGAAATAATAAAATAAGAAATGAAATACATAAGATATTTGTGTTTTTATTTATTATTTTATTATTTCCCTTCTACGTGACCTTACCGAAAGAACCAAGAAAATAAAGTGCTCATTGATGCATATAACAAAAGATTGAACCCAGAAATGCATCCGTCCGTCCGTCCATCCCTGTGCCTGTCTGTAATGGTAATCCAACATAAATCTTCTCGTGAAGACGACCCAATAGGAAGGACACATAAGTGCGAGGTTGTGTTTGCGAGTAGGAACTTACTGGCAAGTTAATCAAAAGGGTGTTTTTGTCCCCACGCTCTCCCTTGCAGCCACCACACGAACTCCATTGGTTTAACAAGTAGGCGTTCGCGACCGATATCATCGATAATATAGGTTTTTTTGGGGGGTTAGATCGCGTAAACGAACTCCATTGTCGCGAAGTGGCGCGCGAATTATGTACCGCTTCCTGGGGCTGGCGTGAGCAAAGCCGATATTATAGCTCAAGGTCGTAATTATAATATATATAATATGTCGAATATGCTCAAAAATATGCTCAAAATGCCCCCCCCCCCCAATATATTACTGTAAAAATATTTTTTTAAATAAAAATTGCGATGCTATGTAAATAAAAATAACAATTTGCTAAACCTTGGCCACAATATCTGGACTTGTCTTCATATAACAATGCATAGATTGCTGTTGATATGATTGTGGTTATGGTTGTACTTTATGAATCCCTAATCTCTGACATTACATACAATGAAACAAGAAAATGTAAAAAAGAAAAAAACAGCAATATAATACAATACACTATTAGACATTATTGTAAAAAAAATCCATGTTTTAGCGAATTTTTTTATATTCTAGGCAGAAAATGGCAGGAAATGAGTTTTAAAATTTAGATTTTTTTTTTTTTCTGGGGGAGTTTTCAAATTTCGATTTGGTCCCCCCCAATGTTGACTCCATGGCTACGGCCTTGTTACAGCTTCTAACAAAAAAGTAAAACTTCGAGGACAAACGCGTGTTGGCAAGTGTTACCATCTTCCTCGGCACAAAGTCAAATCTTAATTGGTCTTGGGCACCCCATTTACCAACTTTGGTGAAGTATGGTCAAACCCCCACAACAAAACTTGGCGTGGCAAGGCCTCCATCCAGCAATTCTCACTATTTTATCGCTACTATCATAGCTACTTCTCCCCATGAACATCATTTATTGGTTCCTCCACCCAAATCGACGGTCTGTTCTTCCAGATTCACTAGGCACAATAACACGACTGAGATGATTCTGCGGGGACCATCGGTGAAGGTGAAGTCATCGGCACTCAGAGCACGCAGCAATATCCAATGAGCCACATCTCGATTTCTGCCTAGGGGGCCGTCCATAAATGACGTCACGCGTCTGGGGGTGGGGGTCAGACATTTGTGACGATGTGTTACGAGAGGGGGGGTGAGAAATGTGACGTCATATCAAAATGCGCAACTTTAAATAAATATGGACAACACGTTCTACTTAATTAAATAGACTTTTTAATAAATGTTTTCTCCTACAACATCAGAGTGCAGCGCCACATTAAATACGCACTACAATGACAATAGTTTAAAGCGATTTGAAGCATAAATTTCGATTTAAAGCTTTCGTGACTGCAGGGATTCATCTTCTTGGTTCTTTCGGTAAAGTCACGTAGAAGGGAAGTAATAAAATAATAAAAATAAAACATTATTATGTTTAATTTTTATTATTTTATAATGTTTTATTTTTATTATATTATTATTTCCATTCTACGTGACTTTACCTAAAGAACCAAGAAGATGATTTGAAGCATGTTTATGGTTGGGGGGGGGGGGCAGAGCTTTGTGACGTCATATTTGAGGGGGGGGTCTGACTTTTTGTGACGCCGTGTGACGAGGGGGGGGGAGTCAAAAATCGTCCAAAATCGCGTGACGTCATTTATGGACGGCCCCTTAAACAAATAACAGTATATGAATTACTGCCTGCTGTACGGGTTAAGCTTCCGCGGTAATTGATTAGACCATAATAGGTTTGACCATAATAGACTATCTGGGCCAAACGACTCCAATGTCCATTAATGGCCGTAATGATTGTATAACATGCTAATTACACTTGCCATTACATTCATTTGGCCAATGACAATTCAGGTTAATGTTTTCTTTCTCCGTTTTGTCATCAAATGTAGTGAACAAATACGTCACCTTTTCAATTTAAAGCTGTCGTGACTGCAGGGATTCATCTTCTTGGTTCTTTCGGTAAAGTCACGTGACGCCGTGTGACGAGGAGGGGGGGGGAGGACGGCTGCTTGCGTTGTGGCCGGAACGTCGTGAGAATTGTATCTTATTATGTTTTGGTTTTATTATTTTATTATTTCCCTTCTACGTGACTTTACCGAAAGAACCAAGAAGATAAATATGTCACCTTTGCAACAGCGTGTATTGATTTAAACGATAGTTGTTGAAAAGCATAATCTCTATCACAATAATAACAGACTCATTTATAGAGCCCTAATTCAGTTCACTTCTGGATGAATGTCTCCTCCTCACATTGCGTGGGTGTTGGGGGTTGTTTGGCCATACTGCACCACAGGTGAAAGTTGAACAGAAGGGGCTGGTGAACAGTACCGGTTCACCGTCATTGGGGAATAAAACTCCGGCCACGAGATTCATAGCGCTCCAGTTCCTCTTCATCATCACTGCACCCTCAGATCAAGGACTGCAGCACTGTTAATGTAACTCACGTCCCTGTGGGTTCGTCTAGCCTACAGGTTTGCAAATATTATTATTTAAACTACAACATCACCAGATTTTTAAATCCTTTATATTAAGTTCACTTGCTTGCTTGCTTGTGCGCTTACGACCGTGCAAATCTTTCGGTCGTTTTTTAACCCACTTCCCGTGATCCAATCGAGCTGACATTTTGCACACAGATTCGTTGTGCGTGACAATTTAATTTCGTGAACAAAAATTTTCCAAAATTTTCCACTTTTGAGGAAAAATTTTTTCCATATTTAATTTAAAATACCAATGTGATAAAAATGAAACTCTTACTCAAGAAAAACAGAAATGAATAATAAAATAAAACCGATGCCACGCATATAAAGGATTTATAGTGAAAAACTTTGTTTTTACGGGTTAATTTTTTGTCACACCATGAGCACACAGACAACTCTTTACGTACGCTGCTCGTTGCTCTGGTACACACAGCTGCTGTTGATTTCGCGAGGATACAATGTTTAATTATCGCTGATTTGGACAGCGCAGGCTTATGTAATTATTGCAAGACAACCAGTCATGCGGTGGTTAATTGGTGCACCATCTCCGGCAGTGATCCTGTATGTTTGTCATACTTCGCACGGTGCCAATTTGGCATCACTATAAGGAAATGAGAACAAGTTGCACAATGCTTGTTTTCATCTTCTTGGTTCTCTCGGTAAAGTCACGTCAAATGGAAACAATAAAAATAATAAAATAAAACATAATAAAATAATATAATAAAGTAATATTTATAATATTTTTATATTATATTATTTTATTATATTATATTTTATTATTTTTATATAATAAAGAACCAAGAAGATGAATCCCTGCAGTCACGAAAGCTTTAAATCCAAATTTAATGCTTGGTTTGTTTCTGAAGGACTATCATGTGTGCAGGCCAGCTTGCTGATTATAATTATTATTATTTATAAGGAGATACTTACTGCAGGTCAATATTTCACATCAAATGTGAACTAAACTAAAACTATTCTATTTTTATTTGACCAGGTAAGGCCCACTGAGCTATATAGCTCTTTTTCAGAAGCGACCCGGCTTCAAATGATAGCTCAACAAAGTTACTTAACATGTGGAAATGTATAGCGGTCAAATGCTCTAGCACGTGTTTATAAATGTGGAGGCAAAACAATCCAAGCTACCATGGGGAGACCATGCAAGCTTCAAACACAGAGGCGTCAGGGTTGGGATCGAACCCACGAACCTCCTGTATACCAGAAGAAGCAGTTAACATCTCGCCACCGTGGCGCCCTGTGGGTAAATATGAGCTATTTGTAATGCAATATCCACGGAGAGATTAGAACAGAAGAATCAGGAACACGTGCCATTGAATGAGGCAAGACCCCCATTGAGATTAATTGTTTTCGTTAAAATGCTCATCTCATCAAGTACGTTTTAATACGGACCAGGGTTTTCCTAGGAGTTAATTCGTTTTTGTATGTGGACATTGAGCAAAGCCATCGATAAACAGTTGCCTAGTTTTGGAAGTAATACCGTAAGGTATTTATTCTAGATTTGAAGCTTTCGTGACTGCAAGGATTCATATTCTTTTTTTTTCGGTAATTAATTTTAATTTTTTACCTACGTGACGTAACCGAAAAAACCTAAGAATATGAACCGTAAGGTATCTCATTTCCATATTCTTAGGTTTTTTTCTGGTAAAGTCACGTTGGTAAAACATTAAAATTAATAAAAATAAAAATAATAATATTTATTTTTTATTTTTATTAATTTTAATGTTTTACCTACGTGACTTTACCGAAAAAAAAACCTAAGAATATGAATCCTTGCAGTCACGAAAGCTTCAAATCTATCTCATTTCCACTGTTTCTGCAGGAGCAGTGCATTGTGGTTAGCCTGAGTTCATTCACGTCACTGGCAAATGAAATCTTAATTGCTCCTGGGCCCCTCATTTACCAGCTTTGGTGAAATATGGTCAAACCCCCACAACAAAACTTGGCGTGGCAAGGCCTCCATCCAGCAATTCTCACTATTTTATCGCTACTATCATAGTCACTTCTCCCCATGAACATCACTTATTGGTTCCTCCACCCAACTTGAAGGTTTGTTCTACCGGGTTGACTATTTAGTCTCGTCCACAGTGTTCAACCACCACACGGCAGGCTACAAGAACTTCTCTTGCTGCTACTTTCTTCACGCTGCTCGACTTTGGAATGCTCTGCCCGCCGTCAACATTTCCAGACTTCTTATGAACCACTCTTTGCTTTTTTCGGTAATGTCACGTAGAAAGAAAATAAATGAAATCGTAATAGAATGCGACGTTTCGATTGCAACACAAGCAACCGTCGTCAGGTAAGAATTAATGAGAAAACAAACATAGTAAACTTGATTTGAAGCTTTCGTGACTGCAGGAATTACTCTTTGGTTCTTTCGGTGAAGTCACGTAGAAAGAAAATAAATGTAATAATAGAATACGACGTTTCGATTGCAACACAAGCAATCATCATCAGGTAGAAAACAAACCTAGTAAACTTAGTAATAGAATGCAATACAAACACAGAGAGTCGGCTAACACAACAGTCAACACCCCACCTGGTTGATTACGTGCTTCCAAAGATTGCTAAATTTGAGAGAGAGAGACAAAACACAGACACGGTGACAACATAGACATACACACAAGCAGATAGAGGCCTTTCTCCATTCAAGAAAACGTACTTTTAATCCTTTTCTTTTCCCTCTTCAATCACGCCGTTAGTTGACGGTCACCTGACTTGTTTTTTTATGGCCCATCGGCCTCGTGGCTTAGAAAAGAAAACGGAAATTGACTGCATTGCAGAGACAAGTTTGCGATATTTTTGTATGATACGCACGCACGCTTGCTACACACCCCCCACACACACACCCACCCACCCTTTCCAGTTGCCAGCTCAGAAAGAGCCACGCGCTGCCAGAAACACAAACGCTGCCCTCGAGATTAAACGGCGCACGGACCGTTGCGAATTAAAGTGAAATATGTCCTTCATTTTGCGCACTTATCGTGGACGCATTTCCACCCCCACCAAAGAGGACATCTGCTCCGAGCTCAAGAATTGTGATGTCTACATTGGCGTGCATTTTTCGATTTAAAGCTTTCGTGACTGCAGGGATTCATCTTATTGGTTCTTTCGGTAAAGTCACGTAGAAGGGAAGTAATAAAATAATAAAAATAAAAGATAATAAAATATTTTATTAATAAAAATAAAACATAATAAAATATTTTATTTTATTATGTTTTATTTTTATTATTTTATTACTTCCCTTCTACGTGACTTTACCGAAAGAACCAAGAAGTTGACGTGCATTGTTGAAATCTAATCTGTCGTCGAGCACGGGGCTTTCTTTGTTCTCGTACTTTTTTTTTGCACGAAATGTAAAAATATGATTGTGTGCGTGCGCCCGTGTTTTCTTATTTCGTGTGCATTCCAAGGCCCAGTGTGCTGTGAAAGAAAAAAAAAACCACCAAGACATTATCCACAGTGCAGTAACTCACCTTGGCCGTGCACCCGGCATTTCTGCCTCTATGCATTATTAAACCCCGATGGCAAAAGGGGAATACAAAATAGTCTCTTGGCAAAATAATTCCTCTGTTCGATATGCTCGTTACAACACCGGCTTTAATTTTCAAACCGACTGGCCATTTTCTAAAGGCAGATAGGCTGTTGTGTAATAATGTCCATTCAGTGAGGGCAAATGATGCCTCTGCTTGTGAGGATGGGTGCTGCTGCAACGTTATTGCCTCGTTCTTTTTTAATGATCTTCGGTGGTTGTTAATTTTATTTTATTATCGCTTTGTTGGAGGATCTTTGCTGGCTGATACAGTTTCATGATGTTATAATCACCGTTACCTCTGCGCCATTGTAATGAGAAAGGGAGCTAACGTAATAAATTGATAGGCACTTTTTTTTGCATTCTGATATTCGAAAAAGTCACAGTGTGTTGGAGAAAGGGCCCTCTGGGGAGGATATGTGACTCAAAAGAAAGTTCGAACGAAATAGATTGTTCACATAAAACGACTTGTCTCGATACACATTAGCATGGTACATTGTCAATACTGGGGGGCTTACTGAGCACATTGTAAAAATGTCTTTGCTGAAAAGTAATTTATATTGAGCTGCAATCATTAATAGCACGTGCCGATGTATAACACAGTAAGGAGAATCAATATTTCTTGTAACCATTTGACGAATATTACATCATACATAAAACATAACAACACACTTAAAAAATATATTAGATATTATTCCAAAACAATGGCATTGACATGTGTAGTTAAGTGCTTTGCACTAACAGGGTTCATTTGCAAAAAAAACCTGCCAGGCCAGCAGTAATCAAGCAGCTTCGAGACAACAGATTCTTGTTTCAGAGTTAACACAACATCTTTCATCTGACATCAGTCGTCTTAGCACACGTATCAGAATGTGTAATTCTCTTTGACAGGTTTCCAGGTTAAATTGGTTTTGTTTTCTAGGACTGACATCACTGCGTTTTGCCCTATCCATGTGTAAGCACGACAAAAAATATATACTCTTCGTTACGACATAGTTTCGCTTTCAACGTCAATGAACGTAATTCACTTGCAAAAAAAGAAAACACGACCATTGCACTTGAATAATCTGTTGACGTAAAAATATCGATTTCGTCCAACACAATGATCACTGATCGTAGACTTGAGATGAAATGTAAAAAAATACAGCCTTGAAATCCACTGCAAGATCTGGAATACTCACATCGAATCACATCAGTTAGCTGTTGCAAGGTCCAAAACAGACTTGTATTCTGCTCTTGCTGGCTTCCTCCATAGCACTGTAAGTTGCCAAGTCTAAAAAAACACCTCCTATACTTTAGAAGCTAACCCCCTCTTCCTGATGACGAACGCTTGTGTTGCGATCGAAACGTCTTAGTTTTTTGTTATTTTCTTTGAACCTATCTACGTGCAAATTTTGATTTAAAGCTTTCGTGACTGCAGTGATTCATATTCTTGGTTCTTTCGGTAAAGTCACGTAGAAGGGAAATAATAAAATAATATAAATATAAAACAATAAAAATTCTCACGACGTTTCGACTGCAACACAAGCAATCATCATCAGGTGTGAAATCTACGTGTCTTTACCGAAAGACTCAAATAATAATATGTCAAGATAAAACACCTCCTCTATATTATATATTATTTTATTTTATTATATTATTTTATTATGTTTTATTTTTATTATTTTATTATTTCCCTTCTACGTGACTTTACCGAAAGAACCAAGAAAAAAAACACCTCCTATTTATCTGAAAAGGTTGAGAAAATCTGGAATGGCATTCTGGCATCTGACTCTCTTAACACTGTCGCCTGTCCTCATATCTCCCCACTCAGCCTGTCACCATAAATAACATCACTAAAATCATCTCCAACCTATACACGTTTTCTTTAAACCTCAAATCTCTGCTCACCAAATGCATTCCTAGCTGCCTACCTATCCTTGTTCCCGTACATTACCAGCTGTCTTCTTGGTTCTTTCGGTAAACTCACGTCGAAGGGAAGTAATAAAATAATAAAAATAAAACATAATAAAATTATTGTCACGACGTTTCGGCCACAACGCAAGTAGCCGTCCTCAGGTGAAAACCAGGTCTGTCGAGGCGACAGCGTCTGAATGAGCTTCAAAACCAGGTTTTCACCTGATGACGGCTACTTGCGTTGTGGCCGAAACGTCGTGAGAATAATTTTATTATGATTTATTTTTATTATTTTATTACTTCCCTTCTACGTGACTTTACTGAAAGAACCAAGAAGATGAATCCCTGCAGTCACGAAATCTTTAAATCGAAATTTAATTATGTTTTATTTTTATTATTTTATTACTTCCCTTCTACGTGACTTTACCGAAAGAACCAAGAAGATGAATCCCTGCAGTCACGAAAGCTTTAAATCGAAATTTAATTATGTTTTATTTTTATTATTTTATTACTTCCCTTCTACGTGACTTTACCGAAAGAACCAAGAAGATGAATCCCTGCAGTCACGAAATCTTTAAATCGAAATTTAATTATGTTTTATTTTTATTATTTTATTACTTCCCTTCTACGTGACTTTACCGAAAGAACCAAGAAGATGAATCCCTGCAGTCACGAAATCTTTAAATCGAAATTTAATTATGTTTTATTTTTATTATTTTATTACTTCCCTTCTACGTGACTTTACCGAAAGAACCAAGAAGATGAATCCCTGCAGTCACGAAAGCTTTAAATCGAAATTTAATTATGTTTTATTTTTATTATTTTATTACTTCCCTTCTACGTGACTTTACCGAAAGAACCAAGAAGATGAATCCCTGCAGTCACGAAATCTTTAAATCGAAATTTAATTATGTTTTATTTTTATTATTTTATTACTTCCCTTCTACGTGACTATACTGAAAGAACCAAGAAGATGAATCCCTGCAGTCACGAAAGCTTTAAATCGAAATTTAATTATGTTTTATTTTTATTATTTTATTACTTCCCTTCTACGTGACTTTACCGAAAGAACCAAGAAGATGAATCCCTGCAGTCACGAAATCTTTAAATCGAAATTTAATTATGTTTTATTTTTATTATTTTATTACTTCCCTTCTACGTGACTTTACCGAAAGAACCAAGAAGATGAATCCCTGCAGTCACGAAAGCTTTAAATCGAAAATTACCAGCTGTGTCAATGCCTCCATCTCATCCAACACCATTCCCTTCGCTGTCTGGACTGCTGCGACGGCCACACCCAATCCTGAAAAAAAATTTAACCCGTAAAAACAAACTTTTTCACTATAAATCCTTTATATGCGTGGCATCGGTTTTATTTTATTATTCATTTCGGTTTTTCTTGAGTAAGAGTTTCATTTTTATCACATTGGTATTTTAAATTAAATATGAATTTTTTTTTTCCCTAAAAAGTGTGAAATTTTGGGAAAAAAAATTCACGAAAATAAATTGTCACGCACAACGAGTCTGTGTGCAAAATGTCAGCTCGATTGGATCACGGGAAGTGGGTTAAAAAACGACCGAAAGATTTGCACGGTCGTAAGCGCGCAAGCAAGCAAGTGAACTTAATATAAAGGATTTAAAGAGCCTACACCGGACCCTGACATCCCTGTAAACTCCAATCCTATCTTCTCCGATCTTCCCAAACACCTCTCCTTCTATGGCATCTATGGACCAGTACAGTCTGGCTTCTGCCAAGGCCATTCTACTGAAACTGCTCTCCAAAATGTGATAAATAACTCTCTCTCTCTTCAGACTAAGCTAGTAGTGGCAGACCTTTCTGCTGTTTTTCAGACCACTGCATTCCCTGCGGCGTCTACAAATCTGAGCCTTTCTGCGGCGCTTCATCTCACCTCTTTAATGGTGCCCAGCAAGGCTCTTTCCCTGGTCCCCATTTATTTCTCAATAAATATCCTGCCTCTTGGAAATATCGTCTCCAATTTGAATGTCGACCAGCGTGTCTATGCTGACGACACCCACCTCACCATGAAACTCATGCTTCCGTTTCTCTTGTCTTACCTCGACGTGGTCTCATCTTGCATTGGATCTAACTTCTTCGAGCTGATCGTTGCCAAAACCGAATCTATCGTTATTGGCAAAAAAACAGTCCTTTCCCAATAGAGAAATTAAGTTTGAGTGTTGTACCTCCAAAAGTCTGACAATGCCCTTGCAAAGAGTGTGAAACCTTGCAGTTGCCATTGATCCCAAAGCTCGCATTCTCTTCCCACAAAATGTCAACTCTGCTGGACCTCATACCTCCTCCATCTGTGCAACATCAGCCCAAATACCCTCCACTGGCCCTCAAATCCAGTCTCGGATCAAATTCAGAATTGCACTCATTTCAAGATGCTCTCACGGTATCGCCAATGCCCACCTCTACCCCGCTTACGACACTGGAGTCGCCTCCACGCACTCTGCACTTCAGCAGTAATCAAGGCCTGCCATCGAAGCCTCTGGTCAACAATTATCTCAGTGCAAGGTCACTTAATTGTTCTCTGCTGCAGATGCCATAGTACGGCTGTTTCTTCCCCCAGCCACCTGTGCTGCTGTTTCCCCGGCGCCGGTTTAATTCCTGGCTCCAAAGAAACAATGTTGTACTCTGCCTATGACCGACTGCCTCTTCTCTATATATATAACAAAAATGCCGAATGTTTCTTTACAGAGCTTTGAGAAAACGGGTCGGGCTTTGAATGGTTGCATCAATCCCAATTGTGTTGTGTCATTGTACCGTCGGTCAATTCACAGAGCTGACAAAAAAAGTAGCATGTACATGGCATAGGCATAGAATTACATTTGTATGCTCTTTTTAAAAAAGAAATGACCAAATGGTGTCGGCTTGCATATGCTCACTTTGTAAAATCATAAGCTCACTCGGCTCCTGAACATATGCTGGCCGTAACACATTCCTGCGGAGGGAGCTGGTAGGAACGTTGGGTTGCTCGGTCAATGACCAGGGTCAACGGCGGCGTGGTGTATTCCGCAAAGATGCCCGACTGTGAGGGCGGGCACAAGCCGGCGTGAGTAGGTTAAACGTTGAGTTTTATAAGGGCACCACGGGTTGACCAGCCACCCCCCACCCAGCCCCACCCTCCCCACCCAGCCCCTCCCCACCCTCCCCACCCAGCCCCTCCCCTCTCCACCCAGCCCCACCCCTCCCATTTTTGGATGCACGACGAACGGACGGACACAATAATCCCCTGTGGGCTGGTGGAACCAGGTGGTTCCTACCAGTATAAATGTATTCCTATTCAACGATTGTATGGTGAACATTACTATTCACGATGGCATGCGCGCGTTTGAGTGGTGAAGGGCTGCCCTCTACAGATAGGACAGAGTAGTGAGCATGATTTAAGGGAAGAGAGCAGAAGACATTGAATTCTGTGGACCATAAGAACCATTACAAAACAATGTTCAGGGAAGTATGAAACGCCGCGTTACTCATTATCTCATTCGCTCAAGATATTTAAACTAAAACACTTTTAGATTAGAAGTTTTCGTGACTGCAAGGATCCATACTCTTTGGTTCTTTTGGTAAAGTCACAACTAAATTTAGTTGTTTTCACTTTTTATTTTATTTTAATATTATTTTCACCTACGTGACTTTACCGAAAGAACCAAAGAGTAAAAAACACTTTTTTTCGCAAACACATTCACATGGAATCACACCGTAATGAAATGAATTGACAGATACGCCATTTGTATGTCATTTACACGTTATGTATAAAACAATCACGTGTTTTTCATTATTTATTGTGCATACGCGACATCATACATATACAGTGTCAACAACATCGAGCACAAAAATCAAACGGTAGCATACGCTAACACATGCTATTATTATTACTGCAGATATTATGTTAATTTGCCTCTGTATTCTTCTTTGGTTGTTTTTTAGTAATTATGCTGCGTGTGTGAATGTGTTTACAATTTGATCTACGCACACGTGCTACTGTTTATGTCAACGCAGCCACAGCCTCTTTGGAACAATTCAAATTCCCCGTGACTCTTCCACTCATAAGGGGCCGTCCATAAATGACGTCACGCACCTCGGGGGGGGGTCAGACATTTGTGACGATGTGTGACGAGGGGGGGAGGGTTTGAGAAATGTGACGTCACATCAAAATGTGCAACTTTAAATAAATATAGACAACGCGTTCTACTTAATTAAATAAACTTTTTTTTATAAATGTTTTCTCCTACAACATCAGAGTGCAGCGCCACATTAAATACGCACTACAATGATAATAGTTTAAAGCGATTTGAAGCATGTTTTGTTTTCAAAATGGAAATATGGTTTTGGGGGGGGGGCAGAGCTTTGTGACGTCATATTTGAGGGGGGGTTTGACTTTTTGTGACGCCGTGTGACGAGGGGGGGGGTCAAAAATGTCCAAAATTGCGTGACGTCATTTATGGACGACCCCTAATACACTAGGGAAGCTGTCGTGTCCTCATGGTTAGCCGTTCGCGCAATCGACTTCAAAACCTCCGCCCAGTGCCGGATTTTCCTAGTAGCACAAGTAGCTACTAAATGTGTAGTAGCTACTTGTGTAGTAACTACATGTGTAGTAGCTACATGTGTAGTAGCTACATGTGTAGTAGCTACATGTGTAGTAGCTACATGTGTAGTAGCTACATATGTAGTAACTACATGTGTAGTAGCTACATATGTAGCAACTACATGTGTAGTAGCTACTACATGTGTAGTGGCTACGGGCCTCGCACTTTCTAGGGCCCCGCGCTAAACGGTTCAGTGATGCTGCACTTGCTCTATTACTATAGTACTACACCGCCTTCAACTTTTATGAACGACTGCGTGTTTAAGGTTAGCGATGTGTCGTATTATCTGGTTGTATAGCAAATGAAAAAAATGCAATTACTTTCCTATTCACGTTAAAAATGTGTGTTTTAATATTTATTTATTTAGGGCCCCCTTTATAACGTATGCTACAGCCCCCGCACTATCTCAATCCGACACTGCCTCCACCTCATTGCTCATCTCCTCCGTCTCTCCAGAAAATCATCTTCCTCCTCCTCTTCCTCCCCGAGGGTCCGGCCTTCTCCGAGCCACACTTTGACCGGCCGTCGTTTTCTCCCCGCAGGCTTCCCCCAACGGAAGTGCTCCACGGAATAGGACCTCTTCCCATCGTAGGCTCCCTCGGGGTCTCTGCTCTCGGCGCTCGACGTCTGCGCGTTGTCTTCCTCGGCCCACGCGTTCCTCGCGGTCGCCGCGAAGTTCCCCTCCGGGCTCATGAGTTGCTGCATTCGACGTAAATAACGCGAGATGTAGTCCTGCAGCAGCTTGGCCTGAGACGTGTCGTCGTCGCCGCCGTCGCCGACGCTGCTGCTGCTTCTGTGGCTGGATATGCATTCGTTTTGGATGCCTGGCGCGCAGAGCTGCAGCAATGGCACGAGGAAGCACACGCACGGTCCATTGATCAGTATGAATGGCGAATGTTACGATAGAAAACGAATTTGAAGTCTCTGCAACAGCGTCTACAAAAGCTCAATATATTGGTGAATGATAATTGGGTTTTTACCCTTCTATCTGGCAACAAAACTGACACCTTTTTTTTACAAGGAGTCATGTTTGCATCCCATTTCAAACGTCCACTGAAACTTGGCCTTGCACCACTTTGCTTGAACATTTGAATGCGTTGGGGGTTCCCCCCCCCCCTCCCCCCATTGGGGACACAGCAATTATTGCGCGAGAGAAAAAAACGAATTATCTGCTGCAACAAACCACCCCTTATTGAGATGGGATTTTTACGTGAATATTTTATTTTTTAATATTCTTTGGTTCTTTCGGTAAAGTCACGGAGATAGAAAATAAAACAAATTTAGCTTTTATTTTATTTTTATTGTTCTATATACGTGACTTTACCGAAATAAACAAAGAATATGAATTCCTGCAGTCACGAAAGTTTTAAGTCAAAATATATTTTTTATGTTTATATATATTTTTTTGTTGTAAAATTCATGGATAACCTCACCTTGCCAATGATGGAAGCACCCACCGCTGAGCCCAGCACACAGGCGAGCAGCAGAAAGACCCGCGTGTGCATCTCGACGTGAATCTGGAGGACACCACGCATCACGCGGGTTACATCACACCCCCCCCTCCCCCAGAGGTCGCAACCGGGTACCCGATACCCGTACCCTACCCGATACCCGGCTACCCGTACTCGGCCGGGTACGGGTAGCCGTTTGTGACCCTGGTGCGGCCGGGTACGGGTACGGGTAGGCCGTGAGTCACCGGTGAGTAGCCGTTTGTCACTCATTTCGGGTAGGGAACGGGTACCCGTACCCGGCCGGGTACCCATTTGCGACCCTGGTGCGGCCGGGTACGGGTACGGGTAAGGAATCAAAACGTCGTGAATTTATTGTTTTATTTTTATTAATTTTAATTTCATTTTTTACCTACGTGACTTTACCGAAAGAACTAAGAGTATGAATCAAAACCCGTTTGCTACCTCTGCCTCCCCCCCCCCCCCTTTCACAGCTCCGCTCCGGCAGCATTTGCCAAGAACCCAAACGCGAGCGAACTGTTGGTGCTAAAACCTGCGCATTATCGCTGCTTGAACAGAACGCTCAGAATCGTTTGTAACACGACGCGAGGCACCAACAACTGCCTAGCTTGTGTCTCGCGCCCCCAGGCGTGGCGCTAGGCATAAGCTAAGCAACGCGCTCTGGGCACCAAAACACCGTCAAGGGGTTCCTGGATTTGTGAGAGAGAGAAATAAATGTGGGTGAACCCTACATCTGCTTGGTTCTTTCGGTAAAGTCACGTAGAAGGGAAATAATAAAATAATAAAAATAAAACATAATTAAATTAAAATAAAATAAAAAATATAATAAAAAATCATTTGCAAATAACAATAAATTAAAAATAAAATAAAAATCTAATTAAAATAAATTAAAATTAAAATAATATTTTAAAAAATCGAAATTGAACCCTACATCCCTCTTCACATCTGACTGCATATTTGTCTCCTATCTGCATGTGTTTCACTTCAATAGGTCTCCGTCTGGTCCGTATTTCTCTTTTTCTATCTCACTGCATCTCTACCCCTGTCAACGTGTTTTCTGTCGTCTCACTGGAAGTTGATACAGCGAAAGGGGACCTCCTAGAAATTGATCCTGTTTCGGGCTGGTCGTGGGGCAGAATCACCACTGCCTAGAATTAGTGAATGAATTGTGTATATTGGTGAAGTGATCATCGTAATTTAACTTGACGGGTCTTCTTTGCACACCAGTTCATGTGCATTCGCCTTTTTTTGCAAGCAACAGTTCCAAATTGTTCAGTTTTATGAACATGTGAATATCATGATAACGTTGTTGATTACTTGAGATTTGCACAGATTTTCAAGTGTGTGAGACCAATGTAAATGTTTAAATTGTATTTTATATACTGATGTACGTGAAGTTACAATTCAATGAATAAAATCAGCAATATTTGAAATGTACGCAATAATGTTTGTAGAGATAAAAATTGAAAGACGAACTTTTCATATGAATGTGCTTGGAGCATTATTGTTCCTGTTAACTATAAGATGTGTTTTGCAGTTATATGTGCAATTTAATCAAGTAAATGTGGCCACAACTATAGAATGCATACGCCTGACAACAGATATACATTAAAACTACACTTGCTTTCAACATTGTACGAGCATTTTTGTTTTTACAATCACATAAAAACGAAAAGTCAGTGACCCGAACCAACAAAAACTTACAACACATTTCACCGTTGTGATATACGATGCAAACGAGAACGGAATAACATGTTACCTTTTGCGAAGTCGCTGCACAACAAAGAGCTTCAATTCAGAATCTCAGCAGTTCGAGACACGTGTGGACTGCGGTCAGGATTCTGGAGAAGTGACGATACAGGCAGCAACGGAGGGAGGCCTTATAAGATGTGTGTGTGTGAAGGGGGCTGGGTAGATTAATGCATGCGGTGGGTGTATAGCACAAACGTACATTCGCATATCTAAAGGACCTACGCGTTTTGCGCGGCTAAGTGCACTTCCATAGGTACCGCTCTCAGCAAATCGAACCATGCTGTATAGGTTAAAGCCTAAGTGATGGGTGGGGAGATCGGTGCAGTGTTTTCGCACGCTGCACTACGAATCCAGCCACCCGAGTTTGACTCATGGTCCCATTGCATGGATGTTGAACTTTTTTCGCACTTAGGGACGTGGCCAACCGTACTAATCGGAGGTGCGGGGGAAGGACAACAAACCAAAACACAATTTAGAGTTCTAAAGAAATGAGTTTTCAACCTAGATTTAAAAGTGGCATAGCTCCCAATGGCTTCCTAATATCGGAAGAAAAAGCGTTCCGGACGGACGCAGAAGCGCATTTGAAAGCGCGTGAAGCATTCGCCGTCTTTGTTCGTGAGGATGACCACTGGTAGTGAGTTATAAGATAGACTGATCCTGGACTCCCCAATAACCCACGCTGACCGGCGTGGTGAAGTATGGTCAAACAGCCCTTCATGACTGACAATGAACGGGGAGTCCATCAACAAGCAGTGCGTTGACAAGGAGCTGGACATTTATTGCCTGGTGATTGCAAACATTTTCAATTAATACCATCAAATTTAAAAATAATAAAGTATATTTAGCTTAATTACAGCCTTTGTAACTTCCATATTCCTATGACGGTAGCGGTTTTAATATATAGGACAAGTGACACTAAGGTTTCACAAATTAGTATCGATGTTATTGACCACTTAGCAATGCAGGGCTGAGTCAATCAGGCATCAATGTTTAAACGTACCACCTTACGCTTGCGAGACAAGCACACGAACCTCTGCACCGCCCAACAGGATATCCCGATACATAACAACATTTTCATACTGTATCGTTGTGCATATCATTCATTAAGTTCTCTCATTCAAACGATATGCCTGTAGTAGAGTTGATATGTGAACACACAAATAAAATACCTGCATGCCAATGTATATGCTATTTCAATAATCCCTTTCAGATGTTAAGAATGCAAGTTCTACATTTATTTAAAATATCTTAATTGGCGTCCAAAAATACGGGCATGATTTTTTGTTGATGTTAATTCTCTCCTCTGGCCTATGTGCACGTTCTATAAAGGGCCATTGTCCGAAACGTCGCTTCTTGGACCCTCTAACCTGTTAATGAAGTGTCATTAACGAATCTGTTGAATTTATTTGTTGTGTGTACAACATTGTGCCGTTTTTTAAAAACAATGTGCTCATCTCTGGTGCGTCAGTCATGATGGGGGGGGGGGGTAAAGAACTTGTTCATACTTCACCATGCGAGGCAGTGCGGATAGGTGAATGAAGCAAGGTTTAATTTTCGATTGAAAGCTTTCGTGACTGCAGGGATTCCTCTTCTTGGTTATTTCGGTAAAGTCACGTAGAAGGGAAATAATAAAATAATAAAAATTTAACATCATAAAATAATTCTCTGACTTTGAAAACCCCCCGCCCACCTCCTACGCATTCCACAAGTAATGACTAATCCCATATCTGCATTTTCCATAAATATGCTAAATTCCTCTTGATGTGCACATTATTTTGTCAAGGCGCTCTTCTCCCTCCAACCCAGCTTAAATATACGCTCCAAGCCTGGTGGTGTTTCATTCAGACGCTGTCTTTCCGACAGACCTGTTCTTCACCTGAAGACGGCTGCTTGCGTTGTGGCCGAAACGTCGTGACAATTATTTTATTATGTTTTATTTTTATTATTTTATTATTTCCCTTCTACGTGACTTTACCGAAAAAACCAAGAAGATGAAGCGAGGTTTGTCTCGCCTGTTGCCAGGCTAGTACGAATGATCCGATCTAGAATAGATTGGTAACGCCTAGGCAGAGCAGCCTTCGTCCAGCAGTGGATTGATCATGGCTGGCTGATGATCATAACTCTTCTCAGAGTATACTTCTCAGAGTATACATCTGCTGCTGTGTCCTCACCAAACTCTAAACTGATTTTACTTCTTGCATCTTGAATCCCTGCCTCACTTGATGCAGTAAATCTGGCTGTGACGGTCCCACCTGATGACGGAGACTTGTGTTGCCTCCGAAACGTCGTGATTTGTATTTTATTTTTTATTAATTTTAATTTCATTTTTTACTTACGTGGTGACTTTACCGAAGGAACTAAGAGTATGCATCCTTGCAGTCACGAAAGCTTCAAATCTAGAATCTTCTCAGAGTCTCCGAAGCGTGTCTAAATATTGTCCCTGACGTAGATTATTCTTTTAATTCTACACATTACTGACATTAGATAACTAAAAGTGAATTCATGAATAGTCAAATTCCGGGTGACGACCAATGTCTATTCGTAGGTGAATGTGACTGTTAAATAAACACGGCATGATTATGGCATCGTTGCAAGATAAACATAGCAAATAAACCATACAATTGTGGTTTTCATTTATTGTAGATGCAAAATATACATCGAAAGTCAAGCTATATATAAACATATTTCATGCAGTTTTTTTTTTACATTTTTAAAGCATACACTGATTGCCACCATCCTTAAGTGATTATTTTCTTACAGCCAGTCCCTTCAAAATAACACACACATCTCGAAAGCAAACGTCACAATGCTCACATACAAGTGTATATATACACACACACACACACAGAAACGTATTTTACTGTATGTGGGTAATTATTTTACAAAAAATCAATTCCACTTGAAAAAGTTGTTAGCATAATTTTGCATTATAGTTGCATATTGCTAAGTATGACCACTGGGAGGACAGTGCCACTGATAAAATATTTATAGTCTTAAACCAACACATGTGCTATCATGAAGCTTAATACAATTCCAAAGACAGATTGTAAATTCCTGTAAACAAGTGCACATGTCGTTACTAAACCACGTGTATACCTGTCCCAAATCGATCACCAAGCAGTGGTTCAAAAATCGTTTTGAATTTCGATTTAAAGCTTTCGTGACTGCAGAGATTCATCTTCTTGGTTCTTTCGGTAAAGTCACGTAGAAGGGAAGTAATACAATAATAATAAAAAATTTATTGTGTTTTATTTTTATTATTTTATTACTTCCCTTCTACGTGACTTTACCGAAAGAACCAACAAGATCGTTTTGAATGTGACCACTGCACTCACACTTTCGGCTGCAGCTACAAATAAGCGCATTTCTTTTCGATTTAAAGCTTTCGTGACTACAGGGATTCATATTATTGGTTCTTTCGGTAAAGTCACGTAGAAGGGAAATAATAAAATAATGAAAATAAAACATAATCAGATAAAATTCTCACGACGTTTCGGCCACAACGCAAGCAGCCGTCCTCAGGTGAAGAACAGGGCTGTCGGAAAGACAGCGTCCTAACGGCTCATTATTATGTTTCATTTTTATTATTTTATTATTTCCCTTCTACGTGACTTTACCGAAAGAACCAAGAATATAAGCGCATTTCCTTATGAATCTACCAGTGTTTCTCCACGCCTGCCGCGAAGACGTCGCTATTTTGAAAGTTCGGTTTGAACACGTGAGTGGACGAAGAACAACGTGATAAGAATGACAGGTTGCTGAGCTCCTTTGCGCGGAGGAACGATTGGGCATCTACGGCTGGCCCGGTCATGCTGCTATAGGGTGCTGTGAGAGTGCACAGTGTGTTCTATATAAAGCGGATGCAATAGATCGATAAACTTTGATAAGAGGACAAGCGCTGGCAACATTTCCAGCAAATATATTACGACTAAATAATAGTAATAATTCCTGTCGAGTTTAGTCTATTCACCTGAGCGTGCCTTGCAAAAGAGATGGTGCATCTCAATTGAATGGGCTCTCATCGTTCTATGTTAAACAAACAAAAACATTAAGTTGCGTTGACAAAGTAGGAACGTGCACATCAGATGGAGAGACTTGACAATTAATTCTAGATTTGAAGCTTTCGTGACTGCAAGGATTCATACTCTTAGTTTTTTCGGTAAAGTCACGTAGGTAAAAAATGAAATCAAAATTAATAAAAATACAAATATATAAGGTCCGTACCTCTTTGGACTTCTCTTCACATGATACTGATATTTTGCTGTGACAGTTTCACCTGAAGACGGAAGCTTGTGTTGTCTCCGAAACGTCGTGATTTTGTTTTTGTTTTTTTATTAATTTTGATTTTATTTTTTACCTACGTGACTTTACCGAAAGAACTAAGAGTATAGACTTGACAATTGTTCGGCATACTAATATGCACGTGCAAAACAATCCGAGGGTAATTGAATATCGCAGCGCATTTCTGTTGGCCTTGGTGATACGCTTGCTAGCATCAATATTGTCAATACGGTCGGTATCGTCTCCTGCTCGCGGGAGAATAGCGTGATTCAAGCACAACAGTTATCCCTGAATCTCTTGCAAAATTTCGTTCTCGATAAATACAACACACTCGGCTATTTGAGTCCATTCTTCCCACACCGTTTCAACCCGACTAGATTCTACACGCTGCTCATGTACGCAGTCGTATTAAAGTCCGATTCTAAACCTTTGCACAATTAATCACAGCCAAATAAGAGGCTCGAGAAAATATGAATACCATAGGTGTAAGAATGAAGCCACGTATACAAATTCTGCGTCTGCCACAATTCAAAGACAATTTTCTTCTAAATAGTGCTTTGATGTCATTACCTTTATTGCCGCAAAGCCACTATATTACGACCACAATATATATATCAACAAAATTCTACACAATGTCATTCCCATTGTGTGTATCAGCATTACGTCTCAAGGCGAATAATCCATTCGGAACTCTTGCAGGGCAGTGCAAAGCCACCTGTGTTAGGGGAGACAGGAAAAATAGTCCCTGGAACTACTTTTGAATTCCATTAAAGCAAAAAAACCTCTTATCTGCATTAGGGGAAACACTTTTTTCATCCACCCTGTAAAAGAGAAACATTTGTCACGTGACAGTCAAACATGATGTTTGTCATTTTCAACAGTGGGAATATAGCCAACATATTCTTAGGTTTTTTCGGTAAAGTCACGTAGGTAAAACATTAAAATTAATAAAAGTTAAATAAAAAAATCACGACGTTTCGGAGGCAACACAAGCTTCCGTCTTCAGGTGAAACCGTCACAGCCACGACAGCTGTATCAAGTAAATGAGAGATTGCAGGAGCTACCACTGCGTTTATATAATGGTTGGAGAAGGTGGTGAGGCAAGGGCCGCATACTTATTATTAATATGGTAAGGTGAGGCTTGAGACTATATTAATATATATATTAATAATAGTAATAATAATAATAAGTATGCGGCCCTTGCCCCACCACCTTCTCCAACCATTATATAAACGGAGTGGTAGCTCCTGCAATCTCTCATTTACTTGATACAGCTGTCGTGGCTGTGACGGTTTCACCTGAAGACGGAAGCTTGTGTTGCCTCCGAAACGTCGTGATTTTTATTTTACTTTTATTAATTTTTATGTTTTACCTACGTGACTTTACCGAAAAAAACTAAGAATATGAATCCTTGCAGTCACGAAAGCTTCAAATCTAGACTATAGCCAACATTAATGAAAAACAAAACGCTTTGACCTGGGGTGTTTTTGTTTATCTTGTGTGCAGTCATTCGTGAACAGGATGAGACCATTAACTCGTTACACGTGAGAGTCCGGCTAAATCGTAGGTGACTCTGGGGCAGTGGTTCTTCTTAACCTCGGGGGCACGAACTTCTGGGGGTGCAAGATGCCCTTTCTGGGGGTTTGCCGGACATGGTCAGATTTTTTTGTTCAAAGCGTTTTGCTTTGTATTTATCAACATACATTTTTTTTTAAGATTCAGAACCAAAGAGGTGCATGCTGCAGTGAAGGTTAAAGACCCACTGCTCTAAAACATAAATGTTTAAACCAGGATCTCTGAGCTCTGATGTCCGAGCTGCCCATCTATTTCCGTCACCAAATATTTTAAACTCGGATGAATATAAGAAGTATTACAATTAGCCACCCCCCCCCCACTCCGCATCCCAATTCAATAATACATTATTTCATGTGCTTACACTGCGGTGAATGTAGTGGCTTCCAGTGGCGAGAGCAGTCAGGCCAATCCGTTACGTACAACATACGCAAACTCAAAACGTGTGCATTCTTCACACACGTGTGTCCGTGACGTGTAGCGCAATCTACAGCGATCAATATTCACCGATGAATCATTACACGCGTGTTGTTACATCGAGAGCACTTGGAGCAATCCTGACAAGCTCCACTCTCTATATATTTGTGGGCGTTTTTATACAACATGCCATTCTCACGAGAACCCAAGTCAAGGTAATATGTACAATGGAGCTCGGCGTTTATATTTAGCTCAATTTGTAGAGGCTAAAATCATCGTGAATCACACGATGATTTGTAAAAAGGGAATTATCGTCGGTTGTAAAGTAGCAATGACCAGACCAGTATCATCCATTCTTCTCATTATTCTTGCAAAGTGGTTCGTTCGCAGGTGTCGTATTGCTAAAAAAGACGTGTTATATTATAAGAACGTACATTATATTTTATGTGCATCTCAATAATAATACATATTTTACAATGGTGTAGTATACACTGAGCTAATTTTTGTGAAAACACTCTACGTAAATCAAATTGCTTTTTGTGGTTAAGTACTGCATTGAGTTACAATAGTGTATGTGTTCCACTTATATTTACATTCATAGCAGAAGGTAAAAAAACAAACTCACAATGAATATTGCATCCAATCGTTACATTGCGGTAGCAATTATTTCGCAATTTCTTAATCAGATTTGCATATGAATGATATGTAATTCATACCTGTCCAAGTGGATCCAATGCATCTGGACAGGTGCACGACGTCACAAGCCAAACAAACGCATGAGAATTGTTACCTAGGGAAGGCATCGTTTCGCGAATCCCGCCGCTAGATCGGCGCTTGCAGACAACGCACTTTTCCGCGTGTACTATGTACAATCTTATCGACGCACAGTGATTCGTATCAAGCAAATATCAGGTCGAGCATAGATCCAAGTGTAGTATGCCAGGTTGGGCTGCGTGTTGAGCATTTACTCTCTCTCTCACTCGAGCTTTTGCCACGCACGACTGCTGCCAAATTATATCAATCGGAATATGTACTGGTAGGAACCTCCTGGTTACACCAGCCCACAGGGGATTATTGTGTCCGTCCGTCCGTCGTGCATCCAAAAATGGGAGGGGTTGGGCTGGGTGGAGAGGGAAGGGTGGGTATGGGCTGGGTGGGGAATGTGCTTGGGTGGGAGGGGTGGAGCTGGGTGGGGGTAGGAGGGGTGGGGCTGGGTGGGGAGGGGCTGGTCACCCCGTGGTGCCCTTATAAAACTCAACGTTTAACCTCCTCACGCCGGCTTGTGCCTGCCCTCACAGCAGAGGTCGCAACTGGGTACCCGATACCCGTTACCCTACCCGATACCAGGCTACCCGTACCCGACCGGGTACGGGTACCCGTTTGCGACCCTGGTGCGGCCGGGTACGGGTAGGCCGTGAGTCACTGGTGAGTAACCGTTTGTCACTCATTTCGGTTAGGGTACGGGTAGGGAACGGGTACTCGTACCCAGCCGGATACGGGTACCCATTTGCGACCCTGGTGCGGCCGGGTACGGGTAAGGAATCAAAACCCGTTTGCGACCTCTGCCTCACAGTCGGGCATATTTGCGGAATACACCACGCCGCCGTTGACCCTGGCCATTGACCGAGCAACCCAACGTTCCTACCAGCTCCCTCCGCAGGAGGAATGTGTTTCATCTGATAAGTCAGAAGAATGCAAGGAAAGGAGTGTGTGAGTATAAACACGAGTAAGATTTGCTGTGCATGGTGAAATTTCACGAGGATAAATTAACGTACGTAGAAATTCTTTCGCACTGCGCGTAGTAGCCAAAGCGTGCTAATCGGAGGTGCAAATGCTGAACGCAAGCGGCTGTGAAACTTGCGTTAGGTTAAGAATGTAGCTGTACAATTTATTAAATATTTCGTATCAGTGTGTTGTAGGCATAGTGTTATAGTTCCATTACACATATAAGGTTATAACTAGTCTTAGCATGAGAGTGTAAGCCATCAGCACACGTGTTTCACACGTAAACTAAAGTGTCATTGAGTTACATATCCAGGTTATTGTATATACGTTTTCCTTATGCATATGTCTTTCCGTATTTATTCGTGTGCTCTTAATGATGTCTTAGTACAGTAGAATTGTGAGCAGATTGCAACGTTCCAAAATAAATCATCTTGCTTCACTGACATTATTCAGTGTAACCAGTGACGATTATGTACGTGCGGATGGAATGATGCTCCGTTAAAGTGAGTGTATAATTTACATGGTTTGGTTAACATTTTACTTCTGAGCGCAGGCTATTGTGATGGCATGCCTTGCCATACAGCACCGAGTGACCGGCATAGATGTCCGAGTGAGTGCAATGTTTGCGATGTTTTTATCAGGTTATTGTACGCCGCTGCATTGCATCTAATGTACACTTTCTATACATGGGACCAGATCCGCATATTTATTAAGCAGCTGACATGCAGCATCGCTGATAATTCCATCCTTTCCTTTTTGCAGGTAAAGGAGACGTCAACACACTTTCATCTAAAGTCATCACGAGTTTGGCCCCTACTCTATTCATGACCGTTTGCACACATATCTGTAAATATGGCTATACATTCCAAATGTTGCGAAGTTGAATTTAAGTAACTTTTTTTCGAATTTATTAGCCGAGGTATTTCATGTCTTTTTTTTAGCACGTGACGTTTTTACGGTTTAAAACGAGATACTGCACAAACGTGGCACGTTCATATTTATTTATCTCTATATTGCAAGACGCACACGTTTATAATCCCTTCACAGTTCCAATCGCCATACGTACAATATATGTCTGTAAGGTGTCAACATCCAGCACTAACTCCCATCTTTGCCAAGACGTGTAGAGCCAACGTGGAAGAGTAGGCCAAATAGCCCACCATCAGGGGCCTCTCTAGGGCTTCCTCTGGGTGGAGACACCATCGCCACATTGCGATGCTGTCCCCTTAAACTCGGTGCAACGATGTGATGCACGCATGTAAGCACGCACGCGCGCACACGCACGTACGCATGTAAGCACGCACGCGTGCACACACACGCACGCACACGCACGCACGTAAGTACGCACGCGCGCACGTAAGCGTGCACGCAAGCACACACATGAGCGTGTACCCACGCACGCTCACGTGCTTGCGTACACGCACGCAAGTGCGCACGCAAGCGCGCACGCCGAAGGCACCGGACGCGCGACGAACCCCTACACCCGAGTGCTGCCGAACACGACGTTGTCGTTGGAGTCGGCCGGCGCCACGGCGCTGCACAGGCTGATGGACGCCGCCCCGTCGCTGTAGTCCCGGTGATGGACCAGCGCCGGGCTGCCGGCGGGCGCACCCCTCGGATCGGCCGCCGCCGCCGCGGACGCGGCGGCCGCGGCGGTGGCGGCGGTCGCGGCGATGGCGAGGTTGCCCGTCACGAACGAAGGGCAGGAGCGAGTTCGCATGCAGCCGTGAATGCGCGCGCTGCGTTCGGCACCGTGGCCACCGGGCCTCCCGTCGGCCGAGGAGGCGGCGCTCGGCTTGTCGCCGGCGGCCAGCGAGGCGCGCTCCTCGCGCCGCTTGATGGAGTACCACGTGAGGAAGATGAAGATGAAGCCCATGAACTTGATGCCCGCCACGAGGCCGAAGTAGACGAAGCGGAAGGAGGTGACGTCGTACTCGAGGCACGAGCCGTAGGTGCCGCAGTCGTGCTGCTGCCACAGCATGCACGTGGTGTCGATGACGGCGCCGAAGTAGATCGGAGTCGGGATGTACGCTGGCGGGTGCGAGGGAGGCACAAGCGCCGCGTCAGGTGCCGTTAAGCGCCGCGAATCCACGGCGAGAGCTCTCGAAACCGGGCTGGTAGAACTGCCTTTTTTAAATCCTTTGTATTAAGTTCGCTTGCTTGCTTAGGACCGTGCAAATCTTTCGGTCGTTTTTTAACCCACTTCCCGTGATCCAATCGAGCTGACATTTTCCACACAGACTCGTTGTGCGTGACAATTAATGTTCGTGAAATTTTTTTTCAAAAATTGTACACTTTTTAGGACAAAAATATTATATTTAATTACCAATTGCTTAATGGTGCAATGCAATCATCTGACCCATAGGTGGCAGCCATCTCAAGCCAGAGGACGAGAGGACTCGCATATCAAGGATTTATAGTGAAAATCTTTGTTTTTACGGGTTATACTTGTGTTTTAGTTTCTTTATTTTCATCTAGCTTGTGCTTAGACCCCGCTCCTTTAGTACCATGGAATGATAATAAAAAATACTTTCATTTTATATAGCATCAATCAGCACACATGCTCACCAAGCAAAGGAAAACTCTACTACCAAGCAAAAATCTAAAATTATAAACAAATTAAGAAATGTCACTGAGGCGAGTGTCAACGCCTTCAACCTTTGCCCCCCAAAAAATTGAAAACTTTAACTGGAACTAACCTCAAGGTTTACTCAATCTTAAAGTTACAGGACTGCACATTGCAAGCTCGCCACTGAACACTTTTGTCATCATTCTCCTGGTGGCCTGGGGGCTGTGTAGCATGGGTGCGGGCTTAGCATTGTTGGGTTGCTGAGAGTGTGGAAATGTTTATCTATAGAGGTGGCCTTTTTGGCTTGCAGATAGCTATTTTGCTTGAACATTTTGAGCCAGGCTCAGTCTGAATTCTGGATACGTGAAGTCCGGTTAGCCGGGGTTTACCAGAGAATGAAATCGCATTTTTTCGCTTTACCAGTTTCCGGACCGAGCCTGGCTCAGTCTGAATTCCATACACATGAAGTCCAGTTAGCCAGGGTTTACTGGAGAATTAAATAGCATTTTCTTTCTTTAACATTTTCCGGACAAAACCTGGCTCATTCTGAATTCCAGACATGCGAAGTCCGGCAAGCCGGAGTTTACCGGTGAATGAAATCTCATGTTACCTAGAGTGCGCAGCAACACGAACTGCATGCCGAGTGCCAAAGGCCTTTCTGTTTCTTCCACCGATCTGGATCAAGACAAAGATAATCATCATTCGGTCTTCCACGATGTTAAAGCACCAGTAAACACAAACACTCGCGTATTGCACCTACACCACGAGTATACCGCATATTCGTTACAATCATTAACGACCATCATCATCATCATCCTTCATGGTCTTCGGACACCATCATGCAGTCTCACTTCTGCACATGTCATTGCACCGTCTCAGCGGCGTTCAAACTCTCAGCTGTGGCCCTTTCTTGGCTGCCGCTCCGTCACCAGTCTCGTCCATCGGCCAAATTCCCTCCCAGCTATATGACGTGTCCAGCCCAAGCCCGCTTACTTTTATTGACAGTCAACACGATGACCCACCTCCTCCTGCCACCCCATAACTTTTGATCATTTTTCCTCGCCTTCCCCTTATAACAAAAAAAAGTGCGTGCGCACGCTCGCACTCCCTACGCAAGTGGGGTGGTGAGATCATTTCATTCAGAGAGTATTTAGATGCGATACATTTCCACATCACGAGAAGCCAATTCATTAGGCGATGGTTTTTTTAGTGATAGCCAGGTCGGTTCTGATAAAAAGAGGCAATGGGCCTTACCTGGTAATTTTTAAAAAAAAAGGTATTCGTAATACATTTCTCTCCCTCTCCCCCAGCCAGTGAGCTCTACGTTTCGGACTTCTGCCCACGGGGTTTCTGTGTCCCCCTTTTCTGCTTTTAAATCCTTTATATTAAGTTCGCTTGCTTGCTTAGGACCGTGCAAATATTTCGGTCGTGTTTTAACCCACTTCCCGTGATCCAATCGAGCTGACATTTTGCACACAGGCTCGTTGTGCGTGACAATGCATTTTCGTGAAAAAAATTCCAAAATTTTACACTGTTTAGGGAAATTTTTTTAAATATTTAATTACCAATTGTTTAATGCTGCCAGACAATCATCTAACCCATAGGTGGCAGCCATCTCAAGCCAGAGGACGAGAGGACTCTAGCCGCCCCGATGTCACGCATATAAAGGATTTGTAGTGAAAAACTTTGTTTTTACGGGTTTACTTGTTATTGCTTGTGATCTGTACCGGGTTCTGGTCAGAATATTAGTTTTTTAAACAGTCAGTGTGATGCCTCCAATTTTAGTTTGTCCTCTGCTTTCCTCCTTCTGTATGTCGGCGTAATTCCCAGCATATGACAAATCAGACGATACATACTCATTGAACATTTCTCCTTATCGCACATTGGTTTTATTAATCACCATATTGTGCTTCCTCATCCCTGTGCAATTCCCACGTTCTTCACCATTATCGGTTATTGATAACACGTAGCCTGCCTGGGGCTATTAAAACGTGCATATTAATTTTCTCTTGTTTTGGCGGGGAATTGGTGGTACTGTGGTTAACATACTACGCTATGTACCTGGCGACCTGAGTTTGAACTCTGGCCACGGTTAATTCCAGCAGCGAGTGATACCTGAACTGGTCCTGGGTCCCGCACTTTCACCAACCCACACGGTGAGGTATGGTGAGGTATGGTCAAACAATCCTCCACAACTCACGTGGTCTACGGAGACCTTAATCTCGTAGTCTGTGACTTTCAATGCTTCATTGTCCTTCAGTCGGGCATGAGCAGCTAAATGTAAAATAATAATTAAAAAACTCACTGGCTTTGAGTTTGTAAAAATAACCAAATGTAGTTTTACTCACGAGTGCTTATATATATTTTATAAATCCACTGCTGAATGAAGGCCACATCGATCACGGTGGTTGTTTGACCATACTTCACCAAACTGGTCAGTGTAGGTTGTTGGTGATGGGGGGGGGGGGCAGGGGAAGACCAGGACGTCTTCATATATCCCTCGCCACTTGGTGTCATTTGCCGTAACCGGGAATTGAACTCAGGGTGCCGGATCAGTGGCGCGGTGCGCTGTGCGCCAACCGCCGCACTACCGCCACTCCCAATGCGTTCTCCTCTACGTCAGCCAATCGCACCTTTGCCCGAGCCCATCACGGAAAGGACCGCAGCACCTGAGCGTGACGATGATGGCTCTGGATGAAGAGGAAAGACCCCAGCTGGGCCCCGAAGTGAGAGGAGCAGGAGGTATGCGGTCAACAATGCTTGACTCAGGGAGGAGGACGCCCCTGCCATGCATAGTCCCATGGGATGTTGGCTATCAACAAAAAGGCAACTCCTATGACTAATTGGGAATGGGACGCAAGCGTAGGATTGATCACCCTGTCGCTGGCCGCCTTTGGGGAGGGTGTATAGTGTGAAAGGCCGAAACACCCTAGGAACCAAAGGTACACTACTGACGATGCGCTCCCCAAATTTCACCAGGCTCACTGTTCATGAACTCTTGGAAGTGCTTGCACAAAGGATAGAAACATCTCATCCTGTGTTCTTGGAATCGGAAAGGACCGCAGCACCTGAGCGTGACGATGATGGCGGAGGGCTGAGCGCAGGCCGTGATGAGCGTGACGATGAAGAGGAAGATCAGAAAGGGCACCAGCGTGCGGCAGTCTCTGGTGCACTTTCCCGGCAGCGCGTGGCCGCTCTCGTGCAGGAACGTCTTGATGATCACCAAGTGGATGTGTCCCCGGTGGCCGCTCTCCGTCTGTGCGATCACCTTCTGGCTCTGGATGCACGCGCAGTCCGTGAAGTTGTGGATGTTCTGCGAGCGGCCGGAGTGGGAGCGAGCGGGAGAGCGAGAGCGGGAGGTTACACGGATGTCGGTCGAACGTCGGGTCACGTGCAGGGCGCTTTGAACGCACGTGCGTTGAACCTCTTTCACGCCGTGCGTAGCCAGCCGTGCGAATCGGAGGGGAGAGAGGGGATGGCAAATAGGTGCACGGAGCAAGAGCACAGCACAGCGAGCGGCTGATTTGCTCAAGTTTCGTGATAATTATTAAATAGTTATGGCTAGCCATCGAACAAAAATGGCGACTGCATCGCACGCTTTCAGATGTGCTTCTGCGGTCATCTGGAATGGTCTTACTTCCGATATTAGGAAGCGACTGGAGCTATGCAGTTTTAAATGTAGATTGAAGACGAATTTCTTTAAAACGTAATCATTGTGTTTAGTTTGTTGCCCTTCCCGGACAACTCCAATTAGCACGGTTGGCTACACACGGTGTGACATCAGTTCAACATTTCTATCTAGATGGAGTGTACAAGGAACATTTTGGATTTCATCATCTTTTCATAGTGTGATACAAAACGTACATTTTCAAAAGGTCACAACTGATAGCTCTACTGAGTGGCTTATCGTGTGGATAATTTATAGAAGCCAAATACTCTCAACGCACGTTTCTAAATGTGAAGGTAAAAACCGGAGGACCTCGAAAAGAATCCACGCGACTACGGGGAGAACACGCAAACTCCAAATATACAGCAGCAGGCGTCAAGGGTTAGGGATCGAACCCACGACCTCCTGTATACCAGGCGAGGTAGTTAACATCTCGCTGCCGTGGCACCCAGAAGAGACATCCAAACTCTTTAATTTCAACCCCCTCCATCTAAAGTTTTATGCCATACCCAGCACCAACGACCGAGAGTTGAACGAACCGAATATGCCCCGTGGCAGCACGTGGCCAAAACCAGGAGGGAATGAAACACTCAACCCGCAGCTCGACACTCAGATTACAAGTGGCTGCGACAACCTCCGTGGCAGAACCGCCAACGGCAGCAGCAGCAGCAATAGGCACAAACATGGCCACGCACACCATACAGACATTCGCAACAACAACAACAACTGTGGGGATAAAAAAAAAACAATTGGTCAGGCCCGTTGGGAACGAACACACTTGAGCCCTCTTCTTGGTTCTTTCGGTAAAGTCACGTAGAAGGGAAATAATAAAGTAATAAAAATAAAACATAATAAAATAATTATCACGACGTTTCGGCCACAACGCAAGCAGCCGACAGACCTGTTCTCCACCTGAGGACGGCTGCTTACGTTGTGGCCGAAGCGTCGTGAGAATTATTTTATTATGTTTTATTTTTATTATTTTATTATTTCCCTTCTACGTGACTTTACCGAAAGAACCAAGAAGATGAATCCCTGCAGTCACGAAAGCTGTAAATCGAAACACTTGAACCCACTTGGTGGTTAGTGGTGGTTGGTGGTGGTGGTTAGTGGTGGTTGGTGGTAGTGGTGGCGGTGGTGGTGGTGGCGGTGGTGGTGGCGGTGGCGGTGGCGGTGGTGGTGGCGGTGGCGGTGGTGGTGGCGGTGGTGGTGGTGGTGGCGGGGTAGTGGTGGCGGTAGTGGCGGTGGCGCGGCGGCGGCGGCGGCGGCGGTGGCGGTGGCGGTGGCGGTGGTGGCGGTGGCGGTGGTGGTGTTGGTGGCGGTGGCGGTGGCGGTGGTGGTGGCGGTGGCGGTGGTGGTGGCGGTGGTGGCGGTGGTGGTGGTGGTGGTGGAGCTGCATTGGCCAAGCGCGTGCAGCGTCGTACCCCGCTGGCCGAATCCCTGGAGGCGGCCGTGCAGCCGGCCAGGCAGGGGTTGAAGTAGGTGATGCCGTCGGAGCCGCACACGGGGCTGTACTGCTGCATGCGGCAGCCGCAGTTCACGTTGCACTCCCACGTCAGGTTCCGCCGCGTCACCTTCAGGGAGGGCCTGGCAGCAGACCCGACGGGGCGCGTTGGGTGGCGGCCCGTTTGACGCGTTTGCTCGGCGCGAACGGCGTGGGTTTTCGTAGCGGCGTGTCGCGTACGGTGCCGGGGGGGGGGGGGGGGCGCGCGTCAACGGGGCCCCTCCAGTTAGCTACGGTCGGCTCGGTAGGGCGCGAAAGAAGTTCGACGTACATGCATAGATAGGTAACGCGCGCGTACGCGCATTGACGGGCATTGGGCAACGGAGCAGTTTAACGCCGCCGCCGCCGCGGTGCGATGCGGAGTGCGCGTTTTTCGGGGATCGTTGCGTTGATTGAGATTGATCGTGCGCTCGAGATGCGCGGATTGAATTGTGGTGGAAAAAGAAGTGGGATTTTTTCTTCTTGGTTCTTTCGGTAAAGTCACGTAGAAGGGAGATAATAAAATAATAAAAATAAAACATAATAAAATAATTCTCACGACGTTTCGGCTACAACGCAAGCAGCTGTCCTCAGGTGAAGAACAGGTCTGTCGGAAAGACAGCGTCTGAATGACAGACCTGTTCTTCACCTGAGGACGGCTGCTTGCGTTGTGGCCGAAACGTCGTGAGAATTATTTTATTATGTTTTATTTTCATTATTTTATTATTTCCCTTCTACGTGACTTTAGCGAAAGAACCAAGAAGATGAATCCCTGCAGTCACGAAAGCTTTAAATCGAAATTTAAGTGGGCTTTTGTTTTATTAAATCTGTATCGCAGGCGAAGGCGGCCGCTTGCGGTAGGTCTTCATCCAGCAGTGGATTGACCGTTGGTGGTGGTGCTGAAAGTGATATGCTGATGTTACCTTTGCAGGCTACTGGATGAAACTGGACTGTATAAACGAGAGCAACACAACCGAATCTTGAGTTGAATATTATCCCGAATCGTGACCGTTCCTCGAATCGCTGTGGGGGAAAGGATCGTTCCATGAAAAATTGTTTAACAGTTTACACGCCACAGCATTGATGCCAAATGCACGTTTCATTTCAACACGGGCGCACGTTTTTTTATACCGTCAATATATCGCAACGCACGTTAAATCCACGAGAGCGTGACGTTTCCGCGCGCCAATTATTTTTTTTATCTTTCGCGCCGTCGCAACTTCGTAATTTTAACGATTAAATCGAACTGCCCATCATTTTCTATGTTCTTTCGGTAAAGTCACGTAGAAGGGAAGTAATAAAATAATAAAAATATTTTATTATGTTTTATTTTTATTATTTTATTACTTCCCTTCGACGTGACTTTACCAAAAGAACCAAGAAGATGAATCCTTGCAGTCACGAAAGCTTTAAATCGAAATTTAACCGCCCATCATTGTGTCGCGAGCGCTCGAAGCGGTGGCGCGAAAGTCGGCCGCAACTGGCTTGCGAGGTCTGACCCTGTGGTGTAGGGGATATTGATGCCTCCCAGGTTGATGCTCTCGCAGCCGGCGATGAAGAGCGTCGAGAAGCAGAGCAGAGAGACTCCGCAGCAGATCATGGCCAGCTTGGCGGATTCGCGAGCACCCAGCTTGAGTTTCTTGATGATGAGGCCGCCAATCACAATGCCCACGCCAGCGCTTGGGACGATCACGATGCCTGCGCGTTTGGTCAAGAGGTTGCGGTGAATGAATTGGTCAAAGGAGGTCAAAGGTCATCGTCGTTTGTTCTCCATCTGCTGTGCGATGATAATAATAATATCTACCGAATGTTTCGATGTCACCAAGTTGACTTTCTGGTATCAGATACGACTTATTACAAACTCTCACTGCACAAAAAAATTATCGTCTTTACGAACTGTTTCCATTCCTCCCTTAAAGCAACCCCCCTCTCTTCTCCCATCCTACAGCGACTGCTACTCCCCAGATATCACCAGGCATACCCCAACCCCTATTATTACCACTACCCCTATCACTACCCCTACTCCTATCACTACCACTAACATTACCCCAATCACTACCCCAACCCCTATCACTACCCCAAACCCCAATCACTACCCCAACCCTTATCATTACCACTACCCCTATCACTACCCCAAACCCCATCACTACCCCAAGCCCTGTCACTACTACCCCAACCCCTATCACTACCCCAACCCCTATCACTACACCAACCCCTATCACTACGCCAACCCCTATCACTACCCCTATGACTACCCCAACCCCTATCACTACCCCTATCACTACCCCTACAACTACCCCAACCCATGTCATTTCTTGTATGCCAACCCCCCCTTAACCACTCTCACCTAATTTCCTGTCACCACAAATACACCACCACTCCTGATCACCACACTCTTTATCTCAACCACGATCATCTGATGTATAATTTCATAATTGCTCTAAAGCACCTCGGAATATGGTGCGTTATGAATCGATATAAGAGAAGAGGCTCCAACAGAAGGGGATTTAGAGAGCCCCTCACAAGGTCATTTTGGCCTGCTCTACCGCACTGATCAATCATCTTGGAGGAGGTGGCAGTATCAACACTTTACCCCTCGACACACGACCCACCACATCGACCAACTCAGATGTAACCATCTCCACTGCTGGATGGATAGAGGCAGTGGTGGATTTAATCAACTCATCGATTGCGTTAACTGTCGCGCCATAAGGTCGAAATCAGTGACCCCTGGATTGCAAGTCGTCCAGAATGCTAACCATTGCACAACGGTAGCATCCCTTAGCTACGCTACCGGTGAATGAATTCCAAAAGGCCAATATACGGATGTGCGTTGTCCACTTGAAAGAAAATACAATTTCCCACCATTTGGCGCTGAATTTCAAGGTTACCTGAAGACTGAGGCTTTTGTGATTATTTCCTTCAGAAAGGCACTCACTTTTGCCGCAAGGGAGTTTTTTTTCCCCGATATTTTTCTTATCACACAATTGCATGAGAGCCACTGACGTCAACCGAAGACCATTCATTCGGGCTGTATGGGTGGCATGTACAGCGTCTAAACAATAGTGATTGACAGGCCGTGTCTACTACTATACGGGGACCATTCTTCGGAAAAAGCATTTCCCAATTCATGAACATCGCTTAAAGTTAACCTTGAGCACAAAATTTAGGTAATTACGCTGTTTTGGACATTCCTTCTTCCGTGAAAGAATACAAAATCCACAATAACATGTCTGCTGAAGACCTTGTAACGTCATTACCAATGATCTGCTAATGATTCACCATTGATTTTTTTTATCGCAATATCGCACCCAATGTTGAATAAGGATTGGCTGTTGTTATAGTTCCAAAATTTACAATCAAATATTAAAATAAAACTGCACATCAACGTATGTTAAATTCCCTAACATCGCGAAACCAGTCACGTCACACGAGACTCATGCAGAAAATTGACGACACATTTATTGGAGGCTCCATTGTAAAAGCCACTGACTTTCTCACCAGACTGTATAGAGCAGAAGCAAATGATGATTACACATTTCGATTTAAAGCTTTCGTGACTGCAGGGATTCATCTTCTTGGTTCTTTCACCTGAGGACGGCTGCTTGCGTTGTGGCCGAAACGTCGTGAGAATTATTTTATTGTGTTTTATTTTTATTATATTATGATTTCCATTCTACGTGACTTTACCGAAAGAACCAAAAAGATGTTTACACAGTTACACATCTATAGTTCTAAGTTGTTCCTCTCCCAAGACGTCTAGTGAGCATAAAAGAGTAGGCCAAATACCCTCCAGAGGGGCTGTCTAGTGCTCCAGCAAGTGGAGACCCCTCAACCAACAATGGCACGAGTGAGATATTGCAGGGCTGCCCCATTACACCTATAAAATAATAATAATGAAAAATAATACGTAGCGTGCATCGCCAGAAAGTCAATGGTGCATGGGACATGGACGTTAGACAGGATGTGACGTCACAACATCCGGTAGATATAATTACGGATTAATTTGTGTTATTTTTACATATTTTGATTATATATATACGTGCAGATATGAGCAGTCACTGCATACGCTCACACAACCACATGATGCGACTCTTTAGGAATGCTTATAGTTCGTTAGGATTGACTGAGACACCTTGAGGATTGATATTATTTGGTTCTTTCGGTAAAGTCACGTAGATAGAAAAATAATAAATAAAGTGAATAAAAATAAAAGAAAAATAATAAAAAACTAAAAAACACTCATGTAAACTGTAGACTGGTTTCGATTTAAAGCTTTCGTGACTGCAGGGATTCATCTTCTTGGTTCTTTCGGTAAAGTCACGTAGAAGGGAAGTAATAAAATAATAAAAATAAAACATAATAAAACAATTCTCACGACGTTTCGGCCACAACGCAAGCAGCCGTCCTCAGGCGAAGAGGACGGCTGCTTGCGTTGTGGCCGAAACGTCGTGAGAATTGTTTTATTATGTTTTATTTTTATTATTTTATTACTTCCCTTCTACGTGACTTTACCGAAAGAACCAAGAAGATGTAGACTGGTTCTTAACCGGAGTGAGTGTACTGGCAGTCTATAATGTAAACTGTAGCCTGATTATTAGGATTCTTGAGATTCAATGTTATTTCCCTTGACTTACAAAGGCATACTGGAGCACACTCAGGATACCTAAAGTTCAGTGTTATTGTTGAGGCACAGAGCCAGACTGAAACATCTGTAGGACTCTCAGGGTGCAGCATTATTGCCTGAGGCCCAGGGAGACAGAAGAAAGCACTTTCAGGTTTCTTATCATTCAATGATATTGCCTGAGTCCTCCTGCAGTCAGACTAATGAGCCTCGATGAATCTCGGGGTTAAACATGAATGCTTAAAACTCAGAGGTTCAGTATCAAGGGTGGCATGGAGACCTCGCTACGTACGGGCTCATTAGATGCGACACTGCGCACAGCAATTTGACATTGTGATTAGATGCAAGCATATGCTGCCCTTCTTTGTTGAACTATTAAAGCTACTTTTGATTATACCAGGTAAGGCGCACTGAGCTGTATAGCTCTTTTTCAGAATAAACAATTACAGTAAAGTCACGTAGAAGGGAAATAATAAAATAATAAAAATAAAACATAATAAATAATTCTCACGACCTGTTCTTCACCTGAGGACGGCTGCTTGCGTTGTGGCCGAAACGTCGTGAGAATTATTTTATTATGTTTTATTTTTATTATTTTATTATTTTCCTTCTACGTGACTTTACCGATAGAACCAAGAAGATGAATCCCTGCAGTCACGAAAGCTTTAAATCGAAATTTAAACAATTACTGCTCAATGTGGAGATGTATAGCAGCAAAATACTCGAAAACCCGTGTTTATAAACGTGAAGGGGGAAAACTGGAGGATCCAGAGAAAGATCTACGTGACCACGGGGAGAACACGCAGACTCCAAATATATACAGGTCAGAGGTCGCAAACGGGTTTTGATTTCTTACCCGTACCCGGCCGCACCAGGGTTGCAAACGGGTAACCGTACCCGGCCGGGTACGGCTACCCGTACCCTACCCGAAATGAGTGACAAACGGTTACTCACCAGTGACTCACGGCCTACCCGTACCCGTACCCGGCTGCACCAGGGTCGCAAACGGGTAACCGTACCTGGCCGGGTACATGTAGCCGGGTATCGGGTAGGGTACGGGTATCGGGTACCCGGTTGCGACCGCTGATACAGGTGTCAGGGGGTCGGGATCGAAGCCACGACCCTCCCCGCCTACCAGGCGAGGGAGTGAACATCTCGGCGCCCTGAGCATACCCGTGTAGATGCTGGCGCTTGAGGCTCGGATGCCGAACTGAGACTCGATGAACTTGGGTATGAAGGTGATGAAGGCGGTGACGATGGCGTTTTCCGCGGTGTAGGAGAGGCTCATGAAGAGGAAGGTGCAGTTTCCCAGGATGCGCGCGGCCGCTCGAGGGAGCTCTGCGGTATAAACGGGCACACGGGGGGGGGGGGGGGTCATCATCGGACACGTCAGAGTCAATCAGTTTGATGGGGGGTCACGGGGGGCTGTTGTAGGTTTGGGGGACGCCCTCTCTGTGTATTCAATCCTTTCCCTCCTCGACTGGGGGACTGTGTGTTGTTGTCTTGGGGGGAGCGGTAGTGTAGCGGTTAGCGCGCCGCGCTACGAACGTGGCGACCCAGATTCCATTCCCGTTGACGGCCAATATCCAGTGACGATTATCTCAACCAGTTCTGGGCCTCCCCTAGGTCGACTCAGCCTCAAATGAGTACCTGGTGCAGTGTGTAAACATCGCCACTAGGGAGACAAAGGTGACCGGGCGTGGTGTTGGCCACCCACCCCCTCGTGTGCCGTGCCTGCCTTCATAGGTGCTCGCTAACAGCACTTGCCCCTACAGTCTGTTAAGGCTACATGGGAGATCTTTGTCTGCGTTTTCTTGGTGTGGTCTGGGATTGTTCTTGCTGTTGTTTAATTGCCTTGCCCAAGCTTGGAAGTTTGCTGTACTTACGCAATTCGAACATATATGCTTTATCTATTAAATATATTTATTTTCAGTGATTTGCTTTCCTTTAAGATGCTTTGCACTCCTATCGGTTTATTTTTGCATTTGGTTGCCGCTGTCACTTTCTGACCCCGTGCCCCTACTGGACATTTGTGAAAAAACTGCTTCATAGCTCATCGAATTTCTCAAGGTTAAAGAAAGATTCAGATTTTCACCACCACCTTTTACTTTGGTTATTTCAGTTCTAGTTTTTGTGTGCTATACACATGTTTAAGCCTACACTACACTCTGCATAGTACTGGTGGTAGTAGTATACGTAGTAATGGGCTTGCTCTAATTACCAATTTTATGTCATTAAGCCCCTGAATTAATCTGGCCCTGCTTACAGGCAGATGGTAAATTCATTTTCTGACAGAGCTGGGTCAATGATCCTTAATTACGCTGCACTTAATGGGTTACATGATAGCGATTACGTAGCATGCCTATTTTAACTACGTTCTGGAATTAATTGTACACTAAACACCATATTCTGACCCTGCCATCTTTGTCGGCATTGAGGGCATTGCTTTATGGCCAATAGTGCCGCACTTTAGAATGCAATTAGGCAATCCATTTGTGACTGGAACATTGTTCATGCCAGTTTTGGAAGAAATAAACAACCCAAAAACTTATTTTTATTTAAAGCTTTCGTGACTGCAGGGATTCATATCATTGGTTCTTTCGGTAAAGTCACGTAGAAGGGAAACAATGAAATAATAAAAATATAAAACAATAAAATTCTCACGACGTTTCGATTGCAACACAAGCAATCATTTGAAAAAAGTGGCCACTTTTTTAAAATTTTCTTGCTGTGGTTTTCACACCTGATGATGATTGCTTGTGTTGCAATCGAAACGTCGTGAGAATTTTAGTGTTTTATATTTTTATTATTTTATTGCTTCCCTTCTACGTGACTTTACCGAAAGAACCAAGAATATGAACCCAAAAACAGTTACTTTAAAATAGCAAATGCAATTGTTATTCACGTTGTGTTTAAATACCATTTGAATGCCATATGTAAGTTTCTCTCAATTGTGTCAAATATGTTTAGTTTGAATTGCCTACTAGATGTCCCCTATGTATCGTACTGGTTGTTTATGAACCGTGTTTATAAAACATTCTCCCCGCTTCTCTTCCATGAAACTACTGTAAAGCAATGATCACTGTTACATTGCTTTTATCGCTTTATTTTGGTGATTTAGAAAACGTTTTGGTTTAGCCATATTTCTTTGTTGTAGTACAGAGTTAGACTGATAGCTTTATTCTAAATCGTCTTGTGGTTGTTGTTGTTTGACTTGCATCCCACTGGGATTTTTGCACACAGCATTGATATTCGGTGCTTTTTCTGCAACACTTTGCTGTTTTTTCCTGGATTTTTCTGTTTGCGCGTAGTCACTTTAAGATGTTTCTTGTTCACGTTTTTGTTTGTTGCGGTTGCACCTGATTCAAGAGCCGAATGGCTCACAGGGCTACACCTAATAATTGAAACTGTAAACCCTCCATTCACCATGTGACATGCTTGCCATTTTAGCCAGGTCACCATTGCAAAGAAACCTCCTTAGCTCAACTCTCATTAAATCACGGGGGGGGAGGCGGGGGGGCTTCTACACAACCGACCAATGAGCTTGTCAGGAGAAGCGACCCGTGGATCATCTCCTGAGATGCCCCTCAGCACCACAACTCTACTCCTCAAGATTTGGCAATGCCGATGCCAGAAGCGGTGGCCTGTGCAGAACGTTGGGAAAAGACTGCGTAGGTTGGACAGGAGAAAAAAAAATACCCGAAATAATCTGACTGACTGATCTGCGTTTGGTGTAAGATAACACTGGCTTTTTGTTTAGTGTGTGGTGTGTGTGTGTGTCGTAAGCCAGCACGGTTAAAGAAGTGAAATATAATAATGGGCACGCAAAATTTTCACTCCGCAAAACTGATATAGGGAGAGAGGCTCAGGCAGCGAAAGACATCGAGACAAGTCAGCAATAGACGATGATGGAGAGACACAGACACAGACGGGCAAGATGAAACAAAGGGGGAATTCTAGAGACAATGACGATGGGACGGAGTGAAGAAGACAGGTTAAGGAGACAGAGGCTGGTAAATGAAACATGGAGAGAAAGATGGGGAGGGTTACACGGAGGTCGACGGACAAGAGAGACAGAAGAACACAGAGAGAGACAGAGAGACAAAGAGATAAAGAAGATAATTCTAGATTTGAAGCTTTCGTGACTGCAAGGATTCATACTCTTAGGTTTTTTCGGTAAAGTCACATAGGTAAAAATAAAAATAAATAATACAAATTATAGAAATAATAATAGAAAATAATAATTGTATTATTATATTATTATTTTATTTGCATTATTATTTCTATAATTTTTATTATTTATTTTTATTTTTACCTACGTGGCTTTACCGAAAAAACCTAGGAGTATAAAGAAGATCGATAAAAACGATTGATAGCAAGAGGGAAACACGGACAATGAGAGACACGGGGATACAGAGGGAGATACAAACAGATAGAAAGGGAGACAAAGTAGGGAGCAGATGAATGCAGCGAGAGGAGAGATGAATACATTGAGACAGGGTGACAACGAAAAATTGCAGATAGAAAGAGACATTCCAGTATAGATATATTAAAAGTGTACTATTCGGATTATAATTTCCAAATACCTTGTCAAACTTAGATAGCGTACAATATTTGGTATTTAAGAGATGAATAAAGAAAAGGTGATTTTCAAAGCACCCTTGAACATAATGAACTCAGCGAGTGCCTCCGAAGCTGCTTATAAACGATGTATTCATCTTCTTGGTTCTTTCGGTAAAGTCACGTGACTTTACCAAAAGAACCAAGAAGATGAATCCCTGCAGTCACGAAAGCTTTAAATCGAAAAATGATGTATTGTTAAAGCATGTGGGTATGAGAACCTGGCACGCTCGAATCTGAATGTGATCTTGCGATCTCGTCATCATTTTAGATCCGTAATTTTGGAACCAATTTTTTTTTTGTACTACTTCTACACAGCTAGCACCACCGGCGGTTCGAATCGCATCCATAAACCTTTGAGGTTTGCGCGGCGAAGCCGAACGCTTCCACGATTAGCTAACCTCTGATGTCCTTGCCAAAGCCGACGGACGAAGAAGCGTTCGATTCCTCGTTGTTGGGGCACTTCTGCTTGAGTCCGTTGTCTTCGCTCTTCCCAGGGTCCTCGGCTCCCGGCTCGTCACTGCCCTGCTTGGATTTCTTGTGCGGCCGCGGAGGAAGCTTCTTTGGGAAACTGAACATCGGGGCGACCACCAATGACATGGCCACTGCGCACATGAGGAAGCCGCTCCACCTGCAAGAGCGGAATGAGGCTCAGAAACATATATATACACGTGTTAAGAGAACGTAAATGAACCGTGCACACATTTATTATACACCTGAAGAGGAGAATCGAGCTGGTCGAAAAAGGGTCTTTATATGGACACCAGAGATCGCAAACGGGTTTTGATTCCTTACCCGTACCCGGCCGCACCAGGGTCACAAACGGGTACCCGTACCCTACCCGTACCCGGCCGGGTACGGGTAGGGTACGGGTACCGGGTACCTGATTGCGACCTCTGGGATGAAGCCATGTTGCAGGCGCGGGTGGGTTGATTCTAGGAACTTGAATTGTGAGAAGAGACAAGACGTTGGGAAATGAGTGACAAACGGTTACTCACCAGTGACTCACAGTCTACCCGTACCCGTACCCGACCGCACCAGGGCCGCAAATGGGTACCCATACCCGGCCGGGTACGGGTAGCCGGGTATCGGGTAGGGTACGGGTATCGGGTACCCGGTTGCGACCTCTGATGGACACCAGCTCACACCCCACTTACACTTATCATCCCACTTTCCACCAATCACCTTCCCTGGGTACCCGTTTGCGACCCTGGTGCGGCCGGGTACGGGTAGGCCGTGAGTCACTGGTGAGTAACTGTTTGTCACTCATTTCCCAACGTCTTGTTTCTTTTCACAATTCAAGTTCCTAGAATCAACCCACCCGCGCCTGCAACATGGCTTCATCCCAGAGGTCGCAATCAGGTACCCGATACCCGTACCCTACTCGTACCCGGGCCGGGTACGGGTAGGGTACAGGTACGGCCGGGTACGGGTACGGGCACCCGTTTGCGACCCTGGTGCGGCTGGGTATGGCTACGGGTAAGGAATCAAAACCCGTTTGCGACCTCTGACGTATGTTGAACGTCTTTCACACTGTGCATAGCCAACCGAGCTAATCGGAGGTGCAGGGAAGGACAACAAACTCAACACAAAAAGAACTTATAAATAAATGGGTGTTCAATCTAGATTTAAACGAGCTTAGCTCCAGTGGCTTCCTAATATTGTAAAGAAGTGCGACACGGCCGCAGAAGGGCATTTGAAAGCGCGCGATGCTTTCACCGTCTTTGTTCGATGGCTCGCTAACATAATGTCACTCTTCTTGTCAATGAAAGCCTCTCAAGTTTGGACTCAAAAGCATCTAAAAACTGTTATTGATGAGCATTTTTGTTTATATTTTAAAATAATTTCATTGAACAATGTTTTAATGTACGTGTGGTATACATCTAGTTTAACACGTAGGCTTTCGCGACCAATGTTATTCATAATCAACGTTTTTGGGTTTAGATCGCGTTATTCATAAATGTGTCGTAACCCTCCAGCATCATGATGCTGGATGCAATTACCAGCGAAACGTCGTACTCAAATTGTAAATGTTGTGGCTTCAACACACCGGTGGGCTAAAGCAGTGAACTATTTGTCTTTTGTCAACGTAACACTTTTTTACTGATTGGCCGTGTCGGGTGGTGGAGGGTTACGACACATTTATAAATAACGCGATCTAAACCCAAAAACATTGATTATGGGTATACATCTACTCTGCAAGAACAGCATTTACACACATATGACAAACCAATCTGCCCTCTAGTGGTGCACTACAATATCATGTGTATTTTTTTGACACTATTCAATTCAATTTAGAAAAATCCAATACACTATTTCAAACATACGCCACTAATGCAGGAGGCTAAGGTCAATGGCCTGGGAGGGGTGTCCATTATTGATGGCTGCGCAGTTATTTTTGTCTATCGCAATCAAGGCAAAAACATTTCAATGTGACCTTAGCTCCTGAGAGCTTGCAGTGCGTTCTCAATGGATCATGAATTTCGATGGCGTTACGCAATGCAGCCGGGCTGAGAGTGCCCTCTGCTGTTATGACACGTTGGGATGACGATGAAACACAACGTGGGGTTTCCTTGAGGATGACACTGGTCTTCTTGGTTCTTTCGGTAAAGTCACGTAGAAGGGAAGTAATAAAAATAATAAAAATAAAACATAATAAAATAATTCTCACAGTGAGAATTCTCATAATAAAATAATTCTCACAGTGAGAATTCTCACTGTGAGAATTATTTTATTATGTTTTATTTTTATTATTTTATTACTTCCATTCTACGTGACTTTACCGAAAGAACCAAGAAGATGAATCCCTGCAGTCACGAAAGCTTTAAATCGAAAGCTTACACTGGTCAACAACAAAAAAACATTTTTTTCTGGCCTGGACTTTTGCACCTGTTTTAGACAAAATTCAGGGTGCTGATTCCAAATCTGATCTCAGATTTGCTCCATCACATCTCATTTTTATGCTATCGGCATACCCCATTTTCATTGATTTTACCCGAAATTAACTCCGTCACTTATGATTGCAAGTTGTTGCGAGTCAGTGACTGCTTTAGTGTTAAAATATGGTGCTGTATTTTTAGGATATGCTGCTTGCGTTGTGGCCGAAACGTCGTGAGAATTATTTTATTATGTTTTATTTTTATTATTTTATTATTTCCATTCTACGTGACTTTACCAAAAGAATCAAGAAGAAGATCGCCAGTTCATAACACAGTGCACGTACCAATTCCACCGACCATCAGCAGCTATAGCAGGAAATCAAACCAGACGGGTACGGAGGCCCAGTGCTCGAAGTCCTGCGTGTAGCAACATAAATTATGAATCTTGGATCAACGCATTAAAACTGTAGTCTACATGCACCACGGACAAAATGAATTTCCAGACTGTGTCATTCATAACAAGTGCCTTACTCCCCCTCCATGCGTCTCGTAATGAAGTGCACATTTGTTACAAAGGTTCCCAGTTTCCGGAGAACGGAGTGTACCTATCCATGCCGTTGTACGTTCATTCAAACCGTTCCCCCCACCCCTCCCCCTCCCCCCACTTGAATGAGATCAGCAATTGCAAAGATTGCTGACTTCAGCTTCGAGCATGATTACTCCTTACTTGACAACATTGGAGATTTACACGCCAACAAAACCCTGCTGACCTTGCAAAACTTTGGAGATTAACTTGTACAATTAAGTGAGCGGCAAACGCTCCATTGGGGAATTCCATCCACCAAGCTGCACTCTGCATCATTCATAGAATTCCATCGGGGGTTTTTTGGTACAAAATATTTGTTTTTTTAAACGAGCCAAACTGGGACATACCGTCATAGAGGAAAGTATCGTTGTAAAAGTGCCATTTTTAATATTAATGTTCCAATAACGCGTGTAATAATAGAATTCTACTAAAATAATTATCAACCGGCTGCAGCATGATGGCCTCCCCAAGCTGTCAGTAACGAGGACAGTTTAACCATACTTCACCATTTCTGGTAAAGGACCCATGAACCAGATGTGATCATACCACTGACATGAGCTGTGGGTGTGGACCGAACACAACGGAGTCCATGGCCCAGTGCGCTAATTACTGCACCACAAATCTACCCCATAACTCATACATTACTGTGAGAGATGACGTTATGCTTTCAGCAAATTACCGTTCTGCACCGTGGAAGGTTGTGCTGTACATTGGAGTATGTTTGTAGTATATATGAGCCAATTACGCCTAGCGTAGCTGAACAGTAGGTTATTGCTGTGGACAGATCAGTAGTCCATGAAACTATAATGCCTCATAGAACAACTGCGTTTGGTCAAAGATAAAAGTCGAAAACCGTGCAAATCCCATAGCAGGTGGTGGTGTCTGTATGTTGATCTACTTTCGCACATATATTAAACCAACCATGATGATCAGAGGTGCGGGGAACGCACAACAAACTAAACACAGCACCTCCGATTATCACGGTTGGCGACGTACGGTATGAAAGAAGTTCAACATAAATCCAAAACGCCGTGCACAATATTGATAAGTAGGGAGAGGTCACACGTCAGAAAAAAATTAGAAAAGGCCTTAATGCATGCATGATGGTGAACTTCTTTCGCACCGTACGTTCTAAAAAAAATGAGTTTGTCAATCCAGATGATGATATAAAAGTGCACAGTTCCAGTGGCTTCCTAATATCGGAAAGGAAGAGAGCGTTCCAGACGGCCGCAGAAGCGCGTCCGAAAGCGCCGCGCGACGCGGCGACAGCCGCCTCCGTTCGACGGCTCGCCAAAAGTTGGCGAAGGGGTGTGACGTGTCCTACCCCCTGTCTGCAGCTGACGTGACGTTGACGCAGAGCCGGCCCAGCCACTAAGCGACCCTTGCAATTGCAAGGGTCGCTTAGTGGCCCCCTAGAGTCACTGCTAGCTAGTGGGTGAAAAAAATCATACATCAAAGGGGCCTCCAACCAAATTTTGCTTAGGGACCCCAAAGGTCTAGGGCCGGTTCTGCGTTGACGCGTGGATGCTTCGAGGGAACTACACGTTCTCTGACGGTGGTCCTCTCACTCACCAGTTCCCGACAAAGCGCGGGTCGCCCTGGTCTCCAGGGGCCTCCAGCCAGGGGTCGACGTACAGGCCGATGAGGATGCCCCCCAGCAGGTATCCGACTGCAGGGCCCAGGGCTCCCATCACGTAGAGCATCGCTGGATACACGAGAGCAAAAGGGAAAAGCGAGCGTTCTCCGTTGTACATCGGATCGACTAAGGGCAAGCGATTGTTAAGTGGAGATCAACAACAACAACACCAGCAGCCGGCATTCGCAAACTAAATGGTGGTGATGATGTTAAAAGTTCAAAGTTCATTTATTAGGTATAGCCCTGTGAGCCATTCGGCTCTTGAATCGGGTGCAACCGCAACAAAAAAAACATGTACAAGAAAACATCTTAAAGTGAATATGTACAAACAGAAAATCCAAGAAAAGACAGCAAAATATTGCAGAAAAATCACCGTACACCAACCCTGTGCAAATATCCCAGTGGGATGCAAGTCAAACAACAACAACAACCACAAGACAACTTAGATTAAGGCCATCAGTCTAACTCTGTACTACAACAAACAAACATGGCCAAACCAAAAAACGTTTCGAAAATCACCAAAATAAAGCCATGAAAGCAATGAAACAGTGCAGGTCATAGGAACTGTGACCAAATTTTCACAATAAACGACGTAAACAACATGTACCACCAAACTCTGCAGCCATAGCTGGCTGCATGAGTCGCTCCACAACAGTAGGAGCATCACCGCGGCACCTGTGCCAGGCCATGTGCACATTGAGGCCGAAGTGAAGCATCGAAGCCAGTGTGAACACCTGAGTCACCCACACATTCTACAGGAGGTCGTGTTCCTGGCGGCGTAATACAGTGGACGAAGCACCATGTTACTGTCGCAGGGCGCACACACACACACACACTCCTCGACAGGAAAATAAGTATAACCAGTAAAAACTAAGTTTTTCACTATAAATCCTTTATATGCGAGGCGGCTCGAGTCCTCTCGTCCTCTGGCTTGAGATGGCTGCCACCTATGGGTCAGATTTTCAGAGTCATGGTGAATATATGAAACTCATTTTTAAATCCTTTATATTAAGTTCGCTTGCTTGCTTACGACCGTGCAAATTTTCGGTCGTTTTTTAACCCACTTCCCGTGATCCAATCGAGCTGACATTTTGCACACAGACTCGTTGTGCGTGACAATGCATTTTCCTGAAAAAAATTCCAAAATTTTACACTGTTTAGGGAAAAAAAATATTTAATTACCAATTGCTTAATGCTGGCAGACAATCATCTGACCCATAGGTGGCAGCCATCTCAAGCAAGAGGATGAGAGGACTCTAGCCGCCACGCATATAAAGGATTTATAGTGAAAAACTTTGTGATTACGGGTTTATTTTTTCCGAACAACAGCACATCTTCTTGGTTCTTTCGGTAAAGTCACGTAGAAGGGAAATAATAAAATAATAAAAATAAACGTAATAAAATACAATTCTCACGACGTTTCGGCCACAACGCAAGCAGCCGTGAGAATTGTATTTTATTATGTAAAAATGTTATTATTTTATTATTTCCCTTCTACGTGACTTTACCGAAAGAACCAAGAAGATGAATGCCTGCAGTCACGAAAGCTTTAAATCGAAAAAACAACAGCACACTTTTTTCATTTCCTGTTCTTGTCCATCCTACATACTTGTACAAACAGTGCGGGATTCTTTCTCGTGACTGCCTGCATCAACTCTCTGACGACGTGCAACGTTTGTCTCACTTCTACGTTGGTCACTCTTTGGTTCCGGTTTAGATGCAACAGTATCATTTTGCGTACATTTCGAGTGGCAATATCTTATCTCTGCGAGACTTTTTTTCGTGGGAAGCTGCTGGCGGAAAAAGTGGCGGCCAAATGAGAAAATGTGCCCAAGAGGATGATCACCGTGGCAATGTGGAGGTGAGAAGAGCTCAGTCGAAGGAGTGAGATGGATTGTGGCATCGCAGGATTGATGGATGTCGTTGGTGTGATCAGGCATTCATCCGACTGTGAATATATCATGGCTGATGATGATGAGGTCATTTTTTTAAGTTTCATGTCTCTCTACACTTTCAGCTGATTCTGTTTCTCTATTTGGCTTGTACGTAGAATATACCCAGGTTTACAAAATAAGACGAAGCTTGCCGACACATCGCTGCTACAGCTACCTACAAGATTTCATAAAATAAATGCAACCTTTTTGCAGCTCCGATTCAGCACGGTTGGCTGCATACGCTGTGAACATAGTTCGACATACATAAATGCATACTTTATGTCGTTTGCTCTGCCGTGTTCTCGCCTGTGGCCAGAACCAAACAAACACGGCGCATTGCAGTTCTTCGCAGGACAGTATATCAAACTCACGATTTAATGTTCCAGAACCTTGAAACTGCACACGCCGATCTAGGTCGTGCACATTTCGCAGCCAAAAAAAAAAAAGCAGAGTCACTAACCAAAATAAATCAAGCTCACATTGTGAAGAACGTGGCAGAAACTCACCGACAACCGGTAGAAATCGATCTGAAAGGCTTAGCGGAGCATGGCCAATCTTTTCCGATGAATTTGTGCCATGCTGGCATGGACAGCCACGCCACGCACTCTTAGCGTCGTGAGTGGTGGGGAAAGAGGAAGGATAGCATCAGCAATGTTCTCTTTGGATCGCCGCTACGTACGCTGCCTAATTTTACAGCCGTAGCGTTCAAGCTGTTCCAGGCCATTAGGATGTAATGCTGCAAAACTGTTTTTTTCATCTTTACCCATTCTTATATTTCAGGTGAATTTACCATCCGTCGAATTGTGTCTTTTCCCACCAAGGTAAATGCAATGATCAATTAAATTAAATACATTAAAAAAAACTTGGTAACAATAGACCAACTCACTTGCAATAGTGCATTGAACCAGCTGAGGACCCAATCAAAACCATCACCTTATAGGAGGGGTCACAAAACATATTTCTAAAATCATAAGCAAACACAAGGTCCAGGTTTGATTTAACACATTACATTAAAATTTCGTGATCTGATCATTTTTTAATGTGGTTGGCTCACACAAAATTGATTTCTCTAAGACAAAGTAACTTTGCAATCCCACTGGCTATCAACAAATATTTATTCATGAAGCCATCCATATATACAGACATAGACACAATTTCAACCGAGAGGATGGGTACAAACTTAGCAATCACTGGAAGGACGTTATCAACCAGTTTAAGTCATAACTGGCTGTAATGTTCCCATTTTAGCACTGTCCGTTGCTCACCAGTTTTTTTAATCCTTCACATTAACCTAGCCTTCTCCGCTGAGTATTAGTTAGACTTTGTAATTTTAGTATAGTTAGACTGTATACCACTTATTTACGTTTTTAAGATTCCTACATGTTGAATGTATGCACCTTCCTGTCATAGTAAATTCCTTGTTTGTGCAAACTTTCATGGCGAATACAACCTTTTCTGATTCTGATTCAATATGCCGAGGCCCGCCATTTTTAATCCCTCACATTAACATAACCTCCTCCAATCACGCTCCCCCAGGGCTCTTATGCCCCGCCCACTCCGTTCTGACACTTGGGCAACGCCCATTTTAAACCTTTATAAACAGTTTGCCTTTAAAGACTAACCCCTCTTTTTTTCTCCACCTGATGACGACCGCTCGTGTTGCGATCGAAACGTCGTAGTTTTTTTGTAAAAAAAAAAAATACCTATCTACGTGACTTTACCGAAAGACCCAAAGAATAAGTATGGTCGAAACAAGGCTGGAGTTTGGACCGGGCAAGTGGGGCCAGTGGGGCCAGTGGGGCCAGTGGGGCCAGTGGGGCCAGTGGGGCAAGTGGGGCCAGTGGGGCAAGTGGGGCAAGTGGGGCCAGTGGGGCCAGTGGGGCAAGTGGGGCCAGTGGGGCCAGTGGGGCCAGTGGGGCAAGTGGGGCAAGTGGGGCCAGTGGGGCAAGTGGGGCAAGTGGGGCCAGTGGGGCCAGTGGGGCCAGTGGGGCAAGTGGGGCCAGTGGGGCAAGTGGGGCAAGTGGGGCCAGTGGGGCCAGTGGGGCAAGTGGGGCCAGTGGGGCCAGTGGGGCCAGTGGGGCAAGTGGGGCAAGTGGGGCCAGTGGGGCCAGTGGGGCCAGTGGGGCCAGTGGGGCCAGTGGGGCCAGTGGGGCCAGTGGGGCCAGTGGGGCAAGTGGGGCCAGTGGGGCCAGTGGGGCCAGTGGGGCAAGTGGGGCAAGTGGGGCCAGTGGGGCCAGTGGGGCCAGTGGGGCCAGTGGGGCAAGTGGGGCCAGTGGGGCCAGTGGGGCCAGTGGGGCCAGTGGGGCCAGTGGGGCCAGTGGGGCCAGTGGGGCCAGTGGGGCCAGTGGGGCCAGTGGGGCAAGTGGGGCCAGTGGGGCCAGTGGGGCCAGTGGGGCCAGTGGGGCAAGTGGGGCCAGTGGGGCCAGTGGGGCCAGTGGGGCCAGTGGGGCCAGTGCTCCAGGGCCTCGAACTGCCAGGGGGCCTCCAAGCCTCAGGCCGTGCGCGGTGCGTGGCCCAATACTTCCGGAGGAAGTTGAACGCCAGGGCTGTCAGTGCGCACAGTGCAAGCTGACCACTAGGGCCCCCCAGACCCCTCATGCGCTGACAATGTGAGGGCTTGATTGTCTGTGAGTGGATTGTACTGCTAGGAACCTCCTGGTTACACCAGCCCACAGGGGATTATTGTGTCCGTCGTGCAGGGAGGGGCTGGGTGGGGAGGGAGGGGCTGGGTGGGGAGGGAGGGGCTGGGTGGGGAGGGTGGGGAGGGGCTGGGTGGGGAGGGTGGGGCTGGGTGGGGGGTGGGAGGGTTGGGGCTGGGTGGGGAGGGGCTGGTCACCCCGTGGTGCCCTTATAAAACTCAACGTTTAACCTACTCACGCCGGCTTGTGCCCGCCCTCACAGTCGGGCATATTTGCGGAATACACCACGCCGCCGTTGACCCTGGCCATTGACCGAGCAACCCAACGTTCCTACCAGCTCCCTCCGCAGGAATGTGTTCAGATCGTGCATGCCTCGGGGCAGCTATTGAAGGAACCAAAATAATAAAGACAAAGAGGCGAAAGTGAGCAGCTTGCTGAGATTTTAGAAACGTGAAATTAATAATGAAAAGCAACGTAAAGAAAAACGTTTTTTTTCAGTTTATGTATGGATCAGAAACATGGATATTGACAAAGAGGGTGAAACAAAATCTGAAAAATGCGTACAGGAATATGAAGGTACACACTTGGAATTGCGCTGAGAGAGAGGAAAAGAAACACGTAGATTATAGAACATGCGCAAGTTAAATACACCATATTGATTATTCAGAAGAGTAAGTGGGTTTGGGTAGATATGCCACGAGAAGGGGGGATGGAAGGTGGAAGGTGAAACTAATGATGGAGTGACAGCCAAAGGAAAAAGCATGCCTACGAGGATGACCGCTGTGGTGGAGATCACAAGATCAGCTCAGCTGATGAGTAGGATTGAGTGTGGCATTGCAGGACTGTGAGGGGGGTGGTGTTAGCGTGATGATAATAACATCTGAATAGCAAACAGAGAATGATAATGGGTGAATGTAAAGAAGAATTTTGAACGCCAAAGGGGAAGAAAAAAAACATCGGTATCCCAGCTGCAACAAACAAAAAATATATGTATTGCTTTTCGATTTAAAGCTTTCGTGACTGCAGGGATTCATCTTCTTGGTTCTTTCGGTAAAGTCACGTAGAAGGGAAATAATAAATAATAAAAATAAAACATAATAAAATAATTTTCTACGTGACTTTACCGAATGAACCAAGAATATATGTATTGCTATCAAGTCCAAATATATACCACAACAACATATTTTCCAATTAAAATCAGATTTGGTTTCATGATAAAACTCAATTGCATTGTTCAGAAGGTACCCGGGGGGGGGCAGACCACGGGACGGGGGGGGGGCAATAGCTACACACTTTGGCAGACACATAACCTCATTTTTAAATCCTTTATATTAAGTTCACTTGCTTGCTTGCGCGCTTACGACCGTGCAAATCTTTCGGTCGTTTTTTTACCCACTTCCCGTGATCCAATCGAGCTGACAAAATTTTACACTTTTTAGGGAAAAAAAATTATATGTAATTACCAATTGCTTAACGTTGGCAAGCAATCATCTGACCCATAGGTGGCAGCCATCTCAAGCCAGAGGACGAGAGGACTCTAGCCGCCACGCATATAAAGGATTTATAGTGAGAAACTTTGTTTTTACGGGTTAATTTTTTCAATTTTCGCTCAGCTCATATAAATCGGAGTCTTGGCGTGTACCCCTTGTGTCTACACGCTGTAAAATACCGGCCACGCTAATTGCACGTTGTGCTTCAGAGAACAGCTTTAATTACCCCTCATGCATAAGCAGCAGTTTTACTTTTTTTTGCCCTTCAAGCACCTCCATTTCCCGCAGCACAGAGAGCGTGACTCACTTCGTTGCGTCTTTCTCTCAGCATCGTTACGCAAGAGAGGGGAAGAAAAATTAATCACGCGAAAATGAAAACAAATATTGTTGCGAAACATTTCCATCGGTTGAACAGAGGCCCTCTTTCCCAACCACCGATGCTTAAAGGGAAGTTGTTGTTGTTTTTTACGAATGTCCTTGAGAACACATTCACACTTTGCTTGTCCGGTATAAATTGCCGTGAAATAAAATCCATGCCGTATGATCTTGGATGGCCACCAAGTTATACGGTTACACAAATAGCACTTGATTATAGTGACACATCACCTCTACATTTAAGCAAGGACACCCAAGGTAATTCAATCACACCAGCCCTGTCGTTAAAAGAGAAATTCTCCCGGTTGAGTGAATTTCAACCTTTATTGAACCTCGCGTCTCTTGGACTTGACTTGTTAAATCGGCCCAGCGACCGCTGTCACGCAGCCAAACGTGGCAATGAAATAAGACAAGATATGGATCAGAAGACGATGCCGAATTCGCATGACACCGTCAAGCCAACAGGTACGCTTTCGTCACATGCCACGTCACATTAAGGCACTGCTGAATGCGACAAAGGCATACAAATAATTTGACATTAAACTTCAAATACTTTTATTTTTAAATCCTTTATATTAAGTTCGCTTGCTTGCTTACGACCGTGCAAATATTTCGGTCGTTTTTTAACCCACTTCCCGTCATCCAATCCAGCTGACATTTTGCACACAGACTCGATGTGCGTGACAATTAATGTTCGTGAAAAATGTTTTCAAAAATTTTACACTTTTTAGGACAAAAATATTATATTTAATTACCAATTGCTTAATGGTGCAATGCAATCATCTGACCCATAGGTGGCAGCCATCTCAAGCCAGAGGACGAGAGGACTCTAGCCGCCACACATATAAAGGATTTATAGTGAAAAACTTTGTTTTTACGGGTTATACTTGTTTAAGATCTGGCACGTAAGAAGCCACCCACATAAACCCCGGCGATTCGATGACATGTCACAACTCGGAGGCATCTTGTTTGTGCGGTTTTTTTGTTACTTCATGCCATTAGCCTCAACGGGACATTGGCAAGTCACGTGCAAATGAGCATACACGTACGTGTATGCAACAATTAATATCGTTAAAGTGGGAAGCCTTCAATTGGACAAGCGCAAATGTACGCACATGACACATGCGTGGCCTAGTCTGTCTGTCAATCCACTGCTGGTTAAGGGCCTCAGTGCAGCTTGTAGGCTGTGAGGATTGTTTAACCATACTTCACCTGGCTGGTCAATGTAGGTTCGTGAAGGTCGGGAGGGCACAGAACATCAATGGATGTTTATGCACTGCCCTCTGCTGTCCACAGCACCTATTTAACTTGTCTTTTAGGCACGGTCATCACCCATCCAAAGTTATTCTCTAGTTCCAAACCTGCTTAGCTTCTGAGAAGACTGGCCGCACGTACTGAGTGAATGTACACTTTCTGCGTACAATTTGCACGATACAATAATTTCACACACGTGCAATTCGATGCATGTATCGTGAGAGGAAGTTCTCTATTTTAATCATTACATGATAATTAAGGATTTGTTTTAACAAATGCAATATCATAACAACCACTTTTGGCGTTCTCTGGTCTAACACTGGTGAGACTAGGCCCTAAAGAAGCCTGTCTCTAGTACAGACCAATCCGTTTCAAAGACAATACATTTCTTATCAGAGCATGTTTTTGTGTGGGGTAATGCAGACATGGTGTTTGAACATATTCTTAGGTGTTTTCGGTAAAGTCACGTAGGTAAAACATCAAAATTAATAAAATAATAAAATAAAGATCACGACGTTTCGGAGGCAACACAAGTCTCCGTCATCAGGTGGGACAGTCACAGCCAGATTAGCTGCATCAAGTGAGGCAATGATTCAAGATGTAATCCCTTAAAATCCCTTAATCCCTTAAAAGCGAGTTGAGGGGGGGGGGAGCCCCCCCCTCTCCTCCCCCCCTCAACTCGCGTTTAAGGGATTACATCTTGAATCATTGCCTCACTTGATGCAGCTAATCTGGCTGTGACTGTCCCACCTGATGACGGAGACTTGTGTTGCCTCCGAAACGTCGTGATCTTTATTTTATTTTATTATTTTATTAATTTTGATGTTTTACCTACGTGACTTTACCGAAAACACCTAAGAATATGATTCCTTGCAGTCACGAAAGCTTCAAGTCTAGTGTTTGAACATCTCAACACCTGATAATTGTTTTTTTACCCTTCTATCTGGCAACAAAACTGACACCTTTTTTTACAAGGAGTCATGTTTGCAAAGAACACAATACCTGCAGTCGTAATGCAAACAAAAACATAACTCTGATCATGTATGCACTGTCCTTGAAGTTGATTGGTCCACACCCGAGACAGCTTTCCTTAGAGCCTAGTCTCACATGGTGTTGGACCAGATGACGCCAAAAGGCGCAGATAAAAGGGTAAAAAAACAATTATCATATTTTTTCTTCTGGCAAATGAGGTTCTAATGGGGTAAATCTTAACACCTGTTTTATTGCCATGAAGGGTAAAACCTATTCTTATTTTTTTCATACTTGGAATAAACTAATTGACCTTCAAGGCCCTCTTTAAAAACAATCGAACGCCAATGCAAAGCAATGCACAAAAAATCGTGATACTGCACTGGCAGTTGAACCGCAAAAGAGACAAACAGCACAACGCATTCATCAATAACACTTCCCATAAGAGAAAACACATTCCTGTGGAGGGAGCTGGTAGGAACGTTGGGTTGCTCGGTCAATGGGCAGGGTCAACGGCGGCGTGGTGTATTCCGCAAATATGCCCGACTGTGAGGGCGGGCACAAGCCGGCGTGAGTAGGTTAAACGTTAAGTTTTATAAGGGCACCACGGGGTGACCAGCCCCTCCCCACCCAGCCCCACCCCCAGCCCCTCCCCACCCTCCCATCTCCACCCAGCCCCACCCTCCCCACCCAACCCCTCCCCACCCTCCCCTCCCCACCCAGCCCCTCCCTACCCTCCCCACCCAGCCCCACCCCTCCCATTTTTGGATGAACGACGGACGGACGGACACAATAACCCCCTGTGGGCTGGTGTAACCAGGAGGTTCCTACCAGTATAAACATAAAAATACGTGACGTTAAGGCAAATGGTCCTTCTCGAAAGGGCAACATTATTGACAACCGTGTTGAGTCTCTGTTAGTGGCGTGTGTGTATGTGTGTGTATCATTTTAGATTAGAACTCACCAGATGAATTCATATTCTGGGGCTCGCTGGTCAAGGGAGGAATGCATCTACTGGGTTTATGATCGTGCAATCCATCTCGCGAATCCCAACGTGGAAACGTGCCCATCGATCTCAATGAGCCATTGTTGCATGAGGATGGGCGCATTGATCTCTTGCTGAGCCTGAAGGGTTTCTCATTGTACGTCAAGTGCGACGCTGGCACAATGCATCCCCCCCCCCCCCCCGCTTTTAAGCGGTCATAGAAATTTGCTCTTGCCACCGAAAGCAAGCAACTACTTAGAGGCATTATCGTGATCTGTCACACTGACAAATATAATGAAGTGCTTTATGATTCGTATGCCATCGTCTGCTTGGTCAATGATTTTTTTGCGTGTGTGACAACGTGAAATACACACCGACCACCAGCTGTTGTCCAGTTACGAGCAAAGAAAAACTAATCTCATTGCATATGTCGACAGCACTGCCTTCGAACAGAAACACATACACACTAGGCCGACGTTTCAAGCAAATGCCCCTTCTTCGGAGCAAACACCGTCATTAAGATTGTGGTTCAGTACCGTTGAAATTATTTGATGCTGTTTTAAATGTGTCCATAGCAAATGTCGACCAAGGCTGTCACCAAGACATTTGCCATGACTATCATTATTATCATTATTCCATGACTGATAATTACATTATAATTTGTAAAAATGGAATGCAGCCATTAAATAATAGTAATTGCACCTACATTGTGGGAAAAGGCGAGGAATGTTTTGCACATTTAATACCGAGTGGAGTTTTTCACGACTAATAATAATTATGTGAAAAGGTCAAATGCAGCCCAGCAATTGCGGAACTAGAGGGAGCCCCAGAGCCCCCCTCTAGACAGCCCCCCTAGAGAGTGCCCCTACAGCCCCTCTAGACAGCCCCCCTAGAGGGAGCTCCAGAGCCCCCCTCTAAAGAGCCCCCCTAGAGAGCCCCTCTAGACCAGGGATAGGGAACCTTTTTTCTGCCAAGGGCCATTTGGATATTTATAACATCATTCGCGGGCCATGCAAAATTATCAACTTAAAAATTAGCCCGTTTTATTTGGTCAAACATTTAATTAACTCAGCCCTAATGTGACGGCTGGAACTGCTTCTCTTTGGCGAGGCGTGTGATGTTAGCTGGTATTGATGATGTCGCTGCTACTCGCAACTGCTTTTCCAGGTTTGCTCCTAGATTTATTGAATTTCGAGTCCCGCCTGCAGTTGCCTTGGCAGGGCCAGACCCAAATAATTTCGCGGGCCGGACGTTCCCCACCCGTGTAGTCTAGAGTGTATTTGGTCTCCACTTTCTTGCTCCCCAGAAGTTTTGGAAGAGGTGGGTGTCCCGCACTTTACTCTGCCGTGGGACTCGCCTGAGTGTACCAACGCACACTGCTGTATGGATGGACGGAGGGAGCGGAGCTATATAAGAAACATGCCACTCGTTTTACCTGCCACGTCGGGGCTACGAAACGAAGACTTCTGGATCGCGAGTTCGGTGCGCTAACCATGCCACCATGTGCAGAGTCTCTGAGCTCGTGTATAACGGAGTAAAGTACCTTGTTTTTTTGTGGCCACATTCAGCAAAACAAACACAAAAAAGCAATGCTGCAATAGCACTCTTTACAATTTGCCGTGCATATAATTGGATGCCATTGCAATTCGATGACTTTTCGTGATTTCGTGCAGTAATTCAATGAAAACAAATGCACTATTATTTCAATACCGTTCTGAACACAGCAGCCTTCAGTGGTAGCAATGGCTCATGTGGGCCGATTACATACTAAGTAGACGAATCTTAAATATCTTCTTGGTTCTTTCGGTAAAGTCATGTAGAAGGGAAGTAATAAAATAATAAAAATAAAACATAATAAAATAAAATGTTATTTTTATTATTTTATTATTTCCCTTCTACGTGACTTTACCGAAAGAACAAAGAAGATGAATCCCTGCAGTCACGAAAGCTTTAAATCGATAAAAATATGATGCATTGTTCTCGTGACTCAGGGCCCCCTCTTACGAATGAGACTCCTCCTGGTGTCTTAAGTTCTCGCCAGGTTAAACGAAATAAGCTTGAAGTTGAACTTGAACCATGATAGACGGCAAACATTATTTCACATTCAAAGCCCACACATTATCTTCGTTTGCCAACTTGACCGTATGGGCGTTGACTGTTATTGTGTACGATATTGACCGTGTTCAGTCTCCGGCCAAGCGAAAAAAAAGAACACGACCTCCCATGGGGATCCGCAACGGGCTGAAAAATGGACAGCGACACCGAGGAGGAAGGGAAGGGAGGAGAGAGACCTCGTGCGCTGCCTTGCATCGCTGAATTTCCGTCCCACCGTGTATCTCTCCGCAGTGATTTGTGCCCCCCCCCCTTCCCCCCAGGACTCGTGTGTACTTCTGCAGAGGTCAGCGACGTGTGCGCTAATTGATCTTGGAGACATTCACTGCCAAATCTCAAGGACTTTTCCCTTTCAATGCCGCAGACTTTCCCCCCACCTCACCCTCCAAACCCCGAGGCCGTAAGCAGCTACTGCCACTGCAGCCGGTGCTTTGGGATCGGGGGATCGGGGGGGGGGGGGGGTCAGCCGGTCATTGCTGACAGAGAACGATAGAACGAGAGCAGCAAAAGGAAACTGCTGCGCTTGAGAAATACACGGCCATTGTGGCCCGGAGTGTGAATGCGACGGGGATTTTTTTTTTCTTTCAGAATGCAAAATAAAAATGTCATCGCTCTCCTAATCCCCCCCCCCTCCCCCCCCCCACACACACACCTTTTGACTGTTTAATGTAATTCAGCAAAAAAAAATGCGTCCGGTATTTCACGCGCGCAGTGTTGGATGCTGCATTGGCAATAACGGGCTGCACTGCTGTGCACAGTTGTGCCACCTCTGCCCTTAAAATGACCTTCCCATCCAACGCCTGTGGCAAGTCAATATGCCGGCGTTCTGCAGCAACTCCGCTCTTCGCATATTATATAATTAGCGGGATCAATACGATGTGCTATAAAGGCCGCTACAAAATACATTTGAGCATTACAATAATTTATCGCGTCATGTTTACATTTTTGACAATTGCAATGTCAATAAATATGTTTATGTATTTATTTCCTAAGTAAATACATAATGGCCTGATCAAATTGCTGAAAATGTGTTGAGAAAAATAAATGAAATATTCTATTACAGTGTCTTACAATGTGAAAATCATAATTTGTCTGCCAAATCTAGCCATCCATACATACATTAATTCGCTTCAATTGGCTGAGAAATGATTATCTAATTTTGACTTGTGAATGCTGTATAAAGTCATTGTATTTAATGCGAAACAGTTACAATGCGGTGGGAATTATGCAGCGATGATGATGTCACAACAATGACGAAATTGTTTGAGGAGAGGCTAAAGAGAGAGAGAGGATGATGCAGTGTTCTGATAAACTAAAGCGTGGACATTTATAGGTGGTATTTAGTAAGAATGATTGTCACCACCGCCATCACCATCTTCAGACGTAATGTATCCACTGCGGGATGACGGCCTCCCCAAGCCATCTCAATCTTTCAAAGTCTTACACTTCGACAAATCGTCATTAATTTGCACACGAGATGATTTCATCACTCCGTCTCCACGGCGTGTTTTTACCTTCTTTAGCTGCCACTCTGTCGTTAGTCTCGGCCACTGGCCATCATCTCTTTCCAGCAAACAAATATAATTATTTAACACATTTTTGTCACGTTTTATTTTACCACTGAGCTGTTCAGCTCTTTTTAAATCCTTTATATTAAGTTCACTTGCTTGCTTGCTTGCGCACTTACGACCGTGCAAATCTTTCGGTCGTTTTTTAACCCACTTCCCGTGATCCAATCGAGCTGACATTTTGCACACAGACTCGTGCATGACAATTTATTTTCGTGAAAAATTTGTTCCAAAATTTTCCACTTGTTAGGAAAAAAAATTTCATATTTCATTTAAAATACCAATGTGATAAAAATGAAACTCTTACTCAAGAAAAACAGAAATGAATAATAAAATAAAATCGATGCGACGCATATAAAGGATTTATAGTGAAAAACTTTGTTTTTACGGGTTAATTTTTCAGAAGCCACCTGGCCACAAATGATATTACAACGAAGTGGCTCATCACGTGGAAATCTATAGCAGCCAAATACTTTAAGCGCATGTCCATTCTAAATGTGGAGGGAAAAATCGGAGGGAGAAAAAATCCACACGACCACGGGGAGAGAGAGAGAGAGAGACATCCAAACTCCAAATATACAGCAGCAGGCGTCAGGGTTGGGATTGAACCCACGACTTCCTGTATACCAGGCGAGAGAGTTAACATCTCGCCACCGCAGTAACAAGTCTATGTGCTTTGCGGTGTCCCTAACTTGCATATGTTCTCCAATCAAGTTCAAGTTCATTTATTAGGTATAGCCCTGTGAGCCATTCGGCTCTTGAATCGGGTGCAACCGCAACAAACAAAAAACAAAAACGTGAACAAAAACATCTTAAAGTGAATATGTGACTAAGTGCAAATAGAAAATCCAAGAAAAGACACCAAAATATTGCAGAAAAAACACCGTACACCAACGCTGTGTGCAAAAATCCCGGTGGGATACAAGTCAAACAACAACAACAACAACCATAAGACAACTTAGATTAAGACAACTTAGATTTATCCATGTGTCCCTCAGTAGAATTCCCAGCGTGCACCACTCCATCCTTTGTGGGACATTATCGGCTTTTGTTCCGCTCTGGAAATGTCCCTATTTCTGACCCATATGTCATAGCAGGTGATATACACTGATTAAACACTACATAGGTACATCGAGAAATGACTAATGATCAGATTTTGCATAGTGGTGGGTATTTCAAGTGATCATTAGAGGCATCTGTGAACTTAAGCAGTCCTTTTTTTTATTTAAAGCTTTCGTGACTGCAGGGATTCATATTCTTGGTTCTTTTACGTGACTTTACCAAAAGAACCAAGAATATTAAGCAGTCCTGTTTACGAGCACAAAGGCGCTTGATTTTCTCTCTTCAGACGGCAATCTGCACAGAATGGGTTTCCATTAACATGCAGAAGTTGACAGGTTACCTCAAGATTAAATGCAACTTTACTCTAAAAACATCTTCAAGGATCACAGGACGAAAATGAATGAGAGCTCATGAATCACTCGCCACATACAGCATTTCAAGTGCTGTAGGCCAGATAATTAATAATAATATATGGAAAAAAATCTTCATAAAATAAGGACAAAACTAAGGTTATAATACACTAAAATCGATTACTGAAATGATCTGGATGATGCACAATTATTCAGCGAAACATGTTCAGGATTTTCAAGCAGAGTATTTGAGCCAAAATTTGCCACATTGTATTTGTCAAGCCTTTGGTTGGCGACCTTTGTGGTAATTTTTGTATTCATAGCAATTAATTGGAGGTAAGTGACATCATATTTTCTTTTGTAATACTGTATCTGCTGGTGACATACGTAGTGCTTGTGTTGGTTGCGTGGCATGCTCTAAAACTGAGCATCAATACACTGCAATTCAAGGTGACGTGACATATTAGAAATTAAACGTATTCTCAAACTCAACATATGGTCTAACAAAACCTATGCAGATAAATATTATGAAAAAATATGGCACTATCACTACAGTAATCAAGCAATTAGTTAATTAAAATTGATTGTTTCAATCATTCTAGTTACCCTGAGTTAATTGTACTTGTCCATCATACCAGTGACTGCATCAGCACATGCGTTCTCTGTCTTTTGGAATGCCCTCGATGTTGTTCAATACTCGGTCGTGTTGTTCAGCGTAACTACTCTGATCCGAAGTGTACTTGTGACAGTTGTGACAATGCACGGTCTGATAAGCTTCGGTACATTACAAACGAGGCCCTGAATAAAACATATCCCTGCAGAGGGAGCTGGTAGGAACGTTAGGTTGCTCGGTCAATGGCCAGGGTCAACGGCGGCGTGGTGTATTCCGCAAATATGGCCCACTGTGAGGGCGGGCACAAGCCGGCGTGAGTAGGTTAAACGTTGAGTTTTATAAGGGCACCACTGGGTGACCAGTCCCTCCCCACCCAGCCTGACCCCTCCCACCCCCCACCCAGCCCCACCCTCCCCACCCAGCCCCTCCCCTCCCCACCCAGCCCCTCCCTCCCCACCCAACCCCTCCCCACCCTCCCCTCCCCACCCAGCCCCACCCCTCCAACCACCCAGCCCCACCCTCCCCACCCAGCCCCTCCTCATCCTCCCCTCCCCACCCAGCCCCACCCTCCCCACCCAACCCCTCCTCACCCTCCCCTCCCCACCCAGCCCCACTAATCCCACCACTCAGCCCCACCCTCCCCACCCAGCCCCTCCCCACCCTCCCCTCCCCACCCAGCCCCTCCCTCCCCACCCAGCCCTTCCCTGCACGACGGACACAATAATCCCCTGTGGGCTGGTGTAACTAGGAGGTTCATACCAGTACCAGATTCCTAACTTATTCTTCTTCATGATGATTATTATTTTGATTTTTTTTTTTACCAAGGAAAGCCTCCCTGAGTCTCGTGACTCTTTTCCAGCAGGGTAATATTCCAATTGAGTTCTTTTTTTTTCTTCTTCAAATTTGGAAATATTGGATGGTAATGCAGGAAAACAATGTAAGGCTATTCACACTGTGTACAAGTTGTTTAATCTTCGTCAGCCATTCATTTCTGCTGAATCATATATATGCCAATTTCATCGCTCGCTGTCAAAAGGGTAAAACAAGTATAACCCGTAAAAACAAAGTTTTTCACTATAAATCCTTTATATGCGTGGCGGCTAGAGTCCTCTCGTCCTCTGGCCTGAGATGGCTGCCACCTATGGGTCAGATGATTGCATGGCAGCATTAAGCAATTGATAATTAAATATAATATTTTTGTCCTAAAAAGTGTAAAATTTTGGAGAAAAAAAATTTCACGAACATTAATTGTCACGCACAACGAGTATGTGTGGAAAATGTCAGCTCGATTGGATCACGGGAAGTGGGTTAAAAAACGACCGAAAGATTTGCACGGTCCTAAGCAAGCAAGCGAACTTAATATAAAGGATTTTTTAAAAAAGTAGACATTCGCCGTTCAGCCAGCCAGGCTGATACTGTTATATCTGAGAAATGACTTGAACAAATTTGACAGGATTTGTTGTAAAGGTCAATGATTAGCATCGTTGCCCGATATTTCTTACCCGATGAAAAGCAAACGTGAATAGCATTAAGGTCATGTAGTTACGCCGTGTGTAAAAACTGCCACAATTACAATAGCAACTAGATTTTATAATGAATAGCTAAATTAATCTCAGTATTGCATTCTCCTTCTGTGTCTGACTTGGCAGGTGCCTATTGATTAATTTTGTAAATTAATCCATTTAGTTGCAGAAGAGAGATCACCAACGGTACAGTATACAGTTTAAATAACACCGCAAATGAAACGATATGGAAACCCATATTATCATCGAGGCAATGTGTATTTCAATGTATAGTGGCCATTCACCTATTCTTGTTTTCAGGATGGTCCTGCATTTAGGATGTTTGGACATTTCCTTTCATTCGTGTTTGCCTTGTTGTGACACCACCGGAGTACGGTGGGAAATCAGCATTCAGGCGCGTGGGGGGGAGGGTAAACAATCAAAGCTCTGCACAGTTTGATTTAAGAATGCATAGCCATGCAGCCTCCCCCCCACCGCCCCGTTTAGCATGTCACGTGACCACACTTCAGCACGCTGAACAGCGCGTTTGTGAAAGCGGCGGTGGTGGGGGGGGAGGCATAGACGTCGTATCAGATTGCAGTGGTACCACAATGGAATTTTCCCCACGCCCCAATACTGTTTGAGCACGCTGATGCTTTACACAACGTAACCAACCAACATGCCGCATGGCAGACGGAAGGCCCGACCGGCGATCAGTAGCGTCCACCACCCCCCATGCGACTCACCCAGATAGAGCGACGCGTTCTCCTCTTTCACAGTTGTCGTCCAGGTAGGTCGGCCCCAGGATGTAGATGGGAGTGGAGCCCATGCCCACGAGGATCTGGGCGCTCATGAACAGCGCCAGGTAAATCCCGTGACTGCCTCCCCCGGTGTTTCCTATCGCAGGGTTTGGCCGCCTTGGGAACGCCCGGAGACGGCAAACTTTCGTTGGCGTTGGCGTTGGCGCCGCCGCACAGAACTTTGTCGCTGTCACGACGCTCTGCCTCGAGCTCCTGGAAGCGCGCGGCGTAGTTTTCGTGGTACGGCGGCGAGAGGAAGTGTGGCAACGTGAAAATGACCGCTCCGAGGGCAATGAGAGCTCCGCCGACGGCCAGCCAGCGTGGCCGGTGGCCGCGGCCGCCGTAGTAGCTGACGGCCACCACCACCAAGAGGCTGCCGATGTCAAAGCAGCTGACCAGGAGGCCCGACTCGGAGCTCTTGAGGTTGTAGCGCTTCTCCATGGTGGTGATGACGCTGCTCAGGTAGCCGGACACCATGAGCGCCTGGATGAAGGTCAGGATGCAGATGCAGAGGAGGAAACAGCGCGAGTCGGCGAACTGTCTCGTGCTGATGTACCTCCTGACCCGCAGGATCACTGCCTGCCACGTGCACGCCAGGTCCGTCGTACCGCCGTGATGATGGCCGGCCACCACGGTCCCACCACCACTCTTGTTCGACTCCGGGTCGGCCGTCGTCGCCGCCGCCGCCGCCACCCGATGGACACCTCCGGCCACGCCATTGAGGTCGGGAAGGCTCTTGGACTTCATCCGTTCCTTGTTATCGTCCGCATCTTCTTCCTGACGCTGCTGCTGCTGCTCCGCTGCTCGGCAAGGCATGGTCACGCAGACGCATAGATAGATGATGATAACGATGCGGAGCTTGTTGTTGTTGTTGTCGTGCTTGTTGTTGTTGTTGGGTTCTGAGTGTGTGTGGCTGCTGCTGCTGATGCCCACTACTGCGAGCTCCTCGTTTCTGCACGAGCGCGCTGCAACGCAGTGCAATGCGGTGTGGATGCAGAGCGGGTAGAGAGTGTGACTGTGTGTGTGTCACTGTGTGTGTGTGACTGTGTGTGTGTGTGACTGTGTGTGTGTTTGTGCTCTCGCAACACAAACGCTCAAAAAAGCGCAGAGCAGCAGTAGCAGCGTATTGCCACCGCAGGCGAAGTGTTCATTCAGAGGACGTCCCGACACACGCCTGCTGCCTCTACGCGTACGCCTGTTCCGCTGCGCAAAACGGATGCCGCCTCTGCTGCTGCTGCCGAAGAGCAATTGTACGGAGGAAGACACTGGACGGGCAAATACGCATCCTCCTACTCCCGTTGCTTGCTGCTTGCTGCTGCTGCAGATGCCCGCAAACCCCCTAGCACCGCTGGGTTGAAGTTCTGGGTGGCTGTGATGTCACGCCTGGGCTTTGTGCTCACTCAGCACGACTGGGCATCCACGAACCACCACGTCACCCGCATGCACACCCTGGGAGCCTGAAGCAATGACGTAACCGCACTTTGAAGTCTGCATGAGACCGCCGCATGTGCCTCTCGCTCGCTCTCTTTCTCTCTCGTCGTAGTCGTCGTATGCCGCAGCGCGCGTTAACATTGAATCCGCATCAAGGGGAATTTCGCTGAGTCCGTCGCAAATCCCGCGCGTTAACACGGAGCCGTACGAATCGTAACACACACACATAAAAAAACGATCCATAAGTCCGCTTGTTTGAGCCGCGGGCATTTACTGCTTAGGAGAAGCCTACACGTACATTAGTTTTGGCTCTATGAGCCTCAGGCATTAACACTGAACACGAATCAACGAGCCTTAATCTGACTCTATGAGCCTCATGTATTAACATTGAACTCTAATCAAGGAGCCTTAATCTGACTCTATGAGCCTCATGTATTAACATTGAACCCTAATCAAGGAGCCTCAATCTGGCTCAACGAGCTTCAAGCATCTTCTTGGTTCTTTCGGTAAAGTCACGTAGAAGGGAAGTAATAAAATAATAAAAATAAAACATAATAACATAATTCTCACGATGTTTCGGCCACAACGCAAGCAGCCGTCCTCAGGTGTCTGTCGATAAGACAGAGTCTGAAGACTCTGTCTTATCGACAGACATGTTGTGGCCGAAACGTCTTGATAATTATTTTATTATGTTTTATTTTTATTATTTTATTACTTCCCGTCTACGTGACTTTACCGAAAGAACCAAGAAGATGAATCCCTGCAGTCACGAAAGCTTTAAATCGAAATTTAATTATATTTTATTATGTTTTATTTTTATTATTTTATTATTTCCCTTCTACAGTCACGAAAGCTTTAAATCGAGCTTCAAGCATTATTCATACTAAAACCTATAAATGATAAATTAAAGATGAGTCTGCCTCTTGAGTATTGAGCATTACTACTTTTAATCATAAGAAGCCTAAACGTGCCTTAGTCAGGCTCTGTAAGCCTCTGGCATGAATACCCAATCACAAGATTGCCAAAGTATATTTTGTCTGGCTCTATGAGCCTCAGACATAAACAGTGTATCCCAATGATCAAGGATCCCAATGGAGCTCAAGTCACACAAAGCAATCGGTCAAATACCCCAATACATTACCCCGCTAAAGATACTAATTGAAGGCTTTCCAGGAAATGTGTGTGATTATGTCTGGCACTGTTCTTTCTATGGGTGTATATATGTATAGGAGACCGCTGTGCATATATATAATTCGATTACAATACGGAACATTCGTATGAGAAATGAAACTGTGGTGGTAGTACACTGTAAAAAATGTGACACATTGTTACTTAAAAAAATTATGGCAACAAAGTGACACGTGATATAATTGAGTAGATTTTAAGCACTACAACTTTGAATAAAAAGTATTGAATAAATTAACAAAATAATAATAATAAAAAATAAGTACATGGTAATAAAAGCAACAGTTAAAATGTGTTGGATTTAGTAATATGATTCCAAATGATGAGTTATAGAGCCTAAACAAAATTGTGTAAATCCCAATAGATTTTACAAGGAAAAGTGATTTATATTTGCTTAATATCTGAGCAATGGTAATTTAGATTTACTAAATATCTGGTGGAATCTGATTAATATTTATTAATGATCTGGGTGAAATAGATTTACATTTACTAATTGTCTGGGTGAAATTGATATAAGCTTACTAAATATCTGGATCAAAATGATTTGGATTTACTAAATAAAATACTTATATTGAATGTCTGTTACTACTATAGTAGTAATAAAAGTGTCTGCCATGTGATGCGGGTTCCACACGTTATTCATGTCGACGTTAACCTACAGGGTATACAGCGTGATGATGACCGACACGGCGTGGGAAGTTAACACAGCAGTAGATTGACATTGGGCTTGTAATGTATGTTTTTGTTGTTGTTATAATGATAGAAATTTTCCGAGAAAATGTAATGAAACGTGCCTGGGGTCGCGTGTTTTGTGCTCGGTAGAATATTATATCGCCTGCTTACCCCGAGCTCTCAATACTCTGATATTGCACTGTGTTTGAGTTGTACGCCTTCTGGTGTCATCTGGTCCAACACCAATGGGGACTAGGCTCTAAAGAAAGCCGTCTCGGGTGTGGACCAATCAACTTCAAGGACAGTGCATATTATTATCATTATCAGAGTTGCTTCTTTTTGTTTGCTGTTTTGACTACTTGTGTTGTGATTATTGCAAACATGATGCCTTGTATAAAGGTGTCAGTTTTGTACCAGTTTAAAAGGGTAAAAACCTATTACTATATTTTGCCACTGGTAAAAGAGATCTCATAGATTATTATATCGCCTGGTTGTGAGAGTTGGTGACGGCTTTGAGAGGTCTTCATCTAACAGTGGATTGATCATGGCCCTTGATAAGGGGCCGTCCATAAATGACGTCACGCGATTTTTGACCCCCCCCCCCCCATCGTCACACGGCGTCACAAAAAGTCAGACCCCCCCCCTCTCAAATATGACGTCACAAAGCTCTGCCCCCCCAAAAAAAAAATTAAGCATGCGTATTTAATGTGGCGCTGCACTCTGATGTTGTAGAAGAAAACATTTATTAAAAAGTCTATTTAATTAAGTAGAACGTGTTGTCTATCTATATATATAAAATCGTTCATGTCTGTCTGTGTGTGTGTGTGTGGACTTTGGCCCATACGCACTTTCATTGGACGGCGGTTGCCCCTGGCAACGGCTAGCCACGCCTTCGCCGCTTTCATTGGACCTGGCAACGGCTAGCCACGCCTTCGCCAAGGGCTGCAGTTTCATTGGACGGCGGTTGCCCCTGCCAACGGCTAGCCACGCCTTCGCCACTTTCATAAGCTCCGTATTTAATTAAATAATAGCCATTACACAGTATTGTTGGAGCGCTAGGGGGGGGGGAAGGAACGCCACCCGTACCCTGCCTCTTCCAAGCCGACAATTTTAGGCGAGGCCGCAGGCTTTGCACGCTACTAGGCCTCGACACCCACCACGCCACTCTGAGGTAAATTCATCAAAGTTTTTCCTACTCTTCACTACACCCCCGCCACAATGTGTGCTATTAATATTACTTTTAAACCCAACGCGCCAACAATCGATTACTTTAATGTTCACTGTACAAATACTCATTAAGCTGGGTGAGCGTACTGCCAGTCTATCATGTACACTGTAGCCTGCTTATTAAGCTCGGTGAGCGTACTGCCACTCTATCATGTACACTCTAGCCTGCTTATGAAGCTGAGTGCGTGTACTGGCAGTCTATAATGTGGACTCTTGCCTGGTTATTATAATCGATTCTTTATATGTTCTTTGTACAAACAGTCATTAAGCTGCTTGAGCGACCCCAGTTCGATTCCAACTCACGCTCACCACCGCTGACGATTATTTGAAACGGACCTGGCCCTCCCCTAGGTCCACTCAGCCTCAAAAGCGTAACTGCTGTCGTGTGTGAACATCGTCACTGGGGAGACAAAGGCGGCGGGGCATCGTGGATCCAAGTCCCGGGCGAAGCCGGGTCATGTGTATGTGTGTTTGTGTTTATGTGTATGTCTGTGTGTCTCTATGTATGTGTGTATGTATGTGTATGTATGTGTTTGTGTGTATGTGTGTGTATGTATGTGGGTTTTTTTAATGTCTTTATGTGTATGTCTGCGTGTCTCTATGTATGTGTGTATGTACGTGTGTGCATGTGTTTGTGTGTATGTATGTGTGTGTGTATGTATGTGTGTGTCTATGTATGTGTGTGTATGTGTGTGTATGTATGTGTGTTATGTGTCTGTCTGTGTCTGCATGTATGTGTGTGTGTATTGTGTATGTGTTTGTGTGCATGTATGTGTGTGTTTGTGTGTATGTGTATGTCTGTGTGTATGTGTTTGTGTGTATGTGTGTGTATGTATGTGTGTGTATGTGTTTGTATGTGTTTGTGTGTTTACGCTCGCATTACACAAATGTGTTGCTGGTCTAAGGCGTTCCTCGCACAGCATTGCCGCTTTATTATTTCAGTCGTTTACTGCCTTACGCACCCTGAAAGTCGTGTGTGTCTGCAGCAAGCGCGTGTATGTGTACCTATGGACGCGCGCGCGTGTGTTGTGTAGGGGGAACGGTAGTGTAGTGCTTAGCGTGCTGTCTGTGTCTGTGTGTGTGTGTGTCTGTCTGTGTCTGTCTGCATGTGTCTGTGTGTGTGTCTGTGTGTGTGCGTGTGTGGTGTGTGGGGAGCGGTAGTGCAGTGCTTAGCGTGCTGTCTGTGTGTCTGTGTGTGTGTGTGTCTGTCTGTGTCTGTCTGTGTGTGTCTGCGTGTGTCTGTGTGTGTGTCTGTGCGTGTGTGGTGTGTGAGGAGCGGTGGGTGTAGTGCTTAACGCTACGCTGCGCTACCAACCCGGCGAACCCAGTTCCATTCCCGCTCACGGCCACCACCGGTGACGACTATTTGAACCTCCCCTAGGTCCACTCAGCCTCAAACGAGTAACTGGTGTGGCGTATTAACATCGGCACTTGGGAGACAAAGGCGGCCGGGCGTGGTAGATCCAAGTCCCGGGCGAAGTCGGGCCATGTGTATGTGTTTATGTGTATGTCTGTGTGTCTGTATGCATGTGTGTATGTATGTGTGTGTATGTGTTTGTGTGTATGTCTGTGTGTGTATGTATGTCGGTTTTGCCGCCGTGGTGGATCCAAGTCCCGGGCGAAGCCGGGTCATGTGTATGTGTGTATGTGTTTATGTGTATGTCTGTGTGTCTGTATGCATGTGTGTATGTATGTGTGTGCATGTGTTTGTGTGTATGTATGTGTGTGTGTATGTATGTGGGTTTTTTTGTATGTGTTTATGTGTATGTCTGCGTGCCTGTATGTATGTGTGTATGTACGTCTGTGGATGTGTTTGTGTGTATGTATGTGTGTGTCTATGTATGTGTGTGTATGTGTTTCTGTGTTTGTATGTGTGTTATGTGTCTGTCTGTGTGTCTGCATGTATGTGTGTGTGTATTGTGTATGTGTTTGTGTGTGTTTGTGTGTTTACGCTCGCATTACACAAATGTATAATGCGGGTCTAAGGCGTTCCTTACACAGCATTGCCGCTTTATTATTTCAGTCGTTTACTGCCGTATGCACCCTGAAAGTCGTGTGTGTCTGCAGCAAGCGCGTGTATGTGTACCTATGGACGCGCGCGCGTGTGTTGTGTAGGGGGAACGGTAGTGTAGTGCTTAGCGTGCTGCCTGTGTCTGTGTGTGTGTGTCTGTGTGTGTGTGTCTGTGTGTGTGTCTGTGTGTGTGTCTGTGTGTGTGCGTGTGTGGTGTGTGGGGAGCGGTAGTGTAGTGGTTAGCGTGCTGTCTGTGTGTGTGTTTCTGTCTGTGTGTGTCTGCGTGTGTCTGTGTGTGTGTCTGTGCGTGTGTGGTGTGTGAGGAGCGGTGGGTGTAGTGCTTAACGCTACGCTGCGCTACCAACCCGGCAAACCCAGTTCGATTCCCGCTCACGGCCACCACCGGTGACGATTATTTGAACCTCCCCTAGGTCGACTCTGCCTCAAACGAGTAACTTAACTACTGTAGCGTATTAACATCGCCACTGGGGAGACAAAGGCGGCCGGCCGTGGTAGATACAAGTCCCGGGCGAAGCCGGGTAGTACAGCTAGTATTTATTTAAAGTTGCGCATTTTGATGTGACGTCACATTTCTCAACCCCCCCCCCCCCCGTCACAAATGTCTGACCCCCCCCCCCCCCGCCTAGGTGCGTGACGTCATTTATGGACGGTACCCTAATGATTTTTACGAATCGGTAGCGACGTTCGACTGCTTTTTGTTGGTTTTATCGTCACACTCAGTGAAGAGCACATTACCTGGTTCACTGATGACGAGGACCATATATTCTAAGAGTTGTTCATGTAACTAAAGCAATTTTAGAATAAACCTGCCCTATGAGTCAGACCAATATGTGGGGACCTTATTTATAAAATATAGGGTTTTGGGTATTTTCTTCAGTATCTGTAAGCAAAATATATATTGAGCTTAATATTGGCTTCCTAGCATTTCTAGAACGTGTTTATAATGTGCACTAGTAACGAGCATCTACATGTATTCATCATCATAATCATAATAAGCACTCCCAGCCATGTATCCACAGCTGAATGAATGTTTACCCATATCCTCACCATCACTGCTACGTTCCTGGGATGCCAACAGCTAATTGTATATAATAGAGGTGTTTTTGGGTTAGATCGCGTAAATATATAAATGTGTCGTTAAACCCGCCACCACCCGACACAGCCAACTAGTAAGGGTTGTCACGTAAACAGAACGTGGCCAATTCGTCACTAGTACAGCACTAGTGTGTAGTGTATAGTGTAGGGTAATGTAGTGTATAGTGTAGTGTACTAGTACAGCACTAACCGGTGTGTTGGAGAGCCAAGCCACAACATTTACAATCTGAGTACGACGTTTCGCCAGTAATTACAACCAGCTTCATCAGGCGACAGCCAGATTTGTGGGGAAGTCCTCCTGTTTCGTTGTGGCTTTGCTCTCCAACACACCGGTGTGCTGTACTAGTAACGAATTGGTATGTTCCGTTTACGTGACAACCCTTACTAGTTGGCTGTGTCGAGTGGTGGCGGCTTTAACGACACATTTATATCATCCTCACCGTACGTAACCGACCGTGCTAATCGGAGGTTTCAGCTGCTGCACGTGACCTGATCTAATCGCTCCATCGACACGGTGGTTGCCGTTCCATTCCCAGAGTTGTTGATCAATTAGAATCATCTCTTCTTGATGTGCCCTGCACGAGCCCGCTTTGTTTCTCTTCATAGTCAAAGGCATGTGACCATTGTGTGCGATATTGGCTGTCTGATCCATGTGTTCTTCTCTTCCAGGCACTCGGTGTCGTTGTTTCTGATCCACGTGATGACAGGTTCCATTCAATGACTAAAGTTTGTATGTTCTAGCTACCTTGCTTTGCATTACTAAATACACTTTCCCAAAAACATTGCATCCTGTTCTCGTGAACATCTTTGCGTCATCATTTTGATCAGTCCGTCCGCAAGGACTCCTCCAGATTTGTGTGCCTACAACTCATCGTCGTTTCCTTTTGTTTAAAGGTCATTGTGCATGACATTATTGAGATGCACATCTTATATAATTTGTGCCGGTAGTTACACTATGAGACCTCCTTTACCATTGGCAAAATATAGTAGCAGGTTTTTACCCTTTAAACTGGTACAAAACTGACACCTTAATACAAGGCATCATGTTTGCAATAACCACAACACAAGCAGTCAAAATGCAAACAAAAAGAAACAACTCTGATGATGATAATAATATGCACTGTCCTTGAAGTTGATTGGTTCACACCCGAGACAGCTTTCCTTAGAGCCTAGTCTCCATTGGTGTTGGACCAGATGACGCCAAAAGGAACCGTGTTTATAATGCAGCACTCTAAAAGCAGCGTTCTTAATCGCAAGGCCCGCTGGCTGATAGGGACCCCCTGGTGGCTTGTAGTACGGCCCCTGACAATACTCGAATGTGAAAACACTCCACCCATCATCATCATCGCGCTGCTGTGAAACCCCACAATGGTTTAAAATTGTTTGGCGGCACTCAACACCGGCGACGTTTTATAGGCGAAAGTGCCTCGCCTCTGAAACTTCGTGATGAACACTGCCCTAGAAGTATCCTTCTGCGTAGCGTAAACATACTTGACTCTCCGAGTTCTACATAAACCAGGTTATCTGCGATTTGGTATGCAATTGAGAAGAGTGTGCACGTACATGTGCAGTCATTTGTTAACTAACCGCTGGATAAAGGCCTCCCCTTGCCGTGTCAGTCATTGGCGGTTTCGATTTGAAGCTTTCGTGACTGCCAGGGATCCATCTTCTTGGTTCTTTCGGTAAAGTCACGTAGAATGGAAACAATAAAAATAATAAAATAAAACATAATGCAATTTTTCTCACGACGTTTCGGCCACAACGCAAGCAGCCGTCATCAGGTAAAGATCAGGTCTGACGGCGGCTTGCGTTGTGGCCGAAACGTCGTGAGAAATATTTTACTATGTTTTATTTTATTATTTTTATTGTTTCCATTCTACGTGACTTTACCGAAAGAACCAAGAAGATCATTGGGGCGTATTTATCCATACCTCAGCAAGCTGGTAAGTGCGGGCTGGTGAAAGTGGGAAGCGAAAATGTGGGAGCGTCAAAGTCCGTCTCCAATCGCTGTTGCTGCATTCCCCTCTGCTGCCCACAGAGTGTCTCGCGCCGGAGTCGGCCTCGCCTCCACAGTGCTGCATCACAGCCGTGCGCCACAAACGATTGTTATATGTGGAACATATTGTCAATATCGAAAGGTGCACAGTGTAAAAATTAACCCGTAAAAACAAAGTTTTTCACTATAAATCCTTTATATGCGTGGCGGCTAGAGTCCTCTCGTCCTCTGGCTTGAGATGGCTGCCACCTATGGGTCAGATGATTGCCTGCAACCATTAAGCAATTGGTTATTAAATATAAAAAAAAATCCTAAAAAGTGTAAAATTTTGGAAAAGAAATTTCACGAAAATAAATTGTCACGCACAACGAGTCTGTGTGCAAAATGTCAGCTCGATTGGATCACAGGAAGTGGGTTAAAAAACGACCGAAAGATTTGCACGGTCGTAAGCACGCAAGCAAGCAAGCAAGTGAACTTAATATAAAGGATTTAATAAGTATAACCCGTAAAAACAAAGTTTTTCACTATAAATCCTTTATATGCGTGGCGGCTAGAGTCCTCTCGTCCTCTGGCTTGAGATGGCTGCCACATATGGGTCAGATGATTGTCTGCCAGTATTAAGCAATTGGTAATTAAATATTTAATTTGTTTTCCCTAAACAGTGTAAAATTTTTGCATTTTTTTTCACGAACATTAATTGTCTCGCACAACGAGTCTGTGTGCAAAATGTCAGCTCCATTGGATCACGGGAAGTGGGTTAAAAAACGACCGAAAGGTTTGCACGGTCGTAAGCAAGCAAGCAAGCACGCAAGCAAGCAAGCAAGCGAACTTAATATAAAGGATTTAAAAATGAGCAATGTTCCGTGTTATGCGTACACTGCATTTGCCAGCACATCTAAGATATAGCCTATGTGCATTGTTGTATGCAAAATGAAACAGTGCACGTACAGTATTTCTTTTCCACACTTTTGCCAACGTAACCAATCTTCAGTTCAGCATACGGGTGAGCATCCTACATTGTATCTCCTGTAAGCAGGGCGTAATTCATCACTGGAAATTTTTCCTTGGTCGCTGGTAGACCACAATGGGCACGAAGCCAGTGGCCATAGCGAAATGCCGGTATTGTGGATGTGGTGTGAAAATATGTTCTGGTTTACAAGTCGGATATTAACACATTTCTGCGGAGGGAGCTGGTAGGAACGGTTGGGTTGCCCGGTCAATGGCCAGGGTCAACGGCGGCGTGGTGTATTCGGCAAATATGCCCGACTGTGAGGGCGGGCGTGAGTAGGTTAAACGTTGAGTTTTATAAGGGCACCACGGAGTGACCAGCCCCTCCCCACCCAGCCCCACCCCTCCCACCCCCCACCCAGCCCCACCCTCCCCACCCAGCCCCTCCCCACCCTCCCCTCCCCACCCAGCCCCTCCCCACCCTCCCCACCCTCCCCACCCAGCTCCTCCCCACCCTCCCCTCCACACCCAGCCCCTCCCCACCCTCCCCATCCAGCCCCTCCCCACCCTCCCCTCCCCACCCAGGCCCTCCCTCCCCACCCAGCCCCTCCCTGCACGACGGACACAATAATCCCCTGTGGGCTGGCGTAACCAGGAGGTTCCTACCAGTAAAACCCTTTACTGTGTCTCAGGGGCGTATATAAAAAAGAAAAGTGCTCGTGGCCATGAAGGGCACATTGGCCCTTGACACTCCCCACCCTCCTTGATCTTCCTGGTGTTCTGGGCTCTTACATAAATAGAAAGCAGCGTAGTTGATGAGATCAATAAATAAACATGATAAAGCACTCGTGAGCAAGCTAAATAATGCCCTTCATTACCACTGCCTTAAAACAGACACACGTAAAATTATAAACATGCAATTCGCATATGGCACTTGTTTGTTTTTTTATCAAACATAGTTTGCAGACTAAAATAGAAAAAAAATCCAAGACAGTAGTAATGCACACGTGCAGCATCCATTTCGTATACTGCATAGTTCACAGCATTGCCGATGACCAAAGTGTCCGTGACGTGCCCGATCTTATCACATTTCAGAAGCTAAGCAGGTCTGTGCCTGGATAAGACTTTGGGTTGACGACCGTTACGCATCAACGGTTTCATAGGCTGCGGAATTACGCGGTTGGGCAGAAAGAGGGTGATTGGAAAATGTGTTGTACTGTACTACACGTGTACGCTCCGACGTATATGCTCCCTAACTTTACAAACCGGCCACTAACGAGCGTGGTGAAATAATCTGGACCATGGGGAGAAGATAATGATTTAAACAAAACGATTTGAATAAAGACCGAGATCAATTTGAATGCGTATTCAGCAGTTACACGTTTCCCTGATTCTGCAGAGCCCTCTGCCGCATTAATCTTTAAACTTTTAAAGACAGCACGGGAGGATTTACATAAACGAAATGGCCCAACTAACCCAGGTGTGCCATTCTCAATGCAGTTCCTGAACGGGTGGGTAATAGTTGACAGACTCTATATAAAATTGCAAGCCAATAAAATCTATCCGTAGCTTTTAAAGTGATGGCAACACTATACCTTTGCAACTGGTGCATTATATGGGTGGAATAAAATGCGTCGTTGTGTTGTAAAACAACCTTGGGTTTCCAACTGTCTTGGTTTTCCCGAGATCGTCATCTGACTGAGGTAGTTGCTGTCGTGGAAAATCTGTCAGTCGTCCCAGGACATTCGTAAACGTCCCAGCTTTTGTCACAAGGGATGACAATACACCAGTGACGACAAGGCATAACAATAGACCCGTCAAGACAAGGCATAACAATAGACCAGTCAAGACACGGCATAACAATAGACCAGTCAAGACAAGGCATAACAATAGACCAGTCAAGACAAGGCATAACAATAGACCCGTCAAGACAAGGCATAACAATAGACCAGTCAAGACAAGGCATAACAATAGACCAGTCAAGATCAGGCATAACAATAGACCAGTCAAGACCAGGCATAACAATACACCAGTCAAGACAAGCATAACAATAGACCAGTGACGACAAGGCATAACAATAGACCAGTCAAGACAAGGCATAACAATACACTTGTTATAACAAACAAGCCATAACAATACACTTGTCAAAACAATGCATTTACACGTATTTCTCCTTCTTGTATTATGATATATTCTTCCCAGGGTATGTCCCAGGGCAACCCTAACACAATCGCTTATTGCTCACAATCATCAATGAAAGCAATTTGACAATTTTGTTACTGAAAAAATGTCATGTTTACAAAAAACATGACGGGGTAATTTTCTGCATAATGAAGCATTCCCCATTAAACTATTCCCAATCACTGTGAATCGGCTTTATTTGCGGTCACGTAGAGTAGTGGGAGCAATGGGGACGTCACGTTCTCAATGATGTCATCCCTAAATGTGGAAAATAATTCTTGATCGCCCTCTTGCGGTGAAGCTACGGAACAAAGGCAATGGTCACATGCATAGCCCACTTTGCCTAGTGAGGCAAGTGCTGTTAGCGAGTACAAAAACAAAGATCCCCCGTGTAGCCTGTAACAGACTTTTGGGGCAAGTACTGTTAGTGAGTAGCACGGCACACGAGGAGGCGGTGGGGTGACCAGCACCACGCCCGACCGCCTTTTTCTCCCTCAGTGGCGATGCTTACACATCGTACCAGGTATTCATTTTGAGGCTGAGTCGACCTAGGGGAGGCCCAGGACCGGTTCATATAATCGTCACCGGTGTTGGCCGTGAGCAAGAATGGAACTCGGGTCTCCAGGTTCGTAGGGCAGCATAGCGCTAACCGCCACACTACCGCTCCCGCAGTGTATGTTTTCACTTGCTATACAACCAGATAATACTACAAATCGCTAATCTTAAACACCCAGTCGTTGATAAAAGTTGAAGGCAGTATAGTACTATAGTGATAGAGCAAGTGCAGAATCACTGAACCGGAATTGATAGCTGGGAAGCATTTAGCGCGGGGCCCTTGAAAGTGCGGGGCCCGTAGCTACTACACGTGTAGTAGCTACACGTGTAGTAGCTACACGTGTAGTAGCTACTACGCATGTAGTCTCTTATTAACTATTTTGGGGTAAGAGTGATGCACATTTTTCGATTTAAAGCTTTCGTGACTGCAGGGATTCATCTTCTTGGTTCTTTCGGTAAAGTCACGTAGAAGGAAAATAATAAAATAATAAAAATAAAACATAATAAAATAATTCTCACGACGTTTCGGCCACAACGCAAGCAGCCGTCCTCAGGTGGAGAACAGGTCTGTCGAGAAGACAGTCTGAATGACTCTATCCTCAGGTGAAGAACAGGTCTGTCGAGAAGGCTCTGCCTGAGGACGGCTGCTTGCGTTGTGGCCGAAACGTCGTGAGAATGATTTTATTATGTTTTATTTTATTAATTTATTATTTTTCTTCTACGTGCCTTTACCGAAAGAACCAAGAAGAGTGATGCACATATTAGCATCTGTAGACCCAGCTACCTGGGCTTGGTTGGCGTCAAAGGCCAACAACATCAGTGGCAAATGACATCTGAACTGGCCCTGAGCCTGCCGCAAAGTCGACTTAAAAAAGCATCTGGAGACGTGAGAAAAATAACAAAAACAATCAGCACTGGTAAGACAGAGGCGGCAGCGAACGTGGCTCGCGCTGGCCACACGGCCCCACCGTGCACCTCTCACCGGCCTTTATAAGCGCTCGCCAACAGCACTTGCCCCCCCCCCCCCCAACAGGATCTATTAAAGGTCACAGCAGGTGGCCTTCGGCTTTGTTCACTGTTTGCGGTGCGTGGCAGCAGTCGTTGGTGGGGACTTATCGGCCGCACCATAATTAGTTCCAAAGTAATAAAGACAGTCGATGAAATATCCTTACGAGGTTTATAAAGGGGAGAGAGAGAGAGAGAGATAGAGACGACGTTGTGTGCGGCGGTGTGTTTGACATCCACGCGGGTTATTGCCCCGTCGGCAGAGGAAGTCCACGTGTGACGTCAATGGAGCGAGCACCCTTTCGCTAATTAGCGAGATGCACTGGGGGGTGGGATGGCACGTGCCCCCCCCCCCCCCCCATGATCCGATCGAAATCCCTAATTTCGATCGGATCATTGGGGTTTATTAGTAATAAATTGGCATTTTGCGACCTCCACTGCCAATATGCCAGGGACTCTATGAGATGATAGGACAATAGTCTGAGGCCATAATTGGCAATAAGTAACGGCAAAGCAGTTATAAGTGACTCACAGACTTGTGCGCAGTTGCGTATACAGCACACGACTTCCCTGAAGGCATCAACACCTTCAGCGAGCGCGATGCCGATCACACGACGCGCTTCGAATTCGATCCTCTATCGATGTCTGCGCCATCGCCGCACACGCGTCGAATCAAAAGCAAGGGACAAGTCCTTACTTACTAACAACTCCTTACTTACTAACAACTCCTTACTTACTAACAACTCCTTACTCACTAACAACTCCTTACTTACTAACAACTCCTTACTTACTAACAACTCCTTACTTACTAACAACTCCTCTATCATTTTTCATTGCTGGAGGGGTTGCCCCCCCCCCTACCTGGAAATCCGGGCTCCACCATTGCGCTAGACAGCTCGGGTTTTTGGATGTTGTTGGTTTTGTTGCCAATGTTTAATACATTACAAAAAAATCCACGGACAAGTGATGATATTTTTGGTAGAACACGTAGGCTTTCGCGAGCAATATAATCGATAAAATAATAAATACAGGGTTTTTTTGGGTTACATCGCGTAAATATGTATACGTGCGAAACGTCGTACTCAGATTGTAAATGTTGTGGCTTGACTCTCCAACACACCGGTGTGCTGTACTAGTACACTACACTATACACGACACTACTCTACACTATATACTACACACTAGTGCTGTACTAGTGACGAATTGGCACGTTCTGTTTACATGACAACCCTTACTAGTTGGCTGTGTCGGGTGGTGGCGGGTTTAATGACACATTTATATATTTACGCGATCTAAACCAAAAAACCTCTTATATATATTTCTGTCTCATTTGTCCAACATTTCTTAGTTGTAAAATAACAAAAAGCTAAAACGAGACGCAAATCTTATACCAAATGACAAAAAACACACATGTGAGCAAAGTGTATTGCGTTTGTATTCAAGTTTGCAAAGGACTGCATCACAATGACACTTTATATATTTACAGATTCTGATATCATCATACTTTAATCATTTTGAATGAATGATTCCACGGATGTAGAAAATATGTATCAACACGCAAAGACTTTTTTTTTTACTTATTTTTTATACATATTACATATTACGGCATATGCGATGTGCTTACGTGGTTATATTCACAATTTTTTCGGAACATACGTTCAGATTTGACGGATAAAAGTGTGTATGAGTGTGCCTACACAAACTTTTGTAGCACGTATATACAGTACAGTGGAATCCCGAAGGTTTAGCCCTAATCCATTTCAATCAAATTCCAGTTTTGATCATTGAACAGACCATTCGGATTATTGTTTTTTGAGTAAAACAAAACCTTTGCTCAATAATAAATATTCTTCAGTAGTCTTGGAACGTTAAAGAAATCGTAGAATCTCTAAAAGCCTCAAGCTTTCTTGTAAAAAAAAACCTCTTAACTTTAGTGTTATCAACTATGCGTGTTAAGTTATATCGGTGTAATTGAATTAATGTTAAAAACAATTTTAATGGCATATGGGATTTATTTTATTTTTAAGGACCGGTTGGACCAGACCCATGGATAAATACGGGTTATCGTAACCCTTATAATAACATAATTTACACTGCTACGATTTTCTTTTAGAAATCAACCAAAGAACCCATCTTATCCTTACACCTCAAGTACCAAAACATCATGCTGAGTGGTAATTCTCAATCTCACTATTCATCCCCATTTAGTACGAGCTAAGTGTCGCCACATTTGTGCAAACCCCTCGCTTTGCCTGTGGTCAACATTTGTAGTGCTCCAACAACAACAACACAACACTTCCCATGTGTGTATGCCGGGTGGGGTGGGGTGATGGGGGGAGACGTACGACAGCATTGAAAGCGATGCCCGCTTCTTCTTATCTGCGGCAAATCAATGGCTGGCGTGGACTGAATCAGCAGTACTGAGTCTCCGTGCGCTCGAGAGGGGCGGCGGTCTTTGGGTAACACTTTGAGACGGGGGATCGAAACGGCAAACAACGCTTGTGCGCAAAGCGTGCTAAAGAAAACACAACGGCGTGTTTGGACAACTGCGTCACTTCCAGCATTCACTTGTAAAACTTGTAATAAATTCTACCCACCGTCTCCTCCCCCCCGCCCGCCTCACCACACGCCAGGCTACGCTTAGATGCAGTTCCCTCGATTCAAAATCGTGGCAAGGAAAAATGCTGTGAAGGCAGAACGTCCAAACGTTCCCATTCCATCATAACGCCACTCGCAAGATTGGCCTGCAGAAACGTGTCACGTCCAAATTTACCACCCCCCTCTCTCTCTCTCTCTGTCTCTCCCCCCTTGCTCCCCCCCCCCCTTCCTTACCTATATAACCTCTTGCCACGACAGCTCTCTCGCATACTTCTTGCTGTGGTTGTTCCACCTGATGAGGATTGCTTGTGTTGCGATCGAAACGTCGTGATTTGTTTTCGTTTATTTCGACCTACGTGACTTTACCGAAAGAGCCAAAGAGTACCATCCGTTTCTTTCTGTCGCTTAATAAATACGATGACAAAAAAAACCCCACGTGATTAATTCCAGGCATTCACGAATGTATGAGTTTTTTTTAGCCTCAATGTTATTATCTCTCCACACACACCTCATTGAAAGAGGTGAGATCAGTGCTATACAAAATAAGATATGTAGACAATGGTAAAAAAAAAACGAATACCACAATCACAGTGGCATAGTTGTTGAGAACGCAGGCGGTGCACCTGCACCAGCACCACCTGTGGGCCAGAGTGGCTCAGGCACCAGACGACAAAGAGCGATAGTATTGGCCAGGGGAGGGTCACCTGTGATTCTTTGCAACAGGGCTCATGCTAACAAAGCTGCACCCCTGTACACTCACCGTCGAACAGAGACGGCCACAATGCACCGCGTGGCGCTTTCAGATGCGCTTCTGCGGCTGTCTGGAACGCTCCTCCTTCCGATATTAGGAAGCCACTGGAGCTATGTATGCACTTTTAAATCATATAGATTGAGAACTCATTTCTTTCGAACTGATTTATGTGTTTCGTTTGTTGTCCTTCCCCCGCACCTCCAATTAGCACGGTTGGCTACGTACGGTGCGAACGAAGTTCGACATACATACAATACATACAATCAATATTCATTTTTGTAAACATTTTCAGTGCATTATTCCAGCATTGCCTACTGATATTGTGCTTCGGTGCTAATGTGGAAGTCGTAGAGCATATCCTGCAGGAACTCAAAGGTGGGCCTTTCTTCCGCTTTCTCGTTCCAGCACTGCAAAATCTGATCGTAGAGTTCGCTTGGGCAGTTTACTGGGCAGGGCATGCGGAATCCTTTATCCAGGTTCGAGATCAGTTGCTGGTGTGACATCCCTGAAGGAAGACGAATCATTCGTGTGTGGAGACACAGAACAGAGGGTTAGTTGGTATATGTTATCAACCCATAATGCTCCACAACGACACGTTATTAGTTTTTTTTATATACAGTTGTGTGTGTGTCTTCTTGGTTCTTTCGGTGAAGTCACGTAGAAGGGAAATAATAAAATAATAAAAATAAAACATAATAAAATCATTCTCACGACGACGTTTCGGCCACAACGCAAGCAGCCGTCCTCAGGTGAAGAACAGGTCTGTCGGAAAGTCTGAGGATGGCTGCTTGCGCGTGTGGCCGAAACGTCGTGAGAATTATTTTATTATGTTTTATTATTTTTTTATTTCTCTTCTACGTGACTTTACTGAAAGAATCAAGAAGATGAATCCCTGCAGTCACGAAAGCTTTAAATCGAAATTGTGTGTGTGTGTGTTGAACAGTGCCCATCGTTCAGATGAAGCGCTCTTGCCAAAATAACATCTGGCAACCAAGTCCCGACTGCTGATGAAGCCCATAAGTTGAAACTTGTTCAGAGCTTGCTTTGCTTGAACAAATATTACTGGATAACTTTGGTCTGGAAAGCCAATAGGCTAATATCTATCAATATTTTATTTGTATGCAGAGGCACATAACATAAGTCCCTTTATATGTTATATATACACACACGCGACTGTATGTGGGCTTTACTGAAGGTCATGTGAAAGCGAATCACTGCTCCAAAACGTATGGGGCAATGTTTACCTCCACTGTTGGCGCTGAACAAATAGTTGAAAATCACTCGTTCACTGAAGTTGGCCATGAAATTAAACTCGGATCGCCGGTGTCATAACATCGTGTATCAAGCACAATAATACCACAACAAAGATCCCCCGTGTAGCCTTAACAGACTGTTGGGGCAAGTGCTGTTAGCGAGCACCTATGAAGGCCGACACGGCACACGTGGGGGTGGGTGGCTAGCATCATGCCCGGCCGCCTTTGTCTCCCCAGCGGTGTGATGTTTACACACCGCACCAGGTACTCATTTGAGGCTGAGTCGAGGTTTTGGACCGGTTCAGAAAATTGCCACTGATGTTGGCCGTGAGCGGGAATCGAACCCGCGTCGATGGTTTGTAGTGCATCCCACTAGTTCAAGTTCAAGTTCATTTATTAGGTATAGCCCTGTGAGCCATTCGGCTCTTGAATCGGGTGCAACCGCAACAAACAAAAAACAAAAACATGAACAAAAAAACATCTTAGTGCAAACAGAAAATCCAAGAAAAGACAGCAAAATATTGCATAAAAAAAACACTGTACACCAACGCAGTGTGCACAAATCCCAGTGGGATGCTAACTGCTACACTACCGCTCCCCGCTACTCCAACCCACACCCCCTATTGAACTTCCTTGCGTACAGCATTTTACTGCAAAGCCAGATGCTTTCATGACATCTATTGCCTTGGTTACAATCTGTTGAACGAAACATCTTGAACACGAAGACTCATAACCGAGCTTCTCATGCTAAAATGTAACCCTCGCGAGATTAGCGGCCATTCCTTTTCGCCTTGCTTAGATTAAGGCAATCATTGTTGCGTGTAAGTTAAAATTTACAATTGCCGATAAGTCTACCGTGCCTGGTGACCACTTTTATTGCTTTCTCAGCAGACCCCAAACGACCGCGGAGCACGAGGAAATAATGCACCCAGTCAGCTGTTTAAAAAAAAGTTGGACTGTAGGCAACCTTTAGACACTTTCAGGGGTATGCAAATTATCCACTGCCTGCATGAGTTCACTTCAATGCCACGCCACTCCGTTAACAACTCGGTCATGAGAGCTGCAGAGTAGCCCATGAGAGCGATAAGTGCAGCAACGTTCAATGTACATAAACAAAAAGGCACAACGCTCTCAACGCATGAAATGTAGTCCACACCCAAACTGAGCTGTGTTGAAAATCCCTACAGGTCTCAAATTAGCATTTGGCATGAAATCCTCACCTGCATATGGGATCTTTCCATAAGTGATCATCTCCGTGAGGAGGACCCCGAATGACCACACGTCAGACTTGGTGGTGAAGTGGCCAAAATGCATCGCCTCCGGTGCTGTCCATCTGATTGGGAATTTGGTACCTGCCAAGTAAAAAGCACAAGATGAATATATACCGCACAGCTCTATCTGTTTGCAGTTGTCAACTTAACTGGTGGTGCTAAAAGTGTCTATGTGGCCGAACGGTATCGGTGTTTCCCACATCGCAGAGGTTTGCCGATCAAATCCTCGACCGCCCTGGTTCACCATAAATGTGCGCCGTTTAAATTGCGGCGGCCATTGAAAGCCCCGTCACATTATTCCACGCGGGCCGGTGGCGTGATCCATATTTTGACATTATTATTCAAATGATTCTCTACTTGCCGAATTGATATAGCCAAGAGCATCACCGCCACCCTGCTAAGATTCTATGGGCCCCACTTGCAGCCTGGAGACGCCATTGCATTGCGACGTGTGATGCCATCTGTGAAACGAAATAAGCTGTGTAGCTCCATCGGATTTCTCCAGTATGAATAGATATTCTAATTGGGAAATAAATATTCTGACATTCTGACATTGTGCCACACGCGGGCACCTGTCAATCAGATGTCCTCTTTGCTTAAAAAAAAGAAAACGACAGCTGGACATTGAAATCGTTACGATGAGACGTAAAAAGGCCCTTTGACATTCTGCGGCCATTAAAAGCTCCCAATAAATGCAAATTCCTCATTGCTATCACGAGCAAATGGCGCTGACCTGCTTTGGACGTGTATTCGTTATCTTCGACGATGCGTGTCAGCCCAAAGTCGGCGACCTTGCAGTTCAGCAAGCTGTTCACCAGCACATTTGCCGCCCGCAGATCTCGGTGGACGTAACGCATCTTCTCCAGGTGATGCATGCCATCCGCGACCTGCCCAAGGGATCGCTAGGTCACGCGCGTAGCCAAAGACGGTGGTCGCCAACATTGCGCGCCTTCAGGCCGTCTGCGACGCTCTTCCTTCCAATTGTGTTGCCTCCGAAACGTCGTGATTTTTATTTTATTTTTATTTTACTTTTATTAATTTTAATTTTTTACCTACGTGACTTTACCGAAAAAACCTAAGAATATGCTTCCTTCCAATTTTCGGAAGCCACTGGGGAGCTGTGCACTTTTAAATCATCTCGGTTGAAAACTCATTTCTTTAGAGCTGCTTTTTGTGTTTGGTTTGTTGTGCTTCCCCCGCACCTCCGATTAGCACGGTTGGCTACGTACGGTGTAAAAGAAGATCAACATATGTCGTCCGGCTGTTTGCGTTGTGGCCGAAACGTCGTGAGAATTATTTTATTATGTTTTATTTTTATTATTTTATTATTTCCCTTCTACGTGACTTTACCGAAAGAACCAAGAAGATGAATCCCTGCAGTCACAAAAACTTTAAATCGAAAAAAAAAAGATCAACATACATAGATGCGAACCACACACTCGGAATCCATGATATTCCAACATCCTCAATCAACAAAAGATACTAGGCCAATGGCATGTGGCCCATTCTCAATTGAGCTGCACTGGTAAAAATTACATTGTCCTCATATCATGATCATTTCAAATCGGACTTTTTGCATTTTAAATATTTTTTTTAATCCCCCAAACCCGCACAGCTCTGCTGTCAACCCCCAGGTGATGGACGTGGGTTCCTTGAGGTCACGTGTGATGCAGAACATTCTCCGAACGACGGTAATTGGTGCCACAAAATCGGTCGTTAAGCGAGGAAAGGAAAGACACGTGAAAGGCTTCATTCGTTTCGATGGCACCGAAAGTTACCCCCTTTTTCACCCCTAAAAAAGTACTTTGTCATATTTGAAAGATAGATGTGAACGCATAAAGATACTAACAACATTATAAAGACATAATAGTTAAAGAAACATGGTTAAACAATGCATTCATTGATTAACCCGTCGTTAACAGGGTAATGGTCTGTAAACGAAAGCATTGGGCTTTATGGAGGCACTCTCGTTAAGCTGTTAGTCGTTAACAAGGGTGGTCGTTAAGATACTCTACACTACTATACACTACACTATACACTACACTATTATACACTACACTATACACTACACTACTATACTCTACACTACTATACTCTACACTACTATACTCTACACTACTATACACTACACTATACACTACACTATTATACACTACACTATACACTACACTACTATACTCTACACTACTATACTCTACACTACGATACACTACACTACTATACAATACACTACTATAGATTATACACTACACTACTATACACTACACTACTATACACTACACTATACACTACACTATACACTACACTACTATACACTACACTATACACGACACTATACACTACACTATCCACTACACTACTATACACTACACTATACACTACACTATACACTACACTATACAAAAAACAATACACTACACTATACACTACATTATACACTACACTACTATACACTACACTACTATACACTACACTACTATACACTACACTACTATACACCACTATACACTACATTACTTTACACTACACTATACACTACACTACTATACACTACACTATACACTACACTACTATACACTACACTACTATACACTACACTATACACTACACATTGGGCTCTATGGAGGCCCGTCGTTAAGCGGTGAGTCGTTAACAGGGGTGGACGTTCAGAGCGGGCTTCTACTGATCATGTAACTCGACGATTTCACTCCCAACATCGGCGAATGTGGATAAGTCTCACCTCTGCTGCCATGAGGATGAGCCTCGGAATCCGCACCTCTTTCCCCTCCTCACTGCGCAGGAAGTCCAGCATGCTACCTGTCGGTGACACGTCCACCGCAGAGTCAGCGAGCATCACTGATGGACCACGCACACTGCACACATTATCAGCCGGGCCCCACACCTGAGAGACCAGCCCCACGTGACTTGATTGCGGTTCAATCGAATCGCTGAAACGCGGACGTCCTTGCAAAGGAGGTTGCGAGCAGTCGCCAACCCGGTTTAAAGGACTTCACGAAGTCATCCACACACACCCATAGGGTCAATGTCTGTATAGAGTGACGCATAGAGATATACACACACATACCCATAGGGTCAATGTCTGTATAGAGTGACGCATAGAGATATACACACACATACCCATAGGGTCAATGTCTGTATAGAGTAACGCATAGAGATATACACACACACACCCATAGGGTCAATGTCTGTATAGAGTAACGCATAGAGATATACACACACATACCCATAGGGTCAATGTCTGTATAGAGTGACGCATAGAGATATACACACACATACCCATAGGGTCAATGTCTGTATAGAGTGACGCATAGAGATATACACACACATACCCATAGGGTCAATGTCTGTATAGAGTAACGCATAGAGATATACACACACACACCCATAGGGTCAATGTCTGTATAGAGTAACGCATAGAGATATACACACACATACCCATAGGGTCAATGTCTGTATAGAGTAACGCATAGAGATATACACACACATACCCATAGGGTCAATGTCTGTATAGAGTAACGCATAGAGATATACACACCCATAGGGTCAATGTCTGTATAGAGTAACGCATAGAGATATACACACACATATCCATAGGGTCAATGTCTGTATAGAGTAGCGCATAGAGATATACACACACATACCCATAGGGTCAATGTCTGTATAGAGTAACGCATAGAGATATACACACACATACCCATAGGGTCAATGTCTGTATAGAGTAACGCATAGAGATACACACACACATACCCATAGGGTCAATGTCTGTATAGAGTAACGCATAGAGATATACACACACACACCCATAGGGTCAATGTCTGTATAGAGTAACGCATAGAGATATACACACACACACCCATAGGGTCAATGTCTGTATAGAGTGACGCATAGAGATATACACACACATACCCATAGGGTCAATGTCTGTATAGAGTGACGCATAGAGATATACACACACACACCCATAGGGTCAATGTCTGTATAGAGTGACGCATAGAGATATACACACACATACCCATAGGGTCAATGTCTGTATAGAGTAACGCATAGAGATATACACACACATACCCATAGGGTCAATGTCTGTATAGAGTAACGCATAGAGATACACACACACATACCCATAGGGTCAATGTCTGTATAGAGTAACACACATACCCATAGGGTCAATGTCTGTATAGAGTAGCGCATAGAGATATACACACACACACCCATAGGGTCAATGTCTGTATAGAGTAACACATAGAGATATACACACACACACCCATAGGGTCAATGTCTGTATAGAGTAACACATAGAGATATACACACACATACCCATAGGGTCAATGTCTGTATAGAGTGACGCATAGAGATACACACACACATACCCATAGGGTCCATGTCTGTATAGAGTAACGCATAGAGATATACACACACATACCCATAGGGTCCATGTCTGTATAGAGTAACGCATAGAGATATACACACACACACCCATAGGGTCAATGTCTGTATAGAGTAACGCGTAGAGATACACACACCCATAGGGTCAATGTTTGTATAGTGTAACGCATAGAGATACACACACACACCCATAGGGTCAATGTCTGTATAGAGTGACGCATAGAGATACACACACACATACCCATAGGGTCCATGTCTGTATAGAGTAACGCATAGAGATATACACACACACCCATAGGGTCAATGTCTGTATAGAGTAACGCATAGAGATATACACACACACCCATAGGGTCAATGTCTGTATAGAGTAACGCATAGAGATATACACACACACACCCATTGGGTCAATGTCTCTATAGAGTAACGCATAGAGATATACACAACACATACCCATAGGGTCAATGTCTGTATAGAGTAACGCATAGAGATATACACACACACACCCATAGGATCCATGTCTGTCGAGTTCGGGGTCGTCCATAAATGACGTCACGCGATTTTTTTACGATTTTTGACCTCCCCCCGTCTTCGTCACACGACGTCACAAAAAGTCAGACCCCCCCCCTTAAATATGACGTCACAAAGCTCTGCCCCCCCCCCCCACCCTAAAAAAAAATCTAAAACATGCTTCAAATCGCTTTAAACTATTGTCATTGTAGTGCGTATTTAATGTGGCGCTGCACTCTGATGTTGTCGGAGAAAACATTTATTAGGAAGTCTATTTAATCTAGTAGAACGTCTATATTTATTTAAAGTTGCGCATTTTGATGTGACGTCACATTTCTCAAACACCCCCCCCCTTGTCACACATCGTCACAAATGTCTGACCCCCCCCCCCCCCAGGTGCGTGACGTCATTTATGGACGGCCCCTTGCTGCATGTATGCATGTTGAACTTCTCTCGCACCGTACATCGAGGCAATAGCTGGTCGACATACACACACACTCATAGAGTCCGTATCTGGCCAAAGTTCAGAAAGCACTGTGCAGCCAAGATTATCCTCATGAGTCATATGCAAAGTCATTAAGTTCCTATTGTATTGTCTCGGCTTTGCCCGGCAGTCACCGTCGTGAGCTTCAAACAACACCCGGACACGTGCAAAAGCCCTCTCGTCCTTTTGTGACATTATGCAAAACAACTAGCAGCAGTTCCTGGAGAAGTGCTGAATGTCGGTCCTTATTTCCCCCTTTCTATTATTTTGTGTTGCATTGTGGTCTTTCCTCTCCTAGCCTTAGGTAGCAATTGTTTTCGACAGCCATCACGCGCACAATCGCAACAACAACAACAACGACAACAACAACGACAACAAAAACACGCGCTTCTGTACGCGCGTAGTTCGCTCGGTGCGAACGCGTCTCCCGGTGTGGGCCAAAAGAGTGCCGACCTTTCTCCATGTACTCGGTGATGATGAGGATGGGCTCCGATGACACGACCGCGTACAGCTGCACGAGTCGCTCGTGCCGCAGGGTCTTCATGATGTTCGCCTCGCCGAGGAAGGCTTCGCAAGACATGCTTCCCTCTCGAAGCTTCTTCACCGCCACCTTCATGTTCTGCTTGTAGAGGGCTGCGCGCGGACACATTTTAACCGCTTCTTGTGAAATGCCCCTGCGTGTGTACGTTGAACTTATTTCGCATCGTACGCCGACAAACCGTGCTAATCGGAGATGCCGATGGGGGGAAGGACAACAAACTAAACACAAAAATAACTTCTAAAGAAACGAGTTTTAAAATTTGTTTTCTAAATAATAGAGCTGTGGTACACTGCACGAGCCACTGTGATACGAAGAAATACACCCGGGTTCGAATCTCTTGTCTACGGCTAAGAGTGCTAAGCGATATCTGATCTTGTACTGGGTTGCCCCCGTCACTAAAACTCGCACTGACCAGCGAGGTGAAGTATGACCAAACAATGCCCAACAGTTACTGGAAATATGTGTACAGTGTGGCCACAACGCCCCTTTGCAACGTACATCCTTGCAGCAAGATGGGGCTCAGTCACATTACGCCCTCGCAATTTGGCAATATTTGACTCGGGAATTCAGTGGAGGGTGGATTGGTAGACGCTTTGATATGACATGGCCACCCTGTAACCTAGTCCTGACAACTCCGACAATTCCCTTATGGAATGTTTGCCTTGTTGGGATTATCATGGTCAATGCTTCACAGTCAAGATTGGCAAATATTGAAGAGATTACAAAACGGCAGTTCAGAACCGCTCTCACAGTCGGTAGCCATCCATTTATAAAAAATATGTCAATAAGAACGTTGGGTGTGTGTGCACGAATCCAGATGTGTGCTGAGAATGGTGAAGGTACATTCTATATTTTCTTCATGCAGTTAAGATGCAGGAGAATTAAGTGGCGTGTTCATTGATATTTCTCTTACCCAACCAGACTTCTCCGAACTGGCCACTTCCAAGCTTTGCAATGTCTTTGAGGTCCCTCCGATCGATCTCCCACGTGTTATGTTCAAACGGCTGGGCTGGGGTGACACTCCGACAAGGATCTGTCAATCGCTGGCAGAGCCCAGCATTGGTGCCTGCAAGTAGAAAAGTGTGTTTGATGAAAAGAAATAAATAAAACATTAAACGGGCACGAGAAAGTATACGGAATACATCTACAACAGAATAAATGTTATGGTGACACTACGTTGGCAGCAGTGCACACTTTTGATAAGTAGGGATAGGTCACTTGTCAGAAAAAAACATGAGAAAAGGCCTTAATGGATGCATGATGTTGAACTTATTACGCACCATACGTTCTAAACAAATTACTTTTCAATCCAGATTATTTAAAGGTGCATAGCTCCAGTGGCTTCCTAATATTGGAAGGAAGAGCGTTCCAGACGGCCGCAGAAGCGCATCTTAAAGCGCGCGATGCAGTGACCGTCTTTGTTCGATGGCCAGCCAAAAGCCTCGATGAGTTCGCGTGATGGTTTATGCTCCTTGGCCAGATCAGCAAGGTTATTGCGCTTGATTTGTGGCACGAACTTTGCGTGCAGTGAGTGCGACCTCATATCGCATTCGTTCGGCAACTGAAACCCGATGGCAGCTCTGGCGAGCACTGGACAGACACGCATGGTAAGATGTGGGAGGTGATTAGAAGTGCAGGTGACTGGGGAGGGTGATTTCCAAACTCTTGAGACAGCACATGAGGAGGAGCACTGGCGGGGCCAGTTGGGGGGGTGGGATGGCACGTACCCCCCCAATGATCTGATCGAAATCCATAATTTCGATCGGATCATTGGGGTTTATTTCTAATAAATCGGCATTTTGCAACCCCCACTGCCACTGTGTAGCATATTATCACGTGACCGGGACTCTATGAGATGATAGGACAATAGTCTGAGTCCATAATTGGCAATAAGTAACGGCAAAGCGGTTATAAGTGACTCACAGAATTGTGCGCAGCTGCGTATACAGCACGCAACTTCCCTGAAGGCATCAACACCTTCAGCGAGCGTGATGCCGATCACACAACGCGGTTCGAATTCGACCCTCGATCGATGGCTGCGCCATCGCCGCACACGCGTCGAATAAAAAGCAAGGGACAAGTCCTTACTTACTAACAACTCCTCACTTACTAACAACTCCTTACAAACTAACAACTCCTCTATCATCTTTCATTGCTGGAAGGGTTGCCCCCCCCCCTACCTGAAAATCCTGGCTTCGCCATTGAGGAGGAGAAACCTAACTTAGGGAGTTAAAAGTAGGTTTTACCAAGAGGAAATTGTTGCTGGAGTACAGAGTCCAGTGTCCATCGAGAATCTCTTTAAAAGAGTAAGGATGATCTTGAAATCTCTTGTAGATTTAATTGGCAGTGAAAACCAATTGAGGATTGGCAAAAATATGAACTTTTTCGATGGGTTGGGTCAGAGGTCTGACGGTATCACTCTGGATCATCGGGCAGAGATTTGCGGTCAGCAGTGTCTTCGTGTTGCGTGAGAATATAGCATGCCGAATAACCAGGCAAGCCTCACGGATTCCCACTCGCCTATTTCAGGAGGGTCCTGCACTAAGATGGTTGTCCAATTTCCATTAATGAGTGTTTGGCTCGTTGGAGGAAACCAGGCAAAACCCATGCACATGAGGGAGATAACATATTCAATCTATCTCTGTACTGCTCTTTGGTTCTTTCGGTAAAGTCACATATAAAGATAAAATAATAAATTAAATAATAGCATACTCTGTACTGCTTTATCCTGGCTAAACTGCAGATCTGTCAAGTTTCAAGAAAACATAATTTTCCTTATTATTATTATTGTTGTACAAATAAACAGCGTGGATGTGAAAGGTTTACGAAGAGATATGATGAATGAGCAACGATGGACACGTACTCTGATAATGGTTGACGAGTTCATGCAAACTTTGGAAGACATTGCGCGTTGAGATGTAAACCCCTCCGTTGTCCATGCGGCGGATCTTGTAATGCTTCACCATGTGTTCGTCGCGTATCGACAGAGAGTAGCTGTCTGCGAAAATAGAGGAGGTGCATACACGTCATCGCCATCGTCGCTATCATTTCGCGATATCATTCACAACAGAAATCTCTCTACGGTGCTGGAATTTATTGTAGTTTTTATTGGTACTCCACCCTAGACGGTATGTATTCAGTTACGAGCCTGGTTCCTTCCCTTGGTCATTGCAAAATTCTGACCACAACCAAAGTACAGCAGTTGACTGGTAGATCATCAACGAGAATGCCCAATTGCGTTCAGGCTTGTGTATGCAAAAGGGAAATCAGCACACGTGGTATCTTGTTTCTGGGCAAAACAGAAGGGGACATCTTCTTGGTTCTTTCGGTAAAGTCACGTAGAAGGGAAGTAATAAAATAATAAAAATAAAACACAATCAAATAATTCTCACGACGTTTCGGCCACAACATTCATTCACAACATTCAATCTTCACCCGAGGACGGCTGCTTGCGTTGTGGCCGAAAACGTTTTATTTTTATTATGTTATTACTTCCCTTCTAACGTGACTTTACCGAAAGAACCAAGAAGATGAATCCCTGCAGTCACGAAAGAAGCTTTAAGAAGGAGACATTTCAAGCCGACGACTTTTGTCGTCTGTGCCCAAAATGTTTTGGCCGCAGCTTCTCTGCACGACCGCTTCTACTGCCAGCAAAGGCCCCAGGAGCCGAACTGCATTGACGTGGCACGCGCATGGCTCTGCTCTCATGCCAGTTTGACATGTTGGAGGAGGAGCAGATGGGGGGGGGAGGCTCTTCCCATGCCGGCCAAACATCTAGGAAGAGGTGGGAGGACCCAGGTTTTGTTTCAACCACAAAAGACTACACTTATTTGGCCAATCTTATTTGACAGACAACTATTACAGGTTATTGATAGACAGCTAGACTTGTTTTACCATGTTTAGTTGTTTCTTTCTTTTTTCACACTATTGTTATGTAGGCCAGGCTTAATCACAAACCGTACCTCTCCATAACAAAGGCTCACCCTCTTAAGCCTCACCTTACCATATGAATAAAAAATGTGCCGTACTTGGCCCTTCCCCCCTCTCCAACCATTATATAAACGGAGTGGTAGCTCTTGCAATCTCTCATTTACTTGATACAGCTGTCGTGGCCGTGACGGTTCCACCTGAAGACGGAAGCTTGTGTTGCCTCCGAAACGTCGTGATTTTTTTTTTACTTTTATTAATTTTTATGTTTTACCTACGTGACTTTACCGAAAAAAATCCTAAGAATATGAATCCTTGCAGTCACGAAAGCTTCAAATCTAGAATCTAGGAAGAGGTGCGAGGACCCAGGTTTTGTTTCAACCACAAACGATTTGCTGGTCGACTAACAGCGGTGCGCCTTATTTTGTTACACGCTTTCATTTAACTCACTCTGTCTGTTGTTGTTGGTATATCCTCAAATATTGTAACTGAATTCTAACCCTCTTCCCAATGTGGTATCGACTGCAAACTTGGTATACTTATGTTATACTGAGGACAATACTATATTCTATCATAAAAAATATAAATTAATATGTTTAAACATTCTTTAATATATGTTATGTTTCGGCTTGGGTCTAATTGTCCACGGTAAACTGACGTTGGCTGTAATTGGACCACGGTGCCTTACGTTATGGCAAGCTTCCTGGAGTCGTGGAGTTCTTCCATTACGAGTACATTTCATGAAAGCGTGTTTTTAAAAAAAGTTTTTTTTTATATATTACATATTATGACTGCATCGTCGACAGATGTGGATGGGAGGGGATGACAATAAAAACGCCTTTCACCGTTGTTTCAACATAGCACCGGCGAACTCTGGATTGCGAAGTCGATTGCGCAAACGGCTAACCATGAGGACACGGCAGCTTCGCTAGTGTATGATTATTATTATATGAGTGTGCCACCTAAATACTGCTGGAGGAGTAGCTGTATTGGCAGTAGTAAAGCATGAGCAATACCTTTCACAGTCTCGCTTTCGCGAATGAGAAAGGAGCCGTTGGTGTTTCCTTTCAACAGCAGCAGATTTTCAGCGTCGCTTCGCCTCGTGTTCTTGAAGAACCACCTGAAGTCAAACGCCAACAATAAGCATGTTTCGCAACTTTTTGAACTGGGCAAAAATACATGCCATTCATAGATAGCATAGAGTTAAAATTGCTTAAGAAATTAAGACATGTTAATAGGTTTTTTTACCGTTTTTTCTGGCAATAAAACTGAAACCTTTTTTTACGAGGAATCATGTTCACATTAACCACAATACCTGCAGTCAGAATTCAACAAAAAAAACACACTGATAATGTATGCATTGTCCTTGAAATTGATTGGTCCACACCAGAGACAGCTTTCTTTAGAGCCTAGTTTAATATGGTGTTCGACCAGATGACGCCAAAAGGCGCACAACTCAAAGACAACGCACTATCAGAGTAATGAGAGCTCGGAGTAAGCATTTACATCATGTTGCCAGAAAGAAGACATCGGGTTTTTTTACATATTGTTGATTATAAATCCACAGAGCACAATAGGTAGAAGCAATGCATTCACGAAGACGAGCTCGTGTTTGTGTTGCCATGATAAAACTTACTCTTCTTTCTCAACAGAATTAGCTGGCACCACGTAGTTACTCGGGATGAAACCTTCCTGATTACTTTTGATAAACCGAACCTTCCACCAGTCTGTTGATCTGTTAAAGGGATAACGATGAGAACATTCAACATCATGATCAAATGAATATTGTGCCCCACGGCATTGAAGAGCGGGGGTGGGTGGGGGGGTGAGAGGAAAATGCATGATATTAAAAAAAACATAACTACTGTTACTCATTCTGTTTTGGCATTTAACTATTGTTTAACTTTTGCTTATTGACCGTTTCATGCGCCCCATGAATTGTTTACCCACCATTTAAACAAGGTCGTGCTACGGGACGACCGCATTTTTATTTCACTTGCTGTTAAAGTGACTCAAATGTCATCGCAGCGCAACGCTAGATTCCGAGCTTCGGAGTCGAGTTGCACTGCATCGGTGCACTCCGCTCGGAACACGGTGGCCCGAGTTGAATTCCCTCGGCCAAAATCTGTGGAGATCGATATGCAACTCATCTTCTTGGTTCTTTCGGTAAAGTCGCGTAGAATGGAAATAATAAAATAACAAAAATAAAACATTATAAAATAATTCTCACGACGTTTCGGCCACAACGCAAGCAGCCGTCCTCATGTGGAGAACAGGTCTGTCGAGGAGACAGAGTCTGAAAGACGTCGTGAGAATGATTTTATTATGTTTTATATTTATTATTTTATTATTTCTATTTTACGTGACTTTACCGAAAGAACCAAGAAGATGAATCCCTGCAGTCACGAAAGCTTCAAATCGAAAGATATGGATCTCAATCCTGGACATCACCCCCCTCGCCGTCCTCGCCCTCCCCTGCACGAAACCCATGCCGACGAGCGTGCATTCTAGATTTTAAGTTTTCGTGACTGCAAGGATTCATACTCTTTGATGTTTTCGGTAAAGCCACGTAGGTAAAAAATTTAAGTAAATTAAATCACGACGTTTCGGGCGCAACACAAGCGTCCTTCTTCGGGTGGGGACAACTTAGCGAAAACACAACCGCTTAAGTGTGTCGTCTCAGAGGTGATCAAACCAACCCCTTAAGATCGACGTAGTGCGGATGTACAGAGTCGTCCAGAAGCTACCAGACATCTACGAAACTGGCAAAAGAGCTTCAAGTCTCATCGGATTCCTCCATAATCAACGTTTTTGGGTTTAGATCGCGTTATTTATAAATGTGTCGTAACCCTCCACCGATCTAAACCCAAAACGTTTTTGTCGGGAAAGCCTACGTGTTAAACCGATTCCTCCAGTCGAAATAAAGATCATGATTGAGTCGATCATCGAAGGAATTGTTGTCATTATTATTTCGAGTGTGTGTGTGTGCTTTTACGGCATTATTTCTTCAACGATTCATCTCAATGTCGTTTCGGTGACTTACTTATCAAGAACCACCATCCTCTGGCCTTTGTTGAAGCTCATGTCGTCGTTGTACAAGGCCGTGTAGGTGAAAATGGCCACGTACACATTGTCTGGAATAACAAAGGTATTAAGCGAAGATTATTTATTGCTCAGGTTCAATGGCTGGTGTACATATATATATACACACAGTACAAGCACGCAATGCAATCACACGTTTGTGCGTTTTGTTCAAGAGAAATGTCACACGTGCACACAGATGCTGCTTTAAATCAATGCGCTGTCATCACGAAAATGGTTGTTATTTTGTTTTTTTACAACAGACGTCAGCGCGAAAATACGAGCAAACAAAACATCGCTCAGGCGTATCGCTGTACGTACCGATTCCTCGACCATGCGTGAGATTTATGAACAAAATTAATTAACGGTTCGTGTCTATATGCGGTACATGTTTAGAGATGGGCGTTTCATATCCTGGCTCAGAGAAATAGGGCCATTCAAGGCAGGTGGTTCGTGATAGAACACTCGTATAACACTCCGGCTTTACAGGAACACAGAAGGTTGCTTGTAAAACATGTTTTTTTTTATATCACTTTCGAAACCAATATTCCACCTCAATGATATTATCATCATCATTAACATACGCAGGGTGGTATAAGCAATGTACCTGCGTTGAATTTCCATCTTAATTTCATATTAACGTATTCTTAGGTGTTTTCGGTAAAGTCACGTAGGTAAAAAAAAAAAGTTTAAATTAATAAAAGTAAAATAATTTTTTAAAAATTACCTCCGAGACTTTATCGAAAAAAACCTAAGAATATTAATCCATGCAGTCACGAAAGCTTCAAATCTAGAATTCATATTAACGGTTTAATAGAAACTGCAATATAGTCACATCAGCCCCTTTGCAACGTAACGTGCTCTCCACAGATATGGAATATGTGTGATGTCATACATGTACAACAAACAGGAGTGAAACTACTGCGGAAAATGTACAGCGCACCATTGCGTTATCAGGCTTGTGTTCCCATTTAATGGGACTTCATTTGCCAGTACCAACATATACTAATAGGGTTTTTCCCCTGTATGAGATCTCTTTTACCAGTGGCAAAATATAGTAGTAGGTTTTTACCCGTTTAACTGGTACAAAACTGACACCTTTATACAAGGCATCATGTTTGCAATAACCACAACACAAATAGTCAAAAATACAAACAAAAAGAAGCAACTCTGATAATGATAATAATATGCACTGTCCTTGAAGTTGATTGGTGTCATCTGGTCCAACACCAATGGGGACTAGGCTCTAAAGAAAGCCGTCTCAGGTGTGGACCAATCAACTTCAAGGACAGTGCATATTATTATCATTATCAGAGTTGCTTCTTTTTGTTTGTATTTTTGACTACTTGTGTTGTGGTTATTGCAAACATGATGCCTTGTATAAAGGTGTCAGTTTTGTACCAGTTAAAAGGGTAAAAACCTACTACTAGGGTTTTTCCCCTTTTTTCTGGCAACAAAACTGACACCTTTTGCAAGGAATCGTGCTTACATTAACCACAATACTTGTAGTCAAAAGCAAACAAAAAACAATACTCTGTTTCAAAGACAATGCATAAATTATCAGAGTATTGTTTATTGTTTGCATTTGACTGCAAGTATTGTGGTTAATGTAAGCATGATTCCTTGCAAAAGGTATCAGTTTTGTTGCCAGAAAAAAGGGGAAAACCCCTATTTAAGTTCCTAAATACTCTGATGGTGCATTGTCTGAGTTGTGTGCCTTTTGGCATCATCTGGTCCAACCCATGTGAGACTAGGCTCTAAGGAAAGCTGTCTCGGGTGTGGACCAATCAACTTCAAGGACAGTGCACATTATCAGAGTTATGTTTTTTTGTTTGCATTATGACTGCAGGTATTGTGGTCTATGCAAACATGACTCCTTGTAAAAAGGTGTCAGTTTTGTTGCCAGATAGAAGGGTAAAAAACCAATTATCATTTTTATTACTGGCAAATGAGGTTCCCATGGTGTAAGCTACAACGAACGTGTGGCAATAAACGAGTAAGACAGTGAAATTACTTTTGGCTGAAAGAATTCAACTGTGCACGCAAGCGCCTCTTTAGGTTTCGTTCGTATTTATGACTTTCAAAGGCTCCTTGTCCATCTCTGTTCTGCGTGAGTCCCTCTTTTGTAATCACTCCAATCATGCTAAACATTCTGATTATTCTTTTTTTGTTGTTGTTGTTGTCATAATGCCTCCCCCCCCCTTTTTTATCATTATAAAATGTTTATTGGTGTGTATTGCGAAGCGCTTTGGGATATTTACGCATTTAATCGCTCAATAACAGCACGCGATTATCCCAACGCTTATCTCTTCTTGAGGTTAAAATGAGAATGGGTAAGGAAGTGAGCCACTTAGCAGTTCGGCAAGAGTTCCCACGCTGATAATCAACAAACTTAAACAAATTGTTTGGTGATATTGCGTTGGCAGTGATGCACAAGGACAAAAAATAACAACAACAAAACATTCGTCAATTCCCTAACTTGTCAGATGAGCAATGACCTGACCGACCGAAGCTATGATAACGAACTAAAAACTGTACTTGTTCAAATTGTCTCACAAAATGTACGGTTTAAGATTAACCCAATTATTTTAATTCGCATTGTTTTATTTTTGTTATTAGATCATCATATTAATAACAATGTTTGTACAGGAGTCTTGGCGTGAGAAGTTTGATTTATTCAATACCGTGGACATGGCGAGGCCAGAAAGGAAGAGCCATTCTCGGCAGCATTATTGATGCGTGTGTTGAGTTTGTCTTTTATTACTTTATAATCAACAAAGTCCACGTCACAAGGCACGCCCAACAATCAGTGTGTCACGCAACCCAGTGCCGGTACAATGCACTGGACATTCATCTCCTCCCATCATCTCGTTTTCCCCAATTTCTTATCGCCTCTCTTCATCAAGATACACATGAACTCTCACGCGCCCACACATTCAATAGCACCGTGTGCTTCCGGCCGATTTGCATATTTTTGGGGGGGATTCTGAGGATGCATTCGGCAAACGTGATAAGACAAACGGTGCGCTAAGTGCATTTGTTTTAATATGGCCTTTAATTTGCTCACCGTAGTGTGTGGTTCAACACAAAGTTATGCCGACTAAAAGAATATTACTACAGCCAGTCAGACGTCGGAGGTATGACATTTTAAAAGTGTAAAAAGTGAAATGAATGCATTCATGAATAAAAAACATACCTGACTGCTGGATGCATTTCAAGTTCACACGGTGTTGGACATCGGCGGTTGATGAGATCAAAGAAAGACAGAGGAAAAATATACGTTAAGTTTAATATACATTTTTCACCACGCAATCGCGTTTTAATACTTGTGTTTTTTTTTGTCACGAAAAATGTGACGAAGAAAATATTCTGTAAATAAGGCGACGATATTATTTATGACGATCACGTGAAATATAAACAAAGCAGAGAAAAGTATAACCCGTAAAAACAAAGTTTTTCATTATAAATCCTTTATATGCGTGGAGGCTAGAGTCCTCTCGTCCTCTGGCTTGAGATGGCTGCCACCTATGGGTCAGATGATTGCATTGTACCATTAAGCAATTGGTAATTAAATATAATATTTTTGTCCTAAAAAGTGGAAAATTTTGAAAATAAATTTGCACGAACATTAATTGTCACGCACAACGAGTCTGTGTGGAAAATGTCAGCTCGATTGGATCATGGGAAGTGGGTTAAAAAACGACCGAAAGATTTGCACGGTCCTAAGCAAGCAAGCGAACTTAATATAAATGATTTAAAAAAGGGTGCTGTTGATTTCACTTACTTTGATTACAGGTTCCGAGATTCGTCGTTTATCTTTCTCCCTTTCGACTTTGAGTTTCCCATTTCGCTGACGACGTGTGATGAAGCTGAAAAAAACATCAGTTTAATTCTAGACTTTGAAGTTTTCCGTGACTGCAAAGGGTCCATACTCTTTGGTTGTTTCGGTAAAGTCACGTAGGTTAAAAAATAAATTAAAAATAAATTAAATTACGACGTTTCGGAGGCAACACAAGCTTCCGTCTTCAGGTGACACCGTCACAGCAAAATTACTGTATCAATACAGTAATGCAAGTAATTTATACAGTAATAATCAAAACAGTAATATAGTCATTTTGCTGTGACGGTTCCACCTGAAGACGGAAGTTTGTGTTGCCTCCGAAACGTCGTGATTTAATTTATTTGTATTAATTTTTTACCTACGTGACTTTACCGAAAAAACCAAACAGTATAAACATCAGTTTTTATTATTAATATATATAAATCTAAATCACTCACAAGTTTTACTCACAAGTTTAAAAAAAACGTCAAGCGTCAACATCGCCCACTATTGGCAGACTTAATGCGAATTTACAGGCTGCTTGCTGCGTGTTCCTTGTTGCCAAGACTGCAGTAAGAATTGGTTAAGATGAGATGCGACGTACGAAGCTTCGAGCTGCTGGAGCATATAGGTGCGTCTAAAATGAAATGTCCTTACTCTTAAACTAATTATGAGCTTATAGTAAACAAAACAAATATATAGTACACAACTAAACGCTAAAATGTGCAGGATACATTCAAACATTCCGCTTATTGTGACATGGTCACAGTGTAGATTCGTTGCAGTTGGAGGGTATAATTGTCTACAACTGTGGACCCGTAAACACCTTAAGATGATACTCTTAGGTTTTTTCGGTAAAGTCGCCTACGTGACTTTACCGAAAAAACCCAAGAGTATGAATCCTTGCAGTCACGAAAGCTTCAAATCTAGAACCATAAGATGACGAGAGGCTGAACGGCTCATGGGCAGACACTGGTGATTAAAGTGGAGTCTCAAATGTAACAATTTGAAGGCACAAAAAAAACCACCATCACATAAAATGTAGTCCAAAGCTCAAACTTGAGACGTTAAGACAATACAACTGTGAGATCGAAACAATATTCGGTTCAATTTCGATTTAAAGCTTTCGTGACTGCAGGGATCTCGGTAAAGTCACGTAGAAGGGAAATAATAAAATAATAAAAATAAAACATAATCAAATAATTCTCACGACTTAAAGCTTTCGTGACTGCAGGGATTCATCTTCTTGGTTCTTTCGGTAAAGCCACGTAGAAGGGAAATAATAAAATAATAAAAATAAAACATTTAATAAAAAAAAAACATTCAGACACTGTCTCCCCGACAGACCTGGTCTTCACCTGAGGACGGCTGCTTGTGTTGTGGCCGAAACGTCGTGAGAATTATTTTATTACTGTTTTATTTTTATTATTTTATTATTTCGCTTCTACGTGACTTTACCGAAAGAACCAAGAAGATGAATATTCGGTTCGACTGAAGCACAGAGAAATCGCATTCACAGGGCACATACCAAGCGTAGCCCTATTGTGGACAAAGCGGTCCACTGAATTGACCCCTCAGTGAAGTGACCTTTCTAGTTCTCAGAACCAGTTCATACTGGTCAGGGTCGCGTCCTCAAAACCAGTTATCGCAAGACATCTGGACCAACTTGTAGATGTAAAAAAACTGGCTTTACCTGTGCATGCAAATGATCAGCTTTTACAAGACAGTCCGATTGAAAAAAAAAATAGAAATTCAAAGTACAACCCTTTTGCATTTTTCGATTTAAAGCTTTCGTGACTGCAGGGATTCATCTTCTTGGTTCTTTCGGTAAAGTCACGTAGAAGGGAAATAATAAAATAATAAAAATAAAACATAATAAAATAATTCTCACAACTTTTCGGCTACAACGGCCACAACGCAAGCATCCGTCCTCACCTGAGGACGGCTGCTTGCGTTGTGGCCGAAACGTCGTGAGAATTATTTTATTATGTTTTATTTTTATTATTTTATTATTTCCCTTCTACGTGACTTTACCGAAAGAACCAAGAAGATGAATCCCTGCAGTCACGACAGCTTTAAATCGAAAGAGCATGGTATGTGTTAACCACTGCGCCACCACTACAAATGAGTAAAAAAAATCACCAATGTGTTCACCTGAGGACGATCGCTTGTGTTGCGATCGAAACGTCGTGGGTTTTTTTTTTACCTTTTTATTATTTTCTATCTACGTGACTTTACCGAAAGAACCAAATAATATCATTTAATAGTAATATGGAAAATGGTCTTCTCTCGAATTTCCTCCCGAGGTAATAACAAAAAAACGAAACGTGAAACGAATGTTTGATGGTGTTTAAAGTTTCGCCGAAAAGCTGCAACTTTCTCCTTGCAAAAAAGGAAAGACTACATTCACTACGACATATTTTCAAAGCGAGAACACGTAATATACTTCATGTGAGAGATAAAGTTTACAGGCCGGTAGCGGTAACACACTGTGCTATGAGCCAACTGATTCACTTCACTTTTATACATGACCACGGCTCACCTAAAGGGATCAGAAATATTTGCCCCCCCCCCCCCCCCCGTTCATAAACCTGCACTGACCATTCTAGATTTGAAGCTTTCGTGACTGCAAGGATTCATACTCTTAGGTTTTTTCGGTAAAGTCACGTAGGTAAAAATTTCATAATACAATAAAAGTAATAGAAATAATAATAGAAATAAAATTCTAAATCACGACGTTTCGGAGACAACAACACAAGTCTCCGTCATCAGGTGGGACCGTCACAGCCAGATTTACTGTATCAAGTGAGGCACTGACCAGTTGGGCGAAGTATGGTCAAACAACCACCTCACCGACACTGGATGAGGCGGCCTTCATCCAGCATTGGATTGATAACGGTGGCGTAAATCGTTATTCTAAATACAAAACAGCGCAATGTGTGTGGTCACGTGCATATTTACATTAACATTTGAGTGGCACTTAAACTTATTCGCACATTTTGACCCGATAAAAGTCGATGTACTCACAATTTTAAATGATCCCGATGTCAAAGGATGGACGAGAAACGTTATCGTTCTGCACGCTCAGACGTGTGCATGACAAACCTCCTGGCTCTGTGCTTCAGGAAGTCCGCATGCAGCATTTATATGGCACAGGTGTCAGAGACCTCGGCTTTTCACTGATTATTGGACTTCCCTGAGCAAAGCTCACCTCGCGAGCTTTGCCACTATAGCTGCAATTACAACTGGGAAAACCCAGCATCAGAAAAGCACCGTTGCCAGTCACAAGTACAACGTGTAAGGCCGTCATAATACGGCGATGATAACACATTCAAGCGAGGAACCATTCGTCCCAACGGCGTTGAGAACTTTACCTCGTGTGACGTGAACGTAAATGAACTACGAATAATCCTCAAACTAAATCGGACAGCCGCGTAGATGCAAAAACGGCCGACGGCTGAAAGTGCCACAGCTGAGTTTAAAACTAAACCGGTCATTATTATTTGGTTCTAAACCGGTCACAAGTAGAGGAACCTGCTAAACCTGAATACACCGAGGATGGAACTTTTAGACAACTTTAAGCATAAGAGAGTGGAGAATGGAACGCAGGCCAGTGAGTAAGACATTCTCGCAAACGGTGGTGCCGCGCGCATAAGCAAATCAAGCAAAATGCATCTTTCCCCGAGCAACACAAGTAGCCTTGGATGTATGGACCAGACAGAGGTGCATGAAATATCAGGCCAAATAAAAACAAATATTCCCAACCAACGATACAAACCAACTTAACGCGAAGAGCCAATTCATCGATCTCGTGTCTATCTGGTCTCCATTTCAATTCTCTCAATGCGCTGTATCTTTACATGAGTCTATATGTCTCTACTCTCGCTGTATCCATAATCTCATGTCTATGACTCTTCGCAAGCTCGTAGCCATGGAATCAACATTGGGGGGGGGACCAAATCTTCCAGGGTGTCCCAACCCAGAAAAAATATCAAAATTTGAAAACGAATTTCCTGCCTAAAATATTTTAAAAATTCACTAACACATGGGATGGACTTTTTTTTTACAATAATGTCTAATAGTGTATTGTATTACATTGCTCTATTTTTACTTTATTTACCATTTCTTGTATCATTGTGTGTAATGGCAGAGATTAGGGACTAATAGAGTGCAACCATAACCACAATCATATAAACAGAAATCTATGCATTGATTTATATGAAGATAAGTCCAGATATTGTGGCCAAGGTCTAGCACATTCTTTACATAGCAAAATTTTTTATAGCTAAATATTGGGGGGGGCATTTTCAGCATATTTGAATATTGGGGGGGGGAGAGATCTGCCCCCCCCCCCAATATATATTATAATTACGGCCTCCTTGACTCTTCTATCATCTCAGGATTCTATAAATTGAAAGGGAGGGGGCATAGAACATTCATGTTCAGGGCCCTCAGTGGGTCAGCACCACCACTGCAGCGTTGTGCAATCCTGCTGTGGAGGGTTAAGTCCACTTTTTTACTGTGAAGCAGCCCCGGTTAGCAGTGCCAGTAAGAACACATAACAAGATAAGGAGAATTCTACCGTGAGGGATTGACCCTTGTTAAAAGGTATCATGCAAGGCTTTGTACAAGCCATATTCACTCGTCGTAATAAAATTGTCCTTTCGATGTCATGTTGGAACGGAGGCAGACTTTAAATGAGCGTGGAGACCATTCATAAATAACCATTTTAAATATAAAGTCACGTAGGTAAAAAATGTAAATTAATAAAAGTAAAATAAAAATAAAATAAAAATCACGACGTTTCGGAGGCAACACAAGCTTCCGTCGTTTTTACCTACGTGACTTTACCGAAAAAAAAACTAAGAATATGAATCCTTGCAGTCACGAAAGCTTCAAATCTAGAACCATTTTAAAACCACCTGCAACGTCTGAGTGTCAATGTGATGACGGCGCCTTGGGGTGTCCGATTTGTGCCAGCAAAGTGCCACGTGTTTACGCACAAGCGTAATGAACTTGACGCGTTGACTGTGCGAGATCCCCACTCTGGCCAACATGCTCAGCACCTTGCTGCCCTTCCCCCGTGCCTCCGATCGGTACCGTTGGCTACGTACGGTGCGAAAGAAGTTCAACATACGGACGTACAACCCCGTCTCGGATATGTTATCCCCACTTCTCCCCCTCCTCCTCACCCGTTGTGTAAGAAACGTTCTACCCACCCTGTCACGTCTCAACGAGAAGGTCCGTGAACAAGGGACACGCACGACTTGGAGACGCAGCAAGTCATCGTTGCAACAATGTATCACGCAACAGGAAATGTTCATAGAGAATAGAAAAGAATGCTTTCGGTGGATTCGTCGATCGCACCGCTTCGAGAGGAAACTACAGTAGGCAAATGCGTTGCGCAATGGGCGTCCTTCGTGGCACGCCGGATTTGGGGAGACCAGAGCAGTTGAGTCAAATCTGACACGAAACTTCGCCTATTTGTTTTCTGTTCAAGGCAACGGCATTGACCAAAGTCTTGAGTTCTTTTGTTATTTGTGCTTGTGTCATCACATGCCATACTCTTAGGTTTTTTCGGTAAAGTCACGTAGGTAAAAAATATAATAAAAATTAATAAAAGTAATTAAGATTTTATTTTATTTCAATTATTACTTTTATTAATTTTAATTTTCTTTTTTTTACCTACGTGACTTTACCGAAAAAACCTAAGAGTATGAATCCTTGCAGTCACGAAAGCTTCAAATCTAGAATCACATGCCATGTCATTCGAGGATTGTTGTATTTTTTTAACCATACTTTAACCACGCTAGGGTTTCGTATAGTCGGCGAGGAGAGAAAAAACCCAGTTTACATTTGACTCGCTACTCGTGTTCGCCATGGCTGGGTGTCGAGCGTGAGTTGCCAGGTTTGTAGCACAATGTGCTAACCACCGCAACGCTGATACGAGTTTATATTCTAAACCAAAGAATATTACACTCTACACCAAAGAAGAGATATTGGTGTACTGTTATGTAGTACATTGTGCATTGCACATACCATATACAAATTTAACTGTATTTGATGAGCATGCTACTGACAAATTAGGCTTTGGAGAAGCACGTTATGAGGGTGTTAGACCAATTATTCTGTAATCAAAGTGTGTACTCAGCCAGAAGTTGTGCTCTCCACACACTCGCCTAAATCAGCTAAATGCCCGAGCATCCACTGACAAGTACATTTGGCAATTGTTTGTAGAAAAACATTTGCTGGACTCCATACTCTTTGGTTCTTTCGGTAAAGTCACGTAGGTATAAAATAAATTTAATTAAATCACGACGTTTCGGGCGCAACACAAGCGTCCGTCATCAGAGGGGACTACCACGGCAAGAAAAAATTCTGAAGTTGCTGGACTGTTTATCATTTCACTCTTTGTGTATTTGGGGATGCGTGTGGAAAGTAGGTAGGGTAGGGTTAGGAGATGTTTTGTTTTATGTGCTCACAAATGGTGTACCTTTTATGCATGTTGGACCTATTTTACAGCGTACTTAGCCAACCGTGCGTCGACACAGAGACACAGTCGGACACAGGGTGACTGTGACAGAGACACAGACAGAGACACAGTCGAACACAGGGTGACTGTGACAGAGACACAGGTGGACAGAGACACAGGTGAGACAGAGACACAGACAGAGACACAGACAGAGACAGAGACACAGGTGAGACAGAGACACAGACAGAGACACAGACGAGACAGAGACACAGACAGATACACAGACAGAGACACAGACACAGACAGAGACACAGACAGAGACACAGACACAGACAGAGACAGAGACACAGACAGAGACACAGGTGAGACACAGACAGAGACACGGGTGAGACAGAGACACAGACAGAGACACAGACAGAGACACAGACAGAGACAGAGACACAGCTGAGACATTGACCAGTGAGCCCCACTATTACAAGTTGAACCCGACTTACCAGCGTGTTACAGCGATCCGGAGTCGGAGAGTACCCACAATCCAAAGTCAGTGTGTAATGCCTTATCGGGCTATCAGTCTCACTCTGCTTCCCCTTCAACCATGGAACAGGGAACAGGAAATCCCAGGAATATGAATCCAGAGGTGAGAATAGGTTACTAACTACACGAACCAAAACCTAGTTTAGTTTTGTTTTAGAAGGTTAACGAAGTAACTGACCACTTGTAAATGTATTGGCAACCACGTACTCTAAACGCACTTTTCTAAACGTGAAGGGAGACAAATGCACGCGACCAAATATGCAGGCGTCAGGCTTGGAGATCGAGCCCACGATCGCTCCTTACCAGGCGAGGTCGTTAACGTCTACAACACCGTGGCACCACCGGTTGCCAGGCGCTGTTAGCTACCGCGTGCCCTAGGTGGATCTCAGGTGTGCGTGCAAGGTGACGTGACTGACCTTCATGAGACCTCCTTTGCCAGTACCAATATGTAAGGATTTAGGGGTTCTTCCACATTATTCTGGCAACAAAACTGAAACCTTTTTACAAGGAATCGTGTCTGCATTAACCACAATACCCCGAGCCCTCATTACTCTGATAGTGCATTGTCTTTGAGCTGTACGCCTTTTGGGGTCATCTGGTCTAGCACCAATTGAGACGAGGCTCAAAAGAAAGCTGTCTCTGGTGTGGACCAATCAGTTTAAAAAAACAATGCCAATATATTATCAGAGTGTGTTTTTTGTTTGCATTTTGACTACAAGTATTGTGGTTAATGCTGAGAAGATTCCTCGTAAAAAAGGTTTAAGTTTTGTTGCCAGAAAAAGGTGGAAAACCCCCCATTCTTATAACTGACCTTGTCAAAGGGAGTCCATTTGTGCCTGCACCCATGTGTCTGTAACCTGGTCTTGCGTCTCGGGCCTGCTCTGATCGTACTGTTCCTTGGCAGATCGCGTTCTCCAGAGCAAGGACTTGGGACCGGATGAGCTTTCGGGGGTGAACGAGATCTGTGGACTGGACGAGATCTAGGAACTGGACGAGATCTGTGGACTGGATGAGATCTGTGGACTGGTGTGGCTGGCGCTGTACCACTGTGTGTGGGGAGCGGTGGTGTAGCGGTTAGCGCGCTGCGTTATGAACCTGGCGACCCGGGTTCGATTCCCGCTCACGGCCAACACCCAGTGACGATTATCTGAACCGGTCCCGGGCCTCCCCTAGGTCGACTCAGCCTGAAATGAGTACCTGGTGCGGTGTGTAAACATCGCCACTAGGGAGACAAAGGCGGTCGGGCGTGGTGCTGGCCACCCACCCCCTCGTCTACCGTTCCGGCCTTCATAGATGCTCGCTAACAGCACTTGCCCCTACAGTCTGTTACAGGCTAAACGGGGGATCTTTGTGTGTGGGTGAAAAGTGGCTTTGTGTGTTTTTGTGTTTTTTTTATTGTTGCCCTGATGCACCTCGCCGTTCAGGATGATGAATTCCCCACGGACACTCGATACATTTCGTTGTTGGTGGTCGTTTCGGTGTTGTTAAATAATAGTTTTTAATAACACCGTATCAGCCGAGCTTAGTCTCCATATTTGAACGTGCTGTACGTATGTTGAACTTCTTTCACACCGCACCGCAAGCCAACCGTGTTGAATCGTCCGGGGTGAGTGCCGGGAAGACCTTTTGGGTGATCGTGGTGGAATACAAGTGGGTAGACTTACACCTCACCCACAGAATGATAATGTGAATGGAGAGTTACTAAAACCTTGCACTCAAACAAGACAAAGATCCCCGTTTAGCCTGCAACAGACTGTAGGCGCAAGTGCTGTTAACGAGCACCTATGAAGGCGAGCACGGCACACGAGGGGGTGGGTGGCCAGCACCACGCCCGACCGCCTTTGTCTCCCCAGTGGCGATGTTTACTACACACCGCACCAGGTACTCATTTGAGGCTGAGTCGACCTAGGGGAGGCCCAGGACCGGTTCAGATAATCGCCACTTGGTGTTGGCTCTGAGCGGGAATCAAACTCGGGTCGCCGGGTTCGTAGCGCAGCGTAGCGCTAACCGCTACACGACCACTCCCCAAACAAGACAAAGACAAAGATAAAGATCCCCCGTATAGCCTGAACAGACTGTAGGGGCAAGTGCTGTTAGCGAGCACCTATGAAGGCCGGAACGGTACACGAGGGGGTGGGTGGCCAGCACCACGCCCGACCGCCTTTGTTTCCCTAGTGGTGATGTTTACACACCGCACCAGGTACTCATTTGAGGCTGAGTTGACCTAGGGGAGGCCCAGGACCGGTTCAGATAATCATCACTGGTGTTAGCCGTGAGCGGGAATCGAACCCGGGTCGCCAGGTTCGTAGCGCAGCGTAGCGCTAACCGCTACACGACCACTCCCCAAACAAGAACACACTGACACACACATACACACGCGTGCTTTATCAAGGTCTGTTGCACAAAACCGACAACCGGTGAACCTTGGACTGACAGCACGGACTTTGTTTCTGGCTGCCAAGTCTAGGCGGGGATTCTTCGCAACTACACATCGAGTTTGGTGGACAAATGACCATCATGCGTCTGTAATGTGGATCAAATGATGTGCAACCTATCACGGTGAAGGCAACACGGTCGTGATGCCTTCACGGCCTCGTTTTTTGGTGCGTGGTGCCAACAGACGGAAGAAAGTGGCATTTCACACCTGCCGTTGGTGGCACGGTGTATCACAGCTGTTTACATTGACGCTAATTTGGCTGCAGATTTCTGATACACGAAGGGAGCGAGGAGAGGGGGGGGCATGGTCGTAAAGGTACAAGCGACGGTAAAAGTCCACACGCCACAGTTCAGATTAGCAAGTTACATTTGACACGTTGCTCACAATGCAAATCTTCGACTGCAAGTAGTCAAGCAAACAGTCTCGCATGTTGACAAGTTTTTTGTGGCTTTTTTCTTTCAAAGCAAAGCCGAGTACTGTATGACTCTGCAATGCGTTTCGAACGTGTACGGTACGTACCAGTAATAGTTTTTTAACGAAATGAACTTTGGGATTATTTTCCAGTATCGTGTTTATAGTGTTGGTGCACTCTTTGTACTTGACGGAAATGTTTGGTAATTTAAGCAACGCGGGATATGTTACAATTCGGCCCGTTCCTGACAACGTTGGAACAAATGTAATGTATTTGACCTTTTACAGCCCATTTTTAATCCACTGCTGGATTAGGGGCCTCCCCACGCGTGGTTGGTTTACTATATTTGAAGCTTTCGTGACTGCAAGGATTCATATTCTTAGGTTTTTTTCGGTAAAGTCACGTAGGTAAAAAATTAAAATTAAAATTAATTTTAATTTAAAATTAAAATTATTGACACGTAGGTAAAAAAAAAAATTTAAAATTAATTTTAATTTAAAATTTAAATTAATTTGAAATTTTTACCTACGTGACTTTACCGGAAAAACCTAAGAATATGGTTTACTATACTTCACCGGATTGGTCAATCGGTGGGGACAGCCCATAAATATGTTCAGATAAGCACTGGTCACTGATGTTAGCACGCAACCGGGAACGGAGCTCAGGTCGCTGGTTTTCATCTCGTCGTGCGCTGATCTCTGTCACCGCTCGAGACTGATGTTGTGACAACAATATTACTCAACGAGTGGGAATGATGGTTTATAACAAAGGTAGTTCTAGATTTGAAGCTTTCGTGACTGCAAGGATTCATACTCTTAGTTCTTTCGGTAAAGTCACGTAGGTAAAAAAATGAAATTAAAATTAATAAAAATAAAACAATGACAATCACGACGTTTCGGAGGCAACACAAGTCTCCGTCATCAGGTGGGACCGTCACAGCCATATTTGCTGTATCATAAATAACCCACTTGATTCAGCTAATCTGGCTGTGACGGTCCCACCTGATGACGGAGACTTGTGTTGCCTCCGAAACGTCGTGATTTTCATTGTTTAATTTTTATTAATTTTAATTTCATTTTTTACCTACGTGACTTTACCGAAAGAACTAAGAGTATGTTATAACAAAGGTGTTTTGTTCGTTACCCAGACTAATTCTAGTGGGCATGAACGTCTTAATGCAACACTCAGCATGAAACGCTGTAAATTATTGACACTGGCCAAAAACGTTCCCTTATTTGCGCAGTAAACTTACACAAACATTCAGCCGCTCAGTTGTTCCAAAAATCAGCGTTGTCGGTAAACAGTGTCATCGGTTTATGTGCTTAGATGTGGCTCCACTGATAACATCCCTTTGCCAATATAAGGTACACACCACGGACTGCACAGTCCTCCGTTTGGATGATTATTGAGCAGACTAATTGACAACAAGTGCCGTAGCATGTTGTGTGTATGTATGTTAAACTTCTTTCGCACCGTACGTAGCCAACCAGAGGCGCCGGGGGAAGGACAGCTGAACATCACAATGGGCTAAGCGCGTGCTCGACTACCTTATAACATGATCACGATGCATTGCATTGTTCTTCAAATAATGCATTATTAGAGGGCTAAGCGCCGGCCTGAGTTGGACGTGGCCATGTGCACCTCTCAGATGACACTCTGATGACGGGTACCGAGGAGCGCACCTCGTCGCCGATGGACGATCTCGAGTGGCCGGGTCTCGTGCAGTGGCCGTGGTCATGGTGGGAGGACTTGGAGGAGATGAGCATCGTCTCGAACGCTGCCTTCGTGCTGTGGGCGCTGGCTTCTCCCCTCCTGCTAGTGTTTGTCCTGCCACTCTTCATCCTGCTCTTTCTCTACCTCTCCACCCTCTTCCTGTACCTATACGGCATCAAAAATATCGTCCGCAGCTCTCGCTCCGCCGGCATTTGGAGCAAGGCTCGTCGGATCCTGGCTTCTCTCTGGGTTAAACACGCGGCCTTCTGGCACGGTAAGGACGATCATGCAACCATTACACTTCGACAACCAGTATCATCTTCTTGGTTCTTTCGGTAAAGTCACGTAGAAGGGAAAAATAACACATAATAAAATAATTCTCACGTTTCGGCCACAACGCAAGCAGCCGTCCTCAGGTGAAGAACAGGTCTGTCGGAAAGACAGCGTCTGAATGAACACCACCAAGCTTGGCAGCGTATATTTAAGCGGGGTTGGAGGGGGAAGAGCGCCTTGACAAAAGAATTTGCATATCAAGAGGAATTTAGCATATTTATAAATATGGCGCTCTGCCCCCTCCAACCCAGCAGCTTAAATATACGCTCCAAGCCTGGTGGTGTTTCATTCAGACGCTGTCTTTCCGACACACCTGTTCTTCACCTGAGGACGGCTGCTTGCGTTGTGGCCGAAACGTCGTGAGAATATTTTATTATGTTTTATTTTTATTATTTTATTATTTCCCTTCTACGTGACTTTACCGAAAGAACCAAGAAGATGAATCCCTGCAGTCACGAAAGCTTTAAATCGAAACCATTATCATCATCATCATCACCCATGAAACATTTCAGTTCAGTTTCAGTTTAATTTATTAGGATTTACCCTGTGAGCCATTCGGCTCTTGATTTGGGCTCAACCGCAACAATCTATAAAATTACAAGAAACATCTCAAATTAATTGTACACAAATCTGAACATCACATACGTAAACAATAAAATCCTACAGAAAAAGCACAACCCGTCCATCTACTTCTGGGTGAATGCCTCCCCAAGTCACCGCCGGCTCACGTCGCTCTGGGGTGTAACGATCTACCGAGCACATTTTTGTTATCCTTTATATTAAGTTCACTTGCTTGCTTGCTTGCGTGCTTGCGTGCTTGCTTGCTTGCTTAGGACCGTGCACATCTTTCGGTCGTTTTTTAACCCACTTCCCGTGATCCAATCGAACTGACATTTTGCACACAGACTCGTTGTGCGTGACAATTAATTTTCGTGAAAAAAAATTCCCAAATTTTACACTGTTTAGGGAAATGTTTTTAAATATTTAATTACCAATTGCTTAATGGTGGCAGACAATCATCTGACCCATAGGTGGCAGCCATCTCAAGCCAGAGGACGAGAGGACTCTAGCCGCCCCGATGCCACGCATATAAAGGATTTATAGTGAAAAATTTTGTTTTTACGGGTTAATTTTTTCATCGCTCATCTACTCGGGAGAAATCGTCTTGGACTCGTTCCGTTCCTTAGCTACAATTCTGTCTTTATTCATGACCATCGGCCATAAACCCTTCCAGTGGCATGTCCTGCCCAAGCCCAATTCGTTTTCTGAACAGTTTTAATTACATCTTGATCCTGTGTATATTATTTCATCCATGTATTCTGCATTCTATCTCTCGATGTCATTCCAAGCATGCATTTATCCACGCGTCTTTGTGCACTTTTTAGTTTTCTATCATCGTTTTTACTTGTCACTGACCATGTTTCTGAATCATATCTCACAGTAGGTAGTGCACACACCGATTAAAAACTTTCTGCCTGAGGCGACATTGCAATGTTACTTTTCATTTTTAAAATCAGCTTTCCAAACTCACTCCACCCTGCTCTTGCCTGCCTATTTATTTCACCACGTTGATTCCGATCCACCTTCACGAGCTGTCCTATAGGTACGCCTACTCTGCTCTACTTTCCAGTCTTGTCACGAGATATCTCCAAATCACACGGAACGCACACGATCCCATCGGATCTTGGTTAACTGTGCATGGTCACGTCGAGTTAGTACTTGAACACATGTGACAACCAGGGCTTGCCCAGGAGTTGTACACGTGGTCACTGGGAGGTGGCCAGGAGATGGCAGCATTGAGTCACCCGTCCCTGTACTTGACATATGTGTAATAAAAGGACTCGAACACTTCTTTCTGTCTTCGTGTCTTTATTCAGGTTCACGTCTTTACCCACACGGCACTCTGTTATAACTCCTGTATTTGTAGCCCCCGGCTATTCACTGCTATTATAGCTTCCTCACCCCTCTGACTCTCTGCTTCATCTACTGTAACCTCCTCCCTGCAGACTTGCTGCTACCCCTATGTGCAGACCCTCTGGCTGTCACTGTATGCAGACCCGCTGCCCACTCTCTCTGTGCAGCCCCGCTGCTGACTGCAGCCTCCTCGCTGCTTCGGGTCGGTCACCGCTGGCCAACGGTGCCGATCCTCGCTCCCCCCGTGTTCGTGGCGATCTCGCCACACCCCGCTTCGCCCTTCGTGGCCTTCCTCTGTTCCTGGTTCCCCGTCACTCCCCCTGCTCTTCCGGTTCCCCTCCTTCTATACTCAACCCCTCTCCCCCCACGTGACCTAACTCCTCCCCCCCTGACGGCACCTCAGAAGGGCCGTTTACAACCGCATTACATCACCCTCCCCCCTAAAGAAAATCCAGCCGACCTCGGCTGAATTGCAACCTGAAAAGCAATGCGGGTGTAAAGGGCCAACACGCAAAAAGACACGAAGCATTGAAGAACATTATAACAATAACACAACACAACACAATCTAACGAAACGTGAGGGATTTCGAGCGAGTACGGGTAGCCGGGCCGTCCCGGACGGTCGGCGGCCCACCCGCCGAGCGGGAACGTGGAAGGGTTTTAGGGGCGACGGGCGCAAGTTCTTCCGTCGCCATTGGAGGCCCGCCACTGTCCCGCTCGCGTCCAGAAACATCCCGTACTCGCGTCCGCGGAGGGATAGGAAGAGCTGCAGGTCCCGTGGGTTCTGCGGCTCCGGTCGGCGTCCCACAAGCGGAAGGTCCTCCTTCCTGCGCTGTCACGGCCGGCTTGTCTGTGCCGGAGGGTCTTTCTTTGGGACGTCCGCGATCGAGGCCTCCTGCTGGGGCGGCCCCGGAACCCGGGCCCAGCAGTCCCTGGCATAGTGGCCCCGACGGCCGCAGCGGAAACAGTCGACGTCGGGTCGGCGCGCAGCAGGCACCCCGTCCCGTCGTGGCCGCGCCGGCGGCGGAGCCCGCGGCCCCGGCTCGCTTCGAGCCGGCCACGGAGTGGAGGCGGCCGACAGCTCCTTTGGGCCGGTCGCATCCGGCACGTACACGGCCTTTGTAGGGTCCCACCCTACGGCCCCCCCATCGACGACAGGACCGCCCGTCCACGCCGTGACTTGTTTCCAGCGGCGGAGATTGAACTGGGCGTCCAAACACTTAGCCGCGGTCCGGGACGTGAGTTTCTCGTGACCGCAAGCCGGCATAGGAATGCCCAGATCCCGGGATAACTCCAACATCTTCCCCAAGATGAGAGGTTCCAGCAGGTCAGGCTCCGTCTCCGGGTAAGCGGCCATCGCGAGTTCCAGCACGGCGCCCCTGTACGCTACAGGCGACTCCTCCGGTGCGCGTTGCCGCTGCACGAAGCGGTGATGGGCGTCATCCGGTGGCTCGTACGCGTCCGCCATTTCGTCGAACACTCCACGCAATGTTTTCTTCTTCGCAGCTTTTATAGAGCGAAAAAAACGAACAGACTCATCGTCAAGGAGAGTCGGAAGCACCTCCAGCGCCTCGGCGTCCGTCCACCTTGCCGTTCGTACCGCCGCCAAAAATCGACAAGCGAACGCACTCCAATCGCCCCCGATGGAGAACTCCTTAACAGTTGTAAGGTGACGACTGCGGCTCCTTGGCCTGCTTCCGTCCGTCACCGACTCTTCCGGCGGCAAGTTCAGCAAGGCGTCGCAACGCGGTGTCGCCAAGATGGCGGACGATCTTCGTGGCGGCCCCAAGATGGCGACTTCCCGCCTTCCGTGGTGCGCCACGCCCAAGATGGCGTCTTCACGCCGCGTGGTCGATGGCGGCGCCATCGAAGACGACCCGGGCTCCTGCCGATCACCACCATCACCTTCCAACGCCGCCCTTGGCGTGACAAGGTCACACAACTCCGTGATGACGGTTTTTAGGGTCGCCAGTTGCTCCGCCATCCGGGTCCATCTTAAATCTTCGTCCTTCAACGCAGATGGGTCGGGCGCAGCGGCAACCTCCTCCACACCCGGGCCCTCACGGATCTCTCCCTCCGCCGAAGTGAAGCCGACCTCAGGAGGAAGATCGTCGTCGTCCGATGATGAAGCCGACGCCGGAGATGGGATATTCTTCTTCCTCAGTTGTTTCGCCATGCCGTTTCACTTCTGACTCCAGTGTAATAAAAGGACTCGAACACTTCTTTCTGTCTTCGTGTCTTTATTCAGGTTCACGTCTTTACCCACACGGCACTCTGTTATAACTCCTGTATTTGTAGCCCCCGGCTATTCACTGCTATTATAGCTTCCTCACCCCTCTGACTCTCTGCTTCATCTACTGTAACCTCCTCCCTGCAGACTTGCTGCTACCCCTATGTGCAGACCCTCTGGCTGTCACTGTATGCAGACCCGCTGCCCACTCTCTCTGTGCAGCCCCGCTGCTGACTGCAGCCTCCTCGCTGCTTCGGGTCGGTCACCGCTGGCCAACGGTGCCGATCCTCGCTCCCCCCGTGTTCGTGGCGATCTCGCCACACCCCGCTTCGCCCTTCGTGGCCTTCCTCTGTTCCTGGTTCCCCGTCACTCCCCCTGCTCTTCCGGTTCCCCTCCTTCTATACTCAACCCCTCTCCCCCCACGTGACCTAACTCCTCCCCCCCTGACGGCACCTCAGAAGGGCCGTTTACAACCGCATTACATATGTAAAGAAGAGCTTCATCGCTCACTGGATTCTTCCAGTCTAAATTTAAAAAATTCTGATTCTGAGGGTCAAAGTTCAAAGTTCATTTATTAGGTATAGCCCTGTGAGCCATTCGGCTCTTGAATCGGGTGCAACCGCAACAAACAAAAAACAAAAACATGAACAAGAAAACATCTTAAAGTGACTATGTGCAAACAGAAAATCCAAGAAAAGACAGAAAAATATTGCAGAAAAATCACCGTACACCAACCCTGTGCAAATATCCCAGTGGGATGCAAGTCAAACAACCACAAGACAACTTAGATTAAGGCCATCAGTCTAACTCTGTACTACAACAAACAAACGTGGCCAAACCAAAAAACTTTTCGAAAATCACCAAAATAAAGCCATAAAAGCAATGAAACAGTGCAGGTCATAGGAACTGTGACCGAATTTTCACAATAAACCACGTAAACAACATGTACTACAAAACTCTGCAGCCATAGCTGGCTGCATGAGTCACTCCGCAACAGTAGGAGCATCAGTCGGAGTATCAACATTTTTCAATGCACCTTTAAGATCAGCACACTAAATCAAAACACAGATCATACTTTGCATACTTTGCAGCGATCATCCGGAGCGAAACATTGTATTTTAGGCCACTAAATTGCAGTGGCAGCTAGGGGTGTACCCCTTCGTGTGTGTGGGTTTCATCCGGGCACTCCGATTCCCTCCCACATGAAGTCGCATGCTCATGAATGGCGTTGGACAATCGTTCGCTATTTTAGCGACGTGCGCGAGAGAAGGAGTATTTGGGACGCAGCGAGGCATTGCAGCGTAAATAATTGTCCAGATTAGCCTGAGGGCTCGTGACAGCGGCCCCACGATGGGATAGTGGAGGAGCTAAAGTGGCGTGCAAGCGATGCTGTCGCCACCAATCACATCGAGTGATGCTCGTGGCTTAAAGATTACTTAATTTAACGTAACATTTTGTAGAGACAGCACGCGACCGCTTGCCTCCAGGCATCCATTCTCATTGGTGTGTTCTCGGGTGTACACTGAAGTCTGATCGACCGATGGAGAAAACCTTCGACGACAATTTAGATTTAAAGCTTTCGTGACTGCAGGGATTCATCTTCTTGGTTCTTTCGGTAAAGTCACGTAAAAGGGAAATAATAAAATAATACAAATTAAACATTATAAAATACAATTCTCACGACGTGGCTGAAACGTCGTGAGAATAGTATTTTATTATTTTTTATTTTTATTATTTGAATATTTTCCTTCTACGTGACAATTTAAAGCTTTCGTGACTGCAGGGATTCATCTTCTTGGTTCTTTCGGTAAAGTCACGTAGAAGGAAAATAATAAAATAAAATAAAACATACTAAAATAATTCTCACGACGTTTCGGCTACAACGCAAGCAGCCATTCTTCACCTGAGGACGGCTGCTTGCGTTGAGGCCGAAACGTCGTTAATTATTTTATTATGTTTTATTTTTATCATTTTATTATTTTTCTTCTACGTGACTTTACCGAGAGAACCAAGAAGACTTCGACGACAATTTTGAAAGTCAGAGGCGGCCCTGCCCTGCGATGTCGTCGGCCTAGTTTTTCACGGCTCGAAATGTGTTCAATGTGCATGTGTAGAGAAGTTCCGACGGACGTACTCGTAGACGGAGGTAAGTTAAGGGCTTCCGCCAGAGTTTATTAAAGCTGTTACAATATTACACAGCAGGGTACACAACTCCCAGGGGCTAGGGGTCCTACTCTGAGTCCGGGTCCCTGCCGGCTAGCTCCGGTCTCTCTCTCTCTTTTTTTTCTTTTTTCTTTTTTTACGATCAGTGGAAACAAGAAGATGCTCGGTGTATTCGGCCCTTTGCTTCGTTCATCATTTCGTATTTTTTTTTAAACTTTGCTTTATGTAAAACCCCCACCTCTCGCTCACTCTCTCGCTCACTCTCTCGGTCACTCTCTCACTCACTCTCTCGCTCACTCTCTCGCTCAGTCTCTCGCTCACTCTCTCCCTCTCACCTCTCTCCTCTCTCCCTCTCACCTCTCCGGTCTCTCTCTCTCGTGTCGGATTGTGGACTCTGCCGACTCCACCGACCGGAGAGAGAGAAGCACCTCTACGGCTACCACCGGCTTCTCCCCAGACTCACTATTCGATCCCTCTCTCTACCCCTGGTTCCCTCTTCACCCTTCCTACTCTACCCGTTCCCACAGTGACCCCGCTTACATCATGGGGTCTCCCTTAAGTACCCTAGGAGACGTGACGTCATCGCACTGAACGGCACACCTGACGTCACGTCCCTATTTTTAAATCCTTTATATTAAGTTCGCTTGCTTGCTTACGACCGTGCAAATCTTTCGGTCGTTTTTAACCCACTTCCCGTGATCCAATAGAGCTGACATTTTGCACACAGACTCGTTGTGCGTGACAATGCATTTTCCTGAAAAAAAAATTCCAAAATTTTACACTGTTTGGGGAAAAAAAAATTTAATTACCAATTGTTTAATGCTGCCAGACAATCATCTAACCCATAGGTGGCAGCCATCTCAAGCCAGAGGACGAGAGGACTCTAGCCGCCCCGATGCCACGCATATAAAGGATTTATAGTGAAAAGCTTTGTTTTTACGGGTTTACTTGTACTCCTCTACATAGGTTACGAAGTGCACGGTCTGGAGAACGTTCCGGACTCCGGGCCGGCACTCATTGTGTACTACCACGGAGCCATCCCCATCGACTACTACTACCTGCTCTCTTCAATCATCCTGAGCAAAGGCAGGCTCTGCTACTCGGTGGCAGATCACTTCCTCTTCAAGCTACCTGGTATATAAGTGGCACGGGTCTCCGAAAGCTCTACAAACTCCTCCATTGATGTTTCATTTGCCAAAGCATACCTACGTGATCATTGTTTTTTTACCCTTCTATCTAGCAACAAAACTGACACCTTTTAACAAGGGGTCTTGTTTGCATAGACCGCAATACCTGCAGTCATAATACAAACAAAAGACATAACTCTGATAATGTGCACTGTCCTTGAAGTTGATTGGTCCACACCCGAGGACAGTGCACATTATCAGAGTTATGTTCTTTTGTTTGCATTATGACTGCAGGTATTGCGGTCTATGCAAACATGACTCCTTGTAAAAAGGTGTCAGTTTTGTTGCCAGATAGAAGGGTAAAAAAAACAATTATCATATTTTAACTGGCAAATGAGGTTCTCATAGCATACCTACGTGACTTTACCGAAAGAACCAACGAGTATGGATTACCTGCATTCACGAAAACGTCAAATCTAGATCGACACATTTATATTTACGCGATCTAACTCCAAAAAAGCACTTTTTCACACGAATTCTAATTTCATTCGACGCGTTTTCAGCGTTGGGTGGTTGCGTTTGACCACCCGCTCTTTCCGCCGCAGGCTTCAGGTTATTGCTGGAGGTGTTCAGGGTGATCCACGGGCCGAGGGAGCAGTGCGTGCGTGTTCTGCGTCGTGGCCACCTCTTGGCCATTTCCCCCGGCGGTTTGAGGGAGGCGCTTTTCAGCGACAACGCTTACAGATTGCTGTGGGGCAACCGCAGTGGATTTGCCCAAGTTGCCATTGATGCCAAGGCGGTAAGGAACAGCGATGGACTTGAACCTTCTTCTTGTTCTTCTGTTTATATGCGAGCGAAGTGAAGGCGTCTGTATCATCATAGTAGTCTCGATTTAAAGCTTTCGTGACTGCAGGGATTCATCTTCTTGGTTCTTTCGGTAAAGTCACGTAGAAGGGAAATAATAAAATAATAAAAATAAAACGTAATAAAATACAATTCTCACGACGTTTCGGCCACAACGCAAGCAGCCGTCCTCAGGTGAAGAACAGGTCTGTCGGAAAGACAGCGTCAGACGCTGTCGCTTCTACGTGACTTTACCGAAAGAACCAAGAAGATCATAGTAGTCGTTAAGGAGAAGTTGCAATCCTGCAATTACTTGCTAACACCACCGTGGGCAGAAGGGCCTCAAGTTTGGTCGAACATGTTATGTACATTGTTTATTCTTCTTGGTTCTTTCGGTAAAGTCACGTAGAAGGGAAATAATAAATAGGAATATTTTTATTATTTCCCTTCTACGTGACTTTACTGAAAGAACCAAGAATATGAATCCCTGCAGTCACGAAAGCTTTAAATCGAAATATATTGTTTATTGTTACATTTTAATCTCAGTTCCTTTGATTGCTGTTGTTACATTGTTTTTATATCTTTATTTTGGTGATTTCGGAAAACATATGGTTAAGCCATGTTTCTTGCGGAAGTGCGGAGTTGGCCTGATAACTTTAATCTAAATTGTCTTATGGTTGTTATTGTTTGACTTGCATCACACTGGGATTTTTGCACACGGCGTTGTAATACGGTGGTTTTTTTCTTGGAAGATTTGCTGGTTTATCCAGGATGTTTCTGTTACGCGTCGTCGCTTTAAGACGTTTCTCTGTTCATATTTTGTTTGTTGCGGTTGCACCCGACTCAAGAGCCGCATGGCTCACAGGGCTATACCTAATACATGAAACTTGAAGTAACGGGACGTCTCAAGGGGCCGTTCTGAAGGATATTTGGCCCACTCGTCCACGCTGGACAGATGCCTTGAAAGAGGTGGAAGTATCCACACATAATACCTTCGGTTTTTTAACAAAACAGCGTCATTCATTCTAATTGCATCCCATAACGCTGTGCATTCATTATATATCAGGACAATATGTATCCCACATACAGCTACTACCAAGCAAATGAAAGCCCTCCGACAAAAAAGAATAAATAAATGTGACACCGAAACTAAATGCACACACAACATCAAGTTATCACAACATAGAAATGAGTCCAATAGGTCACATCCCAGACCACAATCCCAACTTCTACAACCGAACTGCCGATCGACTAATAGTCGTTGTACCCAGTCGCACGATGGGTGGACAGCGGCAGGCTTTAGGAAACTTGCACATTTTTTCAACTGCCGTGCCATGAGATCGACTCAGATTCCGCGTCCTCTGGATTACAAGTCACAGAGAGCTAACCATTGTACAGTGGCATCGTCCTGCACAAGCTAAAACATCTCGATTATATCTTCTTGGTTCTTTTGGTAAAGTCACTTAGAATGGAAATAATAAAATAATACAAATAAAACATTATAAAATAATTCTCACGACGTTTCGGCCACAACGCAAGCAGCCTTCCTCAGGTGGGGACCAGGTCTGTCGAGAAGACAGACCTGGTCCCAACCTGGTCCCCACCTGAGGACGGCTGCTTGCGTTGTGGCCGAAACGTCGTGAGAATGATTTTATTATGTTTTATTTTATTTTTATTTTATTATTTCCATTCTACGTGACTTTACCGAAAGAACCAAGAAGATGAATCCCTGCAGTCACGAAAGCTGTAAATCGAAATCTCGATTATAATGTAGAAATTCTAATAATGTCGGGTCTTTTATCAAATCCGTTGCTTGGTTAGGGAAAGAACTTCCAATGCTGTCCTGGCTACTTCATCATGCTGGTCAATGCGGGTTGGTGAAAGAGGACTCAGGACCAGTTCAGGCGTACCTTTTCACTGGACGTTAGCTGCGGCTGAGAAGCAAAGGTTGCCAGATTCACAATACGTAGAACTAAGTGATGCACCCCTGTGCCCCCTATTCCAATGTATGGCTCTCTAGGTGCGTGTATTTTCATGATTCTTTTACAGCCCATCATTCCTGTGTTCACACAAAACCTCCGAGAAGGATTCAGAACACTTGGAAGCCTGTGTAAGTATCCACTCACTCTCACAAGCAGGCGAATGTAACAATGGATTTAATTTGTATGTGTACGGCACTTGGGTAAATCAGGACAGATGCAAATCCTACTTCATAACAATTTCAAAGCCTTCATTTGGCTGTCTGAGCTCAAGGGGAATCTTTTTTTTTTTTACTATTCAGACTCTGGGCACTTTGACTATACTAAGCCTATTGAATGAGTTCTAACTTTCCGTACACCGGGCGAGGTAGTCAACATCTGGACACGGTGTGCGCCGAAGGCTGGCTGGGGGACTGTCGCGCTGTTTGCCCACAGGTGTGTTCCGCTGGCTGTACGAGCGATGCCGTCTGCCCGTGGTGCCAATCTATGGTGGCTTCCCTGTGAAGTTCCGCACCTACCTCGGAGACCCCATCCCCTATGACCCTGGCACCGGTGCAGCTGAACTTGCTGAGAAGGTGCGGTACAAAAACAAAACAAAAAGCCACGTATAAAGATAAAATAATACATTAAATAATAGCATACTATAAAAGAAATAGCAACAAAAATCTAACCAGAAAACTATAGACAGACACATAAGCAGACAGATATCACAAAGATACACAGAGAGAGAACACGTGTCGGCACAAAGAGAGAGATCGTCTCTGTGACGAGGCCTTAAATAGAGAGATTTTTGTTGCTATTTCTTTTATACCTCATGATGACTGCTTGTGTTGCAATCAAAACGTCGTAGTATGCTATTATTTAATTTATTATTTTATCTTTATACGTGACTTTACCGAAAGAACCAAAGAATAATCCCTGCAGTCACGAAAGCTCCAAATTTAAAAAGCTACGGTTGAGATAACCACCAGGGTGGGTTGGGTGTTCACAGGGTGGGTGGGTGTCACTGTAGCTGCCACCACTGCCAACGGCAGTCTCGGGCTGGTCGTTCAGAACAGCGTCAGTCAATTGGTCTACGCAGCCGGAACAAAGGTCTGAGTTTGATTTCCTCGACTCGTCGAGTCGGCGGTCTAAGCGACAAAGTAGCCGCCACATTTCGTCCGAGGGTAATCCTCGGCCTTGTTCTCCGCGACACTTTACACGAGATCGTTGTGTTGTCATCATATTGCCTGTGACACAAACGCAACGCAAGGTGACCAAACGCAACACTCGGGTAACGTCGGGGTACCGCAGACAACCTGTTTTTTTTTTTATTCAGTCGTTTATTGCCCCAGTAAGCAACATTTGACACAAAAACCATGTCTGGCTACTGAGCACACCGACGCATTGGTGGTTGTTGGTGGTTATTCCCTTATGACGGCCTCACCCCATGGATCGTCCAAGCTAATGAATGTTTGAGGTCGAACCAGGTGGCATTCTTCTGAGTTAAGTTCCCACTGTTTTTTTTTTTCGCAACGTTACCGACACGTGCCAGTGATGGATTGACTCAACAAAAAGTAGCTCCTCTTCGTTTGTGGTCACGTCGAAATAGGAAAAGGTAAAGTCGCGGTCCCGAAATTGATTTCTCACAAGCGAGCCACTAATATGTGGCCTCTGTGTTTTAATTATATAAACACGCTCCACCGACACCTAAGGCTGGAAACCCCAAGGCAGACCTTGATTGGTTCTGTAACCTGGAGCCTCGGACTACAACTGGTGCTGCATATCCTGCATAACAGTGCAATACGTAGGGCATACTCCAGGCAAAAAAATAAAAACACCTGAAAACATTGATAAATACAGCTCGGTGACACGCCCGTCACATCCTTCACTGTAATGTTAATGCTGATGCTTATACAATATTGATGCGGATAGGTAAAGGTCGGACGGATATGTGACGTCGGACTGTATGATGTTAACATATGATAATAACGTTTGGAAAATTCAACCGCATTCTGACGAAATGTACCAAAAAAAACTGACTTATTCTCCGCAGACCAAACAGGCAATGCAGGGCCTGATTGAAGAGCACCAAGATATCCCAGGAAACATCCTTCTCGCTTTGGCGGAGCGACTGAGCGGAACGCCCAAGGTGGACTAAGGAGTGACTTTGCAAGTAAAACAATGAATAAAACGTTTTTAATGATCCTTCCATGTGCCGATTGAATTGACGTCAGCGTTGCAACTGCCCCAAAGACTCAACCTGATCTAGAGGCTTATCGCTGAGCAGCCACGAGTTTCTCTCTGTCTTAGGAAGCGGGACAAAGTGACGTGATGGTTCCTCCATTCGTAAGTCAGCAGGTTAACTCCGTCTTGGCTGAATGGGGCAATTGTGCTTAAGCTCTGGGCTCTGTTGATGTGACGCACGTTAAAAATATTGTTGTGGGATGCCTCCTTTTTTATACACAAAATCATAATGCGTTGTTGTGGAGCATCGGTGGGTTAAAGCATATATTGTACAAGCAAAATCCAATCTGATTTTCCACTTATAAATAAACGTATGTTCCATCCATTGGATTTTGGCTTCCACACTTTTCTATACACAAAATCAGTATGCGTTGTTGTGGAGCATCGGTGGGTTAAAGCATATATTGTACAAGCAAAATCCAATCTGATTTTCCACTTATAAATAAACGTATGTTCCGTCCATTGGATTTTGGCTTCCACACTAATATTTATCGAGCAGCGTTTGTTTAAGCAAGCAAACTCTGGACAGGTTTCAACCTTCTGGGCCTCATCAGCAGTCAGATATTTCTTGTCACAGTGTTGCCGGGCACTGTTGTGTGTTTTTCCAAGTGAACAATGACGATACATGATAGTCATAATGAAGACTGTCTTTTTTTCTTTACTAAGACACATTAAGTGCAATAAAAATGCTCTCTGCCATCAATATCTAATTATTTGATAAAATTGTGTTTTTTTTTATTTTTGACTCATGAACAATTTAGGTTCGTAGCACAGATTGGAACTTGGGTGTTTGCTGGGTCATGTATGTTCGTTGAACTTCTTTCGCACTGTACGTAGTGAACCGTGCTCATCATGGTGCTGAGCAAGCTATTTTTACTTGACACGTGCATGAAGACACTTTTGAGTGCAAGGCACTCAGAGTGTGGCTGGCTTTCACTGGACCCTTCGGAGATAATCATTATACTCTCTTACATCTTCTTGGTTCTTTCGGTAAAGTCACGTAGAATGGAAACAATAAATAATAAAAATAAAACATGATGCAATAATTCTCACGACGTTTCGGCCACAACACAAGCAGCCGTCCTCAGGTGAAGACCAGGTCTGTCGGGGAGACAGCGTCTCATTTGTCATCCCACGGTAAAATATCACTTCAGACGCTGTCTCCCCGACAGACCTGGTCTTCACCTGAGGACGGCTGCTTGCGTTGTGGCCGACACGTCGTGAGAATTATTTTATTATGTTTTATTTTTATTATTTTATTGTTTCCATTCTACGTGACTTTACCGAAAGAACCAAGAAGATGAATCCCTGCAGTCACGAAAGCTTTAAATCGAAACTCTCTTACATGTTATACAATAACGGCCACACAAGTGACCTAGCATCTTGCAGGCGGCAAAGAACACGTTGGTAAACAAATGGCCGACAATGTCATCAATATTCCGTGTTAGTCATGTACACAATCGCAAGACGCATTTGGGCTGGGAGTAATCTCTCCTTCAGTTCCGCGCCAAGCTGAATTTCCTGCATCATCTTTTCGTCTAAACAATGATGAGCGTTCAAGCATGGCATGCCCCCTTAATACATGGTCTAGTAGTATTAGTGCAGAATAAATTACATGGGGTGGAGAGGCGGTGCAGTGGTTAGTCTGCCGTACTATGAACCTTCTCCACGTCTACATCAACCCGCACTGACCAGTATGGTGAAGTATGGTTAAAAACCCGCATAACCAACATGGCATAGGGAGGCCTTCATCCAGCAGTGAATTGACAGAGCGTTGTGAATTACGAATTTTAAATCCTTTTCTCCAGTGTCTCATTTGTCAACCCATGGTAAAATATCAACGAATTGTTCAGCATCCTTTAATGCAAAATAAATAGCTGTACTAGCTAACATGCATATTTTCGGTGTTTATTAAGTTTTTTTTAGATAAAGTCTTGCCGGTGTGAACAATGCAAAACATGCAGCATTATATCATAACATGTTAAAAAAAGTGGAATTGTTTGTGTGTTGCGTTGATTGTATTGCCATTATTTGACTAAACGCTAATGACGAATGGAGGTCGTCTTGTGCCTCACTCTTAAGTTGTAATCGTTATCGGTTGCTTCCTCCTTCTCACGCCAGCTCTTAGCTATGCTTTGTTAACATCCAACACTGCGTTGATTTGCAGCTTTCGTGACCTGCAGGAATCCATACTCTTTGGTTCTTTCGGTAAAGTCACGTAGTTAGAAATGAAATCAAATAAAACAAATCTAACTACGTGACTTTACCGAAAGAACCAAATAGTACCTAGCACTGTATTAAATTAAATCATCTATGCTTTAACAAATTAACATGTGTAAAAAACTATTTGAATCACATACATTGTACCTTCGTAATCAGTATTAAATGTGCACGTCTGACTCTTTAATTTGAAACAAACGTCAATTAGAGTTGTGCACGCATACCACCATCCAATATTTGCAATCAACGAATTTAAGCATTTTAGCAAATTTCGATCGTCTGGAAAGTCTTCGTTTAAGTCAAATACCAAACTCTCCTGTTACAAGAAGCACTTGTTTCCAACAGCATTTCAAATCAAACGTTGAGGGCAGAGGTGTGGACTCGAGTCATGTGACTTGGACTCGAGTCAGACTCGAGTCATGAATTTGATGACTTCAGACTCGACTTGGACTTGCATACAATGACTTTGTCCCACCTCTGAGGTGTGGACTCGAGTCATGTGACTTGGACTCGAGTCAGACTCGAGTCATGAATTTGATGACTTCAGACTCGACTTGGACTTGCATAACAATGACTTTGTCCCACCTCTGGTTGAGGGTGCATCTTATAATCTGGTAGACGTGTGTGTGTGTGCGTGTTACCAGATTTGCATAATTGTATTGATGCCAACCAGAAGTTTGAGGTGCATCTTACTTTACAATCCGGGGAACGCGATAAAGCTTGTTCAGTCCAAAGTCAACTTCGATGGCTGCTTCTATTTAAAGCAAGAGATAAACTCATATATGCTTTCCAGTTTAAGACACATTCCAATAATGTGGCCAATACATGAATTCACCTGCTTTTCTCATTAAACTGTTTTTCGTTTATGTAAATGACTTGATTTTAGGATGGAGTAGCACAAATAAAAGTTATTTTGCAAATGACAGGCACTCACAAAGCTGAGCTGGTTCATACAATGCAATAATAAGGATTGTAATGTTCTTTTGATTGTGGTGCTATGATGTAATACGTACTTGTGATCCAATAAATATGTATCACCCAAATGACCAGCGAATGCGTTTATCTAAAAAAAGTAGCGCCGATTTCACAGCACTGATTGGGCTGTGCTTTAAGCATTAAAAGTGTCAAATGTATTATAGTGAACTACAGGTGAGTGCGGTGTTTCTACGTTAAGCGTGCCACGCTGAAGATCGTGCATTCTGCATCTGATTTAATGTAAAAGTGTCCAATAAATCTTGGACAGCACAAGTGTCAGAGTCACATGGAAAGCGAGAATGCTTCATTTGTAGCACTGTTGCTCTTCGCTGTCCTTCAGTCGATGAACTTGCAAATGTGGTATTTTTTTGACAATATTAGCATTGGTCACTGAATTTAAAGGACTTGATCTGCGGAGTATATTTTCGCAAATAAGGTGCTATTGAATGGGATATTGAAAATGTCTTGAAAAGCCTCATTTGACATTCGGGTCTTTTGGTATGTAAGAACAAGACAGCATTTCTTTAAGATATTCATTTTTTTAAGTAAAATAAATGTTCATCTTTCTATGAATGTAATCAACAAGGACCTCAATGCGTTGGAATTCCAAGCCTTTCGTTTTGAATAAACGACAATTGCCATTAATTTTTTTACATCGTTTTAAAATATATATTAAGACATGTATTGCTTAGGTGCCGTCCATAAATGACGTCACGCACCTAGGGAGGGGGGTCAGACATTTGTGACGATGTGTGACGAGGGGAGGGGGGGTTGAGAGATGTGACGTCACATCAAAATGTGCAACTTTAAATAAATATAGACAACACGTTCTACTTTATTAAATAGACTTCTTAATAAATGTTTTCTCCTACAACATCAGAGTGCAGCGCCACATTAAATACGCACTACAATGACAATAGTTTAAAGTGATTTGAAGCATGTTTTATTTTGGGGGAGGGGGGGCTGAGCTTTGTGACGTCCAAAATCGCGTGACGTCATTTATGGACGGCCCCTTAGTGGCACTTCAGATTGTATTTTACAGGAACTAAAGCAGCAATTCACCAAAATGATGCGTTGAGCATTCACCGAAGCAGCCGTCAAGGATAATTTCTGATGCACGGCTCTCCGCCCTTATGAATACCAATTTTAAGGATCGTTAAAGCGCATCATGTCAACACTGAGACTAATTGCTCCACGAGAAGGTGTGATTCATCACAGGCTACATGCCCAGCAGATTTGTTGTCTAGAACTCGACGGTGCTGTTAGAAATCTCGTGGGACCTTGAGAAACACTTCTGGGAATACGAGCATGAGCAAACAGGCAAGTACCGTTAAAACTACTCGAAAAACAAGGACTTGTTTTTTTAATACTTCATGCTGGGCATTGAAAGCAACGCACATATTTGGTACTTAATCTCATGCCCCATAGTGTTCATGTAAATGTGCACATGGATTGGTTATAAGCGCTGTAATGGCACACAGCTGACAAAAGCTTATTTATACCTTGAAAATTACGACTTTCCCCATTATATAAATACGAAGCTTAAAATCAAACTGTTGAACAACAGCATGTCTATTACACAGCTGGATTTGGTCAAGATTATTTTTTTTAAAGAGGAAAAATATTTTTCCAAAATAATTTTATGACACTAAAAGCCCATTATTTTGTATTCAATTTTGGTTGTAAAATCTAAACGATTGCTCTTAACAGTTATCGGGTTCTAGATTTGAAGCTTTCGTGACTGAAATAATTCATACTCTTTGGTTTTTCGGTAAAGTCACGTAGGTAAATTTTTTTTAAAAATGTAAACAACTAAATTCAATCTCGACGTTTCGTCACAGCCATCTCTTAGACACACTTAAGCGGTTGTGCTTTCACTACGTTGTCCCCACCTGAAGAAGGACGCTTGTGTTACGCCCGAAACGTCGTGATCTAATTTAGTTGTTTTCATTAATTTTATTTTTTTGCCTACGTGACTTTACCAATAAAAAAACAAAGAGTATAGCTATCGGGTTGCCACTCGCATGTGAGCTTGAACAGCACTGACTTGTACTAATATCATAATTTAAATTCTGTGCAACTGAATATTTCTGTGAACATGTCCAGTCATTCGTCACGAATGGATATTGGTAAATCACGTGGTATATACAAGTCACGGCACCCATTAGACTTACACATTGCGTCAAGTTTTTTTTTTATAATTATTGCACGTGACATTTTTCATATTAATGCTCTAAATGCATAATCCCCGGCATACAATGCACACAATTGCTTTGCAATGTAGGCCTGCTCATGAACACAGGTCAAATACTTATCTGGGCATTATAGCCTCTGCATAGCCAATGTTATTGTAACGAGAGTAGGGTGGTCATCAAAATGAGTATAGGTTGATCGTAACAAATATTTCGCGGCGGTCGCAAGGAGTGTACAGTGGTGATCGTAGCAAACATGGAGTGGTGATAATTAGCTTAGGTGATGAGTGCAATGAGTATAGGTGATACATTTATAGAAAAAGCCTTCATTCAGCAATGGTTTGCCAAAAGGCTGAGGTTTGTAAAAAAATATATTACTGTTGGTTCAGATACATACAATTATTGCATAAGGTCACGTAGAAGGGAAATAATAAAATAATAAAAATAAAACATAATAATTGTATTGTTTTATTGTTATTCTTATCTTATTATTTTATTATTTCCCTTCTACGTGACTTTACCGAAAGAACCAAGAAGATGAATCACTGCAGTCACGGAAGCTTTAAATCGAAAAATACTGCATAAGGCTTTAACTCTCTGTGGCTTAACAATGTAAGGTTATTGTTTTCCTTTTAAACATAGTCAAATGTAGCAAAGAGCGTGACGTTACCATAGCTTTGTTTCTGGCGCTGAGTCTGGACAAACTGCTTTTACTTTGGAGCGTTTCTTCACTCCGATGTCAACGTCAATGTCCAAACATTGCATAATGCACCTCTTTAAGCCAGCGGCCCATGCAAGAGGCACAGGCGAAGCATGCAGACAGAATGTCAAGCTGCGTATAACTCAAACCCACGGCAGCTTATTAATATTCTTAGGTTTTTTCGGTAAAGTCACCTAGGTAAAAATTTTAAATTATAATTAATAAAAGTTAAATAAAAATAAAATAAAAATCACGACGTTTCGGAGGCAACACAAGCTTCCGTCTTCAGGTGGAACCGTCACAGCACGATTGCTGTATCACGGCAGCCTGTCCAAGCAAACATACGGTGCAGCTCTTTTTTTTGCAAAACAAAAATTATCTCGAGTCGAAAAAAAAATCTTAAGATCCACAAATAAAAGAAAAAAATATATACGAGGTACCCCCGACATTGAATTACCACGCTAATTGAACAGCCAGATTTATTTGCTGGCAATAAGCCAGCCTCCGGCACTAATTTATCTGCGTTGACAGCACCCAGCAGAATGATTGTCAATCATGGACACGCTAGAAATGCGTATGCCTCAAGCTAACAGCCGTGAATGCCACTTTTTTCTAAAATACGATATCTCACCGTGCTATGTCTGAGTCGATGTCTCTGACTATCAATGTAATTTGTGAGAACAAAATTGGACCAATTGTAAAATAGTTAAAGGGGCAGCCCTGCAAATGCTTGTTCATGCCACTGCTGAGAGAAGGGCTTGCACTGGAGGGAGCTCTAGATAGCCCTTCTATGGGCTACTTTGGCCTACTCTTCCACTTTGAAGAGATCAGAGTAGACACACTTTACTTCCACGTGAATTCACGGCGTCGCAGTGCAATTCAGCCTGGGGAAAGCCTCAGTCAATTCCCTGGCTCCTGGGTGAAAACCTGTGGGCCAGGCGACTTCCCGCGAGGCTCTATGTGGGTGTGTGTTTGTGTGGGTGAGGGAAGAGCAGCGTCGGCCCCGTCGCTTGGTGGTGGTGGGGTCGTAGGTGGGGCGCCCGCAGAGCTGCTTCGTGGCTGCGGCATCACACAAGTGCTTTTGTCTCCCCAGTGGTGATATTTACAGACTGTAGCAGGTACTCATTTGAGGCTGAGTCGACCAAGGGGGAGGCCCAGGACCGATTCAGATAATCGTCACTTCTGTTGGCCGTGAGCGGGAATCGAACTCGGGTCACCGGGTTCATAGCGCAGCGCGCTAACCCCTACACTACCGCTCCCCACTAACTTACACAAAGATCCCCCGTATAGCCTTAACAGACTGTAGGGGCAAGTGCTGTTAGCGAGCACCTATGAAGGCCGGAACGGTACACGAGGGGGTGGGTGGCCAGCACCACGCCCGACCGCCTTTGTCTCCCCAGTGGCGATGTTTACACACCGCACCAGGTACTCATTTAAGGCTGAGTCGACCTAACTTACACACACACACGTGCACATACACAATCACTCCCAGCATAAGGCCCGACTCAATACATCTCGCGGAGGACCGCTCCGCTGAACAAAATAGTTCCGCGGTTCAGTTTGCAAGCACGAGTTTGCGTTTTAAGTCAATGCCAAATATATATTTCATGGAATCTGGTTTGTAAGTGAAGCTGTTTGTAAGTCGGGTGTTCTTAAGTCGAGGACTGCCTGCATCTAGGACAGGACTCACGTGTTCTGATGGCGAAGCAGTTCAACGTAGAGGGCTAAATTAAGCACGTGTAATGGAACCTGCAAACCTGGCGTGGCTTGTACATTGTAAATATGGAAATTTAAGAAAACACCATCTTCCACTTCCAATTTTACTCCATATATTTGGCAATCGCCGTTCAAGGGAGTTGATAGATGGCATACGTTCACTCGGCCAGAATGGTGTCAGACCAAGAATGTGAGAATGTGGTCAATGGTGAAGTCCTTATTGACTGGACCTATATAAACACAGCTTACATTCGCTGACGTAGCAGCTCCTGTTCTGCCTTCGTTTGCTGGGAGAGGTGCTGCCACTGCAGAACTTTAGCACGTGCTTCACATTTCAAAAACCATTAATACTCCATCTGCGTAGCACCAAACCTTCCTAACCATTGATGGTCTTGTGGATTCATACCAAGCTTTGAGCCGTTGTAGACTGCATGTTTATTGTGAGAAAAATGGTACTGCATTTCATTTAATATTTACTTTGGTTCATGCAGTATTTAATATAATATTTATTTAAGTTCATGGACTAATTTGGATTTCTTCTGCAATGGGGTTGTTTGTGCCCTGGATTATATTTGTTTCCTTGTACTTTATCTCTTGTTATTTGTTGTGCCATTTTAGTGGCGCAGGGCACTCTTGGAAATGAGTCTCTCCTTGTCTCTTGAGTTCTCACTCACTTAAAGAAACACGGAACATGGAAACTCGCGTAAACAGCGTTTCCACATGCCAGCCGATCAGTGAATATAGCTGTGACCTGTCACTGTGTTTTGGTGGCGCAAAGTGAGTTGGGATCGCATTACAGACTTGTGACCCCAAGGGTAGTGTTAGGCAGTGAAAGCTAGGATGCTATTCCAGTCCTAGCATTAATATTTGTGACAGTGACAGATGTGTGGGTGTTCTTTCGCAGGCAACGGTTATGAGTTTATACAATTTAGCTACAGAAGTACATAGACACAATTGCAATATTCTTACGTTGAAGCAGGATACACATATAAAACCTGTTACTTTTTCTGGTGACAGAATCAACATTAAGATTATTTTGCTGATATAATTTTCCACATGACAAGCTACTTTGTGGAGCTATCATTTTATGGCCAGATCACTTCTGAAAAAATAAGTAAATTTCTCAGTGGGCTTTGCCTGGTAGGATGGGGATGATCTTGATTTGAAGCTTTCGTGACTGCAGGAATCCCTACTCGTTGGTTCTTTCGGTAAAGTCACGGAGGTATAATGGTTTAGTACTGGTAGGAACCTCCTGGTTACACCAGCCCACAGGGGATTATTGTGTCCGTCGTGCAGGGAGGGGCTGGGTGGGGAGGGGAGGGTAGGGAGGGGCTGGATGGGGAGGGTGGGGATGGGTGGGGAGGGGAGGGTGGGGATGGGTGGGGAGGGTGGGGAGGTGCTGGGTGGGGAGGGTGGGGAGGTGCTGAGTGGGGAGGGTGGTGCTGGATGAGGGGTGGGAGGGGTGGGAGGGGAGGGGCTGGGTGGGGAGGGTGGGGAGGGTGGGGCTGGGTGGGGGGTGGGAGGGGTGGGGCTGGGTGGGGAGGGGCTGGTCACCCCGTGGTGCCCTTATAAAACTCAACGTTTAACCTACTCACGCCGGCTTGTGCCCGCCCTCACAGTCGGGCATATTTGCGGAATACACCACGTCGCCGTTGACCCTGGCCATTGACCGAGCAACCCAACGTTCCTACCAGCTCCCTCCGCAGGAATGTGTTTTTGTGGGGATGGTTTAGTTTTATTTGTATATTTTTGGGTGGTTTGTTTGCCTTTCCTATACTTTGCACTACTATCGTGTGTTTGTACTGTTTGTTGTTGTCACGTTCTTACTCGCTCCTACTGAACATCTGTGAAAAATAACTTTATAGCTCATCAGATTCCTCCAGTATAAATACAAAATGTTATTCTGACTCATTGCACATGATACATTTGCATTTCAACAACGATAGTGTTCTGGAGAAAAGCATTCGGAGTTCATAATTGTTTTTTCCAAGGTTTCTCGCAGTGGTTCAATTTCACACGAAGCTTCACGGGACGACAAAAAAAATCTACCCACGACGACCACTGTGGAGATGGATCTATGAAATAAGTTAATGTGCAGGGGCGATTTGGATTGTGTCATTGCACGCCTGTGAATGAGGGATGGTAACAGTGCGGGGAAACTTTCACCCAGCAGTGGATAGACAGTGGATGACATTGAAAATAATTATGGTAATGGTGGTGATGATAATGATGACATGGGCCCGCGGTTTTGCGAGGGATTGCTGAACTGAGTTTATATTTATAGTAAATCGGAAAATCACGTTACGTGAATATTCAGCAGAAGGGGGTTATAAGTACCGCAGCTCATCACTGCTATCAGTTTTACCCAAATGAAATCGTGACCTGAGGGCAATGTACTAATTTGAAGCTGAGTCGACCTAGGGGAGGCCCAGGAGCGGTTCAGATAATCGTCACTTGGTTGCTGGGTTCATAGTGCAGCGGAGCACTAACCGCTACACTACCGCTCCCCACGAAGAGATGTGTCCGCACACTAACACACAAACTTACACAAACTGGTGCATTCATTAGGCTCCGGATTATATATATGCAGCTTGAGCATACAGCGCAACAATCATCTACAAGACAGTTGTGAAAAGGTAAGAAAAGTTCGTACGTTATTTTAGGTTCCCATATTAATGTTGCATGAAATAATACGATCGGGCCTCCACTCAGTTACAGAACACAGACTAGAATAATGCACAGGATGGCTAAGATATGTACATGACTCCACTCATTCCAATTGCAAGCCTGGGCACTCCTCCATAAGCTTGGATCCAAATGTAATGGCCGAAATTAGAAAACGCTCACCCCAAGCAAAGGTGCAGCAGCCAAACGGACTTCCAGGCAGTCGAGCGAAGCCTCCTAATGGTGTAGAGGGGCCTCCAGGATGACTGGTCGGGAGGCAAAGTTTGAAGGGATGGAATAAAAGGTTCAAACGGGAAGCAGAGTTGAACCAGGAGGCGACGGTAAGAACCAGAGGTCGCAAACGGGTTTTGATTCCTTACCCGTACCCGTACCCGGCCGCACCAGGGTCGCAAACGGCGACCCGTACCCGTACCCGGCCCGTTCCCTACCCGCACCTGTACCCTACCCGAAATGAGTGACAAACGGCTACTCACCAGTGACTCACGGCCTTGCCGTACACGGCCGCACCAGGGTCGCAAATGGGTACCCGTTCCCTACCCGCACCCATACCCTACCCGAAATGAGTGACAAACGGCTACTCACCAGTGACTCACGGTCTACCCGTACCCGGCCGCACCAGGGTCGCAAACGGGTACCCGTACCCGGCCGTGTACGGGTAGCCAGGTATCGGGTAGGGTACGGGTATCGGGTACCCGATTGGGACCTCTGGTAAGAACCGTTTAGGAAGAAGGACGGGGATTGGCTGTGGTAAAAAAAAAATTTGAGAAAGTTCGAGAAGGATGGCTCGAGAAGGACAAAAGGGGAGAGCACGGGGAGAGGGGAGGTTCTAGGGAAGGGAAGAGATTCAACAAGACCAGGAGGAAGCCGGGCCTGGGGTGGTTGATATGTATCAACAATAAAGAGACTCCCAGTAACGCAGTCATCGTTGCACAACCATCAACTGAAAGTGATGGTCAACGCTGTCACCCCAAATCGTCTCCATAGCTGCAGCTCACTCCCAGCACTCTTCAGATGTGCAAGCTGTACCGTGCGTGTCAGTCAGCATGCGGCTCAGGTGGCTGACGGATGGGTTGAGGACGGACCGGCATGTCGTGGCCTCCCTGGCGTTCGCCGAGCGGGCTGAAAAAGCGCGGGGCAGCGCGAACCATTCAAGTCAAGCAGATCGCCGTTATGTAGAAAATCTCACGACGAATTGACTTCGCGGCATTCCCTTGTCAGTGTCACCACGTGCACCGCGTGCTCTAGAGCCAGTGCCGCCATTAGAGTAGCCGAACACCCGTGCTCAAGCACAGTCGTAACACACAAACACGACCCCGGCTATGATTTCAGGTCAAGCAACGCGATAGTGCATGGCACGTGCATTCCACATGCCCCACTTAGAAGGCCTGTCACATTTTCTGACATAGCACATGCATAAGGCCAACTGTGCCAATCAGCTGCCTCATTACTTATAACGATCATCATCCAAATGAATGAAAGCCACAGCTGAGCGAGGAGTCTCACGATTCCTACCTTAGAATCAGGAATACGATACCTAACGGAGCCATAGGGTAGGAGGAATTCTAGAATCATGGGCAGGACACAGGTTACGTGGAGCATGGCGTGGAGTCGTTCACGGTGCACGCTGCCTGTTTAGCTCAAGTACATTCTACGTGAACCGGCGGTGCACACAATTTAGTTATTCACTTGTTCATTTATGTGTTCCACTGGGTATGATATATATATTCAATGCCTAGATTCAAACTGTATGCGATATAGATTTTAAAAATTATGTTTACGAGTCATTCATACTTGCTTGAATGTGTTGACACCCTGGATACACTCGGAAACGAGATGTTCCATTTCAACGGATATTAAAAATTAAATGATAATTGTTTTTTTACCCTTCTATCTGGCAACAAAACAGACACCTTTTTTTACAAGGAGTCGTGTTTGCATAGACCACAATACCTGCAGTCATAATGCAAACAAAAAACATAACTCTGATAATGTGCAGAGTTGTGTTTTTTGTTTGCATTATGACCGCAGGTATTGTGGTCTATACAAACTTGACTCCTTGTAAAAAAAGGTGTCAGTTTTGTTGCCAGATGGAAGGGTAAAAAAACAATTATCATATTTTTTACTGGCAAATGAGGTTCCAATGGTGAAAATGTTTTATGTCAATTAATATTAAATTCATCTTGATTTGAAGCTTTCGTGACTGCAAGGATTCATACTCTTTGTTTTTTTCGGTAAAGTCACGTCGGTAAAACAATCAATAGAAAACAACTAAATGAAATCACGACGTTTCGGAGGCAACACAAGCTTCCTTCATCAGGTGTAAAAAAGGCACAACAAAGTAACGATGTCTCGTCACAAGTAACTCGCTCGCTACAGTTACTTTGCCGTGCCTTTTTTACACCTGATGAAGGAAGCTTGTGTTGCCTCCGAAACGTCGTGATTTAATTGAGTTGTTTTCATTTATTTTATTTCATTGATTCTTTTACCTACGTGACTTGACCGAAAAAAAACAAAGAGGAATTAATATTTAATTAATATGCAGGGTGCTTTAAATAAATGTTTACGTTTATATGGTACTATCGTTTGTAATTGAAAAAGAACAGAAAATAATACACTGTAACATGATAACAAATGTACGTTAATAGCTTCAAAACGTCAAAGAGTTTCCACTTCTTCGCCATCAATGTCATGCAAATAACTATATGTTACAGGGCACCAATAGCCATCAATGATGCTGTTTATGACCCAGCTCGTTTAGCAGGTGAGTTTTATTCTATTTCGTATGCATATATCGCCCTGTCCAGTTGATACACCAGCCGGGTAGCTCAGTGGCAGAGCAAGCGGCTCGCAGTTGAAATGTTGCGAGTGAAATCTTGGTTGCAGGTTGACTCAGCCCATCATCCCTGGGGGGTTGATAAAATTAGTACCACCTTGTGGGGAAGTCAACAGTGGTTGCCCTATAGATAGACAGTACCCACCATACGAATGTGGAACTTTCACCACTATTTCTGGGCTGTAAAGAGATAAGCACCAATGCATCAATGCTCATTTAGTGTCCATTCAAAACGACTCCATTAAAGTGGTACCAAGTAAATGCTTTCAAGTCAAGGAAGACTTTGTGGTGGAGAAGGGCAATAGCACAGCTCCATGGCCATCTTGGAAACAAAGGCATTAGCCTCGACTATCAAACGCGTGACATTGTTTCCTCTTGCTTGGAGTTGAAAGTGGTGGGTTCTTTTGAAGTGCATTTTGCAAACGCCACCGAGGACATCTCGAGGACAGAGGGGTGCACTCCTGACGCCACGGCCCAACTCGTGCATGGAAACAAAAGGACACACTGTGCCAGTCGGCATGGCTATATCTGTGAAATAAAGAGTACTTCGTGCGTAGCAAAAGGCAGAGCTGTGTTCTTATAGATATGGAAACATTCTATTTTAGCGCTCTGCATGTAATAAAAGCCATGTTAGTCTTGAAAAAATGATTATATTGTTTGATTACAAAAACAGAACACGATACATTTAATTGAATGGGCGCCATGGTGATGAGACGTTAACTACCTCGCCAAGCTGTTACGCAGATTTTTTTCTCTCCACGTTTAAAATTTAACGCCACGCGTTTAGAGCATTCGACTGCTTATACATCTCCACGTGATAAGCAACCTTGTTGCACTATCATTTGTGGCCAAATGAAATATATAATTCTAGATTTGAAGCTTTCGTGACTGCAAAGATTCATATTCTTAGGTTTTTTCGGTAAAGTCACGTAGGTAAAAAAATTAAATTCATAAAAGTAAAATAAAAATAAAATAAAAATCACGACGTTTCGGATACAGCTATCGTGCTGTGACGGTTCCACCTGAAGACGGAAGCTTGTGTTGCCTCCGAAACGTCGTGATTTTTATTTTATTTTTATTTTACTTTTATTAATTTTATTTTTTTACCTACGTGACTTTTACCGAAAAAACCTAAGAGTATGAGATATATAAGTCAGTGAGCCTTATCTGGTAAAAATAAAGTTTAGTTTTAGTGTTTTATATTCTATGGTTCTCTCGGTAAAGGTACGTAGATAGAAAAAAAAGAACAATAAAATATTTCGATTTAAAGCTTTCGTGACTGCAGGGATTCGTCTTCTTGGTTCTTTCGGTAAAGTCACGTAGAATGTAAATAATAAAATAATAAAAATAAAACATAATAATAAAATAATACAAATAAAACATGTTTCATATGTTTTATTATTTTATTATTTACATTCTACGTGACTTTACCGAAAGAACCAAGAAGAACAATAAAATAATAAATATAAAAATGAAAATAAAGTGAAAAATAAAATTTCACGACATTTAGCGGTCGTCATCAGGAATAGGGAGGTTAGCCTCTGAGGGCAGGCTGCTTATAAAGGTTTAGAGATGGGCGGGGCAGCTAATGTTAATGTAGGAGAGGGCCCCGACACCTCACTCCACACACCCACACTTTTGACGGTGGAGGTTGACAAGAAAACACAAATCAAGTCATGACCCAAAGTGGTTGATGACATCTTTCCAATGATTGCTGGGTTTAAAACCGTTATCTCGGTTGAAATTGTGTCTGTGTCTGTATATATGGATGGCTTCGTGGACGAATCTTTGTTCGTAACCAGTCGGCTTGCAAAGTACCATCGTCTTAGAGAAATCAATTTCACGTGAGCAAGCCGCATTAAAGTAATGATCAGCCATGGCAGAAATATTGGTCCTGTCGTGTTTTTAGATCTGCTTATGTTCACGAACACGGTCTTTGAAATGTCGTTCGGTTTCCCCAATGTAACTGCTGCCACAGATACAGCTTAGTTTGTAGACGCCGGGATATTGCATGTCAGGAATCTTGTCCTTCACAGATGGGATCAGGTCACACATTTTATGAACTGTGTTAAATCGGACCTGAATCTTGCGTTTGTTCAAGATTTTGGAAATCTTTTTGGTAACACCTGCTATGTATGGTAACGTGATGGTTTTGATCGGCTTCTCAGAGGGTTGTTTCTCCATGGTTGGAAAAACAGCTTTGCGAATAATGCGGTCCGAGTACCCATTCATCTTGAGGGCCTGGTGTACGTGTTCCAGTTCACTGGCTAGGTGGTGTTGGTCGGAAATGCAGTGGGCCCTATGGTGTAGTGTTTTGATGAGGGAATTCTTCTGTGCCGGATGGAGTTGGGAATCAGGTTTCAGATAAAAATCTGTGTGGGTGGCTTTCCTGTAGACAGAGTGTCCCAACGAGCCGTAAGGTCTCTTCTCAAACAAAACATCCAGGAATGGTAGCTTACCATCCTTCTCCACTTCCATGGTGAATTTGATGGATGGGTGTATGGAATTGGTTCAATGAGAGCTGTTTGAGTTACATTTCTATCAGGAAGAAAGTAAACGATATTTTTCAATCAAAAATTGGTTTTCCAAACTTTTATTTTCCTTACCTGCGAGAGTGAATAAAACACTTTAAACACTCGGTTCTCGACTTGTGTTTTTTGCAAATGTGCAATTGTTGTAGGAATAATTTAATCATTATAAGTATCGAACCTATCTACGTGACTTTGCCGAAAGACCCAAAGAATATAAGTATCGACTTACTGCATTTTGTATTGATGCGAATTTGAAAAAAGTTACTATTTATTATTCATTGGAAGGGGGGAGGTCGGTGTTTACAAATTTTCACAAATTAACCTTATGGCGGGACCCCCGGGGTCGCATAAGCCCCCGGCGCTCGCATAAACTGTGTTGCGACGTCATTTTATGTCTGTTGAAGGCGAGGGACACGGCAATCTATTCCTCTCGACGAGCTCTACACGATGCGCTAATCAAAGTCTCAAAGTTTTGTTTCTTCTGCGCATTAGTCCTCGCTGCTGCGCTTGGACGACACGACAACAGAATGATCCGCGCCAGGTGGGTCGCGGCGTTTATGTGCGCGGTGGGACGGAGTCGCCAAAAATAAACTAAATCATTACGATTTTTGACTTCCGTTTATTCTTGAATCCGGGGTCCCGCCATAAGGTTCAAATGTTCACTATAAGTGCAAGCAAAAGTCATCAAAGTGAAACTGCACTGAGTTCAAATTAAACGTGATTCTACTTCATTATTTCCATTTCTATTCGATGTCAAAAAAAATTGTCACACACAAATTAACTGATTAGATTATTTATTATTATTCTGTAATGGTGCGCAAAACGCAAAGATAAAATACAAAAACAGGGGCGAACTTGGCTTTTATCATAAGCGGTGCTGATATATCTTTTGGAGAAAATTTATCATTTTGTAATAAAACTAATAACTAGTTAGAATTTTAATAATAAGCCATTTGTGAAAAAAATTGAGTTGTATGAAAATCCACGTAGCCTAGCCACCGTTACACACAGATTACAGTGTTAGGCGTTAGGCACAGATAACCAAAGATATATATTTAGAATTCTTTAATATTTGTATTTACTTTATGGTTATTATAATCTATATTTGTGTTAATAGCTTAATCCATAAAAAATATAGGTATTCGTAAGCCAGTATCATTATCCGCGAGCCTTGCTATTTACGACCATCTCCGGGACGTATCCCTCGCGAATAACGAGGGAAAACTGTAATTCACATTTTTGGCTCACGTTGGCTTTTCTCTGACCGCGTAATGAACAGTGAATGTCCATCTGGTATTCCTATTACCCGTGGCTATGAGGAACAGACGAACTATGAATAAAAAATTCAAACATGGATCAGCAAAGTTCCGCGGGAACAGGAGTAGTTTCATTAACAACAATCTGTTAGCTACAAATAAACCAGATTATAGAACACTGTTTCAATATCACTTCTGCAAAGAGCTGGATAAAATAAAATAGGCACAGAACCAACACATATTTACTGACTGACCTTACATGGCAAACTCTTTCAACATGGATTTTAGCGTAAAGTGAATGATCACTGGTACTCACAAAGCCCTTTGAGATGCAGACCTGCTAGTTTTCTATCAACAATTTCGTCTAAAAATGCATTTGCTGGAAAGTTTTGCATTTAGGGGCAGCAGCAACAACAAGAAGCGCTGACTACGCGACCACCACAAGCCCATGTCGCCGCCCCGAGCAACGCACCCGAGGCACAGCGTCCCTGGAGACTCCAATGGTAAATGTGACCAGTGGAGGCAAACGGCAGTCGTTCACTTCATCGCCTCAGTCCACGTGGCACCAGTCTCGGCCGCCATGGCACCTAGCAGTGCGTCCCCGAGCAGGGACAGCGCCCGCTCCATGCCATCTGCCTGCCACTCGAGCTTGTCCAGGTGTCGACTCTGCTGCTCGTAGATGCCTCGCGCCCCGCTCAGCAAGGTCAGGAGGGCTCGCAGACGCTCCTCCGACTCCTCACGTATCGCGGGTTCCTGTGGCCCCCCGCTCGTGTTCTCCAGCTGAGCAGTGACTTCTTGCTGCTGTGGTGCCTCACTATTGTTCTCCAGTTGAATAGTGACTTCCTGTTGCCTGGCATTGTTCTCCAGTTGAATAGTGACTTCCTGTTGCATGGCATTGTTCTCCAGCTGAGCAGTGACTTCTTGTTGCTGTGGTGCGTCACTATTGTTCTCCAGCTGAATAGTGACTTCCTGTTCTATGGAATTGTTCTCCAGCTGAACAGTGAAGTCCTGGTCCTGTGGCGTGCCACGATTGTTCTTCAGCTGAACAACGACTTCCTGTTCCTGTGGCATACCGCCATCGTTTTTCAGATGAAAAGCAACTTCCTTTGGAGCACTGCTAATGTCCTCTGGCTGAAGACTAGCTTCAAACGGCGTGCAACCGCTCTCCCCTGACGGAAGAGCACCAGGCTCCGGCGCTTGGGTGGCGTGAGTGGCACGAAGGGCTCGCACGCGGTCCCCGAGCACGCCAAGCACGTGCAGCGCACGCTGCTGCGCCAGCTCCAGCGCAATCACCCGCAGAGCAAGCTCCTCCACGAGGCCACGGGTCGGGGCCCGATCACGGGACCACGTGCCACCGTCCAACGAGATGGCACGCTTGCGCTGGCTGGGAGCCTCCGTCTCGTCCATGAGCCCCCGCCGCCACCACTAAGTCCTGAGAATGTGAACGACGCGATGGGCCGGCGGGGGCGAGGTGGCAACAGAGTGTCGTGCGAGTCGTGGTGTCTTAGACGAGTGCGGCGCAGATGCCCGAGCAGTTACTGCTGCTGCGGTGAATGTGCAAATGGCCAGACGTGCTCCCTTTGCAACGTGACTGATCATGCTGAGCTCTGCAAAGGAGAGGAGGGTGAAAGTAAATAAGGTGGGGGGGTGCATATGACGGCTGAGTTAAGAGCTCAGATTGGGGGTAGGGGTTGGGCTAGGGTTTGATTGGCAGGTGTGCTCGAGGGTTGGGTTAGTGTAGAGTTGTGTTGGCTAAGTATGGTTAGCGGGAAGGGTAAGGTTCAAGTTTGTAGAGTGTTGTTTGGATGCTATGGGCGAGTGTGGCCGGGGTAGGTCTTTGGTAATGATCTGATTTTCTAGAGTGGTGAGAGCTTGGAGTAGGGGTCTGGTTAACGACTGTGATTAGAGTTATGTGTATTCATTAGCTCGTGTGGTACATCCCTTAACAATGTGCTTCTCTCGCCAGGTAACAGAATTGGCCTTTACATTTTTTTTATTCCACTTTACTCTTGGTTGTTCACGGTGCCAACACGGCGGCCATTTGTGGCTACAGTAACAAGGGAATGCAGAGGTCTCTTTCCGTTTTAGACTCCGAGAGCTGTCGACAGCTTTGTGACGCAGATTGGAGCGGGAGAGATGCTGGCATGTGCAGAACACTGGCACCCTGGCGTCCGCAGCTAAGAGCCCAGTGGTTAATACATTCCACAACTTGAGGGCACGCCGTGGCTAATCGTCCATAGAACACAATCTGTCAATAAATAATATACACAGTACATACGTAGTGGTCACTACGATGTAGTCGATTATCTACGATAACGTTACTTGAAATTGTATTTGACGGATAGCCTTGTCTGTTTAAACACTAAAGCCAAAAATAACCCCAAATCCATGTTGATGTTTCTGTAACGTACGTTTACTTTGAATAGTTGTTAAAAGTAATGTGTCTATGCCAATACTTGTTACAGAAAATATATTAAATTTAATATTGACTGTCCATTATTTTCTATCCCTTCTTTAAAATTGTTGTTTTTGCTCTGATTTATATTTACTTGAAAACTTATTGTAGCATCGGTACTAACTGTATGATTGTAGCGAATCGGTTCTTGATCAATCAGAATCCATGCCTTTATCCTGATGATTAACAACGGCTTGTTTTTTTACTTAAAACTTTCGTGACTGCAGGAATTCATATTCTTGGTTCTTTCGGTAAAGTCACATAAATAGTAAAAAAAATTCAAATAATAAAAATACAATAAAAATTTAAAAAACCCTCTACCGTCAGCAGTGTGGGTGTGTGTCGCGAGGTGCAATGCCCCCCCCCCCCATATCTACCCCCCCTGCCCCCTATATCTACCCCACCCCCACTCTCTCTCCCTGTCTAGCGTTTATCTGTTTGCTATAAATCCTTTATATGCATGGCGGCTAGAGTCCTCTCGTCCTCTGGCTTGAGATGGCTGCCAGCTCGGTTGGATCACGGGAAGTGGGTTAAAAAACGACCGAAAGGTTTGCACGGTCGTAAGCAAGCACGCAAGCAAGCAAGTGAACTTAATATAAATGATTTAAAAAGTCTCCCCCTGTCTCTGCCCCCCCATTGTCTGCTAGTGGCTGCCCCGCCCATGCTGTTTGCGCTGCACAAGCTCACCTCCGCCCAACTCCGCCTTTGTGTTGCTGCTGCATGAGTGCGCTACTTATGCAGCTCGTGTTGTGAGCGCAGCTCTTTCCGTCACCCACTCACTTTGGAACCCTTATAAGCAGCTACATTTGGAGGCTTGCCCCCTATTTTCTCTCCGCCTGATGAAAGCCGCTTGTGTTGCGCTCGAAACGTCGTGGGTTTTTTGCTTTAATTTTTTTCCTTGCATACATTTTTTATTTTTTTATTTGATTTTTTTATTTTATTTTTTTTGATTTTTTGTTTTCAATTTACGTGACTTTACCGAAAGAACCAAGCATAACAATGGCTTATTTATCCAGGAAAGGCACGCTGAGTCACGACTCTTTTTTTCAAGAGGGTCATGCATTTGGTTTTAATTTTAAAAGTGTTACAGCCAATCGATGAATGTTCATACGTGGGAGGAAACCAGAACACCTGGAGAAACCTCACACAAGCGAGGGTGCGACAATCTATATATAAATAAGTATAACCCGTAAAAACAACGTTTTTCACTATAAATCCTTTATATGCGTGGCGGCTAAAGTCATCTCGTCCTCTGGCTTGAGATGGCTGCCACCTATGGGTCAGATGATTGCCAGTATTAAGCAATTGGTAATTAAATATTTAATTTGTTTTCCCTAAACAGTGTAAAATTTAGGAAAACTTTTTCACGAACATTAATTGTCTCGCACAACGAGTCTGTGTGCAAAATGTCAGCTCGATTGGATCACGGGAAGTGGGTTAAAAAACGACCGAAAGATTTGCACGGTCGTAAGCAAGCAAGCACGCAAGCAAGCGAACTTAATATAAAGGATTTAAAAAAGGGAAATTTGTGAATATGTGTGTCTGTTCGAAATGTTAAGCATACTTCCCGACATGCAACAAACTTGAAATTTGCCATGTGGGTAGCTTCCAGACTGTACACAATGCTAAAAGTATAAAAAGAGACTTTTCAAATTTTTTTTTTTGGGGGGGGGAGGGGGGCAATGATGGATATATTTTGCACGGCAAGTGAGCGGTGACGTTGCATCTGTGATGTCACCCGCATGCGGCAGCGTCACGCAGTGTGCCTGCTGACGTCACGCACCCCCGGGTACCCGATACCCGTACCCAACCCGATACCCGGCTACCCGTACCCGGCCGGGTACGGGTACGGGTACCCGTTTGCGACCCTGGTGCGGCCGGATACGGGTACGGGTAGGCCGTGAGTCACTGGTGAGTCACCGTTTGTCACTCATTTCCCAACGTCTTGTCTCTTCTCACAATTCAAGTTCCTAGAATCAACCCATCCGCGCCTGCAACATGGCTTCATCCCAGAGGTCGCAATCAGGTACCCGATACCCGTACCCTACCCATACCCGGCCGGATACGGGTAGGGTACGGGTACGGCCGGGTACGGGTACCCGTTTGCGACCCTGGTGCGGCCGGGTACGGGTAAGGAATCAAAACCCGTTTGCGACCTCTGGGCCGTGTATTAATCCAAGACAAGAATCCAAGTCTCGGGTGAAGCCGGGTAGTGAAGCTAGTCTCTGTATATAGTTTCGGGAAATAGGTGTAGGTGAGTCCCATTGTCCGACTGGCTTCTCCTGGTGAACAAGGGTATTGGCAGCAGATTGGACTGAAGGAGGTGGCAGTTCATCTTCTTGGTTCTTTCGGTAAAGCCACGTAGAATGGAAATAATAAAATAATAAAAATAAAACATAATAAAATAATTCTCACGTTTCTGCCACAACGCAAGCAGCCGTCCTCAGGTGAAGAACAGGTCAGAGTCATTCAGACGCTGTCTTCTCGACAGACCTGTTCTTCACCTGAGGACGGCTGCTTGCGTTGTGGCCGAAACGTTGTGAGAATTATTTTATCATGTTTTATTTTTATTACTTTATTATTTCCATTCTACGTGACTTTACCGAAAGAACCAAGAAGATGAATCCCTGCAGTCACGAAAGCTTTAAATAGGTGGCAGTTCTTCAGCGCGGTATTTACTTGACATCATCACGAAATACAGCAAATCACCTCTCTTGAAAACGTCCCATATAAAAACACAGATGCGTGTGTGTATCGCTGTTATGCCCCCTAACTCTTAACCCCAACGTATCCAATACAGGAAACCCTTGAATGTCACGGGGGCGACGTCCTTGGAAAGTTCCGCGAAAGTCCAAACCGCGATATTCAATACTAAAGCCATATTACCTAAATCATGGGGTCAGTGACACGGCAACCAACAATAGACTTCACAATTGAAATAAGTTCTGTGCTGTATGCCACATCAACTAACAATTAAATAATTTAAATAAACACTTAACAACCCGATACAAAAAAACATTCCTTGACAATAAACAGATGTATAAATACCGAATAAATACTGTGCTTACCAATGATGACGATTTCGATTTAAAGCTTTCGTGACTGCAGGGATTCATCTTCTTGGTTCTTTCGGTAAAGTCACGTCCTCATGTGGAGAAGGACCTGTTCTCCACCTGAGGACGGCTGTTTGCGTTGTGGCCGAAACGTCGTGAGAATTATTTTATTATGTTTTATTTTTATTATTTTATTATTTCCATTCTACGTGACTTTATCGAAAGAACCAATAAAATGATGATGATGATCAAAAGTGTGTGTTTGTCCACGAGTGAGGAGCGGTGGGGTAGTGGTTAGCGCACTCCGCTACGAACCCGGCGACCAGAATTCGATTCCCACTCGCAACCATCACCAGTCACAATTATCTGAATCGGTTTCCCCTAGGTCCACTCAGCCTCAAATGCGTACCTGTCTCCGGCGTGTGTGTAAACATGACAACGATGGAGACAAAGGCGGCCGGGCCTGGTACCGGCCACCCCACTTAATGTATGTGTGCTGAACTTCTTTCGTACCGTACGTGGCCAGCCATGTTCACAGCATTTGCCCCAACAATCTGTTAAGGCTACACGGGGGGGTCTTAGTCTTTGACTGCCCCACGGTATCAGCCAACGATGCTCTCGGGTAGGGGCCGTCCATAAATGACGTCACGTGATTTTTGACGGTTTTTGACCCCCACCCCCTCGTGACACGGCGTCACAAAAAGCAGACCCCCCCCCTCAAATATGACGTCACAAAGCTCTGCCCCCACCCCCTTCGCTTTAAACTATTGTCATTGTAGTGCGTATTTAATGTGGCGCTGCACTCTGATGTTGTAGGAGAAAACATTTATTAAAAAGTCTCTTTAATTAAGTAGAACGTGTTGTCTATATTTAAAGTTGCGCATCTTTGTGACGTCACATTTCTCAAACCCCGTCGTCACACATGTCTGATCCCCCCCTGCCCCCCTAGGTGCGTGACGTCATTTATGGACGGCCCCTAACCCTGAACTATTTTAACCCCGAGCCCAATGTATATGCACCTCGCGTTTCTACAGAACGCACCGACCAATGAGGTGAATCTCCACAGCCCATGCGGTCTGGGTCGGTCGGCTGTCATCCAGCAGTGGATTGACCATGGAGGGGTTCTCTACGCGATACAATCCGCGTGCCTGTAACCCAGAGGTCGCAAACGGGTTTAGATTCCTTACCCGTATCCGGCCGCACTAGGGTCGCAAATGGGTACCCGTACCCGACCGTACCCGTACGGGTAGCGTACGGGTACCTCTGGGATGAAGCCATGTTGCAGGCGCGGGTGGGTTGATTCTAGGAACTTGAATTGTGAGAAGAGACAAGACGTTGGGAAATGAGTGACAAACGGTGACTCACCAGTGACTCACGGCCTACCCGTACCCGTACCCGGCCGCACCAGGGTCGCAAACGGGTACCCGTACCCGGCCGGGTACGGGTAGCCGGGTATCGGGTAGGGTACGGGTATCGGGTACCCAGTTGCGACCTCTGCTGTGACCCTCCCAAGTGGTACGCTGCTGGCTCCTGCCTCTCTGACTTTGGGATGTCCCCGTTGTCACCTCACTTTCGCTTCCTCCACCGAGTAAGATGGCAGGCTCTGGCTTCACCCAAAGCTCCGTCACGAGCGGAATGGAACGTTTGGGTTTTCCCAATTAAAAACAAATACATTTAAAGTGTCCCCCCCTCCCGCCCTCCCCATGCAGACAAAACTGATTCCGGGTCGTACTTGTGTTTCATGGCAAATATGCATTTGAGTGTACGTGGCACAGACAATTATGCGAATACATTCGCTGTCAAAGTAACAGTATTGTCCAACTTCTTGGTTCTTTCGGTAAAGTCACGTAGAAGGGAAATAATAACATAAAAAAAATAAAAGATAAGAATATTTATTATTTATGAATTGTTATAATAATTAAAAATCTTTACAAATTATGATTTTATTATTTCCCTTCTTCGTGACTTTACCGAAAGAACCAAGAAGATGAATCCCTGCAGTCACGAAAGCTTTAAATCGAAGTATTGTCCAAGTTAATTTTTTATTGAAAAACAGTAATTGTGAAAATAACATGTTTGCCTGCGTTTCCTGGTCACGCAGTTATATGCAACACAAGTTCAGAATTAATCAGGGCGGCCACTAAATTCGAACCAGGAACCTCGGCCTATGAAGGACAACATGGCAAACAAGGGGAGGGTGTGACCAGTACCATGCCTGGCCGCCTTTGTCTCCCTCGTGCTCACCTTTACACACCACACCAAGTACCGAGACCATCACCTGTTAAGATAATCAACACGGATATTATCCGTGGATTGGAATCGAACCCATGTTGCTGGGTTGATAGCGCGATGCACTAACCACTACGCCACCGCTCAGTATACCAAAGATCCCCTGTAGAATCGCGGTGCCGTCCATGAATGACGTCACGCGATTTTTGACCCCCCCCCCTTCCCTCGTCACACGGCGTCACAAAAAGTCAGACCCCCCCCCCCCTCAAATATGACGTCACAAAACTCTGCGGCGCTGCACTCTATTGTAGGAGAAAACATTTATTAAAAGTCTATTTACCGTGATTTAGTAGAACGTGTTGTCTATATTTATTTAAAGTTGCGCATTTTGATGTGACGTCACATTTCTCAAACCCATCCCCCCTTGTCACACATCGTCACAAATGTATGACCCCCCCACCAGGTGCGTGACGTCATTTACAGACGGCCTCCTCCACAGGCTGCTGGGGCAAATGCTGTTAGCAGCACCAAGGGAGGCTGGGTTGCCAGCACCACGACTGGACACCTTTGTCTCAATGGTGATGTTTACACACGATCCCAAGTTCTCATTTAAGGCTGAGTCGACCTAGGAGAGGCCCAGGGCTGCTTCAGATATTCTTCACTGGTTGGATACGAGAATCCCACTCGCCAAACATACACATACTACAACAGTGTATGGCGTGGTGGTGCAGTTGTGTACTGCATTAACACTGTGAATATTTCGATTTAAAGCTTTCGTGACTGCAGGGATTCATCTTCTTGGTTCTTTCGGTAAAGTCACGTAGAATGGAAATAATAAAATAATAATAAAATTCAACATAAGAAAATAATTAGAATTATTATTTTATTGTTTTACTTTATTTTTATTTCCATTCTACGTGACTTTATCGAAAGAACCAAGAAGATGTTAATATGTCTTGATACCGGAGGAAACCATTATGATTCTGGCAGCATGGGTTCGATCCCGATTCTGTTGTGGGCCTTCCAGAGGTTGCTCGACCTGATAAGAGCCCCTGGTGTGGTGTGTAAACATCACCACTGGGAAGGCACAGGGTGGCTGGGCGTGTTGCCGATTAACATCTAACCCCAGCATCCCAAAGCACATTATATAACCTCTCATCCCAAATACACGAAACATACCACTTCGAATCCTATTGTACCAGCTCTTCCTGCCCTATGCCAGTCTGATTATGCGTTCGCTGAAAATCGTGGGCTACGAGGCTAAAACCGGATGTCACGAAATAAAGATCCCCCAATAGTCATACACTGCTGGGGTACGTGTTGTTAGCGGCCACAAGAGGGTCTAGTTATATCAGCCCACCGGGGCCTGCATGAAAACCCGGTGTCCATGTTCATTGCTCAAGGACAAGACATTGTGCCCACGGGAAAGGTGTTTTGGTAAAAAAAAAAGTAGGAGCGATGGGCGACGTGTAACGTTTGTAATTTCACGGCATACACTCACTGGTACGAGTCCTGACATCTAAACTCACAGGAGGTGCAAACGGGACAAGGTGGTGGAAAATTCACCCGGCCACGAGATGCAACGCGACGATCAATCGTCGCTCTTCCGCGCCAGGCGACAAAAGCTCCAGTTGTGCTCGACTGTGTTCTCATTGGCGCGCTCACTCATGTGGTGCACGCGAGAGCATCTCAGAGAAAACCCCTGGCGTGCAATGTACTCCCACAGGTGCACGCGCAGCGACACTTCTTGCGTATAATCACACGGCCCAAACGTGAAAGACATTTGGGCGTCGCGCGTATCCATCATGTGCTTGTTCCAGCGCGTGAAGTTTCCAGCGATACTCTGGAGCAACGCAAACACCTTGGTTGTGATGGTGAGCTGCGTGATGATCACCGTCACTGGGTTCGAGTACTTGCTGAGCTTGCGAGTGCTTGCCAGCTCCACTGTCTCCTCGTAAGTATCCAACGCGTAAAGGGGCTTTGGCTCATTGAGGCACTGGATGAGCGGCTCTATTTGATAAAAGTCAGCCTCCTTTCGTAGGAGATCAATCTCCTTGAAGTCCTGCGGGAGGGTGAGTTCTGAAGTGCGCAGGAAGTTGAGCACGTAGCGGAAGAGCGGCCCGTCGCGGTCGATGAAGTAGTGCCCCTGCGCGTCTCTCGCAGTCGGCAGGTCCCCGCTGAACATGGCGCCCAGCATGGAATCCGAGTAGCGCGTGAGCGTGGCGCGCGACGTGCTGTAAAGGTGTCCGCCCACGTTCAGCGTCACAGGCTCCGACATTATTATTATGATGTCTCCCATGGCTCCTCATCTTCACCGCGAGATGCAGATGGGCACTGGGCTGGTTGGAAAAACAAAATGTATTTTAAGCATGAAAATCATCAGACCCAAAGCCAATATTGGCAGGTACTTCATCATCATCACAATCCGTGAGCAGATAGCCCGTAGGTGTCCACTGAGCATTTCGTAATGTTTCCACTTTCCTCTATCTTGTGCCAATATGCTTAAGTAGTGCCACATCTTTTTGGCACATAGTTATTTGAATAACACAACAATACAGTGAACCATTTACGTTTTGCTGGAATGTGATCAAAACAGTCATTTCTGCATTTCGTGGCATGAATTACTTTGAAAAAAGTGTTGGGTATTGCCACACAATTACTGCTTGAACATTCACATCCCAGCGTGTTCTGAGCTCGCCACGCGAAACACGCCGTGTGGGACTTGAAATAAATGCTGCATTGGACACGCCATACCGCGCAAACCATACCAGTGTGCAGCATCACAGACACGATTCTCCATACCACACCTTGTTTGAAAGACATGACGAAATCCAGTCTGGGATGCTTGTTTAACAAAAATTACACAATGTGTGGTCATTTGTAATTCAACGTTGAAGACAATGTCTTGGCCAATAAGTGAAAAGAGTCTGCAGTTTGTAAAATGTGGTTCCGTGAAACATGTAGATTTGAAGCTTTCGTGACTGCAAGGATTCATACTCTTAGTTCTTTCGGTAAAGTCACGTAGGTAAAAAATGAAATTAAAATTAATAAAAAAATAAAAACAATAAAATCACGACGTTTCGGAGGCAACACAAGCTTCCGTCTTCAGGTGAAACTGTCACAGCAAAAAATTTGTATCAGTTTTTACCTACGTGACTTTACCGAAAGAACTAAGAGTAAGGTTCCTTGAAACGCAACACAATCGTCGCGAGCGTTGCTCTGGAGAACGTACCAACATTATCACGCAGCAGACACCACACACGGCCTCTCCTTCCCACGGCCTGACCCCTTCACATCATCAGCACGCGTCTCACGCGTACACAGCGCCCCGAACCAGCCACGCCGGTGCAACTTGTGCGGGCGCATCGGCGATTCAACCACAAGTTAAACCTCCAGTAAACGCATTCTCGTCGGCGGTCAGCTTTACTTGAGCTAATTAAACACATTCCTGCGGAGGGAGCTGGTAGGATCGTTGGGTTGCTCGGTCAATGGCCAGGGTCAACGGCGGCGTGGTGTATTCCGCAAATATGCCCGACTGTGAGAGCGGGCACAAGCCGGCGTGAGTAGGTTAAACGTTGAGTTGTATAAGGGCACCACGGGGTGACCAGCCCTTCCCACCCAGCCCCTCCCACCCCCCACCCAGCCCCTCCCCACCCAGCCCCTCCCACCCCCCACCCAGCCCCACCCCTCCCCTCGCATCAACAAGTCCCTGGGTCCGATCCCCTATTAATAGTTGTAATCAATGAAAACACCCACGCGCTTTTCACGTTGGCCACACAGATCCCGACGCTGAAACGATCATCTGCCAATGCCCTCGATTGGGATTGCACCGCAGCAGCAGCAGCAGCAACAACTTTATTCGAAGACGTGAGACTCGGCTGAGCCTTTCGCGAGGTATCAATCTCGGTAGCTACGACGACAAATCAAATCGTATTCTTGGTTCGTATGGTAAAGTCACGAGGAAGAGAAATAATAAAATAATAAAATTTCAACAATTAAATTCTCACGTTTCGATTGCAACACAAGCAATCATCATCAGCTGTGAAAACCACAGCAAGAAAATGTATGTTGTATTTCCATTATTTTATTATTTTCCTTCTACGTGACTTTACCGAAAGAACCAAAGAATATTGCTCCATGCAGTCACGAAAGCTTCAAATCGAGATCAAATCGCCGCGTCCGCGAGCCAAGGCCCCCCCCTCGACTACGAGCCGGCCTGGCCCTGGGCTCGAGGCCTTTCCGTCAGCCACAGGCACGGGGCCCCTGGGGAATCCGCCCACCACGACCGCCTCGCCTCCTCCTCCTCCTCCACGCCAGTGAGGGCGTCTCGGAGCCGCGACTCTACCGGAGGAGACGTCCCCGCGCGGAGGCGTCTCCATCGCTGGCGAGGCGGCAGCAGCAGCAGCAGCGAACGTCTCTCCACGTGGCGTCACAGCGCGACATGACGTCACCAGCATCGTTTGGCCGACGTGATGTCACCGGGGTATCACAGCGCGACATGACGTCACCGGCCTCGTTTGGCCGACGTGATGTCACGGAAATAACATCACAGCGTGACGTGCTGTCAACGGTCTCGTTTGGCCGACGTGATGTCACCGGGATAAGATCACAGCGCGACGTGACGTCAACGGCCTCGTTTGGTCAACGTGATGTCACCGGGATAACATCACAGCGTGATATGACGTCACCGGCCTCGTTTGGTCAACGTGATGTCACAGGGGTAAGATCACAGCGTGACATGACGTCACCGGCATCGTTTGGCCGACGTGATGTCACCGGGATAACATCACAGCGTGATATGACGTCACCGGCCTCGTTTGGTCAACGTGATGTCACAGGGGTAAGATCACAGCGTGACATGACGTTACCGGCATCGTTTGGCCGACGTGATGTCACCGGGATAACATCACAGTGTGACATGACGTCAACGGCCTCATTTGGCCGACGTGATGTCCCCGGGGTAACATCACAACGCGACATGAAGTCACGGCGTCGTTTGGCCGACGTGATGTCACGGGGATAACATCACAGCGTGACATGACGTCAACGGCCTCGTTTGGCCGACGTGATGTCACCGGTATAACATCACAGCGTGACGTGATGTCAACGGATTTGAAGCTTTCGTGACTGCAAGGATGCATACGCTTAGGTTTTTTCGGTAAAGTCCCGTAGGTAAAATAATAATAAAATAAAATTATAATAAATGAAAATAACTAAATTCAATCACGACGTTTCGGAGGCAACACAAGTCTCCGTCTTCAGGTGGGACCGTCACAGCCAAATTTACGGGTTCTCTTCACTTGATACAGCAAATGTGGCTGTTTCGGTAAAGACACGTGGATAGAAAATAAAAATAATCTAAAATAAAAAAAATATTGTATTTATTTTATTTTATAATTTTTTTACTAAAATTAAACATTTTTATTTTCTATCTCCGTACCGAAAGAACCAAAAATATGAATTCCTGCAGTCACGAAAGCTTTAAGTCACAATTTAAGGTTGGCACTGATCAGGGGCTGACAGCCATGCAACTGCCTCATACCAGTAGGCATCGAAGTTCCATCGCCCGCCTCGCCAGCAGAAGGAAGTGGGGCAGGTGGACTCATCGCCATCTACTTTCCATCTGTACGGGGATCGAGTGTTGCCCCCTCGCGCAATGCGTTGGGTTTTCTCCCGGTGCTCCGGTTTTCTCGCCACGCGTACAAACACTCATTCACTGCCTGAAAACACCCCAACATAATCCAACGTGGCAGGACGCGACTGATAAGATACCGTGACATCGTGTGGTTTCCTGGATAAACAAGTCATTATTATTATTTTCTTGGTACTTTCGGTAAAGTCACGTAGAAGGGAAATAATAAATAATAAAAATAAAACAAAATTATTCTCACGACGTTTCGGCCACAACGCAAGCAGCCGTCCTCAGGTGAAGAACAGGGCTGTCGGAAAGACATAACTGCATTTCCCATAAATATGCTAAATTCATCTTGATATGCAAATTCCTTTGTCAAGGCGCTCTTCCCCCTCCAACCCAGCTTAAATATACGCTGCCAAGCTTGGTGGTGTTCATTCAGACGCCCTGTTCTTCACCTGAGGACGGCTGCTTGCGTTGTGGCCGAAACGTCGTGAGAATAATTTTATTATGTTTTATTTTTATTATTTTCCTTCTACGTGACTTTACCGAAAGAACCAAGATGAATCCCTGCAGTCACGAAAGCTTTAAATCGAAATTCGTTATTATTAGTTTTGATTGTATTTGTTGGCGCGGGTAAAATACATTCAGCCTGAAGCTGTTTTACAGAATACTCCACGTGGGACCTAGGCGAGTCCACAGCGTAAACATACACATCGTACTCTTTGTTTTTTTCGGTAGTCACGTAGGTAAAATTCAAATAAATTAAATCACGTTTCGGGCGCAACACAAGCGTCCTTCTTCAGGTGGGGACAACTTAGCGAAAGCACACCGCTAAAGTGTGTAATTTATTTAATTTTTTTACCTACGTGACTTTACCGAAAAAACCAAAGAGTATGAATCCTTGAAGTCACGAAAAATTCAAATCTAGAATACACATCATAAGAGCATAAACATTATAAACATCTTCTTGGTTCTTTCGGTAAAGTCACGTAGAAGGGAAATAATTAAATAATACAGATATACAACATTTTAAAACCATCATGACACTATGGGCACCGAGTAGCACACACAATCGAGGAAACAATGTTAACTCGTTCCAATCGATAATTGGTTTTTTACCCTTCTATCTGGCAAATGAGGTCCCCATCGTTCCAAACGTTTCCAAAATATTGTGTAACACACTGCAGATCATATGGAGATGTCACAGCCACTTGTATGACCTTTAATATGGGAAACACACCAAACATTACAAAATGGGAATAAAAACCAGCCCACAGAACCCCGCAAATCTCACCGTACATACAAACATAACACCTCGAAATAATTTGATATTGCGACATTCCCTTATCTTAACAGAAAATTGAATATTTTAACAACCAACAGTGTTTCATCTCCAAACATTCGAAACAGCTCAACCAAGGTGACCTCACGAGAGGATCGTCCGGGTGGGTTAGGGACTTCAGTTTCTAGGAGAAATCGATGCCATCGACCAGGGGACAGAAGCCTGAAAATGTCGACGGCTGAACGATGTCGCGATGGAGGGAACTGCAGAAGGCACTGGCAATATGGGGATGCCTTCTTAATGTGTTCTCCACAGCCGGCTGCGGTTGCTGTCGACGCGCTCGGTGAAGATCACCGCATCAGTCGTGCGCACGACAACGGCATCTGGGAGACATCTCGAGCACACTGCGTTAAGCTGAAAGACACAATCGTTATACAGTAGAACCTCGGAGATCGAACGCACCACAACTCGAACAAATCGGTGTTCGAACGATATTTCTCAACATTTTTTGCCCCGGAAACCGAACAAAATTCGGAGGTCGAACGGGGCAATCGTGACATGAAAGAACCTGTACGGCTGAGACGCGTATGGCCAGCGTGCATGACGCTTGCCCAAAGGTTTTACCGTATGAGATGCTCAGTTAACACGTAGCTCTCACCCAATGCAGACCCGCAAAACATCGTGCCTTAACTTTTTCGTTAATTTCCATAATTTCAGTGTTTTTTAGTGTTCATCCATACACAATGTCTCCATTTATTTATTGTTTTTTTTCCGTATGATTTTATGCATGTAATTACTGTAAACTTAGTGTAAAAATACTTTGAGCGATTTCTTGTGTCTGGAACCAATTAATGCAATTTACATTATTTCTTATGGGGAAAATTAATTCGGTGTTCGAATGGCCTTCTGGAACAAATTAAGTTCGATCTCCGGGGTACCACTGTACAGCTGTTTTAATTATCAGATGTAACAGAAACTGTGCCGTTCACTTTGGCGGCGAGATTTAATTCACAGTTTTGTTTTCCTAAAAGTATCTGTGAAGTCTCAAGAACAACCAAACCTCTCCCATCTTCTCCATTCCTCATGTATGCTAGAAACATGCATTGAGATTATTTCGATTAATTTCCTGCTATGTTCAAATGACAAGCCACTTTATCGAGCTATCATTTGTGGGCAGGTCACTTCTGAACCACAAGGTGTATAATACCTCAGTGGGCTTTGCCCGGATAGGATGGGGATTGTTTAGTTTTATTTGTAAGTGTTTGGGTGATTTGTTTATCCTTCTTGTTCTTTGCACTATCGTGTTTTTGTATTCTTTGTTATTGCGACGTTCTTACCCGCCGCGACTGGACATCTGTAAAAAAAAATATCTTTATAGCTCATCGGATTCCTCCAGGATAAATATTTAGATTCCGATGTTCAAATGGGATCACACGTTCGAATTCACGAGCAGCGAGTAAACGTGTCGTTAATTTTCCACGAAGGTGTGGCGTATCGACACGCTTTAAACCTTGAAGCCAGGAGAGAGCACATCAAACACGAAGGACTGTGCCCCACGTGGACTCGAATTGTACAGGTGTTAATGCGCTAAGTGTTTCAAACAATGTTGCGTCGGCACTGGAGATGGGACAGCATATCGTTACCCTCCCAGCACCGGTCTCACCCTCGGTACGCGTCTGCGATCTGAAACCCAACGCAGGTAACAGGGGAAGACGACAGAGCAATTATCTGATAGCAGCCCATGCTGCCAAACTCTCAGCACCACTGCCACTGCAATAGGCACGGCCTACTCCACTACCTCTCATCAAGATATAAAGTTCCAGCAGCTCAAAAAATCCACTGCGTTCAATACGACCCTACCATATCAGTCCAAATAATTCCCCGCACACTTTCATTCTAACCAGGAAAATCACTGCAGGACTGACAAGATGAACATCAATACGTTTCTTCTAGGGAAAAACCCAAGACCACCTCTCTCGGTGTCTAACTACCACTACGGTGCTGTAAAGAAGAAACCGTTGTCAATATTCCAGTAAGCAGAGGTGTTAAAATTACTCCCAATAATGTGTAAGCTTATCATTTGATGTTTGTTTAAACGTACGGCTATTTTACCATTCTGGAGAAGCCTAACATGTGATATGTTTATAGCCAGATGCACAAGACACTGGGATATTCATAAAAATACTGTTAAAACCATGAACATTACCAAACAAATAAAAACAAACGTCACCTTATATTGAGATATTTAATTTGATGTTCCTTGAACCTCCCCACATTGTGAACACACCCTGGGTTCCCCTTCAGCAGACTGCTGCTTACCAAGGACGCATTGGATCGAGGCGTATCATCCGAATGTTGGTAAACACCTTCCATGGAAGCTCAACAAACATATCCCATTAAATATCTGCCCTCAGCCCCACTTATCTTGTAACCATATGAAAATAAAGAGAGGCACACCATAAGTATCTATCCCGTATCTGCTCCCACATCAAAAATAAACCTACAGCATTCTATACAAATCCCTTCTGGGAGCATATCATTTTCAGTAGCATTGGGTCACCACAAATATTTACACCTAGAAAACCGCCCGTGGAACAAAACCGCTCAGTTCCAGAGGTACCCATGAGGTGTATAAATTAGCTCAAGTCACTGACGATGCCTAAAATGACCAATGTCTGAGGCCTAAAAGAGCAGGACGCCATTCCCAACCTCAGAATGCCAAACACCTGGATGGAACGGACGTCTCAACGTGTCTTTCGCACTCCGGTGAATGAACGTTGTGTGCAAATTAAATTTTAATACAGGTGACCTTGCAGACTCTGAATACACTCACAGTCTTCGTATAACAGCTAAGGTTTGTACAGTACTTACATCGTTACGTGCATGTACAAGTGTGTATATATATTGTGGATAATTGTGTAGGGACATTTTTACAGCCCCTATGGATCGACTGACTTGGCGCAAGAGACTTTAAATGGCCAAAATACATAGCACATTACAACCGATCTTGATTCCCAGAGTGACTTGTGACATTTCCCTAAATCGATACATGCAATCATTTTTAGTTTAAGCTTTTCTTTCTAATTAAATATATTTTGGTTACCCAATGGAAGTTATTGAGCTATAAACAATATACACATCTCATATACAATTCCCCATCGTTTTCAAAGTACCACGTGATTAAATTAATTCTCAAATTACAATTAAATCTGAATGTACTGGGGCTGCTCTCTGCTCCGAAAAGACGGCACTAGAAACGTGAGTATTCTACGTTTGTTGGCTGCGACAAGTGTTCATGAAGACGCCAGGGAGTTTTTAATTGGTCTGTTAATTTTGTGTTTTTTTGGAACTCATTGTTACACAACTATTCTTATCCACAGCCCTATGATCTACAAATCATAGTATCCGTGAATGCTATAGGATTTGTGAAAAATCCTATTATCCACGGTCCATATTCTTACAATTATCCGTGACTTATCCCCCATAAGTCTTTGCAGAAGAGCATCCTATTACGCGTGATAAAAATTGCATTTGCCAACACTTTATGCCTCAAATACCCCTGCTGCATTTGAGAAAGTCCTAATAACCTGTGATCTTTTTGCTGAGAAGGGGACTTGCGCAGATGTTTACTCCGTGGATAAGAGGATCTGTAATATTGGTCTCACATTTCTGTAAAATTGGTCTCCCATCGCACTTCCAAATAGAACGGTTGCCTACGTACATTTCGAAAGAAGTCCCAACATACATACATACAGACATTTCCCTGCAGATAAGAGGAGTTCTGCATTTTTATAATCCCATTCGTTTATCCAGCATGGCCTCAATGAGTCTCAAGACGATACTTGAGGAGGGTCCTGACAAGCTTTCGCAGAAGCGGTGCGATGTTGCTACGTCCAATTCCAAATGAGGCATTTACAGGTCATTTTTCAGCATTGTGTGCTTTTTTAGCTTATAGGAGAAAACAAGAAATCCCAGAGGAAACCCATGCAGAACAGAGGGAGAACATACAAACCCCAAAAAGAAAGACGCCCGAGTTAGGAATCGAACCCAGGGGGCCTTCTTGCCGCCTGTGCTGTAACCTGCGGTAAGGACCTCCGTTACAGCACCGACAGCTTCTTCAGCAACAGCGTGTGGTCGAGTGTCGCACTTGCCAGCAGGCCACCCTCGTTTTTGGGCGAGCCCTCGTACACGATTTCCTCTCCGCGCAGCGTGGTCATGTGGCCACCCAGTGCAGTCAAAATGGCATTGCCAGCGCAGATGTCCCACTTCTTGATGAGCGTCGTGTGGATGTACACGTCCGCCTTGTCCGAGTCGTCCCCCGTCACGTCAAGCAAGGACAGCACTTTGTACCCTGTAGTGACGGAAAGAAAACCACATACTTGCCTGGCACCACACAACAACAACCGCCATACGCCACTAAGTAGCGGTGATGTCACCACCGCACCTGTGCCACCGCGCCTGTGCACTTTAAGGCCACGTGAAGTTTCGAACGCCCGCTGGCAGGAGGTCATGGGACAGACCCAGATGCCATGGGCTTGACTTACTGAGATGACTGGCAGATGCGCCACCTGTGTTTTAGCCGCCCGGCGCTGCACTCATTGTTGTGAGCGTCGCTCCTCTGCCCTCCGTTGTTGCCCTCATTTATAACACGTAAAGGTGCATCCTTGCTCGTTCACACCCGACGGAGATCTATCGAGGGTATTTGGTCTACTCTTCCACACTGCCCAGACGTCTTGGAAGAGGCCGCATACCCACACTTTACCCCACCGCACACGACCTGCTGATCGACTGAGGCGCGCCCGTTTACACGGCTGGATAAACAGAGGTGGTGGTGGATTGGAAAAACTTGCCCGGATTGTTTCAACCGCCGTGACGGGAGGTGGAATCGCACGAGACACGTCCGAGTGCAGTATGCTCACCATCACACCGCTTCGTCTCTCCATTGAAATGTCGCGTTTGTCGCGACGATTTTTACCGGTGTCTGCACCGCAGTCACCGTCGACGCAAAGAAATAGTAATAGGTTTTTACCCTTTCAACTGGTACAAAAACTGACACCTTTATACAAGGCATCAAGTTTGAAATAACCACAACACAAGCAGTCAAAATGCAAACAAAAAGAAACAACTCTGATAATGATTGTTGTACGCCTTTTGGCGTCATCTGGTCCAACACCAATGGAGACTAGGCTCTAAGAAAAGCTGTCTCGGGTGTGGACCAATCAACTTCAAGGACAGTGCATATCATTATCATTATCAGAGTTGTTTATTTTTGTTTGCATTTTGACTGCTTGTGTTGTTGTTATTGCAAACTTGATGCCTTGTATAAAGGTGTCAGTTGTTGTACCAGTTGAAAGGGTAAAAACCTATCACTATATTTTGCCACTGGTAAAGGAGATGTCTCATAGTGAGGCAAAGAAACCCCGCAACTGAACCGCCCCTCGTGGTCGACTTTTACCTGCGCCTCCAGCCGGGACGATCACGGACTTGTTGCCAAAAGCGGCGTGTGCCTGCCGGGCAACGTTGCCGGCGTGGGACCGAGAGACGATGAACACCGGAGACTCGTGTCCCGCGTGGCGCCGCTGCACATTGGCAGAGTGCCCACGGCCAACAAATCCCCACACTGCAAGCAGCGCACCCCACGCATTCACGCACGGAAATCACAAACACACACAAAGGCAATTTACACACAGTTTAAGCAGCAGGGGGGCAGTGCAAGTGGCAATACTCGTGCCTCACAGCGAGAGGGACCTGGGTTCAATACCCAACTCGGGCAGCTTTCTATGCCGAGTTTGTATTCTCTCCCCCTGTTGTGCAGTCGGAGTGAGAGCTTGCCGAGTTTGTATGTCTCTCCCCCTGTTCTGCAGTTGGAGTGAGAGTTTTCCGAGTTTGTATTCTCTCCCCCTGTTCTGCCGTCCGAGTGAGAGCTTGCCGAGTTTGTATTCTCTCCCCCTGTTCTGCAGTCGGAGTGAGAGCTTGCCGAGTTTGTATTCTCTCCCCCTGTTCTGCATGCGTTTCCTCCGCTTCTCCATTTTCCTCCAATAGCAAAACAACGTAACATACATTGCGACTGGTATTGGCCAAAACATCAAAATTCTGAAAATAATTACCGTAAATAACTAATTAAAATCACACATTGCGAAATCGCCGCTCCTGAAAAAGAGTCTTGAGACCCGGGTGAGGCTTCCTGGGTAAACAAGCGGGAGAGGGACGTGGGCCAGAGACATGTGGACCACCACCACGACCACGATGCCCAAGCCAGAAGGTGAACACAACGTGAGTGCAACCTTCTACTTTCCCCAATGATGCGGTAGGAAGCAGGACCACAGCATGGTACAGAAATCCCTCCAAGTATCCGTGACAGCGGTGAAAGTTTCCGGATTAGTACCCCACGCAGTGCAGTCACTGCCGAACCGCAAGGTTAACTCAACACTCTCAAGCAGTTCTAGGTTTGAAGCTTTCGTGACTGCAAGGATTCATACTCTTAGGTTTTTTCGGTAAAGTCACGTAGATAAAAAATAAGAATCAAATAATAATAAATTTAAATAACTCAAATAACTAAATAAAATCAGTTATTTTCAAAAAAAATTACCTACGTGACTTTACCGAAAAAACCTAAGAGTATGCATTCAGTCTCATAAATAATAAAAAATTATAGAAATAATATTATTTCTATTATTTTTTATTATTTCTATTTTTTATTTATTTTTTACCTACGTGACTTTACCGAAAAAACCTAAGGGTACACTCTCAAGCAGCCACACCGGCTAGCTGCGTCGAGTGGACATAATTACAATTGTACAAGCAACTCCATCAGAAGATTCCTCATGTCTCGGTTTAATGGCAAACGCACAAGAAAGCCTCGCGGTGTTTGACTCAAGGCGGAGGGGCTCCACCAGCAAACATAGAAACCGCCTCCAACCTGACAGCCCGTGCGGTGCACACAGCCGCGTGCGCTGACCACAGCTTACTACTCGCACGTTATTTATTCCCCTACATACGTGTAAATTGGTTCAATTTAATGTTTAATAAAAACACATTTCAACTCATTAATACCATTAGATCTCACGAGAACGCGAGCTCAAGGTCAGTACGAGCCCACATGGGTGACGCACGCAGTCGGTGACTCGGTTTCCCCTGGCCTCTCCGCTCAATCACGCACTCTGCTCGGGCTTGGGCCATTCTTCACCATTTTTAAATCCTTTATATTAAGTTCACTTTCTTGCTTGCTTGCGCGCTTACGACCGTGCAAATCTTTCGGTCGTTTTTTAACCCACTTCCCGTGATCCAATCGAGCTGACATTTTGCACACAGACTCGTTGTGCGTGACAATTAATTTTCGTGAAAATTTTTTTCCAAAATGTTACACTTTTTAGGGAATTTTTTTTTTATATTTAATTACCAATTGCTTAATGGTGGCAGGCAATCATCTGACCCATAGGTGGCAGCCATCTCAAGCCAGAGGACGAGAGGACTCTAGCCACCCGTTTCAAAGACCAATGTCCTTATATACGACTTTCCTTATATTTAATTTAAGATACCAATGTGATAAAAATTTCACTCTTACTCAAGAAAAACAGAAATGAATAATAAAATAAAACCGATGCCACGCATATAAAGGATTTATAGTGAAAAACTTTGTTTTTACGGGTTAATTTTTTATTTTTTACCAATATACTGAACAAAAATCGTTGCAACCTTCCCCCTACAGCAAACCAGCCCCCCTCCTCCCGCTTGCTTCGCGGTGTTAGTGACTTAACATCGAGTGTCGCAGACAAGTTAGTGTCGTCACGAATCGCCGTGTTCACACGCAGAAATCCTGCGCAGTGTACGGGAAGTCAAACCACGGCTCTGTATAGTCGCTTACATTGCTTGTGAGAAAATTTCAAGTTTATTCGAACATTGGCCAAGATTTATGCATCTCGTATTGATAAGGAGATGGGCGCTACGGTGGCGAGATGTTAAATACCTAACCTAGTATGCAGGTCGTGGGGTTTGATCCCGACCCTGACGCCTGTATATTTGGAGTTTGCATGTTATCACCGTGGTCGCGTGGATTTTTTTCCGGGTCCTCCGGTTTTTCCCTCCACATTTAGAATCAACATGCGCTTAAGAGTATTTGGCTGCTGTACATTTCCATGCGATAAGCCACTTTGTTGAGCTATCATTTGTGGCCAGGTCACTTCTAAAAAAGAGCTACATAGCTCATTGGGCCTTACCTGATAAAATAAAAATTTTACTTGGACAATACTCTTGTATTGTAAACGTTAATATAGTAAACAACAGTTAACTGACTACTCTATTCAGTGTTTATTAAACGTAATATAACTACATTTAAACGTAATTTCACAGTAGTTATTTATCAATTGTGTCATTATTTGCAGTACGGCACAACTGCGAGAAATGGCCAATCCCTGGGATTCGAGGATTACTGGCGGTTCGCAACTTACTCCCGATGGCAAGTCCAACAATAAACCCTCGAGCACAGAGAGAGAGAGAGACCCATCTGGCAACTGTGGCCATTTGGGATCCTGGGAAACTCATACCCTCGTATTATCATCCGCTCATTCGTCGCCTCCACAACACACAGGGTACGGCACAGATTACAGGATCACCGCAGATCGGGCCCCCCCCCCAGATCAACGCAGATGATTACTGAAGTTCTGCTGTGTTCCCCATCATCTGCAGTATGCCCCCATTGGTCCAGCTTCACGAGAGCTATTGGTTTTAAAGCCCTCCCGAGAACATCCCTGGCATGTATTATCGGTCACTCAGTCACGACTGGCTCTGAAATTATTTGCTTGTACACTCAGCAAGAGCGACCACAGCAACAGAGAAAATGCAAACGCAACGACGGCCTCTACGCACCGGTCAGCTTGAGGAACGGCTTGTGGATGACTCCGATAACCGGCTTCCCGTTGATGGCCACACACACCATCGTGGTCACGTACTTCACGAGGTTATCTGCATCCAGGGAAACGACACGAGAGGAGCCGGGTGAGGTGCTGTACGCAGACTCGCGAGTAATTGCATTCAGCGAGAGTGGTGCTGGATCGTCACCAGAGCCACTGCCATCACCTCGGTGTTTGGGAAGCTCATTCATTGCGCAGGATCAGCACCAACACAAGATGCGATGCTCCTGCTGAGGTTTCGGCGAACGCGCGCGACATCGCCCACACGCACTTGGCGACTCGTAGTGGGAATCGCAAATTGTAGCGGCTGACATTCCCGCGAAGCTCTATCTTTAGTTTTAGTGAACGCAAAGTGGGTGAACAAACACACCAGTGCCCAGCAGTGAAAAACTTAAACCTTTCCGATTTCTCTCTTTTGTACCTGCACACAAAGTTCTTGAGCAGTCTGCTCGTCTTATGGGGCACGTGCTAAAACCCCGACGTTCCCAAAGCCCTCCAGTCCACGAGAAGTATTCGCTTGTGTAAATTCCAAAAACAACTTCTATTGATAAACCATAAATGATTACCTTGTGTAACTGATTTTTGTAATACATATTAGTTTGCACATTCCCTCCTTGCAATGTCTTGTGTAACTGCTGCCACTGACTGCCCGCTGTCTTGGGCTGTGGTTGTCCTTGTCACAGTGTGGTCAAGCTCAATGGGCCTTAACCAGCTGAAATAATCAAGTGTGATGCTGATTAGGTCACTGTGAGTCCACTCTGCAGGTAAACATGGCCCCACAATTACCACAACATGAAGGCGAAGCTGCTTGTCCCCAAATTAAACGCAACCACCGCTCACCGACTCCAATGAGAGTGTTTCAGTGTTTGTGTGTGTTTTTTATGATTTCGTTTATAAGAAACCCAACCGTACAGTCCTTCGCGAGGTATACATGAAAAACCAAACGCATAGCGAACTAAACTATCAAGTTTTCGGGTATGAGACCTGGGGGAAAGTTGGAATCAATGTCAGTGTTAAAAACAGGGGCTGCATCCACGATTCACTCGGTGGAAAAGAAAAAAACGTATTTAAAAAGGGTAAATTCCTTTTTAGCCCAATGCCAGGAGTTCTTGAGCCACTCAACGTACAGTAAACCCTTCTTATTATTAAATATTCCGAATTATGTACAATGATACTCCCCAGTGCCTCCTGCCCCAATAAAACACTCACACTGCATATATGCCGAAAGCGCAGCCATGTCGAATTATCCCCAATTACGAATTATCAAATACTGAAATAACGAGGTTTTACTGTAACGTACAAAAGCCGTCCTTCAATCCGGAATTTTAAAATGACCCAAAGCGGAGAATAACTTTTTCCTGAAGAATTATCAGGGAATCGAATGTTTTTTTGTCATTCCACTCACGGGTTTCGTTCAGCTGTATGGCATCTCAAGTCTATATGTTTGATTATGCTCAGATTTCTATTTGCTAACTCTTCGTTCATGTCAACGCTTTATTTTTGGCTGACCCAAGTGACTCTTGCATTTGAAAGTCGTCCCGGTCTCCTGAGCTCACCCGGTTAAACAAAATCAACTTGACAATAGATCGTGCCAGTTCGTACAGTGCATGTATCCATTTCAGTGGGTGAACGCATGCTAAAATTAGAATGCAACGCGTCCCACTGACTTCACATGTGTGTGTGCGTGTCAAACCCGTGTACTCCTGTGTGGCATCCAGAGGATCCAGCCACACTGTGAGGGCCTTCTGCAAGGCTGGCTGCGGGTGTGGGATCCGCTCCAGGACCTCGCGGTGAATGGAGTCGTCCCATTCCGCATCCTCCACGTCCGTGTTGTCAGTCTCCTCGGAGATGACCTGTGGCGGCATTGTCACAGCACCGCACGTTAACCACACGGCGTTGTCACAGCACCGCACGTTAACCACACCGCGTCGTCACAGCACCGCACGTTAACCACACGGCGTTGTCACAGCACCGCACGTTAACCACACCGCGTTCGGAGCGCGTGAATCAGGGTGCTCGCGGTCATCGAGAGGAATGCAGACTGGGAGGGTGTGGACGGAAAGTCAAGTGGAGAGAGACAGACAGAGAGAGAGATCCCGCTGAGTCAGGTGGGAGAAGAATGCGATGCGTTTGGCTTATCAAGAAGAGTAAGAACATCTGGGGATTAGACAGGTGGTAGTGAGAGGGAATGAGGTGAAGGAGGTGGATGGGCAGGTGACAGTGGGAGGGAATGAGCAGGAGAGGCGTGGTGAACACCCAGGGGGGGGGGGGGCGACCCGGGGGTGGAGGGGGCGACCTGTGGGTGGGGGGGGCGACCTGTGGGTGGGGGGGCGACCCGTGGGTGGTGGGGCAACCCGGGGGTGGGTGAGGGGGGTGACCCGGGGGTGGGTGGGGGGGGCAACCCGGGGGTGGGGGGGGGCGACCCGGGGGTGGGTGGGGGGGGCGACCCGGGGGTGGGTGAGGGGGGTGACCCGGGGGTGGGTGGGGGGGGCGACCCGGGGGTGGGTGGGGGGGGCGACCCGGGGGTGGGTGGGGGGGGGACCCGGGAGTGGGGGGGGGGGACCCGGGGGTGGGGGGGGGCGACCCGGGGGTGGGGGGGGGGCGACCCGGGGGTGGGGGGGAGGCGACCCGGGGGGGGGGGGGCGACCCGGGGGTGGGGGGTGGGGTGACCCGGGGGTGGGTGACCTGGGGGTGGGGGGGGGGGGCAACCCGGGGGTGGGGTGACCCGGGGGGGGGGCGACCCGGGGGTGGGGTGACCCGGGGGTGGGGGGGGGGGTGACCCGGGGGTGGGGGGGGGCGACCCGGGGGTGGGGTGACCCGGGTGTAGGGAGGGGGGGACCCGGGGGTGGGGGGGGGCGACCCGGGGGTGGGGGGCGACCCGGGGGTGGGTGGGGGGGACCCGGGGGTGGGGGGCCCGTGGTTGTTGTTGTTGTTTGACTTGCATCCCACTGGGATTTTTGCACACAGCGTTGCTATACGGTTCTTTTTCTGGTAGACTTTGCTGTTTTTTTCCCTGGATTTTTCTGTTTGTGCGTAGTCACTATAAGATGTCTTCTTGTTCATGTTTTTTTGTTTGTTGCGGTTGCACCCGATTCAAGAGCCGAATGGCTCACAGGGCTACAACCTAATAAATAAAACTGAAAACTGACATTCGGGTGGTGGTGGGGGTGGTGTTGGCCGCGCCGACCCTTCACGACAGAGATCACAACCGCGTACCCGATACCCGCACCCTACCCGATACCCGGCTACCCGTACCCGGATACGGGTACCCGTTTGCGACCCTGGTGCGGCCGGGTACGGGTAGGCCGTGAGTCACTGGTGAGTCACCGTTTGTCACTCATTTCGGGTAGGGTACCGGTAGGGAACGAGTACCCGGGTAGGGTACGGGTAGGGAACGGGTACCCAGGTACGGAACGAGTACCCGTACCCGGGTACCCATTTGCGACACCTGGTACGGCCGGGTACAACTACGGCTACAAACCCGTGCGTGACCTCTGCTCCACGCACCTTGACGCCGGGCAGCGCGTGGTGGAAGGCCGCGACCATGGCGCGGTGCGAGGCGATGTCTGCGGGCGTGAGTAGCTCCTCGGCTCCCTCCCGCGTCTTGCCCTTGCTGCGGACGCGCCCCGCGGCCTTCGCCCCGCGCACCGCCGCCACTCGCTCCCCGCCGCGCTCGGCCGCCAGCAACGCCACCCTCAGCACGGCGCGCAAGTCCAACTCGCGGTGACCCGCGGGCTGCGAGGCGAACGCGGGGCCGGCACCCGTGGCGCCGAGGGCGGCGAGCAGGCGGTAGAGGAGAGCGACGGTGGCGAGCGCGATGAGAGCGATGCAGAGGGTGGAAGAGCGGAGACCCAGTAGCGCCATCACCACCAGTAGCTTCCACCTCCACCACCTACCTCCTCCACGTCCCACGTTGTGTCACTGAAGACACCGAGTCGATTTTGACGGATCGCGCGCAGGAATCGATGCGTTCGATTCGTGGCGTCGGCTGCCACTCACAACGTGGACTTTCAAAATTTTTTAAAAATTAACCCGTAAAAACAATATAAATCCTTTATATGCGTGGCATCGGTTTTATTTTATTATTCATTTCAGTTTTTCTTGAGTAAGAGTTTCATTTTTATCACATTGGTATTTTAAATTAAATATAATGAAAGTCGTATATAAGGATTATAAGGTTTTCAGTTTTTGTATGATTGTTTATATTGTACATTTTGTTGTTTTCTTGAATAATTTTCTGTGTTTAGGAAAAATATATGATTGTGTTAGTGAAATTTTTTTTTTCCTAAAAAGTGGAAAATTTTAGAAAAAAAATTTTCACGAAAATAAATTGTCACGCACAACGAGTCTGTGTGCAAAATATCAGCTCGATTGGATCACGGGAAGTGGGTTAAAAAACGACCGAAAGATTTGCACGGTCGTAAGCGCGCAAGCAAGTGAACTTAACATAAAGGATTTTAAAAAACTACGACTTCTGAGTTACTTTTTTTTGGTTATTTCGGTAAAGTCACGTAGAAGGGAAGTAATAAAATAATAAAAAATGAAACATAATACCGAAAGAACTAAGAAGATGAATCCCTGCAGTCACGAAAGCTTTAAATCGAAATTCTGAGTTACTCTTTGGTTCTTTCGGTAAAGTCACGTGTAAAGAGAAAATAATCAATTAAATACTAGCATACGACGTTTCGATTGCAACACAAGCAATCATCATCAGGTATAAATGAAATAGAAACACAAATCTAGTATACTTAGAAATGTAATGTAATACAACAAGCTCCAAATTCTGAGTACTCACAAAAGCCATCAAACTCAAATTTCGATTTAAAGCTTTCGTGACTGCAGGGATTCATCTTCTTGGTTCTTTCGGTAAAGTCACGTAGAAGGGAAGTAATAAAATAATAAAAATAAAACATAATAAAATAATTCTCACGACGTTTCGGCCACAACGCAAGCAGTCGTCCTCAGGTGAAAACCAGGTCCGTCGAGGCGACAGAGTCTGAATGAAACAGCACACGAGCTTGGAGCATATATATAAGCTGGGCGCCTTGACAAAGGAATTTGCATATCAAGAGGAATTTTGCATATTTATGGAAAATGCAGGAATGTGATTAGTACTACATATGCATGTGCATTATGCAGGATTAACAGCATCAAAGGGAGCTGCAGTTTGTTGCTGCTGCAGTTGCTGCTGCTGTTGTCTTACCAGGAGGTTGTAAGGGCCACTGTTTAGCTCTTGTTTCATCAGGCGGGACCTGGCCATCGCAGACGATCGCTTCAATACCGGGTGGCATATTCCAGATGGGCAATCTTCATTTGAGGTTTTCGTGACCGCAGGAATCCATACTCTTTGTTTTTTTCGGTAAAGTGACGTAGATTATACTCTTGTGTTTTTTTCGATAAAGTCACGTAGGTAAAAATAAATAATAGAAATAATAATGGAAATAAAATAATAAATCACGTTTCGGGCGCAACACAAGCGTCCGTCATCAGGTGGGACAACCACAGTACCTCGATATAATATTTCAAGGGCGCAACCGACAAACGGTTGCGCCCGAAACGTCGTGATTTATAATTTTATTTCTATTATTTTTATTTTTTTACCTACGTGAGTTTACCGAAAAAACCCCAAGAGTATGAATCCTTGCAGTCACGAAAGCTTCAAATCACGTAGATTAATTTGCTATCGACGTGACTTTACCGAAAGAACCAAAGAGTTATACAGAAGTGGCACTTTTATTAGCGACCACGTCCTCCAAAACACGTGGCGTTGAATTCTAAACGCGGAGGGGGGAAATCGCCACGTGGCTTACTGAGAGAGTTCAACTCCTGGACGTGCCTTCACGATGTCGCCCAGGGCCTCCTCCGGAAACTTTTCGAAGAAGAACAAGATACTATTACAAGATAATTTGTTTTTGTTTAACGCGTAGCCTTTCGCGACCAATAACATCCATAAGGGGCCGTCCATAAATGACGTCACGCACCTAGGTCGGAGGGGGGTTAGACATTTGTGACGATGTGTGACGAGGTGAGGGGGGGGTGAGAAATGTGACGTTACATCAAAATGCGCAACTTTAAATAAATATAAACACGTTCTACTTAATTAAATCGACTTTTTAATAAATGTTTTCTCCTACAACATCAGAGTGCAGCGCCACATTAAATACGCACTACAATGACAATAGTTTAAAGCGATTTGAAGCATGTTTTTTTTTAGGTGGGGGGGCAGAGCTTTGTGACGTCATATTTGACTGACTTTTTGTGACGAGGGAGGGGGGGTCAAAAATCGTCCAAAATCGCGTGACGTCATTTATGGACGGCCCCTAATGCAACACACGGGTGTTGCTGTACAGGCAACGTATTGGCATGTTCTGTTAACGTGACAAACCTTACGAATTGGCTGTGTCGGGTGGTGGCGGATTTAACGACACATATTTACGCGATATAACCCAAAAAAAATTCGGTTTTTACGTCGGCCCGTCTTTCCAACCAATACATTCTCAAAAATGTTGAGAATTTAATTCTAAATTTCGATTTAAAGCTTTCGTGACTCCAGGGATTCATCTTCTTGGTTCTTTCGGTAAAGTCACGTATAATGGAAATAATAAAATAATAAAAATAAAACATTATAAAATAATTCTCACGACGTTTCGGCCACAACGCAAGCAGCCGTCCTCAGGTGGAGAACAGGTCTGTCATTTCAGACTCTGTCTTCTCGACAGACCTGTTCTCCACCTGAGGACGGCTGCTTGCGTTGTGGCCGAAACGTCGTGAGAATTATTTTATTGGTTTATTTTTATTATTTCCATTCTACGTGACTTTACCGAAAGAACCAAGAAAATTAATTATAATTCATATTCCATCTATACGCTCGCAGGGAATTGATGTGACATCCTCGTTATTGTTTTCATCGCATTTGGTGCCCCACTTAACTTGGCGCCCGAGGCGACCGCCCGAGTTCGCCTGTACGGACGGGCTGCTCCCTGCCCCCAGGCCGTCTGCTCGGTGCGAGACCCATCCTGGACCCAGGTTCAATGTCGGCCGTGGTGACAGTGCCGAATTAAGCAAGTGCGGGGCCTGTATCAATTGTTATAAAGGGGCCCTAAAAAAATATTTCAACATTCATATTGAAACACAAATGTTTTACTTGCATAGTAAAGTCATTACATTTTTCATTTGCTACACAGCCAGATAATACGACGAATCGCTAACCATAAACACCCAGTCGTTCATAAACGTTGAAGGCGGTATAGTACTATAGTAATAGAGCAAGTGCAGAATCACTGAACCGGAATTGATAGCTTGAAAGCATTAAGCGCGGGGCCCTTGAAAGTGCGGGGCCCGTAGCTACTACACGTGTAGTAGTAGTAACTACTACTACATATGTAGTAGCTACTACTACTACATATGTAGTAGCTACTACTACTACTAGCTACTACACGTGTAGTAGTAGCTACTACATATGTAGCTACTTTTGCTACGAGGATAATCCGGCACTGCTGTCGACCCCCGGCCCCAAGTCTCTCCCATGCTCACGAGCTTAATCTTTTTCCTCTGCCTTTGACCGAGTGCCACTTCTAAAGATTCCCACCGATTCTGTACAGCCTCCTAAGATGCGCTCACATTTAGACACTATATGAATCCACATTGTACGGTAATGTTTTATTGTTAGCGTCATTATCATAAGCACATAACAGCTTTAAGTAGCTTTCACCATATTCTTGGTTCTTTCGGTAAAGTCACGTAGAAGGGAAATAATAAAATAATATATATATTAAACAATTAAAAAACGCCACTTTTTTCAAAATTTCTTGCTGTGGATTTCACACCTGATGATGATTGCTTGTGTTGCAATCGAAACGTCGTGAGACTTTTTATTGTTTAATGTTTATATTATTTTATTATTTCCCTTCTACGTGACTTTACCGAAAGAACCAAGAATATGAATCCCTGCAGTCACGAAAGCTTTAAATAAAAATTTAGCTTTCACCACTTGACGAAACGACAGTTTAATATATACAGCTAGTGTATGTACAACATGATCAAACAGCGCCACATTATGAACCCAAACAGAAACAAAAAGCTAACCGACAAAAAACATGCTGCTCGATATTCAACTTCACGAACACGCAGATCATCAACCTCGTGACATCTTCGCCTGCCACACACTTGCCTGCTCAGGGGCACGTCTACACACGCCTGTGACCACTTCGAGAAAGCTTGCGACGCTAGCAGCGGTGCACATGAGTAGGTAGCACACACGTCAGTGCCATTGCCTCTCGAATAAATCATCAGCAGCGTTTCTATGACCGCTCTTCACAGGCATAGGCCGAGCTAACGATGGCATGAGATTACACGATACACCATGTGGCCTTGATATACATTTCATTTAAAAATGTTTTGAGACGAAGTCTCAAATTGGAATATGAACAGTTACCCGTTCATAGACATTTGGTCACAAACTCTTCATAAGTCAAACATGTATACGTTGATTTGTATTTAGAAACCCATTTTAAAAGTTGCCGACATATTACACCCCGGGTAACCATGTTGTATTGTGATGTTATTGAAGAGACTCTTGTCTGATATAAAATTGTCTGATACTGCATTGGCAGTGGTGCATAAGCACACAAACTAATAAATATAGAACAAATTAACCATCTATGATTTGCCAACAGCTAATTTAATGTCTCATGGGGATGAACTACTAGATACGTTACAAGAACGTAATGAAGTGACGAATGACAAAACAAAGGGCATGTGGATATTACTGTTGCTTGGGCATGAAGTGGTAACATGGGACACTGAGAAAGAGGAATACATGGTGGCTCGGAGAACACCCGCTGGAGACATTTATCGCTCTTAAGTGGGCTTGGGCAGGGAACGGGATGACGGCCGAGGTCAAAACTGACAAACAGAATGGGAGCCAAATGAGGGAACATGCTGGACAGGACATCCAATCGGTTCGTGCGCAGATCCTGCATGGAGTGTTGCACCATGACCCCGTGAGAGATGGTGATGGCTTGGGGAAACTTTTAGTCAGCAGTGCATATAGATCAAGGCTGCTGCTGCTGATGATGATGTTCATGATCTGTCTCCTGCCAGCGTTGGTGTACGGTGTTTTTTCTGCAATATTTTGCTGTCTTTTCTTGGATTTTCTGTTTGCACTTAGTCACATATTCACTTTAAGATGTTTTTGTTTGTTGCGGTTGCACCCGATTCAAGAGCCGAATGGCTCACAGGGCTATACCTAATAAATGAACTTGAACTTCATCTGGACTCAACACACTATAGTATGGACAAAGACAACACAATTTCAAACAGTTTCAGCGGTTTTAATGCTGGAGAGTAAAATAGGGTATGATGCAGAAACCCAACACATGATTTCGATTTAAAGCTTTCGTGACTGCAGGGATTTATCTTCTTGGTTCTTTCGGTAAAGTGACTTTAACCAAAAGAACCAAGAAGACCAACACATTATGTTTGCATTGCTGAACATTGCCATGCGTAGGCTCACTCAACCTGCAGATTTCCTGTAAATTGATGGGGACGCTCATATAATCCACAAGTTGGCTCAGTATAAATATTGTATTTATTTTATTGTCCTTTCCCAGCAACCTCCAATTATCATGGTTGGCTGTGTACGGTGTGAAAGAAGTTCAAGATACACTCATAGAAATATGCATACGGGCAGTCCCCGACTTACGAATGGGTTCCATTCCTGAGACCCGTTCATAAGTCGAAACAAAATAATTTCCTATTCAAATGCAAATAGGTTCGATGCAAACCCTCGACAGCCTGTATATTTTGAGTTTGCATGTTCTCCCCGTGGTCACGTGGGTTTTTCTCCAGGTCCTCCGGTTTTTCCCTAAACATTTAGAATCAACATACGTTTAGAGTATTTGGCTGCTATAAGTTTCAGCATAAGCCACTTCGTTGAGCTATCATTTGTGGCCAGGTCACTTCTCAAAAAGAGCTATATAGTTCAGTGGGCTTTATCCGGTAAAAGAAATATATATTTTTGCTTTACCTGCTAAAATACTGTAAATAAGAAAATGTTTTCATACGGTGAGTGTGATAAAATGTTACGGTTCAACAAGAAAAAAAATATTGTTCAACTGGTAGAAAGAAATATAAATTTGCATGTAATACTGTAATAAACTGTCCAGTAAATAAAACATAAAATAAAGTAAATAGAAAAAAAACTGTTTAATCTTCAATTACCTCGAGTCCTGATACTGGCTTGCTTGTTGGAAGGGGCATAATGAGTCCTCACAATTGCACACACACACACGGGTGCTTGCGTGCACGTACTTGACGCACACGCACACCAATAATCCCTCGTATAGCCTTCACAGGCTATTGGGGCAAGTGCTGTTACTGAGCAGCATCTATAAAAGCCGCAAAGGCACACAAGGGGGTGGGTGGCCAACATCATGCCCGGCCATCTTTGTCTTCCCAGGAGCGATGTTTACACACCGAACCAGGTACTCATTTGAGGCTGAGTCGACCAGAGAAGGCCCCGGACCAGTTCAGATAATTGTCACTGATGTTGGCCGTGAGCGGGAATAGAACTCGGCTCGCTGTGTTCGTAGCAGAGCACGCCAACCACGACACTACAGCTCCCCACGTTCACACACTTGTCCGTGCGTCAGAGGTCGCAAACGGGTTTTGATTCCTTAACCGTACCCGTACCCGGCCGCACCAGGGTCGCAAACGGGTACCCGTACCCGGCAGGGTACGGGTAGGGTACGGGTATCGGGTACCTGATTGCGACCTCTGGGATGAAGCCATGTTGCAGGCGCGGGTGGGTTGATTCTAGGAACTTGAATTGTGAGAAGAGACAAGACGTTGGGAAATTAGTGACAAACTGTTACTCACCAGTGACTCACGGCCTACCCGTACCCGTACCCGGCTGGGTATCGGGTAGGGTACGGATATCGGGTACCCGGTTGCGACCTCTGCCATGCGTACACACTCCCAGAGGGATGCTGTGACTCGTTACATCTAACAGAAGATTGCTCCACTGAACAAAATAGTTCCACAGTTCGGTTCGCATTTGCGAGTTCACAAATTCGGATGGTGAACAAAAAATATCTTACGGAAACTCGTTCGTAAGTGCGGACATTTGTATGTTGGGGACTGCCTGGACGCAAATACTGTCAAATGCATAGCACTTCAAACGCAATGACTAAACTTAAATTAGCAGTTATCAATATGAACAATATCACGTAAGGTCTTCATGCATGTTTGTGATAGCTATTATTTGAGAATTTGGTTCTCGTTTCAATAAAACGTGCATTTCACGAATTCCGAAACCATTCATTATATTAAATTTCGATTTAAAGCTTTCGTGACTGCAGGGATTCATCTTCTTGGTTCTTTTGGTAAAGTCACGTAGAAGGGAAATAATAACATGAAAAATATAAAACATAATAAAATACAATTCTCACGACGTTTCGGCCACAACGCAAGCAGCCGTCCTGGCGAAACGTCGTGAGAATTATTTTATTATGTTTTATTTTTATTATTTTATTATTTCCCTTCTACGTGACTTTACCGAAAGAACCAAGAAGATTAATTATATTATTACGCTTGTTCACCCAGTAGAGCCTCAAGACTCCTAAGGCAGGAGGGTCTTCCCAAGCGTTCGCAGTAGTGGCAATGCGTTCTTGTGAGTATGTACGCTGAACTGCTTACTAACCTTACGTCGCCAATCGTGAGTAATCACCATCGAGTAATTTGCAAATAATTTTTCAACAACTGGGATCTTTGGCCAATACCAGTTACAAAGTATGTGTTTTTATGCTATGGGAAAAAACAGAGGAAACCCACGTAGAACAGGGGGAGAACATACATACTCAAAAAACCTCTATTATGAATACATACGCAACACAGAAAAACGTTATTGAACCCAGGAGCTTCTAGCTAATGAGGCACGGGTGTCACCACTGCACCGCCCTGCCGCCCAATATACAATCTCAACATCCAACTCCACGTCTAGCAAAGTGGTCGTAGGTTCTCTTCACTTTTGCTCAGCGTTGCAGTCTTGAGAGGGCTTGTGATCCACACTCGAGCTACTGCTGCGGAGATTCCGCTGGTACTGCCCCAGCAGCTGCCGCGCCTGCGTGCGGGCCTCCTGCACACCTTCACTGAGCTGGAGCCATGAGGCCGGCAAGCCACCATCACCGTGATAGGCCCCATGCGATGGCTCCAGCCATGCTGGCCACCGTGTCCGTATCGCCGCCCAGGGAGATGGCGTAGAGCAGCGTGCGCGCCACGCCACCCAGCTCGTCGGGAATGTCGGGCTCGGGTTGCAGGCAGCGCAGGAAGGCGTACACGGCAGTGGGCACCGACTCCAAGGCTTGCACGCCGTTGCCTGCGTGAGTCACGCAAACATCCAAACAAGATCAACAACAATGTTGATGGCATTTCGATTTAAAGCTTTCGTGACTGCAGGGATTCGTCTTCTTGGTTCTTTCGGTAAAGTCACGTAGAAGGGAAATAAGAACAGGTCTGTTCTTCACCTGAGGATGGCTGCTTGCGTTGTAGAAGGGAAATAAGAACAGGTCTGTTCTTCACCTGAGGACGGCTGCTTGCGTTGTGGCCGAAGCGTCGTGAGAATTATTTTATTATGTTTTATTTTTATTATTTTATTATTGATGGCACTCGCTATTAGTTATTGCTGCATGTCCAATTGAATACCGTTCACAAGCACACACTCAAATATAACATAAAAACTAAAATCTTTCAGGACTAAGCAGAACTTTTAAATGAAATGCAGAGATGGGTGAAAGAATGTTCCATAAGCAATTCCTAAATCACCAGTTTCATATGTGCAGTATTAAAGATATTGTCACTCGGAAATGTAAGTGGAATCATCGTAGGTGATGCCGCCAAAGCTTTGGGAGTGTAAGATGGCAGCGTTCACGCAGCCCACTCTGTTCAGTTTGAAATCGCGACGAAAGCCGTCGACGCGGCGACCGAACATCGATCTCCCAGCTGAGGTCGCAAACGGGTTTTGATTCCTTACCCGTACCCGTACTCGGCCGCACCGGGGTCGCAAACGGGTACTCGTACCCGTACCCGGCCGTACCCGTATCCTACCCATACCCGGCCGGGTATGGGTAGGGTACGGGTATCGGGTACCTGATTGCGACCTCTGGGATGAAGCCATGTTGCAGGCGCGGGTGGGTTGATTCTAGGAACTTGAATTGTGAGAAGAGACAAGACGTTGGGAAATGAGTGACAAACAGTTACTCACCAGTGACTCACGGCCTACCCGTACCCGTACCCGGCCGCACCAGGGTCGCAAACGGTTACCCGTACCCGGCCGGGTACGGGTAGCCGGGTATCGAGTAGGGTACGGGTATCGGGTACCCGGTTGCGACCTCTGTCTCGCAGTCTTCAGAGCAACAACACAATGTACTCTTCTCACAAGGAAACTCCCCCCCCCCCAGTCTCACCGAGGTGCTGCACAACATCTTCTCTCGGCACGTCTTTCAGGTTCAAGAACTCCTTGATCTTCTCCAACCTATTACAATAGGGTGTTGCACTTTTTGCACTGTAGAAAAAAAAATTATTATATAAAGTTACAGGATATGATAACCTTTAATTGTAATCATTTGACATGCTTACAATGTACATTTATACAACATCCACTCATTGAATCCTCACAAAGTGAAATAACCTTGCGTAAATTAGTCATCATCATATTTATTATATCACGATGTAACGCGATTTTTGTTCCTGAGTAGTAAGTGTTATTTTCTAATTGCTTATTCTTCAAAAGTATGTAAAATGTCTATTATTATTCCCCACAAACTTTGCTTTTGTGACCAGGACTTTACGTGAAGGAATGTCGCAAATGCACACCACGTTTTCTCTTTGAAAATAGGTACATTTCAAAATATCACTGTCCTGGTCACAAAGCAAAGTTTGTGGGGAATAATAGCCATTTTCTGTACTTTTGAGGCAGAAGCAATTAGGAAATAACACTTACTACCCAGGAACAAAAAAATATAAATTTGTTACACAGTGTTATTAATGGAGTGGATTATTAACTTTGCTTTTGTATCCTGGTCACAAAAGCAAAGTTTGTGGGGAATAATAGCCATGTTCTGTAATTTTGAGGCATATGAGACTAGGTTTTTCCCCTTTTATCTGGCAACAAAACAGGTGTTAAGTTGTTAAAGCAGGCATAAGCAATTGGAAAATAACACTTCCTACCCAGGAACAAAAAGATGTTTGTTACACAGTGAATTATCAGCCATCCCAATGCTGAAAAATACCTGAAAATTAACCAATGGAGATTACACAGAGCAGCAACGTCACCCCCAACTACAACAAACTTGGCAAGACCCTCCTGAAAAAGTCCGGAGACTGAGTGAGGCTTGGCTGGGTAAACAAGCATCATGATAAAGACGAGAACTGATCTGTGGCAGATGACCCACATTTACACAGCGGAAAAAAATCAAGTCAACCTACAGGCAGGACACACACACACGTGGCAGAAATGTGAGACATGGCCTTGGTAAGGTCAGGATAAATGAATTCCGCACTTGTACTTAGTGGGGAACATTGTCCATCATAGAGGGAAATATGATGGTTATTATGAAGTGGGAATTTTAGTCCCTCCAGGAATCAAAACTGAAGTTTTTGGATATATGGGATAGAGTTTCCCAGCTATCAATGAGACTCTATGAAACACTTAGCGATGTGAGGATGTTTCAGATATCACACGTGAAATAGTGACCACTTCTCTTGGCAGGAAGAAAAATTTGAAAGCTCCCAAACCAGATGGAAAAACTGTGACCTCTTCATAAAAGCAGCACTACTGTTTTCTAATGCTTACAAGCTATGCAATGCCTCCATCATGGAAATATGCCTAAATTATTACACGTCACTGATGCGTTTCGTTTTTTATCCTTCCCCCCGCACCTCCGATTAGCACGGTTGGCTACGTATGGTGCGAAAGAAGTTCAACATACAACCGAATAATGGATATTTTAGAGGCCAACCCATACATAAACAAGCTGGAGTTACAAATATTTCTATCATTTGTTGCTTACTCATCAGATTTCAATGACAAATTAATATCAAAATACGCTTAACACGTAGGCTTTCGAGACCAATATCATCCATAGAGGTTTTTGGGTTAGATCGTGTAAATATATAAATTTGTCGTTGAAACCCGCCAACACCCGACACAGCCAACTAGTAAGGGTTGTTCTGGTTTCGTGACAACCCTTACTCGTTGGCTGTGTCGGGTGGTGGCGGGTTTTAACGACACATTTATAAATTTACGCGATCTCACCCAAAAACCTCTATTATGGACCATTACGCTTAGCTTTCGTAGAAGTCCTATGAAAAAGCATTTAATTCGGTGGAACTAATGCAGTCAACCAGGCTCTCAAAGTCCACAGGCTTAATAAAAAATATATAAGTGATCAAATAATGAAAAAATCTGAAATAGCTCCACTGAGATTACAACAAGAACACAAATCTCAGAAGAGGACCCAGGCAAGGAGGGCCACTCTTAAAGACACAGCCACAATAAATTGCAAACATTATATCGGAGAAATAAACATGGACATTTTCTGATGGCATGGTCCACAACATAGCCAATGACAATGCAGTAGATTGCTGCTGGAGGAAAGTCAGAAAATCTTGAACCTTAAATATTTTTTTACGTCTGAATGTTGCACTATGAGATCTCTTTTACCAGTGGCAAAATATAAAAGTAGGTTTTTACCCTTTTAACTGGTACAAAACTGACACCTTTATTCAAGGCATCATTTTTGCAATGACCACGACACAAGTAGTCAAAAAAGCAAACAAAAAGAAGCAACTCTGATCATGATAATAATATGCACTGTCCTTGGAAGTTAATTGGTCCACACCCGAGACGGCTTTCTTTAGAGCCTAGTCCCCATTGGTGTTGGACCAGATGACACCAGAAGGCGTACAACTCAAACACAGTGCAATATCAGAGTATTGAGAGCTCGGGGTAAGCATTAACACTATGAGATCTCTTTTACCAGTGGCAAAATATAATAGTAGGTTTATACCCTTTCAACTGGTACAAAACTGACACCTTTATTCAAGGCATCATGTTTGCAATGACCACAACACAAGTAGTCAAAAAAGCAAACAAAAAGAAGCCTCTGAATGTTGGTTCAGGAAATGTAAAAAAAAAGTTCGTGAATAACCAACCTTGCCTTGTCATTTGAGGATTCCTCGACCTCGAGCATCTCTTGTATCAGTTTGTCAACAAACGTCAAAGCACAAATGTTATCCTCCGCAATCGCAAAATGCACAGCTAAGGCCTGCAAGATGGTGCCGTTGTAGCCCAGGGAGTTGGCGTGGGTGATGCGTGCACTCAATCTGGCGATCTGCAGCAAAACGGAAGGCACTGTTATGGCGAGAATCACACACAACACGTGATATATTACAGCAGACTCTTCATTATCCAAAAAAAATTCAATTTTCCGCGGATCAGTGATAACACTTTCCTGCTCCCGCACAGAAGAATCCGCCCACTAAGTGGGTAGCAGAGCCACACCAATCAACATCAATCAAACTCCGCCCATTGTTGCAAAGACATGCAACTACTGTACTGTAGAGGCGATCACATGGATTTCGGATTAACCAGAGCACATATTTGCTTGGCTTAAGCACGTGACTTGTAATAAACATTTCTAATAATATAATTGTATAATTGTTTTTATATGATTATTTTGGGCTTGAGGGGAAAATCCATGAGTTTCTAATTTATGTCAAAATCTCAGGTGCGCAGTTAATCGGCAAATCGGATAAACCGCAAGTGGGTAATTGATAGTCCACTGTATTATTATCATTCCACTTGTTTACCCAGCAAAGCCTCACCAAGTCTCAAGATTGTTTTTTCCAGAAGGGTCCTGCAGAAGCTTTCACAGAAGGGGGTGATGCAGCTACTGTGTGTAATCCCAATCAAATAATTTGCAGGGATTTTTTTCAGCAATCGGTTGTTTGGCCAAGATCCTTTAATTTTCGATTAAAAGCTTTCGTGACTGCAGGGATTCATCTTCTTGGTTCTTTCGGTAAAGTCACGTAGAAGGGAAGTAATTAAATAATAAATATAAAACATTATTAAATATTTCTCACAAAGAGAGAAAAAGTGATAATTATTGTATTGTTTAATTTTTATTATTTTATTATTTCCCTTCTACGTGACTTTACCGAAAGAACCAAGAATATCCTTTAAGTTCCTGACTCAAACACCTCTCTGTGTGGAGTGTGTATGTTCTCCCCCCATTCTACATGGGTTTCCTCTGGGTTCTACAGTATTCTCCCATACTAAAAAAAAAGCCGTACAATGTAACTGTTAAAAGGCTGAGCATCCCAATGCTGAAAAACTACATGAAAGTTGATAATTGTTTTATTACACTTCTATCTGGCAACGAAACTGACACATTTTTTACAAGGAGTCATGTTTGCATAGACCACAATACCTGCAGCCATAATGCAAACAAAAAACATAACTCTGATAATATATGCACTGTCCTTGAAGTTGATTGGTCCACACCCGAGACAGCTTTCCTTAGAGCCTAGTCTCACATGGGTTGGACCAGATGACGCCAAAAGGCGCACAACTCAAAGACAATGCACCATCAGAGTATGAGAGCTCGGGGTAAGCATTTACACCATTAAAACCAATTATCATATTTTTTACTGGCAAATGAGGTTCCAATGGTGTACCTGAAAGTTACTCAATTGCGATTACACACAACATTGCACCCCACTGCAAAACAACATCGCAGTACCATCCTCATTAAGAGGCTTGAGACTTGGCGAGGCCATACCCGGGTAAGCGCGCGTAACGTATTTCGACATGTAGATTGGATTTGAATAGATTTTATTTAAACACGCATCATTGGTCTTCTTGGTTCTTTTGGTAAAGTCACGTAGAAGGGAAGTAATAAAATAATAAAAATAAAACATAATAAAATTATTCTCACGACGTTTCGGCCACAACGCAAGTAGCCGTCCTCAGGTGAAAACCAGGTCTGTCAGACGCTGTCTCCCCGACAGACCTGAAACTTCTCAAACGTCGTGAGAATCATTTTATTATGTTTTATTTTTATGATTTTATTACTTCCTTTCTACGTGACTTTACCGAAAGAACCAAGAAGATGAATACCTGCAATCACGAAAACTTAAAATCGAAATATTACGCATCATTGGGTTCGACACATGTCCACTGCATTTACCTACGTGTTTAACATCAGCAGTCGCAGGGTAAGCGAGAGCCACCGGTGCCACCCTCATGGCGCCACCATTGCCGAAGGAACCGCGCCCCTCAAACTGCTCAGCCGCCGGCGTAAATACATCGTCGCCAGCGTACGCGCGCTGCTGAAACTTCTCAAACACAGTCACCACACCCGCCCCGTAGCCACGCAGTGGCTCCTTCTGGTATTCTTTGGCAAATCTGAAAAACAGGAAACAGTCTCAATTAAAGCACATACGCTCAATGCATTTGTCCATAATAATATTTAGTTAAAAACGACTTAAGATAATGTTGCAACTTCATTGGAACCCCATTTGCCAGTAAAAAATATGATAATTGGTTTTTTACCCTTCTATCTGGCAACAAAACTGACACCTTTTTTTTAACAAGGAGTCATGTTTGCATAGACCACAATACCTGCAGTCATAATGCAAACAAAAAACATAACTCTCATGTGAGACGAGGATCTAAGGGAAGCTGTCTCGGGTGTGGACCAATCAACTTCAAGGACAGTGCACATTATCAGTTATGTTTTTTGTTTGCATTATGACTGCAGGTATTGTGGTCTATGCAAACATGACTCCTTGTTAACAAAAAAAGGTGTCAGTTTTGTTTCCAGATAGAAGGGTAAAATAAGTATAACCCGTAAAAACAAAGTTTTTCACTATAAATCCTTTATATGCGTGGCGGCTAGAGTCCTCTCGTCCTCTGGCTTGAGATGGCTGCCACCTATGGGTCAGATGAGTGTCTGCCAGTATTAAGCAATTGGTAATTAAATATTTAATTTGTTTTCCCTAAACAGTGTAAAATTTTGGAAAAAAAAATTCACGAAAATTAATTGTCACGCACAACGAGTCTGTGTGCAAAATGTCAGCTCGATTGGATCACGGGAAGTGGGTTAAAAAACGACCGAAATATTTGCACGGTCGTAAGCAAGCAAGCACGCAAGCAAGCAAGCAAGCGAACTTAATATAAAGGATTTAAAAACCAATTATCAATGTTGCAACTTATTTACACTGGGAGTTATTCTTAATCATTATTATTACTTATTCTGTTTGCTTACCTAGGAAGCATAACCTGAGTCGCAAGACTCTTTTCAGGAGGGGCCTGCCAAGTTTTTGCAGTAGGTGGGCGATGTTGCCGCATGTAAGCCCAATTGAGTAATTTGCAGGTACTTTTTAACCATTCGGGATGTTTGGCCAATACCAGTTGCACTGCATGCTTCTTGTTAAGCTATGGAATGAATCCATGCAGAACAGGGGGATAACACACACAAACTTCACACAGAAGGAACCAGTCAGCAATAGAATGCAGGCGCTTTTTACTGAGAGGCAGGAATGTTACTACTTTGCCAGAATGAAAATTAAAAGGGTAAAGAAAAAACCTAAGAGTATGAAAGAATGTTTTCTCGTGCAAAGAACATCAGCACGAAAATAAAAGTGCATCAACATGATGTAATCAGTTATCTGCCAGGGTGGCTAGGAGATGGCAGTACAGAAATTGACAGAATTAACCTCGTCGCTTGACTGCAGTGATATATACAACACTTGGATTACATCTGAAGACTCGAACATTCCCAATTTAGGAGTCACTCTCCCATCTGTTCAGGTGTCGGCTTCTAAATAGGACAGCCTTTGCTTTCATTTGGCTTATTCTTGGAGCGGAGATAGGGATACAGAGAAATGTATCCATTTCCACCAGAAAATGTAGTCTTCTTCACCAAAGGGAGAACATAGGAAAACTTTTCAGTTGTAGGTACCAGAGATGTGATAGAAATCCAAAGTGGAGGTCAGTGGTTCAAATAGCTTTTCCAAGTTGTGGATCATTGTAGCGTTGACCTTTTTAAGGTGCTGATCAGGTCAAATTCAACATTACAAGCCACAACTCCCCAAGCTACAGGAGCTACCAAGAATACATATACTTAATTGGAAACCTCTCTTTCAGAACTTTACAACTATGTAAAGGACACCAAATATTCAAATTATTTTGCAACAGAGTTTGGTGACCTTTGCTTTAATCCTGACCAAACGCTCCAAAAACTCGGTCGACTTTCAAAAACTAGGTCGTGTCTATGTCTTAAATGTTTGTCTCTGTCTCCGTGTCCCTAATAGGGTATTAGTGTGTGTTGTCTTGTGATCATAGCAAGTTTCCACCCGTGCACTTGCTTTAATCACGAGTATTTTTCGTTTAAACTCACAGATAGCGGAGCGGATTTGGAGTAATTTGGCGAGCGACTTCTCGTATCCGTGTAAAAATTGCATGAGGAAGCCGCTTTGCTATGCATTCTAGGTAAAATATAATATTAAGAAATAGAATCGTGAATAAGAGTTTTCACAGACTCTCCATCTGCCATGGATAATAGAAGTTTGGGGAAATAGGGCCATGGATATGACAGTTCTGTACTATCGCATCCCATATTTTCGATATGGGATGCGACTTGCATCACACTGGGATTTTTGCACACAGCGTTGTAATACGGTGGTTGTTTTTGGAAGATTTGCTGGTTTATCCAGGATGTTTCTGTTGTGCGTCGTCACTTTAAGATGTTCTCTGTTCATATTTTGTTTGTTGCGGTTGCACCCGACTCAAGAGCAGCATGGCTCACTGGGCTATACCTAATAAATGAAACTTGAAACTTGATCAAGGGTCAGTGCTTAAAGCCTCTGGGAAAATCAAATCTATTGGGAGTCTTAAACCGTGGGATTTCATGGGCGTTTCCAGTTGGCTCGAGCAATTATAAAAAAAAACAGTGTGACCAGTCTGGATGGCTCCATTACCGTTGAGACATGTCTTGAGCATCGAACCGCCCATTGTCGATGAGGGACTGTGCCACGGACCTCAGCATGGCAGTGTCATCCGTGTATTGAAAATCTACGATAAGGAAAAACATCTCGGTGTTAACGAAAGAACACGAGACAAAGTTGTATTTGTTTTGCAACGTAAATCCAGCGCGGCAAAAGTGGCTCCCACTCTGTAAAAGATGTGATTCCAGACATACAGTACCCTGGCGTCTGCAAACTAAGTTGCCTCTGCGGTAGCAGTTACATTGGAGAAACCAAACGACATGTCTCGGACCGCATCCGTGAACACAAAGCAGACCTAAAACACGGTAGGACCAACACCTCAGCCGTGGCAGACCACTGTTATAATTCAGTGGGCTCACATGACATTGACTTCTCCAAGACAGAGGTTCTCTGCAAGCTATCTGGCTACCATGAGAGATTCGTTCATGAGGCTATCCACATATACAAACACAGAGACAATTTCAACCGAGAAGATAGATTCTGGCTCAGCAATCATTGGAAGGATTTGATAAACCATTTCGGGTCTTAATTGATTGTGTTTACGCTTACGGTGACTTTCAGACCGCATTCCATTCTCTTTCTCTCCCCCCTCCTCCGTACCGCCAGTTGCTGTCCGTGGTGCTGACGTTAAGAAAAAAACTGCCACCTAGCCTGGCACAACCGCCGTGGTGGTGACGCCGCCGCCACATATTGGCAAACGGCGGTTGTTTAGGGTGCAGTGGGGTGGTGCGCCTCTTGTGTTGTGTGCGTTGTCTGTGTTTCGTTAAGGGAGCGGTGGTGCAGCGGTTAGCGCGCTGCATTGCAAACTTTGCCGGACCACCAGAGTTCGATTCCCTCACACGGCCACCAACACCGGCGACGATTATGGCAACCGGTCCCGGGCCTCCCCTAGGTCGACTCGGCCTCAAATGAGTTACCCCGGTGCGGTGTGTAGTTACACATCACCACTGGGAAGACAAAGGCGGCCGGGCGTGATTGCTGGCCACCCCCACTTCCCTCTACGTGTCTTATCGGCCTTCATGCGGTGCTTGCTACTCGCAAACAGCACTTGCCGCAACAGTCTTGGGGCCGTCCATAAATGACGTCACGCACCTGGGGGGTGGGGGGGGGTGTCAGACATGTGACGATGTGACGAGGGGGGGGGGGGTGAGAAATGTGACGTCACATCAAAATGCACAACTTTAAATAAATATAGAATTGTTATAACAACACTATTTGTTACAACAACACTCCTACAACATCAGAGTGCAGCGCCACATTAGATACGCACTACAATGACAATAGTTTAAAGCGATTTGAAGCACGCTTTATTTTCAAAATGGAAATATGGTTTTGGGGGGTGGGGGTGCAGAGCTTTGTGACGTCATATTTGATGGGGAGGGAGGGGTCTGACTTTTTGTGACGCCGCGTGCCGAGTGTGGAGGGGGCGGTCAAAACTCGTCCAAAATCGCGTGACGTCATTTATGGACGGTCCCCTTACTATAATCATTACCTCCTACACGGCTGAGAATCGTGGTGCGTGCACGCGTCCGTGTCCCGCGCACCGTCATTGCGTCGCATGTGGAAGTTTCGTGCGTCTTTGGCGAGGGCCACGGGGCTCACGAAGCCGCGGCCCTCGTAGCGAGAGCCCACGACGTCCCCCAGCAGAGCGCCCAGCAGCGCGCCCTGGAAGCGCGGGGCGAGGCGCTCCAGGGCCGAGACGGCGGGCGAGGCGCTCATGGGGAGACCTGCTCAGAGACCAGCACCACCCACACACCACACACACCACACACACACACCACACACACACACCACACACACACACACCACCCACACACACACCACACACGCACGCTCCTGCGACGGGGGAACCCCGTTCACAATGAGACCCCAACACAGAGAGAGAGAGACGCCACACAGTGAGAGACCGGGTTTACAATGAGACCCCAACAGTGACCCGCACACACACACACAGAGACCCACACACAGACAGAGACCCACACACACAGAGACCCACACACAGAGAGACCCACACACACACAGAGACCCACACACAGAGACCCCCACACAGAGACCTCCACACACAGAGAGAGACCCACACACACAAGGACCCACACACACACAGAGACCCACACACACAGAGACCCACACACACAGAGACCCACGCACACACAGAGACCCACACACACACAGAGACACACAGAGACCCACGCACACACAGAGACCCACACACACACAGAGACCCACACACAGAGACCCCCACACAGAGACCCACACACACAGAGACCCACACACAGAGAGACCCACACACACAGAGAGACCCACACACAGAAAGACCCACACACAGAAAGACCCACACACAGAGACCCCCACACAGAGAGACCCACACACAGAGACACTCACACAAAGAGACCCACACACAGAGACCCACACACACACAGAGAGACCCACACACACACAGAGACCCACACACAGAGACACTCACACACACAGAGACCCACACACACAGAGAGACCCACACACACACAGAGACCCACACACAGAGACACTCACACACACAGAGACCCACACAGAGAGAGAGACCCACACACACACAGAGACCCACACACACACAGAGACCCACACACAGAGACACTCACACACACAGAGACCCACACACAGAGAGAGACCCACACACAGAGAGAGACTCACACACACAGCCAGAGACCCACACACACAGCCAGAGACCCACACACACACAGAGACCCACACACACACAGAGACCCACACACACACAGCCAGACACACAGAGACACACACACACAGAGACCCACACACACAGAGAGACCCACACACAGAGACCCACACACAGAGAGAGACCCACACACACACAGAGACCCACACACAGAGACACTCACACACACAGAGACCCACACACACACAGAGACCCACACACACACAGAGACCCACACACACACAGAGACCCACACACACACACAGAGACTCACACACACACAGAGACACACAGAGACACACACACACAGAGACTCACACACACAGCCAGAGACTCACACACACAGCCAGAGACTCACACACACAGAGACCCACACACACACACACACAGAGACCCACACACACACAGAGACCCACACACAGAGACACACACACACACAGAGACCCACACACAGAGAGAGACCCACACACACAGCCAGAGACTCACACACACACAGAGACCCACACACACAGAGACCCACACACACACAGAGACACACAGAGACACACACACAGCCAGAGACCCACACACACAGAGACACACACACACACAGACAGAGACTCACACACACAGAGACCCACACACACACACACACAGAGACCCACACACACACAGAGACCCACACACAGAGACACTCACACACACAGAGACCCACACACAGACAGAGACCCACACACACACAGAGACCCACACACACACAGAGACCCACACACACAGAGACCCACACACACACAGAGACACACAGAGACACACACACACAGAGACTCACACACACAGCCAGAGACTCACACACACAGCCAGAGACTCACACACACAGAGACCCACACACACACAGAGACTCACACACACACGCAGAGACCCACACACAGAGACACTCACACACACAGAGACCCACACACAGAGAGAGACCCACACACACACACAGAGACCCACACACACACAGAGACCCACACACAGAGACACTCACACACACAGAGACCCACACACAGAGACCCACACACAGAGAGAGACCCACACACACACAGAGACCCACACACACACAGAGACCCACACACACAGAGACCCACACACACACAGAGACACACAGAGACACACACACAGAGACCCACACACACAGAGACACCCACACACACAGAGAGAGACCCACACACACAGAGACCCACACACACACACACAGACCCACACACAGAGACCCACACACAGAGAGAGACCCACACACACAGAGAGACCCCCACACAGAGAGACCCCCACACAGAGAGACCCACACACACACAGAGACCCACACAGAGTCGCCGTTTCGCGTTGCTCCCCACACAGCCCAGCGTCTTCTCTGCCCACGTGGTCGCCGTGGCGGCCAATGGGGAGGCGTTCCTTCCCGTGACAAACCACGGAATCGATTCGTGATCTTCGATCCGAGGTTCGGCGTCGATTCCCTCGCGCGATCCAGCGGACAAACCGCATGGCACGGGCCCCCCCCCCCCCGAGGTCACGTGTCGTTACATTTGCTGCAAGGCCGTAGCCGTGGGGTCAACATTGGGGGGGACCAAATATTGCAGGAGGTCTCCCCCCCAGAAAAAAAAATCTACATTTGAAAACTAATTTCCTGCCTAAAATATAAAAAAAATTTCACTAACACATAGGATGGACTTTTAATATTTTTTTTACAATAATATCTAATAGTTTATTGTATTACATTGCTCTGTTTTTTCTTTTTTTACCTTTTTTTGTTTTATTGTATGCAATGGCAGAGGGGGTTGAGAAATGTGACGTCAAATCAGAGTGCAGCGCCACATTAAATACGCACTATAATGACAATAGTTTTAAGCGATTTGAAGCATGTTTTATTTTAAAAATGGAAATATGGTTTTTTGGGGGGGGGCAGAGCTTTGTGACGTCATATTTGAGGGGGGGTCTGACTTTTTATGACGCCGTGTGACGAGGGGGGGGGGGTAAAAAATCGTCCAAAATCGCGTGACGTCATTTATGGACGGCCCCTATGTGTCTTCATGGGCATTTATGGTTAACGATCTGGTCCATAGTTTGAGTTGCATGGACACAATCGCGCGTCTGTAATTTGTTCCATTTAGATGATACCGCAAGAGGGCAGCATTGCTACATCGTTAGCATCAGTTGGCACATTCGGCACGGATACTCTGGTGCCAGACAGACGTGGCACTCCTTGGGGGCCGTCCATAAATGACGTCACGCGATTTTAGACGATTTTTGACCCCCCCCCCTCGTCACACGGCGTCACAAAAAGTCAGACCCCCCCCCCTCAAATATGACGTCACAAAGCTCTGCCTCCACCCACCCCCCAAAAATAAAACATGCTTCAAATCGCTTTAACCTATCGTCATTGTAGTGCGTATTTAATACGGCGCTGCACCCTGATGTTGTATGAGAAAACATTTATTAAAAAGCATTTAATTAAGTAGAACGTGTTGTCTATATTTATTTAAAGTTGCCCATTTTGATGTGACGTCACATTTCTCAAACCCCCGCCCCCCTCGTCACACATCGTCACAAATGTCTGACTCCCCCCCCCCCCTAGGTGCGTGACGTCATTTATGGATGGCCCTAAATGTCGTGTTTGTTGAAACAAACAGTGCAAATAAAAACACAAAGTAAAAAGGTGTGCAGGTGAGGTTGGAAACCCAAGACGGATTCTATTAAAACCACACCAAAAAAAAGAACAATGTGGATACAAAACAGATTGTTTATTTAATGAAACAAAGCATACTAACTACAATTAAAATCAGTGTTTAAAAACCATGTTTGTTTTTGTGTGCGCATGTGTGCATATGTATGTGTGAGTATGTGTGAGAGTTCGGCTACATGGAGGAGACTACTGGCAGTCTTGCTCATCAGACTGACCCATCGTCAATGCTCCATCGCAAACCGGGGGGGTTAGGTTCCTGGAAAAGGGTTCTATGGGAAATCGGGGTTAGGGGAACCAAAGTCATGGTCAGACTCGTCATAGCTTAACTAACTTGCCTGTTTATTAACTAAACACTGAATAAAATAAGTACATTACACAATAACATCCTGAACCATAAATATTACGTTAACTTTACATACCTTCAATATTGAGGATAGAAGTCGATTATGATGACGATGACAATGACAATAACGATGACAATGAGATGATGGGGGAACGGGTGCTATAAGACGGAGGCGCTCAGCCCACCCTCCCCCCTCTTTCTCCGGGTCATCAATGACAGATGAGTTGGGCAGGCGAGGGGGCAGGCGAGAAGTTCAAGTTCAAGTTCATGTATTAGGTAGAGCCCTGTCAGCCATTCAGCTCTTGAATCAGGTGCAACTGCAACAAACAAAAAACAAAAACATGAACAAAAAACATCGTAAAGTGAATATGTGACTGAGTGCAAACAGAAAATCCAAGAAAAGACAGCAAAATATTGCAGGAAAAAACACCGTACACCAACGCTGTGTGAAAAAATCCCAGTGGGATGCAAGTCAAAACAACAACAACCACAAGACAATTTATAGATTAAAGCCATCAGTCTTACTCTGTACTACAACAAACAAACATGGCCAAACCAATACACTTTTCGAAATCACCAGAGGCGAGGGGGCAGGCCCAGTGGTACCGCTGGCTGGATAGGTGGTGCTGGTTATTTTCCTTAACAAAATTTTGTTAGGATGCATTTCTGCTGCGTTTTTGTGTGCAGGTCCCGGTACACCTCCCTCTATGGTTGCGATGTGGCACGGTCTATGGCCTGCGAGAATCGCAACCAAGCAGACGGACAGCTTGGTAAGCTACGAAGCAGCCTCAAGAGGTGCGCAGAGGTGCGGAGGAGAACCGCGGCCACCCTAAATCGGTGAATGGGTGTTGCGGACCCGTGCTTTTGGTAAATTTGTATAGGATGATAAACCGCGTGTACATGAATTCCGCGGTTGGCAAGTCCGCAGTGTATACGTAAATAGATGTATAGTGCAAAGAAGAGTAACAAGACAGACAAGGTAGTGCACGTGACCATCAGAGCACAGCCGCACATATCGATAAATAATTATAAGTGGTGCACACCACCGGCGCATGTGTAGTGGTGTGGCACATTAGGAATGGAGCACTCTTTTAATTATTTCCTTGTGCAGCAAGGGGGGAATAAAGTGTGGTTTTGTGAAAGTCCTGATGTGCTATGCAGTACATCGATGCACGTGTGTACAGCAGCATGCGATAACGGAGTTGGGCCTGTAGGGGGCTGGCAGGGTTATTGATTAACCGCAATTGTGTGCCAGTCACGTGGTTAATGGCGACTCGGTTGAAGATTGTTGTGTGTGACACGTGCTGTTGCATCTTACAGGTAAAGGACCCAAAGGTTGTTTTTGATCGTTAGAGAAATGTTCTAGACTTGTTCTAGACTTCAAGCTTGGCTTTGAAATGTTAGTTTGTGATATATCCAATAGGAGGGGTTTTAGCACTGTGCACTGTTAAGGATGACATACTGTAATTACGTACTGTAATTGTAATTCTCTAACCCTAATACTGTTTATTTTATAAGCATGCCCATGCACCCAGAGTATGACTACTTGCAATGCTATTGAAAATATAACACATGTACAGTCGTAAGTGGTACAATGGTGAAAAGTACAGTACGTATAATGTACACATACAGTATAGGTAATGGGTGTAAGATACCGATATAAGTCGATTGTATAGATAGAATACAGCTTAGGATTAAAGTAATGTGCGAATAGTGAAGTGCAAAGGTTACTGTCAAAGACAAAGATGGTTTATCAGCAGTAGAATTGGGTTTTAGATTAACTATGATTGATTAACCACACTTGTACACCAGTCACATGGTTAATGTCGACTCAGTTGAAGATTGCTGTGTGTGACACACGTGCTTTTGCATTTTACAGATTAACCACAATAAATGTTTCGATTTAAAGCTTTCGTGACTGCAGGGATTCATCTTCTTGGTTCTTTTGGTAAAGTCATGTAGAAGGGAAATAATAAAATAATAAAAATAAAACATAATAAAATAATTCTCACGACGTTTCGGCCACAACGCAAGCAGCCGTCTTCAGGTGAAGAACAGGTCTGTCGGGAAGACAGCGTCTGAATGACGCTGTCTTCCCGACAGACGCTGTCTTCCCGACAGACCTGTTCTTCACCTGAGGACGACTCCTTGCGTTGTGGCCGAAACGTCGTGAGAATTATTTTATTATGTTTTATTTTTATTATTTTATTATTTCCCTTCTACGTGACTTTACCGAAAGAACCAAGAACACAATAAATGTGTTTGCCCTCGATTTGGAGCACCTGCCCACGTCCTTCATTTCGAATGTGCAACAGTGGCATAGCACTGGCTGCTGGCAGGAAAGGGGATCTGCGGCGTACGGCAGTCCTGACGTCAGCAGGCCACGTGATATACACGAGAGGGGGATGCACGGGAAAGGTCACAGAAGAGGCACACCAGGAACCCGCTAGTAGGTTCCATAAAGGGGGCGTGGCCAAGGCGGAGCGAGACCACGTGACAGTATAAGAGGGGCCCCTGTAGGGGACCTCGGGGCTTTTGTTGATGTGGGAACCCCGCTCGTCAGGCAGCCTACCAACTGTCCTGGCTGAGTAGCGTCGCCGATAATAGACGGCCTAATGATTAAGAGTGTTAACCCCGATGGTGCTTGTTAATAAAGAAGTGCCTCCAAGTCTTATCGTCTCCGAGTTAGTCACTACACATATATAGCAAGCTCTGTGAGAGCTTCAGGTGATGGAGATTTCAATTAGCTGGGAATGCCAGCAGATTTATTTTCATCTGAAAAAGCTCAACGCATTTGTGAATAACACTGCAACCTTAAAGCCATATAACAGGTGACATTCTGCGCAATGGCCCATCTTCGTAGCACATGGGACATGGCCCATCTTCAAAGCATGTGCTATGAAGGACCATTGAACAAAACGTTGCCAATTATATATATATTGTTTTCTACGAAGGCAATGTTAGTGATTGTCTGCGAGACCGTTGCAGGCTGAAGCAGCTTTGTGTCTGAGCAAAAGTGCCTCTTCGGGTTTGAATCTAGGGACACTTCAACAGTTACGATGTTGGGACCGAACAGCAGAGTTATGATGAGCGTGAATGAAAGCTGTGGGGTAAAGGGGGGGGGGGTTGGACATTTAAATGTACACTTTTGTAGTCAATGATTCCCAGTGAAGAGCCACCCATTTTGGAAATTAAACCTCAAAAGCATAAGTGTAAAGGTTTGAAATGCATTCATGTGTTTGGATCCACGTTTACAATAAACCTTGACAGAGTAACTTTTGCTGCAGTAAACCATCAGACGCAGCGGCAGGTTGCATCAGTTCCAGTTTTGCAACGTGGAACAAAGGTTACGCATTACAGCTTTCGTATCAGCATAAACGCCTTAGATTTATTGCATTTAATCTTACGAGAGTCACTACCTTAGACTTTGTAACATGATATGGGTGTAAAAAACGTTGCATAGTCTGTTGCCATTACATTTGCAAAAATTCAAGAGATCGTTTGCAATTGTTCAAATTCAGTGTAAACGTCATTATAACCAATTTGAATAAAGTTCTTTGTCAATAGAATTGGCAAAAAAACGTGGTATTTATAGTAAAACCCAAAGGCTCATTAAACCATAGAAAATATCAAAGTGTTACAATAGGAATAGCATGAGTATTGTTCAGCTGCGAGATGCCATCATCATACATTAAACGGGCACAATCGAACATTTTACTTATTCAGCATGGTGATTCAATATGCAGACGCACACAAAGTAGAAGAAGCAAGAATAGCCCAGGCTTGGAGATCCCTCCAACCCAAGGAGCCCAGATGCAGTATGTTGATAGCACGTTCCAAGTTCATTTTATTCGAGCAGGTCAAAGAGGTCAAGATAGGTGTGCAGGAGTTACCTGGGTCACCAACATGATAAAAGCAAAACAAATACAGTCGACTATCGATTTGTGCGGTTTGTACAGTTTGCGGATTAACCCCGCACCTGAGGATTGACAATAACTCATGGATTTTCCCTTTAGCCCAAATTAATCATCTAAAACCGTTAAACATTGTCTTTCTTGGAAAAGTGTATTACAAGTCAGGTGCTTAAACCGAATAAATATGTTGTTCTGAAATCTATGTGGTTTGCTCTACAGTACAGGAGTTGGAATATCTTTACAACAGAGGGCAGAGTTTGATTGATGATGATTGGCGTGGCTCTGCTATCCACTTAATCGGTGGAGTGTACTTCGTGGGAAAATGTGGTTATTGGCATAGAGATCGTGAGAAAATTGTTATATTTTCGGATTATCCACGAATTAGAATTATGCGCGGCCGGTCTCCCCGTCATTAACACGGATAATTGCGAGTCTATGAATTACAGCAATGAAGTAAATAGAAATCGGGGTAAAAATAACTTTTGTCACGTGAAGAAAAATCGAAAATATTGCACTCACATAAAACAATGTTAATCAAGTAGTAAATTCCCTGTTCAACAAGCTAGCTAGCTCAGGCACGTTATATTTAGATTGATCATCGCTCAGTGATGCTTTCTAGGTCGCCTGTATAATAATAATATTGTGGGTATGCTTGTTTTCCTAGGAATGCCTCACCGACCCTCAACTCCTTTCAGGAGGGTCTTGCAAAGTTTTCGCAGGGGGGGGGGGGGTGCGATGTTGCTGCTGTGTTGAATCCCAATTGATGAATTCTCAGCAAATTTTTCAGCATTGAAATATACAGCCAGTACTGTACCACTTTGTGTGTGGATTTTATGAGGTATGGAAAAAAAGCCCATGCAGAACAAGGGGAGAACATACAAACACCACACAGAAAGGTGCGAGTCAGGAATGGAAACCAGAAAATACTTGTTCTGAGGCACGAGTGTTACCACTAGGCCACCACGCCACCCAAATACAAGCTCCTTTTTTAACCCCCCTCTTTTGGCCTACTACCCAGATCTCTCCCCCAAGCTACCACTAGTTCGTCGTACACCAAGTCAGACATGTTCTTTGTTCCTTTCCATTAGTCATGCCTGCTCTCAGCACCCTAAAATGCACTCCCAAATTGGAGTTCAACGCCTCTTGACCGCAACACTTTTATCTGCAAAACATGCGTTCACAGATAAGGTCGTTGCCGATGATAATGGATGTGACCAATGGTCGACATACAAAAGGTCCAATTAAGAATGTCCACATTTCCGCGATTCTTTGTTTACGCTTTACAAGGAATGTTTACAACATTTATGCATTGGCTCTGTCTATGTTTTAACCAGGGAAGGGGCGAGGCCCCGATTATGCTCGTAAATATGCAAGATGAACTGAAATTTGATTTGAAGTTGTGATGCTATTTGGAACTTTGCTGAGAGAAACCCAGCCACATTGCTGAAGGCGTTCCCACACCTTTGCCAACAGGCACTGAGCTCTACGGATGTACAGCTTCCTGTGCGCCTTGAGCGGATGCTACCGTTATTTCCGATACCTTTAGAGGACAAACATATATTGGAGAGCATTCCAGAATCCATGCCCAATTTTCTTCCTAAATGATACTGATTTGTTTGATATGGCACCCTCCTATATTAGCCGGGACGGCCAAGTGCTTTACAGCACATCTCTTCACAACACATTTGAATGGGCACCTCCAGTGGCAACTGTCTATGGGCACATGGCGATTCAGCACCTGGTCTGCAAGCGGGCACTAGTCTGGCAGTAGAGGGTGATGACTGATATGGGTACTCTCCACTAAGTAAAACAAAGGAGTGGAAGATGGCAGCCTTCACGCGGCCTACTCTGTTAAGTGAAAAATCACGACAAAATGGCATCAATGCGGCGACCGAACATTGATCATCAATCTCCCGCTCTCCAGAGCATCGAAACAAGCCACCCCTATAGCCCTGTTCAGGGCCAAACAACGCGCCAGATATGCCCTGGGACAAGGATCCTCCAACTGAATATTGAGGGTCTCTCCCAGGCCAAGTGTGAGTATCTCGTGAACATAATGAACACACGTAACATTGATATCCTGACACTCCAAGCAACCTATGTCTTGGATGCCCTACATGCCAGTCGTTACCACATCGATGGATACAATTTCATGATGAGCTACTGCCACCAAAAATATGGCTTGGCCATATACGTGAAGAACATCATCACAGAGTTATATGCCTTCCCACCAACTAACACGTTCCTTCGGAGTGGGCAGGTAGGAACTTGGTTGGACGGCGCATTCGTGCGATCCGTGTCACGCGGCGCAAGCTGCGTGGGGCGGCGCGTCACGTGGTGCTGAGCCCGCCCGAAGCGCTCTGTGAAATACAAATCAAGGGCATGGCTATGCACGACAGACAGACAATCCCTGGTGGGCAGTGTGGAACTGTTGTTCCAACCTGTAAAAGAAGCCAACTACACCTCCAGCATCAAGATAGGGGAGCTACACATCACCAATGTGTACAAAGCCCCGAATTTAAAAAGGCCAAAACCAGCGCTCCCAAGTGCACCAATCTCAGTCCTAAATACGTTGGTGACTTTAACAGCCACCATACTATTTGAGGCTATGCAGTAGATCAGGCCGATGGTGAAGAACTCACTGACTGGATGTCCACCTGAACATCTGCACCTGGTTTTCAATCCCAAGTAGCAAGCAGCTTTCCACTCTGCTCGCTGGTAAAATGACTACTACCCAGACCTAACCAACGTTTCCAAAGATCGAAGTGGGAGCACACTTCACGCATCCCGCAAAATACTTCCAACTTACCCCAAAAGTCAACATAGGCCCATCATCACTCAGATTAGCATCGAAATCCGTGATTATGTCAATACGATTACCAAGATGGAACGTCATCAAAGCGGACTGGGACCACGAAAAGGTGACGATAGAGTAGCGAGTGGAATTCCTGTGACATCCGAACGCCATCACCGTTTTGTTGGCCTCCTTACTGCAGCCGCCAAGAAGCGCACCCCCCCCCCCCCCCCCGGGACCTGCTCTGACAGTAGAACCAGTCAAGCAGCTCACAGGTTGGTGAGACTCAGCCAGCCGCCAACGGTGGATTGAGTGCGTTGAAGGCCCTGGACTTTACACACTCCAGCCGCTGTACCTGAGCCCGACTATGATGCCTGGGTGCTGAAAATCCAACAGAATACCAGACTGCAAGAGTCCTGCCCAACTCCATAGCCTCCAAACTAGTGGAGAACACAAAATGACTGCTCGACAGAAACATCAAGCAAGAGATCCATTGCCAATTACCCCAGACAATGGCCTCAATTTCTTCACAAGACCCCACCGTCATCAGCACAGAGGAAGTGAGGGAGGCTCTGGCTGTAATGAAAAAAGGCAAAGCTGGCGGCATATCCCTCCAGAATTCCTCCATCACTTAGGCCCTTGTGGACTCCAATGGCTGGCAAAACTGTACGCAAAGCATGAAAATCGGATGCATCCCAAAAAACATGACAGGAGGCGATGGTCATTGCCATACCCACACCGGGCAAGCCAACCGACGACCCGGGAAGCTATAGGTCGATATCACTCCTGTGAATGACCTATAAACTCCTGGAATGCATCATCCTCCAGAGAATCAGCCCCCTTCGTCAAGTCAGTGATCCCCGAAGAAAAACGGGATTCCAGTCTGGACGCAGCTGCTGTGATTGAGTTTTGGCCCTTGCGACATATCTCGAGGCCTGATTCCAGAAATCCAAGACCGGTGCACCTTTGTAGACTTGTCATCGGCCTACAACACAGTCTGGATTAAGAGCTTGATGTTGAAGCTCACGAGAACCATTCCCTCGCTAATAATAATATAGACAATGCTGAGCAATAGGTGACCGCGTGTCTATATGGGCAATAAATCCAGGTCAACCCAGTTCCTCAACAATGGATTGCCACAAGGTTCAGTATTCGTGCCAATGCTCTTCAATGCAACCCAAGCAGGCGAGTGGCGAACAGTGGTTGTCCTATTGATAAATTCATCACCTACCATAGCAATGTGGAATTTTGAACAACGGCTCAGGGCTGTGAATGAGAAATGAGCACACCTCAATGCTCATTTGAGCAGGAAGTCGATTTAATGCCGACTAATCGTCTACGACACGATTTGAGAACTAGACTTGTGATGTCAGGAAAATCCACCGTGGATTTGAGTTGGATCCACGCTCCCGAATGACACATCCACGCAGCATGGAATAAAGCCACACAAACTAGCTCGTGATATTACGCGTTTGATGTGCGTCAGGAGCCACCATGGACAGTCTTGCAGATGAGGGGTTCCTTTAGTGACGTCGCAGGCGAGTGGTGACTTAATATGAAAACGCACAAAACCATGGCAAACACTGTACTTCTACACAGCGGCCAATGTGTACAGAGTTGAAGTCTTAGCGTGCAGCACTCAGAGAAGACCCCCCCCCCCCACCTGCCCCATTATTGAACCCGTGAAACAAGAGCGACGCCCATGCACCTCCACCTGCGGTTAAAGACTAATCTCATGGCACGCTTGGTTCTGCTGACTGGACGGTTCACAACTCAACGCGTTATGGAGCACGTCTACAGCTTAATCAGCGCGTTACAGAATGGGCGTCATAAAGCAGGTCACGGCGGTTGGGCTTGTGGTTTATGGCCTCGGACATATAGAGGCCACGGGCCTGGCGACGTCTCGGTGCAATCCCGGGTCTGTGCAAATCACTCAAGCCTCCACCACCACCCATCATGAAGCCAGGAAGATGCGAGGCGACGCGATTTGCGATGCTGCTACTGCTGCTGCCGATTTCCCTGTGGGCTCAACGCGCACTCGCGGCGCCACACGGACGCGTGCCATACACCACTACCTCCACACAGGTAGGTAGGTGCGGCAATACCTGCGGGCGCAGCCACCCTCAACCACAGTGGCGCCCTGCTTCCCACGAGTATGGGAGTGTGGGCGAGTGGCGCCTTATATAGAAGATGCGGAGCGCGCCGTGTGCAGCGCGTAGGACCGTGTGCAGTGCGTAGTGCCGTGTGCAGCGCGCCCTGGGGAGGAGGGGAGGGGGGTGCGATGGGGTCGGCGCGTGGGGCCGTGTGCAGCACCGTAGCCCAGTGGCGCCACGCGGGGGAGACTCGGGGCTAACGCGTTGGACAAAACCACGACTTTGACGATGAGACCCAGGAATGTCGAAGCTGCTCCCAGAGTGTCCCCCCTGTAATTGTGTCGACGTTGCTGGGGGGTTGTACGCTCCCACCGGGCCGTGCGGCCGATGGGCTGGTCATGTCGAGAGGAATGTGTGTTCAGGTGTAACGTTTGCTTTCTTAACGTTGTTATATGTCACTGTTTAACACCGCCTCCTTCCTATCTCGGTCTCCTATTATAAAAACTAAATACAGCGTAATTAGATTATAATTACAAATGCAGTGCACAGGGTGGACCAGATGGCCTGTGACCCTCAATTAATTGACCACGAACGTTTTTTCACTTTGCATATTCATTTCTGTTTTAAATGTTACTTTAAAATAAGTATAACCCGTAAAAACAAAGTTTTTCACTATAAATCCTTTATATGCGTGGCAGCGAACTTAATATAAAGGATTTAAAAATATATTCGCCTGTGGAGGACGCGGGGATCAATCCCGCGACCTTTGGCATGGGAAGCGAGGGCGCTACCAACTGCGCTACTCCACCACGGCCTGTGGAGGGGTTACGCTCTGGGCTCTTACACTCTGACGTTCAGCCAAAGCCATGAATGCGTTCTATTTGAATATATGTAAAATAAATTTGTTTTGCCTAAAAAGTGTAAAATTTTGGGAATTTTTTTTCACGAACAATAATTGTCTGGCACAACGAGTCTGTGTGGAAAATGTCAGCTCGATTGGATCACGGGAAGTGGGTTAAAAAACGACCGAAAGATTTGCACGGTCCTAAGCAAGCAAGCACGCAAGCAAGCACGCGAACTTAATATAAAGGATTTAAATACGTGATAAGCCACTTCGTTGAGCTGTCATTTGTGGCCAGGTCGCTTCTGAAAAAGAGATAACATCTCAGTGGGCCTTACCTGGTAAAATAAAACGATTTTTAGTTTATTAAGTTTTACAGAATTAAATGTGCGTCACAAGACATCTGGACCACATGTATATCTGGACCACATCTATATTATATTTAGGCCTAAATTAAGCCGTCAATATTAACTTCCATCGGTAATCACACATGCACACACGTACGACATCTGAAACTGATAGAACTAGAGTACATTCTGCATGGACCGGTGGCGTGAACCGTCATTATTCGCTCATGTAAAGTACGTCTGTTATATCATTCTAAATTGTATTAGTTATTACATATGTATCATGTGTACACGTGTCATTTTAGGTTTTGCTATGTATCCGCCAATCAACACGCAAACGATCTGTTCAATCTCATGTAATTTTTTACAGGTAAAATATTTTAACTGATTAACAGTAACGTACACTTTTATTGTACACGACGACGCGCATTATTTTGTGATTCATAAAAAAATTGGGCTAGGCCACTTAATTATGTGATCAATTCTGTCGTTAAGCCCCCCACCACTCGATACAGCCAAACAAATTAAAAGTCACCTATAAGCGTTTAACGTGAATATTACAGTATTCATCTTCTTGGTTCTTTCGGTAAAGTCACGTGGAAGGGAAATCATAAAATAATAAAAATAAAACATAATAAAATAATTCTCACGACGTTTCGGCCACAACGCAAGCAGCCGTCCTCAGGTGAAAACCAGGTCTGTCGGGGGGACGCTGTGGCCGAAACGTCGTGAGAATTATTTTATTGTGTTTTATTTGTATTATTTTATTACTTCCCTTCTACGTGACTTTACCGAAAGAACCAAGAAGATGAATCCCTGCAGTCACGAAAGCTTTAAATCGAAACATTACAGTATTATTATTTCAGCTCACCAGTAAGTTGAAGAACAATTCTCACAACCAAATTTAGCAATTAGATGTGTAAATTTTGCTTCAAACTGCGTCAAGCATCTTCAGGATAAGAACCAGGAAGTCAGAATGAGCAAGTCACCTAATCCGACCTCTTATATAGGTGTCCGGACCTTACAGGAACCACCATTCTGACTGAAACGAGGGTTGGCCATTTGTAACCAGTATACCGGAAACCTAGATCCGGTTTACAAAACGTCAGGAACTGACTCCCAGTGGAGTTGTAGTAATGATTGCACTCACTGTGTGTGTGTGTGTCCATGTGTGTGTGTGTGTGTGTCGATGTGTGTGTGTGTCGATGTGTGTGTGTGTCGATGTGTGTGTGTGTCGATGTGTGTGTGAGTCGATGTGTGTGTGTGTACGTTCATGTGTGTGTGTGAGTCTGTGTGGAGTGTAGCGGTTAGCACGCTGCGCTATGAACCTGGCGACCCGGGTTCGATTCCCGCTCACGGCCAACACCAGTGACGATTATTTGAACCGGTTCTGGGCCTCCCCTAGGTCGACTCAGCCTGAAATGAGTAGCTGGTGTGGTGTGTAAACATCGCGACAGGGGAGACAAAAGGTGGTTGGGCGTGGTGCTGGCCTTCATAGGTGCTCGCTAACAGCACTTGCCCCTACAGTCTGTGAAGGCTATACAGGGTATCTTTGTGTGTGAGTCGATGTGTGTGCATGGGTCCATGTGTGTGTGTAAGTCAATGTGTGTGTGTGAGTCGATGTGTGTGTGTACGTCCGTGTATGTGTGTGTAAGTCGATGTGTGTGTGTGTGTGTGTAAGTCGATGTGTGTGCATGGGTCCATGTGTGTGTGTAAGTCAATGTGTGTGTGTGAGTCGATGTGTGTGTGTGTACGTCCGTGTATGTGTGTGTAAGTCGATGTGTGTGTGTGTAAGTCGATGTGTGTGCATGGGTCCATGTGTGTGTGTAAGTCAATGTGTGTGTGTGAATCGATGTGTGTGTGTGTACGTCCGTGTATGTGTGTGTAAGTCGATGTGTGTGTGTACGTCCGTGTATGTGTGTACGTCCTTGTATGTGTGTGTAAGTCGATGTGTTGTGTGTACGTCCGTGTATGTGTGTGTAAGTCGATGTGTGTGTGTGTGTGTACGTCCGTGTATGTGTGTGTAAGTCGATGTGTGTGCATGGGTCCATGTGTGTGTGTAAGTCGATGTGTGTGTGTGTACGTCCGTGTATGTGTGTGTAAGTCGATGTGTGTGCATGGGTCCATGTGTGTGTGTAAGTCGATGTGTGTGTGTGTAAGTCGATGTGTGTGTGTGTAAGTCGATGTGTGTGTGCGTCTTTTTCTCCCAGGCAACGCCGGGTACTTCCCACTATCTAACCGATAAAGTATGTTTTGTCTGTCTGTCTGTGTGTGGCCGACACTTGCAAGGGATTTGGCTCGCGAACCAAGGATTATTCAACATCGCCTTGCTAGGCATGCTGAGGAGAGGCTTGCGGAGCCCCAATGTGGTTTCAGGAAAGGGCGGTCCTGCACAGATGCCATATTTTCTGTCCGTCTGCTACAGCAGAGGTGTAGGGAATTCCAACAAGACTTACATCTCTGCTTTATTGACCTGGTCAAGGCCTATGATACCATCAGTAGGCCTGGGCTCTGGGTTGTTCTTCGTGCTTTCAGAGTCCCTGACCCTCTGCTCACGATCATTAAGGACCTTCATGATGGTGAGCGGGCCCGGGTAAAACTATGTGGCTGGGAGTCAGAGCCATTCCCTGTACACCTTGGGGTGCGACAGGGATGTCCTCTGGCTCCCACATTATTTAACATCTATTTTGACCACGTAGTTCGTGAAGCCTTCATTAGCTGTACTGGAGGAATTTCCATCTGGTACAGATATAATGGGAGGCTGAGCGATGCCCGGGTGCGGTCAAGGGATGGCTCCCTATTGCTCAACCACGTTATGTATGCCGATGATCTGGTAATTGCTACTCACTCAGAGGAGGAGTTAAAGGCGCTGCTGCTGAACCTGGAGCTTGCCACCAAAACTAAGCACCTGCCTGGGTATTTTGTACCATCAGAAACTCCACCCCCACAACTCCCAATTGCTGATGGGGCAGTTGTGGAGAGAGTGGAGAGTTCCCCATACCTTGGCAGTGTGCTCATGGCCAGCTCCGGTTTAACAGCAGAGGTCTCACTCCGAATTAGTCGAGTGGCATTATCTTTTCATCGGCTGCGTAACGCTGTGTGAAAGCTACCTGGTCTCTCGCTCCACACGAAGCTTCAGGTCTTCTCGGCCAGTCATTCCCTCCCTTCTCTACGCTTGCGAAACGTGGACCCCCCTAATGGAACATCTTCGCCGGTTAGAAACATTTAGGCTGGTCTGCCTACGATCCATCCTGGGTTTAATCAGACTGGATTGTGTGAGGAGCTCACACATCCTTGAAAGATGTGGACAACGTCCCATCGGTGAGCTCCTCCGGCAGGCAAGGCTGCGTTGGCTGGGTCATGTAGCCCGCATCTCCAGCCACCGCATGCCTAAACAGCTTTTGTTCGACCAGATCGAGGGGGCTAAACGGGCAAGGCATGGGCCAGAGAAGATATGGAGTGATGTGGTACAGGAGGACGTGGAGCTGAGTGGACTTGCCGATGACTAGTACCAGCGGTGTCAAGATCGGCCTCTGTTGAGGAGGCTCGTGAAGGCCGCTACTGGGCAGTTGGAGGCAGACGCCCTCCAACAACAACGGGGGGTAAAAACACTTTTTTAAGGGGGGGAGGTCGACAATTTTAGGAAACCTTTTAGATCAACTGCTGCATGTTGTGCTGCGTGTTCTCCTGCGTGTGTGCTGCGTGTCGTGCTGCATGTGTGCTGCATGTTGTGCTGCGTGTGTGCTGCGTGTGTGCTGTGTGTGTGCTGCGTGTGTGCTGCGTGTTTTCCTGCATGTTGTGCTGCGTGTGTGCTGCGTGTGTGCTGCATGTGTGCTGCGTGTTCTCCTGCATGTTGTGCTGCGTGTGTGCTGCGCGTTCTCCTGCGTGTGTGCTGCATGTTGTGCTGCGTGTGTGCTGCGTGTTCTGTTGTGTGTGTGCTGCGTGTCGTGCTGCGTGTGTGCTGCATGTTCTCCTGCGTGTGTGCGGCATGCTGTACTGCGTGTGTGCTGCGTGTGTGCTTATTCAGGTGGCATTGACCGCCGACTACTTCCTGGACTACATCTTGAAGAGTTACGGGAACGGCTCTGTGCTCACGACCCACGGTACAGCGCGGTCCGCCAAAGTGTTGCCGTCCAGGCCGATGACAATTCGCTTTTATTCAAAGGGGCCGTCCATAAATGACGTCACGCACCTAGGGGGGGGGGGGTCACACATTTGTGACGATGTGTGACGAGGGGGGGGGGTTGAGAAATGTGACGTCACATCAAAATGCGCAACTTTAAATATAGACAACACGTTCTACTTTATTAAATAGACTTTTTAATAAATGTTTTCTCCTACAACATCAGAGTGCAGCGCCACATTAAATACGCACTGCAATGACAATAGTCTAAAGCGATTTGAAGCATGTTTTATTTTTGCAGGGGGGGGGGGGCAGAGCTTTGTGACGTCATATTTGAGGGGGGGGGTCTGACTTTTTGTGACGCCGTGTGACGAAGGGGGGGGTCAAAAATCGTTCAAAATCGCGTGACGTCATTTATGGACGACCCCCAAGTCGTTCAAATCGGCGCGGCGAGTTAACGAAAAGGCATCCCGCGTTTCGGAGCACTTCATGTCTCGACACGGACCCCCGATGATGCCGTCGCGTGGTTGACGGGGGACGTTTGATGACCCCATCGATTCGGTGCATCTTGTTGCGTTTAGCTTTTATGTGACTACTGGTCGGATTTTATATCCGTATATAAACCAAGGCCGTAGCCATGGAGTCAACGTTGTGGGGGGACCAAATCTTCCAGGGGGTGTGGGGGTCCGCCCCCCAGAAAATAAATCTAAACTTGAAAACGAATTTCCTGCCTAAAATATTTTAAAAATTCACTAACACATGGGATGGACTTTTCATTTTATTTAGTACAATAATGTCTAATAGTGTATTGTATTACATTGCTCTGTTTTTTTCTTTTTTACCTTTTCTTGTTTCATTGTATGTAATGGCAATATATTGTGGGGGACATTTTGAGCATATTTGAATATTGGGGGGGGGGAGGGTGTGTCCCAATATATATTATAATTGTTTATGATATAAACATTGAAACATTACCCACGACTACATCACTCAGTTATACATTTAGAAGGTGCAGGCACTTTGAATAGATACTTTTCGTACTGTTGTTCATCAGCATTGCACACGCGCCTTGTACACATATAACGTATATGTTTCCGTGCAGGACTGGAGAAAATTATGCAAGACCTGGGTATTGGTGAAGAGCATCATGAACATACGAGGCAACGTCAATTAAATGCAAATGAGGTAGGAGCTGAAGTATTTCCCAACAGACCATGCACCTATTTTTCGATTTAAAGCTTTCGTGACTGCAGAGATTCATCTTCTTGGTTCTTTCGGTAAAGTCACATAGAATGGAAATAATAAAATAATAAAAATAAAACATTATAAAATAATAAAAATAAAACATAATAAAATAATTCTCATGACGTTTCGGCCACAACGCAAGCAGCCGTCCTCAGGTGAAGAGCAGGTCAGAGTCATTCAGAACCAAGAATATGAATTATTGCAGTCACGAAAATTTTAAGTAAAAATGTAACATTGCCCCTCCCGTGAAACCTCTGTGGACTGTGTCCGTGATCCACCCCGCAAATAACTTAATTGTTAAACATAGTGACCATCTACCGCTGCTCCTGAAAAAGGGAGACTCGGTGAGGCTTTCCTTGGTTAACAAGCATAATATTAAAATTAACAACCTATATGACTCATGTACCTGCTTGCCTGTACCGTGTGTTTACGCAAGATCCAGGCATGCATCTCATCGCACGATTTGACGGAAATCTTCGGAGTGTCAGGCGAGGTGTGGTCACGTAGCGAGCTGATGTCCGCGTCTCCGGCCTTGCTTCAACAACTCCTGAGCCACGCGTGCCGAGCGCCCAATGACACTCACACGGGAGAAGCAAATACGCGCCCCTCGAAAGCCCACAGTGAGTTTATTTTACACACCTAAACGCTCGCGAAAGGCCCATATGCACAGTGTGCCCACATGTTTCACATGCTAACGCACGCGGTGTATTACCCACAACTTGAAACTTACATTTCACCAAAATTCAGCCGTAGGATGATTTTCAGAGGACATGGATGTTGAAATTAACCATCATAGATAATGGTCACTGCGTATCATGTTGACTGGATGGTACAGTTATGGTTACGAGTCAAAAATGGATGTGGTGGAACATATTACGGATTAGGTGCTAGGGCATTCAAAATGATGGCCCTGCCGGTTGTTGGTAAGGGGACTCCAGTCTAGACAGGATGTGACAGAATGACAGAGGCAAACAGAATAGACCCATTGTGTTGTGTTGACATGAACACAGCTTTGGGCAGCCACGTGATGGAGTCATCGGTCTCCCCGAGTGGATGGCTCGAGAGGATCCACCCAGTGGCAGGGGCCAGGGGAAATTAAAGGACCAGTAGAGAATGAGACTTTGACTTTTAAACAACTTTTATTGCCGCCAGCAGCAAAAGCACTGGAGGCGATTTCAATATGAAATACATAAAAGTCACCAGCAAACAAAAGAAAACAAACGTTACAAATCGTTACAAATCCACGCGCTGTGGCGCTGAAAGCACCGCGCACAATACAAAAGAAAAGTCACGTGGTGGTGGTGGTCATCGCGCACGCCACAGTGACGAGCGAGTGCTTCACAAGGTGAACACGAGGGTGCCGTCCACGCTGGTGCAGAGAGAGGCTTTTCCGGCTCTCCAGCATTCGAAGAAGACGTGCACATCACCAACGTGTGTGTGGTACGCGTGCTCCAGCCGAAGCCGCGCCTTAAGCAGGCCTCTGAACACTGGAAGCACAGAGCAGCCGTCAGTGTCACCCTCCAGCATCTTTTTTCTCGTTCTGTACACCGCCATCTTCGCTTGCGCGCAGGCGAAGTTGGCGAGGTCATGGCGCTTGTTAGCCAGGTAAGGCACCACCCCATATGAGAGGGAGCGACGTGAGGACGGGGTTAGGGTTTTATCTCGGTGGGAGTGAGACGAAAGCGCCGGGCCCGGAGCGGTCGTGTGGAAGATGTGGGGACAACGTGGCGCTTTCGAGTTTGTGCACTAGATAGCTGGTGATGGATTGTTGATGGGAGTTATTTTGCTTTGTTTCCCGAGAGAGTGAAGCGCTTCCCCATTGTGCCCACGTCATGTGTGCCTGGTGTTAACAACGTTGCTCCTTTATTGGAGAAACTGCTTTGGCTGAGTTTACGTTAAGTCGAGCTAACCTTTCTTGCCCAGGAGATGTTTTTTTAATCAAGGTATGGGAAAACAAACGACGGGAGGAGGGAATTCCAAAGTGGAGCAGTGCAAGGAAAGGAACAGAAAGAGAAGCATTGTAGCTTTATAGAGGTGGTGGTTGAACGTGGGACAAATGAGACTGAATGCATACTCTTAGGTTTTTTCAGTAAAGTCACGTAGGTAAAAAAATTTAAAATAACTTATTTAATTTTGTTATTTGAGTATTTTTAATTTATTTTTATTCTTATTTTTTCCTACGTGACTTTACCGAAAAAACCTAAGAGTATGAATCCTTGCAGTCACGAAAGCTTCAAATCTAGAATGAGACTGAATGGTCTGCTAGAACGGCTCTTCGACATGTGAAGAGGACCCAATGAATGCAACTCAATGGAACACTAACCATGGTAGTCGCGCTAGAAGGACGATAAGGAAGCCACCGACCGCCGATGTATTTGTATAATTGTTATTAGATGGCAGGTGATAACTGACAAGGTGATAACTGACAACAATGATCGTTATGGCTAATCCACAGAGTACGGATATGGAACGCTGGCATCCTTGCTGGTGAGCGCTCTGTCCCTCATCGGAGTGGTCACCGTGACTTGTTCCTCATGCACGCACGTCTACGTGTACAGCCAGCAGGCGCTCTTCGGCCTTGCCGTCGGAAGCATGACTGGGGACGCCATACTGCACCTACTGCCCAAGGTGAGTTTAACGCGCAGTAGGAGGCTTTCGCGACCATAGCAAAGGTTTATATGGGTTAGATCGCGTAAATATAAATGTGTCGTCAAACCCGCCACCACCCAACGCAGACAATTAGTAAGGTTTGTCACTTAAAGAAGACGTGACAATTCGTTATTAGTTCAGCACACCGGTGTGTGACAGTAAACCCACAACATTTGCAATTCGAGTACTGCCCAAGGTGAGTTTAACACGCAGTAGGAGGCTTTCGCGACCATTATTATCAATAGCAAAGGTTTCTATAGGTTAGATCGCGTAAATATAAACGTGTCGTCAAACCCGCCACCACCCAACGCAGACAATTAGTAAGGTTTGTCACTTAAAGAAGACGTGACAATTCGTTATTAGTTCAGCTCACCGGTGTGTGAGAGAGTACACCCACAACAATTACAATTTGAGTGGCGTGACGTTTCGCCAGTGATTACAACCAGCCTAATCAGGTGGCAGCCAGGGTTGTGGAGAAATCCTCCTCCTGTTTCAATCTTGAATAGAGGGATAAGTAAATGAAACAATTAAATAAGCGTACATGTGATGATGATTCCTAAGGTGAGTGTAGAATTCCTGCCACCCACACGCAGATCACGTCACTTCCCAGCCAGGTGGCAACTCGAGCATAGATGCAGTTTTATGGGGTCAACAAAGTATACTTTTTGTAGTAATAGGTTTTTACCCTTTCAACTGGTATAAAAATTGACAACTTTATACAAGGCATCATGTTTGCAATAGCCGCAATAAAAGCAGTCAAAATGCAAACAAAAAGAAACAACTGTGATGACGGTAATGATATGCACTGTCCTTGAAGTTGATTGGTCCACACCCGAGACATCTTTTCTTAGAGCCTAGTCTCCATTGGCTATGAAATACCTCACCGTAATGTGGTTTACAAGGGTAAACAGCGAGCGCAAACAAATTACGTTACGTACGCAGAATTTAGTTTGTGTTCGCTTGCGGTTACCAGCTAGATAGGATACCTCACAAATTGGACAAATAGGTTAAATATTGGTGTTCATTATTCGTACTTTTACTTCCCAGAACCATGTTGGGTCAAGCAAGGGGGTTACTCGGTTGAAACTACTCAAGAAGGGGGGTAACAGCAGTAGCCAAACAAGACTGAGAACCACTGGCTTAGTGTGCAATGTACATTACCTGCTGTGAAATTGATCAGAAACGTGGACATTGACAAAGAATAGAACAATAGATTTAAAAAAAAATAACCCGTAAAAACAAAGTTTTTCACTATAAATCCTTTATATGCGTGGCGGCTAGAGTCCTCTCGTCCTCTGGCTTGAGATGGCTGCCACCTATGGGTCAGATGATTGCCTGCCACCATTAAGCAATTGGTAATTAAATATAAAAAAAATTCCTAAAAAGTGTAAAGTTATGGAATTTTTTTCACGAAAATAAATTGTCACGCATAACGAGTCTGTGTGGAAAATGTCAGCTCGATTGGATCACGGGAAGTGGGTTAAAAAACGACCGAAAGATTTGCACGGTCGTAAGCGCGCAAGCAAGCAAGTTAACTTAATATAAAGGATTTAAAAATAATGAATACCCAGAGATGGTTAACCGAGATTAATTCCCAAAACGAGACGGTGAGATATTGCCAGAGTGGAGGCAAAGCCCAGATGGTAATTGTCCAAGACGTGGAAACAGGGAGTGATTGTGAACTGTGGTAGCATCACAACTCGTGGCATTGATGTCCTTCTCGTCATCAATTTATTTCAGTTATAGGAGGTGCCGTTCTACTGCGCAGCCAATTTAAGGATATGTCTGTCCTCCGACTTGGCCTAAAATGAACACCGAGTTTGGCATTTGACACCATCACTGGATAGCCTGCAATAGTCTTCACATCCATTAGTTTAATTCACTTATTTTACACGAATTAACACGGTTTCATTCATGGTGCTTGCCTTATACTTGAATTTAAACAAATGTATGTTTGTCTCTGTGTGTTGTTATGTGTTCACCAGCTGTTGGGATTGCACGTTCATTCCGCGGAGGACGACTTGCATGCTAACGACAATTTATACATTTGGAAGCTCTTAACCGTGATTGGAGGCTTATATGTGTTTCTGATGCTGGAACAACTGTTCACTATCTTGACAAGAGACGACGCAAAGGTAGCAGCAATAAACAGGCACGTGTGTGTGTGTGTGTGTACAGAAGTGTCATGATGCTGAGTTCGTGTGCTTGCAGTGGTATCAGTATGGCTACGGTAGTATGAGTGGTACCGCAAAACAGTGAATAGTGCTGCACACAAAGCAACATGGGGCAGTGAGCTAGCAATGCAAACTTTTGTAAATCCACTCTAAAACATTGATTTAAACTTTGACATCAGTGATTGATTCACTTAGCCGTGTATGTATGCTAAACTTCTTCTTGGTTTTTTCGGTAAAGTCACGTAGAAGGGAAATAATAAAATAATACAAATTAAACATAATAAAATACAATTCTCACGACGTTTCGGCCACAACGCAAGCAACCGTCCTGCGTTGTGGCCGAAACGTCGTGAGAATTGTATTTTATTACGTGTTATTATTTTATTATTTTAATTATTTCCCTTCTACGTGACTTTACCGAAAGAACCAAGAAGATGAATCCCTGCAGTCACGAAAGCTTTAAATCGAAATTCATGCTAAACTTTTTTCACACCGTACGTATCCGATCAGAAGTCCGTTATCTTACCACATAAGAAGCCTAATTTCCATTCTTTTATTATGCCAAGTGAGACGTGAATAGCAGAGGAAAACTCTGATTATGGCCGTGGTAATATGTTCGTTAAAATATGATACATGTATTTAGCTTTTCATATAACCTTTCTTTTTGTATTGGTAGCAGTGTTGCAGGGCTATCCACAGCTTTACGAATAGACTTTAAGAATCTCACCTCATGAGGCTCTGGAACCCGTTGTGGTTACCGGTTATGTAGTTAGGGGCCGTCCATGCATGACGTCACGCACCTAGGGGGGGGGGGGTTAGACATTTGTGACGATGGGGGGGGGGGTTTGAGAAATGTGACGTCACATCAAAATGCGCAACTTTAAATAAATATAGACAACACGTTCTACTTAATTAAATAGACTTTTAATAAAAGTGTTCTCCTACAACATCAGAGTGCAGCGCCACATTAAATACGCACTACAATGACAATATTTTAAAGCGATTTGAAGCATGTTTTATTTTTGGGGGGTGGGTAGAGTTTTGTGACTTCATATTTGAGGGGGGGTCTGACTTTTGTGACGCCGTGTGACGAAGGGGGGGGGGGGGTGGTCAAAAATCGTCAAAAATCGCGTGACGTCATTTATGGGCGGCCCCTTACCCCGTTGTGGTCGTATAATAAACGTGTTGCCTCCTGAATGAGTGTGTCTCTCGAGTGACCCCACTACACATGGAGTCTGTGTGTGGGCAAGCAGCCTAGTGGCCGCATGATCAGCTCAGCGGGTGCGGCAATGGGTCAGATGGTGGCCCCACTGTTTGATTTGTCTCGCACGGTCGCACCTAGGAGGCCATGAGATATTACGGGCTCGCCTTGCCTAATCGCATCGCTACGCTCACGGTCTCGAACATTGCACGCTGTGGGGGCGCTCCGTTTTCAATAAGTGTTCTTGTTGTTGTTGTTCTCTGACACTTGTTGTTGTTCTCTGACACTGTTGTTGTTGTTCTCTGACACCTGTTAAAACACGTCTCATGGTGGTTGTCAAGGAGGGGGCCCAACTCGTAGCTTTGGCCACCAGTGGGGTCACCAGTGGGGTCACCAGTGGGGTCACCAGTGGGGTCACCGGTGGGGCCACCAGTGTGGCCACCAGTGGGGGCCACAAGTGGGGCCACGAGTGGGGTCACCAGTGGGGCCACCAGTGGGGCCACCAGTGGGGCCACCAGTGGGGCCACCAGTGGGGCCACCAGTGGGGTCACGAGTGGGGCCACGAGTGGGGCCACGAGTGGGGCCACCAGTGGGGCCACCAGTGGGGTCACCAGTGGGGTCACCAGTGGGGCCACCAGTGGGGTCACCAGTGGGGTCACGAGTGGGGTCACCAGTGGGGCCACGAGTGGGGCCACGAGTGGGGTCACGAGTGGGGTCACGAGTGGGGTCACGAGTGGGGCCACGAGTGGGGTCACGAGTGGGGTCACGAGTGGGGCCACGAGTGGGGTCACGAGTGGGGTCACGAGTGGGGCCACGAGTGGGGTCACCAGTGGGGGCACGAGTGGGGTCACGAGTGGGGTCACGAGTGGGGCCACCAGTGGGGTCACCAGTGGGGCCACGAGTGGGGTCACGAGTGGGGTCACCAGTGGGGCCACGAGTGGGGCCACCAGTGGGGTCACCAGTGGGGCCACGAGTGGGGCCACGAGTGGGGTCACCAGTGGGGCCACCAGTGGGGTCACCAGTGGGGCCACGAGTGGGGTCACCAGTGGGGCCACCAGTGGGGCCACGAGTGGGGTCACCAGTGGGGCCACGAGTGGGGTCACCAGTGGGGCCACTAGTGGGGCCACGAGTGGGGTCACCAGTGGGGCCACCAGTGGGGCCACGAGTGGGGTCACCAGTGGGGCCACCAGTGGGGCCACGAGTGGGGTCACCAGTGGAGCCACCAGTGGGGGCCACCAGTGGGGCCACTAGTGGGGTCACCAGTGTGGCCACGAGTGGAGGCCACGAGTGGAGGCCACGAGTGGAGGCCACCAGTGGGGCCACCAGTGTGGCCACCAGTGTGGCCACGAGTGGGGTCACCAGTGGGGGTCACCAGTGTGGCCACGAGTGGAGGCCACGAGTGGAGGCCACCAGTGGGGCCACCAGTGTGGCCACCAGTGTGGCCACGAGTGGGGTCACCAGTGGGGGTCACCAGTGTGGCCACGAGTGGGGTCACCAGTGGGGGTCACCAGTGTGGCCACGAGTGGAGGCCACCAGTGGGGCCACCAGTGTGGCCACCAGTGTGGCCACGAGTGGGGTCACCAGTGGGGGTCACCAGTGTGGCCACGAGTGGGGTCACCAGTGGGGGTCACCAGTGTGGCCACGAGTGGAGGCCACCAGTGGGGCCACCAGTGGGGGGGTCACCAGTGGGGCCACCAGTGGGGGGGTCACCAGTGGGGGGGTCACCAGTGGGGCCACCAGTGGGAGCCACCAGTGCCCCGCGCTCGTTACGCGACTGCTGGATCGTGTCCTGTTTTAAATGTACGCCAGATATCTTCTACAATCGTTTTTTTTTATTTCACAACCGTTTTTTGTGAAATTCGATTCGCCGTTCAAAGTGCAAATTATACTCGAGGAGACGCTTTAGGGTTTCGTATAGCCACTGCCAGATGAATAAAGTCTCAAGTCGAGATTAGGGCTCTATAACGGCCAAAGGGGGGGGGGGGGCTATGGGATACTTAGAACCTGTAGGGGAGAATGTGTGGCCTTTGGATCTATGGACATGGGGTAGAATGGGATCCCAGGAGACTGCATGGAAAGAGAGTTCAAGAAACTCCATAGAAAATTCAGCAGAATGAGGGCTCTGTAAAGCCCATCATGCAGGGAGGAGGTGTGATGGACGTCCACTCGACGTAGAGATTGTGTGTGTGTGCGCCAGTGAGCTGGCTGCTGTAACCACGCTGCTGTTTTGTGATTGCAGGTTAACGATGAGTGTGATCTTCACGGATGCAAAATGGAGACGTGTACAGACGTCGGCAAGACGGTGCAAATAACCACACACGCATGCGCGCGTGTTCTCATACTTACATAGCTCAACAACGACAGCCGCTTGATAACCAAAACTATGTGTGTAAACATCCCCCTGGATAAAGGCAGGGTTCATGTAGAAATAACCAAAACGCAACACGTAAAAAAAATGTATACGTATTAAACTCATTTGTATTCAAAATAAAATGTTGCGTCTTGGGCAAAACTGCTGCGGAGAGGTCAATGTAACGATCATTCGCACAATGCACGTTGTGACGTATTCCTGGGCCCAATTCTAATTTCAAGAGGGTCGGAGAAGCTTTCAAGAACTCGGAGCGTCAAAGGGGCTTCAAAAGTTTAAAATTCCTGGACTTTAAACAGGGTAAAGGCATTTATGGGAGACAATTTCAAGCTACAGCAGTGTAATTTGAGTGTCTTTTTAGCTTTTGCATAGAGCATTCATCATTTAAAATAAATAAATAAAACACAGGCATGAAATCAATCTCTTGCTAACAACAAGTTGATATTCAATCCAACGAAATGTATAAATCAAGTCCCTTACCCATGACTCCTAATATTAGCAGGGTTGGAACAATCATCACTTCTCCCAACCATCATTCACCACTCCTAACATAGGCGATGGGTGCTGAAATCATCTCATCCAGAGCATCCATGGACACAGAAATCACGACAGTCGTGTCATTGACATCCTACAAATGTCGTCTCACTCAATGGGCGGACATGTGGGCAGAGGCCCTAGGGGGGGGCGGTGCGGGGTCCCAGGCTGGGCACGGGGCACACAAGACTCAAGTGTACAAGTCATTTGTAAAGTCACGTAGAAGGGAAATAATAAAATAATAAAAATAAAACATAATAAAATACAATTCTCACGACGTTTCGGCCACAACGCAAGCAGCCGTCCTCAGGTGAACAACAGGTCTGTCGGAAAGACAGCGTCTGAATGGCAGACCTGTTCTTCACCTGAGGACGGCTGCTTGCGTTGTGGCCGAAACGTCGTGAGAATTGTAGTTTATTATGTTTTATTTTTATTATTTTATTATTTCCCTTCTACGTCACTTTACCGAAAGAACCAAGAAGATGAATCCCTGCAGTCACGAAAGATTTAAATCGAAATTTAAGTCGAAATTTAAGTAATTTGTATTTTAAGAATATGTTTTTACCCTTTCCGGCAATAAAACAGTTGTGTTAAGATGTTAAGACACCCAACATAAACCTTTTTACAAGGAATCCTGTCTGCATTAGACACACACGTACTTGTGGTCAAACAAAACACATGCTCTGGTAGTCTATGCATTGTCTTTGAAACTGATTTGTATTTGGTAATAACGAAGAGGGCAAAACTATTCTGTTTAGCTGAAACTTCTCCTTAACTTCTCTTGCACAGGTCCTCTCCGACAAAGAGAAACAAGACATTTCATATGAAAAGGACACCCAACAAACGGGAAAGATCAACTTGTCAACTATTGATTTGGTACGTTTTGGTTTATTGTGTGCTACTTTGTGGTGAATAGCAAATATCGTTTGTTGTCATCTGTTTTGTTAAGATGCCCAGTGGCGGTGTTTGTATGTATGCTGAACTTCGTTCGCACCGTACGTAGCCAACCGTGCTTATCGAAGGTGCGGGTTGGAGGGAGGGTGTTTGACGGACGGTGGCAAGATTTGTAGATCAGCTGGTAGGGGATGGAATTGTGGAGACTGTGAAATTGCAGATAAGGGTTCTCTGCAGATGAGGTCAACAGACAATGCATCTTCATATATCGGTCTCCACGTAAAAGAGTAGACGGTCTTTTTAACCAAACCTATTGGCCCCCACGGCCTTCTGGGACTGCATCATTTCTGCAGCGGTGATTCAATGTGTAGTAATAGGTTTTTACCCTTTCATCTGGTACAAAAAACTGACACCTTTATTCAAGGCATCATGTTTGCAATAACCACAACACAAGCAGTCAAAATGCAAACAAAAATAAACAACTCTGATGATGATAATGATATGCACTGTCCTTGAAGTTGATTGGTCCACACCCGAGACAGCTTTCCTTAGAGCCTAGTCTCCATCGGTGTTGGACCAGATGACGCCAAAAGGCGTACAACTCAAAGACAGCGCACTATCAGAGTATTGAGAGCTCGGGGTAAGCATTTACACTATGATACATCTCCTTTACCAGTGGCAAAATATAGTAAGTAGGTAAAAACCTACTGCTATATTTTGCCACTGGTAAAGGAGATGTCTCATAGTGTCAATGTGTAGTGTTGTACACGGAGACACACACTTGTTCTTGGAAGCAACACGTTCATTACAACACACCTAACAGGGTTCCTACATAAACGTACACCTGGTTCTACATCTAGGTGATAACTACACGGTTAACTAGAACACAACGGGGTATCTACATAACCGGGTCAGTCAGCTAACACACTGCCTGACCCACGATGCCGAGCGTAGACATCGAAGACCGAAGAATGGAAATAATAAAATAATAAAAATAAAACATTATAAAATTATTCTCACGACGTTTCGGCCACAACGCAAGCAGCCGTCCTCAGGTGGAGAACAGGTCTGTCGAGAAGACAGAGTCTGAATGACACACCCCAGGCTTGGAGCGACTATTTAAGCTGGGATGGAGGGGGTAAAGAGCGCCTTGATATGCAAATTATTTTGTCAAGGCGCTCTTCCCCCCTCCATCCCAGCTTCAATAGTCGCTCCAAGCCTGGGGTGTGTCATTCAGACTCTGTCTTCTCGACAGACCTGTTCTCCACCTGAGGACGGCTGCTTGCGTTGTGGCCGAAACGTCAGTGAGAATTATTTATTATGTTTTATTTGTATTATTTTATTTCCATTCTACGTGACATTACCGAAAGAACCAAGAAGATGAATCCCTGCAGTCACGAAAGCTTTAAATCGAAAAATGAAGACCGAAGATTGAAGATCGAGGATCCAAGAGACGTAGCACCAACGGGTTCCAGCCCCAAACCTCCTCGCGACTGCCCCTTTAGCCTGCTGAGCCTGGCTCCGCCCTCGGCCACACCTTTTTCTAGATCCTACCAGAAGGCTCTGGCCCATATCACGTGTCCCTCGAGCCACCCCTTTCGAACCCCCTTACTACCCTGCCCCGGTCACGTGCCCTCTCGGGTTCACCCAGAGTATCACGTCCTCACTTATTCTCTCTCCGACCCTCACCAGAACTATGCCCCCCTAGGGCTCGCTTCCATGCCATGTCCACTCTGGTGCCAGAGAGAGACTCAAGATGCACAGTTACACCTCTGTGACAGTAGCTGGCGATAGCCACCCTAGTGACTCCATATAAGTCACTACAAAACTTTATGATCCTACACCAGCCTGCAACCCGACATAATCCTAAACCAGCAGCAGCCTGCAACCCTCTATAATCCTATACCAGCAATAAGCTGCAACCCTATATAATCCTACACCAGCCTGCAAGCCTCTATAATCCTATATCAGCAGTAGCCTACAACCCTATATAATCCTACACCAGCCTGCAAGCCTCTATAATCCTATATCAGCAGTAGCCTACAACCCTATATAATCCTACACCAGCCTGCAACCCTCTATAATCCTATACCAGCAGGAGGCTACAACCCTATATAAGCCTACACCAGCCTTCAACCCTCTATAATCCTATACCAGCAGGAGCCTTCAACCCTATATAATCCTACACCAGTAGCAGCCTTCAACCCTATATAATCCTACACCAGTAGCAGCCTTCAACCCTATATAATCCTACACCAGTAGCAGCCTTCAACCCTATATAATCCTACACCAGTAGCAGCCTTCAACCCTATATAATCCTACACCAGCCTGCAACCCTCTATAATCCTACACCAGTAGCAGCCTTCAACCCTTTATAATCCTACACCAGTAGCAGCCTTCAACCCTATATAATCCAAAGAGAAAGTGAGCTGCTTAATTTCGTTCTTGAAGAAGCCCCCAGCACATTTAGCGAAATGTCAGACATCATGCCAAACATACAGGACAACCAGACTAAACAGTGCAGTGAAGAGTGTGTGTCATTGTCATTCAGTGACAGCCATGAGCAGTGCCGGTTAAGTATTCGGTCTCGGTGATTTTCACATTTCATCATTTATTATTGCAGATTGCAGAACATGAAGCGTCTCACCTGCCAATCTCCATCAGAAAAAAAGGCACGTGAGCTCAAGTATTGTGATGCCAAATCAAGTGTATGCGTGCGTCAGTCAGAGAATGTTCGGAAAGACTTGTAGTAGTACGGGCGTGTCATGCTTAAGGAGCGTTCTTTTTATGAGAAGCCCACCATCAGGACCATCACTGCCAACTACTACCATCACCACTAGCAGCAACTTCCCTTACATTAACATTAGCTGCCCCGCCCATGCTGCTAACATTTTAAACCTTCATAAACAGTTTGCCTTTAGAGGCTAACCTCCTGTTCCTGATGACGACCGCTTGTGTTGCGATCGAAACGTCGTAGTTTTTTGTTATTTTCTTTGAACCTATCTACTTGACTTTACCGAAAGACCCAAAGAATATGAATCCTATATACCAGCAGTAGTCTGCAACCATAAATAATTATCCTACACCAGCAGCGTGCCAATTGGTTACTAGTTCAGCACTAACCGGTGTGTTGGAAAGGAAACCCACAACATTTATCATTTGAGTAGCGTGACGCTTCACTGATTGTACTCGCCAGCAAAACGTCGCAGTTCTCGAATTTGTTAATATTTACATGACAAACCTTGCTAATTCGCTGTGTCGGGTGGCGGCGGGTTTAACTACAAATGTATATTGATATATTGACGCTGCTGCTGCTGTTGCTGCTGCTGCTGTTGCTGCTGCTGCTGCTGTTGTTGCTGCTGCTGTTGCTGCTGCCGCCGTTTCTGCTGCGGGTAATTTCAGGTCTCAACGCGATCGTGCTCATGGTGCTGATCGGTGATGGCCTCCACAACTTCGCCGACGGGCTGGCCCTGGGGGCCGCCTTCTCGCTGTCCCTCGGCGATGGGCTGGCCACCATGCTGGCGGTGGCGCTGCACGAGCTGCCGCACGAGATCGGTGAGCCCCCCCCCCCACCCCTCTCAGCGAGGGCGGCGACGAGAAGAGCAAGATGAAGAAGTAGACCATCGCCGTGAGCGGCGCGCTGGCCCCGTGCCCGGGGGTCACCGTGCCCGGGGGTCACCGTGCCCGGGGGTCACCGTGCCGAAGGTCACCGTGCCGGAGGTCACCGTGCCGGAGGTGACCGTGCCGGAGGTCAATGTGCCGGAGGTCACTGTACCAGAGGTCACTGTGCCCGGAGGTCACCGTACCGGAGGTCACCGTGATGGAGGTCACCGTACCGGAGGTCACCGTACCAGAGGTCACCGTGCCGGGGGTCACCGTACCGGAGGTCACCGTGACGGAGGTCACCGTGCCCGGAGGTCACCATACCGGAGGTCACCGTGACGGAGGTCACCGTGCCGGAGGTCACCGCGTGTGTTGAACGCAATTCTCTAGCCCAGTGGTTATTCTCAAACTATTTTTTGCTACTGTTGATCCCCTTGTTGAATTTTGTTTCAACTGAGTAACCCCCTTGCCTGGCCCATCATGGTTCTGAGAAATTGATATTTTAACCAATTGTCCATTTTGTGAGGTGTCCTAACGAGCTAGTCACTACAAACGAATAACAAACAAAAAATCAACGGACGCTCTGCACGCGTGAGGTCATTTGTTCGCACTCGCTGGTTACTCTTGTAAACCGCATTGCTTACGGTCAATGAGTTTAGAAATGTTTTTTTTTAATCGTGCTCAGTTACCGTATGCATTTAAATTATAGCGTAGTTCTTTTTTCTTGGCAGATTCACACATGATTATTCAGCAATGACTCACGTGTCTGATATAATTTCACACCTTCGTAAAAAAAAAACACCCCACGTATCCGCTGGCACATTGCCGCATACCCCCGGTTGAGATCCACTACTCGCGTGGCTAACGCCGCTGACGCGTCGTTTTCCGCACGAGCTCCGTCATTACATTCGCACAATTTCTCATCCTTCTTGTCGTCGTGCGGCTGATGTAGATGCAGAGCAACAGCGACAATTCCACATTCGGGTGGTCAAGCCCGATAAATTAAATACGACTACCGAGAGCCTTGCCAGACAACATCGCCATGGGCACGTGCGTGCCGCGTGTGTGGAGTGACAAAGTGTGGCAGAGTAATAGGAGAGGGACACTGCCGTCAAATCTGATGGCATTCGAGATATTTTATCAACTCAAAACGAAACTTAGTTTTTTGGTTGATAGCCGAGGGCGGTGGTGTGAAATCTACCGCGCTTCTGTGATCCATTCTAAAATATAGCGCTGACTTTCTCCGGTGCCTCTTGGGCTCATGTTATATTTTCGCTGTTTTTTGTTTGTTATTCTCGTGTGTTTTGTGTACGACCGCTAAATACCTTTGTGTGTGCTCGTTCTCTACAATGTTACAAATATTTCTCGTTTAGGTTTTGTTGTTGCTGTGCCTCAAGCACCAAGGATCCCCCCCCTTGTGAAATAGCCGGGCAACTGGCTACACGGGAACATCCCAGTGTCGCCACGGTGGCTAGGAGATGTTAACTATCTCGCCTGGTACACAGAAGTGCTTGGGTTCGATCCCGAGCGTGGTGCTGGCCACCCACCCCATCGTGTGCCGTTCCGGCCTTCATAGTTGCTGCTACTAGCTAACAGCACTTGCCCCAACAGTCTGGTTAAGGCTATACCAGGGGGATCTTTGTCTTTGTGGAATGCTCCTCGCAGGAGACTTTGCCATCCTGCTCAACACGGGACTGTCCGTCCGGGCTGCCCTGGGGCTGAACCTGCTGAGTGCCCTCACGGCGCTCGTCGGCTTCTACATTGGGGCCTCCGTGTCGGAAAACGAGATGGCCATGCAGTGGATTATCGCCTTTGCAACGGGCATGTTCCTGTACCTGTCCATCAACAACATGGTGAGCGCCGTTCTCTCGTCTGTGCAGGGCACCGACAGATCGCAGTCACTGGGACTTTTCCGTGAATAGTAGCAGCAACAAAACCTGCCCAAGCTGCCTCCCTCTCCCTGATGTAACTTTCGCCTGTCTTTCTCACCCCGTGTCCCCTTCTCCTCCACTCCCACCTCGTGTCTCTTCTCAACTCCACTCTCATCTCCACTCAAACCCCGTGTGTCCACGATCATCTCCGCGTTTATACACTCTCCCCTCGCGTCTCTCCATCCCCACTCTCATCTCACACATCTCCTCGTATCTCTCTTTCTCTCTCCTGTCTTTCTCTCACTTCTCTCGCCTCTCCACGTCGCCGAGTCGTAGGGATGCGTTTCCTCTAACGGTGCACTTTACCCCCTTTGCAGATCTTCGAGATGAAGCGATCCCACGTGGACCGGCCCTGGCTCCTGCTGCTGTTGCAGAATCTGGGATTGTTCCTGGGCTGGGCGTGCATGCTGCTCTTGGCTCTCTACGAGGACAAACTCCACTTTTAATACTCAGCTGACAGACAGCCTCTCACCAAACTCACACACGCGCGCACAAAGACAAAGATCCCCCGTGTAGCCTTAACAGACTGTTGGGGCAAGTGCTGTTAACGAGTAGCAGCACCGATGAAAGCCGGCATAGTACACGAGGGGGTGGCTGGCCAGCACCACGCCAGGCCGCCTTTGTCTCCCCAGTGGTGATGTTTACTACACACCGTACCAGGCACTAATTGGAGGCTGAGTCGACCTAGGAAAGGATGACCCAGGACCGGTTCAGATAATCGTCACTGGTGTTGGCCGTGATCGGGAATCGAACTCGGGTCGCCGAGTGGGGAAGGACAGACGACCCGGTGTGTCTCACGGTCGATTCTCCTGCACGTTGGAACCACAAACCCCCGAGAATGGAGAACGGAGTACGGGACACTACTGGCCCACGTGGCAATGACCGAGTCCGCAAGCTGTCACAGTGCATCCATTGCCTTGAGGTCATTTTTATTAAATCCTTTATATTAAGTTCACTTGCTTGCTTGCTTGCCTTACGACCGTGCAAATCTTTCGGTCGTTTTTTTACCCACTTCCCGTGATCCAATCGAGCTGACATTTTGCACACAGACTCGTTGTGCGTGACTATTAATTTTCGTGAAATTTTTTTCCAAAATTTTACACTTTTTAGGAATTTTTTTTTATATGTAATTACCAATTGCTTAATGGTGGCAAGCAATCATCTGACCCATAGGTGGACAGCCATCTCAAGCCAGAGGACGAGAGGACTCTAGCCGCCACGAATATAAAGGATTTATATTGAAAAACTTTGTTTTTACGGGTTAATTTTTTACACAATGGTGTTGCGTTTTAAACCTTCTCTTGTTGTTCTCTGTCCACAAAAGATTGGGGAAATCTTTGTCATTTTTCAAGGCTCACTTCTTCCGATGAAGCTTTGCGAACGATGAGAAAGTTAAATTTCGATTTAAAGCTTTCGTGACTGCAGGGATTCATATTCTTGGTTCTTTTGGTAAAGTCACGTAGAAGGGAAACAATAAAATAATAAAAATATAAAATAAAATCACAGCAAGAAAATAATTTCAAATTTTCTTGCTGTGGTTTTCACACCTGGTGATGGTTGCTTGTGTTGCAATGGAAACGTCATGAGATTTGTATTGTTTTATATTTTTATTATTTTATTGTTTCCATTCTACGTGACTTTACCGAAAGAACCAAGAATATGATGAGAACACGTTGTCAACCATGGCAAGAGAGCGCAACTGTGAGCCTGGGCATATCTACATCACATTACACTGACGGTCATTTCGGTAAAATTCTCTCGCGCACTCAAGCTCGTATTCAAGCATCATCTTACGGTACTTGTTGACATGACAACGTTAAAACGCATGCATGAGTCTCATCCGAAGCGTCAGCCAGGGCCGCCTGCTGTTCCAAGTCAATAGAAATACCATAGAGTACACGACAACATCAAATGCAAATCTGTGTGTGCTTAAACAGGTCGTGGACTACACTGACAATACATCGAGACGCAATGCAGCGCATGCCCCCGGTATTGCTGATCTACAAAGATCCCCCGTGTAGCCTTAACAGACTGTAGGGGCAAGTGCTGTTAGCGAGCAGCACCTATAAAGGCCGGCACAGCACACGAGGGGGTGGGTGGCCAACACCACTGCCCGGCCGCCTTTGTCTCCCTAGTGGCGATCTTTACACATCGCACCGGGTACTCATTTGAGGCTGAGTCGACCTAGGGGAGGCCTAGTACCGGTTCAGATAATCGTCACTGGGTGTTAGCCGTGAGCGGGAATCGAACCCGGATCGCGAAGATGATAGCGCAGTGCGCTAACCACTACACCACCGCTCCCCACACACACAACACACACAACACAAACACGCGCATCAACATGCCAAAATACGCGTCAACACGTCACGGCTCCAGCACGTTTTAATCTAGAAAGCGGGACTGTGTATGGCAACGACACGATTGAGGTGTCGCATTTATTAAACTATTGAAAATCATGATATTGACTTGCCTAATTTCGCTATTAATAGTCTAAGGCTTCTAAGTCGACACTTGTCCCGGTTTTATGTGGAAAAGGTGGCAACCCTGCCACTCCGCAACTCACCCACTCACACTCTCACTAACTCACTCCTTCATGAATTCACTCATGAATTGGCCAAGCTTCTGGGTAACTCACACACACACTCTCACTAACTCACTCCTTCATTAATTCACTCACGAATTAGCCAAGCATCTGAGTAATTCTCACACTCTCACCAACTCACTCCTTCATGAATTCACTCATAAGTTAGCCAAGCCTCTCAGTAACTCGCCCACTCACACTCTCACTAACTCACTTTCATGAATTCATTCATGAATTAGCCAAGCTTCTGAGTAACTCACCCACTCACACTCTCACTCACTCCTTCATGAATTCACTCATGAATTAGCCAAGCCTCTGGGCAACTCACCCACTCGCACGCTCACCAACTCCTTCATAAATTCACTCATAAGTCAGCCAAGCCTTTGAGTAACTCACCCACTCACACTCTCACTAACTCACTCCTTTATGAATTCACTCATGAATTAGCCAAGCTTCTGAGTAACTCACACTCTCACCAACTCACTCCTTCATGAATTCACTCATAAGTTAGCCAAGCCTCTGGTTAACTCACCCACTCACACTCTCACTAACTCACTCCTTCATGAATTCACTCATGAATTAGCCAAGCCTCTCACCCACTCAGTTTTGACAGGCTGAGGTAATGTCCGGCTTTTATCGACGGTGTAGAACGTGACGGCTCTACGACTTCAGGCGACGTCCAACACCAACGATCACAGTGACCTTGGACATTTGAAGAGCAGCAAGCCTCCATTTGTGGTTTGTCTCGATGGTACTGAGAGAACAGGCCATTAACTAAGAAATCACGCTGCGATGTGGTAACTGGTCACCAAATTGTACACTCCCGACTGGTCACCACATAAGGGCTGCTGAGATGTTAACTACCTCGCCTGATACACAGGAGGTCGTGGGTTCAATCCCAACCCTGACGGCTGCTGTATATTTGGAGCTTGCGTGTTTTCCCAGTGGTCGCGTGGATTTTTCTCGGGGTTCTCCGGTTTTTCCCTTCACATTCAGCATCAACGTGCGTTTAGAGTGTTTGGCTGCTAAACATTTTCCACATAAGCCCACTTCGTTGAGCTATCATTTGTGGCCAGGTCGCTTCTGAAAAAGTGCCTTATAGTAGCTCAGTGGACCTTACCTGGTGAAATAAAAAAAGGAAATGTGGAGTGTTGCAAAGTTGCCTGGCGCAGATTCAAGTGAAACATCGTATTGCTAATTTGGATGCGAGAATTATTTTTCCACTTGGCGGCTGAGCTAAAGCAAGAAAGAATTGGCGCCTTAATAGTGCATTGTGCACGGGGCGGTTTAATTTGGCCACATCGCGACTGAATCTTGGCAGCGTTTAACAAACGGATGGGGGTGGTGGCAGTCGAGGGAAGTAACCGTGTTGGTGAGGACAGAAGTGGAAGGCCACTTCACGCTGTAACTCCAGCTCAGCATCACTCGTGCCGAAAGGCTGCATTTGTAGTGACAAGGTCTACAGGCATTAACACTTATCACAGGTCCCCCCCCCCGCTCCCGGTCGAGGGGACTGACGGCGAAGGCTTCCTCGTTGATGCTAACAAATGATAACTCTACTTGTGGACTTATTAACGTCTCCCCCGCACGTTTGTGTAACAATAAATCTTTTCTAGATTTGAAGCTTTCGTGACTGCAAGGATTCATACTCTTAGGTTTTTTTCGGTAAAGTCACGTAGGTAAAAAAATAAAATTTATTTTTTCGGTAAAGTCACGTAGGTAAAAAATAAAATAAATGTTTTTTTACCTACGTGACTTTACCGAAAAAAATCTAAGAGTAATAAATCTTTTCATTTTACAAATAACGATTTATTAACCGAGTGGTTGTACGCATACAATAGCTGATGGAGCGTTTATAATGAGAAAGAAAATATTTTGCCCTACAAATTCGTCGTTTGCGTTTGGAAATTCCAGGGAGCCTACTGTCCAAATACATTTCACAATCTGTATTTTGTCTGCGTGGAGTCTGAATGTGAAAATGAGGCCGTGGCTGATGGGATGTCTCTTTTGGTTGGGGAATAGACATAAGGAGGTGGTGTCTGTTGCTTTACCATGTTTTACAACCATTGTGGAGACATACAAAGTATTTGCACAATTTAGCGATGATTTATCGTGTAAATGGACCTCATTAATTTCCTTGAAAATCACTCGCAACATGCCAAGCGGAAGACTGCTACAGCAGAAAGCTTTCCAGGCAAATAAACCACAATCGAGACCGCTGCCAAACACGTTTCTCACTTAAAAAGGGGCAGATTTATTCCCACATTTCATCTCAACTTGAAAACAACGTGGTGCTCGCAACTTTCCACTCAAGCTCGTGAGTGAGATGCTTCAACGTAACGCACTCACTCCCACCACCTCCTCCCTGCCCTCACGCCAAGCGATCTCCGTCGTCTCCACCACTCCTCTTGGCCACTCATCTACAGCCGACTCTCGGTTATCCGCATTCATGACGGGGAGGACGCCCCGGGGATAATTCAACATCGCGAATAATCCAAAAAGTATCAATTTTCCGTGGATCTCTATGCCAAAAAACCCACTACTAAAGATAAAACATTATTTTGAAGTAAAGAAAATGTTATTCTTGGTTCTTTCGGTAAAGTCACGTAGAAGGAAATAATAAAATAATATAAATATAAAACAATAAAAATTCTCACGACGTTTCGACTGCAACACAAGCAATCGTCATCAGGTGTGAAATCCAGAGCAAGAAAAAAAAAAGTCTTGCTGATGATGATTGCTTGTGTTGCAGTCGAAACGTCGTGATAATTTTAATTATTTTATATTCATATTATTTTATTATTTCCCTTCTACGTGACTTTACCGAAAGAAACAAGAATATAAATCCCTGTAGTCGCGAAAGCTTTAAATCATTTTTTTAAAGTAAATAATCGACTGATCGACGCGCGTGCTCAGTGACGGAATTTTCCTGCTCCCGCACAGAAGACTCGGCCCACCGAGTGGACAGCAGCAGAGCCAACCAACATCAATCAAACTCCGCCCACTGTTGTAAAGAACTGCAACTACTGTACTTTAGAGGCGATCACGTGGCTTTCGGATTAACCAGAGCACATATATGTTCGGTTACAGCACCGTGTGACTTGTAATGAACATTTACAAGAATAACAATGTGTAACAGTGTTTAGATTATTAATTAGGGCTTAAGGGAAAATCCATGAGTCATTAATTTAAAAAAACCTCAGATGCGCGCGGTTAATCCTCAAATCGGATAAACCTTACGCGGATAACCGAGCCTACTTACCTCCCCCTGTGCCCCAAAAAAATAATCATCATGCGTCGTTGTGGAGCGTATACCGGGGAACAAGCAGACGGTACAACTCAGTTACACATCTGTCCCTTCACGGAAAAGGTTTTTCAGCACATCCCATCAGCCACACGGCCTTCTCGGAGGCATCGTCGAAAATAGATGGCACCGGCTGTGAAGGGGATCATGCCGATCTACCATCTCGCAATACATCCTCCGCATCCAAGCGGGAATCGATCTTTTAATCGGCAACGAGAGGCCGTTACATTCAGCACAATGTCAATTTAAAAAAAATCGAATCTTGAATCGTGACTCCGAATATCAATAATTAATTTCACGGGAAGGTGGGAGAATCGTTGCATTGTATAAAAATAAATCGTGGGTTTTCTTAAAAGTAAATGCTACGCTTGGGCTCGGGGAACATACGATAACATGCTACGTAGACGATACAAAAGATATGGTACAAATGAAACAAAAAAGTTATATTCTTTACTTGAATCAAGATACCAAACTGTGACAATGCCCATCAGTCCTGGCCATGGCGAATGGTGATAGGTCTGAACGTGTTGCCTGTGTTGCCCGCACAACGCCCTCAAACAGCTGCAGCAGTAGCAGCAGCAGCAGTCGCGTGCCGCGCTGGCGTCTCCCATTGCTCCGCTGCGATGCCTCTTCACTTAAACTTCCTACCTCTCCCACCCGAACCCTTGGCAGCCTTGGGCCTGCTGTTTCTCAACCTCTCGTTGCGTGCCTCCGGGGTCCTGAACCTCGCCCCTGCACCTCCCCTGTCCCGAGAAGAGCCCCTCCCTGGACTCCCACCACCACGACCACCACGACCACCATCACTGCCACGACCACGACCACCACGACTACCACGACCACCACGACCACCATCACTACCACGACCACTACCACGACCACCACGACCACCACCACCACGACCACCGCGACCACCAGCGGGCCGCTGCCCTCTGCCTCTCTCGCCCTGCATGCTGCCCCTACCCCTACGAGCGAGCCCTCGGTCGGCGCTGCCCCCGCGTCCACTCCCAAAGCTCCCACCCCTCTTCACGCCGCCGCCCGTCCCTCCCCTCCCCCCGGCGCGGCCCCTCGCGCTTCTGTCGTGACCGCGGTTGGGAGTTCTTTCGTGCGAAGTTTTTCGTCTCTTGGCTGGGAAGAGATCTGTGAGGAGCACGGAGGGATAGAGAGATAGAGAGAGAGAGGAACACTTTAGAAAACGCAGGGCGTGCATCGTGTGCCCACCACTGTGGACGTGCGTGTTGACCTGCGGTGGTCTCACACTCGTCATCAACCGTGTCCAGCTTTGAGGTTGTGTGTGAAAATGCCGTCTGATATTATTTGAACACATTCGCACATGTGGGAAGAAACACAAACTTCTCAGGCCAACAGCACGAGGGATTCACATTCAAACAGAGTGACAGTGCAGAACCAAAGCGTTGGCGTCTTAATCCTCAACAGGAAGAACGCCAATAGACCACACACAGTTAAACGCCGACTGTGAACGGCGTGGTCCAATAAAACCTGTCGCCGGGATGGCAGGGTCAGATTAAGGTTCTTGTAGGGCCTAGGCACTTGCGTTAAGTCGGCCTTCAGAGATAATTGTCAACAGTTGCTACTGCAGATGCCCCACGTCACGACCTACCACCGCTGTCACTCCGCTTGTTTCACGCGGTACTTTGTCCAGCGGCTGGACAGGATGTCATTACTGTTGACGCGTTCATTCTTTCGTCTGTGCCTCCCTCATTCGATGGAATGCGCGCTGAGTTCTGCAGTTAAGCAGATGTCATTTTACATTATCCCGCGAGTGCACCCGGCGCGCGTCCCACCACCCCCCCCCCCCCCACCCACCTGCGTCGGGTTCCTCCCCGACCGCTTGCCGGTAGAACTCTGCCTCGTCGTCCTCCTCCTCCACGCCGCCGCCGCCGCCGCCGCCCGTCTTCCCGGACGAGCACGGGTCCTCGGCGTCGCTGTCCGCCTCCTGCACCTGGGACAGCTTGCGCTTCATGCCGGCCAGGCTGCGCAACCTGCAGCAGCGGTGGCGGCAGCGGTAGTGGCAGCAGCAGCAGCAGTGATGACAGCAGCGGTAGCAGCGGTAGTGGCGGCAGCAGCAGCAGTGGCAGCAGCAGCGGCGGCAGCGGCGGTGGCGGCACCATCGTTAGCATTTTCGATGTTACAAGCAGAGTGATTTCCTCTCCGGGCAACATTAACAGTGATTCCTTGCTCAAAATGGCACTGGGTGGATGGTGTGTGGTAGACATGGTGTGTGTACAGCGGTGTGTGGTGCATGGTGTGTGGTGCATGGTGTGTGTACAGGGTGAGTGTACAGGAATGTGTGGCAGACATGGCGTGTATACAGGATGTGTATACAGGGTGTGTGGTGCATGTTGTATATACAGCGGTGTGTGGTGCATGGTGTGTGTACAAGAGTGTGTGGTGCATTGTGTGTATACAGGAGTGTGTAGTAGACATGGTGTGTGTACAGGGGTGTGTGCTGTGTTTCGCTGTGCTGGAGGAGTATGGTTCTGTGCTCGCTCACCGGTTTCTCTCCCGCTCGTCCACCTTGCGCATCACGTCGTCCTCCTGCCGGCGCCGTCGCTCGTCCTTCAGCAGGAGCTTCGCCTCGCGTCGACGCAGCATCTTCGCGAGCTCATCCTCCGACTTGTGCTCTGCACAAAGACAAATACGCGCATGCGCGCACGGGCACACAGATCGTTATCCAGGACCGTGGCTTGGAAGTTCCCGCTTTAGACAAATTCGGGTTCAAGGGTTCATATTGGGAGCTCGACAGAGCGAGGAACGAGCGGACACGTCGCCTATTTGTTCTTGCTCTCCCAAGCTTGTCGTGATGCACAGCAAGACCCCCGGACGAAAACACGGGGCCAGCACGGAAACACGGCGCTCCCTCGGACGCGGAGGCACGGGGGCCCGAGTAGCGGCGAGTCGCGTCGCCAATCCGTGGGATGTCGGCACGGCGCGATGGCGTCGCGCTTACCAAACTCGTGGAACAGAACCTTCCCCTCGCACAGGCCCTCCTCGATCTTGATCAGCTGCAGAGTCATTCGGGGACCGATCTGTAGGCAGGAACAGAAAACACAGATCCCCCGTGTAGCCTTAACACACTGTTGAGGAAAGTGCTGTTTGTGAGCAGCAGCTATGAGGTGTTGGTCTGAACCAGGACCGGTTCACATAATTGCCGCTGGTGTTGGCCGTGAGCGAGAATTGAACTCTGGTGGCCGGGTTCATAGCGCGGCTTGCTAACCGCGACGCTACCGCTCCCCAACTGGGCAGGCAAAAGACAAAGACAAAGATCCCCTGTATAGCCTTAACAGACTGTAGGGGCAAGTGCTGTTAGCGAGCACCTATGAAGGCCGGGACGGCACACAAGGGGGTGGGTGGCCAGCACCACGCCCGACCGCCTTTGTCTCCCTAGTAGCAATGTTTACACACCGCACAAGGTACTAATTTGAGGCTGAGTCGACCTAGGGGAGGCCCGGGACCGGTCCAGATAATTGTCACTGATGTTGGCAGTGAGCGGGAATCGAACCCGTGTCGCCGGGTTCATAGCGCGGCTTGCTAACCGCGACGCTACCGCTCCCCAACTGGACAGGCACGCACACACACACACGGTCACAACGACAAAAACCGCCATTCACCACTAAGTGGCGATGACGTCACCACGGCGCTTGTGCCATGCTAGGTGCACGTTGAGGCCACGTGAAGAGTCGAAAGCCCGCCGGTAAAGCGTGGATTAGGCTCCATCAGCACGTACACAGACACGCACGCACACAGCGCCACACTCTCAACACAGAAGCAAGTCGATAACAACGCACGTAGCGCGTTAGCACCACCAGTAGGCGGGGACGCAAATAAAAAGTTTGTTTGAGCGTGATGAGCGGCAAGAACGATTCCACCGACGTCGTCGCCAACGACGGCAACCAAAGCGAACTAACCCCCAACACACACAGAGTGACCCCCAACACACACAGAGTAATCCCCGGTACACGGAGCGTGGCTGTCGAAGAGACTCACAAGGAATCACTCCCAGCCCCGAGTGGTTTCCTTGTTTAGAGGGAATGCCGCCAGGCAGCGCGGAGTCAGGAGTGACGTCGCAGCACTGGAGCGGAGTTATTCTACGGTCCTGTCGAGGCCGCACGGGGAATCTTTGAAACTAAACTATTTTTATTTTACCAGGTAAGGGCCCACTGAGCTATTAAGCTCTTTTTCAGAAGCGACCTGGCCACAGGTGATAGACCAACCAAGTGTCTTATAGCGAGGACATTGATAGCAGGCAATTACTCTAAAGGCATGATTCTAAATGTGGAGGGGAAAAACCGGGGTTCCCGGAGAAAATTCCACGCGACCACGGGGAGAGAGACGCACGCAAACTCCACATGTACAGCAGACGTCAGGGTCCGGATCGAACCCACGACCTCCTGTGCACCAGGCGAGGTAGTTAACATCTCGCCACCGTGAATGCGCGTGTAGTTGTGTTGGAGCGTGCGCCGACGCGGCCGCATCCATCCCCACCTCTGTGAGCCGCACGGCACTCTGCTGGGCAGCCATGTTGCCGCGGCCCGACAGAGACTGGGGCAGCTCGGTGATGTTGTGGTCTCCATCCACCTCCGCCTCACTCTCAGAGAGGTTGCCTCCCCTGCATGCGCGCGCGCGCACACACACACAGAGATCCCCTGTGTAGCCTTAACAGACTGCTGGGGCAAGTGCTGTTAGCGAGCGCCTACGAAGGCCGGCACGACACGCGAGGGGGTGGGTGGCCAGCACCGCCACGCCCGGCCGCCTTTGTCACCCCAGTGCTGATCTTAACACACCACACCAGATACTCATTTAAGGCTGAGTCGACTTCTGGAAGGCCCAGGACAGGTTCAAATGTTCGCCACTGTTTTAGCTCGTGAGTGGGAATTGAATTCGGGTTGCCGTCGGGGAGTGCGCCAGAGGTCGCAAACGGGTACCCGATACCCATACCCTATCCGATACCCGGCTACCCGTACCCGGCCGGGTACGTACCCGTACCCGGCCGGGTACGGGTACGTGTACCCGTTTGCGACCCTGGTGCGGCCGGGTACGGGTATGGGTAGGCCGTGAGTCACTGGTGAGTAACCGTTTGTCACTCATTTCCCAACGTCTTGTCTCTTCTCACAATTCAAGTTTCTAGAATCAACTCACCCGCGCCAGCAACATGGCTTCATCCCAGAGGTCGCAATCAGGTACCTGATACCCGTACCCGGGTACGGCCGGGTACAGGTACCCGTTTGCGACCCTGGTGCGGCCGGGTACGGGTAAGGAATCAAAACCCGTTTGCGACCTCTGGAGTGCGCTCACCATTACGCCACGACTCCCCACACACACACACAACTCACACACGCGCAAGCAAGCTCACCCCACAGGCACAGACCTCGAGGTGTGCGCTACTGCCAAGCCGGAGGCAATCGCAACGAGCACGAACCTTAACAAAAGGTCGCTGATGTCTGAAAACCGCGACATGTTGGGGAATCGCTCCTGCAGCAGCTTCTTCACTCCCTTGCTCATGCCGACAGGGACCACCCTCAAGTTACTGCGCACACACACACACACACAAAGGCAAAGATCCCCCGTATAGCTTTAACAGACTGTTGGGGCAAGTGCTGTTAGCGAGCAGCACCTCTGAAGGCCGGCACGATCCACGAGGGGGTGGGTAGCCGGCACCACGCCCGGCCGCCTTTTTCTCCCTAGTGGCGATGTTTACACACCGCACCAGGTACACATTTGAGACCGAGTCGACTTAGAGGAGGCACAGGACCGGTTAAGACATTCGTCACTGGTGTTGGCTGCGAGCGGGAATCGAACTGTCTGTGGCCGACACTTGCGAGGGATTTGGCAAGAACGGCATAAGCCCCGTGGTGAGCCAGCGCTATTCCGATTCCGCGTCTGTCACCTTTAATGTACTTTAATTAGCAATTTAGTGCAGTTTTTTTGTTATTTATTTATTTATTACTTGCACCTTCCAGCGCACCAATGCACGCATCTGCGCATGCGCGCCCCCTAGCGACGCGCATACGTGTTAAAAATGCAACAACAAAACACACGACTGAGGTACATTCTTCAAAGTGTGTTTTCCTCTTGTCCCTCCCCCACCCCAATGTGTGCAATTACTACTACAGGGTCGGTAGACACTAATATTATAGAGCTTACGTACTATTACTGTAGAGCGAGCCAAGGTGCCAATCTAGGCGAGGCCGGGGGCTCTGCACGGGGCTAGGCCTCACCACTACACTCTGTGAAGTGAGTACTATTATAGAGTCAATATATACTATTATAGAGTCGGTATATACGACTATAGAGTGGGTAGATACTACTGTACAGTTTTTAGGTACTGCTACTGTAAAGCGGGCTGTGGGGGGGGGGTACAGCAGCCCAGCGTTGTGTGTGTGTCTGTGTGTGTGTGTCTGTGTGTGGGTGTCTGTGTGTGGGTGTCTGTGTGTGGGTGTCTGTGTGTGGGTGTCTGTGTGTGGGTGTCTGTGTGTGTGTCTGTGTGTGTGTGTCTGTGTGTGGGTGTCTGTGTGTGGGTGTCTGTGTGTGGGTGTCTGTGTGTGGGTGTGTACACATCCGTGTGTCTGTGATGGGGAGCGTTAGTGTAACGGTCAGCGCTACGCTGCGCTACGAACCCGAGGACATGAGTTCGATTCCCGCTCGCGGCCAAAACCAGTGACGATTATCTGAATCGGTCCTGGGCCTCCCCTAGGACGACTCAGCCTCAATTGAGTGCCTGGTGCGTTGTGTAACCATTGCTACAAGGGAGACAAAGACGGCCGGGCGTGGTGCTCGTGTGCAAGTATTCATGTTGAATTTCTTTCGCACCTTATGTAGCCAACCGTGCTAATTGGAGGAGCCTTCATAGGTGCTTGCGAATAGCACTTGCCCCAACAGTCTGTTAAGGCCAGAGGTGGGACAAAGTCATTGTTATGCAAGTCCAAGTCGAGTCTGAAGTCATCAAATTCATGACTCGAGTCTGACTCGAGTCCAAGTCACATGACTCGAGTCCACACCTCTGGTTAAGGCTATACAGGGGATCTTAGTCTTTGTTGCGTGTGCGTGCGCGCGTGCGTGCAGGAGTCTCTTACTAGTGACGGAAGTCCATGAGCTTGGTGTCAGGGTCGTAGTGAAACAGGACGCAGCGCTTGATCGTGTTCAGCCGGACCTGCCAAAGCACCGAGAATGAGTGACCACTCGGCACGAGCGACTGGACCCCACGGGATCTGCTCATCCTCGTGAGCAGCAGCACGGAACGGCGTGCCACGACTCCCATCATCTCGCAGCACAGAATCCCAGTCTCTCTGCTCATCCACAAGGACGAGAAGGCGGCCAGAACCGGCGCTAACCACGGCCGGAGCTCTGTGGTCCGACATTGCGAGATTTTGGTCGACTCCACGAACGACCGTCTGCACGTGCGTGCCAACACTGGGGGAACCCCTCGGAGGAAACCCCACGCGTACCAAAAGAGGCCCACACTCAATCCCCAAATAGAAGGAACGCAGACGGAGCCCCACTTGCTGCACCGCAATTCCCTGGCAAGCCAGGAAGTGGTGGCCTCACAGTGTGTGTGTGTGCATTTATGTGTGTGTTTGTATTTATGTATGTGTGTGTGTATTTATGTGTGTGTGTATTTATATGTGTGTGTATTTATATGTGTGTGTGTATTTATGTATGTGTGTATTTATGTATGTGTGTGTATTTGTTTATGTGTGTGTGTATTTATGTGTGTGTGTATTTATGTATGTGTGTGTATTTATTTATGTGTGTATTTATATGTGTGTGTATTTATGTGTGTGTGTATTTATGTGTGTGTGTATTTATGTATGTGTGTGTATTTATTTATGTGTGTGTATTTATATGTGTGTGTATTTATGTGTGTGTGTATTTATGTGTGTGTGTATTTATGTGTGTGTGTATTTATTTATGTGTGTGTGTGTATTTATATGTGTGTGTATTTATGTGCGTGTGTATTTATGTGTATGTTTGTATTTATGTGTGTGTATTTATGTGCGTGTGTATTTATGTGCGTGTGTATTTATGTGTATGTTTGTATTTATGTGTGTGTATTTATATGCGTGTGTATTTATGTGCGTGTGTATTTATGTGCGTGTGTATTTATGTGTGTGTGTATTTATGTGTGTGTGTATTTATGTGTGTGTGTATTTATGTGTGTGTGTATTTATGTGTGTGTGTATTTATGTGTGTGTGTATTTATGTGTGTGTATTTATATGTGTGTGTATTTATGTGTGTGTGTATTTATGTGTGTGTGTATTTATGTGTGTGTGTATTTATGTGTGTGTGTATTTATGTGTGTGTGTATTTATGTGTGTGTATTTATATGTGTGTGTATTTATGTGCGTGTGTATTTGTGTGTGTGTGTGTGTATCTATGTGTGTGTATGTTTTTATTTATGTGTGTGTATGTTAACTTTCTTCCACAGCCAGCCATGCTAATCGGAGGTGCGGGGGAAGGACAACACGCTTTAACAAAAAAGCACGAGTGTTTAATTTAGATTTTTTAAATGCATCGCTCCGGTGACTTTCTAATATCAGAAGGAAGAGACCCAGACACCCATGGAGATCAAGAGACTCGTATAGAGGCATAGAGACCTATAGAGACCCATACTCTTATGTGTGTATGTTGAGTTTCTTTCGCACTGTACGTGGACAACCACGCTAATCAGAGGTGCAGAGAAAAACAAAAGACTAATCCATTTTTATTTTACCAGGTAAGGCCCACTGACCTGGCCACGAAGTGGTTTATCAAGTGGAAATTGATAACAGCCAAATATACTAATAGGGTTTTTCCCCTTTTTTCTGGCAACAAAACTGACACCTTTTGCAAGGAATCATGCTTACATTAACCACTGCAGGTATTGTGGTTAATGTAAGCATGATTCCTTGCAAAAGGTGTCAGTTTTGTTGCCAGAAAAAAAGGGGAAAAACCCTATTAGTATATTTTGGTACTGGCAAAGGAGATCCCATGAAACAGCCAAATATTTTAAACGCACGTTGCTAAATGTGGAGGGAAAAACCGAAGGACCCGGAAAAAAATCCACATGGCCACAGAGAGAGAGACGTGCAAACTCCACATATACAGCAGACATCGAGGTCCGGATCGAACCCACGACCTCCTGCATACCAGGCGAGGTAGTTAACATCTCGCCACCGCGGCACCAGCGCGTGGCGGCGGCTGACGCACCTTGTGCACGTTGATGCTGGGGAACATGTTCTGCAGCATGGCGCCGGTGAGCTTGAGGTGCGTGTGCTCGCGCGACAGGTTGTTGCACACGAGCAGCGGCGGCGTCGTGAACTGCTCCTCGTGCATGCGGTGCCTCTTGATGGACGACACCACGTCCCTGTGCAGGCAGTACTGCACACGCGAGCGTCGCACGACACACACACCACCACACACACACACCGCCACACACACCGCCACACACACACACACACCGCCACACACACACACACCGCCACACACACACACCGCCACACACACCGCCACACACACACACCGCCACACACACACACCGCCACACACACACACCGCCACACACACACACACACACACCGCCACACACACACACCGCCACACACACACACAGCCACACACACACACCGCCACACACACACACAGCCACACACACCGCCACACACACACACCGCCACACACACACACCGCCACACACACACACACACCGTTACTACCGCTAAGACGTCGGGTATCTTCGCGACAAGCATCTCTGTAGGACGCCGCGATGGGGGAGGGGTCGAGACAGCAGAGGTCGCAACCGGGTACCCGATACCCGTACCCTACCCGATACCCGGGTACGGGTAGCCGTTTGCGACCCTGGTGCGGCCGGGTACGGGTACGGGTAGGCCGTGAGTCACTGGTGAGTAACCGTTTGTCACTCATTTCGGGTAGGGTACGGGTACGGGTAGGGAACGGGTATCCGTACCCGGCCGGGTACGGGTACCCATTTGCAACCGGGTACGGGTAAGGAATCAAAACCCGTTTGCGACCTCTGCGAGACGGACACCACATTCACCACATTCACCACATTCACCGCATTCACCGTAGCCGACACGACGCTGGGCGCTCGCTGCACACGGAGAACCGTGATGCGGCCTGCTCGGTGGCGATTGGTCGGAAGGTTTTTGAATGCGGGAGAAGGCGGGGAGATTTGAACGAGGCAAGGGGTCCTGTGGAGGCGGTTAGAAGGGAAGCAGAGGGATTGGTTAGAAGGAAGGGGATGGGGCGGAGACGTGAGAGGGGGGAAAAGGATAAAAGGGGAGTGGCGCTCGGGGTGAGGGAAGGCACGGGACCGCTGGTGGCTGGTGGTGGGCACTGGGCGTGGTTGCTGAGGGCAACGAAAATCGATCGGCGTGTGGAGGGGGTTCACAGACAGAAACATAAATAATGGCCACTGCAATCCTCGTGTGGTGACCAAGTCCTTGTGGGGGCAGTGGACAGCACGGCTGGGTTCACATGCCCTGGTTGTGTGTCACTGTGTGTGTTTGTTACGCGTGCGTCAACAGACACCCTGGGAAACGAAACGTTCCAGCAAGAGATATTCTAGGTGAAATATTTCAATAAACTTTACATATGTTTTCGAATGTGCGTAGGTTACGTTCAAATGTTTACACTGTGTGAGGAAATTGTACTTTTCGGGATAAACGCAACATTGCCTTCAAATGAGTGAATACTGTACGAGTGTTAACGATGACTCACGGGGGCATACAGAGAGCCAAGCAATTGAACCACAATGTTCATCTCAACTACGTCGGAAACAGCCCGGTCACAGACACGGACACAGACGAAAGCGACTGACCGAGGAGACACCGGTGGCAAGGTGCGGTCATCCCGTCACCACGGACGAGACGTGGCCTCTGGGCAGCGCATTCACCGCATGCTGCACAGGTTCATGGTTCGATTCCAAGTGGCCGCCCTGGCTGGTGGTGCGGATATTTCTCCGGGTCCTCCGGTTTTTCCCTCCACATTTAGAATCAACACTACACGTTTAGAACATTTGACTGCTGCTATAACTCTCCACGTGACGAGAAACCACTTTGTCGAGCTATCATTTGTGGCCGGGTCGCCTCTGAAAAAGAGCTACATAGCTCAGTGGGCTTTAACTGGTAAAATCAAAATGTGTTGGTTTTAGTACTGCTACAGGTGTAGCCACCTGGCAATGTTGCACGACGTAGGATTACATTTTTGCTTGACCCTGTTGTGGGTGTTGCACATTTTTTGATATCAATTATCATTTTGCGGTAAAATATAAAACGACTACTCACCTCATTCACTTTGAACGTTATTGTCGGTCCGTTGGGAATGCGCGCGAGTTTCTGTGGGATAGAAAAGAACCACGCACTCTATGCATCCTGGTCGTCGCTCACTTAATCAGAATGCGAAACACACGAAGGGTAACCGTCAACACGTGGCGAGAAGGTGGACCGTGCAACGGGCACACAAAGACGTCTAGTTGTGAGATTAATCTCCCCGGCACGTGAACATCCACCTTGCAGCAACGCTGCATGAGTGTGGCCAGCAACTGGCGGCTTGGCCACGGAGCGTGGCCTGGGTGGGGGGTAGCGCCGAGGCCTGGTCTATCACAGCCACAGCCGTGTTTACAGGCACCCACATCGGCTTCACTGACATTCTAAAGCAGGGGTCCTCAAACTACGGCCCGCGGGCCACATGCGGCCCGCCGAGGACATTTATCCGGCCCATGGTCACTAATTGGGCTGCGCTTGTGAGCACTAATTGGGTTGCGCTGGTGGGCACTGATTGGGCTGCGGTGGCGAGCACTGGCCCCCTGTTTAAAAAGTTTGAGGACCCCTGTTCTAAAGGATGACTTGCACCGCACCGCGCCACACGCCGAGACACCCATGGCATTGTGCCAGCGGGAACGCAATCGCAGCCACACAAACACTCCAATGAGAGACTTTAGCCATCGCCTTCTCTGAAGGCTGCTCGTAGTCTGCCACAACGTTGCGATGTTTTCCTCCCAGCAACAACACGTGTTATTATATTCTCTTAAGTTTGTTTTTTCTTCGCCGTCAGCTGGTTGAAGCGAGGTACCCACCATCTGAGACCGTGCTGACGTCTGGCTGTGAACTCGTAGATTTGGAATTTCCATCAATTAATACTTGGCAAATGTAAAATATGTACATTTTAGATGACCACAGGATGATAAAAATGTTTAATGTCACGTGACATGGGTTTGGGTAGTGACAGGGGTTGGGGTAGTGATAGGGGTTGGGGTAGTGATAGGGGTTGGGGTAGTGACAGGGGTTGGGGTAGTGATAGGGGTTGGGGTAGTGATAGGGGTTGGGGTAGTGATAGGGGTTGGGGTAGTGATAGGGGTTGGGGTAGTGATAGGGGTTTGGGTAGTGACAGGGGTTGGGGTAGTGATAGGGGTTGGGGTAGTGACAGGGGTTGGGGTAGTGACAGGGGTTGGGGTAGTGATAGGGGTTGGGGTAGTGATAGGGGTTGGGGTAGTGATAGGGGTTGGGGTAGTGATAGGGGTTGGGGTAGTGATAGGGGTTGGGGTAGTGATAGGGGTTGGGGTAGTGATAGGGGTTTGGGTAGTGATAGGGGTTGGGGTAGTGACAGGGGTTGGGGTAGTGATAGGGGTTTGGGTAGTGATAGGGGTTGGGGTAGTGACAGGGGTTGGGGTAGTGATAGGGGTTGGGGTAGTGACAGGGGTTGGGGTAGTGATAGGGGTTGGGGTAGTGATAGGGGTTGGGGTAGTGATAGGGGTTTGGGTAGTGATAGGGGTTGGGGTAGTGACAGGGGTTGGGGTAGTGATAGGGGTTTGGGTAGTGATAGGGGTTGGGGTAGTGACAGGGGTTGGGGTAGTGATAGGGGTTGGGGTAGTGACAGGGGTTGGGGTAGTGATAGGGGTTGGGGTAGTGATAGGGGTTGGGGTAGTGACAGGGTTGGGGTAGTGATAGGGGTTGGGGTAGTGATAGGGGTTTGGGTAGTGATAGGGGTTGGGGTAGTGACAGGGGTTGGGGTAGTGATAGGGGTTGGGGTAGTGATAGTGGTAGGGGTAGTGATAGGGGTTGGGGTAGTGATAGGGGTTGGGGTAGTGATAGGGGTTTGGGTAGTGATAGGGGTTGGGGTAGTGACAGGGGTTGGGGTAGTGATAGGGGTTGGGGTAGTGATAGGGGTTGGGTAGTGATAGGGGTTTGGGTAGTGATAGGGGTTGGGGTAGTGACAGGGTTGGGGTAGTGATAGGGGTTGGGGTAGTGATAGGGGTTGGGGTAGTGATAGGGGTTTGGGTAGTGATAGGGGTTGGGGTAGTGATAGGGGTTGGGGTAGTGATAGGGGTTGGGGTAGTGATAGGGGTTGGGGTAGTGATAGGGGTTTGGGTAGTGATAGGGGTTGGGGTAGTGATAGGGGTTGGGGTAGTGATAGGGGTTGGGGTAGTGACAGGGGTTGGGGTAGTGACAGGGGTTGGGGTAGTGATAGGGGTTTGGGTAGTGATAGGGGTTGGGGTAGTGACAGGGGTTGGGGTAGTGATAGGGGTTGGGGTAGTGATAGGGGTATGAGTAGTGATAGGGGTTGGGGTAGTGATAGTGGTATGGGTAGTGACAGGGGTTGGGGTAGTGATAGTGGTATGGGTAGTGACAGGGGTTGGGGTAGTGATAGTGGTATGGGTAGTGACAGGGGTTGGGGTAGTGATAGTGGTATGGGTAGTGATAGGGGTTGGGGTAGTGATAGTGGTATGGGTAGTGACAGGGGTTGGGGTAGTGATAGTGGTATGGGTAGTGACAGGGGTTGGGGTAGTGATAGTGGTATGGGTAGTGACAGGGGTTGGGGTAGTGATAGTGGTATGGGTAGTGATAGGGGTTTGGGTAGTGATAGGGGTTGGAGTAGTGATAGGGGTTGGGGTAGTGATAGTGGTAGGGGTAGTGATAGGGGGTTGGGGTAGTGATAGGGGTTGGGGTAGTGATAGGGGTTGGGGTAGTAATAGGGGAAGTAATAGGGGTTGGGGTAGGGGTAGTGATAGTGGTATGGGTAGTGACAGGGGTTGGGGTAGTGACAGGGGTAGTAATAGGGTAGTAGCAGTAGCATGATGGGCAAGCGAGAAGAGATGGGAGGTTGTTTTACGGGAGGAGCGGAAGCAGCAGGTTGTGATAGTGAAGACGACTGCTCTGTGTGTTGCAGTGGGAGTTTGTCCCAGTGAAGGGCAAAGAGTAGGGAGAAGGAATGAAAGCGTGACGGGGTGCAGGGCGAAGGAGGCACAGCAGAGACTGGGAGCGTAAAATACGGGATGAGACAGAGTAGTGAGATACGAGAGAAGCAAGATACGGTGGGACAAGACAATGGAGGGATTTGTAGACAAGAGTGAGACAATTAAATGGACAGAGATAGTGGACAGCGAGCCAGTGGAGTTGGGAAAGTAGAGCAGCAGTGTGTGGGGGGGGGGGACGTTTTAAATCCGGCAGAGCAATGTCGTGTCGGTGGAGAGAATGAGAGGAGGGGAGGGATGTTATGATTACTGAACAGGTGAGAGCAGAGAGTCTGGGTAGTGTCAGAGGGGGTAGTTGAAGATGGCACCGAGGTTGTGAGCAGAGGAGTCCAGAGGAGTGAGGGAGAAGGGATGGGGGAGAGAGATGGTAGGGCAGGGTGAATTCGTGTTTTCATGATATCTTCTTGAAAGGAATTCATATTTGAGAATTTACCAACATAGGGCAATAGTGAACACACCGGTTGAACGCCCCTTTCCAGAACAGAAACAGCACGGGAGCAGTAAGTCATCCACTCACCAGGTTGATGCCGTCCAAAGTTTTGGAGAAAATCATGAAATGCGTGATGCCCAAGGGGCCGGATACGGTCACAAAATCTTTGAGGACGTTCTTGCGGCCAACCTGCACACTCAGAGGGATAGAGAACCGCACGAGGCCACGCAGTTCCATAAGCGATGATCTGCCATGCGTTGATCTGCCATGCACAATCATCATCGGGCTTTGAGCTGCAGAAGAGATTTGATTTTACACCATTGGAACCTCATTTGCCAGTAAAAATATGATAATTGTTTTTTTACCCTTCTATCTGAAAACAAAACTGACACCTTTTTACAAGGAGTCATGTTTGCATAGACCACAATACCTGCAGCCATAATGCAAACAAAAATATAACTCTGATGTGCACTGTCCTTGACTTCACATTATCATAGTTATGTTTTTTGTTTGCATTATGACTGGAGGTATTGTGGTCTATGCAAACATGACTCCTTGTAAAAAGGTGTCAGTTTTGTTGCCAGATAGAAGGGTAAAAAAACAATTATCAGATTTGATTTTGTGATTATGAACCTTACTAGCAAAGCCTACCCAGGCCTCAGTGATTCATGAAGAGTGTCCTACCAAGTGTTCTCAGTCGAGTGTGACGTTAGTACGTGTAATCACAATTAAGTAAATTACAGATACTGTAATTGTTGATGATTGTTTTAGAGTGTGTGTCGAGAGTGGGTGCAGAGAGTGTGTAAGAAAGTGTGTGTGTAGAGTGCGTGTAGAGAGTGTGTGTGTGTGTACAGAGAGTGTGTTCATAGTATGTGTGTTTGTGTAGAAAGTATGTGAAGTGTGTGTGGAGCAAGTGTGTGTGTGCAGCAAGTGTATGTGGCGAGTATGTGTGAAGTGTGTGTGTGCAGCGAGTGTGTGTAGAGTGTATGTAGAAAGTGTGTGTGTAGAGTGTGTGTGTACAGAGTGTTCAGAGTATGTGTGTTTGTGTAGAGTGTGTGTAGAGTGTGTGCAGCAAGTGTGTGAAGTGTGTGTGTGCAGCAAGTGTGTGTGTGTGGCGAGTGTGTGTAGAGTTGTGTAGAGAGTGTGTGTAGAGTGTGTGTAGAGAGTGTGTGTGTGTACAAAGAGTGTGTTCAGAGTATGTGTGTAGCGAGTGTGTGTGTAGCAAGTGTGTGTGTAGCGAGTGTGTGTGTAGCGAGTGTGGTGTGTAGCGAGTGTGTGTGTAGCGAGTGTGCGTGTAGCGAGTGTGTGTGTAGCGAGTGTGTGTGTAGCGAGTGTGTGTGTAGCGAGTGTGCGTGTAGCGAGTGTGCGTGTAGCGAGTGTGCGTGTAGCGAGTGTGCGTGTAGCGAGTGTGCGTGTAGCGAGTGTGTGTGTAGCGAGTGTGTGTGTAGCGAGTGTGTGTGCAGCGAGAGTGTGTGTAGCGAGTGTGTGTGTAGCGAGTGTGTGTGTAGCGAGTGTGTGTGTGTGTAGCAGCGAGTGTGTGTGTAGCGAGTGTGTGTAGCGAGTTGTGGCGGCCGTGCTGCGTGCGAACCTTGAGGCTGCTGGCGGTGTAGGGCTGCATTACGCGCCGCGTGTCGGTCACGAGCTGCGTGAGCGTGCGCGACGGGGTACCGCGCGAGAACACCAGGGTGTGCGGGACCCCCGAGAAGGCGTCCTGCGCCGCCTGCTCCGCCAGCGACGCCGCCTTGCGCTGGTTGCGTGTCTGCAGCCCCAGAGAAACGACAGCCCCCCCCACGTGATCGCTCGCACGCGGACAACTGCAATTGCGCCGCACGTCCGGGGTCACCGGGTTAAATGAACACCGCTTTGGTGACCACTGTGGAACCTCGTCGAGCATCACCCCCCCGCCCCCCATCAGAGGTCGCAAACGGGTTTTGATTCCTTACCCGTACCCGGCCGGGTATCGGGTAGGGTACGGGTATCGGGTACCTGATTGCGGCCTCTGGGATGAAGCCATGTTGCAGGCACGGGTGGGTTGATTCTAGGAACTTGAATTGTGAGAAGAGACAAGACGTTGGGAAATGAGTGACAAACAGTTACTCACCAGTGACTCACGGCCTACCCGTACCCGTACCCAGCCGCACCAGGGTCGCAAACGGGTACCCGTACCCGGCCGGATACGGGTAGCCGGGTATCGGGTAGGGTACGGGTATCGGGTACCCGGTTGCGACCTCTGCCCCCCCATCCACTGCTCCACACGACTTTGATCTGTCAGGAAAACTGTGGCGGCTCCGTCGAGCCGCGAGAGACCAGCGACGGCTCGCCGTGCACACGTGGGGTCATTACAGCCGACCCCGCAGTGTGACTGCGGCCACCTGAACCAAGCCACACGCCGTAGCATATCACCAACGGCTGGATTTCGATGCCCGCTCTCCGGCGGACTGGACAGAGTTAGTCGCGCTACTGCATGGCTCACAGACTTAAACCTGGATGTATAATTCAAGCGTAAGGTACTTGCACTACCGTGAAAAAAAACTGGGATTAACCTCGTACCAAATAGGCAACTTCAATTGTCTCGTGCGGCTGGGGTCGCACTTGCAGTCGAGGCGACGTGCCACGTGTCTCAATGGGTTTATTTTGTCTCCTGGTTGAACGATATCGACACGGCGGCTCTCAGCTGACCTTCAATATTGCACAGCCACGTCCACCCCTGTGCAATGCAGTGGCCACATCTCCACAAACCCATCGGCCCGCACCTGATAAATGAAATGTTTCCCCCCCTATTCATCCTCAAACGAATGCAAAGGATAAAACTCTATGCAGGTGATTCTGTCTTTGACCCTAAAACATCAATTCGAGCAAAGAGCCGAGCCAAAAACAAACACGTGCACCCAAATCACCAAGCCCTGGCTCGACTGCTACAACCATTGCCCCTTTCCAAAGTTGTATGTAAGATGTGTGTATGTTGAACTTCTTTAGCACCGTACGTAGCCAACCGTGCTAATCGGAGGTGCGGAGTGCCGATACTAATCACGCGGCCGTTCCAACCATTATCAAGCCTAACACTGGTACCAAAGTGTTCCGCTTTGCTGGAACACACATTCCTGCGGAGGGAGCTGGTAGGAACGTTGGGTTGCTCGGTCAATGGCCTGCAGGGTCAACGGCGGCGTGGTGTATTCCGCAAATATGCCCGACTGTGAGGGCGGGCACAAGCCGGCGTGAGTAGGTTAAACGTTGAGTTTTATAAGGGCACCACGGGGTGACCAGCCCCTCCCCACCCAGCCCCTCCCTCCCCACCCAGCCCTTGCCTGCACGACGGACGGACACAATAATCCCCTGTGGGCTGGTGGAACCAGTGGGTTCCTACCAGTAAAACAAACACGTGCCCAGTCGTTAGACCGGTATGTGTTGGACAGTACGCGCACAGCATACCCACAATTCGAGTTACGACGTTTCGCAAAGCGATTACGACCAGCATCATCAGGCGACACTCAGAATGTAACGCTGCGCAAAGAAGCATAAACACAAAGAAAACCTCCCCCAAACCCTGTGATCACTTCAGAGAGAGAGAAGAGAGACGCCGAGAGGGACGCGTGGCTTTGAGAAGGGACCGGCGAGTTGCTTCTGCTGCTTGCTGCATTCTGTGGAGAGAGGCCTCAAGACACGACACGTGGCTGGAAAAGGAAGCCGGCATCTGTGTACCAGTGCGTTCATCTCGCTGCGCGTGTCTCTACATATATATGTCTTTGTATGCACGTCGGCGTGTGTCTGCGTGCTTCTGTATTTCTCTGTGCATGTGTGTACCTTTAACGCTGCACTACGAACCTGGCGACCCGGGTTCGATTCCCGCTCACGGCAAACACCAGTGACGATTATCTGAACCGGTCCTGGGCCTCCTCTAGGTCGACTCAGCCTCAAATGAGTACTTGGTGCGGTGTGTAAACATCGCCACTGGGGAGACAAAGGCGGTCGGGCGTGGTGCTGGCCACCCACCCCCTCGTGTACCGTTCCGGCCTTCATAGGTGCTCGCTAACAGCACTTGCCCCTACAGTCTGTTAAGGCTATACGGGGGATCTTTGTATCACTGTACGCACACGTGTGTATCTGTCCCGGGGCAACACGTGTATCTAAGCGAGTACGTCTACGTCTCTCGATCTCTTGTATTTCAGCACGTGTCTGTATACAGCTGTCTGTATATCTCGCTGCGTCTCTGTGTATCTCACTTTATACTGTATGTGCCAGTGAATCTACCTTTGTATCTTTCTCTGTGAATCTCTCCGAGTAAATCTGTATAGTCTAGTGTATAACTCTGTATGTATCTCACGTTCTCCCTGTATCTCTCTCTGTACTGTTTCTATGTAAATCTATGTCTATCTATCTCTGGTATCTATCTGTGTCTCTCACCTCTGTGTATCTCTCTGTATATATCTCTGTCTCTCATTTTCTTTGTATCTCTGTGTATCTAGCTATCTCTCTCTCTCACCTATCTCTGTGTATCTAGCTCTCTCACCTTTTCTGTCTCTCTGTATTTACCTCTGTATCTCTACCTCTCTATATCTCTGTCTCTCTATATCTGTGTCTCTGTCTGTCTATCTCTCTCCGTCTCTCTGTGTCTATCTCTCTGCAAGTCTGTGTCTCTGTGTGAGTGTGCCTCACCTTCTTCCCCATGCTTCTCTCTATCTGTCTGTGTGTCTCTCTGTATCTCTATATGTGTCTCTCTCTGTGTCTCTCTGTATCTCTGTGTCTATCTCTCTGTGTGCCTCACCTTCCCCATACTTCTCGCTGTCTCTGTGTGTGTCTGTGTGTCTCTCTCTCTGTGTCTCTGTGCCTCACCTTCTTCCCCATGCTGCTGCTGTAGCCGCTGCTGCTGTTGTAGCTGTAGTTGTAGCTGCTGCTGTAGCCGCTGCTACTGTAGTTGTAGCCGCTGTAGTTGTAGCCGCTGCTACTGTAGCTGTAGCCGCTGTAGTTGTAGCCGCTGTAGTTGTAGCTGCTGTTGTAGCTGTAGCTGCTGCTGCTTCTCGTCGTCTCCTCTACGTTCCCACGTGCGTGGCGAGGCCCCAGGAGCCACTTCCGGTTCCTCGCAGGGCGGAGTTCCGCCGCGCACCAACAAAAACCGACGAACAACAAAAAGAGGTTCCGGGAAGATTTTGTTCCCCCCCCGCCGCCTTCAACCTCTCGGGCTCCCCCTCGTGGTGGCCGAGGGGGGTTTGAGGAGGCGCGATGGGGGGCCAGGGGGAGGTGTGGGGGGGGGCTCGATGTAGCTGCACGATGCTGAGACGACTCCGACGACGCCACCGACGACTTGAGTGGGAAATCAGCAGCAGCAGGAGCGTGTTCCAGCCCTTGCCACCCGCTCACAGACACCGAACGCCCCAGGGAATGGATGATGGATTCATATACTCTTTGGTTTTTTTGGCAAAGTCACGAAGATAAAAAAAATAAATACATTTAATTTCATCATGGAACCTCCTTTGCCAGTACCAAAATATACTAATAGGGTTTTTTCCCCCTTTTTTCTGGCAACAAAACTGACACCTTTTGCATTTGACTGCAAGTATTGTGGTTAATGTTTTGTTGCCAGAAAAAAGGGGAAAAAACCCTATTAGTAGATTTAATTTCGTTTTTTCATTTATTTTATTACAATTTTTGCCGGCGTGACTTTACCGAAAAAAACCAAAGAGTATGAATCCTTGCAGTCACGAAAGCTTCAAATCTAGAATTGATGGATTATTGGTTTTTATGTATTCGACACAGGAGGGACTTGGGCTGTATTGAGAATCGGCATCTTCATGTCGACTGCAGCAGCAGCAGCAGCAATCCGAAGAGCTATGAAGCGCTTTTCATTTTCACGGATGTCCAGTATGGGCACGTGGTCAGCGAGTTACAGCAGCAGCAGACAACAACAACAATAATAACAATGAGTACAAAATAAAGAAAAGGGACCGCCCATAAATGACGTCACGCGATTTTTGACAATTTTTGACCCCCCCCCCCTCGTCACAAAGTAAGACCCCCTTCAAATATGACGTCACAAAGCTCTGCCCCCCCCCCCACCCCCCAAAACCAAATTTCCATTTTAAAAATAAAACACGCTTCAAATCGCTTTAAACTATTGTCATTGTAGTGCGTATTTAATGTGGCGCTGCACTCTGATGTTGTAGGAGTGTTGTTATAACAATTAGTGTTATCACAATTCTATATTAATATTCTTGGTTCTTTCGGTAAAGTCACGTAGAAGGGAAGTAATAAAATAATAAATATAAAACAATACAATTCTCACGACGTTTAGATTGCAACACAAGCAATAATAATAAGATGATCATCATCAAATGATTGTGTTGCAATCAAAACGTCGTGAGAATTGTTTTATTTTTATTATTTTATTATTTTCCTTCTACGTGACTTTACCGAAAGAACCAAGAATATGAATCCCTGCAGTCACGAAAGCTTTAAATCTAAATTCTATATTTATTTAAAGTTGCGAATTTTGATGTGACGTCACATTTCTCACCCCCCCCCCCCCCCCCCCCATCGTCACAAATGTCTGAGCCCCCCCCCCCCCCAGATACGTGACGTCATTTATGGACGGCCCCCTACCTGTCACCCCTTATCAGTGCCCTACCTGGCAACCCCTTATGGATCTCTGTGGGTCTCTCCGAGTCCCTTCTGCTATGAAGAAGTAACTGGGGCAATGCATTTTCAAATATAAATTGAAAACTCACGCTTTCTGTTAAGTTTGCTGTCCTTCCCACGCACCGCCAATTAGTACGGTGCGAAAGAAGTTCAACAAACATGGGTGACATGGCTCGCAGAAGCAATGTTTATGAATGTAACCTTTGACCCGTGGCAGCTTTGACATTCGCCAGCTGCTGGAGGCTTTTCTCCCCGTGGACCCGCTCCGTCTCCGCTCGCTGTTTATTGCTAAACTTTGCCGTCCATCCGTGTGCTGTCATTCTGTGTTGCGTGTATGAGCAGCAGGAGTGCTGAGTTCAGGAGTTGGGTGTCAATGTCGAGGTCTGGCTGCTGGTCACGAGAGGGTTTCACGGAAGAGTTTGTCTCCTTTCTGCTCTTTCTTCCCCGTTATATATTAAAAAAACATCTAGAAAATATTTTTTTCTTTTCTTGGTTCTTTCGGTAAAGTCACGTAGAAGGGAAGTAATAAAATAATAAAAATAAAACATAATAAAATTATTCTCACGACGTTTCGGCCACAACGCAAGTAGCCGTCCTCAGGTGAGAACCAGGTCTGTCGGGGAGACAGCGTCTGACGCTGTCGAAACGTCGTGAAAATTTTTTTATTATGTTTTATTTTTATTATTTTATTACTTCCCTTCTACGTGACTTTACCGAAAGAACCAAGAAGATGAATCCCTGAAGTCACGAAAGCTTTAAATCGTATTTTTTATTGTAAAAGAGTAATACCGTATAGCTCTTTTGCTGAAGCGACCTGGCGATCACAAATGATAGGTCTACAAAGTGGCTGATCGTCGTGAAAATTTATAGCAGCAAAATAATCGAAATAATCTCCATGCATGTTTATAAATGTGGAGGGGGAAAAAACGGAGGACCCGGAGAAAAATCCACGTAACCACTGGTTCGATCCAGACCCTGCCTGTTGAATATTTGGAGTTTGCGTCTCTCTCTCTCTCCGTGTCATGTGGATTTTTCTCCGGGTCCTCTGGTAATCCCCTCCACATTAAGAATCAACATCACGTGTTTACAGTATTTGGCTGCTGCTGTCATTTTTTTTTTTTTTACAAATAACCCACTTCGCTTCTGAAGAGCTATGCCGTATAACTCAGTGAGCCTTACCTGGTAAAATAAAAAGTTTAGTTTCGAAGCTTAATGTGGATATTGTCTCTGCATTAAACAAGTTATACCCTTCTTGCCTCCACAGCCATAATTGGGAAAAGATAATGGACGTATCCATCAATGGCCCTTTGGCTTTTTCGCTGAGGCCAAACCTAACTGTTGCATCAAGGGCCACTTGCCGAAATCTAAGCTATATATTTGTATTTGAAGGCCAGTGTCTTTCATGAACGTGATGTAATTCTGCACCACTGCCAACACAGTGTGACCAAATACTGTCATGTATGACGCAGTGTGACCAATCCATATCATGCACACGTGTTAATTCAGCGATTGGTATATCTGCAATGCTCAAAAGGCTGTTAAAAAAAACCACTGAATTGGATGTGGGTGGACCATTGACCAGTTGAATCTCTCAAGGAATGTTCCTTTATTTCCAGTTGTTTTTGCATAAAGACCTGCCGAGCCGTGAAGACCCTGCCACCCAACACACGAAGCGCGTGTAAGCTCCCCCCCCCACGTGTTTACATAAGGAGTTCGTCACAGAATGCCAGCATTGTAGCTCACAACGAGTGAAATATGCTTACGTCTTAAAAGCCTTGCAAACACAGGTAATGTACGACTGTTTATACACATGCATCTCTCATTACAAATTCACGTCATCTGTGAAATGCACGCTGCGTAGTCAAAAACTTTAACAAGCAAAAAACATTAAAACGGCACAATCATTTATTATAGCCTTAGTTCCCTATTTTTATTTATTAAATATTTCATCACTTGACCCTGTTTCCAGTGGTTGACTACATCTGAATTAAGGGCACTATCTGGAACTTGTTGACCCGGACAAATCATTACGATTCTTTAAAAAAAAAAACACTTCAGTAATCAATCCTGAACTTTAGCAATAAATATTGTTGTACCAAGAGCAAAGTTAGTGAGAATGGTGCATGAATATGTCTGTTTCCAGGATCATTTCAGTCGGCAGTGGCATCAGCACAATGTGAAAGAGTGATCTCAAGAGCGGTGAATCCACACACCCGTGTGTGTTGCCCTCAGGCCATACGCATCACTTCATCTGCTAGACAAGATTTCTCCAGATGGTAGTGCAAAAAGAGTGTAATTTTGTGTATCACCACGTAAAATGATTGCTAAGTACAAAAGCGTTGAAAATACCTAAAATGCTAATGTGAGGTGAGATTTTGTACAAAACGGACATTTAATGCTCACATAAAAATGTAACTAAAATATACTAGTTACACGACGACTCATTACTAACATCTTCCTTCAACAAAAAATCATTTCTTTTTCCTTTTTGACGGTGCGTGACTTCCAGTCGCAGTTACATCTGAAAAAAGGGAGAAAAACAAGCATTTGTTACAGCTCAGACACATGGAAGGCTGCTCACATGATCATCAACATCACCACTAAAACGTGATGTAAAAACGGTGTAACAGAATGATACAGTAATTTTGCTGTGACGGTGCCACCTGAAGACGGAAGCTTGTGTTGCCTCCGAAACGTCGTGATTTAATATATTTTTAATTAATTTTTTTACCTACGTGACTTTACCGAAAAAACCAAAGAGTATGGACCCTTGCAGTCACGAAAACTTCTAATCTAGAATAGAAGACTCCAAGACGCTTAATCGCCACTACAAGCACACAGGTCTACACGCTGCAACAGGACACGGGTAATAAACCTGGATTCATCTTTAATGTCTGTATATATTATCGTGCACCTTTTATAAATCAATAATGTCGAGGGCAGAGCACGGTTGGCGACGTATGGTGGGAAAAAAGTTCTCTATACATTTAGCAAAATCAACACTATTAAAAAGTGCAATCGATGAGAGTTAATCAATTTGTTGAATTGAGCAAGGTTAGTGATTGAGTAGGTGAGCGAGTTGGGTTGGTTGGGGTGTGTATGTCTATTATTATGACCTGGAGTGTGACGTTTGAAGTGCGGATGAGACAAAACTGCCTGTCTGGTACTATGAGATCTCTTCTACCAGTGGCAAAATATAGTAGTAGGTTTTTACCCTTTTAAACTGGTACAAAACTGACACCTTTATTCAGGACAGTGCATATTATTATCATTATCAGAGTTGCTTCTTTTTGTTTGCTTTTTTGACTACTTGTGTTGTGGTTATTGCAAACATAATGCCTTGAATAGAGGTGTCAGTTTTGTACCAGTTTAAAAGGGTAAAAACCTACTACTACTGCCTGTCTGGTAGACCAAGTCCTCAATACGAGTGGAGGAATCAACGAGTCATTCACAGGAACGGTAAGCACTGTCGTAGCGATAGGAAAAGTGATAAGGAGGAAACAGACTGCCGGTAAATAAGCAAGTGATTGGATTAAGCGCTTTCTGGATCATTCATTAACGGGACTGCTTTACTCTGAACTATATCAGGTACAGTGAGGGAGAGAAACTGGGTGCTTTACCCCGGTTAATTTTTTTAAAGTTATATTTGTATGATGGCTGTTTACCCAGGAAAAATCCCACCGAGTCTCATAGCTATCGAAAGGGTCCTGCCAAACTTTTTCATAGTGGGGAACATTGATTGCTATTGAAATTTAAACGACAGCACACGATGGGCCTACGCTTTACAAATGTCAGGGGATGTTTAACGCTCACACTGAAGCAATTGTTACCGGCGAAACGTCAAGGTACTCGGAATATAAATGTTGTAGGTTTACCTCTGCAACACCCCGGCGTGCTGAACTAGTAACGAATTGGCACGTTCTGTTTACGTGACAAACCTCACCATTTGGCTGTGGTCGGGTGGTGGCGGGTTTAACGACGCATTCATAATTACGCGATCTAATCAAAAAAATCTCTTATCGATAATATTGGTCACAAAAACCTCCGATGTGTTAAACCGCGACGGGCGTAGTGTTGGTGGCTTTTTTCAATTATAATTTGGCTTCAAGGAGGGAGGTTATCATTGTGCGATGGGGACAGCGTGACGCCTCGTGCCGATGTTAACATCCGCACCTCTCGCTACGCAGTAGGACGCGGATCGCGTTGATCTCTTTCGTTGCAAGACGTCCATCTCCTGTTGCACTCCGGAGTCTTCAGAATCTTTTTCCTTCTGTTTATTCCTGGACGTTTTATCCACCTCCACAGTAGTTTTCGCACTAAGAGCAGGAGAAAAAGCGCGTGCATATGCAAAGCGAACATCTGCAATGGCTCGTCAGAAAATTTGCATTCATGGGTGCGTATTTTATTTCCCACGCTCCTTTCTAAGCAACTGAAAAGAACACGGGGGTGAAAGGAACTGCTTGAAAGCTGTGAACCCTCGTCCCTGCCCTCAGCAGACCGCTACCCCGAGTGCACATCTACTCCTGGCTTGCATGCAAGTGCCTGTACCCTCGGAGTAAGATAAAGCCAAACTAAGACACGAATCGTCAAAAATAGCCACGTGCAACCTCACCTAAAGATGCTGCGCAAAAACAGTGGCAACATCTACATGGTGGAAAATATCATGCATACATGGGGAATAGCAGGCATACATATTCACACGTCATGGGGATAGCAAGCATACATATTCACGTCATGGGGATAGCAGGCATATATATAGACGTCATTTGTATACGAGCCCTGGGAGACTTGAGTTTGGCGTGCAATTCACGTTAAGTTGACATCAAAGATCTAGCATTTAATCAAATTAATTAATCAAATAATAAAAGGTCGCATTACCTTAATTCACTCTCCATAGGTGGACCTAAAGGAGAACAAAAATGCATTAAAATGGTTATCCAACAACTAAACATAACACACTGCACATAAGACAAAAACTGGGCCAATACACTGGATATTGTTACAATAATATGCCCCCACACACAGCGAGATTGAACTACACTACAATTACACGACAGAATGGAATTTATTTTTTAATCAATCCAATAATATAATTAGCTTTTTCCCCAATAGCCCCTCCCAACCATCCCCCACTACCCCTCCCCCTCACCATGAACGTGTCACAAGTACATTTAATATGCTTTGACTATGGCATATATTTTTCACATTGTAGATACTGTCACATGTTGTAGCGCATTTTGATATGCATTATATATTACAAAGCATAAATCAAGTATCTATTTCGATTTAAAGCTTTCGTGACTGCAGGGATTCATCTTCTTGGTTCTTTCGGTAAAGTCACGTAGAAGGGAAGTAATAAAATAATAAAAAATAAAACATAATAAAATAATTCTCACGACGTTTCGGCCACAACTCAGACGCTGTCGCCTCGACAGACCTGGTTTTCACCTGAGGACGGCTGCTTGCGTTGTGGCCGAAACGTCGTGAGAATTATTTTATTATTTTTTATTTTTATTATTTTATTACTTCCCTTCTACGTGACTTTACCGAAAGAACCAAGAAGATCAAGTATCTATGTAGATGTATAATAAAGGTTTATTGGGTTAGATCGCGTAAATATGTGTCGTTAAACCCGCCACCACCCCACAGCCAACTGGCAAATCCTCCAACTCTCCAACACATCGGTGTTTTGTTAACGTGACAAACCTTTACTAATCGACTGTTTGGCGGTGGTGGGTTTAACGACAGATTTATATTTACGCGATCTAAGCCAAAATGCTTTTACCATGGACAACATTGGTCGCGAAAGTCTACCACGTGTTAAACTATGTGTCTACCATTTTTGTTTCACTGCATTTGCATTTTAGATGTTTTTTTTATTAGCCGACATAGTCTGTGTGAAATCCGACGAGCTGGGGCTTTTACTGAAATTGATTTTTTTTTTTATTTGAGCCCGCAAGTTAAGGCTGCGGTGCGTGTGTATTGACCAAACACCACGACGCACAATTCGCTTTCACGGTGGACATTTAGAGATCGCGTGACGTCGTCTGAACAAGCGTAGGCCACCGTGTGCTGGCGTCGTGTTCCAAATTTGCCATATTTTTTTAAAGTCGCCTGCAAACATCTGGATTGGAAATCACACAGCAATGGAAGACTCAGAAGGAGCCTGCTGGAGAGAGTCTTGACGCAGTGCGAGGCTTCTCTAGCTAAGCACGGGCAACAATAACATTCCCGACATTATCTACGCTTCATCTAGATGGACAAAAATGTATGGATCCTCGTAGATTACAGCTCCGTCATTGGCGCAAACGAACGGAGTTGCACTGCACAATGCAAATCACAACGTGGTGGAGGCCGAGCAAGGCAGACGTACCGCCCTTGTCACCCGCCGTGTCTACTGCACTCTCGCCAGCTGCTGCCTCTTGCATGGAACTGCTCCCCACATCTGTTTTGGGAAAAATAATGAATAAGCAGCTTAAAATGCATCCCCACGTAATTATCTCTTGAACAACATTACTGTAAACATATAAGTTATCTTGATAAACAAGTATGCAAGGATAACAAATTATGCCACGGCAAAGTGCATTTACTCTACCTGTGGATTGGCTTTGTGTAGCAGCGTCATCTGATGTAGAAGTTGAAGAATGATCTTCCAGTGTCACCACATCAGTCGACACCGGTGTGTTGTCCGTTGGCCCTACGAGTTGAGCCTGGCTCTCAGCGGGAGCAATGGCACTCGGCTCATCCTTCTCACTCGACTCCAACTGCTCTCCAATTCCACTTTCAAACGGCGTTTTGGCACGGTGTGACTTTTTACAAGAGGGAACAGCACCAGCATCATGAATGTTTCCAGAGCCGATTGCAGACTCAGCAGAAGAGCTACATTCCGAGACAACTGAAGAACTTGCGACTTTAGAAGCGTCGGAAGTAGCTTGTTGGTCATTTGCCGACGTATGGCATGACTGGGATTCCAAGTAAGATTTATTGTCAAGTTCCGGTAATTCTGCGCTTTTCCTTTCTGGCGACACGTCCATAGACGATTTAGCTGCAGGCGACTCTACAGGCACGCTTGATGTAGCAGACTCTGATGAAATCGAGGATGTGATGTCACACGATGTTATATTCGAATCAGACTCCTCATGTTTGACGGTCACATCTTGGGGAGCAGTACTCTGCTCCGGCTGCTCGGTTTTAGAAACCGCAGAATGGACAACAGCTTCTTTCACATTCGTCGAGTTCAATTCTTTTTCTCTTTCGCCGGCGTTAGATGGTTCAATTACGGGAATAGAACTCGATTTGCTTGTTGGAGGTTCACTACTTACGGGGTTGGCAGTATCACTGCTACATACAATGTCAACATTGTCCACCTTCTCAGAGACCATCTGGTCTTGTGCACAGCTTGGAGGTGAAGACAAACTACTGTCATTTTTCATCGATGACGTATCTGCGGCACCACGCTTCTCTGGTGGAATCACGTGGAGAGGCTTTGCGTGGGTATCCACGACACCGCCATCAGCTGGTGCGGAGCAACTCTGCTCCTCTGGTCTCTCTGTTGGGTTCACCATTAAGGTCGTTGCGGTCGGTTCATTTGCTTCTCGGAATGAAATCTTGGCATCGTGTTTATTAGTTGCCTCACTGTTCAACAGCTGCAGAGCATCCCCATTTCCGTTGTTTCTTTCGGGACTTTTATTGTGTATTTGAAGCGACGCATTGCCGGAATTAGGAAGAATCACGGTTGTGTTTTTGTCATCGGGCACTACAGAGTCGACACTTTTAGACTCGAGTGTACCAAAACCCATCGCCGGCTGCGCTGTATTCCCAGCAAAGCACTCTTCGTAATTAGAAGGCGTTGTTGGCCACAGAGGCGGCTTGTGTGCAGAAGCAACAGCGGGATTCTCCAATTCACTGGACAGCGACGGGGAAGGTGCCGTGCTAGCAGTGAAGGGCAAGGGAGCGTACGACAGATTGTGTTTCAGAATATTCTCTCCAACACCCGGCGGCAGGAGAGATGAAGGGCTCTTCATTTGTGCCATTGGTGGAATGCTCGCTGGTGTTATTTCGGCCACGGACGGCTCAGCAGCTGGGGCACTGGACTTGAAGTTGGGCAATGTAGGCAAATAGATATTTCTAACCAGTGGCTCGTTCATGAAAGAGGCATTTTTGTCGGGTGCACTTGTCAGGATGCTATGCTGCAGGGAGTGTTTATTGATCTGTGCTCCAGGACTGTCTCCTGCTCTCCGCGTACCCGTCACACTCAGTTTTCTATTCGGACTGGGGATGCTTTTCTTAACGGTGCACTGCGTACCCTTCCTTGAACTCGGGCTGCTGCGTTTGACGCCGATACTGGTCTGCCTCTCTTGGTAGGGCTCCTCCGACTTGACGCTTACGCCTCCCGGCATCTGCGGAAATGCAGACTGGTTGCCGGGAACCTGCCCGATGGCTTTCAGTGTCGTGGGATTAAGCCCTTGCTGCTCCAAAGTCCGTGCGTTGAGACAGGGTTGTTTGGGTGGCAACGGGACGTTAATTTGTGGTGGAAAGAGGCCGGCTATCGATGCATTCAGTCTTTCTGGAGAGAGACTGATCTCAGATGGCTCTGTGCTGGGTGGGCAGAAAGACGGCGGTATTGCGTTATAAGGGCGAGGGCTCGCGCGGTTTGGAGTCTTGGGCCTAGAGACGGACGTTTGCAGAGTACCTAATGGTGCACTGAGTGCTTGGTGCTGAGAGCCAGACACTGGTGTTTGGGAAGGCACGGTGTTAGAAGAAAACGCTATTCGAGTTCCTCCGTGTAAAATTTGAACAGATGTGTTCCCCTGCTGCCCGATCTGTCCAGGTGATGCCAGTTGAGACAAATCTCTGGTACTGCCACCAAATTTGATATTTGCCGCTGGCAGAGACTGCCCCTGGGAAAAGGGTGAAGCTGCAGAACCAGCGCAAGCAGTCGGGGATGTCTGAAGGTGTCTCGCTTTGGAGTGATCGTCTCGACCAAAGTGATTATTCGGTTTATTTTCTACCATCGCACAACTTTCCTCCTTGATGGAAGGCATAATCGTTTCAGATTTTTCTTGAGAGAAACTGCTAGAGCCGGCAACATCGGCACCCAAAGGCTGAGGCCCCTTTTCACAAACGGCTGCATTATTTGGTCCAATCGGTGCATTTTGCCCGGCAGAGTACATAGCGGATGGTCCATAAAGTGGAAGGGACCGTGGGATTTCCACAGAGTTCAATATAGTTGGTGCAACTTGAGGTTTCAGCGGCTGTAGGTCATGTCCCGATGTAGCAGGAGGGCCAGACGTAGCCAACTCTAGTGCGGCGCTGCTGGGGTCATAGCTGTCAAACGCGTTCTGCTTCTGTGGCAAATGATGCTCCGTCATTTCTGAGACTTCCCGTGTAGGGTCGGCAACGTCCCGCTGCACGGTCAACTGAAACGAGGACTGGACATCTGACTGATGCTGCTCGTTCATCTTACTGCTGGCTCCTGGAAATTACAACAGACAAAATCGTACCATTGTATCAGCAAAACAATGTATCCGCACTCTCACATCATTGATACCATAAATGTATTTAGTTTATACCATCAATGACTTCATTTTTAAATGTATAGGTTTGCGAAAATCTGTCTTAATATTCAGAAGATCGTGAAAATTTTTCGTAACATTGTGTACGGTACACATAACATCCATCTATTTAATTACGTTGCATAATAAAGCAAATAGATTACACGAATAAATAAATAAAACATCTATACTTTAAATGTAGCAGTTTTATTTACCTTGGATAATGATGCAGGTGTGATGATGAGAGTGGGATGATGATGGAGGTGTGATGATGGTGAAGGTGTGATGATGGTGAAGGTGTGATGGTGAAGGTGTGATGATGGTGAAGGTGTGATGATGGTGAAGGTGTGATGGTGAAGGTGTGATGATGGTGAAGGTGTGATGATGATGGAGGTGTAATGATGGTGAAGGTGTGATGATGGTGAAGGTGTGATGGTGAAGGTGTGATGGTGAAGGTGTGATGGAGGTGTGATGATGGTGAAGGTGTGATGATGGTGAAGGTGTGATGATGGTGAAGGTGTGATGATGGTGAAGGTGTGATGGTGATGCCACTTTGGCGATCATCGGTGCACTTGCTGCCACACTCTCCCCGAGTGCCTTCTCGTTGTTGTTTATAAATCCGACTGCCGACTCGTTTGCTATGCAATAGCAGCCAACATCAGACGCACTGACACCACGAGCAAGGTCTCTCCAACGACTCGACTTTTTGAGATGGGCAGCAATCCCTCACCAACCGCGTTTATCCGCATCGACGGTTTTCCTTCGGCGTGCCAATTTGCTCACCGCGTGGGTATTAAGTTTTGCGCTTGCGATTTCAAATCACCCCGCAATCGGCGTTCTTTCCGTGCATCATCATCTCATCTCCCAGCTCCCTCCCGTTTCGATTGCAACACAAGCGGAAGATGGAACGTTTGTGTTGCCATCGAAACGTCGTAGTTTTTTTGTTATTTTCTGTTATTTTCTTTGAACCTATCTACGTGACTTTACCGAAAGACCCAAAGAATATGAATTCCTGCAGTCACGAAAGCTTTAAGTCAAGATCTGGTAAACATTGTCAAACACTGGACTAATTTACCAAAAATGTGAAGCCACAATAACGCGTTAGTTCCTAGGGTGGCTCCCCCCATAAAGCTATGGGCTTTAGCGTTTGCTACAGACCATAAGGCAGAGGTCGCAACCGGGTACCTGATACCCGTACCCTACCCGATACCCGGCTACCCGGACGGGTACGGGTACCCGTTTGCGACCCTGGTGCGGCCGGGTACGGGTACGTCTTGTCTCTTCTAACAATTCAAGTTCCTAGAATCAACCCACCCGCGCCTGCAACATGGCTTCATCCGCGGAGGTCGCAATCAGGTACCTGATACCCGTACTCGGCTGGGTACGGGTAGGGTACGGGTACGGCCGGGTACGGGTACGGTTACGGGTACCCGTTTGTGACCCTGGTGCGGCCGGGTACGGGTAAGGAATCAAAACCCGTTTGCGACCTCTGCCATAAGGCCCTCATCATCAGGATGAAATTAAAGAAGACTTACCTTGCATGCTCACGCCATGCTGAGTGGCGTTCTCATGCTCATCGCTGGGCTCCACTTTAGTTTTTTCTTGCAGCTGCACGTCGAGCAAAGCGTCCCCATCGGAGCTGCAGGGACAAGGGAGAAGGATCGTCGCAGTGAACATTCGACTTGCGGAAGATCGCGGAGCGAGTGATACGGCTACCAGGCCGATGCGCTGTTGCTTCTTGAGCATTCGTGCTACAATCAACATGGGGAAATAGTACAGCGCATTTTCCTTGTGACCAGTGGTTTAGCTTTTTCATTACAGAGTCAAGAGAAGTGATTTGCTTGCAATGTGCAATCTTCAACTCTTTACGATGCGGGGATCTTTTATTCAAGGAATCATTTTCATAGCAGGATAGGAGGTAAACATTTGCTGTATTATCCCTCGTATGTGCTACAGAAGTGTAATCGTTTATATGTTGACACATGTCCTTCAAGTTCAACAATGAAATTTTAAATATAAAAATCTGTAATATTTTGTGTCATGAAACTCTTCAACCGAACAAACATAGAGACGATGCATGTAAATCCTGCCAGGTGGCTCAGTGGCAGAACGAGTGGCTCTCAGTTGTAAGGTTACGAGTTCAAATCTTGGTTGGAGGTCGACTCAGCCCATCATCCCCTTTGGGGTGGATAAAATAATGACCACTTTGGTGGGGAAGTCAACGATGGTTGTCCACGCGACTTCCATCATCGGAATGTGGAATTTCCACGTCTGACTCCGGGCAATAAACAGGAGATAAGCACTGTCTTAACGCTCATTTGAGCAAAGGAACTCACTCGGACTATTCAGCAACTCTTTGTTTCATTAAAATGATCATCACCACTTACCTGGACTGTACTTTGTCCTGGCGACCAGGAGGGTTTTTCTTCTTTTGATTCCTCACTGGTTTCTTCCGGTTCGCTCCGTTGGCCCCTTGCTTGTTCCCGTGCGCAAACTGCGACGAGGTGATGTCGCTCTGGAGCAGATTGACGAGCAGCGGGCTCGTCAGGGTCACGTCCTTGTTCGCGAGCGACGCCGCCGCCTGCGCCCGCGTGGCCGCCGCGGCCGCCGCCGCCGCCGACGTGGGGTTCATGGCGCCCGCCGAGAAACCGTAGGGAAGAGCGGGGGCCGGAAACCTGCCTACAACCACGCCGCCGGACGTGGGCGACGCGCGCTCACCGACGAGGGCCGGCTCCAAGGGAGCGCCAGGAGGGCAGGCGTCACTCCCCGAGGTCCCGGCGCTACGGACTCTGGGACCGCGGCCGCCCTGCTCCTGGCCCTCGGCCTGTTCCGACGCGGATCCGGCCGACGCTCCTTGACCCCTCCCCTGAAATTCCGCGGTTTGGTTTCCGTGGCCGACGCCCGTAATCAGTTGCTGCGTTAGGGCGGCGCAAGGCGACTTGCGCACGTTGCCGTGGCCCGTGCTAGACGACTTCTCCACCGTGCCTGCCGACGACTCGGGCACACTTTCAGAAGCGCTCGTCACAGCTCTTATATGGGAAGTAACATTCATCACTTGTCCCTGTGCACCGGGCACCTGATTTTGCAACGCAACCATTTGACTCTTTGTCGTTGTTACCAACTGCACTTCGGTTTTCGCCATCGTGTTAGGAGGGTGTTCTTCTCGCTGCGTACCGACCGGATTACAAGACACGGCCACCTGGCTTTGACTCGCGCCATCGAACTGCGCGTCGCTCTGTCTGTGAAGAGCATTGCCCGCGTCCTGCTGGTTTCCCGACGCAACAACTTGGCCGGATCCAGCAGCGTTCATCTCCGACGACGACTGGTTTCCTAAAGGTCCCCAAGATGCGTTTCGTCCGTCCTGCTGCCCCCCACCAGATGCAGCTGCTCTCCGAGCGTAGGGTCCCGCCTCGCGCTGACTCCCGGCAGACGCCACCTGACCTGGCTGGCAGCTACCCATCTCCAGCTGGGTCACCGTAGCCTTGGCCTGCACTCGAGGAGTGGGGGGGCCCTTGTCCTGCTGGGCTCCCATCGCTCCCCGGGGAACGTTACCCACATTGCCCAGCGTCTGCTGACTGCCCGTTGGGCCTCTGCCTTCGCCTTCGTGCTTTGTGGGCCCCACGTGGGCAACTCTGGGCATTGCCGCATTCTGCTTCATCGACTCTTTAGCCGCTTCCCTCATGTCAGCTGCATTCATTGATCTCTGATCCTTTATTGTAGAAACGGCGGGAGATCCTGCAGAAACACAAGTGCACACCGACCGCTGCTGAACAACACCGCCTCAACAGACTCACAAGCACCGGGGCTCACGCTCTGGGGATTTCAGTACGCACACGTGAATAGATTCATCGTAAAAATATATTTAAAAAATACATATATTTTCACTATTTCTTTTTTTACGTGGAAATACACGTGGTAAACCCTCGCTATTCGCGAGTTTCACATATTCACTAAATGTATAGCAATTCCCTATTTGCGACTCGCCGTACTAACGTATTCGCGAGTGTACGTAGCGCCAGACCACCGACACCGGGGAGATGTGCGCAGAATGTGTTTACATTTTAAAGTGTCTGCTGTGAAGAATCGGCACACCCTCTTGGCTGCACGCTCAGTCCTCATTCTCGCAGTAATCCCGCTCTGAACTCGCGGTTGTGTATTTTTACTTCATTCGTACTTAGTCGACTCGTTTATACATTTTGGCATAAACGAGGCGACCAAAGTCCATTAAAAAGAACGCAAATACAATCGGGGAACGTGTTGCTGCCAGCGCTACCCCCAGTGCTAAAATTATAACCACTCTGCGGCATTGTTGTCAAACACCTGCATTTCCCAAGCAGTCAACCTCCTGAATTCCTTATCATCACCTCCGTCATTAAAGATAGTTTAAAAACAAGACATTGTTCTGTATTATTTATTGTAATCATTGTTATTAAACGTTTACCATTTCCCCCCTATGTTCACTCGTACCAGGAACGTAACCATATTTTTCCCATTGGAACAAAGTTTCTGCATTCGTGAATTCTGCATTCTGTATTTGAAGGTGTTGCTGATCTACTTTGTTATTTATATTCTCCACAAATAATGCAAACAATTATTGAATTATGCAAAACTGGGGTTGGTCAACGATAACCGGGAACTGTTTTCACGCGTAGATCCACTTATGGTAAATATCCAGTGCGTACCGGTTCCGAACTAAACCAATGATGAAGCCAAGAGCACCGTCTAACTCAGGAGTATTAATACTGTATTATGTTTTCCTTTTTACACGCTTTTATTTAACTCACTCCGTCTATTGTCGTATCCTTAAAAAATCTTGTAACTCAAATTTAACCCACTTCCCAATGTGGTATCGACTGCAAACTTGGTATAGGTATGTCATACTAATGACAAGACTATATTTTATCATAAAAAATATATGTATATTTTTAAACATTTTACACGCCTTTATTTCCCTCACTGTCTGTTATCGTATCCTCAAATCTTGTAACTCTATTTCAACCGTCTTCCCCATGTCGTATCGACTGCAAACCTGGTATAGGTATGCCATTACGAGTACGGTACATTTCATTAAAGCGTGTCTTTTTTTTTAATTATTTTAAAATATTTTATTTTAGGGACGAACAATGCCGATGACACAACTGGAAATCACCCCTCGTAAGCCGCTACGTAGTTTCCTTACCATGGAATGGCACGGGCTTGTTCCCGCGGGAAGCAGCTTGACTCTCCTGCTGCGCATGGCCGAGGGCGGCAGGAGCCGCACCGGCCACCTCCCCGACGCTTGCCTGCATCGCTCCCTGAGCCGCGTGATGCGCCTCAAACTTTACGGCGTTTTGTGCCATGTGGTAGTGGGTGCTCTGCATGTGACCACGGTTTTCCATTTGACTGGTTGTCGGTACAGGGGCCATGCTCTCATGATTTGGAGCGGGCCCTCCCGGATTGGACTGGACCGCAGACATCCCGAAGGGCAATCGATTCCTCACCCCGGGTTGCTCAAGGCGACGCTGTGGCTGTATGGGAGATGACATGACTGGCGGGTAATGCGTCATGTGACCTGGGGGCGGTCCTTGCTGCAGAGATGCTTGGGAAGTAGGAGGCAATGCATTACCGCTGGGTTTATTTTGAAGCATAGGAGACATCTTAGGAGCAGAAGATGAATGAGCCATCATAAAATGTGATTGTACTCCGGCTGAAACCTGCTGACTGCCAAAAGGATAGGGTGGGGGCGGATGAGGAGGGGCTGTGCTAGGGGTCATCATGGGTCTGTGAAATTGGCTTGGCACCTGTGCATTGTTTTGAAACGTTTGCATGGCCATTCCCATGCTGCCCTGCTGCATGCTGCCCTGCTGCATGCTTCCCTGCTGCATGCTTCCCTGCTGCATGCTGCCCTGCTGCATGCTGCCCTGCTGCATGCTGCTCTGTTGCATGCTGCTCTGTTGCATGCTGCCCTGCTGCATGCTGCCCTGCTGCATGCTGCTCTGTTGCATGCTGCTCTGTTGCATGCTGCCCTGCTGCATGCTGCCCTGCTGCATGCTGCCCTGCTGCATGCTGCTCTGTTGCATGCTGCCCTGCTGCATGCTTCCCTGCTGCATGCTGCTCTGCTGCATGCTGCCCTGCTGCATACTGCCTTGTTGCATGCTTCCCTGCTGCATGCTGCCCTGCTGCATGCTGCCCTGCTGCATGCTGCTCTGTTGCATGCTGCCCTGCTGCATGCTCCCCTGCTGCATGCTGCTCTGCTGCATGCTGCCTTGCTGCATGCTTCCCTGTTGCATGCTGCCCTGCTGCATGCTGCCCTGTTGCATGCTGCTGCCTGCTCTGCTGCATGCTGCCCTGCTGCATGCTGCCCTGCTGCATGCTGCCTTGCTGCATGCTGCCCTGCTGCATGCTGCCCTGCTGCATGCTGCCCTGCTGCATGCTGCTCTGTTGCATGCTTCCTTGCTGCATGCTGCTCTGTTGCATGCTGCCCTGTTGCATGCTTCCTTGCTGCATGCTGCTCTGCTGCATGCTTCCTTGCTGCATGCTGCCCTGCTGCATGCTGCCCTGTTGCATGCTGCCCTGCTGCATGCTGCCCTGCTGCATGTGACTGTATGATTGTCCCGGCATTCGGCTCCACATCACAGGAGCAGGTTGATGCCCTGGTGGACGGGATCCTGTTGATGACAAATTCGCACTCTGTGATGTCTCCGACTGATTAATGATCCCAAGCATTCGAGCTCTACTCGGGTCCGGTGCAGCTGGGAACAAAATTAATAAATAAAATTAATAGGTAACATTGCCAAACACTTTTTTTTTTAAATTACGGTTAAATCACTGAAGTAGAAATTGTATATCAACATGAACATAACAATTCAATGAGGGTTTTGTAAACTATACTGAAGCTGAAACATGGTCATATTCATTTCCAATTGATTGCAATTCATGTGCTTAGAGCTAAGTTGGTGAAAAAAGCAGCCGGTATTTAGCAGGAACCAAACGTGCCTCGTGTCCTGCATATCCAAAAATGAACGTTTTTGCTCTGTTCGCGACATTCACAATGTACCGTGATGCTCGGTGAATCAAGCACTGGAGTGGCATCAAAACTCCATCACCCACAAATTTCTCACAAAATGTGAAGTTCTCCAAAGGTGACTTCAGACCAAACAAATTAATCTAAAAATAACTCCCAATTAATTTTCACGTGCAACTGCACAGATTACATTTCTGCGAAAGGAAGTGAGCGCTTAAGCTATCAGTAACTAATCATGATCGTGAATCTATCGTTAATTATTCACTATCATTGATCGATATTTCGTAGTTGGCAACACGAGACTCAACCACCGCTGACACGGCACTCCCAACCCCAGTCACCTACCCCTGAAACACACAAAAAAGTAGAAGTTTCTGAAACGAACTCTTTGGTTCTTTCGGTAAAGTCACTTAGGTGAAAATAACAATAAAATAAAATAAAAAGTGAAAACTAAATTAAACCTCAGCAACTGTTTTCGCTGTGGTGGTCCCCACCTGATGAAGGACGCTTGTGTTGCGCCCGAAACGTCGTGATTTAATTGAGTTGTTTTCACTTTTTTATCTTATTTTCACCTACGTGACTTTGCCGAAAGAACCAAAGAGTATGGATCCTTGCAGTCACGAAAACTTCAAATCTAGAATTTCTGAAACGACTTCGGTTGCAACACAGTAACACGTTGGTCAGACTGGGCCAGCTTTTTGGCCGAGGGTGCAGGAGTAAAAGTGGCCTCCGTGAGCGTGCGCCTCGAGCAACGCCCTCGAGCTGGGGAGTGCACCGGCGGTGCAGGATGGATGGTGCCGGTCGCTCGTTACCTGGCACACTCTGCATGCCGCGCCCTGCGGGGGCCGCGGGGTTCGGCAGAGACGAGGCGGTAGCTGCAGAGGCCGCGGCTGCACTGCTTCTGTTGTCCAAGTGCTGCGTCTGCACTGGCGCAAGACGAACGACTCCCTCTCCTGAGTAAACGAGACGCCCCATCAGTCGTGTGCACAAGTTGACACAATGCTCGTGATATACACACATTTTTTTACACACAATTATAACGTGTTTTATTCCTCCTACAGCATTTGTTTGCATACTTCTTGATTACAAACAGTAATATAGAACTTAAAGCTTTCGTGAGTGCAGGAATTCATACTCTTTGGGTCTTCCGGTAAAGTCGATTGCTTGTGTTGCGATAGAAACGTCGTGATTTTTTATTATTTTTCTATCTACGTGACTTTACCGAAAGACCCAAAGAGTAGTAATATAGAACTCTTTGTCAATCCACTGCTAGATGAAGGCCTCTCAATGGCACCCGACACAGCCAGTGAGTGAGGTTTGTCACGTAAACAAAACGTGCCAATCAGTTACTGCTTCAGCACACCGCTTGTGTGTTGGAGAGTATAATCCACATTTGCCATTCGAGTATCGTGATGTTTCGCCGGTTGTAATCGAAGAGTAAATGTGCTGAACTAGTACATAGTTGCCATGTTTCGTTTACGTGACAAACCTTACTAATCGGCCGTGTCGGGTGGTAGCGGCTTTAACGAGACATTTATATTTACGCGATCTAACCCAAAAAACCTTATTTTGTTATGGATTTTGGTCGCGAGAGCCTGCTCCATGTTAAACTTAGGAAGGCAGATTCCTCACCTTCTATCTGCACCGAGAGAATGCCCAGCTCGCGGAGCTGTTGGGGATTTCCCTGCGCCAGCTGCCGCAGACGCTGAGCGGCGTCCCGCGGAATGGTGAAGGTCACCCGCACACTGTTCCACGGCTCCACCATCTTCAACGACACATCATCGCCACCTACACAAGCGCGCACACGCAATCGCCCACGGTCACACTTGGCACGAAAATATTTCAAACCCATTGAGCAATTGAACAGCACAGAATGTGTATGTAAAAATCACATTGGTTATACGAGACAAAATGTTGCAAATTAAACTAAAAGATATTTTATTTCACCAGGTAAGACCCACTGAGCTACATAGCTCTTTTTCAGAAGTGACCTGGCTATACGTGATAGCTCAACGAATTGGCTTATCATGTGCACAATTTATAGCAGCCGAATAATCTCAAGGCATAAATTTCTATTTAAAGCTTTCGTGGCTGCAGGGATTCATCTTCTTGGTTCTTTCGGTAAAGTCACGTAGAAGGGAAGTATTATTATTATTATTTTATTAAGTTTTATTTTTATTATTTTATTATTTTCCTTCTACGTGACTTTAACGAAAGAACCAAGAAGATGAATCTCAAGGCATGTTTATAAATTGATAGCTACATCCCTTTCCGGCATGCGCTGTTTTCAACAAGCTTTAGAACATGTACCTATTTTCAGCATGCGACACATTGCAGACACCATCCCTTCCAGCTTCTTCCGGAAACCCTTTTCTCCAATACTTCCTTCACATGTCAGGACCACGGCGGAGTGTGCGTTCAGGTGCCACTCGCGACAAACGCCCTCTCCAAGGTAGCAGCTCGTACTGCTGGTCTTTTCCATCTCTTCATCCAGTCACACGACAAGAGAGAGTCTGGAAAATAACATTACACAAATGCCGCATTGTGAGCAATTCACGCTTTCGATGGTTCAACATAATCAAAATGCCTTGAATAAAAATGGCTTTAACATAGAAGAACGTTCTACTTTTACAGTGAAATCCATCTTATTGTCACCCTCTGTAAATGTTTTCTATCTCACATCAGGGAATCTGCACGTCTTCACATATTATTAACAGATCCCTGATGATAAGTTAAGTTAGATGACGTAAAAACATCACAGGTATCCAAAGAGGGTGGAGCCCCTTCAGGATACCTACATCATGAGGTGACGGTACCTTCCTGGGATGTATTTAAAGACACCTACCACCTTTAACACCTCGAGGAACACAATTACAGAACAACAAATACCTGTCAACCCCTTATCAGTGCCTACCATATTACAGACCAATCCAGACCTTATTGGTAACCTCATGCCGTTATAAATCTCAACATTCACCGACAAATTCCCATCACAAGGGATAAACACAAACAAATATTTTTAAAAATGTGCCCGTATCGAAACGGCTGTATGCCGTATGTACCTGAAAACTCGATTTCCCTGTACAAGCATACTGGGTACACCATGTGGGTTGACAGCTATGCAACAAGTAATGGGAGCATGACGACAGCTCAACAAGTTGCAAATGGATTCAGCACGGTTCGGCCACGACTCCTGGATCTAGACAATCATAAAAGTCGCGGAGTAATTCTATGCGGAGAAAAAACAAACGTGACATCACTCTTGGAAACAGTAAATGACCTCTGACAGGATGACAAAGGGAAAGTTCCTGGAGCAGATGGTTTCACTGTAAACAATGACAGCAGCGGGCTCAGCTGTTGAATTTTTTTTTAGCAGACCTGTCCACCGTTTACACAGAACACCGAAATCGTCGAATGATGTCTCCATTATTAAATGCAAAAGGAGGAAATGAAACTGCAGCATTACAGATGCACGGCAGGCTGTTGTAGAAAATATGGATTTTTAAATCCTTTATATTAAGTTCGCTTGCTTGCTTGCGTGCTTGCTTGCTTGCTTACGACCGTGCAAATCTTTCGGTCGTTTTTTAACCCACTTCCCGTGATCCAATCGAGCTGACATTTTCCACACAGACTCGTTGTGCGTGACAATTAATTTTCGTGAAAAATTTTTTCCTAAATTTTACACTGTTTAGGGATTTTTAAAAAAATATTTAATTACCAATTTCTTAATGGTGGCAGACAATCATCTGACCCATAGGTGGCAGCCATTTCAAGCCAGAGGACGAGAGGACTCTAGCCGCCACGCATATAAAGGATTTATAGAGTGAAAAACTTTGTTTTTACGGCTTAATTTTTTCTACTCAACCAGATTCTAGAAAGAAAACAAAACATGAAGAGTGACAAATTCATATCAAATATTTTACAAATATGCCTGGCTTTCGCGAGCTTTGAAAAGGCATGTGCAAGTCCTGACATCACTGCTGAGCTAAGCTGATCAGATAACTAAAATGTCTGAGCAAGACATGAATGGAATAGCGAGATGGCAACACGTTTGGCTGGGATAAAGGTTGTTTTACCACAAGGCAATGATGACTGATTTAAGATTCCTACATGTTGAATGTAAGCACCTTCCTGCCAAAGTAAATTCCTTGTCTGTGCGAACTTTCAAGGCGAATAAAAACCCTTTCTGATTGTGAAGAGAGCTCACGTCTGGCTTTAAAACGTTATATCAATCTTAAGACCCTTGGATAATTGTAAAAAGAAACACGAGACATCTACCGGTCTCCTTACATGCAGATGCATTTCGATGCTGCCAATCATAATTATATTGGAAACTAATTCATGTTCACTGTTTAGCGTTAATCTTCCATCATAATCGACCACGGATCGCCATTACCACCACCATCACCACCATGACGGATCATCATTATGGTTATCATAACTAATATTTACGAATGATGATCATTATCACGACCACCGTTTAATCACAGATGATGATCACTGGTTATCACCGAGATCTACTGACATTACCACTGGACATCACCGTGATTCACCATGACCACCAATGATCATCACCACCACTGATCATTTCTTCAGTGTCCCAAGCCACGGGCCGCGTCACATCAGAGGCCCCCCCCTGCGGAAAGAGGATCCCCAACTTTGTGCCCCCCCCTCACCCACCACGACCCCCTCACCCCTCACCCCCCCAGACCATGACCCCCTCACCCCTCACCCCCCCAGACCACGACCCCCTCACCCAGCTCACCCCCCCAGACCACGACCCCCTCACCCCTCACTCCCCCAGACCACGACCCCCTCACCCCTCACCCCCCCAGACCATGACCCCCTCACCCCTCACCCCCACAGACCACGACCCCCTCACCCCTCACCCCCCCAGACCACGACCCCCTCACCCCTCACCCCCCCAGACCATGACCCCCTCACCCCTCACCCCCCCAGACCACGACCCCCTCACCCAGCTCACCCCCCCAGACCACGACCTTCTCACCCCTCACCCCCCCAGACCACGACCCCCTCACCCAGCTCACCCCCCCAGACCACGACCCCCTCACCCAGCTCACCCCCCCAGACCGCCACCCCCCAGACCATGACCCCCTCACCCCCCCAGACCACGACCCCCTCACCCAGCTCACCCCCCCAGACCGCCACCCCCCAGACCACGACCTCCTCACCCCTCGCCCCCCCCCCCCAAACCGCCACCCCCTCACTCCTCGCCCCCCCCCCAGACTGCCACCCCCCCCCCTCACCTCTCACCCCCAGACCGCGACCCCCCCCGCTCCAGGCCCCCTCCCGAGCCAGGCGAGGCGGCGCCTTGCAGGCCGCGCCGATCGCTCCGCCCCTCGCGGTCCCCCTCGTCCCCTCGCGTCCCCTGGCGCCCTCGCGCCTCAACTTCCGCGGGTTACCTCGGCGCGGTCCTGCCCGAGGGTCGGGGCCTCGATCGTCGCGATGTTCTCCGCGTCGCCGTCTCCGTGCGGCGGCAGCGGCGGCGACAGCAGCAAAAGGGCCTAGGCCTGGGGCGGCGCGAAACCCGGAGCTGAGATCCGGAGCGGAATCCCCCAAATCCCGGAGAGGATTACCTCCTCCGGCTCCAAACTCCGGAGAGGATTCCACTTCCTCAAACTCCGGAGCGATCTCCCTCAAAGCGGCCAACAACCCCAAATCCCGGAGAGGATTACCTCCTCCGGCTCCAAATCCCGGAGAGGAATACCTCCTCCAGCTCCAAACTCCGGAGCGGAGTTCTCTCCCTCAAACTCCGGAGCGTTCTCCCTCAAAGCGGCCAAAAGTATCAAATCCAGGAGAGGATTACCTCCTCCGGCTCCAAATCCCGGAGTGTTCTCCCTCAAAGCGACCAACCACAAATCCCGGAGAGGATTACCTCCTCCGGCTCCAAACTCCGGAGCGGAATCCTCTCCCTCAAACTCCGGAGCGGAATCCTTTCCCTCAAACTCCGGAGCGGAATCCTCTCCCTCAAACTCCGGAGCGTTCTCCCTCAAAGCGGCCAACAGCCCCAAATCCCGGAGAGGATTATCTCCTCCGGCTCCAAACTCCGGAGCGGAATCCTCTCCCTCGTACTCCGGAGCGTTCTCCAAATCCCGGACCGGATTTCCTAAAACCGACACGGATTTCACCCCCTTCCGAGCGGACTGACGGGCAGATGACCCAAAATCCCCGACGTTTCCCTCCCCCCTCCTCATCCAGCTCAAGGAGAGCGCAGTGTACACTGAACAGTACAGAGAGGGACAGGGCCAGAGAGACACGGGAATGGATTCGGAGGCACGGAGAGGCAACAGCAGCAGCGCGCAGCCATTCACCACCACACACACGCCAGACACGGCGAGAGGCGAGGAGGAAGACGGCCAAACCACATAAATAGCCTCAGGGCGCGCAAAGCGGCAATCGATTATCTTCGATGCATCTTCTTGGTTCTTTCGGTAAAGTCACGTAGAAGAGAAGTAATAAAATAAAAATAAAACATAATAAAAATTTTATTTATTTTATTATGTTTTATTAAAATAAAACATAATACAATTTTTATTATGTTTTATTTTTTATGTTATTACTTCTCTTCTACGTGACTTTACCGAAAGAACCAAGAAGATGAATCCCTGCAGTCACGAAAGCTTTAAATCAAAATCTTCGATGCATTTGTGGAGCAGAAGAAGAGGGTAGTGACGTCATGTGCGCGGTCCGGTGCGATGGCGTCACGGGACGTGGGGTCACATGACGACACAGCTGCTCGAGTATAAAGGGGGGGGGGGGAACCCCGTGACGTAGGCGGGGTCGTAGCTGGAGGTCAAGTTCATTTTCTTGGTTCTTTCGGTAAAGTCACGTAGAAGGGAAGTAATAAAATAATAAAAATAAAACAATTATTTTATTTTATTACGTAGAAGGGAAGTAATAAAATAATAAAAATGGGACATATTTATTTTAATTGTATTATGTTTTATTTTATTATTTTATTACTTCCCTTCTACGTAATAAAATAAAATAATTGTTTTATTTTTATTATTTGATTACTTTCCTTCTACGTGACTTTACCGAAAGAACCAAGAATACGCATCCACTTTGTCCACTCTGCTCCTCACCCGCTCAATCAACACCGGAGTAACAAACTTGATTTGAAGTCCTCTTGGTTCTTTCGGTAAAGTCACGCAGAAGGGAAATAATAAAATAATAAAAATAAAACATAATAAAATACAATTCTCACGACGTTTCGGCCACAACGCAAGCAGCCGTCCTCAGGTGAAGAACAGGTCTGTCGGAAAGACAGCGTCTGAATGAACACCACCAGGCTTGGAGCGTATATTTAAGCTGGGTTGGAGGGGGAAGAGCGCCTTGACAAAGGAATTTGCATATCAAGAGGAATTTAGCATATTTATGGGAAATGCAGATCTGTCTTTCCGACAGACCTGTTCTTCACCTGAGGACGGCTGCTTGCGTTGTGGCCGAAACGTCGTGAGAATTATTAAATGTTTTATTTTTATTATTTTATTATTTCCCTTCTACGTGACTTTACCGAAAGAACCAAGAAGATGAATCCCTGCAGTCACGAAAGCTTTAAATCGAAATTTGATTTGAAGTGTTACCGTAGTAATACTTCTCTTGCTGCTGCTGCTGTCACTTCTCACGCCGTTGCTCCACTTACAAATTCGTTCCCATCATCGTCGCCTCTTTCCGCAAGCCTTCGCACAGAAGAAGCAGAGCTCTTGGCCCACACACACCATTTATTTTGAGTAAAACAAGTATAACCCGTAAAAACAAAGTTTTTCACTATAAATCCTTTATATGCGTGGCGGCTAGAGTCCTCTCGTCCTCTGGCTTGAGATGGCTGCCACCTATGGGTCAGATGATTGCATGGCACCATTAAGCAATTGGTATTTAAATATATTTTTGTCCTAAAAAGTGTAAATTTTGGAAAAAAAATTTGTCCTAAAAAGTGTAAATTTTGGAAAAAATTTTACACGAACATTAATTGTCACGCACAACGAGTCTTTGTGCAAAATGTCAGCTCGATTGGATCACGGGAAGTGGGTTAAAAAACGACCGAAAGATGTGCACGGTCGTAAGCAAGCAAGCAAGCGAACTTAATATAAAGGATTTAATAAGTGTAGGGTGGACGTTTGTTGCCAGTCGCTCGTCATTTGGTGCCTTTGATCGGCAACTGCGTTTGAATAAATATCCCGACAACCAGCGGATGCTTACTCAATAATTCACGGTGAGTTTATGGAAGAAGTTAGGAAAAAAAGAGGCATTTTGTTTTCGCAATTCATGTCATATGCCTTTTTAGTTTTTTACACACGAAATTAGAAGAAGGATATCGATGGCTATCGCCGATGTAGCATGTTTACATAAAACCTTGCACTGCCAGTTCACAGACATGGTGGTAGGGAACTGTCACGAGCCATAACGAAACATATCTCGCCACACTTTCACAATCTCGAGCACAGGCAGCGCCACGGTTAAAGATGTGGTGCATCTGGGAGGCCCTATCGCGTGTATTTATGGTAGGAACCTCCTGGTTACACCAGCCCACAGGGGATTATTGTGTCCGTCCGTCGTGCATCCAAAAATGGGAGGGTGGGGCTGGGTGGGGAAGGTGGGGAGGGGCTGGGTGGGGAGGGTGGGGCTGGGTGGGGGGTGGGAGGGGTGGGGCTGGATGGGGAGGGGCTGGGTGGGGAGGGTGGGGCTGGGTGGGGGGTGGGAGGGGTGGGGCTGGGTGGGGAGGGGCTGGTCACCCCGTGGTGCCCTTATAAAACGCAACGTTTAACCGACTCACGCCGGCTTGTGCCCACCCTCACAGTCGGGCATATTTGCGGAATACACCACGCCGCCGTTGACCCTGGCCACCCAACGTTCCTACCAGCTCCCTCCGCAGGAATGTGTTTATGTTGAACTTGTTTCGCAGCATACGGAGCCAACCGTGCTAATTGGAGAAGTGCGGGGGAAGGACAACAAACTGAACACAAAACGCAGTTCTAAAGAAATGAGTTTTCAATTTAGATTTAAAAGTGCAAAGCTCCAGTGGCTTCCTAACATCGGAAGGAAGAGCGTTCCAGACGGTCGCAGAAGCACATCCGAAAGCGCGCGATGCGGTCACCGTCTTTGTTCGATGGCCAGCCAAAATCCGCCGCTGCGAGGATGAGCGGAGTTTGCCCCGTGGTGGTTTTATGATCCTTGACGAGATCAGCGAGGTGTTCGTGGGTCGTTTGTGGAAAGCAGGCCACGTGTTGAGCTTGGCAGGCCCCCCGCAGCATGCCTCCTCCCACTTGTACATAGCCACACCTACTCAGCCGCTAGCCCACACAGCCATTGGCCTCTCCTCGATGTTGGCCCTGTCCACTACCCAGGTGGGCCCCACCCCACCCACCCCACCCTTTGTCCGTATCACGAGTCACGGACACATAAGCCAGGATAATTTTTGGGAAAAAATCGACATTTTCATAAAATGAGCATATTGGCGGTACACCGGTGGGACGCAGTATACATTTTTTTTTTCACAATCATTATTTCTTTTCCAGCAATTCGCAACTGCCGGTCAGAAAATCTTGTGGGGTGGTGGTGCGTCAAAATCAGTCTTCGTGATGTCGAAGCAGTCGGAACACGAAGCTTCACAGTCTGTTGCCGGATAGCAGCACCCAGCCTCATAACGATTGGCTGCTCCGTGTTCCAAAGGCAGATGTGACTCTCGTGCCCGAGACTTGGTCGGACGGTTCCTCGATTCGTAGGGGCCCAAATCAACGGTCAACAGTAACCTTTTTTTTTGCAAGTGTCAGTAGACTGAGTAAACCTTCGAATCTCGTCAAACTTGGCGATAGGAGTGAATAAAAGACTGATAGATTTACCGAATCAAAAATTGATTTCAGACTGTTTTATGACCGGTGTATTATGTTGCACCAGCAGACTGCCAATACGCCCAAATACATGTCGGGGAAACGGGGACTGACTTGGTGAAACCGGAATGTTTTGTAGCTGTTTAGCCACATGAGCAGACATTACCCTCACCTCCATAAGAAACCACTGCGAGATATTTAAACTGTTAAAAAAGTGTTTATTACCAACACGTACATTGAACTCTTAAAATTCTATCAATAGTACAGTACAACGGTTTTTTTAAGTTTATCATGCCATCGCTTAACGAAGGGGACGCCGTAGGCAAGCGCCTCGGGTTAAGAGCGCAATATTCGATTCCGTATCAAGTGGTAGTTAAAACTTAACTTTCTTGCTTTCCGAAACATCCTTACATTCTTCAAATGCTGCACAACTCATGTGTAAAATAAAAAATATAAAACTGCATCTGTTTCTCGTTTCGCGACGCACAAGTTTGGTCGCTACGCTCGTCAGACAGACAAAAAAAACGCCAACCTTATCCTCGTCCTTGGGTCTATCAACGCCGTGGGGCATCCTGCAATCACAACGCTCAGCACGATGCCAGCACACCTCGGCGCCAATCCATCCTTGGCGATCGAACACAATTCACAGCAATTCGCTGTGATTTGTGGGTCAAAGCAGGACAAGGTGGCTACCCTGGTAAATGGGCCGATTGTAATCGATCACAGCCTACGTTTTGATGTAAATACATCCGGGGAGGTCCTGCCCTCCGCTCTTGCCAAGGCCTCCTAGTCCAGGAAGCCTCAAACCGGAGACTTTCCACCCGTTACACGCACCAGCACAGCCTAATGCCAACATCACCCACGCTCCCGGGCATCAAATCAGCCCGATACAAATGAAAGCACTGCACGCACGTGCGAAGAAGAAGCAGCAGCAGCAGCAGCAGGGCACCGAGGCAGAGGCTTGGTCTACGAATAATAATAAAAGGCTATGAAAATGAGGTGAAAGTAATAAAATATTGGAAAATTAACAATTACGGTGAGCCTTATCTTCACAAAGAAAAATGAATCTGGACATGATTCGCTTCTCTTGTACCTCGCCCGGCCCAACAAAAAAAACGTTTCACAGACGGCCTCCAACTCCATCCCCTCTACGACAGCGTCCCCCACCCCCCCCTCATGCCTGGTCTCCGATTGCAAAGTGGTGTCGCTGCCACAGTCGTCAAGTGGTAAAGTTCCTCTGTGCGGAATTATATCAAAAATCATAACATCTGCAAGCAGCGTGCACGTGTTTAATATGCATGTTTGGCACTGTTGGTTGTTATTGTGGGTTAGTGTACATGTGTGCAAGCGTTATTAGGCCGGCTCACTTTCTGCATCAAGCTGTGACAAGAAATCACACCGACAATCGTTTAAAATTCAAGTACAGTAAATTGACATTCAAAAGCTTTGACGCCTCCACGCATCATCCATCGCCCCGCACGTTTACACTGGAATACAGCGTCCGAGCACCGTCATCTCTTCAAGGGAACATCCCCAGGGTGATTTCTGTGTGAACCCAGCCGCCACGTTTCGCCGGCCGTGGCTTTCCTCTGGGGGTGGTTAAACAGCGGCACACGTCCCGATCTCCCCCAGGTGGCACGACATCGGAGCACTGGGGCGTCACCGCCCACGGCTCATCTCTTCATGGGCGGCATCTCGAGGCACAGCTTGCCACCGCCGCCTGCTCCCTCTTCTGCCGGTCTCTTTCGGCCTGCGCCCGGCTAGATGGAGTTAAAGTGACACCAAGTTAGCCGATGTTACCGTTTGCAAAGGCAAGGATCCCCCGTGTAGCCTTAACAGACTGTTGGGGCAAGTGCTGTTAGCGAGCACCTATGAAGGCCGGCACGGCACACGAGGGGGTGGGTGGCCAACACCACGCCCGGCCGCCTTTGTCTCCATAGTGGCGATGCTCACACACCGCACCAGGTACCCATTTGAGGCTGAGTCGACCTAGGGAAGGCCCAGGACCGGTTCAGATAATCGTCACCGGTGTTGGCCGTGAGCGGGAATCGAACCCGGGTCGCCAGGTTCGTAGCGCTGACCACTACACTTAGCAGATGTTTCCGTTTGCGCACGCACACGCGCGCATACGCCTCTTTTGCGCGTCTCTCTCCCCGTGGTCGCGTGGATTTTTCTCCGGGTCCTCCGGTTTTTCCCTCCACATTTAGAATCAACGTCACGCGTTTGGAGTATTTGGCTAATATAAATTCCCACGACAAGCCACTTCGTTGAGCTACCATTTATATTTCGATTTAAAGCTTTCGTGACTGCAGGGATTCATCTTCTTGGTTCTTTCGGTAAAGTCACGTAGAAGGGAAATAATAAAATAATAAAAATAAAACATAATAAAATAATTCTCACGACGTTTCGGCCACAACGCAAGCAGCCGTCCTCAGGTGAAGAACAGGTCTGTCGGAAAGACAGCGTCTGAATGAAACACCACCAGGCTTGGAGCGCATATTTAAGCTGTGTTGGAGGGGGAAGAGCGCCTTGACAAAATAATTTGCATAACCAGGTCGCTTCTGAAAAGGAGCTACATAGCTCAGTGGGCCTTACCTGGTAAAATAACAAACAGTTTAGTTTTAGGTGGTTTTGCAATGGCTGCCGCACCAGCGTCTCCTCCGTTTCCTGCGACTCACCAAGAAGTTGGCCACCAGGGGTGGCGGCATCGCTCCACTCCCGGCTGCCATCAGCGACTGCGCTTTGTGGATCATTTCTTGATCCTTTGAGGAAACAGGCGCGGATTTTCGGCGAGTCAATCCCTCATCCGGACGCAATCCGGCGTGAACCCACATGAGTCCCGCGCCCCGTTCACCAGGACGGCCCAGCTATGGCCGCGCGGGTGCCGTAACGCCAAACTCCTCTCACCTGTAACCAGCCGTGGCCCAGCGCCTGCTCGGTCGTGTACCGCCGCTTCACTTCAACCACCATCAACTTCCTCACGAGGTCTTCGGCTGAGACGAACATTACACGAGTTGGAACTTTAGCAAGAGGACGGACGCGTTGACCAAAAAAAAAGTGCCTTCAGATGCAATTAACTGGTCGCATCTCTGAGAGAGTAAGAACCGCCAACGGGCATGCTCTCTACATGAGTGTGTACGTGTGTACGCGTCTGTTACGCGTGTACGTGTGTGTTTTATGTGTACGTGAGTGTGTACGTGTGCACGCGTGTGTTATGTGTGTCAACCCACACCTGGACACCCTTGCACATGAGGTGCTCCATCTCAAGCGATTTTCCCGGTGAAATATTTTAAGGATTCTGTTATTGTGTAGGATCTGCATGATTATCGACTGCTCCACTGGATACTGTAGTACATGTACGTATGCATCTTACCTTCTTCCGAGACATTTTTCCATAGATCCTCAGGGAAGTCAAACGTCCCAGTGCAGATCTGGTCGTGTACACTCATCTCCCCAAACTCCTCGCTGAACGGGGGGTAACCACTCAGGCTGTTGGGACACGGACCACACGTCGATACGTCTGGCGGCACGGCGCGGGAGAACGGCGCTCACCCTCGCTCCACAACCACAACACGCGCCTCGACTAAAAAAAATAGAGGCATTGGAATGTTTGGCCATCGTATGTTCATTTTAACAACGGGAGGAAAATATTCTACCTACGTGACTTTACCGAAAAAAACCTAAGAATATGAATCCTTGCAGTCACGAAAGCTTCCAATCTAGAATTAATGGGAGGAAACCCAACACAGAACAGGGGGAGAGAATACAAACTCCACACAGAACCCAGGTCCTTCTGCGCCACCCTACAGCCGTGGCGTATTGCATCATACTGTGTGTTTCATGGTAGCGCAGCGGCTAATGCATTGTGCTATGAACCCGGCGGCCCGGGTTCGATTCCCGCTCACACCCAACACGAGTTTGGCACTAGAGAGATAAAGGCGGCCGGGCATGGTGCTGGCCGTCCACCCCCTCGTGTGCCATGCCGGCCTTCATAGGCACTCGCTAACGGCACTTTGCCCCAACAGACTACCTAGGCTACACGCGGGATTTTTGTCTGTTTCTTCATGCACAAAAATTGGACTGACCAATTAAACACGTCGCAGAAACATCGTCTCACAGGGGGCGAAGTCAAGTGCAGGACACTGGCAGCAGGGCGGCGCTACCACCAGCAGGAGCCTCGCTCGCCAAGCCGGCAGGAGCCTCGCTCACTAAGCCGGCAGGAGCCTTGCCAACTAAGCCGGCAGGAGCCTCGCTCACTAAGCCAGCAGGAGCCTCGCCAACTAAGCCGGCAGTCGCGACGCTTGGTGAGGCGGTGAGTGCCGGCGAGCCAACCAAGAGACGAAACGAATCCGCGGAGACGCACGAAGCAGCGCCGTCACCCCTTTCGCGAGGGCGATGCGGAGTTACACAAAGGATTGAACTGAGCTAGTTGGGGGAGGGGAGGGAGGGAGGGAAGGAGGAAGGAAAGGGGAAAGGAGGGAGGGACTCGTGCGGTCACCATATGAAGAGGAGGACACCCAGGCTCCAGTAGTCCACGGCGCGGGTGTAGCCGCCCAGGCCGCAGGAGGCCAACACCTCCGGGGCCTGGTACGCGGGGGTGCCGCACAGCGAGCGCATGAGGTACTGCTCCCCCACGAAGCGCGACAGCCCAAAGTCCGACACCTGGCGGGGAAGAGACGCACGGCACGAGGGACGCTCGCACGGGAACGTGCTGACCGCTAAGCGGCAGAAGGGCATCGCTCTGTAGCTCCGGAGAGTTGATTTGTAAAAATTAGACATTGTAACAAGTATAACCCGTAAAAACAAAGTTTTTCACTATAAATCCTTTATATGCGTGGTGGCTAGAGTCCTCTCGTCCTCTGGCTTGAGATGGCTGCCACCTATGGGTCAGATGATTGCATTGCCATCATTAAGCAATTGGTAATTAAATATAATTTTTTTGTCCTAAAAAGTGTAAAATTTTGGAAAAAAAATTTCACGAACATTAATTGTCACGCACAACGAGTCTGTGTGGAAAATGTCAGCTCGATTGGATCACGGGAAGTGGGTTAAAAAACGACCGAAAGATTTGCACGGTCGTAAGCAAGCAAGCGAATTTAATATAAAGGATTTAAAAATAGTCTTGCTTCTTTCGGTAAAGTCACGTAGAAGGGAAATAATAAAATAATAAAAATATAAATAAAATTCTCACGACGTTTCGACTGCAACACAAGCAATCCTCATCAGGTGTGGATTTCACACCTGATGATGATTTTATTATTTCCCTTTCTACGTGACTTTACCGAAAGAACCAAGAATATGAATCCCTGCAGTCACGAAAGCTTTAAATGAATATTCAAAAATAGTTTAAGTTCATAGTTTACATTCTTGGACCTCTGATGAAGTCATATTGAGTTAGAAGTGGAATTTCTGTTGGGCTTTCACTTCATTCTTTATTCATCAAAACATTTCAACTGGAAAGTCCCTTGAGATAAAACATCGCCTTCGCAAGGACGGTCAGCTGGCAAGTGACACCTACTGTATGTACTGTACAGTATTCCCTCCGCTATTCGCGAACTTGCTATCTGCGAATTTGGCTCGCCGCGAATCGCATCTGGAAGCCGACATGACAGCATTGCGAGAGAAAATCATGAGATGTGACGAGAGAGAACGTGATAAAGTAATGACGTAAAGTGATGGGAACGTGATGGGAGAAAAAGTGATGAGATAAAGAGATGAGAGAGAAAGAGAGATAAGAACTTCTACAAGCTTTAGAAACATTTTTGTGTTATGATCATTTTCACGTACTTAATAGATTATTTATGTTTTTATTTCAGGTAATTAATTAAAAATATCGCGGGACATTATCCACGAATGTATCCCTTGCGCGGATAACGAGGGAATACCGTAAAACACGTGTGCGCATATTTTAGAACCCGTAAACGGACTTTGTGTTCATAATCGAGGTTTTTGGGTGAGATCGCGTCAATATAAATGTGTCGTTAAACCCGCCACCACCTGACAGCCAATGAGTGAGGTTTGTCAAGTAGACAAAACATGCCAATTCGTTACTAGTACAGCACACCGGTGTGTTGGAAAGTAAACCGACAACATTTTTATTGGTCGCCAAAGCCTACGTGTTAAACACACTTTGTGTTCATACGCACAACGTCAAATGATGGTAGTGGGGGTATTATACAACGATCCTCATCCGGACATTTTGTCTTACGAGAGGAGAGTCCTCGGAGGTTCGTTAACCGCGGCCGACGCGCCCAAGCAGTGCGCGGCACGGCTCGGATAGCTGCACCTCGCACACGCCGATTGCCGATCGCCCGCAGGCGACAAGTCCTTACCTTGACGAGGCACTCCGCGCTGTTGGAAGACAGCAGCACGTTCTCTGGCTTGAGGTCGCGGTGCGTCACCCCCTGGCCGTGGAGGTACTACAACGAGCCCGGCACACAAATTAGCGCGGGCGAGCGACCGTCACACCGAAGCACGCGAGCGACGTTCCAGCCAATCGTGGGCCTGCGAGCTCTGCGAATCTGCCGCGCTTGCCGCGCGTTGCAAGAGGGCGAGGCTTCAGCGCCGCGTCGCCACCCCTGGGCGCCCGTCGTGCTGACCGGGGAACCCACGCACGGACTGCTACGCTACACGAGGAAGCACGCGCGCTCCGAATGAGACCCGACTGATATTTTCTGACCATTTTTCGATTTAAAGCTTTCGTGACTGCAGGGATTCATCTTCTTGGTTCTTTCGGTAAAGTCACATAGAAGGAAAATAATAAAATAATAATAAAAATAAAACATATGTTGTATTTTTTATTATTTTATTATTTTCCTTCTACGTGACTTTACCGAAAGAACCAAGAAGATTTTCTGACCATTTCAGAGGAATTCACCTCGCCCGTACATTTTCTCGCAAAACGGCACTTTTCTCCAACTCTTGATGGCAGCTTCATTCCACGGTGTTTTTTTTTATTTTCACACGAGTGGCACAAACATATGCAATGCAAAGTTATAAAAAAAAAAATAAAGCTGAAGAATCAAAAGGCTAAGTGGCACTAAGTTGACGCCAGCAGACGGGTTCATTTATATTTACATCCCAAAGTGGACCTTTGTTTTTTGTGCAACTGCCAAACCACCATTTTGTCCACATTTCTATAAACGCCGCAGCGCCCCAGTGCAGCAGGCCCCACCACTGCAAGGGAGCACTTACTTGCACAGCCAAGACCAGCTGATAGAAGATCAACTTTGCATTGTGTTCAGGAAGAGCACCCTTCTTCACCCTGTTGTAAAGTTCACCTCCCTCCATTCTGAAACGAAGACGGAAACATCGACCGCGCGTGTTCCGGCTAGGGACGTGTTCGTTTAACACGGGCATCCACTCCCGACAGAAGGCAACGACCAGTGAAATAAAACCACGCGATGATCAACATCATCGTCATCAGCCACAATCGATCCACTACCGGTCGAAGGCCTCCACAAGCCCGTCGGCTTCGCAGTGCAAGCTAAAGATCCCGTCACTCCAGTTCAAGAAGGGTTAGGCCATTGTGTGCTGGCATGACGGTTCAAAATTTTTTAAATGTTTGCCAATGATTCAACTTGGAAACACACGACAAACATCGCGCCCTACAGCTGTGAAAACCTGGCAGGCCCCTCCTGACAAAGCGTTACGAGACTCAATGAAGGCTTTCCTGGGTAAACAAGCGGAGCCATAGTAATAATAATGGTGTTTAAAAAGCAAATCTAAAACATTTTGTGGAATTCCACGCAGACATGAATGGGCAAAACCTTATCGGGAAGACTACACCAATGTAGCAACCTGCACCATGGAAAACAGAGGGCCACGCAACAAACGAAATACTTACAGCTCCAGCACCAGGTAGAGCGCGTCTGCAGAATCGATCGCATCTTCGAGCGTGATGATGCACGGCTGCGGCACACGCGTGAGTCAGCCAGCGTCAAAATGCGCCGAAAATATTTTTTTTTTTGCACTTTAAGATACGGGAACCCAAGAGACATCTCGCCACGGTGGCGAGGTGCTAACGACCTCGCCTGGTATATAGGTCGTGGGTTCAATCCCGACCCTGATGCCTGTATATTTTGGAGTTTGCATGTTCTCCACGTGATTGTGTGAATTATTATCCGGGCCCTCCAGTTTGTCCCCTCCACAGCTAGAATGTACACGCGTTTAGAGGATTTGGCCGCTATAAATGTTCACGTGATAAGCCACTTCCCTTGAGCTATCATTTGTGACAGTTACGTCGCTTCTAAAAAATTTACCCGTAAAAACAAAGTTTTTCAGTATAAATCCTTTATATGCGTGGCGGCTAGAGTCCTCTCGTCCTCTGGCTTGAGATAGCTGCCACCTATGGGTCAGATGATTGCCTGCCACCATTAAGCAATTGGTAATTACATATAATAAAAAAAATTTCCTAAAAAGTGCAAAATTTTGGAAAAAAAATTTCACGAAAATAAATTGTCACGCACAACGAGTCTGTGTGCAAAATGTCAGCTCGATTGGATCACGGGAAGTGGGTTAAAAAACGACCGAAAGATTTGCACGGTCGTAAGCGCGCAAGCAAGTGAACTTAATATAAAGGATTTAAAAAAGAGCTACGTGGTAGCTCAGTGGTGGCCTTTCCTGGTAGAATAAACTATTCATAATCAACGTTTTTGGGTTTAGATCGCGTTATTTATAAATGTGTCGTAACCTTCCACCACCCGACACGGCCAATCAGTAAAGAAGTGTCACGTTGACAAAAGACAAATAATTCACTGCTTTAGCCCACCGGTGTGTTGAAGCCACAACATTTACAATTTGAGTACGACGTTTCGCTGTTAATTGCATCCAGCATCATCGGGCAATTCGCCAGAATGGTGAGGCTCTGCTGTGTCTCCCGTTCTTATATAGAGCAGCAGCAGGGTGACGTCATCATTAACTCATTAACTCATCAGGTGCAAAGATTCAAGGGGGAATAAACTAGTTTCAGTTGAAAGCTACCCCACGCGGCGCCGCCGTACTCACGTGCTTGAGTTTCTTGAGAATGTCCGCTTCTGTCTTCACATCCCTGCAGGAAGACTACGAAGCAGAGTGACTTAGTGGGGGGCTTTGCTGTTGTTGTGTCTGTGTGTGTGTCTGTGTGTGTGTGTCTGTGTGTGTGTGTCTGTGTGTGTGTCTGTGTGTGTGTGTCTGTGTGTGTGTGTCTGTGTGTCTGTGTATGTGTGTGTGTGTCTGTGTGTGTGTCTGTGTGTGTGTGTCTGTGTGTGTGTCTGTGTGTGTGTCTGTGTGTGTGTGTGTCTGTGTGTGTGTGTCTGTGTGTGTGTGTCTGTGTGTGTCTGTGTATGTGTCTGTGTGTCTGTGTGTGTGTGTCTGTGTGTGTGTGTGTGTCTGTGTGTGTGTCTGTGTGTGTGTGTCTGTGTGTGTTTGTCTGTGTATGTGTGTCTGTGTTGTCCAACAACAACGGAGGGCGGAGGAGCGACGCTCACAACAACGAGCGGAGCGCCGGGTGGCTAAAGCACAGCAAGTTGGTACAGTAGGGGGCACAGGTGGTGCATCAGCCAGTCATCTCGGTCATCTCGGTCAGTCGACCCGTGGCACCTGCTGGGTCTGCCCCGTGACCTCCTGCCAGTGGGCGTTCGACACTTCACGTGGCCTCAATGTGCACTTGGCCTGGCACAAGCGTCGTGGTGACGTCACCGCCACTTAGTGGCGAATGGCGGTTGTTGTTGTGTCTGTGTGTGTGTCTGTGTGTGTGTCTGTGTGTCTGTCTGTGTGTGTGTCTAGGGGGGGAGCGGTGGTGTAGCGGTTAGCGCGCTGCGCTATGAACCTGGCGACCCGAGTTCGATTCCCGCTCACAGCCAACACCAGTGACGATTATCTGAACCGGTCCTGGGCCTCCCCTAGGTCGACTCAGCCTGAAATGAGTACCTGGTGCGGTGTGTAAACATTGCCACTGGGCAAACAAAGGCGGTCGAGCGTGGTGCTGGCCACCCACCCCCTCGTGTACCGTTCCGGCTTTCATAGGTGCTCGCTAACAGCACTTGCCTCTACAGTCTGTTAAGGCTATACGGGGGATCTTTGTGTCTAGGGGGGGAGTGGAAGTGAAGCGGTTAGCGCGCCGAGCTACAAATCTGGCGACCCGAGTTCGATTCCCACTCAACGAACAAACCAGGGATAATTACCTGAACCGATTCTGCGCCTCCTCTAGGTCGACTCAGCCTCAAAAATGAGTACCTGGTGCAGTGGGGAGACAAAGGCGGCCGGGCGTGGTGCTGGCCACCCACCCCCTCGTGTACCGTTCCGGCCTTCATAGGTGCTCGCTAACAGCACTTGCCCCGACAGTCTGTCGAGGCTACACGGGGGATCTTTGTCTTTATATCTAGCGCAATCACTTAAGTCGCACTGAGAGATGCGGTGCAAGACGCGATACCGACGGAGCGAGAGGCGCTGGGCTGGGCGTGTTGCCGGAAGAGACGATGTCCGTATGGTAAACTTATTTCTCGCCGCAACCTCGCCGAGCGGGGCAAGGGCAACAAGATGGCCGACGGTCAAGACAAAGGGACAATGGCGGCCACAGGAGGGAACGGGAGAGGACCGCCGCCTCGGAGACGGAGTGATAAGATCACCGAGCGCGCGGCATCGCGAGGCTGCGAGAGACATCGCGACCGAGCGGGAAAGGCTTTCGCCCGGCACAGCACCGCCGCCGCGGGTGACAGGACGGCCGCAGGTGCTCCTTGCAAGCGGCACTCCCGGCGAGAGGGGGGGCACGTGGGAGAGTGGCCGTGAGCGTGCGACACGCCGAGAAAACCGAGCGCTGCACTGACAGCGAGAGAACAGCGCAGGCACACGCAGAGCGCGTGGCACAGGCTGGGGTCGCGTCACGAAGACCGTGCCTCCCCCCCTTACTTGTGGGATGGGCAGGCCTCTCTTTGGAACGACTTTGATGGCCACCTTCTTTTCGCTGCCCTTGTGGAAAGCCAGCTTCACTTCTCCGAACACGCCGCTGTCACGGAGAAACCGAGTCAGCAACAAGGGGACCGCGGTGACGGTGCTGCACCACCTGAGCCTCGTGCGTTTTCGCACGGGGAAAGCCCCACAGAATTTGCTTGCTCAGTAACATTAGTCAACTCAAACTAAACTGTAGTAGTAGGTTTTTACCCTTTGAACTGGTACAAAACTGACACCTTTATACAAGGCATCATGTTTGCAATAACCACAACACAAGTAGTCAAAATGCAAACAAAAAGAACAACTCTGATGATGATAATAATATGCACTGTCCTTGAAGTTTATTGGTCCACACCCGAGACAGCTTTCCTTAGAGCCTAGTCTCCATTGGTGTTGGACCAGATGACACCAGAAGGCGTACTCAAACTAAACTAGTTTTTATATTACCAGGAAAGGCCCACTGAGCTATGCAGCTCCTTGTCAGAAGTGGCCTGGCCACAAACGATAGCAGAAGCTAAATGTCTTCTTGGTTCTTTCGGTAAAGTCACGTAGAATGGAAATAATAAAATAATAAAATAAAACATCATAAAATAATTCTCACGACGTTTCGGCCACAACGCAAGCAGCCGTCCTCAGGTGAAGACCAGGTCTGTCTTTACCGAAAGAACCAAGAAGATGAATCCCTGCAGTCACGAAAGCTTTAAATCGAAATTTAGAAGCTAAATGCTCGAAGCGCACGTTGATTCTAAATGTGTCGGGAAAACCGGAGGACCCGGAGAAGAATCCACGCGACCACGATGAGGGAGACAAACATCCTCCAATATACAGGGTGCTTCAAAGAAATGTTAACACTTCTTGCAACAACACCACGATGAATGTGCCTCCGGGCTCTGGAGACCACCTGGAGAAGATTCCACGCATCTGTTGACAATGATGGCGGACAAGTGGAGACTCTATGACTTATTGAAGCGATTAACAAACATTTGTTATCATCTTCTTGGTTGAGAACAACGCAAGCAGCCGTCCTCAGGAGAACAGGTCTGTCGAGAAGACAGACTCTGTCTTCTCGACAGACCTGTTCTCCACCTGAGGACGGCTGCTTGCGTTGTGGCCGAAATGTCGTGAGAATTATTTTATTATGTTTTATTTTTATTATTTTATTATTTCCCTTCTACGTGACTTTACCGAAAGAACCAAGAAGATGAATCCCTGCAGTCACGAAAGCTTTAAATCGAAATTTGTTATCATGTTACAGTGTATTGCCCGTTCTTTTTTCAATTAAAAACGATAGTCCCATGTAAGTGTTAACACCCTGTATACAACAAGCGTCAGGGTCGGGATCAAACCCACGACCTCCTGCACACCGGGCGACGGAGTTAACCACCGTGGGCGCTCCATGCAGAGCAAAACGTATCAGCATCGTGTACGGATTCCTCACCCTCTGCGAGCGTGAACAGGAGCGGCGTCGCCACGACGGCCATGCGGGCCACCGGGACCCCCGACGCTGAACCCGCCACGCCCGGGTTGACCGTGCGTGCGTGCGTGCGTGCGTACGTACCTCCCGAGGGTATGCGTGATGATGTATTTCTTCTTTATTTCCTCCGGCCAATGGGACTCTTCGTATCTTTCCAGGTTGCTGAAGACGAACGCTGCGACGGTGAGAAAGGGGGTGGTGTGGGCGGTGGGTGAAGGAGGCAGGAGGCAGAGGGAGAATATCGCGGCGTGGAGATCAAGTGACGAGATAAATGAGCAGACAATCTGCCCCCTTCCCATATAAAAATATATATATTTTTCATAATCAACGTTTTTGGGTTTAGATCGCGTTATTTATAAATGTGTCGTAACCCTCCACCACCCGACACGGCCAATCAGTAAAAAAGTGTCACGTTGACATAAGACAAATGGTTCACTGCTTTAGCCCACCGGTGTGTTGAAGCGTGAAACCACAACATTCACAATTTGAGTACGACGTTTCGCTGGTAATTGCATCCAGCATCATCGGGCAATTCGCCAGAATGGTGAGGCTCTGCTGTGTCTCCCGTTCTTATATAGAGCAGCAGCAGGGTGACGTCATCATTGACTCATTAATTTTTTTTTACACATCCAATCAGCCACACAGCCTTCTGGGAGGGCGTCATTTCAGCAGGATCACAGGTGAATGGCTGGACCGGTTTTAACATTCAGTCTCTCATCAGCGCTGCTGAGATGACGCACTCCCGGAAAGGCCGCGTGAACTGATGCGTAAAAAATATTAAATTTTTTTATCCGGGCAGTGACAGGCATGGGAAGAAGAAGGCAGCGTCTGCTTGGATTTCATGGCACTGGAGTGCCACTGTTAATGACGACGCGAGTCAATCAACTCTGTCACGCGGCAGAGGTCGCAAACGGGTTTTGATTCCTTACCCGTACCCGGCCGCACCAGGGTCGCAATTGGGTACCCGTACCCGTACCCTACCCGATACCCGGCTACCCGTACCCGGCTGGGTATCGGGTAGGATACGGGTACCCGATTGCGACCTCTGGGATGAAGCCATGTTGCAGGCGTGGGTGAGTTGAATCTAGGAACTTGAATTGTGAGAAGAGACAAGACGTTGGGAAATGAGTGACAAACGGTTACTCACCAGTGACTCACGGCCTACCCATACCCGGCCGCACCAGGGTCGCAAACGGGTAGCCGGGTATCGGGTAGGGTACGGATATCGGGTACCCGATTGTGACCTCCGTCGCGCGGTGACGTGCGGGTGAACGGCCTCGCTGGGGATATGTGCTCACTTCGTGGAGCATTACCTCTGTGCGTGGCCAAGGCGATGGAGATCTCCGCGTTGTTCGTGAGTACGTGCCGCTTGTTCTTTCCGACCTTCTCGCCGTTGATGTACGTGCCGTTGGAACTGTAGTCCTCCAGGAAAACCTCTTGGCCCTGGCAGAGGCAACATTGACAATTCACCCCCGAATGAACCCAACGCACCTGGAAATGCAAATCAACAAATATTGGCCGTGGCTCCCCGAAGCGCAGGTCGCCAGACAACGGCGCTTTTCTATGTGCAGGCCGACATGAAACGCCCTGCGCACAGCGTGCCCCCCCCCCGGGCGAGAGCGGAACGGGGCTGTCTGAGCGTCACTGACGCCACATCACCGGAATCTGCGAGAACTTCCCATCTGGCAAAAAGAATTGGAAGAAAAAAAATCCGAGCGACAAAAGCTGCTGAATGGAGCTGGCGAGGAATCATCCCCCCCCCCCCCCCCCCGGTAACCAGAACCGGCCGAATTTCATGGCTACGAGATAATTCCTCGTCTTATAATATCCCCGGCCATGATCTAGCCGCTGCTCAATATCCCTACCCACGTGATGGATCGAATCTGAAGTTAGAAACTGCCGTCCCTCAACACACCGATCACGTACTGACCACTCCCCCTGCAACCTAAGCGTGCGTGAGCGTGTGTGCACCCTGTCAGTGCGTGCGTGAGTGTGTGTGCAAACTGTAAGTGCGTGCGTGAGCGTGTGTGCACCCTGTATGTGTGTGCGTGAGCGTGTGTGCACCCTGTAAGTGCGTGCGTGAGCGTGTGTGCACCCTGTATGTGTGTGCGTGAGCGTGTGTGCACCCTGTAAGTGCGTGCGTGAGCGTGTGTGTACCCTGTATGTGCGTACATGAGTGTGTGTGCACTCTGTATGTGTGTGTGTGAGCGTGTGTGCACCTGTATGTGTGTGTGTGAGTGTGCACTCTGTATGTGCGTACATGCGCGTGTGTGTACCCTGTATGTGTGTGTGTGTGAGTGTGTGTGCACTCTGTATGTGTGTGTGTGCACTCTGTATGTGCGTACATGAGCGTGTGTGCACTCTGTATGTGTGTGTGTGAGCGTGTGTGCACCCTGTAAGTGCGTGCGTGAGCGCGTGTGCACCCTGTGTGTGTGTGAGCGTGTGTGCACCCTGTATGTGCATGCGTGAGTGTGCACCTGTAAATGCGTGCGTGAGCGTGTGTGCACCCTGTAAGTGCGTGCGTGAGCGTGTGTGCACCCTGTATGTGTGTGTGTGCACCCTGTAAGTGCGTGCGTGAGCGTGTGTGCACCTGTGTGTGTGTGCGTGAGTGTGTGTGCACCCTGTATGTGTGTGAGTGTGTGTGCACTCTGTATGTGTGTGTGTGAGCGTGTGTGCACCCTATAAGTGCGTGCGTGAGCGTGTGTGCACCCTGTATGTGTGTGAGTGTGTGTGCACTCTGTATGTGTGTGTGTGAGCGTGTGTGCACCCTGTAAGTGCGTGCGTGAGCGTGTGTGCACTCTGTATGTGTGTGAGTGTGTGTGCACTCTGTATGTGTGTGTGTGAGCGTGTGTGCACCCTGTAAGTGCGTGCGTGAGCGTGTGAGCACCCTGTATATGCGGAAGTGCTTGGAGCTGTAGGCAGAGTAGAGGTCTCCGAGGCAGGCGCGGATGTGCGGGTCGTTAAAGCAGACAGAGCACGAGGGGGCCCGTCCAAACAGGTATTCCTCGCACACCAGGTCTAGGCGACAAACACGCAGCTCGTTCACATCACGGAACACACACCAACACACACACGCGCAGTGCACATAGCACACAACACACGCACAATGCACATAGCACACAACAGACACGCAATGCACATAACACACAACACACACACACGCAATGCACATAACACACAACACATGCAATGCACATAACACACACAACACACACACACGCAGTGCACATAGCACACAACACACACACACGCAATGCACATAACACGCAACACACGCACAATGCACATAGCACACAACACACACACACACAATGCACGTAACACACACACACGCAATGCACATAACACACACACACGCAATGCACATAACACACACACGCAATGCACATAACACACACACGCAATGCACATAACACACAACACACATAACACACAACACACACACACGCAATGCACATAACACACAACACACACACGCAATGCACATAACACACAACACACATACGCAATGCACATAGCACACAACACACATGCAATGCAGGTAACACACACACACGCAATGCACGTAACACACAACACACATAACACACAACACACACACACGCAATGCACATAACACACAACACACACACGCGCAATGCACATAGCACACACACACACGCAATGCACGTAACACACAACACACACACACGCAATGCACGTAACACACAACACACACACACGCAATGCACATAACACACAACACATACACGCAATGCATGTAACACACAACACACACAATGCACATAACACACACAATGCATATAACACACAACACACACACACGCAATGCACATAACACACAACACATACACGCAATGCACGTAACACACAACACACACAATGCACGTAACACACAACACACACAATGCATATAACACACAACACACACACACAATGCACATAACACACAACACACACAATGCACATAACACACACAACACACACACGCAATGCACGTCACAACACACACGCAATGCACATAACACACAACACACACAATGCACATAACACACAACACACACACGCAATGCACATAACACACAACACACACAATGCACATACCACACAACACACACAATGCACATAACACACAACACACGCAATGCACACAACACACATAACACACAACACAAGCAATGCACATAACACACAACACACGCAATGCACACAACACACATAACACACAACACAAGCAATGCACATAACACACATAACACAACACAAGCAATGCACATAACACACATAACACACAACACACGCAATGCACATAACACACATAACACACAACACACGCAATGCACATAACACACATAACACACAACACACGCAATGCACATAACACACATAACACACATAACACAAACACACGCAATGCACATAACACACATAACACACAACACAAGCAATGCACATAACACACATAACACACAACACACGCAATGCACATAACACACATAACACACATAACACAAGCAATGCACATAACACACATAACACACATAACACACATAACACACAACACAAGCAATGCACATAACACACAACATAGCTCATCGGATTCCTCCTCCTCCTGCAATCTAAATATTCAGATTCTGATTTACCAACGTGATGGTCATGTGATTGCAATTGTGTGACTGTAAGCGTGTGATTGTAATCCTTTGATTGTAATCCTGTGATTGTAATCCTGTGATTGTAATCCTGTGATTGTAATCCTGTTATTGTAATCCTGTGATTGTAATTGTAATCCTGTTATTGTAATCGTGTGATTGCAATCCTGTTATTGTAATCCTGTGATTGTAATCCTGTGATTGTAATCCTGTGATTGCAATCCTGTGATTGCAATCCTGTGATTGCAATCCTGTGATTGTAATCCTGTGATTGTAATCGTGTGATTGTAATCCTGTGATTGCAATCCTGTGATTGTAATCTTGTGATTGTAATCGTGTGATTGTAATCCTGTGATTTTAATCGTGTGATTGTAATCCTGTGATTGTAATCCTGTGATTGTAATCCTGTGATTGTAATCCTGTGATTGTAATCTTGTGATTGTAATCGTGTGATTGTAATCCTGTGATTGTAATCGTGTGATTGTAAGCCTGTGATTGCAATCCTGTGATTGTAATCATGTGATTGTAATCCTGTGATTGTAATCTTGTGATTGTAATCGTGTGATTGTAATCCTGTGATTGTAATCGTGATTGTAAGCCTGTGATTGTAATCCTGTGATTGCAATCCTGTGATTGCAATCCTGTGATTGTAATCGTGTGATTGTAATCCCGTGAATGTAATCGTGTGATTGCAATCCTATGATTGCAGTCCCGTGATCGTAGCCGTGCGACTTTAAGTGTGCGCAGCGGGACCGCGAGCGCGGCACGGGGACCCGCACCCAGCGTGGGGAACGCGCGGTGCGTCGAGTAGAGGCGGCCCCAGGGCTTGGGCCCGGCGGCGTCGCCCTCCCCCTCGCCCAGAGAGGGCAGGTCCTGGCTGGGCAGCGTGTCCTGCGTGCTCTGGGTGCCCCCCGAGCTGCTGCTGCCCTCCGTGCCCGAGCTGCTGCTGCCCGGCGGCTGACTGCCTCCGCCCCCGCACGTCGCGTTCTCCGCGCCGCGAGCCGGACCCTCCTCGGGGGCCCGCGTCGCCGCCACCGCCGCCGCCGCCGCGCCGGGCCTCGCTTGCGCGCCACCGGGGGCCCCGGCTCCGCCGCCCGTAGGACCCGCGCCGCCGGGCGGCCTGGCTTCCCGAGCCCCGAGGGGAGCCGACATCCCTCGGCGGAGAGGGAGCGGAGGAGATCCCGAACCGGCGTCCGCGGCTCCTCCGGCCCTGGTGCGCGCGAGGCCGCAGGCCACCTTCTCTGCAGACGAGAGGCACGCACGCGGCGTCTCTCGGTCAGCCTGCAGCTATGAACGCGGGGCACAGCGACGGGGCTCGGCGCGATGCCGGCACCGGGTCTCGGCACAAATCAATTCCCGGCACGGGTCACGCCAATCCCCCGGCCTGTCCGGGTTCAGACCCGGGACGGGTGGAGACCGTGGGCTCGGGTGATGTCGGAGTGGCTGCCCACGGGAAGCAGAGCGGCAGGGCTGACTGGGACCCAGGGCAGGAGCTCGGGGCAGGGACCCCGGGGGTAGAGACCGAGCAGCAGCTAGAGCTGTGGGTGGGAGCTATGCAGAACAAGCGGCACAAGGAAGGTAGGGGTAGGGTAGTGCCCCCCACTTGGCAGGAAGAGGGGGGGCGAGCACCAGACTCTAGCCCCCCCCGCACCCCCCATAATAACAATATCTCAGACCAAATCAGCAGCAGCTGGCAGGAGCGAGGCCTGTGTTAACATCTCTGGCAACAAGCTTAATTTTCGATTTAAAGCTTTTGTGACTGCAGGGATTCATCTTCTGTTTCTTTCGGTAAAGTCAGGTAGAAGGGAAATAATAAAATAATGAAAATAAAACAATAAAATTCTCACGACGTTTCGGCCACAACACAAGCAGCCGTCCTCAGGTGAAGAAACAGAGCTGTCTGTCAGGCAGAGCTGTCGTGAGAATTTAATTGTTTTATTTTAATCATTTTATTATTTCCCTTCTATGTGACTTTATCGAAAGATAAAATAGAATAATACATGAAAATAACTAAATTAGTTTTGTTATTTATTCAATAAATAGAATAATAAATGAAAATAACTAAATTTATTTTGTTATTTATTCTATAAATAGAATAATAAATGAAAATAACTAAATTAATTTAGTTATTTTCATTATCTACGCGACTTGACCGAAAAAACCTAAGAGTATGAATCCTTGCAGTCACGAAAGCTTCAAATCTAGAATTCACCGAAAGAACCAAGAAGAACAAGCTTAATCTTTACATTAAAAAGCACGCGATTTTACAACGCTTCCTGTGGATGTTGGACTAACGCGTGGAACGCATCGCGACGGAGTTAAACACCGCAGGCCTAGAGTGAACTCATGGGTGAGTCAACTCGTGGGTGAGTCAACTCGTGGGTGAGTCAACTCGTGGGTGAGTCAACTTATGATTGACTCATGGGTGAGTCGAGTCATGGATGAGTCATGGATGAGTCAACTCCTGGCCGAGTCAACTCATGGCCGAGTGAGTCGACTCATAGGTGAGTCAACTCATGGGTGAGTCAACTCGTGAGTGAGTCGACTCATGATTGACTCATTGGTGAGTCAACTCATAGGTGAGTCAACTCCTGGCCGAGTGAGTCAACTCATGCGTGAGTCAACTCATGATTGACTCATGGGTGAGTCGAGTCATGGATGAGTCATGGATGAGTCAACTCGTGCGCGAGTCAACTCCTGGCCGAGTCAACTCATGGCCGAGTGAGTCAACTCATGGGTGAGTCAACTCATGCGTGAGTCAACTCACGGGTGAGTCAACTCATGGCCGAGTGAGTCAACGCATGGGTGAGTCAACTCGTGCGTGAGTCAACTCGTGCGTGAGTCAACTCATGGCCGAGTGAGTCAACTCATGCGTGAGTCAACTCATGCGTGAGTCAACTCATGGCCGAGTGAGTCAACTCATGCGTGAGTCAACTCGTGGCCGAGTGAGTCAACTCATGCGTGAGTCAACTCGTGGCCGAGTGAGTCAACTCGTGCGTGAGTCAACTCATGGCCGAGTGAGTCAACTCGTGCGTGAGTCAACTCGTGCGTGAGTCAACTCATGGCCGAGTGAGTCAACTCATGCGTGAGTCAACTCATGCGTGAGTCAACTCATGGCCGAGTGAGTCAACTCATGCGTGAGTCAACTCGTGCGTGAGTCAACTCATGGCCGAGTGAGTCAACTCATGCGTGAGTCAACTCGTGCGTGAGTCAACTCATGGCCGAGTGAGTCAACTCATGCGTGAGTCAACTCGTGCGTGAGTCAACTCATGGCCGAGTGAGTCAACTCATGCGTGAGTCAACTCATGCGTGAGTCAACTCATGGCCGAGTGAGTCAACTCGTGCGTGAGTCAACTCATGCGTGAGTCAACTCGTGGCCGAGTGAGTCAACTCATGCGTGAGTCAACTCGTGGCCGAGTGAGTCAACTCGTGCGTGAGTCAACTCATGGCCGAGTGAGTCAACTCATAGGTGAGTCAACTCACGGCCGAGCCGTGTCTCCCCACCCACACACGGAGCTCACCACTACCACCACTCCGCGCCTCTCTCCTCCTGGTGCCCGAAGTCGCTGCTGCTGCTGTTGTTGTTGTTGTTGCGTCGCCGTCTCGCGCTTATTGTTGTTGTTGCTTTGTGGTGCTTATTGTTGTTGTCTCACGTGGTGGTCTCGTGGTTGTGTGGAGGTTGTGGTCTCGTGGTGGTTGTTGTGGAGGTCTCGTGGTGGTTGTTGTGAAGGTCTCGTGGTGGTTGTTGTGGAGGTTGTGGAGGTCTCGTGGTGGTTGTTGTGGAGGTCTCGTGGTGGAGGTTGTGGATGTCTCGTGGTGGTGGTTGTTGTTGTTGTTGTGGCTGCTGCTGTTTCGTGTCGCCCACGTGCCCGCGCAGGCCCAGGACCATGCATAGTGACGTCACCTGCGACGAGATGCGAGTCAAGGCGGATCACTCACACACACACTCACACTACTACTCACTCACACACTACTCACACACACACTCACCTACTACTGACACACTCACTCACTCACTACTCACTCACACACACTCACACATACATACACACTCACTCACACTACTCACTCACACACACAATCACTACTCACTCACCTACTCACTCACATACTTACCTACTCACTCACTACTCACTCACACTACTCACACACACTCACCTACTCACACACTCACTCACCTACTCACACGCTCACTCACACTACTACTCACTCACACAATCACTACTCACTCACACAATACTACTCACTCACACACACTCACCTACTCACTCAAACACACTCACACTACTCACACACACTCACACTACTACTCACTCACACACTACTCACTCACACACACACTCACCTACTACTGACACACTCACTCACTCACTACTCACTCACACACACTCACACATACATACACACACACTCACACTACTCACTCACACACACAATCACTACTCACTCACCTACTCACTCACATACTTACCTACTCACTCACTACTCACTCACACTACTCACACACACTCACCTACTCACACACTCACTCACCTACTCACACACTCACTCACACTACTACTCACTCACACAATCACTACTCACTCACACAATACTACTCACTCACACACACTCACCTACTCACTCAAACACACTCACACTACTCACACACACTCACACTACTACTCACTCACACACTACTCACTCACACACACACTCACCTACTACTGACACACTCACTCACTCACTACTCACTCACACACACTCACACATACATACACACTCACTCACACTACTCACTCACACACACAATCACTACTCACTCACCTACTCACTCACATACTTACCTACTCACTCACTACTCACTCACACTACTCACACACACTCACCTACTCACACACTCACTCACCTACTCACACACTCACTCACACTACTACTCACTCACACAATCACTACTCACTCACACAATACTACTCACTCACACACACTCACCTACTCACTCAAACACATCACACTACTCACACACACACAATCACTCACCTACTACTCACACACCTACTCACACACTCACTACTCACACACTCACTCACACACTACTCACACAATCACACTCACTCACACACACCTACTACTCACTCACTACTCACACACTCACCTACTACTCACTCACTCACACTCACTCACCTACTACTCACTCACACACTCACACAACCACTCACCTACTACTCACTCACTCACACACTCACTCACACAATCACTCACCTACTACTCACTCACACACACTCACCTACTCACTCAAACACACTCACACTACTCACACACACTCACTCACACACTCACCTACTCACACACACTCACCTACTCACTCACACACTCACTCACCTACTCACTCACTCATTCACACACTCACTCATTCACACACTCACTCATACACTCACACACTCACTCATACACTCACTCACACTCACCTACTACTCACTCACTCACCTACTCACACTCACCCTCACTCACTCACCTACTCACACACTCACCTACTCACTCACCTACTTACCTACTACTCACACACTCACTCACCTACTCACTCACCTACTCACTCACTCTCACACACAATCACTCACTCACCTACTCACAACAACCGCCATTCGCCACTAAGTGGCAGTGACGTCACCACGACGCTTGTGCCAGGTCATGTGCACCTTTAGGCCACGTGAAGTGTCGAACACCCGCTGGCAGGAGGTCACGGGACAAACCCAGCAGGTGCCACGGATCGACTGAGATGATCGAGATGACTGGCTGATGCACCACCTGTGCCAACTTGCTGTGCTTTAGCCACCCGGCGCTCTGCTCATTCACTCACCCACACTCACCTACTCACTCACTCCCTCACTCACTCTCTCACACTCACTACTCACTCTACTGCTCACTCCCTCACTCACTACTCACTCACTCTCAAACTCACTACTCACTCACCAAGTCACCCACTCCCTACTCACAAACTCCCTACTCACTCACCAAATACTCACCAACTCACCCACCCACTACTCACCAACTTACCCACTCACCACTCACCCACTCACTACTCACCAACTCACCCACTCACTACTCACTCACCAAATACTCACCAACTCACCCACCCACTACTCACAAACTCACTACTCACCAACTCACCCACTCACTACTCACTCACCAACTCACCCACTCACTCACCAAATACTCACCAACTCACCCACCCACTACTCACCAACTCACCCACCCACTACTCACCAACTCACCCATTCACCACTCACCAACTCACCCACTCACTCACCAAATACTCACCAACTCACCCACCCACTACTCACCAACTCACCCACCCACTACTCACCAACTCACCCACTCACAACTCACTACTCACCAACTCACCCACCCACTACTCACCAACTCACCCACCCACTACTCACCAACTCACCCACCCACTACTCACCAACTCACCACTCACCAACTCACCCACTCACCACTCACCAACTCACCCACTCACTGACTCACTCACCAAATACTCACCAACTCACCCACTCACCACTCACCAACTCACTCACCTAAATCACGAACATGATGCCCCAATCACTAACTCACATAATTCTCGGAACTCACCAACCTACATCATTTACTCACCAACTCACCCACCAACTCACTCACCAACTCACCAACTCACTCACTGCGATGTTGACGCGGCCTCACAGTGCACCTAGCCTGGCACGCACACCGAGCCAGCTGCGATGTTGACGCAGCCTCGCAAGTGCACCTAGCCTGGCACGCACACCGAGCTGGCTGCGATGTTGACGTGGGCTCGCAAGTGCACCTAGCATGGCACGCACACCGAGCTGGTGGCATCGACGGTGAGCGGTGCCGCAAGTGGTTAACTCGCTAATGATCTGAACCGGTCCTGGGGTCTCACCTAGGTCGACTGAGCCTTAAATAAGTACCTGGTGTGTAAGCATCACTTACTGGGGACACAAAGGCGGCCGGGCGTGGTTCTGGCTACTCACGCTCACACCACTTGCACCCACAGCACGTGCCGGCCATACGAATTATCTTTATGTGCGCGCAGATAAAACCCCGAGGTGAAATGCACAAACAATGCACGTGTTGTGTGTACGGGACAACACAAAAATCGGTTCTAACACTAAACACAAAAACGCAGTTCCAGAGAAACGAGTCTTCGATCCTTCGATTTAAAGCTTTCGTGACTGCAGGGATTCACCTTCTTGGTTCTTTCGGTAAAGTCACGTAGAAGAGAAATAATAAAATAATAAAAATAAAACATAATAAAATAATTCTCACGACGTTTCGGCCACAACGCAAGTAGCCGTCCTCAGGTGTGGCCGAAACGTCGTGAGAATTATTAAATGTTTTATTTTTATTATTTTATTATTTCCCTCCTACGCAACTTTACCGAAAGAACCAAGAAGATGAATCCCTGCAGTCACGAAAGCTTTACATCGAAATTTAACATCTATCTAGTTTGGTGTTCACATAGTTAATTGAGGTTACAAGGGCTCTGGTTTTTGGTTCGACTCCCAGGCTCCGATCTCTGCACGCGGTTTCCGGGTGCCAGACGCAAGGGAACGGCGGTCAGGGGGACGATGCGGGGAGCCGACACCGGCACAGAAAAGAAGCCGCGCACACGCAATGCACCACCACCGGCAGTTTGATAAATGCGCTTTATTGAATTACGAAAACATTCTGCAATGGCAAAGGTTAAAGCAACGTGAGAACGTTTTACATCTGTAACGGCACACTTATGAAATGCTAAAACACGGTTGGGCGTGGACGGATGGGCGACGTTTCTTGATTTGAAAGCGACCGCCCCGTAACTTACTCGCGAGACAAACCAAAAGCTGAAGCGAGCTTCCTCGCGAACCGTGATCTTGCGGTCGTCAAGCCGTGACAACATTCGCATCATGATCAGAGGTTTTCCCCCCCCACTCCCCCCCACTCGCAACTAACGAAGTATTCTGTAACAACAACGAAAATAAACATATAAAAACGTCACTTGTTAAAACTCGGCCACCGTGGAGGAAGTGGAATCGGTCTCCCCGCGCTGTGACGGCTAAACGAGTCTACGCGTCCGCTTCCAAGAGGCTGCGCAAGTAACGCTCGTAGCAGCGATCGGCCGCTTTCCCGGCGCGGATCTTCCGCCTGAGACGAGAGATGCCCCGGGAGAGCGACTCAGATGGGTCCCTCACCCACGCCTCCACCCCCACCACCTCCTCCTCCTGGGGCTCCTCCAAATCCACCTCCCAGTTCTCTTGCGGCAGCAGCTGTGAAAACAGAATTAGTCGGCGCGTTGTTCTCCTGCAGCTCTCAAACGAGCCGCGGCGATGAGGCATTGGTGCTCATCCTCCTAGAGGGTATTAATTCTAGATTTGAAGTTTTCGTGACTGCAAGGATTCATACTCTTAGTTCTTTCGGTAAAGTGACGTAGGTAAAAAATGAAATTAAAATTAATAAAAATAATAATTTAAAAAATAATTATTTTTTTATTATTAATTTTTATTTCATTTTTTACCTACGTGACTTTACCGAAAGAACTAAGAGTATGCTCATCCTCCTGTTTGCAAGCCCTGCCACACAGCCCGTGGTGGAGATTTCCACATTTCTAAATAGGAAAAAAACAATGTTTTTAATCGGTCTAAAAAAATTGGTACTAAATGTATCAACCCCAAAGGGATGATGATGATGATGGGGCTTAGTGAACTCCCAACTTGGATTTCAACTCACGACCTTGGGGCATGGGGTGGAGGCCACTTGGTGTTGGCATGGAGCGATGTGCAGCCATTATTAAATAATGGAAATGATGAAAACGTGTGGAACGCTCTTTAAAGATACGTTCCTTGAAAATCCGAAATTTATCCAGAGCACCCAAGGCATGAATCCTGCTTCAAAAGCGATTTAATGTAGCGATGCACAGTGCTGTATCACAAGCACAGGGCACAGATGGTACCAGTCACATGAGAAGACTCAACAGCTGCCATCTGTAAACGCACCCTCACAACCTTGTCAACTACCTCATCGTCTCACACTGGCACTGTATTTATAATTTATTTGATCTTACATAGCAGTGTAATTAATGACATTGCATCTCAAATACTGGAGAATTTGTAACGTGCAGCTTTCACACAGACGCGCTGGAAACTACAAGCAGTAAGGCAGCCAGAAGTTGTGTCAACATTTGCTCAAGGTCTGTGGGTCCTCTACCCGGATGTTTGGCCAACTCCATGAACGAGTGTTTATACTTGTGGAAAACTCATGCGTGCATAGGCCTCGGCAAGGTAAGGTAAAAGTTAAAATGTAAAAAAAACAAGCCTACCTTTACCTTACCACAATACAATCACTCTACCCTACCTTTTACCCTTTAGCAGGTAAGGTAAAAGTATAACCCGTAAAAACAAAGTTTTTCACTATAAACCCTTTATATGCGTGGCGGCTAGAGTCTTCTCATCCTCTGGCTTGAGATGGCTGCCACCTATGGGTCAGATGATTGTCTGACAGTATTAAGCAATTGGTAATTAAATATTTAATTTGTTTTCCCTAAACAGTGTAAAATTTTTGAAACATTTTTTCACGAACATTAATTGTCTCGCACAACGAGTCTGTGTGCAAAATGTCAGCTCGATTGGATCACGGGAAGTGGGTTAACGATCGAAAGATTTGCACGGTCGTAAGCAAGCACGCAAGCACGCAAGCACGCAAGCGAACTTAATATAAAGGATTTTAAAAGGTAAAAAGCAACGAGCCTACCTTTACCCTACCTTTTACCCTTACCTCATACAAATTACCCGACTACAGGGTAATTACTGGGGTACTACTACACATGAAAAAGGTTTATAACGGTAAATGCTGGATAGAGCGCTTTATTCATATAGAATACTCTCGATGATTCCAATTTTACACTCTTTCTTTGAACTCACTGTCTGTCTTGTAACTCAATTTTAACCCACTTCCCAATATGGTATCGACTGCAAACTTGGTATACTTATGTCATACTGATGACAATACTACATTCTATCATAAAAAATATCTGTTTTTAAACATTATTTTACATGTTATGTTTCGGCTTGCGTCTAATTGTCCACGCTCAAATGACGTTGGCTGTAATTGGCCACGGTCCCTTACGTTGTGGCAAGCTTCGGGGCCACTTCTTGGAGTCGTGGAGTTCTGCCATTACTCGTAAATTTAATAAAAGCGTCTTCTTGGTTCTTTCTGTAAAGTCACGTAGAAGGGAAGTAATAAAATAATAAAAATAAAACATAATAAAACAATTCTCACGACGTTTCGGCCACAACGCAAGCAGCCGTCCTCAGGTGAAAACCAGGTCCGTCGTGTGTATGGTGTTGTTTCATTCAGACTCTGTCGCCTCGACGGACCTGGTTTTCACCTGAGGACGGCTGCTTGCGTTGTGGCCGAAACGTCGTGAGAATTATTTTATTATGTTTTATTTTTATTATTTTATTACTTCCCTTCTACGTGACTTTACCGAAAAAACCAAGAAGATGAATCCCTGCAGTCACGAAAGCTTTAAATCGAAATCCTTACTACCTGGGAGTATCGATGTTACCATCTCCTGGCTTATGGCCAGCGTATGAAGGCAGTCCAGCAACTGTGGACCAATCTCCATCTATACGGGAACTGAGTGTTCCCCACTCGCACGCATAGGCCTCGGCAAGGCAAGGTAATTTACCCTTTTTACCGGGTAAAGGTAAAGGTGTCGACATGCCAAGGGGTAAGGTAAAGGGTAGGGTAAAGGTAGCGCGAAGTATTACCCGGTAAATACGGTACCTTGTTTACCGCTAAAAGCTCCGTGGTGCAGTCCGTGGCTTCCATTTAATAAGTATTATTTTTTTTTTACTTTTTTTTTTAAACACGCTTTTATTAATTTTTCGATTTAAAGCTTTCGTGACTGCAGGGATTCATCTTCCTGGTTCTTTCGGTAAAGTCACGTAGAAGGGAAATAAATAAAATAATAAAAATAAAACATAATAAAACAATTCTCACGACGTTTCGGCCACAACGCAAGCAGCCGTCCTCAGGTGAAAACCAGGTCTTAGCATATTGATGCCGCGACTCTAAGACCTGGTCTTCACCTGAGGACGGCTGCTTGCGTTGTGGCCGAAACGTCGTGAGAATTATTTTATTATGTTTTATTTTTATTATTTTATTACTTCCCTTCTACGTGACTTTACCGAAAGAACCAAGAAGAGGTAGGACGGAGTTGTACAACATTTGTGTGCTCCACCAACCCTTGCTTCCTCCACCATGGTGGATGATAACAACAGTCCGGAGGTGGTGCAGCACAGCTACCAGTGCCCGACGGTAAGTCCACCGACACGTGTGTGTGTGTGTATGGTGAGCGGTGGTGCAGCGGTTAACGTGCTGCGCTACGAACCCGGCGACCCGGGTTCGATTCCCGCTCATGGCCAACACCGGTGACGATTATCTGAACCGGTCCTGGGCCTCTCCTAGGTCGACTCAGCCTCAAATGAGTACCTGGTGCGGTGTGTAAACATCGCCACTAGAGAGACAAAGGCGGTCGGGCGTGGTGCTGGCCACCCATCCCCTCGTGTACCGTTCCGGCCTTCATAGGTGCTTACTAACAGCACTTGCCCCTACAGCCTGTTAAGGCTATACGGGGGATCTTTTTTTTGCATGGTGAATTTCTTTCGCACCGTACGTAGCCAACCGTGCTAATGTAAGGTGCAGGGGAAGGATAACAAACTGAACACAAAATAAGTTCAAAAGAAACTACTTTTCAATTTATATTTAAAAGTGCATAGCTCCAGAGGCTTCCTAATATTGGAAGAGCGTTCCAGATGGCCGCAGAAGCGTATACGAGAAAGTGTGCGATGCGGTGACCATCTTTGTTCGATGCCCAACCAAAATCCGCTGCTGCGAGGATGACCGGAGTTTGCGTGATGATGGTTTATGCTCCTTGACGATATCAGCGAGGCATTACCGTGTTCCCAACGGGCGGTCGTAGTGCTGTTTCTATCACAGCGGCGTGCAACTCACCTTTGCTTTAGCGGGGGTGCAGGTGAGCGAGCTTGCCGACATCTCGGGGGGACCGCAGAGCCACGCTGAGAGCTGCCGCTCAAAGCTGCAACGACGACAACGACGACAATGACGACTTCACGACAAACGCAGGGAGCCCAGTTCCTCCACGCGGTCACGCTAACGGATGCAACCGAGTACCGGGTTCGAATGAAATAAAACAAATCTTAACGCGTCCACTGTGCGTGCGGCTTTCCGGGCTGGGCGGCGCGTCGAGCATTTCTTAGAATCTCGATCCACGCGCTGCTTGAGGGCACCTTCAGGAGTTCCAAAGACGACCCCCTCCCCCCCTGCAGCCTCCCATCCCCCCCACCCCATCCGCCCCCCAAAAGCGCTGCCCAACTCAGAGCACCGCACCGATTACATGCGGCTGTAGAAACTTATCGAGAGAAAAGTCATTAGAAATTGGAAAACGTTCTGTCAAATAATTACACTTGCCAATTGAAGCAACATGGCATGTAAACTTGGCACTCCGCACCCAGTTTTCCACCAGTGAATTAGCCCAAACAAATTTGGGTCCCAAACACCGCCACCTGATCGGTTCTTGTGGATAGGGAAACGTACAGTGAGAGTCGTAACACTGCAGATAAAACTTCAACAGCCTCTTTGCCACATTTCAAAAAATTGTTCACAACCCATCATCCACACAGCCTTCTGAGGTCGTATAATTTCAGCAACGTTAGTTGCATAATGCGAACTCTGTACCGGTTTTAACATTCAATGTCTCATCAGCGGTCAGGCTTGCTCAAACCAATGCACTGCCAGATCTTTGTAGTCAAGGATTCTCTCTATAAGACATGGCGGGGCTCCTAGTTCAACAGAAAACAGTATCATACGTAATAATGATAATCTTATTTCAATTGACATGGCACTTTCTTAAAAGCCTCAGCAATTTAAAAGTGCTTTCCATCGAATCTCGTGTCAATACAAGAGAATGCTGCTCTGTGCAATCTCACTTCAGGAATTTGCAGGTAGATTTTCAAGAGCAGCCAAATACCCTGAACGGGTGATGTTCACTCTGAATTTGTAGGAAAAAAACGGAGGACCTGGAGAAAAATCCACACGACCACGTGGCGGAGAGAGAGAGACATGCAAATTCCAAATATGAAGGCCTTAGGGTTGGGATCAAACCCACGACCGCCTGTATACCAGGCGAGGTAATGAACATCTCGTCACTGCGGTACCCCCTTAAGCCAGGGGTGGGGAAACTTTTTTCTGCCAAGGGCCACTTTGCACATTTATAACATCAATCGCGGGCCGTACAAAATGATCAACTTAAAGATAATCCTGTTATATTTGTTCAAACATTTCATTAACTCACCCCTAATGTGATGGCTGGAACTGCCAAATGATTTCACGGGCCGGACGTTCCCCACCCCCTGCCCTAAGGCAACGTAATGACGAGCGTGGGGGGGGGGGGGCGTGCGGTGCATTGTGGGAGACCGCACTGCTGTCGTGACGTCACAGCCTCACCTGGCGTTGTCCTCGCGCTCGCGCTGCAGCGCCTCCTGCAGCTCCTCAGTGAGCGACTCCGGCAGCAGCGCCGCGGCACCAGTCCACCACGGCAAAGTGGACGGGCCGCCGCCACCGCTGCTGCTGCCCGACGTCCGCACCCTGCTGTGATCTGCAAGGCAGTCGCCGACTTTACGAGCCCCATCAGCACAAAGTGCCTTTTGCGTTTAGTTTGTTGTCTTTGCCTCGCACAGCCGATTAGCATGGTTGGCTACGTACGGTGCGAAAGTAGTTCAACATACACGCAGACATAGCACGGTTGACTCCGTATGGTGCAAAATAAGTTCAACATACACAAATAGAACGGTTGGCTACGTACGGTGTGAAAGTAGTTCAACATACACGCACACATAGCACGGTTAGCTACGTATAGTTTTTTTTTTAATTCTCTGGTGTATGTACGTGACAAGCCACTTCTTGTTGAGCTATCATTTGTGACAGCCAGATCGCTTTTGAAGAAGAGCTATACAGAGCTCAGTGGGGCCTGACCTGGTAAAATAAAAATAGTTCATAGTTGTGTCCAGTTGTATTATTCTCTGCTGTATGTACGTGTACATGAGCGGCGGCGGCGGCGTCTGTGTTAGCGCTTGTGCACGTACCGAGCGGCCCTCAGCGTGGCTGCCTGCGCTTCCTCCCACGAGGCCGGGGGCCGGTAGCTGTGGAGGTCGCGCTCGAGGTAGTAGACCAGCACGTCGCCGCCTTCGCACAGCGCGTCTGCAGGCGGAGCGGCGACACGAAGCGGCAGCCGTGAGGCAGCGGCACGCAAAACGCTGTGCCGCAAACGGGTTTTGATTCCTTACCCGTACCCGGCCGTACCCGTACCCTACCCTTACCCGGCCGGGTACGGGTAGGGTACGGGTATCGGGTACCTGATTGCGACCTCTGGGATGAAGCCATGTTGCAGGCGCGGGTGGGTTTATTCTAGGAACTTGAATTGTGAGAAGAGACAAGACGTTGGGAAATGAGTGACAAACAGTTACTCACCAGTGACTCACGGCCTACCCGTACCCGGCCGCACCAGGGTCGCAAACGGGTACCCGTACCCGGCCGGGTACGGGTAGCCGGGTATCGGGTAGGGTACGGGTATCGGGTACCCGGTTGCGACCTCGCGCTGCGCCCCGCGCGCCTTGCACTACACACTCCGCGCGTGCGCTCCGTCGCTGACGAGACGCAGACTTGGCCCAACAGATTAAATCCGCTCGATTTATTTTATCTTCGGAATCGTTACGTGTAAAGAGCAGAAGCGTAAAACGTCATCTCAGTCGGAACTCGATAATCATCATTATTATGAGTCCACTTTATTGCCCAGGAAAGCCTCCACTGCTCTTCTGCAAGTGATAGCAGAAGTGCAAAAACGAGACCTTGGATATTAAGTACTATAAAAAAACATAATTCGAAAGTTATTTTAAGTACTGTTTATAAAAATATTTTATTTTAAAATTATCGATGTTCAATTAAATGTGCTTAAGAACTTTTTTTTATGCATTTTATTACATATTGGGACCAACATTTTTCCATAATATACGTCAATGGGAAAACATGGTTCGATATACGGAATTTCTCTTCACGGACAGCTTTTAAGGAACACATGTGTTCCGTTATCAAGGGATTCCCGTAATTGTAAAAATTCGGCTAAATTAGGATGATGACACCGGCACACGATGACCGACCACCCCTCTTCGAATGACGTCATGGGACATTGACATCCACCACGAAGCAATCGGCGTGTCGTTATTTTTTTGACGGCTGATACACAGACACCACGGTATTAACCAGGGCGGCCGGTCGAAACCAATTCGGGGAACTTCTACAAGCGGCGACCGCGCCACCGCCGGGCCCGCGCCCTCGGCCTCAACTGCGAGCATGGGGCGTGTCGGGTGCGTGCACCTGGAGAGACGTGTTCCATCTCGATGAAGCACTCGGACAACTTGTGTCCGACGCAGCATTCGAGCAGCTCGTCCCACGGCACGGCACAGCGCGCTCCGAGGCGCCGCTCCTCCTCCTCGTCCTCCTCCTCGTCCTCCTCGTCCTCCTCCTCTCCCCCACACGCACCGCGGTTCGCGTCCCTCTCCGCGCCGGCGGCTCTCTTCAGAATCCGCGCCAGGTTTGACAACAGCACTGGCCGGGACTCGACGGAAGCCACGCGTGGCACGTATTTCTCTAGGGCGTCGTCGACAGTCGACCAATCGGCTGCGTAGCCAGGAGAACACAGGACAGCGCCGCGCGGGTGATTGGCCGAGACCGTTACGGGTAACGCGCGATTGCGCTGTATTGACGCTGTGCACACAAACGTCTCATTAAATTTCGATTTAAAGCTTTCGTGACTGCAGGGATTCATCTTCTTGGTTCTTTCGGTAAAGTCACGTAGAATGGAAATAATAAAAATAAAACATAATAAAAATAATTCTCACGACGTTTCGGCCACAACGCAAGCAGCCGTCCTCAGGTGGAGAGCAGGTCTGTCATTCAGACTCTGTCTACTCGACAGACCTGTTCTCCACCTGAGGACGGCTGCTTGCGTTGTGGCCGAAACGTCGTGAGAATTATTTAATGTTTTATTTTTATTACTTTATTATTTCCATTCTACGTGACTTCACAGAAAACGTCTCATTAGTTTCAATGTCAACTTGCCTCAACGTGAAATGTCAAGGTGCAGCCCTGCAATTGATAGCTCATGCAGCGGCGGCAGAAGGGCCTCCACTAAAGCTAACTCTAGAGGGTATTTCGATCTCCTCTTTCAAGCCGACCGAGGGCCTTGGAAGAGGCCGGAGTACCCACATTTGACCCCACCATACGTAACCTGCCCATCGACTGCGGTGCAGCCATCAATGTAGCTGCATGGACAGTGGGCACGGTGGGAGGGATTGGAGAAACTTGCTCCAATTGTTTCAACTGCCGCACCGAGAGATGGAATTGCACCCGGCGCCCCTCTGCATCACAAGTCCGTTGCGCGCAAGCCGCTAACCCTCACACCGCTGCGGGAGCTCCCTTCGTTCATCAGTCAAAAATGGGGAAAACGTTTCCTTCGTCGCTCGACATTCCTCTACACGCGTGGGCAAATTCATAAACAGGTGAGGAATTCCGTCTTCATGCGCAAACTCCAGCAGCAAATTGCGCACTTTGGTTGGCCGTCGACGTTCGAAGCGGACCGCGACCTGCCCCCCCCCCCCCCTCAAAGGATTGGCGCCACCCCCGTGGTCGCCCCCCACGATGCGTGGACGAAACACATCGGTCGAGACGCTGGTGTACGGCAGCCAAGAGCGGTTGATGCGAACGCTGTCGCAAGAGGTCACACGTTTGCCGCAATGCTCCTTCGCCAACTGTTCTGTGATAAACTAATGAATGTTTCGTTCAAATAAAAACGCCTCGGCGTTTCCGGCGTGGGCATTCCCCCCCTCCCCCCACCTTCTTGCGGGGGCGGCGGCAGCTGGAACCCCAGGAGGACGGTCTCGAGCCACCTGCAGGTGCCGCGGCGAGTTCCAGCCCAGGTGGGGCGGCAGGGCCTCAGGCGCGCGATCCCCGGGAGAACTCCGCTGGCGGCCAGGACAGCGCGGCCAGGCTCGCGGAGCAGGCCACGGCCGCCAGGTGGCGGATGATGCCGTTGTACAGTTCCACGATGACCCGGGGAGACTGCAGCGGAGACACGCGCACGGCGAAAATCACAACACGCCAGTGATGACTCGCAACAAAGCTCGGGAGTAATAAACAGTTCCACTAATCGCATATCTGCATTTCCCATAAATGTGCTAAATTCCTCTTGATATGCAAATTCTTTAGTCAAGGCGCTCTTCCCCCCTCCATCCCAGCTTAAATAGTCGCTCCAAGCCTGGAGTGTGTCATTTAGACTCTGTCTTCTCGACAGACCTGTTCTTCACCTGAGGACGGCTGCTTGCGTTGTGGCCGAAACATCAGTGAGAATTATTATATTAACGTTTTATTTTTATTATTTTATTATTTCCATTCTACGTGACTTTACCGAAAGAACCAAGAAGATGAGTTCCACAGGAGTGACAAGATAAACCTCGTGTTGCTGGCGAACTCCTCCACCCGTATTCTCGCTTCTTTCGGTAAAGTCACGTAGAAGGGAAATAATAAAATAATAAAAATATAAAAGTATAAAATTCTCACGACGTTTCGACTGCAACACAAGCAATCGTCATCAGGTGTGAAATCCAAGAGAGCGCACGCTTGAAATTACACCGAGAAACTGAGGTAAGGCGGGGAACCCGGGGCCGGCCCAGGACACGCTGGCGGGACTATATTTGCTCGGCTGCCCTGGGAATGCTTGGGAATTTCCCAGGAAGAGCTAGAGTCTCTCGCCAGGGAATGGGAGGTCTGGACCGCACTACTCAGCACGCTGCTGCCGCCGCGACCCTCACCAGGACAACAGGACTGAGAAACGAATGAACGAACTGACGTAGGAGTGAGAAGGACTGCAGCAGAGCAGACACCCCCCCCCAAGGGGTGGTGGCGGGTGTGCAGAGCCTTTCATCTGAGAGTGGATAAACAACTGCCGACGATGACCGATGACGGGCAGAACAAAACAATTTAATAATAATGTACCCACAGTAAAATGCTCGGGCGGACTGCCGAGTTATACGCGGAGATTCTACGCCCAGTAACAGTGGACGAGGCAAGGCAAGTCGGACCTGTGGCCCCACTTGGGCCCGGCGGCGGGCGGCCTGGTCCGGGTAGAAACGGCTCCCAAACTCTCGGCAGACACCCTCCTCCAGGAAGCCGCGCACCGAGTCGCAGCAGAGAGGCGGCGGCGCGGGGCAGCGGGACGCGAGCCAGCGCACGGCCTCTTTGAGCTGCACGGAGACACACGGCATGTTCACTCTCGGGGGGCGGTGGCGACAGCGCAGTGGTGGTGCAGCCTGTTTGATAACACGGTGGGGTAAGTGGTTGCGTTCCTGAAGAACACTGAGAAAACCATGAACAACAGAGAAAACTAACATTGCCGCGTCAAGGTTTAGAATCGTTCAACAAGATGATTGTTTTGTCTGCTACATCAGTCGGTTGATTCTGAGAGAGAATATTCGTATGAGCAATTCATGTTTCTATTGAAAGTAAGTTATCAGTAATATTTGGGTACAGTATTGTTTTTGGAAGCATAATGTACTATTGCACTCGTACTATTACACTGTGAATTCTATGGCATAATTAACTATTTTTGTGCTTAGAAATCTTTAAATAACAATATTTATATACAGTTCGTAGGAGTCTGGAACGGATTAATCGTATTCACATACAATCCAATGGGGAGATTAGGTTCGAGTCACGACCAAATCGGGTTGCGACCAAAGTTATGGAACGAATTATGGTCGTGACCAGAGGTTCTACTGTAATAAATAATGTAGGGTAAAGCACGGTCCACAGTAACACGAGAGATGCGTACGCAGGCTGAACAAATCCAGAATAAGAGGTTTTTTTGGGTTAGCTCGCATGAATATAAATGTGTCATTAAACCCGCCACCGCCCAACGTAGCCAATCGGTAAGGTTTGTCACGTGAACAAAACTTGCCAATTCGGTACTCGTTCAGCACACCGATGTGTTGGAGAGTAAACCCACAATATCTACAATTCGAGTACAGTGACGTTTCGCCGGTAATTGCAACCAGCCTCATCAGGCGACAGCCAGAGCAGTGGCTAAATCCTCCTCCTGGTTCGGTCTTAAATAGAGAGGTGAATGTGACGTCGTCACTTGTGAGCCAATTAGGTGCTGCGTCTGGTGGTGGCGGGTTTAACGACACATTTATATTTATGGGATCTTACCCAAAAAATCATATTGGTCACGAAAGCCTCCGTGTTAAACAAGCTGAATAAAGACTGAGGCGCGTGGGTAGCATCTAGAAGAATCCAGCAGCATCCCGCCTCATCTGATGCTACGCCGAGGCAGCCGTACAACCGCTTATTTCTACTCGCGCGACGTAGTTCCGTTCCCTCGATATCAAATTTGCATCCGCGTAATAAAAATATGTGGTCCGATACATTTATCACGTTACATCCAATTCAAGTTAAGAAAACAACACGCAAAATTTTCGGGGGAACGGGCTGTAACCATCTTCTTGGTTCTTTCGGTAAAGTCACGTAGAAGGGAAATAATAAAATAATAAAATAAAACATAAAAAATACAATTCTCACAACGTTTTGGCCACAACGCAAGCAGCCGTCCTCAGGTGAAGAACAGGTCTGTCAGAAAGACAGCGTCTGAATTTTATTATGTTTTATTTTTATTATTTCCCTTCTACATGACTTTAGCGAAAGCTTTAAATCGGGCTGTAACCACTCGTGCCTCAAATCGAAAAAAGATCATGGGTTCCATTCCCAGCTCTGCGTGGAGTTTGTAGATTCTGCATGGGTTAGTTACTTGTTACTCACAAATGTCTCAATTGGAATTGCCCGTAGCGACATCCCCCCGTGAGTTTGGAGCAGCAAGGCGTCGCGTGTAAATGCAGGAGCGGTTTACGGTTTGCAGATCCAGTTACCGATTGGTTGGTTTTAAGGAAGGTAGCGTCTTCAGTCATGTGCACGATACTGTAGTCGCTGATCCTCCGATTGGCAACCAGCTCCTTCAAACTCAATCCTGCATACAAAACACACGATGGGCTCCACAGTAAAGGTTTTGCTGAGTTAGATCGCGTAAATATGAATGTGGCGTTGAACCCGCCACCGCCCGACGGCAGCCAATTAGTAAGGTTTGTCACGTTATGACTACAGCACACTGGAGTGTTGGGTAGTAAATCTGCAACATTTACAATTCTAGTACTGTGACGTTTCGCTGGTGATTACAATACTTATCCGATCTAAGCCCAATTTTGTAAACATTATGGAAAATATTGGTCGCGAACGCCTACGTGGTAAACACACAATGGGGTTTTAACACTTATATTGAAGGATATTTTATTGAAATGGAGATTATAGTGTCTCCTTTCCATATCTGTCACTGCACATAAATCACTTAAGATTTCTTTACACATCTCATCAGCCACAAGACCTTCTTGGGTTGCTTCATTAGAAGCAAACTCTGTATTGGTTTCTGATCAGCAGAGTCAGGCTCGCATACACCAACGCTGATGAACTTCCAGAGATGTATAGGTAGAGAACCTGTCTATTGGATAAGGGTCCGAGTTTGGCGCAAAACGAAATCATACCCAACACCATATTGTAATTTGCTCTATCAGATCCATCTGAAACCCACTGACTGAGCAAATATAACCACATCTACGAAAGCCGGATGGGAATTGAGCCAAGAGCTACAGGCTGCAGTCACAATGACCAAGAGAGAGAGATGAGCTGCACTGGGAAGTGCCACCAGCGGACACCCGCCAACTCCACACCGCACCACCCGCTGATCGGGCTGGAAGGGAACGGCGCCAGGCTGTGATCTCGGTTTGATGGAACGGGGAGGGGGGGGGGGCTCCTTAGTGCACTCGCTAGAAAATATCGCCCTCCCATTAAATTCCTGGAAAACATCCCCCCCCCCCCCTTCTTCCCACCCCTCCTTTTTTCCTTCCCCTCCTTCTCCCCGCCTCCTCGACTTCACTTTAGTTCTTCCTCACTTGCCGTCCCCTCCCCGTATAAAAGTACATGCTCCCGCTCGCGGTCCCCACCTAAACTAAAAAACTAAACTATTTATATTTTAAACGGTAAGGCCCACTGAGCTATACAGCTCTTTTTCAGAAGCAACCTGGCTATAACAAATGATAGCTCAACGAAGTGGCTTGTCATGTGGAAATTGATTGTAGCCAAATACTCTAAATGCACATTGATTTCTAAATGTGGAGGGAAAAAACAGGAGGACCCGGAGAAAAATCCACGTGACCACAGGGGGAACATGCAAACTCCAAATATACAGGCGTCAGGGTCGACCTCCTGCATACCAGGCGAGGTAGTTAACATCTCGCCACCTAGGTGGGGCAGCGAGCCCAATGTCTCCCCCCCCCCTCCTCTAAACCCAGGAGCGTCGAGTTTGGGAACTTCTGTCCGTGGAGTTTCTGTGCATAAGAGAATATTTCATAGAGAAGCTTCTCAAGTTCCTTACAGTGACACCGTCGTTGACACACGAAGGGGTGCACTTTTTGTTGTATGACACGAGAACTGACAACAATGTAACATTCCTAAAAATGAAAATGTGGCAAAATTATGTGAAAAAACAGATTTAATGTGGTGTTTATTGTGTAGACCACGATGATTGGGCTGACACCACCAACTCGCTGAACTTGAGAACTCGGTGTAACAACAGACCGTGGCTGAAACCTGGATTGGCGTGACCCGCGATCCATTTGACCTCCGCAAAACGAATGATTTTCACAGCTTCGCTGAATAAGCTGCGCTCATAGTGCAGTGTGCTGGGCGATTACACTATCAATCAGTTAAACTCCTACAAACCTGCACAGGGACGGAACAAACAGCTTCAACACCGCAAAGAATCACCGTCAGTGCCCATGTCCAATGGAGACATACGTGCACCACCAACACAACCGTATTTGTTACAATTCACGATTAAAGTCAACTTCGACACCGAGTCCTAATTAGCATTAGAGATTTCGATTTAAAGCTTTCGTGACTACAGGGATTCATGTTCTTGGTTCTTTCGGTAAAGTCACGTAGAAGGGAAATAATAAAGTAATAAAAATAAAACATAATAAAATAATTCTCACGACGTTTCGGCCACAACGCAAGCAGCCTGTCCTCAGGTGAAGAACAGGTCTGTCGGAAAGACAGACCTGTTCTTCTGATTCAGACGCTGTCTTTACGACAGACCTGTTCTTCGCCTGAGGACGGCTGCTTGCGTTGTGGCCGAAACGTCGTGAGAATTATGTTGTTTTATTTTTATTATTTTATTATTTCCCTTCTACGTGACTTTACCGAAAGAACCAAGAAGATAGCATTAGAGACTCGCAAAGTCTTACCGTGCTCAACCTGCCGGGTGTCCAGCGTCCGCGCCGTGTGCGGCACGAGCACGGCCACGGGCGTGGGCGGCCACCGCGCGCCGCCCTCCAGCAGCCTGCGCCAGCTGCAGCCGCCCGCTTTCCCAGTACTCTTCACCCGGGGTGGCGCGGGGCCACGCGGGCGCGGACATGCCGGGCGCACCGACGCCGCGGTGGAGCCCTCTTGCAGCCTCGGGCTCCGGGAGCAGCAGCAGCACTGCGCTCGTTCCCAAGAGGGCCCGGCTCTCCTCCGCTCGCTTTGCTTCCGTCGCGCTCAGCGTTCTCTCCATCAGCCGTACGCACACGTGCGCTGGCACCGCGTTTCGGAGACTGGATGCCCGGTCTTCCTGTTCCAAGTCTAGAATGACGGTATCGCAGCACAAACGTTATAGCCGATCCCGCAGCTACTGCAGTCGACACGCGGCGACCTCCGCAGTCTGCCCTGACAGTCTCTCAACATCCGCCTTCAGGGCTTCTCTTCGCCTTGGTGGCCGGCTACAATGCCGACAATCGGCCCTCCCTAGGCCCGCACGAGTGTCCCAGCCGGGGCAGCCATTTCCCTTGGTTCATGGTAACTACGTTGACCTGTCCCACCTTCCCATCCGGACGTCTGCAACGCTAATCCTCTCTTGCCACTAAATTCCCAGCATCCGTCTCAGGTGCCTGCGCTGGTTTTGCCAGAAACGTTTCTTTGAGCTGCTTAAAGGCCGGCTGTCTGAGCCAGGCATTAACACCGCACTCTCCTGCCTCGAATCTGCCTTTCCATTACACTCAACACTCATCTCGAATTACCACTGCCATAAGCATCACTGCATTCCAAATCATTGTATGTTCTGGAGGCAATTAATGACGGAACCACCCGATCGTCACACTCACTCATTGAGTCTTCTCCATTCGCGGCATCAAAGCTGCTTGCCGATGTGCTCCCCGGTGGGCAGCGCACGGTATAGAGCGACAGAGTCTTCAGACATTCCTCCTCCTCAAACTCCTCCTCAGTCCCCGCGACCCGGTGATTTGTGTCCACATTGCCACGCTGAAACTTGATCTTCAGCCATCGGCACAACAGCCTGCGAAAAAAAACCAGCGACAGCAGAAGGAGCAGCCGGTATGATCTCGACTGACGCCTGTGAATCGAGCGGTCTCTGCCAAGGATGTGACGATGAATTGCTTCATCCCTTCGCATCAATTATCACGTGACACACGTACCGATTGCGCCCGTAAGAAGCAACCGTTTATGAAAATAGGTAAGGTATATGTAAAAGACGCACCCGTGTAGAGTGGCGAGAAAATGTAGAGCGGAGAGAACATTGCACGCGACGGACAAACCAATAAATGAAAGAAATGAGACGGAAACAGCAAGATGAGAATTGCTCCTCGAGTTGAATCATGGCTCCGAATCGTGGCATTCGCCGCAGTTTTCATTCACTGCAGCCTTCAACCCACCGCAGCATTTATTTCCCCCTCTATGCAGAGCCCGAGTCGCGCGAGCAATTAACTCGTGAAGCCATCGGCAGCACGGCAGTCCCTGGCGAGCCGTGTGTGTGTGTGTGTAAGCCAGAGTGACTGTACGGCCACGGTGAGTCTCTGTACAGCACCCACGGTGCCTGCGAGAGGAGACGGCCACCTTGCAAATTTTCTTCTCTGAAGGTGTTGGAGTTTATCTGCACCGTCTCTTTCTCTTTGCTTTGACAGCTAATTCCTGTAAATGTATCTGGGTAGCACACTAAGAGCGTTGATGCATTTATGCTCCATTTGTCGCTGTTCTGGGGATTCTAGGCAGACAGTGGCAGTCTTGATGCGCTCTTTACAACATCTTGGGAGTGAAAATGCTGAAAACACTACATTTGGTGCCTTCAGAACTGACCTGTCCTGTTTTGACCTTGCTCCGCTTGGAGGCAGCACGAGCAGCATCTTCCAGTAGAGAGCCGGCTGTGGGCTGGGCACGCTGCTCACCAGCAGCTGGGCGAGGTCCAGCGGGGCCCACACAGCCTCCCTGTCAGGAACACGCACGCACATACGCTTACACACACGCACGCTTACATGGACACACACAAAAAAATCCACACGACCACAGGGAGAGAGACATGCAAACTCCAAATATACAGCAGGCGTCAGGGTCGAGATCGAACCCACGACCTCCTGCATATGAGGTCAGCGAGTTAACATCTCTCCACTGTGGCGCCCCACAGTGCCCCCCTCCACAGGTCTCCACGTCTGAGCTGCAACAAATGCATCACCACAGAGGACTTCTTCAGATAATCGGAGCCACAGCCTCTTCATGCTGTCGCCATCATACACGTCCACCGCCATTAAATTCTAAATCACGGCTCGGTCATAAAAAAATGCCATCTGCTTCAAGAGTAGGTTAATACTGCGAGTGTATTAACCATTAAACACACGTCATCTGTTTCACAGAGTAGGCCTACTGCGTACCGGCATCATTGTCAAATTTCTTTAGAATTAAAAAAAAATTACTCGGCAAATTCCTTGATGCCCCCCACTGTGAAATCTTTGAGCAGGACACTCATGAAATCGGGTCTTTCTTGGGTAAACAAGTGTCAGGTAAATGTAACGTAAATCCGTTGGTCAGAGCACAGCACAACGGTCATACCCGAGTAGTTTCCGGTAGATGCTTTGCACGTTGATTTGATGAGTGACGTGCTTCCTGAGCGCGAATAAGCTGTCAACACACAACACATCACGCCCAACTGAGACATGAGGGAAATGGGAAATTACATATCCCTGCGTTGCAGTTACAACACCTCCAGGAGACGACTCGCTGTCATGGTCCCCACTCATCATCTCAGATGACTCGCCACCGGTGGTGGTGGGGGACAGGGCGTGTTCGGACAAACCACGTAACGTGACAACAACACGAGTTTACATCAGAGGTCGCAAATGGGTTTTGATTCCTTACCCGTACCCGGCCGCACCAGGGTCGCAAATGGGTACCCGTACCCGGCCAGGTACGGGTACCCGTTCCCTACCCGTACCCTACCCGTACCCTACCCGAAATGAGTGACAAACGGTTACTCACCAGTGACTCACGGCCTACCCGTACCCGTACCCGGCCGCACCAGGGTCGCAAACGGGTACCCGTACCCGTACCTGGCCGGGTACGGGTAGCCGGGTATCGGGTACCCGGTTGCGACCTCTGGTTCACATCCTGGGGGCTTTGTAGAAACGTAACGCAACGGCTTCTGCCAGCGGCACCGCACGGTAGACAGCAGTGGGAATTCGTTTCACGTACGATGTCCTCCACAGGTTTGCGTCTAACCCTATTGAGTTACGCAATTAAGCACACGGAGTATTTTTCACAATCACGGTTAATTGTTCAATTAAATTGGGCAATAATGCCTCCGAGGCTCTGTACCTGCCTGAGGCTCGCTTGTAATTACCAACACGCTGACTGGTACCAGCAGTGTCAAGATCTGCCTCTGTGGAGGAGGCTCGTGAAGGACGCGACTGGCCAGTTGGAGGCAGTCGCCCTCCAACAACAACGGAGGGCAGAGGAGCGACGCTCACAACAACGAGCGGAGCGCCGGGTGTCTAAAGCACAGCAAGTTGGCACAGTAGGGGGCACAGGTGGTGCATCAGCCAGTCATCTCAGTCAGTCGACCCGTGGCACCTAGGTCTGTCCCGTGACCTCCTGCCAGCAGGCGTTCGACACTTCACGTGGCCTCAACATGCACATAGCCTGGCACAAGCGTCGTAGGTGATGTCACCACCACTTAGTGGCGAATGGCGGTTGTTGTTGTCTACACCAGGTACAGGTACAGGTCTATGCCATAATGCTTACCTGTGGTTGTGAACTGGATTGTTGTGAGACTGGTGAGTGGTGCTTATCTCTACCGGTGGCCGCGAGGCCAGGGAGAGACGCGTCAAAGTTTGAGCGAGGCATCTAAATCGCTATTAGTACCAAAAGAATAACCGTAAACACTGCGCTTTAAATAGCCGGCATCCTAACGAATGCAACGTCATTCAATTTCATGAAGCAAAACTAACATTTATCACTTCTGGCTATATTAAACAATCGGAATGTTGTGGCGCTGAAATGTCGGTTGGGGGGGTTGACTCGGCCAAGTCGTCCCTCCTCCCAGAGCCGCGACGATAAGCAGCACTCGGTGGGAAGGCTTCAAGCTTTAAAGAGTAGGTGAGAGCCTTCAATGCTCATCTGAGCATCAAGCCGCAGTCTCCGCGTGCAGCCTTTAATCGCCTGCCGCGCTCGCGCTCTGCACCTGCCCGTGTCGATGTGATCGCGCGGCTCCGTGCCGCCCTCGCGCTCCGCCAGCGGGAAGTGGCTGTGGTGGAAGGCCGACTGCGCAGTAGGCCGGCGCCGCCGGGAAGGTCAGCATGGACCTCCGCAGGCGCTTCCTGGCGGCCAGCCTCGTGCTCCACCTGCAAACAACAAACCATCCGAGTGATATCTCGAGCGCTCAGGCGGTGGAAATCCCTCATTCCTATGTCGGGGGCCGTGTCTATCCGTAGGACAACCGCTGTTCGAGATGTTAACTCCCTCGCCTGGTGTGCGGATGGTCGTGGGTTCGATCCCGACCCTGACGCCTGAAAAAAATGGAGTTTACATGTTATCCCTGTGGATTTTTCTCCGGGTCGATAAAATTAGTACCACTGGTCGGAAAAGTCAACAGGAATTAAACTTAACGTTTTTATTTTACCAGGTAATGCCCACTGACCTATTTAGCTCTTTTTCAGAAGCGACCTGGCCAGAATTGATAGCTCAACAAAGTGGCTCATCACGTGCTAATATTATAGCAGCCAAATACTCCAAACGCGTGTTTCTAAATGTGGAGGGAAAACACTGGAGGACCCTGATAAAAATCCACACGCCTGATGGGTAGAAGATGCCAGCTACTAATACATAGCCGTCAGAGTTGGGATCAAACCCACAACCTCCTGTATACCAGGCGAGGTAGTTAACATCTCATAGCCACCGTGGCACTGTCCTGATAATGATGAATTTATATCCTCACATTAACGTGCAAAATCATCGTTTGACGTGAAGAACTTTGCTCATACACGTGTCTACAGAATTGCACGAAGAATCTCATGGAAGTACGTTGGGGGGGATATACCTGTGGAAGTACTGCCTAGGTACGAGACAGCGACACGGCGGCCGCTGCCAGGGCGAGGCTGCGAGCCCGTTCTCGTGCCTCCCGCTGCAGCCGAGTGACGAGCTCTGACACCTCTTCAGCCACGACCTGTTCCAGCAGAAGCCGCCGACCTCTTCACCGCAGCGCGAGATCCGCTCCCTCAGCATCTGCTCTTCGGCGAGACTGCGCGCCCAACAACCATTCCAGCAAGCGTCAGCGTGGGGCATCGACGCCGGCGATAGACAACGGGCGACAACGAAGCCACCTGCGTTCATCCGCATCTTGCTCAAGACCAGGCTGGACATGCACTGAGAGGTACAAAGATCCAAAACATACACAGTCTGTTCTTCTATAACATGGTAGTTGCGTTCCTGGAGAAGGCCACGTTATGGATTATTTCCCTTCTACGTGACTTTACCGAAAGAACCAAGAAGATGAATCCCTGCAGTCACAAAAGCTTTAAATGGAAAAATACAACAAGTTGAGTTAGTTGTGTGCGTTGTATGCGGACGCGGCCAATTCCCCGTCGGCAATGCACGAGCTCACCGGAGCTGCGTGGCCGCGATCTCGGAGAGCACAGCGGACGCCACCTCCTCGGCGAGTTCGTGGCAGATGGCCAGCGCAGCGTGCTCCCGCACCTCGGCACGCAGCCTGTACACGCATGCACACGCACATACACGCACACATACGCACGCACACGCACGCACACAAAGATCCCCCGTATAGCCTTGAAATACGGTAGGGGCAAGTGCTGTTAGCAAGCACCTATGAAGGCCGGAACGGTACACGACAGGATGGGTGGCCAGCACCACGCCCGACCGCCTTTGTCTCCCTAGTAGCAATGTTTACACACCGCACCAGGTACTCATTTGAGGCTGAGTCGACCTAGGGGAGGCCCAGGACCGGTTCAGATCATCGTCACCGGTGTTGACCGTGAGCGGGAATCGAACCCAGATTGCCGGGTTCATAGCGCAGCGCGCTAACCGCTACACTACCGCTCCCCAACACGCACGCACACACACGCACGCATACACACGCACGCACACATGCGGCAACACGCAATCGAGTCACCGGCAAGACAGCCACCACAGCGTCATCAGCAACACTTCCATCTCTAGAATCCCGCCTAATTAAAGTAGAATGCTTCCTTAATGGCCCACAAGGAGAGCATCCCAATTTAAACGATTGCAGGGAATGTCTGCCCTTCCTTTTAACCGCGACTTCATGCAGAACAAAACGTGGCACAAGAGCGCATCTCAAACAACAGGTGTCACGCCGTCGGATGTAATATCAACAAAGTAGAAACCGCGTGCATTACGATCAGATAATTAGCATTTTTTGTCGCGACAGCAAAAACGAAGAGTTCAACGACACGAGTGTGGTGCGGCTCATTCACCGCTCTTGTAAGATTTTCTGTTTCTCCTCGGCGATGCATGCACTGCCGAGCTCCCGCACGGCTTCCAGCGTGACGTCTTCAGTGAGCGCGCTGGCAATGCCCTCTGCGCACCTACGGCACCGTAGCCAGGATCCCAGCACGCACCGTGGCGGAGATAGACATTGTCACTATTATTACAGAGTCCAGGACAGCAAGCTTCGCAGCTCAGGTTTTACATCATAAGCAAACAGCCATTATTACGATTCATCGTAAAATGATCAATTTGGGAGAACCCAAAAATGAATTATGAACAAGAGATGAATCTAAAATATTTCAGATACAAGGTTTCACGTCATCTCAAGGTTACCCTAAGACACTAAGGCTGAATCTGGGTGAGTACTGGACACGTAATGGCAGTCCGGCTCATGATGGCCGTAAAAGTAAAATCACTATTATAATGAGCCAACAATGTCTGTGTGTAACGCGCGTGACGTCACTCCACGTCGACCAGCCCCCCTCGTTAATAATCATGAACAGGTGGGGTCCTCCACATGGACCCCCCCCCCCTGCTCCCCCGTCATTAATAATCATGAACGGGTGACCTCACTCCGCATGAAGAAGATGGGGTGGAAACGAAAATTTGTTTACGCAAATTCTCTTTCATTTTGACCTTTCTTTGTAAAGCTCGTAAATAAATCAACGCAGCAACTAATATAACGAGCCAAACAAGGCTGTGTGTGTGTGTCCTGCGCGTGACGTCACTCCACGTGCGCCGCCCCCCCCTCCCCGCCCCATAATTAACTAACGCAGAGGGTCGAGCAGTTATGATAAAAAAAATTGCGCAAATTAGCTTTCGATTTTACGTATCTTTATAGAAAGTGAAGGCAATACATAATTCTACGCCGCATCACTGTGCATTTGGTGCCTTTATTTGTTTCTTCGGCATGTCCAACAAAAGGCAAGTCTACTTAACGCTTCCAAATCATGCTACAATAAACATTTCTCTGCTACTTTGCAGACACTGTATTGAATTCCAATTGTTTTCAACCCCAGCGAGGCAAAAGCGGAAGATAAGTACGTATCAGAGTAGTGAATTGCAAGTAATTGAACGTCCGTTAAATACAGTGCTACTGTGACATTACGTCAGGTCTTTGATGACTTAGTTGCGTGCAACAACCACTGCCATTAATGCAGTGCTGCGGTGAAATTCTGTGAGGTGTTTTATGACTTCCTTTTATGCAACATTCACTGCCATTAATACCGTGCTAGAGTGAAATGCAGTGAAGTGTTTGATGACATTCTTTTTCAATATTCCCTGCCATTACATTTAGACAAGATACAATTATACTCTGATCAATTTATTGGTAACTCTTATGCTTCTCTTTGGCCTTTATTATTTGCTAAGTCACTTCAGACAGTATCAACACTCTACTCTCTTCACTCTTCGCTATCAAGCGTCCATCGGTGAAGATAAATTTGTCAGTTAACAGCTTCAGGTTATTTGAAAACAGTGCTCAAGTGAAGTTACGGCTTTTTTCAAATTATACAGCCACAGAGATTGTTCGACTTTTAGCATTATTTGGCCGCTATAAATTTCCACGCGATAAGCCACATTGTTGAGCTATCATTTGTGGCCAGGTCGCTTCTGAAAAAGAGCTATATAATAGCTCCGTGGGGGGGCCTTACCCTGGTAAAATAAAAATACCCCAAAAAAACAGAAGGCATACCCATATGCGAGGCTGAAGTGGCGCATCACCTCCACGGCGAGCTCCCCGCTGAGCTGGGGCACCACGGAGAGCAGCAGCTCCCCCCACACGGACTCCACGACCTGGCACACCACCGCATGATCACGCGTCACTCACTCACGCCACGCACAACCACGACACGGCGCCAACGTGACGGGGCAGATGCGCGTCCCCGTACACGGACCTCGACATAGAAAGTTGAGCCAAATGACAGCGGCAACAACAGCAGCAACCGTAGACAGATGTAATAAAGATGATCGGTACTGCCTTTATATGGCGGTTGCCTTTGTACGACTCTACAAAACTCAAAAGCCCTTTACATCACATCTCATACCGAACATTCGAAGGGCAACACCAGCGACTGCTGTCACTGTTTGGAACATTGGACATTATTCTGCCAGTATTGCCAATTGAGTGATTTGTGGATATTTTTAGAAATTTTGAGAATAAGTACCCCCGACGCCGATACACAATGGCCTGCTTGTTTCGAATGACATCAGGCGATCTGTAACGACCACTGCGAAGCAGACGCCGCACAGTAAATTAACGCACCGGAAGGAATAACCGGGGCGGCCCTGTCAGATTCGAATTGTAAACCTCCGTAACAAGCGTTACCGCTGGGCCATGTTACAACCACAAAGTGGCCATCTTTAGTGCAATGATGTCAACTCAACTATTTATATTTCCCCAGGTAAGGCCCACTTAGCTATATAGCTCTTTTTCAGCTCAATGAAATTACTGATCATGTGGAAATGTATAGCAACCAAATACTCTTAACGCATGTTTCTAAATGTGGATGGAAAAACCCGGAGAACCTGGACAAAAACCTAACTTGGTTACGGGGAGAACATGCAAATTGCAAATACAGAGGTGTCAGGGTTGGGATCGAACCCACGACCTCTTGCATACCAGGCAAGGAAGTTAACATCCCACCACCACGGCACCCCTCTCGCCACTGTGCGCAATATCACTCCTCTGAATGCGCAGCCATGCGTCCGTGTGTTAGTGCCGTGACGTGGCTCAGCGGTAGCAGAGGTTGGTGGTTCGAGCCTGTGGGCGCTCTAGTTGATGCACGGTATTAACCACGGTATTAACCACGGTATTAACCATGGTATTAACCATGGTATTAACCATGGTATTAACCATGGTATTAACCACGGTATTAACCATGGTATTAACCATGGTATTAACCATGGTATTAACCATGGTATTAACCATGGTATTAACCGTGCCGGGTGGAGCGCATTTTCGGAAAGAAAGTAGGGCCATGTGTGCCAGCGTCATGGTCCAAAATTGAGAGAGAAAAAATGGCTTGCAAATTACTTCATTAGGAAACGCATAGCAAGCGTTGCCCCTTGTTGCGAAAACTAAGCAGGAACCTCCTGAAAAAAGTCTTCAGCCTCGGCGAGGCTTTTCATGGGCCATCGAAAATATTAACAATCATAAAAATGTGTTGGAAAGTCAGCTTGGTGAAGGGTTTAGCAGCACGTTTCACCAAAACACGCACATTTTTGTAGGCAACTTGACTAAGACACCAACACCCGTTTCGCCCTGGGGTACCCATCCTGTGAAACCCACCCTAACCCCGGCTGCATGGCGCGTGCGCTTCACCTGCTCGTCAATGAGCGCAGGAGGCCGAGCAGCGGCAGCGACGGGGGCAGCAGGAGCAGCGGCGGGTGGAGGAATGGCGATGGGCGGAGGAGCGGCGGCGGGCGGAAGAGCGGGCGGAGGAGCGGGCGGAAGAGCGGGCGGCAACGGCACGGCCGCGGCAACCCTAGACGGGCCGGCCGCGGCAACCGACGGCCGCTGGGGGGGAGCGAGCGCCGGTATCAGGGCCACGGCGTCCGCCAAAGAGCCTCGGCTCTGGACCAACATGCCACCCTCGCCACCCGGCAACGGAGGAGGCTCCGCTAACTCACGGGGACGCTGAGGCTGCGCACGCGCATGACACGTAAGGGAGGGCGGGAGAAGGAGGGAGGGAGGGAGGGAAAACGATGCATTGTTAGAGCAGTGCCAAAAGGAACGGACAGCCACACCGCCACTACCTCCGGGCACATGGTCAGCGATCCACGCCGATGCTCGGTCAGAGTTAAAACAATCGTAGTCGTCTGCAGCTGAGACAGGAAGCAGAGGTCACGGTGGCTCAGGAGGTGATGGTAAAGTGGGTGAGGAAGTCAACAGCAAAGTTCACGCCAATCTTCTTGGTTCTTTTGGTAAAGTCACGTAGAATGGAAATAAAAAAATAAAAACATAATACAATAATTCTCACGACGTTTCGGCCACAACGCAAGCAGCCGTACTCAGGTGGAGAACAGGTCTGTCGAGAAGACAAGAGTCTGAATGACACACTCCAGGCTTGGAGCGACTATTTAAGCTGGGATGGAGGGGGGAAGGGCGCCTTAGAGTCGCGGCATCTCTTCAGAAAGGTGAGAGATTCGATTAGCTGAGCCTTCTTATCCCGGAGTTTGTTGAAAGATCTTAGAGTTTTGTGGAATCCCACCCCGTAGTGGCGGTTAAATTTCAATGTGAACCTGAGATTTCCCGCACCTCCAATGATCACGGTTAGCTATGTACGGACCACCGATAACACCAGCCGCTGAGACACGGTGCCACTCCACGAGCTCACCTCCGGAGAGAACGCCGGGAGTGAAGTGGCGGCGTCGGGCGCATCTTGCTCGACAGGTGGCGCGTGAGAAGACGCGCGCTCAGGAGGCTCCGAGGACGTGGGAGCGCACGCTTGTGTCAAGACCGCCGGCGCAATCTCCACGGGAGAAACGGCCTTGTGCGAGGAGGCCGCAGCGGTGCCCAGGCTCACCGTCGCCCTCTCCGCTGGTGCCGACTGAACGGTGGCAGGAGTACGTTTTGGGCTACAGGCCGCGGGGGTGTAGGTGAACTCCATATCCTCTACGAGCAGAGCTCCTCTCTCTGTAGGCTTTCCGAACACAGGGGTATCCTTGGGATCTGAAAACAACATTTAAAACACACCACTCTCAGGACAAAAAACATATATGAAGACTGGTAGTGCTAACGTGTATGATGGTAAATACAAAAACAAACCCATACAATGGAATGGATATTGGCCAAATGTCACAATGATGACAAATTACCTGCAAATTACTGCATTGGGATTACACAAAGCAGCAACATCACCGCCAGACTGCACAAATTCGGCAGGACCTGCAGCGACGGCGTCCATGGCACGCTCCTTAAACCTAGATTGAAAACTCCTTTCTTTCCAACTGCTGTTTGTGTTTATTTAGTTTACCTTCCCCGCATCCTCGAATAAGCACAGTTGGCTGGCTACGTACGGTGCGAAAGAAGTTCAACACACGTACATACATACGAGTATGGGTACTCTGTGGGTCTCTATGGCTCTATACGAGTCATTGGATCTCTGTGGGTCTCTATGGGTCTCTTCCTTCCGATATTAGGGAGTTACTGGAACAATGCATTTTATAATCAAAATTGAAAACTCGTGCTTTCTGTGTCTAGTTTGTTGTCCTTCCCCCACACCTACGATTAGCACGGGTGGCTACGTAAGGTGCGAAAGAAGTTCAACATACATACATATAAGTATGGGTCTCTGTGGATCTTTGTTGGTCTCTATGGGTCTCCTCCTCCTGACATTAGGAAGTCACTGGAGCTATGCACTTTTAAATCTGAATTGAATATTAATGATTTAAAGCTTTCGTGACTGCCGGGATTCATATTCTTGGTTCAGGTGTGAAAACCACAGCTAAAACATTTTCTTGCCGTGGTTTTCACACCTGATGATGATTGCTTGTGTTGCAATCGAAACGCCGTGAGAATTTGATTGTTGAATATTTATTATTTCATTATTTCCCTTCTACGTGACTTTACCGAAAGAACCAAGAATATGAAAATCCATGCTTTTAGCACGGTCGGCTGGCGATGCACGTTGCAAAACAAGACAAACGTACGCAGACACACGCGCACCTTCAGCGGAGAGGTCGCCCGCATACTGTCCCTGGAGGTCGAAGCTGCTGCTGGGCACGTGCCGTGGAGCTGCGCCGAGCGGCGCCCCGTTCACCACCTCTCCCAGCAACGTCGTGAGCTTGCCCTCGATGGAGGACGACTTCCTCATCGACAGGGTGCACTCGGGCTCGATGAACGACGAGCGATTCAACTCCACAGTCCTCCACACAGACACGCACACGAGATAAATCAGCATTTCTAGGGGTTGTTGGAAGGCAATGTCGACATGATACAATGTAATCAGTCATTGTGGGGAAAATAAAAAAAAATAAACCTGCAGGATGCCTCCTTCCCATATCAGTCCCACCACTTACAAGAAACAAGTGTTTTTTACGCATTCCATCAGCCACACGGCCTTCTGGGAGTGCATAATTAGAGCACTGTGCAGTTCAAATTTAGACATACGATGCAATTCTTGTTCATATTTACTCTACTCCTACTCTGTGACGTGTTTACATTGTGTGCTTCATTTCCCTTGTCCCAATGCTGCTCTTTTGCCAGGTCTCTCTCTCTCTGTCTCTCGTCATCGTCACAGATGGGGGGGGGGGGGGGGGGCGGCACGAGTCAGTTCTCACCAAAAAAACTGGACGGTCGCAATTATCCACTCCGTTTGTTTCACTCGCAAACACACCGAGGCGGGAACTGCAGCGCCGAGGGGCTCATCGTAGCAAGCAGCTCTCAGCAACCACCGCCATCGTTCATCCACCAATGTTTTAGTGGGGACACGTGCCCGGGGGGGGGGGGGGTGGGGGGGTGGTTCTTACTCATCGTTCACATTGAGGCCATAGTGTGAGAAGAACTCGGCAGCTTCCTTCTCGCTCGTGAAGAGCAGCATGCGCATCATCTGCTGGAGCGGGAAGCTGGCGCTCCGCTGTGGCACCGTGAACGCCACGTTGAGGGCCTTCAGTGCGTCGCGACGGACCTGCACGACCCAATCACACAACACATTCCACATTCACTCGCAATTCGACGACTAAACAAATTATTTGGCGATGCAGCCGGTTCGCCTATAACGTGGAAGTGGCGTTCCTGGAGAACACCGCACGATGGGAAAATCGCGTTAAAATAATGTATATCGGGTAAAGCACGGTCCGCGATAACTCCTGAGATGCATACGCAGGCTGAACAAAGACTGAGGCGCGTCTCGAAGCATCCAGCAGCATCCCACCCTCGCGTGATGCTACACCGAGGCAGCCTCACAAGTGCTTATTCCTACTCCCGTGACGTAGTTCAGGTCGCTCCATCCCATTGTATCTAAATTATATCTGCGTTATAAAATGTTCCCTCGTACATTAATTGTGTTAAATCAAATCCGCGTTTTGAAAACAAGCGGCGTTATAAGAGAACAGACTGAGCTGCGCTGTGGCCTTAAAAATAAAATAATCGGAGACGTTTTGGGTAATGGGCCTTCTTCACAGCACAGAGAAGCCAGAAAGGTAGCAGGAGTGTTTCTGTTACTCGTAACCAGCACAGGAGGAGCGCGTGTCAAGGCTTCTCTCGATACACCAGGACTTGTGTGTGCACGGCGGGGGGTATCGTCCCTCACACGCACTCATTCGCACCTGGGTGAAGTATCTGTGCAGTAGGCAAGCGTTCAGGTAGGAGGCAGACTTCACCAACTTGAAGAACCGAACGAAGTTGTTACTGTTGAGCGCTGCAAACACTTGCACGGCAAACTTCACCGGTGGAGAATTTCTTATTTCCTCTCGAAACTGTTGCACCTCTCTGCCAGAAACACAGTACACACAAACATTTGTTGAGGTACGAGGAAAGAAAAAAGACGTAGAGAAGTGTAGAAGACAATGACTAGATATTTTGGTATGATAGACACATTCTGACGCAGCGCCAACCGCGTCAATAAAATGCCGCTTCGACGATGGTAGCAGCAAGACAGCCGCTGCCACCGTGAGCTGCCACCATCGTGAACTACCACCATCGTGAACTACCACCATCGTGAACTACCATCATCGTGAGCTACCACCATCGTGAACTACCACCATCGTGAACTACCACCATCGTGAACTGCCACCATTGTGAACTACCACCATCGTGAACTACCACCATCGTGAACTACCATCATCGTGAGCTACCACCATCGTGAACTACCACCATCGTGAACTACCACCATCGTGAACTACCATCATCGTGAGCTACCACCATCGTGAACTACCACCATCGTGAACTACCACCATCGTGAACTACCACCCCATCGTGAGCTGCCATCACCGCAGCAGCGGGACAGCCGCTGCATTCCGGCGTGCCGCTCGATACTCACGTGCACAGCTTCGTGCAAATTGTCACTTAAAGGATGACAGCACGGAAGGTACCACAGGAACTGGACAAACAACTACCGTACACACCTGCACGGTAATTAAAACCCTACATTTAACGTGACTGTAGTTGGTGAGATTAAAAAAAAAAAAACATTTGGGAGATAAATAATTAATCTGCTGAATTCATTGAAAAAACAAGGTAAGTAATAATTCATGTACAAATGAAAATATACTCCATATGTGGGCTTTGTATGGCGTGACAATGTTAAAAGGGAGGAAGCTTGGTCTTCGAGCAAATTAAGTTCCTTGTAGCGTCTCCTGGAAAGGATGAAGGTCACATGATTGGTAATGCATGGCCTCTGCATGTGCTTTTAATATGCACCTATTCACGCGTTTGGCTGGGTCTGATATTCACTGTATGAACGCACACTGTGAGAGTCACAGATTGTGAATGTTTGTATGCGTGTATACCTAGTGTGTTTTCTATGTGTGTGCGAGTGTATATTTAGTGGAGAGCGGTGACGCAGTGGGCAGTGCGCTGCGTCACGAACCCAGCAACCCGAGGTCGATTATCCCACTCATGACCAATAAGTGACAAATGTGTGATCCGTTCCTGGTCCTCCCTTATGTTAACTCAGCCTTAAGTGAGCACCTGGTATGGCATGTGTAAATATCACCACTGGGGAAACCAAGGTGGCGGAGAGAGGTCTTGGTCACCCACCACCTCGTGAGCCGTTCCAGCCTTCATAGTTGCTCGCTAAAGGCACTTACAGCCTGTTAAAGGCTACAAATGGGATCTATCTCTTTGTGTATGTTATACGACACGCTTGCTGTGTGTGTGTCAATCGACAGCCGAAGATTTGTCTGGCCGGAGAGAGCACCTGAGGATGTCTCCATGGTTGAGGTTGAGCAGCACACTGTACCCTCGGAACTCTGGCTCTCCGGGACAGTAAATCCCCTTATTGGCCAGGTCCTGGTACATCTCCTTCAGACTCTGCAGACATTTGGTCAGGTTCTCGTTGTTTATCTTGGGCTCAAACGTGGCCATGGGCTGCTGGCAGAGGTGGTGTGCGCAGAGCACGTGGAACCGGGTGCACTTCTCGATCAGGGACACCGAGATGGGTTCACACAGGTGCTGCTGCGTGATATCCTACACACACACACGCACAACACAAAGATCCCCATTATAGCCTTCACACACTGTTAGGGCAAGTGCTATCAGGCGAGCACCTATGAAGGCTGGAGCAGCACACGAGGAGGCGGGTGGCCAGCACCACGCCCGACCACCCTTGGCCTCCCCAGTGGCGATATTTTTACACATCGCACCAGGTTTTCAATTGAGGCTGAGTCAACCTAGGGGAGACCCAGGACCGATTCAGATAATCGTCACTGGTGTTTGCCGTGAGCGGGGTAAATCTGGTGGCTGGGTTAATAGCACAGTCCGCTAACCGTTGCATTACCGCTACAAAACGACAAAGATCCCCCGTATAGCCTAACAGACTGTTGGGGCAAATGCTGTTAGCGAGCACCTATGAAGGCCGGCATGGCCCACGAGGGGGTGGGTGGCCAACAACACGCCCGGCCGCCTTTGTCTCCCCAGTGGTGATGTTTACACGTCACCAGGTACTCAACTGAGGCCGAGTTGACCTAGGGGAGGCCCGTAACCGATTCAGACAATCGTCACTGGTGTTGGCCGTGAGCGGAAATAGATCTCGGGTCACCGGGTTCGTAGCGCATGACGCTAACTGTTACACTACTGCTCCCCACACACACATAAGCACACCCGGGGAATGTGGCTTCAATAACCTTCCTACACTGCTAATGCTTTGTTGTTTATAGTTACGAAAAAGCACGCTGACAGTTGTACACAATCTGTACCCTTTAAGAGTATGGCCCTCACAGACAACAGATAAATAAACGGACAAACAGGACCCTGCGGGGTGGGCTGGTAGGAATAATACTTAGTACCGGTACAGAGATATCGACCGGGTATAGAGGAGTTAAAGAAAAAATTACTGTATTCTAGTGTAACGTTAATTAAAAGTGTTTGTTTTGACAAGAAACGCTGTGAGATTTAAAGACTCGTAGTCTTTCATTTCCAACACCACCCTCAACACCACCCCTCCCACGGACGGGCGGACGGACGGACGGACGGACACATTAATCTATTGGTGGTCTGGTCCACTTCGTTCCTACCAGTATAAATACACCACATACCCAAATGCGAGTCTGCTCATGGGATGCGTAATTATTTTTACACATTCCATGAGCCACACAGCCTTCTGGGGTTGCATATATATATATTTTTTCCAGCAGCATTAGTTCAACACAGGAAAACTCAAGGTCGGTAATGACGAGTGCCTGCTGCTGCGGGCTGTAACTTCAGCAGTGGGAAGACAAAGGTGGCCGGGCGTGGTGCCGGCCACTCAACAACCCCTCCTCGTGCGCTATACCAGCCTTCAGAGGCGCTCACTAACAGCATTTGCCCATAAAAGTCTGTTAAGGCGAAATGGGGGATCTTTGTCTGGAGTTGAGTGGTGCTGTGTGCAGGTGAGTGGTGCTGTGTGGAGGTGAGTGGTGCTGTGTGGAGGTGAGTGGAGGTGAGTGGTGGAGAGTGGAGGTAAGGGTGGAGAGTGGAGGTAAGGGTGGTGAGTGGAGGTGAGTGGTGGCAAGTGTATATATGAATGTGGACATCTCTGATCGAGTCTGCCGCAAGCTCCGCTGCGCGTACCTTGCGGATTCCTCGCGTGCGATTCCACACAAAGTCGTACCACTCGGCCCAGTTATCCTCCCCAACGTGCATCACGCTGCTCACGAGGTACTGCATCGTCATGTCGAGCACGTGCGGCGGCCGCAACTCGTGCGGCAGAGGCTCCTCCTGGTCCGCCGACGAGCGACTGTACTCCTTGATCACCGCCGCGTGGTTCACCTACGGCGGCGGACCGCGAGGGGGGGCGGGGGGGGGACGTGCGCCGCACGTATCGGACGTGAGGTTTCACCGCCGGCACGTGGGGCCGCGGTGAAAAGAGCGCGGTGGCGTCACTTTCGTAGAGCCCCCGCGCCGCAGGTTCAACTCCCGCATGAGGAATCAACTTGGCCCATCACCCCCACAGGGAATGCGAGCTTCCCTTGGTGGGGCCATCAAGAGAGGTCATCGCACGGGAAGGCTGATCCCTGCCATAGGAACGTGGCGTTTCCCACGACGGCTTAGCGTCACCGTTTGACATTTTACTTAAGATTAATCGTAACCGATCGCCATCATCAGCCGTTCCCTATCCGCTGCTGGATGAAGTCCTCTCCTCCAAGCTGTCATCATCCCTCAAGCTCCCGAAATGCCACAAACTATCCAGTCCCTGCGTATGAGCCACTCCAAATTCCTCCATCTCCATACTGGAAGAATCTCAGACATAGTCCCTCCCTTGGCTACCACTCCACTATTAGTACTGACCACTGGCCATCACCCCACCTTCTATCAATGTGTTGTGGCCACATCACCCTTAATCAGCAGTCAATATGATGTCTCCAAATTGCGTTTCTTCTCTTACCCATTAATCCAGGAGCTCAGAGCAGATCTCAATTAAACACGTCGGCTTTCGCGACCAATATTATCCATAAGAGGTTTAATTTGCATCAGATCGCGTAAATATAAATGTGTCGTTAAACCCGCCACCACTCAACACAGCCAATTAGTAAGGTTTCTCACGTAAACAAAACATCGAACTAAGTTACTAGTTCAGCACACCTGTGTGTTGGAGAGTAAACCCACAACATTTACAATTCGAGTACAGTAAAGTTTTGCCGGTAATTAAATAAATTGTTGATACAATTTTTTGTTACAAACTATTTTCATACGCTTTGGTTCTTTCGGTAAAGTCACGTAGATAGAAAAAATAACTAATAAATCACGACGTTTCGATAGCAACACAAGCCATCGTCTTCAGGTGAAAAACAATACAGCAGGCGGACTGCTGAGGAGGAAATGTAGCGAGAGAGCTACTGCAACCAAAGGTTATAGACGTTTGTGGTGGGTACAACCCAAGAAGGGTAAGTGGGCTTTTGCCAAATTCCCTTGATTAATGTACACTCGTGCAATCATTGTGATCAGCCACGGTGAATCCACCGCTGGACGTAGGCCTCCACAAGCCATTTCTGTCTCTCAGGTCCTGCAATGTACATGTATGTGTGTTGAACTTCTTTCGTACCGTACGTAGCCAACCGTGCTAATCCAATGCAAAACCGAGGGCAACTGGCACAATGCTGTCATCGGCCACCACCACAACCGCAGCGGCAGCAGCAGCGGCAGCAGAGACCGCAGAAAAACTGGAGGCTTACCTTGTCAGTGCCAGGGATCACTTCATAAATGCTGAGCTGTTTCCTTATCTCCCTCAAGTACCGCTCCTTCTCAGGACACATGTCCGAACATGTCCCCACGATCGCCTTGGCCTTCTCCAGTTCAGTGCGTCGTGTCCGGGCTTAGCAAAAAAGAAGAAACTCAAGTCACAATCAATTTCAAAAGTAACTCATGTCACTTGAAACAGGTTGACTTTGTTACCTTGTTGCGGTTTTATTCGTGTTTTGAAAACTGGTCTTGCAGTCATTTCGCTTTTTCAGTTTAAGTTACATATAAGTTTTTAATCCGAATGCTAAAGTCCAGAATAGACCAGTGGCAGGCGAGTGATGTAGAAAGGATACGGCAAGAATGGCTGCGCTGGGCGGGGCCGATCGCCGGGATGGGCATCGAAGTGGTCTCAAAGAGTCCGGCGGACAAAAAACCCTTAAACTAAAACTGAACAAAAAAACTATTTTACCAGGTAAGGCGCACTGAGCTATGTAGCTCTTTCTCAGAAGCGAGCTGGCTATGACAAATGAAAGTTCAACGCAGTGGCTTATCACGTGGAAATGTATCGCAGCCAAATACTCATGAACGTACGTCGATTCTAAATGTGGAGGGAAAAACCGGAGGACGCGAACAAAGATCCCCGCAACGACGGGGAGAGACACACGCAAACTCCAAATATACAGCAGGCGTCTGGGTTGGGATCGAACCCACGACTTCCTGTATACCAGGCAAGGTTATTTAACATCTCGCCACCACTTCTGGTACGTGGCATCAGTAACGCATTATTGTGTTTGAGTGGCAGCATCCAAGCCTCGTGGAGCAAAATAAGGAGAAGAAAGTGGGACAGCCAACTCAGCAGATCATTGTGAGAGATGAGCACTCTACCGTCACGCACAAATTCTCACTCTTTAGATTCCAAGTCCGTACCTTGTCGCATTTGCTTGTCTCTCAACTCCAGCAACTGGTACCTCTCCTCGGAATTGCCGGCAGCGGAGCCCTTGAGATGGGCAAGCGGCACGCTGGTGAACTCCTCCTTGGTTGCTCCCCCTCCCCGTGACATCTTCACCGGGAGCTCCACACTCTCAGTGGCGGCGTCTCGTAGCGGCTCCAATCGTTTTGACGGAGACCTGGTGGACAACACCTGCTTTAAAATCATATCATCACACGAACACCGGTGCTTTTGGCATGGCATCGGCATGGGCTATTACCAACCAAACTGTTAAAGTGTCAGAAGTATTCTCAGAAAACCCACACAAGATCATGGCAAGGTAGACATTGTTTTACGTAATTAGTAACACAACTTCAAACTCAAGTTACATTTATACGCCATCATCCTAGTGAGATAAATATTGACCCCGTGTTCCACATCTCTGTCGATGTCTCTCTCCTCTCCATCAGCAAGCCTTCGGGTGGTTAAAATTAATTTACTCTATTGTTAAATCCTTTATATTAAGTTCACTTGCTTGCTTGCGCGCTTACGACCGTGCAAATCTTTTGGTCGTTTTTTAACCCACTTCCCGTGATCCAATCGAGCTGACATTTTGCACACAGACTCGTTGTGCGTGACAATTTATTTTCGTGAAAATTTTTTTCCATAACTTTACACTTTTTAGGAAAAAAAAAATTATATTTAATTACCAATTGCTTAATGGTGGCAGGCAATCATCTGACCCATAGGTGGCAGCCATCTCAAGCCAGAGGACGAGAGGACTCTAGCCGCCACGCATATAAAGGATTTATAGTGAAAAACTTTGTTTTTACGGGTTAATTTTTTTATCCTTTCCCCCACTTTCAATGCACTTTCCATTACACTATGCTAGTTATTAAGTCATTATATAAAGTGGTGATAACACTCGCACACATTTTCTCTGCTAAGTATTGGAAACTGTTGCTGTTGAGTTCATCTAAAATTAGTTACTGTGAAAGGCTGTAATAGCTTTGTCCTCTCTTAGGCTGTGTGTGCCAGTCTGTTTTCCCTTCCTGTGTTGAGTTTGTTGAGGACACAGCTGTCTCTCGGGGCGTGCCATGGGTAGCAAGATGTTAACTATCTTGCCTGGTATATAGGAGGTCGTGGGTTCGATCCCGACCTTGACGCCTGTACTTTTTTGAGTGTGCATGTTCTCCCTGCGGTCGCGTGGATTTTTCTCCGGGTCCTCCGGTTTTTCCCTCCTCATTTAGAAACATGTGTTATACATTTCCACGCGATAAGCCGCTTCGTTGAACTATCATTGTGGCCAGGTCTCTTCTGAAAAATAGCTTTATAGCTCAGTGGGCCTTACCTGGCAACATTTTTTTTTACTCTAGAGATTCTCTGTGGGAACCAAGTCACTGTCATTTCTAAATTCACCACTAGGGCTTCTCCGTTTCCAAGATGGTTCACCAGCGCCACTACTGGACATCTGTGACCTACTGGACACCTGTGAAAAATAGTTTTATAGCTCATTGGATTCCTCCAGCTTAAATACATATGTAGAGGTGTAATGGGTGACATCACGTCACGCTCGCCCTCGGGGAGAGTGGCGTCGCGGAACGTGACGTCAGGCGGGGGCCGTGGGGGACGGTGACGTCATGCCCCAAGGGGGGTATTTAAAGGGGGACCCGGGATGTAACCGGGGTTCGTCGGGATTAGGAGTGGGGACTCGGGTAGTTGATCCTCACACGAGGCTAGGGGAGGCTACTCCGCCCGACCGGCCGAGGTTAGGGCTAGTCCCAGGCCGGGACAGGGAGGAGAGCCGAGTTAATCGAGGTGTAGGGATCCCAGTTCCCTGTCCCCTGGGGAGTTATCGGCTAGGGGGCTTTTGGTTCGGCGTAAGCCCTTAATAAACGTGGCATGAGCCCCTAACAGCAACCTGCCTCGGAATCGTGAATTGCGCTACAACACATATTCTGATGAAACCGAATAGGGCGCTTGTATCTCTCATTCACCCACTCAAATGCCAAACGTACCAATGTCACAGATGTAATGTTAATTCTGATGTTGCCTTGGTAAAGAACGAATATCGACCGATAAATCGGTGCATTCGTTACGCTGGTCAGACGCAAGTGTAAAGAACGGACCACGACAAAGGTTTTGTGCTTAGCGTAAGCCCCGCGCACGCGTCTGGAACGTGCGACGGCCACACACTTTGTTCCACACCTGGTCTTGGCGGATTCCCGCGTGGCGAGGTGTGTGGATGGCGCAACGCCGCTCGCCTCTTCCGCTCTGCAGGAGGCCTCCTCTGCTTGGAAAACTGTTGCGGATACTTGCCTGAAGCCTGCTTCGATGTCTTCAGTTGGCTCCACGGGCGACTTGGAGATAGAGCCTGGAGAGCGCAAACGACGTTTGGCATTGAGTCAACAACATGCGTACTTGCTGCTTTCGCTTAGTCTTACCCATAGTGCTCCATAGGAACGTGTGATGAGTTGGTGTTGTTGCATTATGTGCGTTGAACGGGGTGGTCATATTTTTTACGAAGTGCTCTTGCCTATGACACCTGGCAATTCAGCGTTCGTTTATAAGGTCGGACTGCTGATGAGACTCACAAAGTCAAAATCGTTCAGAAGTTTAATTGCTTAAACAAATTCTGCTTGATAACATGTCCGCAAAACGAATAGACCCATGGACTAAACAATCACTTACGTGATGACACAGAATGAAATTTCACTTGCTTTTACCCACAATGCACGATGAGTGTGTGTGTGTAGAATAAAAACTGTGATTGACAAGGACAAGATAGTATATGGCCAAAGTAAAAGGACCGGTGGTGGTGAAGACAGAGGAGAGACAAAGCCACGGCACATGGCGGGGGGGGGTGCCAATGCGGCAGCACAAGACACGTGGCCACCATCCAGCATCCATCCAGCAGTGGACTGTTCCTAAATTGTTAAATAATTAACTACACTGAACGACTGATCAACTTATAGTACTAATATTAATTTACAATTTCTAAATTGTGATGCGCTCCACGGTATTTTCTCGCTTTCAAAGGAACTCGGAGGAGCGAAGAACTTCAGATGAGCGTAAAGGCAGGCATACTGCGAGCCGGTGCCAACAATTGCCCAAGCTCTGTGATCCTATACACAGGTATCAATCGAATTCCGAACGTTCAGTTTACGAAATTTCCCACCTTATTCCACTACCGAATGAAGTTCCCCCGACACTCCGGACATTGTGGAATTTTACCCAAATACATCTTCACCATGCCAATCAGTGCGGGACCAGTTCTGATATTGCTCGCTACCGTTGTTAGCCGTGGCCAGGAATCGAACTCTGGTGGCCAGGTTCATCGTATAATACGGTCACCACTGAACCACCGCTCCTCCGCGAATATAACCGAACAATGAGATAGTTCATAATCAACGATTTTTGGGTTTAGATCGCGTTTATTTATAAATGTGTCGTAACCCTCCACCACCCGACACGGCCAATCAGTAAAAATGTGTCACGTTGACAAAGACAAATAGTTCACTGCTATTTGTCTTTGAGATAGTTATTCAGAATACTTAAGCGGTGAGAAAGTCAATAACCTCGATGCATCGTCAAAGGTGGGTGTACCTGATCGTCGGCGATACCAATAGAGAGACACTTCCTTTCCTCCAACTTTCCAACCTTTCCGGAGAGCAGCGCTGGCCATGGCCTGTGTAGCACAGCCAGAACAATCCACGTCACATCAAATGGCACTTGGTTAAACAACGGAGCGAACATATTTTGATCACAATTATCTCAGGCAACATCACCACAATCAGTGTATGACGGTGTATGAGCTATACATTAACATGAACCGTCTGCTCCACAGTGGATATCAAAGAGTAGGGCATTGCGTGCCTGGAGTCAGGAACCAAATTTTCCTAATTACTTGTAAATGACCCAACTCGATAATACTCAACTGTGAAGTCATAAGCCGGACCCTCCCTGAAAAAAGAGAGAGAATCTTGAGCCTCCATGAGGCTCCTGCAGTAAGCGAGCCGAGTAATAACAATGGTAGGCAGCAGTAGTTGTGAGAACAGTGGCGCTCACGTGATCTTCAAAGTGCACGATGGCCTGTTGCTTCTGCGGGTGGCAGGTGATGCGACGCACTTTGCCGAACCACGCCCGCACGGCGTCTCGCGTGTTCCGCTCGGGGGGAACGTGCTTGCACACAATGGAGCACAGTTGCGAGGACGATGGTGATGGCGAGGCCACAGTTCAATGGAGGACTCTCAGAACTAACTTTCTTGATAAGCAGATTTTTCACAGACCCTGCCAAACACGAAAAGAAAAACAAATTGACACTTTTACCACTTTAAATTACAAAGCACAGATATGCAACGTAATCCATAATTATGATTTAAAAAATGTTCCACGAAACCCGTTAATATGAACTATTCACCAAAACTCGGAACTCTCCACATTTTAAGCGTTTGCATTATTGAGTCAATTCACTGCTGCACCAACCATTCCACTCCAGCTCAGAAACAGTGCACCGAGCCAGACGCGATGGCACAACAGGCAGCACGCTTGAATGGAACAGGGTTGTTATTACGAGGTGTTGAAATTATAAATAGCAGCAAAAACACATCACCAACCAATCAATCAATGACTCATAAACCCTCTTTTGCAAATGACCAGACTTGAGAAATACAATGTGACATTGTCAACTTCTTTTCTCATCCCATGATATCACCTGACGTCGGAAAATGTAGTTCGACTTGATCAACGGTGATTGCCCTATGGAAATACTCGTCCTGTCATAGCAATGAGGAATTTCCACCACCGGCCCAGGCTGCACACAGGGGACAAGCACCACCTCAGTGCTTATGTGAGCAGAAACTCACTTTGAACATTGGGTTCATCCTCAAACCAGCAAACAGCCAGAGGGAGACCACGGTTAAGCAGGAACTCAAACTCAAAAGCAGGGCGAATTAATAAGGCAGGGGCCGCTTGCTACATGCAAGCATCTCTGATAGAGCTTGCCAGGATACAGGGAATAATAATGGCTCAGATTTGTACTCAAATTTGAAATGTTGTGGATTTACTCTCCAAAAATACTCGTGTGTGCTGTACTAGTAACGAATCGGCATGTTCTGTTTACGTGACAAACCTTACTAATTGGTTGTGTCGGGTGGTGGCGGGTTTAACGACACATTTATATGTACGCGATCTATCCCAAAAAAACGTATATTATGGATATCAATGACTTCTCTCGAAATTCAATAAAATGTAGAACTATGATGAAAGCGAATTATAATAATTACAGAGTAATCCAATCAGACAACACGATTGGTTATTAAATCTTAAGTTACAGGTGTAGTGAGTTCAACCGAGTTTCAGACGTACTCTTGGATGCAATCACATTTATTTAACACCAACACACGGGGCAACTGCCCCTTAACAAAATAACAACCTATGGTTGTTATATATCTGCCTGCCCGCCGTACCTTCCTTCATTATTGACAACTTGCAGCTCAGCACACGGCAGATGCCTGTGCAGCGCGACTCACGACCTCCTTTTGATACAAAGATCCAGGATGGTCATATCTATGTGCCGCTTCTCGGTGTCAGCACCAACAGTCTGGAATGCAATCCCTCTGCACATTCGCAGCATCACCTCAATCGCCTCCTTCAAGAGAGACTTAAAAACTCACCTCTATAGCCACGCTTTCGAGCGACTCTGAGCTTGGCTCCGTGCCTCTGAGTTGCGGCCGTTACGTCCGCAAATTTGCGCGCGTTATAAATTGAATTATTATTATTACCACCAGGCTAACTACACTAATTACAACGTGTTGGAGACTTGTAGAACGTAGTACGTAGTACGAAAGTTTCTTCAGGATGAACAACAGCGCCGGTCCCTCTGGGGACCCGGCTTATATCCTCTGCGGCGTGGCTGGCTCCACCCTTGGCCACGACCACCTTCCAGAATCCTCGAGCAGGATCTGGACCCCGACCACGTGACCACCCCGAGCCCCCACTTGGGGCCCCTTTGTAGACTTAACCGGTCAGGTGTCCTCAGGGGTCAACCAGAGTGCCATGACCTTTAGTAACCCCATTCTTACGGCCAGCACTCCGACACCCTATCCTGTAGGGCTGGCACTACACGCCAATGCCATCCAGCGCTATCAATCAGCACTGACCTAGCCTCTCTCGGGCCGGCACTACACAGTGACAGCCCGCGATGTCACTACACAGGGATGCAGAGATTTAGACAAGGTGGGGAAGATACAGGGCAGAAGAGAGCAGGAAGATGAGAGTTGTACAAGAGATGTAAGGATGTGAGGGAGAGACACGGGGAGATGAGACGACATGGGAAAAGGGGGCAAGAGATACGGATATAAGAGACAGGCGAGCAACACAGGAGAGACGAGGCAATGTGGGGGAGACCGCTGCTCTCATCTCACCTCTTCGCGTTCTCCGATGTGAAGCCTCCATCCTCGTCTTTTTTGACTCCTCTGCGACGTCATGACGAGGCGAAACGGAGTCCTTTTTTATTTTCTCTGCCTGGAATTTTCTTGCTCCGCTTACATTAGCCGCAGAGTCTTCAACGTCCTTCGCAGCGCTCCCCACTTGTTGCTTTGTCAATACGACCGCGAGGCTTGAGTCCTTTGTGTTGCCTTTTTTCCCTGGTTTTGGTTCCCTGCTTCTCATCCTCGTCAACTCCCGCTCTGCGTGGCGATGCGCCAACGGTTTGTCTTCGTCCACCCTCAATTTCTCGTAACCCTGATGCTTTCTTGCACCCCTCTTTGTCCCGGGTACCTCAGCGTGCTCCCGCGAGGTGGAGGGTTCAGCTTTATCTGCACGACTCTTGTCTCTGTCGTCATAATCAAGCGGTCTCTTCGACGGCCTTTCTCTCTTGTTGCCCTGGCAAGCGTCCTGCAAAGCACGGCTAAAGAGGTTCCCCCCCCTCTGAGCCATGCGCCCCGTCCTCTTCAGCGGAGGTTTGTCGCTCTTCTCCTTACCCTGGGGAGATCGCTTCCTCTCCTCGAACCTCCTGTCTTTAGACGCGCCAAACAACGTTCCGGACGCAGATCCGCTCTCGCGGTCACTCTTCGGGAATGGTTCAGCGCTGTACTGTTCGGTTTTGGACAAATTCTGTTCCGCGAAACGTTCTTTGTTTGACGGGAGTCCGGTACCTTTCTCCTCCTCCTTCCTTGCACCAAATAATAAGCTGTTGGAATCAGGATGGTTAAATGTGAAACCTGTAGCTCCACCACTGCTGGCGTTTGATGTATTTGGATTTGTAAATCTAAACGTAGCGGTGTCAGGCGCCGCATCTGCAATTTTCCTCTCAGAAGCTTCTGATACGTGGTGCGATTTGTGTTCATCTGGTTTGCTAAAACTGAAAGGCATTGCTCCTAATCCTCTGGAGGCAACCAGAGGCTGCCTGGAACCGGTTTCCTGGTTCACGGACACTTCAATACCGAAGCGTGCAGACGAGCCAAAACCCTCTGGGGCAATGTCAAAAGGTTTGGCCATGTTAGTTGACCTCGCGAATCCAGAACCGGTGGGCGGATGGTCAGATCCTTTGTTCGGAGACGGCTGTTCGTTGTTCACCACGAAACGTTGCAAGGTGATGTTGGGGATCGTTTTTTTACTCTCATCAAAAGGCTGGCCGAAATTTAATTTGCCCGTTTGTTGATAGCTCACACCTCCGGACTGACCAACTCTGGTGGATGGAAGTTGTGAAGCAGTGTCAACCGAGGACTGAAAAAATGTATTTCGGGACGGGCTGGAAAATGTTGAGCTACTAGCATTACCGATTCCAGCTTGTCGAGAGCTTATTTGCACCTAACAGACTATTAGAGCTCATCCTTAAAGGACTAAAGCCTTGACTCGGTGGTGCATTAAACAATGAACCACCGAGCCTTGCCTGGCTTGAGGGCTGGCCGAAGAATGCACTCTGACCCGCGTTCATGCCATCTCCTCCTAAACGTCCATTAAGCCCAGAGCCAACAGACTTGTCTCGTGGCGACGCTGGATCCCGAGGTCTGACCAAAAGCCGGGGGGGCTCTTGTTTGACCAAAGGACGGGACTGCCGGCTGAAAGAAGGAGACTCCAGTATTGCTCTGACCAAAGATCGCGTTGGAAGGCTGCTGAAACGCGCTGCTCTGCTGAGAAAAATTATTACTCGACTGGCTAAAGGCTGGTGGCTGCTGAACGAACGTTGACGGATGTGAGGCGGTTCCATGATTGGAGAGGGCGTTGAATGGTAAGGAACTTCTTTGGCCAAAAGACTCGAAGCTTGGCTGACTTGTCAGGGGCGGTGGAGGAGGCTGGCTTGACGAGTTGGCAATGCCAAATGAAAAGCCAGTGAAGCCGGGGTTCTGCATGATCGCCCAGGCAAGCGAGAAGGGGTGACTTTTCACCCTGCTCGTGGAACTGTATTTTTTTTTTACAAAGATCTGCAACGTAAAAAAGAACACGGCAGGTGAGCGGTACATATCAGCGAGTAACAATGTCACGAAATACATATCACAAAGTTACATGTCACTAACTTGCATGTCACCGACTTGCATGTCACCGGCTCAACACCTACAACAACACTTCACCTTCTGCTTACTCTCTCGCTGTCCCCATTGGAATTCCCTCCAATCATCGCCTTGACTAATCTCTTTCACACCACAACCTCATCATCATAAATAACCTTACTCTCAGCTCCAGAAGAACCGTCTTCACGCTCGCCGATTACAACTCTGTCCGTGCCAATTGTCGCCATCGGCGAGGGCCTTTCACCAGTGACTTGTGTTCAAATGAAACTATGTAAAGATGTAATTTCTGCAGCATAATCCTGCAAGGGTGTGTAACAATCACGTGTAGTAGTCGTAGTGTCTTGCACGTGAGTTCACGACCCCTCGGTGTTGTGTGTACGCGCTCTCGGACGCGCCCCATTCATTGGCCGTCACTCCGTTATTACTCGACCCACGGCAACTTTTCAAAGAAGAATAAGAGAGAGAGAGACATTGTTTTAGGGTTTTTTTTGTGTCTTTGACCCAAATAGTTGGGGGGGCTGCATTACACGCACAGCAACTTGTACACAGCAGCAGCAGCAGCGTGTATACAGCAGATAACAACAACACATTGTGATAGGTAAACAAGTGACGGAATAAACTGCGTCTATTTAGTTTATTTACCCTCCTTAGTCTTTCATCAACAACACAGTTTGACTGCTGTACATTGTTTTGGTCACCAACACATTCCATAGCGACCCCCATTCCCTGCCACATTTAATCAATAATCCGTGTCTCTGTGGTCCCCGTGTCTCTCTGTCTCCGTGTCTCTCCCCGTGTCTCTCTCCGTGTCTCTCTCCGTGTCTCTGTTGTCTCCATGTCCCCGTGTCTTTCTCCGTATCTCTGTTGTCCCCGTGTCTCTCTCCGTGTCTCTATGTGTCTCTCCCCGTGTCTCTCTCTGTCTCTCTCTGTCTCTCTCTTCATGTCTCTGTTGTCCCCGTGTCTCTCTCTGTCTCTCCCCGTGCCTCTCTCCCCGTGTCTCTCCCCGTCTCTTTCTCCGTGTCTCTGTTGTCCCCGTCTCTCCCCGTGCCTATCTCCCCGTGTCTCTGTTGTCCCCGTGTCTCTCCCTGTCTCTCTCTCCGTATCTCTGTTGTCCCCGTCTCTGTTGTCCCCGTGTCTCTGTTGTCCCCGTGTCTCTGTTGTCCCCGTGTCTCTGTTGTCCCCGTGTCTCTCCCCGTGTCTCTCTCCCCGTGTCTCTGTTGTCCCCGTGTCTCTCCCCGTGTCTCTCTCCCCGTGTCTCTGTTGTCCCCGTGTCTCTCCCCGTGTCTCTCCCCGTGCCTCTCTCCCCGTGTCTCTCTCCCCGTGTCTCTGTTGTCTCCGTGTCTCTACCCGAGTTGTCTCCTCGCCGCCATCTTCTCTCTAAGCTCCGCGTGACGTCATCAGGGCGCGCGCCGCGAATACGTCACGGATTCAGCACGGGGGGTGGGGGGGGGTCGCGATGAGTATCGCGATATCACGAATATCGCGATATCACGAAATTACGAATATCGCGATATCACGAATATCGTTGTATGAAGAGTATCGCGATAAATCGTGACTTTTATCGCGATATGACGAATATCGCCACGCATCGTGACGTAACGCGACATGACGGCGATCCCGAAATTCCCTCGAAGAGCAAACGAAACGACAACTGAACCACAGCGAGATATCAACCCAGATTTGAAGCTTTCGTGACTGCAATGATTCATCTTCTTGGTTCTTTCGGTAAAGTCACGTAGAAGGGAAGTAATACAATAATAAACATAATAAACGTCGTGAGAATTATTTTATTATGTTTTATTTTTATTATTGTATTACTTCCCTTCTACGTGACTTTACCGAAAGAACCAAGAAAACGCACTCACTGTGTGTACTTGAATTGTAAATGTCGTGGGTTTTACTCTCCAGCAGAGCCGTGTTGCTGCCCTCGTAACGAAATTGACACGTTACGTTAACGTCCGCAAGCCTTACTAAGTTGGCTGTTAAATTTCGATTTGAAGCTTTCGTGACTTGCAGGGATTCATCTTCTTGGTTCTTTCGGTAAAGTCACGTAGAAGGGAAATAATAAAATAATAAAAATTAAACATAATTAAATAAGACAGACCTGTTCTCCACCTGAGGACGGCTACTTGCGTTGTGGCCGAAACGCCGTGAGAATTATTTTATTGATATGCACATTCTTTTGTTAAGGCGCTCTTCTTCCACCTCCAACCCAGCTTATATATAAGCTCCAAGCTTGGTAGTGTCTCATTCTTCACCTGAAGACGGCTGCTTGCGTTGTAGCCGAAACGTCGTGAGAATTATTTTATTGTGTTTTATTTTTATTATTTTATTACTTCCCTTCTACGTGACTTTACCGAAAGAACCAAGAAGATGAATCCCTGCAGTCACGAAAGCTTTAAATCGAAAATTATTTCATCATGTTTTATTATTTCAATTCTACGTCACTTTACCGAAAGAACCAAGAAGAAGTTGGCGGTTGTCGGGTGGTGGCGGGTTTAACGACACAACATTTGCATATTTAGGCGATTCAAAGCCAAAAATCCTCGATTACGGACACCGGCTGTGTGGCTTGTGGTGCCACGGCCGTGGAGAAACTCCGCAAGCAGCGCGATTCCCAATGAAAATCACGCCACAGCCAGTCACATCGCAAATCTAGTGCGAACACAGTTTGTCATTGCACAACACATTCAAAATAAGTATAACCAGTAAAAATAAAGTTTTTCACTATAAATCCTTTATATGCGTGGCGGCTAGAGTCCTCTCGTCCTCTGGCTTGAGATGGCTGCCACCAATGGGTCAGATGATTGCATTGCACCATTAAGCAATTGGTAATAAAATATATTTGTCTTAAAAAGTGTAAAATTTAGGAAACATTTTTTCACGAACATTAATTGTCACGCACAACGAGTCTGTGTGCAAAATGTCAGCTCGATTGGATCACGGGAAGTGGGTTAAAAAACGACCGAAAGATTTGCACGGTCCTAAGCAAGCAAGCGAACTTAATATAAAGGATTTAAAAAAACATAAATAATTGCCCACAGCCCGAATTTTAGCCGGTGTGTTTACAAATGCCTGGGCCGAATTTTAGTCCCGGTTTGTCGTCAGTGCGTCCAAGTCAAATCCACGGCAGCCAAGCCTCTCTCGCCGTGGTCGGATTGAGCCGCATTTGGGCGAGATCGTCCTTATCTTACCTTTGAAATTGTCATCCTGTACCGACACAGCGAGATGTACAATGCAGATAAAACAAGACACAAGTAACGCAAATGTATTTTAGAAAATAGCTAAATATATTTTATTTATTTGAAAAACAAAGACGCATGTGTTGTTTTGTAATATTAATTGCAAATACCTGAATTTGAAACATCAAAGACTGTGAACAAACTAAGTCAAGAACAAACGTGTTTATTTACAAATACAGACATAAATTACATTTAATATTATTCCCGTGAATAAATACTCAAGTCAAATACAAATAAATCCAAAGTTGCTTCAACATGACATCACATAAAGGTGAAGAACAGTTGTGGCAATGACGCTGTACTAAAACTAAAATTTTATTTTATTTTATTTCATCAGGTAAGGCCCCATGAGCTCTATGTCAGAAGCGACCTGGCCACAAATGATAGCTCAAATAAATGTCTGATAACGTGGAAATGTATAGCATCCAAATACTCTAAACGCATGTTGAGTCTAAATGTGAAAGTAAAAATCGGAGAACACAGAGAAAAATCCACGCGACCACGGGGAGAAAATGCACACTCCAAATATACAGGCGTTAGGGTCGGGATCGAACTCACAAACCTGCACAGCTGGCGAGGCAGTTAACATCTCGCCACCGTACTGCTTTCATTTGGAGTCTGTGTGGAGTTCTCCTCCTGTTCTGTAAGGGTTTCCTCTTTCAATGTAACTGGTATTGCCCAAAATATTCCAACACTGAAACATCACCTGCAAATTACTCGGTTGGAATTACACGCAGAAACATTGCCTCCTACTGAAAAAAAGTATCCCAGGAACTACTGACAAAAAGGATACCAGGCAAAAAAAAAGTCTCGAGACTTAAACAATAAACTATTTTATACTATGATCACGTGAAATTTAGGGCAGCCAAATACTGTAAAAGCGTGGCGTTGATTCTAAATGTGGAGGGAAAAACCGGAAAAGCCCAGAGAAAAATCCACGTGACCACGGGGATAGAGACATTCAAACTCGAAATATATAGCAGGGGTTAGGGTCGGGATAGAACCTACGACCTCCTGTATAGCGGGCGAGGTAGTTAACATCTCGCCACCGTACTGGTCTAATTTGGAGTCTTCACAGTCTCGTCGTGCTGCGTGTGGGGTGGTCGTAGCGCCGGGGTGAGAGAGGCTCTCATCGTTCCGTGGCCACGTGCTCGGTGGCGGTGCGGTGCCCTCGTGCGGTCGACGAGCCGTGAAGTCCACCGCTCCACGTGAATCGTAAGGCCTCGTCGACCCCGTTATACGACCAACTATCTACGGAAATCGGAAACCTGACACAAAACCCACCCGAATCTTTACGTTATTTTGTTCCATGAGATGTGCTTATCTATATATATATAAAAGGGAAATTTGTGAATGTGTCTGTTCAAAATGTTTAGCATACTTCCTGACATGCAACAAACTGGAAATTTGGCATGTGGGTAGCTTCCAGACTGTACACAATGCAAAACGTATAACAATAGACTTTTGTATTTTGGGGGGGGGCGCAATAATGGATATTTTGCACGGCAAGTGAGCGGTGACGTCACATCTGTGTTGTCACCCACATGCGGCAGCGTCACGCAGTGTGCCTGCTGACGTCACGCATCCTCCCCCCCCACCCTCCGCACAGGCCGTGTATTAATCCAAGTGACAAGAATCCAAGTCTCGGGCGAAGCCGGGTAGTAAAACTAGTTTAAATATATGTCGGTCGGTGGAGGGTTACGACACATATATAAATAATGCGATCTGACCCAAAAACATATATTATGAATAATATTGGTCGCGAAAGCCTACGTGTTAAAATGTAAGTTTATACAAGTAATTTAAGTCAAGATTTATCGTAATCTAAGTTTATATAAAATAGCTCAACTTCGGATGAAAATATCACAAGTTATGGACAGTTGCACAATGTTTCGCAGATAACTGTGCAAAATGTGCCGCGTTCAGCCGTGCGCACTCGCGCCCCAACCTCTTGCCGAGGGCGGCTGCCTGCTCCCTGCTCGCTGCTCCCTGCTCGCTGCTGCTGGTGCAGCTCTCTCTCTCGCTGCACCTCGCTCTGCAGCTGCGTCTCCCTGGCCTGCGACGCTCCCAGCTGTTCGGCAAGACGCCATACCTGCTCGTCCTGCGAAGACGACGACATCCGCGCGTAAATATCCCGCGCGCACGTCAATGCAGATCCAGTCACACATTTGTTACGAAGAACACAGCGGCACATGAAAGTTGCGTTCTCGCGCAACCGTATCGTGTGCAGGCATGCTGCCGTAGCGGGGGCACGATGCTGTTGGTGAGGGTCGAGGTAGTTCTAGATTTGAAGCTTTCGTGACTGCAAGGATTCATACTCTTAGTTCTTTCGGTAAAGTCACGTAGGTAAAAAATTAAATTATTTTATTTTCATTAATTTTTATTTCATTTTTTACCTACGTGACTTTACCGAAAGGACTAAGAGGTCGAGGTAGTAGCGATGGTTTAACTCCCGCATTAAGGACCAGATAAACTTAGTTGTAGTTAATAGGCAATGAATTTTTAAACTCACTTAAGACCACTATGGTACCCTTATGGCTCACTGGGCATCGATTCTCTACAAATTGATGTTAAGTTAAATGCCGCCCGTACTCAACATCTCTCCTTATACTCCAGCACTTACTCTACTCTTCGGTCCCAAAGTCGTAACAGTTGTATGTGTGTGTGCGCCGTACATGCGTACGTGTACTACGTGTTGCTGTGTGTACGTGAGTGTATACGTGTGTAATGACATGATGACACCTGCTGGCTGGGAAAGGGAAGCACGGGCACAGGCACCGCTAAGACAACATCCAATCTGAAAGGGAGACGTATCTGGGGCAAAGGTAATAGGCGGGGTTAGCCGAGATGCTCCGGGAACCTGCTGGAAGGTTCCACGAGAGGGCGTGGCCGGAGGCGGAACCTAGCCGCGCCTGGGGAGATATAAGCGGAGGTCGGACCAGGGCTCGGGGTTCGTTGGTGGATTCTCGGACTGCGTCGCTACTCGCCGTCATCTCTCTTCGTCGTCCGGCCACGTGGGGCTTCCATCGCCATCCTCGTTACGCCGCCAGCCAGCGGCGTAGCCGAGTGAGGGCGGTGAGACCGTGCCGAGTGATCGGCCGTGTGTGTAGCCAGGAGAAACGTTAATATCTAAGTGTTGTTCTCTGAGAAGGATAAGGTTGGCCCGTGTTGTGCCCGTGTAAGAAATAAAAAAAGAAGTACCCTCGACACGACGTGTCGCGGAAGTCGCTCATTACACGTGTGTACATTGGGGAGCGGTAGGGTGGTGGTTAGCGCGCTGCGCTACGAACCCAAGGACTCGAGTTCGATTCCCGCTCCCGACCAACATCAGTGACGATTATCTGGACCGGTCCTGGGCCTCCCCTATGTCGACTCAACCTGGTGCGGTGTGTAAACATCGCCACTAAGAACAAAAAGGCGGCCCGGGCATGGTGCTGTCCACCCACCCCCTCGTGTGCCGTGCTGGTCTTCATAGAGCTCGCGAACAGCACTTATCCTAACAGTCTGTTAAAGGATATACGTGGGATTTTTGTATACATCACGTGTGCGATAAATGTTAATCAACCGACATCCCGGCAGACTCCCTTGCAAACGAGGCGTTCCATCCCAAGGGGATATTTTTTTTGTCACGTTAAGTGTTTTTTTTTTTTGGGGGTGAAATGTAAAATCGCTGCGTGCCTTCTCTCTGTTGAGGTTCTCCCTCTCCTCGATCTCCTGGTGGAGTCGTTCCACCTCCCTCTGCAAGTTGACGAGGCGGCACTCAAACCCTTCCGCGCGGGCGCGCAGCTGCAGGCAAACCTGGTGGGAGACGTGGTGAGCGTTATTATTGGTATTGTTCCTCCGCCCGTTTACCCAGGAGGGCATCGCCGAGTCTCAAGACTTTTTCAAGAAGCTTCTGCCAAATTTTTCGCCGCAGCGTGCCACGTTGCTACGTGCATAAGCCCAGTGCCGTAATTTGCAGGTAACGTTTCCACATTTCGGATATTTGGCCAATACCGGTTACATTATATGATTGTTGTAGTTACGGGAGGAAACTGGGGAATCCAGAGGAAACCCATGCAGAACAGGGGGAGAGCATACAAACTCCACACACTATCACTCACACTGCAGAACAGGGGGAGATCATACACACGCCACACACTATCACTCACACTGCAGAACAGGGGGAGATCATACACACGCCACACTGAAAGGAACCCGAGTTGGAAATGGAACCCAGGCCCTTCTTGCAGTGAGGCGCCGAGTGTCACCACTGCGCTGCCGCCCTCCCAGCCTTAATGAGCATCTGGTGACGGTGTGTAAAAACATCAACGCTGGGGAGACAAAGGCAGCTGGATGTGGTGATGCTGGACCACCCACCCCCTTCGAGTGCTCAATCGACCTTCATCGGTGGCTCACCAACAGCACTTGCCCCAACAACGGTCTTTTAAAGGCAATATGGGCGATCTTTGTCTTTGTACCTCACGTAGGCTTGTCAGTGCTTGAGACTTTTCCTCTGACTTGGCCTGCAGGGTGATGACGAGCGCACGGTTCTTCTCACCTTCCGCCGTCTGCTCCTTCAGCTGGGTGTTCAGCTGCTCGCACCTCGCCTCCATCTGCAAGATCTTTGAGGAGCAAGATTGGGAGAGAGTGACGTTAGCAAGCATGGTGGTGGCAGAAGTGTTGGTGTCAGCCCGAGCCCAGGTTGTCTTTGGTGCTGCCACTGCAACTTGTATTTTTTTTTTAAGCGTCAAATTTTCATTCAACATCTCTGCCGGACTTCTATTGGTCCCCCAGGTGAAGTGGTGATTTGGATGGATTCAGGTGACGTTGTCGAAGGCGATCAAAGAACGAGTGCCCAAGTTGACTTTGCAAGAAACGCTTTGACTGACGATAAAATGTGCAATTCCCTCATCCCAGCCTAGGGTCGTCAGCAGCCCAGGTTTCACACGCACGGACAGTCCAAGAATCGATATCCGTGTTTGGGTGGCAGGAAACGATTTGTACGGAGGCATGGTGCCGGCATTGTGTTAAAAACGCATCGCAGGATACCACAACATTGTTAATAGGCCTAAGCTGACTGAGAAATCGGAGGAGGGTTGGTTGGCTGTGGAAGAGGCAGCAACCCTAACTGGGCCGCAGTGAGCAGGACAATACTCTGGGTGCTCTTAGGCGAAGACTCGGCAGCAGAAACGGCCGGCGTCCAGTGGAGAGAGGCAGGAATGTACGGCGGGCTGGGTGGACGGGACAAGCAAAGTAGCCGCGCGTTCCACGCTCTAGCCTCCCGGTGTGTGGGACCCCCCCGCCCCGTGACGCCCACGGAGGCCAGAGACCCGGCATTGCTGGGTAACCCTCCCGAGTGCGTCTCTGCTTGAACACGCGTCGGATAGAAGCCACGGGATGTCTCCTCTTGAGAGAACTCGGGTGGTCAATGAGTAACACTTCATGAGGAAGCCAACAGGGTTTGTCATGTGGATAGATCCGCTCCCATCTTAGGAATGTGGAATTTTTCCCCCACAGGCACAGGGCTTTAAACAAGAGATGAGCACCAATGCCACAATTTGAGCAGGAAATCACTTTGGCCTTGTGTCTCATCATCAAGAGTGGCTGTTAAGAACTAAAGAAAGTGTCCTTGCTCTTTATTCTTCTTGGTTCTTTCGGTAAAGTCACGTAGAAGGGAAATAATAAAATAATAAAAATAAAACATTATAAAATCATTCTCACGACGTTTCGGCCACAACGCAAGCAGCCGTCCTCAGGTGGAGAACAGGTCTGTCGGGGACGGCTGCTTGCGTTGTGGCCGAAACGTCGTGAGAATTATTTTAATATGTTGTATTTTTATTATTTTATCATTTCCCTTCTACGTGACTTTACCGAGAGAACCAAGAAGATGAATCCCTGCAGTCACGAAAGCTTTAAATCGAAAAGTGTCCTTGCTCTTTTAACATTATGCTGAAAGCAATCTGCGTGGTGAAGTACGACTTGGCCTCGCGTGTGCGGAGCACGCGGTGTCTGTCGGCGCCACTTGTGGGGGGAGACACGGAGCGGGAGACGTGGCGCGTGAGTGGCGCGCTCCGTGAGCTCGTGTCGGCTGTCAGTGCCAGCACCTGCTCCTCTTTTGCGTCCACCTCCGTGCGGAGCGACACCACCTGCTCGCTCACTCGCCCCTCCAGCTCCGACAGCTATAGGGCACACACACATACGCGCGCGCGTCGCTGCGGGGAGCTGCTTGCCACACGCGTCTCAACCGCGTGCTCCGACAATCATCACCTCTATTCAGAAGGCGCAAAATCACAACAAACGCTCCGGATATCCAATGGATGAAAACATCTATTAACAAGCCACGACATTAAATATTATTATTATTATTTTGCTAGGTATACCCAGAAAAGCCCTCCTGAGTCTTACCGAGGCTCTTGTTAAGTTTTCGCACGAGATTTGATTTTATTTTGTTTTAGCAGGTAAAACTAAAAGAAACCAGGATAGAGTCCCATTTGCAATCGTGGCCTGGGCCACCAAAATGACGAAAGCAAAGCAAAAGAAAGTACACCACTGAAACGAACAGAAATCAGCGCAAAAACAACGGTGTCACATGAGAACTCGACAATATTGCACGATCATAAATCGATGTGAAATAGTGTATTCCCTGTAGCGTAGGGGGCAATGTTGCTATATTTAATCCAAAGTGAGTAATTTGCAGGTAATTTTTCAACATTGAAAAGTTTGGCCAAATCTATTTACTGTACATTGTATGTTTTTAATCTGAAGGAAACCCATGCAGAACAGAGGTAGAACATACAACAATAGCTGCCATTTGAACCATGAAGTGGCGGTGACATCACCACGGTGTATGTGCCAGGCCAGGTAAACTTTGAGGCCACATGGTGTGTCAAACGCTCTCTGACAGGAGGTCAAGAGACGGACCCAGGGGCCATGGGTTAACCGACTGAAATGACTGGCAGATAGACCAGCTGTGCCCCCTACTGTGTCAACTTGCTGCATTTTAGCCGCCCGGCACTCCGCTTGTTGTTGCGAGCGTCGCTCCTCTGCCCTCCGTTGTTGCTGGAGGGCGACTGCCTCCAACTGCCCAGCAGCAGCAGCAGCAGCGTCCTTCACGAGCCTCCTCCACAGAGGCGGACCTCGACCCCCGCTAGGACAAGTTATTGGCTCCCTCTATCCAAAAACTCCGATTCATCCGCTTACAATCTGCAGTCCAGGGGGAGCCATGTGAACACTAAGAGGTTGCCCCCCCGCGTTGTTGGCGTTGTGCAGCTGCAGGACGTGTACCTGCGTGGCTCTGGCGATGAGCTCCCGCTGGCGCTCCTCCAGTTCCACTTGCAGCTCCTCCACCTCCCTCTCCCTCTCGCACAGGGAGCCGCGCAGTTGACTAGCGGCACACACAGCACGCAGCGCCGCATTGCACCACCTCACACCCTCAAATCCTCACACCACGCCACCTCTCACCATGCCACCTCACACCACCACGCCACCTTATACCACGCCACCTCTCACCACGCCACCTAACACCACGCCACCTCACACCACCACGCCACCTTATACCACGCCACCTCGACACCACGCCACGACCCATGGAGTGACTCATGCTGCCAGCTATTTTGGACGTATATGTTATGTATATCGTTTATTGTTAAATTTGAATCACAGTTCCTATGATCACTGTTGCATTGCTTTTATAGCTTTCTTTTGGTGATTTCGAAAACGTATGGTTAAGCCAGGTTTGTTTTTGTTGAAGTATGGAGTTAGCCCGATAACGTTAATCTAAATTGTCTTATGGTTGTTATTGTTAGACTTGCATCCCACTGGGATTTTTGCACACAGCGTTGATATACGGTGCTTTTTTCTGGAAGATTTTGCTGGTTTTTCCTGGATGTTTCTGTGGCGCGTCGTCATTTTAAGATGTTCTTTGTTCATGCTTTTGTTTGTTGCGGTTGCACCCGAGTCAAAAGCCGCATGGCTCACAGGGCTATACCTAATAAATGAAACCTCACTATCATGCCACCTCACCACAACGCCACCTCTCACTACCACGCCACCTCTCACCACCACCACAAACCCATGACCAAATCATCTGCCCTGTCTTTATAACAATAACGACACAACCGATTTCGTTTTTAGAAGTTCTACCTGGAACCAAACCGAACACTCGTTCGCTTGCCAAGCGTCTCAACAGCCATGCAAGTGGTTCCGCTGGGTCGGTGGCGAGCGGCAGGCGACGTGAAAAAACGTCGACTTGCAAGGCCGCACCCCCCCCCCCGCGCGCTCCCCCATCCCCCTCACCCGTGACTCTCCGCCATCGAGTGCAGCCGCCTGTCCCTCTCGTGCAGCTCCGCGTGCAAGCGCCGCTCCGTGGCGCGGAGCTCCGTGCTCAGCTCTGCGGCCGCCAAGCGCTCGCGCTGCAGCTCGGCCCGCGCCCGCCCCAGCTCCTGCTCCGTGTCGCCCGCCTGCTGCAGGCCGCGCGCCAGGCTGTCCTGCAGTTCCGTCGCTGCGGGGGGGAGGCGGGGGCCACGTCCAGGACGACGATCAACCTGTTGAGACGGTGCCTACCGCCCCCCTCCCCCTCGCCAATCAAGGCCACGTGTCCCCGCCCCCATCCCCACACACGCGCGAGTGTGCGTCGTGCATCGCCGCGTCTCGACGCGCTCACTGGCGGGGAACCGGTGGATCGGCTTTGCAGCCCCTTTTGAGATCCCGCCGCCACAGTCAGATTCTGCGTATGCCCAAAGTAGCAGGGATTTATTTGAGCTGTGACGGTTAGAGTCACGGACATTGGGGGTGAACCGGTGGCACAGTGCCATGTGCACCGCGCCGCAAACTTGAAAACCTTAGTTCCATTCCTGGTCACAGCCGACTACGTCGATGAGGAATGTCCGAACGGGTCTTGGGATCCCAGTTAACTGGCCCGCGGTGACGGGTGCAGCGAAGCATGCTAAACAGGAGCTCTGCCAGGCGCTGGCGCCCACCCAGCTGCGTCTTGTGACGGAGCTCGTTCTCGGCCTGCTTGAGCGTCGCCAGCAGAGACAGCGCCCGCTCGCCCTCCCGGCTGCCCTTCTCCCTGGCGCTGCCCAGCTCGGCACGCACCCTCGCCACCTCCTCCTGGCCGTCGCGCACGGCCGCCTGCAGCTCGCTGCCAGGGGCGAGAAAAACCCCCTTGAGCCCCCACAGGCCACGCCGCTCTCGGTTTACGAGCAGCACGTGGCCCCCGTGGCATCTTACTGTGCGTGTGCGAAAGCAAAACCTCAAGCGCATACAGAGGTATCAAACGTGACAGACACACGCGCCCAACGTTAAATGATGCGGAGTTCACACAAAGTGTGGACCAGCTGGCTCAGCTGACTGCTTGTGTTGTGGTTATTGCAAACATGATGCCTTGTATAAAGGTGTCAGTTTTTGTACCAGTTGAAAGTGTAAAAACCTATTACTACAGCTGGCTCAAAGATAAGTTGCCGATGAGAATAGCGCAGTGATGACAAGCGCGCCACACAACAAGAAGCTCCTAGGTTTGATTCCTGCCTTTCTGTGTGGAGTTCTCCCCCTGTTTTGTAAGTGTTTCCTCATGCAATGTAACTGGTATTGCCCAAAATATTCCAACACTGAAACATCACCTGCAAATTACTCGGTTGGAATTACACGCAGAAACATTGCCTCCTACTGAAAAAAAGTATCCCAGGAACTACTGAAAAAAAGGATCCCAGGCAAAAAAGAAGTCTCGAGACTTAAACAATAAACGATTATAAACTATGATCACGTGAAAATCTAGGGCAGCCAAATACTGTAAAAGCGTGGCGTTGATTGTAAATGTGGAGGTAAAAACCGGAGAGCCCAGAGAAAAATCCACGTCACCACGGGGACAGAGACATTCAAACTCGAAAGATACAGCAGGGGTCAGGGTCGGGATTGAACCGACGACCTCCTGCATAGCAGGCGAGGCAGTTAACATCTCGCCACCGTACTGGTCTAATTTGGAGTCTTCACGCCTCGCCGTGCTACGTGTGTGGCGGTCGTAGCGCGAGCCGTGGGCCGCCTGGCGACGCTTCGGGGAGAGAGCGGGTCACAGCGTGCCGGCACCCACGGTGGTGACGCTTCCTGGGCGGCGAGCGTGAGACTCGAGTCGAGCCAGACTCCCCACCTGACGCTGCTGGCGAGGGCGGCTCCCCGCTCCCTCTCCTCGTGCAGCTGGCGCTGCAGCGCTCGCTGCTGCTTCGCGCTCTTCTCCTGCTCGCCGCGCGACTGCTCATGCTCCGCGTGCAGACTCTGCTCCAGGCCGCACACCTGCCCACACACGTCACATCCGCGAGAACATATGAGCTCCACGGAGGGAGGCGCACGAGCCTAGAATCGAACCCGGGATCTTCTTCCTGCGAGGCACGAGTGTGACCACTGCGCCACCAAGGGTCACAACCGGAGTGCCCCATGTGCTATCGGGGGAGTGGCCCGTAACTCTGGCGAAGCCCAAACCGTCAAATGCATCGCCGACGAGCGTGCCATCCACGCACATCCTCGCAGCATTGCTGCCATCCATGCAGCGTCTACCACCTCCTGGGAGTGGTTGTGTGTATGGATGTTGAACTTCTTTCGCACCGTACGTAGCCAACAGTGCTAAATGAAGGCGAGTGGTTGGGGCGCCGTGGTGGCAAGATGTTTACTCCCTCGCCTGGTATGCAGGAGGTCACGGGTTCGATCCCGATCCTGACACCTATTGTACATTTGGAGTTTCTTTATTTTTGCTCGAGGTCCTCCAGTTTTTTCCTCCACGTTTATAATCAACGTGCGCTTAGAGTATTTGGCTGGTGTAAATTTCCACGTGATGAGCCACTTCTCTGAGCTATCATTTGTGGCCAGGTCGTTTCTGAAAAAGCGCTCCGTAGCTCAGTGGGGCCTTAGTAGTTAATAGGGCGACCTTTACATTAAACTATGACCACCATAAAAAACTGTTGCTTTCTCCCCCACCCATCATGCAGCCAGCTATGGCTGCAGGGTTTTGGTAGTACATGTTGTTTATGCCGTTTATTGTAAAAATTCCGTCACAGTTCCTATGATCACGGTTTCATTGCTTTTATGGCTTTATTTTGGTGATTTCGAAAAGTGTATTGGTTTAGCCATGTTTGTTTGTTGTAGTACAGAGTTAGACTGATGGCCTTAATCTAAGTTGTCTTGTGGTTGTTGTTGGTTGTTTGACTTGCATCCCACTGGGATTTTTGCACACAGCGTTGGTGTACGGTGATTTTTTTCTGCAATATTTTGCTGTCTTTTCTTGGATTTCTGTTTGCACTTAGTCACATATTCACTTTAAAATGTTTTTTGTTCATGTTTTTGTTTGTTGCGGTTGCACCCGATTCAAGAGCCGAATGGCTCACAGGGCTATACCTAATAAATGAACTTGAACTTGAACCATGCCATACGAAAGATAGAAAGAGATAGATAGAGAGAGTGTCCCGCAAAGAGCGAGGGGGCAGTCCACCTGCGTCTGCAGCTGCGCCTGTGCCTCCTCCAGGGCCTCGACGCGTGCGGCGCCCAGCGCCAGCATGGTGTCGCGCTCGCGCAGAGCTCGCCGCAACTCCCCCGCCTGCTCCTCCGCCTCGGCCACGGCGCCGTTCAGCAGCTCCAACTACGCACGCACGGAGACACGAAGATCACCACGCACCGTCCCCCCCCACGCCGTAGAGCAGGGGTGGGGAACGTCCGGCCCGCGGGCCGTATGAGGCCCGTGAAATAATTTGGTGTGGCCCTGCCAAGGCAACCGCAGGTGGGACTCGAAATTCAATCAAGCTAGGAGCAAACCTGGAAAAGCAGTTGCGAGTAGCAGCAACATCGTCAATACCAAGCTAACATCACGCGCCTCGCCAAGGAGAAGCAGTTACAGCCATCGCATTAGGGGCGAGTTCATTAAATGTTTGACCAAATATAACAACGGGCTAAGTTTTAAGTCGATAATTTTGTATGGCCCGCGAATGATGTTATGAATATCCAAATGGCCCTAGCAGAAAAAAGGTTCCCCACCCCTTACTGATTGGCCGTGTCGGGTGGTGGAGGGTTACGGCACATTTATAAATAACGCTATCTAAACCCAAAAACGTTGATGATTATGAATAATATTGGTCGCGAAAGCGTACGTGTTAAACTAACAGATAATACACTTTAACATGATAACAAATCTTTGCTAATATCTTCAAAAAGTCAGAGTCTCGCCATCATTGTCAACACGTTCCCTGAATCTTCCCCAGGTGGTCTCCAGAGCCCGGAGGCACACTTCACGTGGTATTGTTGCAAATTCTCTGAAGTGTTCACATTTTTTTGAAGCACCCTGGAAATTCCTACACACCCTAAATACAATAGTAAGTAGTATCTATTGACTCGATATATGGCTACACACCCTATATATATTTTACTCACATAATAGTCAGCATTACCGGGTTATGAACATACACATCGCGCAAGCGATCTGGAGCATCCTCCTCCTCTTCTGAAAGGAGGAGGAGGATGAGTTGTTTTGACATGGAGAGATCTGCACAAAGCGCAGTGATTCCTCCAGCCTCCCGACCGCACAAATTCTTCCTTGGGTGCGAACGCAAAGTTGCACGTCCGTTGCCATCCGCTCACCTGCTCCGTCTTGGCCTGTAGCTCTTGCTGATTCTGCTGCAGCTTCTCTTGGCAGCGCACACGCTCCGCCTGCTTGGTCGCAAGTTCAGACTCCATTTCCAGAGCCTCGGGGAAAGGGAAGTCAATATTTAGATTTGAGCTTTCCGCAGCCTTGGGTAAAAATGCACATTTCAACTTAATTGGCGTGTGAATGTGCTTCATCATTGGACTGCTGCTGTTGATATTATACAGACTGCTGCTGTTGCTGTACCGACTGCTGCTGTTACTATACAAACTGCTGCTGCTGTACAGACTGCTGCTGTTACTGTACAGACTGCTGCTGTTACTGTACAGACTGCTGCTGTTGCTGTACCGACTGCTGCTGTTACTATACAAACTGCTGCTGCTGTACAGACTGCTGCTGTTACTGTACAGACTGCTGCTGTTACTGTACAGACTGCTGCTGTTGCTGTACCGACTGCTGCTGTTACTGTACAGACTGCTGCTGTTACTGTACAGACTGCTGCTGTTGCTGTACAGACTGCTGCTGTTACTGTACAGACTGCTGCTGTTACTGTACAGACTGCTGCTGTTGCTGTACAGACTGCTGCTGTTGCTGTACAGACTGCTGCTGTTACTGTACAGACTGCTGCTGTTGCTGTACAGACTGCTGCTGTTACTGTACAGACTGCTGCTGTTACTGTACAGACTGCTGCTGTTGCTGTACAGACTGCTGCTGTTGCTGTACAGACTGCTGCTGTTACTGTACAGACTGCTGCTGTTGCTGTACAGACTGCTGCTGTTGCTGTACAGACTGCTGCTGTTACTGTACAGACTGCTGCTGTTGCTGTACAGACTGCTGCTGTTGCTGTACAGACTGCTGCTGTTGCTGTACAGACTGCCTTTATCTTCTCAATAACACGAGTAATATCAGTCATCGAATAACATATTTAGGGGCCGTCCACAAAAAGTCAGACCCCCCCTCAAATCTGACGTCACAAAGCTCTGCCCCCCCCCCCCAAAAAAAAAACATGCTTCAAATCGCTTAAAACTATTGTCGTGCGTTGCACTCTGATGTTGTAGGAGAAAACATTTTCTAAAAAGTCTATTTAATTAAGTAGAACGTGTCGTCTATTTTTATTCAAAGTTGCGCATTTTGATGTGACGTCACATTTCTCAAACCCCCCCGTCACGCATCGTCACAAACGTCTGACCCCTCCCCCGCCCCCAGGTGCGTGACGTCATTTATGGACGGCCCCTAACCGCGCGAGGAGGGCAGCGGGAACAGCGTTGGGGAACCCAAGCAAGCGTGCGACACAACGCGGGCTGGCGGCAAGTCCCCGCACCCCAGGGACGTGCGGTCAGGGGAGGTAGAGCCTCAGCTGTCATACTCCAGGTAACTTATTTCACGTATATGTGTATAAAGATATTTAGACTCGCTGGTCTCGTCATGAAACTGCAATGAAAAAGCACCAGGGGAGGCAGCTATCACATCTGCCTCACTGAGGGGGACATGTCTAACACGCCCCCTCAGTGAGACCACGCCCCCCTCAGTGAAGACACGCCCCCTCAGTGAGGACACGCCCCTCAGTGAAGACACGCCCCTCAGTGAAGACACGCCCCCTCAGTGAGGACACGCCCCCTCAGTGAGGACACGCCCCTCAGTGAAGACACGCCCCCTCAGTGAGGACACGCCCCTCAGTGAAGACACGCCCCCTCAGTGAAGACACACCCCCCTCAGTGAGGACACGCCCCCTCAGTGAAGACACTCCCCCTCAGTGAAGACACTCCCCCCTCAGTGAAGACACGCCCCCTCAGTGAGGACACGCCCCTCAGTGAAGACACGCCCCCTCAGTGAGGACACGCCCCCCTCAGTGAAGACACGCCCCCTCAGTGAGGCCACGCCCCTCAGTGTGTGAATCTGGCCAATGCCTCCCCAGCCATTGACCTCACCGCACGTCACTGCCGCACCCCTCCTCCTCCTCCGCTATGCAGCCGACCTCACGCGGTGAGCGCAGGCATCGGGACCTGGCGCTCACCCTGTGGTGCAAACCTCTGGGAACTCGTTCAGTTTGTTGTACTTCCCCCGCACCTCCGATTGGCACGGTTGGCTACTACGTACGGTGCGAAAGAAGTTCAACACGCGCACATCGACGTACCTTGGCGGAGGCGTCCACGAGCTTGCGCTCCGCCAGGCCCAGCGCCTCCTCACTGCTCCCCCGCTGCCTCCTCGTGTCCTAGCCGGGGGCACCATACACGCACGTTACCACCAACTCACTACGCTTTTACCATGGGAGTTGACAAACAGTACCAACTATTTTTTTTTTTTAATACAGGGTGCTTTAAAAATATTTTAACACTTTTATGTTAATCATTGTCAACACGTGCCTGGAATCTTCTCCAGGTGGTCTCCAGAGCCCGAGGGCATATTTCCTGTGGAGTTGTTGCAAATTCTAAGAAGTGTTTTTTTGAAGCACCCTCTAAATATGCATAGAAAAGGTATTATAAACATTGCTTACTCTCATAATACAGAATCAGAATTATAACATGTGTCGTGGATTCAACCGAGTCGCGGACTTACTCTTTGGAGGCAACACATCACAAAGTTATAACTGCCCCTTTACCAGATAACAGCCTACGGGGGTGGACCACCAGGCTAACTGCACTGGGAAGGGAGTTTCACAACATCTGTGTGATCCACAAACCCTTGCTGCAGTCCTTCCAATAAACTCCAGGCGAGGCTCAATCCGGAGCGCGCAAAGGATGTGGTGACACCTGTAGCCTGCAGGAGGTCACCGAGCATTTCCGAGTAATTTCCCCAGCACGGTATCCACGCCGCAGCCTGAACCTCCCTCCCATGAAAGGCTTTCACGACCCCCCAGCCCACGGGCTCTGCTTAAGATTTGCTCGTTAGTGAGCATTGCGCCGACAGTGGTGGCAGCCGTGAGCACGCAGGCTCATCACGTACCTCGAGGGACATCTGTAGCTCCTGTGCACGCAACTTTTCACGTTCCAGCGCCTGCCGATGGTCAGCAACTTCGTTCTGCGCCCTCTGCATTCTCTTCTCGGCCTGCTCGGCCATCTCGCACAGCTGCGTGAAAACCGACAACAGCAAAGAGCAGACATCGGAATCAGAATCTTTACTCATCCTGGAGAAATCCGACGAGCCATGAAGCTCTTTTTCACAGGCGTCCAGTAGACAACACGTCTTCTCCTTCCCATGTCTGTCCCTCCACATCAACAAGATCAAAGTAAGTTGTTACACATTTCATCGGGCCACGCGGCCTAATGCCAGTGCATAAAATCAGCAGCACACAAGCAAAACTCTGGACCGGTTTGATGTTCAGTGTCTCATCGGCAGTCAGGCTCGCTTGCGTGCGTGCGTGTCTGCACGTGCGTCCGTGCGTGCATGTGCGTCCACGCGTGCGTGTCTGCGCGTGCGTGCGTGGCCATGCGTGTGTGCTTGCATGCGTGTGTGCATGTGCGTGCGTGTCTGCGCGTACGTGCGTGGCCATACGTGTGTGCTTGCATGCGTGTGCGTCCGTGCGTGTGTGTTTGCGCGTGCGTGTCTGCGCGTGCGTGTCCATGCGTGTGTGCGTGCGTGCGTGTGTGTGCGTCTGCGCGTGCGTGCTTGCACTGCCACTGCGGGTGTCCCACCGTTGCCGCGCGTCGCTTCAGGTCCGCCACCTCCTCGTCGTGCTTCTCCCTCGTGCTCCCAGCAGCTCTCTCCAGCTCCTGGGCCTGCTCACGAAGGCGCCTCTCCAACTTGCCCAGAGCTCGCGTCTTATTCTGCGAGCGCCAGCGGCAGCATACGGGGAGCACCACATCTTAACCGCCGCGACTCAAACCGTTTCGCTGTTGTCCACAAGAAAATCCTTGCACTCGAAATCAAAACATAGTCACCCCTGTTCCACGAGGGTTTCCTCCGGGTTCTTCGGTTTCCTCCCACAGCTTAAAAACAAAAAAACCCCATCGCGTGTAAGTGGCGTTGGCCAAACATCCCAATGTCGAAGAATGAAAACGTGTCAGAGGCGACTTTGTGGGCAAGAAGGGGCATTGTCCGAAATGTCGCCTCTCACGTGTTTGGTCGTCTTTGAAGGCGGCGGCGTTATTGACGATGGCATCGGAGTGTTTGTTATCCGCGCTCGTGCGCAGGTGCCAACGCGGTGTCGCAAGCGGCTTGCGAGACACGGAAGGCGAGGGTGGTGACTTTATACTTCGTCATGCCCGTGGACGTTACGTTTCCTTTTTACCGTTGACATTTTGCGAAGTTCGATGTACTTCTGAGTGATTGCAATTGTTCAGAAACTTGACCGACCTGCCAGCTTAGCAGCGATGTTACATCTGAAGAGCATGAGTCAAGAGTACGATATGAGACGTTGAACTGTACTTACAAACAGCTAAAAAATTCCCACACAATGTAAATGGTATTGGATAAAAATCACAGCAAATGACCCAATTGGCATGACACACACAGGGCACCATCACCGTACCGCGAAAACTTGGCAGGACCCTCCTGCAAACGTCTCAGTGAGGCAATCTGTGTAAGTTATAAAAAAAAAAAATACGATCTTGACCGCAAAATTTGGTTAGAAACACCGATTTTTCCGGAAACACATTTGCATTTGTGTCATCTTAACCTTACTTACAATTTGAGTAATTTGCAGGTAATTATTCAGCATTGTGATGTTTAACCCCATGGGTTTTTGTTTTAGCTATGGGAGGAAACTAGAGATTGTATATTCTTAGGTTTTTTCGGTAAAGTCACGTAGGTAAAAAAATTAAATTTAATAAAAGTAAAATAAAAATAAAATAAAAATCACGACGTTTACAGCTATCGTGCTGTGACGGTTCCACCTGAAGACGGAAGCTTGTGTTGCCTCCGAAACGTCGTGATTTTTATTTTATTTTACTTTTATTAATTTTTTTTTACCTACGTGACTTTACCGAAAAAACCTAAGAATATGAATCCTTGCAGTCACGAAAGCTTCAAATCTGGAGTTTGTATGTTCAAGTCGGGGATCAAACCCAGGGGGCACGTTGCCGTGAGGCTCGAGCGTTGCCGCTGCACTGCCACCCCGCCGGTGACGGCGGTCGTGCTCCACGGTAGATGGCAGCGTTCGCCGGCGACGCTGCGATCTCACCTCCACCTCGCGCTGCAGCTCGGTGCAGTGCCCAACGCTGGCGTTGAAGGCGATGGTCTTCTCCTCCAGCTGCCTGCACAGCGCGGCCATTTCACTCGACCCCTTCTTCTTCTGCGAAACCGAACAACAGGCGCGAGCGAAAGCCACACAAGAAGGGCAACCGATGAGCCAGTACTCACCGATTCACTCCGGCCACTCGCTCACTCACACCGAGGACCAATCTACTCCTTTTTTATAAATCCTTTATATTAAGTTCTCTTGCTTGCTTGCTTGCCTGCTTGCGTGCTTGCTTGCTTACGACCGTGCAAATCTTTCGGTCGTTTTTTAACCCACTTCCCGTGATCTAATCGAGCTGACATTTTGCACACAGACTCGTTGTGCGAGACAATTAATGTTCGTGAAATTTTTTTCCAAAATTTTACACTGTTTAGGGAAAACAAATTAAACATTTAATTACCAATTGCTTAATACTGGCAGACAATCATCTGACCCATAGGTGGCAGCCATCTCAAGCCAGAGGACGAGAGGACTCTAGCCGCCACGCATATAAAGGATTTATAGTGAAAAACTTTGTTTTTATGGGTTATATCACCCGTTCATTCCACGACTCACGGTCTTCCACAAAGCTCATGGTCCACAATAGATCACATCTACTGCACAAACCATGGCAGCAGATGCGGTCACCTGATGCACGAACGGAAAATTTTAAACACTCCAGCAGTGTGCGACATTTGGTCAACCAGAACAGAGGCCTACAACGCATAACGAGGCAATTCTCCGATCCACAGATAAGAAGTAGAACTCACAGAAATACACTCAGCTGCTTCCGACGCGGTTGTCTGGCTTGACCACCTGGAAGTGCAACTGCGGTGGCTGCCCTGCATCTACATCAGCCGTACGAAAGAAGGAGACTCGTCTATTATGAGTAAAGCGGTTGTGGTTCCCGTGAACTCAAGGCAACGGTCGTTGCCCACCATCGTTGCCCACCATCGTTGACTTCCCCAACAAAGCGGGACTCAGTTACGGACAGCTTTCCCCGCCCCACAATCATAGGAACGTGTAATTTCCACCACCAGCTGAGGGCTTTAAAGAGAAGACGAGCAACCACCCGACTGCTCAGTTGGGCAAGGGACTTCCCATCGACTCGCTCCGCGCCCACAGAGATGACATTCCAAGGGGGCCTCTGGCGGCAGCGGCGGCGGCGGCGGTGGTGGTGGCGGTGATGGCGGTGGTGGTGGCGGTGGTGGTGGCGGCGGTGGTGGCGGCGGTGGTGGTGGCGGCGGCGGTGGTGGTGGCGGTGGTGACGGCGGCGGTGGTAGTGGTGGCGGCAGCGGTGGCGGTGACGACGGCAGCGTTGGCGGTGGCGGTGACGACGGCGGTGTTGGTGGTGGCGGTGACGACGGCGGTGGCGGTGACGTACCTGCGCCTCCAGCTGGGAGGCTCTGCACGACGCCTGCGAGAGCTGGGACTGCAGGGAGGCCACAGAGACCTCCGCCTCGCGCAGACGCTCCTGCAGCGCCTCGGCCATCGTGTCCCCGTGCAGCCTCGCGTCGTCTGATCCCAACGGGGAAAAAACAAGCCGAACGCGACAGCAGCTGTGTTTCAGCACCAGCGTTCCTCGAGACAGCCTCTCCCGTGCCCCGAGATGACCGATTGGTCCACAAAACGAGCAGGAAGCGTTTAAGGTAAAGAGGTTTACATAAACAAACGACCCCCACTGCCACTGTGTAGCATATTATTACGTGCCAGGGACTCTATGAGATGACAGGACGATAGTCTGAGTCCATAATTGGCAATAAGTAACGGCAAAGCGGTTATAAGTGACTCAAAATTGTGCGCAGTTGCGTATACAGTACACGACTTCCCTGAAGGCAAACACCTTCAGCGAGCGCGATGCCGATCACACAACGCGCTTCGAATTCGACCCTCGATCGATGTCTGCGCCATCGCCGCACACGCGTCGAATGAAAATCAAGGGACAACTCCTTACTTACTAACAACTCCTTACTAACAACTTCTTACTTACTAACAACTCCTTACTTACTAACAACTCCTTACTTACTAACAACTCCTCACTTACTAACAACTCCTTACTTACTAACAACTCCTTACTTACTAACAACTCCTCACTTACTAACAACTCCTTACTTATTAACAACTCCTTACTTACTAACAACTCCTTACTTACTAACAACTCCTCACTTACTAACAACTCCTCACTTACTAACAACTCCTTACTTACTAACAACTCCTTACTTACTAACAACTCCTTACTTACTAACAACTCCTATCATTTTTAATTGCTGGAGGGGTTCCCCCCCCTACCTGAAAATCCTGGCTCCGCCATTGATTGTTTTTGTAGTCATTTGCACCCGAGAAGCTCGTAGTCTGTGTGGACGATGCGGGGGGTGGGGGTGGGGGGGTGAGGGATCAGGAACGTAACCACGACGTCCAACTCCGGCGGCGTCCCTCCCGCCGAGGCCGCACGTGCCGAGCGTGCGGCCGCGTTGCCCGGCGCGTTGCCCGGCGCGTTGCCCGGCGCATACCGTCCGTCTGCGTTGACGACGCGCTCCGCTGCGCTGCCGGACAGCGACTGCTCGGGGCACCGCTCTGCAGCGCTTCCAGCTCACGATCTTTCTTGCAAAGCAGCGACCTAGAAGGGGCGCGCACGGCTCGGCAATGAAAAGCCTCTCCCACGCTCGATCGGCTGTGCGGCAGTGCTCGGCTTGGCTTGTGGTTGCGAGTCACGATTGAAAATTCCATATTGCAATACAATGGGCCTTTGTGCAACACTTATCTTTATGCCTATTGTGAAAAATAAATGACAACCGAACACCTAAGTTTTTGCAGTCAATGTCATAATAATTCTGACTTGCTGGACCGTCAATTTGACTACCAAGGATCTTGTCCCATAATGAACGAAATGTCTTATCTAGTCGATAAATCTGGTTATGGGAATTGTTTTTCAACTTACTGATGCGAGCTGAAAATATAACAACCAACGGGTAAAACGCTTGTGCACGCGACAACTTGGCTGTGTCGGGTGGTGGAGCGTCACAGGTTCGGTGAGATCGTTAGATGACCAAACAGAAAAATGTATTACTAATAAATTATTTCAGGTCAAAAATACATGACGACCCCTGAACAACCAAGGTGACACATATTGCACGTTCAACACAAACCTCAGCTCCGTGATGTCATGTGACCCGAGGCTGGCAGAAGGTGGCATATCCTCTTCATCAGGCCCACATTTCACGTTGCATGAGGATGAAGGTTTCTGTCCCAGCAACTAGAGAATAAAAAAAAAAATTGGTGACGCTTACATAGGAGTTTGTTGAACTTCTTTCGCACCATACGGAGCCAACCGTGCTAATCTGAGGTACGGGGGAAGGACAACAAACTAAAGGCAAAGCACAGTTCGAAAGAAATAAGTTTTCAATTGAGATTTAAATTGCATAGCTCCAGTGGCTTCCTAATATCGGCAAGAAGAGCGTTCCAGACGGCCGCAGGAGCACATCTGAAAGCGCCACGTGATGCGGTGACCGTCTTTGTTCAATGTCAAAAGCTGCTGCTGTTGCGATGATCGGAGTGCACGTGATGGTGGTTTATGCTCCTTGACGCGATTAGTGAGGTGTTGTGGTTCATTTGTGGCAAGCGCTTTGAGTGCAACGAGCGCGACCTGAGAATATATATTCGTTCAGCAAACGGAAGCCTTGCAGAGCCAAGGCCAGATAAGCATTGAGAGTCGTCGCACAGCTTAGCTCGTTTTCGTTGTACAGTGTGTTCGACAGCGTGTCACATCACGAAGTTTAAGGTAGTGGATGACATTTCTGAAAAAACACAGCACCTCCCTGGGACCCCACTGTAAATGATTGCATCCTTCAAACGTTGCACGTAATGTGAACGCAACTCACTTGCTTTTGTTTTGCTACACAGCTGTGTAGTCTGTTCTCCAATAACACGTGTTGTTTTTATGACGCAAATTGGATAGAACGCGATGAATGTATGAGGGAACACGTTTTATCAACGCGAGTAGGAATGAGCGGTTGTACGGCGGCCTCGGCGTAGCATCACACGAGGCATTGGGATGCTGCTGGATGCTTCTGGATGCTACCCACGCGCCTCAGTCTTTGTGTTCAGCCTGCGTACGCATCTCACGTGTTATTGCGGACTGTGCTTTACCCTACATAATACATTATTTATTATAACGCGATTTTTCCATAACGCGGTGTTCTTCCGGAACGCTACTACGACCGCCGGCTCACTGCCCTTCCCTCTCGCCTGGAGTCAGACGCAGAGATACGCCCTGACCAAGGCTGTTGCAGCAACTTGAAAACCTACGGTATGTGTTCAGAAAATATGATTTGAGAAACCTCTGCGATCACGGTCATCGCTTCTGTCCGCTCGTGTTCTCAACGGCGCTTGGCCACCTTACCGGTTGCATAGTCTCCAGCTCCTTCTTCAGACGGCAAACCTCGGCCTCAAAGGTCTGGCAGTTTTCTTGTAAAGTACTGCATAGACAAGACAAAGATTCCCCCTGTAGCCTTCAGAGTGATGGGGCAAGTGTTGTTAGCGAGCCTGGATGGTGCACGAGGGGATGGATGGCCAGCACCACGCATGCCCACCGTTGTCTCCCTAATGCCGCACCAGGTACGAATCAACCTCGAGGAGGCCTAGGACCAGTTCAAATATACGTCAATGATGTTGGCCGTGAATGGCAATCGAACTCGGGTCGTCGGGTTCGTAGCACAATGTGCTAATTGACCACTTCGCCGCTGCTTCCCATAAACACTCGCACACAGGGCGATTAATATTCAGTTGGGTGAGAACCCATTGGAATGACAAAATTTTTCTCATAATCTGTTAAAAGATTTTTTTTTTTAGTTTGTGATTATATCTCAAGGGTCTTCAATGACCATTTATTTTTAACAGACAGAAGGCATCCACAATTGCCCAAATGGACGAAGACGTGAGCATAAAACCACGGCCTCCGTACGGAGTCGGTGACGGGTTGCGCTCACCAACAGGCGAAGGAGCAGCCCCGCAACTGCTCGCTCGCGGCACGGGCCGGTGGACGGGCCTCCACCAGAGAAAACTCCAAGAGGGTACAGCCCATTCTCCTCTAATGCGTGTTGCTTTCATAGTGCGCTTTGGATAGAACACGATGAGTGTGTAGTGACGAACATGGAGTCACTATGGCGTTAAGCGCTAGCTGCTGTCACAAGAGTGGAACCGTGAGTCTTGGCACCAGAGTTGGTATGGCATGGAAGCGGGCCCTAGGGGGCAGAGGTCGCAAACGGGTTTTGATTCCTTACCCGTACCCGGCCGCACCAGGGTCGCAAACGGGTACCCGTACCCCGCCGCGCACGGGAGTTCGAATTGAACGGCAAACCTTCTGGATGCCAGGTCCGGTGCACTAACCATCACACCGCTGTAGCAGCTCTCTACGCACACCAATAGGCTTATCCAAATGTTACCGCACTTAGCGCGAAGAAATATCGAGTGACAAACGAAATACGTTACATTCTGAACTGCATCTAGCGGCAAGCTCTCATTACTCTGATAGTGGCGTTGTCTTTGTGCTGTACGCCTTTTGGCGTCCTCTGGTCTAACGCCTTTTAAGAGGAGGCTCAAAAGAAAGCTGTCTCTGGTGTGGACCAGTCAGTTTCAAAGACAACGCATATATTATCAGAGTATGTGTTTTGTTTGCATTCTGACCACAAGTATTGTGGTTAATGCAGACATGATTCCTCGTAAAAGGTTTCAGTTTGGTGTTTTAACATCTTAACACAGCTGTTTTGCTGCCAGAAAAAAGGGCAAAACCTATTCTCAAGTAAAAAAATGTTGAGACACACAGCACACACTGTGTAGACAACACACACTGTGTAGACAGCACACAGCATACAGCACACACAACTTGTAGACGGTACACACCACCATTTACACAACACACAGCACACACCGTGTACACAGAACACACCATGTACACAGAACACACAGCGTGTGAGGAGAGCGACTTACCTGACCAGCAGTGTGAGTTCGTGGTTGTCGGAGACCGCACCAGCCCGCTGCTCGCTCACCGACGCGCACTCCGACAGGGCCCGGCTCAACTCTGACACCAGGGACTGCTCTCTGCTGCGGTACTACAACACGCACAGCACGCACGCAAACACACACACTCGTCAACACAGAACACACACTCAGGCACGGCAATACGCTCATTGACAGTCACACGTAACATCTCTGGTGTCAGTTTAACACGTAGCAGGCTTTCGCGACCAATATTATTCATAATCAACGTTTTTGGGTTTAGATCGCGTTATTTATAAATGTGTCGTAACCCTCCACCACGCGACACGGCCAATCAGTAAAAAAGTGTCACGTTGACAAAAGACAAATAGTTCACTGCTTTAGCCCACCGGTGTGTTGAAGCGTGAAACCACAACATTTACAATTTGAGTACGGTGTTTCGCTGGTAATTGCATCCAGCATCATCGGGCAATTCGCCAGAATGGTGAGGCTCTGCTGTGTCTCCCGTTCTTATATAGAGCAGCAGCAGGGTGACGTCATCTGGTGTGTCTGTGTGTGTGTCGTGTACAGACCTGCAGCAGGCTCTGGTGTGTCTGTGTGTGTGCCGTGTACAGACCTGCAGGAGGCTCTCGGACAACTGGGTCCGGTAGCCTTGAAACGAAGCCTTTACCTCCTGCAGCTGTTCAGAAAGTTCACGTTTCTCCGCATCAGCCCTGCAAGGCCAAACATGCTCAGTTTATACAAATATACCTCGGTCGAGCGCTACCCTGCGTTTGGGACAGTATTGTGTTCCTATAATAATTCAGGATACAAGTTTTTGTGGGTTAGATGGCGTACATTTTAATGTGTCGTGAACCCAGCACCACCCGACACAGCCAATTAGTAAGGTTTGTCACGTAAACAAAACGTGCGAATTAGTTTTCTAGTTCAGCACACACTGGTTGTGTGTTGGAGAGTAAAACCACAACATATTCTTGGGTCTTTCAGTAAAGTCACGTAGATAGGTTCAAAGAAAGTAACAAAAAACCACGACGTTTCGATCGCAACACAAGCGGTCGTCATCAGGAAAAGAGGGTTAGCCTCTAAAGGCAAACTGTTTATAAAGGTTTAAAATGGGCGTAGCCCAAGTGTCAGCAGCATGGGAGGGGCAGCTGATGTTAATGTAAGGGATTAAAAAATTAACCCGTGAAAACAAAGTTTTTCACTATAAATCGTTTATATGCGTGGCGGCTAGAGTCCTCTCGTCCTCTGGCTTGAGATGGCTGCCACCTATGGGTCAGATGATTGTCTGCCAGCATTAAGCAATTGGTAATTAAATATTTAAAAAAATTTCCCTAAACAGTGTAAAATTTTGGGAAAAAAATTTCACGAAAATTAATTGTCACGAACAACGAGTCTGTGTGGAAAATGTCAGCTCGATTGGATCACGGGAAGTGGGTTAAAAAACGACCGAAAGATTTGCACGGTCGTAAGCAAGCAAGCACGCAAGCAAGCAAGCAAGCGAACTTAATATAAAGGATTTAAAAACGGTGTGCCCCAGCATGTAGGGGCGTGCTAGAAGGTGATGTAGGGCGGTGTAACAGGTGATGGTACTCAGAGGGCGACGACGGTGCTGGTGGTGGGTTTCCACCAATAAAAGGGCTGCGAAGTAATCACTGCACCTCGCTTTACACACTCACAGTGTTGACGGTGGAGGTTGCGGCTAGAGGTGATGGTACTTGTAGAGAGTCACGACGGCACTGGCGGTGGGTGGGCTTTCACCAATCAAGGGCTACTGGTGGGCATTGATGGTCCCGGTGGTGGACTTCCACCAATTAAAGGGCTGCCAGGTCTAAAATGGAAACGTTATAGCCAGTTATGACTTAAACTGGTTGATAACGTCCTTCCAGTAATTGCTAAGTTTGTACCCATCTTCTCGGTTGAAAGTGTGTCTATGTCTGTATATATGGATGACTTCATGAACATATCTTTGTTGATAGCCAGTGGGTTTGCAAAGTACCTTCGTCTTAGAGAAAACAATTTCGCGTGAGCCCACCGCATTGAAACAATGATCAGCCACAGCACGAGGTATTGGTCCTACCGTGTTTCAGATCTGCCTCATGTTCACGAACACGGTCTGAGACATGTCGCTTAGTTTCCCCAATGTAACTACTGCCGCAGACACAGCTTAGTTTGTAGACGCCAGGGTATTGCATGTCAGGGATCACATCCTTCACAAATGGGATCAGATCACTAATTTTACGTACTGTCCTCTTTGGTTCTTTCGGTAAAGTCACGTAGAGAGAAATTAAACTAAATAATAATAGAATACGACGTTTCGATTGCAACACAAGCAGCCATCATCAGGTACAAATGAATGAGAAAACAAACATAGTAAACTTGGAAATACAATGCAATACAACACAGAGAGGCCAACACAACAGTCAACACTCTGCCTGGTTGATTACGTTCTTCCAAAGATTGCTAAATTTGAGAGAGAGACAAAACATAGACACGGAGACACACAGACAGACACACAAGCAGAGAGAGAGAGACTCACACAGAGACAAACAGAGAGAGACACACACATAGATGCACCTGTGTGCCTATGTGTGTGTTACTTTCTTTGAACCTATCTACGTGACTTTACCGAAAGACCAAACAATATTAATTCCTGCAGTCACGAAAACTTTAAGTCAAGATAAAACCACAACATTTACAATTTGAGTACCGTGACATTTCACTGGTAATTACAACAGCCTCATCGGGCGATTACAGCCAGAATTATATTGTTGCCATGAACCCAAGGCTGGCCACACACTGGATCTCCATGTAGAACAGCTGGATAACTGGCTAAGCGGGACCATCCGTGCAACAAATGAAATAAACTCAAACACACAGGCATCGCTGCACGACCTGCACCGATGACACTACCGCACGCACGGATGCTGTCTGCCTCGACGGGAACATGCCCATAATGTTACTGCGACTGTCATTCCCACTGACGCACGCGGCCAGAAGCCCGGCACACGCACACACAAGCGTACACAAGCACACACGCGCATACACGCACACACAAGCGTACACAAGCACACACGCGCATACACGCACACACAAGCGTACACAAGCACACACGCGCATACACGCACACACAAGCGTACACAAGCACACACGCGCATACACGCACACACAAGCGTACACAAGCACACACGCGCATACACGCACACACAAGCGTACACAAGCACACACGCGCATACACGCACACACAAGCGTACACAAGCACACACGCGCATACACGCACGCACGTGCACACACAACAACAACAACTGCCATTCACCACTAAGTGACGGTGACGTCACCACGACGCTTGTGCCAGGCCATGTGCAACTTGAGGCTACCACGTAAAGTGTCGAACGCCCGCTGGCAGGAGGTCACGGGGCAGACCCAGGTGCCACGGGTCGACTGACTGAGATGACTGAGATGAATGGCTGATGCACCACCTGTGTCCCCTACTGTGCCAACTTGCTGTGCTTTAGCCACCCACACACAAGCACACACAAGCACACACACAAGCACACACAAGCACACACGCGCACACACACAAGCACACACAAGCACACACGCGCACACACAAGCACACATGCGCACACACAAGCACACATGCGCACACACAAGCACACACACAAGCACACACAAGCACACACGCGCACACACAAGCAGACACACACCCACACACGCGTGCACACAACCACACACACACGCACACACAAGCACACACAAGCACACACAAGCACACACGCGCACACACAAGCACACACACAAGCACACACAAGCACACACAAGCACACACAAGCACACGGAACCAGACAGAGGAAGAAGAGCAAATATGCACCGACCCCGAGCGCAGTGGCGCAAAGTGAAGGGAGCGGTGACGCCGGAGTGAGACGGTAACAGGTGGAGAGATCTCACTCCGCCTCGTCGAGACGACGATGGAGGATGGGGAGAGCGTGGACACTCACTGCTTGGTCCGCGCCGTCCTCTCGCGGAGCTCGGCCCTCAGTCGCTCGGCGTCGCGCGTGAGCCGCTCGCACTCCGCCTCTCGCTGCTGACCCCGCTGCTGTGCCAACTCCAACGCTTCCTCCGCAGCCCTGACTCGTGCAATACGGGGCATTCACAATCCCACAAACACGGGGCATTCACAATCCCAGCAATACGGGGCATTCACAATCCCACAAACACAGGGCATTCACAATCCCAGCAACAAGGGGCATTCACAATCCCAGCAATACAGGGCATTCACAATCCCAGCCACAAGGGGCATTCACAATCCCAGAAACAAGGGGCATTCAGAATCCCAGCAATACAGGGCATTGACAATCCCAGCAACAAGGGGCATTCACAATCCCAGCAACAAGGGGCATTCAGAATCCCACAAACAGGGGGCATTCAGAATCCCAGCAATACAGGGCATTGACAATCCCACAAACAAGGGGCATTCACAATCCCACAAACAAGGGGCATTCACAATCCCACAAACAGGGGGCATTCAGAATCCCAGCAATACAGGGCATTCACAATCCCAGCAACAAGGGGCATTCACAATCCCAGCCACAAGGGGCATTCACAATCCCAGAAACAAGGGTTTGTGTACTGATCATAAACACACGCGTGCTGTCTGCTTCACGGTGGATATTAAAAATCCCGTGAGATCATTCGAAGAAGAGTTGGCCATTGTGTGATGGCACCTTGGTCCAAATTAGGTCAATTAGAAACGTTAATAGAAATCACTTTAGTTAACACGTCATGGGCTTTCGCGACCAATAGTATCCATAATAGAGGTTTTTTGGGGTAAGATCACAACGGTGTGCTGAACTATTCACGAATTGGAATGTTTTGCCTACGTGACGAAGCTTACTAAAATTGACTGTGCTGGGTGGTGGCGCTTTAACGACACAAATTAAAATGTACGCGATCTAAACCTCTATTGTGAAATTACTTTATTGGGAAGTGTGCAGAAATTATCAATCCCTTCAGCAAAAACTTTGTGGGACAGTCTTAGATGAATAATAACAATAATAAATACACCATAATGGTGGCAATGCTTTCTCTGAACGCTTCCATCACAATCCGCTCTGAGATTTATTCAGTGCCCTCTCTTCTTTCTGGGCTCACTAGAAACTTCTAAAACCGGCTTCGCAAATCCTCCAGGTGTCAGGACAGTCACGGCGGTCCCGTCTTCACGGCACGCAAGCTCCTACATTCAAGTCTGCCCGTTAGAAAACACACACAAGCTGATGTTCACGGAGCAAAAATGTCGGGCGAAGGGATTGCTCCCATTGACACGTGTGTCAGTGGTCAGCGGGTGTTCTGACGACAGGCACATACCAACCTCCTCATAGCATCTTGCTCTGCGGATCTTAACTCCAAGCCTGACACCCTGTCTTCCACGTCTCGAGACCGTTTCACAAAGGCAGTCACGTCACCTTCCAAATGCGTTATCTGTAACATAAAACATACACGTGTACATAAAAACGTATTCATAATCAACGTTTTTGGGTTAGATCGCGTTATTTATAAATGTGTCGTAAGCCTCCACCACCCGACACGGCCAATCAGTAAAAAAAGTGTCACGTTGACAAGACAAATAGTTCACTGCTTTAGCCCACCGGCGTGTTGAAGAGTGAAACCACAACATTTACAATTTGAGTACGACGTTTCGCTGGTAATTGCATCCAGCATCATCGGGCAATTCGCCAGAATGGTGAGGCTCTGCTCTGTCTCCCGGTCTTAAATAGAGCAGCAGCAGCAGCAGCAGGGTGACGTCATCATTGAACTCATCATGAAAATCAAACGGTTGCAGGAATTTGCCGATACAATTTTTTGTTAGTTTTTGTTTGGAGGGACAGGCGACGCTCGTGAATTCACGTGTGCTGTGTACCCATGGCATGGCTATGATTGTGAGCAGGAGCACTTGGCACCTCTGATTAGCACGGTCCGCTACGTACGGTGCGAAAGAAGTTCAACAAACTTACACACGCGTACAACTCTGCTAGAAGTGTGACTACTTTTTATTTTCTTCTCGGTTCTGAGGTCGGAATTTCCGAGCGATTTCCAGTCAACTTAACCATTTTTATTTTACCAGGTAAGGCTCCACTGAGCTATGTAGCTTCATTCAGAAGCGACCTGGCCACAAATGACAGCTCAACCAAGCGGCTTATCCGGTGCAATGTTTGTAGATAGCAGCCAAATACTCCAAACGCACGTTTCTAAATGTGGAGAGAAAAACCGAAGGACCCGGAGATAAATGCACGTGACCATGCCGAGAGAGAGAGATGCAAACTCCAAATACACAGCAGGCGTCAGGGTCGGGACCGACCCCACGACCTCCTGTATAACAGGCGAGGAAGTTAACATCTCTCCATCGTAGGAGAGCAGCTCACCCCCGACACGAGCATCAGATCCGAGGTGCTGCCGACGTGCCGGGCGCGTGCGCTTGTGCCGCCTGTACGACAGGGGCGCGACGCCGATACGCACCTCAGCGTTGGCGCTATCGAGCTGTTGAAGCAGCAGGTGGTTCTCCATCACCAGAGAAGAGTTCTCCGAACACAGGCTGATGAGCTTCCGTCTCAGCTCCAGGTTTTCCTCATCTACGCGTGATACAGGTGGCATCTGCACGCCCGCACGCACAAATGCCTGTAGTCCAGCACCGTGGAGGCAGCGAAGATTGGTAAATCACATCGACGCCGTTAAACTCCCTGCCCGTGCGCGGGCGGTCGAGGAGGTGCCATAGGTTGGCTTGCCGGGAGAAGGCGGTACAACAAGTGTGGACTCCACTCGCTCTGCGTGTATGGGATAGAGCGTTGTTCCCCCCCACGCACATGCGTTTTCTCCACGAACTGGCCGATAACACCTTCGACAGAGCTTGGAAAATTGTTGGCACTGGCCCGACGCCCTCGCCTGCGGTATATTTAAGCTGGGTCGGGGAAGGAGAGCGCCTTGACAAAAAAGTTTACATATCATATTATATACGCTGCCAAGCTTGGCGGTGTTCATTGGGACGCTGTCTTTCCGACAGCTCTGTTTCTTCACCTGAGGACGGCTGCTTGCGTTGTGGCCGAAACGTCGTGAGAATTTTTATTTTATTATGTTTTATTTTTATTATTTTATTATTTCCCTTCTACGTGACTTTACCGAAAGAACCAAGAAGATGAATCCCTGCAGTCACGAAAGCTTTAAATCGAAATACAGTAATCCCTCGTCCACTTCGCGGTTCAAGTTTCGCGGCCTCAGTGCATCGCGGATTTTTCGAACTGATTTAAAGGCCTCATTATACCTGTGCAGTAACACCATCATCATCATCATTCATCATCACATTCATCGAACTGCACAGGTCTGTCATCGTCGTCATTGTCATCGTCATCGTCGTCATTACTGGAGTCAAATCTCAAGATACTACTGTCATTGGTGAGTATAGAACACCATAATACGCATGAGAGAGAGTGAATGTATAATATTAAGGTTTTATAATTAAATAGATTTAAGTAAAATATATATATAAAGTATAAATATACATATTTTAAACATTCTGGTACCCACACACACATATACGGAAATTCCTAGGGGGCCAATCCTACTTCGCGGATTTTCACCTATCGCGAGGGGTTCCGGTCCCCATTAACCGCGATAAACGAGGGATCACTGTATAATATTTCATATAGGTAACAAATACTCTTAACACTCTGAACTGTATCCAAGTTTTCTTCCTGTGTATGTCACACAACCTAACTGCTCAATTCCACCGGTTTGAGTGCTTCGTGAGGTCATCAGAGTTGGCCAAACATCCAAATGTAGGACCACAGAGCTCAGGCAACCGTCGGCGCTGGTTCTGGCCGCCTTTCCGCTTGTCTGCCATTTAAATTAAACGGCGTTTCGAGATGCAAAGTGCGAGATGAAATCAGAGCAGCAGCAGCAGCAGCATTACCGCAGACACGAGGCTTGCGTTATTTGTGTAAAGCAGCGCCGGCGAGAGAAGGCACCTTGCTGGTGGACGCGCTCTCCACCACGCGGCTGCCACCTCGCTGCGAGCGGCAGTCGTCGTCGAGGGCGCCACTGCCGATGGGTCGCTCCGAAAGGTCATCCAAGGTCAGGTCAGGGATCTCTGCATCCTCACTAAACACACGCCCATTCACTGGCGAGATTGTACATTGTTGCTATTCATCTTAACACCAGTTTAATTGCCAGAAAGGGTAAAACCTCTTCTTGGTTCTTTCGGTAAAGTCACGTAGAAGGGAAATAATAAAATGATAAAAATTTAACATAATAAAATACAATTCTCACGACGTTTCGGCCACAACGCAAGCAGCCGTCCTCAGGTGAAGAACAGGTCTGTCGGAAAGACAGTGTCTGAATGACAGTGTCTTTCAGACACTGTAATTCAGGTGAAGAACAGGTCTGTCTGAATGACACTGTCTGAATGACAGTGTCTGGCAATCAGTGTGATTATGATTATTGTTTTTTTTTTAATGAAAAAATAAGAATAGGTTTCACCATTTCGATTTAAAGCTTTCGTGACTGCAGGGATTCATCTTCTTGGTTCTTTCGGTAAAGTCATGTAGAAGGGAAATAATAAAATAATAAAAATAAAACATTAAATACAATTCTCATGACGTTTCGGCCACAACGCAAGCAGCCGTCCTCAGGTGAAAAACAGGTCTGTCGGAAAGACAGCGTCTGAATGACAGTGTCTGAAAGGCACTTTTTTAAAGGATGGGTCCTGCATCGGGATGCTCGGCCTATCCCGGTTACACCGAATGGGCGGTTCGTTTGTTTGTTTTTTTAGCTATGGGAGGAAACCAGAGGACCCGCAGGAAACCCATCTAGAACACGGGGGACGAACAAACTCACTCCACACTGAAAGGGACTAGAACCCAGGCCTGCGCTACGAGGTAGGTGGTTCTTCTTCTTCTATCGTACGGCACGATGATGTAACAGCTGAACGTCAAGCTCCTTCGAGCAACCCAAGGCGGCGGTGGACGCTGCACGGATCGCAGCGATAGCAGCGCCAGGGCGTGCGTGCGAGGATGGCGATCGCCGCCGTCGCCGCCACCGCGATGCGTTTGACGAGGCGTGGGAAGCTCGTCGGCCCGTCTTACTCACGAGCGCTGGCTGGCCGGGCGGCGTGGGCCCAGGCCGTGCAGGCTGCGCTCCGTGAGCCTCAGCATCTCCTGCAGCGAGCGCACGTTGCCCTGCAGCCGGAGCTGCTCTTCCGACATGGCCGAGACGTCTCCCGTCACGTGGCAACGAGCAGAAGCCTCCGCCCTCCCTTCACAGGTCCATCCACGTGACACACACACACTCAGATAACTTCTGACACATCTCATCAGCCGCGCGGCCTTCTGGAGGACAAGACAACAAATATCCACCCCCCCCCCGTCCTAAACTACAAATGATAACTCAACAAGGTGGGATATCATGTGGATATGGAGAGCAGCAGTCAGGGGGCCGTCCATAAATGACGTCACGCACCTAGGGGGGGGGGGGGTGGGGTCAGACATTTGTGACGATGTGTGACGAGGGAGAGGGGGGGTTGAGAAATGTGACGTCACGTCAAAATGCGCAACTTTAAATAAATGTAGACACGTTCTACTTAATTAAATAGACTTTTTTTTATAAATGTTTTCTCCTACAACAGCGTCACATTAAATACGCACTACAATGACAATAGTTTAAAACGGGATGTTTACACGTCCCGTCAGCCACTCACGAGGCAGAGGGGTCACGCAATCGGTTGACAAGGAAAGGGGCCGTCCATAAATGACGTCACGCGATTTGGGACGATTTTTGACCCCCCCCCCTCGTCACAAAAAATTAGACCCCCCTCAAATATGACGTCACAAAGCTCTGCCCCCCCCCCCCCAAAACCATACTTCCATTTTGAAAATAAAACACGCTACAAATCGCTTTAAACTATTGTCATTGTAGTGCGTATTTAATGTGGCGTTGCACTCTGATGTAGGAGAAAACATTTATTAAAAAGGAGGCGTTGGAAAGCTGAAATTTTGCATTAAATTCACTTGAAAATATTCAACGTCTAACTAAAACTGCAGATGTTTAGAATATTTTATTGACATTCTCTTATAATTATAAAATATTAAAAGTAATAATAACTATAAATACTTGAAACTTTGTAGTAGAACGAAGCAAAATGGAGAGTACAATTATAAAAATTACATATTCATTTCACAGAATGAAAAGCCCTGGTAGAATCATTAAAATCAAAATGTTTAATAACAATCATTCAAAATTTTTACAAAATTTATGCTTCTCCATTCTCCCATGGAATAAATAAAAGGTGATCTTAGTTAATTTAAATAATAAAATAGTTAATAATGAAAATTAATCATAATTAGTGTTGTTATAACAATTCTATTGCATTTTTATGTGACGTCACATTTCTCAAACCCCCCTTCCCCCCTAGGTGTGTGACGTCATTTATGGACGGCCCCTAATCACGCTGCCAGAAAGACACGGGGTGAAGGTGGCACGAGACTCATAGGGGAGAGAGACACGGGGAGAGAGACACGGGGAGAGAGACACGGGGGGAGAGACACGGGGGGAGAGACACGGGGAGAGAGACACGGGGGGAGAGACACTGGGAGAGAGACACGGGGAGAGAGACACGGGGGGAGAGACACGGGGTGGGAGAGAGACACGGGGAGAGAGACACGGGGGGAGAGACACGGGGAGAGAGAGACACGGGGGGAGAGACACGGGGGGAGAGACACATGGGGAGTAAGGATGTGCTCACCTCTTCCCCAGAGGTCTCCGTGGTGTGTGTCTCTGTGTGTCTATGTCCCTCACTGTCTCAGTGTGTCTGCTAACTCCCTCCGTCTCTCTCAGTGTCTTTATGAGCCTCAGTGTGTCTCTGTGTCTCTCAGACTCTCTGTCTCTATGTTTCTATCTCTCTATGTCTATGTGTGTCTCTGTGTCTCTAAGTCTCTGTCTGTGTCTCTATGTCTGTGTGTCTCTGTGTCTCTGACTCTCTGTGTCTCTGACTCTCTGTGTCTGTATCTGTGTCTCAGACTCTCTCTGTCTATCTGTCTCTCTGTTTCTCTGTCTCAGACCCTATGTGTCTCTGTGTATCTCTGTCTCTGTGTCTCTGTCTCTGTGTCTGTGTGCCTCTCTATCTCTATGTCTCTGTGTCTGTCTCTCTGTGTCTAAGTCTCTGTGTGTCTCTGTTTCTCTCTGTGTCTCTGTCCCTGTGTCTCTCTGTCTCTCGTCTCTGTCTCAGACTCTCTGTGTCTGTCTCTCACTCTCTCTGTGTCTGTCTCTCTGTATCTCTGTCTCACTGTCTCTATGTGTCTCTGTCTCTCACTCTCTATGTCTCAGACTCTCTGTGTCTGTCTCTCTGTATCTCTAAGTCTCTGTCTCACTGTCTCTATGTGTCTCTGTGTCTGTCTATGTGTATCTCTGTATCTCTGTGTCTCTGCCTCACTGTCTCTGTATCTCTGTGTGTGTCTCTCTGTCTCTGTGTCTGTCTCTCTGTATCTCTGTGTCTCTGCCTCACTGTCTCTGTATCTCTGTGTCTGTCTATGTGTGTCTCTGTGTCTCTGTCTGTGTCTCGAGTCTCGGAGTCTCCGCGTCTGTCTCTGTCCCCGCGTCTGCCGCTTCAAATCGCGCCACTGCGTCACGTGATGACTCCCCGCCAATGGGTGGCAATGCGTGAGCGCCACGCAGTTCCAAATGCCAGATCAGAGGGATTACCTCTAGATCTGGGGTGGTGCTGGTGTCAGGTGGGAGGGATTACCTCTAGATCTTGGGTGGTGCTGGTGTCAGGTGGGAGGGATTACCTCCAGATCTAGGGTGGTGCTGGTGTCAGGTGGGAGGGATTACCTCTAGATCTGGAGGTGCTGGTGGTGTCAGGTGAGAGGGATTACCTCTAGATCTAGGGTGGTGCTGGTGTCAGGTGGGAGGGATTACCTCTAGATCTGGAGGTGCTGGTGTCAGGTGGGAGGGATTACCTCCAGATCTGGGGTGATGCTGGTGTCAGGTGGGAGGGATTACCTCCAGATCTAGGGTGGTGCTGGTGTCAGGCAGGAGGGATTACCTCTAGATCTGGGGTGATGCTGGTGTCAGGTGAGAGGGATTACCTCTAGATCTGGGGTGGTGCTGGTGTCAGGTGGGAGGGATTACCTCTAGATCTGGAGGTGCTGGTGTCAGGTGGGAGGGATTACCTCTAGATTTAGGATGGTGCTGGTGTCAGGTGCGAGGGATTACCTCTAGATTAGGATGGTGCTGGTGTCAGGTGCGAGGGATTACCTCTAGATCTAGGATGGTGCTGGTGTCAGGTGAGAGGGATTACCTCTAGATCTGGGGTGGTGCTGGTGTCAGGTGGGAGGGATTACCTCTAGATCTGGTGTGGTGCTGGTGTCAGGTGAGAGGGATTACCTCCAGATCTGGTGTGGTGCTGGTGTCAGGTGAGAGGGATTACCTCCAGATCTACGGTGGTGCCGGTGTCAGGTGGGAGGGATTACCTCTAGATCTGGCGTGGTGCTGGTGTCAGGTGGGAGGAATTACCTCTAGATCTAAGGCGGTGCTGGTGTCAGGTGGGAGGGATTACCTCTAGATCTGGGGTGGTGCTGGTGTCAGGTGGGAGGGATTACCTCTAGATCTGGGGTGGTCCTGGTGTCAGGTGGGAGGGATTACCTCTAGATCTGGGGTGATGCTGGTGTCAGGTGAGAGGGATTACCTCTAGATCTGGGGTGGTGCTGGTGTCAGGTGAGAGGGATTACCTCTAGATCTGGGGTGGTGCTGGTGTCAGGTGAGAGGGATTACCTCTAGATCTAGGGTGGTGCTGGTGTCAGGTGAGAGGGATTACCTCTAGATCTGGGGTGGTGCTGGTGTCAGGTGAGAGGGATTACCTCTAGATCTAGGGTGGTGCTGGTGTCAGGTGAGAGGGATTATCTCTAGATCTAGGGTGGTGCTGGTGTCAGGTGCGAGGGATTACCTCTAGATCTAGGGTGGTGCTGGTGTCAGGTGAGAGGGATTACCTCTAGATCTAGGGTGGTGCTGGTGTCAGGTGGGAGGGATTACCTCTCGATCGGGGGTGGTGCTGGTGTCAGGTGGGAGGGATTACCTCTAGATCTAGGGTGGTGCTGGTGTCAGGTGAGAGGGATTACCTCTAGATCTGGGGTGATGCTGGTGTCAGGTGGGAGGGATCACCTCTAGATCTGGGGTGGTGCTGGTATCAGGTCAGAGGGATTACCTCTAGATCTGGGGTGGTGCTGGTGTCAGGTGGGAGGGATTACCTCTAGATCGGGGGTGGTGCTGGTGTCAGGTGGGAGGGATTACCTCTAGATCTGGGGTGGTGCTGGTGTCAGGTGGGAGGGATTACCTCTAGATCGGGGGTGGTGCTGGTGTCAGGTGGGAGGGATTACCTCTAGATCGGGGGTGGTGCTGGTGTCAGGTGGGAGGGATTACCTCTAGATCTGGGGTGGTGCTGGTGTCAGGTGGGAGGGATTACCTCTAGATCTGGGGTGGTGCTGGTGTCAGGTGAGAGGGATTACCTCTAGATCTAGGATTGTGATGGTGTCAGGTGGGAGGGATTACCTCTAGATCTGGAGGTGCTGGAAGATGTGTTTCTGCACGAATTTGAGTGCCGCAATTAGGAGAGCGGTGGCGCAGTGATTAGCGCACTGTGCATCCGCCGACCCGAATCCAATTCCCGCTCATCACGACCAATAACGAGTACTTCGGTGTGCCAGCAAGGGGCCGTCCATAAATGACGTCACGCACCTAGAGGGGGGATGGGGGTCAGACATTTGTGACGATGTGTGACGAGGGGGGGGGGGTGAGAAATGTGACGTCACATCAAAATGCGCAACTTTAAATAAATATAGACAACACATTCTACTTAATTAAATATACTTTTCATAAATGTTTTCTCCTACAACATCAGAGTGCAGCGCCACATTAAATACGCACTACAATGACAATAGCGTAAAACGATTTGAAGCATGTTTTTTTTTTTGGGGGGGGGGGGGCAGAGCTTTGTGACGTCATATTTGATGGGGGGGGGGGGGGTCTGACTCTTTGTGACGTCGTGTGACGAAGTGGGGGGGGGGGGGTCACAAAAATCGTCCAAAATCGCGTGACGTCATTTATGGACGGCCCTCAACCGGGCGTGGTGCTGGCCACCCACCGGCCTTCCTAGCTGCTGCTGCTGCTCGCGGACAGCTCTTGCCCCAGCAGTATCATGAAGGCTATACGGGGGATCTTTACCTTTACAGGCGCGAGATATTGATCTCCCTCCCCCAGGCCCTCGGGGTTTCCCCCCTTCCACGTTCGAGTATTTGGCCGCTGTGACATTCCCACGCGATGAGCCGCTTCCTTGAGCTGTTAATTCGTGGCAGCCAAGGTGGGTCGCTTGTGTTAGAGACAGAGAGAGGGCATGACAGCGATGCAGCTCAGAGGGCCTTATTTGGTGACATTAATTTGTCGTTTATACTGGTAGGAACGAAGTGAACCAACCTACAATAGATTATATCGTCCGTCCGTCCGATGTCCGATTAGGTGTAGCAACATCGCCCCCTACTGCAAACACTTGGCAGGACCCTACAAAAACCTTTAGACTCAGTGACGCTTTCCTGGCTAAACAAGTGTAAAATTCCCTTATAATTCCCTGAGATAGTTTTTAATTAAAACATTTAAATTAAAAATTAACTCACAGCGGCCTAGAGCCTACAGCTAGGCCTACAGCCTAGAACTAGGCCTCAAACTCTCCCTTCGTATCGTACCCTCGCCATTTCATTTCATTATAGCCATTCATTTGTTCGTTCCTACCAGCCCACCCCGCAGGGACCTGTTAGAACAGCAGTTCGACACGGAAATCCACGTGGCCACAGGGAGAGAGAGAGACACGCAAACTCCAAATATGCAAAGCCAGGATTTTCAGGTAGGGCAGGGGGGCAACCCCTCCAGCAATGAAAAAATTAACCCGTAAAAACAAAGTTTTTCACTATAAATCCTTTATATGCGTGGCATCGGTTTTATTTTATTATTCATTTCTGTTTTTATTGAGTAAGAGTTTCATTTTTTTTTTCCTAAAAAGTGGAAAATTTTGGAAAATTATTTCACGAAAATAAATTGTCACGCACAACGAGTCTGTGTGCAAAATGTCAGCTCGATTGGATCACGGGAAGTGGGTTAAAAAACGACCGAAAGATTTGCACGGTCGTAAGCGCGCAAGCAAGTGAACTTAATATAAAGGATTTAATAAAGGATTTAAAAATGATAGAGGAGTTGTTAGTAAGTAAGGACTTGTCCCTTGATTTTGATTCGACGCGTGTGCGGCGATGGCGTAGCCATCGATCGAGGATCGAATTCGAACCGCGTTGTGTGATCGGCATCGCGCTCGCTGAAGGTGTTGATGCCTTCAGGGAAGTCGTGTGCTGTATACGCAACTGCGCACAATTCTGTGAGTCACTTAAAACTGCTTTGCCGTTACTTATTGACAATTATGGACTCAGACTATTGTCCTATCATCTCATAGAGTCCCTGGCACGTAATAATATGCTACACAGTGGCAGTGGGGGTCGCAAAATGCCGATTCTTCACTAATAAACCCCAATGATCCGATCGAAATTAGGAATTTCGATCGGATTAGGGGGGGGGCACGTGCCACCCCCCCCCCCCCCCCCCCCCCCCCCACTGGCTCCGCCAGGATCATGGAACCGTCGACCAGGCGAGGAGGAGGTGAACGTCTCGCCACCGCGGCCACGGAACTTCGGTGTTTCACTTTCGCCATGTCCGTGAACATTTTAATTTGCTTGCTTCCCACCAATACTGTTCACGGAAATCGGGACAGTGACCAGGAACCGTGACCTGGGACTGTGACCCGGGACCGTGACCCGGGACAGTGACCAGGAACCATGACCCGGGACCGTGACCCAGGACCATGGTCCGGGACAGTGACCAGGAACCGTGACCCGGGACCGTGACCCGGGACCGTGACCCGGGACCGTGACCCGGGACCGTGGTCCGGGACCGTGACCAGGAACCGTGACCCGGGACCGTGACCCGGGACCGTGACCCAGGACCATGGTCCGGGACAGTGACCAGGAACCGTGACCCGGGACCGTGACCCGGGACCATGACCCGGGACCGTGACCCGGGACAGTGACCAGGAACCGTGACCCAGGACCGTGACCCGGGACCGTGACCCGGGACCGTGACTCGGGACCGTGACCCAGGACCGTGACTCGGAACCGTGACTCGGGACCGTGACCCGGGACCGTGACCCGGGACCGTGACCCGGGACCGTGACCCGGGACAGTGACCAGGAACCATGACCTGGGACCGTGACCCGGGACCGTGACTCGGGACCGTGACTCGGGACCGTGACCCGGGACCGTGACCCGGGACCGTGACCCGGGACCGTGACCCAGGACCGTGATTCAGGACCGTGACCCGGGACCGTGGTCCGGGACCGTGACCCAGAGCCATGACCTGGAGCCTCGTTCCGCACCGATGCCTCGCAATGGCTCCAACATCTCCTCAATCCTTGAGCACGGCCTTTCTGGAACGCACTCTCGGAACGCACTTACCATGAACGGCTTCACCGTCACTGCATGAAATGTCCAATACCGTCCCTGTACACGTGGGAATTTAGAACGTCTTGGTTTTTTGTTTACGCCTGCAGGGTTGGGTTTTGCGATTTGTCAAAAAACGTCTGACTCAAATCCGTCAACACGCGACTCAAATAGCATCATTGTTTGCGTTTCATCTTGGGTGGGCGGCAGAGTTGTCGAGTGTTGCCTGCTGCCAAACCCCGAGGCGTATTTTGATTTTCCGGTTCCCCTCCGTTCATTTTTTTGGCCGGTTTTTTGGTACGGCCAAATAATAAAAACATCCAAGACCTGTTGGCGGACTGTTTCCGAAGCTGCCTCCCGGCCTTTGGCCTGGGCTTCATTTGACCCGTGGAAGACTCGGCCAAACCCTGCCGTGACCCCGTTTAGTGGCGCTTAGAACTGGGGCCTAGGGTCGCCACCTGTCCCGTGTTTGACCCGGACAGTCTCCGACTCACCTGGTGACTGAGAGAGGAAGAGAGATCATCACTCTCCCAAGTCACCAGGTGAGTGAGAGACAGAAAGAGATCATCACTCTCCCAACTCACCAGGTGAGTGAGTGACAGAAAGAGATCATCACTCTCCCAACTCACCTGGTGAGTGAGAGACAGAAAGAGATCATCACTCTCCCAACTCACCAGGTGAGTGAGTGACAGAAAGAGATCATCACTCTCCCAACTCACCAGGTGAGAGACAGAAAGAGATCATCACTCTCCCAACTCACTAGGTGAGTGAGAGACAGAAAGAGATCATCACTCTCCCAACTCACCAGGTGAGTGAGAGACAGAAAGAGATCATCACTCTCCCAACTCACCAGGTGAGAGACAGAAAGAGATCATCACTCTCCCAACTCACCAGGTGAGTGAGTGACAGAAAGAGATCATCACTTTCCCAACTCACCAGGTGAGAGACAGAAAGAGATCATCACTCTCCCAACTCACCAGGTGAGTGAGTGACAGAAAGAGATCATCGCTTTCCCAACTCACCAGGTGAGAGACAGAAAGAGATCATCACTCTCCCAACTCACCAGGTGAGTGACAGAAAGAGATCATCACTCTCCCAACTCACCAGGTGAGAGACAGAAAGAGATCATCACTCTCCCAACTCACCAGGTGAGAGACAGAAAGAGATCATCACTCTCCCAACTCACCAGGTGAGTGAGAGACAGAAAGAGATCATCACTCTCCCAACTCACCAGATGAGTGACAGAAAGAGATCATCACTCTCCCAACTCACCAGATGAGTGACAGAAAGAGATCATCACTCTCCCAACTCACCAGGTGAGAGACAGAAAGAGATCATCACTCTCCCAAGTCACCAGGTGAGTGAGAGACAGAAAGAGATCATCACTCTCCCAACTCACCAGGTGAGTGAGTGACAGAAAGAGATCATCACTCTCCCAACTCACCAGGTGAGTGAGAGACAGAAAGAGATCATCACTCTCCCAACTCACCAGGTGAGTGAGTGACAGAAAGAGATCATCACTTTCCCAACTCACCAGGTGAGAGACAGAAAGAGATCATCACTCTCCCAACTCACCAAGTGAGTGAGAGACAGAAAGAGATCATCACTCTCCCAATTCACCAGGTGAGTGAGTGACAGAAAGAGATCATCACTTTCCCAACTCACCAGGTGAGAGACAGAAAGAGATAATCACTCTCCCAACTCACCAGGTGAGAGACAGAAAGAGATCATCACTCTCCCAACTCACCAGGTGAGTGACAGAAATAGATCATCACTCTCCCAACTCACCAGGTGAGTGAGAGACAGAAATAGATCATCACTCTCCCAACTCACCAGGTGAGTGAGAGACAGAAAGAGACAATCACTCTCCGACTCAGGAGAAGGATGTTACCTTTCAGGGATAATAAACAAGGTGAGCAAACCAATATAATGCAGATAGGTACAACGATAAAACTCGTGAAAATAATTAGAGAAAGGCGGAGGTTCAATTTCTTGGATATGGCATTTTATTTTTATTATTATTTTATTATATCCCTTCTACGTGACTTTACCGAAAGAACCAAGAAGATGAATCCGTGCAGTCACGAAAGCTTGAAATCGAAATTTATGGCATGAGAAAACAAGAGACTGAATATTATTTTTTGACGGAAAAAAATATCGGTACAAGGAGCTGGGGAAGACAGCGAATTAACTTACTTAAGCGGTCTGATCAATTGGAAGCAACTGTATGCAATGCAAGGTTGCTGAGCAAATATAAAGGACGGAGCTAAATTGAGGAAGGCCCTGATTGCAGGCATCTTTGAGAAAGGACATCATGGCACACAGAGAGTGGCAGGAATGGATTTGTACCGAGATCTGGTACCGATATTGCTCTGCGTGTGTACGTAGAACTGCTTTCGCACCAACCGTGTTAATCGGAGGCGCGGGGGAAGGACAACAAACTAAACACAGAAAGCAGCTCGAAATAAATAAGTTTTCAATTGTGATTTCAAAGTGCATAGCTACCCGTATCGGAAGGAAGCGCATCTGAAAGCACGCGGTGTCCAAGCCCGTCTTTGTTCGATGGCCAGCCAAAGGCCGCCGTGAGGGTGAGCAGAGTTTGCGTGACGCTTCATGCTCCTTGATGCAAGAGGTATCGTGGATTACACTGGTCAACTAAAAAAACATTTTTTTCTGGCCTGGACTTTTGCAGCTGTTTTAGACTAATTTCAGGGTGCTGAATCCAAATCTTATCTCAGATTTGCTCTATCACATCTCATTTTTTGCTATCGGTATACCCCATTTTCATTGATTTTACCCGAAATTAACTCTGTCACTTATGATTGCAAGTTGTTGCGAGTCAGTGACTGCTTTAGTGTTAAAATATGGTGCTGTATTTTTAGGATAGCGTGTTTATAATATCATTTTATGTAGATATCCACATTTTTTTCTTCTGCAGTTTTTATTGAAAATGCAATATTTGATATCTCAAAAACCTGATGTGATAGACAAAAACTGATGCCAGATTTGGAATCAGCACCCCAAAAAAACCGTTGGAATACCTTATGCCAGAAAAAGTGTGTTGACCAGTGTTATTTGTGAAACTCGGTGAGAGTGAATAGGCCCAGGCTGAGCTCGAAGCGTGCCTCGGCTCGCTCTGCAGTGGAGAGAACGTGGCCACCCTGACGTCTTGGGATGTTGCTGTTCGTGTAGCAATCACAACTCTTCTTAAATGTTCAGCATGCTCAAGACGTTTACATCTACCATGGCCACCACTGCTGCACATGTAAAACAATTGCACAAACACTTAACAAGATGTATTTATTTATTTTTAAAGGACACATTCCATGAAAAATACCAGAGTGAAAAGTCTTCTGAGCGTAATGGCACCGGTAACAAACAAACAAAAAACTGTTGAAAATATAAAACGTGTAACAACCCAACAAAATAGTTATCTTAAAAATACTGTTTCGATTTTTTTTTAAACATACATTCCATAATTTAAGAGTAAATAATTAAATTTGTTTTAAAGATATGGACAGAGAGAATTATAGTTTTCTTAATCTTAACACTGTTCTTAAAAAATATGTAAAACAAAATAATGTATTGGTGTATGTACAAAAGCTTGCTCTTCTGGTAGAAATAGTAAATCTGCAGTAAACGAGGTACGAGCAGGCCAGGGGTCAACGCCTTCACGTCACGCCGCTCCCTGCAAGACAAACCACAGCGGCGTGAGGCTGGGCACGGGAAAAATCCTCGCAACAATCGCACGGCTCCCATCAGTTGTCCACACAGCGAGCATTCAAGGGGTTTTTTTATATTCCAGAAAATATTTCCGTGTTCGACAAGGAATGCGCATACAGCTTTCGCATTTCTTGGATGCTAAACTAAGACTAAAATGTTTTATTTTACCAGTTAAGGCCCACTGAGCTATGTAGCTCTTTTTCAGAAGCGACCTGGCCACAAATGATAGCGCAACGCAGAGGCTTATCATGCGGAAAATGTATAGCAGCCAAATAATCGAAATGAGGACCCCGAGAAAAATCATCACGACCACAGGGAGAGAGACATGCAAACTACGAATATACAGCAGCATGTGCCGGTTAAGGCCTACATAGCTCTGGGCTTTTCCTGGTAGAATTTAAATGCTTTTTTATTTAAGTTTTTCAATGGCCTGCTCTTGCGAATGACGTGAAGGGATCTTTAACGTCAACCATGTAGCGGACAGTGCATCGTATTACTACTACTACTATGGTTATCACACACCGCAGCAATAACCAGGTCGGCCATTCGATTCGAACCGCGAACTTCTGCAAAAAGCGGCGAACACGCTACTGACTGCCAGGTGACGTCACCTTCTCAAAGAGATTCTAATCCGGCAGGCCGGTCCTGGTTAACGCTGCGGCCTGTATTAACCACAACGCAAACGGCCTGCTTCAGAGTGGACATGTGGGTCCCGGCGACATCATAACCAGGAGAGGAGGCTGTTGTTGCGTGACGGCTTCACGCTCCGAATTCGGAAGAAGAAAAAAAAAACCTCGCAAATCGCTTAGTTGGGAAATACGCGTGGCAACCGTCGTCCCGCGACTAAGAGCAGGGTCCTGAGACCTTCCTGGGTAAACGTGCGCGGTGACAATGATGATGCGCGATTCACGAACGACATCTCCTGCGTGATGGCACGGCGGGCGATCGCCCCCCACATTACCTGGTTCTGCGGCGGGCGGTGCCCCAGTCTGTACGGGTACAGCACCGCGATGCCCACAAAGCTGAGGATGATGGGAGCCGGAGCCATGAGAACTTGAAGCGTGAGCATCACATTCTTGGGCTGCTCCACTCCCCGTGGCACATACCCAGCGAAGCTGCGTGCACACACACACGCGCGCGCGTGCGCGTGAGTTCACGAGCCACTCATAGCTACACGCCTTCTCTAAGTAGCAGCTGATAACGAGGGGCTGGAAGATTAAACCTCCGGAAATGCTGTGGAATGTGTCAAGATGCAGGGCTGTGCTGAGACTCAAGAATCAATTGATAGTCTCGTTTTTACCATCTCATTGTTATTGTTTGTTCGTTTCTTTTCCTATCTCTGACCTATGTTTAGTCTGGCCCGTGTCTAGTCTGGCCCATGTGTGTCTGGCCTGTGTGCAGTCCTCCCCGTGCGTGCCTGGCTTGCCCCTGCCTGGCTGTGCACGCATCTCTACCCTAGCAGTCACCTAAGGCAGAGGTTGGAGATGCCCAGCGTGGCCCCCACTGCGAACTTGTTGAAGAACACGAAGAAGGAGTAGAAGAGCGCCTCCTGGCCCGGGTAGTCTCCGTGGCGCTGCCGGAAGTCCGTGATGGTGTCCGGCAGCATGGACCTGCAGGGGGACACGACGAGTCCTGATGTAATGCGGCGAGATGCGGCGAGGCACGGCGAGTAACGGGCGGGCGAGGGTCTGCCGGCGAGGTGGCGTCGACGCGGTGGGGCCTTACCAGGGCAGGAACGACGCGGTCGCCACCGTGATGCCCGACGAGGCGCACACCACGAACGCCAGCGGGTCGCTGCTCGGCGCCAGTACGATGGTGATGAGGAACGGTATCCACCACTGCGGTGCACAGGTGGGTGCACAGGTGGGCACAGGTGAGCACAGGTGGTTGTACAGGTGGGCACAGGTGTGCGCACTGGTGGGCACATGCTCAACCGCGCAACACACGAAGCATTTGAAAATTCTAAATTAGTAAAACCCAGCACAGGCTCTCGCTCAGATACAGAGCCGCTTCAGCAAGCAGCGATCTGCCAGACTCGGTGCCACGCGCTGCCGTGTCGGCTCCTTTAGATCTCTCATTAATGCTCGTAGACACTCACGACGTCTGGCTGGGTCGGAGCGGGTCAGGGAGGGGGTCAGGGCAGGTCGGGGCGAGTCAGGGCGGGTTGGGTCAGGGCGGGTCAGTGCGGCTCGCGGCCGGGCAGGGGAGGCGGGTCAGGGAGGGTTAGGGCAGGTCAGGGCGGGTTGGGACAGGGTGGGTTGGGTCAGGGAGGGTTGGGACAGGGTAGGTTGGGTCAGGGAGGGTCACCCACCTGCAGAGGAAGAGAGAATGAAAACAAATCTACAAAACTATGAGCCGGAAACGAGCCGCGTTAGCGGTGTCGACGCCGGGGGGCTCGCGAGCGAGCAGCACATACCAGCATTCCGAAGATGATCATGTTCTTCTTCTGAATCCTCTTGAGCATCCACTGGCTGATGGGCAGGAAGAGCACGGCAGACACCTGCACGCGGCGCAGCGGGGCGGGGGTGGACGCCGCTAGTCACGCGCGCAGAGCTTCGCAAGCGTCACCGGCGGCGGACGCGATTGTCGCCACCGCACCGGAAGATTCGCCGCTCTGAATTCACTTCTCTGTTGTTGTTGTTATCAATGTGGTGAGACAGAGATTAACAGTGTCCATACATTCAATGGACGGTGAGTCTTACGAATGAATGTATTAACACGAAGACGGACACTGCACCGCACGCTTTCGGATGCGCTTCTGCGGTCGTCTGGAACGCTCTCCCTGCCAATATTAGGAAGCCGCCGGAGCCATGCACGTTTAAATCGTCATCTAGATTGGAGAGTAAAGCCCGAAATATTAACGCACGGGATTAACGCGAATGCGGCTTTTGTCACTTTGTCAAAAAAACGCACTTGGGGTGCGGCGATCGAGTTTTAGGGACAAAAGAAGCCAAGCGTTGTGATGTCCGTACGACAGTCCGCAGACGTTCCCATCGGGGAGCGACAGCACGGAGCGCCTGCGGGAGAGACAGCTCACTCACGAAAGCGCTGTCACTACCGTGAGCAGGGAGCGATTTCCGTTGCGAAAAAGGGCAGAGTTGCTCGACATGAACGCGTTCGTATTATTTGTCAAGATTCGCTGAAGGAAAGAGTGGCGGCACTCCGGGTCGGGAGAATTTCAACTCTTGCTTCTCTCTCGCTCACCTGGCCTGCACGCTGCTGCTGCTGCACAGTGCGGGGACGCGGCGACACGGGGAGGGAGACTTAGAGAGAGGGGGGGGGGAGCAGCGCTCCCAGGAGGAGCGTGCGGAGCACGGTGTGGCCACGGGGAGGCGGTGTGAGCCTGCGCCACCGCCGGGAGCGCCGCAACGCGGCTCCTTGGCAAGACGCCGGCAAAGTCTACGAGCGGACCGCCCCCACCCCCCTCCCGCATCCGTCACTTCACGGACAAAGTTTTTGTCTTTTTACACATCAGCCGCACAGCCTGATGGGAAATGATGCACCTCCCAGAAGGCCGTGTTGCGGCTGATGTAGTCTGTAAAGAATTACTGAAGTTTTGTATGCGCAAGCCAGATATGTGGAGGCGCAGTGTCTGCTCACCAATGAAGTTGGTTCTCCACATTGATGTGCGTGATTACTCGGTGTCAAGACACTGAGCGGTCGAATGCAGCCCAGTAAACTGCGCAGGAACACGTGTGCTGTTAACTCCCTCGCCTGGTATGCAGGAGGGCGTGGGTTCGATCCCGACCCTGACACCTGCTGTATATTTGGAGTTTGCGTGTCTCTCTCTCGCGTGGATTTTTCTCCGGGTTCTCCAGTTTTTCCCTCCACATTTATAAATTATCAACACGCGTTTAGAGTGTTTGACTGCTATACACTTACACGTGATAAGCCGCTTCGTTGAGCTATCATTTGTGGCCAGGTCGCTTCTGAAAAAGAGCTACACAGCTCAGTGGGCCTCACCTGGTAATATAAAAAGTTTACAGTTTTAGTTGATCGCAACCTGACTGCGACGGGTTTTATAACCAAACAAGCGGCACGCGGCGGCACTGAGCGCTCAAATTACATCAAAGGGATGAAAGTTCACAGCCCAAGGATCTGCCCGTCCAATCGTTTCTCTGTGTGCCAATCATAAAATGAGCGCGGCGGTCGGCAGTGGCTGCCCTACAGCTTGGACGCGAGGCTTCCACCGTCGGCCTGGGCTGTCGGTGGCGACAAGCAGAGCCCCAGAGAGACACTCGGAGGTGTCACGACTGCAAACCCCCTAGGCACTGTTCACCAATGCAGGCCGCAGGGTCCCCATAGCCAAAGCCCTTGCGTGGAAACGTCCTCAACCCTCGCGTCCCACTCCAGGATCTTTACGGAGCGCAGTGAGTTTCCACGCACGGCCCTTCCAGCGTCCTTTACAACGTTCCAGCTTTGTAAAATATATAACCGTGAAAACGGCACGACCTTTGAATCTCTCCCCATCTGGGGCTGTGGGAAGCTAGGGTGGTGAGATGTTAACTATCTTCTTGGTTCTTTCGGTAAAGTCACGTAGAAGGGAAATGATAAAATATTAAAATAAAACATTCTCACGACGTGAAAGACGCTGTCTTTCCGACAGACCTGTTCTTCACCTGAGGACGGCTGCTTGCGTTGTGGCCGAAACGTCGTGAGAATTATTTTATTATGTTTTATTGTTATTATTTTATTATTTCCCTTCTACGTGACTTTACCGAAAGAACCAAGAAGTTGAATCCCTGCAGTCACGAAAGCTTTAAATCGAGATGTTAACTACCTCGTGAGGTCATGGGTTCGACCCTGACACCTGTTTTATATTTGGAGTTGGCGTGTTTTCTCTCCCCGTGTTCCCATGTATTTTTCTCCAGGTCCACTGGTTTTTCCCTCCACATTTAGGATCAACACGACAAACCACTTCATTAAGTTACAAGGTAGCCAGGTCGCTTTTGAAAAAGAGCTCGGTGGGCCTTACCCAGTAAATAAAAAAATCTGTTTATAGTTTTACAGAACTGGATCAGCAGCCCAGCCGGCAAGCCCACAGGCTGCTGGGGGCGCGACCTGCCTGCGGACACTGCGTGACGCACGACCACCCCGATGCTACGCCCACGTGCTGCTCGGCATTGCGGACGAACGGCGGTGTTCACGGCGTGCCGTGCGAACCCTCGGGCGCGGCGACGGTGCGAGTTGAGGGGGGGGGGAGCGGAGTGCGAGGTTGCTCGCGCTTTCACGCCTGCCAAATGACGGCCGCGAGCTTCGGTGTTGCCGTCTTGTTTGTAAGCAGCGCCGCGGCACTCGCAAAGTCGTTCAGGGGGCGATATGTCAACGTACGGAGAAGTCTCATTCATTCTCAATTCAATCAGCAATCTAAGTTTAAGAACGGCGATGAGGCCGCCACCACCTTCCGATGCGTGGGCACTCCGTAATACGCGCGGTCGATTTCACTCGGGCGAACGGTGGCGCTTGCTGGGCCTTACCAGCACGGTGATGACCATGATCTGGAACTTCCCCTTCATGCACAGCACGTGCTCGAAGAACAACGCCAGGTTGCCCTGCACCAGCTGGGGAGGGCGCGGGACAGGGGGACGGTGGGGTCAAGGGTCGGGCGTTAACCCTCAGAGCTGCGCGGGGGCTCTCCGCGGGAGATGGAGGAGCCCCCCAGCGGTCAAGCCAAACCATCTTGTCGCAGTTGTTGAGCACGCGAGCAACAAACAGCACTAACACAGCAGCCTCGCCCTGGGGGTCACGTGACACACAGGAACCTCGCCCTGGGGGTCACGTGACACACAGCAGCCTCGCCCTGGGGCTCACATGACATTGTTATTATTAATCAACGTGACTACATTAGTAGATTTTTATGTGATAATGTGCACGTATAAAACTGGAGGCCCCGGAGGAAAAATCCCCGCGACCACGGGGAGAGAGACTCCAAATATACAGCAGGCGTCAGGGTCGCGATCGAACCCAGGACCTCCTGTACACCAGGCGAGGTAGTTAACATCTCGCCACCGCGGCACACAATGCCGATTGGAGATGACGCCAATGCTCCGCAAGGTCATCATCTGTAGTGAAGCCGAAAGGAAGCTATTCAACAACAACAACCGCCGTTCGCCACTAAGTGGCGGTGACGTCATCACGGCGCTTGTGCCAGGCTAGGTGCACGCTCGATGGCGCCCGCCCGGATTTGACGCAGGAATTGCCGCGATCGCCGATTAGGCGGCAGGAGTTGATTTGGACCGAGACCTGACACCGCTGGCACCGCTGGCACCGCTGGCACCGCCGTCGTGTTGAACTTTATTACTGCGGCAAGTGCGCGATTGCCTCGTCCCCGGTGTGATTGCCGGCGGTTGAGGTGACGGCTCTTTCCTGCCAGTAAAACCCAACGTGCTCGTCGACAATGATCCACTCCCTGCCGAGGGTGACACGTGACCGCGGCGTGACGAGAACGCGACGAGGTTGGCACGACGAGGAGCAGAGAGGGCGCAGGGGTCGGGGGGGGGGGGAGGAGGAGGAGGAGGAGGCGCCGGCAGCGAGTCACCTGCAGGGCGATGGAGGTGCTCACGTAGCTGCCCATGAGCAGCAGGTAGGGCCTGTAGGTGAAGATGCGGCGCATGCGGCGGTGCAGCGACAAGCTGCTGGGGCGACGGTTGAGGTTGGGCGAGTCTGCGCAAGACAACGCGAGAGCCGCGTGGGTGAGCGAGTGAGTGAGTGTGTGGGTGAGCGAGCGTGTGAGTGAGCGTGTGAGTGAGCGCGTGAGTGAGTGAGCGAATGAGTTAGTGAGCGTGGGAGTGAGTGAGTGAGTGTGTGAGCATGTGAGTGAGTGTGTGTGAGTGTGTGAGTGTGTGTGAGTGAGTGTGTGAGTGAGTGTGTGAGTGAGTGTGTGAGTGAGCGAGTGAGTGAGTGAGTGGGTGAGTGTGTGGGTGAGTGAGTGAGTGAGCGTGTGAGTGAGCGCGTGAATGAGTGAGCGAGTGAGTGAGCGTGTGAGTGAGTGAGTGAGCGTGTGAGTGAGTGTGTGCGCCGTGTGAGTGAGCGTGTGAGTGAGTGAGTGAGTGAGCGTGTGGGTGAGTGAGCGTGTGAGTGAGTGAGCGAGTGAGCGTGTGAGTGAGCGCGTGAGTGAGTGAGCGAGTGAGTGAGCGTGTGAGTGAGTGAGTGAGCGTGTGAGTGAGTGTGTGCGCCGTGTGAGTGAGCGTGTGAGTGAGCGCGTGAGTGAGTGAGCGTGTGAGTGAGTTAGCGTGTGGGTGAGTGAGCGTGTGAGTGAGTGAGCGAGTGAGCGTGTGAGTGAGCACGTGAGTGAGTGAGCGAGTGAGTGAGCGTGTGAGTGAGTGAGTAAGCATGTGAGTGAGTGAGCGAGTGAGTTAGCGTGTGAGTGAGCGTGTGAGTGAGAGAGCGCCGTGTAAGTGAGCCCGCGCTCTGTGCATCACCGCGCGCCATTGCCGACAGCCGCAACGTTCTAACGCGCACACCAGCGGCCAAGGCACAACGACACCGTAGCCTTGACGGGAACGTGACTGCACAATTAGCCCCTTTCTACGTAGCACGTCCAAGAAGAGCCACTGCCATGAACGTCGCCTCTTTCGTATTTTTCCTCGAAGCCCCGAGGAGCGTGCACTCATTACACACACAAAGCGCTCGCAATGATTGAACCACGATACCTCGCTGACCATCGCGTGCACTCTGGTCATCCTTGCACCAGCAGCTTTTGGCTAACCATCGAACAAAAATGGTCACCGCCACGCGCGCTCTCAGATGCGCTTCTCCGGCCGTCTGGAACGCTCTTCCCTCCGATATTAGTTAGCCACTGGAGAGATGCACTTTTAAATCATCTAGATTGGACACTCGTTTCTTTAGAACTGCTTTTTGTGTTTATTTTGATGTCCTTACCCCCCGCACCTCCGATTATCGTGGTTGGCTACGTACGGTGCAGAAGAAGTTCAACATACAGTAAGTACGTCCAGTGGCGAGTCGTTGTTTGTGCGGCACTAAGCCATTTGTTTCCCGCATACAAAACGGCAGGGAGCAAACCAGTCACGCGGAACGCGCTGGGCCATGAAGGCACTCACGAGTGACCAGCAACAAGAAAACAATGAATAAATAACCACATTCACGTGTCGCAGGTTTAACGACACTTTTATATAACACGTAGCAGGCTGTCGCGACCAATATTATTCATAATCAACGTTTTTGGGATTAGATCACGTTATTTATAAATGTGTCGTAACCCTCTACCACCCGACACGGCCAATCAGTAAAAAAGTGTCACGTTGACAAAAGACAAAATAGTTAACTGCTTTAGCCCACCGGTGTGTTGAAGCGTGAAACCAAAACATTTACAATTTTTTTTGAGTACGACGTTTCGCTGGTAATTGCATCCAGCATCATCGGGCGGATGCTGGATGAAATGTGTACACACACGTGCGTGCACTTGCAACGCAGTTCCGATTCGCGGCCAACACCGGTGACGATTATCTGAACCGGTCCTGGGTCTCCTCTAGGTCGACTCAGCCTCAAATGAGTACCTGGTGCGGTGTGTAAACATCGCCACCGGGGGAGACAAAGGCGGCCGGGCGTGGTACTGGCCGCCCACCCCCTCGTGTGCCGTCGCGGCCTTCGTAGGTGCTCGCTAACAGCACTTGCCCCTACAGTCTGTGCAGGCTACACGGGGGATCTTTGTCTTTGTCACGAGCAACGCAACGACGACGTTGAGTCTCGGCGTAACGAGAAGCGTTGAACGCATCCAGGAGGCGCGAGCGGTAGCAGCGCGTTTCAGGAACCAGCTCATAAAAGTGACAACGATCCGGGTCGAAGCTACGACCCGTACGCACGGCACGGACAGCACACGTGGTGGACTGCCAGCGAGCGACGTGGGGAGGTCTCGTGCCGGAGAACGAACGACGAAGCGCTGAGCGTGCACCTCTCCCCGTCCTAATTTTAGCTCCTCCTGTCAGGATTAGCGCCCCCCCCCCTTCCCGTGAGCGAAACTCTCCTTCTCCCTCCCACCTCGCCCCCGCCGCGCGGGGTGGGAGGCTGCCCCCCCGCCGGGGTTACTGCCTCCTCTGGCAGGCTCCCACGGGGACACGTCAGCCCCCCACCCCCACTCACCGTGGAGTGCAGAGTTATCCTCCCCCCCCCCCCCGCTGCTCACCTCCCGTTCACGGCCTCGAGCCAGCGGTTTGTTATCTGGCCACTTTCCTACGCCGGGGGGACGAGGAGCCTCTCCACGGCGCACCACCACCACTTGCCCTCCCCACACCGCGTGGTGGGATCATCGGCCGAGCTGAAACCCCCTCGACCGAGATTTGTGGTTGTTGTTGTTTGACTTGCATCCCACTGGGATATTTGCACAGGGTTGGTGTACGGTGATTTTTATGCAATATTTTGCTGTCTTTTCTTGGATTTTCTGTTTGCACTTAGTCACTTTAAGCTGTTTTCTTGTTCATGTTTTTGTTTTTTGTTTGTTGCGGTTGCACCCGATTCAATAGCCGAATGGCTCACAGGGCTATACCTAGTAAATAAACTTTGAAACTTTGACCGAGATTTGAACTCGGAACCTTCCGGCTGCGAAGTCACTCGCTCAAGCGCCGAGCCACCTGGCCGGTAACCCGAAGGGGTGCCAGCGCTTGACCAACGAGAATAGTGGGAGCAGGATGAAGAGAGCGAGCGGAGGGAACGGAGGGAGCGGAGGGAGCGGAGGGAGTGGAGGGAGTGGAGGCCTTGCGGGGGCCGAGCGCCGCCACGGTGACTGACCCTTGATCTCGCGCACGCCCAGGAAGAGGACGATGATGCACGCCAGGTAGATGCTGCCGATCACCACGGCCGCCGTCTTGTAGGCTTCCACCAGAGAGGCCTGCACACCCAGCGCACGCAGCGGCGGACAGAGCAGCGAAAGCGAGGTGTCGACATGCAGCACGCACGGCCAAACGGCGCAGCCTCCACGGCTTGCAGGGCCCCCTGCCGCGTGTTCGACCGCGTGTGCGTCAGTGGGCACTCCAGGAGCCCTCGCGGAGGAGAAGTTCCCCATCCCGAGGGATTCTCCGGGTGAAATATTCGAACGCGACAACCGAGAACCAACTCGCCGTGCGCCGCACCGGAACCGGGGCGGTCCCCTAACGCGTTCGCCTCAAACCCAAGCTCGGAGGGGTTCACGCGAACAACGCGGAGCCTCGCTCAGAGCTCGGCGCTCAGCTCGGGCGAGCGCGGAGACCGGCCGAGGGGGGCGGTGGGACGCCGCCAACGTTACGCGTCGGCGGAATCACCGGCGCGCTCACCTCCATCGCGCTCGGCGGGGCAACGGCACGGGGGCAGCCGACACATGGCACCCACCCACCGCGTACGGCCGCACGGACACTCAACACCGCACACACACACGCACGCATTCCTCCCGCCAGCATGAAGCATCGCCCGCGTGCCTTCGTTTGGCATCTTGGACCTGAAGGCACGCCCGCTCAGTCTCCAAGAATAAATGTCTCACGCTCTCTCGCTCTCACTCGGAGAAAGTCGCGGCAACAGCAGGAGCAGCAGGTGGCGGCACGCGCCAACTTGCCGGCTCGGCAAGGAGAGTTTCTCTGGGACGTAAAAGCGGCACATCCCGGCAAACGGTCACGGATACTGATATCGTGCACGTGCCACCGACACCGTTCCTATGGCGCAGGCTGCCATGACGGCGCTGTGGGGGCGATGTTGCTACGTGGCTTTACAGAATTTTTTTTAATTTTGCCGGTGATTTCTCTAATTAAGACAAATCTGGACCAGTGGCACCGGCACACGCGGCCAGTTCTCTCTCTCATGTAACGTCACGGGCGTCAACCGACACGCCCGTGGTATTAACCAGGACGGCCGCTGTGCTCGGACCATCAACCGCCAACAAAGCAGCAAGTGCGCTCTCAAAATCGCTTTCTTCCGACGCTCCGCCGGGGTTTTGAACGCGCCACGACTCCGCGCTTGCGAGCGTCTTTGCGGGGAGAAACCCCTTGGATGGGCGAGAGGAAGCGCCGTGTGCCTGGCGACGAGCCGTTATTTTTAGGGATGCGGCAAGCGACGCCGCTCACGTCCTCCGCGCGTCCATCTCCCTGACGCTCGTTTCAAGCCGCGTATTTATAAACGTTTTTTTTTTGGTCGGTCTGATTTTATTAGCCCCGGCGCCCGCTCGCTGACACGTTTAGCCGGCAAAGATGCTAAAAACAAAATCCGTGTTCATAACCAAAGGGCGCGGTATTCGGGTCTTGAACAAACTTTGCAGGACCTCTCACCTCCGCTGCGCATCCGACGCTTCCCTTTCCTCGTCCGCTGCTAAAAACCCCTTCTCCGTGCCTTCAGAACATCTGGCTCTGACCACCGCCACTCTCAATTCCATGGCCTCCCAGAAAACCCTCTCAGCTCCAACCTCCAACGGACCTGGGAAGGTCCACTGCAAGGCCACCTGTACACGTTACCCCAGCTCCCTGCAACGTCGCCTCAACTCCACAATCCCCATCGCCGTCGTCAACATCATCGCCCTGAGCGACCCGTCTGGACGCCTTGTATCGCTTCGCCCCCCTGGCGCCCCCCCCCCCTGCCCTCCCTTGCAGCGGGTGCAGTCGCGGTGATGACACGACAGTAAAACCCCTCTCAACGGCGGTAATTATTTGGTTCAACGAAACGGGTCGTCACGCGATTCGGCCGTTAAGCGGAGAAATCCATATTCAAGGCTTAATTCGTTCCGATAGCATCGAAAGTTACCAAAAAAAACCTACTTTATAATATTTAAGCAATGAATATTCATACAGAAGGATACTAACAACATTACAACCACAGGTGGTTAATAAATGCATGAATTAATATTTACTGTACCTGCAACAGCCCGTCGTTAACAGCGGAATGGTCAGTAAGTGAACACATTGGGTTCTTTGGAGGCAGACTAATGCCCCAGGTCACTCTGGCATATGATTCTCAATCTGCTCTCTTGAGTTCTCACCCCTCGTGAATGAAAAAAATCTCCAGCAGCCAAGGGAGGAAGCTGCAGTCAGCCTCGACTTCTCTGCTGCTGCTGCTCCTGCTGCCTGCTGCTGCTGCTCCTGCTGCTGCTGCCTGCTGCTCCTGCTGCTGCTGCTGCCTGCTGCTGCTGCCTGCTGCTGCTGCTCCTGCTGCTGCTCCTGCTGCTGCTGCTCCTGCTGCCTGCTGCTGCTGCTCCTGCTGCTACTGCTTGCTGCTGCTGCTGCTCCTGTTGCTGCTCCTGCTGCTACTGCTGCTGCTGCCTGCTGCTGCTGCTGTTGCTGCCTGCTGCTGCTCCTGCTGCTACTGCTGCTGCTGCTACTGCTGCTGCTGCTACTGCTTGCTGCTGCTGCTCCTGCTGCTACTGCTGCTGCTCCTGCTCCTGCTGCTGCTCCTGCTGCCTGCTGCTGCTGCTATGGCTATTCTCCTAGAATCACTGTGGCCAGAGGCTGCGTTAGGAACCTGGAGGGATCTCACTGATTCAGAATTTCCGGTGCAATTCTATAGATCCGAGGCGGTTCACGGATCGGGCCAAACATTATGGAGGAGGACAGCCTTTCCGCGCAACACGCGAACTCCAGGTCATCCTCGCAGCGGCTTTTGGCTGGCCATCGGAGAAAGACGGCCACCGCACCGTGCGCTCTTCCTTCCGACATTAGGAACCCTCTGGAGCTATCCACTTTTAAACCTAATTTGAAAACTCGTTTCTTCAGAACTGATTTTTGTGTTTAGTTTTCTGTCCTTCCCACCGCACCTCCGATTATCACGGCTGGCTACGTACGGCGCGAAAGAAGTAAAAAAAAACACTTGCGTGTGTGCGACGCACAGCGGTTCACGTGCATAAGAATCCTATTTTACGTCGGCCGCCACTTGACGGGGCGGAGGGTTAGCCCGCGTCCCGTGTGCACGTGAGCCGGGACTGCGTGGCGGTGGCGCCGGCTCCGTGCCCTCACCCACCATGTCGTTGAAGGAGGAGTTGGAGGCGTTGGCTGCGTGCGGCGACGTGCACGTTCCGTTGCTCTCGACGATGCCCCTGGGGCCACCCTGCAGGCCGTACGCCTGCAGGATGAGGCCTTGCACCAGGGCCCCCACGAGAATGCCCACGAGCTCCAGTGTCATCCCTGCCACGGCGCCGCGGGGGGGGGGGGGGGGGGAGTTCAATCGGAACGGTGATCTCGGACGTATTTATACATGTTTTTTTAAAGTCACGTAGAATGGAAATAATAAAATAAAAAAATAAAAAACCATTATTAATTATTTCTATTTAAAGCTTTCGTGACTGCAGGGATTCATCTTCTTGGTTCTTTCGGTAAAGTCACGTAGAATGGAAATAATCAAATAATAAAAATAAAACATGATAAAATAATTCTCACGACGTTTCGGCCACGACGCAAGCAGCCGTCCTCGGGTGAAGAACAGGTCTGTCGGAAAGACAGCGTCTGAAAGCTTTAAATCGAAATATATAGCTCCTTTTCAGAAGTGACCTGGTCACAAATGAAAGTTCAACGAAGTGGATTATTAAGAGGAAATGTACGGCAGCAGCCAAATACTGTAAATGCGTGCTTCTTCTAAATGTGGAGGGAAACATGTGGAGGGCCTGGAGAAAAATCCACGCGACCACGGGAGAAAGAGACACGCAAACTCCAAATATACAGCAGCAGGCGTCAGGGTTGGGATCGAACCCACGACCTCCTGTATACCAGGCGAGGTAGTTAACATCTGGCTACCCAGGAGAGCATTGCTGAGTCTCAAGACTCTCTTTCGGGAGGGACCCTGCGTAGTTTTCGCAGGAGTGGGCGATGACTGCCGTGTGTTTCCAAACCAAGTCATTTGCAGGTGATTTTTCAAAACAGCTGACTCTACTTAGAATGACGAAATTTGACCTCTGACGTCGACTGTGAAGCAGGCGGCACGTAGTATATATTATGGTTAATTTTCCCCGAGTATTAACCGTGGCGTGGTATATTATTGCAAATGTACTCGGAATATAAACTCCGGGGTACATTAACCATAATTTACCAGGGCAGCCTGCAGGATTCGAACCGCGAACCTCAGCGAATGCGTCACGACCGCCCCGGGCGTCTCGCGCCCCATAGCGGAGGGAGGGGTGGGGGAGGGAAGGAGGGAGGGAGGGGTGGGGGAGGGAGGGGTGGGGGGAGTGAGGGAGGGAGGGGTGGGGGAGGGAGGGAGGGGTGGGGGAGGGAGGCAGGGGTGGGGGGAGTGAGGGAGGGAGGGGTGGGGGAGGGAGGGAGGGAGGGAGGGGTGGGGGGGAGGGAGGGAGAGGATGCTTACTGTGCGCGGTGGCCGAGTCCCTTTCTTTGGAGTCGCGGCTCAGGAACATGGTCATGGCCGCGTACGGCACGTGCAGCGTCTGAACGCGAGGAGGGTGTGGGGCGGACAAGCAGGGCACGCGTCAGCGACCCAGCGGCACCGTCGTTGCGACGCACGTGCGTGGCTACGCTCGCGCGACGCCTTTTCTGGCAGCAGTGATCACGAAATCGAATCCCGCCGGAGCAGCGGTTCCAAAACTGTCTTAGTCCGTGGAACAAGCCGATCTGCGGATGAGCACGCAGTGATGACCCTGCTGCCCCCGCCGTAGCGATCGACATTACAGGTGCCACAAGACTTACGCGGAGGCCTTCCCACAGCCTTGTCGGCCGGCGGACTGGAGACCGGGCACCCACCGCTCTTCTCACGACACTTTGTATATTTTTTTTACTGTTTTTATTTTACATGATAAGGCCCCACTGAGCTATATAGCTCTTTTTCAGATGCGACCTGGCTATCAAAAATGATAGCTCAACGAAGTGGCTTATCACACGGAAAGTTACAGCAGCCAAATACTCTAAACGCGTGATCTTGATTCTAAATCTGGACGGAAAAACCGGAGGAGCCGGAGAAAAATTCACGCGACCACGGGGAGAGAGACACCGCAAATTTCGATTTAAAGCTTTTGTGACTGCAGGGATTCATCTTCTTGGTTCTTTCGGTAAAGTCACGTAGAAGGGAAATAATAAAATAATAAAAATAATGTTGTATTTGGAGTTTGCGGTGTCTCTTCTTGGTTCTTTCGGTAAAGTCACGTAGAAAGAACCAAAAAGAGACACCGCAAACTCCAAATGTACAGCAGCAGGCGTCAGGGTCGGGTTCGAGACCCACGACTTCCTGTACACCAGGCGAGGTAGTTAACATCTCGCGACCCAGGCCCACGCAGATCATCACACAGACGTGCGAGGCGCAGCGTGAGCAGTGAGCACAGCTGCAAGGTGACGGCGCAATCTGCTAACGGCTGCGATCCGCGCGGCGCGAAGGAGGGTCGCGGGGTGACTTACGTTGAGGAACGTCTTGAAGAGGCAGTAGGAGATCAGGTACCACCACACCTTGGAGGACGTCTCCATGTGGAAGTTGGGAACGTACCACAGCAGGAAGTAGAAAATGACTGCGAACGGCGTGGAGCAGACGATCCTGCGGTTGGAGACACGGCACAGCAGGCGCGCCAATATAGTGGTGTTCTCCTATAACGCGTTATGTGATAAATTGTGTATAATGTAGGGTAAAGCACAGTCCGCGATAACACGTGAGTTGCGTACGCAGGCTGAACAAAGACTGAAGCGCGTGGATAGCTATATTTAAGTCGATGTTTGTGGCATGCTAGATAAAGAGAAAAGGAAACATTTACCAATACATTATATGGATTATTTCATGCTGTACTAAACTGACGAAAGCTCCGGGAGAATGTGGACTGGATTTTAATGGTGCAGTGAACAAAAATACAGCCCGTCCTCCTATAACGAGGTAGTTGCGTTCCTGAAGAAAAATCGCGAAATAATAAATAAGTATAATGTAGGATAAAGCACAGTCCGCGATAACACGTGAGATGCATACGCAGGCTGAACAAAGACTGAGGCGCGTGGGTAGCATCTAGAAGCATCCAGCAGCATCCCAATGCCTCGTGCGATGCTACGCCGAGGCCGCCGTACAACCGCTCATTCTTACTCGCGTTGCGACGTAGTTCCGTTCATTCGCATTCCCTAATGCCTTCATCGCGTTGTGAAAACCACGCGCAGCGTTACAGGAGAAGGGGCTGTACTTCACCGGGAACGCGTGTTGTTCGGTGGCTCGTGATGCAACGTTCACCCCGGGCTCGCGAGGAGTTCAATCATTTCAGACAGATTGCAATCCGACACATTACGTAACGATTTACGTGCGTGCCGTTACACGCAGCAGTCGGCGCCTTTCGTGCGGACCGCATCTCGAGACGCTGCCCGAGACTTTGTCGACGCGCGTGTCGCACGTGTCGCACGGTAGGGTTTAGGAAGCTGCAGTCAAGAAGGCGGCCAGAAGATGAGCACCGGTCATTTCCAAGCTTTTTGCGGGGGGGGGGGGGGGGGGGGGGCGTCCTTTCTTGGGATGTTTGGCCGACTCCACTGTTGGGTGTCTATACACCCGGAGAAAACCCAAGGTTGGGTGGGGGGGAAATGCTCAATCCCCGTACAGATGGAATGCAGATGGAGATTAAGCGGCGAGCTCGTGCTGGAATGTCGTGGTCAAGCCAGGAGGTGGCGTCTCTCGACACCCACGGGGCCCTGGGAGGGAGGGAGAGCAGCGCATGCCGGGCCCACACATGCCGGGGAACAGTTCCCAATCACAGGGTCGTGAATTAAAACCACCTCGGTCCATCGTCTCTCTCGCCGGGATCGTTCAAATGAAACGATAAAAATAAAAAAAAGCTATTTTTTATTTTACGAGGTAAGGCCCTACCGATTTACGTGGCTCTCACAAATGATAGCTCACACAGTGCTTATTGCGTGGAAGTTTATAGCAGCAGCCAAATACTGTAACCGCGTCATGTTGATTCTAAATGTGGAGGGAAAACCGGAGGACCTGGAAAAAAAAGTTCACATGACCACAGGGAGGGAGACACGCGAACTCCAAATATAGAGCAGGCATCAGGGTCGGGATCGAACCCACGACTTCCTGTGCACCAGGCGAGGTAGTTCACATCTCCAAGCCACCGTGGCACCCCAAATGTTCACCACATTGCCGGGACTTCAGCAGCGCGGTTATCCGTTGCAGACCTCCGTCCACAGGAATGTGGCCCACGCCTGCCGGCCAGGAGGACCGAAGTCAAAACCTCGTGTGGCTGTCCAGACGAACGGAGCTTCAGTTTGAAGATGCGCAGAAGCGTGGAGCCCTTCTGGTGACAATGTCAAGGTGAGGGCATTAGCGGCAGAGGTCGCAAACGGGTTTTGATTCCTTACCCGTACCCGTACCCGGCCGCACCAGGGTCGCAATCGGGTATCCGTACCCGTACCCTACCCAATACCCGGCTACCCGTACCCGGCCGGGTATCGGGTAGGGTACGGGTACCCGATTGCGACTTCTGGGATGAAGCCATGTTGCAGGCGCGGGTGGGTTGATTCTAGGAACTTGAATTGTGAGAAGAGACAAGACGTTGGGAAATGAGTGACAAACAGTTACTCACCAGTGACTCACGGTCTACTCGTACCCGTACCCGGCCGCACCAGGGTCACAAATGGGTACCCGTACCCGGCCGGGTACGGGTAGCCGGGTATCGGGTAGGGTACGGGTATCGGGTACCCGATTGTGACCTCTGGTTAGCGGGGCACGAGCTCACCAACGCGTCCACTTCAACCACGAGGATTCCCGCTCGGTCCGGCCACTGCGATCGAGGGACGTGTTTGCGTGTGGAGCCGTTGATCCGATTTTCTAACGGCGATGGAACCTAACCAAACTCGCTCAGGAATTCACTTTCTTTAGAACTGCTTTTCGTGTTTAGTTTGTTGTCTCTTCCCCCGCACCTCCGATTAGCATGGTTGGCTACGTACGGTGTGCGAAAGTTCCACATACAAAGAAAGACAAAGATCCCCCATATAGCCTTAACAGACTGTTGGGGCAAGTGCTGTTAGCGAGCACCTATGAAGACCAGCCTGACACACGAGAGGGTGGCCAACACCACGCCCGACCGCTTTTGTCTCCCCAGTGGCGATGGTTACACACCGCACCAGGTACTCATTTGAGGCTGAGTTGACCTAGAGGAAGCCCAGGACCAGTTCACATAATCGTCACCGGTGTTGGCCGTGAGCAGGAATTGAACTCGGGTCGCCAGGTTCGTTGAGCAGCGCGCTAACTGCTACACCACCGCTCCCCACATACACATACACACGTACAGGAACAAACGTCGGTGAGCCGACGCCAGCAACCGCCCAAGCTCTGCCGTCCCCTACGTGTTAACAAGCGTCCAGACAATCGATAATGAGCGTTCAGGTTTGGCAGGAAACCGGAGCGGCCGGAGAGCTCCCTGGGCGCACAGTGGCAGCGCTCGCCCCTCACAGCAGAAGGGCCCCAGTTCGATTCCCCCTCTCGGCCACCTCTCTCTGCGTGGAGTTTGTAAATTATCCCGCTCCCTCCGCCCCCCCTGCTCTGAATGGGTTTCCTACGAGTTCCCAGGTCTCAATCCATACCCGCCAACACAGTGCGACTGGGTATTGCTCACGTATCCCAATGCTAAGAAGGTAGCGGTGGGATGTTTGTCCGAATTTGGTTGCACCACCTTGTGCCTGCTGAGTCGGGGTGATGGGCACCTCGATGCCCGTGGACAAGGAGCTTCAACCCCGCTCATGTGATCCACTAACCCTGGATTGACTCAGTTTCTCAAAAAATGAAGGTACATGTGTCACGATTAGGTATGTACACGCTAAACTATCTATATAGTCCGTAATACAGGTTTTTTTGGGTTAGAGCGCGTAAATATATAAATGTGTCATTAAACCCGCCACTACCCGACACAGACAATTAGTAAGATTTGTTACGTAAACAGAACGTGCCAATTCGTTACTAGTACAGCACACCGTTGTCTGTTAGAGAGCCAAGCCAGTAATTACAACTAGTTCTTTCAGTAAAGTCACGTAAGGTATAAAATAAAATAAAATATCTACGTGAATTTACGGAAAGAACCAAAGAGTATGGATTCCTGCAGTCACGAAAGCTTCAAATCAAGAATTACAACTAGCTTCATCAGGCGACAGACAAATCTGGCTGTCGCCTGATGAAGCTAGTTGTAATTAGTGTGAAACGTCATACTCAGATTGTCAATGTTTTGGCTTGGCTTTCCAACACACCGGTGTGCTGGACTAGTAATGGTGGCGGGTTTAACGACACATTTATATATTTACGCGATCTAACCCAAAAAAAAACACATCATGGAAAATATTAGTCGCGAAAGCCTACGTGTTAAACTATCCACGTAGTACCTTCAAACTCAAGAAACTTTGTTTTGCTCTGCTGAATCAAAATTACAGACAAGCCGTGGAGAGTAAGGGCAAGGCACTGCATGATCTGCATTGGTATCGTGGGTGAGATGTGGCAAGCGTTGAGAGTGGCACACACTCAAACACGGGTTCATTCTCTGAAGCCAACACAAACATTTTGCCGAGGAGGGGGGAGAAGGAGGGATGGGACTGCGGGTCACTTGAGGATTGTGTGTGGCGCGATTATGAAATGAGCCGCTCTTGGCGCAGACACCGTGCCGGGGCGACAGGGAACGTCACACGGGAACACCGTACGGCAGAGGTCGCAAACGGGTTTTGATTCCTTACCCGTACCCGGCCGCACCAGGGTCGCAAATGGGTACCCGTACCCGGCCGGGTACGGGTACCCGTTCCCTACCCGTACCCGTACCCTACCCGAAATGAGTGACAAACGGTTACTCACCAGTGACTCACGGCCTACCCGTACCCGGCCGCACCAGGGTCACAAATGGGTACCCGTACCTGGCTGGGTACGGGTACCCGTTCCCTACCCGTACCCATACCCTACCCGAAATGAGTAACAAACGGTTACTCACCAGTGACTCACGGCCTACCCGTACCCGTACCCGGCCGCACCAGGGTCGCAAATGGCTAACCGTACCCGTACCTGGCCGGGTACGGGTAGCCGGGTATCGGGTAGGGTACGGGTATCGGGTACCCGGTTGCGACCTCTGCCGTACAAGGGTCCTGCCAAGTTTTTTAAAGTTGGGAGCGATGCCGCTGCTGCTTGTTGCCGTGTGCGCCTCCAACTGAGTCATTTGCAGGTAATGTTTCACCACCGTGATTTTTATCCAATAACATTTACATTGTCTGTGTGTTTGCTTTTTTTCGCTATTTGTAAGTAGAGTCCAATGGGTCATATCGAACTCTGACTCATGCTCTTCAGATGTAACATCTCTGCCAAGCTGGCAGGTCGGTCAAGTTTCTGAACAATTGCAATCACTCAGAAGTACATTGAACTTCGTAAAATGTCAACGGTGAAAAGGAAACGAAACGTGCATGACGAAGTATAAAGTCACCACCCTCGCCTCCTGTGTCTCGCACGCCGCTCGCAACACCGCGTTGGCACCTGCGCACGAGCGCGGATAACAAACACTCCGATGCCATCGTCAACGATGCCACCGCCGTCGAAGACGACCAAACACGTGAGGGGCGACATTTCGGGCAATGTCCACAAAGTCGCCTCTGACACGTTCTCGCCTGTCATCCGGCTCCGGACAGAATATCCCTGACACTTTCGTATCGGACTGTCTCATCCACAGTGTGTTCAGCCACTAGCACTGCAGGTCACGGCAACACACTCACTTACTTACTCACCCACTCGCACAGACACTCACCCACTTGCATAGACACTCACCCACTCACCCACCAGCACGGCCACTCACCCACTCGCCACTTACCAACTCACCCACTCACCCAATCGCCCACTCGCCCACTAGCCCACTTACCCACTTACCAACTCACCCACTCACCCACTCACTCACCCATTTACCAACTCACCCACTCACCCACTCACCCACTCACCCACTTACCAACTCACCCACTCGCCCACTTGCATAGCCACTCACCCACTCAGCCACTCGCCCACTCGCCCACTTGCAAAACCACTCACCCATCTACCAACTCACCCACTCGCCCACTCGCCCACTTGCACAGCCACTCACCCACTTACTAACTCACCCATCTACCAACTCACCCACTCGCCCACCAGCCCAGCCACTCACCCACTCGCCCACTCAATCACCACACTGCTGGTCACCTCACTTCTCTTTCTGCGTCTTCCTTCAGACTGCTCCACTTTGGAATTCCCCCGTCCCATCGTCATCGACTCCATTCCCAAAATCTTAACAATAACAATAATAACAACCTTGCTCAATTCAATAAACGCATTAACTCTATTAACTTTTACAAATTCCCTAGTGTCTGTTTGTTGTTGGCCCCTCGGCGTTTTTGGGCTCGTTGGAGCCTGTGCCCAGAAAGTGTTGACTAATAAAATCCCAAAGCGGACAGTAATCACGGTGACCTCATTAGCAGGTAATGCGACAAAGTGGGCTCTGAGCGGGAGAGGCAACGTCTCCCCGCGGGGGTCAGGCCGGCCGACAGGGCACCGGTGAGACGGGCGTGCGTGTGTGACCCGGAGAAAAATCCACGGAGAAAGATCCACGACGGGGAGAGAGACGTGCGGACTTCGAATATTCGGCAGGCATCAGGGTCGGGATCGAACTCACAACCTCCTGCATAGCAGGCGAGAGAGTTAACATCTCCCAGCCACCGTGGGGCCACGGGGAGCCGGCCCACGGCAGATGCCGCCTCACCGGCCCCGAGTTACCCGCCTCAACTTTGCCCGGCCAAATCTCACCGCCACCGCCGCGGCCACGGCAGAAACACGGCTCTCGTTTTACCCAGATCTCCATTGCGGATGAGCGCGGACGAACGATGAGAATTAAATGTCTTTCGTTTTTTAGGCACCTGGGCTCGATGTTTATCCAAGAGCGCATTTCCCCACGAAGGAATCGATCGACGGAAAATCTGAAAGCGACAAGCAGCACGGCCACAAACCAACACGGGGGGCTGCCGATGATGCTCACCACCGACATTTAAAAACCACCGACGACGACGACAACAACAACGGGAAAAAATTTACTTCGGAACGTTCCAGCTAAATGCTAGAACCGATTTAAACTTCGCCAGTGAGGACGTGCGCACGTGCTCATGGACGCGAGTCGCTGCGGGCTCTTGCTACGACAGACTCCGTGGTCGGGTCGGAGCGGTAGAGGCGCCGGCACGAGCTGCCCGCGGTTCAACCGCCACGGAGCCTCAAACGAGTACCTGGTGCGGTGTGCAAACACCGCCGCTAGAGAGGTGAATGCGGCCGGGCGTGGTGTTGGTCACCCACCCACCCCCTAGCGTGCCGTGCCGGCCTTCACAGGTGCTCGCTAACTACGCTTGCTCCAACAATCTGTTAAGGCTACATGGGGGATCTTTGTCTGTGTGGGGAGCGGTAGTGTAGCGGTTAGCGCTACGCTGCGCTACGAACCCGGCGACCAGAGTTAGATTTCCGCTCACGGCTAATACCCATTGGCGATTATCTGAACCGGTCCTGGGCCTCCCCTAGGTCGACTCAGCCTGAAATAAGTACCTGGTGCGGTGTGTAAACATCGCCACCGGGGAGATAAAGGCGGCCGGGCGTGGTGCTGGCCACTCACCCCCTATCGTGCCGTGCCGGCCTTCACAGGTGCTCGCTGACAGCACTTTCCCCAACAGTCTGTTAAGGCTACACGGGGGATCTTTGTCTTTGGTGCTGGTTAAATAAAAGCCTCTTAGGGGGAGCACAGCCTGAAACGCGGCTGAATACATTCGTGCCCTTCCTCTTTACGTCTTTTGATCTTCACCCTGTTCACCCCGCTCATTAGTGCTCTGCGAGCAAGTGCTGATGATGCTGATGATGATGTGGGGAGGGGAGATATCGATTTGCAGAATGAAGGCGAGCGTGCGAGGCACGGGCCTCCCAGGAGGATGACGATGAGAGCCTCCTGCGCAAGGCCGGGGCGCTAGCACACAGCGGCAGACTCTTCTCCCACAGGGCGCCAGGAGGATCCGTCGTGGGCAGTGGGCAGCGGACGGTGAGTACGCTCGAGGTTCATCCGCCCGCGGTAATAACCAGGGGGGGGGGGGTGGCCTTCCGAGTTGGAACCACGCGCCTCCTCCTCAACAACAACCGGCGGCACGGGCGGTCGAGATTGACCACGGAGTGGCGGCCGAGGAGAGGTTTGGCGCCCCGGAGGAGCGCCCAGAGAGGAGACGGAGCGACGAAATCGGAAGGAATGGCCGCCCCGGACGGCCGTCCAGCGATAGGAGACGGAGCGACGAGACCGTCTGGCGTGTAGCTGCTGGGTGGATCGTTCCATTGAAGGAGCGTGGGGCACGGCCGCCAGCTTGGGGAGAGGCCTTCAATCCAGCAGCGGAGTGATCGTGGCTGGTGAAGGCGAGCCGCTGCCGGGCGCCACGCTGTGACATCGTCGGAGGCGGTCGCGTGGATCGCGACGAGCGATATTTTTCTGATTGACGATTTTTGCGCAGCGCTTTGATCAATGTCCTTAATAGCAAAACCGCTTTTTATCCTGCAACCCCATCCATGCGGGTCGTCCCTACGAGCAGCTATCTCCGCCGTCACCATCACCACGCCAACTCCGCTCCTTCTCGCAGCAGCAGCAGCAGCAGCGGCTTTTGGCTGGCCATCCAATAAAGACGGCAGTCACCGCATCGCACGCTTCTGCGGCCGTCTGGAACGCTCTTCCTTCCGATATCAGGAAGCCGCTGGAGCTACGCACTTTTAAATCATCTAGTGCAGTGGTTCTTCACCTTTCCTGCAGCCTGCACCACTTTGGTTCTCAGAAAGGGCATCTCGCGCTCCGGGGTTAGCGACCACTGATCTTGATTGAGAAACGAATTTCTTTAAAACTGCTTTTTGATCGTTTGTTGTGCTTGCCCCGCACCTCCGGTTGACTGCGTATGGTGCTAAAGAAGTCCAACATACACACGTACGCACACAGACAGACACAGCTGAGCTACAACGCTTCCAACCTTAGTGGAAAAGCGTTAAGAGGACGCAAAAAAATCCCCAAACATGGGAATAAAGCAAGCTTCCTCCGGCTCTGCTATCGAGAATAAACATAAAAATAACTATTTAGACACGGGACGAAGCTGTTTAAGTGCACCACTGTGCAAGAGTAAATACAGTTCACTCATCGGGGAAGATCGTGCAAACAAGCGAACAGGCTGCCGCCTGCAGCTTTGTCGGACTGCGCCTCCACAGCTCTCAAATCCTCCAACCCTCAACCCCGTCCATGCAAATACTTCCACATCTGTGGGTGCCCAAGATTGCCGACGATAGACACGCGTGCCCCTTCGCCAAACTTTGCACAGGCTATAAACAAAAGCAACCGAAGATCAACCCAGCAATTGTTCGTCTGTGCAGGTGACAGTTTAGCAAAGTGAATTCCTCACCGAACAAGCAATCGGGGCAATGCTCTTCTCCCGTTTACAGCCCCGGGGCCAGCCGTGAAAATTCCACATTCCTATGGCAGGGATGTTGCTCATCCACGGGATAACAACTGTTGACTTCCCCACAAATTGGGTTTTCATTTTCCGGGATGTTGGGCCGAGTGAAGCCCCAACCGGGTCTTGAACTCTCTGTGAGAGTTCAAGACCCGGTTGGGACAGCGGCCAGGCAAATGGGACAGCGGCCAGGCAAATGGGACAGCGGCCAGGCAAATGGGACAGCGGCCAGGCAAATGGGACAGCGGCCAGGCAAATGGGACAGCGGCCAGGCAAATGGGACAGCGGCCAGGCAAATGGGACAGCGGCCAGGCAAATGGGACAGCGGCCAGGCAATGGGACAGCGGCCAGGCAAATGGGACAGCGGCCAGGCAAATGGGACAGCGGCCAGGCAAATGGGACAGCGGCCAGGCAAATGGGACAGCGGCCAGGCAAATGGGACAGCGGCAGGCAATGGGACAGCGGCCAGGCAAATGGGACAGCGGCCAGGCAAATGGGACAGCGGCCAGGCAAATGGGACAGCGGCCAGGCAAATGGGACAGCGGCCAGGCAAATGGGACAGCGGCCAGGCAAATGGGACAGCGGCCAGGCAAATGGGACAGCGGCCAGGCAAATGGGACAGCGGCCAGGCAAATGGGACAGCGGCCAGGCAAATGGGACAGCGGCCAGGCAAATGGGACAGCGGCCAGGCAAATGGGACAGCGGCCAGGCAAATGGGACAGCGGCCAGGCAAATGGGACAGCGGCCAGGCAAATGGGACAGCGGCCAGGCAAATGGGACAGCGGCCAGGCAAATGGGACAGCGGCCAGGCAAATGGGACAGCGGCCAGGCAAATGGGACAGCGGCCAGGCAAATGGGACAGCGGCCAGGCAAATGGGACAGCGGCCAGGCAAATGGGACAGCGGCCAGGCAAATGGGACAGCGGCCAGGCAAATGGGACAGCGGCCAGGCAAATGGGACAGCGGCCAGGCAAATGGGACAGCGGCCAGGCAAATGGGACAGCGGCCAGGCAAATGGGACAGCGGCCAGGCAAATGGGACAGCGGCCAGGCAAATGGGACAGCGGCCAGGCAAATGGGACAGCGGCCAGGCAAATGGACAGCGGCCAGGCAAATGGGACAGCGGCCAGGCAAATGGGACAGCGGCCAGGCAAATGGGACAGCGGCCAGGCAAATGGGACAGCGGCCAGGCAAATGGGACAGCGGCCAGGCAAATGGGACAGCGGCCAGGCAAATGGGACAGCGGCCAGGCAAATGGGACAGCGGCCAGGCAAATGGGACAGCGGCCAGGCAAATGGGACAGCGGCCAGGCAAATGGGACAGCGGCCAGGCAAATGGGACAGCGGCCAGGCAATGGGACAGCGGCCAGGCAAATGGGACAGCGGCCAGGCAAATGGGACAGCGGCCAGGCAAATGGGACAGCGGCCAGGCAAATGGGACAGCGGCCAGGCAAATGGGACAGCGGCCAGGCAAATGGGACAGCGGCCAGGCAAATGGGACAGCGGCCAGGCAAATGGGACAGCGGCCAGGCAAATGGGACAGCGGCCAGGCAAATGGGACAGCGGCCAGGCAAATGGGACAGCGGCCAGGCAAATGGGACAGCGGCCAGGCAAATGGGACAGCGGCCAGGCAAATGGGACAGCGGCCAGGCAAATGGGACAGCGGCCAGGCAAATGGGACAGCGGCCAGGCAAATGGGACAGCGGCCAGGCAAATGGGACAGCGGCCAGGCAAATGGGACAGCGGCCAGGCAAATGGGACAGCGGCCAGGCAAATGGGACAGCGGCCAGGCAAATGGGACAGCGGCCAGGCAAATGGGACAGCGGCCAGGCAAATGGGACAGCGGCCAGGCAAATGGGACAGCGGCCAGGCAAATGGGACAGCGGCCAGGCAAATGGGACAGCGGCCAGGCAAATGGGACAGCGGCCAGGCAAATGGGACAGCGGCCAGGCAAATGGGACAGCGGCCAGGCAAATGGGACAGCGGCCAGGCAAATGGGACAGCGGCCAGGCAAATGGGACAGCGGCCAGGCAAATGGGACAGCGGCCAGGCAAATGGGACAGCGGCCAGGCAAATGGGACAGCGGCCAGGCAAATGGGACAGCGGCCAGGCAAATGGGACAGCGGCCAGGCAAATGGGACAGCGGCCAGGCAAATGGGACAGCGGCCAGGCAAATGGGACAGCGGCCAGGCAAATGGGACAGCGGCCAGGCAAATGGGACAGCGGCCAGGCAAATGGGACAGCGGCCAGGCAAATGGGACAGCGGCCAGGCAAATGGGACAGCGGCCAGGCAAATGGGACAGCGGCCAGGCAAATGGGACAAATGGGACAGCGGCCAGGCAAATGGGACAGCGGCCAGGCAAATGGGACAGCGGCAGGCAAATGGGACAGCGGCCAGGCAAATGGGACAGCGGCCAGGCAAATGGGACAGCGGCCAGGCAATGGGACAGCGGCCAGGCAAATGGGACAGCGGCCAGGCAAATGGGACAGCGGCCAGGCAAATGGGACAGCGGCCAGGCAAATGGGACAGCGGCCAGGCAAATGGGACAGCGGCCAGGCAAATGGGACAGCGGCCAGGCAAATGGGACAGCGGCCAGGCAAATGGGACAGCGGCCAGGCAAATGGGACAGCGGCCAGGCAAATGGGACAGCGGCCAGGCAAATGGGACAGCGGCCAGGCAAATGGGACAGCGGCCAGGCAAATGGGACAGCGGCCAGGCAAATGGGACAGCGGCCAGGCAAATGGGACAGCGGCCAGGCAAATGGGACAGCGGCCAGGCAAATGGGACAGCGGCAGGCAAATGGGACAGCGGCCAGGCAAATGGGACAGCGGCCAGGCAAATGGGACAGCGGCCAGGCAAATGGGACAGCGGCCAGGCAAATGGGACAGCGGCCAGGCAAATGGGACAGCGGCCAGGCAAATGGGACAGCGGCCAGGCAAATGGGACAGCGGCCAGGCAAATGGGACAGCGGCCAGGCAAATGGGACAGCGGCCAGGCAAATGGGACAGCGGCCAGGCAAATGGGACAGCGGCCAGGCAAATGGGACAGCGGCCAGGCAAATGGGACAGCGGCCAGGCAAATGGGACAGCGGCAGGCAAATGGGACAGCGGCCAGGCAAATGGGACAGCGGCCAGGCAAATGGGACAGCGGCCAGGCAAATGGGACAGCGGCCAGGCAAATGGGACAGCGGCCAGGCAAATGGGACAGCGGCCAGGCAAATGGGGACAGCGGCCAGGCAAATGGGACAGCGGCCAGGCAAATGGGACAGCGGCCAGGCAAATGGGACAGCGGCCAGGCAAATGGGACAGCGGCCAGGCAAATGGGACAGCGGCCAGGCAAATGGGACAGCGGCCAGGCAAATGGGACAGCGGCCAGGCAAATGGGACAGCGGCAGGCAAATGGGACAGCGGCCAGGCAAATGGGACAGCGGCCAGGCAATGGGACAGCGGCCAGGCAAATGGGACAGCGGCCAGGCAAATGGGACAGCGGCCAGGCAAATGGGACAGCGGCCAGGCAAATGGGACAGCGGCAGGCAAATGGGACAGCGGCCAGGCAAATGGGGACAGCGGCCAGGCAAATGGGACAGCGGCCAGGCAAATGGGACAGCGGCCAGGCAAATGGGACAGCGGCCAGGCAAATGGGACAGCGGCCAGGCAAATGGGACAGCGGCCAGGCAAATGGGACAGCGGCCAGGCAAATGGGACAGCGGCCAGGCAAATGGGACAGCGGCCAGGCAAATGGGACAGCGGCCAGGCAAATGGGACAGCGGCCAGGCAAATGGGACAGCGGCCAGGCAAATGGGACAGCGGCCAGGCAAATGGGACAGCGGCCAGGCAAATGGGACAGCGGCCAGGCAAATGGGACAGCGGCCAGGCAAATGGGACAGCGGCCAGGCAAATGGGACAGCGGCCAGGCAAATGGGACAGCGGCCAGGCAAATGGGACAGCGGCCAGGCAAATGGGACAGCGGCCAGGCAAATGGGACAGCGGCCAGGCAAATGGGGACAGCGGCCAGGCAAATGGGACAGCGGCCAGGCAAATGGGACAGCGGCCAGGCAAATGGGACAGCGGCCAGGCAAATGGGACAGCGGCCAGGCAAATGGGGACAGCGGCCAGGCAAATGGGCACAGCGGCCAGGCAAATGGGACAGCGGCCAGGCAAATGGGACAGCGGCCAGGCAAATGGGGACAGCGGCCAGGCAAATGGGACAGCGGCCAGGCAAATGGGACAGCGGCCAGGCAAATGGGACAGCGGCCAGGCAAATGGGACAGCGGCCAGGCAAATGGGACAGCGGCCAGGCAATGGGACAGCGGCCAGGCAAATGGGACAGCGGCCAGGCAAAATGGGACAGCGGCCAGGCAAATGGGACAGCGGCCAGGCAAATGGGACCAGCGGCCAGGCAAATGGACAGCGGCCAGGCAAATGGGACAGCGGCCAGGCAAATGGGACAGCGGCCAGGCAAATGGGACAGCGGCCAGGCAAATGGGACAGCGGCCAGGCAAATGGGACAGCGGCCAGGCAAATGGGACAGCGGCCAGGCAAATGGGACAGCGGCCAGGCAAATGGGACAGCGGCCAGGCAAATGGGACAGCGGCCAGGCAAATGGGACAGCGGCCAGGCAAATGGGACAGCGGCCAGGCAAATGGGACCAGCGGCCAGGCAAATGGGACAGCGGCCAGGCAAATGGGACAGCGGCCAGGCAAATGGGACAGCGGCCAGGCAAATGGGACAGCGGCCAGGCAAATGGGACAGCGGCCAGGCCAAATGGGACAGCGGCCAGGCAAATGGGACAGCGGGCCAGGCAAATGGGACAGCGGCCAGGCAAATGGGACAGCGGCCAGGCAAATGGGACAGCGGCCAGGCAAATGGCGACAGCGGCCAGGCAAAAGGGGACAGCGGCCAGGCAAATGGGACAGCGGCCAGGCAAATGGGACAGCGGCCAGGCAAATGGGACAGCGGCCAGGCAAATGGGACAGCGGCCAGGCAAATGGGACAGCGGCCAGGCAAATGGGACAGCGGCCAGGCAAATGGGACAGCGGCCAGGCAAATGGGGACAGCGGCCAGGCAAATGGGACAGCGGCCAGGCAAATGGGACAGCGCCAGGCAAATGGGACAGCGGCCAGGCAAATGGGACAGCGGCCAGGCAAATGGGACAGCGGCCAGGCAAATGGGACAGCGGCCAGGCAAATGGGACAGCGGCCAGGCAAATGGGACAGCGGCCAGGCAAATGGGACAGCGGCCAGGCAAATGGGACAGCGGCCAGGCAAATGGGACAGCGGCCAGGCAAATGGGACAGCGGCCAGGCAAATGGGACAGCGGCCAGGCAAATGGGACAGCGGCTCTGTCTCGCCGACTGCCAAGCCGTGGGCAAGTTACGGGGCTACGTCCGCCGTCAGCGCGCTCGGAGGGACGCCGGGCGACGCTGGCAGACATGCCGTGGCGACCTTCGTGCCGTCGCGAGGATCAAGAGAGTTGATGCCAATTCGCGCGAGATCCGTACCCTCTTTTTCGGCTGACAAACAGCGCCCGCCCATTTGTGATGACGAACGGGATAAACGCTGCCTACCCAGAGTCCACAGGGCTCAGCAGAAGCCCTCGGCTTGGAAGCCCAAATATTTACAGAAGCCCTGGCGGCGATGCCAGCTATCTCTCCACGGCGGCGCTCAGCTGTTTGCTTCTTCTAAGTTCCCGTGCCCAATGGTAACAGCTGTTGTGGATGTCACACGAGCGGTGTGGGAAACGGCGGTCGGCACGGTACGGCCGATCCGCGCCGCGACAGCTCCTCCACAGCGGCCGTGCCGCGGGCATCGGCGATGGCCGGTGACGGTGATTGGCTACGTACGGTGCGGAAAACGTTCAACATACGTGGACACACACACGACCTCCTGTATGCCAGGCGAGGTGGTTAACATCTCGCCACCTCAAAACTCGCTCCGCCAATAAGCGAGCGCAGTTAATTTACTCGATTGTATTACGTACGACGAATGCGTGGACGAGCGCGTGGACGAGTGTGGATGTGCCAGTAAAACATAGGCAAGAACTCACTCTGCACGTTACAAGTGTAAATCACTACAATTACTCAAAAAAAAACTATTTTTTACTTTGTTTATTTTACCAGGTAAGGCCCATTGAGCCATGTGGCCCTTTTTCAGAAGCGACCTGGCCACAAATGAAAGCTGAGCCAAGTGGCTTATCACGTGGAAACGTATAACAGCCAAATAACTCTAAATGCACGTTTCTAAATGTGGATGGAAAAACCGGAGGACCCGGAGAAAAATCCATGCGACCACGGGGAGAGACACGCAAACTCCAAATGTACAAGCAGGTGTCAGGGTCGGGATGGAAGCCACAAACTCCTGCACACCAGGCGAGCTGGTCAACATCTCGCCACCGCAGCACCCCGGTGTGGGCCCGAGATTCCACGCACAACCCGACACAGCGACGAGTGTCGCACACCGCCCCTCGCTCATGCAGGGGACGGACGCACGACGACGACGACGAGACTGAACGTGCCATCCCCAGCCAAGCGTACGGCTTCTAGATTTAAAGCTTTCGTGACTGCAAGAATTCATACTCTTAGTTCTTTCGGTAAAGTCACGTAGGTAAAAAATGAAATTAAAATTAATAAAAATAAAATAATAAAAATCACGACGTTTCGGAGGCAACACAAGTCTCCGTCATCAGGTGGGACCGAACTAAGAGTATCAAGCGTATGGCGGCCGCGCAAAGCTGGCGAGAGTGACGGCGATTACTCCGCAGCGATCCTGCCAAGAATCGGAACGCGGGCAGCCGCGAAAGTCCGCGCCAGGCGACCCCACGCGCTTGCGATCGCAGCGGTGGCGGCAGACAGGAAATAAGACTCCGCGAGAGCGTCTCCTCTCTCGGTCTCGGGAGCGTCTGCGGATTAGAACGCGAAATTAAAAAATCGAGGTACGAAGCGGAGGGATTTGGCACTCGCCACGCGACGAGCGTCGCACAGCGCCGTGTGACTAAACTAAAAGCAAACTCTCTTTTATTTTATCCACTGAGCTATGCGTCTCTTTCTCAGAAGCGACCTGGCCACAAATCATAGCTCAGCGAAGTGGCTTATCAGCACGTGGAAAATGTATAGCGGAGAAACAATCTAAACGCGCGATGTTGATTCTACATGTGGAGGGGAAAACCGCAGGACCCGGAGAAAAATCCACGGCGACACACAAACTCCAAATATGCAGCGGCAGGCGTCAGGGTCAGGATCGAACCCAAACTTCCTGCATACCCAGACGAGGGAGTGAACATTTTTGTCGCCAAGTGACTAGGTAATCAGGTGACCAGGTCACCAGGTAACCAGGTGACCAGGTGATCAGATAACCAGGTCACCAGGTGACCAGGTCACCAGGTGACCAGGTGATCAGGTGACCAGGTGATCAGGTGACTATGCGATCAGGTAACCAGATGACCAGGTGACCAGGTCACCAGGTAACCAGGTGATCAGGTAACCAGGTCACCAGGTGACCAGGTCACCAGGTGACCAGGTGACCAGGTGACCAGGTGATCAGGTGACTATGCGTCGCTGTCGTCAGAATGCTGAATGTGCCGCTGCTGTTGTTGGGAGACGGCTGACCGGGGCAGCGTTTGAGAAGCGAGGCTGGGACGGGTCAAACTTCTCTCTGGCTACACTCAGCAGGGATTTCTCTTAAACCTCGCAGACAGATTTTTTTTATTCCTTATTAGCTTGAGACGAACAAATGCCCACGCGAATACAGCAGCCGACGGTAAATATCGCTCCGTTTATCTCCAAAGGGAACCAATATTTCCGAGCTCGTGCTTAATGATTAGCATGCCGCCTGACTCGGAGCTCGTGAAGCAGCAGCACCCTCCAGGCTCATGTTTCCGGCTTTAAGATGTTAACAGAAAGCACATGAGAGTGGCGGCTTCAGCTGGCCCCTTCCCTGGGCCACAGCCGAGCGGGAAATGACGCGACGAGGATATCAAAGGCCCTCCTAGCCCGCCACCCCGTGCGCTCGGCTCACACCATGCGTCCGTCGCCGCCGTCATTGTTGTGAGCACGCGAGGCCCAGCTTGCGGACACATTTCACCGAGAGAGAAGCTGGGGGGGGGGGGGGGGCACAGGAGGCCTCCAGCGCCGCGGCCCACTCAACGTAACGTCTGTGCAGGCCGTTGTCAGCGTTGATGGGATAGCGCAGAGCAGCGCGGCTTGGCAATGAGCAATGGGCCTATTAATCTTCTTGGTTCTTTCGGTAAAGTCACGTAGAAGGGAAATAATAAAATAATAAAAATAAAAACATAATAAAATAATTCTCACGACATTCAGACGCTGTCTTCTCGACAGACCTGTTCTTCACCTGAGGACGGCTGCTAGCGTTGTGGCCGAAACGTCGTGAGAATTATTTTATTATGTTTTATTTTTATTCTTGTATTATTTCCCTTCTACGTGACTTTACCGAAAGAACCAAGAAGATGAATCCCTGCAGTCACGAAAGAAGCTTTAAATGGGCCTATTTATGTTTTGGCAAGGGTCAGTGACAGGGATGAAGAGAAGAGAATGTTACTCTGGTAGCCTTCGCTGGCTCGGGGAATTCTTTGCTTGATTGCAGAATTTGATATCTCTGGTTCGACGAACGCCGCTCCACCGTGCGCCACGGAACTCTGGGACCACGGGGCTGTGTGTCTGTGGGACTATGGGACCGTGGAACCACGGGGCTGTGTGACTGTGGGACTATGGGACCGTGGAACCACGGGGCTGCGTGTCTGTGGGACTATGGGACCGTGGAACCACGGGGCTGTGTGTGTGGGACTATGGGACCGTGAGTCCACAGGGCTGTGAGACTGTTGGTAGGTGGAACCACGGGGCTGTGTGTCTGTGGGACTATGGGACCGTGGGTCCACAGGGCTGTGAGACTGTTGGTAGGTGGAACCACGGGGCTGTGTGTCTGTGGGACTATGGGACCGTGGGTCCACAGGGCTGTGAGACTGTGAGACCACACATCGCACCAGGTACTCCCCAATCTATCCCGTGCGTACAAGTCGCATGTAAACTGAAGCGTGACCTTTAAACCCAGCGAAAAATAACAACTCAATTCATAACAAAATAGAGCGGACAAAATGCCTCCACATTTCCTCCACGTGAAAAAAATTATTTCTTACACAACCCATCAACCCAAACGGCCTTCTGGGAGTGCATAATTTCAGCAGGCGTACATTTATATATTATTTATAAGACGTACATTGATATTTTTGTTGCATTTTACGTGGAGGTTCAGAGTCCGCTGACGCGGCTTGCTATTTACATTCTCCACGGCGGCGCAAGCGGGCGCCTTGCGAACCGCGTCTACACGGTTCATTGTGCAGTTTCAAATCCAGATGTTTGGAGCGCACTGCCAGCAAACCGACGACGTTCAGCGGGGGCGGCTAAACGCGGTGCCAGACGGCGCACAGGGTGGGTGCGACACACAGGGTGGGTGTGACACATGGGGTGGGTGAGACACACGGGGTGGGTGAGACACACGGGGTGGGTGAGACACACGGGGTGGGTGTGACACACGGGGTGGGTGTGACACACAGGGTGGGTGAGACACACGGGGTGGGTGAGACACACGGGGTGGGTGCGACGCACAGGGTGGGTGCGACGCGCGCCTCCGGCCGTCAGCTTGACACCGCCGCCCGCGGGGCAAGGCGGCGGCGTGCCGTCTGCGGATAAACCCTCGCCCCGCGCATACCTTCCCCCGGCGGGGGGGAACGCGAGTAATTCTCACGTGACGGGACCAATCCCTCCGTGCCAATCATCGTGGCAGCGGCGGCGGCTGCGTTGTGATCTGAGCGGCCCCGGCAGCCGGCTGCATTTCAGTCCCGGAGATCGCTTGGCGTCTCAAAACACACGCCGCTTCGCTTCACTCTCGCGGTGCGTCGCGGCGATACCTCCGTGGTGGCGGAACGTAAGCACATACATACGTGCGTGTGTGTACGTACGTCTGTGTGTGTGTACGTACGTACGTGTGTGTGTACGTATGTGTGTGTGTATGTACGTGTGTGTGTACGTACGTGTGTGTGTATATATGTATGTATGTGTGTATGTGTACATACGTACGTGTGTGTGTACGTGTATGTGTGTACGACACTTCACGTGGCCTCAAGGTGCACATGGCCTGGCACAAGCGTTGTGGTGACGTCACCGCCACTTAGTAGCGAATGGCGGTTGTTGTTGTTGTATGTACATACATACGTGTGTATGTACGTGGGTGTGTGTGTGTACGTACGTGTGTGTGTACGTGTGTGTGTGTGTGTGTACGTACGTTGAATTTCTTTCGTGCCATACGTAGCCAGCCGCGCTGGTCGGGAGCCCTCGCATCATCACAAGCAGTCAATTAGAACACAACCCACGAGCCTCCGTGATAACTAGAACCCAGAGAAAGAGAGAGGGTCCCTCCCGATGGTCATCTGACGCTTCCCCAGCTGCTGGTTTCAGCGAGCCTGACTGCTGATGAGACTTCGATTGTCAGAAGCGGTCCGCAGTTTGCTTGCGTTGAACCAACGCTGCTGAAATGATGAACTCCCAGGAGGCCGAGGGGCACGGCCGATGCGCTTTGTAATCAAATACTCGAGCCATTTGATTTACGTGCGCTGTGTGTTGAACTTCTTCTGCACCTTGCGTCGCCAACCGTGCTAACTGGAGGTGCGGGGGTGGGGGTGAGGACAACAAACTAAACACAACAACAACAATAACAACAAGTTCTAAGAAAATGAGTTTTCCCTCTCGATTTAAAGGGAACGCACCGCGAGTGCGGAGTTCATATCGCTCAACCAGGCGGGGAAGGCAAGCGGGACTGACCTGGCTCAGAGTTTAAATCACAGCCCAACGGCGCTCAGAGCAGAACGAGGGTATCAGGTGAACTGACCAAACACGCGAGCGCGTTGCGCCCGACGGGGCAAGATTCCGGGAAGGCGGAGCGGATTTCCCAGCGTAGCTGCCTCCTGACAAACCGAGCCACCCCCATGGGGAAAAAAAACGAGCGGCAAAAAGCCTGAGAGGCAAAGCCGGGCGACTGAGATGCCCGGCAGAGTCACAGCGTGGCGGCCCCTTGGCTCTACAGGGTTACACGCGGCTCCCCTTTCCTTCATCGCCGACTCGCTGGACAGATCTGCAACGGGATACCGTCATCCAAGTGCAGCCAGTCACGTGACGACTGCAGGCGACTCGCAATAAAAGTTTAAACTGAACAACAATTTTTGTGTTTTGCCAGGTAAGTCCCACTGAGGCTATGTAGCTTTTCATTCCGAAGCTCAAACGAAGTGGCTTATCGCGCGGAAATTTATCGCGGGCTAAGTGGTGTCATTCATCACGGAGTTGACACACACGCGCACGCCCACCACTTGAATAGTTGTGTTTAATTGTTAATTGCCGTACAAGCCTGCTCACACAAGGCCCTGTCTCTCTACGAGGTGTGGGGGGTGGGTAGCTGCTGCCAGCGCGATGAGTCACGGGGGAGCACCGCTCGCTCCAATAGCGGCCGCCGCCGCCGCCGGCTTCCCCACCGGCAAGCAAAGGCGAAGGAGCAGCCCTGCAACTGGCAGCTCGCAACGCTGCTGGCGGAAAGGCCTCCCCGCAGGGGTCGCCCCCGGAACCGTGGGCAGCCCTTTGAAGGATGTTGTTCATCAAGAGAACACCGTCTCTCGTATTCGCGTGCATTGTGCGGCTCTGGAAATATTGAGGGGTTTATTTTTTTTTACCGAATTCGATAAAGATGGCCCTTCTTGTTATTTCGGTTGCCGACCCCCTGCTCTGGCGAGAATATCTAAACTTAACTGAACTATTGTTATTATATTCTTTGGTTCTTTTCGGTAAAGTCACGTAGATAATTTTTTTAAATTATTGTTATAAAATTGTTATTATTTTACCAGAAGCGACCTGGCTATTGCAAATGACAGCTCAACAAAGTGTCTTGCCACGTGGACATCTCTAGCAGCCAAACATGCATGGAGTTGATTCTAAACGTGTAAGGGGAAAACCGGAGGAACCCGAGAAACATCTCGACTACCAAGGGGAGAGAGAGAGACTCCCCTTGGTAATATACAGCGTCAGAGTCGGGATCGAACTCAAGACCTCCTGTATACCAGGCGAGGTAGTTAACATCTCATAGCCACCGTGGCGTTCCTATCAGCTCTTCCACGAGGAAGGTAGTGCCTACACTTGACCCCACCGATCGATTGAACTCATCCATGGCGCTGGGCGAAGCGGTGGGGCGGGATGCTAGGCACGTTGCACCGCCGTTTCGACTTCATTTGCGAGTCCCGCGAGCTGTCCGCCCGGAACCCCGCTGGTACCGTCCCAAGCGATTGGCGGAGCTTGATGGGATCTGGAACCGGCGCTCTTGTAAGGCACGGGAAGGGGGGGGGGGATCACCGCGGGAAAGAGAGAGCGGCCACGGCAGCGTACTTCTGTACGTGTCCGCTGACGCGCCGTGAACGCCGTCACGGCGTCGTTCGGGCGACATGCATCGCACAGCGATCGCCGCGAGTGAACGACGAGTCGGGACAGGAAGAGCGGCGAAACCCGAGCTGGAGGAGCTCGGGATGCACTAAATCAATGCAAGACGTTGGGGGGAGGGGGGGTGGGAGAGCGATAATGGGGACGAGGGTTCTGCTGCAGTGGTGCAAGGTGGCCGGTCCGGGTTTTGATTTCCCCCGAGCACCCCCTTGCCTTCTAGATTTGAAACTTTGGTGACTGCGAGGATTCATACTCTTATGTTTTTTCGGTAAAGTCACGTAGGTAAAAATAAATAATAAACATAATGAAATAATAAAATAAAAATATTAAAATTACTATAAGTAAAATTATAAATAACATGATTTTTTCTTTTATTTCTATTAATATTTTATTATTTTTTAAATTATTTTTACCTACGTGACTTTACCGAAAAAACCTAAGCGTATCATCCCCTTGCCCTTTTGGCAAGGATCAGACCCGCACCGGGGGGCAGAGCTGCAGTGCCGAGCTCGGCACGTGACCCCCGAGCGATGGGCCGTGGGGGACGTGCCACCGCTCGGCCACCGACACGCTCGCGGAGTGGCCGGTGGGGGTGACCCCGTCCAGTCTGGCAACTGTCGGAGCTTCTTGTGTGTGTGCACGTTGAACTTCTTTCGCACCGTACGTTGCCAACCGTTGCTCATCGGAGGTGCGGGGGAGGGACAAACAACACTAAACACAACAAAGCAGTTCTAAAGAAATTACTTTCAATCTAGATGATTTAAAAGTGCTTCAGTGGCTTCTTAATATCGCAAGGCAGAGCGTTCCAGACGGCCACAGAAGCACACCTGAAAGCGCGCGATGCGGTGACCGCCTTTGTTCAAAGGCCAGCCAAAAGCCGCCGCTGTGAGGATGACTGGAGTGCGCGCGATGGTTTATGTTCTTTGACACCAGCGAGGTGTCGTGGTTCATTTGTGTGCGATGGCGGCGACCTCGTGCCGTATTCGTTCGGCAACCGACTTGACCTCGCCCGCGTCCGTCTCTCCAAGTACAATCTAAACCTTCTTGGTTCTTTCGGTAAAGTCACGTAGAAGGGAAATAATAAAATAATAAAAATAAAACATTATATTTTATTATGTTTTATTTATTATTTCGTTATAGTCACGTAGAAGGGAAATTATAAAAATAATACAAATAAAACATATTTTATTAAACATAATATTTTATTATGTTTTATTTTTATTATTTTATTATTTCCCTTCTACGTGACTTTACCGAAAGAACCAAGAAGATTTAGATTGTACTTGGAGAGACGGACGAAATAATAAATAAAACATAATCAAATATTATGTTTCATTTTTATTATATTTATTATTTCCCTTCTACGTGACTTTACCGCAGTTGCCGGTCGCGTCTTGGCAAGCAGAGCCCTCGCATCATCGCAAGCAGTCAAATAGAGCACAACCCACGAGCCTTCGTGCTAACTAGAACCCATAGAGAGACAGGTTCCTTCCAGATGGACATCTTTATAAACGCAGCCTCGCCGTGCTGCGAGCTTGGGGGAAATGTTTCCCGACACGGATTTTTTTTCTTTTACCGTGGCAAAAAACTGGTTTCGTTAATCAATGCCGCCCTCCACAGGAGGTGTCATATTCCTTTACATTGAGCGCATTCCTGGCCCGTGTCCCGCAAACCTGCGGCAAGACGCTACGTTCAAAGGGTAAGAAGAACGATAGAGAGAAACGACCCAGCGACTAAGTGCGCGTTGTCCAGCGGAGGCAGGGACCCGACACGAGAAGGCAGCAGCTCTCCCCCAGACCCGCCGAGTGTGTGAAGGAGCCCCGGGGAGCGCAGAGGGCAGAGGAATCCCCCGTAAATCTCAATCGTAGTGCGACTCAACCGACCGCCCGCCAGCCCGCTCGTTGGCTTGTCGGCAGAGGTCGCAAACGGGTTTTGATTCCTTACCCGTACCCGGCCGCACCAGGGTCGCAAATGGGTACCCGTACCCTACCCGTACCCGACTGGGTACGGGTACCGGTTCCCTACCCGTACCCGTACCCTACCCGAAATGAGTGACAAACGGTGACTCACCAGTGACTCACGGCCTACCCGTACCCGGCCGCACCAGGGTCGCAAACGGCTACCCGTACCCGTACCTGGCTGGGTACGGGTAGCCGGGTATCGGCTAGGGTGCGGGTATCGGGTACCCGGTTGCGACCTCTGCTTGTCGGCTCACCGGTCGGCCTGCTGATTGTTTCAGTGGCCAGCGTGCGCTCACGGTTAGAGCAGCCTCCCCCAGACCCGCTGAGTGTGTGAAGGAGCCCCGGGGAGCGCAGAGGGCAGAGGAACCCCCCGTAAATCTCAATCGTAGTGCGACTCAACCGGCCGCCCGCCTGCCCGCTCGTTGGCTTGTCGGCTCACCCGCTGATTGTCTCAGTGGCCAGCGTGCGCTCACGGTTAGAGCAGCCTCCCCCAGGGGGGTTGCTCGCTGCAGCCGTGCCCCGCGTGCTCCCCGCACGCTCCCAACAGCTGCAGGAAACGGATGCCGCCCGAAACCTCGTTAATTACTCCGCTCGTAGGCTGGCCCAATTTGCGCACAGCGTCTGACGGAGCAATCAGCGCGCCTCTGCCCGGACGACATCTCGGGCTGATGCCGCTCAATTTGACTTCATCTGCAGCGATCGCAGTCAACGAAAGGAAGCGCGGCTTATTTATTTATTTACTTGCACCTGCACCTTGACACGCCGTACATCACGGTGAGTGCCCCGGCCGGGAGCTGCTGCGCTTTCCTGCGAATGGCGCGGTGTAACGGAGAGCAACGACGTGACGGTCGTTCACCTCCGAGAGACCGACAGCGAGAGGCGGCTCACCGCGCCGTATCAAAACACGTGGGGGAAGAGTGGGGAGGGCGGTGATGGCATAGTGGGGAGGGCGGTGTACAGCAAAGTGCCTCTGGAGGAGATGCGTTCACACTCGGCCACGCCGCCGAGTGTGAACGCTGTTCACCAGCATTTGTTTCATACAATGCTGGTGAACATTCGTTTGGTTTCAACCAAACCTCTCTCTGCTGATGAAGACGATATGGAATCTGGTCCACGGTTTTCTTTGTTTTTAACCAACTCTGCTTAAGATACACGGTCACTCCCAGAAGGCCGTGTGGCTGTCAGGATGTGTAAAAATCTTACGATTTTTTGTTGTTACGCGGAGAGACAATATGAGGAGGAGGCGTAGTGCCGGCCTATTTATTTTCTGTGACGTCAGTCTGGATGGAGGCAACTGGACTCCGAGGTCCCACTCCAGCGGGAAGCCGCGTAATGCAATTTACTTCCAGATTTGAAGCTTTCGTGACTGCAAGTGAGCAGCAAATCTGGCTGTGACGGTCCCACCTGATGACGGAGACTTGTGTTGCCTCCGAAACGTCGTGATTTTTTATTTTATTTTCATAAATTTTTATTTCATTTTTTACCTACGTGACTTTACCGAAAGAACTAAGAGTATAACAATTTTCTTTCCTCCACGTGCACCCACGGCCTCCTCGCTTCGTTCCCAACACCGACCCAGCATTCCTCCACCGTGGCACCTGGGCACACCGCTCGTGTTTGATGAAGGTGCGTCCCCGTCAATTTTGCGTGCCTGCCCGTGCACGCACGAATGCACGCACTGTCCGCGCGTGTGCCTGCTGCCAATCACGGCCGTGTCAAACGTGGCCTTTTAGCTCAACGATCGTGGTTGTCTCTCAGGGCAGGCAAGATTCGACCTCTAACCGACCTCTCTAAGAGCGAGCGAGTGAGCGAGCGAGGGAGCGGTTCTCCCGGGAGTTGGCGTGAGACCGCGCCGGTCTCCTGCCAAGGTGGCGTCAGCACGCGGTTGTGGAGATTCAAATAATGAGGATGAGGAGGAGGCCGAGTGGTGTGATCTGTCGCTACTCGTTTGTCTCGCTCGTGTAAAGGTTATCCTGTCTCTTGCTCGTCATGTCCCCGGATGCATCCACGGAAACCAACAATTGCTCACGTTGCGTGGCCTAGGCTACGGCGATTTTTGGGAATGGTGATTGCGCGCGCCGTTGTCCTGAACACGTGGTGACCGCACATCGTAAAATACATTTTAGAATTGTGGAATATATTTTGGTTACTGTAATTACAATATACTGTACGATATATTAAATGAATAAAAGATAAATTGACCTATTAGCCAGAAGAATGCAAGCTTGTAGATTAGAGTGAAATCCAGATAACGGTCGCTTGGCAAGTATTACACCATGCCAGCCTCGATCTAACGCTTCAGAAATGTCAAAGCGCTCCCATCGTAGACTCTGCAGCCAGACCCACAGGCTCCCTGCATACCTTGCAACATTTTTCAGGACCACCGAGCTAAATTTATTTCGATTTGTTAACTACCTCGCCTCGTATGCAGAAAGACGTAGGTTCAATCCCAACCCTAACGCCTGTATTCACTACTCTAATGAGCCGAGAATGTCTGTGTGTCCCGTGCGTGACGTCATTAATACTCGCGTGACGTCATTAATACTCATGAACTGGTGGCGTCCTATTCTTGGGTTCTTTCGGTAAAGTCACGTAGATAGAAACATTATAATAGAAAATGAAGTGAATACAAATAAAAATAATAAAATAAAAATAATAAAAACAAAAAACACCAATGCAGACTGTAGCCTCGTTCAGGTGACGTCATCCACATGGACCACCCCCTCATTAATAATCATGAGCGGGTGACGTCACTCCACATGTAGCACTCCCCCCCCCTCATTAATAATTAATCATGAGCAGGTGACGTCACACCACATCGAACAGCCCCCCACATTAATAATCATGAAGAGGTGACGTCTTCCAAATGGACCCCCCCCAATTAATAATAATTAGCGGGTGACGTCACTCCACATGTAGTACCCCCCCCCTCATTAATAATCATGAGCAGGTGACGTCACACCAAATCGAACAGCCCCCCACATTAATAATTATGAAGAGGTGACGTCTTCCAAATGGACACCCCCCTCATTAATAATAATTAGCGGGTGACGTCACTCCACATGGGGGGGGGGGGGGTGAGGCGCCTCCTCCCCCCTCCTCGGCGTCAACTCACAACCCTCACTACAAAGGCAGAACCCTCACGTCATCACGCGATCTCCGTGACGCTGTTGAGACATCAAAGTAAAAAGGACGTCATGATGAACAAGGGATTATAACCTTGAAATTAAATAAGTCTGTACAATGAATATGTCACGTCGCGGTCTGATTTTTGCTTTCAAGTTTCAGATTCACTGCAATACACCCGTCCTGGGACGTGCAAAAGGCGAGTATTTGAGGTTTGCGTGTCTATTTCCCTGTGGTCGCATGGATTTTTCTCCGGATTCTCCGGTTTTTCCCTCCACATTGAGAATCATGCGCTTGGGCTATTTGTTAATTCGTTCGTTTCTCAATCCGCTTGTCCTGGTGAGGGTCATGGCGGCAGCATGTTGAGTAGGTCAGTCCAGACCTCCCTTTCTCTAGTGACAGACTTTAGCTCTTCCTGGGGAATTCCCACGTGTTCCCAGGCCAGCCGAGTGACATCGTCCTGCGAGCGTGTCCTGGGCTGGCCCCGGAGTCTGCACCGAGTCTACTGGGGGACATCCTTCACCAGATGCCCGAACCACCTCAACCGGCTCCTCTCGATCCGGAGGAGCAGTGGCTCGACTCTGAGCCTCTCCCGAATTACCGGCTTCCTCACCCGATAACGGAGAGTGAGCCGGGCAACCCTGCATAGAAACATAATTTCGGCCCCTTGTATTCACGATCTCATCCTATCGGTCATCAGCCAAAGCTCATGACCACTGGTGAGGGTGGGATCGTAGATCGACCTGTAAACCGCGAGCTTTGTTCAAGAAGTCAGCTCCCGCTTCACTACCACGGAACGGCACAGCGCCCGCGTGACTGCAGACGCCGCACCGATCCGCCGGCCGATCTCCCACTCCCACTCGCGAGAGAGACTTAAACTCCTCCACTAAGGGCAGCTGTTCCCCCCTCACCTGGAGAGCACACTCCACCGTCTCCCGCGAGTGAACCGTGACCGCAGATTTGGAAGGTGCTGACCCTCATCCCAGCCGCTTCACACTCGCCATCAAACCGCTCAAAGTGCACACACCCACACACCGAACACGCTGGCTGACTCCCCGCGGGGGAAACTGAAAACTAAACACTGGCAGATTACAACCATTTTCACGACGAGCCGGTGAAATTATATGACATAGCGGAATCACCAATAATACGTTTCATAGACGAAACGGCACTCGTATATATTCTACAGACGGCAAGAGACGCAGCACCCCGAGTACAGTGTCCTCACCGATCACCCCTTACTTGGCGGATGGCCGCGCTTGTTTACTTTTGTTTACATTTGGTGAAGACGTGGTCAGTGCCGAGCGTGCGGGGGGCGCTGGGCTGTGGTGCCACAGGGCCACAGAGCTGCTGGGCCAGAGAACAGCTGAGCCGCTGGGCCACGGGGCCGCTAGGTCGCTGGGCCGCAAGGCCGATGGCCTCTGGGGCCACTGGGCCACGGGGCTGCGGGGCTGCAGGGCTGCTGGGCCGCTGGGCCGCTGGGCCGCAAGGCCGATGGGCCACTGGTCCACGGGGCTGCGGGGCTGCTGGGCCACTGGGCCGCAAGGCCGATGGGTCCTGGGGCCACGGGGCTGCGGGGCTGCTGGGGCGCTGTGCCGAGCTGGGGCTGAGCCGCTGGGCCGCTGGGCCGCTGGGCCGCTGGGCCACTGGGCCAAGGGGCTGCGTGCGCTAGGCTGCTGGGCCGTGGGGCCACGGGGCCGAGTGTGCGTCGCTGGCCCTTGAGGGTGGCCGTGCTGCTGCCGCGGTCCCCATGAGGTTTGGGCGGTCGTGGTCGCTGCCGTTTGCGTGAGCTACCGGCAACTGCAGATCGATACGGGGAGAACTGCAGATCGATACGGGGAGAACTGCAGATTGATATGGGGAGAACTGCAGATCGATACGGGGAGAACTGCAGATCGATACGGGGAGAACTGCAGATTGATATGGGGAGAACTGCAGATCGATACGGGGAGAACTGCAGATTGATATGGGGAGAACTGCAGATCGATACGGGGAGAACTGCAGATGGATACGGGGAGAACTGCAGATCGATACAGGGAGAACTGCAAAAAAACTAAGACAAAGATTCCCCGTATAACCTTTAACAGACTGTTGCGGCAAGTGCTGTTCGCGAGCACCTATGAAAGGTTGGCACAGCACACGAGGAGGTGGGTGGCCAGCACCACGCCCAACTGCCTTTGTCTCACCAGTGCTGACGTTTACATCCCACACTCAGTATTCATTTGAGGCTGGGTCGACCTAGAGGGGACCCTGGACTGGTTTTGATAATCCGTCACTGGTGTTGGGCACAGACACACACACAAACGGATTATTATTATTTCTACGTCTGTTAGCGCACTCTCTCTCTCTCTCCCACCGTGCACACGGCAACATCAGAGAGAGAGAGAAAAAATTGCTCACGCGGGATAATTGCTTCATCTGAAAAGTAATTTATCCGGAGGAAGTTCACCGCCTTAAAACGTTCCCGCGATTCCTCCGAGACGTTGAGTTTCCGCGTGGTCGTTTCAAGCGAACCGCCCGCTTGAAACGACCGCGAGCGAGCGAGCGCCTCCGGGCTCATCGGAAAATGTCGCGGTGCCATCGGCACAGCGACGACAGCGGCGCCGTCGCCTTGCGGTGAAACGTGTCCCCCGTGGCAGGGCGTCCGCTCGGGTGAAAAACAACAACGATGAGCACCGAGAGTGCGACGACCGCGTCGATGCTGGTGCCACCGATGGCGCGGCCCCTGGCTTCGACGCAAATCGTACATTTCCTCATTGCGGCGCGCATTTCGCAAGCCCCAACGAAGCGCGTTTCCCAGCATGGCACTTCCAAGCCATTGGGCAACCAAGCGCGCGCGTGCGTCACGTGCGCTCCTTGCCACACGCATCTCGACGGACACGTTCTCACAGACGGAACGAGTCCGACGTTGACATGCCAACTGCAGGGCGAGTGCTGTCAGCGACGACACGGACTGGCGGCGAGATCGCCACCACGGGGCACGTGCCAGGCTGGGTGAACTTTCAAGTGTCGAAGGATGACTGGCAGGAGGTCACGGGACACACCAAGGTGTCATGGGTTGACTGGCTGAGATGACTCGGAGATGCACCACCTGTGTGTGCCCTCTGCTGTGGCACATAAACAAAGACAAATATCCCCCATATAGCCTTTACAGGCTGTTGGGGCAAGTGCTGTTAGCGAGCACCTATGAAGGTCGTCACGGTTATACAAGGGGGTGGGTGGCCAACACTACACCCGGCCGCCATTGTCTCCCCAGTGGTGATGTTTACACATTGCACCAGGTACTCATTTGAGGTTGAGTCAACATAGGGGAGACCCAGGACCGGTTCAGGACCGGTTCAGCCAACACCAGTGACGATTATAATCGTCAAATGGTGTTGGCCGTCAGCGGGAATCGAACTCGGGTCGCCGGATTCATAGCGTAGCACGCGAAACCGCTACACTACCGCTCCCCACATCAACTGCTTCCCACCACACACACACACATCCAAAGACACACACATTCATACACACACATACACACATTCAAACGCTCACGAGACTCGCACAGAGCTGATCAGGAAAATCCTCTAGGGATGCGTTGTGAAATTGAGATTTTAATCGGCGACACTCATTCAAGTTGCGGTCGGATAAACCATTGGGCAATTCCAAATGCACCCTCTCCGCGTGTGGAAACTTGCAAAGGGGGTCACGCGGAGTGCCATTGGATGACAATGGAATCCCTGTGGTCTTTGCATGGCCAGTGGACCTACCGACGACGTTCCATGGCGAGATTCAACCGTGCCGGTCTCCATCGGCCACGAAGCTACATTGCTCCTGTAAACTAAAAACTAAACTTGTTGAAGCAGGCAAGGTGCTGCTGAGCTACGTAGCTGTTTTTTTAGAAGCGACCTGACCATCACAAATGTTCGCTCAACAAAGCGGCTTATCGTCATCTTCTTGGTTCTTTCGGTAAAGTCACGTAGAAGGGAAGTAATAAATTAATAAAAATAAAACATAGTAAAATAATTCTCACGACGTTTCGGCCACAACGCAAGCAGCCGTCCTCAGTTGAAGACGCTGTCTTTCTGACAGACCTGTTCATCACCTGAGGACGGCTGCTTGCGTTGTGGCCGAAACGTCGTGAGAATTATTTTATTATGTTTTATTTTTATTTATTTATTACTTCCCTTCGACGTGACTTTACCGAAAGAACCAAGAAGATGAATCCCTGCAGTCACGAAAGCTTTAAATCGAAATCGGCTTATTGTCGTGTGAGAAATCTATACTCCACGTGATGTTGATTGTAAATGCGGAGAGAAAAACTGGAGGACCCAGACAAAAATCACACAACCACGGGGAGAACATGCAAACTCAAAATATATATCGGCATCAGGGTCGAACCCACGAGCTCCTGTACACCGGGCGAGGGAGATAACATCTCACCACGTCATGGAGTCGTTGAAGTGGTGAAAGTCATAACAACAAAGGATAGGAATCATCCTTTGTCAATCCACTGCTGGATGAATGCCATGTCGTTCAAGGGGGATTTGTGTGACCATACTCCACCGCACTGATCCCGTGTGGGATTATGCCAAGAGTTGGGCACCAGTTCAGATATCGCTCGCCGCTCACGTGAGCCGTGACCGGAAATCAAACTCAAGTCGCCGGGGATTATCGCAGAGCATAGCGCACCAACGACTGCACCGCCGCTCCTCCCGCGAGTGTGCGAGGCAACGCCGTTGCTCGCCCCTCATTGCTCGCCCCTCTCCACCAGGAGTCGATCTTTCCCCGGCCACGCGAGTCGTCCCCGTCGCCCCTCCGCTGCCTTGCTTGCTCGGGGGGAGGCGTTGCCGGAGCCGTGCTGGAGCTTGCGTAATGGGGGGGGCGGCTCCCGGCTAATTCCACTGAGTGCCAACAGAAGCCCCGAGGGCGCAATTATTCATCGAGTGCGTGCGAAGCGCGGAGCGGCGACGACGATGAACGATCACGTAACTCACTCTGAGCGCGCGTGCCACTTTTACGAGCGCGCGGGTAAAGTTCTGGCCCACGGCCTCGTTTGGTTCCCGCAAGCCCAATAGGCAATGAGGAGCGCGTTGCCCCGGGGAACCGGGCAGCGGTCCGTGGGCAGCGACCGGGCGGCCCTCGCGAGCGGCCGCACGAACGCTGTGAGCGATGGGAGCTGCGCGATCCATCGCTCGCCGCGCTCCGCTTGCCATGCATGGCAGAGCCTGGCAGGGTACGGCGCAGGTGGTGACTCGGCCTTAAATGAGTGCCTGGTGCAGTGTGTAAACATCGGTAGTGGGGATACAAAGGGTTAGGGCATGGTGCTGGCCACCCACCCACTTACAGGTGTGCCATGCCAGCCCTAATAGGTGCTACTCGCTAAGAGCACTTGCCGTGAAGGCTACACGGGGGATCTTTGTCTTTGGTGCGCTCCGCGCTCCGTGATGAGCGTTGCTGCCACGGCCATCGCAGGAATGGGCTCTGAAGAGGAATGCAAATTCTTGCGGAAATCCGCAAAGCGGAAAAATAAATAAATAAAGTTGTGGGCTCCAGGACGATAAAAGGCTCCCCCAGTGACCCACTCACACGGAGCCAGCGAGGGGGAGGCCTGCGAACACTCCGTGTGTGTGGGGGGTAACCCCTGGCTCCCTCAACGCCTCTCTTATGCCAAGGGTGGCATGACGGCACCGTGCCCTGGAGATGATGGCCTCTGGGCTCCTCACAGTGAGATCCACAGTGAGATCCACAGTGAGGTCCACAGTGAGATCCACAGTGAGATCCACAGTGAGATCCACATTGAGATCCACAATGAGGTCCACAGTGAGATCCACAGTGAGATCCACAGTGAGATCCACATTGAGATCCACAGTGAGGTCCACATTGAGATCCACAGTGAGGTCCACAGTGAGATCCACAGTGAGATCCACAGTGAGATCCACATTGAGATCCACAGTGAGGTCCACAGTGAGATCCACAGTGAGATCCACAGTGAGATCCACATTGAGATCCACAGTGAGGTCCACATTGAGATCCACAGTGAGGTCCACAGTGAGATCCACAGTGAGATCCACAGTGAGATCCACATTGAGATCCACAGTGAGGTCCACAGTGAGATCCACAGTGAGATCCAAAGTGAGATCCACAGTGAGATCCACAGTGAGATCCACAGTGAGGTCCACATTGAGATCCACATTGAGATCCACAGTGAGATCCACAGTGAGATCCACAGTGAGATCCACAGTGAGATCCACAGTGAGATCCACAGTGTGATCCACAGTGAGGTCCACAGTGAGATCCACAGTGAGATCCAGTGAGATCCACAGTGAGATCCACAGTGAGATCCAGTGAGATCCACAGTGAGATCCACCATGTGCACCATACACTGTGGTGAATACCATAACGTGCTGGCATTGTGCATCAGTAGTGGCTGTCCTCTGGGAAAACAATAAATGGGCCCCGCCATGGTCACGTAGAGTTTGCACCATTGACTCAGCGATAGTAATGGAGTTTGGGCGCTGCCAAATTGCCCAATGAATGCAGCAGATCTCACTTTGCAACTCTTGTCATTACGCCACCCCTGCTGTCCCCTGCATTCCGCGGTTATTCTACTCCGCTCCAGCGGAGCGTTAAGAAGACGCGGGATACGTTTGCACAGACGAAGGAAGGGGGGAGAGTGGGGGTTCCTGAATAATTGAGCGAGGAGTGGAATAGCGGAGCGACGCTCGCCTCGCACGGAGGCACGGAGATTGCGATCGCTGCTCCAAATGCCAGCGGTGCGTCGAGCACAACGCAATCACGAGCGTCGGTGTGGAGAATATCGGAAACAAAATATTTAAAAATTATCCGACAGTTCGCTCCCTTTGAATATTTGCCGCGCGGCCTTCTGGGAGTGCCCAGCTTCCGCAGCGTTGAGCAGGCGAACACTGAGAGGTGGATGAATGCCCAGGGTTGATCTGTTTTTTTTTTTACTTCGCAACAGGAACTCATCTGGAGACATTGGAGCTGATCCAGTTTGAGATAGGAGGAGATACTCCGAGAATGTCTAAGACGAGGGATCTGAACAGAGCAAGGAAAGAAACTGAGAAATCATCATCATCTCCATGTCGGAGTGGTCGGTGGAGTCACGAGTGTCGGGGACGGCGACGAGAGAGGGGACACCGCTGCGGGCGATGTCGTGGTCGTGCCGATACGTCGCTCCTTAAGATGCTCGTCGGAGCGAAACGCCGGACATCGTACCAAACAAACGCGCGGTGCAACCCGCGGACTCTGGAGAGAGGGCGATGACGCCGCAGTGGAGAGAGAGAGACAGGAGGGCACGTGACACAGCCAGAGGGAGGACTGCGGGGTGACCTTGCCGGGATCCGGCCTCGACTGGGCAGTGCAGAGATGTCTGGCACGGAGGCAGCAGGAGGCCGTTTAGAAAGGGAGAGTTCGCCAGGTTTACAGTCACGTGGGGGTCAAAGAGAGTGCAGGGCAGGAGAGCGATTAAGGGATTGCACGTCTCGTAAACACGGCTCGTGCGAGGTACGTGCGGCGCACGGAGAAAGAAGTCATCGCGACCCATCTTTTTACGAGTCACCGTGAAACGCCGTTGGCAAACTGAATTCACGCGGCGTTGCTCCCAGAGAGTCCATCGCGCCGTGTTTTTTACGGCCACAAGAGAGCCACAAAGACGCTCCGACTAAGTGCCGATAGCCACCGACGCCCATTTGCCACCACGGTGACCTCACAGCGGCCTGTCGACATTCTCGCTCGCTTCACAAACGCGCGTCTCGCTGGGAGTCGACTTTCATTCGCAGTCTATCCCCACCGCCCCCAAATTGTGGGCCCTCGCAAAAATGATCACAAACATCGGGCGTGGGTCAATCTGCAATGCCAAGGCACTTTGGCTGCAACTGACATTAATTTAGAGCAGATCCCAAGCAGATGAGCCTCTTGCTTGGATTAGCAGCCATCCATAGATTATTCACGACGACACTTGTTATTGCCGAAGAGGCTCACACCGAGTCCCAAGACTCTTTTCCAGAAGGGTGCCGCTGCGGCGTGATGAGCGCCACGTGTTTCCCAACCCCAGTAATTCGCGAGTGCGTGCGTGCGTTGGACTTCTTTTGCATCATACATAGCCAACTGTGCTAATCGGAGGCACGGGACCCAACCCAAAATAAACCAATTATGTATTCTCATATTGCTCGTGATGGAATTGTAAAACAAGCCCATCGTTTTCTTCCATTGCCTACAGGCATTGCACCACGGTAGCCACAGACAGAGAAATATAAACATAATCCGTCTATCGGATTCCCATTATGCTGAATTGGCCGTGCCAGGTGGTGGAGGGTTCAGGACACACACGACCCGCACGGCACTCAATGGGCCACGCTTCTTCAGATTGGCGTCGCGTCATCATTCACGTCCGCCGTGAAGCGGACGGTGCGTGGCGACCGTGCGGTTGTTGGTGCACGTCGCAGCATTAACCGGGGCAGCCTGAGCCTCCGCGCCACGGCCGCCGAGCGGCGTCTCCGCTCCCGGCAGCGGGGGGCGGGACACTAGGGGGCGACATTCAACATGCAGAGGCCGCGTGGTTTGCTAAACGTGTGCTTCGAAGAACACCTGCAGTATATTTCTTGAATGTATGCATGATGAACTTCTCTCGCAGCCAAGCGTTCAATCGTCGTGACACATTAATTGCAAGTTAAATTCGTTTGAAGAAAATGTTTGCAAACTTTAACCTCAGACAGGGCATGGGACACTGCCCTGCCACGTGTACGGACCCACGGCAGGGCAAAGCCGTCGATGGCCGTGCGCTGCTTGCGAATGCCAAATAAAGAGCAACGCACATGGTGGTGGCGGTGGCGGTGGTGGCAGTGGCGGTGGCGGTAGTGGCGGTAGTGGCGGTGGTGGCAGTGGCGGTGGCGGTAGTGGCGGTAGTGGCGGTGGCGGCTGCGGCGGTGGCGGTAGTAGCGGTGGCGGTTGGTGGTGGCGGCGGTGGAGGTGGCGGCGGCGTTAGTGGCGGTGGTGGTGGCGGCGGTGGTGGCGGTGGCGGTGGCGGTAGTGGCGGTAGTGGCGGTGGTGGTGGCGGCGGTGGCGGTGGTGGCGGTGGCGGTAGTGGTGGTGGCGGTGGTGGCGGTGGTGGCGGTGGTGGCGATGGCGGCGGTGGTGGCGGTGGTGGCGGTGGCAGTGGCGGCAGGGCGAGCGCAGGCACGGCCCAGCGAGTGTCCGGTGAGACGAGGCCTGAGGGCCGCTGGAGACTCGCGTCAAGCAAATGGTACAAACGACGCCACGACGCGGACAGCGCAGCGGCGTCCCTCACTTCGCCACGTCCAAGTGGAATGAGCCGATACCCCAGAAATCTGATTAAATTCACTTTACGTTTCAACCGTGACACATCTTGCAAACGGCAACAAAGAAGAGTTTAAAATTTCAATTTTTTTATGCGATCTCGTCAATTTCGCCAACGGAGGAATTTGGCTTCGAGTGTCACGGCTGCGGGAGCCGCGCACAGAGGGCGCATTGTGGCGCTGTCAGCCGCGCGAATCAGCGCACAGCCATCCGTCAGCGCGGAACCTCGCCGGGCGGTAACGACGGGGGCTGACACGCGCCAAAGACGGCTCCTGCGATACGCCGAGACGCGCGGGGCTCGGACAGCGGCGACCCCCCCCCTCCTCCTCCTCCTCTGCGTCCCGCGTGAACGCACGAGACACGGCGCGGACACGCTCGCCCAGTTGCGGCAGACTTTCGCGTGTCCCATTGCGCGTTGGCTTCCGGTTGTCGAATGAACTCGTTGCAAGGTCGCGCTCGTTGCACACAAAGTGCTTGCCACAAATCAAGCGCGACACCTCTCGTCAAGGAACATCAACCATCGCGCAAACTCCGGTCATCCTCGCAGCAGCGGCTTTTGGATAACTGTCGAACAAAGACGCGCTTCTGCGGCCGTCTGGAAAGCTCTTCCTTCCGATATTAGGAAGCCACTGTGAGCTGTGCACTTTTAAATCATCGAGATTGAAAACTCATTTATTGCTGTCCTTCCCCTGCACCTCCGATTGGCATGGTTGACTGCGTACGGTGCGAACAAAGTTCAACACACGTTCAGACATGCAGGCGTCAGTAGTTTCCACCTTTCGTGCTGCGACTGTGCGAGTGACTTCATTGCCGGTTCTTGTTAAAGTTACCATCCTTCCACCCAGTCTCCGTCGGCCACAAAGCTAACCTCTCAATTAGGAATGGAAATGTGACGAGATCGTGAATACCGGTACGGTTTACTCCTATAAATTAAACAAAAAAACTATTAAAATATAATTATATAGGTAAGACCCACTAAGCTATGTAGTTCTTTTTTAGAAGCGACCTGGCCACAATTGATAGCTCAACGAAGTGACTTATCATCGTGTGGCAATGTATCGCAGCCAAATATCCCGAAACGCGCGATGTTGATTCTAAACGTGGAGGGAAACACCGGAGGACCCGGAGAAAAATCCACGTGACCACACGGGTCTCCCAAGCGCGGCGAGGCACGGAGAGAGCGCCGGGGCACAGCTTTGCCAGCGACGATTTACAGCGGATGGTCACGAATTCGCAGTGAACGTCAACACCACAACATCGTCGTGTCAGGCGGCGGGCGCGGGCGGGGGCCGTGATTCGCGCGGGGCTACGGCTTTAGTGATTTAGCGCTGCTCTGAAACGTGGGGTGTTGGGTTACGGCTCGATGACATTTTTTGACAGATTCTCGGCGGCGCTTGGGAGGCCGGCCCGACCAGTTAGCACTCGACTGGAATGTGGTAACAAGGGGCACGTCGCTGGCTCGGTGAGCGTCTCACGGAGGAGGAGAATAATAATAATTATAATAAAACACTTTTCAAAATTTCAACAATTGATGAGGAAGGGACAAGAGGAAACCCAGATGCCATAAAGCATGACTTCTTCTTGGTTCTTTCGGTAAAGTCACGTAGAATGGAAATAATAAAATAATAAAATAACACATAATAAAAGGTTTTATTTCATTATTTTATTATTTCCATTCTGGTCTTCACCTGAGGACGGCTGCTTGCGTTGTGGCCGAAACGTCGTGAGAATTATTTTATAATGTTTGATTTTTATTATTTTATTATTTCCATTCTACGTGACTTTACCGAAAGAACCAAGAAGATGCAGTCACGAAAGCTTTAAATCGAAAGCATGACTTGTCTATATATTCATATACCGGAGAGTCATGGAGTCTGTAAGTTAGAGATTTAAACTCTGTGTGTGTATGTGCGAGTATGTGTTTGCTGTGTGTGTGTCAGCTGAGCCCCTACAGCGGTAGTTTCACGGTTAGCGCGCTGCGCTAAAAGCCCAGCAACCCCAGTTCGATTCCCACTCACGGCCAACGCCAGCTACGATGATGTTAACCGGTCCGAGGCATCCTCCACTTGGTCAACTCGGCTTCAAATGAGTTCCTGGCGCGGTGTGTAAACATCGCCACTGGGGAGACAAAGGCGGTCGGGCGTAGTGTTGGCCACCCACCCCCTCGTGCGCCGTGCCGGCCTTTATAGGTGCTCGCTAACAGCACTTGCCCCTAGAGTCTACGCGGGGGAGCTTTGTCATTCCTGACCCTCTGCAGACCCTGCATACGAGATGCTCCATCTCAACGGGATTTTCCAATTTTCCAGGTGAAATATATTAATACATTTAATGATGACGACAAGGAGTATGTGGATAACGTGTTAGATGGGCAATTTTAATTACCCAGGATAAGTGAGCTTTTTCTAAACCGGGATAACCAAACGGAAATGGCGAGTAAGGGTGTCGTGTCGGAGGATAGGTGGTAGGTCAGCGGGAAACGTACGGGATTTGATCGCCTTCGTACGCGGCTTTGCAAAACTGAAGCTATCAACACGAACGCGTAGGGAAGGTTTTGACGAACGGCGGAGTGACGTCCGTGCCGACCCACGGCGCGGAGAGACGGCCTTGCAACAAGGGGCGGCGCGACCCGGCCCAGCGGTCGGTCACACGCTCACCGCTCGTGGCGGAGGCTCGTGGGTCAGAGCCAGCGGCCGCCCCGGTCGTTACTGCGGTGGTGCAATGGCCGTAGCGGCGATGCCCCGCGCCGCGTGCCTTGCAGTGGACGTTAACGATGCCCTGGCGTGACTTGCAAGGGTCGGCCATCGCGTAGCCAGCATCAAGGCCCAAGTTTCGCCAGATTTTAATGTCACACCGCAAATTACTCAGTTGGGATTATGCAAAGAAAATCGTCGCCACCCCCCCCCCCTCTCACTGGCAGCCTGATGCCCCAGCGTGACTCTCGCCAATGAGACCCATCCTGTTCTCGCCCTGCTTAAACAGAACCGAATAAACTAAACTGCTGGAAATGTCATGACGAATATAGGGGAATTAATTAAATAATAAAAATAAAACATAATAAAATAATTCTCACGACGTTTCGGCCACAACGCAAGTAGCCGTCTTCAGGTGAAGAACAGGTCTGTCAAGGAGACAGAATCTGAATATCAAGACGCTCTTCGCCCCTCCATCCCAACATAAATAGTCGCTTCAAGCCTGGGGCGTTCCATTCAGATTCTGAAGACGGCTACTTGCGTTGTGGCCGAAACGTCGTGAGAATAATTTTATTATGTTTTATTTTTATTATTTTATTAATTTCTTTCTACGTGACTTTACCGAAAGAACCAAGAAAATATACGGGAAGCAACGCGGAAGAATGGAAGCGCGTTTCTCTTCCATCCTTCCGGGTGCCTACAAAGCACTGCACGGGGAAGCTGCTCACGTTGGTAGGGAGCCACATGAAGGCTGGATAAGGATGAATTGGGGGAAGACACTGAGGGTGGCTGAGCAAAGCAGAACTCTGAAGCCAAGAGTGCAGGAGACTGCCGGAGCCGATGTTGCGGCAGTTCTTGGGGAGGGGAGTCGGGTGGAAGACAACGGTGGTGAGCTGTGGGTTTTGAGCGACAGCGTCGAGATATAATCGGCAGTTTAATTTTTCCCACAGGGCGATACTGTCACAGTCACTGGCAGGTATGCACGCTGCGGGGACGGTTATCTGCACATTGACAGGCCTGCCGCGGTAATCTGGGGCATCAAACAAAAGGGGGACAATTGCTTTGAGAACTGATATTTACAAATTTATCTGCTATTGCAGGTTGTGTTATCATGTTAATTTAATTCGGGCCATTCTCAACTCCAGGCGTCAAGGGAGTCATGGGGTCGTGTCTCTAGGCTCGATGCGGTGCGGCGATACTGCAATATCGATCGCGATTCCCGTTGCTCAATCTATTTTGTAGCGTACTTCATCTCCCGGCGAAAATATTTACGACGGATCAAGTAACACGGTTCTAAAAGTGAATAGCGCTTACACATTACAATTCGCGCTTTTGCGGAAAAACAAACCACAGTCATCGACGGCACGGTGGTCTGCATGGCGTCATCATTTTCGTAGCTCGATCAATGATTTATTTAGCGTCTAGCTGATACCCCCACGTGCGCCCCAAAGCGTCGCAGATTGTCATGTTGGAACGAGCGGAAGAGCGAGGGCGGTGAAGGAGCTTTTAAGTGGGTATTTGTACAGGAAGTACTGGAAGTACATCAAGGTATAAAAAAAATCAATGCAGTAATCAGGCTAAATACCATTACAAAAGTTACGGGAAACTTGATATTGTGATAATTATCGTTCACGTCGTATCGTGAAACACGATAATGCGGGAAGCCAATCGGAAGTAATTATATGCACTGGCTGCATTGCTGGTCGCTTGTCACGCCGCATTGTGTTGTGTACAAGTGGGGGGTAGAGAGAGAGGGCAGAGGTTGATCACCGGGATGTCACCAATTCGGGATGTTACCAATTCGTCATCAATATTCACAACGTTGCTGAGCACGGCACATCGCGTCCATCTCGTAGTGTTCCTTGTGCACTGTGAGCGGTGGGTGGTGAGAGGTGAGTGGTGGGCGGTGGGTGGTGTGGGGTGAGCGATGGGTGGTGTGGTGTGAGCGGTGGGTGGTGTGGGATGAGCGGTGGGTGGGGTGAGCGGTGGGTGGTGTGGGGTGAGCGGTGGGTGGTGTGTGGAGAGCGGTGGGTGGGGTGAGGTGAGCGGTGGTGTGGGGTGAGCGGTGAGCCGTGGAGGGTGGGCGGTTTAGCGGTGAACGGTCAGCGAGGAGACAAACGCCGCCTGGCTGGGCCTCCCTACGAGCGATCGTTTTTCGTGAGCGTCCGTTTTTCACAACTCCTCGCGAATAGCTTCTTGGTGGCGCTCGAACCTCTGAAGGCGTTTGTGAGCCGGGTGTCCACGAGCCAAACCGCGCGGCCCTCCTACCGCGCTCGCTCGCACGCACGCACGGCCGCGCAAACACCCTCGCCAAAAAAGCACACGCCTCTACAGTTTGACCGAGTATTTCGCTGCCGGGTGACAAAAAACCCTTTCCGCCTCGGCTCAATTTCTGACCAAACTATCTTCCCGCACGGCCCGAGGCACCTCATGTCCCGCGCGGAAGACATCGGGCACGACGGTCACGTATGTCTCGCGCCCGACGAAATATTTAGCGGGGCGACGACAACGAGGAGGAGGAGGAGGGCGCGCGCGTGCCTCGGTGACACCGGGCGCTGCGGTATTTTCCCGCTGACACCGCTGGCGAGATTCGGTGAATGGGGCGCTGTGTGGAGGCTCAAGAGAAAAGTTGAATTCGGCGTAAATCTGGGGCACGGTGTCCGCCGCGCGCGACATGAATGGCTGCTGTGGTCGGCAAAACCCGCGCGGTGGGTGGGGAGGGGGAGGGAGAAACTTCAACGTCCACCATAGTTTGGGCACGTGCTTGATTTACCAAATAGGTGTGATGTGCGTCGGCGCGTAAAATCTCTTGTTGTTCCTATTTAGTGAGATGGTGCGGGAATGAAATTGGTTGTTATATTTCTCTCGACCAGGACATTCCCAGCACCGCTTTAAAGCTGCTCTCCACCGAATGAATCTCTACGCAAGAGACAACACAACATCTTCATTCGCGTCGTAGTGGTGATTACAAGTCACAACATCAATAGCGGACAGTACGCTCCCTTCGCGTATCTGTCCCTCGATGTGCAAAGAAAAAGTTTTTTTTTTACACATCAGCCGCGTGACCTTCTGGGGAGTACATTATTTCAGCAGCATCGGTTCAACGCAAGCAAACTCTACACCGGCTTCCACACTCGGTGTCTCTTCAGCAGGGCGGGCAGAGGGTGCGTAGCGCAGGTAGATCGGTGGTCGTGGTTGAGAAGCTGATCGTGTCCCCGCGACCCCCATAGGCCGTGACCCCGAATCAACACAATTCGTCCGATAATCCACGCATCCTTACGTTCTCATGGATGTTAAATGAGTCCGGTTATCCGGGGGATTTTGCAGATGACAGGTACAACGTGGCAAATGCACTCTGGAGTCTGTGTTCATCCACAGGTAAGAGGAACGGCGGAAAGTGGTCTCCCGGAGGCGCTTAAGAGTGGCAAATGCATCTCAGTATCCGCATTCAGTCGCGGCTCCTCAGTGTCACTGCTGACCGTGAACCTGACCGCGACTCCTGCCTGTGATTAGAAACATGACTCCTGACCCTGACTCTGAACATGACTCCTGACTGTGACTAGAAACATGACTCCTGACTCTGAACATGACTCCTGACTGTGACTTGGAACATGACTCCTGACCCTGACCCGTGACTCTGAACATGTCTCCTGACCCTGACACTGACTCCTGACCCTGACCCGTGACTCTGAATATGACTCCTGACCCTGACTCTGAACATGACTCCTGACCCTGACCCTGAACATGACTCCTGACCCTGAATGTAATTCTGACCGCGACTTTTCCGCAAGCTGTAAGCTCTCTGCTCGTCGTCTGTGATCATTTTTTCAGAGCCGATGGAAATGGGTCAGGATGAATGGCAATTGACGTGAAATGAAAACCCCGTCTGTGTTTGTCACACTTTCTATTATGACCGCGCCTCACCCTTCCCTCACCCTCCGCTCACCCTCCGCTCACCCTTCGCTCACCCTCCGCTCACCATGGCATGAAGCGGCCGATGCGAGTGCGAGGGCTCCGGCCGAGGAGAAGGCCCACGGCGGGGTCTGTGCACGCGTCCCACGCCCGTCCCACAAACAGGATGAGCGACACGTGGTGAGCATGCATCTGTGACACACACACACACACACAGACACACACAGACACACACAGCGCGGGGTGAGCCTGCATTCACGAGTGTATTCTTTAAAGAGTGCATTATTTTGTGCATCTCAGGCTTGCATGGATTATGCAGGCCCGTCAATCCCACGACCTCACAATGGAAAAGAGGCGTGACGGGATCTGAAAAAGGTGATTTCTGTATTCGATAAATACAGTGCACGTGCAGCGAATAAATCAAATACGGAGATGCGAACCCAGACTCTGCTCTCTCGTCATGCGCCACAGCGAGCACATAGAGAAGGCAAAACTGCCACTGTGGCGAGATGTTAACTCCCTCGCCTGGTATGCAGGAAGTCGTGGGTCCGATCCCGACCCCGATGCCTCATGTATATTTGGAGTTTGCCTGTTTGCCCCGTGGTCGCTTAGGATTTTTCTCCGGGTCCTCCGGATTTTGCCTCCACATTTAGAAACGACGTCGCGCGTTTAGAGCATTTGGCTGCCCTGAATGTGCACGTGACAAGCCACATCGTTGAGCCACCATTTGTGTACAACCACGTCGCTTCTGAGAAAGCTATAAATAGCTCAGTGGGGCCTTACCTGGTAAAATAAAAATAAATAGTTTGAGTAATAGTAGAAAATAGAACTCTGGCTGCACGGCCACGAGTTCCCCCCGGGTTGCACGCCAATTTCCCACTGGTGGTGGTGCGGTAAAGTATTTAAAAAATCGGTCACGAAATGAAATGCCAAGAATCCCCCTTGGGGCTGAGCTGACTCCACACCGTGAGAACAAAGCCCCCGAAATTAATCTCGCGTAATTGACACGCGGCCCAACCGGCTTTTCACCACAAATTATTACACATCGTGCGCATGCTGATCTTCCTTCGCGGCGGCACGTAGCCAACCGTGTCCATCTACAGCCCCGTTTATAAAATAATAACAATCGTTCGCGAAAGCCCACGTCTAAAATGAACACGAAACAGCTTCGCTATTTTCCCCCTTTTTTTTTCGTCCCCGGGGTGAATCTACCGGCCGATGATGAAGGGGCCCAACCGGTTCCCGTGCGACGCGACACCGGGGCGCTCTCTGCGTGACGGCTTTGGCTTTGGGGAAATGTCAGGACGGGAACTCTGCGTGCGTGCGAGCGAGCGAGCGAGCGAGCGCACGCAGAGAGGGAGGTAAAAATAAGGTGGCAGATTAAGAGGCGGCGAGGCCACGGGCAGGCCAGGGAGTCGTTACCTTGACAACGTCGAGCAGGAAGATGGTGAGGTAGAAGCCGACGACATTCTCGGTGATCTGGTAGGGGGCGCCCCCCACGGCGAAGCACAGCTTGCTGCACCGCGACAGCCGCTGCACCTGCACCGGCAAAGCCCCCGTCACATCACCGCATCGTCACACCGTACCCCTCACACTCGCACCGCACGTACCGTGCATCACACACACTGCACGGCTCACCATATACCACACCCACATGATACGCCATTCATACCACACATTATATATACACACCACATGCTCATTGTATAACACGTGCTATACACCCCGCGCAATATGCATATCATGTACCACACATTGTACACCATGCATACACGTTGCACACCACACAATATGCAGATCACATTCCACGTATTGTACACACCATATACAGTGCCACACATTACACATTACGCACCACACTCCTCTACAGTTTACACATCATACATTGGCACACCACAATGCACCAGCACCTCATGCATGGCGCATGACAACCCCACACCACACGCTGCACATACAGGACTCGGCTCTCTATCATCATGCAGCACCACACGCTGCACAAGGCATACTCGACTGCGTCGTGCTGCACAAGGCGATGACACGTCGTCCGTCTAAATTGACTCTTATCTCTCCCGAAAACAAGAAATGAGGTTACAAAGCATTTGCCGTTGCAGCACCAGCGTTTTGGAATAACACTGCTCTCTCGTTTGGGCGTCACGGCGAGATGTTGACTACCTCGCCTGGTCTACAGGAGCTCGTGGGTTCGATCGCGACCCTGATGCTTGCTGTATATTTGGAGTTTGCATTTAGAATCAACGTGCGCTTAGAGTGTTTGGCTGCTTTAAATGTCCACGTGATAAGCCAACTTCGTTGAGCTGTTATTTGTGATAGCCAGGTCGCTTCTGAAAAAGATATCAGAGCTCAGTGGGGTCCTTATCATGTAAAATAAAACACAAATATTAAAACATAAATTTTTAAAAGTAATTGTATTTTTTCATTTGCTATACAGCCAGATAATACGACAAATCGCTAACCTTAAACACCCAGTCGTTCATAAAAGTTGAAGGCGGTATAGTACTATAGTAATAGAGCAAGTGCAGAATCACAGAACCGGAATTTATAGCTCGAAAGCATTTAGCGCGGGGCCCTTGAAAGTGGAGGGCCCATAGCCACTACATATGTAGCTACTACATATGTAGCTACTTTTGCTACTAGGATAATCCGGCACTGCATTTAACCTTGACAAATTTGCAAAGATGGATATACGAGGGCAATTTGTACTTCCGCGCACTATATATATTTTTTCAATTGACTTGCTTCACTTTTCTCCGTCTTACTCTTCCTTCCTTCCTTTGTTGTAGAATTTGTTGACGCAACCCGCTGACCCGTCCCTTCCCGACGTCTGTGAAAAAGAGCTTCGAAGCTCATCAGATTCCTCCAGGATGAACAAAAAACAAAAAGATGTAGATCCCGATACAGCTGGAGTGCCATACCATACAAAGGTGGCCTGTGTTGCAAAGCGAATTGACCATTGCAGGTCACAGCGACGAATACAAACCACGCCTCGCCTTGCTAGGCCTTGGGAAAAACAAGGCGGTTTTAAAAAATAATAACGACTGGGAATTCTGTTGGAGGAGACCAAACACCCGAGGTTTTAGTTAAAGTGTACAAAGTGCGCGGTATTTTACATACGATATACATTCCTATTGAACAAGAGCCTCATATCCAGCAGGGAGAGAGAGGGCCCTAGCCGATGAACGTCTGGCACTTCACCGGCATTTGTTCAAGCGAGCGCCCGTCCTTGCCGACGAAACACCGGAGTCATGAACCGGTCCAGAGACCAAACAATGCTGCTGAGATGATCGCACTCCCAGAAGGTCACGTGGCTGATGGGATGTGTTGACGTGGAAGCAAATATCTGCGAAGGAGGCGATCTGTCTGGTTATTGTGCTGCTGTGACTTGCTCTGTACGTTGCCTGGCGCTGTAGCGAGAAGGAGGCAAGTGTGGCGGAGGCAGTGTCACCCGGCCACTCGAGTTTGATTCCCGCTCACGGCCAACGTGAACCGGTCATGGGCCTCCCCTAGGTCGACTCGGTCTCAAATGAGTGCTTGGTGCGGCGCGTAAACATCGCCACTGGGGAGACAAAGGCGGTCGGGCGTGGTGTCGGTCACCCACCCCCTCGTGTGCCGCAGTGCCGGCCTTCACGGGTGCTCGCTAACAGCGCTCACCCAAACAGTCCGTTAAGGCTACACGGGGCATCTTTGTCTTTGTCACCACGCCAAGAGTGAAAGTGGCTTCTCCAGTTTCTTTGTGAGCACCGCAGCCTCGCACGCATCCCAGGGCATTGCCTCCGGTCGCTATTATCTGTGGCCTCAGTTGATCCTCGAAAAAACGATCATATTTATTCTGGGTTTGTCACGGACACGAGGAGCGACACAGAGGTGGTGGCAACATCGTCTCCACTACTGTGGACCTCACTGTGGACCTCACTGTGGACCTCACTGTGGACCTCACTGTGGATCTCACTATGGACCTCACTGTGGACCTCACTGTGAGAAGTCCAGAGGCCATCATCTCCAGGGCACGGTGCAATCATGCAACCCTTGGCATAAGAGAGGCGTTGAGGGAGCCAGGGGTTGCCCCCCACACACACGGAGTGTTCGCAGGCCTCCCCCTCGCTGGCTCCGTGTGAGTGGGTCACTGGGGGATCCCTTTATCGTCCTGGAGCCCACTTATTTATTTATTTTTCCGCTTTGCGGATTTCCGCAAGAATTTGCATTCCTCTTCAGAGCCCATTCCTGCGATGGCCGTGGCAGCAACGCTCATCACGGAGCGCGGAGCGCACCAAAGACAAAGATCCCCCGTGTAGCCTTCACGGAGTGTTGGGGCAAGTGCTCTTAGCGAGTAGCCCCTATTAAGGCTGACATGGCACACCTGTAAGGGGGTGGGTGGCCAGCACCATGCCCTAACCCTTTGTCTCGCCACTACTGATGTTTACACACTGCACCAGGCACTCATTTTGAGTCGACCGAAGGGGAGGACCTAGGCCCGGTTCAGATCTTCGCCACTATTACAGGTTTTGAGCTAATATCGAACTCGGGTCGCCGGGTTCCTCGCGCAGTGTGCTAACCGCTGTGCCACCGTTCGCCGCAGCAGCAGCTCACAGCAGGAACCTGGCTGAGTGCCATAGCGCGGAACCCAACCGCACAGCCAGCGTCTCCAATCAGCATGGGGCCCAGCGCAACGCCACTGGATGCTCTTAACAAGTAGTGGAAATTCCACATTCCTATGGCGAAGGAGAGCGTCTCCGCAGTAAAACCACTGTTGACCTCACACAAAAGCGGCACTCGCTTTATCGACTCAGGAATGATGATGGGCCACGTGAATCATGACTGAGAATTGATCTTCTAACCTTCCGATTGTGAGTCAAGTGCTGTTCCACTGTGACACCTGGGCAGGAAATTCAACCACAAATCTACATTAGCGAGCATTCACAACGCAGAGCAGAGCACAAAACACGATCACCATCACGCTACTGGACATGCGTGAAAAAGAGCTTCATAGCTCATCGGATTCCTCCAGTATACATAAATATTCTGATTCACGGCACATGCTCGAGTGAGGCTCACCCTGGCCACTGCTGCATCCCTTTCACTCATTCTCCACTTTCAGATCTGTGTTTTGCAATTACAGGGTTTTACATATTTTTTGTTCAGTTCTCGTTCAAGTCAAAATGTCTCAATTAAGTCTGTTTATAATTCAGCATGTTTTGTTTAGAACGTTTAAAATACCACGGCCATGATTGCATGCAACATTACCGACTGCCTTAACGTGGGACTTGTTAAGCGCCCAACTCCGAATCTGAACACTCCTGAGCGAAGCTCTGCGAGCCCCCCCCACCACCCCAAGCGTAGGGGGGAGTAGGAGATTATTACCGCGCGCATTGTTGCCGCTTCAATGCCAACGGCGGCCATGGCATGCGGCGCACCTGCGCGGCGCACCTGTGCGGCGATCACAATGGGGGCACGCGAAGCCACAGCAGCCTCACCGCGCGCCCACGCCCCGATTCACGCTTCCCTTTAGGCCAACGAGGAAATCGCCACGGTGATGAGCGTGGCCACTTCCCAGTGCGGGGAGCAGCGACCCGAGGCTAAAAAGAGAAAATGACGAACTCCACCCCCCCCCATCCTCCCCGCTAATTTAAATGGAAACCACTATCACTTTAATCTCTTTGCACACACAACGCACTGCACGTGCGTTTGTCGTGAAGGACGCTGCAGGATGCGGCAGCAGCGACGTTCCTCTGGCAGTGACGCAGCTAGGGCACAAACGGACGGGCAGGCTACTCCGTGGCATCTCCACAGCTCTGCTGCTGAGGCAGCGTTGTCGGCACGGTGAACCGTGCGGACTGAGCCTCTCCACGTGTTGCCCACTCTGCCGTCCACTCAATCAATTCATCTTGATCACACGTGCCAATGTCGCCCTCGGCAAAGTAGTGCTGTCACGTGCATATCACGGCGGAACGGGAGCGGCACAGGGGGGCGTGCGGAGCAACAGGGAAGAGAAAATAAACCCCGCACGACCTCAGAGGCTCACGTCGAATGAGCAAAGTAAATTGCAACCGCGCGCAACGAGTAGCATAAAAAAGGTAAATAGTAAAAAAATAAATGGGTCAATTTAAACTCCCTTACATCTGATAATTGGTTTTTTACCCTTCTATCTGGCTACAAAACTGACACCTTTTTTACAAGGAGTCATGCTTGGATAGACCACAATACCTGCAGTCATAATGCAAACAAAAAACATAACTTTGATAATGTATGCACTGTCCTTGAAGTTGATTGGTCCACACCAGAGACAGCTTTCCTTAGAGCCTAGTCTCACATGGGTTGGACCAGATGACGCCATCTGGCAAATCAGAGCAGCAGGGCCAGGAACACAATGCCGCCACCCGAAGCATACATTATCTGCAGGGGTCATTCTGAAAGCGTCATTTGGCGGAATTGCGGTTTGTTTTTGCGGAAGACCGGCTCACATCCTCGAACTTTGCGGCTCGTGGAGAGCCGACCGACTCCGCGCCTTCCAGACAGAATTTCGTCATTGACCTCCCGAGCCGTGCCGGAGTGGTGGGCCGGGGGCCGGGGGGGGGGGGGGTCAAAGTGTGGCGGTGCTCAGACGCAGCCACAAAAAAAACTTCCCAACAGTCCCAGTGGCCGCCACAACAGCAGGAAATCGCGGCGTTGGAGGATGCGTGGGTCACTCAGCGAGTCCATTTGTTCGCGAACACTCAGCGCTCATTTACATGCAGCTCAAGACCTCTCGGAACGAGCTCTGCTGTCCGAACGTCAGATTTAAGAATTCTACAGAGTGAAATGCATCAGGTTAGAACTTTGCTGTGATAACCTGAGCTGATACTGCTTTGACAGCATTACCGGAGTTATTCCCGATGATGGGTGGTGGCTCACGTGACGGCAGACTCCACAGCGAGTGCGAGCGTGTGCCAAGTATGACCTCAGGTCTGTTGCTGACCAAATTAACGCCTGAAATCCGGTTGACACCACACAACCGAACGCGTGGATGCCTTTCAACGGGTGGCGCAGTGGCGATGCTCGTGCCTCACACCAAGAAGCACGTGGGTTAGATTCCTGACTTATGTGCGTCTCTGTGTGGAGTTTGTATGTTCTCTCCCCCCTGTTCTGCATGAGTTTCCTCCGGATTCCCAGGTTTCCTCCCGGATTGGCTAAAGGACACGCACGCACGCAATCCAACCGATATTGGCCAAACATCCAAATTGCTCAAAAATAACCTACGAATTCACTCAATTGGAATCACACACGGCGGTAGACGCATCGTGTTAAACAGATGCATCATCTCCTTCTGCAAGGGCTTGGCAGGACCCTCCTGTACACGGGTCTTGAGACTCGGCGAAGCTTTGCTGGGTAAACACGCGGTAGTTGGTGTAGAAACATTTATAATGCGAGCACTTCACTTCTGGCATTGAGAGCTCTCTCCATTTGGCAGAGAGGAAAACACGTTAAAGGGGGAATGTAGCCATCATTAAAGGTGCAATATAATGTACAGTAGTCGTGTTTGTTTTAATGTTTGGAGTCTGCTACTTCTTCCCTGCGGAACCAGTTGGGTAAACAAATCTTTACGGCTTTAAAATTGCACGCAATGCAAACACAAAGCATCCACTCAGTGTTCAAGCAGTGACCGCCGAACATTGATTTAGGCCAAAGCAAGCACGTGAGCTCCCTGGAGGCGCCTCCTCTGTGCAGTGTGTGCAATATTAACTTGACGCGTTTCCAAACCGTAGTATATTTTATTATCGCGACGAAGTAAACAAACTTGGCAAACAGCGATGTTTGAGGGCAAAGGCCCCGCCGGGTGAAAGGAGCCTAGTAACGCGACACACACCAGGAGTGACAGTCAGAGGGAATTGAACTAGAAACTAAAACGAAACTATATTTATTTGATCAGGTAACGCCCGCTGAAGCCATGAATCTCTTTTTCAGATGCCACCTGGCCACAAATGATAGCTCAATGAAGTTGCTTATCACGTGGAAATTCATAGTCGCCAAATACTCTAAAAGCTAAATTTCGATTTAAAGCTTTCGTGACTGCAGGGATTCATCTTATTGGTTCTTTCGGTAAAGTCACGTACTCTAAAAGCGTTGATTGTAAATGTGGAGAAAAAACGGGAGGACCCGGAGAAAGATCCACGCAACCACGTGGGGAGAGACAAACTCCAAATATACAACAGGCGGTCAGGGTCGGGATCGGGTTTGAACCAACGACCTCCTGCATACCAGGCGAGGTAGTCAACATCTCACGACCGCGGCGCCTAATATGCCCCCTGTTAAGAAGATGCCCCTGTTCGCAGGCCACAACCCTGCGCTGTGGCTGTGACCGCGCCTGACGCGAGAGCACTGAGGGACGTCTGTGTCGGCCACCCCCATAATCACATCCACAGTGTTAGGCACTCTCAAGGGCAGCACTGGGATGACGTTATCCGTGGAAAATCACAGATTGGCCTGGCAACGAAAATTCACGTACAAATAAATCAAAAAACATGTTTTTACAGTGCTATCTCGTGGGTACCAGGTAAAAACGAATTTAGAATGGCGTCTTAAATTCCGTACAAACACTGAGTGGTCCAGTCATCTGGTCCACGTGTTTGTCCATGATGTAGCCAATGTTGCCTCAATGTACATTTTATACCATATTTCTCGAGTGCAAATTCATATTCTCCTATACGGTACCTGATGTTTCTATTATGAACGCCTCCGAATCAATCCATGCAAAGCCCTACATCCGCACGACTTCCTAATATTTAGACCCCTTTGTTCACCATGGGGGGAGCGAACTAGAGGTAGCCAGAACATCGATACGAATATCCGTGCCTTACGTTGGCAAGACGTGGCGAGATATTCATTCTAGCGGTGTGCGCTACCACGCAGATAAGGGGAGTCTTGCAGATAATACAATCCATGCCAAGCGCTCAGAACATAAACCCAGAGGAGTTTCACTGTTTATCCCAATAATTGAATTGTAAATAGTTCAATCTTGATTTGAAGCTTTCATGACTGCAGGAATCCATACTTTTTGGGTCTTTCGGTAAAGTCACGTAGGTAGAAAATAAAATAAATCACGATGACGGACTGCTTGTGTTGCCCCCGAAACGTCGTGATTTATTTTATTTTATACCTATGTTACTTTACCGAAAGAACCAAAGAGTTTGTAAATAGTTATTCATATTAAAAGCCATATCATGCATGTGTTCATGTAAAAAACACATTCCTGCGGAGGGAGCTGGTAGGAACGTTGGGTTGTTCGGTCAATAGCCAGGGTCAACGGCGGCGTGGTGTATTCCACAAATATGCCCGACTGTGAGGGTGGGCACAAGCTGGCGTGAGTAGGTTAAACGTTGAGTTTTATAAGGGCACCACGGGGTGACCAGCCCCTCCCCACCCAGCCCCACCCCCCACCCAGCCCCACCCAGCCCCTCCCCACCCAGCTCCTCCCCACCCTCCCATCTCCACCCAGCCCCACCCCTCCCATTTTTGGATGCACGACGGACGGACGGACACAATAATTCCCTGTGGGCTGGTGTAACCAGGAGGTTCCTACCAGTATAACTTTAACTTAACTGCACTACTACTGGCGATACGAGCCATGTTTATTCTGCCCATTTAAATGAGATCCTTTCTATAAGCAAGCGGAGTAATGACTGCAATCACGACGGCACTGTGTGAACTGGGTACAGGGCGATGCGCGGACCGCACAACCACTGCGGGAGATAACAACGGTGCCAACTTGTGGAATGTGGATGGCAACCAACGCTGGGTGCAACTTTTCGTCATCCGTGTCACCAGGGAGGTTCATTTTGTCGCCAAATATTCTTGGGTCGCTGGTAGACTGTAACCACAGGCTCAGAGGAAGGAATACTGGATGTGGTGTACCGGGTACGGAATAATTTTGTGGGTGGATTACAAGGACAGGTCCAGGTGCCATGTCGCTACCCCCCCATCTCCCCCACATCAAGTTAGTTTGTTAGAGAGAACTAAGGGAAACTAAATAGAAAACGAATTTCTTAGCACGGTTGGCTACGTACGGTGCGAAAGAAGTTCAACATACATGCACTGCACTATGCAATACACAACACACTACACTATGAAATACACTACACACTACATGATGCAATACACAACACAATACATTATGCAATACACAACACTTAAAAATAGACTACACACTATACTATGTACTAAACAACACACTACTTCGAAATACAGCGATACTTTTGACTTTCGTCGCTTCGATTTTTCGGCCGTTTTCAATTCTAACCACATTTCAAATGTCGTCCACGTGGCTTTCCACGACGTTCGCCGCCATCTTTTTGGTTCAGTCTTTGAATAGAATTCGTCCATCTTGGTTCTTTCGGTAAAGTCACGTAGAAGGGAAGTAATAAAATAATAGAAATAAAACATAATCGAATACAATTCTCACGACATTTCGGCCACAACGCAAGCAGCCGTCCTCAGGTGAAGAACAGGGCTTTCGGAAAGACACACATATACACATACACACTCACACATACATACACACATACGTACACACATACACTCACACACACATACACTCACACACACGTACACTCACACATACATACATACACACATACGTACACTCACACACATACACACTCACATATACACTCATACACATAAGTACACATACATACACTCACACACAAGTACACACTCACACACGTACATACTCACACACACTCACACACGTACACATACATACACACTCACACACGTACACACACTCACACACGTACTCACACGTACACACACGTACTCACACGCGCTTGCTTATTAGCCGCTTGCCTGCCGCTGCTTTGTGGCACAGCGCGCACAATAACCAAACGGATCTACACTCCTCTACACAGATCTACACTCCTCTACACAGATCTACACTCTACACAGATCTACACTCTACACAGATCTACACTCTACACAGATCTACACAGATCTACACTCTACACAGATCTACACTCTACACAGATCTACACTCTACACAGATCTACACTCTACACAGATCTACACAGATCTACACTCTACACAGATCTACACTCCTCGACACTCTACACAGATCTACACTCTACACAGATCTACACTCTACACAGATCTACACTCTACACAGATCTACACTCTACACAGATCTACACTCTACACAGATCTACACTCTACACAGATCTACACTCTACACAGATCTACACTCTCAACCAGATCTACACTCTACACAGATCTACACTCTACACAGATCTACACTCTACAACAGATCCACTCTACACGATCTACACTCTACACAGATCTACACTCTACACAGATCTACACTCTACACAGATCTACACTCTACACAGATCTACACTCTACACAGATCCACACAGATCTACACTCTACACAGATCTACACTCTACACAGATCCACACAGATCTACACTCTACACAGATCTACACTCTACACAGATCTACACTCCAGATCTACACTCTACACAGATCTACACTCCTCGACACTCTACCAGAATCTACACTCTACAACAGATCTACACTCTACACAGATCTACACTCCTCGACACTCTACACAGATCTACACTCTACACAGATCCACACAGATCTACACTCTACACAGATCTACACTCTACACAGATCTACACTCTACACAGATCTACACTCTACACAGATCTACACTCTACACAGATCCACAAGATCTACACTCTACACAGATCTACACTCTACACAGATCTACACAGATCTACACTCTACACAGATCTACACTCTAACCACAGATCTACACTCTACACAGATCTACACTCTACACAGATCTACACTTACACAGATCTACACTCTACACAGATCTACACTCTACACAGATCCCCCAGATCTACACTCTACACAGATCTACACTCTACACAGATCCACACAGATCTACACTCTACACAGATCTACACTCTACACAGATCCACACAGATCTACACTCTACACAGATCTACACTCTACACAGATCTACACTCTACACAGATCTACACTCTACACAGATCTACACTCTACACAGATCCAGCACAGATCTACACTCTACACAGATCTACACTCTACACAGATCAACACGATCTACACTCTACACAGATCTACACTCTACACAGATCCCACAGATCTACACGCTACACAGATCTACACTCTACACAGATCCACACAGATCTACACTCTACCAGATCTACACTCTACACAGATTACACTCTACCAGATCTACACTCTACACAGACTAACACTCTACACAGATCTACACAGATCTACACTCTACACAGATCTACCACTCTCACAGATCCCAACCAGATCTACACTCTACACAGATCTACACTCTACACAGATCTACCTACAGATCTACACTCTACACAGATCTACACTCTACACAGATCTACACTCTACACAGATCTACACAGATCTACCCTCTAACAGATCTACACAGATCTACACTCTACACAGATCTACACTCTACACAGATCTACACTCTACACAGATCTACACAGATCTACACTCTACACAGATCTACACTCTACACAGATCTACACAGATCTACACTCTACACAGATCTACACTCTACACAGATCTACACAGATCTACACTCTACACAGATCTACACTCTACACAGATCTACACTCTACACAGATCTACACAGATCTACACTCTACACAGATCTACACTCTACACAGATCTACACAGATCTACACTCTACACAGATCTACACTCTACACAGATCTACACTCTACACAGATCTACACAGATCTACACTCTACACAGATCTACACTCTACACAGATCTACACAGATCTACACTCTACACAGATCTACACTCTACACAGATCTACACTCTACACAGATCTACACTCCTCGACACTCTACACAGATCTACACTCTACACAGATCTACACTCTACACAGATCTACACTCTACACAGATCTACAAACTCACTCAGACCTCTACACAGGATCTACACTCTAGCACAGATCTACACTCTACACAGATCATACCCTCTACAACAGAATCTACACTCTACACAGATCGACAACTCCTACACAGATCTACACATCTACACTCTACAGATCTACACGTCTACACAGATCTAACACTCTACACAGATCTACACTCCTACGACAGATCTACACAGATCTACACTATACACGAGATCTACACTCTACAACACGATCTACAACTCTACACAGATCTACACAGATCTACACATCTACACCAGATCTTACACTCTAACACAGATCTACACTCTACACAGATCCTACACGACTACACATCTACAACAGATCTAACACTCTAACACAGATCTACACTCTACAGCAGATCTACTACTCTAACACAGATCTAACAGATCTACACATCTACCAGATCTACACTCTACACAGATCTACACTCTACACAGATCTACAGATCCTCGACACTCCTAAACACAGATCATACAACTCTACACAGATCTACACTCTACACAGATCTACACGATCTACACAGATCTACCAGATCCTCGAACTTCTACAAAGATCTACACTCTACACAGATCCTACACTCTCACAGATCTTACACTCGACACTCCTCGACCTCTACACAGATCTACACTCTACACAGATCTACACTCTACACAGATCTACACTCTACACAGATCTACACTCCTCGACACTCTACACAGATCTACACTCTACACAGATCTACACTCTACACAGATCTACACTCTACACAGATCTACACAGATCTACACTCTACACAGATCTACACTCTACACAGATCTACACTCTACACAGATCTACACAGATCTACACTCTACACAGATCTACACTCTACACAGATCTACACTCTACACAGATCTACACTCTACACAGATCTACACTCTACACAGATCTACACAGATCTACCCTACACAGATCTACACTCTACACAGATCTACACTCCTCGACACTCTACACAGATCTACACTCTACACAGATCTACACTCTACACAGATCTACACTCTACACAGATCTACACTCCTCGACACTCTACACAGATCTACACTCTACACAGATCTACACTCTACACAGATCTACACTCTACACAGATCTACACAGATCTACACTCTCACAGATCTACACAGATCTACACTCTACACAGATCTACACTCTACACAGATCTACACTCTACACAGATCTACACAGATCTACACTCTACACAGATCTACACTCTACACAGATCTACACTCTACACAGATCTACACTCTACACAGATCTACACTCTACACAGATCTACACTCTACACAGATCTACACTCTACACAGATCTACACTCTACACAGATCTACACTCTACACAGATCCACACAGATCTACACTCTACACAGATACACTCTACACAGATCTACACTCTACACAGATCTACACTCTACACAGATCTACACTCTACACAGATCTACACAGATCTACACTCTACACAGATCTACACTCTACACAGATCTACACTCTACACAGATCTACACTCTACACAGATCTACACTCTACACAGATCCACACAGATCTACACTCTACACAGATCTACACTCTACACAGATCTACACTCTACACAGATCTACACTCTAACAGATCTACACTCTACACAGATCTACACTCTACACAGATCTACACTCTACACAGATCTACACAGATCTACACTCTACACAGATCTACACTCTACACAGATCTACACTCTACACAGATCTACACTCTCCAGATCTACACTCTACACAGATCTACACTTCTACACAGATCTACACTCTACACAGATCTACACTCTACACAGATCTACACTCCTACACAGATCCTACACAGATCTACACTCTACACAGATCTACACTCTACACAGATCTACACTCTACACAGATCTACACTCCTACACTCTACCAGATCTACACTCTACACAGATCTACACTCTACACAGATCTACACTCTACACAGATCTAACTCTACACAGATCTACACTCTACACAGATCTACACTCTACACAGATCTACACTCTACACAGATCCACACAGATCTACACTCTACACAGATCTACACTCTACACAGATCTAACTCTACACGATCTACACTCTACACAGATCCTACACTCTACACGATCTACAAGATCTACATCTACACAGATCTACACTCTACACAGATCTACACTCTACACAGATCTACACTCTACACAGATCTACACTCTACACAGATCTACACAGATCTACACTCTACACAGATCTACACTCTACACAGATCTACACTCTACACAGATCTACACAGATCTACACTCTACACAGATCTACACTCTACACAGATCTACACAGATCTACACTCTACACAGATCTACACTCTACACAGATCTACACTCTACACAGATCTACACAGATCTACACTCTACACAGATCTACACTCTACACAGATCTACACAGATCTACACTCTACACAGATCTACACTCTACACAGATCTACACTCTACACAGATCTACACTCCTCGACACTCTACACAGATCTACACTCTACACAGATCTACACTCTACACAGATCTACACTCTACACAGATCTACACTCCTCGACACTCTACACAGATCTACACTCTACACAGATCTACACTCCTCGACACTCTACACAGATCTACACTCTACACAGATCTACACTCTACACAGATCTAACACACTCCTCGAAACTCTACACAGATCTACACTCTACACAGATCTACACTCTACACAGATCTACACTCTACACAGATCTACACTCTACACAGATCTACACTCTACACAGAAGCTACACTCTACACAGATCTACACTCCTCGACACTCTACACAGATCTACACTCTACACAGATCTACACTCTACACAGATCTACCTCTACACAGATCTACACTCCTCGACACTCTACACAGATCTACACTCTACACAGATCTACACTCTACACAGATCTACACTCTACACAGATCTCCACTCCTCGACCTCTACACAGATCTACCCTCTACACAGATCTACACTACTCTACACAGATCTACACTCTAATCTACACAGATCTACACTCCTCGACACTCTACACAGATCTACACTCTACACAGATCTACACTCTACACAGATCTACACTCTACACAGATCTACACTCTACAAGATCTACACTCTACACAGATCTACACTCTACACAGTCTACACTCGATCTACACTCTACACAGATCTACACAGATCTACACTCTACACAGATCTACACTCTACACAGATCTACACTCTACACAGATCTACACTCTACACAGATCTACACAGATCTACACTCTACACAGATCTACACTCTACACAGATCTACACTCTACACAGATCTACACTCTACACAGATCTACACTCTACACAGATCTACACAGATCTACACTCTACACAGATCTACACTCTACACAGATCTACACTCCTCGACACTCTACACAGATCTACACTCTACACAGATCTACACTCTACACAGATCTACACTCTACACAGATCTACACTCCTCGACACTCTACACAGATCTACACTCTACACAGATCTACACTCTACACAGATCTACACTCTACACAGATCTACACAGATCTACACTCTACACAGATCTACACAGATCTACACTCTACACAGATCCACACTCTACACAGATCTACACTCTACACAGATCTACACAGATCTACACTCTACACAGATCTACACTCTACACAGATCTACACTCTACACAGATCTACACTCTACACAGATCTACACTCTACACAGATCTACACTCTACACAGATCTACACTCTACACAGATCTACACTCTACACAGATCTACACTCTACACAGATCCACACAGATCTACACTCTACACAGATCTACACTCTACACAGATCTACACTCTACACAGATCTACACTCTACACAGATCTACACTCTACACAGATCTACACTCTACACAGATCTACACTCTACACAGATCTACACTCTACACAGATCTACACTCTACACAGATCTACACTCTACACAGATCTACACTCTACACAGATCTACACAGATCTACACTCTACACAGATCTACACTCTACACAGATCTACACTCTACACAGATCTACACTCTACACAGATCTACACAGATCTACACTCTACACAGATCTACACTCTACACAGATCCACACAGATCTACACTCTACACAGATCTACACTCTACACAGATCTACACTCTACACAGATCTACACTCTACACAGATCTACACTCTACACAGATCTACACTCTACACAGATCCACACAGATCTACACTCTACACAGATCTACACTCTACACAGATCTACACTCTACACAGATCTACACTCTACACAGATCCACACAGATCTACACTCTACACAGATCTACACTCTACACAGATCTACACTCTACACAGATCCACACAGATCTACACTCTACACAGATCTACACTCTACACAGATCCACACAGATCTACACTCTACACAGATCTACACTCCTCTACACAGATCCACACAGATCTACACTCTACAGCAGGGGTCCTCAAACTTTTTAAACAGGGGGCCAGTTCACTATCCCTCAGACCGTTGGAGGGCCGGACTATAGTTTAAAAAAAACTATGAACAAATTCCTATGCACACTGCATATATCTTATTTTGAAGTGAAGAAACAAAACGGGAATAAATACAATATTTAAAATGAAGAACAAGTAAAGTTAAATCAACAAACTTGCCAGTATTTCAATGGGAACTATGGGCCTGCTTTTGGCTAATGAGATGGTCAATGTCCGGTTCCATATTTGTCTCTGCTAGTCGTAACAAGTGATGCAAGTGTGCATGACTGCTGCTCATGGTGACAGGAATGTTATTAGTACTACATATGCAGCACGGGCATATGTAGTACTAATCACATTCCTGCATTTCCCATAAATATGCTAAATTCCTCTTGATATTGAAATTATTTTGTCAAGGCGCTCTTTCCCCCGCTTCCAACCCAGCTTATATATGCTCCAAGCTCGTGTGCTGTTTCATTCAGACGCTGTCTCCCCAACAGACCTGGTTTTCACCTGAGGACGGCTGCTTGCGTTGTGGCCGAAACGTCGATTTCCCTTCTATGTGACTTTACCGAAAGAACCAAGAAGATGAATCCCTGCAGTCACGAAAGCTTTAAATCGAAAGATATCCTCTCCTTTAGTTGTTCCTTTGATGCTTTGCAGTGCAGCAAGCTCTTCTGTGACTTCGAAATAGTCATTCGTCGCACGAATAAAAATTTGAAGTTGTGCAGAATCACGAACATCATTGCTTTCGTCGAGTGCCAAGGAAAAATAGGAAAGTTTTTTTGTGGAGTTTTGCAAATGCTGATGCAAATTGTCTCCCATTTCTTCAATCCTCCGTGTAATTGTAGGTCCTAAAAGACTCACTGTACTAAATAAATCGGCCTTCTCTGGACACATCTCTTTGGCAACAGAAAGAAGGCATTCTTTAACAAATTCTCCCTCCACGAATGGTCTGCCAGTGCATGCTATTAGCTTGGAAACTTGAAAACTTGCTCGCAGTGATGAAATATTTAGCTGCTTCTGCTTCACAAAACTATTTCGCTGAGTTGTTAATGTATTTTTCAGTTTTAATATTTTATCTTTTCTCACTTCTCCGACCAAACAAGCATATTTATCTTTATGTTGAGTTTTATAGTGTTGACGTAAATTGTATTCTTTGAACACAGACACTATATTCTGGCATATCAGACACACAGCTCTTTCCTTGTACTGCATGAAAAAGTAATCATAAGTCCACTGTTCTTTGAATATCCTACAAAATTGATATTAGTAAAATACCAATATATATACAGCGCTACAAAAACAATATACCAGTAATAACTTTGCCCACACAGAGACATACAGACTGCACTGCCCATCAATGCAGTCTGATTGGGGGAAACTCCGCCCCCTCTCCCTCTTCCACCAATGACCGTCCTTCTCATGCAGAAAAAAAGTGACAGACAGGCAGCGGCGGCAAAAACACCCGGCGGGCCGGATAAATGTCCTCGGCGGGCCGCATGTGGCCCGCGGGCCGTAGTTTGAGGACCCCTGCTCTACAGCAACAACAACACCGTCTGCTGCTGCTGTGCCCATTGACTGTCGTGATGCGTGCCAAGTTGTCTCGCACAGCCACGGACATCACCAAGCACAGAGACAAAGGTCCCCCAGACAGCCTCTAACGGGCTTTTAGGGCAAGTGCTGTTCAGGTCGGAAGAGCGCACGAGGAGGGGGGTGGCCGGCACCACGCCCGGCCGTCTTTGTCTTCCCCGGGGCTGTTGTTGGCAACAGCCGGGTACACATTTGAGGTCGAGTCCACCTAGGCGAGGTCCAGGACCGGTTAAGACAGTCAGCCGCTGGCGGTGGTGGCCGGGTTCGTGGTTGGGGGGTGAGCGCCCTGACCGCTGATCCCTCCTCACCAACACCAACACCACCAACACCACCACCAACAACAACACCACCAACACCACCACCAACACAACCACCAACACCAACACCACCAACACCACCACCACCCCTCAATACCACCAACACCACCACCACCCCAACACAACCACCAACACCACCCCCAACACAACCACCAACACCAACACCCCCACCACCACCCCCAATACCACTAATACAACCACCAACACCCCCAACACCATCAACACAACCATCACCACCACTACCAACACCCCCAAGGCCCCAACACCACCATCATACCCACCAACACCACCAACAACACAACCATCACACCAACCAACACCAACAACACAACCACCAACACCCCCACCACCACCATAACACCCACCACCACCATCACACACACCAACACAACCACCACCACAACCATCACACCCACCAACACACACCAACACTAACACAACCATCACACCCCACCACCAACACCCCCACCACCACCACCATCACACCCACCACCAACACCCCCACCAACACCACCATCACACACACCAACACCACCAACACAACCACCACCATCACACCCACCAACACCCCCACCACCACCATCACACACACCAACACCATCACACCCACCAACTCCACCAACACAACCACCACCATCACACACACCACCACCACAACCACCACCATCACACCCACCAACACACACCACCACAACCATCACACCCACCACCAACACCCCCAAGGCCCCAACACCAACACCACCATCACACACACCACCACCACAACCACCACCAACACCACCAACACAACCACCACTGCAACCACCACCATCACACACACCAACACCACCAACACCCCCACCAACACCACCAACACCCCCACCACCACCACAACCACCACCAACACAACCACCACCAACACACACCACCATCACACACACCAACACACACACCACCAACACAACCACCACCATCACACACCAACACACACACCACAACCACCACCAACACACCCACCACCAACACAACCACCACCATCACACACACCAACACACACACCACCATCACACACACCAACACACACACCACCATCACACACACCAACACACACACCACCACCACCATCACCGTCAGGGCTGGCTGTCACCTCTCCGTGGAGGCGAAGGCGGCGGCGGCTCTGCGCGAGGCTCCAGACGCCCGCCATGGGACTGCTGCTCAGCGGCCACCCCAACAACTCCAACAACCCCAACAACTTCAACAACCCCAACAACTTCAACAACCCCAACAACTCCCTCCTCTATCACGCCGCTCCAGGTCGCGTGCCTCCACCACCAACCCGCCTAACGCGCCGTGTCCACGTGTTGACTGATTGGGGTGTGTTGCTAGTCACGCGGCTCCTGCACGCCCCTCCACCTTCCTCGCCGTGTCGGGGTGGCCGGGCGGAGAGGACACACAAGGGAACACGCGCACACAGTACACTATACACTACACTATACACTACACTATACACTACTACACACACTACACTACACTATAATACACACTACACTACACACACTACACTATACACTACAATACACATTACACTATACACTACAATACACACTACACTATACACTACACTATATACACTACACTACACACTACACTATACACACTACACTATACACTACACTATAATACACACTACAATACACACTACACTATACACTACACTATACACTACACTACACACTACTACACACTACACTATACACTACACACACACTACAGACTACACAATACACCACACAAAACACAACAACACACATACAACACCACAAACACAACACCACACACACAACACCACACACACACCACACACACAACACTGGTCCAATTACTGCCGCCGCTGCCTCTCGCAGGGGGCTCGAGCATGCGGGCCGCTGGCGTGAAAGCGTTCATTATTCATTCATTCTTCATTCACTCCCTCGCTCCGCACAACGCGCGCGTTCACGAGCCACGCTCCTCGCTCCGACCCCCCCGTGGTGTCGGAGCGGGGACTCGGGCGCCCCCCCCCCGTCCGCGCTGTTTGTTTGCGAGCACCTAGCAAGGCAGGACACGGAGCACGTAAGGGGGGGGGACGATCAAGCGGCGGCACTGCCCGGACGCCTTTGGGGCCGTTCATAAATGACGTCACGCGATTTTGGACACAGCATAATTTCAGGCTGAGTCGACCTAAGGGAGGCCCTGGACCGGTTCAGATAATCGCTGTCACTGGTGTTGGCCGTGAGCGGGAATCGAACCCGGGTCGCCGGGTACATAGCGCAGCGCGCTAACCACTACACCACCGCTCCCCACACAACACACACACAACAACACAACACACATATCACACATAACAACACACACACACAACAATACACACAACAATACACACACAACACACATATCACATTCTAGATTTGAAGCTTTCGTGACTGCAAGGATTCATACTCTTAGTTCTTTCGGTAAAGATACGTAGGTAAAAAATGAAATAAAAATTAATAAAAATAAAATAATAAAAAATAAAATCACAACGTTTCGGAGGCAACACAAGTCTCCGTCATCACAACACACACACACCACATACATACACAACACACACACTACACACACCACACACAACACGCAACAACACACACACAACACACCACACACAACACACACACACAACAACACACACACACCACACACACCACACACAACACACACACACAACACACAACAACACACACACACCACACACACCACACATACACAACACACACCACACACAACACACACACACGGGATCACAATCACGACCATTATTCTCGCACACGAACACTGCCCAATGCAGCACGCGCGGCTGACGTGCCAGCTGCTCTGAGCCAGCAACGCCTCTGACGATGACGGGGGCGGGGGGGCTCACAACACGCCCGGCCGTCTTTGTTTCCCCAGTGCTCATGTGTACGCTGCAACCAGCTACAGTACTTATTTCAGGCTGAGTCGACTGATGAGAGAGAGGCTCAGTGCCCGGCATAACGAGCGCGCGTGAACACAGGGCGCGCGCGTGAACACACAGCGCGTGAACACAGGGCGCGCGCGTGAACACACAGCGCGTGAACACAGGGCGCGCGCGTGAACACAGGGCGCGCGCGTGAACACAGGGCGCGCGCGTGAACACAGGGCGCGCGCGTGAACACAGGGCGCGCGCGTGAACACAGGGCGCGCGCGTGAACACAGGGCGCGCGCGTGAACACGTGTTGGCATAAGCATCAGCAGCGTGCTCGCCAGCCAGCGCAGTGAGTGTGGCTCCACTCGCTCGATCGCGTTGAGATGTATAAGGGCACGGGGTGACCAATAAGGTCTCATTTGGTCTGTAATAGGGCACTGATAAGGGGTTGACAGGTATGCGATTGTGTTTGCCAGCATTGGGATATTTTGGCCAATGGCGCTACTGTATACTATGTTGGGTGTCGTCGTTATGGGATGAAGCCATGGAACCCGGAGGAAACCCATGGAGGACAGGGGGAGAACATACAAACTCCGCACTCACTCTCAGTGCAGAACAGAGGGAGAACATCCCAACTCCGCACTCACTCTCACTGCAGAACAAGGGGAGAACATCGCAACTCCACACTCACTCTCACTGCAGAACAGGGGGAGAACATCGCAACTCCGCACTCACTCTCACTGCAGAACAGGGGAGAACATCCCAACTCCACACTCACTCTCACTGCAGAACAAGGGGAGAACATCGCAACTCCACACTCACTCTCACTGCAGAACAGGGGGAGAACATCGCAACTCCGCACTCACTCTCACTGCAGAACAGGGGAGAACATCCCAACTCCACACTCACTCTCACTGCAGAACAAGGGGAGAACATCCCAACTCCGCACTCACTCTCACTGCAGAACAAGGGGAGAACATCGCAACTCCACACTCACTCTCACTGCAGAACAGGGGAGAACATCCCAACTCCACACTCACTCTCACTGCAGAACAGGGGGAGAACATCCCAACTCCACACTCACTCTCACTGCAGAACAGGGGAGAACATCCCAACTCCACACTCACTCTCACTGCAGAACAAGGGGAGAACATCGCAACTCCACACTCACTCTCAATGCAGAACAGGGGGAGAACATCGCAACTCCACACTCACTCTCACTGCAGAACAGGGGGGACATCCCAACTCCACACTCACTCTCACTGCAGAACAGGGGGAGAACATCGCAACTCCACACTCACTCTCACTGCAGAACAGGGGGAGAAGATCCCAACTCCACACTCACTCTCACTGCAGAACAGGGGGAGAAGATCCCAACTCCACACTCACTCTCACTGCAGAACAGGGGGGGACATCCCAACTCCACACTCACTCTCACTGCAGAACAGGGGGAGAACATCGCAACTCCACACTCACTCTCACTGCAGAACAGGGGGAGAACATCCCAACTCTACACAGAGAGGCGTCCGAGTCGGGAATCAACCCCGGGAGCTTCTTGCTCCGTCGCCACTGCGGGCCGTACCCACAACATCACCGCACTGTAAGAAGAACCTCACAATTACCTAGCGAAGTTTATTTACTCGATGGAAATAGAAATCTTGTTATCATTAACAATAACCGTCCGGCACTCGTGTGCACTAATAATAATAACGACGACGACGATAATGGTCGCTGTTGTTTCAGAAGGAAGGAAATGATTTTAAAGGAATGCAATTAGGAGGGTTGCAAACAACCACGAGGCGACCCCATGGGGGGTGGGGGGGGCCCTGGGGGCCCGGGGCGGGCTACCCTCGCCCCGTGGCCCCTACGCGTGTCGCTGCCCCACGTGGAGGGGCAGCGAGAGGTCCAAAATCGGTTGACGAAGAATCTGAACCGGTCCTGGGCCCACCCTTCGCTATGTCGACTCGAGGTGTGCGAGCCGAGCGGTGATTGTTATCCACCCAAGTTACCCGGCCTTCGTAGGTGCCGCTCCTCGCTACTACGGACAGCGCTTGCCCCAACAGTCCTACGCGGGCAACACGTGGGACCTCTGCCTCGTAGTAATTGGGCTGCGTACGAGCTACGAGAACAACACACGCGCGTGTGTACGCACCTTGTGGCCTGTGGATGGCGACTTTCGATTCAAGAACAGCATCTCTCAGTTCTAGATTTGAAGCTTTCGTGACTGCAAGGATTCATATTCTTAGGTTTTTTCGGTAAAGTCACGTAGGTAAAAAATTAAAATTAATAAAAGTAAAATAAAAATAAAATAAAAATCACGACGTTTTGGAGGCAACACAAGCTTCCGTCTTCAGGTGGAAATTACTTGATACAGCTATCGTGCTGTGACGGTTCCACCTGAAGACGGAAGCTTGTGTTGCCTCCGAAACGTCGTGATTTTTATTTTATTTTACTTTTATTAATTTTAATGTTTTACCTACGTGACTTTACCGAAAAAACCTAAGAATAAACATCTCTCAGCCTCAATGCGCGTTGTGCGAAACCACCAGTTCGGCAGAACTGCATTGTGTGAGCGTTGCTTTTTCTGACGGTCGCTGGTCTATTTCTCGTGACTGGATTCTGTCTTTAGGCAAGTGCTAATGGGGACCTCCCATGGTGTACAGGCACTAATCTTCTACATGCATGAGGCGTACGGCAGCAGGCAACGATGACTGGAACGCACTGATGAGTCCCAATAAGAACAAACCCAGTGTACAGCGGTGTCTGCCTCAACCGTTGGCTGTGGGCTGTCCACATCTGCACGGTATAAAATGACCACAATGCAGTTCTTCTGAACTGGTGGTTTTGCACAGCGCCGAGAGCTTCCGGCCTGCACTCAAGTCGTCTTGTTGTTGTCGTCGTCGTCGTCGTCACGATGCGTCTCCGCGTTACGTCGAGTTTTAAGTTCATTTATTAGGTATAGCCCTGTGAGCCATTCGGCTCTTGAATCGGGTGCAACCGCAACAAAAAAAAAACATGAATAAGAAAACATCTTAAAGTGAATATGTGATTAAGTGCAAAAAGAAAATCCAAGAAAAGACAGCAAAATATTGCAGAAAAATCACCGTACACCAACGCCGTGCAAAAATCCCAGTGGGATGCAAGTCAAACAACAACAACAACCACAAGACAACTTAGATTAAGGCCATCAGTCTAACTCTGTACTACAACAAACAAAACATGGCCAAACCAAAAAACTTTTCAAAAATCACCAAAATAAAGCCATAAAAGCAATGAAACAGTGGTCATAGGAACCGTGACCGAATTTTCACAATAAACGACATAAACTTCAGACGTGACGAGGGCATCGCCTCGTGCGCCGCTGCCCTCCCGCGTGCCACGATTGCCCACAAGGCCCAGAGCGGGCAGGCGGGCGGGCGGGGGATGGATGGATGGGTGGAGACAACGCCTGTCATCCCCGAACCTTTATTATTTCCGCTTTCTATTAAACACTTAGCTCTTGTTTTTGTTGTTGTTGGTGGTGGCGGTTGTTGTGGTTGTTCTGGAAGTTGTTGCACTAAACCAGGGGTGGGCAACCGAACAAAACAAGCGAAGCCATTCTTTTCGAATTCGGTAAAAAAAAAACCCTCAATATTTCAAAAGCCGCAATGCAATGTGAATAACGCCACGAAGCGGTCCTTGAAAGAGCCACCGTTTCAGCATGCACTAAAACGTTGCAGCAAACGGGGGGACGGAGGCACACACGTGCACATACACAAGGAGCATGGCAGCATCGTTGGCAATGACAATGCTGCTGCCACTGCTGATTTTGCACCCATCACGTGCACACTTTAAGAGTGCTGCGTTTAAACACGGTGCGTTTTTCTTTTTCAACTGTGAACCAAACCCGCCACACGTTTCTCAGTGAGCACTCGGTCTGCTATCGGTGATAACATACAGATCAATTACCATCTCCCGAATACAAAGCAGGTGGCAACCCTTCGCTATACAAGACGACACAAACCCCAGAGTGAGTTCCCCAGAGTGAGTTCCAGCTCAAAGGAGCATTTGATGCATTGGTTCTCATCCTCCGCCAGTGGTGAGATTTCCACATTACTATGGCGGGGACAAGTCTATCCATGGGACATTCAACCCCCGACCACCACTACCACCCCTCCCCAATGCTGTGAGGGCCTTTGACAAATCCACTCGAAATCTAGAAATGCGCTTGACCTCATCAGGTCTCAGCAGCTAAGCGGGGCGGGGGCTGGCGACGGGGTGACCGCCACGCATGCCGCCAGGTTGGCGTCGGAGGCAGCCAGGCTGTGGCTGCATCGTGGCACGCCGAGGCCAATTCAGCAAAATACTTTTGTTGCGCTGCGCTTCTGTGCTCCCCGCCTTCAACTCACACCGCGGTGAAGCGTGGTCCACGTAACCTCTGCGGACCCACGTGGCATGGCTAAGGCCCTCATTCACCGGTGGATTGAGAGAAGGTCTCCTGCGGGGTATTAAACAAGTTACTGTCCTGGTCCGAGGAGGAGCAAACGATCTCTTGGTCCTGGAATACCGCTACACGAGCAGCATGCCAGAAATTGCACGGGATAATAGGGTAAGTGACGCGCACGTCGAGGACTGAATGTGGCAGTGTCGTGCCATACCCTCTGCAACAGACGCAAATTTTTTCCCCTCCGAAGTATTTTCAAGTAAAAGTTGAGGCTGCGTCTCACAATCCGTGTGTGGGTGTGTGGCGACTCAGCCTCAAATGAGTACTTGTTGCGGTGTGTAAACATCGCCACTAGGGAAACAAAGGTGGCCAGAGAGTGCAAGCCAAACGGGAGGAGACTGCAAGAAGAGACCGTGTAGATCGGGTTTCGACCTGCAACAGCCGCACAAGAAGATGTGGTGGCATCAACGGTGTTGGCTGTGATGGCCTCGTGACCTGAGTAATAATTCAATAGTTAAGAACGCCCACATGGCTTAATCAGAGGGCCATGTTCGTCTCTACACTATTTCACCTCGCATGTATTAACCACATTTGTGAGCAGATTGCACGGCAAATGCCACTGCCTTCAAACCAAAATGCGGTGAGACAGCTAAAGGCCCTCCCCGCTGCTTACCAGCAAAGAGGGCACTTAGAAGTTAAATATTGTTACGACGAGGTCGAGACAGAATTGTGATACGGCTCGTGGACAGTTCTCTTACAATCCAAAATGTACTCGCAACAATTTAACCTTCATGAATATTAAACGAATATAAATTGAGCTCAAACACTTGACCAAATTAACGTCTGCGAGTTGACGTGTGGGGCTGTTTGCGCTCGTATCTCTGCCAGCGGCGCGTCCTTAGCCCCGAGATTGACGGCGGCGCGAGACGCGCGGCTCGTGTGGAAGCTGCGTTTACAAACCGCGCGCACTTCGCGCCGCCGCCAGTCGTGAATTCCCGTGAGCCAGCAGAAGAGCGATCCGCGCACGCCACAGATCACAAACACGCCTTGCGCGTGCCCTAGTTTACGCGGCGTTTCTGGATCGCGCCTAGTCCAACCGCCGCTGCCGCAACGTTCAAACTTATCCACGATGAAGGGCGCGAGGCGATGGAAGGTAGGACGTGGAATTCACGGATCAGAGGTTGTTGTAAGTTGAACTTCTTTAGCACCGTACCGTAGTCAACCAGAGGTGCCAACCGTATTGCCCTCAGACCACGTGAAGTGATCTCAGGTCCCGCGTTATCCAAACCCAGCATCTCCACTACACTGATCTCCGCTGCTGGGTTGGAGGGGGAAGAGCGCCTTGCGTTGTGGCCGAAACGTCGTGAGAATTATTTTATTATGTTTTCTTTTTATTATTTCCCTTCTACGTGACTTTACCGAAAGAACCAAGAAGATGAATCCCTGCAGTCACAAAAGCTTTAAATCTAAAAAAGATCCACTTCTTACGCGTCGATCACAAACCCCGGGGTTGGAATGGGTCGCAGAGGCCAGGTGCTGTACATGTGACCCGCCCCGTGGTTTGTCACGACAGATTCAGCGACGTCTCCTCCTCCTCCCCTCGCCTCCTGCACTCGTCCTCTTGCCCAGGGAGTTCAGCGCTGCTGTGTATTCTATCTTTTGTGGAAACTGTACCCGTACCTCGCTATTCACGCCGTTGTTTCTATACATTCATCACGTTCTCGAGCTTCTGAATGCTATTTCTGTCCGCGCGTACTCGGTCGAACTCCAGCGTGTATTGTGCGGCGCACGCGACTTGTGTGTGTGGCGCCGACGCCCTATTCAGCGTTGTTGTTCCTTGAAAAGGGCAAGATGATCAGGTGGGGCCGACCTGAAAGTTTCCCTGTCTTATTCATAATCAACGTTTTTGGGTTTAGATCGCGCTATTTATAAATGTGTCGTAACCCTCCACCACCCGACACGGCCAATCAGTAAAAAAAGTGTCACGTTGACAAAAGACAAAATAGTTCACTGCTTTAGCCCACCGGTGTTGAAGCATGAAACCACAACATTTACAATGTTTTTTTATATTGTGAGAAGAGACAAGACGTTGGGAAATGAGTGACAAACAGTTACTCACCAGTGACTCACGGTCTACCCGTACCCGTACCCGGCCGCACCAGGGTCGCAAACGGCTACCCGTACCCGGCCGGGTACGGGTAGCCAGGTATCGGGTAGGGTACGGGTATCGGGTACCCGGTTGCGACCTCTGGCCCTCGATTGCTCGACGCGGCTCGACACGTCGACAGAGGGGGGCGTGCAGGGCGCTTGTGGGTGTCACTCGCGGTGAACCCTGACGATGAGAGGTGACCCGGGGTCCCCGCTCATCCATGTGTCCTGCACGCCTGCCGGGCGCCTAGAAGTTTCACTTTGATAATTGGTTTTTTACCCTTCTATCTGGCAACAAAACTGACACTTTTTTTACAAGGAGTCATGTTTGCATAGACCGCAATACCTGCAGTCGAAATGCAAACAAAAAATATAACTCTGATAATGGATGCACTGTCCTTGAAATCGATTGGTCCACACCCGAGACAGCTTTCTTTAGAGCCTAGTCTCACATGGTGTTGGACCAGATGACGCCAAAATGCGTACAACTCAAGGACAACGCACCATCCGAGTATGAGAGCTCGGGGTAAGCATTTACACCATTGGTACCTCATTCGCCAGTAAAAAAATATGATAAGTTTCACTTTATCTTCTTAGGTTTTTTTCGGTAAAGTCACGTAGATACATTTTTTTTAATAAAAGTAAAATAAAAATAAAATAAAAATCACGACGTTTTTTATTTTATTTTTTATTTTACTTTTTTATCTACGTGACTTTACCGAAAAAACCTAAGAATATGAATCCTTGCAGTCACGAAAGCTTCAAATCTAGAATTAAGTTTCACTTTCCTCCCATGTCCCAAGACCACCACCGCTGCTAGCCCTGCCACCTTCATTCTCCCTGCCACCACTCGACTTCTCTTCTCAGCTTCCACGTGGACGTCTCCCATAATCATGGACATTAACTCTAATTGTGGTCCGCGCGCGTTTCAAGGGTTTATCCGAAGCCTATTATAATTATTGGTTTCTTCACGCTGGGTTCGTTCCGTCGTCACGAGCCGCACTGCGAGGGGCTCGTAACGTTGAGGCGACGTTCGAGTCACCTGGCCGTCCGCAGGACGACTCCGCACGCGCCGCTGAAGCTTCCCGTTCTAATCCACCGGCACCTGCGATGAGCACGGTTGGCTGTGTACGGCGCGAAAGAAGTTCGACGCACATAGTCACCCACCCGTGTGATTGTGCCGAGTAAAACAGGACATCCATCGTGATCTGCGGCCAATGCCAGGTTCGCTGTGTGCGTGTCAGCTGTGGGAGGAAGCGGAGAGCCCGGAGAAAACCCAGGGGGAGAACATACAATCTCCACACACTCATTCTCACAGTCACTCACACACTCACACTCACTCATTCACACGCTCACTCATTCAGTCACCCTCACTCACTCACTCACCCTTACACACTCATTCTCACACTCACTCACACACTCACACTCACTCACCCTTACACACTCATTCTCACACTCACTCACTCACACACTCACTGACTCAGTCACCCTTACACACTCACCCTCACTCAATCACCCTCACACTCACCCTCACTCACCCTCCGTCACACACTCATCCTCAAACACTCGCACACTCACTCTCACTCACCCTCACTCACCCACCCTCACTCACAGACTCACCCACCCTCACTCACTCACCCACACTCACTCACCCACCCTCACTCACTCACCCACACTCATTCACCCACCCTCACTCACTCACCCACACTCACTCACCCACCCTCACTCACCCACCCACACTCACCCACCCACACTCACCCACCCTCACTCACCCACCCTCACTCCCACTCTCCGCACGACAGGGGCGAGAAGGGACCCACTGCACACAGAAGGCGCCGAGTCGAGAGTCGAACCCCCAGGCCACGGCCACCAACAGCAGCGACGATGATCAGAATTGGTCCTGGACCTCCCCCCTCCCCCCTAGGTCGACTCAGCCTCAAGTGAGTCCCTGGTGTGGCGTGTCAACATCGCCACTGGGGAGACAAAGGCGGCCGCGCCGTCGCGCTTGGCCTTCGTGAGGTGCCACTCGCTAATGGCACTTGCCCCAACAGTTTGTCGAGGCTATACGGGGGATCTTTGTCTCTGTCACCACGCAGCAGTGGAGGGCACCGTGGCCGGGACGGGGGGATGGGGGGGGGGGCTAAGGGGGGGGGATAAGGGGGTGGGGGGGCTAAGGGGGGGGGGGCTAAGGGGTGGGGGGGCTAAGGGGTTGGGGGCTAAGGGGGGGGGCGGTGACGCAAGCGCGGGGGATGAGTGGGGGGGGTGCCCCCCGCCCCCACCCTCTCGTTGGGACATCGCGGGGAGCTGTCGCAATGGGCGTCGCGAGCAGCGGGGAAGGGGGGGGGGCGAGGGGACTGCGCCGTGGGAACTGGGGACGCCGCAGTCGCAGGGGGGCGGGGCCATTGCGCAATCGGTGGCGCGGGGCGAGCGGAGGCGGCTGTGGCCGCACGGAGCGCAGATACGAAGAAAGTGACGTCACAGCGGCGACGATGATGATGACGACGACGATGATGATGACGATGATGACGACGACGATGATGATGACGATGATGATGACGATGATGATGATGACGATGATGATGACGATGATGACGACGATGACGCTGACGACGACGATGATGATGATGACGACGATGATGATGACGATGATGACGACGATGACGCTGACGACGACGATGACGATGATGATGATGACGATGATGATGACGATGACGACGACGATGATGATGATGACGACGATGATGATGACGATGATGACGACGATGACGCTGACGACGACGATGATGATGATGACGACGACGATGATGATGACGACGACGATGATGACGATGACGACGACGAAGATGATGATGACGACGATGATGACGATGATGACGACGATGATGACGACGACGCACGACTCAGCGACTGCTCCTGCTGACGCCGCTACCTGGCTCGAACACGTGAACTTGCAGCTGTGGCTCTGCATCTACAGCAGCGGGCGTGCGACGGCAAGGAGATGCGCACCCCCCTCCCCATAGAGCCCCCCCCCCCAACACCCCGAACGCGACACGGACGATGCCCCCCAGCGCAGCTCCCCCAAGGCACCGCGTGCAGAGCGGGAGGGTTCATGGAGGAGTAGGAGGAGGAGGATGGAGGGGGAGGATGGAGGATGGGGGAGTAGGAGGATGGATGAGGATGAGGAATAGGAGGAGGGAGGAGGATGGAGGAGGAGGAGGATGGAGGAGGAGGGATGAGGGAGAAGGAGGAGGGAGGAGGAGGGAGTAGGAGGAGGATGGGGGAGTGGGAGGAGGAGGATGGATGAGGATGAGGAATAGGAGGAGGATGGATGGTGGAGGATGGTGGAGGATGGAGGAGGAGGAGGGAGGAGGAGGGAGAAGGAGGAGGGAGGAGGAGGGAGTAGGAGGAGGATGGGGGAGTGGGAGGAGGAGGATGGATGAGGATGAGGAATAGTAGGAGGATGGAGGAGGAAGGCTCCTCGCCTGCGAGTGTGACAGTGACGATGGCCTGGGACTACACATCAGCGCAAGCCACCGTGTGAACACACCGAGCGGGGCACAAATCTCCGCGCGATCTTTTGATTTCCCCTATCGCGACTCTGTGGTTGCTCCCTTTGCGGGCAGTCGATTTTTTATTTGTAAAACTTAAATCCTAAACGTTATTGTTTACGTGAAGGTAATTGATTAAATGTGGCAGGGTCACTGTGGAATGTCTTGGTGACGACAAAATGTACAACAGTCAAACTGCGTTGTTCACGAATAACTAAGTGGGGGAAATTAACCAAAGAGACGCAAATTTTTGATTTAAAGCTTTCGTGACTGCAGGGATTCATCTTCTTGGTTCTTTCGGTAAAGTTACGTAGAAGGGAAATAATAAAATACAAATTAAACATAGTAAAATAAAATTCTCACGACGTTTCGGCCACAACGCAAGCAGACGCTGTCTTTCCGACAGACCTGTTCTTCACCTGAGGACGGCTGCTTGCGTTGTGGCCGAAACGTCATGAGAATTGTATTTTATGATGTTTTATTTTATTATTTTATTATTTCCCTTCTACGTGACTTTACCGAAAGAACCAAGAAGACAAACGGACGCAGTTTATTCCATCATTTGTTTACTTGTCAGAATGTCTGTTGTTGTTGTTGTCGTCATCTGCTGTATACCCGCTGCTGTTGTCGTGCGTTGTGTACAAGGAGCTGTGCGTGTGGATTGCGGCTCTCCCAACTATTTCGGTCAAAGACAGAAACCAAAATCAACGTTTCTTCTTCTCGTGGTTATTTGAAAGTTGCCGTAACCCCCGCTCCAGCCAGTGGATGTCATTATGAGAGCTTCGCCTCCGCCATGTGAATGTGGAAATTCAACCACTGGCTCAACCACAGGCGTAACCCCTCTTATCTTCTGTCATTGGGACACAATGCAGGCGCAATGCACGCGTGCACCACCATCATCATGGTCGTCGCAGCGGCTGGCGCGCCAGCACGAGACAGCTGATTGCTCAATGGCCTCACGCAGCATGAGCTTCAACTTCAGTGCAGGTGTTGCAAAGCGGTGCTGTCGCGTCTAACATAGCGGACACTGGGCTACTACCACGGCAACTCAATGCACCCGGTCGCAGATTATAATAATTATTAATACTATTGAAACATAATTGTTTTTTTTACCCTTCTATCTGGCAACAAAACTGACACCTTTTTTACAAGGAGTCATGTTTGCATAGACCACAATACCTGCAGTCATAATGCAAACAAAAAATATAACTCTGATCATGTGTGCATTGTCCTTGAAGTTGATTGGTCCACACCCGAGACAGCTTTCCTTAGAGCCTAGTCTCACATGGTGTTGGACCAGATGACGCCAAAAGGCGCACAACTCAAAGACAATGCACCATCAGAGTAGGAGAGCTCGGGGGTATTATTAAAACATTTTATTTTACCAGGTAACACTCACTGAGCCATATTTTTCAGAATCGCGAACACAAATGATAGCTCAACGAAGCGGCGTATCAGGTGGAATCATTTTTTGCGGTGTCAGTCGTGAGCCGCTTGCCAGGGAATCCAACTCGTGTGACTCGGGGTTCACAGCGGCGTGTGCCAACGACTGTGCCACCGCTCCACCTTCCGCCGCGCCGCTACATCATCCCGGCGTCATTTAGTAAACTGAGAGCCCATTGAGGCTCATGGTCGCTCCGGGCAACATCAGAGAGTGTGTGTGGTGTGTGTATGTGTGTGTGTAGGTGTGTGGGTGTGGTGTGTGTGTAGGTGTGTGTGGTGTGTGTGTAGGTGTGTGTGGTGTGTGTAGAGGTGTGTATAGATGTGTGTAGGTGTGTGTGTGTAGGGGTGTGTGTGTGTAGGTGTATGTGTAGGTGTGTGTAGGTGTGTGTGTGTGGTGTGTGTAGGTGTGTGTGTAGGTGTGTGTGTAGGTGTGTGTATAGGTGTGTGTGTAGGTGTGTGTGGGGGGAGGGGTAGTGTAGCGGGTAGTGTAGCGGTTAGCGCGCTGCGCTACAAACTTGGACGACCCGGGTTCGATTCTCGCTCACGCAATGCCGGTGACGATTATCTGAACCGACTTCACCGAAAGAACCATGGAATATGAATTCCTGCCGTCACGAAAGTTTAAAGTCAAAATTGAGGTCCACTGAGCCGCGTCGAAATTTTTTTCCCAAAGCGACCTGGCCAACAAACGACAGCTCAACGAAGTGTCTCATCACGTGACACCGTATAGCAGCAGCCAAATACCCCAAACGCATGTCGCTAAATGCGGAGGGAAAACCCGGAGGACCCGGAGTGAAAATCCACGTGACCACAGGGCGAGAGAGAGAGAGAGATGCAGGCTCCAAATATTCAACAGGGTTGGGATCGAACCCACGACCTCCTGTATACCAGGCGAGGCAGTTAACATCTCGACACGGTGACGTCATGGCGGCCCCACACACGACTGCGCTCGTGTCCACTACCCCCATCCCAGACGAGCTTGGATGTGAGCTTGGATTGAAGAAAATAAAATTTCTCAATCATCGCGAGCTGTCAAAGCTTCACGTGGGTCCGCCTCGCAACATGATTCAGTCACGAGCGCCGTAGCCGCAACTCTGCGCCGGACACACCGACACAAGCAGGGGGGGTGGGGGGTGAGGGCATCACGTTCGAGCTGCAGTTCGAGCAGTGCCGGTGGTGGTGGTAAAGTGTGGGGGTACGTCCGCCTCTCCCAAGACGTCACCGTGAGCAGCAGACCACCAACCGTGGAGCGGGGAGGGGCTTTCTGAGAGCGAGCGGTGGGATGCTGCGCAACGGTTGCGATGAGCGACGAGGGCGAATGTAGCGCGCGGTGCCTCGTGCCGCCGTGCCGGTTGTTCGCCCGCGCGGCGCCGTTTGGTGAATTCGTCAAGGACCTCCCAGACGGGATCGGCTCGCGGTCCTCGACTTTCGGAATAGGGCAACCGAACCCCCTGACGACGGTGCACGACGGGAACATCAATTCGCAAGGCCAACTTATGAACATTTACCCCATGTGCTACGGAGAAGGGCCGTTGCCCGAAACGTCGCCTATTTTGTATAAACGTGTTGTTGTTTGCGAACACACACCGCGTTATTGCCGACGAGCGCGCTGAGCTGCTGCTGCTGCCGATTACGAACGACGGGGAGGCTGGCGGGGGGGAGTCCCTGGCAGGACGGGGGGAGACGCCTCCCGCCCTGCCAGGGACTCCCCGCACGCCCGCCCGCACCTCCACACGGAGACACGGGAGGGAGGGGGGGCTCTCCCTTCCCCCCAGCGGCGTCACTCGGCGTTGGGCAACATCCCAGGCGGTACCGCCACGCTGCCGTCTCTCCACGGGGATGCCCCGCGTCGCGCTCGGAATCGCATCGACACAGGGCGGTGGCACGAAAAGGGGGCATCAACGCCGCGGTGGGAATGAACATCTGAACCCCGTGACTGCATTCCGGAAGGAATCAATGATGCATTTATATAGTTTACTCGGAGATGGACCCCGAGACTAACAGAGAGACCCAGAGACACGCTCAGAGACCCACAGACTCAGAGACCCACAGACCCAGAGACCCACAGACTCAGAGACCCACAGAGACCCACAGACTCAGAGACCCACAGACTCAGAGACCCACAGAGACCCACAGACTCAGAGACCCACAGACTCAGAGACCCACAGAGACCCACAGAGACCCACAGACTCACATACTCAGAGAGCACAGACTCAGAGACCCACAGACACACAGACTCAGAGACCCACAGACTCAGAGACCCACAGACACAGAGACCCACAGACCCACAGACTCAGAGACCCACAGAGACCCACAGACACAGAGACCCACAGACCCACAGACTCAGAGACCCACAGACTCAGAGACCCACAGACTCACAGACTCAGAGACCCACAGACTCAGAGACCCACAGACACACAGACTCAGAGACCCACAGACTCAGAGACCCACAGAGACCCACAGACACAGACTCAGAGACCCACAGACTCAGAGACCCACAGACTCAGAGACCCACAGACTCAGAGACCCACATAAACCCACTGACTCAGAGACCCACAGACTCAGAGACCCACAGAGACCCACAGAAACCCACAGACTCAGAGACCCACAGACTCAGAGACACACAGAGATCCACACGAGGAGCTAAGCCCCCTGCTCCCCCACCCCCCTCTCCTCCTCAGCGCTGGTGTAGGTCCACATCTAGATGGGTGGGTGGAGTGGAATCACCGATGAGTCCCGCCAGGCGTATATTTAATTGCCCCCTCTTGATGACAGAGTGATAATAGTGCGCGGCTGCTGGAACATCGCACGTTCAAACAAGACGCACGCACGGGCTAAACGTGCGTGAGTGGGTGCGTTATATAACGTGCACAGAGCCTGGCACAAGCGCCGTGGTGACGTCACCGCCACTTAGTGTGGAATGGCGGTTGTCGTTGTTGTTGTTATATAAATGTAGAGCGGCAATGCGACGAGGGGCGCGCTGCGCTACGAACCCCGGCCACATCATTGGACCGGATCAGCAACATTTGCATTCATTTATGACGATCATTAAGAAACAACAACTGTTGCTTTTCACAACGCCACACGAAAGGTTGAAGATTGCGACGGTGACCTCCCGTACACAACGCGCACACGCGCGGCAACCTCTGGCTGGCTGCCTGGCCGCGTTTCACGCAGAGGTCGCAACCGGGTACCCGATACCCGTACCCTACCCGATACCCGGTACCCGTTTGCGACCCTGGTGCGGCCGGGTACGGGTAGGCCGTGAGTCACTGGTGAGTAACTGTTTGTCACTAATTTCCCAACGTCTTGTCTCTTCTCACAATTCAAGTTCCTAGAATCAACCCACCCGCGCCTGCAACATGGCTTCATCCCAGAGGTCGCAAGCAGGTACCCGATACCCGTACTCTACCCGTACCCGGCCGGGTACCCCGTACCCGGCCGGGTACGGGTAGGGTACGGGTACGGCCGGGTACGGGTAAGGAATCAAAACCCGTTTGCGACCTCTGGGTTCACGTCTCGAGTCGCGAACGCTGCGTCCCGTGGGCACGCCGTGACCACGCAGCAGCAGCTACACACGGCTCCCTCGATCCCTCCACATCCATTCGACCCGACATCTCCGCGGACGTGAGGAGTCCCACGAACGTCACGTGACGATGCTGTGCTCGACTGAAGCCTGTATGCTGTCACCGCTGTACGATCGCTGCGTGGATTAGCATTGTTGCAACAATGCCAATGCAGTATTGTTGCAACAATGCCAATGCAGTATTGTTGCTGCATTGGCATTGTTGAAACAGTTTGCCTTTCGAGGCTGACTCCTTTGCCTGATGACGACCGCTTGTGTTGCGATCGAAATGTCATTTATACCTACGTGACTTTACCGAAAGAACCACAGAGTATGGATTCCTGCAGTCAGCGAAAGCTTCAAATCAAGAAGGGCATTCACACGCTGCAAATTTTCGAATGAAAACTCGCACTTTGCCTGCTGACAGCGTGCTGTGTTGCCACGTAAGCTCTCGTTTACCCCACTCCTCCCAATATTAGCACGGCTGGCTACGTACGGTGCGAAAGAAGTTCTACGTACACACATCGGCAGGGGTTCCCTGCGTCCAGCGCGGCGTCTCAATGCACGAGATGCGTTCCGCAAACCGCGAAGGGCGCCGCGCAGGACGGAGCTCATCCAAGTCGATCGGCACGCTCGATGTGGCCATTCGTTATTGGTTTATTGGCGTCCTACAAAAAAAATCGATCGCAGGCAGCGAAGGCTGCGCTCCTAACCCGCAGAGGTGCCCCCACGGTGATTTTCGATCCGGGGAACCGCTGCGGGGTTTCTAAGCCGTCAACCGTCGGTCGACGATTTGACCCTCGACTCGGCCAGCCGAGTTGTGGCCCTGGGTCAGCAGGCAGCGGACATCGGCACGCCCCAGGATCTGAGCGCCTTGAGCCGCCCGCGGAGGATGACACCGCAGAAATGCCACTGCCCCGGCTCGGGACAGCGGTGGACACCCCACGCCAGTCCTGACTTACCCCGCTGAATAGAATCTGGGCGTTGGTACCTGGCGGCGAATCTGTACAATGCGTCGTGCAGCTGTGAATGCGCCATCTGAGAGCAATGACACTGGCAAAGAATAAAGAATGTGCGTCTCTCTCTATCTATAAGAACAAAAACAACCGGATGCGTGGGGACACGACACGGCGCTCACATTCAGCGTCACGGTGACGAGGAGGCCGAATGAATGAACGACCACGCACGCAGCAACACGGAGTACACACAGAGTACACACAGAGTACACAGTACACACAGAGTACACGCAGAGTACACACAGAGTACACACACAGAGCACACACAGAGTACAGAGTACACACAGAGTACAGAGTACACAGAGCACACACACACAGAGCACACACAGAGTACACACAGAGTACACACACAGAGCACACACAGAGTTAAGAGTACACGCAGAGTACAGAGTACACAGAGCACACACACACACAGAGTAAACAGAGCACACACACACACAGTACACACAGAGTACACACAGAGTACAGAGCACACACACACAGAGTACACACAGAGTACACACACAGTACACACAGAGCACACAGTACACACAGAGTACACGCAGAGTACACACACGCAGAGTACACGCGGTGTACATGGCACACGCGGTGGGCTCTGCGTCCACGCGTGCGCGCACCCCCTGCGGACACAACCCTGCCAAAAACTTCGTGCGGATTTTCAGTTTCGACTCAACTTGAAATGTCACATTCTTGACACGAACAATAATAATAATAACGATAATGACGAGACTGTAATAACCTGCCGATTATAAAAATAAATAGCACCCGACGGCCAATGTCACAAGAACGCGTCTCGCCGAGTCTCGGGCGACGGGGAGAGAGTCGTTTGCGGGGGGGGGGGGGGGGGTGTTATGTCTCGGCATTGGTTTGGATAAAATAGCAGTGACGCTATTCTGAAAAAATGGGTATATAGCTCAGTGGGCCTTTACCTGGTAAGCAAAATAGTTTAGTTTAAGGATGGGAATCACTGCTCTAAGTTTGCCGTGCAGTAGGATTTTAAAAAGGGATACAATTATATCTCAACACATTCTGTTTTTCATTGGGGTTTAGAGAGAGGGGGAGCGGCCTCCTGAAGGAGTTGATTGGACATGTGGTAGTGAGAGGGAATGAGTTGAAGGAGGTGGCTGGACATGTAGCAGTGAGAGGGAATGAGGTGAAGGAGGTGGCTGGACATGTGGTAGTGAGAGGGAATGAGTTGAAGGAGGTGGCTGGACATGTGGTAGTGAGAGGGAATGAGCTGAAGGAGGTGGGTTGGACATGTGGTAGTGAGAGGGAATGAGCTGAAGGAGGTGGCTGGACATGTGGTAGTGAGAGGGAATGAGCTGAAGGAGGTGGCCGGACAGGTGGCAGTGAGAGGGAATGAGTTGAAGGAGGTGGTTGGACAGGTGACAGTGAGAGGGAATGAGCTGAAGGAGGTGGCTGGACATGTAGCAGTGAGAGAGAATGAGCTGAAGGAGGTGAAGGAGGTAATCGAGAAGCCCAAAAGGGAGAAAAATGACGACGGCGCTGGGCAATGTTCGACAGGGACGCGTGGGCAGAGAATCAGAATCTGTATTCTACTTGAAGGAATCCGATGAGCTATGAAGCTCTTTTTCACAGGTGTCCAGAGGAAGCAGCGGAGCGGGGAGCAAGACAGAGGAGAGGACTGTGCAGCGCAGCGGTCTGCCGACAGCACGGCGAGAAAGCTGGACGTAGGACGCGGAGAAAAGCCGCTTGGAGCAGGGAGAGAGAGGACGCGCAGAATACAACTAAACTACTGAAGCCATTTCGATTTAAAGCTTTCGTGACTGCAGGGATTCATATTCTTGGTTCTTTCGGTAAAGTCACGTAGAATGGAAATAAATATAAAGTAAACATAAAATAATTCCCACGACGTTTCGGCCACAACGCAAGCAGCCGTCCTCAGGTGAAGAACAGGTCTGTCGGAAAGACAGCGTCTGAATGAGACCTGTTCTTCACCTGAGGACGGCTGCTTGCGTTGTGGCCGAAACGTCGTGAGAATTATTTTATTATGTTTTATTTTTTATTATTTTATTACTGAAGCCATCTTTTTATTTCGCCACTGATCTATGCAGCTCTTATTTGCAGAAGCGAGCTGGCTATCACAAGTGAGAGCTCACCCAAGTGGCTTTTCATCATCACGTGGACATTCCTAGCAGTCGCCAAATACTCAAAACTCCGCAGAGAGAAAAAAAAAACGCGCTCGAGTCGTGAATCGATCCCAGTGGAACTTCTTCCCGTGAGCGACGCACGCAGAGGGAGGTAGCCGCTGCTGATCCTTCGGCTGAGGGCGCCTGGGTGCCCGTAACGCGCCAATAGCCCTGTCCCTCCTTCCGGAACACACCATGACCATTGAGACCCAGTGGCTACAGCAGAGGTCGCAATCGGGTACCCGATACCCGTACCCTACCCGATACCCGGCTACCCGTTCCCGGCCGGGTATGGGTACGGGTACCCGTTTGCGACCCTGGTGCGGCCGGGTACGGGTACGGGTAGGCCGTGAGTCACTGGTGAGTAACCGTTTGTCACTCATTTCCCAGCGTCTTGTCTCTTCTCACAATTCAAGTTCCTAGAATCAACCCACCCGCGCCTGCAACATGGCTTCATCCCAGAGGTCGCAATCGGGTACCTGTACCCGTACCCTACCCGATACCCGGCCGGGTACGGGTAGCCGGGTATCGGGTAGGGTACGGGTGCCCGTTTGCGACCCTGGTGCGGCCGGGTACGGGTACGGGTAAGGAATCAAAACCCGTTTGCGACCTCTGGGCCACATCTATGGCTGCAGGGTTTTGGTAGTACATGTTGTTTGTCGTTTATTGTGAAAATTCCGTCACAGTTCCTATGATCACTGTTTCATTGCTTTATTTTGGTGATTTCGAAAAGTTTACTGGTTTGGCCACGTTTTTGTTTGTTGTAGTACGGAGTTAGACTGATGGCCTTAATCTAAGTTGTCTTGTGGTTGTTGTTGTTTGACTTGCATCCCACTGGGATTTTTGCACACAGCGTTGGTGTACGATGGGTTTTTTCTGCAATATTTTGCTGTCTTTTCTTGGATTTTCTGTTTGCACTCAGTCACATATTCACTTTAAGATGTTTCCTTGTTCATGTTTTTGTTTGTTGCGGTTGCACCCGATTCAAGAGCCGAATGGCTCACAGGGCTATACCTAACACATGAACTTGAAAGGAGGCACGTGGAGACGGGGCGCTCGCTGCACCTGCCCCAGCGTGCGTGGGCAGCTGATTAACACCCAACTCACCTCGCCTCACCCCACTCACCCCACCTCACATCACTCCACCTCATCTCACTCCACGTCACGGTGAAGGGGCAACGAGCGGCTGTACCAGGGGAGTGTTCACCAGCTCACGGTGACTCGGAGATGTTCACCACCTCGCCTGGTATGCAGAATGTCGTCAGCACGATCCCGACCCTAACGCCTGCTGTATATTTGGAGTGTGCGTGTCACTCACTATCATTCTCTCTCTCCGTGGTCGCGTGGATTGTTCTCCGAGTCCTCTGGTTTTTCCATGCACATTTACAATCAACATCGCGTGTTTAGAGGATTTGGCTGCTATACATTCCGCGCGATCAGCCACTTCTCGTTGAGCTAACATTTGTGATAGCCATGTCACCTGGAACATTTAAATCGTAAAACATTCTAAACAGCAATCAAACGCGGACTCCTCTTGTCCGCAAACGCGACGATACGAGGAGAGAATTCGCCCTTCGTGTAATTCCTCAACAGCGAAATCGTTTCGAAGGCATTCAAACCATCCCCTTGTTTACACCCCGGCAATTCCCGCCTGTCTCTGCTGCAAATCATCGCTCGTGCAGCGCGGCACCCAAGAATCCTCTGCGCGTGCCAGCCGCGCTGCTCAGTGCGTGTTGTAGCAGGGGCTGGGTGTGCGAGAGAGCGAACGCTAACATCGACTGCCACCCTTTGAAAGCTCATTCCTTAACAGCCGATTTGTGTGTATGGTCGTTTCTTGTCCTTCCCCTGCACCGCCCGATGAGCACGGATGGCTACGTACGGAGCGAAAGAAGTTCAGCATACGTACGAACTAGCGGCAGATTCGCGCAAAAAAAATAATCATCAGCGTCCTTGTAGAGAATAAACCGTGAGTCGTAAATACCCCCCCCAAAAAAAACCTGTACTGTGGACAGATATCTACTCCTCCATCACAGATCTGTTCCTCCACGTACAAAAATACGCGTAAAAAAAAAACACTTCCTTGCCTATAAGAAGGGCCATCACCTAGAACGTCTGACAATTGAGCAGCGTCGCTTCAAGGAGACCTCTCCTCGCGAGGCACCGAATGTCGGGACTGGCCCAGCGGTTTTCCTGCGCTGCACAAATGCTGCTGAAATGATCCACTCGCAGAAGGCCGCGTGGCTCGTAGAGATGAATGCAGGATGACTGTCGCTTTGTATTTGTTTCAATTTAATGCGATGAGACATCAACGTGACGGGAGGCGAGTTTCCTGCTCGCCTGCTCTGGAGGAGCTCTCTGATTCCTGCCTGAGCTGCGCTGCGCTGCGCTCTCTCGCGAGGACGCCACAAGCGTCGTGAGCTCGGTAACTCCCCAGCCCCGTGCCCGGAGTCCATCACCCGGGGCCGGGGTGCGGCTGAGTGTGCGGATGGGTGCCCTCATTCCAGCGTGACCGCGATCTTTACACGACTGCGTTTCATTTGTTATTTTAAACTGAGCAGTAGACGGTGGTGCAGCGAGTACGTTGCCGGTGTTCTCACAACACAAGCACTCGTCATCAGCTGGGACAACCGCAGCGAGAAACAACTGCTGAAGTCGGCGAGAAATCTGTCGTGGCACGAGGTTATAGAGGCATCGGCAGTAGGGGAGGGGGGGAGAGAAGGGGGGGGGGGGGGCAGAAAGTGAACTCCGCAGCAGCCCCCCCCCCGCCTTCTCTCTCTCCCCCCCTGCAGATGATCTCTCCAGTGCTGCAGGTGTTCTCTTAAGACACTCTACGCCTTCTTCGTCTTCATCTTCGTCTTGTTCTTGTTGTTGTCGTACGGCCGCCGATGCAGACGCACAGCACCGACGACAATTGCACATCGAGGCTGTAAAGCGCAGTCAAAGGCGTCAGCTGCGACGTCTCCTGCTCCGTCGTGTCTGTGGATCGGGGCACTGCGTCGTAACGGTCTCTGCTCTGGGTGACCGCGGTCGCAGGCTACTGGAGAGTTTAAAAAAATAAAATTCCATTTGTGCATCTACTGCCGCCACGGTTTAGGGCGGACCACGAGCTTCGTGGAACATCAAACCCCAGGAAATCTTCAATAAATAAACAATAAACGTGGTGGGCAAACATTGCACAGAAACCCCCGAGTGAGTGTTCGAGACTCAGCGATGCGCCTGCACAGACAATGAATGTCAATTATTAACAAGTCCTCTTAGCCCAGGGGATTATTTGGCACCAAGGCAAATCTACCGGGAATGCCAGATATTTGTGAGAAAAAAAAATATTCTAACCGCTTGGCGTTTACCCAGCCAAGTGGCTCAGCGTTGGAGCGAGCGGCTCCCCATCTGAAGTGCGCGAGTTCAACTCCTGTTCGGGGGGGTTCACTTCGGCCCATCGTCCAGATGACGCGTGGACTTCTTTGTCACGCGAACTCCACCTGCGATTTACGAGACGGATGAAGAGGATGTAACCGCGTAGCGACAGAGCCCAGAGCGCCGCGAGTGTGCGGTCATAACTCACGGGCTGCAGCGTGGCACGCACAGCGTGATGCGTGGCACGCGTGACGATTATCTGAACCGGTCCTGGGCCTCCCCTAGGTCGACTCAGCCTCAAATGAGTACCGGATGCGGTGTGTGAGCATCGCCACTGGGGAGACAAAGGCGGTTGGGCGTGGTGATGGCCACCCACCCCCTCGTGTATACCGTTCCGGCCTTCATAGGTGCTCGCTAACAGCACATGCCCTTACAGCCTGTTGAGGCTATACGGGGGATCTTTGTCTTTATATATGTAATTCTAGATTTGAAGCTTTTGTGACTGCAAGGATTCTTAGGTTTTTTCGGTAAAGTCACGTAGGTACCTACGTTCGGTAAAGTCACGTAGGTACCTACGTAGGTACCTACGTGACTTTACCGAAAAAACCTAAGAATCTTTGTATATGTATGTTGAACTTCTTTCGAACCGTACGTCGTCAACCGTGCAAGTCAGAGATGCGGGTGTTTTCCGTCCTCGGCGGCTCCGCTGTGAAACGACCCCCCCCCCCCCCCTACGGCCTACGAGTTTGAGATCGGACATCGGGGACGCGACGGCAATGGCTCGCGCGTGGCTCGGTGAGTGACGGGGCCCACCAGAGCTGAATCCCACTCGGAGCTGATTGGATTCGATCCGATTCGATCTCAGATCCAGTTTGCTCGCGGGCCAAATCCGATTCCGATTGGCTCCTCGGGCTCAGATTTTAATCATGGCCTGATAGAAATATTGCTCTGTGCTAGGATTGATAAAACAAAAACACAGAAGTAGGAATATTCCTGCTGCTACCTGGTTAGACGAGCATTCAAGCTACTGGTTACTTGCGCTTGATCATTAAACTTTGATTTTGTAACTGACTCGACACTCAATGCTCTGTAACGAACATTGATTAATTATAAAACAAAAGCTACAACTACTTTTTTATTTTACCAGGTTAAAGTCCCACTGAGCTGCGTAGCTCTTTTTGAGAAGCCACCTGGCGATCACAAATGAGAGCTCAACGAAGTGGCTCATCACGTGGACATTTATACCAGCAGCCAAACACTCTGAACGCGTGCCGTTCATTCTAAATGTGGAGGGAAAAACTGGAGGACCCGGAGAAAAATCAACGCGACCACGGGGTGAGAGACACGCAAACTCCAAAGATACAGCAGGCGTCAGGGTCGGGATCGAACCCACAACCTCCTGCACACCGGGCGAGGTAGTTAACATCTCGCACTCGGCCACCGACAGACGCAAAATCTACGCGCGGCCAGAATGCTGCTGCCTGGGTTGTGGTCACGCGCCCGTGTACTCAAAGGGTCTTTCGCGCGACTCGTGTGTCACAGAAGGTTGTGGGTTATCAAGAGTTTTGTTTGAGACACTGAGCCTTGGCGATGGGACTCACCGCGCTCCATTCCTTCTGGTCGCACAGAATCCGATGCTGCCGGATGTCCGGCACAGAAGCCTGGCGAATTCTGCAGAAACCGCGAGATGTCGGTTTAGTATGTTGTTTATTTTTGCTAGACCTTGGGAGAAACGGGGGGGGGGGGTTGTTTTCCGCCAGTGCCTAAATGAGGCTCAATATTTACTACTCCTGGGCCTCTTAAGATTCATCAGATAGTGAACGGCACGTGCATTGACTTGAAAGTTGTGTGCAGGGTTAACGGTTAACAGAGCGATGATTGTACCCCCAATGTGGGTCATGCTGGGCGATCAGCTCCTCCAGGCAAAAACTTAAACAATTTTTTTATCTTCTTGGTTCTTTCGGTAAAGTCACGTAGAAGGAAAATAATAAAATAAAAAAATAAAAATATTTTATTACGTTTTATTTTTATAGTTTAAAATAATAAAAATATAATTATTTTATTGTTTTATTTTTATTATTTTATTATTTTCCTTCTACGTGACTTTACCGAAAGAACCAAGAAGATGAACCCCTGCAATCACGAAAGCTTTAAATCGAAATATTTTTTTATTGAAACTTGATTTGGAGCTTTCGTGACTGCAGAAATTACTTCTTGGACCCAAAAAGTTTTTTATTTATTTTACAACCTAAGGCCCACTGAGCTATATATATTTTTTTTCCCCAGAAGCAACCTGGCCACAGATGATAGCTCAACAAAGTGGCCTATCGTGTGGCCAATTATTGAGGCAAAATACTCTAAACGCACGTTGATTCTAAATGTGAAGTGTAAAAACGGAGGACCCGGAGAAAAGACCAACATGCAAACTCCACATTAACAGGCGTCAGGGTCGAACCCATGCCTTCCTGTATACCAGGCGAGGTAGTTAACATCTCGCCACCGTGGCGCCCCACGGAAATTCACCCTTCACACTCATCTATTAAAAATGCCCCAAAATAACTTTTAAACTTAACTTTTTTTAAAAATTTGGTTTAATGGTTTCAAACGTGTACACAATGTTACGTATTCATTGTACCAATGTTAACAATGAAGTCGATGTCGAGGCGAAGTGCTGTTCGGCCCGGTCCCCGTGACCTCTGCGCGAAACGACAGCAAACTCCACTTCAGCATATTCTTAGGTTTTTTTCGGTAAAGTCACGTAGGTAAAACATTTAAATTAATAAAAGTAAAATAAAAATAAAAATCACGGCGTTTCGGAGGCAACACAAGCTTTCGTCTTCAGGTGGAACAGTCACAGCACGATAGCTGTATCAAGTGAGAGAAATTCCAAGAAAACCGTATTTTGATATATACTGGTTGAGGCTGAAGCACCGAACCTCACAATAATAATATCCAGGGTCTACCTTGGCTCCTCCCACCCTCAACCAGTATATATAAAAATACGGTTTCCTTGGAATTTCTCTCACTTGATACAGCTATCGTGCTGTGACTGTTCCACCTGAAGACGGAAGCTTGTGTTGCCTCCGAAACGTCGTGATTTTTATTTTATTTTACTTTTATTAATTTTAATTTTTTACCTACGTGACTTTACCGAAAAAACCTAAGAATATGAATCCTTGGAGTCACGAAAGCTTCAAATCTAGAATCCACTTCAGCAGTTGTTTCTTGCTGTGGTTGTCGCACCTGATGACGATTGCTTGCGTTGCGATCGAAACGTCGTCATCTATTATCTTTCTACCTACGTGACTTTACCGACAGAAGCAAAGAGTGAATATTCTCAACCTGTTTTGGCTTCCGTCGATCCCCTTGTTGAATTTTGTTTCAACCGAGTAACTCCCTTGCCTGACCCATCAAAGCATCAAATAATGTGCGTCAATATGTTAAGGATTGCCCATTTTGTGAGGTATCCTAACCGGCTGGTAACTGCAAGCGAATACAAACTCAATATATTCAGCGGACGCTTTGCACGCGTGAGGTCATCTGTTTGCGCTCGCTGGTTACTCTTGTAGACCACATTGCTTACGATCAGTGAGTTTATAAAGGTTTATTTCATATCGTTCCAGGTTACCATGGGGACTTATTTTTATCGTGGTTATATTGGCAGATGCATACGTCATTCTAGATTTGAAGCTTTCGTGACTGCAAGGATTCATACTCTTAGGTTTTTTCGGTAAAGTCACGTAGGTAAAAAATAAAATGAAAAGTTAATCAAAGTAGTAATGGAAATAAAATAAAATAATAAATCACGACGTTTCGGAGGCAACACAAGTCTCCGTCATCAAGTGGGACCGTCACAGCTAAAAGCAGTAATTTTAGCTGTGACGGTCCCACCGGATGACGGAGACTTGTGTTGCCTCCGAAACGTCGTGATTTATTATTTTATTTCCATTATTACTTTTATTAACTTTTAATTTTATTTTTTACCTACGTGACTTTACCGATTAAACCTAAGAGTATGCATACGTCATTATTCACCAATGACTGACTCACGTACGATATGCCGCACGTTGATAAATCACCTCTCGTACCACGCCCTGGGATATTGCCACGTAATTTCTCAGGCCCCAGGAAATAAACTAGAGCTCAACGACGTCTTATTTAAGCAGGTAAGGAAGGCCCCACGGAGCTGTGTAGCCCGTTTGCAGAAGCGACGTGGTCACCACGAATGGCAGCTCAACGAATTGGCGGCTTAGCACATGGACATTTATAGCAGCGGCCACATACTCAAGACGCACGCTGACGTTGATTGTAAAATGTGGAGGAAAAACCCCGAGGACCCGGAGACAAATCCACGCGACCACGGGGAGAGAGAGACACCGCAAACTACAAATATACAGCAGCAGGCGTCAGGGTCGGGATCGAAACCACAACCTCCTGCATACCAGGCGAGGTAGTTAACATCCCGCCACCGTGACACCCCAAATGTAATTTTACGATTATGCCACTTCTGTAGAATATAACATCATTGACCATTTTGCCTCTCCCGCCCATACGCACTGATTGTGTTGCACGGTGCACTGTGATTCGTAGACATTTTGTTGTTCAATTATTATGTCGGCCATCATTGCCGAGTTCACAGTGTTGGGCCTTATGGACAGACTGGTCCCTGCTACGGTAATGTGGAATTCACAGAAACACAGTCACCATTGCGTCACGCGCGCTCAAGAAGAAGATGCTGACGTCTGCACGTGTAGACACACACCACGCGTACACGTGTGTGTGTACACGCACCGGTAACGATTATCTATACAGGTCCTGGCCATCCCCTAGGTCGACTCAGCCTCAAATGAGCGCCTGGTGCGGCGTGCAGTAAACATCGCCACCCACCCCCTCGTGTGCCACAGTGCCGGCCTTCAACGGTGCTGCTCGCTCACACCACTTGTCCCACCAGTCTGTTGAGGCTACATGGGGGATCTTTGTCTTTGCACACGCACAGCCAAGCATACGCCCAGGCGATGTGTCTATATACATACACGATACATCTTCTTGGTTCTTTCGGTAAAGTCACGTAGAAGGGAAATAATAAAGTAATAAAAATAAAACATAATAAAATAATTCTCACGACGTTTCGGCCACAACGCAAGCAGCCGTCCTCAGGTGAAGACCAGGTCTGTCGGGGAGACAGCGTCTGAATGAAACCACCACGCTTGGAGCGTATATTTAAGCTGGGTTGGAGGGGGAAGAGCGCCTTGCGTTGTGGCCGAAACGTCGTGAGAATTATTTTATGATGTTTTATTGTTATTATTTTATTATTTCCCTTCCACGTGACTTTACCGAAAGAACCAAGAAGATGAATCCCTGCAGTCACGAAAGCTCGAAATTTATACACGATACACTGAACTTCTTTCGCACCGTACGTAGCCAACCGCGCTAATCGGGTGCGGGGATAAGGACAACAAACTAAGCACGAAAAGGAGTCACTGTGTCACAACGAATGGTGCAGCTGCCGCAGGCGCTGTCTGCCGTCGAGTCATCCTGCTCGACCGGTCTCGACCCAGGGCCGTGACCCCCAGTGGCCGCGCACTTGGACTCGCTCGCCCCGGGCTGCACGCGCTCTTCCCTCTCTCTGCCTCTCCATCTCTCTCTGCCTCTCCATCTCTCTCCGCCTCTCCATCTCTGCCTCTCTCCATCTCTGCCTCTCTCCATCTCTGCCTCTCCATCTCTGCCTCTCCATCTCTGCCTCTCCATCGCTCTCTACCTCTCCATCTCTGCCTCTCTCTCTCTCTCTCTGCCTCTCCATCTCATTGTGGCAACCCTGCACTGATAATAACGAATCGTTGAGGCATCGGTAATCATCTCCCCGTCTACAGCCCTGAGCCAGTGGTGAAAGTTGCGTATTCCGACGGCCATGGACAAGTTCATCCACAGGACAACTTCCCCACAAGGTGGTATCTATTTTTATAACTTTATCAGACCCCAGAGAGAGAGATGATGGATGAGTCGAGTCAACACCCGGCCAGGATTTGAACGACCGCTCGTCTGCCGAGCCACCTGGCCGCACGATACGCGCGGGTTTCGTTTACGTCGCGATCACGGGCAGCGGAGTCCGTACCGAGGTGCCGGGAGGTCGTTCCGCCGTTCCCCGACACAACCACAAGGTACAGCGTCGAGCCTCGGGAGCGAGGGGCAGAGTGGGGGTCACGCGGAGTGGGGGGCAGGCAGAGTGGGGGGCACGCGGAGTGGGGGGCAGGCAGAGTGAGGGGCACGCAGAGTGGGGGGCAGGCAGAGTGGGGGGCAGGCAGAGTGGGGGGCACGCGGAGTGGGGGGCAGGCAGAGTGGGGGGCACGCGGAGTGGGGGGCACGTGGAGTGGGGGGCAGGCGGAGTGGGGGCAGGCAGAGTGGGGAGCAGGCAGAGTGGGGGGCACGCGGAGTGGGGGGCAGGCAGAGTGGAGGGCACGCGGAGTGGGGGGCACGCGGAGTGGGGGCAGGTAGAGTGGGGGGCACGCAGAGTGGGGGGCACGCGGAGTGGAGGGCACGCGGAGTGGGGGGCAGGCAGAGTGGGGGGCACACGGAGTGGGGGGCAGGCAGAGTGGAGGGCACGCGGAGTGGGGGGCAGGCAGAGTGGGGGGCACGCAGAGTGGGGGGCACGCGGAGTGGGGGCAGGCAGAGTGGGGGGCACGCGAAGTGGGGGGCACGCGGAGTGGGGGACACTCACTAGCAGAGACACTCACCACACGCTACTGGCGTCTAACTGGGAGCGATGCTCCCAGCGGTCTCGCGAAGTTCGCACGGACTGGCAGTGAGCCTCACCTGCACGGGCTCTGTCTGTATCACTCACCTGCTGCACGGGCTGTCTCTCTCTGTCTCACCTGCTGCACGGGCTCTGTCTGTCTCACCTGCTGCACGGGCTGTCTCTCTCTGTCTCTCACTCTGTCTCACCTGCTGCGCTGTCTCTCTGTCTCACCTGCTGCGCTGTCTCTCTGTCTCTCACTCTCTCACCTGCTTGCGGGGTGTCTCTCTCTCTCTGTCTCACTCACCTGCTGCCCGGGGTGTCTTAGTGCGGCTCCGCGCAGCCTCGCGTCCCCGCCGTTCTGCTGCAGCTGCTGCTGCTGGTGCTGCTGCTGCTGGTGCTGCTGCTGCTGGTGCTGCTGCTGGTGCTGCTGCTGCATGTCGCCTCCCGCTGTCCCCCCCGGCTCGCCCGCAGTCCCCGTCGCGTGGCTCGCGGGAGCCGCCACGGTGGCGTCAGGGGCCCCCAGAGTCGTCCCGGGAGATCACGCGGCTCGCAGCTGCTGCTGCTGCAGCTGCTGGTGCTGCTGCTGCTGGTGCTGCAGCTGGTGCTGCAGCTGCTGTTGCTGATGCAGCTGCTGCTGTTGCTGCTGCAGCTGCTGCTGCGGCTGCGGCAGGAGAGAGGAGGATGAGGATGAATGGCGAGGAGACCGCCTCATCTCACGTCGCCAGCGAGGCGCGGTGACAGCTCTCCGATGGCAGTCGTCGATTGCCCAGGCGAGGGAGGAGGCGCATCGCGGAGAAGCTCAACACCCAACCCCCCAACTCCCTCCCCTCTCTCCCTCCCCTCCACTCTCTCTCTCCCCTCTCCCTCCTCTCTCAGTCCTCTCTCCACGCTCTCCCCTCTCTCCCTCCCCTCTCTCGCTCCGCTCTCTCGCGGCACCTGGGGGGCGAGGCGCGACTCCGCCGCGCTGGCTGTCACTCAGCCACCGCCCGCGGCGCGAGGGACGAAGGCAGCGCACGGGCGGACGAGCAGCGCTCTGGGGGGCCGTGGGGGGGGGGGGGTCCGTGGGGGGGGTCCGTGGGGTGGTGGGGTGGGTACACCGGGGTGGGGGGCTCCAGCGGGGTGGGTCGGGGGGGGGCTCTCCCTCCCCTTCTCTCCGCGTGGCGTCTCCAGCTCCGCGCTGCTCATTGGCCGCTCTGCATCGCTGTGATGAGCGGCAGCAGCAGCCAGACGCGTGAACACGTGGGAAGGGGGTGAGCTACGTGACCACGCTGGGGAAGTATGCTCGGCTTGCTCCGATCCCCGCGTGCACAAATCACGGTGGTTGTGGTGGTGCGAGTGGACGAGTCGAAGGTGGACGAGTCAAGGGTCGAGTCGTGGGAGTGGTACGCCCCCTGTTGGACTCGCTTGGATGCGCGTCGCTGCTGTGTGGCGAGACGAAAGGAAGATTTTTCCCACCCTTCCTCCCTCTCGTTTTTTACGATCAGAAGATGCTCGGTGTAGTCGGCACTTTGCTTCGTTCATCAGTTCGTTTTTTTTCGTGTTTTTTTTCAATGCTTTGCTTTATGTGCCCCCCACCCCTCCCCTGTTTAAATGAAATATGTCACGGAAGATTTCACGCTCTACTCTCCTCCTTCTTACCCCTTCCCTCTCTCTCTACCCCCTCTCTTTTTATTTTTACGATCAGTGGAAACAAGAAGATGCTCGGTGTATTTGGCACTTTGCTTCGTTCATCATTTCGTATTTTTTTTTACCCCTTCTCTCTCTCTCTACCCCCTCTCTCCCTACTCTATGTCTATGTTCCCCCTGGTTTCTATGTCTCGTGGGGGAGCGGTGGTGGAACGGTTAGCGCTGCGCTGCTCAACAAACACCGGCCACCCGAGTTCGATTCCCGCCCACGTCACCGACGCTGATGATGATTGTCTGAATAGTTCCTGGGACCCCCCCGAGGTAGATAGCCTCACGTGAGTACATACCTGGTGCGATGTATAAACATCGCCACGAGGAAGACAAAGGCGGCCGGGCGTGGTGCTGGCCACCCACTCTCTCGTGCGCCGTGCCGGCCTTCATAGGTGCTGCTCGCTAACAGCACTTGCCCCAACAGTCTGTGAAGGTTTACACTATGAGACATCTCCTTTACCAGTGGCAAAATATAGTAATAGGTTTTTACCCTTTCAACTGGTACAAAAATTGACACCTTTATACAAGGCCTTGTATAAAAACCTATCACTATATTTTGCCACTGGTACAGGAGATGTCTCATAGTGTAAATGTTTAGCCCGAGCTCTCAATACTCTGATAGTGCGCTGTCTTTGAGTTGTACGCCTTTTGGCGTCATCTGGTCCAACACCAATGGAGACTAGGCTCTAAGAAAAGCTGTCTCGGGTGTGGACCAATCAACTTCAAGGACAGTGCATATCATATCAGAGTTGTTTCTTTTTTTTTGCATTTTGACTGCTTGTGTTGTGGTTATTGCAAACAGAGTCTGAATGACTCTGTCGCCTCGACGCACCTGGTTTTCACCTGAGGACGGCTGCTCGCGTTTTGGCCGAAACGTCGTGAGAATTATTTTATTGTGTTTTATTTTTATTATTTTATTACTTCCCTTCTACGTGACTTTACCGAAAGAACCAAGAAGACGAATCCCTGCAGTCACGAAAGCTTTAAATCGAAATTGTATAAAGGTGTCAGTTTTTGTACCAGTTGAAAGGGTAAAAACCTATGACTATAGTCTGTGAAGGCTATACGGGGTATCTTCGTCTTTCGTGAGTGAGTGAATGAGAGTGGGCGAGGAGTGTGTCTGTGCGTGTGAGCTCCGGTGATCACGTGGGGTCTTTGTCTCTCTCTCTCTCGCCGAGGGTTCGACCTCGTGGGTTCCCTCCCGCCTGCACGGCCACAGCTGAAGAACGCCACCACTTCGGAATCGCCACGCGGCGGAGCGGAGAACAACGGCGACTTTTTTCCTGCAACTTACCCTCCACGTGGACATTAAGGACGTGACAATTTGTTTTTTCTATTTTTATTTTACGAGGTAATGCCCCACTGAGCTCCGTAGCTTTTTTTTTTTCCCAGAAGCGACCTGGCTCTCACAAATGATCGCTCAACGAGGTGGCTTGCCGTCGCGTGGAAATTCATAGCAGCGGACAATCACTCTGAACGCGTGATGTTGCTTCTAAATGTGGAGGGGAAACCCGTAGCGACCCGGAGAAAAATCCACGCGACCACGAGAAGAACATTGCAAACTGAAAAAAAAACACAGGTATCGGGATCGAACCGACGACCTCCTGCATACCAAGCGAGGTAGTTAACATCTCGCCACCGTGGCGCCCACGTTAACACATCCCATCAGCCACACTGAAAGCTATTTTATTCAGCAGCGATGATTTAATTTAAAGCAAAACTCTGGGCCGGTTTCGACATTCAATGTCTCAGCAGCTTCGCTTGAACTGCTGTTGAACCGCCAGATGTTTATAGGCGAGGGGGTGAGTGAGCGAGGGTCAACCATATAGTGTATATGGATGATCTTGTGATGATCTGGTGATTGCTGCCCACTGAGAATGAGTTTGAGACGCTACTGGAGCATGCTACTAAGATATGGGCCCTTACCATCAGCCCTACTAAAACAAAGCACCTTGCGTGGGTATTTTATTTCATCAAATGCTCCACTTGCTCAGCTCCCCATTAGTGATGGGGCAGTTGTGAAGAGAGTGGAGATGTCTCCGTACTTGGGCAGTGTGCTTATGACCAGCTCCGGTTTGGCAGCGTAACGCTGTGTGGAAGCTACCTGGCCTGTCGCTCCACACGAAACTTTGGGTCATCTCAGCCACAGTCCATTGCCTCCCTTCCCTATGCTTGCGAGATGTGGACCCCTTCCAATGTACCCCCGCTGTGAGCTCACTGTGTCCACTTCGTGCCACCGGGGTCACGACTCGACCCCCCCCCCCTCTCTGATCAGATACCACGTGGGTCTCACAGGACCGAGATGTGAACTCCCTCGCCTGGTACACGGGTGGGCGTGGGCTCGATCCCGACCCTGACGCCTGCTGCTGTATATTTGGAGTTTGCGGTGTCTCTCTCTACCCGTGGTCGCGTCGATTTGTCTCTGGGTCATCCGGGTTTTCCCTCGACGTTTAGAATCAACGTCACGCGTTTCGAGTATTTGGGTTGTGTAAATGTCTACGTGATGATGATATGCCACTTCGTTGAGCTATCATTTGTGGCAAGGTGGCTTCTGAAACCGAGCTACATAGCTCAGAGGGACCTTTACCTGGTAAAATTAAATGTTGATAGTTTTTAGTTGAGAGAGGTCACACTTGGGCCCGTGGCGATGGATTTATTGTCTCGTAAATACCCAGACAGGGACGCCTCTTACCCGTATCTGTCACTCCACACACACTACACGAGGATTGTTTGCACACATCCCAATCAGCCACGTGGCCTTGGGAAATTGATCTTTCTTCAGCAGCATTGGTTCAACGTAAGCAAAACTCAGGAGCGGTTTCGATTTTCGGCGTCTCATCAGCAAATGTCGGGCTTTTGTGACAGCGGTTCCCTCGGGAGTGGAGGCGATGGCGGGAAGCCTCGAGCGGAGTGCGTTACAGCGAGACGCATACAGCCGATATCCACTCACCCATCCACCCAATCAGCCACGCACTCACTCACCCACTCACTCACTCATCCACTCACCCATCCAATCAGCCACCCACTCACCCACCCACCCACGTACCCACTCACCCACGCACCCGCACACGCACCCACTCACCCGCCCACGCACCCACACACGCGCCCACGCACCCACCCACGCGCCCACTCATTCACCCACTCACTCACCCACCCACTCAACCACTCATTTATCCACTCACTCACCGATCCAATCAGCCACCCACCCACTCAACCACTCACTCACCCACGAACTCACTCACCCACGCACCCACCCACCCACCCACGCACCCGCACACGCACCCACACACGCGCCCACGCACCCACCCACGCGCCCACGCACCCACCCATGCACTCATTCAACCACTCACTCACCCACGAACTCACTCACCCACGCACCCGCACACGCACCCACTCACTCGCCCACGCACCCGCACACGCACCCACTCACTCGCCCACGCTCCCACCCACGCGCCCACGCACCCACCCACGCGCCCACTCATCCACCCACGCGCCCACTCATCCACCCACGCACCCACTCACCCACCCATGCACTCATTCAACCACTCACTTATCCACTCACTCACTCACCCATCCAATCAGCCACCCACCCACTCACTCACCCACCCACCCACTCAACTACTCATTTATCCACTCACTCACCGATCCAATCAGCCACCCACCCACTCACCCACCCACCCACTCATCCACGAACTCACTCACCCACTCACTCACCCGCCACCTACTCACCCACCCACTCACCCAACCACCCACTCACTCACCCACTGACCCCCCCCCACCCATTCACTCACCCATACAGCCCTCCATACCCAGGTAATTCACAGTACGTTATGGCCGGGTACAGGTTGAGTTAATGAGTGACACGCTGGCATGTATGGTGCATGTTAATAATAGTGTACAGCCGTGCATACCAATTTGAGTGAGGATGGGTGATTGAGCGATTGAGGGCGAGTGAGGTGAGTGAGGTGAGCGAGGGTGAGTGAACGAGGGTGAATGAGGATGAGTGAGCGAGTGAGGGTGAGTGAGGTGTGGGAGAGAGGGTGGGCGAGGGTGAGTGAGGTGTGAGAGGGGCAGGGTGAGTGAGCGAATGAGGGTGAGTGAGTTGAATGAGGTGAGCGAGCGAGTGAGGTGAGTAAGGAAGTAAGGATGAGTGAGCGAGTGAGGGGGGTGATGTAAGGAAGTGAGGGTGAGTGAGCGAGGGTCAAACACATAGTGTATGTGGATGATCTGGTGATTGCTGCCCACTGGTGAATGAGTTTGAGACGCTACTGCTGAACCTGGATCATGCTACTAAGATATGGGCCCTTACCATCAGCCCCACTAAAACTAAGCACCTTGCGTGGGTATTTTATTTCATCAAATGCTCCACTTGCTCAGCTCCCCATTAGTGATGGGGCAGTTGTGAAGAGAGTGGAGATGTCTCCGTACTTGGGCAGTGTGCTTATGACCAGCTTCGGTTTGGCAGCGTAACGCTGTGTGGAAGCTACCTGGCCTGTCGCTCCACACGAAACTTCGGGTCTTCTCAGCCACAGTCCATTGCCTCCCTTTCCTATGCTTGCGAGACGTGGACCCCCTCCAATGGAACATCTGCGCCAGTTCAAAACATTCGGGCTACCCTGCCTACGATCCATCCTGGGTTTAACCAGACTGGATTGTGCGAGGAGCTCATAGATCCTTGAACGATCTGGACACATTCCCATCAGCGAGCTCCTCCGGCATGTCGACCGCATGCCCAATCAGCTTCTGTTTGGCCGCATAGAGGGGGCTAAACAGGAGTGGCACGGGCTAGAGAAGAGATGGAGTGATGTGGCACAGAAGGACTTGGAGCTGAGTGGACTTGCCGATGACCGGTACCAGCGGTGTCAAGATCGGCCTCTGTGGAGGAGGAGGAGGCTCGTGAAGGACGCTGCTGCTGGGCAGTACCAGGCTAGGTGCACCGTGAGGCTACTGGGCAGTTGGAGGTAGTCGCCCTCCAGCAACATCGGTGTAGCTAAATAAAATAAAAATCACGACGTTTCGGAAGACGGAAGCTTGTGTTGCCTCCGAAACGTCGTGATTTTTATTTTATTTTTATTTTACTTTTATTATTTTTTTACCTACGTGACTTTACCGAAAAAAACCTAAGAATATGAATCCTTGCAGTCACGAAAGCTTCAAATCTAGAATTAAAGTTTGTGATAGCCGCAATTTCGCTCCAAGTCCTTGCATAATTATTCAGCAAACGCCTTAATTTTGCAGGAGGTATTTGCTCCACGATTCTTCTCTGGGCTGGGAAGCTCCTTTTGATTTGAGCATCCCGCAAGCCAACGAGGTAACGGCAGCTCGCTGCTCTTCGAAAGTGCCATGGTGCCGCCGATACGAAACAACGCGATGTGTCTGCCACCTAGCGGCAAAATCTGGAGAAAAAGATAGCGTGTCTCTCTCTCGTCCCATTCAAGACACGAGTCTAAAATAGCAATGACGATTGTGACAAAACAAATACGTTTCCTGACAATACCAGAAGGGTATATACAGCATCTGTAGTATCTAACGATGCTGTATAGAGACAGCGGGCATATGCATTGTACATAGAGAGAACGAAGCAGTCATAGGCGGAATAAAAAGGGAATATTGAGTCGACCCTTCAACAGGTGTAGAGATGTTCCGTCGGACGCACTCGGAGACGGAGGTAAGTTAAGGGCTTCCGCCAGGGTTTATTAAAGCTGTTACAATATTACACAGCAGGGTGCACAACTCCCAGGGGCTAGGGGTCCTACTCTGAGTCCGGGTCCCTGCCGGATAGCTCCGGTCTTAATTCTAGATTTGAAGCTTTCGTGACTGCAAGGATTCATATTCTTAGGTTTTTTTCGGTAAAGTCACGTAGGTAAAAAATTAAAATAATAAAAGTAAAATATATATTAGTTTATTTTACTTTTATTAATTTTAATTTTTTACCCACGTGACTTTACCGAAAAAACCTAAGAATATAGCTCCGGTCTCTCTCTCTCTCTCGTGTCGGATCGAGGACTCTGCCGACTCCACCGAGCGGAGAGAGAAGCACCTCTACGGCTACCACCGGCTTCTCCCCAGACTCACTATTCGATCCCTCTCTCTACCCCTGGTTCCCTCTTCACCCTTCCTACTCTCCCCGTTCCCACAGTGACCCCGCTTACGTCACAAGGTCTCCCTTAAGTACCCTAGGAGACGTGATGTCATCGCACTCAACGGCACACCTGACGTCACGTCCCAATTTTACTCCTCTACACAGGGACAGGGAGTCAACAGCACGGATGTTTCGGGGAAGAGAGTTCCCGACTATGAGGAGAGCAGCAGAGCAGAAGGAGCGACCTCCCCATTGAGTCGAGGTTGAAACTCGGCGTTTTGACAGAAGCTCGGCCTCAACAGTTTAAAGAATAAAACTCCGAATTGACCAATTGATGTGTTTCACGGCATTTATATGAACATCTATTTTAAAAGTCTGCAAGTATCAACGTTTTCAAAGTTTGCCAACCCCACGCCAGGATATATTCGGAGTCGTCTGTGACTTTTCCTTGACCAGTTTCAGCTGGGCTGTGCTGGGTGCTGACTCTGCCGGACCAGGAATAAATAGCAGAGATCACAATCCCCAACGAGCACCGCGCTATTTTAGTGGGCGCTTCGTCATCTCTCTGCTCGACGTACCCTGTCCCCCCAATCTCTCCCAAACAGCTCCCAGTCTCTCTCTCTGTCCGTACAATCCCAACCCCCCCGACCCACATCTCTCTCTCCCCCCCCCATATTCACAGTTCATTGTGGCCACATACACGTTGAGGGGATGATGAACATGCTGATATGTTTCGATTTAAAGCTTTCGTGACTGCAGGGATTCATCTTCTTGGTTCTTTCGGTAAAGTCACGTAGAAGGGAAATAATAAAATAATAAAAATAAAACATAAGAAAATAATTCTCACGACGTTTCGGCCACAACGCAAGCAGCCGTCCTCAGGCGAAGAACAGGTCTGTCGGGGAAACAGCTGTCTGCTTGCGTTGTGGCCGAAACGTCGTGAGAATTATTTTATTATGTTTTATTTTTATTATTTTATTATTTCCCTTCTACGTGACTTTACCGAAAGAACCAAGAAGATGCTGATATGTGTTGTGAATGTTGATAATAGTAGCATTTTGAGGGCCTAGGTTTGGTCCCTGGCGACATGCGGTCTGTCTTCGAGGTCGGGCAGCAGGTGGATTCGTGTGGGCCCTCACTGGAAGATGGTGAATGTGAGTATTGAAGGGCAATACTCACTCACATTCGCCCTTGGAAACTGATTATCCTGCAAAAACTAGGTGAGACTCAAGAGGTCAGGATGATTATCATTTGCGAAAATAATCTGGGTCATTAGTGTGCCAGTAGGGGGTGATGGTTGCGACTTTGTGGTCTAACTTAGGGGCACTCCCGGTGGCAGCTGTCCCTGTGCACGAGTCTGCCAATTGAGGGGGTGATGTGGCTGTGTATCATCCCCAATTGAGTAATGTGCGGTGCGATTTTCTCGTTTGGAAAATGTGAACCCTGACGCTGACACACAATGGCTTACTCTTGCGAATGAAGTCAAGGAATCTTGAACGTTGACTGGCAAGCAGATGGCGAGACTTATTAGCAGGGTTATTACACCGGCGGTAATAACCAGGGTGGCCGCTGGTGTTGAACCGTGAGCCTCTGCATCGGACCATCTGACCGGGCCAATGTGACCACGAACAGCGGGATGGGTCATGAGGATGTCGAGCCCTATGACGAGGCTACAGGTTAAACCATTTATTTAAAAACTATTTTTAGATACCAGTTACGGTCCACTGAGCTATGTAGCTATTTTTAGATAATGATATCTCAACGATGTGCTTATCACGTGGAAATTAATAGCAGCCCAATACTCTCTGGTTCTTTCGGTAAAGTCACGTAGATAGAAAAACGAATAAAAGAAAACAAGACGTTTCGGCTGTACAACAGCAGAACATTATTTCTCACCCGAAGACAGACGCTTGTGTTGCGACCGAAACGTGTTTTCTTTCATTATTTTTTCTATCTATGTGACTTTACCGAAAGAACCAGAGACTATGGATTCCTGCAGTCACGAAAGCTTCAAATCAAGCAGCCAAATACTCTAAACGCGTGATGTTGATTCTAAACGTGGAGTGAAACACCCGAGGACCCAGAGAAAAATCCACGCGACCACGAGGAGAGAGACACCGCAGACTCCAAAATATACAGGCGACGGTATCGCCACACTGACCCAGCCTCGCGACGAGAGGGATGAGCGATAACTGTGTACACGATAACTGTGTACACGCGGCGTCGCTGAGGGTTTCGCGAACAGTGCCATAGTTGTCTACGTGTTGGCGTTTCGCTGTCGATACCTGCCGTACACATTGTGTCATTTGCATGTTGCCGAATTCCGCTGTTTTTTAAATCCTTTATATTAAGTTCACTTGCTTGCTTGCTTGCGCGCTTACGACCGTGCAAATCTTTCGGTCGTTTTTTAACCCACTTCCCGTGATCCAATCGAGCTGACATTTTGCACACAGACTCGTTGTGCGTGACAATTTTTTTTCCAAAATTTTACACTTTTTATGAAAAAATACATTATATTTAATTACCAATTGCTTAATGGTGGCAGGCAATCATCTGACCCATAGGTGGCAGCCATCTCAAGCCAGAGGACGAGATGACTCTAGCCGCCACGCATATAAAGGATTTATAGTGAAAAACTTTGTTTTTACGGGTTAATTTTTTTTCAGTCATTGCAGGCGGTGCCTTGCCCCCCCCCCCCTGGTGGGCAAAGCTACGAATTGGTGGGCCCCTTAAAACCACCATGAGATTATTTGAAAAGTATTGGGGCCCCGCGCCTGATCGATTGCCGGCACCGCCCTGAGCTGATAGCGCAGTTACATTCCACGCCACTGCCTTGCGCAAATCGCTCAGGCACACGAACTCCACAGCCAACCCCACCCCGAGGTGGGTCAACTCCTCGATCTGTCCGGGGCATGGCCACGTGGCACGCCGAGTGGTCTTGGAGCGACGTCTTCAGCGTCAACGTCACGTACAGCGGAGTGCGTCTACAGCGGCGTCCTGAACTCATTTTCAGAGAGAGAGAGAGAGGAAGCAATTTCGCCGAAAAGATTATTGTCTCGGGGGGCGCACGTCAGGGGCCTTGCAATGAAGAACGCCGCTCCACTGACGGTCAGGCGAAAGGAAGATGGGATTAGATGAATGCGATTATAAAGGTCTTAATTTAAAACGTGTTCGGGGTTAACCTACAATTCTAGCTTTGAAGCTTTCGTGACTGCAAGGATTCATATTCTTATGTTTTTTCGGTAAAGTCACGTAGGTAAAAAATTAAAATTAATAAAAGTAAAATAAAAATAAAATAAAAATCACGACGTTTCGGAGGCAACACAAGCTTCCGTCTTCAGGTGGAACCGTCACAGCACGATAGTTGTATCAAGTAAGAATATAACCTACAATTGATATGTTTAAAGAAAAAAGCACAACATTAAATACTCGTTCATTGACTGGTCAACCACACTAGTGCAGCACCTTCCTATAGAATGTGGGACCCAGCGAGACTCTTTCCTGCGTTCACCCTCACTGTGTAAACAACGCGAGAGCGAATAACACGGCCATCGAGTTTGCGTCGGACACTTTTCTTGGCATTGGCTTCAGCGGTCACGACCCTCGCTTTGATTTCACGAGACACAATCCGAGCCCTGGTCTCGTGGCTTCTGCTCTGCAGTTTATAATTAGATATAAAACACCTACTCGCCGTGGTGATAAATCTGTCAAAGCATCAACACAAACATATCAATCTAGTTAACTGGCATGCCAGCTGCAAGGGACGTCGTAAATCTCCTTACCCGACAACATAAAACGTGTAATTCACAGGTGCAGCAAACTGTGATAAGTTTCCACTTACGTGGGTGTAAAATAACGAAAGCAATTCCGTGATAGTTTTACAGGACTCCATACTTTTTGGTTCTTTTGGTAAAGTCACGTAGATAAGAAATTATTAATAGATCACAACGTTTCGACCGTCTTCAGGTGCGATCGAAACGTCGTTATCTATTAATAATCTTCTATGAAATTATTAATAGATCACAACGTTTCGACCGTCTTCAGGTGCGATCGAAACGTCGTTATCTATTAATAATCTTCTATCTACCTGACTTTATCGAAATAACCAAAGAGTGTGGATTCCTGCAGTCACGAAAGCTTTAAGGCAAGATTTTACAGGACTCGTTTGGGAGTGAACGCAACCGATGTTCCGTGGCAATGATTTTCCGTACGAATGTCGTCTTAAAATGAAACATCGATTTATTCTCAAGGAAAACCTAGCACAATAAATTAACTCAACAATCACAGAAACACGCATTTGTTAAGAAGCACAGCACGAGGGACGATGCTAAGACGTGCCCAGCGCCCGGTCACTGGAGACCAGAGGTCCAGGCCACGTGCGGTGACCGGCGTGCAAGAGGGGCACGGTCGAGGAGGGGACGGGTCAGAGACGAGAAAAGCCACTGAAATGGGGCCGTCAGGTCCGTCCGTAACGCCACGGTGCGTTTGTGTTTCGATTTGACAAGCGGTACGGCAATGCTCCTCGCGATAGATGAGTACATACACGCGAGGCCGCTTGTGGTTGTGGGTAGCTGTAAATTAGAAAGTACAACTCCAGTACAACACAACGGGGTGCAACCGCAATGTCAAATGCCTTTCTAAAACTCGTTTTGACCACTTGCTCGTCGCATTAATCAGCGAATGGTATGGGGTGGGAAATGTTCGGAGAAACCTGACGCTCCGGAAGCATCGAAAGCTAGGTTCGACCATTGAAATGGTCGAAGAACAGCGAATGTGGGGACCAGGGCAGATAGCCAGCCGAGGAGCCCGCTTCATATTCACTTTAAGATGTTTTCTTGTTCATGTTTTTTTGTTTGTTGCGGCGGCACCCGATTCAAGAACCGAATGGCTCACAGGGCTATACCTAATAATTGAAACTTGAAAATGAAACTTGAAACACTCACCTCGGCGCCGGGGTTTTCGTGTCAACCAAATGCACAACTGCCCAATAACTTCTGTGGGAAATCACTGTGGGACGGACAATGGCTTTCAAAAATTATTTTAATTGTCTGACACCACAATGTGCATAATGCAAATCCAAATCCCGAATGTTTAAATTGTACCCAAAAACGAAATCACATGCGTACATACATAGCCATGGCCAGGGCTAAATATCTGCTGGAGTTGTCCTGGGGTCGATAGGAGCGAGTTCATGAAAATATTCCATCATTAAACTCTACATGAAATATTCCGTAAAAAATGTAGCCATACGAGATGAAGCTCTGGCTCTGCCGCAGAGGTGAGACCACTTCTTTTTATAAGATCTCCTTTGTAAAAGAGATCATCTCACCGGGTTAAAGGCATCACCTTTAGACAGAATGGATAGAGAACGTGAATTGGTTTAGGATGCTGTTAAAAGTAGACAATATATTATTACTTCAGAAGTTAACATGCCCAGGCATATACCATTCACTCATTCGTTCAAGTTAGATAATTAACTTAAATTAGCACTGCTTCAGTTATCAGAACTATCCTGGTCCTTGTGCATGGCAACAGGCCACCTTACGCTGATGATGGACGCTTGTGTTGTGCCCGAAACGTCGTGATTCATTTTATTTTATACCTACGTGACTTTACCGAAAGAAGCAAAGTTTATGGATTCCTGCAGTCACAAAAGCTTCAAATCAAGATTGAACAGGCCACCTGTTTCATAAAATCCCCACCATGAAAGTGTACATATAAACCATCCACCACCCCAAAATCGTCCCCTCGTACCAACATTCAAGATTCCATTCATAATCAACATTTTTGGGTTTAGATCGCGTTATTTATAAATGTGTCGTAACCCTCTACCACCCGACACGGCCAATCAATAAAAAAGTGTCACGTTGACAAAAGACAAATAGTTCACTGCTTTAGCCCACCGGTGTGTTGAAGCGTGAAACCACAACATTTACAATTTATAAATAACGCGATCTAAACCCAAAAACGTTGATTATGAATATTGGTCGCGAAAGCCTACGTGTTATTCAAGATTCCAGTTTTCCTGCTGGGGCAGAGGTCGTTAATCAATATGGTGGGGGGCCAAATGTGTAATGTCTGTGCAGGTCACAGCCATAGAGCCACACCGAGTCGTGGGCCATGGTTGTACGTACCATCTCATGGACCACAGTCCAGAAAACACTTTACAGAGATGGACAATGGCGACTATATGATGTATGCGTGCGTGCTAAACTTCTTTCACACCGTACGTAGCCAACCGTGCTAATCGGAGGTGCTTCGAGTTCGGCAACTGGATGTTCAACGGCTACCGGGTTTGGCAGAAGTGACAGTGAGGTGTGGTAACGTCAATAGGCATTGGCTGTGGTGACCGCGTTGCTCTTGTGCCGATGCTGGCGGTGGCGGTGGTGGTGACGATAGGGACATGAAGGGGGGGGGGCATGGCTGGAAGTTCTCGCATGGGCACTGCTCTCATCATGGCCTGCAGCTCAGGCACGGGACACGAGGTTAGAACATCGCTAGCGTCATTTCACATTGTGATGAATAAAAGTGAGAAAATTTGAAAAAACAAACGTGTTAAAACGATGAATTAAGTCTGCACGGCAGTATTAACTGACAAAAGGCAAAATTTGGTGTCATTTTAGAAAACTCAAAGCACAACTCCAAAAAGGATTCTAAAACTGAAATACATTTTCATAACAAAAAGATAAAACAATATATCAGGTAGTTTTTTTTTATGTATACAGATGGAAGATGGGGGGGGGGGGATGGGCACAGGACTGCCAGATTACTTCAAGTCAGGCATTTTATTTATAATCGGATACCATTTCCCTAAATGTGTGCACAGCATAATTGCATACGCTATCAAAGAACTTCGCTCAGATGGACGAATGGAGGACGTCACACGTGAAAAATATACGTGAATACGGGTAAATCCCAGAAACCCTACGGGCTGCGCTTGCCTGGTTCCTCATGGCATCGTCAGTGCCACGCCACATGGTGGACATAATCACCCAGTGCTGCCAAAGCCTAGGACCTTGTTTGCTGAATTTTTTTCACGACATATCCACGCAAATATAGACCGAGCAAAAGTGGCGTATTTTTTTATTGTTAATAATTCTCTCTTCTGCATAGGTAAACAAGAGATACGGGGTTAGAGGAGCCTTTGTGCACAGACAGTCACGATATCTCTGTGCTAATCGTGGGGATGCACCACATCCCACCACACGACGCGGTGCAGGAAAATCCATTAAACCCGGGGAGCTGCTGTACCATGCCATGGAATCTTCACCAGGGTCGCAATATTGCAAGTGCCGCTAACTTTTTGCTGTTGAAATCTATCGGCCATCTTATCTGCAAATGCTCCCTCCATAGACAAAGGGGCAGAACGGCGGGTCTACTAATGCCCTCACCGGCAAGACGATTTGCAGATAAGGGGGGGGGAGGACGGGGAGTTCTAACCACGCAGGTACAATAACGGTGACGAGGCTGTGGATCCCCCCCACTCATCCCCGACGGCGGCGTTAGATGCTGAGAGGCACGGAAGACGCTGAGCTGGCACGTGACTCGCGGAGGCCCCGGCGGGGCATGAGCAGCGCGCAGCACGAGACGCCCACCACGGCGTCGCACAGCTCGTCCTCTTCCGCCCACTCGTTGTTCTCCGCGTCGAACACCTGGATGCACTTCTTGTACTTCTTCTCGCCCTCGTTCCAGCCGCCGCACACGTACAGCCTGTGGTTGAGCAGCGTCGCTCCCGCCGTGCTCACGCCGATGGCCAGGGGGGCCATGTAGCTCCACTGGCTCGAAAACGGGTTGAACGCCTCCACCGTCAGCACGTCGACGCGCTCACCCCGCGGGCCCAGCTGGCTGCCGCCGACCACGAACACTCGCTCGCCCAGCGACACCGAGCAGTGCCAGCCGCGCGGGGTGCTCAGGCTCGCGCGCTCCTGCCACCGGTCCGTCGAGGGGTCGTAGGCGCACACCGTGCGCGAGTACGCGTTGCTTATGTATCCGCCCGTGACGAGGATATTGCCGTCGGAGACCGCGCTGGCGTGGCAGCAGCGCGCCACATCCAGGGCGGCCTTGGGCTGCCACTGGTTGACGGCCGGCACGTAGGACTCGACGGCCAGCAGGGGGCCCTCCAGGTTGCGACCACCGATGGCGTAGAGCTGCCCGTTCAAGGCGCTCATGCTGAAGTGGGTTCGCCGTTGGCTCATGCTCGCGAGTTGGATCCAGTTGTTGAAACGAGGATCGTACCTGCGCAGGGAAAACGGCAGCGATGATTTAATGTCAAAAACGGCACGATTGAAGCGCATCGGCATCACCATGCATGATGTCAGAGTTACGGCTGCTGGGCTGTAGAGCTCTTTTTCAGATGCGACCTCGCCACATATGATAGCTCAACAAAGCGGCTTATCACGTGGAAATGTATAGCAGCCAGATATTCTAAAAAGCATGTTCGTAAATGTGGGGAGAAAAAAACTGAGAAAAATCCAAGTGACCACGGGGAGAGACACATGCAAACTCCAAATATACAGCAGGCATCAGGGTCGGAATGGAACCCACGACTTCCTGCATACCAGGCGAGGTAGTTAACATCTCCCTAGCCACCGTGGGAGTGCGTTACCTGCAGACGGTGCTCACGGCATGCTTGGCTTGGTTCCTTGCGTCATTCTGGTCCTCTCCTCCCGCCACGTAAAGGAACCCGTCCATGACTGCCACGCACTGGTTAAAGCTTTTGGCCACCATCTCCGTGAGCTTTCCCCAGCCCATCTCGGGGTCTCGGTACAGCACGTCTCTGTTCAGCGACTTCTCCGTGAGCGCCGAGCGCCCGCCGACCGTCACGAGCACCTTGAGGCCTCCACGCAGCTTAGTCCGCCGAGACTGAAGCGTGTTCTGTTGGTAGGGCAGCAGGTGGTAGTTCATGGCATCCACTAGCAGCTTGTGGCAGTCGTGGTCCTGCATCATTCTGGGCACCGTCTGCACGTACGTCACCAAGTCGTGAGCTGAAATGGTGCTGAATCGAATGTTGCTGAGCAGATCTCCGGAGAACTTGAGGCGTTTATCGTCGTGCTCGAGCCACTTGAGGGCAATGTGAAAAGCGGTGAGCTCCGAATTAATCTCGAGCGTGTCATCTTGGAGGAACTGGTTGATTTGATCGAAACTCAGCTTAAGGAATTCCTCCGTTTCTGAGAAATCGACAAAATTCTCCCTGAGAAACTTTTCGGCCACATCTTTGGTGTTGTGCAGGTCAAAGGCACGGGCGATGTTGGCCACGTGGAGGCAATTCTCCACGTTCAACTCCTTCATCAAATAGTCGCAGCACATCTTGAGCAGGGACGAGACCTGCAGGCGGGTTGCCGAGGAGAGCACGCTGCCCACCGTGGCGAGGGACAGGCCGAGCCTGCCCGTGTAAGCGTACGTGACGACCCCAGCCATGCCCACGGCGGACACGTCGTTCACCTCAACCTTCTGAAGCATGGGGTCCTTGCGCAGCACACTCCTGATGTACTCGCTGCAGGACGCGACCACCACTTTGTGCACCTCGAACGACTTTGTCTTGGTGACCAGTGTGAAATCGCAGAGGAATTTTTCATTTTGCATAAACTTGAGCCCTTCCAGAAGCTTCTCGCTGTGCACTGGATTGCTGACGTCGGAGACGGCCTTGGGTAGTCCGTTCCATTCGTCCAGGTGGTTATTCCAGATGTTGACTTTGTTGATCTCCTTTTCGGCGAGCATTTGCATGATGGACATGTCGGTAACCTCATCCTTGTTTACCTTCTTGTTGCTCTTCTTTTTGGGTGCCATTGGATCTGCGCCCGAGACACCCACACACCGTGCAAGGTTACGAGCCCGCCGCAAGCGGATAGGGGAGCATTGGCGAGATCGCAGCGGTCAACGTCAAATTCACCACGGGACACTTTTCCAAAACATTGCCAGCCAGCCGTCGTAGCAGCCGGATCGGCTGCTGACAGAGCAGCTTCAAGTTTCCAAATTCATATCGCTTAACCCAAGTGAGAAATCAAGAGATGGGGGGGGGGGATAGTCAGTCGCACGCGCAAGAGTGACCTGGGTAGATAAAACCATGAGATTTAAACTACATCAGACATAAAAGAGATACATGGAAACTAATCAACCCTCTCTCCAAAAACATCGTAGCTCGCGGCAAAATATAACACAATTTATGATTCATCAGACACCTGCAATTAAGGCTTTTACGCGGACGCACGAGGGCGAATGACATCAAATCTTTAAATAGGAGCAGGACGGGCGAGCAGCCGGCACTGTAGGACAGCGCCATCGCCTTGTAAGGCGGGCGACCCTACAAGGCGCCAGTGCCCGGCGCTATCAATACACGCGCGGCTGCGCTATTCATAGCGCAGCGCGCTGGACAACAACGCTCAGCGCATTCCCGACCCGCAGAGACTCTCACTGCAAGTGTCTCACAGAGCCGGGCAGTGTCCCACAGAGCCGGGCAGTGTCCCACAGAGCTGGGCAGTTTCCCACAGAGCCGGGCAGTGTCCCACAGAGCCGGGCAGTGTCTCACAGAGCCGGGCAGTGTCACACAGAGCCGGGCAGTGTCTCACAGAGCCGGGCAGTGTCCCACAGAGCCGGGCAGTGTCACACAGAGCCGGGCAGTGTCCCACAGAGCCGGGCAGTGTCCCACAGAGCCGGGCAGTGTCCCACAGAGCCAGGCAGTGTCCTACAGAGCCGGGCAGTGACCCACAGAGCCAGGCAGTGTCTCACAGAGCCGGGCAGTGTCTCACAGAGCCGGGCAGTGTCCCACAGAGCCGGGCAGTGTCCCACAGAGCCGGGCAGTGTCGCACAGAGCCGGGCAGTGTCGCACAGAGCCGGGCAGTGTCCCACAGAGCCGGGCAGTGTCCCACAGAGCCGGGCAGTGTCACACAGAGCCGGGCAGTGTCCCACAGAGCCGGGCAGTGTCCCACAGAGCCAGGCAGTGTCCTACAGAGCCGGGCAGTGACCCACAGAGCCGGGCAGTGTCCCACAGAGCCGGGCAGTGTCTCACAGAGCCGGGCAGTGACCCACAGAGCCGGGCAGTGTCTCACAGAGCCGGGCAAGTGTCCTACAGAGCCGGGCAGTGTCCCACAGAGCCGGGCAGTGTCTCACAGAGCCGAGCAGTGTCCCACAGAGCCGGGCAGTGTCTCACAGAGCTGGGCAGTGACCCACAGAGCCGGGCAGTGACCCACAGAGCCGGGCAGTGTCCCACAGAGCCGAGCAGTGTCCCACAACTGGGGTGCTGAGCCCTGTTCTCGCCTCCACCACCTCCTCCACCTCCTCCTCCACCTCCTCCTCCTCCACCACCTCATCCTCCTCCACCACCACATCCTCCTCCATCACCTCCTAATCCTCCTCCTCCTCCACCACCTCCTTCTCATCCTCCTCCACCACCACCTCCTCCTCCATCACCTCCTAATCCTCCTCATCCTCCTCCACCACCTCCTCCTCCATCACCTCCTCCTCCTCATCCCCGTGACCTTGACCCCTGCGCTCTGTCGCCGCCCCTAGCGCCGACTTGGCCGATCCCGTCGCAGGTTCCTGTCGAAGCGACCTGCCGGCGAGTCGACGGAGTGATTCCAATGTCTAGCCGCCACCACTGGACATCAGCGAGGGAACAGCAAGAGCTTTACGGCTCATCGGATTCCTCCAGAGTCTAAACAAAGATTCCGATGACCGCAAATAGAGTGCGGCACGGGAAACTCCGTGCGTTGTCCAGCGTCATCCGGCAACTTTTTTGTTGTTTTGGGGCGACTTTTCGCAGTGATGCAATCACGTGCTTTGGGGAACACGTGGTCTGGGGGGGGGGGGTCTCTTACCGGCTTGGAGACCGTGGACTCCGGGAGCTTGCGATCCGAGAGACTCTGGGTGCCAGCAGAGCCTTGGAGCCCGTAGATTGGGGATCTGTAGCCCGGAGCTGGGTGCCAGGAGCTGGCGCGGGGGTTACGCGCGCACGGACACGCGCTTATGAAGCCACCGGCACTCGTTTTCTTCGCGCAGGGAGACACGGCCGGGGCGAATCACGACGGAGCACGCGCAGGACTCGGTGGGGGGTGGTGGTGTGGGGGGGGGGCGTATCACTCCGCCAGTGATGCGGCTGTCAGCTGTGCGCGTCTGTCCGTGATGGGGGGTGGGAAAGTCGGCGGCTCGAAGGACAATTTCATCTTCTAGCGCAGGAGTTGCAATTGTTAGGGGGAAACTCGTGCAAGTAGAAAGGGTGGTTTGCCGTTGATCACGTTTATTGTAATAGTAGTAATAGGTTTTTACCCTTTTAACTGGTACAAAATCTGACACTTTTATACAAGGCATCATGTTTGCAATAACCTCAACACAAGAAGTCAAAATGCAAACAAAAAGAAACAACTCTGATGATGATGATAATGATATGCACTGTTCTTAAAGTTGATTGGAGATTAGGCTCTCAGAAAAGCTGTTTCGGGTGTGGACCAATCAACTTCAAGGACAGTGCATATCATTATCAGAGTTGTTTATTTTTTGTTTGCATTTTGACTTCTTGTGTTGAGGTTATTGCAAACATGATGCCTTGTATAAAGGTGTCAGATTTTGTACCAGTTAAAAGGGTAAAAACCTATTACTATATTTTGCCACTGGTAAAGGAGATCTCATAGTGTACACGTTTATTGTGTTTGATGAATAAGATTGCGTTTGCGAGATCTGACTGCTGCTGCTGCTGCTCTGGTGACAACGGTATCTGATGATAAATCATGAGGGATACATTTGTTTAATGTCAACGCCATTGCAAACACACCAAGATACAACGAAACCCTCGTGGGACTGGATTAACGAAACGAAAAATCGTTAACAATGATTGGCCTCAGAAATATGAGGGCCCAAAAAATCTCAAGTATTAGGTTTTTGTTGTTGCTTAAAATCTGATGTCAAGTTTGAATTTGATGCCCTTGCAAAAAAACCTCCAAACGTAAACCCACGTGGGCTGAGACTCAAAACCAGGCGAGATATTTGCCCCTCAATTTGCCGAGGGATCCAAGATTTACATTGCCAATCCTTTTTTTCTTCTTGGTTCTTTTGGTAAAGTCACGTAGAATGGAAATAATTAAATAATAAAAATAAAACAGACTGTCTTCTCGACAGACCTGTTCTCCACCTGATGACGGCTGCTTGCGTTGTGGCCGAAACGTCGTGAGAATTATTTTATTATGTTTTATTTTTATTATTTTATTATTTCCATTCTACGTGACTTTACCGAAAGAACCAAGAAGATGAATCCCTGCAGTCACGAAAGAAGCTTTAAATCGAAATTGTCAATCCTTGTGCCACGTTTGAATTCAGCCCACGTACAAACGTTGCTGGGTTCAACAATAATGTGAAATGTGTTTTGTTCCCTCATACAACATTCCTTATCAACTCATGCCCTCAGTTCTCCAATGCCGAATCGTGCACATGGCAAACGTATCACGCCGGCTTATGGGTCCTCGTGCATCATGGGGCCGTCCAAAAATGACGTCACGCGATTTTGGACAATTTTTTATCCCCCCCCCCCTCCTCGTCACACGGCGTCACAAAAAGTCAGACCCCCCCCTCATATATGACGTCACAAAGCTCTGCCCCCCCCCCCAATTTTTTTTAAACATGCTTCAAATCGCTTTAAACTATTGTCATTGTAGTGCGTATTTAATGTGGCGCTGAACTCTGATGTTATAGAAGAAAACATTTATTAAAAAGTCGATTTAATTAAGTAGAACGTGTCGTCTATATTTATTTAAAGTTGCGCATTTTTACGTGACGTCACATTTCTCAACCCCCACCTCGTCACACATCGTCACAAATGTTTGACCCCCCCCCGCCCAGGTGCGTGACGTCATTTATGGACGGCCCCCATAGGTACAGGAGGGGTATCGTAACTCAGTAGACATGGGACGTTGGGCCAACGTTGGGATAATTTTTTCTAGAATGAAAAAACTGAAACGAAAAAAAAATTCTAGAATCTAGAAATTTTTTTCGTTTCAGTTTTTTGGTTTACCAGGTGAGTCCTCACGCGACCAGGATAGTCTAATTTGCAAGAGTGACTTGGGTCATTAATCTGCCAGTAGGTGGTGATGGTTTTCCTGCGATATATGTTGAACTTCTTTCACACCATACGTAGCCAACCGTGCTAATCGGAGGTGTGTGGGGGGGGGACGACGACGACAACAAACTAAACACAAAAAGCAGTTCTAAAGAAACGAGTTTTCAACATATATTTAAAAGTGTATAGCTCCTTATAGAGGAAGGAAGAGCGTTCCAGACGGCCGCAGAAGCACATCTGAAAGCGTGCGATGCCGTGACCGTCTCTTTGTTTGATCGTTTGCCAAATTGATCGATCTGCGCAATCGAAATTGGAAAATGTGGACCCTGACTCTGCCACACGATGGCCGACTCTTGGGAATTACATCAGGGGATTTTGAACGTCCTCTGCGAGGCAGAGGGCAGGTGGAATTGTTAGGGTTATTACACCTGCAGTGATAACCAGGTCGGCCGCAGGATATGAACCCCAAACCTCTGCAACAAAGTAACGATCGCGTTGCCGCTGGGCCGTGTCACCTGCCTATGAAATTCATTTTACTGGTAGGAACCTCCTGGTTACACCAGCCCACAGGGGATTATTGTGTCCGTCCGTCCGTCGTGCAGGGAGGGGCTGGGTGGGGAGGGGCTGGGAGGGGAAGGAAGGGTGGGGAGGGGCTGGGTGGGGAGGGGCTGGGTGGGAAGGGTGGGGTTGGGTGGGGGGTGGGAGGGGTGGGGCTGGTTGGGGAGGGGCTGGGTGGGAAGGGTGGGGTTGGGTGGGGGGTGGGAGGGGTGGGGCTGGGTGGTAAGGGGCTGGTCACCCCGTGGTGCCCTTATAAAACTCAACGTTTAACCTACTCACGCCGGCTTGTGCCCGCCCTCACAGTCGGCCATATTTGCGGAATACACCACGCCGCCGTTGACCCTGGCCATTGACCGAGGAACCCAACGTTCCTACCAGCTCCCTCCGCAGGAATGCGTTCATTACAATCCGTTCTATAATGGCGTGTTGTGTTCATAACGCGAATTGAATATAACGCGATTAACTTATGAGGGAACACATTTTTGTACAACTCGGATGCGAATTAAGTGAACGGAATTACATCGCCCGAGTAGGAATGAGCGGTTGTACGGCTGCCTCGGCGTAGCATCGCACGAGGCATTGGGATGCTGCTGGATGCTTCTAGATGCTACCCACGCGCCTCAGTCTTTGTTCAGCCTGCGTACGCATCTCACGTGTTATTGCGGACTGTGCTTTATCCTACATTATACATTATTTATTATAACGTGATTTTTCCATAACGCGGTGTTCTTCAGGAACGCAACTACCTCGTTATAGGAGGACGGGCTGTATTTTTTGTTCACTGCACCATTAAAATCCAGTCCACATTCTCCCGGGGGTTTCGTCGGTTTAGTACAGAAGTAAATAATCCATATAATGTATTGGTAAATGTTTCATTTTCTCTTTAACTAGCATGCCACAAACATCGACTTAAATATAGCCACTTATCAGACTGTGCACATATTTGCTATACGTATTTAAAATAACGACACTAATACTAGAACACAATTGTGGCTAATGTAACAAAGACAGGAAATTGGTCTATACACCGTGCTCCAGGATCACAATAGAGTCGGCTACTACAGTTTTGCTCGTCAGCCTGCAGGACACGCTATCACGAGCTTAATTAGAGTATCTAAAAATACACACTTGTGGATTGTTTTCACTCTCTTGTTTAGTTTGTCACATGCACCACGTGTCATTTTCCGTCTCGTCCCATGAATACGCGTAGGTGATCTTGGAGCGCAGACTGAAGCGAGGACATGCTTTTTTGAGCTGCAATATTTGTTGTTTGTGTGTCCCGCACCAAGTAGGTTATTCTTGGGGGGGGGGGGGGAGGATGCCCTTTCAGCCTTGTAGAGAGTGTGAATGATAGCAAGTAGCTTATTCTTGGGGGGGGAGGACGCCCTTTCAGCCTTGTAGAGAGTGTGAATGATAGCAAGTAGCTTATTCTTGGGGGGGAAGGACGCCCTTTCAGCCTTGTAGAGAGTGTGAATGAGTAGCAAGTAGCTTATTCTTGGGGGGGGGGGGAGGATGCCCTTTCAGCCTTGTAGAGAGTGTGAATGAGTAGCAAGTAGCTTATTCTTGGGGGGGGGGGGGGAGGACGCCCTTTCAGCCTTGTAGAGAGTGTGAATGAGTAGCGATCTTCTACTGCACAGAGGGGGGGGGGGGGGGAGTCACAGCAAGAGACTGCATTACGGACACGAGCTCCACGTCGCATTCGGGAAAAGTTAGTGGCAACATTGATAACACTGACGTTATGATGAAAATCTGTCAACAAGACAACATCACAGCACGATAACCATTTCCCTCCCCATTAACAGTAGGCGACAGATAATTGCTTCTGGGCCCGCACGGGCACAGCGTCACACGGAGGCTTGACACTGGTCAATCACGCCAGCTTTGAGGACTTCCTTGCGCGTGTCAAGGATCACGTCGTAGCAGCACTGGAGCCGGCTCTGTTGCTCGAGGGTCTTGAGGCGCAGCGCGCGGATAAGACGCAGCAGCATGAGTCGGCGGTACATGATGAGGTGGGCCCGCATGCGCGCTCTGCTCTCCTCCCTCAGCTGCCTGTGCTCGGCGCAGGCGTCCCGGGCCCGTCTCAGCGCCTCGGGGTCGCGGCGCGGTGCGGAACTCTCCCGGGCAGTGGCACGCGACGGCGAGGGGAAGACGCCGGAGCGATCGCCGCCTTCTCCGCCGTCTAGCGGCACCGCGGTAGAGGGGAAGCTGCCGGTGCGTGGTGGTGGTGGTGGGGAGCGCTGGGGATCCGCAGAATCTCTGTCTGAAATTTGAATGAAATTGTCATGCGGACGTTCAACATAGGTGCAACTGTCAGCTTTGGCGTTCGAAATGTCGTTTTTGGGATTGAAAACATTTTTTAAAGAGTTTACATCGTTTAACTTAGTGAGGTTTTTATCATCCGCTGCCACGTCGCCAGCGAGAAAGCCTTGTGAAGAATTACGTTCATGCTCTTTAATGTTTACAGAGTTGAGGTCTTGTGAACCGTGTTCAGATTGCCCGTCACTGAATGTAGAAAATTTCCCTTCTCTCGCCCCAACAAACTCAGAGCCGGGACTCTGTCCATGCAAATTTTTGCAATCAGTTTTGGAATCTGTCTTTTCAAAACAGGATTGAGAATCTTCCCCACGTGCTGTGTACAAGTCCTTAGAATCCAAACATATCGAGGCCTGTGTACTCGCTTCCTTATCCATTTCATTTCTTCCATCTTCATTTTCTGAATTCACGTTCACTTCCTTTGAATCTTTTATGAAATCCCTGGTAACAGAGTTTTTCTCTTTGCTTTTTGGAATTTCCAACGAGCCATGAGACTCCACGGAATCAAGAATTAACATGGAAGCTTGTGAATGTCCTTTCGGGGTGTGTTTCATTTTGTCGACGTCGTATGTGTTTGTTTCCTTTAATTTCGCATCAAAGGAATGATTTAATTCGCTGTTCAAAACCTCGGCGAAGGCTGTTTGGCATCCACGAAGCGATTCGAGTTGTGGGGCAATTCCTGGCAGGGTGGTGCCCCGCTTAATGTTATCATTTGCATCATCATCATCATCACTATTATCAACATCTCCAAAGCCATTGTCCGGCACAAAGCAACGTGCATTGGTTAGGTCCAAAATCTTGCCCACATTGTGAGTGCTCTGACCACGTGACACATTCTCGCTTGAAATTTGAGAGTACTGAGCCATGTGCTTCTCTTTGTTGATGTTCGCCTTCACGTTATGGTAATTCGCGAGGCCCACGTAGATGTTGTGGTTGTTGGAGTTGGCGTCGCACTGTGACGAGGGCACGTAGTTGTAGTTGCAGTTGCTGTCCTGTCCCTCGCGGTCGTCATCCTGTGCAGACACGTGTCCTGCCGCCGCCTTCAAGTCGTTGGCTTCACTGTCCTTATAACACAAAAAAATAACACAAACGGGCAATCACCATTGGAACCTCATTTGCCAGTAAAAAATATAATTGTTTTTTTACCCTTCTATCTGGCAACAAAACTGACACCTTTTTTACAAGGAGTCATGTTTGCATAGACCACAATACCTGCAGTCATAATGCAAAAAAAAAACATAACTCTGATAATATATGCACTGTCCTTGAAGTTGATTGGTCCACACCCGAGACTAGGCTCTAAGGAAAGCTGTATCGGGTGTGGACCAATCAACTTCAAGGACAGTGCATATATTATCAGTTATGTTTTTTTTTGCATTATGGCTGCAGGTATTGTGGTCTATGCAAACATGACTCCTTGTAAAAAAGGTGTCAGTTTTGTTGCCAGATAGAAGGGTAAAAAAACAATTATCACAAACGGGCAATGTTTATTTCTGCATGGAGGAATCGTCAACGTGATAATATTGTTTATTCGGCAAATGGGATTGGCTGTTCAAATGAGCATTGAGCCAATGGTGCTCATATGCTGTATACAGCCTTGAGCCAGCGGTGGAAATTCCCCATTTATATGGCGGGGTCAGTCTATCCATAGGACAACCGCTGACTTATACACAAAGTGGTGCCTATTTTATTCATGCCAGAGGGATGATGTGCCGATTCTCTAATAAGTTCAAGCTCGCCTTTGTAAATATATTCCATAATTTGTTGACAGCTGGAAACGTGGCGCTCTAATGTTAATGAACGTGGGGCATCGTATCTACAAGCGACGGTGCAAAGGGTTCCTTCCGACGGTGGCTATGATGATGGTGACGATAATGCTGTTGAGGATCGTGATACTAATGATGACGATGGCTATATAGATGATGGTTATTGTGTGGTCAGAATAGTGTTGATGGTGATGAGAATGGAGATGATTATGATAGTGGTGAAGATAAAAATGGAAACATCGTAGTGATGATGATGAGAGTAGTGTTGGTGGATGAGAATGGAGATGGCGGTGCTGATATTTGAGATGATGAATGGAGATAATGATAGTGGTGGCTTTGATGATAACGATGATACTGTGTTGACAATTGTGTGGCTCGAGATAATGATGATGATAGGTGTAAAAAGCATGTTTACGTCTTCTAAAACTTATCTATGAAGACACATGAGACTGGAATATTAAATATCTTCCCTTGGACCATGCAATCCTAGACTGACGGAGCAGTGTTGGATGTGTCTAAATTGTCTTATGGTTTTTATTGTTGACTTGCACCACATTGGGATTTTTGCAGACAGCGTTTTAATATATATTTTTGAATATTTGCTGGTTTATTCCAGGATGTTTCTGTTACGCGTCGTCGCTTTAAGATGCTCTGTGTTCATATTTTGTTTGTTGCGGTTGCACCCGACTTAAGAGCCGCATGGCTCACAGGGCTATACCAAATAAATGAAACTTGAAACTTGATCTTTCAACCAGAGATTCCAAAAACAGTCTCTGGCGAGTCGTTCAGCCAATAGCGGACACAGTATTTCCTAACTCTTTGGTTCTTTCGGTAAAGTCACGTAGGTAGAAGTAAAATTAAACAAATCACGACGTTTCGATCGCAACACAAGCGTTCTTCATCAGGTGGGACAACCACGGCAAGAAAATGCTGAAGTCGGCTTCAAATCAAGACTGCATTTCCTCTTCAGAAATATAACCTTAAATCTACTCACACTGCGTATACACATGTATAACCACATTAACAGTGTGATGCATGAACACACACCGTGCTACATAATATACAAACGGACATACATTACACGACTAGTAACTACAGCATACATACACACACATACATTCACAATTGCAGCAAATACTAACACTATATTACATACACGCGTACTTCCTCGCATACAAGAGCATACACGCACATGCATAATGTGCATAATGTGCACACACACTGCACGTGTGCACATCAATGCACCGCGCTCTGCACCATCATGACATCTCACACCCCCCCCCCCCCCCCCCGTGCATCCAGGCCACGCTGCTGGGGCAAGCGCTGTTAGCGAGCGCCTATTAAGCCCCGCGCGACACACCAGGGAGCGGTTTAGGCAGCACCACGCCCGGCCGCCTTTGTCTTCACGGAAGGCATTTAAGGCTGAGCGGACCTATGTTCGTTAGACAGCAATGGATGGGAAGAAAATCAGGGTTAGTTGGGAGTGTCGTGCACTGTGTGGTCTGACACACAATAAGTATAACCCGTAAAAACAAAGTTTTTCACTATAAATCCTTTATATGCGTGGCGGCTAGAGTCCCCTGGCTTGAGATGGCTGCCACCTATGGGTCAGATGATTGCATTGCACCATGAAGCAATTGGTAATTAAATATAATATTTTTGTCCTAAAAAGTGTAAAATTTAGGAAAAAAAATTTCACGAACATTAATTGTCACGCACAACGAGTCTGGGTGGAAAATATCAGCTCGATTGGATCACGGGAAGTGGGTTAAAAAACGACCGAAATATTTGCACGGTCCTAAGCAAGCAAGCGAACTTAATATAAAGGATTTAAAAAGAGATACAGATCCCGCCTATAGCCCATACGGGCTGAAGGCCGACACGGTACAGAAAGGGTGGTGGGTGGCCAGCACAGCTGATATTTACACACTATATGAGCACCTACGTTAACGCTGAGTTTACCGATTTAGATATTCGTCACTGTTATTGGTCACTAACGGGAATCGAACTCGGTCCACCGGGGTTCGGAGCACAGCGCGCTAACTAATGTGCCACCGCTCCCCACTCACATACATTGGAAGACACAACGGCCGTTATCCGCCACGAAGTAGTGGTGACGTCAGCACGGCGCTTGTGCCAGGCCAGGTGCACTCTGAGACCACGTGAAGGGTCGAAGGCTCGCTGGGGAGAGGTCACGGAACAGACCCAGGTGGTGCCATTGGTTGACTGACTGAGATGGCTGGCAGATGCACCACCTGTGCTCCCCACTGTGCCAATTCTCTCGGATTTAGCCACCCGGCACTCTGATCGTTGTTGTGAGCGTGGCTCCTCTGCCATTTTGTTGTTGTTGGACGGTGACTGCCTCCAGCTGCCCAGGAGCGTCATTCACGAGCCTCCTCCATGGGAGACAGACACACAAAGACAAAGATACACACGCGCAAAGACACACACGCACACACGCGCAAAGACACACACACACACGCGCAAAGACACACACACGCGCAAAGACACACACACGCGCGCAAATACACACACACACACACGCGCAAAGACACACACACAGACACACACACACGCGCAAAGACACACACACACACAGACACACACACGCACGCAAAGACACACGCGCAAAGACGAAGACACACAGACACGCAAAGACACACACGCACGCACGTAGATGCTGTCGCAGCCCTGCGCATCATCTCGTTACCATCGTGCAGCAGCAGCAGAAGAGGCGTTGATCTCGCGCTCTTGCGCCGCGGGGTGGGATGACAGCGAGGCGCGCTGCGACCAGGGGGATGTGGTGATGGTGATGATGGTGTTTCTCACAGAGACGAAGGGGATGTGGTGATGGTGATGATGGTGTTGATCAGAGAGACGAGGGAGATGTGGTGATGGTGATGATGGTGTTGCTCATAGAGACGAGGGGAGATGTGATGATGGTGATGATGGTGATGATGATTTTGCTCACAGAGCGAGGGGGCTGTGATGATGATGGTGATTTTGCTCAGAGAGACGAGAGGAGATGTGACGATGATTTTGCCCACGGAGACGAGGGGAGATGTGAATGATTTTGCTCATAGAGACGAGGGGGATGTGATGATGGTGTTGCCCACAGAGACGAGGGGAGATGTGATGATGATGGTGATGATGCTCACAGAGACGAGGGGAGATGTGATGTTGCGTGATGCTGTCGTGACGTCGTCTGCTGACGGCGGCTGCGCGGAGCAAAGCGGCTGGCGGGGCGGAGGGAGGACGGGGGAAGGAGGCGGGGCTGGTGGACACTGATTGGGGGCCGTCCATAAATGACGTCACGCGATTTTGGACGATTTTTGACCCCCCCTCCCATCGTCACACGGCGTCACAAAACGTCAGACCCCCCCCTCAAATATGACGTCACAAAGCTCTTCCCCCCCCCCCAAACCATATTTCCATTTTGAAACTAAAACATGCTTCAAATCGCTTTAAACTATTGTCATTGTAGTGCGTATTTAATGTGGCGCTGCACTCTGATGTTGTAGGAGAAAACATTTATTAAAAAGTCTATTTAATTAAGTAGAACGTGTTGTCTATATTTATTTAAAGTTGCGCATTTTGAGGTGACGTCACGTTTCTCAAACGCCCCCCTCTCCCCTCGTCACACATCGTCACAAATGTCTGACACGCCCCCCCCCGCTAGGTGGGTGACGTCATTTATGGACGGCCCCTTAGAGCTATGCGCACCCATAGAGTTGCAATCGCAAGGCTGAGCGTTACACACGAAATCATTTATTCATGGTGACGTCGTTAGCAGTGCCAGTGTCATCCACTACGACTGCTTCTCTCTCTCCGCAAAGAGGCACATTGCACGGAACGTCAGACTAGACTACCCTGTGTATTATTCTGTTATCAGTCAGTGTTGCTCATCATCAATCGTAATCTCCCTTCACACAAACACTGCTGTGCACATGACAGCTCACGTGATGCATCTGACTGATTGACAACAACCACCGTTCACCACAAAGTGGCGGTGATGTCACCAAGGCGAGTGTGCCATGCTAGGTTCACTTTGAGGCCAGGTGAAGTGTCAAAGTCCCGCTGGCTTGAGGTCGTCGAACAGACCCAGGTGCCAGTCACTCTGTCAGTAGCCTTCTCATCCCTTTTCTGTCGCTATTGCTATGGTTAATTTTCCCGTGAATTTCACTCACTCATTCCTCCACCCATGTTGAGGACTCGGTCTGTCATGCACTGTGTCCAACCACTCACACTGCAGGTCACAATAATACACTCACACTCACCTATACACTCAACTATACAGGACACACAAAGACCAATATCACCCGTATAGCCTTAACAGACTGTTGGGGCAAGTGCTGTTAGCTGAGCAGCACCTATTGAAGGCCTGCACGTCACACTAGGGGGTGGGTGGCCAATACCACGCTCGACCGTCTTTGTCTCCCTCGTGGCGACGATTTTACACACTGTAGCAGCTAGTCGTTTGAGGCTGAGTCGACCTAGGGGAGGACCACGACTGGTTCGTTGCGCAGCACGCTAACCACTACACTTCCGCTCACCACACACCCAATCACCCACTCACGTACACATCCACGCAGTCACTCACCGGCTCACTCACACACATACCCACTCAACAAACTCATTCACAAACTCACTCATTCACTCACTGACCACACCACAATTCACAACGTTTCTCTTTCTGAGTCTTTCCTCGCACTGGTCCACTTTGGAATTCTCTCCCATCGTCTGTTTCCCTCGGCTCTTATGACAAAATCCTTGCTCAATTCATGTCACGTGTTAACTCTTATCCGCCACTGGATTTGTTGGTCATTTGGCGTTTTGGGCATTTGGGCAGCAACGGTCAGTGCCGGATTATCCTCGTAGCAAAAGTAGCTGCATATGCTACGGGCCCCACGCCAAATGCTTTCAAGCTATCAATTCCGTTTCAGTGATTCTGCACTTGCTCTATTACTATAGTACTCGACTGCCTTCAACTTTTATGAACGACTAGTTGTTTAAGGTTAGCGATTTGCCGTATTATCTAACTATATAGCAAATGCAAAAATACAATTACTTTACTTTGCAAGTTAAAAATATATGTGTTTAATATTTATGTGCTTTTTATTTATTTAGGGACTCTTTTTGACATATGCTACAGGCCCCGCACTAGCTTAATCCGGCACTGAAAACGGTGTAAAACACAATCACACGCTGTACATAAATACACGCACAAATAAAAACAGCGGCCATTCACCACGAAAGTGCAAAAGGCTCTCTGCTGACTGGAGGTCACGGGCCAACCCCAGGTGTCATGGGTTGACTGGCTAAGCCACTGCTGAAACAAAGATCCTCTGTGTAGCTTTTAACAGACTGCTTGGGTAAGTATGTGTATGTATGTTCAACTTCCTTGGCACCGTACGTAGCCAACCATGCTAATCGAAGTTGCGGGGGAAGGACAACAAACTAAACACAAAAAGCTGTTTTAAAGAAATTAGTTTTAAATTTAGATTTAAAAGTACATATAGCTCCAGTGGCTTTAAAATACAAGTGCTGTTAGTGAGTACTTATGAAGTGTGGCTAGCCAACACCATGCCCGACTGTCTTTGTCTCCCCATTGCTGATGTTTTTCATACCGCACAAAGTACTGTACTCATTTCAAGGCTGAGTCAACCTAGGGGAGACCAAATACCCAGTTAATTTATTTACCACCGATGCTGGCCGTGAGCGGGAATCAAACTCTGGTGGCCGGCTTCGTAGAGCAGTGCACTAACCGCTGCACTACCGCTCACCCACTCCATAAATACAAAGACCCCCCATGCAGCCTCTATCAACCTGTTGGGGCAAGTCCGCACCCTCATGCACCCGCTATGCTCCATACCCGCGTCACCAGGCGCTGCAGGCTGCGGCAGCGGGCAGCGGTGGTGCTGCAGTGTCACGCGGGTTGGTGGTGAAACTGCTGGGCTGCAAGGTTGCCAGGAGATGACCAAACACCCACACACACACTTCATCCATTGGGCCCTTGATCTCACGGGGGACGTTTTGACTTTACAAACTGAGCTATTCCAGAACCCTATAACACAGACAAAGCGTTTAGCGCCCACTGCTACTGGAGTGTGGTGAATCTAACATTGGACTTTTATTCTTCCAAATAAAGCAACATTTCATCAAGTCGCTGGTATTATAGAACAGCACAAACTTAAACCACCTGACGTAATTCGCAAGAGTAGACCATTGTGTTCTAGCGTCAGTCTCCACATTTATATCGATTCAGATTCCTAAATTGAGATCATACACACACAGCAGCAATCATCGCCCCCTCGGCTCATCCTGTTCTCACCTGGTAAACACAAATACAATTAATGACTCGGTTCACACAACACAAATGAAGGTCAATAGATCATTTCTAGATTTGAAGCTTTCGTGACTTGCAAGGATTCGTACTCTTAGTTTTTTCGGTAAAGTCACGTAGGTAAAGAAATTAAATTAAAATTCATTAATTTTAAGCCGAGGGCGGTGATACCCACTGCTGTTCGTCACTGCTACCTTCCGCCAGACATCGCAACCGTTTGACACGTGACAACCTGATGTCCAGGTTCGACTCCAAGATCGCCTCGTACTCTCTGTCTCGTATGGAGTTTCCTCCATCGCTGACCTCTCCGTGTCCACATCAACCCCCCCCCCCACCTCCTCTCGGCCCTTCTTTTTCTTCTTCTTGCTCCTCGACCGTGTGATGCCTGTCGTGCCATGTGTATGATTACTGTTTCATTGCTTTTATGGCTTTATTTTGGTGATTTTCGAAAAGTTTTTTGGTTTGGCCATGTTTGTTTGTTGTAGTACAGAGTTAGACCGATGGCCTTAATCTAAGTTGTCTTGTGGTTGTTGTTGTTGTTTGACTTGCATCCCACTGGGATTTTTCCACACAGTGTTGGTGTACGGTGCTTTTTCTGCAATATTTTTCTGTCTTTTCTTGGATTTTCTGTTTGCACACATTGACATATTCACTTTAAGATGTTTTTTTGTTCATGTTTTTGTTTTTTGTTTGTTGCACCCGATTCAAGAGCCGAATAACTCACAGGACTATACCTAATAAATGAACTTGTGTGGCGCTCATTTCAAACGAGGGGGTGGCTTGCTCTTCCTGGTCACGCTGCATTTGCACCTGCGTTCGTGCGTGACTCATCTGAGTTGCTCAGCCAATGCCGTGATGACACTACGAGCATCATCCGCATACATCTATAAACCAAACGCCACGCATGAGTTTTATCTCAACGATTCTTTGTTAAAGGCGAGTTTTGGCCCATTTTGTAACACGGACTTTTCCTTGGTGCTAAGATATTTGCTTGTAAATGACAACACATCACTATACAGAAGATCACTCACCCGAACATATTATGCATGTCTAAAATTCAAACAGTGCGGTACCTTGATTGCAACCGGATGGAAACTGGCTACCATGCTGTGTAATTCACAATAAGCTCGAGTATACACTCTTTGGTTGTTTCGGTAAAGTCACGTATAAAGAGAAAATAATATATAAAAAACTAGCATACGACGTTTCGATTGAACACAAGCAATCATCATCAGGTATAAATTAAATAGAAACACAAATCTAGTATACTTAGAAATGTAATGTAATACAACAGAGAGTCGGATAACATAGCAGTCAACACCCTACCTGGTTGATTACGTTCTTCCTGAAAATGCTAAATTTGAGAGAGAGATAAAACACAGAACCAGAGACATATAGACAGACATATAAGCAGACAGATATCACTCTAGTTGGCTGTAATAATTTAGAGCGCTCTGTTAATCCACGACTGGGTGAAGGCCTCCTACCCACGCTCTGTTGGTTGTGAGGAGGTTTCTCAGCCATACTTCACCACGCTGGTCAGTGCGGGTGGGTCATGAGGGCGGGGTTGTGGGGGGGGGGGTGCTCAGAACCGGTTCGGTTATGACGTCACTGACGTCAGCCGTGACCGACAATCAACATCAAATCTAGATTTCGATTTAAAGCTTTCGTGACTGCAGGGATTCATCTTCTTGGTTCTTTCGGTAAAGTCAAGTAGAAGAGAAGTAATAAAATAATAAAAATAAAACATAATAAAGAATGAGAATTATTTTATTATATAATATAATAAAGAATGAGAATTATTTTATTATGTTTTATTTTTATTATTTTATTACTTCCCTTTTACGTGACTTTACCGAAAGAACCAAGAAGATCAAATCTAGAATTAATCAACATCAGGTCGCCGAGTTCATGGGGGTGGGGGTGGGGGGGGGTTACTAACCGCTGCGCCACCGCTCCACACGGCTGTTCGCTTTGTTGGCACGCCGCGCTTCGCTGTATGATCTAAGCCATGTCAGGAGCACGCTACGACTTTTTAAAAAACTCCCTTTAATAAGCGAGCCAGGGCACTAAGCGCTGTGCCGTGTTGTTGTTGCTGTGTATCCATGGAGTCGTTTCGCCTGCTGCTCCTGCTGCCGCTGTTAATTAACATCCAGTCACTCATGTGCTGGGGTAGAAAACCTCTATACTCTTAGTTTTTTCGGTAAAGTCACATAGGTATTTTTTTTAAATTAAAATTAATAAAAAATAAAATAATAATAAAAAGAAAACCTCTACTCAGAACATTTCAATGGCTCTTCAACAGAAGCTGGAATACCCCAGATATCCGTTATCACTATTGTGAGAGAACAACCCAATGCTCTGCCACTCTTGTACAAAATAAACACGCGGGAAGAGCTCCCACACACACACGAGTGTTCATCTTCTGTATGGAGTACTGGTTGTAAATATATTCTGAACTGAGAACACGTTTTGTTATATCGGTGCAAAGTGACGCAATAACCGCGATGATAACCTTCAGCTAGGCTCGTGTCCCATGATAAGAATGCATAGTAGATTTCAAGATGCGGTTAATGGAAACACTGTATGCAGAGCGACTTGCCATGTATTTAACACAGATGTTAAGGAAGGTCTTTCGATCAGCCACGTGCGGTAAGAGACATGGCTCGGTTCCGTAGTGAAGACGCAGAGAGAGAGAGAACGTTTTGGAATTCATGGCCACACAGGAAGATGAGTTAATTGGTTCATTCCGACTGACGAAGCTCCTACAGCAGATGCGTGAACACGTCTTTACACTGCTCTCCAGAATCGAGCGGGACGCCGCGGTGGCTTAACATCATCTCCCTCGCCTGGTGATGCAGAAGAAGATCGTGGGTTCGGTCCCGACCATGACGCCTATACACATTTGGAGTTTGCTTGGTCTCCCCGTGGTCGCGTGGATTTTTCTCCAGGTCCTTCGGTTTTTTTCCTCCACATTTTGAAACATGCGTTTAGATGCACTTGGCTGATATAATTTCCACGTGACAAGCCACTTAGTTGAGCTATCATTAGTGGCAAGGTCGCTTCTGAAAAAACACAGCTAATATCTTCGTGGGCTTGACCTGGTAAAATAAAATAGTTTTTACTTTCGTTAGAGAGTGACGGACAAACGAAACCCTGGTTTCAACAAAAGGTGCACACAACTATTCGCCTGATACGCAACTGTGAAAGCAATGACCCCGTTCTGTCTCTTTAGGGGCCGTCCATAAATGACTGTCACGCACCTAGGGGGGGGGGGGGGGTCAGACATTTGTGACGATGTGTGACGAAGGGGGGGGGGGTTGAGAAATGTGACGTCACATCAAAATGCGCAACTTTAAATGAATATAGACAACACGTTCTACTTAATTAAATACACTTTTTAATAAATGTTTTCTCCTACAACATCAGAGTGCAGCGCCACATTAAATACGCACTACAATGACAATAGATTAAAGCGATTTGAAGAATGTTTTTTTGGGGGGGGGGCGGGGGCAGAGCTTTGTGACGTCATATTTGAAGGGGGTCTGACTTTTTGTGACGCCGTGTGACGAAGGGGGGGGGGGGGGGGTCAAAAATCGTTCCAAAATCGCGTGACGTCATTTATGGACGCCCCCTATACCGGATTATAAAAAAAAAATCCGTAGCTATTTCAGTAAAAACGAGTCGGGAGAAAAGAGGGGGGCCACAGTCGTTTCTTGCACACCCCCCCCAAATAGGTCGTTGCGCTGTGGTGCAATACAAGCGACGGACTGAACCAGCTGACATTAGCCAATCAAATGAAGGCGGCGTGTCAAATAATCAATTACTCGATCCGATCGATTTCCAACTATTCTAGATTTGAAGCTTTCGTGACGGCAAGGATTCATATTCTTAGGTTTTTTTTCGGTGAAGTCACGTAGGTAAAAAAAACTATTCGACACGACAACATCGTAAATGGGCAAAAACAGGCCCCTTCCACCAAACTCCAAATCTCTGATCGTTGATTTCGTCGGGTGCACGTTTTTATCGCTCAATTACAGCCCCCTACCCACCCACGTAACCCACGTCTCGCGTCCCCCCGGGGTCGTTTTGGGCCCCCCACGCGTGTTACCGTCGCCTGCCGCCAGGGAGCGCTCTGCCGCCGGCCGGTGGCACCAACTCTGGCCAGGAGGCAGGTGCCGCGCCAGTGAGGGCCGATTCGTTTTGAGCGGCCGGGTGAGAAATCACGAGAGACGAGGACGGTGACCGGTGTGGGTTAACGCAATGTCAAAAGTGATTTTTATGGAACAAAGCGGCACCTTGAAGCAAATTGAGAGCAGGGCAAAATTCAACCGTTGTGAACAAGAAGCCAAACACGGTGCAGAAACATTAAATTAAACATTTCTATTTAAAGCTTTCGTGACTGCAGGGATTCATTTTCTTGGTTCTTTCGGATAAAGTCACGTAGAAGGGAAATAATAAAATAATAAAAATTTATCTTCTTGGTTCTTTCGGTAAAGTCACGTAGAAGGGAAGTAATAAAATACCGAAAGAACCAAGAAGATGAATCCCTGCAGTCACGAAAGCTTTAAATCGAAATAAAAATTTAACATAATAAAATAATTCTCACGACGTTTCGGCCACAACGCAAGCAGCCGTCCTCAGGTGAAGAAGCAGGTCTGTCGGGAAGACAGCGTCTGAATCAGACGGCTGCTTGCGTTGTGGCTGAAACATCGTGAGAATTATTTTATAATGTTTTATTTTATTATTTTATTATTTCCCTTCTACGTTACTTTACCGAAAGAACCAAGAAGGTTAAATAAAACATTTAATAAAACACAATTTGATATTTAACTTTGATTTCATATCGATTTATGTTGGTGTAATTGTTTCGATTTCCCATGCAATACAGTGTTTTTTTCTGATTTCGATTTACTTCATTGCTGTTCCTTGCCTCGTTTGCTTTACTTTTGTCAGTGGTGACCGAGATCGCTCTTGCAAATGAGCCTCATCATCGTCCTGATCTCTGCAACGCTCACATAGGTTCCACAAAACCAACTTGAACTACATTCACACTTCCACAACCTCAACTCTGTCCGCTGGTGGTCATCCTACGGCCGTGTACAGAAGAGCTCGAAGAACGGCGATGTCATCTTGCTTTGCAATCATCATGGGATTCCTGTCGCGTGTTGCTGTTTGAACATACCGATTCGCCAATTTAGTCACTGGTCACACATGCGCGTTTGAACCACGAGAAATATTTTGTAAAAAGTTTTCACTGTAATTGCCAATCTGTTAAAACTGTCAACAGCGTAAAAGCGGTGCCAGCAAAGATGGTAGGCAGACGAAAGGGTAGCTCAGAGGCTCACGGCTGTTTCCGAGTACATGAAGCGATTCCGTTCATATCAAACTAATAAACATTTATTTTTATTTTTTTTGACCAGATAAGGCTCACTGAGTTAAATGTAGCTCTTTTTCAGAAGCGACCTGGCCACAAATGATAGTTCAACGAAGTGGCTTATCGTGTGGAAATTTATAGCAGCCAAATACTTTTAAACGCGTGATGTTGATTCTAAATATGTAGGGAAAAACTTGAGGACCCGGAGAAAAATCCACGCGACCACGGGGAGAGAGACATGCGACCTCCAAATATACAGGCGATAGGGTCAGGATCAAACCCACGACCTCCTGCATACCAGGTGAGGGAGTTAACATCTCGCCACCATGGCACCCCAGAATGTGAGTGCATCGCTCCCGGATGAAACCATTTATAGAGAACACAGAATTACTATTTATGCCACTTTGTGCCAAATTTAACTGGGAATTTAATAGTGAGAGTGTGCATATTACATTACAACTTATTCGTGTTAACTCGTACAATTCTTAATGAGAGTAAGTGACTATTGCATTATTATTGCTTGTTTTATTGAGTTAAAATCCTGGAAAAAGGGACGTCTTCATTGAAAATTGCATTCAAAAGATAATTAGCATAATCCCCTGGACACGATTTCGAGATTTCTTTGCCTGACGGGGCCAGAACCTGAATGGGATTTTCAGAGGCAGCTGTATAGCGAGTGTATGGGGGCCATTCAGCGGCAGCTGTGGTGAGTGCGGGCTGTCGGGAGGGCATGAACAAATACCCTTTCACATCACAAGAGCGCATCAACACTCGATCCCGTCGCTTGATACAGCACACGATGCAACAACGAGGACTGCAGCCTTGACAAGTTATTCCACTTGGACATCTCCATTGAAGCGATGACTTAATGATTTGAGATGAATAATTACGTGAGGCATTTCACAGGGCCCTTGACACGTCAGTGCACTGCTGGATGAATGCCTCCCCACGCTGTCGATCGCAGGGGCAGTTTATCTGCCACTCGCCACTAATGGTAGAAAACAGCTTCATCCGCGGCATTCAAATCTCAAGTTTCAAGGGCAGAACTCAAGAGCTCAAGACGAGTCTCATTGGCAACAGTGAGTGAATGAGTGAGTGGCTGAGCGAATGAACGGGTGGTTGAGTGAATTGGTGGGTGAGTGAAATGGTGGGTGATTGAAATGGTGGTTGAGTGAATTGGTGGGTGAGTGAAATGGTGGGTGAGTGAATTGGTGGGTGAGTGAATTGGTGGGTAAGTGAAATGGTGGGTGATTGAAATGGTGGTTGAGTGAATTGGTGGGTGAGTGAATTGGTGGGTGAGTGAAATGGTGGTTGAGTGAATTGGTGGGTGAGTGAAATGGTGGGTGATTGAGTGGGTGAGGCGATGAGTGAGCTCAAGTTTAGAAAGTGTATGTTTTAAGCAAGTGGTGAGAACTCAAGAGCAGAGGATTTCATTTTCACGAGTGGCATGGGGAATGAGCCTGCCAGTAGGGGCGACGATTGCCGATGTGCGAACCCAATTGAGTAATTCGTGGATAATTTATTACGAATGGGTGTCTAAGCAACACAAATCACACTGCTGCCTGTACTGGTGCTTACATTTATTTTGATGGCCACCTAAGGACAAGAAGACCACAGTGCAGTTCTTCAGGAACTCATGATGTTTTTTTTTGTGTGTGCACGTGTCTGTGTGTCGTTGTTTGAATCTCATGATGTCCCATCATCATCATCGTCATCATCATCAGAAACGCGCCACCGAGAGGGCCCGCCATGCGTCACGGCGTTGTAGGAGGAGTCCACCCCCCCCCCCCGCCGCAAGGTGAGGCCCCCTCGCTCTGCCGCCTGCACGACGCCAGGATGGTGCCGCTGGGGGAGAGCGGCCCCTGCATTGTCAGGTGACCCAGAAGCAGGCCACGGCGTGCGGGGGAGGCCACGCAGTCGGATGCGGCTCGAGCGGATGATGCCACGGACGTCTCCGACTGTTCTGGCCCCCGCAATGTTTTCGTGATGGTTGGGGGTTTCTCAGTATAGATTGCACAAAACGCACTTCCTTGAAATGCTCCGCGGGTGCGAGCAAAGTGATCTAGAATAGTTGCGATAATCATATAGTAAAGCCGTTTATCGAACCAGTGGCTCAGCGATACAGCGAGTTACTCTTAATCGGAAGGTTGCGAGTTCAAATTTTAGTTGAGGGGTGGACTCAGCCCATCACCGCTCTGGGGTCGATAAAACGAGTACCACTTTGGAGGGGAAGTCAACAGCGGTTGTTCTATGATAGACTCGCCTCTACCATAGGTATGATTAATTTCCTCCATGGCTCCGTAGAGTGAACAGGAGACGAGCGCCAATTACTCAATGCTCATTGCACAGAAAACATTTTTTCTTGTGAATCAGTTCGCAGCTGGATGAACGCCTCCACACGAGATGTCGTCATCAAGCGGGGTTGTTGCACCGAAACCTCACCACGCAGCTCAGCGCGGTTTGGTGAAGAGTGTGGATGGAGTGGTGGTGGGGGGGGGGCGCAAGACCACTGATGTTAGCCGTGGCTGGGAATCTATCTCGGGGGAGGGGGTAGTGGGGGGGGCTTCACAGGCGTAGTTCGCTCCAGCAGCACGACTGCGTCTCTCCATGCGCGCGAATCTTGTTCCGTCTCAGCTGCGGGGAGCGGTGGCGCAGCGCTGCGCGACGAAACACGGCGATCTGAGTCCCACTCACGATCAATAACGGTGGCGAATATTTGAACCCCGTCCTGGGCCACCCCAAGGTCGACTCAGCTTTAAATTCACGTCCATTGCCGTGCGTCACACAACAGCACCGTAGAAACGAAGGCGGCCGGGCGTGGTGTTGGTCACCCACCCCCGTCATAGGCAATTATTAACATCACTTCCCCCAAAGAGTCTGCTAAAGGCTTCATGGGGGAAGTTTGTCTGTGTCCTGTTTGTGAAACTCACGAGCCCAAGCACTCGCGTACGGCTCTGATGCCGCGAGAAAGAGGAGGGGACTCGCCCCGTGACATTCTATCGCGACACGGGGGAGGGTGGCCTCGGCACGGAACGACCACCAACCCCCTCCACCCCCTCGCCCCCTGGCCCAGGGGGGGGGGGGGAGGGCTGCCTGTGGGCATAAGTGGGGACCCCATGCAGAGCCGCGCTGAGACGGAGCGCAGAGCGGACCAGGTGCGGGACGAGAGAGAGAGAGAGGTGAGGCAGCGCTGCCCTTCGCAAGCAATGGGGAGACACCTCCAGCGGTGGCGAGATGTTAACTACCTCGCCTGGTATGCAGGACGTCGTGGGTTCGGTGCCGACCCTGACGCCTGCTGCTGCTGCTGTGTATTTGCTCCTCTGGTTTAGAAAGTTGCGTCGAGAGCGGCGGGGTTTAGGCAACCCGCGACTCTTTAAGGACCGCTTCGCGACTCGTTAGTTATGAAGGACCTCCCTTCTCGTACTGCGGATCTTGATATCTTGAGTTTTGTTTTTACCGAATTCGAAACAAATGGCACGTCTTGTCGTTTTGATTGCCGGCTCCTGGTTTGGAGCATGCGGCTGCTATGAATGTCCACGTGGTGACGGCAAGCCACTTTGGTTGTCACGTGGTGACGGCAAGCCACTTTGGTTGAGCTATCGTTTTTGACCAGGTCGCTTCAGAAAAAATAGCTACGCAGCTAAGTGGTAATTTTTTTAAAAGTTCATTTTACAGCTCGCATCACGCTGTTGGACTCCATGTCATTCGGTGAGGGTCTACGTGAGCCTGTGGGTCTTTATTCGAGTCTACATGTCTCTGTGAGAGTCTGTAGGTCTCTGCGTGAGTCTGTGTGTTTGTATGGGAATATATAGTGGACTGTATGTCTAGCTGCGAAGTCTGTGAGTTATCTCTCTATGCGGGTAAGTGGATCTCCGTAAGTCACCGGGGGATGGATCACAGTGGCGTGAAGGGACCGGTGCTTGGCGGAGCGTTCGATTTTACGATGGTGTTCGTTACCGTATTGATCTATGCGAAGTAATCGGACATTCATCCCGACGTCACTCCACTGCTGGATGAAAGCCGCCCTCTCGCTCTCAGCTCGAGTCTCTCAGCGCGGTGTCCACCTCTGTGAGTCCAAGCGCCGCGTGTCCACCCCGCTGTGTTTTTGGTGCGTGTTCACCCCGTCACTCACACTCCGTGCAGTGTGGGGGTTCCACACGGCCGCTAAATGCACGCTTCTACCGAAACTCCACACATCACCGTAGGCTTAAAATTAACAAAATAAATAATAGGCGACGTTTTGGGAAATGGCCCTCGTGTATGTGCTATGAAGGGCGATCGGATCAGGAACATCATCCATGACATATATATCCTCCTTAAGGCCACGGTGTTATTATTGGAGAATGTGGACAGTTCTAGATTTGAAGCTTTCGTGACTGCAAGGATTCATATTCTTAGGTTTTTTCGGTAAAGTCACGTAGGTAAAAAATTTTAAATTAATAAAAGTAAAATAAAAATTAAATAAAAATCACGACGTTTCGGAGGCAACACAAGTCTCCGTCATCAGGTGGGACCGTCACAGCTAGATTTGCTGTTTCACTTGATACAGCAAATCACTTGATACAGCAAATCTGGCTATGACGGTCCCACCTGATGACGGAGACTTGTGTTGCCTCCGAAACGTCGTGATTTTTATTTTATTTTCATTTAACTTTTATTAATTTGAATTTTAAATTTTTACTTACGTGACTTACCGAAAAAACCTAAGAGAATGTTTACAGTGGTTTGTTATCAGTGCACCACTGCCCAACGCAGCAGCAGCAGCAGCAGCGGCGTCAGCGGCGGTAGCAGCGGCCTCACCGTCGCATTAATCACTTCGCGACGTTTCGCCTCGACTCTTCGGGTCTCATCGGAGCGCGCCGCGCGCGAGTTCCTCCGCTCCTCTCCGCTGTTTGATCATCTCCATGGGAACAATGCTCACACGCTCACCTTGCTCATCGGAACAAGCTCGCCCATTCATTGCGAGCCGGTCGCTGGCCGTACGCGAACAAGGGAGCGCTGTTGTTCCATCGCCGTGCGCAGGCGCTCGAATTGGATGCAAAGTGTCATCTGCACCCGCTCGAGACGCGCTGCTCTGTGATTCATGCGGAGACTCGTGTCACCCCCCCCCCCCCCCCCCCATCGCATTTTGTTCTGAACACAATCGCGCACGTTTTAAATTCGCACGGTTGGCTACGTACGCTGTGAAAGAAGTTCAACACATGTGCGTACGTACATTTCCACCGCTGGCGTCTCTCTGATCGAATGTGCCACGAAGAAGGGCCATTGCCCAAAACGTCGTCTGTAACAATGTTTTCCCTGTTAAGTGTTTTTATTGACGAATGTGTTGAGATTATTTTTTCACATTTCACGGTAGACGATTTTTAAAAAATGCAAGCAATTCCGTGGCTGTGCGCCCACATTAAGTCCAACAAAGGAATTCCTGCAGAAGGCAAATTCTCTTACGCCACCGCATTGCGGTAGCAACACCACAAGAAACTCTCTAACCTGAAGCCCTCTCGTTGTGGCTAGCAGCAACAGCAGCAAACCATCCACTTTGGAATCGGGCTCCTGAACCACACCGCTGCTACGGCTGCTGCTGCTGCTGCCATCCCGTGCGGCAATATAAAGCGTGCGTGCAGTGGCGAAGTAATGACGACGACGATATTTGTCAGCTCAGGGGTACGGCAGTCGGTCAGGAGCGGCCCCAATACAGTGGTACCTCGGTACACGTCGTTAATTCGTTCCAGAAAGCCGAGCATATTTGCGGAATACACCACGCCGCCGTTGACCCTGGCCATTAACCGAGCAACCCAACGTTCCTACCAGCTCCCTCCGCAGGAATGTGTTTTGTGGTTTGACCTGCGTGGTGCAGGACATCATCACTCCACTTGCTTTGAGGAGCTGCGGCATCTGGTGTGTTTACTGGCTCGGCCTCAATATCTATGAAGTGCCATCAACAAGGGGGCTCGCGGTTCTTTCGTACGGCTGATGTAGATGAAGAGCAACAACGACAACTCCATATTCACGTGGCCAAGTCAGACAACCGTGTCAGGAGCCAGCAGCGGAGTGTATCGCTGCGATGTCTCCATCGTAAATAAAACATAATTAAAATGTTTTTTTTTTTATATATAAAACATAATAAAGTTATGTTATTATGTTTTATTTCTATTATTATTATTTCAATTCTACGTGACTTTACCGAAAGAACCAAGAAGATGAATCCCTGCAGTCACGAAAGCTTTAAATCGAAATTTAACGTGTATTTCGTTAAGTATATTTGGCCGCTTTAGATTCCCACACGTAATAGGCCGCTTCGATGAGCCATGCTGTGTGGCGAGATCACGTCTGCAAAAGAGCTCATAGCTCGGTGGGCATTACCTGCTAAGATAAAAGGTTTAGTTAGAGTAGGAACAGCCGAGACGTAACATCTTGCACGGTACCTCATTGGATATTGCCAGTCAAACAGTAGGAATCCTGCCTGGCATTAGGGGCCGTCCATAAATGACGTGACGCACCTAGGGGCGGGGGGGGGGGTCAGACATTTGTGACGATGTGTGACGATGTGTGACGATGGGTTTGAGAAATGTGACGTCACATCAAAATGCGCAACTTTAAATTAATATAGACAACACGTTCTAATTAAATAGACTTTTTAACAAATATTTTCTTCTACAACATCAGAGTGCAGCAGCACAATAAATACGCACTACAATGACAATAGTTTCAAGCGATTTGAAGCATGTTTTATATTTTTTTTGGGGGGGGGGGGGGGTCAGAGCTTTGTGACGTCATATTTGAGGGGGTGTCTGCTTTTTGTGACGCCGTGTGACGTCATTTATGGACGGCCCCTTACTGCCTAAGAAATACAGTTAGCCGACTGTACAAACGCCACTTGTATGTTTCATAACAGTCGAGGAGATCGCATCGCGCTGCCTTGGACATGAATGGAAAAAATGCAAATGTGAAATACTGCAGGTTACGAGTGTGTTGTGTAACACGAGCTCACGCGGTGCTGAAAAAGTTTGCCTAACTACACTCCCACACAACAACAACAGAAAATAACAACAAAAACCCCCACGTGCAATAACAACAATGTGAAATCTCATCTTGATTTGAAGCTTTCGTGACTGCAGGGATCCATACTCTTTGGTTCTTTCGGTAAAGTCACGTGGGTATAAAATATAAAATAAATTAAATCACGCTCGTTTCGGGCGCAACACAAGCGTCCGTCATCAGGTGGGACAACCACAGCAAATGTAAAGTCACCTAGAACGAGGTGGAAGTTTGCAAACAACAAAATGTCCTGGTGATGAATCAGACAGCCTGTGCGGGGGAGACTATTCGGTGTTCCTCGTGCGTTTGCCGCAGCAGGGCGCCGTGTCCAGAGCAGCCACGCGACTCGTTCAGACACGCGACTCGTCCAGACACGCGACTCGTCCAGACACGCGACTCGTCCAGACACGCGACTCGTCCAGACACGCGCACTCCTGAGCAGCGCCTCCTCGCAACCGCTGCGCTGTCCCGGCGATATTTTCGAATCGATAAGCGGACAATGAAATGAAAATAACACAACAACAGCGGCGGCCGTTGGCAATTAAGTGGCGGCGGCGGCGGCGTCACCGCGACACTTGTTGCCAGGCTAGGTGTTAGAGAGAGGACAGGAAACGCGACGAAATTTTGGTGAATTGGAGGATAGCGGCCGCAAACAACAATGGACCCATTCTCTTGGTTCTTTCGGTAAAGTCACGTAGAAGGGAAATAATAAAATAATAAAAATAAAACATAGTAAAATAATTCTCACGACGTTTCGGCCACTACGCAAGCAGCCGTCCTCAGGTGAAGACCAGGTCTGTCGGGGAGACAGCTCCCACAGATAATGGGAGTTCACAGCATCAAGAGTCATGGCACGGAGGGGGCGCCCGATGCGTGGAGAGAGCGCGGTTGGGTTTGTGGAGAGTTCCGCCGACAGAAATCTACAGTCTCTCTTCGGCACGTCAACAACGGTGTCCTGTGGATAAACTAAGCCCTGCCATAGGAATGGGGAATCTCCACCATTGGCTCTGCAGGGCTGTAGATGGGAGATGAGCACCAACAGGAAGTGGCTCGGATCGATTGCATACATCGTGGTCTTCACGTCTGGACAGACACGCCGCGAATGGAATTGCAAAATGCGACCGTTTGTAATGTCTAAAACTGCTTGGGAAATTCGTTGAGTTATCGATCTTGTGAAGGTTGGCTTCACTACAGCAAGTGTGGTTACGATTGCCGCACGTTGGGCAACTCAGAATAATGGGCGAAAACACTGTTTTCATTCTCAGAAACGCCAAGCGCAATACGTCCGTGACGTCCGAGGAAGTCGTCTACGGCAGGAGCGTGCCGAGCGGGCGGCCGTGTCCCGCGAGGAGGGCGGCAGCTACCCCACGAAGCAGACCATGGGTCCCGGCGCGCAGTGCGGGGTCACGTGGGCCCTGTCTCTGCTCCTGCACGCCGCCTGTGAGCCACCCACACGGCCCTCCGGGGAGGCCTCGTCCATCCATCCTCAAAGTTTCCAGATTTCAAAGCCACTCTTGATTTCATAATCAACGTTTTTGGATTTAGATCGCGTTATTTATAAATGTGTCGTAACCCTCCACCACCCGACACGGCCAATCAGTAAAAAAGTGTCACGTTGACAAAAGACAAATAGTTCACTGCTTTAGCCCGCCGGTGTGTTGAAGCGTGAAACCACAACATTTACAATTTGAGTACGACGTTTCGCTGGTAATTGCATCCAGCATCATCGGGCAATTCGCCAGATGATGAAAGCCTACGTGTTAAAACTCACTCTTGATTTATTCTCCACAATGTATTATTTGGTGATGCTGCAGTGTTGGCAGTTGTGCACGGGCACAGTTGATAAAGCCACCCGGCGCACTCGTCAACAACACTGTGGCCCGAAAATGTATAAACATAAGAAAGGACGTAGCCCAAAACATCGCCGATTACATATCGCGCTCGACATTACGGCATCGGTCTTTTCCCTCTGCTTATCACGTGCTGCACACGATAGGGCAGGTTAAGTCGTATTTCATAACGGTCGAATCACCTTCACCATGCATTAGATATCAAAGAGCAAGATATGAACCTTATGGCGTGATCGCGGGGTCTCGAATAAATGGAGGTCAAAATCGTAAATAATAATTTATTTTTTGGCGACTCCTTCCCACGCCGCGTCCTACCTGATGCAGATAATTATGTTGTCATGTCGTCCAAGCGCAGCGAGGTCGAATGCGTAGAAGAGCTGAACAAGCGAATGCACTCCGTGCTCGGGTTTGAGCAGGATCATAAGTCTTATACAAAGCTGCTCAAACTGCCTACACGACTCAAGTCCTTTATTTGTCACCACGGGATGCATAATAGAGTGAAACTGCTCTCTTATCTTCATTATTATTTGTGACCTACCAATGTCAGCAGCAAGGATCAATCGATGACAATCCTATTAACTGCGGATATTTAACAGATGAGATGCGTTGCACCATTCATGCCTCCTGTTTGATAATACTTCTCTTGTCCGTATGCATCTGTGCAGATAGGTTTGTGTTTGCGGTTAAGCCATAGTCCCCACATACCGCTCGTATCAATGTGGATAAGAGGAGCGGCGACCCACTACCCTGTAGAGTAACATTGGTATCAACGCTTGTTACAATATGAACAGCGCATTGAAAACGCGTACTATTTTATGTCCTGTTTACAAAGTGTGTTCACAAATCCACACTGAGAAACACGATGATTGACAGAGGGGTGTAAATTATTTTTTCGATAGTGTATTTAAATAGAGGTACTGCGGGTAAGTAGTTTTCAGTTTTAAATGCATAGTTTAACAAGACAACACTTGCCACCATCCTTCAAACCCATTGGTGAAAAAGAGCAAAGTTTTTGTTTACGTTATAATAGAATGTTTATGCGAAAGCCGGGGGCTTATGGGACCCCGGGGTCCCGCCATAAGGCTCAGATCATCGTGATTATTTTTTCTGGGCGCAGGTCCAAATGCCCAAAATGTCAAGTGGCAAAACAGCACTTTGAACATTGCAAACAAACAGCACTCTTAAAGTTGTAACGGAGAAGAGTCAACACGTTACTTGAATTGAGCAAGAATATGTTTGAATGTAAGAGCTTGGGGGATAGAGACGAGGAAGCGAGGGAAGAAGCAGAAAGAGAAGTGTTGTGTGACCTGCGTTTTTGGTGGTTGAATTGGTGAATGGTTGGTTGAGTGAGTGGGTGAGTGAGTAACCTGCAGTGTGGTGAGTGGGTGGTTGAGTGGGTGGGTGGGTGAGTGGGTGGTTGAGTAGGTGGGTGAGTGAGTTACCTGCAGTGTGGTGAGTGGGTGGTTGAGTGGGTGGGTGAGTGGGTGGTTGAGTGGGTGGGTGAGTGAGTTATCTGCAGTGTGGTGAGTGGGTGGTTGAGTGGGTGGGTGAGTGGGTGGTTGAGTGGGTGGGTGAGTGAGTTACCTGCAGTGTGGTGAGTGGGTGGTTGAGTGGGTGGGTGAGTGGGTGGTTGAATGGGTGGGTGAGTGAGTTATCTGCAGTGTGGTGAGTGGGTGGTTGAGTGGGTGGGTGAGTGGGTGGTTGAGTGGGTGGGTGAGTGAGTTATCTGCAGTGTGGTGAGTGGGTGGTTGAGTGGGTGGGTGAGTGGGTGGTTGAGTGGGTGGGTGAGTGAGTTATCTGCAGTGTGGTGAGTGGGTGGTTGAGTGGGTGGGTGAGTGGGTGGTTGAGTGGGTGGGTGAGTGAGTTACCTGCAGTGTGGTGAGTGGGTGGTTGAGTGGGTGGGTGAGTGGGTGGTTGAATGGGTGGGTGAGTGAGTTATCTGCAGTGTGGTGAGTGGGTGGTTGAGTGGGTGGGTGAGTGGGTGGTTGAGTGGGTGGGTGAGTGAGTTATCTGCAGTGTGGTGAGTGGGTGGTTGAGTGGGTGGGTGAGTGGGTGGTTGAGTGGGTGGGTGAGTGAGTTACCTGCAGTGTGGTGAGTGGGTGGTTGAGTGGGTGGGTGAGTGGGTGGTTGAGTGGGTGGGTGAGTGAGTTATCTGCAGTGTGGTGAGTGGGTGGTTGAGTGGGTGGGTGAGTGGGTGGTTGAGTGGGTGGGTGAGTGAGTTATCTGCAGTGTGGTGAGTGGGTGGTTGAGTGGGTGGGTGAGTGAGTTACCTGCAGTGTGGTGAGTGGGTGGTTGAGTGGGTGGGTGAGTGGGTGGTTGAGTGGGTGGGTGAGTGAGTTATCTGCAGTGTGGTGAGTGGGTGGTTGAGTGGCTGGTTGAGTGGGTGGTTGAGTAGGTGGGTGAGTGAGTTACCTGCAGTGTGGTGAGTGGGTGGTTGAGTGAGTGGGTGACTGAGTGTCTTGTTTGGTGACCTGCATTGTAGCTGCTTCAATACAGTGTGTGGTGGATGAGACGAAACAGTGAGTGTCTGGTAGACCGAGTCCCCAATATGGATGGAAGGATCACTGAGTGAAGTTCACGAGAACAGTAACCGCCATGGTAGCCGCGATAGAAGATTGATGAGGAGGTGGCTGACCGCCGGTGAGCGAGTAATTGCACTGAATGAATTCATCAATAAACATGGCCACCATTGCCACCAGACATCTCCAATGCCAAATTCCACAGCTCGATATCAAATGAACTCTTCTGAGCAAGAAGCTTTACACGCATCCTAGAGGGAACGATATCACAATGCCGTGTCCGTTTCTCCTGCCGCTCTGCACAGTGGTGCAGGCCCGGCCCCAGGTCTTCGACGTCGAGCCGCGCTACGGAAGTGTGAACGGAGCCACGCGACTCACCATCTCTGGCACCGGTCAGTGGCTTCTGGCGGTCGGCATGGATAGGATGCTCAGACTGTCTGGAATGGCTGCCTCTTGCTCATGGAATTTTTAAAAGTAGTTTCTGCCCCTGGTAGAGTATACCGGGTAATGTATCGTTTTTATTTTATATCATCATGGTGCCTGGAGACATTGTGAGTGAAGGGTGCATAATCGGTGCATGTTAGTATATTGTTATGCTTGTTTACCCAGTAAAGCCTGAAGGAGTCTCAAGACTTTTTTAAGGAGGGTCCTGCTAAGTTTCGATCGCCGTACGTTTCCCGTGAAAACTTTCCGATGTCATTTTTTCAAAACTTGCAAAATGTGGATCATGGCTTCGGCACACAATGACCTCTTTTTCTTCGAGTGACGTCACGGGGACATTCACTTCCACTGTGAGTGAAGCGGAATGGCGCTTGCTACTTCACGCAGCATTAGCCAGGGCAGCCTCGCCTACAATTTGAACCGTGGAATCTTTGGAACTAGCGACAAATGCACAAAGCTCACCCACCTCCCTGCGTCATAAACCGTCACGCAAACTGCGGTCATCCTCACAGTAGCAGTGGCTTTTGGCTGGCCATTGAACAAAGATGGCCACCGCATTGCACGCGTTCAGTTGCGCTTTTACGGCCGTCTGGAACGATCTTCCTTCCGATATTAGGAAGCCACTGGAGCTATTCACTTTTAAATCTAGGTTGAAAACTAATTTATTTAGAACTGCTTTCAGTGTTTAGTTTGTTGTCCTTTTCTAATACCTCCGATTAGCATGGTTAGCTACGTACCGTGCGAAAAAAGTTTAACGTGCATAAATCATCACACCGCTCGGCTATGTCACCTGCACAAGCGCTTACACTGCACGAGCGTGCCTCGCGCATGAAGTCAACGCGCCGAGCTCCAGAACATACCGGGTGAAGGCGTTAGATGCCACGGTAGCGAGATGTTAACTACTTCGCCTGGTATGCAGGAGGTCGTGAGTTCGACCCCGGCCCTGACACCTGAATATTTGGAGTTTGCGTGTCTTTCTCTCTCTCTCCCCGTGGTCGTGTGGATTTTGCTCCAGGAGCTCCAGTCTGTCCATCCACATTTAGAAACATGCGTTTAAATTATTTGGCCGCTTTAAATTACCACGTGATAAGCCACTTCGTTGAGCTATCATATATGACCAGGGTCGCTTCTGAAAACGAGCTACATAGCTCCGTTGACCTTACCTGGTAACAAGTATAACCCGTAAAAACAAAGTTTTTCACTATAAATCCTTTATATGCGTAGCGGCTAGAGTCCTCTCCTCCTCTGTATTGAGATGGCTGCCACCTATGGGTCAGATGATTGCATTGCACCATTAAGCAATTGGTAATTAAATGTAATATTTTTGTCCTAAAAAGTGTAACATTTTGGAAAAAAAATTTCACGAACATTAATTGTCACGCACAGCGAGTCTGTGTGCAAAATGTCAGCTCGATTGGATCACGGGAAGTGGGTTAAAACACGACCGAAAGATTTGCACGGTCGTAAGCAAGCAAGCGAACTTAATATAAAGGATTTAAAAATAAAATAGTTTAGTTTTAGCCGTTAGACTCAATGAGTGCGACGGCGTTTGGCTGGCACGGGAGTGCACAGGTTTCGCCCAGGAGAGCCAGGTGAGCTTCGGCGATGGGGACTCGCAGCTGGGCAACGCCGTGTTCCTGGTGTCATGGAGGCACTCGGTGGCATGCGACGTGGAGAAGGACTCGAGCCACGAGAACATCATCATCTGCTACACACGGTCTGTCGGCCCTCACCCGTGCTGCTCATGCCAGCCTCACCCCCTGCGTTGTTGCTCCGCGAGGGGCGGCGGTGTGCGCCGGTATGCCGCGGTGTTTAGGGGAAATGGCAGTCTGAGTGTGAGAGTGTGAGAGAGAGTGTGTGTGTGAAAGTGAGTGTGGTGAGAGAGTGTGTGAGAGTGAGTGTGAGAGTGAATGTATTTGAGCGTGTGTGAAAGTGAGTGTGGTGAGAGTGTGTGTGAGAGTGAGTGTGTATGGTTTGTGGGGAACGGTAATGTAGCGGTTAGCACGTTGCACTACAAACCTGGCGAACCGGGTTCGATTCCCGCTCACGGCCACCAACACCAGTGACGATTGTCTGAACTGGTCTTTGGCCTTCTCTAGGTCGACTCAGCCTCAAATGAGTACCTGGTGCGATGTCTAAACATGGCCACTGGGGAGACAAAGGCGACCAGGCGTGGTGTTGGCCACTCACCCCCTCAATGGCTCGCTAATAGCACTTGCCCCTACAGTTTGTTAAGGCTTTACTGGGGATCTTTATCTTTGTGTGGTTTACCACTAAACCATGTGAAAAGAATAGAACACTGCCACGGAAAAATGAATTGTCGCGCGTGCGTCTTAATGCGCAGATTGTCGTCATTTCAGCTCACGCCGGAGAGTGGAATGATGTTCACAACCCGGGTTTATCAGCGATTGGGATGTGCGCCGTTTCACTTGAGACCACGGCAATCGTCGTCGGGACAAGATGCGGGAAGCCAGAATGAGCGCCATCATCCAGCCCGACTTCTTAAATGGGTGTCGTGACCTCACACTAAGAACGAATTGTCGGGCTGTGTCAGGTGGTGGAGGGGTCTTAACGACACAGATTCGGTCGGGTCATTGTGCCCGAGGCCAACGTTCTCTTGCGAATCACACCGTGGGCTGCGCGACCATCCGCGTGACGCTGCGTTGTGCAGGACACGTGCTAAAGAAGGGGGCTTGCTGCTGCCTGTCGTGCTATAGGCCGCTACTGGAAGACCAGTACAGCGTGCGAGTGACCGTCGACTCGGTGCCAGTCCGCAAGCAGGACATCTGCAAGGGCGTTCATAAGAAATGGGAGTGCACCTTCAACGTGAGTTTACCCCCGGCTGTCTGCAACGCCTGGATCCTGACTAACATGCACCAGATGAAAATGTAATGTAATCTTTGTTTGAATTTAAAACAAGCCTCTCATTTTGTTGAACTGGTATTTTCAAGAAGTTCACTTTAGGCTCATCTACAGCTTTGCTCGTACTCGTACCCAGCATCTGCGAAAAGTAATTGATGAACTATTTAGTTTGACATTTGTTGCCATCCCCCTTCTGGAATTGCTCTGTCGCCGTCTGACAATCTCACCCAGATCTGGTAGAACGCCGGCAAGCAGAGCGTAACAACGTGGAAGTCCAGAATCAATACCTCATTTGAAACCCAAACATTACACATCTTGTCTTTGACATTCCTCCTCCTCGAAGACACCGCTGTGACCATCAACAGCATCCAATCAGCAGACCAATATGCATGTCTCCTTCATAGATGAAAAATTAAAGACACAGCCAGAGATCGACTGTGGCCATACAGCCCAAACTAAACCACTGTGGTCTGGGCTCCTACAGCTGAGAAGGAAGCATTGGAAAACTACACAAACTCCGTCTCTTCTGAAGCCCTCTCGGTGGCCAGCAGACCTCGGCATTGTCATTCAGCTCCTGAACGTGTTGCCGCTGCCATCATGCACGAGAATAGTCGAGTAGAATCTGGTAGAAACAGCCGTTCCTCATGTCGTACACAAAAACAAAATCATAACGGGCGCACGCATTTTCTGGTGGTCTCTTAGCACGAGGAACACGTTTCACGCTTTGGAAGAAGCCATGCTTCTAACGTCTTAATTGAAATAGTGGCGGTGGGAGAGAGTTTGGGTCGTTGGCACGACCAAAGGTGAAACTTTTCCCCTGCTAATTCTATAAAATGCAGTCTCGAGTTAAAGGTCATCGCTCAGTTTAACACGTCGGCTCGCTCTGACGAAACGCCACCGCTCTTTCCAAAAGCACTGCCGACGCCAACGCCGTTCTCGGCAAAAATCAACGGCGCTTTGGCTTCTACGCGACAGAGTGAGTTGCGTGTGGTGAGATACGGGAGTTGTGCTTGAGGGGGATTAATCTGTCCTCGCTGTGCACACACGCACCTCCGTCCCTGCAGACCAAAATGTGGAAAACGCCGTACATCGAATCGATCAGCCCCACGTCTGGCCCCCCAGGTGAGCGTGCGTCTAACGCCCCCCCCCCCCTCCACCGAACCTCGTCGTCACCGTAAAGTACAACGTCAGCATGTACGTGGCCCGTTCTGTACGGCGGTGGTGTAGCGGTTAGCGCGCTGCGCTACGAACCCGGCCACCCATGTTCGATTGCCACTCATAGCCTACACCAGTCACGATTGTCTGGAACTGATCCTGGGCCTCCCCTAGGTCGACTCGGCATCAAATGAGTACCTGGTGCGGTGTGTAAACATTGCTAATAGGGAGACAAAGGTGGCCAGGCGTAGTGCTGGCCACCCACCCCCTCGTGTGCTGTGCCGGCCATCATAGGTGCTCTCTAAAAGCACTTGCCCCAACAGTCTGTTAAAGCTGTACAGAGGATCTTTATCTTTATATTTTTTGGTTCTTTCGGTAAAGTCACGTAGATAGAAAAAATAAAATAAAAAAGAAAGTGAATAAAAATAATTTAAATAACGTAATATTATTTTTCTATCTCCGTGACTTTACCGAAAGAACCAAAGACTCTGAATTCCTGCGGTCACGAAAGTTTCAAGTCAAAATTTCATCTTTATCTTTTGTAGCACTAAAATTCCGGGGCGTGACATAAACGTGCACATAGCCCCCGCCTCAAGCAACCACCAATTGCCCTCATTTTCGGTCGCACAAGCCACCAGCGTTTTGCAAACTCTGTTGCATGTTCTCGGCGGACAGGGGAAAAGGCGTCATGGGTTTCATTGCTCGGCCATCTTCTTCTGAACGTACATTTCACTCGACGCTGTGGCGAGATGTTAACCACCTCACCTGGGATGCAGGAGGGTTGTGGGTTCGATCCCGACCCTTACGCCTGTATATTTGGAGTTTGCACGTTCTCCCCGTGGTCGCGAGGATTTTCCGCCGGGCCGTCCGGTTTCTCTCTCCACATTTCGAAAAATCTGTTTTAGTTATAAATCTCCATGTAACGAGTCACTTAATTTAGCTATCATTTGTGACCAGGTCGCTTCTGCAAAATGAGCGGTGGGGTAAGATAAAACATAGTTTAGTTTAAATCTTGACTTAAAGCTTTCGTGACTGCAGGAATTCATATTCTTTGGGGCTTTCAGTAAAGTCACGTAGATACAAATACAAATATCACGACGTTTCAATCGCAACGCAAGCAATCGTCATCAGGCGGATGATGGATGACGATTGCTTGCGTTGCGATCGAAACGTCGTGATATTGTTATTTCTATCTACGTGACTTTACCGAAAGACCCAAATAACATAGTTTAGTTTATTTACCCTCACGTTCATGTGTTCAGCGATTCGCCTGTGTTACGTACATTGCATACCTGTGACGTAGGTTCTATTATTGGCACATCGCCGCTGTATTAGCATGCTTTATTGGCGTTTTAATTGCTGCGTTTATGAGTGTGTCTCCTGTATTTAATGTTTCTATTTGTTTTGTACGAGCGGACGCATCGTTCTTTGCTGCTATCCAGATCCCCGTGTAAAGTGTTGACCCTCATTTGTCTGAGCGCGATCTGAATTCAATGGCTTTGTCATCCACGGTGGACATATGAGCTGAAGCGATTTGCAACGAGATAGTTTGTGGCATTGGCCTTTATTTAAATACAAGTTGAACTTCAGCTTAACCGGGAGATGTCGATGGTGGTGAGCGATGAAACATGGCTGACGGTGAGAGTGCGCGTGTACACGATGGTGATTTTGACGATGACGACGTTGATGATGTTGGCGACGGTGATGTCGATGTTGGCGAGCAGGCACCGTGGTGACGCTGCGAGGGAACGTGTACACGAGCGTGTACGGCAACAACGTGGCCTTGAGCACCAACGGGAAGTCCACTCGGGTTCAAAGGTGACCACCTGCTCCTCTTCCTCCACCTCGCGTTCCCCTCGCTCGGCACTGCCGGTCAACACTTGCGTCTCTGTCCCACCGCTGCCCGTTGGGACAGACACGTGGCGGCGTAAACGACATTCATAATCAACGTTTTTGGGTTTAGATCGCGTTATTTATAAATGTGTCGTAACCCTCCACCACCCGACACGGCCAATCAGTAAAAAAGTGTCACGTTGACCCAAAGACAAATTGTTCACTGCTTTAGCCCACCGGTGTGTTGAAGCGTGAAATTGTAAATGTTGTGGTTTCACGCTTCAATACACTGATGGGCTAAAGCAGTGAACTATTTGTCTTTGTCAACGTGATTGGCCGTGTCGGGTGTTGGAGGGTTACGACACATTTATAAATAGCGCGATCTAAACCCAAAAACGTTGATTATGAATAATATTGGTCGCGAAAGCCTACGTGTTAAACTGTAATCGACATGATCGCCATACATTCAGTGTTTTGTGACGGTAGTCTGGAGAGCTTTTCTACACATAACGCTGGTGGTGGTGGCTTTGCGTCTGGCCTGTAATCCAGCACTGCGGAGGCAGCGAGGGTTGGTGTGAAACTCCCTTCTCGTGGTCATCGAGGAGGATTCGTACCCCTGGCTTGCCAGAAGGCAGCACAGCGAAAATGTGGACTCCACCTATTCTTTCTGTGTGGGATAGAGTGTTTCCCCCTCGTACGTGTGGGCTTTCTCTGAGTACTCTGGTTTCCTCCCACATGTAAACACTCATTTATTGGTTGATAACACTTTACTATATAAGACTACAGCGAATGCTGTGTTATTATAAAATCTCCCGCGGGCACGGCAGAACCTGCTTCACTCCCTGGTGAGTCTTCTTGGTTCTTTCGGTAAAGTCACGTAGAAGGGAAGTAATACAATAATAAAAATAAAACATAATAAAATAATTCTCACGACGTTTCGGCCACAACGCAAGAAGCCGTCCTCAGGTGAAAACCAGGTCTGTCGAGGCGACAGCGTCTGAATGAAACATCGCACGGGTGAGTGCTGCGTTCGTGATGGTGCGGCGAGAGTGAGCGGAGCTGTGGGGGACTTTGTGTGTCTGTGTGTGTGACCTGCAGGGCCTATGCGGGAGGCATGCCCTGTGAGTTGCTGCTACCCAACTCCGACTCCCTGTGAGTGAGCCACACAGCACTCACTCGCTCGTTCACTCACACGCCGAGTACAGAGAGCATACTCCTCACCGCTCACTCTCCACCACTCCTCACTACTCATCGCTAACTACTCACTCCAGAGACAAATGCAAAGGTCCCCCAGATAATCATCGCCGTTGTTGGCCATGAGCGGGAATCGAACTCGGGTGGCCAGGTTCGTAGGGCCGCCCGCTGCTAACCACGACATCACTGCTCCCCATTAAAGACAAAGGTCACTCGTTCCTCACCACTCTTACGACCACGCACTCCACCCGTCACACCTATGACCCTGTGACTTCACTTGTAAGTACACAGAGACTCTCTGTGTGCATGCGTGTGTCTCCTCTTCAGCAGCTGCTACTCCAAGCAAGCCGCTGGGATTGCTTTCATTGAACACGTAGAATTTCGTGACTAATATTATCCATAATACAGGTGTTTTGGGCTTTGCTCTCCAACGCATCGGTGTGCTGTACCAGTAACGAATTAACACGTTCTGTTTACATGACAAACCTTACCAATTGGCTGTGTCGGGTGGTGGCAGGTTTAACGACACATATATTTACGCGATCTAACCCAAAAAACCTGCATCATGGGATTACTTGTTCCACGCCACGTGTGTTTTCGTGTTTGTTTCTGCGGCGTGGCCCCACGCCGCTTGCATCGTGCGTCAGAATTAGAATCTTTGTTTAGACTGGAGGAGGAATCCGATGAGCTATGAACCTCTTTTTAGCAGATGTCCAGCATGAGCACGAGGCCAGAAAGTTACACCAACAAACAATAAAACACAGGAGGTTGGAAGTCCGCCTTCCCATGGGTACCAGGCAAGGCTCTCCATGGCACCAAACGCTGTCGATTTCCACACAAAATTGTCAGCTTTTTAAAAATCGGGCCCGCAGGGATGATGAGTCAGATCCTCGATGGGGATTTGAACTTGCGGATTTTCGCTTTGCGAGCCACTCGCACTGCCGCTGAGCCGCGTGGCGTGCGATCCATGTGCGTGACCGTGGCAGGGCGCTAATGGTGGCGAGATGTGAACTACCTCGCCTGGCATACAAGGAGGTCGTGGGTTCAATCCCGATCTTGACGCCTGTATATTGGGAGTTTGCATGTCTCTCTCGCCGTGGTCGTATGGATTTGTATCTGGGGCCTCCGGTGTTTCCCTACATAATTACAAACATTCGTTGGGAGTATTTGGCTGCTTTAAATATCCATTTGATGCGCCACTTTGTTGAGATTCTATTTGTGGCCAAGTTGCTTCTGAAAAAGAGCTGCATAGCTTAGTGGGCCTTACATGGTAGAATGAAAAATAGTTTAGTTTGTTTAGTTTAGTTTGAGTTACATGCACACACGTCTCGGTGTTCATTTAGTCACAACATCTCCACTCGCGTTCTCTCGTGAAATACAGCACGGACAGCGGAAGCATTCTGCCTGTATCCACACACGCACATACACTGGCAGCAACAGCTGTGAGATTATTGTTCTCTCGTAAGCCCTGCTGCCTTCTGTGTCATACGTGTGGCGTGATGTTTGCTGTAATTTTGCTGGAAATTCATGCGACGCGGGGAATTGCACCGAAAAAAGATGTAATCACGGACAGCGCCGCAGTCCCCCTGTGCGCTTCTGGGTGTTTTTATTCCGATTTCTAATTTCTTCACCGATGTAGATATTTTTTTATTTTGTCATTGTGGTGACCCAGGGTCGCTCTTGCAAATGTGATGCCTATCCTGCTCTCCTGAGCTCTCACCCGTGGTTGCATAACATGAACGTCAACTTATTTTTGCTTTATCCTCAACTGACACCGGCTTTCCTCTGCTTGCGGAAGTCTACGCGCTTGAGCGTGTTGTAAGGTTGGCGCACGACATCCCCACCATAGTCACTGCAGCACACCTGCGTGGAGCCTCATTGTATACCCACCGATAGTATACCGGCTGGGTTACCCCGACGGTATTGTGATTCATGTTGGAACTTTCACCAAAACTGTGTCCTGTCCCTAAAATATCTCTTCCGATTCAGGAAATTGTGATTTGAAAGGTAGAAACACTCAGTCACTTGCAATGTAATGCCTTTCCTTCATCATGAATAAGTTTCAGAATGAAATCAGTAACATCGAATTTAATGTAAAAAATCATGTGACGAGGACCAAACAATAATTTGATGTCACGCGGGGTGCATTGTCAGGGCATGTAGTTTCCGTGATTATACTGGTATGAACCTCCTGGTTACACCAGCCCACAGGGGATTATTGTGTCCGTCGTGCAGGAAGGGGCTGGGTGGGGAGGGAGAGGCTGGGTGGGAAGGGGAAGGTGGGGAGGGGCTGGGTGGGAAGGGTGGGGAGGGGCTGGGTGGGGAGGGTGGGGAGGGCCTGGGTGGGGAGGGTGGGGATGGGTGGGAGGTTGGAGGGGTGGAGCTGGTGTGGGGAGGGGCTGCTCACCCCGTGGTGCCCTTATAAAACTCAACGTTTAAACTACTCACGCCGGCCTTGTGCCCGCCCTCACAGTCGGGCATATTTGCGGAATACACCACGCCGCCGTTGACCCTGGCCATTGACCGAGCAACCCAACGTTCCTACCAGCTCCCTCCGCAGGAATGTGTTTTCCTGCAAACCATTGGATAAGGCTGCGTTGCACTTGACCGCGTGGCTGAGACAAAATCACAGCGGAGGGCGCACGGAGATAGGTGTCCCCCCCCCCCCCCCCCCACGTGTGCCGGCTGCCGGAACCTCCCACTGTCAGCGTCGAAGCAAGCGCTTGTGTTCACGCAGAGAACACTCTTAGGTCTTTTCGGTGAAGTCACGTAGGTGAAAATAAATAATAATAAAAATAGAAATAATAATAGAAATAAAATAATAAATCACGACGTTTCGGAGGCAACACAAGTCTCCGTCATCAGGTGGGACCGTCACAGCCAGATTTACTGTGTCAAGTATCAATATTTTATTTCTATTATTATTTCTATTATTTTTATTATTTATTTTCACCTACGTGACTTTACCGAAAAAACCCAAGAGCATGAATCCTTGCAGTCACGAAAGCTTCAAATCTAGAATTCACCCAGACAAGTTCATCGTGGCGAACCTCTATATATACATCGGCGGGACGTACTGACCGATCGTCAGCGACTCGCGTAACATTTCTCAAGACGTTGCCGCGTGCCGCTGCGGCTAGTTTCCCGGTGAGGGCTGACGGCACAACCCCAACTTCTGCCTGAATGATGATATATCTGTGAGCGGCACCGCGACCACCACGCATGTGTCGCAACCGCTCAAGTACATCTTTTCCACCGCGAAGGTTAGCAGGTTCTTGCGCGATGACGGCGGAGTCAACGCGCGCGGATGCTCAGGCCTCGAGTGTGCGCCACGGTTATTTGCGCACACTCTTCTTTGCGCACGTAGACACCGGCCTTCTCGGATGTGCGCTCGAATCGCGTCGCTCGCCCCAATATGAATACTCAACACGCAAATTCAATCAGCGGACAGTTCGCCTCCTTGCCATATCTTTCCCTCCATAATAAAAAAAAAACCCTTCAGTGTTTTTCAGACATCTCATCAGCCCACGGCCTTCTGGGAGTATTGTTGGTTCAACACAAGGAAATCCTTGGACCGGTTTCCTCGTCAGCAGAGTCTGGCTCCCTTGAACAAATGCTGATGCACTCCCAGATGTATAGTTTGACGCAAACCTCTATAATGCACAACACAAAATAATCATTAGTGTGGTTTAACCACTTAACTAATAATGCACCGTGAATGCTCGCTCAGCTCTGCTCACCAAGCTGGTGCTGTTCCCGTGTAATTGCGATGTCAAGCTGCAACGTTATCACTTATCATACCTAAACATTAAGGCTTTTAGCAGATTGCTGGGATGTCCGGCTGATGAGACTCTTAATGCGGCCACAATCCCTGTCTCCTCCTGGCTTGTGAAATGTTTCGGGACAAGCTGTTTCACCCTGGTAGTCGCTCACGGGAGGGACTCTTGTGCGACACGTGGAGTTAAGTCGTCCACAGTCTCACTGTGCTGCTTTCTCTCTCCGAATAAGAATATTTATTTATCCTGGAGGAATGGAACGAGCTCTAAGGCTTTTTTTCACAGACATTGGCGATCGTGGCCTTTTTTCCCCATGTCGCTCCGTGGTGATGAGAGACGTCCACTTGCATCCACAAGTTCAGATTGCTTTGTCACTTAATTCGGTTACGGCCATAGGCAGTGCCACGAAGTGCGCTGGCTATTTGATGTGGTTGTCCGCCGTTTGCTGGTGTAGCTGTCAGGCAGTGAGTCTATTACTACTACTTAACCATTTTTATGTTATCATGTAAGGACCCGCTGAGCTACATAGCTCTTTTTTAGAAGCGACCTGGCCAAAAATGATAGCTCACGGAAGTGGCTTATCACGTGGACATAGATACTCTAAACGCACGTTGATTCTAAATGTGGAGTGACAAACCGAAGGACCCGGACAAAAATTCACAGTGACCACGGGGAAAGAGGCATGCAAACTCCAAATATACAGCAGGCGTCAGGGTTGAGATGGAACCCATGACCTCCTCCATACCAGGCGAGGTAGTTAACATCTCCTAGCCACCGTGGCGAGTCTGCCATGCTTGCTGTGGTGCATGGTGTGCTGTACCTTTCTGCGTGCGTGGTATGCCCGGCTGATGAGACGATGCACAGGGCAGTAATGGTTTGTGCTGTGCGATGCGCTGTGTGTTGTACCGTATGATGCACCGCCTGATGCGCTGTGTGATGTGCCGTGTGTCGTGTCCACTGTGCATCGGGACAGGTACCGCCTGGAGCTGGACAATGAAAAAAGCGACAAGGGATACCTATCCTGCAATATCACCAGCACCTACATTGGCAAGTGCACCAAGTCCCATTGCAGTACACACAGAACACACAGTACACACGGTACACACAGTACACACAGTACACACAGTACACGCAGTACACACAGTACACGCAGTACACACAGAATACACAGTACACACATAATACACAGTACACACAGTACACACACAGAACGCACAGTACAAAAAGCACACACACAGTACACATAGTACACACACTGTACACACAGTACACACACAGTACACACACAGTACACACAGTACACACACAGTACACACAGTACACACACAGAACACATAGTACACACACAGTACACACACAGTACACACACAGTACACACACAGAACACACAGTACACACACAGTACACACACAGTACACACAGTACACACACAGTACACACAGTACACACAGTACACACACAGTACACACAGTACACACACAGTACACACACAGTACACACAGTACACAGACAGTACACACAGTACACACACAGTACACATAGTACACACACAGTACACACAGTACACACAGTACACACACAGTACACACAGTACACACAGTACACACACAGTACACACAGTACACACAGAACGCCCTGTATCATGACTCGCCGAGAAAGCGTTTGTGAACCCCTTAGGATTTTTTCATATTTTACATATTTCAATCCTAAAATGTTATTAGTTCTTAATCTAAGTCCTGATAATAGATACAGATAACCTGATTAAACAAATTACACGAAAACATGATGCGCTTTCCACATTTATTTATCCTCGAATGATTATACGACTTTACCTGGTCAATAACCAGGTAAAGTCATAACTGGCTGCAATGCTTCTATCCTACCTGCCTATGTTAGCAGTTATTTCCGACTCTCTGAGTTACATTACCTTATATTCTTGGTTCTTTCGGTAAAGTCACGTAGAAGGGCAATAATAAAATAACACAAATGAAACAATAAAAATTCTCACGACGTTTCGACTGCAACACAAGCAATCATCATCAGGTGTGAAATCCACCGCGCCAGAATAGATCCCTCCTTCACTGCCGGCCACCGTGACCTCTTGGCGAGTCATCTTCTTGGTTCTTTCGGTAAAGTCACGTAGAAGGGAAGTAATAAAATAATAAAAATAAAGCATAATAAATTAATTCTCACGACGTTTCGGCTACAACGCAAGCAGCCGTCTTCAGGCGAGTGTTTTTAAAAATATTATGAATTTTAAAAATATTATGAATTGTAAAAATATTATGAATTTTAATAAAAGTGTAACTGGAATTGTTGCCTTGCCCACGGCAACGGAGAAGTTGGAACGTGTCCTAGACCCTTGGTCGTGGTGCTAACCGGAGCGTTTGGGTTGTCTTTGTCTAGGGCACTTGAACGTGAGCTTCATCCTCAGTGATGACTTTGGAAGGTAAACACATTTTGATTTTCACACCAAATTATTGACGTTCGTAGCACCATAGCTTCGCGGTGTTATGTGCGTATGCGCGTGCGTACACAATATAGCGTGCGTGAGGGTATGTGCATTGGAGCACGAGCGTGTATCTTTGTGTGGCTGTGTGCATGTGTACGGGGAGCGGCAGTGTAGTGGTATTCACACAGCGCCACAAACTTTGTGACGTGATACTCTTCGGTTTTTTCGGTAAAGTCACGTAGGAAAAAAATAATAATAAAATAAAATAATAATAAATCACGACGTTTTGGAGGCAACACAAGTCTCCATCTTCAGGTGGGACCGTCACAGCTAAATTTAGTTATTTTCCATTTTTTATTATTTAATTATTATTTTTTACCTACGTGACTTTACCGAAAAAACCTAAGAGTATGAATCCTTGCAGTCACGAAAGCTTCAAATCTAGAATTTGTGACGTGAGTTCGATTCCTGCTCACAGCCAACATCGGTGATGAATATCTGAACCAGTGCTGGGCCTCCCCTAGGATGACTCAGCCTTAAATGAGTACCTGGTACAGCGTGTAAACGTCAGCATTGGAGTGACTAAGGCGGCCAGCCGTGGCCCTGGCCACCCACCCCCTCGTACTGTATTTTATTCCGCCTTCATAGGTGCTCGCTAACAGCACTTGCCCCAGCAGTCTGTTAAAGGCTACACGGGGGATCTTTGTGTGTGTGTGTGTGTACGCAGATCCTTGCCGGACAAAAGCACGTTCCTTGTGTCGGCCCTTAATAAGCTGTCAATGTTCCAGTCCTACGCGGGTGAGTGTGTGGCTCTTTGCGTGAGCGAAGGGCTGCGTGGTGACCGCACGGCAGGGGATCGCCGTGGGTTTGGGTCGGCTGCATCTCGCTATTGGGCTCGACGCGGAGAGTAAAGTATCACCAGTCACGTCACAAAGTACTTTGACTGCATGCTCCAGCTACAACTCAATCCTGTGCAATAATCACACGTGCGATAATTAGATCTGCGATAACTGGATCTGTGATAATTCGATGATAATTAGATGCGTGACAATTAGATCATTTGAGGCGTGATAATTACATGCCCGATAGTTAGCTGTGTGAAGTTAGATGCGTAATAATTCAATGGGTGATAATTAGATGAATATTAGATGCGTCATGAATCAGATGCATGATATTAGTTGCTGCCAAGATGCCTTTGCTGTCTTAGAAAGGTTAGTGCGGCACTCGTGACCGATGCATGGGTATGATGTCACTAGTAATATGTTTTTACCCTTTCAACTGGTACAAAAACTGACACCTTTATACAAGGCATCATGTTTGCAATAACCACAACACAAGCAGTCAAAATGCAAACAAAAAGAAACAACTCTGATAATGATAAAAAAAACCTATTACTATATTTTGCCACTGGTAAAGGAGATGTCTCATGATGTTACTAGTTGGCGGATGCGCCTTGACTAGAATTGACGCGTGGGGCGCCCGCTGTGCCGTGCCGAGTGTTCCACCCCGAGCCTCGTGTGTCGTCCCGGTAGAGGTGGCTGCCGTGTCTCCGGCGGCGGGGAGCCTGGAGGGCGGAACTCTGCTCACGGTCACCGGGCGATTCTTTGACCAGACGGACGCTCCTGTCCGCGTCCTTGTCGGAGGTAGGGTGTTGTCCCGGCCCTCACCAAGTCGCTCCTGTCCTGGACCCATCGAGCTGCCCCTCTCTCCGTACCTGCGGCTGTCGACGAGGTTCGGGTTGAGACCGTAATTGCGGGGGTCATCCCGTGTCAGCGGACCCCAGGCCGTCCGTGCAGATGAATTGTGTACTCATTGGATGCAAAGGTAGTTTCTAAGTTTAACCGCACTTTTACTCTAAAATAGAAGGTAGCAATGGTTGCTTAAGCTCCCGTTGTCCATGGTGTGCCACAAACACCCCCCGCTCGTCCACTGTGTTGCAATGTCCAGCAACACGGAATTCCATGTTGTGGCGCACGGTCACTCAAGTGGCATCTTCCCGGCGGAGCTCAGCTCCTTTAAGGCGCTCCTCACGAAGCCTGAGCTAGGTCGAGAGTGACCACCTTCTCCACAGAACAACCCGGACACATTTTTTCAGTCGGCCTGGGTCTTTATTGAACACTTTGCAGACTCCTGTGGTAAAGTTCAACACAGCAATACTGCTACCGGATCACGGTACAAATCAGTTCTTGCCACCCGGACACCGACCATGTCCAGATGAAACCCAGAAAGGCGGCAACCCCAGCTGAAATAAATGGTGACTTGGTGCCATATGTGGAGCTTGGATCAGCGGATTCTTCTCTGGGGCTAGGAGGGTGGCGGTGCCACTCGCCCTTGGTGTGTCACTCTGTGTGGACTCATTAAACTCCTCCTCCTTGAGAAGTGGGCGCTCACACATTGCCCCTGCTTCCTGGTGCCATAGCAAGCCGAGCTGGGCCAAAATAACCAAGCACAGGATCCCCAGGTCTTCCTTGTCATGACCTTAGCTGTGGCCTCCTGAAATTGATTAATTTTCTTTCCACGTCGTGTGCAGGACACAAGTGTCTGGTGACGGTTGTTACGAACACACAGATCACATGTCGGACGCAACGCTACGTGCCCTCCAACGCGACCTTCTATACAGGTAACACCAAACAAAGACAAACATCCCCGTATAGCCTTGACAGACGGCTGGGGAAAGTGCCGTGAAGGCCAACACGTTCGACCATCCCCGTGGCTCTTGTGCGTGACGACGCAGGCGGGCGAGGGCTGCGCCTGGAGATTTGGAACGATTCACGACCGCAGAGCTTGGAGAAGATCGCGCTGCTCAACGCTAGCTCGCCGGGGTACGTGCTCGACACCGTGGACGCCACGTGGAAGCGCTGGGCCACCGACTGGAACTACTTCGCGGCGCGATTCTCCGGCTTCTTCGTGCCGCCTGAGAACGGCAGCTACGAGTTCTACGTGCGCGGGGATGACAGATGCGCGCTGTTCCTCAGCCCGTCCGGCGATCCGGCAGACAAGGCACGCGCAATGCTAAGCACACCACCGGCTCTGGAAATTGAGTTATATAAACTATAAACGAAACCAGGGAAGGCCCACTGAGCTATATAGCTCTTCTTCAGAAGCGACCTGGTTATCGCGAAGGATAGCTCAATGGAGTGGCTTATCACGTTGAAATTTATAGCAGCCATATCCTCTAAACGCACATTGATTCTAAATGTGGAGGGAAAAACCAGAGGACCCGGAAATAAATGCACGCAACCACGGGGGAGAACATGCAAACTTCGAATATACAACCGGTGTCAGGTCGGGATCAACCTCACGACCTACTGTATACCAGGTGAGGTCATTAACATCTCATCACCTTGGCGCGCTATAGTGTATATGACACAGTTATATAGATTAAAATATTGTTTTTGTGATTACAAGTCAAAGTATTTTGAAAAGCCAGTGGCAGCAATTAGGAGGCTTTTAGGGTGGGCAGAGAGTGCGTCAGCTTCGGGAGAACGCGCCAGGCCCAGCAAGTACAAGCTGGCATTTGTGTGGCATTTGTGTGGCATTTGTGTGGCATTTGTGTGGCATTTGTGTGGCATTTGTGTGGCATTTGTGTGGCCTGTGGACCATCATGGCAGCCTGCCGGTGGCATGGTCACAGAGTATTGCCTTTAATCGCGTGTTCTTTGATAATTGATATGGCACAGAACCGCACTTGGTACTGGACACTTCCAATAGAGTATTCGTCTTATAATCCTAATATACAATTTAACGATCCACACAGGAAATTGTGCAACACAGTAGGTGGTAGGGAGATGTTATAGTAACTCTTGCCTGGTACGCAGGAGGTCGCGGGTCTGATCCCGACCCTGACGCCTGCTGTATATTTGGAGTTTGCGTGTCCTCTCTCCCCGTGGTCGTGTGTATTTTTCTACGGGTCCTCTGGTTTTGCCCACCACATTTAGAAACATGCATTTAGATCAGGGGTGGGGAACCTTTTTTCCGCCAAGGGCCATTTGGATATTTATACCATCATTCGCGGGCCATACAACATTTTCAACTTAAAAATTAGCCTGCTATATTTGGTCAAACATTTAATTAACTCGCCCCTAATGCGATGGCTGGAACTGCTTCTCTTTGGTGAGGCGTGTGATGTTAGCTGGTATTGATGACGTTGCTACTCGCAACTGCTTTTCCAGGTTTGCTCCTAGATTTATTGAATTTTGAGTCCCGCCTGCGGTTGCCTTGGCAGGGCCAGACCAAATGATTTTGCGGGCCTTGTACGGCCCGCGGGTCGGACGTTCCCCACCCCTGATTTAGATGATCTGGCTGTGGCTATAAATCCCTGCACGTGATAATAAAGCCACTGCAATGAGCTATCACGTGTGGACAGGTCAGCTCCGAAACAGAGCTAACAGCTCAGTGGACTTAACCTGGCAAATAAAACAATTACATTTTAAAACAATATTCCTTCTTTTGAACACTCGTTTAATTCGACAAAGGCGTTGCATATTTATTAACTGAGAGTCAATCAATCGTACGGCACACACCTGATTGTGAGCGACTCCGAGGACGGTGACCGATAAGAGACGACGTCGTGACGTACGCGCTCGCGTCGCCACGCGTCTGCGTGTTGGCGCCGCCGCGCCCGCTCGCGCCGCCCCGCTCACGCGCTCTCCCGGTGTGTCACCCCCGCCACAGGTGAAGGTCGCCTACAGCAACAGGGTGACCAACAGCTACTTTAAAGACGCGTCCCAGAGGTCATCCCCCGTTCAGCTCGTGGCCGGCCAGCCGTGAGTATGCTCGCTGCTCACCGGTACACGCGCGCGTGAGTCTACGCACCCGCGCGGGCGAGCAGCCGTTTTCCGACAACCTGTGTTCGATAATTGTTTTTTTTTTACCCTTCTATCAGGCAACAAAACTGACACCTTTTTTACAAGGAGTCATGTTTGCATAGACCACAATACCTGCACAATACCTGGCTGCAGGTATTGTGGTCTATGCAAAAATGACTCAATTATGATATTTTTTACTGGCAAATGAGGTTCCAATGGTGTAAATGCTTAACCTGGGTTCGATTCCCACATGAGCGGCGAGCGGTGCACGTTGAGGTGCCTCACGCCGGTTACGCACGTGGTGGACGCATCTTTGTCTCAGGTGGGACCACCCTAACCGGGGGGTCTACGGCGTGGCGCTTCATGACCGGCAACCGGGAGGCAGGGGCTGCCACGCAATGGCCTCTAACATCACTTGTCGTGCTGCGCTGTCCAGAGAGTCGTTGATTCGTCCGTTTCTGTGACGGACGGCGAGACATCATGAAACATAAACCATCACGTGATCTCTGGTCATCCATCGAACGAAGACAGTCACCGCATCATGCGCTTTCAGATGCTCATCTGCGGGCCGTCGAGAATGCTCTTTCATCTGATATTAGGAGGCCACTGGAGCTATGCACTTTTAAATCATCATCTAGATTGAAGACTCGTTTCTTCAACACCGCTTTTTGTGTTTAGTTTGTTGTCTTTCCATTGCACCTCCGATTAGCACAGTTGGCTAAACAAGAAGCTCAATATACATACTTGAGCCCCTCGCGCAGTGTGGTGTGTGCATAGCAGCGTTCCGCTTTCCGTCCCACGTGAGCGCAGCTGCTACTTGGAGCTGGACTTCCAACAGTTCAACGGCTTGGCGGTGGTGGAGGTGGCGACCTTCCGCGAGGAGACCATCTACACGGAGCAGCAGACCGCCAGCGCCATCAACCACATGCAGCTGCTGAGAACATCCTCCGTCGTGCAGCCCGAGATACAGGTGTGAGCCACAAAGACAAACTTCCCCCGTATAGCCTTTTACTCGCTCTTGGGGCAAGTGCGATGTGAAGGCCGGCATGGGACACGAGGCGGTGGGTGGCCAGCACCTCAACCGCCCACCTTTGTCTCCCAAGTAGCAATGTTGATAGACCTGACCAGGTACTCATTTGACGCTGAGTCGACCTAGGAGAGGCCCAGGACCAGTTCAGATAATCGTCACCGGTGTCGGTGGCCGTGAGCAGGAATCGAACTCGGGTCGCCGGATGCGTAGCGCATCGCACTAATCGCCACACTGCCGCTCCCCGCACATCCCCGCACATCCACACATGCACTCGGACAGGTGGCTGCCCTCGCGGGGAGTTACGTGACGGGAGAGAATGAGGCGGAGCTACGTTGCTGTGTGCCGCGTGCAGGTGGTGAGCCTGGTGGGCTGGCGGGCCGGCGTGCCCTCCGCCGAGGTGCAGGAGCTGACGGTGAGCAGCCCCTGCCTGGGCCCCGCGGGCGACTGCTCGGACCAGACGTTCCGCCTGGGGTACGCCCGGGTCCGCACGGGTGAGTGAGCGGCGCGATTACCCATGTGCGCGCGTGCGTGTGTGTGAGGGGTGGTGGCGCAGCGGCGACCTGAGTTCGATTTCCACTCGCGGCCAACAGCGGTGATGAGCGTTTGAGCCGGTCATGGGCCTCCCAGAGGTCGACTCAACCTCAAATGAGTACCTGGTGTGTATAAACATCGCGTAGCGCTGGCCACCCACTCCCTCGTGCGCCGTGCCGGCCTTCATAGGTGCTCACTTACAGCACTTGCCCCTAAAGTTTGTTATGCTTCACGGGGGATCTTTGTCTTTGTCCCTGGCTTGGCAGCGTTAGACCAGAATGAGGATTTTCAGAGTTCATCTTGACACAGAGGAAACATCGGCTCCATTGCCTACATCTTGCATCGCGTCTCACTTTCAAACAAGAGGATCTCAAAGTGCCCCACACGGTGGCTCTGCCTCTAAAACCTACAGTATGTATACGCTTCCGCTTATTAAAATTTTAGTTAATTTGGTCAATGGAATTATAATATAATACATTTTGTTTATGTTTGGGTGTTTGCTGCGATTGTACAGCGCTGTGTCCTGTGCAGCACTTGGAGATCCTTGGTGAAAGCGATACATACGTGAAAGTATTATTACTATAAACCTTGAATCGCACGTGTGTGCGGCAGAGGAGCGGTCAACATCAGTGGCAAGTGGTATCTGAACTGGTCCTGGGCTTCCCCGAGGTTGATTCCGCCTGCTGCGGTGCGTAAGCATCGGCTCATGGGAGACAAAGGTGGTCGGCCACATCAACTCCCCTCGTGCGCCGCATAAGTGTTCGCCAGCGGCACTTGCCCCCAAAAATCTGTGTAGGCTACGCGGGGGGATATTCTAAAAATCACGACGTTTCGGAGGCAACACAAGTCTCCGTCATCAGGTGGGACCGTCACAGCCAGATTTGCTGCATCAAGTGAGGCAAGGATTCAAGACGTAATCCCTTAAATGCAAGTTGAGGGGGGAGGAGAGGTGGGGGGCTCATCAGAATGTGGTAGCCAATGAATGGAACGTATCGGGAGGGAGGGGGGCGGGGCTACGCGGGGGGGCCTTGATGTGCGTGTTGTGGGCGCGCGTCAGTGGCTCTGCAAGCGGACGCACGCGCCGAGGACGTGCAAGCGGCGCTGGCGGCCGTGCTGCGTCCCGACGACGTGAGCGTGGAGCGAGTCGGAGTCCCCGAGGGTCTTCGCTTCACCGTCACCTTCGCCTCTGAGCGAGGTCGGCCCAGCACGGTTCCACTCACTCACCCCAATTGACCCCACCACTCACTGATCCTCTCCAGTCACTCACTGTTTGTATTTATTTAGTGAATGCTTTTACACGTGCCCGTCATATAGTTAGAGTGCCAGATATACAATAAAAGCAATTGGATATGTTTGTCAATATTCTTGGGTTTTTTCGGTAAAGTCACGTAGGAAAAAAAAAAATTAATAAAAGTAAAATAAAATAAAAATAAAATCACGACGTTTCGGAGGCAACACAAGCTTCCGTCTTCAGGTGGAACCGTCACAGCACGCTTGCTGTACTTGATACAGTACTTGATACAGCAATCGTGCTGTGACGGTTCCACCTGAAGACGTAAGCTTGTGTTGCCTCTGAAACGTCGTGATTTTTATTTTATTTTACTTTTATTAATTTTAATCAAAAAATTTTACCTACGTGACTTTACCGAAAAAACCCAAGAATATGAATCCTTGCAGTCACGAAAGCTTCAAATCTATGTTTGTCAATGTTACGTGTGCGCGTGGACGTCAGCCCACGTAGCCACAGAGCCACGTGACAGCCTCCTCCTCCAGCACGTGCAGGGCAAACCAGCCCGCCTGGCATGTCTTGATGGACTTCACAGCCAGAGACGATGTGCGCCATGGACTCTTGCTCCCCGCATTCGCACAGCGGGCTATCGCGTAGCATGCCCCATCGATGTTGGGAAGCGGCTCACACCCCCTGGTCCCACCGGAAGCTGCGTCCTTGTTATGTCCCCTCCAGGTACCCAGACTTGTCAACCATGTCTGGAGAAACCCAAGCTGTAGCTAGCTGGCCGAATTGTCATGATCCCAACGAACACGTGACTACAGTCACGGTCACTCACTCCCTGGCGGTCATTCGCCTCCGCATCACACTTCTGTTGCTACTACTACTACCATGGTCACTGTTCCCACAAACATGACTTCACCTGTGATGAGGACTCGGTTTACCACACTCTGTGCAGCCGCCATATACGATCCCCTGACGTCATTTGAATGAGAGCAGGCCATCGTGTGCTGACTTCATCGTCCAAATTTGCCACATTCGAACGATTACCCACAAATTACTCAATTGAGATCATGCACGGCAGCCACCATCGCCCTCCTACTGGCAGACTCAGGCCTAACTCGCAGACCAGTGCTGAGTCACCTCGTGCCACACAGGGACAGCTGCCACTCGGGGTCCCCTTTGAAAGGTTGAGATGCGATGTAGAGCGCTTGCTGGGGCATCGAATCAAAAATTCCATTTAAATGACGATTGTTATACATAACATGATGATGATTATGATTATGAAATGCGCGTGGTGTGAGGGCAGGTGACTTTGAGCTGCTGCAGTGGGAGGCGACGCCGGGCAGCGAGGTGAACGTGAGCGTGCGGGAGCTAGCAAGGGGCAGCGCCTCAATGGCCTCCTTCTCCCTGCGCTGGGACGGCCGCCTCTCCGCCCCCATCTCCGCCAATGCCACTCCTGAGCAGGTCCCCTGCCTCCCCCCTATGCCCCGTGCCAGCACACGTGCACAAACGCGAGCGCTAACACACGCACGCGCATGCACTAACGGTGCTCGCACCACGTGTTGCCCATAGGGATAGGGGCACGGAGAAGGTGACACGGACACATTTAAAAATATTTCAGTCAACACCACGCCTCTGTCATGTGCATGTCTCTCCACATACAGGCATCGGAGTATTTTTTGTTACACATCCCATCAATCACACGGCCATCTGGAAGCGCATAATTTCAGCAGCAATGTTTCAACCCAAGCAAACTCTGAACGGGCTTTGACATACATTTTCTCATCAGCAGAGGCAGGCCCACTTGTACCAATGTTTGCCGAGCTGCCAGATGTGATAGGCAAGGTTCATCTTATCGGCACGTGTGCAGGTGCAAGCGGCTCTGGAGGGCATGATCAGCAGCCGCTGTCCGCAGGAGGTCTCCGGGATATCGGAGACATTCGCGGTGAAGTTCTTCCGCGACTACGAGACCGCCAGCCCCGCGGTGAGCGCATGCACGCCGCCCTTCCTTTCCGTCGCGTGCCTCCCAACGATGCGCAAAACGTCCAAAGGCTATTTGGGGATATTTTCGCCTTAGCGTGTGCGCGTTCACACCGAGCCAGGTGAACGTCTTGATCGTTTGCAGCGCGTGGCTTCGTCATCCTCACGCGCCATCAGGCTTGGTCAACGGACACGGCGTCGTGTCACGGGACCTTTTTTGCCAGGGTCTAAGTATGAAAAAATAAAATAGGTTTTACCCTTTCTGGCAATAGAACAGCTGTCAAGATGTCCAAACACCAAATTCTCTGATACGTACATTGTCTTCGTACTGTTTGCCTTTTGATGTTCTCTGGTCTGACACTGGTGAGACTAGGGTATAAAGAAGGCTTTCTCTGGTGTAGGCCAATCAGTTCAAAAACAATGCATATATTATTATCAAAGAATGTTTGTTTCCATGTTCACCAGAAGTATGTGTATTTAATGCAGACTTTAGTCCTTGCGAAAGGTATCTATTTGGTGATTGAACACCTGTTTTATTGCCAGAAAGGGTTAAACCTATTTTAATTTTTCACACAACATCGTGTGGCTTGCCACTACGGCCACAGGTTCGGGTCATCGCCGTAAGCCTCGCCCGTGCAGGCTTTGCCACGCACAGGATGCCTTGGCGGATCCGGGACCATGTTGAATAGGGCCTGGTCACGGTGCCGACAATTGAACCCAGGTGGCCGGATGGTGAGGTCGTCCACAAGGAATTTGTTCCTTCCAGACAATGGGGCTTCTCTTTGTTTTCTGGTCGTGCCCGTGGGGTCCTCGTGCGGTAGAATGTGCTCCAGTGATATCTGCATTTACGCTAGGATTGCAAAACATTCGCCCACCATTTATCAATTTGGCAAATTAGCGGCGAAATTGCTTAATTTGGATTACACAGATCAGGTGGAGCATAAATTCACAACATTTACAATTGTTGTGGGTTCATTCTTCAACAAGTAGAAACTGACTAGTGACTTATTGGCAAATTTAGTTTACGTGACCAACCTTACTAATTGGCTGTGTTAGGTGGTGGCGGGTTTAACTACACATATATATTCACGCGATCTAACAACAAGTAAGGAGAAGAACACCAACATCTCAATGATGCTCATTTAAGCAGAAAAAACCCCCCACTGATTGTCGTTTTTGCATGGAGATCGCAATTTGCGGATTGCGCACCCCGTGAGCGGTGCTCTCACCGGGAGTTGTTCGCTTCTGCCCACAGGTATCTGGCGGGGACAGAGGGCAGCGCACGCCGTACATGGAGGCCTTCTGCGGGCGCTACAGCCTCAAGAACCCGGCGGTGCTGTACGACGCGGCTGACGCGAGACCGAACGGGTCTCCGTACGGCAACATCTCGCTCAGCATACACAGACAGGTGCCGCGTCACGCTCGCGTCAGACAGTCCAGGTCACGTGATTCCAGCCTCCATTTAAATGGAAGCGATCCCGCACTGCGACAGCTGTGACATGTGGCGAGACGTTATCTCCCTCGACTAGTATGCTGGAGGTCATGGGTTCGGTCCTGACCCCGATGCCTGTATATTTGGAGTTTGCTTGTTCTCCCCTTACTCCGGTTTTTACCTCCACACGTGTAGATTATTTGGCTGCTATAAATGTCCACGCGATAAGCCACTTCATTGAGCTATCATTTGTCGCCAGGTCACTTCTGAAAAAGAGCTGTATAGCTGAGTAGGCTTTACTTGGTAAATAAAATAGGTTAGTTTAAAAAGTGCTTCATAGCTTATCGGATTCTTCCAGTTAACTAAAGATTATGATTCTAGTTTTGATAGAACGATTTGAAACCTCACCAGAACATAATATGCCCAGCGCTGCTAACACATGGGAGCATGTCAGTAATGAATACCAAAGCATTGCTATGTGTTGCGCCTGTGTGCTACTGTGTGCCATTGTGCTGTGTGCCACTGTGTGATGCCATGTGCCACTGTGTGCTCCTGTGTGACATTGTGCTGTGTGCCACTGTGTGATGCCGTGTGCCGCTGTCCCACTGTGTGATGTCGTGTGCCACTATGTGCTCCTGTGTGACATTGTGCTGTGTGTCACTATGTGCTCCTGTGTGACATTGTGCTGTGTGCCACTGTGTGATGCCGTGTGCCGCTGTCCCACTGTGTGATGCCGTGTGCCACTGTGTGCTCCTGTGTGCCATTGTGCTGTGTGCCACTGTGTGCCACTGTGTGATGCCGTGTGCCGCTGTCCCGCTGTGTGATGTGGTGTGCCACCATGTGTACATACAGCTGTGTGTCGCCGTGTGGGGGAACATTGCCCCGAAGCTGGGCCTCGCCTTCACGTGGCGGAGCACGGACGGTGCGAGCCGGAGCAGCGACGAGTGGTTCGACTTCGCGCTCCCATCACTCCCCGGGTACGGGGCCTGTCTGGCGCGCTCTTGTTCCACACGATGTCCGACGTTTTTCTCCGCGTTACAGGGTCTTACCGGTTGCCGTGACGTCACGACGCCAGCAGAACGACGCCAGCAGATTCTCTGCAACTGCGTGTCGCTTGCATTGTAGCCGCTACTTGCAGAGCGCAGCCGAGGCACATTGGCGGGAGCATGCGCCCAGATGTGCTCGTCACACGAAGCGCACGTGGAACAGTGCTGCAGGCGTCATGCGGTTGAGGTTCTGATTCTACCATTGGAACCTCATTTGTTAGTAAAAAAATATGATAATTGTTTTTTTTACCCTTCTATCTGGCAACAAAACTGACACCTTTTTTTACAAGGAGTCATGTTTGCATAGACCACACTATCTGCAGTCATAATGCAAACAAAAAACATAACTCTGATAATGTGCACTGTCCTTTTGGCGTCATCTGGTCCAACCCATGTGAGACTAGGCTCTAAGGAAAGCTGTCTCGGGTGTGGACCAATCAACTTCAAGGACAGTGCACATTATCAGAGTTATGTTTTTTGTTTGCATTATGACTGCAGGTATTGTGGTCTATGCAAACATGACTCCTTGTAAAAAAGGTGTCAGTTTTGTTGCCAGATAGAAGGGTAAAATACCAATTATCACGTTCTGATTCTAATTCTGAGCAGTGGTGCTGTTCGTGCAGCAGCAGCAGGGAGCAGGGGGTGTTGGGCACAGGCCTTGGACCACTCGTTGTGTGTAAGCCCAGGCTGCGGCCTGCCTGCCACACTGATGGTGGCTGTGGAAGGATGCAGGACGGGCCTAGGAGCCACATGCCTGCAGCTAGGGTTGCCATCTGTCCCGGGTTGACCAGGAAAGTCCGGAAATTGTCTTTAACTGTGTTCGGGTGGCAGGAAGTGATCTGTACCGAGATCTGGCTACCGGTATTGTGCTGAACCTTACAACACAACACACTGCACAGTTTTGATAGACCTCGGCTGACTGAGAAATGTGGAGAAGGTCGCGACTCCACTGCAGGAGATTGCGTAACCCCAGTTATGGTGTGTGTGTGCGTCTGTGTGTGTGTGGGGAGCGGTAGTGCAATGGTTCGCGAGCTGCGCTACGAATCCAGCGGTTGGAGTTCGATTCCCGCTTATGGCCAACACCAGTGACAATTATCTGAACTATTCCGTGGCCTCCCCTGGGTGGGGTGTGTTGTAAACATCGCCATTAGAGAGACAAAGGTGGCCGGGCATGGTGCTGGTCACCCACCCCCTCGCCTACCGTGCCGGTCTTCATCGGCATTGCTCGTCAACAGCACTCGCCCCAACAGTCTGTTAAGACTATACGGGGGGGGATCGATGTCTTTGTGTGCGTGCGTACGTTGCAGGTGGCAGTACGTGTGCGTAGACCTCCTCTCGCTTCTGCGCTCCGACCAGCGGTTCGCTACGGGGAGCCGGTTCCTTGTCCGGCGCCTCGGCCTGCAGAAGGGCGGCGGCGTGGGCGACTTCGCCGTCGATGCTGTTTACGTCGGCCAGGTGGCCACCACGGGCAGCCCGGCCGGTGAGGGTCGCTGCGACAAAGACGACGACGCAGACACCCGACGCCGCCGCTCGGCTCGCGTGGTGCGCGTGCCGCCTCGTCGAGACTCTGTCCGTCACAAGCGGCAATCGGTGTACCGCCTAAGGTAGCAAAACCTCAGTCTTAGGACAGGCCACATGCCTGCAGCTAGGGTTGTCATCTGTCCCGGGTTGACCAGGACAGTCCAGAAATTGTCTTTAACTGTGTTCGGGTGGCACGAAGTGATTTGTCGGTAAGACTGAAATCTAGATTGAAAAGTCGTCCGTTTCTTCGCAACCTCACCCCTGAGCGTCCTCACCCTGCGTGAGCTCAACCTGCGAGCGGTCCGCTCTGTGTAGACGTGCTGGCTCGCCGGGTGAGCGGAGCGGCCCCGCCCCTCTCCTCGGTGCTCGTGCAGTCCGAGCCGGCGTCTGCGGGCACCTTCACCGTGACCTTCACGCCCCTGCCCTGCGGGCACGGCCTGCCGGCGCTCGAGGTCGCCTTCGCCACGGTACGTGCGGCGCCAGGGCCGCTCGCAAGGCGAATCACGTGCGGGAGCTGGAGGGGCACGGTGAACGTGACCCCGTGGTGCGCGGGGGACTCGTGGGGGGGATACAAACTAAACTTAAACTTTTTTTTTATTTTACCAGGTAAAGCCCACTGAGACTGGTAGGTGTTTGTCAGAAGCGAGCTGGCTGCCACAAATGATAACTCAATGGAGTGGCTTATTGTGTGGAAATATAAAGCAGCCAAATAATCGGAATGCATGTTTTTAAATGTGAAGGGAAAAAGCACCCACAGAAAAATCAACGAGACCATGGGAAGAACATGCAAATTCCAAACATACAGGCGTCAGGGTCAAGATCGAACCCACGATCTCCTACATACCAGGCGAGGGTGACAAACATTTCACCCTCACGGCGCCGTGTATGGACTCGCGGTGGAGTGGACTTGCGGAGCGATTTCTGCTGTGTTGTGCGAGCAGAGCAGCGAGCGGGTCGACGCCACCGGCGTGGTGGAGTTCCGTAGCGAGGACTGGCCGCCGGGGGCCGCGGTGCGCGTGGAGCGAGTGCAGGCCGCCTCCCCGCCCATCTCCGGCTCCTTCTCCATCACGGCCTACAACACCACGCTGCCCGGTACCCGAGCATCCGACACAACCACGGAACGTGCGTGAATTGCTGCGTGTGTCTCTGAACTGGACCTTGAGTACCTTGTGCGATAAGTAAACTTTTTCACAAGGTGGCCGGGCGTGTTGTTGGACACCCACCCCCTCGTGTGCCATGCTGGCTAACAGCAGTTGCTCCAACGGTCCTGGAAGGATATACGGGGAATCTTTGTCTTTGCCAAGCCTAACACAAGCCCTGCAGCAGCGTGATACCACCTCCACATAGTGAGCAGTGCCGGTTCTTGCTGCACCCACTCACTCGCTCATCTACTCACCCGTTCACCCGAGCATTCACCCATTCGCTCACTCACTCACCCACTCACTCACGTATTCACTCACTCACACACTTACAGAAATGTGTCACCGTCCGGTGGTGCCCTCGTGCAATACCACCAGGCACGCGTGCATGAGAAATATACAGCATCTCAACACAGCTTCCACCATCGGGAAACATTTGAAATAAGGCATAAGGTAACAACGTCATTTGACGTGCAAAATAGGTATCCATCTACGGGCTTGCTCAGGATGTTGTGTGGTCTTCACGCCACCCTTCTGTAGTGAGTTCAACTGAGTCGCAGACGTACTCCTTGGAGGCAACACATTTATTGATACCAACACAAAGGGGTAACTGCCCCTTCACCGGATAACAACCTATGGCGGTGGATCACCAGGCTAACTACACTAATTGCACTGGAAGTCGCAACACAAGCGATAGTCCTCAGGCGGAAAAAATACATAATCCAGCAGTAGAACTGCTGAACCAGTTATACTGCTGGATTATTGTGTTGCGATCAAAACGTCGGGATATATTATTTAAATGTATTTTTCTACTTACGTTACTTTACCAAAAGAACCAAAGAGTATACTAACCCAGGTGTTACTGTGTAGACCGGAATTACATCTTCGTTACTCGGATCAGATAGCTGGACGCGAAATAGCTCGAAGATAACAAGTGGCTGAGACGAATGCTGGGAATTTAGTGGCCAGGCAGGATGAGTGTTGCAAAAGTCCAGATGAGAAGGTGGGGCAGGTCAACGTAGATGCGATAAGGCAAGGACGGCTGCCCTGGGTGGGTCACTCGTGCGGGACTGGGGAGGGACCGATTGCCGGGATTGGAGCGGTCTCCATGAGTCCGGCCACCAAGGGGAAGAGAAGCCCTGAAGGCAGATGGTGGCAGACTGTCAGGGCAGACTGCGGATGTCGCCACGTGTCAACTGTGTAGCATCAGCCAGTGGATAGGAGGCGTTGGCAACCAGGTGCGGTAGTGGTGGCGGTGGTGGTGGTCGTGCCTTCTGTGGCTTTGACCTCGGGCCGCTGCGTGGATGGCGGTGGTGACGCACCGGCGGCTGCCGCCCCACAGAGCTGCCGCATGACGTGTCGGCCGAGGAGTTGCAGGCCGCGCTGCAGAGCGCCGGCGGCGAGGCGGGGCAGCTGGCGGTGACGCGCGACGCCAGCAGCAGCTGCTCCGGGCACAACTGGACCATCAAGTGGCTCACGGCGCCAGGGGCCCAGCCGCTCCTGCAGGTTCCCTCCTGCACTCCCACCACCCCCTCGTTCTCATCCACACCGCCCCCTCGTTCTCATCCACACCGCCCAGGGCAAACGCGCAGCTGTGGCTGCCCTCGCCCGTAGCACAAGCCCTCCCTGCTCGTTGTGCTCGATTGTGCTCGTGGGGTCATTCCCCACGTAGATGATGCAGAACTCCCCCCCCCCCCCCCGGCTCGGAGCCTTGACTTGTCAACGTGGCATCACTACTTTACGAGGCTGTTGGACACGTACAGGGCAATACACGAGCGCGTGGTTCATTTACCTTCAAATCTTACTCCTTCTCTGGCACTGCGACTCTGTGTTGCCGTGTCGCTGTATGGGAGTGCTGGATGGGCAGTTTGTGTGTGGTGGATGAACAGCGGATAGGCAGTGGATTAATGGTGGATGTATGGTGGATGAGTGGGAGAGGGGAGGTGGAGGTTTTGTGGTTGAGCGTTGGTTTGGTGGTGGATGTTTGGTGGGTGAGAGGTGGGTGAGAGATGGGTGAGCGGTGGGTGCCTGGTGGATGTTTGGCGGGTGAGCGGTGGGTGAGCGGTGGGCGCACGGTGGATGTTTGATGGATGAGCGGTGGGTGAGCGGTGGGTGAGCGGTGGGTGAGCGGTGAGTGAGAGGTGGGTGAGCGGTGAGTGAGAGGTGGGTGAGCGGTGGATGTTTGGTGGGTAAGTAGTGGATGAGCAGTGGGTGAGTGGCGGGTGAGCGGTGGGTGCCTGGTGGATGTTTGGTGGGTGAGCCGTGAGTGAGAGGTGGGTGAGCGGTGGGTGAGCGGTGGGTGCCTGGTGGATGTTTGGTGGGTGAGCGGTGAGTGAGCGGTGAGTGAGAGGTGGGTGAGCGGTGGGTGAGTGGTGGGTGCCATGCGCACTCTGTGCAGGTGGACGGTGCGGGTCTGAGGGGCATCAACGCCAGCGTCAGCGTGACCACGGTGCAGCGCGGGGGACTCCTGCAGCGCATCCAGGGGGACAGCCTGCGAACAATCCACAGCACCCCACAGGTACACTCACCACTCACTCACCACTACTCACCACTCACTCACCACTCACTCACCACTCACTACTCACCACTCACTCACCACTCACTCACCACTCACTACTCACCATTCACTCACCACTACTCACCACTCACTACTCACCACTCACTCACCACTACTTACCACTCACAGCCTGCGCACCATCCACAGCACCCCACAGGTTCACTCACCACTCACTCACCACTCACTCACCACTCACCACTCACAGCCTATGCACCATCTACAACACCCCACAGGTACACTCACCACTCACTACTCACCGTTCACTCACCACTCACTCACCACTCACTCACTACTCACTACTCACCACTCACCACTCACTCACCACTCACTACTCGCCACTTACTACTCACCACTCACTCACCACTCAATACTCACTACTCACTCACCGCTCACAGTCTATGCACCATCTACAGCACTCCACAGGTACACTCACCACTCACTCCACCACTCACCACTTACCACTTACTTACGATTCACTCACAGCCTGTGCTCCATCCACAGCTCACTACAAGTAAACTTACCACTCGCTCACCACTCACAGCCTGTGCTCCATCCACAGCTCACTACAAGTAAACTTACCACTCACTCACCACTCACAGCCTGTGCTCCATCCACAGCACTCCGCAGGTATGTATGTAAGTATGCTGAACTTCTTTGCCCGTGCCGCTTTGCTTGCAGGTGGAGGTCTTCGTGAACAACGTCCCCTCCAAGTGCGTGGGCGACTGCGGCTACGCGTGGAGGGCCGATCTCACGCCGGTCGTCACGGCCGTCCAGCCGGACGCGGGTGAGCAAGTTTGGTCAGGCCGCATCTGCCGCCACGCCGGGGTCTCGTGCCACGCCGGGGTCTCGTGCCATGCCGGGGTCTCGTGCCACGCCGGGGTCTCGTGCCATGCCGGGTCCTACGGCATTCACCTGTGGATGAGATCTGGCGTCTTGCCAGCCATAGAAGCAATTGCATCAAATTAGCAATGGCGATGAGCGAGAGAGTGAGTGGCACGCGGAGCATTTCGTCTCATTGTCTGCCCGAGTCGGTGCTGCGTCCGGTTGGAGGCAATGTGATTCAACGTTCTTGCATGGTGCAAATTATTGTTATTTTTTATACGCGATTTCTTTTTTCCAGAGGGCTCCTGCCGAGTTAAATACGGAGACTGTGGATTTATGAGCGCAAACGCCAAATGTTTACCGGCCTCTCTCTGTAAGAGGAGTGAACTTGGGCGTGCCGTAGCAATGTGAGAATTAAAATGCGTTGGAATCTGAATAACCGTGGGGGGGATGGCGTCAAGAGAAAGGAGCCGGCCGCATCATTACCTGACCGTGACTGGGGGAACGCTGCGGGTGGGAAGTCAACTCAAGCCTCTCGCATTGGTCACGCAAAGTAAAACACCCTGACGATTTCACTTGGAGCGTGGGTGTTGATAGCCGATAGAATGACCCGAATCTGTCTCTTGGTTTGGCCACGTGGTGGTTTTACACCAAAAATTCTCGTCATTAACCCTCCACCCCCTGACGGGAAACAATTATGGGTCACCTTGAAAATGTGCTAATTTTGTTTCTGTTATTGTAAACTGAAATGCCACCCATGTGGTCACAGCTTCCTAATTGGAAGGCTGTAAGAAAAGATCCCAACTGGGAGGTTAACCGAGGCCTTCATCCCTTCGGATTTGTCTCACACGGGGTAGATGCCCATTCCCTCCGGTGGAGTCACCGCACCTCCTTGCCCTAGTGTGGAGGGGTGGGGGGTGGGGGAGGTGACACTGGGTGCTTGGAGGCAGGCGGCAATGTCAACGGGGTCAGTGGCATGGCTTGTGTTGTTGCTCTTGAGAGCAGGTGATCGATGATCGATGTTCGGTTGCCGCATTGACGGCATTCATCGTGATTTCTCACTTAACAGAGTGGGCCGTGTGAAGGCTGCCATCTTCCACTCCCAGGCCATGCTCGTTGTATTTGATAGTAAGCGAGTTGACGTGTGAGCAGGACTTGGACTTGCAAACTTCCCCTTGCATTTCATGTGGTCTCGGCACAGTGTCACTTAGGCCAGGCAGACGTAACTGAACCCATGAGTTTGTATAAACGTTCATGAATTGTTTGAAAAAAGTTTCATATATAGAGGACTGCAGAGCTTCCACAATTGTTGGTAGCGCCAGTTCATCACCTGGCTGCCAGCTTGGTCTGTTGGGTCCTTGGCGACTGTGAGAAATGCAATTTACATGAATGAACGATGCTGCTGCAGATACATTTTAAACATTATTATGACACGAGATGTGAATGCCCGGTCCACATCTGGCCAAGTGCACTAGTGCTTGTTTACAACCTGGCGTACAGGCTGCATGCGGCACACGTGAGCTAAGAGAGTGAGTGAACGATCTGCGACGCTCGTGAACACGAGCTAGTGACGCCAGCGCGTGCCCTTGTATGACGGGCTACCCTCCGTCCCGGCAGGCTCCCACGAGGCCGGCACGGTGGTGACCGTCTGGGGCTCGGGCTTCTCCGCCGACACGGATGCTGACCGCTCCATGGTGTCGATCGGGGGCAGCTCCTGCCTCATCCTCTCCCTCAACGGTATCGAGGACTCTTGCACGGCCGCCTGCACCTCGCACCGCCATCGTCGCGCAGTGGGGAGCACCGATTGGGTCAAACGCACCAGAGAATCGTCGTCATCATGATCATCATCATCATCAATATCATTGTCATCATCTTTGTTATCGCTGTTATCATCATCATAATAATCGTTATCTTTGTCATCCCCGTCATCATCATCTTCGACATGATTGTAATTATCATCATCACTGTCGTCATCGTCAATACCTTGCACATAATTCTAGATTTGAAGCTGGCACATAGCCCTGGCTCAGGTGAAATAAAGCATGGCTTCACGAGGAATAACTATGTAGTCCTCACAAGTGTGGACATCACCCAAACAATAATACTAATTACGGCTTATATAGCCTCTTTCATACAATTTCAAGGCGCTTCAAAGAGCTGGAAACAAAGCGTGACCCATTATAGAAAATGTCACGTTCCACGACCGAGTGACGCAGCTTCGGCTCAGCCAATAGAAGGCCTCAGCGCAACAACACAGGCCCTGACGTCGTGCGCGCAGCGCAGTACCGGCAGCCGACGCAGTCGGGCGAGGTCACGTGAGGAGCAGGCCGCAGAGCATCATCCAGAGAGCAGTGCGGCGCTCCGTCATCGCACCGCACAGGGGTTGGAGGCCTCTCGCTGCCGGAGCGTGGCACCGTCCAGTTCAAGTTCAAGTTCAAGTTTCAAGTTCATTTATTAGGTGTAGCCCTGTGAGCCATTCGGCTCTTGAATCGGGTGCAACTGCAACAAACAAAAAACAAAAACATGAACAAAAAAACATCTTAAAGTGAATATGTGACGGTTGCACAGCGGTGCTGTTGTGAGTGGAGTGGAAGGGCGCCGCGGTGGCGAGATGTTATCTCCCTCGCTTTGTATGCAGGAGCTCGTGGGTTTGATCCCGAACCTGACATTTAGAATATTAGAATATTTGGCTGCGATACATTTTCGTATGATAGGACACTTTGATGAGCTATCATTTGTGGCCAGGTCGCTTCTCAAGAAGAGCTACATAGCTCAGTGGGGCCTTACCCTGGTAAAATGAAAAATAGCTCAGTTTCAATTTAGTTTGAGGGTGCACAAATGCCTCGCTCTGCGGCCGTGTCGAGGAGGACTGGATTCCCCTGAGGTCCGCCGCAATGCGTAACCATCGGCATTGTGCAGTGTACACGCCACAAAATCAATACACGCCTCCTTTCCATATTTTTATCTCCACAGAAAATAATAGTGTATTTTTTCCACTTTTCTCATGCCATGGCGCACGGCGTTTTGGGCGTGAGTTTCTTCAGCAAATATTGGTTTGATATAACTTTGAAGCACCGAATGTCGAAACCTGTCCAGAGTTTGCTTGTACTCAATCAATGCTGCTGAAATTCTGCACGCGCAGAATGCCGTGGTGCGGCTGGCGGCTTGTGAAAGTTTTAGTCGCAGAGAGCCAGATTAACTTCAAAGTTCAATGTTCAAAGTTCATTTATTAGGTATAGCCCTGTGAGCCATTCGGCTCTTGAATCGGGTGCAACCGCAACAAACAAAAAACAAAAACATGAACAAGAAAACATCTTAAAGTGAATATGTGCAAACAGAAACTAAACAAGGCATGCCTTGTGCTTATCGCTTCTGTTACATAACCATCAGCAGAAAACCGAACCCTGAAAACAATATATTTTGAACGTGATTGTGACTTTGAAGGCAACGCCCAAATCGTAATGAAAACATTCGGACCGTGGAAAAGCAAGAGGGGACAGATATTGTCCCGGGAGAGTCACTCAAACCCGTGCCTGGAAAAACGGGGAAATGGGCAAAACAATGGATAGAGTCTAAAAATATAACATGGGCAAGAAGAGGAAACCTACAGGCATCGCCACGACCACGGAGCGGGCTCGTCAGCCGTCCCGCGACGGCACGGCCGGGGGTGCGACTACTGTGGGGGGGGGGGGGGGGTGTAGAGGCCCGGCTCGGCCAGGACCAGGCAGGGCGGAGAGGGAGGAGGGAGCGGTGGCAGAGAGAACCCCAGAGCGCTTGTGGAGTGAGGCCCACGCCGAGCGTGATTGCGCTGAGAGGCGTACCTCCTCATAGCTCTTCTATCGCTACTACTGCCGTGGTCGTCGTCTGATCACCACGTGCAAAATACTCATTCTCGCAGTGGGCTTTGACTGGCCATCGAACAAAGATGGTCATTGCATCGCGCGCCTCTCATATGCGCTTCTGGAATGCTCTTCCTTCCGATATTAAAAAGCCATTGGAGCTGCGCACTTTTCAATCAAGATTGATAAACTAGTTTCTTTAGAAATTATTTTTTTGTTTAGTTCCTTGTCCTTCCCACGTGCCTCCAATTATCACGGTTGGCTACGTGTGGTGCGAAAGAAGTTCAAGACACATCCATTGGTTGCGTTCCCCTGAGCTTCACTCGTGCTGAGGACTCGGTCTCATCCACCACGCTGCATTCACCACACCGCAGGTCACGACAACGCACTCACTCACAAACTCACCGATACACACACTCACACACTCACTCACACACTCACCCACTCACTCACTCACCCTACTCACTCATCCACCCACCCACTCACTCCCACACAGGTCCTGTCACTCACTCGCTCACCACACCGCAGGTCACAACAACACACTCACTCACTCACACACTCACCTATACACACACTCACCCACTTACTCACCCACTGACCCACCCACTCACCCACTCACTCCCACACAGGTCCTGTCACTCACTCGCTCACCACACCGCAGGTCACAACAACACACTCACTCACTCACACACTCACCTATACACACACTCACCCACTTACTCACCCACTGACCCACCCACTCACCCACTCACTCCCACACAGGTCCTGTCACTCACTCGCTCACCACACCGCGGGTCACAACACTTCTTTTGCTGCTGCTGCTGCTGCTTCTACCCTCGCACTGCTCCACTCTGGAATTGCCTCCCACCATCTCTTTTCCCAAGCTCCTATCACAACAATAATAACCTTGCTCAATTAATGAATCGTGTGAACCATTATTTGTCACAACTTGTGGAGTGCCGTTTGTTGCTGGCCGCTCGATATTTTGTGGGCCTGCGACCAGCAACCGTGTAACCAAAGAACACCCCAGAAAACCTCACGGCCGATTCTTGCGCCGATCGGATCCAATCGGACCCAATCTGACGGGTAAAGGGCGTCGTCGGTGGTTGCGTGACACCGATATAATAGATCTCGCAGCGTGACGCCGTTGAGCAAGAACGCCTTGCGAGTGATAAACCCCTTCACGGCCAGTGGGCCCTCCACGGGGTGGGGTGAGACGCCCCTTCAGACCGGGGCCACTTGCTGCTGGCTGCGGAAAAAAAACATTCGGCTTGATTTTCCAGGGCAGTAAAAAACAATTGAATTACTGTGTGCCCTTCACAAAATGTTAGGTGTCGCATTTACTATCAAAAACAAACGAGCTGTAATGCTTCCCCTAATTTCGATCGGATCATTGGGGTTTATTAGTAATAAACCGGCATTTTTCGACCCCCACTGCCACTGTGTAGCATATTATTACGTGCCAGGGACTCCATGAGATGACATGAGTTCATAATTGGCAATAAGTAACGGAAAAGCAGTTATAAGTGACTCAGAATTGTGCGCAGTTGCGTATACAGCACACGACTTCCCTGAAGGCATCAACACCTTCAGCGAGCGCGATGCCGATCACACAACGCGGTTCGAATTCGACCCTCGATCGATGGCTGCGCCATCGCCGCACACGCGTCGAATAAAAAGCAATGGACAAGTCCTTACTTACTAACAACTCCTTACTTACTAACAACTCCTCACTTACTAACAACTCCTCACTTACTAACAACTCCTCACTTACTAACAACTCCTTACTTACTAACAACTCCTCACTTACTAACAACTCCTTACTCACTAACAACTCCTTACTTACTAACAACTCCTTACTCACTAACAACTCCTTACTCACTAACAACTCCTTACTTACTAACAACTAATTACTCACTAACAACTCCTTACTCACTAACAACTCCTTACTTACTAACAACTCCTTACTCACTAACAACTCATTACTCACTAACAACTCCTTACTCACTAACAACTCCTTACTTACTAACAACTCCTTACTCACTAACAACTCCTTACTTACTAACAACTCCTTACTCACTAACAACTCATTACTCACTAACAACTCCTTACTCACTAACAACTCCTTACTTACTAACAACTCCTTACTCACTAACAACTCCTTACTCACTAACAACTCCTTACTCACTAACAACTCCTCACTTACTAACAACTCCTCACTTACTAACAACTCCTTACTTACTAACAACTCCTCACTTACTAACAACTCCTTACTTACTAACAACTCCTCACTTACTAACAACTCCTTACTTACTAACAACTCCTTACTCACTAACAACTCCTTACTCACTAACAACTCCTTACTCACTAACAACTCCTTACTTACTAGCAACTCCTTACTTACTAGCAACTCCTTACTTACTAACAACTCCTTACTTACTAGCAACTCCTTACTTACTAACAACTCCTTACTCACTAACAACTCATTACTCACTAACAACTCATTACTCACTAACAACTCCTTACTCACTAACAACTCCTTACTCACTAACAACTCCTTACTTACTAACAACTCCTTACTCACTAACAACTCCTTACTTACTAACAACTCCTTACTCACTAACAACTCCTTACTCACTAACAACTCCTTACTCACTAACAACTCCTTACTCACTAACAACTCCTTACTTACTAACAACTCCTCACTCACTAACAACTCCTTACTCACTAAAAACTCCTTACTTACTAATAACTCCTTACTCACTAACAACTCCTTACTTACTGACAACTCCTTACTCACTAACAACTCCTTACTCACTAACAACTCCTTACTTACTAACAACTCCTCACTCACTAACAACTCCTTACTTACTAACAACTCCTTACTTACTAACAACTCCTTACTCACTAACAACTCCTTACTCACTAACAACTCCTTACTTACTAACAACTCATTACTCACTAACAACTCCTTACTCACTAACAACTCCTTACTTACTAACAACTCATTACTTACTAACAACTCCTTACTCACTAACAACTCCTTACTCACTAACAACTCCTTACTTACTAACAACTCCTTACTCACTAACAACTGCTTACTCACTAACAACTCATTACTCACTAACAACTCCTTACTCACTAACAACTCATTACTCACTAACAACTCCTTACTCACTAACAACTCCTTACTTACTAACAACTCCTTACTCACTAACAACTCCTTACTCACTAACAACTCCTTACTCACTAACAACTCCTTACTTACTAACAACTCCTTACTCACTAACAACTCCTTACTTACTAACAACTCCTTACTCACTAACAACTCCTTACTTACTAACAACTCCTTACTCACTAACAACTCCTTACTTACTAACAACTCCTTACTTACTAACAACTCCTTACTCACTAACAACTCCTTACTCACTAACAACTCCTTACTTACTAACAACTCCTCACTCACTAACAACTCCTTACTCACTAACAACTCATTACTCACTAACAACTCCTTACTTACTAACAACTCCTTACTTACTAACAACTCCTTACTCACTAACAACTCCTTACTCACTAACAACTCCTTACTCACTAACAACTCCTCACTCACTAACAACTCATTACTCACTAACAACTCCTTACTTACTAACAACTCCTTACTTACTAACAACTCATTACTCACTAACAACTCCTTACTCACTAACAACTCCTTACTCACTAACAACTCCTTACTCACTAACAACTCCTTACTTACTAACAACTCCTTACTCACTAACAACTCATTACTCACTAACAACTCCTTACTTACTAACAACTCCTTACTCACTAACAACTCATTACTCACTAACAACTCCTTACTCACTAACAACTCCTTACTCACTAACAACTCCTTACTCACTAACAACTCATTACTCACTAACAACTCCTTACTCACTAACAACTCCTCACTCACTAACAACTCCTTACTCACTAACAACTCCTCACTCACTAACAACTCCTTACTCACTAACAACTCCTTACTCACTAACAACTCCTCACTCACTAACAACTCCTTACTCACTAACAACTCCTTACTCACTAACAACTCCTTACTCACTAACAACTCCTCACTCACTAACAACTCCTTACTCACTAACAACTCATTACTCACTAACAACTCCTTACTCACTAACAACTCCTCACTCACTACAACTCCTTACTCACTAACAACTCCTTACTCACTAACAACTCCTCACTCACTAACAACTCCTTACTCACTAACAACTCCTTACTCACTAACAACTCCTTACTCACTAACAACTCCTTACTCACTAACAACTCCTTACTCACTAACAACTCATTACTCACTAACAACTCCTTACTCACTAACAACTCCTTACTTACTAGCAACTCCTTACTTACTAGCAACTCCTTACTTACTAACAACTCCTTACTTACTAACAACTCCTTACTTACTAACAACTCCTTACTCACTAACAACTCCTTACTTACTAACAACTCCTTACTCACTAACAACTCCTCACTTACTAACAACTCCTTACTTACTAACAACTCCTCACTTACTAACAACTCCTCACTTACTAACAACTCCTCACTTACTAACAACTCCTTACTTACTAACAACTCCTTACTTACTAACAACTCCTCACTTACTAACAACTCCTCACTTACTAACAACTCCTCACTTACTAACAACTCCTTACTCACTAACAACTCCTTACTCACTAACAACTCCTTACTCACTAACAACTCATTACTCACTAACAACTCCTTACTCACTAGCAACTCCTCACTTACTAACAACTCCTCACTTACTAACAACTCCTTACTCACTAACAACTCCTTACTCACTAACAACTCCTTACTCACTAACAACTCATTACTCACTAACAACTCCTTACTCACTAGCAACTCCTTACTTACTAGCAACTCCTTACTTACTAACAACTCCTTACTTACTAACAACTCCTTACTTACTAACAACTCCTTACTCACTAACAACTCCTTACTTACTAACAACTCCTCACTTACTAACAACTCCTCACTTACTAACAACTCCTCACTTACTAACAACTCCTCACTTACTAACAACTCCTTACTTACTAACAACTCCTTACTTACTAACAACTCCTCTATCATTTTTCATTGTTGGAGGGGTTGCCCCCCCCTTCCTTAAAATCCTGGCTCCGCCATAGGAGGGGAGGGTATTGGGGCCCAGGAGTGGTGGCGCGCGCACGCACGCACGCACGCACGCACGCACGCACGCACGCACGCACGCACGCACGCACGCACGCACGCACGCACGCACGCACGCACGCACGCACGCACGCACGCACGCACGCACGCACGCACGCACGCACGCACGCACGGCATCCAGCCCTACGCTGCAGAGGCCCTGTGGCCCTCAGCCTGCCAAACGGTTGACTTGTACAATAGGGGCTGTCCATAAATGACGTCACGCACCTAGGGGGACGGGGGGTGCTCAGACATTTGTGACGATGTATGACGAGGGGGGGGGGGGGTTGAGAAATGTTACGTCACATCAAAATGCGCAACTTTAAATAAATATAGACAACACGTTCTACTTAATTAAATCGACTTTTTAATAAATGTTTTCTCATACAACATCAGAGTGCAGCGCCACATTGAATACGCACTACAATGACAATAGTTTAAAGCGATTTGAAGCATGTTTTAATTTTGGGGGGGGGGGGGGGGGCAGAGCTTTGTGACGTCATATTTGAGGGGGGGTCTGACTTTTTGTGACGCCGTGTGACGAGGTGGGGGGGGGGGGGTCAAAAATCATCCAAAATCGCGTGACGTCATTTATGGACGACCCCAAAGACACCGACGTTAACGCTTAGCAGTGTCGCTCGATCGCGACCCTGCCGTTACTGTCCACTCACAACAGAAACATTGTTTACGCGTATCAACGTGGAACGCGAGGGCTCTTGTGCCAAGAAGGACAACTGGACAGTGTTCTAATGAAGACAAGACTTGGTATTGATATTCTTGGGTTTTTTCGGTAAAGTCACGTAGGTAAAAATTTTAAACTAAAATTAATAAAAGTAGAATAAAAATCACGACGTTTCGGAGGCAACACAAGCTTCCGTCTTCAGGTGGAACCGGAAGCTTGTGTTGCCTCCGAAACGTCGTGATTTTTATTTTACTTTTATTAATTTTAGTTGTAATTTTTTACCTACGTGACTTTACCGAAAAAACCCAAGAATATGAATCCTTGCAGTCACGAAAGCTTCAAATCTAGAACTTGGTATTGATGCGTTAAGGCCGAGTGAAGCAAGATGTAAAGGTAATGGACATCTTGCGGCCGATGGAATGAGATGCATCTTTTCAAGAGGGAGAATGCTCGTGAGCGGAGTAGGACTGCCGCTACACAAACAGGCACCCAGCTAAATTTCGATTTAAAGCTTTCGTGACTGCAGAGATTCATCTTCTTGGTTCTTTCGGTAAAGTCACGTAGAAGTTCTACGTGACTTTACCGAAAGAACCAAGAAGAGGCACCCAGCTCTCTGTTGGGATAGTTTGCGGTCTCGTCAAATATCGCTTGTGACGTTGAAATGTGAGCCGTTCAACATTTCCATCATTCAAGTCTAATGTTCACCCACAGCTGAAGGTTGTCCTCAAACCAACTCATGGTAATCCTGAAGAGGCGTTGCTGGAATTTTTTTTCATAGAAAAAAGTATTAACGTCTCCTTCTCTTATCCGTATCTCTGCATAAAGAATAAAATTTAATTTTAAACAACGCATCAGCTGCACAGCCTTCTGGCAGTGCATCTTATCAACAGCATCAGTTAAATGCATGTTTTATCTAAAATGGGGTTGACATTCAGCGTCTTTTATGAGCAGAGTCGGGCTTGCTCGAACCAATGCTGGCAAACTACCCAATGTTTATCGGCACGGTCTCTGCCTGGAAATAAATTTGCCCTCGTTTGATGCAAAACTCTAGGCAAAACCTGGTGTGTCCGTTTATGCCTCTGTTGGGGAGCGGGTGGCGCAGTGGTTAGCGCACCGCTCTGCACACCCGAGTTTGATTCCCATTCACAAACGATAACAGTGGCGAATATTTGAACTGGTTCTGAACCTACCCTAGGTCGACTCAGCCTCAAATGGGTTCTTGATGTGGTGTGGAAAACATCAGCAGAATCAGAATATTTATTTCAGAATCAGGATATTTATTTATACCGGAGGAATCTGATGAAATATCAAGCTCTTTTTCACAGTTGTCCAGTCGGGGTGGGTAAGAACATCACAACAACAAACAGTACAAAAAGCACGATAGAGCTGGAGAAGCAACAGGCGGCCGAGCGTGGTGCAGGCCACAACACCGGCCTTCATCGACGTTCACCCACAGCACTTGCCCCAACATTCAGTTAAAGGCTACGATGGGGGACCTTTGTCTTTTGTGCGTCTTTTGTGCGCGCGCGTGTGTAGAGTCAGCGCTGGAATGCCAGGTGGGCAACGGTACGGCAGGCCGGCACGTCGTCGTGGTGTACGTGGCGGGCCGCGGGCTGGCGCGACACGCCGGCGGGACCCACGTGTTCAGCTACGCCCTCGACCTCCTGCACGTGAACCCGGCCAGTGGCAGCGCCGCCGGTACGACGAGGGCCGAAGCCGCATGCCGCATGTCCTCTATCTAGCCCGGCGGCTCCTCGTGCTGGGGCTCCGCTAGGCCCCGGGACGAGCGCCGAAGAGCTCTCGTTGTATCTTCTTGGTTCTTTCGGTAAAGTCACGTAGAAGGGAAATAATAAAATAATAAAAATAAAACATAAAATAATTCTCACGACGTTTCGGCCACAACGCAAGCAGCCGTCCTCAGGTGAAGACCAGGTCTGTCGGGGAGCTCTCGTTGTAGTCTGTTACTGCGTGGGGGAGGGGGGGTTAACCACATCTAAATCGTCTGGCTTGACGATGACGTAAGAGATTGGTGATAGAAAGATGTTGCATGATTGGAGAATCTTGGCAAAAGACAGATGAAAGTGGAAACAAATCAAGAAATGTACAGCGACACCTATGGATCATGATGATGATGATGAAATCGTGTTACCATATCACTCCTCTTCTCTCCTCCCTGCACTGGCTTCCTGTAAAGTACAGAATCGACTTTAATATTTTTTATTCTTCTCACGTTTTAAGGCCTCGAATGAGTTGGCTCCTAAATATCTCACCGATCTGCTCAAGTTCTATATTCCACTGAGAAAACTTAGATCTCCACAACTTAACCTTTGTGTAAATTCGCTTGGAGGCCTTGTGTAAATTTCATTTTTTCTAATGGAAAACCGAGTTTATTATTATTATAATAAAATATTCGGGGGTTGTGCAGGGCGACTGGGAAGTGCTGCTCGATGGCACACTTGCCACACGCTCCCTCGGCTATCGCCACCAGATTCACCTGCTTCAACCGCTCTGTACCCCGAATGCCTCCAGTCTAACACAACGATGGTGGTTATTCAAGTTGCTCCATAGTATCAGGCAATCGTGGCAACTGTGTGCGTAGAGCTCAATGTAACCTGTGCTGCACAGGTGGGGCATTGCAGTGTTTTTTTTTGTCACATTTATTCAGTGTTTAACAAATAATAAGAAAACCACAAAATTGTTGGCAGTTGTTTTCATTCATAATTTAAGTTGCAGACTGCTGTCAGTGGCAGATGTTGATAGTATTTAAGGAAGTGTATAATTCTGAGGCGAAATAAAAAAAACAACGACAAAGCTGATATAGTAAACGTGACGTGTGTCAAAGTTTTGTGGAAGTTGCAATGTTGCAAACATCCTCTAGGAGACTACTGAAAGCCGCCCCGAGACTCAGTGCCTCTAGAGCCAATAAGTACGCTTGACACGGCTGTCTAAAGCTTCTTGTCTTCCAAATCTGACAAACGACCCCCAGTATTAGACACGACTAAAACCAAGGACGAGAGGTGTTGTTAACTCTCGCCGCTTCGCTGAGCAAATGTGTCCCCCTTGTTCAGGCAGTCCTGAACTCGTTGGAAAAATTCTAGATTGCTGTGGCAGGGACCAGTCTCTTCCATAGGACAACAGCTATTGACTTTCCACATAGCGATACATATTTTATTTACCCAGGATGGATGATGGGCAGATATGACTGGGGTTTGAACTCAATCACGTCAAGGTGCCACAGTGGCGAGATGTTATCCCGCCTTCCTGGTATGGAGGAGGTCGTGGGTTCGATCCCGAACCTGACGCCTGTATATTGGGAGTTTGTGTGTTCTCCCCGTGGTCGCATGGATTTTTCTCCAGGTCCTCTGGTGTTCTCCTCCACATTTAGAAACATGAGTTGTGATTATTTGGCTGCTCCTATACATTTCCACATGATAAGCCACTTCGTTGAGCTATCATTTGTGGCCAGGTCGCTTCTGTAAAAGAGCTATGTCGCTCAGTGGGCCTTACCTGGTAAAATAAAAATAGTTTCTAGTTTTTATAATGCATGTCTGTGCGTGTGTGTGGCTTTGAGGTTAACACGTTCCTTCGGAGTGGGCAGGTAGGAACTTGGTTGAACAGCGTATTCGTGCACGACAGACAAATAATCCCTGGTGGGTAGTGTGGAACCTGTTGTTCCTACTTGTATTAATGAAACTGACTCAGCACGTGTGGCAATAACACCAAGGGCTTTGCAGGGAAACATGTGTAGTGTACTAATTCAGAGACACTAGCAGGAGGCATTATCCCTCTTGTTTATTCCGGCTCTCACAGCCATAGGGGATAACTCCATCCTGGGTCGGGACAGCCAACACGCTTCCAGAGCCACAGCTTGAAGAGGCAAAGACCACGATGACAGCAGCATGACGAGTTCCATTCCCGATGGCAGCCGCCTCGACTGTGAGTCGGAGCTCGCCTTTTATTCTCACCAGCGTGGCCAGGCTCCGCCCTTGGCCACGCCCCCTTCTGGATCCCCCAGAAGGCTCCGGGCTTGGCCCACGTGTCCAACTGGTAGAGCGGGCTGCTACTCCGAATTCCGTTGTCTACCAAAATCCCAGCCCCACGCGCTACAGTGACTCATTCAATGTCACTACACATGTATCAGAGGTGATGATGTGCTGGGCAATGGCCCTTTTTCATTAGCACATAGAGAGGCCTGAGAGGCAGAGTGAGTGAGAGATGGAGACTGCACTGTACACCGAATAACACCACGTGGCGCTGATAAAACATGTTTTTAATGAAAGTTTCCAGAGGAACCACCTTAAATCGGCGTGTGAAAACAGTTATCCATGAGTAGATATCGAGTAACAGAATCCCTGCAGAAATAAAAATATATTTGTATTAATAGTAAAAAAATATCAAAAGTTGCTAGCACATTGCAAGTCAGCAGCTCTTGTTCTGTGGATAAACTATTTCCCTGCCATAGGAATGTGGAGTTTCCACCACTGGCCCAGGGCTGTAAATGGAAGGTGAGCACCACCAGTGCTTGGACGAAGGCAGCCTCAATGCTGTCTTATCGAGATTTCTAAAGCGCCTTATTCGAAGGCACTTTACAGCAATTATAAAATTGTACGCAAGATGACAGTGGTTTGAGAAAAAAAGAGTGGGGTTATTGAGAGTGGTGGTGTAATTTTGGTGACAGTAGCACATGCGGGAGTGGTTAAGGAGGTGTTTGCGGTAGGCCTGGTCGTAGCTGGGGGTGGCTGAAAACTGGGGGTCGGTGATGTGTTGCGGCAACGCATCGGGAAGACAAAGCGGGCTGGCCAGGGGCGTGCGCTCGCCGAGGCTGCCGCGGGCGTCGTGTCAACGTGTGAACGTGTGTGGTGTGCCGCCGGCTGCAAGGGGGCACCGGCGTGTTGGTGTCGGGCGCCGGTTTCTGCACGGACGCACGCGTGGACATGGGAGGCGTCCCTTGCGAAGTTGTCACCGTGACACCAAACCACATCTCCTGCCTCAGCCCCCCGGTGAGCGATGCCTCCAGCACCGCCACACCACCAGCACCGCCAGCACCGCCAGCACCACCAGTACCAGCATCACCAAAATACAAATATCCCTCGTGCAGCCTTAGCAAACTGTTGGGGCAAGTGCTGTTAGCGAGCAGCACCTATGAAGGCCGGCACTGTGGCACACGAGGGGATGGGTGGCCAGCAACCATGTCCAGCCGCCTCTGTGTCTTCAGTGGCGATGTTTACACACTGCACAAAGTACTCATTTGAGGCTGAGTCGAGCTAGGGGAGGCCCAGAACTGATTCAAATAATCGTAGTTGGTGTTGGCCATGAGCGAAAATCGAACTCGGTTAACGTGCTAACCACTTCCCAAGCACCACCATCACCAGCATCACCAACACAAGCATCTGCACCACCACCAATTGCACCACCAACACTTATCACACCGCCATCATCACCAGCACTATCACGACCAATTATGCTCACCCACCATGCCCCTGCAGACGTTATCGCATGGGGCACTGCCCAGTGGCTTGAAAGAACTCAGCTTAAATCCAGCAGTGACACTGGTTATTAAACTACAAGCATCTTGACAATCAAGTTTTATGCGATGTACATGTGTTCATGGTACAAAACATGTTTTTTTTACGTTTGCATTTCTTTAAGGGAATAAAGCATCTGTACTAAATTGCAAACAATGAGAGCTCAACGTTTGAGCTAAAAGGTCTAAATGTATTTAGTCACCAACCGTTGGCCAGTTCTGCACTGGACTCAGAAAGGCAGAACGTTCCCGACGGCTACACAAAGCAGACGCTCACAGTGCCCTGCGGCAGCCTCCGCGGCGCGAACACCACACGCACGCACGCGCGCCTCCCCGCTCACACGCCTGCGCGTGGTGTTCGCGCCATCTAGCACAGCGCGAACACCACACAGCCCGCACTCTCCGCTCGCAGGAGCAGCGGCTTTTGGCTGGCCATCGAACAAAAACGGTCACTGCAATCGCGCGCTTTCAGATGGGCTCCTATGGCCATCTGGAACGCTCTTCCTTCCGATATTCGGACGCTACTGGAGTGATGCGCTTCAAATCATCGAGATTAAAAACTTAATTTCTTTTGAACTGCTTTTTGTGTTAGTTTGTTGTCCTTCCCCCGCACCTACGATTAGCACGGTTGGCTGTGTAAGGTGCAAAAGAAGTTCGACATATGTACGTACTTATGACCTCCCCCCCCTCCCAGGGCTCGCCCGGCGAGGTGAACGTGATGGTACGGAGCGGCGGAGTGGAGACCGTGTGGACAGGAACGTTCACCTACGTGGGGGAAAGCGGCACCGCCATCACGGCCGTTTCACCTTCCGTCAGCGGTGTGGCCGGTACGACACTCGCACACACGTACACACATGCGCTGCACACATGCGCATCTATGCAGGTGGAATGTACAGGTTAGAACGTGTGCGTCGTCGTAAAACGCGGGACACGTGACAGGTGAGCGCAGAGCAGATGGCTTCAGACCGCACGCGCGGAGAAGAATGCTCGGAGCAGAGGGCATGTGTACAGCGGAAGGGCCGGTGACACGCGGTTTGTACGGATGCACGTGCACACGTGCACACATGCATGTACAATAACAACAGCAGCAGCTGCCACCGTTCACCACTGAGTGGCGGTGACATCACCACAGCGTTTGTGTCAGGCTAGGTGCACCTTGAGGCCACGTGTAGCATCAAACACTCACTGGCAGGTCCTGAGATAGATCCAGGTGTTAAGGGTGAACTGATTGGGGTGATGTAACACACACACAGATCTAATGGGGAGGAGGGGGGGCAGAGCCTCTCTCTAATAGCGCCAGGTGGAATCTCGCTGAATCAAGCTGCATACCTGGCAGGTCAGGTAGTGATCCATGTCACAGATGCGCAATGTGTACATTTGTTGCATCTTCGTTTCTTGTTGATCCATAGCGAATCGGCTGAGCATGACAATTCGTCACGCGTTTGAATCCCTAAGAGCTGGCTGTATGGATTAGGCTTATGAGTGCTGTTGTAGGCACCGTGCTGGCACCGATTTGCGTGTCGTTAATCTGTCCATGAAATCGGCGCAACACCTTGCCGCACAGCGCCAGGCCGCGGCGTTGCGTACGGGTTGACTGTCGACTCTTGGGCACTGTTGTGCGTGAGGATCGTGGTGCAATACCGGAGCAGAGACCACGTCAGGTTGTTCCAGCATTACCTGGAGCGTGCGTGCGATGCGTTTGCGATGCGGGCGATGCTGCAGGCCTGTCAATAACCCCGCGAGGTTGAACTCGCCTGTCAGGAGGAGTGTTTGGTCATCTGATTGGTACGGCCATGCGTGGCACTCGTTTTCCTTTTCTGATTTCACTTCAAAGTAACCGTTATCATTTATTACGAGATTTATACCTGGAGTATGGGGGGAGTGGCGGTGCAGTGGTTGGCGCACTGAGCGCCGAAATCGGTGAACCGAATTCGATTCTCGGCCGTGGGTATCGTGAGTGGCAAGTGATATCCACATCGCTCCTGTGCGCTGACTTTGCGCTTAACTTCCATGGCTGAGCCAGCGTTGAGAGGCCTCCATCCCGTAGTTTACTGACAAGTGTGTGCGTAGCACGTCTGGTCAGCGTGGAAGAGTAGGCCAAATACCCTCTAGAGGCGTCTTGTGGCAAGCATGCAAACACACGCGCTCTGATAAAGAGATGCGTTGTCTTTGAAACTGATTGGCCTACACTAGAGACAGCCTTCTCTAGGGCCTTGTCTCACCACCAGTCTTAGACCCGAGAACGGCAAAAGGCGAACAGCAAAAAGGCAATGGAAGTATCAGAGCACTTACAGCCTGGGTTGAGCAGCTGTATCCGCCGTGTGTGTAACCCCTTTACCCCCCCCCCCCCCATTCGCCCCCCCCCTCTCCACACACACAGTGGAAATGTCAAGAAACTAAAAAATATATTCACCAAAAACCTCCTGCGATGTCGCAATATTTTCGGAACTGTTGCCGATCTCCGGTCACATCGGTGTAGGTCGCGGGACATCAGTGAGTAGAGGTCTGAAAAGCCTCTTATCTGAGGGCGTAGCCGAGACCGCTTGCCTGCATTTTGGCACAACGTTGCCCTAGTTTGCCGGCACACGGAGGTTCTCACAGCTGACAATAGCGATTCACAGTTGATTTCGGGTTGGGCCGCGTAATGATCTGGCCAAAACTTGAGAGAGCCCCCACCACTCGGCACAGTCGATCAGATTAAATTGTCGCGTGTATAAGCGTGTTTAACAGTGCGACACAAGTGTTATTGATTCAGCTCACCGGTTAGTTGAAGAACGATCCTCACAACCGATGTACGCAATTATAATATTGGCGGAAAAAAATTACATATTTAGTTAACTAACCGCTATGGGGAGGATATTTAGCTAATTTCTCATTGCTTCAGGCGCTTTTAAGGATTGCATTTTAATTTAACGGTGAGTGAGCTGAAACAATAACAAATTGGCAAGCCGTTAAACGCTTGTACAAGTGACAAATAGTTTGTTACGGTACATTGCAATGTATCGTATGGCTATGGTAGTGCATCTGTCTGTGTGTGAGCATTATTGCAGGGATTGGTGCTGTGCTAGGTGTGTGTGGAGCGTGTGCGCTTGTGGTGCGCGTGGACCGTGTGCATGTCGAGTGTGTGTGGCGCGTATGCGTGGGTGCCTCCACTAAAGAGAGATCGAGACGGTAGTTGGTCTCCGCGTTATAATCAGATGTGTTGGAAGAGGAGGGCATACCCACACTTCACGCCACCGCACGTGACCTGCCGATAGACTCAACTGCGGTTGAACCTATGCATTCTGCCGGGTGGACAGAGGTAGTGGGGTGGGTTTGAGAAACTCGCCACCCTCATCGTTTCAACCGCCGTGAGATAGAGTCGAACCTGCGCTCTCCAGACCGTGAGGCGAGTTTGCTGCGTGTCGCAGCGCCGTGACGGTCCGTGTGCGAGTGGAACGCGACGGGAGGGTGTGTGCGTGCCACCGTACGGCGCTACCCAGGAGGATCTCTGCTGCACCTGAGCGGAGTCGGGCTGGGCGCCGGTAACCGCGGCGGCACGGTGACCGTGGGGGAGGCCGCGTGTCCGGTGCAGCGCTGGACAGAGACCGCCATCGACTGCCTCCTGCCCAGCCTGCCCCCTGCCGTGTACCCCATCCACGTGTCGCTTGGAGCCTGGGGATACGTGCCCTTCAGGTGAGGGGTGGCTTGCCACGCGTGGATGTGATCGCGTCATGCACTTATCTCTCCAAGGGAATCCTCAGCAAGTCTGAGGGTGCGTTTTACAGGAGGGCCCTGCGTTGAGATGTTTGCCCAATTGTCTAGTGAGGAGTGCTTTTTGCTTGGGAGGAAATTGGAGTGCCCAGAGAAAACCCATTCCATTTAAAATCCCATTGTGATGCAATGGCGAGATGTTATCTCCCTCGCCATGTGTGCAGGAGGTCGTGGTTTCATTTCCGAGCCTGACGCCTGTATATTTGGAGTTTGCAAGTTCTTCCCGTGGTCGCGTGGTTTTTTTTCTCAGGCTCCTCCGGTTCTTCCCTCCACATTTAGAATCGACATCACCACGCGCTTCAATTATTTGGCTACTGTAAATTTCCACGTGATAATCCACTTCGTTGAGCTATCATTTGCGGCCAGGTCGCTTCTGCAAAAAAGTGCGACATAGCTTAATGGGCATAACCTGGTAAAAAATAAATAGTAAAAAAAAAAAGTTTTGATGACGGCGCCGAACGTTTGGTGACGGAGCCGAATGTTCGGAGACGGGGCTGAACGTTTGACGACGGGGTTGGGCATTGTCCCCCTCAGCCCTGGCGTGAATTCCACCGTGGAGTTTGTGCTGAGGGTCGCGGACGTGCAGCCGCGGGGCGGCTCACTCTACGGCGGCACGCGCGTGACCGTCACGGGCGACGGCTTCAGCTCCAACGCGACAAGCAACAACGTGACCATCGGTAACACGCGGCAAGCGCGCCTCCTGCTTCTCGCCGGCGGTGCTGCAAACACACGGACAGCTGACCGCGCGCACAAGACTCCCTCTCTCTCTCGGGTTCTCACCTGGTTAAACTAAATAAACTTCAAACGTGCTTCTTCCCAGATGCAAATGTGCGGAGATCAGAATTGGCTAAACACTCAAATATAAACATTTTGGTTCTTTCGGTAAAGTCACATAGGTAGAAACATCAAATCAAATACAATCTGGATTCTTTTTTTGGGCGACAAAGGTTCAAATGATAAAGATGAGTGGCCAGAAACCTGTCTCTTGAGCCACATGTTGGTGACAATGCACCGATTTTCCAAGAGTATAAAAATGTCGCTTCTATAATTACACTTGGGAAAGCAATGTTTTAATTATCACGTGAGTTAATGTTATTATTATTATTGTTTATCGCTATTCCACTGGTTTACTCAGGAGAGCCTGACTAGGTCTCATGACTTTTTCTCAGGAGGGTTCTGCCAAGTGTTTGCAGTCGGGGGATGATGGCTACGATGTATAATTCCAATTGAGAATTGCCCCAAAAGGGTTTCTGGGCTTTATTAAATGACCTTTTATTTGCAGTAATATTACAATAAAGTTCAACACAATGCAGTGCTGTCAAACACTCTGTGCTGTTGTCCATGGTGCCACGGTGGTGAGATGTTAACTTAGTCGTCTGCTATACAGGAGGTTGTGGGTTCGATCCCGACGCCTGCTGTATATTGGGAGTTTGCGTGTCTCTCTCCCCATGGTCGCGTGGATTTTTCTCTGGGACCTCCGGTTCTTTCCTTCACATTAAAAATCAACATGCGTTTAGAGTATTTGGCTGCTGTCCATTTCCACGTGATGAGCCACTTCACTGGACTATCATTTGTGGCCAGGTATTATCTCAGTGGGGCTTACTTGGTAAAATGAAAATAGGTTAGTTTTTATCTTCTTGGTTCTTTCGGTAAAGTCACGTAAAAGGGAAGTAATAAAATAATAAAAATAACACAAAATAAAATAAAATAATTTGTGAGAATTATTTAATTTTATTGTTTTATTTTTATTATTTTATTACTTCCCTTCTACGTGACTTTACCGAAAGAACCAAGAAGATGAATCCCTGCAGTCACGAAAGCTTTAAATCGAAATTTAGGTTAGTTTTTAAATTAGTTCATGTTACTCCAAAACGTGCTTTTATTTTACATTTGCGGTGGTGATTGGTTCATGTTTTTTCGTCGATGTTAATCACAAATGGCATTCATGAACAGCGTGCAGCGTTTTTACCTGAGAGTTCACCGCAGTGGTGTGATGTTTATTATGCTGTAGGTGATTCTAAGACAGATGCAGACTAGGACACCGATACTAACCACTCGGTGGTGTTCCCCTCCGTGCGCGGCTCTGCCAGGTGGCGTGCCGTGCGTGGTGCTCAGCTCGTCATGGAGTCGACTCGAGTGCCTCTCCCTGGGCACCACCACCACCCACACCGTCACCAACCGGGGCATCCACCGCAGTGCGTAGCACCACCACCCACACCATCACCACCACCTTCACCACCACCACCACTGCCACCACCCACACCGTCACCAACCGGGGCATCCACCGCAGTGCGTAGCACCACCACCCACACCATCACCACCACCACCACCCACACCATCACCATCACCACCCACACCATCACCACCCACACCATCACCACCACCACCGCCACCACCCACACCATCACCACCACCACCCACACCATCACCATCACCACCCACACCATCACCACCCACACCATCACCACCACCACCACCATCCCCACCACCACCACCGCCACCACCCACACCATCACCACCACCGCCACCACCCACACCATCACCACCACCGAGAAGACCCTAAGCTTCGTGCGGAGCGACAGACCGGGTAGCTTCCACACAGAATTACGCAGCCAATGAAAAGATAATGCCGCCCGATTTATTTGGAGTGAGACCTCTGCTGTCAAACCGGAGCTGGTCATAAGCATACTGCCCAGGTATGGGAAACGCTCTCCACACCTGCTCCATCACCAATGGGGATCTGAGGGGGTGGAGTGTTTGATGGCACAAAATACCCAGGCAGGTGCTTCGTTTCGGTGGGATTGATGATGATAAGACCCCACCTCTTGGTGGCACACTCCGGGTTCAGCAGCATCGCCTCCAACTCCTCCTCTGAGTGAGCAGCAATCACCAGATCATCAGCATACAAAACACGGTTGACCAATAGGGAGCCATCCCTCGACCGCACCCGGACATCGATCAGCCTCCCATTGTATCTGTACCACATGGAAATTTCTCCGGTACAGCCATGGAAAGCTTCTCAAACTACGTGCTCAAAGATGATTTAAATAATGTGGGAGCCAGAGAACATCCCTGCCCACACCCCAAGGTGAACAGGGAATGGCTCTGACTATACTATTGGCCACGTAGCTTTACCCGTGGCTGCCCACCATCGTGAAGGTCTTTAATGATTGTTATCAGAGAGTCAGGGACTCTGAAAATATGAAGAAATGCTCACACCCCTGGCCTGTTGATGGTATCATAGACCTTGACCAGGTAAATAAAGCAGAGATGTAGGTCTTGCTTGAACTCCATACACTTCTGCTGTAGCAGACAGAGAATATGGCATCCATGCAGGACCGCCCTGGTCTGAAATCACATTGGGGCTCCACAAGCCACTCCTCAGCATATCTAACAAGGTGATGTTGAATGATACTTGCCAGGACCTTTCCCAGTACACTGAGAAGAGAGATGCCCCATTGCCACCACCACCACCAACACAAATTCCAACTGGGTGACATGGAAGCCGAGCATAGTCGATGAATCAGAGCGGATTCCTGCTCAAATGAGCATTGAGGTGGTGCTCATGTGTTTTCAGCCTTGAGCCAGTGGTCCATGCAAGGGGATGAGCAGCAATGATGCTAACGGGGCTGCGTCGCCATCTTATTCTTTTCTACGATGGGTGGGGGAGTCGATCAGCAGGGACCGTGTTGTCTCATCGAGGTTGGTGAGCAAGTGGACGGCTGCATGAGCAGCCTCGTGGCAAATGTGTGCAACGTTGCCGGCGAGCGATCGAAGTGGGCAGCGGAATCCCTCTGCTGCTCACTGAGCTGTTCATATCTCACTGAACTGTGCATATCTCTTTCGATTTAAAGCTTTCGTGACTGCAGGGATTCATCTTCTTGGTTCTTTCGGGAAAGTCACGTAGAATGGAAATAATAGAAGACAGACCTGTTCTCCACCTGAGGACGGCTGCTTGCGTTGTGGCCGAAACGTCGTGAGAATTATTTTATTATGTTTTATTAATATTATTTTATTATTTCCATTCTACGTGACTTTACCGAAAGAACCAAGAAGATGTGCATATCTCACTCAGCTGTGCACGGCTGTCTCAGTGGAGTGGACTGTGAGTGCGCACCCATGCCGTGTGCTGTTGCCATGTGGGCCCCAGGCCTGGGCGAGGGCTACGAGTGGAGCGCCCCGGTGCTGGACGTGTTCGTGGGGGACACGGTGGTGTGGCGCTGGTCCTCGCCGCCGTTCCTGCAGATCACCGGCTACCGCGTCTACAGCGTGGCCAACGCCTCGGCCTCGCAGCCCGATGGGACCTTCGCGAGCCCCGTCGCGGCAGTCCCTTGGCGGGTAATTCGCCGCTCCCTCCCGCTTTCCTGCCATTGTGATGCCGCCTTAAAATATCGTCCCGGCGGAAACTTTGACGATGGCGCTTCCCTGCTGTTCGCGTGGCCGCCGCCCAAAACATTCGGCGAAGATATCGTCCGCACCGTGTGCACGAGTTAGATTTTTTTCCATTTGAAATAAAAATTGATTTAATATTGCACTCTGAGTCTGAATGCACACACGTCAAGCACATACTTTGTAGATTTCACACAGTCAGAATGATGAATATGTGTAAAAGGCATGCCTCAATGAGTAATGCACATCCGTAGTGCAAGAAAATATCAAATCAAATAATGCTGGGTCCTCTATTGCAACGCTCTAGGATTTTTTTTTATAATACATCTCTTAGATGGCCCAGAGTTTCCAGTCACCTGATGCACTGTTCCTCATGGGCAGATCTAGACCGACACTTGTTGGGCATGAATTACTATTATTGGGTTTACACACAGCACGCATCACCCCCTACTGGCAGACTAAATGCACGTTTTCAGTCGCCTTGTGCCCACGGATGCAGCTGCCACTGGGTGTGCCCTTTGAAATAGTTGAGATAAGATGCAATGTATATGCTCTAAGATTCTAACATAGAAGTGCGCTGAATCAGAATTTTTTTTTCGTGCTGATGACTGGGAATCGGTGATCAGCTGTGATTGTGGATGTAACGGTAGTTTCTCGGCTGCATGTCATTTGAATACGTAGCTTGACATGTTGGCTGATTTTACATCATTGCGTTCATTGAGTGGGGTGGAACGCTCGATGCCGAGTCGTTGTACGAATCAAAAGGGGGACACATTACACAAAGTATTTTTTACAGGAATATAATAAATTTAAAAGACAGCTTACTCACGACTAAGCGTATTTCAATAAGTGATGCAATTTCCATCACTGTACCACGTGTCGATATTTTTGTAAAATCTCTGAATCAAGAATCAATAACATGCACCCGTTTTTTCTCAACACAGCTTATCGCTTTGTTACATGAGCAGTCGGAGAGCGTTATGGTGTTGAGGTTTTGTTCTGGATGTGGTAGTGGTGGTGGATGGAGTGGCGTGAGGGTGTGTGCGTGTGTGTGTGCGTGTGTGTGTGTGCAGTTTGCGCGCTACGCTATGAACTCAATGGCCCGAATTCGATTCCCGCTCATGGCCAACACCATTGACGATTATCTGAATCGGTCCTGCGCCTCCCCGAGGTCGACTCAACCTCAAATGAGTACCTGGTGTGGTGTATAAACATTACAACTGGGGAGACAAAGGTGGCTGGGCGTGGTATTGGCCACCCAACCCCACGTGTGCCATGCTGGCCTTCATAGGTGCTCTCGAACAGCACTTGCCCCAACAGCCTATTAAGCCTATATGGGGGATCTTTGCCTAAGCGCGTGTGTGTGTGTGCATTGCCGGCACGCAGGCTCCTTCGCGTACACGTTCTCGCGCGAGGGCCGCTACTTCTACACGAGCGGCGCCGTGAACTCCAAGCAGCTGGAGCTGCGCGGGGCGGTGAGCGTGCGGCGGGCGCCTGCCCGCACCGGGGCGCTGGTCCTCTCGCTGGCCGGGATCCCAGCCCAGAGCCAGCCAGGTCAGCGCCCGCTCGGCCCCACGTGGCCCGGCTCGTCGTCGCTCGCAGTTTGGGGGGGGCCACGTTCTCTCGCTCGCAGTTTGGCTCCGGCTCAGCTCGTGGAGATCCGGAGTGTGGCTGGGACAGTGGCTTAGAGCCGGGTGGGGGGGGGGGGGAAGCTAACTGTGGCTGTGGGCTAGCTCACTTGAGCCAGGACTAAGTAGTGTCTAAGGAGACGGTCCTCAATGAATCCGGTCACCCCCTGCGTGGCCGGTGATGACGCAGGGACGTGACCGAGACAAGTCAGGCACGTGCCCTCTGCAGCATGACAGTCAAACTGTGTCACCGCATGAGGACTACACGCTGTCTTAGTTGTGTTGCACGACCTGTGCTGAGTTGGACCAATGGCGCCACTGGGGTTGTCTCACCGGTTGTATGGAATGGAGTTAAAACTCCAAACTTAAAACGAAACATCGTGCTTTTTATTTTTATTTTACTTTTATTAATTTAAATTAATTTTTTTTACCTTAGTGATTTTGCTGAAAAAACCTAAGAATATGAATCCTTGCAGTCACGAAAGCTTCAAATCTAGAATCCACGCTTGAGATTGCGGGATCATGGGATAGTGGGATTGCAGAGCTCCAGCCTCATGGTGGAGGTGAGCAGACTTCGGCATGGCTGCGTATTACAAATGATAGTTCAACGACACGCTTGTCATCTGCGAGCGTATTTATGTTTGGGTAGATGCGTCGGAATCACCGTGCTGCTGTGAAAAGTTGTCGGCTTGCTCGTCCTCGTGCATGCGTGCGGGCGTCCATTTTGTCCTCAGCGTCGGCCTCCCGTGTGTCCCGGAGAGAGGCGCCGTCCCCCTGCGCCGTCACGAGCAAGGCCGGCGGTGACTGCGGCACCAATTCCCTTGAGCCCGACTCGTCCCTCGCCGGGTTCTCCTTCAGCTACGATGAGTGCTTTTCCCCGACCGTCACCGACATCTCCCCCCAGTCGGGGACCATCGACACGCAGCTCCGCATCATGGGCACCGGATTTGCAGCTGTGCCCTGCGCCAATGAGGTAATCTGCTCCCTCACATCGAGATGCGTCGATGATAAAGTCGAGGCCAAGCGTATCCGTATCGTGAGCGAGCTCCCTAATCTCGTTCTTCTCCTCCGGTGGTGGCCATAAGCCAGCGCTGGAAAATACTCGTTCCCATGGCAGAGGGGCCAGTCTCTCCATTTCATAACCAATTTTGACTAATCCTCAAGTGGTACAAATTTTTTGCCAGCCCTGGAGGGATGATTCACTGAATTGACTCCAGTGCGGGAATTTCTAAGCGCATGAGCGTGAGCCGCCGGCGTTACTTTCTGCCACACAGGTCACGGTGGGCGGGTTCCCGTGCGAGGTGGACAAGAGCTCCGACAATGAAATCCTGTGTCGAGTGAACCCTCGCGACACCATGGAGGTGGGGACCGCCCTGCCGCTCTCCCTCGTCGTAAACAACCTGGGCAGCGCCGTCGTCAAGACGCGCACCGAGATGAGCCGCCGCTTCGCGCTGCTGCCCCTGCTGCTCTCCGTGAGTCCCGGCGCCGGCTCGCTGGCGGGCCGCACGCGCCTCACCCTCGAGGGCTCCGGCTTCGGCGCGACGCCGGGCGACGCACGGGTGCTGGTGGGTGGCCGGCCCTGCGCGGTGGTGTCCGTCAACTACACCCGCGTGGAGTGCGACACGGCACCCTCGTTCGTGGAGCTCGCGGTCGAGGTCGACCTGACGGTGCGCGGGTGGCCGGCCACCTGCAGAGGAAGATGCAACTTCAGCTACTCGGCCGAGGCCACCCCCACGCTGAGCGCCGTGTCTCCCGTGGAGGTGACGGCTGCGCGCACGCTCCTGACTCTCGACGGAAGTCGCTTCGGCGCCGACCCGAGCGCCATCCGCGTCTTTATCGGCGGCGGCAGCGACGACTGCGTTCCCGTGAACGTCACGGACACGCAGATCGTGTGCCAGGCGGGCTCCGTGCGGGCCGGCTCCCACCCCGTGGACGTGCAGGTGCTGGGCCGCGGCAGGGCCCGGAGCGCGGTGACAGTCGCCAGCTTGCCTGCGGCCGCCCTGTCTCCCGCGTCGGGCAGCTTGAACGGGGGCACCAGCGCTGAACCTCGCGGGGAACGGGTTCGCTCCGGGGAACACCACAGTGTCCATAGGCGGCGCCCCTTGTGAGATTCTGACGTCAACCCCCGAGCGCGTCACGTGCCGCACGCCAGCACGGGCGGCCGGCCTGGCCAGTGTGGTGGTGCGGGCTGCGGGAGTTGCCTTCCCCGTGCTGAAGTTCAACTACTCGGCTGCCAACACGCCTGTCATCACGTCCATCGCCCCAGACACCGGTGTGTTCGTCACGCTGGCCCGTCGTTGTCAGAGTTGTTTCCTGCTCAAATGAGCATCGAGGCGTTGATGCCCATCTCCCATTTACAGCCCTAAGCCTTTGGTGGAAATTACACATTCCTATGACAGGGGTGAATCTGTCCTAAGGATATTGTTAAGCAGTCGTGAGATGCTAATTATTCTCATGAGGTGGTAAATAATTGTTTGTAAGCACTCAGTAGTTGTTTTTAAGCAGAGTCATCAAGTACGATTGCAATGTGCTCTTTCGAGAGAGAATGCAGGACAGTGATAGGGACCATTTGGTTTTATTAAAGGAAGCACAGATTCCACCGTACTTCCTTTAGGTTGTGAAGTATGGTCGAATAACCCCCAGGGCCCACACGGCATGGGGAGGCCCTCGTCCAGCAATGGATTGACAAACGGCCTGTACCTGTACCAGCACCCACTTGTTTACTATGATAATACTCCGTAATGATGCCGACCTTGCAGCAGCAGTAGTCGGTGTAGAAGATGAATGCTCTTTGCCACTCCCGGACAGTTACAGGCATTTGGCCTTGTACACCGTGTGACGGACTCGATGACAAGGGGATGCTAGGTTATTCAGCCAACTTTACTCAACGGTGGCCGATCACACACGGCGTTGGCTCCCTCCAATCGCCGATGTTGGCAATGCTGGCGTGGATCATGGCTCGGAGCTTGACTGCATTTTTCTCAACAAGGAACGGCCGGCACGCTGGTGACCATCGCCGGCGCTGGGTTCGGCTCGGACGCGGGGACCGTAACCGTGCTAATCGGCAGCGCGGCCTGCGCGGTGGAGACCGCCGCCCCGTCCCGGGTGACGTGCCGAGCGGGCGAGCACCCCGGCGGGACCTACGGCGTCTCCCTGCAGCACTCGCCCAACGGCGCGGCGAGCGGCAGCGCCACCTTCCACTATCGGCAGTTCCTGACGGATGTGTCGCCAAGAGAAGGTACGCCAGGCCGCCAAGAGGCACACCGCGCGTGTTCCTTGCGCCGCCAAATATGCGGGGGCCCGCGTTGTTATTTCGTCGCTGTAGCAATATTAATAATGACGGCAGACACGAATTCTGATTTGTTACAGAATGGTCTCCTGCCACCTTTATGACTTTTGCTCTGCTGAAATGATTCGTCTCGTCTCTGTCACGTTACACCCGAGCTACCGTAACCCTCTCCTCTGAACAAGTCCCAAGTGTCTCTCTGCTCAAGTTACACGGGGAGTTGCCACCTATAATCCAGTGGTGACATTTACAAATGTCTATGGGAGAGACCAGTCTTTCCATATCTCAGAACAACTGTTGACTTCAAACAAAGTGGTACCTAATTTATCAATACTGGAGTGATGATGGGTTGGTCAACCCCCACCCAGGAACTTAACTAGCAATACTCCAATTGTCAGGTGCAAACACCACTCAGCTGTAGTAGAAGTTTTTTGGGTGAGATCACGTAAAAATAAATGTGTTGTTAAACCTGCCACCACTCACCACAGCTGATTAGTAAGGTTAATCACGTCAACAAAACGTGCCAATTAGTTAAATTGTATAATGTGATATTTTATTATGTAGATGATCAGTGCTAGGTGATTATCCCACTTTGGGATGTTCAAGATGAGCCTCAACTAAAGTAGCTGACTCAGCTAAGTGAAATGCTGGTTGCAGGGATACGATGAGAGTTCATGTGAAGCTGTCACACTATTATTTAACTATTAAACCAGATAAGGCTCACTGAGCTATAAAGCTTTTTTTCAGAAGCGACCTGGCCACAAATTATAGCCCAACAAAGTGGCTTATCGTGTGCAAATTTACAGCAGCAACCAAATACTCTAAACACGTGATGTTGATTCAAAATGCGGAGTGAGAGAACATGCAAACTCCAAATATACAGCAGCAGGCGTCAGGGTCGGGATCGAACCCACGACCTCCTGTATACCAGGCAAGGTAATTAACATCTCACCACCATGGCGAGAAATACACGAGACGCAGCTATTGTCTGCTGATGATATTGGGGGGAGGGATGGAACTGCCTCCCATGGACCAGGTCGGTTTTTCATTTGACGTCTGCGCGAGGCTGAGTGGTGTCTCGGTGTGCTCCCGTGTTCTCCCGCCCCAACCCACTCAACCGTGCCAGGCAGCTTCGGGGGACAGCAGAACATGAGCGTGAGTGGCTCGGGCTACGACGCGGCGACGTCGCGCGTGCTGGTGTGCGGCCGGGAGTGCCCGGTGCAGCGCGACGTCAGCACCAGCAGCAGCCTCTCCTGTCTCGTCCCGCCCAACGACGGTAGCGGGCGCCGGAGAGGGCCGGATGGCGACGGTCACCGCGCACGCAGTCACCAGAACCTACCCACCACCACCACCACTACGCAGGGTGCACCCACCACCACACACGCAGTGACCAGAACCTACCCACCACCACCACCACCACGCAGGGTGCACCCACCACCACACACGCAGTGACCAGAACCCACCCACCACCACCACCACGCAGAGTGCACCCACCACCACACACGCAGTGACCAGAACCCACCCACCACCAACACCACCACGCAGAGTGCACCCACCACCACACACGCAGTGACCAGAACCCACCCACCACCACCACCACGCAGGATGCACCCACCACCACGCATGCAGTGACCAGAACCTGTAGGCACCACCACCACCACCACCGCCACCACCACCGCCACCACCACCACCACCGCCACCACCACCACCACCGCCACTGCCACCACAACCACCACCACGCAGAGTACATCCACCACCACACACGCAGTGACCAGAACCTGTTGGCACCACCACCACCACCACCGCCACCACCACCACCGCCACCACCACCACGCAGAGTGCACCCACCACCGCACACAGCTGGAACCGCGGAGGTGTCTCGTGTTCACTCGAGCGACGGAATAGCCCCTTGCGCTAAATGCAACTGGCATGTTATATTCAGGTGTTATTGACCAATTCATCAGTGTTTCCATGTGAGAGGAAACTGGAGCTCCTGGAGAAAGCACACGCGTGTGAGGGGAAAACAATCTATTCCATGCAAACGGAACAGGTGGAAGCCACATTTTATACTGCGCCATATTTTCCTGGGGAGTCAGGGTATGGCTCCTCGATAACCACCAACCCTCACTGCCTCCACAGTGCTGGATTACAGCATGCATAGCCACCACTGCCGAGCTAAATAAAATAAAATAAATGGAGTCCCTCTCATGTGGCTGGCTGGTGCATCTCAGTCAGTCCACCCATGGTACTCGGGTCTATTCCGTGATCTCCTGCCAGCGGGCCTTGGACACTTCACGCGACCTCAAAGTTGCACCTAGCATGGCACAAGCACCGTTGTGACGTCACCGCCACTTGGTATGCGAACAGAGGTTGTTGTTGTTGTTGGCCAGGCACAGGCGCGGAGGAGTCGTGCGCCATACGCGTGGAGACCGGAGCCGATGGAGTCGAGCTGCCGGGTGCCTACAGCTACCGGCGCCGATTGACCCCCGTGATATCGGGGGTGAGCCCGGCACAGGGTGGCACTGCAGGCGGCACGAGGCTCACCATTGCGGGCGCCCGCTTCAGGTAGCCCCCTGCTGCCACTGCTCGCACCCCTCGGACGCCGTTTGCTGCTGTCTGGGCAGCTGCTGGGCGACGACAGAGACAGATATCTGTTACTGATGTATGTAGCGCCTTAGTCCAAGGCGCTTTACAATGATTATGAAATTGTACATTAGATTATGGTCGGTTGAAATAAAGAGTGGGGTTATTAAAAGTGGTGGTGTGGTTATGGTGGTAGTTAGGAGGATAAGTAGGAGTGGTTAAGCAGGGGTAGGGGTAGTGATAGGTGTAGTGATAGGGGTCGTGATAGTGATAAGGGTAGTGATAGGTGTAGGGGTAGTGACAAGGGTTGGGGTAGGCCTGGTCATACCTCGGGTGCGGAGACAGAGAGTAGCAGTAGCATGATGGGCAAATGAGAAGAGATGGAGGTTGTTTTATGGGAGGAACGGAATCTGGTTAGAGTGAAGATGATTGCTTTATGTGGGAGTTTGCTGCCGTGAAGGGGAGCGAGGAGGGGAGAGGGCCGAGAGCATGACGGGACGAGGGAGGCACGGGGAGCGACAGTAGCGACTGGGAGAGTAGAGGATGGGATGGGACATACGATGATACGAGAGAAGTAAGATATGGACTAGAGCGGGATATTTAAACAGAGAGCGAAAGTAGACAGGGAGCCAGTGGAGTTGGGAATGAAAAGCAAAGGTGTGGGAATTGTGGGGAATTGATTCCTGCAGTCACGAAAGCTTCAAATCAAGATTGAACCACCTCTATGGGGAGGGTTTCCACACATTTGTTACCAACTTTGGTTAGGCACTGCCTTACCAAGACTTACGTCACCTGGAATGGTATATTCTACAAACAAAAAGAAGGTACTTTCATGGGTTCCCCCTTATCACCAGTGATGTGAATGTTTTCATGGAGAAATTTGAAACAGATGCCATCCAGACATCCACCCTACGTCCTTCCTTGTGGAAGAGATACGTATTCCTTTGGTCACATGGCCTGCCAGCATTGAACCAATTCCTCAACCACATCAATTCCATCAAATTATTTCTACCTACGTGACTTTACCGAAAGAACCAAAGTGTATGGATTCCTGCAGTCACGAAAGCTTCAAATCAAATTGTGGGGAATGTTAAAAATTATCCGGGCTGAGGCATTTTGTATCTGTTGGAGAGAAGTGAAGGTGTAGGTAAGACAGGATATAGAGGGAGACGTGGGAGGAGTCACACACCCAGAGACACGTGCAAAGAAACCTGGAGAAAGACAGGTGCAGATAGACACAAATAGAAATACAGAGACACACGAACAGATGCAACGAGATACAAAGAGACAGAGCCGTGGAGAGCCACACACCATGCCAGCGTGAATGGTGCTTAGTCCCTCCAAAAACACACACCGACAGAATGCGGCATGTGACCGCAGTACAGCACTCGTCTCATCACAATGTAGTAATAACAAGTATCATTAAATCTTACGTCTTTTCGAATGTGTCTGCTACTCAAAAGCTACTATCTAGATTTGAAGCTTTCGTGACTGCAGGAACCCATACTCGCTGGTTCTGTCGGTAAAGTCACGTAGGTAGAAAATACAATGAAAATAAATCACGACGTTTCGATTGCAATACAAGCAATCATCATCAGGTGGGAAAACCACAGCAAGACTATTGATATGCCTATTTAGTAACTGCTCATGATCAACTATTTTTATAATATAATCCTCGTCAGGTGCCCGCCCCCCGCCCCATGGTGTGAAGTGAAGTCTCCTAGCACTCTCCACTGTCTCTGTAGCCTCTCTCTCTCTCTGTACTACAAAGCAGAAGGCCGTTGCCCAACAAATCACCGATTTTAAATGGTTCCTTCGAATTCTGCAGAGTTATCGCCGAATGTGCCGTGTGGTGTTTTTAAAATAATAATTGAATTCAGGCCTTCATCAATCCACTGCTGGATGATAGCTCCCCCCCCCCTCCTGCACCACACCAATTCAATCATAGAGGTCGTTTGACTATATTTCACCGTGCTGGTGAGGGGTGGGTTAGTGAGGGGGGTACGCAGGAGGACCGCTTCAGATATCGCTCGCCACTGATATTCGTCGGGGCTGGGAATTCACGTCGCTGTGTTCTCATTGCAGCGCGTTAACCTCTGCACTGCTAACAATGAAAACTGTTTATAACGCGCGTATATAACGAATCTAACACATTGTTCCGTTGAGAACTCAGAGGCCTCGTGTATCGTCACCGTCCATGATCAAATTTCGATTTTAAGCTTTCGTGACTGCAGGGATTCATCTTCTTGGTTCTTTCGGTAAAGTCACGTAGAATGGAAATAATAAAATAAAAATAAAATAAAACATAATAAAATTATTCTCACGACGTTTCGGCCACAACGCAAGCAGCCGTCCTCAGGTGAAGACAGACCTGTTCTTTAAGACAGACCTGTTTTTCACCTGAGGATGGCTGCTTGCGTTGTGGCCGAAACGTCGTGAGAATTGTTTATATTTTTTCCATTCTACGTCCATGATCAATTCACTGAGAGAGATGAAGGCCTCCCCGACGGTCTGTTCAGGCAATATGGGCGACGTTTGTCTTTGTGTCACACAGTGCGGTCGGAGAGATCGGTGTGAGTGTCGGTGGCACCGCGTGCATCGTGCAGTCCGTCTCCGACTCGGAGGTCGTGTGCACGACGGAGGCACACTCGCCCTCCCAGCTGGCGACCGTGCGCGTGCACAGCACCTTCGGAGATGCCCTGCCCGTGAGTACTGCGAATGTTGATTTGAAGCTATTCGTGACTGCAGGAATCCATACTCTTTGGTTCTTTCGGTAAAGCCATGTTAACGAGTCAGAGTGTGCTCGATACAGAAAGTTGTGTATGTTTCATTGTGGATAATGTGCTGCGTTAGCGCTTGGTATTTGTCTGTTAGGCTACAACAGCGGTCGGGAACCTATGGCTCGCGAGCCATATATGGCTCTTCCAGTGACGGCAAATGGCTCCCAGACAATTTAGAGTTGAAAAAAATAATAATAAAAATAAATAAATAAATAAAAATCTGTTTGGAACTGATTTTAAAATACTTGTGATATTGCTTAATAATAGTGTGTCATTTTAAAGTAAACAGAAATTAGTTTTGAAGATAAATTTCACGGGTCACGCCTGCACGAAGCTCAACCTCACCACGTCGTATGAACCAGACTACAAGGCCATCAGCAAAACCTCGCAGCACCAGAAGTCGCATTAAAAGTAAGACATATTTAATTTATTAGATGTTAAAAATACTATATGGCTCTCAATGAAATATATTTAGAAATATTTGGCTTTTATGGCTCTCCCAGGCAAAAAGGTTCCCGACCCCTGGGCTACAAGAACCAAAGAGTATGGAGTACTGCGAAAGTTCGAGATAACAATGGCGGCGGCGTTGCGTCACGTGGCGTCGTTCACACGCGTTTAAATCTCAAAACGACAAATGCCGTGAGCCACAGTTCGGTGAACACAACGCGAACATCATCAAGGGTATGGAGGTGAACATCATGTTAATGAGTCAGGGTGCGCTCGATACAGAAAGTTGTGTATGTTTCATTGTGGATAATGTGCTGTTTTAGCGCTTTGGTGTTTGTCTATTAGGCTATAATATACCCACCCCTCCTGGACATCTGTGAAAAAGAGCTTTGTAGGTCATCGGATTCCTCCAGTATGAATAAATATTCTGATTCTTATATACCACATTGTCGGTTGTAACCCATACCGTTTTGAGATAAGCACCGCATTCTTAGTATCTGTGTGTATTGCGTTACACCGTTCTCCTGCCCTGTACTTGTGAACCCTTCTGAAAAAAATGTTTCCTTCTTTACGTTATTTTGTTCAAATTTTTTTTCTATCCCGGGTCTCTTTTTTGAAAAATAAAATTGTAGTTGAAATGGGCTCATTAAGAAATTTCACGAGTGAATAAACGCTGGTGTGGGGTGAAATCTACCAGATTATAACATCATCCCGTTCAGTCTTGAATGAAAAACGGCGCAGGGTTGTGAGTGTCGGGTGGTGTGCAGTATTTACAACATTCAGAGCCTTTACACTCACAGGTGTCTTTGCTATTCCCAATGCGCAGCCTGTACGTATTTCAAAGGAACCGTTTAGAGCATCTGCAGTAAACAAATATATCAATGTGCTCTCGTGCCCAGCTGGCACTACAACCTTCAGAGTGGCGGCTAGGGTCATCACCTGATCAGGTTTGATCCGGGCAGGAATTGGCATCTGAATGTATTGGTGGTACACCGGTGGTGCGTGGTATAAAAAAAAAAAGCAACATTTTTTGCTATATTTATTTTCTCGCGATTCGCAACCCCGGGCAGAAAATCTTGCGAGGTGGTGGTGGTGCGTCAAAATCAGTTCCCGTGATGTCGAAGCAGTGGGGAAGATGAATGTCACTTCAAATTTAAATCTTAGACTCTTTTATGAGGACCGGTGTGTTATACTGCACCGGTGGACCGCCAATACGGTCCACCTGTTGTTCGGTTGGCAAGATTTGATTGGTGACGAGAGATCCGGTACCGGTATTGCCGCGTTGAACTTTGTGACGATAGACTACAGCGCAGCATTGTTGAACAGACCTAGGCCGACTCAGCAAAACGTGTCCCGGTCAGTTCTCGCCCCGACCACGTCCGCGTGCCGTGCGCAGGAGGGCCCGGCGGAGTTCCTCTACGTGGACGTTTGGTCGTCGCGGTTCACGTGGGGCGGCGACTCCCCGCCGGAGGAGGGCTCCTTCGCCGTCATCACGGCCAACCAGACAGGTGCTGCTCGACCAGAGTACGCCCGTGCTCAAGATGCTGCTCATACAAGGTGCGTGAGCGGCATAAGGTCGCGCTCGTTACACATTAATAGTGCTTGCCATAAATGAACCACAACAGCCTGCCGATCTCGTCAAAGGATGTCAACCATCACGCGAACTCCGGTCATCCTCGCACCAGCAGCTTTTGGCTGGCCATCAAACAAAGATGGTCACTTCATCGCGCGCTTTCAGATGCGCTTCTGCGGCCATCTGGAATGCCCTTCCTTCCGATATTAGGAAGCCACTGGAGCTATGTGCTTTTACATCATCTAGATTGAACACTTATTTCTTTAGAACTGCTTTTTGTGTTAAGTTTGTTGTCCTTCCCCCCGCACCTCCGATTCGCATGGTTGGCTACGTATGGTGCGAAAGAAGTTCAACGTACGAGGTGTTCACGAGGGGGGGGCGGTGGTGGCGTCTGAGCCCATATTCTCTCCTGTACAGCGATGTGGCTTGTCGGTGATCTCCCACTCACTCTTAGTTTCATTAACGAGATTGACGTTTGACCATACCTCACCGAGCTGGTCAGTTTGGTCGTCGCGAAGAACAATGGATCTCAATGGATCTTGCTGGCGCTGCCTACTAGTGCCCACAACGCTTGTCTTTTGCGTGTCGTGGTTACCTACCCAAGCACCTCGACCCTGCTTAGCTTCTGACATTTGACAAGATCGGGCGCATTCTCGGTGAATTGGTCACATGCATATGAGATATGAATTCCCACCACAGCAATGTGTATATATTATCCAGACCCCTGCCACAGGGAGATGGAATTTTCATCAAAGTTTTAAACCAAAAACTAAACTATAAACAATTTATTATTTTACCAGACAAAGCACAGAAGTGATATGCCCACAAATGATAGCTCAACGAAGTGGCTTATCTTGTGGACATGTATAGCAACCATAATACTCTAAACGTATGTTTCAAAATGTGGAGGGAAAAACCGGACGACCCGGAGAGAAAATCCACGTGACCACGTGGAGAAGATGTAAACTCCAAATATAGAACAGGCGTCAGGGTCAGGATCGCACCCACGACCTCCTGTATACCAGGCGAGGGTTAACATCTCGCCACCACGGCGCCAGTGGAGATGAACACTTGCCAGTTTAACACGTAGGCTTTCGCGACCAATATTATTCATAATCAACGTTTTTGGGTTTAGATCGCGTTATTTATAAATGTGTCGTAACCCTCCACCACCCGACACGGCCAATCAGTAAAAAAGTGTCACGTTGACAAAAGACAAATAGTTCACTGCTTTAGCCCACCGGTGTGTTGAAGCGTGAAACCACAACATTTACAATTTGAGTACGACGTTTCGCTGGTAATTGCATCCAGCATCATCGGGCAATTCGTCAGTTGAGCATGGAGACACCGACTAAATGCCACCGTAGTATGCACGTATACCTTTGATGTGTGCAGTTTGTGTATCTATTTCCACACCGATGCCCTGCCCATGACGCTGTACACTCACGCGTGTGGTTCTGATGGCAGGAGGGCGTCTCGTGTTTGAGGAGAAGGACCTGGAGCTGCAAGCTGAGAACATTCTCATCACAGATGGAGGGACCTTACAGGTACACAGTTCACCAGCACTGGTTGAAACAAGCTTGACTCTGCTGATGAGACACTGAATTTCTTAACCGTTTCAAGAGTTTGGTTGCATTTTTAAATCCTTTATATTAAGTTTGCTTGCTTGCTTAGGACTGTGCAAATCTTTCGGTCGTTTTTTAACCCACTTCCCGTGATCCAATCGAGCTGACATTTTGCACACAGACTCGTTGTGCATGACAATGCATTTTCGTGAAAAAAAAAATTCCAAAATTTTACACTGTTTAGGGGAAATTTTTAAATATTTAATTACCAATTGTTTAATGCTGCCAGACAATCATCTGACCCATAGGTGGCAGCCATCTCCAGCCAGAGGACGAGAGGACTCTAGCCGCCCCGATGCCACGCATACAAAGGATTTATAGTGAAAAACTTTGTTTTTACGGGTTAATTTTTACTTTTCTCAGTAGGTGTCAGTCGTTGAGGTCGCAAAGGGTTTCTTTTGTCGTTCCTGTTGCTGCTCATAGCCTCCTGTACCGTTCCCGTTCCGCTGTAATGTGCACTGATGTCCACTGTACTGAGGGCGGTATTTGCACGTAAAATAAAGATGGATTGATTGTGCAATGAATGCACTCCCACAAAGGCAATATGACTGATGGGATGTGTAAAAAGTTCATTTTTTATGAGGAATAACAACTATGTGAAGGAGTCATATTTACGGATGATTTATTTTAAGGTTGATTTTCCTCAAATGTATCACATCGGTTTTGCTTTTCACATACAAGGGACTGTCATTCATAAGTTAGAGTAATGAGTTCTCAGAGGCCAAGATCACCAACAATTTCACAGACTAAATTGCTAAGTAAATTTTTTATTACACACCATGATACGGTATATTTTAGAAGCATAGTGAAGCAGAGCACTGCAGTGCTCGGTCAGACAGAAAAGACAGACGGACAGAATCTTGATTTAGAGTGGAGGAATCAGATGAATTACGAAGCTCGCGAGCGTGCGAGTTGGTGAAGCAGCCCTGTGTTGTTTCATAATTGGACTTCCTATGCCAGTACCAAAATATAATAATAGGGTTTTTCCCGATTTAAAGCTTTCGTGACTGCAGGGATTCATCTTCTTGGTTCTTTCGGTAAAGTCACGTAGAAGGGAAGTAATAGACATGTTCTTCACCTGAGGACGGCTGCTTGCATTGTGGCCGAAACGTCGTGAGAATTATTTTATTATGTTTTATTTTTATTATTTTATTACTTCCCTTCTACGTGACTTTACCGAAAGAACCAAGAAGAGGGTTTTTCCCCTTTTGGCGTCCTCTGGTCGAGCACCAATTGGGTCGAGGCTCAAAAGAAAGCCGTCCCTTGGTGTGGACCAATCAGTTTCAAGGACAATGCATATATTATCATCGTGTGTTTTTTGTTTGCATTTGACTGCAGGTATGGTGGTTAATGCAGACATGAATCCTCGTAAAAAAAGTTTTAGTTTTGTTGCCAGAAAAAAAGGGAAAAACCCTATTATTATAGCCCTGTGTTGGTTTCTCCGCCCTTACAGGTGGGCACCGAGGAGGCTCCGTTCCAGCACAAGGCCATCATCACCCTGCACGGACACATCCGCTCGCCCGAGCTGCCCATGTACGGGGCGAAAACCCTCGGGGTGCGCCACGGCACCCTTGACCTGCACGGTGGGCGCACGCACAGCCGCGTTGATCCCTCGGAGCCCGACTCGCGTAGGCCGGCCCTCGTAAAAGGCACTCGCTAATGACGCTTGTCATGACAGCTCGTAAACTAGACTATTTTTTATTTTACCAGGTAAGGCCCACGGAGCGGTTTTGTAGCAGTTCGCGCGCTATGCTACGAATCCGGCGACCCGAGTTCGATTCCTGCTTGCAGCCAACACCGGTGACGATTATCTGAACTCGTTCCGGGCCTTCCTTAGGTGGACTCAGCCTCAAATGAGTACCTGATGTGGGGTGTACACATCCCCTCTGGGGAGACAAAGGCGGTCAGGCTTGGTGTTGGCCACCCACTCCCTCATGTACCGTGCTGGCCATCGCAGGTGCTCGCTAACAGCACTCGCCCCAACAGTCTGTTAAGGCTATACAGGGGATCTTCGTCTTTGTTGGGGAGTGCAGGTCGTCCTGTGCCGGTGCCGTGGACGCGTCTGGCCGAGACGGCGGAGGCAGGGAGCACGACGCTGCGTCTGCAGGTGGCGGTCACGTGGGCGCCTGGAGACTCCATCGTCATAGCAACGACCGGCGGCAGGTGACTCCTACAGAGGGTTTCTCCTACACAGGGGGATTCTGATGCAGACGAATAATGGAGAGTGTATCCCATATTTCGTATGAAAGAGAAGTCTCGTACTTACCTTTGTGTTTGCTTTTTGACAGCACCACCACTGGCTCAGACCTGTGATAGGAGAAGATTGTGTAAAGAGGAAATATTTAGAGCAAAGCTGGTTTGGGGAACCGAATTAAGCCACAACGTTGGCCTTTACATTTCAATGTATAATACAATTTAATGGGGAAAAGGTGTCTGGGTGTGGTTTTAACATGAAGTTTAAGTCAAATAGCAGTGGTAATGTGAAATGTAATGCCCGCTTGGAAATGATCTATGGATTTGTTGTAAATGTTGTCTCTTGACTGAAAATGTCAGTATATTAACGTTGATCCTCCTGCCCAATATATGCAATATGGATGTCTGTAAAAACCAGCATGTGCCCCATAAGTGATTTAAAATCTACATTTTCATCTCTTCCATTAACGCCACACGACAAAATATTGCTGCCAATATTATCACCATCATCATCAGCCGTGATCAATCCACTGCTGGAGGAAGGCCTCCGCAGGCCGTCGCCAGCTTACACGGTCTCGCGATGTCGCGATGAACCCGGCACGAGTACGTGAGCCGATGTCATCGCTCCATCTCTCCGCTGCAGTGGATGCGCGTTCCCCTTCGCTCGGCTGCCACTCTGGCATGACTCTCGACCCCGCGTCCTTTTCTTCACAGGAAAAAAGTTTGGCAATTCTTGGTGCCGGTTCTGGCTGCCTTGAATGTACCGTATGTTTGAACTTCCTTTGCATCGTACGTAGGTAGCCAACCGTGCTAATCGAAGGTGCAGGGGAAGAACAACAAACTAAACACACAAAAAGCAGTTAAAAAGAAATGGGTTTGCAATCTAGTTTTAACAGTGCATATCTCCAGTGGCTTCCTAACATCGGAAAGAAGAGCTTTAGAGACGGCCGTGGAAGCGAATCTGAAAGCGCGTGACACAGTGATGCATCTGAAAGCATGTTGCAGCGATGCAGCCTTCCAGCTTGTCTGTCATTTTCCGCGCCTCCGTTCGAAAACTTGCACGCGTTGCAAATTGTAAAGTGTCGTGGGATGCTGTTTTCATGAGTTTCTCCATGTTCGACGTGGTGTGAGAATGCCACTTCTAAGCAGGAACTCCTTGCCATCTGGTCTATTCAAAGCTTTGGAACATACGTGGCACTCGCCTTGTGTATTTACCACAGGAGATGCCCATGAGAGACATCATGAATGAGCTTGTGTAAATGAACCATGTCAAATCGTATCTCCACTTGCCATCCCCTCTGTGTTCTCATTTGCTAACTCCAGGAGGCTGCTCAGCGTGCGATGACAGCGATGTCTCGCGTAAATAAATGTAAACGATGTGGTTTGAAAACGGTAATTATAACACAATGGTCGCAACAGAAATAATTTCAGGCATGGGGATATAAATTCAGTAGAAGCACATGCAGAGAGTACAATACTGGAATCACTCAGCCACTCAACTGCATGTAAATTAAATTCCAACCACAGCTGAGTTTGAAGAACAGTTAATGATGAGGCTCTGACGAACACTTATGTAAATGTGTTGGGTTAGACTGTGTCAGTTTTCATGTTTTCCAGCCGCTTCAAGCCGATTTGGTTAATCTAGTCACTTTCCTTCCCTTCTTACATAAACTACATTACATTTCTTGCATGTTTAAATTGTTAAAACGCAGTTCACCTTCTTAGCCTTGTTCAAAATTGCATGGATTGAGGATTGTAATATAGATTCGGTGAATGTAAATGTTTTTCAAATATTCTTTGTGTTTAAAATGTCTCTATGTAACCCGTATTCGGCCTTGCAAAAGAGACAATTTTGCCATGCGTCCCAATGAGTTCATCTCCTGGTGAAACGAAGGATACTGATCCCCGTAGTTAAACGGCTATACGCAGATAGCCGTGCGGAGCACACCGCCTGTTGAACTGCGGCGGTCTCCTCAGGCACAGCCAGCGGGAGAACGAGCAGCGCACCATCGCGGCGGTGTCAGCCGACGGGCGGACTGTGACCCTGCGCGAGCCACTCGCGTTCCGGCACCTGGGGGTGTCGGTGGGGCTGCCGGACGGGAGGAAGCTGCAGGCCCGGGCCGAGGTGGGCCTGCTGACCCGCAACGTCGTGGTTCGTGGCTCCGAGCAGGTGGCCTGGAGTGAGCACATCCAGGCCTGCCCGGAAGGCTTCAACACCGGTACGTGAGGTGTTCATTTCTGGGCTGGCCGCCACTTGAACGGTGAACCGTGAATGGATCAGTGGCAACGGCCGATGTGAGAGAAGCACTGGAATAGCAGCTGGTGGTGCGAAGGCTCTACAGTTTAACATTTTTATTTATTAAAGTACTTCACTTGGAAAGCCCCTTGTTCTCAAGAGTGTCGATGCGAATTTCTATAAGGCTACCCATAGACCAAGGAGAGATAACCTTTCCAAAACACTGCTGGGGGAGAGGCCGAGTTTATGTGGACTGCCTCGCCACATAATATCAATACAGCTCCATGGAACTCGGGGTTGGAATGATTCCACGCTGTGCCCTCCTTATGAGGGGGCCACGCTCATTGTGACTAGTATCAGACATTTCCTTCCTCAGTGTGTAAGCAGAGGGCTCATGGGGAAGAAAATTATTCCCCAACATCCTGTCCCATCACTTTCTATTTTTGTCACTGTTTTCAGCGTCTTTATTTTTCAAAGAAAGGAAGTAGGTGTGGTTCAAACTTGATTTGAAGCTTTCGTGACTGCAGGAATTACTCTTTGGTTCTTTTGGTAAAGTCACGTAGAAAGAAAATAAATTAAATCATGTGTGGTTGTTTGAATAATTTAAATACAAAAATTACGGAGCACATTCATGTAAAGTGTGCAATAATAAACTAATGTTACAGACTATTTCTTTATTTATATGATAAACAGAGTACCATATTTTATTTCGTATACAAAGAAAACATACTTTTGTAAGTCATACCTGTCAACCCCTTATCAGTGTGTTGCATATGTTGCACACTCGAAATGAAGGACGTGGGCAGGTGCTCCAAATCGAGGGCAAGCACATTTATTGTGGTTAACAGCAATCTTGTGAAGAACAGCACCGTCACTCTGTAAAATGCAACAGCACGTGTCACACGCAGCATTTCTTCCGAGTCGCCATTAACCACGTGGCTGGTTTACACGTGCGGTTATTCAATAACCCTGCCAGCCACCTACAGGCTCGACTCAGTCATCACATGCTGCTGTACACACATGCATTGATGCACTGCACAGCACATCAGGACCTTCACAGAACCACACTTTACTCCCTTGCTGCACAAGGATATAATTAAAAGAGTGATCCATTCCTAATGTGCCACAAGTGCCTACCTTATTACAGACCAATTCAGATCTTATTGGTCACCCCGTGCCCTTATAAATCTCAACGTTCATCCTACAACGTCCCATCACAAGGAAGAACACAAACAAATAGACAAAAACAATGTTTCCCGTATTGAAACGGCTGTACGCCGAAAACTCATTTTCTCTGTTCAAGAATAATGGTAAACTGTATGGGTTGACAGGTATGGTAAATCGTCGATGCCTTGGGAGGCAACTATGCTAAAGTGTCCACAACACACAAACATTAAAAAGTAAATAGTGACATCTTCATTGTTGCCATGCCAACCAACAATAGCTCCGACGGGACATTCGCCACTAAGGCCGGTCACCTCGAGTTTGTGTGAGGAGGGTCCCACACAGCCGAATCGGGGGTTGTGTGATCCAGAGAGCCTCCTCCTCACGGGTTCATTACACTGGTCAACACACTTTTTCTGGAATAAGGTATTCCAACGGCTTTAAGGTAATTTTGGGGTGCTGATTCCAAATCTGGCATCAGGTTTTTGAGATATCAAATATTGCATTTTCAATAAAAACTGCAGAAGAAAATATTAAATAAATGTGGATATCTACATAAAATGATATTATAAACACACTATCCTAAAAATACAGCACCATATTTTAACACTAAAGCAGTCACTGACTAGCAACAACTTGCAATCATAAGTGACAGAGTTAATTTCGGGTAAAATCAATGAAAATGGGGTATGCCGATATATAAAAATTAGATGTGATAGAGCAAATCTGAGATCAGATTTGGAATCAGCACCCTGAAATTAGTCTAAAACAGCTGCAAAAGTCCAGGCCAGAATTTTATTTGTTGACCAGTGTTATCAATGCAAGCGGCAGATGTGGGAGAGGCTGAACGTTCCAACTCACAACATTTCCTGCTTTCCTCGCAGTGAACACGAGTCACAGGTCGACTCTTTCCGATGCATTGTCTTTCAAGGAAAATATTTGCTCTGGTTAGTGTTCCTCTTCATGCTTTTTTAATTTCATCAGAGACCAGACCAGAGGATACTCATCTCATTCAATCTATCATCTTTGAGTTTTTTAATCACCTTTTGTGACATATATCCAGTCAATGATTTATAGGTATAGAGGTTCGTGTAGAGATATGTTAGTTTGGTAAAATAGCATTTTACATTTCTATAGAACATGCCCAGCCTCTATATCACACAGCCGTTGGGATCACTTTTTTTGACACTTTGCAACTGATCTTCTTGGTTCTTTCGGTAAAGTCACGTAGAAGGGAAATAATAATGCGTTGTGGCCGAAACGTCGTGAGAATGATTTTATTATGTTTTATTTTTATTATTTTATTATTTCCCTTCTACGTGACTTTACCGAAAGAACCAAGAAGATAAATCCCTGCAGTCACGAAAGCTTTAAGTGGAAGTTTACACTGAGTTACTCTTCATCACCATGAAGTAGAGGTTCACCGGATCTGGAAGAAGAAGATCATTTCTGACTTGAAGAACTTTGTCTACCTGTTAAAGAAATCAGGCATACAGACGTAAGTCTGTTCTCCGATAACGCCGCGTGTTTTCATAACGCGAATTGGATATAACGCGACGATGAATGTATTAGGGAACACATTTTTATAACGCGAATTGAATATAACGCGATCGAGTGAACGGAACTACAACGCACGAGTAGGATTGAGCGGTTGTACTGCTGCTTCGGCGTAGTATCACACGAGGCATTGGGATGCTGCTGGATGCTTCTAGATGCTACCCACGCGCCTCAGTCTTTGTCCAGCCTGCGTATGCATCTCGCGCGTTATCATGGACTGTGCATTACCCTACATTATACATGATTTATTGTAACGCGATTTTTCCATGACGCGGTGTTCTTCAGGAACGCTACTACCGCCACGTTATAGGACAACAGGCTGTACGTGGCTGCTGTGTGTGCTCGCTTCACCCCGCGAAGTGGCGCACACACACACACGTGATCACGCCACTGGCAACGACGTTGCGGCAGATTATCCTCCACGCATCGGAACTTTCCGCGGCAGGACATCGTCAAAAAATAATGAATCGCGCCCAAATTATTCCAACGTGTCGCCGCGGTTTGCCGAGGAAGGATGCGCTTGTGTTTGCCGCAGGGGAGTTTGCCACGCAGACCTGCTTCCAGGGCCGCTTCGGAGAGGAGATAGGAAGCGACCAGTTTGGAGGCTGCATTATGTTCCACGCCCCGCGGCCCGGCCAGGGATTGGCCCTTGGCCGTATTGAACACGTAGAGGTGAGAGGCCGGTTCACATCGCGTCCACAGTCCCCAGATGTTCAAGTGTTTTACACGTGCACTGCGTAGGTTCTCTCCATGGGCAAAAACTGCACACCTTTGTTTAACATTGATACATTTATGGTTTTGAATATCTGAATTGTTTTATGTAAATGTTGGGCGTATATCGCTTAATGTCTGAAATTTTTTCACTTTGCTGATAGGTGTTTCTTTCTCTATTGAAGAGTTCAAAATAATTGTATTTCCTCCACATATCGAAAGTGACCTAATTTACCTGAATAGGATCTTCCAAAATAGTCTGAAAATGGTGGAAATACTATAAGCAATGTTAGCTCTTTAACATTGCTGCAATAATCAGTGCTTATCGTTGACATCTGAATAGCAACGGGATTTAAAGGAGCTGTCTTGTGACGGTGGCTTCGGTTGGCGATTCTGTGACGCCCGGCAGATTTACCACGCGGGGCAGGCGTTCCGCCTCGGCCGCTACCCCATCCACTGGCATCTTATGGGCGACGTGGCGTTCCGCTCGTACGTGCGTGGCTGCGCCCTGCACCACACCTTCAACCGGGCGATCACCATCCACAACACGCACCAGCTGCTCGTGGAGCGCAACGTGGCGTACAACGTGATGGGTGGCGCCTACTTCATCGAGGACGGCATCGAGCACGGGAACGTGCTGCAGCACAACCTCGCCGTGTTTGTGCGCCAGAGCACAAGCCTGCTGAACGATGACGTCACGCCGGCGGGCTACTGGGTCACCAACCCCAACAACACGGTGCGTCACAACGCGGCCGCCGGGGGCACCCACTTTGGCTTCTGGTACCGCATGCACGAGCACCCCGACGGGCCCTCCTTCGACCGCAACGTCTGCCAGAAGCGCATGCCGCTGGGGGAGTTCTTCAACAACACCGTTCACTCGCAGGGCTGGTTTGGCCTCTGGATCTTCGAGGCGTACTTCCCGATGCGCGGTGGGGGCTGCAGCTCGGTGGAGCCGGAGCCGGCGCACTTCGACTCGCTCACCGTGTGGAACTGTGAAAAGGGCGCAGAGTGGGTCAACGGCGGGGCGCTGCAGTTCCGCAATTTCCTCCTCGCCAACAACGAGAACGCCGGCGTTGAAAGTAAACGCGTGATTTCAGAATTCGTGGGCGGTTGGGGCGAGAACGCCGGTGCGCTTCTGAAGGATGTGGTAGTGGTCGGACATCTGGATGAGCTGGGCCTGGGCCCAAATCACTGCACGTCACGTGGGTTAATTCTGCCATTCAACGAAGGGCTGACAGTATCGGGGGCACAGTTTGTGAACTTTGACCGTCCAAGCTGTGCGGTCTTTGGAGTGACTTCCATCCAGGGAGTGTGCATCGATCGGTGTGGAGGCTGGAGTGAGCGGTTCGAGCGTGTGAAATTCATCAACAGCCCTAACAAGGCCAAATTCCGTTGGGAGCATGAGGCCATCCTTCACGATATGGATGGCTCACTTACAGGTGAGATGACAGCCAAGAGGACCTACTTCCAAGACCATTACATCATACTTGTATAACACACACAATCAGAGTTTAATTATACAATTTCAATCACGTTAAAACAATTATCTGATAACTGAATAATTAACTTACAAACTCATAATTGAAATGAAATGTAATGAACGTTACTGAAAACTCTGCATAAACTCATCCAAAAATTCGAGCTCAAAGCTGCGGAATGTACAGGAGGTAGTATAGGTATACATTGGGATGTGTTTTTTTAAAGTGAGTGACAACCCATGTTGATATGAAAGGTACACAAGATTTCTGGCGTTGAAGTGGACAGGCACTATTCTACAACCAGCCAGCCCGGCACCCTAAATGGTGTGCGAGAGCAGTGTCTGAGAGTAAACTCATTACAAGTGGCAACTAGCACATGACTGTGATTACCAAAAGCGATAATATGAAATTGTTAGATTACTTCTAAAAGTTGAGTAGTCTTCAGCAATTAAATACTTTCAAAATAAACACCATTCCCAACGCTGTCCTGCGCAGCACCCATACTCTGTTATTTTCCAATACACTCGCTAATTTAAAAGTTGTATTTTTCAATGTGTGCAATAATGGAAACCCTCTCTGACTCAGATGATTTGAAGTCAACCTCTGGACTTTGAGTGCATGTGGAGGACTCTAAGCATTTCATTGTAGGGCAGTGCATTTTTATACATCAATCTCACCCTCAACTCCAGTTTTATCTGACTCCGTACACCCTCATCGCACATTGGCTCTGCTCTTCTTGACTCACTCTTTATCTATCTCTACACCGTATTAGTCCCAAATATTTGTTCTCGCTCATGAACCCTCTCTCAACGTTCTATGTCCGCCACTTCATCTGTGCTCACTTCAGCTTGGTGGCACACCTTTAATCCAGCACTGTGGAGGCAAGGGTTGGTGAATCACACAAATGTCGTGAAACTCCCTTTCCCGTGGCTGTCAAGGTACCATATCCTGGCTTGCCAGAAGACGGCAGTCCAGCAGTGTGGAATAATCTACATCTGTTCCATCGTGATGGGATGGGGTTTTGCCCCTCGCGTACATAGGGTTTCTCCTAATGCTCCGGTTTCCTCTCACATGTACAAACACTCCTTAATTGGCTGAAAACATCTGAATGTATACGCATCTCTGTGTGTTACGGATATGGGCAGTGCTGTGATATGCATCGTGCATGGATGACGCTCGATAAAAAATAACAAATCCAAAAACCGGCTCTCTATACAATTACACTTTGGTTATTATATATATTCACACAGGACTAATTTTGAAGATTTACCTGTAAGTTAACAAAAAACCCTTCTTGAATTCAAATTATTCTTGAATCGCACACGTGTGTGTGCGTACGTGTTATATGCAACAGTAGTGCAGCGTGGATAGCGCGCTGCACTACGAACCCGGTGACCCGAGTTCGATTCCCGCTCACGGCCAACACCAGTGACGATTATCTGAACCAGTCATGGGCCTCCCCTAGGTGGACTCAGCCTCAAATGAGTACCTGGTGCAGGTGGTTAAGCATCACCACTGGGGAGACAAAGACGGTCAGGCGTGGTGTTGGCCACCCACCCCTCCATGTGCCATGGCGGCCTTCATAGGTGCTCGCTAACAGCACTTTCCCCAACAGTCTTATCAAGCTACACGGGGGATCTTTGTCTTTGTTACATGCAATACAAATAATTTGCACATGCTATTGTGTGAAAAATGGAATTCTCACTAATAAGTGTTGTGTTTAAATTTCGATTTAAAGTTTTCGTGACTGCAGGGATTCATCTTCTTGGTTCTTTCGGTAAAGTCACGTAGAAGGGAAGTAATACAATGATAAAAATAAAACATAATAAAATAATTCTCACGACGTTTCGGCCACAACGCACCTGAGGACGGCTGCTTGCGTTGTGGCCGAAACGTCGTGAGAATTTTTTTATTTAATTATTTTACTACTTCCCTTCTACGTGACTTTACCGAAAGAACCAAGAAGATGGGTCCATGGTTGTTTGCGGCCCCCTATCCTGAACCAAGAAGAAGTTTTGTGTGCTCTTGTGGCATGCTTGTCTCTCTGTGTCCACGTCGGATGTAGGCAATGTTGGCAGCAAAGTAGTTGCCCGGAGTGACCTGCTAGACCCGGCTCATTGCAAGTCGGACCCCGAGTGGAGTCATGGGGACTACCCGGCCATGGTGTGCGATGCCTCGGTGCGCTTCCACCGACTCGCCTTCAACAGGCCGAGCCCCAGTTCCCTGGAGGGCAAGAATGTACTGCTCACCAACACGCACGGTGAGCCAGCGTAGCTCTCTCATGCGTCGCTTCACATCGCCACTGATATGAAATCAATACATAGGCTGAAAGTGGTCATCCTGCAGCTATGTATGAATGTTGAACTTCTTTTTCATCGTACGTAGCCAGCCGTGCTAAACGGAGGTGCGGGGAACAATCTAAACACTTAAAGCAGTTTTAAAGAAATTAGTTTTCAATTTTGGTTTTAAAGTGCATCGCTCCAGTAGCTCCATGAAAAAACTAATGCATACCCTTCATGGATTCAAACCCGTGTTGCCCAGCTGCAAACTGAGACTGGAAAATATGTTTTGCTGTTGTTGGACGTTCAGTGTCCACACACTTTGGTCTGTTTTAGTAATTTCCAGCTAAAATACTTGGGCTCGATTCATCGACTGGCTTACAGACATTGCTGCAGCAGAAAGTTCCAGCAGTGGAAAAACGATTCCGAAATGTATCTGGTTGCTATTGTTGGAATACTACAAGTTGAACCCATGCCCACACCCTACGCACGCGTCTGGGACTGGTTTTCAACATTTGCTGCAGACACACAAACATAGGTGTTGCGTGTATGATGTATACATGTATGTACGTCACGTCCATACTTATGTTTACATTATGCTATACACGGCCTGCATGTAGTCCTGTATAGTATGGAGCATTCATAGATGTGACTGTGGTCATGCATTTTATGGTACACTACATATAGAGAGTTATGGTAAATACTATATGGAGCACAGTATGCAATGTATACATACTGCCTGAAACTATCATATATAGTAAAACCTTGTTATTTCAGTTGTTGATCATTCGTAATTTGGGGATAATTAGGCACGGCTGCGCTTTCAGCATCTATACGATGTATTTGTCATTCGCCATGAGCCGAATTGCTGTAACGAATGGTCCAATTTCGGCATAGCACAACCACTTGGTCTGGTGGCGGCGCGTGTGGTGAGCGTGAGTGCAGACCCGTCGCTTTGTACTTTACCTTGTTAATGCACTCTGTGCAAGCCAACCCTCTCAGAAATATCGTCTACACCTACATCAAGAAGTAACAGAAAGAGACTGAAGTATATATCCATTAGTCTGCGAGACAAATCCAAACTTTTGTAAAGAATTGATGCTGGATGTGTCAATGCGTATGGTGTGTGAAGAGTTTGGAAAACAAATGTTGAAAAAAAAATGTATCGGTGCAGGAGGCACTGGGGAATATTGGTGAATTCGGCAAGGCCAGAGCCCCATATGTGTAAAATGAACAGGGTTTACCGTATATGTATGCATGCATGTGATATTTGTGGTCAGACTGTGTACGCAGTATCTGTATATCGTACTCCGGCGGTGACCAATGCACCCAGCACTGTGATTAGCCATCCTGGTGGACCTCGTTGGCCTCCTCAATGATTCCCCAGCGAGCTATTGGCCAACAACGAATTACCCCATAATACATGTTTTTTTTTGGTTAGATCGTGTCAATAGAAATGTGCCGCTAAACCCGCCACCACCCGACACAGCTTGTCACGTAAACAGAACATTCCATTTCGTCGCTAGTACAGCACACCGAATGTGTTGGAGAGTAAATCCACAACATTAACGAACGCTTCGCCTGTAATTACAACCGGCATCATCAGGCGACAGCCAGATTCGTGGAGACATACTCCTGCTTCATTATTAAATAGAGGGATGGATGTGATGTCGCTCACCTGTAGTGAATCACCCCGCATGGATTGAATCCAAATCCCTGTAATAGAGTACCATCGCCGTCTAGTGGTAGAAGTTAATGTTTTTAATGTCGTACACTACATTTTTAGTCAGCGATTACACTGGTAGGAATGAAGTGAACCAGCCTACAATAGATTATATCGTCCGTCCGATGTCCGATTAGGTGTAGCAACATCGCCCCCTACTGCAAACACTTGGCAGGACCCTACAAAAACCTTTAGACTCAGTGAGGCTTTCCTGGCTAAACAAGTGTAACATTCCCTTATAATTCCCTGAGATAGTTTTTAATTAAAACATTTAAATAAAAAATTAACTCACAGTGGCCTAAAGCCTACAGCTAGGCCTAAAGCCTAGAACTAGGCCTCAAACTCTCCCTTCGTATCGTACCCCCGCCATTTCATTTTATTATAGCCATTCATTTGTTCGTTCCTCCCAGCCCACCCCGCAGGGACCTGTTATTTGCCATAAGGGGCCGTCCATAAATGACGTCACGCACCTGGGGGGGGGGTGTGTCAGACATTTGTGACGATGTGTGACGAGCGGGGGCGGGGGGGTGAGAAATGTGACGTCACATCAAAATGTGCAACTTTAAATAAATATAGACGACACGTTCTACTTAATTAAATAGACTTTTTAATAAATGTTTTCTCCTACAACATCAGAGTGCAGCGCCACATTAAATACGCACTACAATGACAATAGTTTAAACTTTAAAGCGATCTGAAGCATGTTTTTTTTTTGGGGGGGGGGGGGCAGAGCTTTGTGACGTCATATTTGAGGGGGGGGGGGTCTGACTTTTTGTGACGCCGTGTGACAAGGGGGGGGGGGTCAAAAATCGCCCACGGGAATTGGGAAACGTCTCCACAAAGACAAAGATCCCCCGTGTAGCCTTAACAGACTGTTGGGGGAACGTGCTGTCAGCGAGTAGCACCTATGAAGGCCGGCAGGGGGCAGGGGGTGGGTGACCAGCACCACGCCCGGCCGTCTTTGTCTCTCTAGTGGCGATGTTACTGCTGAGTGGCCTGAGTTTATCAGGCGCACAGCCAGACACATCTGTCTGTCCGCCTGATGAAGCTAGTTGTAATTACTGGCGAAACGTCGTACTCAGATTGTAAATGTTGTGGATTTGCTCTCCAACACACCGGCGTGCTGTTATAGTAACGAATTGGCACGTTCTGTTTACGTGACAAACCTTACTAGTTGGTACTCTTAGGTTTTTCGGTAAAGTCTCCTAGGTCAAAATAAAAATAAATAATAAAAATAATAGAAATAATGATTGAAACAAATTAATTATTTATTATTTATGTTTACCTACGTGACTTTACCCAAAAACCTAAGAGTATGAATCCCTGCAGTCACGAAAGCTTCAAATGTTGAACTTACTAGTTGGCTTTGTCGGGTGGTGGCGGGTTTAACGACACATACCTACCCGATCGACCCCAAAATAAACCCAAGATCAACAATCCTAAAAGAATACGGGGCACGCGGCACGGCTTTAACTAAGCCCCGACAGCCATGCTTACTCAGCCGCGTTGGTGGTATAGTGGTGAGCATAGCTGCCTTCCAAGCAGTTGACCCGGGTTCGATTCCCGGCCAACGCATATTTTAATATTTTTAAAAAAATAATTTTAAGATAAAACTTTTAAATTATATATTCGTGTAATAAACCCGTTCAATGCAATTAATAATTATTTAGCTCCGCATCGAGAGTTGTGTAAAATGCAATCATGTTGTAAGCGTAGTCGAGTTAATAATGTGCGTTTGAGACACCGTGTGGTGGGAGTGTTACGGCTGAGACAGATCCACTCTCATCACAATGCCGTGCGCATTGGCGACAGAGTTGGGGTGGGCAGTTAAAATAGCACGTGGTGTTGCTCCGTACGGTGCGAAAGAAGATCAACATACAAGTACATACACTGCATCTGCAGCACAGCAAGCAGCACTGTCAGCAAGGAAGGGGGACGCGAGAGGGTCGTACCACGTGGTGACCACGAGGGGGCGCGATCCGTAGCGCGTGCTGCGGGGTGGGACGCCACCAACACCGCTGAGCGAAAACGGCGCTCCTCTGCACCGCGTTCAGGGTCTTTGGGGCCGTCCATAAATGACGTCACGCGATTTTGAACGATTTTTGACCCCCCCCCCCCCTCGTCACACGGCGTCACAAAAAATCAGACCCCCCCTCTCAAATATGACGTCACAAAGCTCTGCCCCCCCCCCCCAAAACCATATTTCCATTTTGAAAAGAAAACACGCTTCAAATCGCTTTAAGCTATTGTCATTGTAGTGCGTATTTAATGTGGCGTTGCACTCTGATGTTGTAGGAGTGTTATAACAATTAGTGTTATAAAAATTATATATTTATTTAAAGTTGCCTATTTTGATGTGACGTCACATTTCTCAACCCACCCCTCCCTCGTCACACATCGTCACAAATGTCTGACCCCCCCCCCTCCAGGTGCGTGACGTCATTTATGGACGACCCCTTTTCACGGTAGCTCCTTGCGTAGTCGTTTGAATGAGATGTTTAGGAAGAAAATATATATTTCTTTAACCGTGCAAAAACCCATTTTTGCTAAATTAATTCCCATTTTTCCCATCGGTACGCATCACTTACGAACAATTAGGATTTAAAAAAAACTATCATGTAACGCCTCTGATATACCTTTGTGTATTTACCCCCGCAATGTCACGTAAACGTGATGTGCGTGCATCCGTGTGCAGGTACTAGCGAGGTCCCTTTCCTTAAGAAGCGCCTCACCCACCAGAGGGGCTGGATGGCTCTGCTGCCCAGCCGCCAAACTTACCGCTGGGCATTTCAGGATGCCGAGCACATCACCAACATCTCCTACACGGCCACCTTTTATGGCCTCGCGGTGGGTACATTTCTCTTTCCTCTTAGCACTCTCTCTCTGTTAGGCAGCTTGCAGGGATAGTAATAGGTTTTTACCCTTTCAACTGGTACAACAAAAAAACTGACACCTTTATACCAGTTGAAAGGGTAAAAACCTATTACTATATTTTGCCACTGGTAAAGGAGGTATCATAGTGTAGCTTGCAGGGATGTTTACATCGATCAAAATAAATATGACATTCCTTCCACATCTTATCCTCTGCAGTTTTTTGCTGTTTTTTCCTGGATTTTTCTGTTTGCGCATAGTCACTTTAAGATGTTTTCTTGTTCATGTTTTTGTTTGTTGCGGTTGCACCCGATTCAAGAGCCGAATGGCTCACAGGGCTATACCAAATTGATGAAACTGAAACTCTCTCGCCAACAGTTAATATTCTTAAATAATTTCTCCGTCCACGTAATCTGTGCGAGCTGGAGGAATGTCAGTTGGCTACCACATTCCCAAGCCCTCCTTCATCAGCTGTAGCAATCATTTTCACGTATGTATGTTGAACTTCTTTCGCGCCATACGTAGCCAACCGTGCTAATCCTGGAAAGGTTCCTTGTCGGCAATTGAAATAATGAAATGCAACATTATGCACGAAATAATTGTCGTGGAAAGTCGTCGAAAGTCAGACTGCGATCCCATGCAACTCCCGGTGGAGGTGGTCACGAGCCAGTGGTGGACATGCTGTTACCGTCTTAATGCGGAGAACAAAGTACCGGCAGGCCTCGCCGAACGCGGAGTTCACGTTCCCAGAAAAATGTCGTGTTGGACAAAAACACATTCGAAAAATAATATACCTCATGGGGAAAATGGGGTTGCATTCCTGGGTCCGAAATTTGTGTCCGCTTCCTCTTTGTTGAACTAATTCTACTTGATGTATGCCCTTATGATTGTCCTAAAGTATGCCGTGTCACTCCCCGTTTCTTATGTGTACAATATTCCCTCGTTATTCGCGAGGGATAAGTTCCGGAGATGATTGTGAATAGCAAATTTTGCAGATAATGATTTTAGTGTATGAATATAATTCGCGCAACATCTGCAGATACTTCGAAATCTTCTATCATCTCTTTCACTCATCACTTTCTCTCACATAACTTTCTCTCTCATCACTTTCTTTCTCGATGCTGTCATGTAGAGTTCCAGATGCGATTCGCGGATAGCTAAGATCGCGGATTAGCAGGTTTGTCAATAACGAGGGAATATTGTATACTCTTCATTTTTCAATTTCACCTCAACACAATACCCCCGGCTCCATTACTCTTCCCGCACCACTGCACTCATGCCTAACGCTTGCCCCTGACACTGAATTCCCAGCCCGACGCTTGACCTGTCACTTGAGCGTTAATGATTCGCCATCGAGGCATCCGTATGACGCCCTCAATGAGTGGATGTCTAGATGCATCCATAATAGAGGTTTTTTGGGTTAGATTGCATAAATATATAAATGTGTCGTTAAAACCCGTCACCACCCGACACAGCCAACTAGTAAGAGTTGTCACGTAAACAGAACATGCCAATTCGTCACTAGTACAGCACACCAATGTGTTGGAGAGCCAAGCCACAACATATATAATCTGAGTACGACGTTTCGCCAGTAATTACAACTAGCTTCATCAGGCGACAGCCAGATTTGTGGAGAAGTCCACCCGTTTCTTTCTTATATAGAGGTGTAGATGTGGTTACCACACTTCTGCCCTCCTGTGCAAAGTGGGGGGGGGGGGGTGATTAATGAGTCAACGTACATTATGCATGTGCATTATGCGAGCCCTTTGATATTGTCCTTGCTGTGTATTAAAATAGCTGAGATGACTAAGCATGAGGTTGCCAAAATTATTGAGAATAGCAAATTGCCAAAAACAAATATTAACTTCAGTGAAGCAAAAGCCTTAAGAGAATTCACAGCAAATAAAGATATCCAAATTCTTGCTGCTGATGAGAGCCGATCAACTGTTGCGATGCCCCGTGAGGACTATGATAATAAAATAAAAGATTTACTCGATGAAGGTACCTACCTTAAAATTAAACGAGATCCAACCGGCAACTTGGAACGTAAAACAACGGCAATCATTGCCAAGTCATCAATTCCCAAGGAAGAGCAATACCTGATCAAACCAATGGCATCAAAACCACCAAGACTTTATGGGCTACCAAAAATTCACAAACCTGATGTCCCATTAAGACCCATAGTTAGTACAAAAAAACCTCTATTATGGATGATATTGGTCGCGAAAACCTACTTGTTAAACTGGCTAGATGCATGTGCATTCTGCATGTTGAGCGTGTTACATTATCACGCAAAAACATACACACGCTAAAAACATACACGGTATATAAATCGTTCTCACAGTCGATTCATTGACACCTTCTAAAGGATGCAACGCTCTCATGTCATTACTTTGAGACATGGAGATGAGAATTTTAGTAGCCTCAAGCCGCGAATAGCCGAAACATCAGGTTAAATTCTTGCCTGTGTAGCTGGTATATATTAAAAGTTGTCATTTAGTTATTTTATTCATAACGATTGTCAGCTCATTCTTAATTTCCGAAGATTTTTTTTACGAAACAGAACTTTGTGGTCTGTGTGGGTTGGTGCCGGGAGGAGCCAAGGGCCGGTTTAGACATCACTCAATATAAATGTAAGCTCATAGTGCAGTGCAGTAACCACTGCACCACAGCTCCATCCCATGTTATTTTATTTCCACTCTCTTGATCAGTTTCTGTGTGTGTGCCGTTGCTCTCACAGGAGGATGACTACGTCATCATAAACCACAACCTGACTCAGGCGCCCGACAAGTTTTTCACCAATGGGCTGGACAGAAATAACTCCGCGGCAGGGCTCAGCGCAACCAGCAGCCGCACCGGGGACTGGGTCTTCAACGCGACGAGCCGAGACCTCTATTACATGGGTAATGAGTGCGCAGACCTCCGCTCCCACGCTTCCTGCGCACGGGATAAAAAGACATATCCCCAATCATGGCGGCGTGTTCCGGACAACCTCTCCACTATACCAATATTGAAAATGAACTGTGGCCGGGATGTATTGTACGCCAATTTAAAACGGTTGCATGTGTCATAATGAAAACGCGTGAAAAATAGCTGTGGATAATCAGATAGCAAAGTGTATCTGTGATCGTGCTTGGCTGTGGGTGTACAATTTCTCCTGTGTAATATTTGAGTGGGTGATGGGTCAGGCAGCCCAAATGAATCCTGTATAGTGTGTGTGTGTTCAGCCTGTGTCAGTGCTTGAGTTGATCGGCACGTGTGTATCCCACATGTGTATATCGACATACTTACAGTGTAGTATACATACGTGACACGTAGTAGTTGTCTCTATCCACTACCTCCTTACATTACAGTCCCAGAGAGTCGTTAACGTCGATCGCTGCAGGTACTTTTGTACCGCTGCAGGAGCGTTCAGTATTTTCTGGGAGGGGGAAATCTGTGGATGTACTTTATTATTTTATACACTCGTGTATGTTTAAAGACAGTTGCCGAGCACAAAACCCAACGTCCCCAGAGCATCATGCGGCCAGTAACAAACAGCACATACGACTGTCTGGGTTGCATTGTGAGGTTGCGGCCGTTTATTCGGCGCTGAGCGTGCGTCACTTTGTCGCAGTGTCGGGGAACGAGTCGGGGCCCACGGGACGGCCCCCGTCCTCCTCCTCCTCCTCGCTGGACGCGAGCGTGCGGAACCAGAACGTGGTGCTTCAGGTGCTGCGCTGCTTCTACGAGGGATGTATCGTTCCGAAAGTCAAGCCCGTTCCTCCCAATGCCGTGAAATACGAGTAAGCCTCGTCCCGCACTGCGAGCGTTCATTCAGCGTGGCGCACTGAACACTTAAAACTATGAAGCCCAGAGAAAGAGACTTTTAAGTCTGATCATTTTGGCACCTCGGATCAACAATCGCAATAGGACTTCTGTTTTGTGTGGGATGCTCATAAAGAAAAACACATTTGCGGGTAATACAGATTTCTTTTTTTATCGCGGGAATTGTGGAAATAGTCAATCGTTGAGAACTATTGATTCAGAAATAAGATCACTCGCAGCAACGGAGCTGTGCAAAGTGAAACCTCGCAAAACAATAGCTGTAAGAAGCAAGGAGAGGGAGATATTATTTAGAGTCGCATCTGCAGTCACGCCGCTGCCTCAGAAAAAGCCACCGTCACAAGCGGAGTTCACTCTCTCAATACCCGGCCTTTCACGTGACTCTCGCAAGGCCTGGACAACTCACCATGGGGTTTCATCCCGTAGCTTGAGAAATGCCACAGTAATTGTAACTTTTTTATATCCTATTTGTTTCAGTCGTGCTCTTGACGAAGGGTCCATTCATAAATGTCACCGAGCAGTGTGCCTTGTGCAATCATTTTGCTGAGGAAGAGTGTTTGAAAATAATTATCCCCAAAAATACATAACGCGGCCTTTTTAGCCATTCATACAGGGCGCATTTCGCTCCCCCAATAAACTCTGCGATGAAAACTAAACTTGAACAACATACAATCAGGCGACGTTATGGCTATTCTTCTTAGCACAATGAGATTGTTGCATAATAGTACACTTGTAAGAGCTGTAATTTATTCAAATGAATAATGTATTTTTTTTTTGGTGTGCAATCATTGGTGAGCCGGCCGAGGCTATCAACTCACTCCACTTGAGAAGCCTCTTTAACGACGGGCCGATGAAACCCAGACTTCACCCCGTAACCTCAGCAGGGCTGGCTCAGCACTCTTACCTAGGAGCTACGCAGCCACCTTGGGAAATCCCACATGAGAGAACACACGTGGGTTTCAGCACAGCGATGATTAGAAGGCGGGGGGGGGGGGGGCGGAGATTGCTTTGGCACGGAACAGTGAAGCCGTATGAAGTAGTGGAGAGCAGGAATGTAAAGTATAGTTGTCCAGAGAACGACATCACGTTCATATTTGGGCGCCGAGGTGGGGAGATGTTAACTACTTTGCCCGGTATACAGGAGGGCGTCGGTTCGATCCTGACCCTGATGCGTGCATATTTGGAGTTTGTATGTTCTCCCCCGTGGTCGTTTGGATTTTTTTCCAGGTCCTCCGGGTTTTCCCTCCACATTTAAAACATGTGTTTAGAGTATTTGGTTGCTATACATTTCCATGTGATAAGCCACTTCGTTGAGTTATCATTTGTGACTTCTCAAGCAGAGCTATATAGCTGAGTGGGCCTTACCTGGTCAAAAAAAAAAAGTACAAAAATCGTCAAATAATGAGAACTCAAGAAGACAGGGGGAGGGGGGGAACACATTCAGGGCACTTGTAAGAATGATAATATTGCAACTCCCACGGAGAGCGGTGCGTTTGGATGAATGGCTTTAAGTAATAGAGACCGTAGCTGCTATCAAATTGAGGGATCTCATGACCTGCAAAGATGTTACATGTTGTAGTTGCGATAGAGGGGTTTCAGTGTGTGACAAGAGACGTTTTTATAATGCGTGACAAGAGAGGGTTGTTCCCTCTGAACAGAAAAATGTAAAGAGTAAGATTTATAGGGGAACATTTAAACATAAATTCAGGTCACCCTATAAAGTCCCATAATTAAGCAAATATTTCTAAACCATATGTCCACAGAAATTAAGCAGGTCCGTAGCGTTTGAATTGCTGATTTCACTTGCGTGACAGTAGCATGCGCGTGCCAGGCTGTGGCGTGACAGTGGCGTGCACGTGCCAGGCTGCGGCATGACGGTAATGTGCGTGTGCCAGTGTGTGACGTGACAGCATGCACGTGGAGACTAAGTGAGGCCCTCTTTGACTGCGCATCGCTGACGGTGTCGTCCTTCTGTCACAATCTGAAGGCTTTTTTCTTTAATTGATTCTCCGACGACTCTGAATGTCTTTTTTTATTTAAATTCGTGCACGTTGAGAAATGATACAATGAACAAACAAACTGAGGCTCGGCGTGACACGTCTGCGCGTATCTGCAGCCTGTGGTCAAACAGCAGCTTCTGGCTCGCGTCGCCCGAGAACAACCACTCTGTGCCAGCCGACGGCAGCAACGTCATCGTGCCACCAGGTACACGTGCCCCGTCTCCATGTCCCTCTTCTTGCCGTCGCCTGCCTCCTGCAAGAGCGTCCCGGGACGACCACGCATCTGCCGCAGCTTGAGCCGCTTTGCGAGCGTTAAAACTGCCACGTGACCGGAATATTCACCCCGAGCCGATGTGTTGGGCAAAATCTCCCCCTCGTGTGAAAAATAGGAAAAAAAGCAAAGCAGACAGCGTAATTAAGAGTCGTGAATGCATTTGGCATTTTACGATCTGGTGACTTGAATCTTCCCTTGAGCTTGTACGCAGTGCCAGGGCTAGTGAGTAACTCAAATTGCAGGGCTGTTGTGGTGGTGCAGTGGTTCGCACACTGTGCCGTGAACTTGGCCGCCTGAGTTGTCACGGCGAAAATTAGTGGCAAGTGGTGATGAATGTATATTTGAAGTCATTATGCTTGTTGATCAAGAAAAATCATCGCCGAGTCTCGTTTTTTGAGGAGGATCCTGCCAAATGTTCACAGGAGGCAGCTGTGTGATCCCAATTGAGTAATTTGCAGGTAATGTTTCCGCCTTGGAATGTTTGCCAATCCCAGTTGCATCGTATGTTTTTTTTGCTTATTTTTACTTTCAACGTAACCTATGAATCAGAGGTGTGGACTCGAGTCATGTGACTTGAACTCGAGTCAGACTCGAGTCATGAATTTGATGACTTCAGACTCGACTTGGACTTGCATCACAATGACTTTGTCCCACCTCTGAGGTGTGGACTCGAGTCATGTGACTTGGACTCGAGTCAGACTCGAGTCATGAATTTGATGACTTCAGACTCGACTTGGACTTGCATAACAATGACTTTGTCCCACCTCTGAGGTGTGGACTCGAGTCATGTGACTTGGACTCGAGTCAGACTCGAGTCATGAATTTGATGACTTCAAACTCGACTTGGACTTGCATAACAATGACTTTGTCCCACCTCTGCTATGAATACATTTCAACAAGTGCCCTCTCTGCGCTGATTGTGGCACCTTGGGCCTGGCGCAGGCTCCTGGCTGGTCCTGGACGTGGCCCCGCCCGTGCTGCACCGGCTCACCGTGTACGGGGTGCTTGAGGTGCCGGTCGACGTGTGGAATCACAGCGCCCCGCCGCTGGCGCTGAACGTCACCTACCTATCCATCCAGGTGAGTGCACCGCCTCCTGTTGAACTGCTAAACTGAAACTAGAAACAAAAATATTCATGTATATTTATATATGAACTTGATTTGGAGCTTTCGTGACTGCAGGAATTACTCTTTGGTTCTTTCGGTAAAGTCACGTAGAAAGAAAATTAATTAAATCATAGCATACGACGTTTCGATTGCAACACAAGCAATCATCATCAGGTAGAAATGAAAGAGAAAATAAACCTAGTAAACCATTGGAAACTCATTTGCCAGTAAAAAATATGATAATTGGTTTTTTACCCTTTTATCTGGCAACAAAACTGACACCTTTTTTTACAAGGAGTCATGTTTGTCTCGACCACAATACCTGCAGTCATAATGCAAACAAAAAAACGTAACTCTGATAATGTATGCACTGTCCTTGAAGTTGATTGGTCCACACCCGAGACAGCTTTCCTTAGAGCCTAGTCTCACATGGTGTTGGACCAGATGACGCCAAAAGGCGACAGTGCATACGTTATCAGAGTTATGTTTTTTTTGCATTATGACTGCAGGTATTGTGGTCTAGGCAAACATGGCTCCTTGTAAACAAAAAGGTGTCAGTTTTGTTGACAGATAAAAGGGTAAAAAAACTATTTTCAAACCTAGTAAAATTATATATAGCTCTTTTTCAGCAGCGACCTGGCCACAAATGATAGGTCAACGAAGTGGCTTATCATGTGGACATTTATAGCAGCAGCCATATACTCCAAGTACATGTTGATTCTAAATTTGTAGGGAAAAATCGGAGGACCTGGAGAAAAATCCACACAACCACGGGGAGAACATGCATACTCCAAATATACAGGTGTCAGGGTCAGGATCGAACCCACGATCTTCTGTATACCAGCACCTCAAGCCCACCATGTGCAGTGTGCTTGAGGTGCTGGTCGACACACAGACGCACAAACCACGCATTTGCTCTCACGTTGGGGTTTACATTAAACGTACGGTTCGTACGATTAAGAGATTGGCAGGCAACATTCTAAATGTAACTCATTTCGTGCCACTTGCTTCTCCCATCTCACACTTCCGCCCGCTTGTCGCTGTGAGACGAGTTGTGTTTCACGCAGACTGGCGGGTCTCGGGAGACAAGCGTCGTGAGCTTGTGACACTCTCCCTGCAGAGAACCCTCATAAGTGGGAGTGTACTGCACCACCGCGTAGTGCACCCAGTCCATGCCAGTACTGTCATTCACTTGCAGAGGAGATTTATTCCAAGCCACAACATTAAAATAAACTGACAATAACCTTGTAGGCCTGAGCTGTGTTTTCGGAAAAAGGAAGCTTCCATGACAACAGAGATTGTTGTCAGGTGAAAAACATGAATCTGGCAGGACACACACTTGTACTTGTTTGTGGTGAGTGTGCGTGTTTCTGTGGAATATTACGACTGATATTCATTCTCAGCAAGGTTCCCTTAGTTTTAGCCTGATTAGTTTGAGAATAAGTTCTCCCCCAAGTCTCAGACGACATTGGGTGACACCGAGGGTCGTTTTCAGCTCACAGTGGAGTTAACACGTAGGCTTTTGGGGCCAATATTATCCATCTTAGAGGTTTTTTGGTTAGATCGCATAAATATAAATGTGTCGTTAAGCCTGCCATCACCTGACACAGCAAATGTAGTAAAGCTTGTCACGTTAACAAAACATGCCAATTCGTTGGCGACAGCCAGTCGCCTAATGAGGCTGGTTGTAATTATCGCCGAAACGTCGTACTCGAATGGTTAATGTTGTGCGTTTACTCTCCCACACACCGGTGTGCTGAACAAGTGACGAATTGGCATGTTTTGTTTAGTGACAAAACTTACTGATTTGCTATGTCGGGTGGTGGCGGGTTTAGCGACACATTTATATTTACGCGATCTCACCCAAAAACCTCTTTCATGGAGTTAAGGCCTGTGTCCAAAATGGATGTCTCGATTTCACACGGCAGGGTAGTGGTGGGGATTTGATGTGAGTGGTGTGCACATCCTATCCCTCTGGCCTATGTGCTGTGAAGAATGACTGTTGCCCACAACGCCGCCTATTATATGCTTTTTCTTTTGAAGGCCACGGCGTTATTGACTAATGTATCGAGTTATTTTGTTATCAATGCTGTAACATTTTGTCATGCAAAGAAAATTGCAGCACTGTGGTTCTAACACGACTTGATGCAGGCCGAATAACTTCTCGATTAATATGTATTCTACTGTCCAGCCTGCAGTTTGGTGCATATGTTTAAAGATCAGTACATCTGTTGCAATGCACGCGCGCAGGTAATTGCGTGTGGTTATCTATTCGAAATGTGTTGGTGTGCGGTTCTGTTCACACGTGCTTTTATGTATATGTGTGGAGAGCGCTAGTATAGTGGTTAGCGTGCTGCGCTCCGAACTCGGTGACCCAAGTTCGATTCCTGCTCACGGCCAATACTGGTGGCGAATATCTGAATCGGTCCTGGGCCTCCCCTAGGTCGACTCAGCCTCAAATGAGTAGTTGGGTACGATGTCTAAACATCGCCACTCAGGACACAGGGGTGGCCGTGTATGGTGCTGGCCACCGACCCCTACTTGTATTGTGCCGGCCTTCATGTGTGCTCGCAAACTGCACTTGCCCCAACAGTCCGTTGGAGCTATACGGGGGATCTTTGTGTCTGCGTGCGTCTGGCAGGGCGGGCGTTTCATCGCGGGCCGGGAGGAGAGTCCGCTGGAGGGGGACTTCTCCGTGGTGCTGCGTGGTGACCATCTCACCCCGGACTGGCTCCTTCCCAACGGACCCAACCAGGGCTCCAAAGTGATCGGTGCGTCCTCCCTCCACCTGCCGTGATCTCGCTGATCACCACCGTGGTTACCGTAGTTACCGATGAAAACGTAAAGTTAGGAAATTATCGGGAAAAAAACGATGTGCGTGTCTTTTTATTTAAAGACGCTCATCACCCAAGCTGGAAAGCGTGGGTGATGAGCATCTTTAAAAAAGATGAGCGCCCTCCGGCGATGATTTTTAGAATGATGCCTCAATCGTGTGGAATATTTTTTATTTAAAGAAATCAAAGCAATCCTTGATTACTCTATTATAAAAGTGTGGTGTAAGCTGTACAATTAGTGAAAGCCAGTAATGTTCACAAGGGCAGGGCATTATACACAATTTGTCAAATACTGTATAACAAATGTTTACCGGCATTGGTGGGTTAGATGTACAGCCGTCCATTTCTATGGCTGCAAATCGTAAATGAAACCGATATATAGATCGCAGTTGTATCAATATTATTATTATTATGATGCTTCTTTAGCCATGAAGGCCTCACTGAGTCTCAAGACTTTTTTGGGAGGATCCGGCCAAGTGGCCATAGTCAGCACGATCGCGAGCCACTCACAATAGTCCTGAGATTCTCTTCGCAAAGCCATTTATAACTATTCCACAATTTGACATCGAAAACTATTAAACGTTTTGAGCCACCGGGCCGCCCCCGTGTGGCGTTGGACGTGGCGCTGCGAGGATCGCCGTGCGTCTCGCGTCTCAGCTCTCTCTCTCTCTCTCGTGTGCCGCTGCTGATCAGGCGTATTCGGGGGCTTGGACCTGCACGGCACGAACCACTCCGTGTACAAAGTAAAACTGGGCCAAACGGCTGCAGCCGGGAGCGGCAGCATCACGCTCGCCAGCCCTGTTGACTGGAAGGTGGGATCCCGTGTGTGTGTGTGCGCGTGCTCACTGAGCAGTTTGTGCGCTGCGTTTTGAACGCGGCGACCCGAGTTCCATTGCCGCTCATGGCCAACACCAGTGACAATTATCTGAACTGGTCCTGGGCCTCCCCTATGTTTACTCGGCCTGAAACGAGTACCTGGTGCAGTGTATAAACATGACCACTGGGGAGACAAAGGTGGTCGGTCGTGGTGCTGACCACCCACCCCCTCGTGTGCCATCACGGTCTTCATAGGTGCTCGCTAACAGCACTTGCCCCAAAAGTCTGTTAAGGCTACACGGGGAATATTTGTCTTTATGTTCACTAATGGATTAGTTAATTTACTAGATGACAACTTACGGCAAATGTATCGGCTGTAACCAGACTGTGATTTTTGTGTGTGTGTGTGTATGGCTTAATTTACTCTTTATATTCACATGTCAGCATTTATTATAGCGTGGTCTTAATGGAGTAATGCGACCAAGCAGTATGTGGTGAAAAGTAGATTAACCCATCTGTATTGGTCGTCCATTAAAAGGCTGATCGTGAATAAGTAATGAACTTTCATGTAGGTGGTCATTACACATTACCATCCATCATCATCATCATTCTACCCATAGCATTCCTCTTATGAAGTTTCTATCACGTTTTTATGTATCTCATGGTATGATCACAAGCTTGTTTTATATCAAATTTCAGCCATGGCAGCTGTCTCAGGTCCCAGGGGCAATGTTTCCAAAGCATTGTCAATGACGCGCACGAGTGTAGGTGGGCAGCGACGTCGTGATCAGCACCAGCAGCTATGACAGCTGGCAGACGGAGACTCGGCGCGTCACGGCCGTGTCCGCCGATGGGCGCACGCTGTCCCTCAACGTCACCCTCCAGCACTCGCATAAGGGTACGTACAGCATCGCCACCATAGTCTGGTGCCACTCATAAAGCCTCACGTCACGGTCATTCCGCGAACACGCAGAAGATCAACACCACTATGAGACCTCATTTACCAGTGGCAAAATATAGTAATAGGTTTTTACCCTTTCAACTGGTACAAAAACTGACACCTTTATACAAGGCATCATGTTTGCAATAATCACAACACAAGCAGTCAAAATGCAAACAAAAAGAAACAACTCTGATAATGATATGCACTGTCCAAGATGACGCCTTTTGGCGTCATCTGGTCCAACACTAATGGAGACTAGGCTCTAAGAAAAGCTGTCTCGTGTGTGGACCAATCAACTTCAAGGACAGTGCATATCATTATCAGAGTTGTTTCTTTTTGTTTGCATTTTGACTGCTTGTGTTGTGGTTATTGCAAACATGATGCCTTGTATAAAGGTGTCAGTTTTTGTACCAGTTGAAAGGGTAAAAACCTATTACTAAGATCAACACCGTAAACATTCGCTGAGAGAGTCCACGTATCTTGGGAGGGTCTGGCTAGCCAAGCAGCTTGTCACCGAGCGGCGTTTCGTTCCGTCGCCTGTCGCCCGTCGTGCATATTGTAGTTGAGCGTCGTCATCGCGTGAATCCTCCTCCCTCAACGGGGCTGCGTCCGTCTGTGCCAGGAGAGACGCACGCCGTGCAGGACGCGCGCTACACACTGGCGGCCGACGTGGGCCTCCTCACGCGCAACGTGCGGGTGCTGGGCCATGACCAGCCCGCCTGGTACTCCGAGTCGTTCGGGGCACGCGTGCTGGTCAGCGCCTATGCCTACGGGGAAACGGAGTACCGAGGTACGTCCGGTAGCCCGCCCCTACCGCATGCTCATGCATGGCCACACGTCACCGCAATGCTTACGGCAAAGAAACAGCAGCAGCAGCGGCAGCAGCAGCAGCGGCAGCGGCAGCAGCAGCAGCGGCAACAGCAACAACAGCAGCAGCAACAGCAGCAGCGGCAGCTTTGCAATAGCAACTGAATTTTTCATCCTGAGATCAAGTCACCCACAATGCACCAGGTCTTGTCAAATGTCCAGGGTTGAACCTGATTAGTGCTTGTAATGGGCAACCGCTATTTTCCGAAGGCATTGTGGGCAGTAGAGAGCAATTCATAAAAATCCACGTTTCTTCTGCATTCTGCAAAATATAGAAATACGAGGGTAGGATTACAGATCCGGGGGAGAAAATTAGGGAACCGTGAGCATTACAAATGGGGAAAATACAAGAAGCCACAGTAACGGAGTTAGCCACAGTAGAAACAAAGTGTTTGAGCCAGGGAGAGATGTGGGCTTATGAAAATAAAACGGTCACTGGGAGTTACAGAAGCAGAGAGAATTTGCCAGGAAGAAATACAGAGGTAGAAAGCTTCAGGCAGAGAAAAAGGCAAACGCAGTTCTACAAAACTTGTAAAGATATCTCCATGACATTCCTTGTTATGCAGATATCACATTGCTTGGTGGGAAGTATTGAATATATAATTAAGGTGCTCATATATTCGTGTAATGCAGCTGGATCACATGATGAGCAGCGTGCTTTTGGCGAAAGTTGTATTTGGAAGCGTTGGACGTACGTGTTTTTTTTTTGTTAAATTTAAATGCACGTCACTAAATGGGAATTTATTTGGTACGCGACGCGCCCCGGCAGCTACGAGCCGCTGCTTCCACCAGCCTGCGATGTGCTTCCGCAGGGTTCGCACGCATCAGCAACGTGGAGTTCTACCACAGCGGCCAGGAGGGATACCGCGACCCAACAGACCCACGCTACTCCGTCGCCTTCCTGGGGCTGGGCCAGGTCCGTTGCCTTGCGAACGCAAAGACAAAGATTCCCCCGTATAGCCTTTAACAGACCTTTAGGGCAAGTGCTGTTTGCGAGCACCCCTATGAAGGTCAGAATGGCACACGAGGGGTTGGGGGGGGGGGGGCGCGGGGTGTGTGGCCAACACCACGCCCAGCCGCCTTTGTATTCCCAATGCTGATATTCACACACTGCAGTTGGTACTCGTTGAAGGCTGAGTCAACTTAGGGTAGGTCCCGAACCGGTTTAGATATTCGTCACTCATGTTGCCTGTGAAAGGGAAGCAAACTTGGTTCTCCAAGTTCTAACCACGGCGCCACCGCTCCCCACGCGCACTCACACGCACACATACACACTTTTGGGGGTAACAGCTTGGCAATCGGAACTCCTACGTTTAGGGTTTTTACTTCTCAACCTGCCTCCTTCGAACTTTTTTCTGTCAAATGCCATCCGTTTGCAGCTCCGCTGTCTGTGTTCCTCCCATGGCGAGATGTTATCTCTCTCCCCTGGTATGCAGGAGATTGCGGGTTAAATCCCGACCCTGTCGGCTGTACATTTGGAGTTTGCATGTTCTCCCCGTGGTCGCGTAGATTTTTATCCGGGTCCTCCGATTTTTCCCTCCACATTTAGAAACGTGCGTTTAGAGTAGTTGGCTGCCGATATAAATGTCAAACGTGATAAGCCACTTCGTTGAGCTTATAGTTTGTGGGTAGGTCGCTTCTAAAAATAACTATACAGTAAAACCTTGTATTGCGAGTAGCTTGGTCTGCGAGTGTTTTGCAAGACGAGCAAAATTTTTAAATAAATATTAATTTGACAAACGAGCGAGGTCTTGCAATACGAGTAGTACGCATACGCTTTGTCTGCCGAGCGTCACGTGATCACAACTGATATAGGAGTGCTTTGATATACGAGTGCTTTGGATTACAAACACGTTTCCGGAACGAATTATGCTCGCAATCCAAGGTTTTACTGTATAGTTCAATGGGCCTTACCTGGTAAAATAAAAAAACTACTATTTACCACTATTTTTTTTTTTGCAGCCAAATACTTTAAACGCGGACGTTGATTCTAAATGTGGAGGGAAAAACTGGAAGATGCGGAGAAAAATCCACGCGACCACGTGGAGAGAGACGGGCAATCTCCAAATACACAACAGGCGTCAGTTTCGGAATCGAATTCGCAACCTCCTGCATACCAGGCGAGGTAGTTAATGTCTCGCCACCGTTCCTCCTCGTCCCTGTCTCAAGGCAAACAGTGAGAACCCGTCCTACGTGCGGGGCTGCTCCTTCCACCACGGCTTCGCTCCGGCCATCGGCGTGTTCAGCACAGACGGCGTTGACATCGACGACAACGTCATCCACTTCACCGTCGGAGAGGGTGAGGGATGGGCGCGGCAATCGCGACGATGACAGCGGACAGGCGCGTTTGACTGGGAATGTTCCATTAAAAAAACAGACCGCAAGCGAATCACCGAATCATCGTTTGCGGACGTTGGCCAATCAAAAACGGGGGGTTGGGCGTTTCTCATGATGCTGTACTAACCAATGGAATTATTCGACCCACGGATCGCTTGCCAATGATTCGACTCGGTGATTAACATTCCATGAATCTATTACTTGAACGTGGCTTTTGGGTCAACTGTGAGCAGAATTGATGCAATAGACACCTCGGTTCACGATCCACAAGACCACATGTGGGCAGAGACACGCTCCTACGGGCAACGGCACACCTACTTTGTTTCCACATATAGGCTGATCGATGATTTCGTCGGGTGTCAGATTTTATTGCATTACAGCGCCCTCCCATATGCACTTCTCATCTCATCTCAACAGATTTTAAAGGGCACCCCCAGTGGCAGCCATCTCTGTGCGGCACAATTTGACTCAGCACCTGGCCTGCAACTAGGCATTAGTCGGGGGCGAAGATTGCTATATACAATCCCAATCGAGTCATTTACAGGTCATTTTTCGAAAATGTGGACTGACGCCAGCATGCAATGGCCTACTCTTGCGAATGACGTCAAGGGGTCTTTAACGTCCACCATGAAGTGGACGGCGAGTAGTTTTAATATGGTTATTACATTTGCAGTTCTAACAAGGGCGGCCTGCCGGATTTGAACCGTGATCCTCTGCAACAAACGAGGGAACGTGCTACCGCTAGGCCAATAGCGCAAAGTTCTCCTGCGAACAACAAAGCTGATTCTTATACTCTTTGGTTCTTTCGGTAAAGTCACGTAGGTATAAAATAAATCACGACGTTTCGGGCGCAACACAAGCGTCCGTCATCACCCGATACCTACGTGACTTTACCGAAAGAACCAAAGAGTATGGAATCCTGCAGTCATGAAAGCTTCAAATCAAGACTGATTCTTATCATGCTTAATATTTGAGTCTGTTCAGCACTGACATTCTGATAATTATTGTCAGACTCTTGAAGAATGATTTTAGAATTGTGAGTTAGGAGTGTAACCGATAGCGCACCGCGTGTAGTGGTGTAAACACATACACACGCACCCCAGACACGAGTTTTGTTCCAGCCCATCAGAGCCGATCTGATTTCCTCCAATCTGCTCGCTCAGCGGCAGAATCCTCTTCCTCAATGTTCACTTAAATAACACGAGCGATTATGCTCGCTTTCCTCTTCTTAGCATTTACTGGCAAATATATATTTTCAGCAAAACTCGAGGTTAAAACCAACAGGATGTTGTCACAGCTCAGTGATTCGACACAAGAGGCCCTCACTTGACATGCAAATGAAGCGCACGGTTTCCAGCTGGGGAAACTGTTTTCTCATCTAGCATCAACACAACCTATTATTTTTTCGTCATAAATATTCAACTAATTAGGAATTAAATTAATGTGCAATGAGCAATTACAATTTGAAGTGATGGAGGCATCTATGCTCATTGCGCAAAGACGAATGGAGGTGTGCATGCTGGGAATTGCACAGGAAGTGGAATAAATGGATTGGGGAACAAATGCTAATTATTGGCATCATATTTATTTCTCTGAAAAATTGCGTGGGCAGGAATGCATCGCTAGGAGGAGGGATCATGGCAAATGGTAGAGACTGACAGTGTGATGACAACAACAGGAGGAAACTCGCCTGAGAAGATGAACTTAACAAAGATGAGATCAGGTCACGTGCAGGAGGTGCTTGATGATGTTTACATCACAAGACAATGACGACCTCTTTCAGCAGTGGAGATAGATCATGGTTGATTATGATGACACATATATGTACATAACTGCCCATTCTGTTTTTCTCCTGCCCTCCTCCTGCAGCAGGCCTTCTCATAGCTACAGTGTCACTCCACAAAGAAACACATTTTTTCCATAACTTACACTACGAGTGTTAAAAATAATAACGAATAGAAATTGCTGGTCTCTTGTCCACAATTATTATATAAATATAAAGTACACTTGTGGGATTCTAGATTTGAAGCTTTCGTGACTGCAAGGATCCATGGTTTTTTCGGTAAAGTCACGTAGGTAAAACAATTAATAAAATAAATTAAATCACGACGTTTTGGAGGCAACACAAGCCTCCGTCTTCAGCAAAATTACCTGAAGACGGAGGCATGTGTTGTCTCCGAAACGTCGTGATTTAATTTATTTGTTTTATTTTTTAACTTACGTGACTTTGCCGAAAAAACCAAAGAGTATGGACACTTGTGGGAATTCATCGTCAGTAACTTTTAATGAATTCTTGGATGTTGAGTACCACTCTGAGACTCCGGTCCTGTGACGCATAGGAAACTCATTACAGGACTCCTGCCTTACAGCACAGTCGATTGAATTATCGTGCGGTGGATGAAGCACGTCCCTTGGTTTGAGTTCTGGGCATGCCAGCCTGTGAGAGACGAGAGGGTTTGTGGTTTCTGCGACAAAATACCTTTTATAGCTCATTGGATTCCTCCAATATAAACAATAATTCTGATTCTGAAGTTTTTTAAACGGTCACACCCCTCGTCATGGGGAGCCGCCGTGATGCGAAGGTTTGAATCACTGCACCTGGAGTCCAAATGTCGCCGGTTCCATCTGCTGGCTCGGCAGTTAAAACGATGGCTCATGTTTTTTTTCTTCTAATCTCTCCTCTTGCCTCTGTTGGGCCAGCGGTATAAATGGGCACTCCACAGGTAGTCGATCGGCGGGTCGCGTGTTGGTGGGTTATGTGGTGCGCCCACCTCTTCCAACACATCTGGTCACCGTGGAAGGTGGTCCAAGAGTTTGCCCTTAATCGAGGTCCTTCCACCAACAATGGCACGAGCAAGCTAATTTCAGGACCGCACTTCTATTAACTGCTCGTCACGAGTGAAAACAGCTGTTCAAGTGGAAGGGGGCGGATGTGGTGATGTGGTGGTGCCGTTGTCTGCAGGCATCCGTGTGGAAGGGGGACACGTGCGCATACGCAGGAACCTGGTCACCCTCTCCGTGTGGCCGGGCACCTACCAAGACCGCCTAGAGACAAACAACCTATTGCTGTGGCCTGCAGCCATACAGGTATCTTTGGTGGCACACCTGCGCTGCAGCTCCGCCATTCTCACGTCAAGTGCCGATATGCTGAGGACAATCGTGCTCCAACCTCTTGGGCACGGCCTCTTCTTTGGCTGCGACTCTGTAGATACTTCTCAACCACCGGCCATCATCCTTTACAGTCAATACGATTCCCACACCTGTGTTCTCTAATGTGTTCCTCTTCTTTTCTCTCAGTGTAATTCCCAGAATTCATCTCTCCATGTTGGCCAGGCAAGGTTAAGCACTGTGCCTGGGCTGGCCTACACGAGGCTGCCTAGGCCCTACAGGCCCTTGTTGCCTGAACACCACGTGTTGCGAACTAATTCTGACACTAAGGATTGGGAGTGCATTTTCATGGTGATGCTGGCCAGGATCGCCATGCGTACTTCTTTGAACACGTTTCAGCTGAGGGGAGATGCATGCCTGGAATTACCACTGAGAGACAGAACACGGGGACACATGGGGTAGAGCTCTTTGGTTCTTTCGGTAAAGTCACGTATAAAGAGAAAATAATAAATTAAATACTAGCATACGACATTTCGATTGCAACACAAGCAATCATCATCAGGTATAAATGAAATAGAAACACAAATCTAGTATACTTAGAAATGTAATGTAATACAACAGAGAGTCGGATAACATAACAGTCAACACCCTATGTTATCCGACTCTCTGTTGTATTACATTACATGTCTAAGTATACTAGATTTGTGTTTCTATTTCATTTATACCTGATGATAATTGCTTGTGTTGCAATCGAAACGTCGTATGCTAGTATTTAATTTATAATTTATCTTTATACGTGACTTTACCGAAAGAACCAAAGAGTAATTCCTGCAGTCACGATAGCTCCAAATTAAGTATATACATGGGGTAGAGAACAAAAAACCGCAAATCAGAGACATCGTATTGACTGTGACGATAGGCTTGGACAGCACGCATTGTGAGAAGGGTACACGGCGATTGGCGATAGAATGTGCTCTAAAGAAGGGAGCATGCCTGAGAGGACGGTGAAATTAGCTCCTGTGCAGGAGCAGGATCATGATGGATGGCAGTGTCGTAGGGAGGTATTCATCCAGTAGTAGATAGGTCATGGATGATGGTAATCATTACGATGTCTTCATGGATGGTGCTCAATGTTGTGATTCTAGTGCTTAGTCGAGTGCTGAGCTCATCATCTCCCATGGGGTTATTAGAATGAGCACTGCTCATTATCCTGATTTACAACTCGATATCTCGCTCCATTCCAACCTATAAACTAAACTCTAGCAATTTTACCAGGTAAGGCCCACTGAGCTATGTAACTCTTTTTCAGAAGCGATCTGGCCGCACAGATAGCTCAACGAAGTGGCTTACGATGTGGAAATTTATAGCAGTCAAATACTCTAAACCGTATGTTTATTCGAAATGTGGAAGGGGGGGGGAAACCGGAGAAAAATCCACACGACAGTGGGCAGAGAGACACGCAAACTCCAAATATACAGCAGGCGTCAGGGTCAGGATCGAACCCACGCCTTCCTGCATACCGTGCGAGGGAGTTAACATCTCCCCACCATCACACCCCATTGATCACAGGGGGAGGGAGTATGTGTGCACGTTATCGCAACATGTGACACAAAACACGATGCACCTGCAGTTAATTTCACGCAGCAGCTGCAGCTGGGAGGGCCTGTGAGAGGAGCAGATACCGCCACATGCTCTTCATGAACGGCACTGGCAATTAAATAACAATTCCACAAGAATTTAACAACTCCTATGTGTATGTGGAGTGGTGGTGCAATGGTGAGCGCGCTGTGCTTTGAACCCGGCGACCTGAGTTGAATTCCCGCTCACAGTCAACACCAGTGACAATGATCTGAACTGGTCCTGGGCCTTCCCTAGGTCGACTCAGCCTCAAATGAGTACCTGATGTGGGGTGTAAACATCCCCTCTGGGGAGACAAAGGTGGTTTGGCGTGGTGCTGGCCACCCACGCCCTCGCGTACCATTCCCGCCTTCATAGGTGCCCGCTAACAGCACTTGCCCCAACAATCTGTTACAGGCTATAGGGGGGATATTTGTCTTTGTCCTTATCCAGGTACACTCCACCTTCATCGATATCGCCTGGTGATGTTTAGCATCCTCGCAGCAGCCGATGGGTGAGTTGTGTCGGCTGTGCTTTTGTGGAACCGCAGGTGCACGAAGCCACCGATGTGGTGCTGCAGGGGAACGTGGTGGCCGGATTTGAAAGGTTGGGATTCCGGATCGATGGTGAACCTTGTCCAGGTCAGTTGCCTCCACATTGGTTACCGCGATGCTTTAAATGGACAGCTTTCCATGGGGGTTATTGGTTTTTTTTACTTGTTTTACACAGTTGTTGAGCACAGGTCTAAAAATATAACACGGGCTGCAGCAATAAGCCCTGTCAAACGTTGTGCACTCGATCAGAGTTAATGCGTTTCTCGAATCGAGCGAGGTTATTACGCGAGCCTGGGGAAGGAGACAATGGGAGGGAATTCCTAAGCAGAGCAGTGAGAGTGTAGAAGCAGGAAGAGAAGTGTGAACTGCAGGGCGGTGGTTGATTGAGTGGGTGAGTGAGTGAGTGAATTGGTAAGTGAGTGGTTACGAAAGTGAAACAGTCCGCCTCAGCAGCAGACCATGCTTTCCCACCTGATGATGGACGCTTGTGTTGTGCCCGAAACGTCGTGATTTATTTTATTTTATACCTTCGTGACTTTACCGAAAGAACCAAAGAGTATGGATTCCTGCAGTCACGAAAGCTTCAAATCAAGATTGAGAGTGAGTGTGTTCTTTTGACCTGCAGTGCGGTGGTTTATTGAGTGGGTGAGTGAATTGGTGAGTGAATAGTTGAGTGAGTGAATGTATTCCTGTGACCTCTGGTGGTTGAACACAGTATGCATGAGATGAAACAGTCAGTCTAGAAGACCGAATCCTCAACCTGAATGAAATAGTGTAATGTAATGAAAAAGACTAAAATGTAACGATTGTATTGAATTAATGTAATGTAAAATGTCTCAATATATCACATTTGGTGTAAATTGACGATCATCTCCCAAAAGTTTTCATTGAGATGAATTTTGTTGAATCAGCACTTTGGTGTTGGTTGGATTTAAATGTTCACTCTAAGTGCGAGTAAAGAGTCATCGAAGTGAAATTGCGCTGAGTTCAAATTAAAAGCGATTTTGCTTTATTTCAATTTCTATTCGATGTCCAAAAAAAAACATTGTCACACACAATTGAACTGAATGAATTCATTAATATTCTGTAATGGCGTGCATAAACACAAAGATAAAATGCAAAAACAGAGGCACACTTGGCTTTTATCAAAAGCGGCAATGGTATATTTTTGGAGAAAATGTATTATTCTTGTTACAAAACTAATAATGAATTAGTTTCAATTGTAATAATAAGCCTTGCATGAAAAAAACAAAAATAAATACTTAAAATTGCATGAAAATGAACGTAGCCTATCCAGCAGCGTGACACACAGGGTACCGAGTGTCAGGCGATCGGCACAGATCACCAAAACTATGTGTAGAATGAGATGAGATGAATGTATGAGATGAAATAGTCTAGGAGACCGATTCCTCAACTTAGGTAGAGGAATCAGTGAGTGATGAACAGTCTTGATATTATACTAAAACTACTAAACTATTTTTATTTTACCAGATAAGGCCCACTGAGCCATATAGCTTTTTTCAGAAGCCACCTGGCAACACATAATAGGCTCAACAAAGTGGCTTATGGGGAAATTTACAGCAACCAAATACTCTAAACGCGTGATGTTGACTTCTAAATGTGGAAGGAAAAACCGGAGGACCCAAGAGAAAAATTCAAGCGACCACGGGGAGAACAGTGCAACCTCAAAATATACAGGCGTCAGAGATGGGATCGAACTCAAGATCTCTTGTATACCAGGTGCGGTGGTTAACATCTTGGGAGTCATTAGTGATATGATATGAAGGACTTTCACAAATGTGAAAAGACGTATTGTCCTTTCTTTTTCCCTGCCAAATGTGCATTGGAAATAGACAACCCTAAGTGTGCCTGTTGGCAGTTTGGGTAAGTCGTTATTGCGAGGACAATACTACGGCTGGTTTATGACTTGCCACTCTTCTTGCGTATCCGTTACACTTACATTCACATTGATACTGTGTGCGCGAGGCAGTTCGCGTGTGAAGCAGACTCATGCTTCACATGCAGCTCACAACTGGAGCGTCTTGGCACACCTAGGGAAGTCCAGCGATGACAGACCGACGTGACACGACTTTCTCTGACAAACTCTCTCATGGAATGAGCACATGGCTGGGGGTTGGGGCCACCAAGCAGGTACGACGCCATAGTTGTTGCTGATTGACGCTGGCCTCCCTATCAGCTGCACACAGCGAGGGGAGAACGACAGCAGGGGGGGGGGGGGGGGTGCCGTGGTGGCGGAGCAACGGGCCGGAACGACATTTGCTTGGCTGTTACTTTGGATAAATTGCTTGAGGAGGGGTTGAGAAAGTGTTGAAGTGTTGAGGAAGTGTTGAGACGGTGTTGCAAAGGTGTCGTGAAGGTGTTGTAAAGGTGTTGTAAAGATTCGATGTAAAGCTTTCGTGACTGCAGGTATTCATCATCTTGGTTCTTTCAGTAAAGTCACGTAGAATTGTATTTTATTATGCTTTATTTTTATTAGTTTATTATTTCCCTTCTACGTGACTTTACCGAAAGAACCAAGAAGGTGTTGTAAAGGTGTTGAGGAGGTGTTGGGGAGGAGTTTGAGGAGGTGTTGGAGATATTGAGGAGAAGGGCTTGCTGTGCTCACAGGTGTGCCGAGTGCCGTGGCGGCGTGGAGCGACAACGAGGTGCACGGGGGCCTCTTCGGGGTCTACATGAACAAAGATGGCTACTCTGGCTGCTCCCACATCCAGGGCTTCCTCATCTGGAGCTGCTGGGACTACGGCATCTACTTCCAGGTCACCCACACCACCTCACATACCGGGTCACCTCCACTGCACAGGGCTCGAACATAAAGCAAAGGATCTATAGACATATAATGATTACAAAATCAACAAGATTCGGAGAGGCCCTGCTGAAATGAGGATAAACTCGGGGCCTAACGTGCACACGCGCATGTGCAATGCTGCCCCCCCCCACCCCCCCGTGCAGGTGACGGAAAGCGTGCGGGTATCCAACGTCTCACTGGTGGACAACGGCATGGGGCTCATGTCCATCATCTACTCCCCTCTGGCCACCAGCCACAAGTACTCCCAAAAGACCGTGCTCGTGCAGGTACTATAAACTATAAACATAAAATATTTGTATTCTACCAAACATTTAGGCCCATAGAGATATTTAGCTCTTTTTCAGAAGCGACCTGGCCACAAATGATAGCTTAACGAAGTGGCCAATCATAGTGTTGAAAATGTATAGCAGCAGCCAAATACATTAAACGCGTGTCATTAAATGTGTAGGGAAAAACCGGAGGACCTGGAAAAAAAATCCGCGCAACCACGGGGAGAGAAGCATGCAAACTCCAAATATATAATGGTCAGCGTCGTAATCTGGACACATTCCCATCAGTGTGCTCCTCCGGCAAGCAAGGCTGAGTTGGTTGGGTCATGGAGCCCTCATGCCGTATTGCCCAGCGGCTTCTGTTTGACCAGAGAGAGCGGGCTAACCAGGTATAACATGGGCTGGAGAAGAGATGGACTAATGCGGTACGGGAGGACGTGCAGCTGAGTGGACTTGCGGATGACTGGTACCAGCGGTGTCATGATCGGCCTCTATGGAGGAGGCTCGTGAAGGACGCTACTGGGCAGTTGGAGGCGGTCGTACCCTAACAACAACGGAGGGCAGAGGAGCGACGCTCACAAGAACGAGCGGAGTGCCAGGTGGATAAAGTCCAGCAAGTTGTTCCAGTAGGGGGCACAGGTGGTGCATCTGCCAGTCATCTCAGTCGTTCAACTCATGGCTCCTGGGTCTGTCCTGTGAGCCGAGTTCGGTTCGTGCTCACGGCCAACATCAATGATAATTATCTGAACTGGCCCTGAGCTCCCCTTGGTCGATTCAGCCTCAAATGACAACTTGGTGCGGTGTGTAAAACATTGCCACTGGGGTAACAAAGGCGACCGGGCGTGGTCCTGGCCATCCATCCCCTAGTGTGCCGTGCCGGCTGTCATTGGTGCTTGTAAACAGCACTTGCCCTAATGGGGGGGGGGGGGGATCTTTGTCTTTGCACGTGTGCCCCTTTAGAATTCCCTGGTGGTGGGCACCAGCCCGTCCTTCAGCTGCTCGGATCAGCTCACGAACACCGACCCCAACGTGCAGTTGACCATGGAGCACCGGAGCCCCCGCCCTGCCACCAGTAAATACCGCTCACCACTCACATGGCACTCACCACTCACCACACACTGCTCACCACTCACACGGCACTCACCGCTCACCACTCACCACTCACACAGTGCTCACCACTCACCACACACTGCTCACCACTCACACGGCACTCACCGCTCACCACTCACCACTCACACAGCGCTCATCACTCACCACACACTGCTCACCACTCACACGGCACTTACCGCTCACCACTCACCACTCAAATAGCGCTCACCACTCACCACACACTGCTCACCACTCACACGGCACTCACCACTCACCACGCACTGCTAAATACTCACATGGCGCTCACCACACACTGCTCACCACTCATACAGCGCTCACCACGTGCTGCTCATCACACACTGCTCACCACACACACTGCTCACCACACACACCGCACACTGATCACTTCATAACTGTATCGCCAGGGACTGTGTTTTCCTCTTTTGCCCCCCGGTTGTCAGAATGAATATGAAGGTGAGTGAGAAAAGCCCACAGATTCTCAAAACGAGCAACGCCTACGATAACGCCCCTCGTGCACATATCTGATTCGCCATTACGCCTTTAAAGAGAAGGCCGAGGCTAAACATTAACGAAACTATTTTACTGACCAGGTAAAGCTCACTGAACTTTACAGCTCTTTTTCAAAAGGGACCTGGTCACAAACGATGGCTCAACGAAGTGACCTATCATGTGGAAATTTATAGCAGCCAAATAATACAAATGCACGTTCATTCTAAATATGGATGGGAAAAAACTTGAGGACCCGGATAAAAATCAACGCCACCACGTGGAAAGAGACACGCAAACTTCAAATATACAATGGGTGTCAGGGTCAGCATCGAACCCACGACCTCTTGCATACCGGGCGATAGAGATAACATCTCGCCAACGCGTCCCCCAGGCCGCGGCTGCCTCTTGCATGCAGAGTGTGGAGTGTGCATGGTTGGGTCCATCCCTCCTCCAACCACTCCCAAGAGAGTGCCTTAGGCACAGAACAAGCGACCCATAAACAATGAAGCTGCCGACTTCGATCTTGGGGGGCAGTGGCCGGGTGTAGCGGTGGCGCGTTCGCCGTTGCTTTACGCAGAGGTTCGTGGTTAAAATATGACGGCCACCCTGGTTATTACTGTGGTTGTAATAATCATCATGATGATGGACATGAACGATCCCCCTGACGTCATTAGGAAGAGTAAGGCCATCGCGTGTCTGCATCAGGGTGCACATATTTGCCAAAATCGAAAATTACCCTGCAAATAACTAATTTAGGATTACACACAGCAGCAATCATCGCCCCCTACTGGCAGGCTATTGCCCCAGGTCATTTTTGCAATTGAGAATCATCCTTGTATCTCGAGTTCTCACGTTTCATCATGTCGTGGGCAACAAACTCCTGTCACGTGCAAGACAATTTCGTTATCACTGATGTCACGGGTAACCTTTCACCAAAAGAGTGCAATAAGAGCCAGGTGACAGATACCAGTAAGATTGACAGATAACATAATCTGCTAGTCGCGTCAATGCGGCATACACGTTGTATTGTGCTGTTGCGTTCACCTTGCGATGAGAAAGACGACGGAACGGCTGAGACACATCTCCTTACCGCTGCCAGCGACGGAGGCAAAGGGGGAACATTCTCACCCAAAGTTAGACAGGAAGGTGCAGATGGTATTCAGGCCCCCTGGACAAATCATTATTAAACCCTGCACCGCACATTCCACCTGGTCGCCGTGCTAGAGGAATCGCTCACAAGCGTTGTTCTCACCGCAGGCGGGAGGAGTGGCATCTGCTGGCCGACCTTTGCCTCGGGCCACAACAGAGCTCCAGAGAAGCCCCACGCCGGGATCATGAGCTACAACGCCATCAGTGGCATGATGCTCGTCGAAGGTGAGCGCCTTCTCTGCACGCCGGCCGTCGGCATCGCTCCACGATTGGGCCTCTATCGATCACCCCGTCCAACCCCGCGTTCACCGTATCATTATCAGTCACAGGGCATTCGGCGAAATGAACTTTGACCTGCATTTTGCAAGGGTCAGGCTAACAAAGAGCACGTTTACAGTCCTGGTATGTAAATATATTCTTGGAAATAACTCCCGAGTGCAGGGAGCACAGCATGTGGCACAGGGCAATCAAGGACTCACACCCCTGGTGTCTCAGGGAGACAGGGGGACAGACACTCTGGTGTCTCAGGGAGACAGGGGGACACACACTCTGATGTCTCAGGGAGACAGGGGGACACACACTCTGGTGTCTCAGGGAGACAGGGGGACAGACACCCTGGTGTCTCAGGGAGACAGGGGGACAGACACTCTGGTGTCTCAGGGAGACAGGGGGACACACACTCTGGTGTCTCAGGGAGACAGGGGGACAGACACCCTGGTGTCTCAGGGAGACAGGGGGACACACACTCTGGTGTCTCAGGGAGACAGGGGGACACACACTCTGGTGTCTCAGGGAGACAGGGGGACAGACACTCTGGTGTCTCAGGGAGACAGGGGAACAGACACTCTGGTGTCTCAGGGAGACAGGGGGACACACACTCTGGTGTCTCAGGGAGACAGGGGGACACACACCCTGGTGTCTCAGGGAGACAGGGGGACAGACACCCTGGTGTCTCAGGGAGACAGGGGGACAGACACTCTGGTGTCTCAGGGAGACAGGGGGACACACACTCTGGTGTCTCAGGGAGACAGGGGGACAGACACCCTGGTGTCTCAGGGAGACAGGGGGACAGACACTCTGGTGTCTCAGGGAGACAGGGGGACACACACTCTGGTGTCTCAGGGAGACAGGGGGACAGACACTCTGGTGTCTCAGGGAGACAGGGGGACACACACTCTGGTGTCTCAGGGAGACAGGGGGACACACACTCTGGTGTCTCAGGGAGACAGGGGACACACACTCTGGTGTCTCAGGGAGACAGGGGACACACACTCCTGGTGTCTCAGGGAGACAGGGGGACACACACTCTGGTGTCTCAGGGAGACAGGGAGACACACACTCTGGTGTCTCAGGGAGACAGGGGGACAGACACTCTGGTGTCTCAGGGAGACAGGGGGACACACACTCTGGTGTCTCAGGGAGACAGGGGGACACACACCCTGGTGTCTCAGGGAGACAGGGGGACAGACACCCCTGGTGTCTCAGGGAGACAGGGGGACACACACTCTGGTGTCTCAGGGAGACAGGGGGACACACACTCTGGTGTCTCAGGGAGACAGGGGGACACACACTCTGGTGTCTCAGGGCCATGGCTCCCTCTGACAAAGCGAAGTGTTCGTTCGTTTCTCAATCCGCTTGTTTTGGTGAGGGTCGCGGCGGCAGCGTGTTGGGTAGTGGTGGTCCAGACCTCCCTTTCTCTAGTGACAGACTCTAGTACTATATTACTATACACTACTATACACTACTATATACTACTATACACTACTACACCATACACTACTACACTATACACTACTATACACTATACACTACTATACACTACTCTACACTATACACTACTATACACTATACACTACTATACACTACTATACAGTACTACACTATACACTACTATACACTACTACATTATACACTACTATACACTACTACACTATACACTACTATACACTATACACTACTATACACTACTACACTATACACTCCACTATACACTACTATACACTACTCCACTATACACTACTAAACACAGACTTTAGCTCTTCCTGGGGAATTCCCACGCGTTCCCAGGCCAGCCGAGTGACATCGTCCTGCCAGCGTCTCCTGGGCCGGCCCCGGGGCCTTCGCCCAGTGGGACGTGCCCGGTAGAATTCCAGGGGAAGTCTACCGGGGGGCATCCTTACCAGGTGCCCGAACCACCTCAACTGAATCCTCTCGATCCAGAGGAGCAGCGGCTCAACTCTGAGGTTCTCCCGGATTACCGATCTCCTCACCCGATCACGGAGAGCGAGCCCCGTAACCCTGAAGGATTTTAGGATCGCAACCTTACCATGGCGGTGTGGGTTTGTGTGTTCTAATGACCCTCAAAGCTATGTCGCCTGGAGTCCTATACTCCTGGTAGAGTCTCCCTTGGCGAAGAGGTCTGCGGGGAGGTTCCAGACAGATAACGCTCCAAAAAAAATCCCATTATGAACGGTTCTAAATGATTAAAACCGGACAATCTTGGCCGGACTAGGTATACCGGGACACCCCCCTGGAGCCAGGCCTGGGGGTGGTGTTCGCCGACAAGCGCCTGGTGGCCGAGTGACCCACGTAACCCGGTCGGGCCGCGCCTGAAATGGCTACGTGGCGCCGTCCTGTGGGCCCACCATCAAAGGGTGAGGGGCGGGTGCGATGCCGGCTTGGCCGGGAGAGAGATGGTCTCGGACGAACTGGACTTTGACAGTGGAAGTTTAGTGCGTGATTAATAACAAGTGTGAAGGGGCCATTCACACGTCTCCGTATCTCCAGGGCGTTACACAGCGGCGGGTAGCTTAGCGCCAGCATAGAACACATGGCCGACGGCTGCTGTTTTCCAAGTGACACGTGCATAACGAGCAATGTGTGCGTGTGGCTCCCATGAGACATTGCTTGGGTAATGCAACTCTTACATTTGCCAATTTTTGAGCGTCTGGGGATGAAGTAATCATAAAAAAAAGCATTTTTTGCTGAACACATAGTTTTGAATCCGTTTATTGGTTACAGCAGATGTGCTCGTCTCTATGCCAGCACTGATTACAAAACGGTAAAAGTCACATGACACCGTGGTCGTTACGTGGCCAATGTAAAAATTGCTTGGATGGCAGTTTGTTTATTTATTGGTAGGCCACGTATAATGCAATGCAATGAGTGAATTGTTGGCTCTCATATGTTACAGACAAAGATACTCATGCGCCACGTCCCATGTATGGTGCGAAGGAAGTTGAAAACACATACATAAATACGTACATGCACGCAGGTCCCATGATCTGCGGGGAGCGGGTGACCATTGCTCCTGCACCTTCTACGTGGATGCATTCACGGAGGGTTTCAGACGCCGAGCATCGGCAGAGTTTGACTTCTATTTTTTGGAGGACGGGAGTTCGCTTTGTCCCTCACATTCGGAATCGCGGGTGAATATAATATATTTATCTTGTAAGGCGCGTGAGTGGGTATGATCGTGCACGCGTCATAAATAAATTAATAACAGGGAAGCGCACAAAAATAGCACTAAATCGCTACTTAAACTAATTTAAAGTTGACAGATGTGAAAAAGGAATAGCGCTTGCTATTCCTATTTACAGTCACTCCCAAGACGTCTCCCCTCTTCTTCGTTCATTGGGGACGATCTTTATTTCACATCGATAACAAAAATGTGGTTATATAATGAAGTGGCTATATAACAGATTGATCAATGTTTGCATGTTGCAATATTATTGCCAACAATAAACGACAGTATACTGCGTCACAACACGCCACACACGTGGCTTAGCCAGTCTTCCTTACTCCGCTCTGCTGGTGTCCTCTCTGGATGTCCAAGCACGGTTTATTTGCTACTGTAGAGAAACCTTTCTCGACCTAAACTACCATACTCTTTGGTTGGTAGGTATAAAATAAAATAAATCACGACGTTTCGACTGCAACACAAGCGGTCGTCCTCAGGCTGAACAAATCAAATCCAGCAGTTCCACTGATTTATTTTATTTTCTACCTACGTGACTTTACCGAAAGAACCAAAGAGTATGGATTCCTGCAGTCACGAAAGCTTCAAATCGAGACTTAACTACAATCTGTTATGTTACTGTCAATGTGTGTATGTTGAACTTCTTTCGCACCGTACGCAGTCAACCGCGCTAATCTACTTTAGCGTTCACCTTCAAGTCAAAGGAAAGCCATTGTGAGGGTCATATTCTGCGATCTATTAAACACGTTGCCATTTATGGACGTGTTGGCCTTGTGCTCCCTTGTGTTTTATTGACTCTTCTTTCAGCTCTGCCCATCCCTGTACCCTCAACGATTGATCCTCCTATCTTGATTTGTTTGCTTTCCTGCCATCTGTGTCACATGTTTACGAAACCATAGTCTTGATTACTACTGAAATATCTGATTTGAAGTTATATTTTTCCTTTCAAATATTGGATCTAATTATATCATGGCCCCCCTTTAGGCACCATTTCAACTCGATGTTTCTCTCCCGCTTCTTCCACTTTTTGTTGTTGTAATAATAAGAATTATTAGTTCATCTTTTAACGCCGCGCCGCCACCACCGCCACACGGTATCCGCTGCTCTCTCTCCTAAAAAAAAAAGAGAGAAAGGACGGCTCAGAGGCAGGAGGATGCACCACAGATGAGCGGGGAAGCAGCAGCAGCACCGCTGCCAAGTTCATACCCAAGCTCTGCAGTCCTATATATATATGAAGGTGTTATCGGCCAGTTAGTGAGTGTTTACATGTGGGAGGAAACCGGCGCACCCGGCAGAAAACCCACTCGTGAAAGGGTGCAACACTGGGTCATCGGTATGTCTCATACCCACGACCTCCTGAAAACATACCGATGGGGAAGGCAGAGTCCACATTTGCTCTACTGCCTTCTCCTGGCAAGCCAGAGTGTGACACCCCCCACCCCGATGCCCATGGGAAGGGAGTTTCACAACACTGGTGTGGTCCAACAATCCTGAGTTACAGCCCTTTTCCAATCCATCGCTGGATGAATGCCTCCCCACGCCGTGTCGGCGTGGAGATTTCTTAACCGTACTTCATCCAGCTGCATCTGAGAGGAGGACCCCCGCGGGGATGGAGCAATGAGATCAGTTCATGCGAATAGATTGTGGTATTACGGGAACCATGAGCGATTGGGAGACCTTCATTGAGCGGTGTGTAGACCATGTGGGCGGTGATGACGATGCTGCACCTTTAGAATGTCGTTTTGTGCAACTCGTCATCCCTTAACGCATGCCTTTCCACGCGACTATTTCGATCAAATGAGACATGTTACCGACGATCAAACCAGACACGTGACCGGCGATGCCAATGAGTAGAACGAGCGGGGCAACAGGCATCCTTGAACCGTGATGCTGAATCAGGATAATTTTTGGATTTTATTTTCTAGTTTTAATTCTTCAATCACCGTAGGCGTGAATCGATTCTCCCAAGAGCAAATACCGCACTAAAAAGGATAAAGTTGTCTTGCCATGAGTGGAGATAGCTCACGTTTCGTGCCGTGCGTTTAGATGTCGTGTTTGCGGGCTTCGGAGAGGCATGCTCCGGCAAAAGGAGCGTGGCCTTCATGACCAATCCGCTCAACGAGGACCTCCAGCACCCAGTCCACACGCGGCGCCTCCGTTGGTTTGACGCTCCCGCCAGCGCGCGTGTCTTCATCCACAGGCCCGACCTGAGGTAAACGGCGAACGTGCTACGCCCCCCTCTCCTCACGCGTCGCATGCCTCCCGCTTTGTTTTAAGTTCGACCAGGTCGGAATATTGATAGATCAGGACGAGTGATTTGCCAGGGTGACCTGGGTCGACACAGTAACAATAATCAATTACAACAAAAATAAACTAAAACGAATTTTTATTTTATATAGAGATATATAGCTCTTTTTCAGAAGCGACCTGGCCACAAATGATAGTGGCTTATCATGTGGAAATTGATAGCAGTCAAATACTCTAAACACATGTTTCTAAATGTGGAGGGAAACATCGGAGGACCCAGAGAAAAATCCACGCAACCACGGGGAAAGTGACACGCAAACTCCAAATATACAGCAGGCGTCAGGGTCGGGATCGAACCCGCGACCTCCTGATAACATCTCGCCACCGTGGTGCATTGAAGCCGATAAAAATCAGAGCCAAATCAACCAAATGGGACAGCAAAGACAACCAAAGGGATACAAACATTAATATTAAATTCAATAAAATTTTTAAACGAACGTTGACTGTGACAAATTACTTTTGAAAACGAGAATAACATTAAGCTGCAGTCACATCTAAATGAACTAAGGATGATTATTGCGCTTGTGTCAAATACAAGAACTACAATGTACGAGGATAAAAACCACAAGTCCTGACCGTATTTGTATGTAAACCACCGCAGAGCAGATGGTTCCCCGAGTTGGATGTGTCGTAGTTATGGGTAAATAGATTTTTCGATTTAAAGCTTTCGTGACTGCAGGGATTCATCTTCTTGGTTCTTTCTGTAAAGTCACGTAGAAGGGAAATAATAAAATAATAAAAAGAAAACATTATAAAATACAGTTCTCACGACGTTTCGGCCACAACGCAAGCAGCCGTCCTCAGGTGAAGAACAGGGCTGTCGGAAAGACATTCAGAAAGACAGTCTTTCCGACAGCCCTGTTCTTCACCTGAGGACGGCTGCTTGCGTTGTGGCAATCTTTCCGACAGCCCTGTTCTTCACCTGAGGACGGCTGCTTGCGTTGTGGCCGAAACGTCATGAGAATTGTATTTTATTATGTTTTATTTTTATTATTGTATTATTTCCCTTCTACATGACTTTACCGAAAGAATCAAGAAGAAGGCTAAATTGATGTTGATTTGTTGAGTTCACTTGATGATGATGATGACGATTAGAGTAACGGTGCTGAAAAGGTGTGAGGCATGAACGCTGCTGACGGTGGCGTGCGTGAGGTGCGAGTGACGTTGCGACGTGCTGGGCGTGCGGTGAGCAGCAAGGTGAACCCGTCCGATTGCGTGGACATGGACTGCGACGCCAAGAAGAAGGCCTTGCTGCGGGACCTCGACGGCTCGCTGCTGGGAGGCTCCGCCGGCGCCGTGGTGCCGCAATCCGAGTACGAGTGGGACGGAGACCCCCGCCACGGCCTGGGGGACTATCGCATCCCTTGCACGCTACTCACCAGAGCCAACGGCTCCCGCATCCCCGTCGCCAGCATCGCGCCCAACAAAGGTACGCGGTCGCCAGCAGCGACGGCGAGGGGGGGCAATCTGCTCAGGGCCTGGTGGCGGCCGGGAGTCTGCAGCAGAGGTCGCAAACGGGTTTTGATTCCTTACCCGTACCCGTACCCGGCCGCACCAGGGTCGCAAATGGGTACCCGTACCCGTACCTGGCCGGGTACGAGTACCCGTTCCCTACCCGTACCAATAACCCTACCCGAAATGAGTGACAAACGGTTACTCACCAGTGACTCACGGCCTACCCGTACCCGTACCCGGCCGCACCAGGGTTGCAAACGGCTACCCGTACCCGTACCTGGCCGGGTACGGGTAGCCGGGTATCGGGTAGGGTACGGGTATCGGGTACCTGGTTGCGACCTCTGGTCTGCAGGAGGCGCTGCCATGGGGGGGGGGGGGGGGCGGGGGGGGGGGTAATGTTATCATAGAAAGGTTGTAACTTTAGAGCGACACCGACTGGGGCGCAGCGTCCGCTGGGCACGTTCGTGTCACCTGTGGACCCGGTCGCCCCCCGAGCAGCGATCAAAACAAGCGGCGAAGCTTTTGCGAAACGTAGAGTGGTGGTTGTCTTTTAATGGGACTGGACCTGCCGTAGACATTTGGAATTCTCAACACTGGCTCAGCTCCACAAGTGGGAATGAGCTGTGCTTCGTGCTCATTCGAGCAGAGAGACGCTCGATTTTTACTACTTACGTTGATATAGGAACGTCTGCAACACTGCCAAATGTAACCACGACGGATCGATCAGTTTGACTTTTAGGAGAACAGAACCGTTTTCTGCCTCTCCGTACATATTCATGCTGTGATGATTCGCAGGTCCTACTTTATTTCATCAGATGACGGAGGCTTGTGTTGATTCCGAAACGTCATGAATTAATTTCGTTATTTTCATTTATTATTATTTTATTTTTTTACTTACGTGACTTTACCGAAAGAAGCTAAGAGTATGAATCCTTGCAGTCACGAAAGCTTCAAATCTAGAATTCATCAGATATTTCAGCATCATGGCAATTGGCCTGTCAGTATGACTTGGATGAGACACTCAGTTATCTCGCACTCCATCACAGGGAATGACGCACAACCCCGACTCCGCAGACCAAGCACCTCACAATCCCCCTTCTCTAACTGCGCCTCCCATGTGACCGTTTAACGCAACGTGACTCTATACCACAACGTGGAATCGTACATGTCTAAAGCCTTGTGTCATCACTGCAAACGTGATGCGCGCGTTACCAGTCGAGTGTGCGCGTACGTTTGTGACGCGGGGGCGTGCAGGCGTGGTGCGTGACGCGACCTGCGTGCTGGAGGCCGCGTGGCAAGCGTGGCGCTGCTCGGGCCTGCAGTACGAGATGCTCGTCATCGAGAGCCTGGACCCCGACACGGAGACGCGTCGCCTCTCCCCCGTAGCGCTGCTCGCCAACGGCTATGTCGACCTCATCAACGGTGCCCGCCCGCACGCACGCTCGCCATGACCCGTGAATTGCACGGCCTGTTTCACCCTGCCTGGGAATTTCATCTCTGTGGGCCCTCATGTGCCTGCACAGCCATTGAGTGGAGCCCGCTGCTGTTGACGTCCACGCGATCAGCCATTTTGTTGAGCTCTCATTTGTGGCCAGATCGCTTCTAAAAAATAAGTTAATACCTCAAGTGGGCTTTTGCCTGGTAGGATGGGGACGGTTTAGTTGTATTTGTACGTGTTTGGATGATTTGTTTAACTTTTTTATACTTTGCACTCCTATCGTGTTGTTTTGTACTGTTTGTCGTTGTGACGTTCTTACCCACCCCTACTGGACATCTGTGAAGAAGAGCTTTATAGCTCATCAGATTCCTCCAGTATAAATAAATATCCTGATTCTGCTGGATGAGGGCCTGCCTACATCCCGTGCGGTCTGTGAAGCTTATTTTGACCGTACTTCACCACAATGGTGGAGATTAGTCCGCGTGGACGTGGAAGCGTAGGAGTCCAGTAATGCCCGCCGTGGGCTCGGCAAGCCCTATGGCAACCTGTGTGCATGGTGGTCACCAATCCAAGCACCATCCAAGCTCAACCCTGTTAAGCTTCTGGAGATATTTTCTAAACAGCTACTTGGAAATTACCTCGGATCCCGCCAGTCCCAGAACACGGAGGTCCACTTCCCCCCCCCCTTCTCTCTCCCTCCCGGCAGCCGATCTCTCAGATCTCTCCAAGTGCTGCCATGGGGTCCACTTCCTGCCCCGCCCCCTCTCTCCCCCCGCCTCTTCTCACCCCCCCCTACTGCCGAGGCCTACTATACACGACACTATACACTACTATAAACTACACTATACACTACTATACACTACACTATACACTATACACTACACTATACACTACACTATACACTACTATACATTACACTATATGCTACACTATACACTACACTATACACTACACCATACACTACACTATACACTACACTATACACTACACTATACACTACTATACATTACACTATATGCTACACTATACACTACACTATATACTACACTATACACTACACTGTACATTACACTACACACTACACTATATAACCTCGTGCCACGGCAGATCTCTCGCCTACTTCAGCAGTTTGTTTCTTGCTGTGGTTGTCCCACCTGATGACGATTGCTTGTGTTGCGATCGAAACGTCGTGATCTATTACTTTTTCTACCTACGTGACTTCACCGAAAGAACCAAAGAGTATAATATATATAGTTATAGCCTACATATTATTGCACACAGGGTTAAAAACATCCCTAGCTATTTTGCTATAAGTGAGTCGGGAGAAAGGAGAGGTCCCCACAGTCGTATGTTGCATAGCCCCGGTTGAAATAGGTCGTTGATGGTGGTTGTTGTTGTTGTCTCCGACACGGTACTCAGGCCCACAGGACCACGGCTGGTGCACGGGGTACACGTGCCAGCGCCGCGTCTCCCTGTTCCACGGAGTGGTGGCCGCCAACACGTCGTACAGCCTGCACTTCACGAGCACCAGCCCCCAGCGCCTGCGCCTCATGATGCTCAATGCGGAGCCCGCGACGGTGAGCGCTGCGGTGCTCGCGCAGTCCTCCGCGGCGTCCGCTATTTGGAAGCTTTTGAGATTTTCCCGCGCGGGTTCATTGTCAAAGCCATTGCCGCAACGTGAACGTATTCCCGTTGCGGTTAGCTTTGGTTGTAGTTCCGTTTGTACTCGTGGCCATCGGTGAAGCATCCTAAATCTCCTGCAGAACCTGCAAATTGCTTGGTGAGGATTACGCTGAGTAACAACTTGGCGGGACCCTCCTGACAAAGTCTTGAGACTCAGCGAGGTTTTCCTGGTTATACAAGCATCATAATAAAATAATCAAAGAAAGGCCAATGCGGCCCAATGACTTCTATTTAGAGTTGAATGCCGCGATGCAAGGGGGGTGCTTGCCACGGTGGTAAAAGGGTTCACGCACAGGACCTGCCATCTCGAGGCCGCCAGTTCGATTCTACCTCCCTGTGCGGCAGCTGAAACGATGGGGCACGTTCGTTCGTCTGCACCTCCTCTGTTCACTCAGCAGTTGTAAATTAAATTTTGATTTAAAGCTTTCGTGACTGCAGGGATTCATATTCTTGGTTATTTCGGTAAAGTCACGTAGAAGGGAAATAATAAAATAATATAAATATTGTAAATTAGTTCACCACAGGCGTGGGACAGGTCACGTCCGGGGGTGTGGGGGAGGTGTGGTCATTCCCACCTCTTCTAAGGCATCTGTCCAGTGTGGAAGAGTAGGCTGAATACCCTCCAAGGGGGCTCTCTGCAATGCCCCTTATGCAGTGTCTTGCTCAAGCAGTAGCATATGCAGCAGCGTTGCACCTTCGGTTCCTATTGTCGCAGCTTTCAGGTGGTAGGTGCACCCTGCGTTGACTGCGTGCGATGGGGGCTGGCCATTGTGCGCGCTCGCGTGTGGCCTGCGTGGAAACTGCAGTGCGCATGCGGTGCCGTGTCGGTGCTCTGCCGCTTGCAGCTTACAGGTGCACCTTGTGTTGACCGCGCTTGTGTCGAGAGCCGGTGAGCGTGCGCCCGCGTGCGGGCTGTGTGGCCGCGCTACAGTGCGCGTGCGGTGACGTGTGTCTTGCGCACAGGCGGTGCGTGTGGGGGTGTTCTACTCCACACCTCAGCGCCTGGACGTCTACGTGGACGGAGCGCTCGTGGCGCCCGGCAATGCTCAGTGGAACGCGGAGCGAACTGAGTACACTCTTGTGGCCCCCAGCTATGAAGGTAGGGCTTGCTGTAGAAACAGCAGGCTTTGCCTGACGGTTACTGACCATTCTCTGACGATGGTGTGCGGAATGAGTTGGATTATGGGCACGTACGTCCCTCATCAATGCACTGTAGGATAAGGGACCTCCTAGCCGTGCAATGTCGGTCATGGGTGTTACTTGACCATTCTTCACCACACCTCGCCAGTAAGGGGTTTGTGACGGCGGGGTGCATATATAGATACGGGAGCTGCTGCACACTACTTAGCCCTGAAGCTTATAACAACCTGTTTGTGCATGGTGGTTGCCCATTCCAGCACTATCCAGGCTGAAGCCCTGCTTAGCTCCTGAGATCATAATTTTACGTGCACTGGTATGCACTCAAAATGAGCGACTGGTAAATCGGCATGTCGGTGACCAAGGAGCGATGTGGTACGGACGGCGTTGCGCTCCTGCGCGACCACGGCAAACTAACGAATGCGGCGCGGGCGTCCCTCCGCCCCAGGCGAATTCATGCCGGCGGTGAGCTCCTCCGCCGCGGGCACCAACTACTTCGAGCGCAGGGAGCAGACGCTGCACGTGGTGCTGCGGGGCAGCTCGCCCGTGGAGGTGCGCGTCTCGCCGATGCTCTTCGTCTCCTTCGACGTGCCCGCCATGACGGTGGAGGGCTTCTACTCGTCGGAGCTGGTGCGCAACCTGGCGCTGCTGCTCGGCGTGCCGGCCGACAAGCTGCGCGTGACGCGCATCGTGCGCGAGGACGGCGGCGCGGGCCGGCGCCGCAGGAGGCGCTCGGCCACGGTGCTGCACGTGGAGATCACCGTCTCCGATCAGCCGGCGCTCAACCTCGCCGCCACCGATGGGAACGGTGCGCGAGGGGGGTGGCCGCGGTGCTCCCGTTGCCGCCCTCGTGCGCCGTGGGTTTCAAAGTTCGTGGCTGCTTTTAGCCGACGACGGTGATGTTTGAGAGGCCAGGGCATTGTGACCTTTATAGCTTCATAGATACCGGGCCGAGGCGATGCCGCAGATAGTGCTGGTTTTACTGCTGGTTTTACTGCTTGAAATTTTGGCCCGGAAATCTTCCACGCAAACCAATGATTGCTGTTGACCTAGTTCCAGCCTTTTTCTGAGCACACCCACAGATAATTAGCTACATTTTAATTATTACTACTACACGCATAAAGTGCGGTTGCATAACAATGCATCGTTCGCAACTAGACAGTCAATGCATTCTCGTTTCACGGCCAGATTTTTTTTTATTACCTCCGGATCAGCTGATGTATTCTGAACGTGGCTGGGGTGGATGTATTCCTCAGTGGAACATTCCAGATGCTCGGCGTATGGACAAGGCTGGACACAGCAATGATTACGGAGCTGGGAACTTGGTGCTTATTTGTATAGATGAGAGCATATGCAAAAGCCTGCGGGACACATGCGACCACGGGGAGAACATGCAATTTACAATTATACAGGTGTCAGGATCAGGATGGAACCCAAGACCTACACAGGTTGCGCCATGGGAGGCAAGGTGGGCGCCACTGTGGCGAGATGTTCACTGCCTCACCTTGTGCACAGGAGGTCGTGCGTTCGATCCTGACCCTGATGCTTGTATATTTGTCCTGTCTCTCTCCCCGTGGTCGCGTGGAATTTTTCTCAAGGTCCTCCGGTCTTTCTCTCCACATTTAGAAGCACGCGTTTAGAATATTTGGCTGCTATAAATGTCCACATGATAAGCCACTTGAGCTGTCATTCATGACCAGGACACTTATGAAAAATAGCTAAATAGCTCAGTGGGCCTTACCTGGTAGGAATAAAAAATTGTTTAGTTTAGTTTTAATATGTGGATGCCCTGCTCATTAAATAGTCTATCCTTGGTACCAATATTGGGGTCGCCACCTGTCTGGGTTTGACCCAGACACAATTGGGAATTGGCAGGAATTTATTTGAGAGAATTGGCAGGAATTGATTTGAGACTGAGATGTTGTACCAGTATTATGTCAAAATGTATCGCAGCGCACTGCACATTTTGGTAGGCCTAGGCTGCCTGAGAAATATGTCCGGGTTTGGTCTGCAAAAAAGGTCACGACCCTAAGCCAACACATACATCTCAGGTGACGATGTGTGTGTAGCCTCTCCCTTTTGGGAAATTTTCGAAAAAATCGCCAGCAGTTGGATGCAACAGTGACTATTTTCTCTCTCTCGCAAACATGAAGAACAAACACAAAGATCCCTTACGGCATTGTAGACTGCACAACACACAAGGGGGTGGGTGAGGATAGCAACAAGCCTGTGACCTCCTTTGTCTCACTAGTGCTGATATTTAGTCACCACACTGTGAACTTATTTAAGGTTTGGTCAACCTAAGTGAGGCCCAGAAACGGATGCGACATTACATAGTACTGAAGTTATCAGTGGTCAGGCAGCGAACTCAGGCCATCGGTTTCATACAGCAACTAGAACAGCCTCCATTCGCCATGAAGCATCGGTAACGTCACCACGGCACTTGTGCCAGGCCAGGGGCACGGTGGCCCACGCGAAGTGTGGAAGACTCGCTGGCAGGTCATGGGACAGATCCAGATGTTTTGGTTGAACTGAGATGACTGGTAGATGCGCTCCCCACTGTGCCAACTTGCTGTGTGTTGGCCACCCGGCGCTCCGCTCGTTGTTGTGAGTCACTCCTCCACGCTCCGTTGTTGCTGGAGGGCAGCTGCCTCCAATTGACCAATTCTGCACACTCCATCATGATCACTCCCCAGTCTATGAGTTGATTACAAAGCGTTATTGTTCATTCCTGTCCCGTAGTCGACGTAACGAATGTAACACCTTCCCCATTGCCATTTTGTCTGCTCAGCCACATCTGGCCTGACGTGGGCCGAGCTACAGGAAGCGACAAAGCGGCTCTCTGCATCGCTGCAGTTTGGCAATCTTAGCACTGCCCTGGGAGTGAACATCACAGAAGCCAAGATCATCAAACCCATGCCGCCTGCGGGCAGTGTGGCATGGGATAAGGTGAGGTCCACTGCGGTTCTCCCCCTCCAGCTCGCGGCTACTAGAGGCATTGGCGATCTCCCGTGGGTATTTCATGGTGTTAAGAAAGAGTTACCATTGTAGAAACCGTTCTGTTAATATTTACGGATGAAAATGGATTTATATGGATGTGAAGGAGCGGTGGCGCAGTGGTTGGCGCAATGTGCAATGTAAACGTAGAAGTTATGGTTTTTAAGCTATTTGTCTTGCAACTCATGTTCACTGATACACAGAGACAAACAAATATCTCCTGTATAGCATTAACAGACTGTCGGGGCACGTGCTGTTAGCGAGCACCTACAAAGGCCGACACGGCACACTTGGGGATGGGTGGCCAGCACCACGCCTGGCCACCTTTGTTTGCCTTGTGAAGATATTTACACACCGTACCAGGTACTCATTTGAGGCTGAGTCGACCTAGGGGAGGCCCAGAACCAGTTCAGATATTCGTCACTTGCGTTGACCGTGAGCAGGAATCGAACTCAGATCACCGGGTTCATAGTACAGCGTGCTAAATGATGCGCCCACCACTCCCCACTACACATAGACACTGACACACTCACTGCTGTTTCCCCTCTGCAAAAACACCGCAGCATAGGAATGGTTCTGAACAGTGCAGGTACACACGTGTCTGGTACTCTGAGAATAGCCACTTGTCCGTGTGATTCACAGAAGCTGTATGTGAGCAGTTGTGGCCGTGTTTTTGGTGGTGTTTTCGTTGCAGATGGCCTCGGTGCCAGTGAACTGGTCTGACCCCTGGCTGCCCGTGCCGGAGCTGGGCTCTCTGGTGCTGGCAATCGAGCCCATGGCTGGGCCCCTCGGGCAACCCTTCCTCGTGCAGCCCGCCCTCCGAGCCGATGACCGAGATGTACGTCACCTGTGTCCCTTTGCGCGTCATGCAGCGCGCTGCTCTGTGTATCGATAAAAGCATTAACTACAGCTGCAACGATACAAAGCGCCGTCCGAATACATATTAGGTCACTCTAGAGCTGATTATCAGCGCACTCGAATAACTCAACGAATACTTAAGAGGCAATGTGTGACGGTGGAGAAAGAGAGCGATAACTGCTCAGAACAAATTACAGCAACGTGACTGCTCTCTTGTGCATTACCCTCTTATGGAGGAACCCTTTCATTATTTGTGGAATCCACGAGACCCAAATTTCTTATCTATCAGTAATATAATTTATCTGCCAATCCGTGGATGCCCCAAGGATTGAGAGACAATGATGATGACAGTTGAGACGTCTATTTTCTGGCGCAGCTGCCATTGGTCACGGGGCTCCCACTGGCTCCCACAGGCTCCCACGGGCTCCCACGGGCTCCCACGGGATCTCACTTGTCGGGGCACTTTGGGTGGCACGCTGGCAGCGCAGTGGTGACACTCGTGCCCCACAGCCAGAAGGGGCCTGGGTTTGATTCCCGACTCGGGCGCCACTGTCTGTGGGGTTTGTATGTTCTCCCCATGTTCTGCACGGGTTTTATATTCGAATTCTCTGATTTCCTCGCATAGCTAAAAAAAACCCACACATTTTGGAATTGGTATTGGCCGAACATTACGATGCTGAAAAATGAGCTGCCAATTACTCAATTGAGATCATTCATGGCAACATTTCCCCCTGCGGCGATAATCTTGGCATAAATTCTCCAGATAAAGAGTCTTGAAGCTCGATGAGCCTTTCCTGGTGAAGAATCATTGTAGTAATAATCATAATTTATTCGCTCACAAAGTCATGACAGACCTTTACTCAAGGTATAGCACAGGCTAACTCATTCAGCCAAAATGTGGAAATATTTTTCACCTTGTCAACGACAGTAAAATCCTCTTCTCAGTTTTTTGTTTTATTAGTTTTCTGTTTTACTCGTCCGTGATGCAGCGTTTGCGATGATAATCGCGGGGTGGGGGTGGGGAAGAGATGCAATAATAGCTTGGAAGATAAAACAGTGCCGCTCCCCTTTTTGGGAAACTTATAGCGCCCTGGTTGTGAAGGTGAGATTAGGGCGGGTTGTACTTTTGCACTTGCGATTGGGGGAATTGTTGTTTGGCCCGAGTTTTTTTTTTGTGAAACTCGGAATTTTGGACATGTTGGCAAAATGAACTTTAGACCAAACATTGTTATCCTATGGCCTCTGATGTCCAACGATGGAATGGGTTGGCGCAATAGATCCTTAAGACATGTTTGTTTTACAATAGTTATATTGCTGTTGACGAAACCAACATCTGTGATATTTCTGAGTCATTGTAGCTAATAATAGTTAATAATTAATGTGCACAACGACACGATATAGAGATGCTGAATTGTATTCACAGTTGTATTTTTTGACATTTGTGTATTGGCAACACAACAAACTTGTTTCATGTTTGCCAACAGCTCTGTCGCTAACTTCATCATTGCCAAGCGATGGGTGTTGCGTTTTTGCCTTGGGAAAATAATTAAATCTGGCTTTATTTTTTATTTTCTCCAAAGCGTGCTTTTGATATTATCGCCCCATTTCATCATTGGCCATCAGTTCACGCCTTCTCCTGCCTAACAAGATTTCATTGTAGATTCAGGATTAATTGTAAATTTTCCTTAACAGAGGTTTTTTGGGGTTAGATCGCGTAAATATAAATGTGTCGTTAAACTCGCTACCACCTGACAGTCAATTAGTAAGGTTTGTCACGTAAACAAAATGTTCCAATTAGTTACTAGTTCAGCATACCGCGTGTGTGTTAGAGAGTAAATCCACAACATTTACAATTCATGTACAACGTTTGTTTGATAATTACAACCAGCCTCATCAGGCGACAGCCAGAGTTATGGATAAAATCCTCCAGTTTCTGTCTGAAATGGAGGGGATAAATGTGATGTCGTCACTTGTGAGCTAATCATGTGCGAAGACCAGAGGGGGGAGTGTTCATGTATTCATATAAATGACAATAGATATCTATCATTGTTTGGGTTATTCACAGTTAATCAACATACATAATGTTCATATGCCATTAATTACACGAGTAATTCATTATAGTAGGATGAATTGTGACCAGAGTTACAATACTTTTCACAATGTGCAGTCTCCAACACAACACGTGCTCTGTTGTCATGCACTAAGGTTCAAGTATCGAACTTATTGTGTTTTACCAATATAACGTGTGCAACTTTGGCTACAAAATACTATAGAAAGTGCTGTCGCTGCTGCTGCTGGGTCCTTTGCTGACGTGATGGTTCTCTCCGCTGCTCCGTGGGCAGGGTAACTGCATGGAGTTTGGGGTCATGTCGTGGAGTGTCCTGGCTCTCCTGAAAAACACATCGGGTGAGATGGTGCCGTACCTCAATGGCACCAAAACCATTGCATTTTCGGGCTGCTGGGCCAACTTCAGTGATTTGAGCATCACGCAAACAGGTAAAAATGGGTGCCGCGGTGGCGAGATGTTATCTCCCTCGCCTGGTATCGAGGAGGTTGTGGGTTCGATCCCGACCCTGACGCCCCCGGTATATTTGGAGTTTGTGTGTTCTCTCTCCCTGTGGTCGCGTGGATATTTTCTGGAGGTCCTCCACATTTAGAATCAACGTGCGTTCAGAGTATTTGGCTGCTGCTATACATGTAAGCGTGATAAGCCACTTCGTTCAGCTATCATTTGTGGCCAGGTCGCTTCTGAAAGAGAGCTACATAGCTCAGTAGAGGGCCTTACCTGGGTAAGATGTGATCACCTGGCCTCATTGCCAGCTGCCTAAAGAAGTGCCCTGATTACGGGATGATTACTGGGAGAGAGGTGTGAAGGCTGGCAAGAGAGTGGTGATGGTAGAGGAAGACAAAAACAGGGCTCGGTCTGTCATAAGCTCGCAGCAGCAACCCGGCCTAGTGGTGGGCTCTGTGGTTGTGGAGCCTCCTGTTGAGGTGTGGAGAGAAACACGACAGTAGTTATCCTCCTGTGGGAGACACCATGCATGAAAAATGTGTGTATTTCACTTGTAGCCATTCGATAAAAAAATATCTCATGAAGGCAAACAGGCATTTTAATTTCAGAATCAGAGGCAGCCATTTTCAGCTTTTCAAGATTAAATTAGCAGAGATTTTAAAAACTTGACCAGGCAACGAAGCACAGTGCACACGTGTTCAGTTACCCGCGAGACTCTCAAAGTTGTTTATAAATTTAACGCCTGAACGTCGACGGTGCGCAAAGCTGTACACGGGTGGCTGCTGTTAGACATGAGGTGCGCCAGAATTGCCCGAGACGCGGCTGACGTCTGTGATGCCATTGCCTTGAGCGAGTCGTGACCACAGCGGGCACATCGAGAAGAGCCCCGGGTCTGAACGTACGTTGACTTCATTCCATAAAGACTCGGGCCACAAATTTCTCGTGTTGTCGTCAGTTAATTATGTCACTTTGACATCCAGCACTAGATTTTTGGAGAACTCTGTTTATTGAATGTTTATTATGACAAGAGCCATACATTTTTTTGTATATTTGAAAATGAAGAGAAATTGCGTGAGTTTTCTCGGCATTTTACCATCACCCAAAGAGTAATAATATATATAATGCCCAAATAAAGGTTATTGAAGCGACTCTAAGCTCGATGCATGTAAACATGAGTCTGGAGGACCAGTGACCTGCACTAGGATGGTCCGTCAGGGTGTCACCCGCATGTTCTATTCAGATTTCATATCTCAAAGTGGTATTCAGTAGATGACAGTGTCCACCAGGTGTGATAACTATGTTCCTGTGTGCCCCTGTATATGCTGCTGCTGTGTCTGCTGCTGTTGTTGCTGTGTCTGCTGCTGTTGTTGCTGTGTCTCCTGCTGTTGTTGCTGTGTCTCCTGCTGCTGTTGCTGTGTCTCCTGCTGTTGTTGCTGTGTCTCCTGCTGCTGTTGCTGTGTCTCCTGCTGTGTTGCTGTGTCTCCTGCTGCTGTTGCTGTGTCTCCTGCTGTTGTTGCTGTGTCTCCTGCTGCTGTTGCTGTGTCTCCTGCTGTTGTTGCTGTGTCTCCTGCTGTTGTTGCTGTGTCTCCTGCTGTTGTTGCTGTGTCTCCTGCTGTTGTTGCTGTGTCTCCTGCTGCTGTTGCTGTGTCTCCTGCTGCTGTTGCTGTGTCTCCTGCTGCTGTTGCTGTGTCTCCTGCTGTTGTTGCTGTGTCTCCTGCTGCTGTTGCTGTGTCTCCTGCTGTTGTTGCTGTGTCTCCTGCTGCTGTTGCTGTGTCTCCTGCTGTTGTTGCTGTGTCTCCTGCTGCTGTTGCTGTGTCTCCTGCTGCTGTTGCTGTGTCTCCTGCTGCTGTTGCTGCCTGCTGCTGCTGCTGCTCTGACTGCAGGGGAGTTTGTAATGGAGTTTGTGCTGGAGGGGTCGTTCCGTGCCCACTCCCGGTCGATGATGGTGCAGCACGGCAAGAGCCCTGCTGATGGACTGACCGCATCCCAGCGCATAGCGCTCATCTTGGGGCTGGCCGTGCCACTCTCGTTGCTTCTGCTCGTCCTCATTGCCGTGATGATCGTCCGCTCGGCGTCCTCAAGTAAGCTCATCTCGCCACCATGGGCGCTAAATACCTCGGTGGGCCTTACCTGGTGAAATAAAATAGTTTTTAGTTCATAAGTAGTGGCAAAGCCCCCGATTGTGAGCATTGGCTACACGACACGCGAGTGCTAGGAATGGTAGTGGTCGTGGTAGAGGACATGGCGAAGCGTTGTTCGGTAAGAGACCTGGAAGAAAGTCAGCGAGCCTGACTCTGCTGATGAGGCACTGAATTGCGACACCGGTGCAGAGGTTTGGTTGCGTTGAACACATGCTGCTGAAAAAAGGTAACTTCCAGGAGGTCGTGAGGCCCGTAGTGTATCTAACAAATATACTCGTACATTTGATGTGGACAGGCAGATATGGGAAGGAGGTGTATTGTCTGCCAATTCACTCATCCCATCGTCCCTCCTGGTGAGGAAGTCAGCATTGGTTATCCTATGGACCGTCTCACTCCCGCCAGTCGGGATTTGGAATTTCCGACACTAACTTAGGGCTGTAGACAGGAGATGAGCACGAGTGCCTGGATGCTCAACCGAGGCGAAACTCACTTTGATTTTGGAGCCAGGGAGTGGAGCAGAGGAGGGAAGGCAGCCGGCCGGAGTGACGCCATCTTGCTTACAATCACCGCAAATGTTCATTGTTAACATACAGGTTACAATATTTCACCCGGGAAAATCCCCTTCAGATGGAAAGTCTCATTTGCAAGGGTGTCCAGGGTGTCGATCGACACAAACACTGCAAACACGATGGTCGCACTTTAACACTTGAGGTTAAATGCTCTTTTTGTAATTACTGCCTCTTGGCGTTCTCTGGTCTAACACCGTTTGAGACGAGGCTCAAAAGAAAGCTGGCTCTGGTGTGGACCAATCAGCTTCAAAGACAATGCATATACTATCAGAGTATGTTTTTAGTTTGCATTCTGACCACAGGTATATGTGGTTAATGCAGACATGATTCCTTGTAAAAGGTTTCAGTTCGGTGTTTTAACATCTTAACACCTGTTTTGTTGCCAGAATAAAGGGGAAAACCTATTCTCATATTTTGGTACTGGCAAAGGAGGTCCCATGATAATTACAGTCTGTTATAAGAGGACATAATGTGCTGGATATTTTGTACAATAGGATTAACAAATTGTACACTGTTGCAATCTTCTCTTAACGTAACCAGCAAAGTGGTATTTGAATACTTTACTTTAAATTCAGGATATACCATGAATGAGGTGACACAACGTGTGTAGATGTCGCCACATGCAGTAACCATGCGCATCTCATTTCCTTGTACACAGAGGCTTACGTCGTCCCACAGGGATCAGGTAAAGTTGTGTCGCAGTCAGTGTGCAGGGATGAGCACAGGCCCAGGCCCAGTCGGCTCTGGGAACAGTGGCGCTGGTCCCTTGTCACCGTGTGGCTCACCTAAGTGGCTTTCCCAGGATTGGCCTGCAGAAATCGTTTAACGTTTCTCACAAAGTTACAACTGTATTTGGTGAACTCACATTACACGCATTCGGGGATTCATTTTTGTTATTATCAATATTGGCAATTGTTTGGTGCTTAAATGGCCCCCCGCCCGCATCTCAAAGCATCTTACATAACATCTTAAATATTCCGATGCCCCAACAGTAGTTTTTATTGAAAGAGGGACAGCCACGTAGGTGACCTACACGGAGTAGCTTCTCCGTGCCACTGTTTGTGTTGCCTCGTGCTTCTGTGACGGTGACCTAGCCACCTACCCCCAAGGTGCCTCCACCTGTGGCTTCACAGCCGATGTCCACGACGTTTATCCTTTCAAATCCACAGCTTTATCCACCCCACGTTCCTCCACTGCTGCCCTGCTCTTCTTATAATTCCCTGTGCTTCAGCTCCGAGTTGTCATAAACCAAAACCCCTCTCTCTTTGCTTTAAGTCAGTGGCTTAATGCTGCGGCCTGTGACACTAAAAATGGAGCCACTGCCGGCCACGGTCTGTGCACAGGGTAAGGAGCGTGAAATGCGGCATCCAAATTGCCCTCGGCTACAATCGATGTTCATTGCCAAAAAAAAAAAACACGATGCAACTGGTATTGACCAAAACATCCCAATGATGACAAGTGCCTGCAAGTTACTTGATTGGGAATACACATCGAAATATTGCCCCCCTCCTGCAAAAGTATTGGCAGGACCCTCCTGAAGTGCATCTTGAGTTTCAGTGAGGCTCTCCTAGGTAAAGAAGCATAAATAATAGTATTAAATGTGTTTTACATCGCAAGAGATACACAACTGTATTGTGTCCTCGTGGAATTTTGTTTTCACAATGACTGATAGATTTTATTCCAAATTAATGGTTAGCAAAGGATTTGTTTAGTGAAATATTCGCAATAAAGAAATGATCCGTTTTAAAATGTGCCCCTCTTGACTTGTTTCACACAGATTCGAAATCCCAGGTTAACCCTGAGGTCTACACGCACAGCAACCAAGTGTACAACAGCATGCCGGACAACACTTCTCTTCCAGCCGGTAATACTTCTGTTTATCAAAGTATATTCTCACAAAGTGTGACGAGCGTTCAATTTAACGTTAGGATGTCCTGGCTCACTAATAAACAGTAAAGGGGTTCTTAATAATTAATTTATAACGTTTTTTACATGCGTTTTTTGGATTTTTTGGTTGTTATTCTGTCTCTCACTGTTCAAATAAACCTACCATTAAAAGTATAGACTGATCATTTCTTTGTCAGTGGGCAAACGTACAAAATCAGCAGGGGATCAAATACTTTTTTCCCTCACTGTACATTTTATTCCAAAAGCTGTGTTGCATATTGAGCCAAATTACCGTGGTACCGCGCTAATCTCGCATGTCTTCCAGCCGTGAATAAAATCCTGTTCCTCTTTCACAGTGACACTCGAGAAGAATATGCTGGCCGAGCCAGCAAGCATGTAGCAATGGATACATAGCAATGCAGGTAGGAGCTGGTTTCAGCGGTCGGCGATGACGGCTGCTCGGTGACTGTGCATGAGCGCCTCCCCGTATGCTCTGTCTGCGATGGTTAGCTGCCCTGTAAGCGAGCCTATTCTGTGAGATCATGAATCGCACGCACAGGCAATTTTTTTGTCAATACAAAAATGTGTGAGTTTGTAGCATCGTTGGACTCGCAAATCATTAGGTTGTGAGTTCGAATCCTATTATTAATTTTAATTTTTTACCTACGTGACTTTACCGAAAAAAACCTAAGAATATGAATCCTTGCAGTCACGAAAGCTTCAAATCTAGAATTAGTTCGAATTCTGGTTTGGGGGTTTACTTAGCCCATCATTCCTATGAGTTGAACAAAATGTCCAAAGGATAGCCGCAGCTTGTGAGGTGTCTCGAGCACTTAGCGAAGGGCTGTTGCTACACAGCGTATGCTTGTCAGCAGCTTCACCTGCCTTGTAAATGCCACGTGTTTGCTTCTCTACTTTTTACGAGTTTCTAAAGTTGTGAAATGTTTATTATCCTACATTTCTTTAGGTCAGCATGTTTATGCATCAGAACTCCACTTATCTGTGACCCTATGACCAACACCTTTTATTATCAACGGGAGTCGTCGTGTCCCCAGAAACTCCTATCATCTGCTTTCCAACAATACTGCGCTGCCAATTACCGTAATGTTTTCCAATAGTTCATTTCATGTGCGTGTCGCCGCGTCTATATTTCTTTGTGTGCGTCTCCATTTATTCTGTACGTGTCTCTGTCTTCTTCTGTCTGTGCACGTGTCTTCGTGTCTCTGCGTGTGTTACGTCATCATTTGCATTATCCGAAATTGTTCAGGGTTAAGAGGAGTTGAGTGCCAGATTGATTATCTGTGACAAAAATGTTTACCCACGGATAAGTAATCACGGATGACCCTGTGGATAATGAAAGGAGTTCCACGGATATCACTCGGAGGAGTGGTGGCACAGTGATTAGCGTAGTGCACGATGAACCCAGCAACCCGAGTTCGATTTCCTTGAGTCTCCTGAGTGAAATCTGAACTGGAACCTGGGTACCCCCTTTCACCAACTTGGACAGACCAGGGTGGTGAAGTATGATAAAACAACCCCCCTTCATCCAGTCGTGTATTGACAAAGAGTTGTAGATGATTATAGTATTACCATCATTATGCACCTATTGTAAATATGTTATATTACTTTTGTGAAAGCCATACTGCTGTTTGTTGCTGGTGCTAGATTTGAAGCTTTCGTGACTGCAAGGATTCATATTCTTGGGTTTTTTCAGTAAAGTCACGTAGGTAAAAAATTTAAATTTAAATTAATAAAAGTTAAATAAAAAATAAAATAAAAATCACGTTTCGGAGGCAACACAAGCTTCCGTCTTCAGGTGGAACCGTCACAGCACGATAGCTGTATCAAGTAAGAGAAATTCCAAGAAAACAGTCCTTGTATATATACTGGTTGAGGGTGGGAGGAGCCAAGGTAGGCCCTGGATATTATTATTATTGTGAGGTTCGGTGCGGCTGAAGCACGCTGCTAGGAATGAGCCTTTGTTGTGTAGACTGGTGGAACTCGGAGGTTCCAAGAGTGGTTAAGGTGCGGCTGATGTAAAGGTGCGTGTAAATGGGACTGAGCCTTTTGTTATGTAGAGGTGGTGCGGCTGAAACCGCCACTTGATGGTTTGGGCTTTTGGGCCTGTGCTGTGCTCAGCATCTGTGTTAGAGAAATACCTCTGCATTGCACACTAACACTAATTTGTGTTCAGTCTGTTATGTCAAGATATTGCAAATAGAACCTGCTAGACTAACCGTCATGTTCAACCAATGATGTGTTAAATTAACCTTGATTTCCTTTAATCTGCAGTCCCGTAGCTGCACGAGGGTGGACATTGGTGAGACGCGACGGTGGAGATAACGTACAGATCGAGACGAGTCTTCACCTTCTGCGTTATCAGTCTTCAATCCTCATGCATCTGCCGGAGCCCTCAAGCCCGAATATTCAATCAGGTGGACATTTAAAGTCTGCCTCAAGTGTAATCCAAAGATGAAACACCGTTCAGTACCTAGCGAGCCCTCGCATTTAAATATACATATTCGTAGGGAATAGCAACTGGGTATGAAATCAGACATTAGACATTAGCCAATATCCAATTCTTGTATTAAATTGATTTCTCTTCTTCTTAATTCTTTCGGTAAAGTCACGTAGAAGGGAAGTAATAAAATAATAAAAATAAAATAAAATGTTATTATGTTTTATTTTTATTATTTAATACTTCCCTTCTACGTGACTTTACCGAAAGAACTAAGAAGATGACTCCCTGCAGTCACGAAAACCTTTAAATCGAAATATTAAATTGATTTCATTCAAGAACACAAAAACACCACGCAGACATCTGAGAGGGAAACAAACAAAGCTCACGATAGCACGAAGCGTCCGCAGCAAGTCGCCCTCAAGTCGGGGACCTGCTGGAAGCATGAGGGCTCACTGCCCTGACAATTTCCAGTCTTAATATATTTCATGCACAATCACGTGATATTAATATATTGAAGTGATTTTGTTTCCATAAGCTATGAGAGTCCTGGGTAATGTGATCTATGATGAGCTAGTTCTTCCTCAAGCCTCTTCAATGCATTACGGAATTCGCAATACGTTATTGAAAGTAAACGTTAATAAGCCGGTCACATGGCGGATAACCGGACACATCTGGCTAAGCGTAGACAAGTTGCACGGTTTCCCACTGCTGCTGCACTCGCTCTGTGCAGAACGATCATTCTCAGCAGTAGGGAGATGGCTCCATCGGTGGATCTCAACCCTGCAAATGAAGCTTCTCACCACAAGCGTAGAGTTCGTACATTTTGTGTGAACGCTGAAAATGTCGACCGGCATAGTCCCACTTCATATTCTAACCCGGACACAGCGCAGCAATGAGCTTTACATAGCCGCATACTTTGCATACGTAAAAAAAAAAAGTTAAAATTCCATGTTCACTGTCAGTTGCGAGCTCAAATCCAGGGTTGCAAACAAGAAATGAGCCACCAGATCCATCGCTTTGACTCTGACTCTATAATTACAACGCGACCTTTGCTGTGATTCGTTTTGGTCAGTACTGTATTTGCCTAAATTTATGTTGTCATTTTCGCTTCGGTCGTTCTTGATGTTATATTCACCATGCACTGTGCAGTTAATTCATTACTACAGAACAGTCGAGTCAAACGTTTGAGTTGGGCACTGCAGGCTGTTCGGATTTGTACAATGCTTGGACTTTTGAACGTTGCCATTTAACAATATACTATATTTTGAATATACAGGGTGCTTCAAAAAATGTTAACAGGTCTGAGAATTTGCAACAACACTACGAGAAATGTGCCTCCGGGCTCTGGAGACCACCTGGAGAAGATTCCAGGCACGTGTTGACAATTATGGTGGAGACTCTTTGACTTTTTGAAGATATTAACATTAATTTGTTATCATGTTATAGAGCAGGGGTGGGGAACGTCCGGCCCGCGGGCCGTATAAGGCCCGCAAAATCATTTGATCTGGCCCTGCCAAGGCAACCGCAGGTGGGACTCGAAATTCAATAAATCTAGGAGCAAACCTGGAAAAGCAGTTGCGAGTAGCAACATCATCAATACCGGCTGACATCACACGCCTCGCCAAAGAGAAGCAGTTCCAGCCGTCACATTAGGGCTGAGTTAATTAAATGTTTGACCAAATATAACGGGCTAATTTTTAAGTTGAAAATTTTGTATGGCCCGCGAACGATGTTATAAATATTCAAATGGCCCTTGGCGGAAAAAAAGGTTCCCCACCCCTGTTATAGAGTATTATCTGTTCTTTTTCCATTAAAAACGATAGTTCCATGTAAGTGTTAACTTTTTTTTTTAAGCATCCTGTATAATCAAAGCATACTACCAATTATAAACGTACACAATTATTTCTCAATTTTATTCCGGGTCGCTGGTAGACTGCAGTAGATACCGTAGCCACAGCCATAGTCAGTCGTAGACTCAATGTGGCTTGTCAATTACAAACATTTGACAGACTCGGCTGAAATGATGCCTGAGGACTGTGTATGTAGTTCTTATAACTCACAATACAACTCGCAATATTATTACGCAGCCTCTATTTGGAAACAGCATGCCTATGTATTCTTGGTTCTTTCGGTAAAATCGCGTAGAAGGGAAATAATAAAATAATAATAATAAAACATCGTAAAATGCCTATGATTGACTCTAACGTTCCCAACATGTTTCTGCAAGAGTGGTGACATCAATAAGCAGACAATTTACCCCCCACATACCTTGTCCCTCTGCACACAATATAAGAGCACTGTCGTGATTTTACACAGCTCATCAACGAAACGGCATTCTCGCAGTGAGTAATTTCATCAGCAATGGTTCAACACAAGCAAACTCGGGACCAGTTTGGCACTCCGTGTTTCATCAGCAGTCAGGCTTGCTTGAGCAAATACCGGATGTGATGTTTGGTGGATGTGCTGTGTTGGAGTATCACAGGTGCGTGTTTTCACCAGGAGTGCTGGAAGTTGGTTAGTAAATCAGCACCGACATAGCAGTAACATGCATTATGCATGGGTTGACGCTGTTTAACAGCAGAGTACACAAGACACAAGATCCCCCCGTGTAGCCTTTAGCAGACTTGGAGCAAGCACACGAGGGGGTGGGTGTCCAGTACAATAGCAGGGTACAACACACACATATATATACACACATATATATACACACATACGCACATCACGTGGACTACTGTTGGCAGTAGTGGATAACTGTGCATGCAATACCACATTTAATGCTTCTACCGTGAATAAAATATACTATATGCCTGGTGAAATTTTTATATTTAAGCTGGGTTGGAGGGAAGGGGAGGTGGGAAGAAGAGCGCCCCCCCTCCAACCCAGCTTAAATATACGCCCCAAGCTTGGTGGTGTTTCATTCTTCACCTGAGGACGGCTGCTTGCGTTGTGGCCGAAACGTCGTGAGAATTATTTTATTATGTTTTATTTTTATTATTTTATTACTTCCCTTCTACGTGACTTTACCGAAAGAACCAAGAAGATAAAGTATTGATGTTCATTATTCGTAAATGTATTTCTCAGAACCATGTTGGGTCAGGCAAGGGGGTTACTTGGTTGAAACTATTTAACAAGGGGTACAAAATTGGATCTTTTTTTTACCAGTATCAAATTATGAAAAAATAAGAATATTTGTTTTACCCTTTCTGGCAATAAGGGGGGGTAACAGCAGTAGCCAAACAAGTGCGATGCGAGCGTAAATGGGGTTGTTGCTGGGCTCTGGCCCAATCACACTGCCCGGGGTATTGGGGGGCGGAGCCTGGTCTGCGGGGCGTGTGGGAGGGGCCACCGTTCACCTCGGCTCCAATGGGAGGCGAGGTGAATGGGGGCGGAGCCAGCAGGGCAGTATGGGATGGCCGGTTCTGACGATCCGGAAGGGGAGGAGTCAGGGTCACGTGGGGGGAATGGATATAAGTGGGAGCCCGGAAGAGATCGGGGTCAGTTGGGGAGTAAAGAGGCTGAGCCACGTTGGGTGGTTAGAGGAGATCCGCGCCATCGGCCACGTGGCCGAAGGACCTCAGCACGCCGTCGGCCGGCGGTGTGCGGAGTGCGGGAGTGGAGGAGCTAACGGAGGAGCGTGCGCGGCACGCGAGAGGAGACGCTAGTCCCTTATCAGGACCAGCGGGGTGTGAGGAAGAGTGGAGGAGCTAACGGAGGAGCGTGCGCGGCACGCGAGAGGAGACGCTGGTCCCTTATCAGGACCAGCGGGGTGTGAGGAAGAGTGGAGGAGCTGACGAGGGAGCGCGTGCGGGGCGCGCGTGAGACGACGCTGGTCCGCGGAGGAGACCAGCGGGGTGCGGAGAAGAACCTAAATAAAAGACAAGCGGAGACCAGCGGTGCCTGACGGAGTCTTTTATTACACAAGGTTGAGAATCACCACTGGGCTAGAGAACTGAAACTCTCCATCCACGTGGTCAACATCAACTTTCACGTGGCGTGTTGCATACGGAGTGAAGCAACTGTGTCATAAGCAGTCGAGATCAGAGTTGGTAAGTCTCGGAGGTTAAGCTTATTTGGGTTGTGTTAAGTTCTGCAAGATATGGGCACTGACAGGCAACTGCTGAAGACCATCATTAGCAGGAAATGTTACTGCCTCGGCCACATTGCCCGAAACGACCACAAATACCAGCTATTAAAGCAAATCCTGGAAGGAAAAATCGAAGGGAAAAAACGACCAGGACGGCCAAAAACGACATGGCTCAGTAACATCAAAACATGGCTACAATTAACAACAGCACAAACTCTACACGCCGTGCTAGACCGGGACCAATATCATCGTGAAGTCGCACACGCCGTTAGGCAGCACTAAAGAAGAAGAAGTTTGTTGTCCTTTCCCTGCACACATCCGATTCGCACGATTGGCTGCGTACGGTGCGAAAGAAGGTCAACAGTACATATCGGAGGGCGCGGGGGAAGGACAACAAACTAAACACAAAAAGCAGTTATAAAGAAATGTTTTTTTTTTCAATCAAGTTCAGATCAGTGGTTCCTTACCAGGGGTACACGCACCCCTTGTGAGTGCGAGATGCCCTTTCTGTGGGTGCAAGACATGGCCAATTAAACATAGGTACCTAAGTACAACTACTTTGTTTCGTCAAAGCTACATAGTTGTTAACATATAAAAAAAACAATTACGATTGAGAATCAAAGGGGTGCAAGGCTGCAGTAAAGGTTAAGAACGTCTGGTCTAGATGATGTAACAGTGCGTAGCTCCAGTGGCTTCCTAATATCGGAATGAAGAACGTTCCAGACGACCGCAGAAGCGGTGACCGTCGTCGTTGGAGGGCCAGCCGAAAGTAACCGTCTCGATTTGAAGTTTTCGTGACTGCAGGGATCCATACTCTTTGGTTTTTTCGGTAAAGTCACGTGGGTCGTTGCTTGCCCTTCAATCACTTCTAGCTGCTCTTCACTTGGCAGCGCTCCACTCCCCCTACCCCACACCCCCCCTCTCTGTCTCTCCTCCCTGGCTCCCCCCCCCCCTCTCTTACCTATATAGCCTCTTGTTACAGCAGCCCTTTTGCCCACTTGAGCAATTGTTTCTTGCTGTGGTTGTCCCACCTGATGACGGACGCTTGTGTTATGCCCGAAACGTCGTGATTTAATTAATTTTGTTTTATTTTACACCTACGTGACTTTACCGAAAGAACCAAAGAGTACAAAAGTGACTGCTTCTGGGGAGGATGAGCCGACAGTTTATGCTCCTTGACGAGGTCAGCGAGGTGTTGTGTTTCGTGCGGCAGGTGGGTTCACGAACCCGTCTGTGTGGACCTGTGTCACCTCATTGTTTGGGTATTCGCCAGGGTACTGCATTCTCCACGAACCAAGCAAAGACAAATCCTCATCAAAGGAATTGGTCAAATATTCGCAATTGCAGCACCTTCCTGGAACATGGATCTTGAGGTTCATTGAGGCGCTTCTATGCAAATACAGGGCTCGTGATTTTTTTTTTTACCAAAGACGTGTGTTGCTCTATGCATTACAGTACTGTGTAAGGTGTAAGCGAAAATATCAAGCTTCTGTGCATTTCACGTGGACACATTATAAATGCCACTGGGAGGCACTTCGAGCGTATGAAAGAGAATTGCGATAAAATATTCAACACGTTGCTTTATTTGACAGCAATTATGCATAATGAACAACATTTATAATGCCCACCTCAAATACCTATTTTGTTTTGCTCATCTATGATTTCCCTAAAGCCCCGCACCATCGATGCAGACTCTGCTAAAGTGCCAACAAGACACCACTGGCTTGGTGCCACTTAGCAGACATCGTCTTTCGTTTTCTTTGCAACCGTACATTTATACCTTTCCAAACGCATTCGGACAAATGTTGCCAAACCTATGTTGGATTCTAATAATATTGGTCGCGAAAGCCTACGTGTTCAATGGGAATATAATATTTCCTAAGCTGCTGTTGTATAGGGTGCATTTCTATTGTACTTATTTTGTTTTTTTAAAAATGTGGTCAAGTTTGCCAGTTTGTGACAAACGGAAGTCAAATGTTTCTCGAGTCTTCAACACCCGAGCGTCGAAAACCACTCGCACTTCCTCGTTGGTGCGAGCCAGAGGTCCCATGTCTACAGGCTGCACACAAATCGGGTTTCCCCTTCACATCGGTGGCTTACTTCGTGCTCCGAACACGATGGAAATGTATTTTCTTACGTTGACCGAGCAAAGTCGGTCACTTTTCACCCGGGCAGCACAGACTCATGTGTTTCTTGGTTCATCGCTATAAACAACAGTTATATTATTATTTAAGAATTCGCGATTTATAAAATAAATAACATATATACAATTAAGAAAATTTATTAAAATGATATTGTTTCAAACGTAAAATCGCATCAGTGATTCTCTTACTGCTGTAGTTGCTGCAGTGTGTTGTGATTCTCGCAGCAGAGATCCGTACACTTAATAGATACTGGCACACAGTTAAATCAGGGGTAGAGCATTGGCACAGTTTTATACCCAACCACTGTCAAAACAAACTTTTAAAGATCTTTTTTAATTGCAGTGGTTAGTGCACTACACTTTAAACCCCATGACCTGAGTTCTATTCCCGAACACAGCTAATATCAGCAGTGAGTACTATCTGAAACCTTGAAGTGACCAGCATGGTGAAGTATGGTCAAACAACCCCCATGACTGCCATGGCATGGGTAGACCTTCATCCAGCAGTAGTAGATTGACAAAGGGCTGTACTTTATATTAACTAATTCATATCACACAATGACGTTACCTTGGCTTAAATCTGGCATCGGTTGCACAGGCGTTGCCCCCACTGGGAGTCTGCCATTGAGCTGCGCCGATATTCCGGAAGCAAGCAATCTTCCCTATAAATCCAAATGTCAATGTGGACAATGAGGTAGGATGTAAACATTTTCTGCATTCAGCTGTAGTTCCTGCCAGCCCTCAGCTAGCGTTCACGTATCATCCATTTTAAAACCGCAAGGGTAAAATGCATGAACAGGTTCATCCATAGCTTCTATAGATGAGGCACAGTGGGGCCTTGCTAGCACTGTCGCCTGTGGCCACGTTGGGAACGTGCTTTCAGTCGAGTTATCAGTTGCCAAAATGTGGATTCTCATCCATAACTCTATGTGAACGCAACTGCAGGCCAAATAGCCGGCAAGCTTTGCACGCGCACCCTCGTTCTGGGTGACTCCGGCCTCCTGGCCGCACTGCACAACGTTGGGACGAACGCGCCGTGCCGGGAAGTGGCACAGAAACGGGGGTGGGGGTGGATTCCCTTCTTTTTCTCCCTTTTGCTATTCTGCACATTATTAATAAATATGGTTAATAATTGGCCACAGGCTTTTCGTGGTAAAGCGCACAGTGCACTGGACTTCCACTCCTACACAGAGATAGAGCTTTAGAGGAAGAGTTGGGTAAAAGTGTATTGTGAAGTGTGATCGTGGCTGGAAGGACTAGAGGTGGACGCTGCGAGACGTGGGTTTGATTCGGTAGCGGAAGGGAACATCTGCGGCGGGCTGCAGGATACCGAGCCCGACTCGGGCCTGGTCCAGGGTTGGCGGGACCTCCTCCGAGTCCAGCAGCTCCATGTCATACAGGCTCATGACCAGCAGGAGGAACTGCTTCATCTCGATCATGGCAAAGAAGCGGCCGGGGCACATGGTGATTCCGGAGCCGAAGGGCATGTAGTAGTACTTGAGCTTCCGTCCGTTCTTATAGAAGTTTGTCTTCTCTTGGCCGTTGTTGTCCAAAAACCGGTCGTGCTTGAATTTCTGTCGAAAGGAAACGCACCAACCATGTTAGTTGCGCGTTAAGTTTAAACCGATTAAAATTTTAACCTTCGATTACAATCAGGAACTTTTTTTAAACCGATGTTTCGAAGCGGTCATAATTGAAATTGTATTCTGAGACGCGTATATATATTGTGGCAGATTAATTTGATTGTGTTGAAGCCATTACCGCTGAGATTGTGCGCTCCTGGATGACTGGGTGGTTGAGGGGATGTGTTAGATTTACTCTTAAGCCTTTCCCATTCCAAGACATCTGCAAGTTGCAGGGTGTGGTTGTCCTGTTCACCTCTGAATCTCGGGACGCGCAAGCGGCTCACCATTAATTTTATTTACAGAGGCGTAGCGCCTTTGTTTTTGAAGACATCGTACTCCCCAGAGAGAACCGTAGCGACACGACCACACTCTGCGATAGCTGGCGCCAAACTGTGCCACATGCCCTCCCGCATGGCCTTGTGGGAGCCTCGGTACTGAGAAGTTATTATATTTTTCTCCTGGTTTCGTTGTGATGATGTACATGTACATTGTCGGAACGGAATCGGAAGAAAAACTAATAACGTACACGTACGTCATCGGAACGGGAAAGGATTACTTGTTACATGGAGAGATACACGTTGGCAGGAGGAGCACTGCTAATCTATCTGGGTTTTTATTTACAGTTCATTCTACCGTAGCCCAAAACGTATTGCGCACGGACTGATTAACACGCGAGTGGGGGAATTTAAAGTCACGTTCGCGTCTGCGCAAATTTACCAGCGGATCGTGGAAGATGTCGGGGTCGTAGTGCAGCAGCTGTGGGTACAGCGCGATGACGTCACCCTTGCGGACCCGGTACCCTCTGTTTGAGTCCAGGGAGAGCTCAAAGTCTTCCTTCACCACTCGGACGTTCATGGAGGCGCTGGAGAGCCGCATGGCCTCCTTGATCACGCTCTCTGCAGCAGCAGCAAACACAACGGACAGCGCATGAGACTCGTGTGGCACACGCTTGTTTGGAAAAAGTGAGGGCGGTCCAAAAATGTGAACGGACAACTACGTTTTCAACACCGGAGGTGAAAAATACAGTTTCATAGTCAAGGGAAGTAATACCCAGATACCACAACACGATCACTGTATTCAAAACGTTCTGTTTGTGAACCAATTAACACCACGTGACAGCGAAGGTTGAGTAAAGGGCGGCGTACCTAATATGACGAGCCTGTTCAGTTGCTCTTCGCTAAACTTGAGGAGCTCTCCCTCCTTCCACTGACAGTCCCCAACGACCTCCTTGATTTCCTTCCTGGCCGCCTGCATTGCCTCCGGAGACCTGGAGAGCAGCGGCAGCGGCGCAAATTCATTACACCGCGCCGAAGGAGGAAAGCGCTCACGCCACCAACACCCGAGAGTCGCGGCGAATCGTGGGTGAGCAGGACGCAAAGAGAGCTCGGGGGGGAGCCTTCCGCATACCTCAGGAGGTAGAAGAGGCTCCAGAAGGCGGCTGGAAGGGTGTTGGCCAGCGAGGCCCACAGCAGGGCCAGGTGGGTGCGTGCCTTGCCCATGTCGTCCATGCGAGACAGCGTGTCGTTGAGTTGTATTCGGAGGGCGATGAGCGCCGACATGTTGTGCCGTTCGTACAGCTTATCCTGCTTGAGCTCCTTGGCGAGCTTCTCGCGCGCGCTGTGCGCCCAGTAGAAGAGCTTGATGGGGAGGCCCGCTACCAGCGCGGGGAAGAAGCTGTCGAAGGTCTTGAAGTTCTTCTGCATGCTGTTGATGTTGGCTCGATGCTCCCTGGGACTGTTCTGCTGATGCAGCTCTTTGCCGAACATGGTCATGAAGCTCGCCTCGAACATGATGCTGTAGCAGAAGAGGTAGAGTCCATTCTGCTGCCAGGCAGTGGGCAGGCCCTGGTGTCCCAGCATCGGCAATGGCTTGGATTGTGGTGGCCGAATTAAAGCGTCTGTCTGAGCAGACCTATTTTGTGTGATTTGAATGTCACTGGAGCTGCTAACTGATTCGCCCTTATTTTTATGAGCGGAAGTGTCCGCATTGTCCCTGTCTGCCTGGCCTCTTGACTCAGATTGAATCAAATTGACACAATTTGGATTGGAGAGGAGATGCGCCGCATCCTCAGCGCAGGAGGGTTGCGTCGCCGAGTCGGCTCTGCGTCTGCGCTGCCTGGCCGTCTCGGGCGATGACTCGTGCTCGACTCCGAGCACTGGCTTGGAGCGATCGGCGTCGCGCAGCATGACGCTTTGCATGTTCTCCAGCATGCTCTCGGACATCCCCACGAGGCCCTCTCCCTGCAGCGTGCGCAGGAACGTTTGGTGCAGATTCTCCGTGGTGTAGCCGGCGTCCGGGTCCATACTGTGGTGGCCAAACAGCTACACACCACAATAAAACATCGATTCATAAACTATTAAACGAAATCTTTCATTATTTTACCAGGTAAGGCCCACTGAGTTGTATAGCTCCTTTTCAGAATTCGCTGTCAGCTGTACATGAGCACATTCGTCGACCACCCGACAGAACAAATCAAATCAACCTGTCACCCGGGAAGATATTCCAATTGATTGTGGTTCATCAGCAAACGGGGGGTTGGGGGGGGGGACCGCTGAAAAGCCAAAGCGAAAACGTTGGCAAATTTTGTACGCTGCAGATTACGCCCAGAATTGTCGGGCATTCGCAGCGTTCTCGGCTCTGACGAGGAGGCCCTCCGGCCAAAGGTCGAATATGATCGCCACCAACTTATGACCGTGATCATCATCAACGTTCAGGGGCTCCTGAACACGGCCCCGGGGCCTCCGGCCCGGGGAGGGAGAAGCGTCGGTGTCCACCTCCAGCGTCGTTTACCTTCGACGAGAGCTCGTAGGCGAACTTGTTCCAGTCGAGGTGGCGGCCTCGCCGGGCGACGGCGCTGTAGGAGAAGGGGTCGGTGATGAAGTGGATGTATTTGCCGGCGATCCTGCACGTGAAGATGTCCCCGTGCTGCCGCTGGCGCTTGCGCAAGAACTCCAGCGGGTTGACCCCGAACTGCAGGGCGAGGCCGAGGAAGGGCAGCCAGCCATTCTCCAGCGGAGGCTCCCCGGTCGTCCTTCGAGGATACAGCAACAGGGGGAGGGGGGGGGGGCAACGCGGATCGCAGCATGAGCACCTTGCGGCCCAACAGGACTTTACTGCAGTGGTCAAAAGAGTTAAAGTGGTTTGCTGTTGAGTCAACGGTGGAAATTCAACATTCCTATGGCAGGGGAGCAAGCCTATCCAGAGGGCAATCACAGTTGACTTCCCTGCAAAGCAGTACCTATTTTAACCGACCCTGGAGGGATAATGGGCTGAGTCGATCCTGAACCTGGATTTGAACTCGCGATTGTGAACCGCCTGCAGCGTTTTTGTCCAATGCCTTATTAGGACTCAGTGCCATTTAAAACCCAAAATCGAATGCTTCCCCTCTCCCCCCAACCACCAATTTTTTAGGGGTCCAAAGAAAAGAATTTTTTTTGTTTCTTGTATAATAGAGTTTTTTTTGGGTTATATCGCGTAAATATGTCGTTAAAACCCGCCACCACCCGACACAGCCAACTAGTAAGGGTTGTCACGTAAACAGAACGTGGCCAATTCGTCACTAGTACAGCACTAACCGGTGTGGTTGATTATGGATGATATTGGTCGCGAAAGCCCTCGTGTTAAACTGACTTGTTTTTTTGTAGTTACAGGCATAGACTCGGCTATCGGCGGTCACAAATTGCACCGTTCTAGCCCTTATAGGACATCGTTAGAGTCGGTGTGACGAAGTGGGTCACGCACGGCTGCACCTCGTATTTGCCCAAGAGTTCAAACGTTAGAGGCCATCGGGGGAGATAGCAGGGCACCACGCCAAAACGGTGACGGCGCTTTTCGTGAACACTATTTGGCCACCGCTGTTCACCGAATACGCACCGTCCCAATTACAATGGAGAAATGAACAGGGTTCATATTCTTCGGTTTTTTCGGTAAAGTCACGTAGGTAAAAAAAATTAATTAATAAAAGTAAAATTAAAATTAAATAAAAATCACGACGTTTCGGAGGCAACACAAGCTTCCGTCTTCAGGTGGAACCGTCACAGCACGATAGCTGTATCACTTGAAGACGGAAGCTTGTGTTGCCTCCGAAACGTCGTGATTGTTATTTTATTTTTATTTTACTTTTATTAATTTTAATTTTTTACCTACGTGACTTTACCGAAACAACCTAGGAATATGAAACCTTGCAGTCACGAAAGCTTCAAATCTAGAAATCAACAGGGTTTGTTGCGCGCCCACATAACGGGCAATCTTCTTTTCATCTCATCAGCCCATGGTGTGTTTAGCTTCGTTTGAGAACGGCCCTGCCCTAGGAGGGAATCGCACCCCTCCACAGCTTCCGTTCTGTCGCAGGGCTCTAGCGAGCTGAACGCGCAGTTGACAATGTACACCTTGGCAACATTGTTCATTTGGGGTAACATCTCCACTTAAACATGCACCGACCTCAACCAGGTGACCATCTAAAAGCTCGCGGTACGGAGGAGTCTTCCAGGACCACTCGCGTCTTGCGGTGTCAACCGTCGTCTAAAAGCGGCCGCAACTGTTGCCTGTTGCGAGGGCCAGCGAGGGCATCGGAGCCCGGGAGGGTCAATTTTACCTGCGCCGCAGGCTGAGCAGGACGCAGAGTAGCACGCAGGCGGAGAGCGCCGCGGCGATGGAGAGGATCAACAGGAGAGGCATCGTCTTTGTCGGAGGCGCCGTCTGCGGTTGGGTCGCGGTTGTTGCTTGCCGGGGGTCGGTGCTGTCTCGCCAGGTGGGAGACTCGGGGTGATGGAACGCAGCACACGGGCGGGCTGGTTAGCTGGGGCGGTGCGTGCCGCTCGCCTTTTATAAGCAAGGTTCACGCCGAGCGTGGGTGGGGGATTCCAATTGTTCATCGCTATCTCGTCGCCCTCCTGCCTTCCCCAAACATTTCTCCCCCCCCCCCAACCACCACCCCCACCACCACTCCGCACCACCACCACCCACCACCACCCCCCACCACCACCCCCCACCACCACCCCCACCACCCCCACTCCTAATATCATCCCAACCCCAACTCGGTCCCGCTTCTCCTCTCAATCCATTGCCCACCGCCCTTTGAAGTGAGAGTCCAGGTTATCTTAGTTTGCTAAGCCTCAACAAGTGAGAGCGGTGGTGCCGCTGCGGGGTGGAAGCCGACGCTCACCCGTACGACGCGCACACACGCATCCAGACAGCTCCGACAGGTGACTCCGTTACTACCCGCACCTGTGACGCGGTCCGTAGGTTGTCGCCCGCTCCTCCGTACGGATCGCATTGATTGTTGTTTTGATGCACCACGGATCTCTCTGGAAAGCGAGCTGGGCAAACTTGCTACAAGGGACTTTCCGTGCAACGAATGAACATTGATTGATTCATCTTCTTGGTTCTTTCCGTAAAGTCACGTAGAATGGAAATAATAAAATAATAAAATAAAACATAATAAAATAATTCTCACGACGTGACTTTACCGAAAGAACCAAGAAGATGAATCCCTGCAGTCACGAAAGCTTTAAATCGAAATTGATTGATTCATTGATTGTACATGGTGAGAACTTACACCAATGGAACCTCATTTGCCAGTTAAAAAATATGATAATTGTTTTTTTACCCTTTTATCTGGCAACAAAACTGACACCTTTTTTTACAAGGAGTCATGTTTGCATAGACCACAATACCTGCAGTCATAATGCAAACAAAAAACATAACTCTGATCATGTATGCACTGTCCTTGAAGTTGATTGGTCCATCTTAAAACGTCTTATTTCTTTGCCAGAAAGAGGAAACACCCATTGAGATTTTTTCATATTGTGATCCCGGCAATAAGGTCCCATTCTGTAGTCCTGCGTTGGGGTGTTTGGCCAACTCCATCGAAGAGCGTTCATACCCGTGGAAGGACACCGCATGACCCGGAAGATACCCACATTTACCGCGTGTCCAGCCTTTTCAAGCCATTTTGCTCGAAGCTTTCCATCATAGAGGTTTTTATTTGGGTTAGATCGCGTAAATATATAAATGCGTCGCTAAACCTGCCACCACCCAACACAGCCAATTGGTAAGGTTTGTCACGTAAACAAAACATGCCAATTGGTTATCACTATTGCACACCGGTGTGTTGGAGGGTAAACCCACAGCTTTTACAATTCGAATACCGCGAGGTTTCGCCGGTTTTCTCTCTGCTGCTTCTTGGTGCATGTTCTATGCCGCCCTGAATCCCGTGCCGCTTTACTGCACCCTCGCCCTCCACCTGCTCAGCTTCATCACATAGTTTTCAGATGCGCCCTTTCATTCCCCATCAACAGTCGGGGTGTATCCAGCGCAGCCTTGGCCTCATCAGGGCCCTGATAGTGAATTTCTGAGAAATGCCGCCCAACGCTGCTGACGTTGGCAATATTACAGAGGGAGCCTACGAACCAGATGCGGTGTTTATGACCCTATCTGTGCAATACCCAGCGACCTTGACTTGCGTGTGGCCTTGAACGATGAGTTCAATCATCTACAACAACACAAAAAGTTTATAAACTTCACCGTTAGGTTGCCACCCCCGTGCCGAGCGTGTGCGCGTGTGGTGTGTGCGGTAGGGAGATGTTAACTGCCTCGCCTGGAATGGAGGAGGTTGTGGGTTTAATCCCAACCCTGATGTCTTGTGTGTATTTTTAGTTTGTGTGTCTCTCTCCCCGTGGTCGCATGAATTCTTCTCCCTCCGCATTTAGACTCAACATGTATTTAAAGTATTTGACTGCAGTACATTTCCAAGTGATGAGCCACTTTCTTGAGCTATCGTTTGTGGCCAGGTCGCTTCTCAGAAAGAGCTATGTAGCTCAGTGGGCCTCACCTGGTCATATTCTAATAGTAAAAAAAAGATTTATAGATGGGAATTTGAAAATGTTTTTCATGACAAATCGCAGGACGTGTATTCATATCGTTTTCTAATCAAAAGTATCACTCGGCCTCGTAGGTTTGCAAACGCCCATGATCACCAACACAACAATGGTGACACCACCACACCAGTGGTGACACTAACACACCAGGGGTGACACCACCAGTGGTGACACCACCACACCAGTGGTGACACCACCAGTGGTGACACCACCAGTGGTGACACCACCACACCAGTGGTGACACCACCACACCAATGGTGACACCACCAGTGGTGACACCACCACACCAGTGGTGACACCAACCACACCAATGGTGACACCACCAGTGGTGACACCAACACCACCACACCAGTGGTGACACCACAACACCACCACACCAGTGGTGACACCACCACACCAATGGTGACACCACCAGTGGTGACACCAACACCACCACACCAGTGGTGACACCACAACACCACCACACCAGTGGTGACACCAACACCAACACCAACACGTGAGTGGTGACACCAACACCAACACGCCCAGTGGTGACAATCTGATGTGTGGGGGAGAGTGCGGTGACTTCAACGGGCATCACGCAATCACCCCGCACACGTGGCGAGCGCGGGGTTCAAGGTGACAAGTTGCCTCGGGTCGTAGTTCAAGGCTGAGAGCAGCGCTGGTTATCACAAAGCATACACTTGTATTCTAGCGCGCGGGCATAACAGCGCAGTGTGACGTACAACAGCGGTGTATAAATGCGTTCAAGGGCATCAGCCAAGGCCACCACACCAATCCGCTGCGGAGCTGATAACGACGTTTGGAGTCTTTATTTGCTCAGGGCATAATGAAATGTGATAACTTTGAACAGTGGTTTAATGTCACATTTCTGAAATATCATAACGTCTCTTCTCCTTTTACGCGGCGGTAGTTGCATTCCTGAATGACGCCGCGTTATGGAAAACATATGGGGGGGTAAAGCACAGTCCACGATAACACGCGCCATGCGTACGCAGGCTGAACAAAGACTGGGGAGCGTGGGTAGCATCTAGAAGCATCCAGCAGCATCCCAATGTCTTGTGTGATGCTACGCCGAGGCCGCCGTACGACCGCTCATTCCTACTCGCGTTGCGACGTAGTTCTGTTCACTCGATCGCGTTATATCCCATTCACATCTGCGTTATAAATACATTTGTTTCTTCATACATTCATCACGTTATATACAATTCAAAATACCCTGATTTCACTTTGGGATGCTTGCAGCGTTTTACTATTTGCAGTGCTGTTGTGGTTATACACATTGTGATAAAGTTTGGTATAATGCAATATAATGTAATGTAATCCAATATATTTTCAGATGAATACACATTTCCATGTCATGGATTTCCGTGTGTCAATGTTACCATTGCAGGTGCTTGCCAACGCCTTGACAACTGGGCTCTTGAATGAACATCGTAAGGCGGTGGCCACTTTTCTCACGGCATTTTGACACAGCGATCTGCGTTTGGCAATTAAAGTATGTCGATGTCTGTCAGCCGCGATGGAAGAACTTCAGGAGGGTTTGCGTGGTTTTGCTGTTTCTGTGTTCAAGGAGCGCAGGCTCCAGTTAGTTTGCCGTGTGATGCATCGTTGGGTTTGCATGGTCACAATCGCGTATTTTTAATCCTCCATTCTGTGTCAGAATCAGAATCTTTATCATAGAGAAATCCGAGGAGCTATGAAGCTCTTTGTTCACAGATGTCCAGTAGTTTTCATTACCAGGCCAATGCACACACATTGGCACACGTTGCTCTGATGCGGTTGACTGTTCTACCCAATGCCTTAGAGGAATGAACACATTTCCGTTCGTACGAATGGAACGTAAATCGTCCTCCTAAGTGTGCCAAGACAGACTTACGTGTATGCAGGTTGACTTGGCATATTAACACATTCGTGCGGAGGGAGCTGGTAGGAACGTTGGGTTGCTCGGTCAATGGCCAGGGTCAACGGCGGCGTGGTGTATTCCGCAAATATGGCCGACTGTGAGGGCGGGCACAAGCCAGCGTGAGTAGGTTAAACGTTGAGTTTTATAAGGGCACCACGGGGTGACCAGCCCCCCCCACTCAGTTCCACCCCTCCCACCCCCCACCCAGCCCCACCCTCCCCACCCAGCCCCTCCTCACCATCCCCACCCAGCCCCTTCCCACCCTCCCCACCCTCCCCTCCCCACCCCTCCCCACCCAGCCCAGCCCCTCCCTCCCCACCCAGCCCCTCCCTGCACGACGGACGGACGGACACAATAATCCCCTGTGGGCTGGTGTAACCAGGAGGTTCCTATCAGTATAATGTTCACGTGGCAATTACACCTCACTTGCTAAGAAGACTGCGGTACACTGCGGGTGATGACTCCCGATGGGATCCCGGTATGCTGCGCTTGTCCTGCACGATGTTGGCACACGCGATGCACGAGATGTGTACGATACAGCGAAACTCCGTGGCGATGTATGCGTCTATGTTGAATTTCTTTCGCGCCGTGCGTAGCCAACCGTGCTAATCGAAGGTGCTCGATGTGTCGGGAATAAGATAGATAATCTGTAGAGGGAGAAGATTGCATCCTGTTATCTGCATGCACAAGAGATGGTAGTGTATATCAACACTCATCCATGTGGCTCCTTCAAACATCCAAATGTAGGACCACAGAACTTGGGCAATTGTCGGCACCACTTGTGGCTGCACTTCCTGCTCGTCTCTGGTTTCTTCTCCGTGTGAAAACCACGCGCTTACATTCCTCTGCGGCGTTTCGAAATGCAATTTGCGTCTGTATGCACATATGTTGAACTTCTTTCGCGCCGTGCGTATCCAGCCGCGCTAATCGGAGGTGCGTGAGCGACACCGCTGTATAAAGAATACATACTGGTGTGAGTGAACTCCTACAATCCGGGTGGTGGCGATACTGATAAGATTACGATCAAGACAACGATGCAGGAAGGCCAGAGATAATGAATACGAATGGTGACGGAGATTACCATAACGTTTTCTGGGTGCCAAAGACATCAAACGGAACAGCCACACACACACAAATTAATCAACATTTATTTCTAATAAAGCTTCCCACCAATTGGCAGGTCCATGTAGTTGCCACGCCCGGCTTTAAGTTTGCGAGCCACGTGCTAAGTTTTGCGAGCAGCGCGACTGATCAACGCTGTCCAGTCGGCCAGAGTGCGCGCGTCGAAATTCAGCCGCTGTTCAGCGATGTGGTGCGGTGCGTGGTTTGGTTCAGGTGGCCGCAGTCACACCGAGGGGTCGTCTATGACGCCCCACGTGTGAGCACGGCGAGCGGTCGCTGGTCTCGAGCGGCTCGACGGAGCCACGGGACAGTGCTGTTGCTGTTGTCGCGTCTGTGAATCTCTTTCCACTCGGGTGGCGGAGAAGAAACAAGGAGGTTCTGGGCTCTTCGTGCCGTATCCACGCGTCAGGTGGCCAGTAGGAGGCTCCTTGCACGCCTCACGCTCGTGAAAGGCCTTGTGCAGGGGTTTTACAACCTCGCCGGTGGCGCTGAACCAAGGCACCCACGCTCACGACAGAAATCAATACAGGCTACGTAACGAGAGTCAACACGTTTCGAGTTTTGTGGAGAAGAGGAGCTTTGTGGGACTTCTCCCCGAATGCGCTCGCTGGCAGGCAGTGCATTCCAGGCTTTGGGGGGGGGGGCAGAGGCGGGGGGGGCTCGGGGCACACAAAAGCGCACGATCAATCCGCGCGGCTCGTAACAATGTGACCTTGACCGCTCTCCAGCGCAGTCGTGGCCGTGTGTGCGCAATGACGCCGCGCTCACACCTCTTGTGCAACGCGCGCGCGTCGGGGCACGAGATGCCGGCGAGGCTGCGCGAACTCGCAGGACAAACGTTCCGCAGCCAGACCCAGACCCGTGTCCTGGTGGGGTGCGGTGTTCGCTCTTTCGTTGGAGGCGCCTGGAGTTCGGCAGGGACACGGCGGATCGTCGTTCGGCAGATGCTGGAGTCTTCCAGGCGGCTCGTGCGTGTGCGCGCGCGTGTGTGTGTGAGTGCACGCGTGTGTGTGAGTGCACGTGTGTGTGAGTGTGTGTGAGTGCACGTGTGTGTGTGTGCACGCGCGTGTGTGTGTGTGCACGTGTGTGTGTGAGTGTGTGAGTGCACGTGTGTGTGAGTGCACGTGTGTGTGTGTGAGTGCACGCGTGTGTGTGTGCACGTGTGTGTGTGTGTGAGTACGCGCGTGTGTGTGTGTGCACGTGTGTGTGGGTGTGTGAGCGCACGTGTGTGTGTGTGCACGTGTGTGTGTGTGTGTGCACGCGTGTGTGTGTGTGAGTGCACGCGTGTGTGTGCGTGAGTGCACGTGTGTGTGTGTATGTGCACGTGTGTGTGTGTGCACGTGCGTGCGTGTGTGTGTGTGCACGTGCGTGTGTGTGTGTGAATGCACGTGTGTTTGTGAGTGCACGCGTGTGTGTGTGTGTGTGCACGCGTGTGTGTGTGTGTATGTGCACGTGTGTGTGTGTGTGAGTGCACGCGTGTGTGTGTGCACGCGTGTGTGTATGTGCACGTGTGTGTGTGTATGTGCACGTGTGTGTGTGCACGCGTGTGTGTGTGAGTGCACGTGTGTGTGTGTGAGTGCACGCGCGTGTGTGTGTGAGTGCACGTGTGTGTGTGTGAGTGCACGTGTGTGTGTGTGAGTGCACGCGCGTGTGTGTGTGAGTGCACGTGTGTGTGTGTGTGAGTGCACGTGTGTGTGTGCACGTGTGTGTGAGTGCACGTGTGTGTGTGTGAGTGCACGCGTGTGTGTGTGTGCACGTGTGTGTGTGTGTATGTGCACGTGTGTGCACGCGTGTGTGTGTGTGAGTGCACGCGTGTGTGTATGTGCACGTGTGTGTGTGTGTATGTGCACGTGTGTGTGTGCACGCGCGTGTGTGTGAGTGCACGCGTGTGTGTGTGTGTGTGAGTGCACGTGTGTGTGTGAGTGCACGCGCGTGTGTGTATGTGCACGTGTGTGTGAGTGCACGTGTGTGTGTGAGTGCACGCGTGTGTGTGCACGTGTGTGTGTGCACGCGTGTGTGTGTGAGTGCACACGTGTGTGTGTATGTGCACGTGTGTGTGTGTGAGTGCACGTGTGTGTGTGAGTGCACGTGTGTGTGAGTGCACGCGTGTGTGTGTGCACGCGTGTGTGTGTGTGAGTGCACACGTGTGTGTGTATGTGCACGTGTGTGTGTGTATGTGCACGTGTGTGTGTGTGTGAGTGCACGTGTGTGTGTGAGTGCACGTGTGTGTGAGTGCACGCGTGTGTGAGTGTGTGAGTGCGCACGTGTGTGTGTATGTGCACGTGTGTGTGTGTATGTGCACGTGTGTGTTTGTGAGTGCACGTGTGTGTGTGAGTGCACGTGTGTGTGTGTACACGCGTGTGTGTGTGTGAGTGCACGCGTGTGTGTGAGTGTGCACACGCGTGCGCGTGTGTGTGTGCACACGCGTGCGCGTGTGTGTGTGAGTGCACGCGTGTGTGTGTGCACGCGCGTGTGTGTGTGTGCACGCGCGTGTGTGTGTGTGAGTGCACGCGCGTGTGTGTGCACACGCGTGCACGTGTGTGTGTGAGTGCACGTGTGTGTGTGTGAGTGCACGCGCGTGTGTGTGCACACGCGTGCACGTGTGTGTGTGAGTGCACGTGTGTGTGTGTGAGTGCACGCGCGTGTGTGTGCGGTCGTTCTGTACAGCTGCGGTATGTACAGCGGTCAGCGTGCCGTGCTATAAACCCGGCGACCTGAGTTTGATTCCCGCTCACGACAAATAAACAGCGGCGATTATCTGAACCGGTCCTGGGTCTCCTCTAGGTCGACTCAGCCTCAATTGAGTACACGGTGCGGTGCGTAAACATCGCCACTGGGGAGACAAAGGCGGCCGGGTATGGTGCTGACCACCCCCCCCCCCCTCGTGAACCGTGCCACGGCCTTCATAGGTGCTCGCTAACAGCACTTGCCCCAACAGTCTGTTAAGGCTACACGGGGGATCTTTGTCTTCATCTGTAAAGCTGCACTGGGGCCGAGTCTGCTGGGAGAGACACCACCGCACGGCAGAAACTGCTGGCGCATAAGGGGCCGTCCATAAATGACGTCACGCACCTAGGGGGCGGGGGGGGGTCAGACATTTGTGACGATGTGTGACGAAGGGGGGGGGGCGGGTGAGAAATGTGACGTCACATCAAAATGCGCAACTTTAAATAAATATAGACAACACGTTCTACTTAATTAAATAGACTTGTTAATAATTGTTTTCTCCTACAACATCAGAGTGCAGCGGCACATTAAATAAGCACTACAATGACAATAGTTTGAAGCGATTTGAAGCATGTTCAATTTTTTTTGGGGGGGGCAGAGCTTTGTGACGTCATATTTGAGGGGGGGGTCTGACTTTTTGTGACGCCGTGTGACAAGGGGGAGGGGGGGTCAAAAATCGTCCAGAATCGCGTGACGTCATTTATGGACGGCCCCGAAGGACAACCGACTACACAACAAAGGCAGTTGTAAAGAAATTAGTGTTTCTATCTAAATTGTTTAAAGGTGCGCTGCTCCAGTAGCTTACTAATATCGGAAGGAAGAGCGTTCCAGACGGCCGCATAAGTGCATCCAAAAAGCGCGCGATGCAGTGACCGTCTTTGTTCGATGGCCAGCCTGTATGGGAGTGAGAGGGTGAGAGTGGGTGGGTGAGCGCATAAGTGAGTGCGTGACTGTTTAAAGGCGAGTGCGTGACCTGCGGTGCGTGGGTTGAACGCAGCGTGGTGGAAGAGACGAAACGGTCAGCGTCTGTCAAAACCGAGTCCTCAGCACGGGGTGGAGGAATCAAGTGAGTGAAATTTCGATTTAAAGCTTTCGTGACTGCAGGGATTCATCTTCTTGGTTTTTTCGGTAAAGTCACGTAGAAGGGAAATAATAAAGTAATACAAATTAAACATAATAAAATAATTCTCACGACGTTTCGGCCACAACGGTTGCTTGCGTTGTGGCCGAAACATCGTGAGAATTATTTTATTATGTTTTATTTTTATTATTTTATTATTTCCCTTCTACGTGACTTTACCGAAAGAACCAAGAAGACATGTGAGTGAAGTTCATGGGAACGGTTACCACTTCAGTAGCTATATAAGACTAATAAGGAGATGACTGATCTCCCACGAGTGACTGGAGTGGATCAGGGAGTGCTTGATCATCAATTGACCCGACTGCTTCACATTCAATCGCGTACATTAGAGCGATTCAGACGATGAAGTGATTCTCTAGACTCGAGGCCACAATTGATTTTTGCCAGGTCAAAGGTCACCTTTGCCGTCTGCCTCTCCAGCATCAAGCGGCTTTGGACGGCTGTGGACTCTGCCCCGCGGCCCTACGCGAGAACTCGCCGCGAACTCCAACGAGAAAACTATACGCCGGGCTCCAGATTTTCACCTCGACAATGCCTTTCCCAACAATCCACGCGAATTACAAACGATCCGGCTAAAGGGCCGGCAACGGGCTTGCACGCAAACGGCAATTCGCGCGAGAGATCCGCATGAAGCGAGCGTGGTCACTGCGGGTGGCGATTTTTTTTCTAATGGTGGAGCGGATTCATTCGTTAAATTGGAGGCCCTGGGAGAACACGTTTTCTTAGTACATTTGCACAAAATAATTATTCGCGCCGTTGTGGATAATATATGCAGTGTGTCTTGCCCGTTTTTGTCTCGCCACGCAACGAATAATAACGGACACATTGAGTCGTTGTCACGCCACTCTGTCTTGGTTTGCTCAGGCAGTTGTAGTTCCCCTGGTCGAGCCTATCTAGAGGTTCTACTTTGTCTACTAATGATGATAAACTGTTTTGTTTCAAGGCAGTGTTAGTGACGAATGGGCGATGGCAAGCTTGCTCCATTCCATCGCTTTCCCTTTGCCATCTCAATCGAGCCCTTAGCTCTTTCTATCTGGAATACTTTTATACGGAATCCAAGGGGTTCAACTGGGAAATCACTTGGCGGCAGGGTGGCAACTCTTGTGCCTCACAACAAAAAGGTCCTGGGTTCAATTCCTGACTCGGATGCATCTCTGCGTGGAGTTTGTGTGTCCTTGGGGCCGTCCATAAATGACGTCACGCACCTAGGGGAGGGAGGGGGGTCAGACATTTGTGACGATGTGTGACGAGGGGGAGGGGGGTTTGAGAAATGTGACGTCACATCAAAATGCGCAACTTTAAATAGATATAAACAACACGTTCTACTTAATTAAATAGAATTGTTATAAGGACACTAATTTTTTTTATTAATTTTCATTATTAACTATTTTATTATTTAAATTGACTAAGGTCACGTTTTATTTATTCTATGAAGGAGCATTTTGCTTCTCCAGGTGAGAATGGAGAAGCATAAATTTAGGAATTTTTTTGAATGATTGCTATTAAACATTTTGATTTTAATTATTCTACCAGGGCTTTTAATTTTGTGGAATGAATATGTGATTGTTATAATTGTATGGGTTTCCTCTGGGTTCCCTTACATAGCGAACTCGTATTGTTGGCAAGACCATCTCAATGCAAAAAAAGTAATTATGATAAAATAGCAAAATGAGAACAAAATTGGCTTTTGTGTGGATGATCTTCTCTGAACCACTGTGGATCCAGACCAGTCTGGTAATGAGCTGGAAATATAGCTGCACTTTTGGGTATAAAATATACCCTCAAAATGTAAATCCTCCCCTGAGTACCTGCATCTTGAGCCTTCTGCCTTTGACCCAGTTATTAAATGCAGAGAGCTTTGTCACATTCAATGCAGTGCATCTTGCATTTATACATTGCCAAAAATGTCAGGGCATCTCAGTTGCAGCACAGAAACAGTGGGACGGGGGAATCCTGTGAAATGGAGGTGTGTTATATTTAGAGAAACAAAAAGACAAATCGTCAAGGCAGAGGAAAAGGGGAGGGGTCTTGAGACCGGACTTGCAGGGATTTCACCGCATGGTTGGCGAGATTGTGTCCCCTCCACTTTGGGCTTCGAGTAAGCCTTGGATCCTCGATCGCAGTGGTTCTCAACCTTTTGTGGCGACTGTGTACCCCTCGTTGAGTTTAAATTCAACTGACTGACCCCCTTGCTTGACCAAACATGGTTGAAGAAGGAGGTTGTGGGTTCGATCCTGACCCTGACACCTGATGTATAATTCTAGATTTGAAGCTTTCGTGACTGCAAGGAATCATACTCTTAGGTTTTTTCGGTAAAGTCACGTAGGTAAAAAGTAATACAAAAATAAAATTATAATAAATGAAAATAAATCAATAGAATCACGACGTTTCGGAGGCAACACAAGTCTCCGTCTTCAGGTGGGACCGTCACAGCTAAATTAACTGTATCAAGTGGGATATCAAGTGGGATACAGTAAATTTAGCTGTGAAGGTCCCACCTGAAGACGGAGACTTGTGTTGCCTCCGAAACGTCGTGATTTAATTGATTTATTTTCATTTATTTTTATTATTATTTTATTTTTGTTATTATTTACCTACAAAACCTAAGAGTATATTATACCTGCTGTATATTTGAGTTTACATGACCTCCCCATGGTCGCGTACATTTTTCTCCAGGTCCTCCGGGTTTTTCCTCCACATTTTAGAAACGTGCGCTTAGAGTATTTGGATGCGAAACATTTTCACGTGACATGCCACTTTCTTGAGCTATCATTTGTAGCCACATCGCTTCTGAAAAAGAGCCGCAGTCACCTCGGGATGTGATGGCGGCATCGGTGAGGATCACGGCGTTAACTTGGGTAAGGGCACGGCGGATGTGGGAGTTGTGTTGCACAGCGGAGATGTGAGGTCCTGCGCAATTGAGAGATGTGGAGAGATGAGCGAACGAGATGGACAACGGCTCCGATGGAGCGGCTGAGCGCGAAATGACTCCGGTCCATGTTTGCCGTGCGTAGAGGAGCGTCGCTCCGCCTCATCAACCTCCGCACACCGAAGCTGCGGGCAACCACTCCCGTTACCGCTCGATAAGTTCACCCCCCTTTCCAGCAGCGGTGCAGTCGTTGTTACCCACACGTCACGAATCACGCTCGCCGCGAGTGCTTGCGGCCGCGTTGCCGCGTGCGCCCAGAGGCCTCGCGGAGCATGGGGGGAAGGGGAGAGAGAGCTGCACGTGCCCCCGGGGCAGCACCGATCTCGCTCGCTGGTGCACGCTGGGAGAGGGCGACGTTGGGACGGCTGACGGGAGGACGGGGACCGACGCCACAGAGCCCCCGGGGGTGCTGAGCCGGCAGCACTTTTGCGAAGTGCGAAACGTGGAGTGGCTCCACGAAGCGCGAAGCCGTCGAGGTTTTTTGGTTAGGTTGGACGCGCGCGTGCGTCGTGGGGAGGGGATCGTATGCCGGAGTTACGACAGGATGCCTGCGTCCCAGCCCTTTCCTAGGCTTAGCTGCCATCTGCTGTACAAATGTGGGGTCCACCTATTATCCCCACAAAAGCAGAGTCTAAGTATTGGTGGACGGATGGCGCCGTGTGAGAGTTCTGTGTTTTTTCCCCGATGGCAACATGCTTGTCTGTTTACATATTGAAGCAAAAGTCAACCTACTTTTTTTTAGTCCGCTCATGTTTCTGTAGCTTTATTTTACTATGAACAGTTTAAAAAGCAAAGTTTGGTGGCCCAGGTGACTCTTGCCCATGAAATGATGTTGGTCTCTTGCGTGTTCACCTCGTTAAGTTCTCACCAAATGGACTTGACCTTGAGCCGGTCTTGTGAACCTTCTACTCACAGGCAAAGCGACTCTCAGCTCAAACGAACATTGAGGCGTTGTACATCTGCTGCTAACAGCCAGTGGTGGAAATCCCACATTCCATTGTTGACTTCCCAATAAAGTGGTACTCGTTTTGTCGACCCTGGAGGGGTGAAGGGCTGAGTCAACCCCCAACCAAGATGTGAACTTTACATCCTGATTGCGAGCCCGTCGCTCTACCACCGAGTGACTTGGCAGATACTTTCTAGGCACTACGGTGGCAAGATATTAACTACCTCGCCTGGTATGCAGGAAGTTGTGGGTTCGATTCCGACGCGTATGTCTATATATGGTTGCGTGGATTTCAATCCGGGTCCTCCTGTTTTTCCCTACACCTTTAGAAACGTGCGTTTAGAGTATTTGGATGCTGTACATTGTCACGTGATAAGCCACTTTCGTGACCTATCATTTGTGGCCAGGTCGCTTCTGAAAAAGAGCTATATAGCTCAGTGGGACTGAGCCATGTCACGTCACTTCCTGAGATCTTGGCAGGGCTACGTTTGCGATTCCTGATCGGAGAGGTTCGTCGTTGGTGATCATACAAAGGGGCGAAGCAAATCACAAATTGCCATTGTGATAGAGAGGTCAATTCAAGCCAATCAGTCAATCTGTATTTTACGTGTCAATATCACCCTCAATAAAGTCGGCATCGGTGTACATCACAGCAGAACGGGAAAGGTCCCGGGGGCATACAGCAACAGGAATGAAAAAATAAACCCGTTACGACCTCAGCGGCTAGCACCAACTGAGCAAAGTAAATTGTAACCGCGCACAGAATGAAGTGCAACCGTACGCAACGAATAGCATAAGCAAAACACATAGTAGATAAAATAAATAATAAGTAATGTTGACTTTCGTGACTGCAGGAATCCATACTCTTCAGTTCTTTCGCCTACTTCAGCATTTTTTCTTGCTGTGGTTGTTCCACCTGATGAAGATCGCTTGTGATTTGTTTGATTTTATTTCTACCTACGTGACTTTACCGAAAGAACCAAAGAGTATAAATAATAAGTAAATCAACTTTTTTGTTTTCTGCTTAAACGTTAGATGTTCTGGGAAGGCAAGTCTCAATAGACGCGTCTTGCACAGACCATGGAATTGAGCGACGCTTCGGCGCGTTTCGGATGTCTTGCGGCAGGCGAGGGGATTCCAGATTTTTGAGGCTTCGTCCATCCCAGCGTTGGGTGAACATTCATGGGCTGGGCAAATCTCGCTGTTCCCGTGGAGTGGAGTGGACAAAATGTTTCCGCGAAGATTGGAGGGAGAGGATGTTTTGCAGGTAGATCGGAGCAGGGGCGGTTTCTTCATTAGGGCGATTGGGCGACGCACCACCAATGTCATTCAACCACAGAGTCACGCTAGCCGTCACTGTGCCTCTGGATATAGTCCAATCAGCGTCATGTCACGTTTTGTGGAGTACCGCCTCTTTTTGGGCGATTTTACTCCGGCTGAGAATCGCCCCGAGTGGCCCCATAGACTTACATTCAAAGATGTTTTTTTGCGAACGGGGGCGCTGCAATGCATTCTCTATGGCTTCCGGGAGGGCTCGCCCTAACGTGCTTACGTCATCATACGTAAGCACGTTTCATCCAACAATATAATTTGTCGCCACCTAGTGGAATCTTTAATAAAAGAAACATGAGTGGATTGTATTAATAGTGAGTATAGAAACAAACAAGATGTATTGTAAGAGTCACTTTATTTTTCATTAATATTAAAGAAGTGAAGTTGCCTTTACATGCTTAAGCTGTTAATTTATCCATTGCATGGGTGGACCTTATCCTTATCAATCATCCAGACATTTGCCCCCCCTGAGAGATTTTGCAGGAGCCGCCACTGGATAGGGGGCCAGGCCACGCAGTGCTTTGTAGGTTAGGAGAGCAACCTTTGAATTGGATGTGGGAGCGGATTAGATGCTGGTGCAAGCTGCGGTGGGAAGGCGTGATGCGTTCAAAACGGCTAACCCACCGCATCATCTGGGCTGCTGCATTCTGCACTAACTGGAGCCTTTGCACCAATCCAAGTGGTCGCGCTGCATTGAGAGCATTCCCATAATCCAGGCGTGTTGAGACAAAGACACGAATTAATGATTGCCAGGTCTGGGGCGGAGAGCAGCCAGGTGCAAACCTCGAAGTGTTTGGAGGCAGTTGAAACCGGCCCTGACTGTAGCTGCGACCTGCGAGTGTGCGGTCAAGCTCTGATCGACCAGCACGCTGAGGTTGGGTATGTTCGAGAGTCAATGAATAACGACAGCAGACAGCAGCGTCTGAGATCAGTAGCCAAGTTCAAAAGCCAAGTTCAAAAGACATTCCCAAAGAGCGAGTGACGTCGTGCCATGACGTCACGCTACAACGCAATGACGCAATCCCCACACCATGTGACTTGCCAACAGCGTGCTTCGGACACAGGGAGAGGGCGAGTTCCGTTAACCGGCGAAGGGGACGATCTGAGCCCTGCCACGCTCTCAAACGCCGCTCCGAGCCGACAACCGTGCACTCTTTGTCTTGCCCGGGTTTAGCTTCAGCCAGTGTTGCTCCATCCAAACGACGATTTCAGACAAGCATTCGGATAGGGGAGAGTTCGCGGCGTCTGGATTTGACATAATAGAGATGTAGATCTGAGTACGGTGCCATCAGAATATTGATGGCATTGAAAGACCATCTCTACGGATGAGATCACCTTATGGCCGAGCGTAAACATTGAACAGTACAGGGGTGGGGTGGGGGGGTATATCGAACCCTGAGGCACCCCAAATAGGGTAGGACGAACAGGAGAGACACAAGGCCCCATAACGACTTATTGGGTTTTGTCCTGGAGGAAAGAGGAGAGCCAGCTTAATGCTGAGCCTTCAATTCCACAACACCCCACGATCAGCAGGCAGGTTGAGTGTGACAAAGTCAGACAGGCACCCATTATCCATAGCCTGAAGGAGATCATCCGTGATGCCAGACTGGAGCCGTCTCTGTCCCATGCAGATCTCTGAACCCGGCTTGGGTTGGGTTGAACAATCACGTTTGCTTCTGACAGAATTCCAGTTGGATTGCTACGACTTTTTTCTAACACCTTCCCTACAAAAGGGAGGTTTGAGATTGCGCGGTAATTAGCCAGCCAGTCAACATTCAAACCTCTGGTTTCTTGAGTAATGGTGTTTTTTTTCAATCGGAGGGTGACTGTCCTCAAGGATGGAAGAGTTAATGCGCTCTGCTACCACCAGGGCCATTGGACCAGAGGTCGCAAACGGGTTTTGATTCCTTACCCGTACCCGGCCGCACCAGGGTCGCAAATGGGTACCCGTACCCGGCCGTACCCGTACCCTACCCGTACCCAGCCGGGTACGGGTAGGGTACGGGTATCGGGTACCTGATTGCAACCTCTGGGATGAAACCATGTTGCAGGCGCGGGTGGGTTGTTTCTAGGAACTTGAATTGTGAGAAGAGACAAGACGTTGGGAAATGAGTGACAAACGGTTATTCACCAGTGACTCACAGTCTACCCGTACCCGTACCCGGCCGCACCAGGGTCGCAAACGGGTACCCGTACCCGTACCCGGCCGGGTACGGGTAGCCGGGTATCGGGTAGGGTATGGGTATCGGGTTCCCGGTTGCGACCTCTGCATTGGACCAAAGGACCCCGAAGGAGCCAAGAGAGAGAGATGGCTCCGGATCACAAGTCCCCCAGCGCATCCCCCTGACATTCCGCTCGAGGTCGGGCAGCAGAGTGGGCAGGAAGCGGTCGAGGACAAAATGGGGTTCTGCGGCAAAACACGGGGCAGCAGTTGCCACTGGAGTTGTTGAATTTCATGGATGAGATCATTTTATGGCGAAAAAAGTTTGAAATTCCTTGCAGCGTTCCGTGCATGGGGCGATCTCGACAAAGAGCTTCCGGCCTGCTCTTTGCCAGTGAGATATTTGAGGCGATATAGGATTTCCTTTTTTCAAAAACCGCCCTAATGTAAGTACGCTGGTAGGTACGGTAACCTAACAGAATATCATCGTGGCCTCGAGCGCTTCCAGCACCCCTCCTCTTTTTGTAGCTGCGCACGCAGTCTGGAGGTCTTGTACTGTATGTTGAACTTCTTTCACACCATACGTAGCCAACCGTGCTAATCGGAAGTGCGGGGGAAGGATAACAAACTAAATGCAAAAAAATAAGTTAAAAAGACATTAGTTTTAAATTGAGGTTGAAAAGTGCATTGCTCCAGTGGAATCCTATTATTGCAGATGGCCGCAAGATGCGCATCCGAAAGAGCGCAATGCGGTGACCGTCATTTTACGATGGCCAGCCAAAAAGCCGTTGCGAGGATGACCGGAGTTTGCATGATGGTTTATGCACCTTGACGAGATTAGGAAGATATTGTAGTTCATTTGTGGCAAGCACTTTGTGTGTAATGAGCATGAAATTAGAATGTGTTCGTTCAGCAACCGAGAGCCAATGCAGCTTGGCGAGCACAACACGGGTGGATCTTGCAGCTTGCTAATGTTTTTAGCAGACGTCCCTGAGAGTTGTGAGTTACAATAATAGAGCCGTGTCGATACTACGCTACACACCACCGTGTTGGCTATGTCATGCCTCAATAGTGGCCGCACGTGTCGTAGAGCCCTGATGTGGAAGTTGCAGGAGATATTTTGCATGTGGCTATCAAACGACATATTCTGGTCGAGTGCGGTGACAAAAGCTTCAGATTCCAAAGAACACAGGATGAGATGTTACTATCCTTTGTGCAAGCACTTCCAAGAGTTCATGAACAGTGAGCCTGGTGAAATTTGGGGAGCGCATCGTCAGTAGTGACCCTTTGGTTCCTAGGGTGTTTCGGCCTTTCATACTACACACCCTCCCCAAAGGCGGCCAGCGACAGGGTGATCAATCCTACGCTTGCGTCCCATTCCCAATTAGTCATAGGATTTGCTTTGTTGTTGGTAGCCAACATCCTGGAGTCTGCGACAGCCATACCTGATTCCAAAATTTTCCTCGCCTGAGCCCGAGTGCCAGCCAGCAGAACCTCCGATTTTCCTGCGTTAAGCAGCATCTCGTTTCATGCAAACCACACGAGCGGCGCTCGCGTGCAACCTTCGAGGTTACGAAGGCTCTCCATATCTAACTTTGACTTTACTGCGGTGCACAATTGTGTATCATCAGTGTGTTGATGGAACTTGATCTCACGCGTTGACATTACATCGGCGATCTTCTGAGTACCGGGGGGAGGGGGAGGGGCGTTCGGTGTTTTGCGAATGGCCACGCGATGAAAGGGTGCGACACTCTCGATGGCGGACCGGGGCACTTCCAACCAGGGCGCAGCGAACTGACATACTCTCAAATGGCCCAAACATTGAACCGGGGTGTGAGACACAGACGAGAGTGGACTGGACATGACACAGCTAGCCCTCCAACCCAATGGGTAGCTAAGAAGAACCAGAGGAATCGGTTAATTTCACCATTTCCTTCCGAGAGAATAATTCGTGGACGATTGTGGAAGGTCAGATGGGGAACCAGGGATGTCCTGAAGCTGCGATGATCGAGGTGAAGAAACCACGGTTTTACGAGTTGCACCTGCCATCTCTTCCAGGTCGAATTTCTGGTGGAGTCTAATCAGAGACTACGCCAGCTTTGGCCACCAGGTAATATCTGTGCAAGTCTGGAAAAGGCATGACATTTGGAGTAAGTCAACTACTGAATCTTAATTCAGGGAAGCTTACGGTGCCAGATAAATATATTATTATTAATTGCATTGAGTCAGCAATTAACGTGAGGATTACCCGAACACTGTAGACTATCTCCATCATCACCTGTTGCCAGTGGTTCTCGACCTTGCAGAGGCACCAGTGGTCTGTGAAACTGTTGCAGTTCTATAATTTACAGCGGATTTAATGGCGAATAATGTTTCCTTGAAGCACGTTGGTCCGAAAAAACTTTCTGTGGGTTGACATTTGTCCGCGGGTCCAGAAGGTTTAGGAACTACGAATCTGTAGTGAGTTTACCAAGCCAATGACGGGAATCGGTAGAGGGTTCCTAATGGTTCCAGGTGCCTCTTTTTATCATGCAAGACGAATGGGCATGAGCCAGGGTCATGCCGAGGCGGGAGAGAGAAGCTCGGGGGTTAAAGTCGTCAACTCGTGTGTTACGTTTGCACGGAGAGATACGAGTGGATAATTCGGTAAATCGATAGCGGGAGATTAGATACATGCGGGTCAGCTTTGATACGGTAACTTTCTTAAACCCCCAAGATTCCCTCTGCTTTACCAATCGTGACAACTGAAGGTTTTGATGACACGGCAAACAAACGCAGTGATAAGGGGCAGCCCTGGATGGTACTTTTTGCAAAAACCTGAGACAAGTCATACCCTTTGTGCGTACATACAGCCACTGACAGATGAAAACAAAATACAAAACACTCTCCAAAATCTCTTTCCATCGTGCGCCTTCTCAGGACCCACGGCTTAGGCAATCGCATGCTGGTGATGGCATTAGGCGACAATGATTGCGTTGATCAGAGCCCACGTGGAATTGGCCAAGAGCCGGCCCTTAATGAACGCTGTGTGTGTGCCATAGATCATACTGGAGCCTCCTCAAATATAAAGGTGTGCCACGGTGGCTCGGAGATGTGAACTACCTGGCCTGGTGTACAGAAGGTCATGGATTCGATCCCGACCCTGATGAAATGTATATTTGGACTTTTGCCAATAAACAGCTGGCAGCACACCAGCATCGGTTCAAACGCAGCCTGACCCTGCTGATGAGACGCCGAATGTTGAAACCGCTCCAGAGTTTGTGTGTTGAGCCAATGCTTCTGAAAGTACGTGCTCCCAGAAGGCATTGTGGCTGGTGAATACGAACAGATCTGTAAAGGAGACAAATCATTTTCTAATTTAAGTTTGAGCACTTTAACGGATACATTTTTCAGTCGCTTGCAATTTTCAAGATTGATAATTTAAATGTATTATTTTCGCGATAAGTACGATTGCATTATAAGCGGCGAACAATAAGCGTTGTATGTTGAACGTCTTTCGCACCGTACGAAGCCAACCGCGGTAAACGGAGGTCCGGTGAGCACGGTCGACTTTATTTGGCGCACCGCACCACACTCTGATCATGCCCTGCGCATGTCATTGTGGACGCGGCCAATGGCGACGCCCTGCTCACAGAGGTAATGCTCAGTCACTTGGCTCTCTCTATCTCACCTGTAAACATGCGGACGTGGACGCGGAAGATTGATACGGAATACGCTTGCTGCTTCGAGAGGTTACAATTGGTCAATGAACTGAGCCCGGGGGAGCTGTTAAGTCCTCAAAAATATTTACCGCCGGCTATCGCACTCGCGGGTCAAGTCTTTGTTATTCTCAGGCGTGACAGTTTTAAGTCCCGCAGCCACCCACTAATACTGGGGGGGGGGGGGAGATTGGGGGGGGGGGGGCAATTTCAAAGCCTATCGTTATCTCTCACAAGGACGTTAGCGACCCTGTGACCCCCTTCACGAGGACGTGTCAACGTTACCTTCGACACTTCTTCTCTTATTCTGAGCGTTGCCCTGTCACGTGGGGTCTACTGTCGGAGTCCCCCCCCCCCCCCCTCTCTCTCTCTATGCACAATCTTTAATCCGTTTAACAAGTAAACTTTCGCGACCAATATCATCCATCAGGGCCGGATCATGGTCCCGTGAGGCCCCTGAGCACGTGTCTGTTGGAGGGCCTCCCGCCCCACTTTCCTATATTGGTGTCTTTATTGCCTTCCTCCTCACAAAATCATCCACTAAATCGTCAACATCTAGTTGTCTGACAAGGTCTGGCTCTATTAACATAAGTGACAATGAGCTGAGACGTGTTTGGAACATGCTACTCCGAAGCTCATTTTTTTATTCTGCCTAAAAGGGAAAATGTCCCCTCACCCTGGCAGTGTGTCATTGGCAACGTTAGAAAAATCCGAAGTGCCACGAATTCATTGGGGAACACTGACTGCAGATTAAGTGCCTGCAACGTCTCAAGCAATTTAGTTGGGCACTTCTCACCCTCAGTCAGACATGAAGAAGTTCATGTCCAGGTCTGATGGATATGCAGTGGAGAGTGCATTTACCTTTTCCACTGTGACATCACTGTTAGACACCTGATCTGACATGAACAGAACTCCAAAGAGACTGGTCAAACGCTTGTAAGCGTCCAAGCGATGTTCAAGGCATGCCACTAGCTTATCAATGACCACATAAAATGTTTCTATTTGAAACTTTTCCCTCCCCTCAAGTGTCACACCTGGCTCTAAGCTCTCATCTGCAAATGTTTTGCGTTTCCTCTTTCGCTGAAGATCGTGCTTATATGACTGAAAGACACCTGTCACATTTAAGGCTGCCCTTTCAAAAGCCTCAAACTGGTCTCGCTGTCCCGCCACAAAATTCCCTCAACGAAGGCAAAAGCTGTGCCGCTACAGAGATGTCAATGTCACTTTTCTGTAGGTGCATGCTTGTCGCGTGGAGCCGGTCAAGTATGACGGCTCAGAAGGCCTCGCTAATGCCCGAGCACTCCGCCGAGTACTGGACAGCGATTGTAACATGCATAGTCAATACAGCCCGGCGCGACATCTGTCAGAGGGACGGAATTCGAAAGCACATCAGAGGACGAATACCCAAAGGCGCTTATTATCCCGGACAGCACAGGGTCGCAATGATTGAATAGAGCGGGCAGACTAGATCAAGCTTTTGAAATACTTGAACTGAATTAAAGATGATTAATCTTGATTTGAAGCTTTCGTGACTGAAGAAATCCATACTCTTTGGTTCTTTCGGTAAAGTCACGTGGGTATAAAATAAAATAAATCACGACGTTTAGTGACTTTACCGAAAGAACCAAAGAATATGAATTAATGATGGTTTAAATTGTCTTGATGAATACATGGAGGCGCGTACGGGGGTGTCTACGCGCAAAGCCAACATCTGCGTCTTTATCTGCAGTGCCAGTGTTGTTCTGTTGAGACAACGCGTTAATAAGTCAGCGATGGGCCAGCTATTCTGACCAAACAAAGTCACCGCGCGCGCGTTCCATTGGTGCCGGCGTTTGTGTTGACGGCTGAGCTGGGCAGAGGCACTCTCCTCCACCCACTCCACCAACACCACCCACTCCACAGAAGTCCACCCACTCCACCCACTCCACCCGCCGCTCGTTTGTCTCCAGCAGCACACTGCCAATCGCGCAGATTTTCAGATTTCGTTAAAATAACACTTTGAATAATAATTTAAAAAAATAGTTATATAATTGAATTACGTGACTTGTTTTCATATTTTGTCTCCACCTCCCCAAAAAAATAGTAACACGCGCTTCATGTTGATTCTGTGATTCTGCACTTAATCAGCAAACATGTTTTGTTGTTTGTTGGATACTTGTGAGTGTTGCGTAACACGCGCCTATGACGTGCCATTGACTGTTGGTGACTCGTGTTGGTCCGCTACGTCATCCAGGGCCTGGACGTTACTGTCGGTCACTCGGTGTCGCGGCTCTCGGTCTCCATCACTTCCTTCAACCACGGCGCCTTCAGCCACGGCCCCTTCAATCGCAGGGCGTCCATGGCTGTTGCACCCCGTGTTCAGTCCGCTTGGGATTAATGGGGTTCAATTTCCTAGATTTTACAAATCCATTGTATCATTTCCCCCCTCCAGCCCGTGTGACTAACCTGCAGCGTGACAGCTCGTGTGTCAAACTCGCAGTCTGATATGATCGAGGGTGATTGTTTAATTAGCGCGCGTCTCGTGGCAGTGTAGGACTTGTTTTTTGTTTACTGACGACTCTTCCCTTGATGTCAGCAGTCATAGTGCACATTACATAATATAGTTTTTTTTGGGGGTTCGATCGCGTAAATATTACGTCGTTAAACCCGCCACCACCAGCCCATTAGTAAAGTTTATCACGTACACAAAACATGCCAATTGGTTACTAGTACAGCACACCGGTGTGTTGGAGAGTAAATCCACAACATTTACAACTTGAGTACGCCGTTTCGCTCGTAATTACAACCAGCATCATCAGGCGACAACCAGATCACGTATTACACCTTGCGAATATGGGCAGTCATCGGATCACGCACATAATTCGTTCCCGAGACCCGTTCGTAAGTCGCACGGTTAGTAAGTCGGAATGCAAACACATTCCTGCTGCGGAGGGAGCTGGTATGAATGTTGGGTTGCTCGGTCAATGATCAGGGTGAACGGCAGCATGGTGTATTCCGCATATGTGCCCGACTGTGAGGGCGGGCCCAAGCCGGCGTGAGTAGGTTAAACGTTGAGTTTTATAAGGGCACCACGGGGTGACCAGCCCACCCCCCACCTAGCCCCACCCCGCCCACCCCCCACCCAGCCCCACCCTCCCCACCCAGCCCCTCCCCACCCTTCCCACCCTTCCCACCCAGCCCCTCCCCACCCTCCCCTCCCCACCCAGCCCCTCCCCCCCCACCCAGCCCCTCCCTGCACGACGAACACAATAATCCCCTGTGGGCTGGTGTAACCAGGAGGTTCTTACCAGTATAATGCACTGCATTTAAATGCAAATTCGGTCAGTGTTATGAGATGTGTTATGGTTCAACAAAAAGGGAAGCGTTGTTAAACTCATAATTAAGAATAAATAGTGTACATTTGCATGTAACACTTTAAAAGATACTGTGTAGTAAATAAAGCATTAAAGTAACGTAAATAAAAACATCACTTACCTTGCCTCCTGATGCTACCTTGCAGATGGAAGGGGGGCAATGAGCCATCACAATTGCACACACACACGGGAACACACACACACACGGGAACACACACACACACGGGAACACACACACACACACGGGAACACACACACGGGAACACACACACACACACGGGAACACACACACACGGGAACACACACACACACGGGAACACACACACACGGGAACACACACACGGGAACACACACACACGGGAACATACACACACACGGGAACACACACACGAACACACACATACACACGGGAACACACACACACACGGGAACACACACACGGGAACCACACACACACGGGAACACACACACGGGAACACCACACACGGGAACACACACACACGGGAACACACACACAACACAACACACACGGGAACACCACACACGGGAACACACACACGGGAACACACACACAGGGAACACACACACACGGGAACACACACACGGGAACACACACACAGGAACACACACGGAACACACACACCACGGGAACACACACACGGGAACACACACACACGGGAACACACACACACACGGGAACACACCACGGGAACACACACACACGGGAAACACACACACACGGGAACACACACACACGGGAACGACACACACACACGGGACACACACACACACGGGAACACACACACATGGGAACACACACACACGGGAACACACACACACGGGAACACACACACGGGAACACACACACACGGGAACACACACACGGGAACACACACACACACGGGAACACACACACGGGAACACACACACGGGAACACACACACACGGGAATACACACACACGGGAACACACACACACACAGGAAAACACACACACGGGAACACACACACACACGGGAACACATACACACACACACGGGAACACACACACACGGGAACACACATACGAGGCATGCGCGTGCGCACGTAGACACACAAGGGAACACGCACACACAAAAAGACGCAAACACACACACCCTGACCACAAGATCTCCCGTATAGCCTGGACAGGCTGCAGGGGCAAGTGCTGAAAGCGAGAAGCCCGTATGAAGGCTGGCACGGCACACGAGGGGAGTGAGTGGCCAGCGCCACGCCCGACCGCCGTTGTCTCCCCAGTGGTGATGTTTACACACCACACCAGGTACTGGTGTTGGCCGTGAGCAAGAATCGAACTCGGGTCGCCGCTTTCGTAGCGAAGCGTCGCAGCGAACCGCCATTCGCCACTAAGTGGCGGTGACGTCACCATGACGCTTGTGCCAGGCCATGTGCACCTTGAGGCCACGTGAAGTGTCGAACACCCGCTGGCAGGAGATCACGGGGCAGACCCAGGTGCCACAGGTCGACTGACTCAGATAACTGGCTGATGCACCACCTGTGCCCCCTACTGTGCCAACGTGCTGTGCTTTAGCCACCGGCGCTCCGCTCGTTGTTGTGAGCGTCGATCCTCCGCCCTCTGTTGTTATTGGAGGGCGAATGCCTCCAATTGCCCAGTAGCGTCCTTCACGAGCCTCCTCCACTGAGGCCGATCTTGACACCGCTGGTACCAGTCATCGGCAAGTCCACTCAGCTGCACGTCCTCCTGTACCACATCACTCCATCTGGAGAGCTTCTTTGAAAAGGGGGAAAGACCCAATGATGAGCCCCCCCCCCCCCCCCCGGTCCGTGAAAAAATTGTCTTCCACGAAACCGGTCCCTGGTGCCAAAAAGGTTGGGGACGCTGCAAGTATAAACCATCACCCCAACTCTGGTCATCCTTGCAGCAGCAGCAGCATCAGCAGCGGCTTTGTTTGCCTCGTCGTCGAACAAAGACGGTGACTGCATTGCATTGCGCTTTAAGCATGCGCTTCTGCGGCCGTTTGGAACGCTCTTCCTTCTGATATTAGGGTAGCCACTGGAGATCGAAAACTAATTTCATTAAAACTGCCTTTTGTGTTTAGTTTTGGTGTCGTTCCCTGTACCTCCGATTGTCACGGTTGGCTACGTACGGTGCGAAAGAAGTGCAACGTACATACGTACACGAGACATCGGACAACAACTCACGGCAGGGAATTGTTTATTTGTTCAATGTTGGTGCTTTCTAACTCAGCAGTCGTTCGCTGCCCGCCCACCCCGGGGTTTGTTTGCTACATTCACATGGTTTGATTAAACAATACCAGTGCTGTCACGTACTTGAATGTCTGTACAAAAGCAACATTTTTCACTGGTGCCTCCATGCCAAAGACCCATGCCGACAACAATGGGTAATCATAGTGCAATGATATAGTCTGCTTCTCTTATTGCTGTAAGGGGCCGTCCATAAATTACGTCACGCACCTGGGGGGGGGGGGGGGGGTCAGACATTTGGTACGATGTGTGACGATGGGGGGAGGGGGGTGCTTGAGAAATGTGACGTCACATCAAAATGCGCAACTTTAAATAAATATAGACAACACGTTCTACTTAATTAAATAGACTTTTTAATAAATGTTTTCTCCTACAACATCAGAGTGCAGCGCCACATTAAATACGCACGACAATGACAATAATTTAAAGCGATTTGAAGCATGTTTTATTTTCAAAATGGAAATATGTTTTTTTGGGGGGGGGGGGGCAGAGCTTTTTGACGTCAGATTTGAGGGGGGGGGTCTGATTTTTTGTGACGCCGTGTGACGAGGGGGGGGGGGGGGTCAAAAATTGTCCAAAATCGCGTGATGATCATTTATGGACGGCCCCTAACACGGGCAACAGGGGGCACGATGGTGGTGATTTAACAGAATGTAATCGTCCTTTAGAGCCCTTCAAGATGTGCAGGCAACTATCTTCCTAAATGCATGTCGTTGTAAAGATGTTGGCCTACCAAAGACCCCCCCTTGCCATACGAGACTTTTCGCTGGAAATCTGAGCTCCTGGTAATGAAACTAAAACATGAAGCTAAACTCTTTTTTTTATTTGAACAGGTAAGGCCCACTGAGCTATATAACTCTTTTTCAGAAGCGAACTGGCCACAAATGACAGCCCAACGAAGTTGCTTATCACGTGAATTCCAAAGAACACAGGATGAGATGTTACTATCCTTTGTGCAAGCACTTCCAAGAGTTTCATGAACAGTGAGCCTGGTGAAATTTGGGGAGCGCATCGTCAGTAGTGACCCTTTGGTTCCTAGGGTGTTTCGGCCTTTCATACTATACACCCTCCCCAAAGGCGGCCAGCGACAGGGTGATCAATCCTACGCTTGCGTCCCATTCCCAATTAGTCATAGGAGTTGCCTTGTTGTTGGTAGCCAACATCCCATGGGACTATGCATGGCAGGGGCGTCCTCCTCCCTGAGTCAAGCATTGTTGACTGCATACCTCCTGGTCCTCTCACTTTGGGGCCCAGCTGGGGTCTTTCCTCTTCATCCAGAGCCACTGACTGCTGCCTTCTGCCCCTCCGATACAGCTTTGATTGCCGAACGCTGGCTCTGGCCCTTAATTCCCAGGTCTCTAAGCAGTCTGGTTGTAGATGTTGCCACAAAACCTCTGCAGCCCACCTCCACTGGTCGGACTTCTGTGTTCCAGCCATGATGCCGTGCTTCGGCAGCTAGATCGGCATAGCGCAGATGTTTTCGCTCATAAGCCTCATCTACTGAGTCCTCCCAGGGTACTGTGAGCTCAATGATGAAGACCTTCTTGAGCGAACGGGACCAGAGCACCATGTCAGGTCTTAGGGTGGTGGTTGCGATCTCCGGAGGAAACACAAGTTGCCGGCCAATGTCAGCTAGCATTTTCCAGTCGCGGGCCAAGCGCAGCTGGTCTCGCTCTATTGGTGTAGAGCCGCTCTTCGGTGGTTTAGCCCCTTCGCGGACAAAGGTCGTCCGTAAGGGGTGTGATGCTATATAACTCTTTTTCAGAAGCGAACTGGCCACAAATGACAGCCCAACGAAGTTGCTTATCACGTGGAAATGTATAACAGCCAAACTCAACGAACGTTGATTCTAAATGCAGAGGGAAACATCGGAGGACCTGGAGAAAAATCCACGCGACCACGAGGGGAGACACGCAGACTCGAAATATACAGCAGGCATCAGGGTTGAGATCGAACCCACGACCTCCTGTATACCAGGCGAGGTAGTTGACATCTCGCCACCTGACTATGCTGGGTGTCATCTCCAGCGAAACGTCGCTTGAATTTTTATATTGTGAGGTTGCTCCTCAACAACAACGCTAGGGGTGCTGCTGAAGTCACGTGTGAATCACGTGACACTTTTATCAATTCGCTGTCGGGTGGCGGAAGGGGTTTAACGACACACATTTACATGACCCAACCCAAAAAGCCCCAATAATCATATCGCTCATGAAAGCCCATGTATAGAAGAGGAATGAATTCAGAATAGAGTAGTTCCTTTAGAATAGAGATAGGAGAGAGATGTATTCAGAAAACAGAAGAGATATTTACACAAGACGTTTGTGTATAAAGTGGGGAGCGGTGGTGTAGTGGTTAGCGAGTTGAGCTATGAACCCGGCGACCCGAGTTCGATTCCCGCTCATGACCAACACCAGTGACGATTATCTGAACCGGTCATGGGCCTCCCCTAGGTCGACTCAGCCTCAAATGAGTACACTCGGGAGACAAAGGCCACCCATCCCCTCGTGTGCCGTGCCGGCCTTCATAGGTGCTCGCTGAAGAGAAATTGCCCCAACAGTCTGTTAAAGCGGCTGTGGGCACAGCCGTGTCGATGTGCCCACTACCCATAACACCCTCAAACATCACGTGACTGCAAGAGACGACATCGAGCGCTCGACAATGCAAAAATAATTTTATTTCAAAGCCACAAAGGGAGGCTTCTAATAAGAAATCTGAAGACACCGGAGGGCAGATTTAGCTCACTGGGCAGCCCGGACGCGTCTGGTTTGTGATATCAGCTGTCATGCACATCAATACTAATCCCTGTATCATCCTCATGTATAGTGATTATTTAGTAAATGTCTTTGTGTGCCGCCTATGCAAAAACATGCCAGGGGTATTGTAAGTCATCCATTTTTTTTATCATGTTTTAAGCAGCAATTGTAAAATAAGACGTTGCCTAGAGATTTCACATATGCGCCAAACATCACCCAAAGCTAATTATAAAATATATTCAGACGGTAGTGCACCACCCATAATCAATCTTACAACTAGATCTCTATGCAGATCCCTAGCGACCGTGCAACATCAGTGTAATTAAAACGTACCCCTACATGGAGATGTAAGAAAGAAAAAAAACTTGAGAATATGCACCTTCTTGCCTTTGCATCCTGCAATGGGCTGCCTGCTTGTAAATATTAATTGTGCTCTTATACCCAGGAAGCATCGCCGAGTCTCTCGACTCTGCCAAGTTTGTTGCAGTCGGGGGACGATGATTGGTGTGTTTTTATTTAATTGGAATAATTTGTGGATATTTGTTCTAATTATGCAAATTTGGTTGACACGAGCACACAATGGCCGACTCTTGCGAATGACGTCACGGGGTCTGTAACGTCCCCTGCGAAGCAGCCATCGCGTAATATTTTAGGGGTCTGATGCACTCTGCAGTAATAACCAGGGCGGCCGGTGGATCGAACCGCGAACCTCTCCAAAAATTCGCCAAACGCGCCACCGGGCCGTTTATAAATGGTTGCAGCAATGTACGCAGTCGTCTTCCAGATATGCTGTAGGGAGAAGTGCTATGGTTATATTGTTCGACTACTCAATCCCGTTTACATGCGTACGATGCATGTAAAGGTGGTACTGGGGATGAGTTTAGTATTTAAACATTTAGCATTTTGTCTTTTCAAGGACAATTACAGTTTTATTTATTTATTTACCAGCTGAGGCCCACTGAGCTATGTAGCTCAACAAAGTGTCTTATTATCGTGTGGACATTTATAGCAGCCAAATACTCTAAACGCGTGATGTTGATTCTAAATGTGGAGGGAAAAACCGGAGGACCTGGATAAAAATCCACGCGACCACGGGGACAGAGAGACATGCAAACTCCAAATATAGAGCAAGTGTCAGGGTCGGGATCGAACCCACGACCTCCTGTATACCAGACGAGGTAATTAACATCTCGCCATCGTGGCACCCTAACGGGAGTGATGCGGACATATTGTGCTGATGTCTGCATCACTGGCATTCTGTACGAATGTAACATATTTTGGTGCCAATGTCATGAGATTTGTGATGTGAATTCGAAACGAACACGTTTTACATATCATCCAAAGTTTTGTATCTCAACTGGATTTTTCGGATTTATCCGGAATTTAGGAGCTCATCCATACTATGTACGCACGGTAACGATGAACTTGACGTGTATTGTCTGTTAACACACGAGTGTCATGATGTTTCTGTAACTTAATTTTATTGTAAATGTTTTTGAAAAGTAATTGATCCGATCAAACTTTCCGTTAAAGAAAATAATTTCATTAAATAATTTAATTTAATTAAGTCCGTGCAGTTTTTAATTTCATCCATAATGTAATTTATTTGGTTGACTTTGTTCCGATTTCTATTGACTGCACGGCTGCACTTTACTTAATAACATTGCTTGTTATTTTTGTCAACCGAGATCACTCGTGAAGATGACACTCATGCCGGTCTCCCCCCGAGTCACCCCCCCCCCCCGCGCCCCCCAGTTCAACAAAACAAACAAACTCGCCACTAAACTTTAGCCTCCTGCCTTAAGACGTCGTGAAAACACGGCTCGGAGCGAGCGCGAGTTTCACTCACACGCGCGGCAGTCCGGAGGTCCGCGGAACGGAGGCTCCCCGTCAATACCTCCAGCGGCCCCGGGCCCTCCCGGTCCTCGAGCTCCTGCCCCACGGACCGGTGGCCTCTCTCCAGCAGGCAGATGTCCAGCCGATGGCGGCTCTCGTTATAGACGAACACTCGGCCGGGTAGACACGGGAAGCTGCAGTGCACGCCATCCGCCAACTCTGAGAACGACACGCACGCACACAGTGTGGAACGGCAATCTATTCTATTGAGGACTCATATAGCGCCATTTCCAGGGCACTTTACAGCACAAGCCGACGGCGGTATTCGAGGGGCAAAAGGGGAGCAACGGATGGGGTGGAGCGACTGTCAGTGAGGAGGTGACGGAAGGGATGGGATAGGGCCTGGGAATGGAGTTGCTGATGGTGCAGCGGTAGGGAAGGAGGAATAAGGTGGAGTGTGATGGTGAATGAGGGTGACAGATGGATGCAACGTGGATGAGGCAGCGGGGTATAGGGCACATGCGTGAAACATCGCAACGCTGACAAGAAATTAGCTGCACATTAGTTATTTCGGTAAAGTCACGTAGGTAAAAAACATGAAATTAAAATGAATAAAACATGAAATAATAAACTCACGTCGTGAGTTTATTATTTTATTTTTATTAATTTTTATTTTATTTTTTTACCGACGTGACTTTACCGAAAGAACTACGAGTATGAATCCTTGCAGTCACGAAAGCTTCAAATCTAGAATTAGCTGCACATTACTCAGTATTGTTGGGTCTTTCGGTAAAGTCACGTAGATAGGTTCAAAGAAAATAACGAAAACAACAAAAAACTACGACGTTTCGATCGCAACACAAGCGTTCGTCATCAGGAAGAAAAAAGAGGGGGACAGCTGCTGAGGCAGACTGTTTTAAAAGGTTTAAAATGGGTGTAGCCCAAGGGTCATAAAGGACGTGAGCGGGGCTTGTGATGTTAATGGGAGAGATTAGCATGTTTATGGCAGATCGTAGAGCAGCAACATCGAGCTCGCGAGCGAGGCAGCAACATCATCGCCCCCTGCTGTGAAAAACTTGGCAGGACTCTCCTGAAAAAGAGTTGAGACTCGGCGAGACCCTGCTGCGTAAACAAGTGGAGCAAGAATAACTAAAACAATAAACAGCGTTGAAACTACATTCACCCATTTTGAATTAATATCACAACTTCAGAACCTGTGACAAAATCGTTTCAAGAGTTCACTCTTGTATGCATGTGCAGTACAGTATGTTGAACTTCTGTCGCATTGTGTTAATGAGTGGTGTTGCACCAGCGGGCATGGCCGTACCTAAGTCGTCGCTGGCTTTACGGAGAAACACTCCGGCGTCGCAGAACGTGTACGGAAGTTTCTTGACAAACGACCACAAACTGTCTCCTGCAACACAAGTTAGCCGAACATCAGGCACCGTGCGGACGATTCATCGAGTGGACCGCATTCAGCGTTAGTCACTCGACGCTCAAAGAGGGCTTTGAATATCCTTTAAATGGTCCACCACCGTAAGCGGTGGTGGAAATGTGTCGGTATATTTACGTTGAATTTCTCTTTTGCAGTGTACGTAGCCAACCGTGCTAATCGGGCGTGCGGTAGACCACATGATGGTATACAGATCCGTAACACTACACAACGTGTACCCACACTTTTCAAACCGGTTCCTAATCCTATTCAACTTGGTTTCCGCAGAAGGCAGTGACCACGGGCCGCAGAACGCATGGGTGCTAAGAGAGACTGGCACTTCTACAGCTCCAATCGTCAGCAAAAGCATTCCATGAAGGCGTATTTTCAATCTGTAAATTCGATATGAGATGTGTAAATTGTTTGCTGAAATCGACCGATGAATTGGGGATTTTAAATCCACCCAAAATAACGAGGCCGGTATAGGAATTGTCACACTGTACATGTCTGCTTCCACACAGGTACTCGAACTTACCATTTTTCACTATTTTTATTTTACCAGGTAAGGTCCACTGAGCTATTATCGCTCTTTGTCAGAAGCGACCTGGCTATCACAAAAGGTGTATCATGTGGAAATAAATAGCACCCAAATATTCTAAAGGCGTGTTTCCAAATGCGGAGGGAAAAACCGGAGGACCTGGAGAAAAGTCCACGTGACCACGGGATAGAGAGACACGCAAACTCCAAAAATACAGCAGGCGTCATGGTCGGGATTGAACCCACGACATCTTGTATACCAGGCGAGGTAGTTAACATCTCGCCACCGTGGCGCCCAAATCCTGCTTGAGGGTTGACTTAGCCCATCATCATCATCCCTCCATCTGGGGTGGATGAAACGAGCACCATTCTGTGGGGACCATCAAAGCGGCTGTCCTACGGATTGCCCCGTCCGCGCCAAAGCAATGTGTATCTTCGACCCACTGGCTCAGGGCTTTAAACGGGAGATGAACAAATTCTCGAAGCTCGTTTGTGCAACAAGGATGCTCTCTGGGTTTGAACCGCGCCCGGGTGGCAATGCCGACTGCGGGTGACGTGCCCAGTATTTTCAGCTCGCTCGTCCTCATTCGCATCCCGGCATCCTGGCAAGTTGCGAATGAGTGCATCTATTGTGCGGCTTTAACAATCGTTGCATGCAATGCTGTGAACACAAACTGTCGCAAGATTCAATAGCCACCGCAAAAATAACAAGTCCATTGTGTTTAACTCACCCAAAACGTTGGCCATGGTGTTGAGTAAAATTAGCTCCTGCGTGCAGTCTGCCTGCAGACTCACGACGACTCCCTGGCCCGGCTTCACCCCGACATTTCCCGAGGCAGGTGACGAGTTCGGCGCAGCGTGCGGAGCAGCATGTGGCGCTTGATTCTGCGCGAGGCATTGCCTCCCAGAGGCTGCGGCTGCTGTAGCTGCGGCTGCTGCATTCGATACGGCCCCACCCTGGGATGTGCTTTCCCAGCCAGGCTGGCGTGCCTGTTCCTTGCCCGCGGGTTCCTCGGTGCTGCCCAGAGCGTCTGTGCCCTCGGCACGGTCTTTTGACAGCAGCGCACCATTGGGCTTCGCGTCTTCTGCCGCGTCGTCTGCACGCGTCTCTCTGTCGCCAGCTTCCACGCTACGGTCGCCCCGCTCTGTGGCCAACAGCTGCTGCTGCTGCTGCTGCTTGTACAGCACGTGAGCGGCTAGGGTCTCCAGCTCACCGCTCACCTCTGCGCCCGGAAAATGTTTGAGCTGCAAATATTGAGCCATCTTCTGCACATTTGTGTTGAGCCCGGGGTCACTCTGGTCCTTGAACACCACCACGGTGTCCTCGATCCACTTCCCGTTCAAGCTGAACGAGACCCCCACGAGCTGCGGCAGCCCGTCATACTCCTGACCGTCCCAGTAATGCTTAAATCCACATTTACACGTGCCGGAGGGGGTTGACGTTCGGTCGGTATTTTCATATTGCGTGGAGCCGTCCTCGCGGATCTTTCGGACCCTTTCCGAGGAACAGCTTCTGCAAGGTGAAGGGACACTAGCGCCCGATGACGCGCCCGCCCCGACCGCGCAGGGTTGCTGCCCTTCGTCCTGGACATCTGGCGCCCTGTCGCCGTCGGTCGTTTCATTCCCAACCACGACTACGCTCATGCAGTTGGTGCATTGATACAGCTGGCCGTCGCTTAAATACACCTTCAGCGTCGCGATCATTTCTCCGTCCGTCTTCCACGATCCCATGTTGAGCGACTCTTGACAGTCAACCACTAAGGAAGGGGGAATTCCGTGCTTTTCGGTAAACATCTCCTGCATGGACGAGATGAGACGTTCGACGTAGCTGTCGGTCAGCGTTCGGTCTCCGCCGATGACGCAGCAGTCGCCCTCGCTGAAGTCGATGTAATCTTCCAGGGCCTTGTTGGTGAATCCCCAGACCTTGGGCAGCATTTCTTTGGGCAGAACAGGAGGCACAAGGCCCCTGACTCCGACGAGAGGAACAAAGTGGATGTGCTCCAGGTTGGCCCACGCCACGCACAGCGGCCGGTGTAACTTGCCGTCGCTCGGTCTGCGACGCTGTTCGGAAGGAACTAAGCCCGGGAGGAACGTCCCTGAAACACACACACACATCGCCGCTGTGTGATAACAACCACTGAAACTCTCACGTTAGATTTTTTGTTTTAATTGTAGGGGCAAGCGCTGTTAGCGGGCACCTATGAAGGCTGTAACGGTACGGTGGCCAGCACCACGCCCGACCACCTTTGTCTCCCCAGTGGCGATGTTTACACACCGCACCAGGTACTCATTTAAGGCTGAGTCGACCTAGGGGAGGCCCAGGATCGGTTGAGATAATCGTCACCGGTGTTTTGGTGGCCATGAGCAGGAATCGAACTCAGGTCGGCAGGTTCGTAGCGCAGCGCGCTAACCGCTACACCACCGCTCCCCATACATACACTCACACACGCACACGTGTTGTGACAGTGGCGCTGGGCTGAGCGTTCACACGGCCCCACACGCACTGCACAGCGGCAGCGCCTTTCAGCGAGTCACTCGCTCGCGCAATGTGACGACTCTCCCTCGTAATTCCACGCAGGGCTCTAGTTTAACACGTTTGCGATGCGCGCACGCGTTGCGATGTACACACGCGCATCGTGATGTACACACGCGGGCAACCCTCAAGAGACGTCCCCGCAACGTCTGCGGCCATCACCTGCGTAGTCCCCCGAAGAAGCCATGCCGCCGTCGGAGTCCAGCAGGATGATGGGCCGTCGCAGCACGCTGGACAGGCCCAGCAGGTGCACGTTCCTCAGGCCGTGCAGGGTGCCCCGCGGCGGCCTGTAGTCGGGCTCGCTCTCGCGCACGATCTCGTCCCACTCGTCGTCCACCAAGAAGTCGGCGAGCAGCGTGCGGTACGTGTCCCTCTCCTCCTCCAGGTGGGCGCGCAGCGCCGTGCGCAGCGCGTGCCAGAAGAGCTCGCGGCCCACCAGCGCCCGGGAGATGGCGTGCACCAGGCAGTGGCCGTCCCCGTCCACGTGCAGCGGTACCAGGCGCGAGTCCCCGCTGTTGGCCTGCTGCACCTGGTGGGCGAGAGGCACCGGCCACGTCAGAGACTGCCGCGCGACGGCTCCAGGGTCGAATCGCGGTGATGAGTGGCAGGGGCGCCACGGTGGCGAGATGTTAACTACATCGCGTGGTGTGCAGGATGTCGTAGGGTCAATCCCGAGCATGACGCCTGCGTTATATTTGGAGTTTGCATGTCTCTCTCTCTCTCCCCGTGGTCGCGTGGATTTTTCTCCGGGTCCTTCGGTTCTTCCTTCCACATTTAGAATCAACGTCACCACGCGTTTAGAGTATTTGGCTGCTGCTGTATATTTCTACGTGATGATGATAAGCCCACTTCGTTGAGCTATCATTTGTGGCCAGGTCACTGCTGTAAAAGAACTACAAAACTAAAGTGGGGCCTTACTTAGTCAAATATTTTTTTTATAAAAAAAATGGTTTAATCCATCTCCCATTTACAGCCGCTGTTTGCAGCCCTGAGCTAAGTGGAGTGGTAATTCCGCATTCTCATGGCCGGGGCGAGTCTATCCATAGGACAACCACTGTTGACTACCCCACAAAGTGGTGCTCGTTGAGCTTCGAAGGGTCAAGTCGACCAACCAACCAGGCAGGAGTTGAACTCACAACCTTCCCACTGCCGAGCCGCGTGGCCGGTGGTGTTGATGACTTCACTGTACGGAGTGTTGCTATGCAAAGTAAACAATGCAGCAGCTGTTCTTGTTTGTTATGAATGTATTGACATTCCTTCAGACGTTATAAATGGACAGGTTTAGGACATTATATAATTCATAGGTTTAAAAGTTATTTTTCATCTGGAATAAGTGGCCCCCCAATGGGCATTTTGCCCAGGCCTCCAGGGACCTCTGTGGTCCTGCTGAGAACATATTAACCCCATCTTACATGCCCCTTGTGTGAAAATGGTTTCGCCTCAATCCATTACCAAAATGTGCCCAGCCGGTTCAGCCGCACATCCATAAACAACACGCATAGCCGCGAGCACCACAACAAATGAAATGTAGATCAACTCTCATGCCAAGGTGACGGAACACACTGCCCATAAACACCAAATAAAGGTCCCCCATGTGGCAAGTGCTGTTAGCGAGCACCTGTGAAGGCCGGCACGGCACACGAGGGGGTGGATGGCTATCGCAATGTCCAAATGCCTTTGTCTCCCAAGTGCTGATGTTTACATGTCGCACCAGCCACTGTACTAATTTCAGACTGAGTCGATCTAGGAGAGGCCCAGGACCGCGGTTTAGACAATCATCACTGGTGTTGCTGGTTGTGAGTGGAAATCAGACTCGGGTCGCCGGGTTCGTAGCACAGTGCACTGTCACACTTCCGCTCCCCACTATAGACACCACGCAAGCAGACGTTGGGAATTATAAATGTCCGTAATCGACGTTTTTGGGTCAGATCGCGTTATTTATGTGTCGTAACCGTCCACCACTCGACACGGCCAATCAGCAAAAAAAGTGTCACATTGACAAAAGACAAATAGTTCACTGCTTTAGCCCACCGGTGTGTTGAAGCGTGAAACCACAACATTTACAATTTTTAGTTGTTGTGGTTTCACGCTTCAACACACCGGTGGGCTAAAGCAGTGAACTATTTGTCTTTTGTCAACGTGACACTTTTTTACTGATTGGCCATGTCTGGTGGTGGAGGGTTACGACACATTTATAAATAACGTAAATCTAACCCAAAAACGTTGATTATGAATAATATTGGTCGCGAAAGCCTACGTGTTAAATTATAAATGTGCCAAATTCTGAGCGAGCGCCAAGCCCTTAGGGGCGCTGCTGAGGATGGCAGCTGGGAGCGATGTGCGAGGGGGCTTGGAGCACAGCAGGATCAACGGTCGACCATTACCACCACCCCCGGAACGACAAAAGCATTCCCAAGGAGGATCGTGAAGCGCGGTATATATTTTGCGAAATAAATAACGTCACCTTGTTTTACCTGGATCGTTCAGTCAAAGTTGCTGAGATGAAATGATTTATTCACTTTATTAAAGTAGAACGGGGCTCGTGACGTCGCTGTCTGGTGCCGTTCTCTCTGCCAGCTGTGAAGCCCCAAATTGAAATTCCCTCGACTAATGGCGACGTGCTCTCAGTTTCGACCGATATCGTGATTAAAATATAATTTAATGAGCGAAAGAAACACGCGATCGCCCATCGCCATTTGGCTACGAACAACTACACAGGGCCACGCAGATATGAGGACCCAGACACATGGATAGAATACAAAAAACCTTCACAGAGACACAGAGAGAGACAGGAACACTGAGACAGGCACACAGATAACAAGAAAGACTAAATATTTCTCGATGTAAAGCTTTCGTGACTGCAGGGATTCATCTTCTTGGTTCTTTCGGTAAAGTCACATAGAATGGAAATAATAAAATAATAAAAATAAAACATAATAAAATAATTCTCACGACGTTTCGGCCACAACGCACGCAGCCGTCCTCAGGTGAAGAACAGGTCTGTCGATAAACGTCGTGAGAATAATTTTATTATGTTTTATTTTTATTATTTTATTATTTCCATTCTACGTGACTTACCGAAAGAACCAAGAAGACTAAATATTTCACCAAGTAAGGCCCACTGAGTCTAATAGCTCTTTTTCAGATGCGACCCAGACGCAAATGATAGCTCAACGAAGTGGCTTATTATCACGTGGACATTTATAGTAGCAGCCAAATAATCTAAACCCATGTTTCTAAATGTAGATTGTAAACCCTGGAGGACCCTGAGGAAATTCCACGCGACCACGGGGAGAACATACAAACTCCATGTATGCAGGCGTCGGGGTCGAACCCACGACCTCATGTACACCAGGCGAGGTGCTAAACATCTCGCCATTGAGACACCTGGGGAGTGCCTAATCCTGTGCTTGACTGGAATGATCGCTGGAGGCACGCGGACACAACGTGTAAATATGGGTCCATGGAAACAAGGGCTCTTCATAAAACTATACTGTCAGGACATATTTTACTGTTTAAAATACTTCAATTGCATCATACATGACCCAATCAGCTGACCAGAATGCCATCTAATCTCCATTGCATCACATCGGATGGATGACCAGTCCCACCACGCGATCCGGCCACTGCTAGCTGACCACACACCTGTTTGAACCAACTCGTTGCATCATAACACTGTGCTAGTATAGGGGGCCCGCTGCTGTTTAGGAATGCCTCGCTGCCTGTCTAATCAGGCCACCCCCTTAGGATTCCTATAACAGGACAAAACTTTCTATGTCAAGCCAGTCCAGAATGTGGCTTGTGTTAACAGTGCTACCGGGGCTCAAGGTGCAGGTTTATTTTGATTAACCAGGTGAGAACTCAAGAGACCAAGCGTGTCCCTTTGCAAGAGTGGCCTGGGCCTAGTCTGCCAGTAGGAGGCGATCATTGCGAATAGTTTTCAAATGCAGGTGTCCCACAAAAAGGGCTCAGAGTTGACGTCATCACATCTATCCCTCTATTTAAGGAACGAAACATGAGGATTTCTCCACAAATCTGGCTGCCGCCTGATGATGCCGGTTGTAATTACTGGCGAAACGTCGTACTCCGATTGTAAATGTTGTGGATTTTCTCTCCAACACACTGGTGTGCTGTACTAATAACGAATTGGCATTTTCTGTTTACGTGACAAACCTTACTAATTGGCTGTGTCGGGTGGAGAGTTTTAATGTATTCATATAATTACAATGGATATCTATTATAATTATTGGTTTGGTTATTCACAGTTAATTGACATACATAATGTATGTACATCACGCTTGCACAGTATGCATGTACATTGTGCATTTTCTGTGGGCAACCACCATACCTGTTTAATGTTCACCCATCACCTTCCTCAGTAGCTCATCGTTATCATCTGCGTTGTTTTCCTTCCCGTCAAGGAAGAAGATGCCAATAGCTTTTTGTGTACACCCGTGTTCATAGTGTGTGTAACGATATGCCACCTGACAGAAATCGAATTAAACATGAACAGAGTGAACTAATGCCCTCATCGCACGAGCCATTTCGCACAAAGTCAATACAGTAATGAGATTCACGCAACTGCCCACTGATATTGCCAGATCTTTTTCACAGCACATCTTGTTAACTGAGCGTCAATGGTGTCAATTGTAAGTTGCATATCGACCGTGTACGTGTCCCAGACAACACTGCGATCTTCAACATGACCACCGCTGCTCTTTAGCACGAAATGCGTTCCGTAAGTAATATAGAACAGCATGCCGTACTTTAGACCACATACACACCCCCACCATGCCACATCAGCGGGCAATCATTGGCCATACTTGACCAGGCTGGTCACTGTGAGTTGACTAAGGTGGGATGACTCAGAATTGTTTCTCGCCAATCACTGTAGCCGTGGTTGGGAACTGAACCCGGGGATCCAGGGTCCATGGCGACTTGTGCAAAACACTGCACCACCACTACCCTTGCATTCCTCCATCGTTTCAACATTTTGAATTTGACGTCCTACTTGGCTACGTTCAATGCAACCTGTTTGTACATCTAACTTCCACTTCTCTACTTGCTGTGCTGCAGGGAACTATCCCCACCACTCCTCACTCCTCACTCTCTTATCTCACTCGCCGGGCTCTCCCAGTAATCCCCGTTTCTCTCCGGGCCTCTCATTTCGCTCACCCCTCACTTTGTTGTTCTCTCCAACGATACACCGACCTGACCACTCACACCCTGCTTCCTATGTCCATCACTTCGTTACTCTGACCACTCATTCTGCTCTACGTGGCAGGTACCCGTGACTGTTCACACACGCACACACACGTGCAATAATCACCATCAACCAAATTTGATGATTCCGCAACTGTTAACTGGTATACAGGAGGTCGTGAGTTCGATTCCGACCCTAACGCCTGTGTATCTGAAGTTTGCATGTTCCCTTGTGGTCGTGTGTATTTTTGTCCGGGTCCTTCGTGTTCTCCCTCCATATTTAGAATCAACACACGTTTAGAGTATTTGGCTGCTATAAATGTCCACATAAGCCACTTGGTTGATCTATCATCTGTGGCCAGAACGTGACTGAAAAAGAGCGACGTGTCTCAGTGGGCCTTACCTGGTAAAATTAAACAAAAATTAGTTGTATGATGAATAATTTTTAAAAGTACAAATTTTCAAGACTTTTGTCACAAGAAACATTTTATTCTAGATTTGAAACATGTTTGTGTTTTTTCTTTATTCAGTAATGCGGTTGTTTTTGCTCTAATTTCTATTAGATTAATTGTACTTTTACGTCATTGTTTTTGTAATTTTGGTGTCCCAGTTCACATGAAAATGGGACCATACCCCAGGCTCCTGAGTTCTGACCAGGTTAAAACAAACTTAAGGTGAAACTCCCTCATCTGACAACCGCTATATTTCCAATTTGTCTAGGCCTCTCCCCACTCATCCATTTGACCGATTCTCAGGTCCGTTCACGTCGTACGCACGGCATATTGGCGCAGGCGAGCGGCCGTACCTTGTCGAGTGTCGCGCACAGGTAGTCTGTGCTGCCTGTGCGGTCGATGCCGTAGCCCGGGCATCTCAGCAGTTCGGGCTGCACCTGGAATGCTCGGTCCGCCAGGGAGCTGCAGTCGAACGCCTCGCGTCCCAGCAGCTGCGTGAGCGGCATCGCCTTCCCCGTGCGCCTGTCCATGCCGTGCGTGGTGAGCAGCGGAGAGAGCAGCTTGCACAGCAGGGACGACGTGTGCAGCTTGCTCGCAGCTTCCGTAGCAGAGCCCTTTACGCCACACGATCCTGTGCCCGCCATGACCCTGTTGCCAGGAAAAAAAAAACGTGATTTGTAATGAAGGCAATTAGCGGTTTTTTTTGTTTCCGCACGAAACTATTTTTTTCCCTATTTTTTATTTTACCAGGTGAAGCCCACGGAGCTATTAGATCGTTTTCAGAAGCGATCTGGCCACAAATGATAGCTCAACGAAGTGGCTAACCTCAAGTTCCTAAATGTGGAGGGAAAAACCAGAGGAACCAGAGAAAAAGCCACGTGACCCCGGGGAGAACATGCAAACTCCAAACATCGAGGCGTCAGGGTCGGCATCGAACCCACAACCTTTGCATACCAGACGAGGGAGTTAACATCTCACCACCGCGCAGTTTCATCAGCGTTGGACAAGCGAGCCTGACTCTGCCGCTGATGAGACACCCAATGTCGAAACCAATCCAAAGTGTTACGTGCACTGAATCAACGCTGCTTTAAATTCTGCACTCCCAGAAGGCAGTGCGGCCGATTTTTTTTGTACAAAATAAGTAATATTAAAAAAAAAACTTTTTTTAAAAACATGCTTTATGAAATGTACTAGTAATGGCAGAACTCCACGACTCTAGGAAGTGGCCCCGAAGCTTGCCATAACATAAGGGGCCGTGGCCAATTACAGCCAACGTCAGTTGACCGTGGACAATTAGATAGAATATAGTATTGTCATCAGTATGACATAAGTATACCAAGTTTGCAGTCGATACCACATTGGAAAGTGGGTTAAAATTGAGTTACAAGATTTGAGGATACGACAACAACAGGCAGAGTGAGTTAATACAAATCGTGTAATAATAAATGCATGCTTTTGGTTGTCTATGCGGGAGACGGAGATGTGGCGGCGAGACATCGCTTTATCCACGTCGTGCCTCGCCCACAGTGCAAGATCGCTCTCTCAGGAGGCGCTCACTCGAGCGGAGGCCCTTTCTCCAGCAATTGCAGGGCCTGCGCCTGCACCATGCCAATGTACTCATGTACTAGTGTACACAGCACCGTACTACAGTATAATCAATAACCAACTTGCACCCCTTCAAACATGTCCCTGCACATACAACAACCCCAACAACAACCCCAATATAAGTTGTACACTTCCCATTGGCACGGTTTCCACATTCAACAGTCTCATCGGCAGTGCTGCGGTGTTCCCGTGCACGCTACTCGATTTTGTTTTCACTGAACCGAGGTCTACTCCACAACACTGCAGCGGGGCACAACGTGAAGAAACTACGTTCCCCATCACCACCACCAACAACCAAATACCATCATCATCACAGAATGCAATGGAGGTCGCCACACACTCGTACGGATCTGGCACAATCACAGAGGCTGCGGTGTGTGTGGGCAAGGCTACCTGGGGTAGCTCTACCTTTACCTGGGTGTGTGGTCAAGGCTACCTGGAGTAGCTCTACCTCTACCTGTGTGTGTGTGTGGGGAGCGGTGGTCTAGTGGTTAGCGCGCTGCGCTACGAACCCGGCGACCCGGGTTCGATTTCCGCTCACAGCCACCAACACCAGTGACGATTATCTGAACCAGGTCCTGAGCCTCCCCTAGGTCGACTCAGCCTCAAATGAGTACCCGGTGCGGTTTGCAGTAAACATCACCAGTAGGGAGACAAAGGCGGCCGTGCCGGCCTTTATAGGTGCTCGCTAACAGCACTTGCCCCTGCAGTCTGTTACAGGCTACCCGGGGGATCTTTGTATTTGCCTGCTGTGTGCGCTCCGTCGTTACGCACCGAACAGGCGCGTGCGGACAGCGCCTCTCGCCACTGCCCGGGCCACCGCGCACACAAAACACGAAGTGAAACCGAAACTGAGCGAGTTGCGTTTGTTGGCTGCGGTTCTTCTTCTTCTTCAGCCGACGCCGCCGCCGCCGCCGTCAAGATTTGTTGTTGCGCATTAAAGTCGCGTGCGACTCGCGTGCCACCGTGCTGCACAAACACAAACTTGCATTCTCATGCGCCGAGACGATTATTCTGTTGCTCGCGATGACTCCACCACCGCTACCGCCACCGCCCACGGAACGACCCCGAAAGATGTCTCGGTGCCACTGCCGTGCCAGGTGACCTCCAGAGAGCCCCCCACGACTCCTCGGGCTGGCTCGGGGCTGGCTCGCAGGCGAGGAGAGGTCGCGGTGGCTCTTGCTTGAGTCTCGTCCGAGCACCTGGCCATGCGTGCCCCCCCCGCCCCCCGATGGTCTGTCCCCAGGGGTCCCAGGCGCCGTGCCGAGGATGGAGACCTCCGCTGAGCTCCACGCTGGGAGGCGAGCGGAGCAGCCGCACGGGGAAGTGACCCGCGGGTTGCAGTTCCGTGTCGCGTTGCGCATCATCATCGACGAGAACAACAGCAGCAGCGAGCACGCGTGTCGCCCCTGTGCGTGCGCCGTGTGTACTCCAGCGTATGTACTCTGAGTGCTGTGTGTACTGTGTGCGTGTGTACTGTGTGTACTCTGTGTGTGCACTTTGTGTGTACTCTGTGTGTGTACTCTGTACTGTGTGTACACTGTGCGTATACTCTGTACTGTGTGTACACTGTGCGTGTACTTTGTGTACTGTGTGTACTCTGTGCGTGTACTGTGTGTACTGTGTGTACTCTGTGCTGTGTGTAATCTGTGCGTGTACTCTGTGTACTCCAGCGTGTGTACTCTGTACTGTGTGTACTGTGTGCGTGTACTCTGTACTGTGTGTACACTGTGCGTGTACTTTGTGTACTGTGTGCTGTGTGTACTCTGTGCTGTGTGCACTCTGTGCGTGTACTCTGTGTACTCTGTGTGTGTGTACTGTGTGTACTGTGTATGTGTACTGTGTGTACTCTGTGCTGTGTGTACTGTGTGTACTCTGTGCTGTGTGTACTGTATGTACTCTGTGTACTGTGTACTCTGTGTACTCTGTGCGTGTACTCTGTACTGTGTGTGTGTACTGTGTGTGTACTGTGTGTGTACTGTGTGTACTGTGTGTGTGTACTCTGTGTACTCTGTGCGTGTACTCTGTGTACTCTGTGTGTGTACTGTGTGTGTGTACTGTGTGTACTCTGTGCTGTGTGTACTCTGTACTGTGTGTACTCTGTGTACTCTGTGCGTGTACTCCAGCATGCGGAGCGGTGGTGGCGCGCCGGTAGCCCCACACCGCGCTACGAAGCCGCCAGTGACCCGAGTTCGATTCCCGCGCACGACCGCACACTTCACGTGCTGCTCAAGCAGATTGAAGGTGGGGGGGGGCAAGTGTGAAGGTTGTCACATCGCAGATGAGTAGAGTAAGGGGGGACCAAATCTTCCAGGGGGTCTGGGGGTCCCAACCCAGAAAAATATCTAAATTTGAAAAGTTTAGATGCCTAAAATATAAAAAAAATTCACGAACACATGGGATGGACTTTTTATTTATTTTTTACAAAAAATGTCTAAGTGTATTGTACTACACTGCTCTGTTAATAAAGTACAACCATTACCACAATCATATGAACAAAATCTATGCATTGATTTATATGAAGACAAGTCCAGATATTGTTGCCAAGGTTTAGCAAATTGTTGTTTTTATTTACATAGCATAGCAATTATTTTTGTTACAGCAATATATTGGGGAGGGGGACATTTTGAGCATATTTGAATATTGGGGAGCGATGTGTCCTCACCAATATATATTAGAATTACAGCCTTGGAGTACAGTACAACAATGGATTGTGCTGCACTGCCCTCTGCTGGCAATGATGTAGCGGGGCTGGTGAGCCATGGCAAGACGCGTGCCACGTGTGATTGTGTGCACCACGGTGAGCCATGGCAAGACGCGTGCCACGTGTGAGTGTCTGCGCCACGGAGACTCAAGACGCCTGCCACGTGTGAGTGTCTGGACCACGGAGACTCAAGACGCGTGCCACGTGTGAGTGTCTGCGCCACGGAGACTCAAGACGCGTGCCACGTGTGAGTGTCTGCGCCATGGAGTCTCAAGACGCGTGCCACGTGTGAGTGTCTGCGCCACGGAGACTCAAGACGCGTGCCACGTGTGAGTGTCTGCGCCACGGAGTCTCAAGACCCGTGCCACGTGTGAGTGTCTGCGCCACGGAGACTCAAGACGCCTGCCACGTGTGAGTGTCTGGACCACGGAGACTCAAGACGCGTGCCACGTGTGTCTGCGCCACGGAGACTCAAGACCCGTGCCATTGTGCGCCGGAAGACACATCACACGGCAGGGCATCAGTGTCGTCTGGTCGTCCCTAAAGCAATGATGACACGTGCGCTCGTTGTTGTCAATTTATAGAGTTCAGCAGTAAGGACCCCAAATGGAGCAACCGCCGTGCATGTTTGTGGAACTTCTTTCGCACCGTACGTAGCCTACCGTGCTGATCGGGAGGTGGAGATGAAGCAATGAGAGATCAGTTTCAGTGCGCGATGGATCGCTGGTTCGTGAGGGATGGCGACCGGCTTGTGGAGGCCTTCATCCAGCAGTAGATAGACTGACATACTGTACCTGTAAACCCCTCATCAGTGCCTAGCTTAATACAGACCAATTCAGACATTATATATCTCAACGTTCATCCTACAAAGTCCCATCACAAGGCGAGAAACACAAACAAATAGACACCATTTGCTGTTGTTATTATTTTATCATTACACGCTTTTTATTAACTCTGTTGTTGTATCCTCAAATCTTGTAACTCAATTTTAAGCCACTTCCCAATGTGGTATCGACTGCAAACTTGGTATACTTATGTCATACTGATGACAATACTATATTCTATCATTAAAAAGAATATATATTTTTAAACGTTATATTGTATATGTTATGTTTCGGCTTGAATCTAATTGTCCACGCTCCACTGACGTTGGCTGTAAATCACCACGGCCGCTTACGTTATGGCAAGCTTCGGGGCCACTTCCTGGAGTCGTGGAGTTCTTACATTACTAGTACGGTACACAGAACCGGCCCTAGACCTTTGGGGGCCCTAAGCAAAATTTGGTTGGAGGCCCCTTTGATGTATGCTTTTTTTCACCCAATAGCTAGCAGTGACTCTAGGGGGCCCTCTGCTGGCCACGGGGCCCTTTGCAATTGCAAGGGTCGCTTAGTGGCTGGGCCGGCTCTGACGGTACATTTCATTAAAGCGTGTTTAAAAAAAAGTAAAAAAAAAAATACATTACTTATTGCCCGTATTGAAACGGCTGTACGCCGTGTGGACCTGAAAACTGAATTTCCCTGCACGAGAAGGATACGGGGTTCAACTCGTGCGGGTTGACGGGCATGGACTGATGACGAGCGTCAAGGGAAATTCAATCGCCGAGTGGCATCGAAATCTCACCGCCCGTCACCTCCTCCTCGAATTTGTCGGACACGACTGGCACCTGGAATGGCCCGGAATGCGTGAGCCGTGATGTTCGGGATGAAACTTCGCGTGCCTCGGCTCCCGCGTGGATACCAAAGTTTAAGTTCATTTCAAGTTCAAGTTTATTTATTAGGTTGTAGCCCTGTGAGCCATTCGGCTCTTGAATCGGGTGCAACCGCAACAAAAAAAAACATGAACAAGAAAACATCTGAAAGTGAATATGTGACTAAGTGCAAACAGAAAATCCAGGGAAAGACAGCAAAAAATATTGCAGAGAAAGCACAGAGTTGTGCCATCGGGTGTGTTTCTTTACACTGGAGGAATCCGATGAGCTATGAAGCTCTTTTTCACAGATGTCCAGCAGAGAAAAGTCAGTCAGTCCGGTACTTTACAGTGAGTCCCGTGCTTTACATACATGTCATTTTGGAACTAGCATCATGACGCAATCATCGCCCAAGGTTGGCAATGATAATTATGTATTGTTTGTGCAGTGTGTTTAACTTTCTTTCGCACTGTACGTAGCCAACCACGCTAATCGGAGGTGCGCTTTGACAGCCGTGTGGTTGCGTGTGGTAACTCTGTGGTAGTTCTGTGGCATCCCTGTGCCTCCAGGGGGCTCTTCAGAGCTGTGTTAAGACTGAGCCAGGCATTGGCCGCTGTGTGTCTACAAACTCATTCCCAGGGGGTACGTGAGATGATTTATAAATACATGAGTCATCGGTGAATGATCTGCCAATATAAATAAATTACGATTTTTTTTCTATCCATCTGGGAACTGAGAACCATATAAAAGTCCTTTCTAATCTCATTGATCGTAAGCAACGTGGTTTACAAGCTTCACCAGCGAGCGCGAACAAAAAATCTCACGCGTGTCTTTCGGTAAAGTCACGTAGAAGGGAAGTAATAAAATAATAAAAATAAAACATAATAAAACAATTCTCACGACGTTTCGGCTACAACGCAAGCAGCCGTCTTCAGGTGAAGAATGAGACACTACCAAACTAGGAGCTTATATATAAGCTGCATTGGGGGTTGAAGAGCGCCTTAACAAAAAGAATGTGCATGTGAAGAGGGATTTAGCATATTCATGGAAAATGCGTAGGCGTTGGGCGGGGGGGTGTCAAAGTCATATTATGCCCATGCATTATGCAGGATCAGCAGCAACCAAGGGGGGTGCAGGGATTAGCAGTAACAAAGGAAAGGAATGTTAATGATATGTAGCTGCAGTTACTCAACAACCACGTAGAGAACTAAAGTAGGTAACTAATTGGCTTTTTGTTAACGTGAAAGATGTTTTACTGATTGGCCGTGTCGGGTGGTGGAGGGTTGCGACACATTTATAATAACGCGATCAAACCCAAAAACCTTTATTATGGTTAGAATATTGATCATTATTCGTACTTTTATTTCTCAGAACCATGTTAGGTCAGGCCAGGTTGAAACTAAATTCAACAAGGGGGTCAAAGTAGCCAATGAGAGGTGTGTCTCGCACAGCAGGGAGTACACCCTGGCACTCGTCACCATCGGTGACCCTGATTCAGTGGCGGAAATTACACATTCCTATGGCAGGGGCCAGTCCACTCACTGAGAAGCCACCATCGCTGACCTCCCACAAATGGTGCTCCCCATTGTATCGACCCGAGATGAATTATGGTGATCCTGCCGATGCTGCTTGTGATCCGTGTTATCAATACGACAATGTTATCCGTGCTCATGCTGCTCATTGTAGCCATGATGGGTGATAATGATGCAATCCATTTAATGATTACGGTGATGTTGGGCTGAGTCGACCCCCGCGTTTGAGGATCCCCTTCCCTGGCGAGTCTCATACCTGCATCTCTACAATGTGTATCGCACAAAGTGTGTTTGTGTGCGTGTGGGGGAGTTGCCCAAACGTCCCAACATTTCTTGATTATGGAGAGCGGCAGTGTAGCGGTTAGCGCTGCGCTACGAACCCGGCGACCCGGATTCGATTCCCGCTCACGGCGACCATCAGTAACGATTATCTGAACCGGTCCTGAGCCTCCCCTAGGTCGACTCAGCCTCAAATGAGTACCTGGTGCGGTGTGTAAACATCCCCACTGGGGAGACAAAGGCGGTCGGGCGTGGTGCTGGCCACCCACCCCCTCTTGTACCGTTCCAGCCTTCATAGGTGCTCGCTCACAGCACTTGCCCCAACAGTCTGTTAAAGGCTATACGGGGGATCTTTGTCTTTGGAGTTGGCAAAACATCCCAACATAGGACCACAGAGCTTGGGCAAGTGTGGGCGCCGCTTCTGGCTGCACTCCTGCTCGTCTGCGGTTTCCCGCGCCTCCGTGCGAAAATCACGCTCGTGACAATTCTACAGCAGCGTTTAGAGATGCAATCTGTGTGAGTGATGCTTATGTATACATTGATTAATATTGTTGGGTGTGTTTGTGCAGTAAAACAACAGTGTCGGGCCACACCAATACAAGACACATCATCATCAATATCCATGGCCAGATCGCCCGTGTCGGTGTCTGCTGCACATTTCGTCATTTGCTTACACTTTCCTCCGTCTTGTGCCAATACGCTCAAGTCGTGGCCACGTCTCTCTGGCACCAACCTACTTAAGTCGTCGTAGTCGAGCCGCTCTCTGTTCGGTCTTCCTCTCTTTCCAGTTCCTTCCATTTTTTCCAAAAGACAACAACACCACACTTTTAATCTTGATTTGAAGCTTTCGTGACTGCAGGCATCCATACTCTTTGGTTCTTTCGGTAAAGTCACGTGGGTAGAAAAAAAAGAACACACTTTTAATGTCACCCGTCGTTGTTGTGTCCACCAGTACTAGACGTGCGTCCAAGACGAGACGCGGTCCTTCAATGACGGCGGAAGAGCCGGCACGGGCCACCGATGTCTGCCCACGCTGGGCATGGAAAATCGACGGCGCTGAAAGGCGCCCGCGTTTTAGTGCAACGAGCATGAAGCTTGCCAGTCGGAGATCATCAGCCGCGCACGCGAGGCAACAGTTACGTTGATTGTATTTATTCAAATATTTCACGTGGAAAATCAAACGGCGAATGGAACGTCTCTTCGTTGGCAAGGGGTGCCCAGGCTTTCAAGTCTCGTGATTTGGTGAAAGCTCATATCTCTGTCTGTCCATACAGGTGAACCAAACATGATTATAACATCTAAGAATAGATGGTAATAAAACAGTTGTGTTGAGATGTTGAGATGTTGAAACTCTAAACAGAAACCTTTTTGCAAGGAATCATGTCTGCGTTAACCACACGTGCTTGTGGTGAACATGCTAGCAAACGAAAACACATGCTCTGATAGTTTACGATGCATTGTCTTTGAAACTGATTGGTCCACACCAGAGACAGCCTTCTTTTTTTGTCTACATGTCCACCACAAGTATATGTGGTTGATGCAGACATGATTCCTTGCAAAAGATTTCTGTTTGGTGTTTAAACATTTGAACACAACTAATTGCCAGAAAGGGTAAAAACCTATTCTTATATGTTGATGCTGGCAAGTGAGGTCCCATGATTGTGTCGGGTGGTGGTGGGTCAACGACACATTTATATTTACACATTCAAACCCCCCCAAAAAAAACTTTACATAGTGTCCCATGATGATTATAAAACAATACATATTGTAGGTTAGCCCAACGTAACTTTGAATCATAATTGAATTTTGGACAAATTTGTGTCGTTTAAACCCTCCAACACCTGACACCACCCACTAACTAAAAAATATATTATAAATCACATTGGCTGCAAACACCGAGGTGTTAAATCAAATGCGACTTTTGTTAATTTAGTCGTAATAAAAAAATAAAGTCTTGTTCTGAGTGGTGTGTGAGTGTTATTGAGCATTTGTGTTCACCGTTTGATAACTTTAAACACGATATTGGATTGTCCTCAGTTTGAACGCGGGCAAAATGTGAGTGATTAGTGGCTACATCTGATGTGGAAATCTGAATTGATATTATTTACTCATCTCCATTACAAATACTGTAGTCACTTCCTAAATATCAAAGCTGTTGAAAATATTAAGGCATTTATACACACACACCCAATTGTACGTCACACTGCCACACAGATGCCCACTGGAATGTTAATTCCGATGTTGGTTGACGTATTATGATTCATACTGCAGCACACGGTCTGTTTATATCACAACGGTCACGACTCAAACGTCTGGGGTCGTTGTTTCGCAGGAATCTTTGCGTCTCTCTCTCTCGAACGCCAGGCGAGACGGCGGCTACGATTCACCGCGCACCAAATGCCAGCCGGTTGCTGGGAGTCGGAGAGTTCTAAAACGAAACGACGCTTCTTGTTATCAGGCACGACTGCTTCATCACGTGACCCATTGCGAGGATATGAGCAACTGCAATCAATGCGATTTCCTTCCACAACAGCCTCCGGCGTCTATCGCACCAGCGCAGGCCGATGATTATTGCTCTGCAGATCGTGACGGTAGCGTACAAATGAGAGCTGAATAATTATATTAATGATGATACATCGACGGTGCAACACTGTGGCATACTCGACTGTACGTTTCAGATCGTGGCCGTCAAAAGCGTACACGGGTAAGCACTTTATTTGGTGATACCGCTGCTACGTTTGGAGTGGTGCACAAGTACAATCAATAACACGCTGTACAACATACGTCAACAACGCTGCTTCACATACCTGTCAACCCATACGGTTTACCCGTATTCCTGTACAGGGAAATTGAGTTTTCAGGTCCATACGGTGTAGAGCCGTTTCAATACGGGCAACATTATTTGTATGTCTATTTGTGTTTCTCCCTTGTGTTGTGACTTTGTCGGATGCACGTTGAGATTTATAAGGGCACGGGGTGACCGATAGGGTCTGAATCGGTCTGTAATAAGGTAGGGCACTGCTAAGGGGTTGACAGGTATGACTTTATGAGAATTTATAATTCTACATTAATTATATAATTATACATCGCCGGTTTTTTAATCGGCGACGTTTAGGGAAATGTGCTATGAAGTCGGGCCATTGCCCGAAACGTCGCCGATTATTTATTTTTCCTTTCAGGCCACAGTGCGGTTGACGAGAGTGTCGAGTTTTTTTTCTACAGATAAACACTGGTTACGTAATTTTTCACAATACATGATCTCTCTGTTATCCGGGGAAATAGGGGGTGGTGGCCCAGATGAAGCGAAACACTACGAATGCAAAACATTAGGTTAATCAGATTCCACTAAACACAGCTTTTGTTTCTACCCAAGCAGAACGGGAGGGGGAGGGTGACGTGGATACTTCGAATTCCCTGCGTGTTTCTATTGCGACAAATCTGTCAGCTTCATTCTGCTCACGCAGGCACCGAGTCACGGACCCGTGAAGAGCAGCTTCGTCATGGAGCCAGCAATGCGCTCACGGACAACTCAAAGAGTTGACCTGAGTAACTTTTAACGCTGCATCGCTCGCTACACTGTGGTGTACGGTCCATAGTGTTGAATCGTGCATGTACGATCAGCTCGTAAATACGATCCCCCCAACGTTGCACTGTGAGCTTTTGAGGAACGTTTTTGGAAACGTTTCACTTCTCTCTGTTACAATGCTACACGCCTTTCCGCGGAATATCAACCCATACCGCATACGGAGAAGGATCGATAACAGTCCGATAGCCGACGGCCGCGGCGTACCTCGCTCCGCAACGTTCGTACATCGCCAGCGGCGGTCATCGCCGAGGGGGGGGTCAGGAGGTCACGACGCTGAGAATCAACGGGGAATTAATTCGCGTTCGCCCTCCGCTCGCCCGCGTCGGCGACGGCTCCGTTGTCTTCTGGCGGCGCGGGGTCGAGCGCGGGGTCGGCGAGTTTGTCGCGGGGCTCCGTCGTGCTCTCCCGCAGGTACTGCTGCACCGCTCGGCTGATGGCCGTCTCGACGACGCGCCGGCTCACGCTCGCCAGCGTCGTGTCCTCTGCGGATTTCTGGGATTGCCAGCCACCTGCTGTTCACAGTGGCGACGACGACGATGATCAGTTTAACACGTAGTAGGCTTTCGCGGCCAATATTCACAATAAAGGGTTTTTTTTGTTGGGTTTGATCGTGTAAATATAAATGTGTCGTTGACCCACCACCACCCGACACAGCCAATTAGTAAGATTTGTCATGTGAACAAAACATGACAATTCGTTACTACTTCAGCCCCCCCGGTGCGTTGGAGTAAATCCACAACATAATCTTGTGACGAAGCGGGATGTCATTACCAGCGAAACGTCACGATACTCAAATTGTAAATGTTGTGGGTTTACTCTCCAACACACAAGCGGTGTGCTGAGCGAGTAGCGAATTGGCACGTTTTGTTTACGTACCAAACCTTATTAATTGGCTGTGTTGGGTGGTGGTGGGTTAACGACACATTTGTATTTTACACGATCAAACCCCCCAAAAATACCTCGATTACGAATGATGACGACAATGAACCACAGAGGCCGTCTGCCATCGGTGACACTCAACAGAACAATGATTCGCGTCGTTGTGGAGAATGTGGGGAGCCGAACGAATGAGCAGACAATATTACCTCCTTCCCGCATCTGTCCCTTGACATCGGATAAAACAAACGTTTATTTTACTGAAAATACTGAATTAAATCGCTCGCAAAAAGCCCGTGTAACTAAATGGGAAGTAAAAAAAAAAATCTTTATGCGTTTTGTGTGGAGAGACAGGTACGGGGGGAGGCTTAAGTCGACTTTTTAACTTCGATAACCCCACAAGCTTTACACTTTAAACTCGCGCCACGCCACAGAAATGAACTCACTTCGACATTTACCACGCCCAAAATGTACTTTCAATAAGTTAGTGGATAAGAGATTTGCAATGTACGCTGTGTTTCTCGCACATCAGTAACAAATACCCTCCCTGTTTTGCAGGAACACGGTATGAGCGTTTCAACGTGACGCATCAATTACACGCAGCGTTGTGTGATACCCTTTGCCAGAGGTGGGACAAAGTCATTGTTATGCAAGTCCAAGTCGAGTCTGAAGTCATCAAATTCATGACTCGAGTCTGACTCGAGTCCAAGTCACATGACTCGAGTCCACACCAGGTGTGGACTCGAGTCAAAGGGCCTTTGCCGTGTAATTTGTTGTGAAGCTCGCAATGAACAGCTGTTTACCTCCGTCGGGAATGAAACCTTGGTCCAATTCCTGCACAAATCTCTCGCGTTACCCCTGATGCTGCACGCGCATACATTTGACACAAACAGACTGTTGGGGCAAGTGCTGCTAGCGAGCACCTATGAAGGCAGGCACAGCGCACGATGGGGTGGGTGGCCAACACCACGCCCGGCCGCCTTTACGCATACCGCACCAGGTACTCATTTACTGCCCAGTCGACCTAGGTGAGGCCCAGCACCGATGTTCCCCATGAGCGGGAATCGAACTTGTAGAACTCCTAGCGCAGCGCGCTAACTGCTACCCTACCACTTCGACATTTGGCATACGCACACGTGTCTTTCACATGTAAATACACTCATGTAATCATGCACATTCATATATTGCCACACGCGTGATTGGTACACACCTACACGGTATACACCAGACACACACACACTTAGCACATGCTAGACACACGTGCCATGGTACATGCAATCCACCCCCCACCCACCCCCCCAATATCAGGAACTGTAACGGTCAGCACTATTGAACCGATTTTGAAACCCTCTTTTTATTCATTGGCCTTTCCTGTAGTCTGATCAGGATTTACCTCAATGTGTCGTTTTATTATTGGCTTTGATCATAGCTGTTCCTGTTATGTGTATTGCGAGTGTCGTTATTATTGTCATTATGATCAGAATTTATTGTATTTCCTTTGGAATATATTCATACTTGGGAAGTTTTTGTTAATTATTGTAAAGCGTGTTGAGATTTCGTCATGAAAGGCGCTGCATAAAATAAAGATTAAAACTATTATCATTCTTAGCTCGCCCGACTCGGGTGCTTGAGCAGCAAAGTCAAAGTGATGGGAAATTCCACGTTGCTATGGCGAGGGTCACTGTTGGCTTTCCCTAACCCCGTTCCGAGCGCACGCTCGATACCCTCATTTCCGGCTGTCAGAATTGTCTCGTGCACTCCTCCAGGAAAGCCTCGTAGAGTCTCAAGACATCAGAGTCACAATCTGTATTTATACTGCAGAAGAGGAATCCGATGAGCTATGCAGGTCTTTTTCGCAGATGTCCAGTAAGGGGCACGGGGTCAGAACGTGACAACAACAAACAACAGGAAAACACGATAGGGTTGCAAAATCTTGGAAAAGTAAACACATCACTTACAACTATACAAAAGTAAACTATCTTCTTGGTTCTTTCTGTAAAGTCACGTAGAAGGGAAGTAATAAAATAATAAAAATAAAACATAATATTACGTTTAATTTTTATTATTTTTTATTATTTGATTACTTCCCTTCTACGTGACTTTACCGAAAGAACCAAGAAGATGAATCCCTGCAGTCACGAAAGCTTTAAATCGAAAAGTAAACTAGTTTTATATTACAAGGTAAAGCCCACTGAGGTATTAACTTATTTTTCAGAAGCGACCTGGCCACAAATTATAGCTCAAAAAAGTGGCTTATCACGTGGAAATGTATAGCAGCAAAATAATCAAAATAATCTCAATGCGTATTTCTAAATATGGGGAGAAAAATATCAAGCGACCTCCAGCACACCAGGCGAGGTAGTTAACGTCTCGACACCGAAACACCTGAGCACTGCCTAATGCTGTGCTGGACTGGGATCATCGCTGGGGTCATGCGAACACAACGTGTCAACGTGCACCCTGAATTGAGATGCTGGGCCAGTTCGTTTTTATCGAGTATTTTGATTCTAAATCCCTGGTGGAAATTTTACATCCCCTGTGGTGCTGTTCGTGATGAGTGTTTTTGCATTTTGGCAAGTGTTACCGAGCGCTGATGAGTGCTGATGAGTAATCTGTGTGTGTATTGTCAGGTACAGCACAAAGTCCCTTGTCATTCCGTTATCATGTTGCGTGCATTTTATTCCTTGTTTAATTACAATTTGATGGACTCACTCCGACGTGAATATTACGTTTATAATGAAAGCCACATTGGTCAATCCTTGCTTATAAACCCTCGCATAGATTCATCGTGTGTTTACAGCCTTGAATTATACGGATTCTATTTATGGTCATGAATTTTTTAATTAATGGTAAAGCACACCGCGTGGTCAATCCACTGCTGGATGAACGCCTCCCCATGCCGTGTTGGTCATGGGGATTGTTTGACCATACTTCCACCACGCTGGTCAGCGCACGTTTGTCCAGGTCGGTGCCTAGGACCAGTTCAACTGTCACTTGCCACTCGTTTACGCCCTGGCCACGAGTCCAACTCAGGCGATGGGGTCTATTAGAGCGTGGTGCACGAACAGCCGCACCGCCGCTCCCACACGTTATTCATTGCTGACATTCCACTGAAATAGTTATGTTAATTAATGACTGAATTATTACTTGGAACGCGGAAATGTAAACGTGCAGGAGAGGATTCTTTTACATTTCAGCCTTCGTTGGACATGTCATTATAATAACGAGGGGCCGTGGAAGTGCCAAATTATAAGGTCGGGGCACCGCGTGCCACTTGCTGCACACGCCTGGCTGTGATTTATGGGTGCATTTGAACGTTATATTACCGCAGTCCTAAAAATAACCACATCTGTTATAAAGTCAAATTGAATGGCAAAGGGCGTGTCTCGAAGATAATCAATTATGACCCCGTGCCGTTAGGGGGCACGGGAGCGACGTGGCCGCTGGTAATAGAGGTTCACGGATGGATTGGGCCTTGGCGACGCAAGGCATGAGGAAGGTAACATCGGACAATGCGGCCGAGGCAATTTCTCGTTGCAGGATTACACTCGATATCTAATTTAACACGAATTTGATGGAGGACCGAGCGCAATTCGGAGACGGCGGTCCGCTGCGCTCGGCAGCGCCGTCCCTGCCGCTCTCACTTCTGCGGCGATGCTGCTGCTGTTGCTGCTTCTGCTACTTCGGCTTTACTGCTCGCTGCTACTGCTGCTGCTGCTTTACAGTCCGCGGCAGTCGTGCGTGGCTTGAGGGAGCGATGGTCTCCGTGTGCTCCGCAGTAGTCCCCCCGTATCGTGAAAGTGACTCGCCGCATGGATTTTGCGCTCACTACAAACCAGACGTATTATTATGGCGAAGTAAAGTTTCATTCATGGTGTGGTTTTGAACATTGTACACGGTGCCGCGGTGGCGAGATGTTAGCTAGCTCGCCTGGTATGAAGGAGGTCGTCGGTTCGACCATGACCCAGACACCTGCTGTATATTTGGAGTTTGCGTGTCTCTATCCCCGTGGTCACGTGGATATTTCTCCGGGTCCTCCGGTTTTTCCCTCCACATTTAGAAACATACGTTTAGAGTATTTGGCTGCTAGACATTTCCACGTGATAACCCACTTCGTTGAGCTATGATTTGTGGCCAGATCGCTTCTGAAAAAGAGCTACATAGCGTAGTGGGGCTCACCTGGTAAAATAAAAAATATCTAAGTTTTAGTTTATAATTTCAACCCCACACCCATGGCTTCCATCCTCGGCACTTGGCACCACTTCTCGACTGTGCACTGCTTCTTCCGCTAAGTTTCACACCACGCAGGGATGTGCTGTCGCTTTAATTCTCTGTGTGGAATGTCCACACTCTCCTCCCTCGCCACCCCGTTCAATGTATACTTCTCATTGGACAAAAAAAAACCCAATTTATTTTTCCCCGATAAGGACCCCATTGGTTCCGTGCTCCCGTGCCACGCGTGCCCTGTAAGCCATCGAGATTTGTGACCACGACATCAGTGGGAATTACAAATGTGCCGTCGACTGCTCGTTGATCCGTGCCTGCTTATTTAAAGTTCTTCCGAGAATTGATGCTATATTTGTAATTTATTAATTTACGAGTAGGGTTTTCACCACCAATGCTATGAATCAGGTCTAGTTTTTTTTTCGGATTAGATCGTGTTGGAGAGTCTCAACTGAGAGGTGGCAACTTGCTAACACGTGATGATGCTGGGTGTAATCTCCAGTGAATTGTCGGATATAATATAATCATCAAAGCTTGCCTTGCCTTTCAACATTCCTCCTCCGGTATTGTTGACAAACCAAATGAATCAGTATATGTTCCCAAGATGTACCATGGTGGCAAGATGTCAACTCCCTGGCCTGGTAAGCTGGAGGTCGTGGGTTCGATCCCGACCCTTGACACCTGCTGTATATTTGGAGTCTGTATGTTCTCCCGGTGGATTTTTCTCCGGGTCCTCTGGTTTTTCTCTCCACATTCAGAAACAGACGTTTAGAGTAATTGGCTGCTATACATTTCCGTGTGATAAGCCACTTCATTGAGCTATAAGTCGTGGCCAGGTTGCTTCTGAAAAAGAGCTGTATGTTGGGTCCATATTTTTTTTTATAAAAGTAACATTACAACTACACCATGTAACCCAAAATAAACGAATTCTATATTATTCATGTTTATTCCAATATTTCACCTGAAAATCCCTTGGGATGGAACTTCTCGTTTTCAAAGGAGGGTTAAGAAAGAAAGAGGTAGCTCGGTTTTAAGTTGACGGGATCATAATGCAGCTTAGTATGCGCTACATCACGTGGCAATCACTTGCAGCGTCTCTTTCACATATTCCTTGTTTGCGAAATAATGTTCAGGTCTCCACTTCCACATTCACGTCGCAAACACATGCAGTTTCATCTATACAGAGGCAAAGATCCCTCTGTTTAGCCTTCCACAGACTTTTGAGGCAAGTGCTGTTACCGAGCACCTATGAAGGCCGGCACAGCACACGATGGGGCGATTGGGCCACGTCGCGCCCGACCGCCTTTGTATCCCCAGTGCTGATGTTTATACACCGCACCAGGTACTCATTTAAGGAAAAGTCGACCGAAGGCAGGGGTCCGGCAAACTTTCAAATAAGAAGATAAAAAATGTTTGTTTCTGTCTTTGACCAAAATAGTTTGAGAGCCGCATCACACGCAGGTATACAGCAGATGACAACACACATTCTGACTTAAATAAACAAGATAGGTTATGGAATAAACGGCGCCTATTTAATTAGTGTTTTCTCCCCTTAGTTATTATTTAAACAACACAGTTTGATTGTTGCACATGTTGTCATCACCAAGACATTCCATAGTGACACATTCCATGCCATATTTAATCAATAGTCTTTATGTTAAATTATGTTTTAATATTCAAGTAAAAAAACACCTGCCCGCAAGGAGGTGGCCAAAGAGCCACAAGGGGGCGGCCAAAGAGTCACAAGGAGGCAGCAGGTTTCCGAATCCTGACCCAGAGGTCGCAAACGGGTTTTGATTCCTTACCCATACCCGGCCGCACCAGGGTCACAAACGGGTACCCGTACCCGGCCGTACCCGTACCCGTGTTGTCATCTGCTGTACCCGGCCGGGTACGGGTAGGGTACGGGTATTGGGTACCTGATTGCGACCTCTGGGACGAAGCCATGTTGCAGGCGCGGGTGGGTTGATTCTAGGAACTTGAATTGTGAGAAGAGACGAGACGTTGGGAAATGAGTGACAAACGGTTACTCACCAGTGACTCACGGCCTACCCGTACCCGGCCGTACCAGGGTCACAAACGGTGCCTGTACCCGTACCCGGCCGGGTACGGGTAGCCGGGTATCGGGTAGGGTACGGGTATCGGGTACCCGGTTGCGACCTCTGTCCTGACCTAAAGGGAGATCCGGGACCGGTTCAGAAATGCGTCACTGATGTTAGCTGTGAGCTTGAACCGGTACTTGGGGTTCATAGCGCAGCGCGCTAACCCACTCCGCCGCCACTCCTCACACGCATCCACAGCAAACACGCGATGACACATCTACAAACATGTTAAATTACTGACTCATTCAACGTGAATTTATACGGTCAATATTACAACCAGTGAAACACGTGAATACATTCGTAAATAATCAAAAACGCCGCACGCCTCATGTGCGTATAGAATGCATGTGCACGCGCGCGTGTGTGTACTGTTAATAACAAAACACACACAGACACATTGTACTCGGTATCGTTTCCAGAGGTGTGGACTCGAGTCATGTGACTTGGACTCGAGTCAGACTCGAGTCATGAATTTGATGACTTCAGACTCGACTTGGACTTGCATAACAATGACTTTGTCCCACCTCTGAGGTGTGGACTCGAGTCATGTGACTTGGACTCGAGTCAGACTCGAGTCATGAATTTGATGACTTCAGACTCGACTTGGACTTGCATAACAATGACTTTGTCCCACCTCTGATCGTTTCACGCTCGCAAGCGCCATGCAGGAGCTGCTGCGGCCCTGAGGCTGTGTGCGCCATGCGAGCGTGCACTGCCAAAGGTATCTATTCGGTGTTCGAACAACTAAACATCCCGTTTTTATAGCCAGAACGGGTAAATAAAACCTATTCTTGTGTTCATATTCTTAGATTTTTTCGGTAAAGTTACGTAGGTAAAAAATTAAAAAATTTGTTATGTAGACTAGCCGTAGTCTCAAGCCGCACCAACCTTACCATAATAATAAAAAGGGGGCCTGTCCTGGCTCATTCCCCCCCTCAACCAGTATATATACAGGGTAGTAGCTCTTGGAATCTCTCATTTACTTGATACAGCAAGCGTGCTGTGACGGTTCCACCTGAAGACGGAAGCTTGTGTTGCCTCCGAAACGTCGTGATTTTTATTTTATTTTTATTTTATTTAACTTTTATTAATTTAAATTTTTTACCTACGTGACTTTACCGAAAAAAACATAAGAATATGAATCCTTGCAGTCACGAAAGCTTTAAATCTAGAATTATTCTTGTGTTTCTTACTTTGATACTGGCAAAAACACAAAAAGGTCAGTTTAACACGTAGGCTTTCCCGATCAATATCATCCCAAATATAGGTGTTTTGGGATTAGATCGCGTAAATAGAAATGTGTTGTTAAACCCAGTTTTAAATGTTGCAGATTTGCTCTCCAACACACCGGTGTGCTGTACTAGTAACGAATTGGAACGTTCTGTTTACGTGACAAAACCTTAATAATTGGCTGTGTCGGGTGTTGGCGGGTTTAACGACAGCCTTTGTTCTTGGGTACAGAAAAACTGTTAGAAATAAAAATTAGTAATATAAAAAAAACTTTTTTTTAAACACGCTTTTATGAAAGGTACTAGTGATGGAAGAACTCCACGACTCCAGGAAGTGGCCCCGAAGCTTGCCACAACGTAAGGAACCGTGGCCAATTACAGCCAACGTCAGTTGACCGTGGACAATTAGACCCAAGCCGAAACATAACATCTAAAAAATAATGTTTAAAAATACATATTTTATATTTTATGATAGAATATAGTATTGTCATCAGTATGACATAAGTATACCAAGTTTGCAGTCGATACCACATTGGGAAGTGGGTTAAAATTGAGTTACAAGATTTGAAAAGAAAGCGTGTAAAAACTATTTAAATAAAGAAGAACCATTGGCCATAACGTCTCCTGTTGTGTACCTTTCCTTTGGAGGCCACAGTGTCGTTGACGAGCGTGCCCGAGTTGTTTTTTGTCGTCTACATATAAACACTTGGTTACATGATCTCTCCCAATGCGTAAATTCTCCGTATCCGTGGGGTAATAGGGGGGGGTGGTGGTGGATGCTGGCCCAGATGAAGCAACACGCTAATAATGCATAAGCGTAAGTTAATTAGGCTCCACTGAACATAGTTTTTACCCACGCAAAATGTGGGCGGGCGGGGGGGGGGGGTTAAGACGTAGAATGTGCCGCGTGGTGAACTGGTTGCCTCGTTATGAAGAAACATTTTGAGAGATGTGAAATTGATTGCTAAATTCGGAGTCGGTGTAGGGAAGCAAAAGACGATAGCATCTCTTCGGGTTCAAGGCCAGCAGCGACGTGACGTGAACGAACGCTGACCTCAAGCATCAGGAGGCAAGACAATGCACCCCAATTAGCGAAATTCGAATTGGCATTGACCTCGGAGCAACCTCGTGGACAAAACCGAAATCACTGTGAGGGCCGTCTCCATCTGCGGAGGATTCGTCGCGGGAAGGGGATCTCGGGCTGCGTGCGATGCAAGATGCACAGCGACGTCGCCGAGAGAGCGATGTGAGCTCATGACGGCAGACGAACCTACACTCGGCAAACAGATTTGAACTCGTGGAGAGGAAAATTGTTAAATGGACGTTACTGCTTTTAAAGAGTGAAGGAACTAACATCGTAATGAACTAAATAAAGGACGAAACACAACACCTACAAATATCTCTCGCGCCACGTATTTAAAAAAGAAAAACTCAATATTTTTTAACGCATCCCATCAGCCACACGACTGCGTGGTTACGTTGTCAGGAGTCAACATCTACATTCACCCCAACCCCGCCTCCACCAACTCGCGTTGTCCAGCACGGTGAAGTACATACTCTTAGGCTTTTTCGGTAAAGTTACGTAGGTAAAAAATAAAAAATAAAATTTATAGAAGTAATCATAGAAATAAAATAATAAATCACGTTTCGGAGGCAACACAAGCTTCCGTCTTCAGGTGGAACCGTCACAGCACAATTGCTGTATCAAGTAAAGAGAGAAGTCCCAAGAGACCCGACCTTGTATATATACTGGTTAAGGGTGGGCCGCTGGAGAGGAGTTGTTGTGAGATGGTTAGGACGTCTGCTGCTTGTTAGAATGGTGAGGTCACCCTGCTGCTGCTCTATATAACAACGGGAGACAGAGCAGAGCCTCACCATTCTGGCGAATTGCCCGATGATGCTGGATGCAATTCCCAGCGAAACGTCGTACTCAAAAACATTGTAAATGTTGTGGCTTCACGCTTCAACACACCGGTGGGCTAAAGCAGTGAACTATTTGTCTTTTGTCAACGTGACACTTTTTTACTGATTGGCCGTGTCGGATGGTGGAGAGTTACGACACATTTATAAATAACGCGATCTAAACCCAAAAACGTTGATTATGAGATGGGACTCTACTTTGCACATGCAAGGGGCAACAGGGCAAGCGGCACTGCGCCAGTTTGTTGCCGTGAGCGAGCCTGACGCAGCTAGCGGCCGTGACCTTGGCACGCGCGCGCCGAAGAGAGCGCGGCTGCCTCTGGAAATCCTCAATCATGAGCACGTGCGCGTGTGTGTGTGTTGTGTGTGCTGCTCCACAGACGCCAGCCGCCTGCTAGCAGAAAGGATTGTGGTGCTGGAGCTGTTGAGTGGCGGCCACACTCCTATTTATATTCCTCACGGTCCCCCCGGAGATACGAAATGCCCGATATTGGTGTGGCACGTTTTCAGCCAGCACTTGACAATGGTTCACAGTTTTATACGGATTTCTTTACAACTGTCGCGTTTCGGGCCAGATCACCGTGTCGGGTGAGATGATCGTTTCGACGAGGAATCCTGCCGTCTTTCCAGTTATGTAAGTTGCTGTGGTGAGATGTGAATCACAGGATCCTCTGTAGCTTCGTTAACCCAAAAAAGACAACACATTCACAAAAAAGGTGTCTCTGCTCGGCTGCTTCAGTCACAGGGAATGATGTCACGAGCGCGCCTCCGTGCAAAATCAGTGGGCGCTACAAAATCGACGTCCTTCGCACGATGCTGCATACAAAATAAAACACAATCACTTATGTAACGTTAATGCATATTCCCTACAAACACGTTGACATGGCACATCTCAGACTGATAAACAATCGCAAGAGCTCCTGAAAATAATTAAATTAATCATCATCTTTATTTAGAAATGTTCAACTTCCTTCACACTGCGCATAGGCAAACGCTAACCATTTAGAGTGCGCCTTTCACACCGCAATGTTCAAGGTCACGTCACTCAAGTTCAGATAAAACAAAAACACTTACGGAGACGAATGTTGCAAGAGCGCTCGTAAAAAATAACAAACAAAAAACATACATAGAAGGAAACACGAAATAAAAAAGGGTTAAATTAATAATAATACGCCAGAGTGAAATTACAAGGCTAAATTACACAAATAGGCCTTAACCCTCGGTTATAAAGTAACCACTGCGGTTGCAGCTTATGTAATGTCGTGGAACGGTGGCGGAGGTCGAACACAAACCAGTCACCCTTCCTGCTGCGGCTCTGCCTCTGACAACGCAGAGTGCGGTGGGGGGGGTGAGCACTAGCGGTTGACCTCGCCGTACACTGTCGCCGATTCATGGAGGCCCGTTAACCTTGAAGTCCGTCATCATTAAAATGAAATAGCTCTATTTAATTACGGTCATTTGTCCTTGTCGGTAGTTCACTGCGATTTGCATGTAGTGTCTTCCCTGTTGCGCTGCCGCACGTGTTGCGCTCTGCACTGTTATTGATCAGAGGTTGATTACATTGATCCTGCTTCCTGTTTGTGCCTCGTTTTATCTCGGGTCTTAGCGTCATACTAAGCACGTTCAGCCTTAATACAAACATCCTGCACTTTTGGGCAAACGCTCAGCCACGTCCTTAACCGCCAAGCGGCAGCATCTTCTGAAGAGATATCGCACAGCGACGAAATGTGCTTAAAATATTGGACACAAATGAGAAAAGTCACATTTATTATTTCATACTAGGTACAGCTTTTGCTTCTGGACATAAAGTTTATGGGTTTTTAAGAATTATTTTCAAGGGGGATCCCCAGCCTACGTCATTGACATGCTGCGCCCATATTGGACCCTCAAGGTCCCTAAGATCTGGGGATGCAGAACTTCTCTGCATTACCAGGTCGAGGTTTCGGTCTATGGGTGACCAAGATTTCTTCCCATGTAGCCCCCAGGCTACACAGGAACTCTCTTCCACAAAATATCAGGGATCTCCGAGTCTGTGGACATTTAAAAATGCGCCTTCAAACCTATTTATACGCTTCCGCCTATTTTTTGTTAATTTATTAAATGGTTTAGAAAATGTATTTATAATATTATTTTTAGGCTACACAGGAACTCTCTTCCACAAGATATCAGGGATCTCCGAGTCTGTGGACATTTTAAAAATGAGCCTTCAAACCTATTATACGCTTCCGCTTATTTTTTTGTTAATTTAGTAAACGGTTTAGAAAATGTATTTATAATATTATTTTTATGCTGAGTTTCTGCTGCTGCTGTGTCCTGTACAGCGCTTTGAGATCCTTGATGAAAAGCGTTATATGGATGTAATTAAATTACGATTAAGTCCAACAGTGGGTCGTAAAGGATGCTGACTCAAGGAATTAACAAGGGGTTAAAACGGAGAGGAAGAAATCCCACCCAGGCAGAGAGGAGTGGGGGGGGGGAAGCCCCTTTCCAGTCTAAGATAGGGTTTTAAAATCAGTAGCCCGAAGGCCCAAATTCACAGGGCAGTGTCTCCTGACTCGACGCGCTGCGAGGCACATGCAGGTGCCCCATCGCTTCCCTCTTTTGGCAGAATCACCGCGCGTATTCCCCGATCTCACTGCACCATGACGCACGCAATCGCATCCCGGCGTTTGAGTTCACATCGCAGATCGAATCCGTCCGTGTGATCGTTCCCACATCACAATGCCCCAGCCCACCACACCCACCGACAGCCTTGACGAGAAGAAGGGCCGGGCGAGACAAATAATTAATCTCACACAGACCGACATCACGAAACAAAGTATAATTATTGTATTGAATCGAAGCAATTACTGAAAAAAATATAATATATATCAAGATTATAACATTTTAAATACGTATTACGCATCCGATAAATGTAAAGTATCCTTCCGATATTAGGAAGCAACTGGGGCTAAGCACTTTTAAATAATCTAAATTGAAAAACATTTTTCTCAAGAATAGTTTTTGTGTTTAATTTGCTGTCCTTCCCAAACACCTCCAATTAGCACGGTTGGCTATGTACAATAACAAAATAAACCCACTGGTTTAGTGCCGGGTGGGATTGTGCTGCTGCCGCTGCTGCGTCCCAATTGATGAGAGGCTGGGAGAGTGCTGCAATATCTGGGGTGGAGCACCCCATTCCTACCTCACTGCACTCCGATAGACTTCACAGTAAAGCAGTCGGGTTTATTGATGACCCGACACGCACTGATTCACGGCATCTTCTTGGTTCTTTCGGTAAAGTCACGTAGAATGGAAATAATAAAATAATAAAAAATAAAACATAATACAATTATTCTCACGACGTTTCGGCCACAACGCAAGCAGCCGTCCTCAGGTGGAGAACAGGTCTGTCGAGAAGACATTATTTTATTATGTTTCATTTTTTATTATTTTATTATTTCCATTCTACGTGACTTTCCCGAAAGAACCAAGAAGATGAATCCCTGCAGTCACGAAAGCTTTAAATCGAAATTTGATTCACGGCAGTTAACTTGCTGACCGCTGATCAGTTGTCTCCTTATGGACCAATGCGCTTCACCTTCAAAAAGGCGAGTTCAATCCCGATGAAGCTTGGGGAGTTGAATGGAGTTCAAAATAACTCGCAAACGTCGTATGAAAGACTTAACGCAGAATATCCCTGGGTTTGATCTTCCACGAAGCTGACCCACCCTAAATCGCATCCACACAAACCATAGCGGATGCGGACAGCTGATGCACAAATGGAAAATTAATAACTCTCCAGCAGTGTGTGATTGTGGTCATCCGGAACGGAGACCGTGCAAAGCATAACGACGCAATGCTCCGATCCACAAATACGTAGAAGGAGGAGATGTCAGAGCGATATACTCCGCTACTGCTCCTGACACGGTTGTCTGGCTTGACCACCTGAATGTGAAATTGTAGTTGTTGCTCCGCATTTACATCAGCAGAAAGAAGATGTTGCCTCCTTGTCACTCTTCTATTGCTACCGTCATGGTCAACGTTCTCGTGAACTTCGCATATTGATTCCTCGACCCATATGCTCGACCCATGTCGAAGAATCAATATTGGAGCAGGTGCCCATCCCCCCCATTTATAGCCATAAGCCAGTGTGGAAAATCCAAAATTCGGGTGCGATTCACTGCAAATAACCTTTAGTTGACTTCTGCAAAAAAGTGTTACTTGTTTGTGTTTTGGCCCCCGGAGGGAGCGATTGCGAGCCGCACGCTGGCTCCACCGCTGAGATGCGTGGCCGGCCGTGTCCTGGAATTATTCAATGAAGGAATGATTCGTGTCGAGTAGGGGGCGCCGCAGTGGCGAGATTTTAACTCCCTCGCCTGGTATGCGGGAGGTCGTAAGTTTGACCCCAACCCTGATGCCTCATGTAGATTTGGGGTTTGCATTTCTCTCTCCCCGTGGTGGCATGGATTCTGCTCCGGGTCCGCCGGTTTTTCCCTCCACAATTATAAAGATGCGTTTAGAGTATTTAGCTGCTATAAATTTCCACGTAATGATAAGCCACTTCCGTTGAGCTATCATTTGTAATAGCCAGATCGCTTCTGAAGAAAGTTATATAGCTCAATGGGGCCTTACCTGGTCAAATCAAAAATAGTAGTTTTTCGTTTAAGTACACCATTTGTAAATGTGCTCTGCAATAATTTACAGGCGATTCACCAATCCGTAATAGCATAAAGTTGGGATGCATTATTGTGGCATGTGAATTTCATGAAAACACCGTGGCAGTGAGCAGCGGGACCTCTTCTCGGGGCTGGCGGTCACCGATTGTTTGGGGCTCGTGCCTGGAGTGCAGCCTCCACCTATCTCAGGCGTAGCCCTTCATCGTGGTGGGCAGTCCAGGAGCCAAACAATCATTGTAACAGCAACAACACTTGCACGAGCAGCAAGCTGTCAGAGTAAAGAAAAACGGTAAGAAGATTAAATGGAAACACACTTGCCCACTGCTGATGAAGGCTTCTCCACATTTACACTTTCCAAAGGACATGGCGAGGATTTTCAGAGTTGATTGCTGCAGCGAATTCATGATTACAGCTTTGATTGAACTCACATCGTGTCGACATTATATAGTTACAATCACACATCTCCTGCTCACACCACCACCACCTCTTCACGAAGACAAAGATCCCCCGTATTGCCTAACAGACTGTTGGGGCAAGTGCTGTTAGCGAGCACCTATGAAGGCTGGCACAGCACACGAGGGGGTGGGTGCCCAACACCACGCCCAGCCGCCTTTGTCTTCCCAGTAGCGATGTTTTCACTCCCCACTAGGTATTTATTTCAGGCTGAGTCGACCGAGGGGAGGCCCAGGACCGTTTCAGATAATCGTCATTGGTGTTGGCCGTGAGCGGGAATTAAACTCGGGTCGCCGGGTTCGTAGCACAGCGCACTAATCACTACACTACCGCTCCCCACACCTCCTGACCCCACCGAGCCCTTACCACCTCCTCACTCACCACACCCTCACCACCACCATCACTCACCACACCCTCACAACCTCCTCACCCCTCCACGCTCTGACTCACCACCTCCTCACCCCACCACTCCCTCACCACCTCCTCACCCCCCACGTCCTCACCACCTCGTCACTCACCACACCCTCACCACCTCCTCACCCACCACGCCCTCACCACCTCCTCACTCACCACACCCTCACCACCTCCTCACTAACCACGCCCTCACCCCCACCTCACTCACCACACCTCACCACCTCCTCACCCCCCACGCCCTCACCACCTCCTCAATCACTACACCCTCACCACCACCTCACTCACCACACCATCACCACCTCCTCACTCACCACATCCCTCACCACCCCTCCTCACTACCCACACCATCACCACCTCACTCACCTCCTCACTCCCACTCCCTCACCACCTCCTCACTAACCACACCATCACCACCTCCTCACTCACCACTCCCTCACCACCTCCTCACTAACCACACCATCACCACCTCCTCACCCCCCACGCCCTCACCACCTCCTCAATCACTACACCCTCACCACCTCCTCACCCCACCACTCCCTCACCACACCCTCACCACCTCCTCACCACCTTCTCACCCCACCACATCACCACCCCGTCACACCCCCCCCCCCCCCCCACACATGGCCTGTTGAGTGTCGGCTCCCTCTGCAGCGTGTGACAGTGCAAGGTGGCAGTGAGTGTCGAGGCGCCACGGCTGCTGCCGCTGCTGCTGCTGCGGCTCACGCGACTCGTGGAGATTGGCGCTCATCTCAAAGTGTCACCGGAATCTGTGAATCGCGAGCAGCGGAAACTGGGCACCAGACCCCTCGCGCGATACCCAGGTGCGGGCCGCCGCTTCAAACAGCGTCGCTTCATAGTAGTAGGTTTTTACCCATTAAGCTGGTACAAAACTGACACCTTTATACAAGGCATCATGTTTGCAATAACCACAACACAAGTAGTCAAAATGCAAACAAAAAGAAACAACTCTGATGATGATGATAATAATATGCACTGTCCTTGAAGTTGATTGGTCCACACCCGAGACAGCTTTCCTTAGAGCCTAGTCTCCATTGGTGTTGGACCAGATGACACCAGAAGGCGTACAACTCGCTTCATATCGCGTACACCGTGTGTCAGGGCGCCACGGTGGCGAGACGTTAACAACTTCGCCTGGTATACAGGAGGTGATGGGTTCGACCTCGACTCTTGACGCCTCCTGTATAGTTGGAGTTTGCATGTCTCTCTCCCCGTGGTCGCGTGGATTTTTCTCCCGAGTCCTCCGAGGGTTTCCTCCACATTTAGAATGAAATATCACGCATTTAGAATATTTGGCTGCTAGAAATGTCCACGTGATAATGAGCCACCTCGTTGAGCGATAATTTTTTAATAGCCAGGTGGCTTCTGAAAAAGAGCTGCATAGCTATGTGGTGCCTTACCTGGTAAATTAAAAAAAATTGTTCAGTAGTTCAGTCTGTCAATGGCCCAGTGAACCTGGCCACCCGAGTTCGAATCCTGGCCACGGATAACATCATTAGCAGCACGCGAACCGATCCTCGGTGGCCCCCCAACGCGACTGAGAAGCGTGGTGAAGTATGGTCAAACAACAAGGGGCGGCGACGCAGCACAGCGGAGGTTTTTTTAACGGATCCATTTCGAGTGGCCGCCTTGATTAATACCGGTGGTCGAAAAATAAACCGTGACATATGCGCCGTCGTCTTCACGGCGGACGTTAAAAGATCCCCCGACGTGCATTCGAAAGAGTGGGCTATGCTGTGTGCCAGGGTCGTGGCCAAACATCTGCCAAATTCGAAAGAAAGAAAAAAAACCGCTAATTGACTCCATTTGAATCCACACACAGCAGCAGCACAAGCAATCATCGGCCCCTACTGCGAAAAATTGACGTGATTCTTTCGAAAAAAAATTAATCATGAGACTCTGTGAGGATTTGCTGAGTGAACCACGTGGAATAAAAAAATTACCCAGACGACGAGCGGCTGTAGTGTGGACTGGGCAAGCCGAGCCAGTAGATGGCCGTCATTCGCTGTGACCCATTCATCTATCGCCAAATTGTCTGCATCACGGCCGACCTCGTCAAATCTGGGCCACCAAGCCGGTTCTGAGCCTGGAGGACAGAGCTTGGGTGGGCGACCTCCATGAGCAAGGGGGTCGGGCAACCTTTCAAAGAAGAAGAAGAGGCATTTTTTGCTTTTTTCCTTGACCAAAATAGTTGGAGAGCCGCATCGCACGCAAAGCTACGCATACACAACACACAACAACAGCAGCGTGTACACAGCAGATAACAATAACACACAAACATACCTGATGGAATAAGCTGTATCGATTTAGCCCCCCCCCTTCCCCCGAGTTATTTGTTAAGAATATAGTTTGACTGTTGTACATTGTCACCAAGACATTCTACAGTGACTCATTGCCTACCACATTTAGTCAATTATCTTTACGTTAAATTAGGTTAACATTTTAATTTTAATTTTAAACGGCTGCCCGCAAGGGGAGCAGCCGAAGAGCCACCGACCCCGGCTCGTGAGTAACGCACCGCGCAATCCTATTCCGATAAGCGCGGTTGACCACGTACGGTGCGAAAGAAGTTCAGTATACATAATCACATTCACCAATCCGTAGTGAACAGCGCGGTGAAGTATCCTGTACAGACAGGGACCCGTGTACCACTCCGCTTACACGGCACTCCACAGATGGTGAGGAGGGTGGGGGATACAGAGCCCAGACCAGGTCGCGAACCGGTGACACTCGAAGCACGTGGCCCTCGTTACCTGCCTCAGCCTCCGTCTCCCCGACGCAGCCGCAGCAGAGCTGCCCCATGGCTCCGCTCCAGGGCCCGGGACTCCGAGGGTCGAGATGGTGGCGGTCGCGCTCCTGCCTCCACCACCCGCAACCCCACGCTGCCCCGTGTCCTACAGACCACACGACCCCACACTGCCCCGTGTCCTACAGACCACACGACCCACGCTGCCCAGTGTCCTACAGACCACACGACCCCACGCTGCCCCGTGTTCTACAGACCACACGACCCCACGCTGCCCCGTGTCCTACAGACCACACGACCCCACGCTGCCCCGTGTCCTACAGACCACACAACTCCATTGTGCCCTGTGTCCTACAGACCACACAACTCCACTGTGCCCCGTGTCCTACAGACCACACAACTCCACACAACCCCACGTCCTACAGACCACACGACCCACGCTGCCCAGTGTCCTACAGACCACACGACCCACGCTGCCCAGTGTCCTACAGACCACACGACCCACGCTGCCCCGTGTACTACAGACCACACGACCCACGCTGCCCCGTGTCCTACAGACCACACAACTCCACACAACCCCACGTCCTACAGACCACACGACCCACGCTGCCCCGTGTCCTACAGACCACACGACCCACGCTGCCCCGTGTCCTACAGACCACACAACCCACGCTCCCCCGCGTCCTACAGACCACACGACCCACGCTGCCCCGTGTCCTACAGACCACACGACCCACGCTGCCCCGTGTCCTACAGACCACACAACCCACGCTGCCCCACGTCCTACAGACCACACGACCCACGCTGCCCCGTGTCCTACAGACCACACGACCCACGCTGCCCCGTGTCCTACAGACCACACAACCCACGCTGCCCCACGTCCTACAGACCACACGACCCACGCTGCCCCACGTCCTACAGATCCACACGACCCACGCTGCCCCGTGTCCTACAGACCACACAACCCACGCTGCCCCGTGTCCTACAGACCACACGACCCACGCTGCCCCACGTCCTACAGACCACACGACCCACGCTGCCCCGTGTCCTACAGACCACACGACCCACGCTGCCCCGTGTCCTACAGACCACACGACCCACGCTGCCCCACGTCCTACAGACCACACGACCCACACTGACCCGTGTCCTACAGACCACACGACCCACGCTGCCCCACGTCCTACAGACCACACGACCCACGCTGCCCCGTGTCCTACAGACCACACGACCCCACGCTGCCCCGTGTCCCACAGACCACACAACCCCACGCTGCCCCGTGTCCTACAGACCACACGACCCCACACAACCCCACGTCCTACAGACCACACGACCCCACGCTGCCCCGCGCCCTACAGACCACACGACCCCACGTCCTACAGACCACACGACCCCACGTTCTACAGACCACACGACCCACGCTGCCCCGTGTCCTACAGACCACACGACCCCACGCTGCCCCGTGTCCTACAGACCACACGACCCCACACGACCCCACGTCCTACAGACCTCACAACCCCACGCTGCCCCGCACCCTACAGACCACACGACCCCACGCTGCCCCCCCCAGCGTTCGCTATGCCCCTACAGGGCGCGGGACGCTGCTCCGTGTAACTGCGGCGCGCCGCGGAGAGTGGGGAGGGCAGCAGCACCACGGCAACTTGCGAGCGACTCGACTCGCGATGGCTCCCCACGTCTCTCCCAATCGCGAGGGTCTCGCCCACACTCGTGACGCCCTGCCCCCCCTAGACAGCGCACCCCCAGCCCGGCCCGTCTGTGGTGCAGTACACGCGACGCCTCGAGACGCGAGGTATGCGCTCTGCGTGGGCATTTAACAATCACCGCGTCGCCCCATCATCACCGATTCGCTCCATCGCCACCAATTCGCCCCATCACCACCAAATCGCCCCATCACCACCAATTCGCCCCCATCACAAATTCGCCCCATCACCACCAATTCGCCCCATCACCACCAATTCACCCCATCACCACCACCTCGCAGCGCTATACCTTGCCCCATCGCCAACCCGACTCATCACCACCCAGACCCCTCAACCACCTCGCCCCATTGCCACCACGCCCCATCACCACTCCGCCCCCATCACCACATCGCCCCCCTCCCCGCTCCATCGCTACCTCGCAGCGTTATACCTCCTCGCCCCATCACCACTCCGCCCCCATCACCACCTCGCCCCCCCCCCCACCTCGCCCCCCATCACCAACCCGTCCCATCGCCACCTCGCAGCGTTATACCTCCTCGCCCCATCACCACTCTGCCCCCATCACCACCACGCCCCCCCCACCTCGCCCCCCCCATCACCAACCCGTCCCATCGCCACCTCGCAGCGCGCTGATGGAGCGGATGCGTCGCGTCCCCGCGATGCAGCTGATGCTGCTCCAGCCGACGCGTTCATGTCTCACGCACCGCGCCTGCTGCTGCTGCTATCGGGCGCGTTCCGCTGGACGGTCGTTTCCTATCGACATAATCCGTTGCCCGTGGCTACCGTGTCTCGGGTGGGTTTTTTTCTTTCTCCTTTTAAAGAAGTGCGGCGTGGTGGGGTGGGATGTGGTGGTGATGGGGGGGGGGGCAGCGGCCGAGTTTCCTCGACAACGCAGAAGGGGGCTTCACGGGAGAGGGGAGGGCGTGAGTCGTAGCGCACAGACTGTTCAGTTGAATCTTGATTTTAAGCTTTCGCGACTGCAGGAATTTCCATGCTCGTTGGTTCTTTCGGTAAAGTCACGTGGGTAGAAATGCAATGAAACAAATCACGACGTTTCGATCGCAACACAAGCGGTCGTCATCAGTTTCAGTTTCATGTGTTAGGTATTGCCCTGTGCGCCATGCGGCTCTTGAATCGGGTGCAACCGCAACAAACTAAAAACATGAACAAGAAACACCTTAAAGTGACTACGGCGCAACAGAAAAATACCAGGGGGGAGAGCACAAAGACAAAGATCCCCCGTATAGCCTACAGCAGACTGTTGGGGGGCAAGTGCATCTAGCGAGTAGCACCTGTGAAGGGCCGGCACGACCCAGGGCGGCCAGCACCCCGCCGGGCCGCCTTTGTCTCCCGAAGTGGCGATGTTTACACACCGCGCACCAGGTATTCATTTGAGGCTGAGTCGACCTAGGGGAGGCCCAAGACCGGCACGTGTTGCGCGCACCACGGACACTGCGCGCAACGTTCAGCGACGCGATGTTTTGTTGCACCGCATCCACAAGGTGCGAAGGAGACATCACGGTGGGGGGTGGGGGGGTCGTTGTTAACTGCGCTTGATCGCCTGAATGTGAATGGCTTGCTGATGGTAATCAGTGGTAAGGCTTGTGCGTCATGGTGAGGGTCATGAGTGGCGAGGCTGTAGTGGTCAGGGCCGGATTAAGGCATTTGGCACGGGGCTTTGGGGACTGCAGCCTAGGGGCCTCTGCCAGTTGGAGTGCCTCCAGAGATGAAGTGAAAAGTTCTTTAATTTGTGAATGCTGAATTTTATTTGTTGTTAGCCTTGTAAAAATAAAATTAGTTTTACTTAGTTTTCCTTTGGAAAATAATACTGGGAGCTTCACTAGTACCTGTAGCCAAGGGACCTACAACATCTTAATTCGGCCCTGGTAGTGGTGAGGGTAATGAATGGTGAGGCTAATGGGTAGTGGTGAGGCTAATGAGTGCAGAGGCTAATGGGTAGTGGTGGGCTGATGAGTGGTGAGGCTGATGGGTAGTGGTGAGGCTGATGGTAGTGGTGAGGGTAATGAGTGCAGAGGCTTGTGGGTAGTGGTGAGGCTAATGAGTGGTGAGGCTGATGGGTAGTGGTGAGGGTAATGAGTGCAGAGGCTTGTGGGTAGTGGTGAGGCTAATGAGTGGTGAGGCTGATGGGTAGTGGTGAGGGTAATGAGTGCAGAGGCTTGTGGGTAGTGGTGAGGCTAATGAGTGGTGAGGCTGATGGGTAGTGGTGAGGGTAATGAGTGCAGAGGCTTGTGGGTAGTGGTGAGGCTAATGAGTGGTGAGGCTGTTGGGTAGTGGTGAGGGTAATGAGTGCAGAGGCTTGTGGGTAGTGGTGAGGCTAATGAGTGGTGAGGCTGATGGGTAGTGGTGAGGGTAATGAGTGCAGAGGCTTGTGGGTAGTGGTGAGGCTAATGAGTGGTGAGGCTGATGGGTAGTGGTGAGGGTAATGAGTGCAGAGGCTTGTGGGTAGTGGTGAGGCTAATGAGTGGTGAGGCTGATGGGTAGTGGTGAGGCTGATGGGTAGTGGTGAGGGTAATGGGTGGTGGTGAGGCTAATGAGTGGTGAGGCTTGTGAGTAGTGGTGAGGCTGATGGGTAGTGGTGAGGGTAATGGGTGGTGGTGAGGCTAATGAGTGGTGAGGCTTGTGGGTAGTGGTGAGGCTGATGGGTAGTGGTGAGGGTAATGAGTCGTATAGAAGTGAGGTGACGAAATATTTTTTCTTGCAATATCCATGTTCATGTTCTCCGGAATTATCGTTTTGAAAATCGTTCTTTTTGGAATTTTTTTAATTAAAATCCTGTTCATGAAATGTCGGTAAAAAGTATTAAAACAGTTGTGTAAAGTGTGTAGTTTTTGAGTGGATATACTACAGTGATAGATGATGCCACGTTTCTCAGTAATGGCACGTTATTCCTCTGTGTGTATTCATGATATCACTCGAGACTCCTGCTTATTACTTAAGTATGTAGGTTTCATACCATAAGTTTAATGTTGAGCACAAGAGGTGATACATGTGCATTAGTTCACACCATATAACAAATGCGTGTGTGTTACTCTCTTAAACCGACTAATGTATTAGTATTAGTTTGTGCCGCGTGCCCACAGCGTTCTGATTGGCTGGAGACCAAGGCATGCCCCGTCCACCGCGCCTACTCAATGGGTCCCTCCTCCTTTATAAACGGTGGGGGGCGGGGGGGTTAGACGTCAGTTGGGGGGGGGGGGCGCAGGGGGTTGAGTGGGGGGCGCTCTGGGAAGGGGTGGGTGGACGCTTGAGGTTTGGGACCAGGGGGGGGGGGCGCTCAAGAAGGGGGGGGGGGGGTACGGGCGGGCGGCTGAGGGTTGTCACGGACAACGGGAAGGGCGGGGGGGTTGGTGTGTGTGTGTTGGGGGGGGGGCTCTGGGAGGGGGGTGGAGTGGCTGGATGAGGGGGGGGCACGTGTTGGTGGGAGCGTCTCTCAGTGACTGACTGGTGCTTCCTCTGCTTATGAACGATGATAGTAATACATTGTATTGGTAATTGCTATTACATCACAGCAAAAACTCCGAGGCCGCGAGAGGAAGGGCGCCGCGGATCCATTAGGCGGGAAATGAAGGTGAAATTGCCTCCGCTGGTTCCGTGTCCGCGCGAATCCCGCGAGAGAGTTTCCCTCTGGATGCTGATGTCGAAGGCAGTGCATGCCAGAGGTCGCAAACGGGTTTTGATTCCTTACCCGCAACCCGGCCGCACCAGGGTCGCAAATGGGTACCCGTACCCGGCCGGGTACGGATAGCCGTTCTCTACCCGTACCCGTACCCTACCCGAAATTAGTGGCAAACGGCTACTCACCAGTGACTCACGGCCTACCTGTACCCGTACCCGGCCGCACCAGGGTCGCAAACGGCTACCCGTACCCGGCTGGGTACGGGTAGCCGGGTATCGGGTAGGGTACGGGTATCGGGTACCCGGTTGCGACCTCTGGTGCATGCCCAGGATCGCACCGACTCCTCTCCACAGCCGTGCCTCCACAGACATCTGCAGGCAGTCCATGCACTCTCAAGTAAGAACACACATTTCGGATCCGAGACAAAGGTGCAGCCACTGCAACTGCTTGTTCACGGCTCTAATGGGAAGCCGCGGTGGTGAGATGTTAACTCCCTCGCCCGGTATGCAGGAGGTCGCGGGTTCGATCCCGACCCTGACGCCTGCTGTACATTTGGAGGTTGCGTGTCTCTCTCCCCGTGGTCGCGTGGATTTTTCTCCGGGTCCTCCGGTTTTTCCCTCCACATTTAGAATCAACGTCACGCGTTTAGACTATTTGGCTGTTGAGCTATTATTTGTGACAAAGAGCTAAAGTATATATAGCTCAGTGGGCCCTACCTGGTAAAATAAAAATAGAGAATTAGAATAGACGGCAGCAGAGCCTCTACTAGCTCTTTAGAGCTCCTCCAGAGAGAATGTTTTCCCCTACTTCCTCCACGCTAACCAGACGGCTTGGAAGAGACAGGAGGAGCCACACTTTACAACTGTAATGAGAGAGGGCGACGGAGGGCTGCATAGGCACTGCTGCATCAGTCATAGCCAATCAGAGCTAACGGTTCCATCTGGGCCAAAGTTAATGGGCGGAGCTCGTGGTTATATGCTGGGAACCATCGGGAAGGTTCTGAGGGGGGGGGCGTAGTTAGAGGCGGAGCTTAGCTCTGCCGAGAGGGGGCCTGGGTAAAACTACGTGGCCGGGAGTCAGAGCCATTCCCTGTACACCTTGGGGTGCGACAGGGATGTCCTCTTGCTCCCACATTATTTAACATCTATTTTGACCACGTAGTTCGTGAAGCCTTCAATAGCTGTACCAGAGGAATTTCGATCTGGTACAGATACAATGGGAGGCTGATCGATGCCCGGGTGCGGTCAAGGGATGGCTCCCTATTGCTCAACCATGTTATGTATGCCGATGATCTGGTTATTGCTGCTCACTCAGAGGATGAGTTGGAGGCGCTGCTGCTGAACCTGGAGCTTGCCACTAAGAGGTGGGGCCTTACCATCAGCCCCACCAAAACTAAGCATCTGCCTGGGTATTTTGTACTATCGGACACTCCACCCCCACAACTCCCAATTGGTGATATGGCAGTTGTGGAGAGAGTGGGGAGTTTCCCATACCTGGGCAGTGTGCTCATGACCAGCTCCGGTTTAACAGTAGAGGTCTCACTCCGAATCAGTCGAGCGGCATTATCTTTTCATCGGTTGTGTAACGCTGTGTGGAAGCTACCTGGTCTCTCGCTCCGCACAAAGCTTCAGGTCTTCTCGGCCACGGTCATTCCCTCCCTTCTCTAATGTAACATCTTCGCCGGTTAGAAACATTTAGGCTGGCCTGCCTACGATCCATCCTGGGTTTAACCAGGCTGGATTGTGTGAGGAGCTCACAAATCCTTGAAAAATCTGGATAAAGTCCCATCGGTGAGCTCCTATGGCAGGCAAGGCTGCGTTGGCTAGGCCATGTTGCCCGTATGCCCAGCCACCGCATGCCTAAACAGCTTTTGTTCGGCCGGATCGAAGGGGCTAAATGGGCGCGGCATGGGCTAGAGAAGAGATGGAGTGATGTGGTACAGGATGATGTGGAGCTGAGTGGTCTTGCCGATGACTGGTACCAGCGGTGTCAAGATCGGCCTCTGTGGAGGAGGCTCGTGAAGGACGCCACTGGGCATTTGGAGGCAGTCGCTCTCCAACAACAACGGAGGGCGGAGGAGCAACGCTCACAACAACGAACGGAGCGCCGGGTGGATAAAGCACAACAAGTTGGCACAGTAGGGACACAGGTGGTGCATCAGCCAGTCGTCTCAGTCAGTCGACCTGTGGCATCTGGGTCTGCCCCGTGACCTCCTGCCAGCGGGCGTTCAACACTTCACGTGGCCTCAAGGTGCACATAGCCTGGCACAAGTGTCGTGGTGACGTCACCGCCACTTAGTGGCGAATGGCGGTTGTGTGTGCGTGAAAGTGCGTGTGAAAGTGAGTGTGTAGCGAGCGGGAGTACTGCGCTACCAAAGCGGCGTCTCGATTCCCACTCACAGCCAACACCAGTGACGATTATCTGAACCGGTTCTGGGCCTCCCCTAGGTCCATTCAGCATTAAATGAGTACCTGGTGCGGTGTGTAAACATTGCCACTCGGGAGACAAAGGCGGCCGGTGTTGGCCACCCACCCCCTCGTGTGCCGTGCCGGCCTTCATAGGTGCTTGCTAACAGCACTTGCCCCAACAGTCTGTTAAGGCTATACGGGGGGATCTTTGTGTGTCTGTGTGTGTGCGCGCAATTGTGGTGCCTCATTGCCCCCTTCTGGCAAGCAAACCAGCATCAGGAAGTGAATATAAAACGTATTTAGTTTCTATTTATGTTGCTTTATGTTATGTTGTATCTACCATACAGTATTTTTTTACAGTGTTACACGCAAATGCAGAATGTTTATTTTTTATTTATCAGTTTAACAATGCTTTCCTTTTTATTTAACCGTAACACATTTCATAACAATTACCTATAGGCATTAAAATACAACGCGTTATTGTGTTCCGAATTATGAACGGGTCTCATGAACACATTTTGTTCGTAAGTCGATGATTGTCCTAATTCATAATGTCGATTAGAGTACGGTACTAAAATGGAATTTAAATAAGACATTAATAATATAGCACATGAACTGGAGATGAATCAGATGTGACTGGATGGCAATTTTGCATGGGCATCAGTCCCCCCAATATCTCCGAGATAAAAAAAAATGTAAATGTTTAATCTTGTAGTCTATCCACTACTTGATGAAGGCCTCATGAGCCATTTTATGTCGCGAGGGTGATTTGGCCAAACTTCACCACGATGCTCAGTGTGGTGGAGCTTTCGGGGATGGTGCAAAACGCAATGATGCGTTCGGCGTTAGCCGTGGGGGGGGGGGTCACAGTGTGTTTGACGTTCCATGGGGCTCACAGTGTGTTTCACGTTCTCTGGGGTCACAGTGTGTTTGACGTTCTTTGGGGGTTGCAGTGTGTTCACGTTCCATGGGACTCACAGTGTGTTTCACGTTCCATGGGGGTCACAGTGTGTTTCACGTTCTCTGGGGTCACAGTGTGTTTGATGTTCCATGGGGGTCACAGTGTGTTTCACGTTCTCTGGGGTCACAGTGTTACAGTGTGTGTTCACGTTCCATGGGGCTAACAGTGTGTATCACGTTCCATGGGGGTCACAGTGTGTTTCACGTTCTCTGGGGTCACAGTGTCACAGTGTGTGTTCACGTTCCATGGGGGTCACAATGTGTTTCACGTTCTCTGGGGTCACAGTGTGTTTGATGTTCCATGGGGGTCACAGTGTGTTTCACGTTCTCTGGGGTCACAGTGTCACAGTGTGTGTTCACTTTCCATGGGGCTCACAGTGTGTTCACGTTCCATGGGGGTCACAGTGTGTTTCACGTTCTCTGGGGTCACAGTGTCACAGTGTGTGTTCACTTTCCATGGGGCTCACAGTGTGTTCACGTTCCATGGGGGTCACAGTGTGTTTGACGTTCTTTGGGGGTATCAGTGTGTTCACGTTCCATGGGGCTCACTGTGTGTTTCACGTTCCATGGGGGTCACAGTGTGTTTGACGTTCTTTGGGGGTCACAGTGTGTTTCACGTTCTCTGGGGCTCGCGGTGTGTTTGACGTCCCGCTGAGGCGATCGGGGTTCGCCCGGGGAGGTGCAGACGATCGATGATGCTTCACGTCCAAGGGACGGACTCCCGCAGGAGAGTATCAGCTTTTGATGCTGCTGCATGGCGGGCGACCCCGGTGACCAGGACAGCGGCTGCGTTGGCCGTGTCGAGCTGTCCACTGCGCTGTTGAAGACGTCAGCCAAGTCCCCAAACTGCCGTTGTGTACCCTGGACTTCTGCCGCGTTGCTTCGTCACTCAAGAGCGAGTCGTGCATAAGGGCTTGAACGAAGATCATGCGCAAGCCAACGTGTTGTACGAAGAGACGTCGCGTTTTTAAATCCTTTATATTAAGTTCGCTTGCGTGCTTGCTTGCTTGCTTACGACCGTGCAAACCTTTCGGTCGTTTTTTAACCCACTTCCCGTGATCCAATCGAGCTGACATTTTGCACACAGACTCGTTGTGCGAGACAATTAATGTTCGTGAAATTTTTTTTCAAAAATTTTACACTGTTTAGGGAAAACAAATTAAATATTTAATTACCAATTGTTTAATACTGCAGACAATCATCTGACCCATAGGTGGCAGCCATCTCAAGCCAGAGGACGAGAGGACTCTAGCCGCCACGCATATAAAGGATTTAGAGTGAAAAACTTTGTTTTTACGGGTTATACTTATTCTCTCTCTCTGTTTAAGTCACCACGGTGTTCTGTGATTGTCAACACGTGGGGTCGCTGTGAATGTGTCAGCTGTTCGAGTTTCGAGAATTTTGAGAGTTTATTGTATTTGATGTTCTCTAATTGTTGACGAGAGGGGCCGCTGTGCTGATATTGCGCTGTTAATGTTGCCGAAAGTTTCGAGGCTTCATAATCTCGTATTTCTTTAGGTTAGATCGCGTAAATATATAAATGTGTCGTTAAACCCGCCACCACCCGACACAGCCAATTAGTCAGGGTTGTCACGTAAACAGAACAAATATTTACGTGATCTAACCCCCAAAAACTATATTATGGATTATATTGGTCGCGAAAGCCTGCTACGTGTTAAACTGAGTTGTGAGGGTTGTTTGTGTTCGGTGTTATGTCTTTGTCGAGGCGCGGGAGCGCTGTGTAGATGTGTTTAGAACTTTGAAGAGTTGGTTGTACTTTGTTGTTGAGAAATTATCTGCCACAGTTGGTTGCTTCATGTCCTTGTACATAGTGTGTAGGCATAGTTAATACATGGGCATTGTTAATACATTCCAAATCTTGTTAAGATACTCTGTGTTCCGGATGGAGTTATTTGTCCATATTTCTGTCGCTGTTGAAGCACATTTAAAAGTCCGCATTTGGTGCCCTATAAATTAGAGGGAATTGCATGGGAGAGAAAATGGAGCCGAATTCCTCTCTCTCTCTCTCTTATTAGAGAAAAAAAGCAACCCTCAGAAATACCCACTCCAAGCCAGTCAACCTTAACAGCGTTCTGTAACGTATGGAGTGAAAAATGAAGCCCTTGCTGATAACATATCGCATAAATCACACCCAGCTAAAATTGCATAATCACTAACAATGAAGGAAAGCAACGGGCATGAGCAGCATCAGCAGCAACTGTACAACACGAATCCGCATCAACTGAGCCGAGTGGGACGCACGGAGCGGCCAGGGACCCGCAATCCACCCTTGCCATGTATCCACCCTTGCCATGTATCCACCCTTGCCATGTATCCACCCTTGCCATGTATCCACCCTTGCCATTTACAATGGCAAACACCTCTCAATCACTGTCTATACGAACGAAAGGATGCACGTTAACATTGTTTTGCAATTATAAACTTGCTCTTTGGTTTTTTTCTTCTTGGTTCTTTCGGTAAAGTCATGTAGAAGGGAAGTAATAAAATAATAAAAATAAAACATAATAAAATAATTCTCACAACGTTTCGGCCACAACGCAAGCAGCCGTCCTCAGGTGGAGAACAGGTCCGTCAAGTAGACAGAGTCTGAATGGCACGCTCCAGGCTTGGAGCGACTATTTATATTACACTATGTTTTATTCTGGACAAGGTATAGTCAATAAGCATATTAGTTGCTGCAGCGCCATATTATTAACATTCCTTCCCTTTATTAATTCTGACCTTACTCCCTCCCTTTGATGCTGCTAATCCTGCATAATGCACGGACATAATGACTATAAACCCCTCGCCAAACCTCCTACGCATTTCACAAGTAATGCTAATCGCATATCTGCATTTCCCATAAATATGCTAAATTCCTCTTGATATGCAAATTATTTTGTCAAGACGCTCTTCGCCCCTCCATCCCAGCATAAATAGTCGCTCCAAGCCTGGAGCGTGCCATTCAGACTCTGTCTACTTGACGGACCTGTTCTCCACCTGAGGACGGCTGCTTGCGTTGTGGCCGAAACGTCGTGAGAATTATTTTATTATGTTTTATTTTTATTATTTCATTACTTCCCTTCTACGTGACTTTACCGACAGAACCAAGAAGATGAATCCCTGCAGTCACGAAAGCTTTAAATCGAAATTGCTCTTTGGTTCTTTCGGTAAAATTACTTAGAAAGAAAATAAATTAAGCAATTGAATACGACGTTTCGATTGCAACACAAGCAGTCGTCGTCAGGTAAAACTAAATGTGTGTGTCTGCGTGTCTGTGTTTTGTCTCTTTCTCTGCTTGTGTGTCTGTCCGTGTGTCTCCGTGTCTGTGTTTTGTCTCTCTCTCTAATTTAGTTCTACCTGATCACGACTGCTTGTGTTGCAATCGAAACGTCGTATTCGATTATTTAACTTTTTTTCTGTCTCCGTGACTTTACCGAAAGAACCAAAGAGTAATTCCTGCAGTCACGAAAGCTTTAAATCAAATTATACATTTGCCACATTGCCAGCGTTGGAACATATAGTATACACGCGTATGGGTAATATATTCTGAACTCGCACAACGGATGCAGTTCGATTCACGTATACACGGTGGATACAGTACACACAGCTTTGTATGGCCAAGGGAGCAAGAGCAGTGAGCAGAATAATAATGCAAAGTTGCGACGAAAAACAGTCACTTGCTCATGCTCTAAGAGGCAGGAGTGCGCACACTTCACCAAACCCGCCACACGCGATTTGTCAATTGACTGACATCTGGTCTGAACAGAGCATTGAAGAGCTCAGTCTGCTTCAGCTGCCACGCCGGGAGATGGAATCCAACCGGCGAACTCTGGGTTTGCGACTCCCAATGTGCGAAACCATATACTCCACAGAGGCAGCGACCATAGAATAGCAATGAATGAATAAATAAATACTGATTCGACAGTGATTGAAAATGATAGGCAAGGAAGCTGAGACGTAAATAGTGTACGAGGTGTAAATTCACAGTCAAGTGTCTCACAGAGACTCGGTAATTTTACAAAAGAAGTACAAAAATGAGGCAACCCGTTAATTTAATGATTGCCAACTTGAGTTTGTCCTTTGCAGTATAAATATAACAAATGCCTACACTACCACCACCAGCGGCGACATGGGTCAGTAATGTGGACACGAACGAAAAATATAAAAACGTTGAAATTGAAAACTCATTTCTCAAGAATTGCTTTTTGTGTTTAGTTTCTTGTTGTCCTCCGCCCGCAACTCCGATGATACCACAGTTGGCGACGTACGGTGCGAAAGAAGTCCAACACACACACACATATGCTCAAACGAGCATGGAGAAAAATTCTTGGAACGACACCCACATTTTGTAGGAGGAGGATCTGCGTGGCGTGGCTTATACCGAGCAAACCCAAGACATCATCCAGACTGAGGAAGAGCGAGCCCAGGGCTGAAAGGACGATGGTCAATTGTCTAGAGCAGAGGTCGCCAACCTGCGGCTCTGCAACCGCACGCAGTGACTCTTTGGCTGTTCCCTTGTGGGCAGCCGTTTGGGGGGGGAAAAAAACCGTAATCGTTAGACATAATTGAACGCAAAGGTAATAACCAAATTTTTACAAGGAGTCATGTTTGCATAGACCACAATACCTGCGGTCATAATGCAAACAAAAAACACAACTCTGATAATGGATGCACTGTCCTAGTCTCACATGGGTTGGACCAGATGACGCCAAAAGGCGCCTTTTGGCGTCATCTGGTCCAACCCATGTGAGACTAGGCTCTAAGGAAAGCTGTCTCGGGTGTGGACCAATCAACTTCAAGGACAGTGCATTCATTATCAGAGTTATATTTTTTGTTTGCATTATGACTGCAGGTATTGTGGTCTATGCAAACATGACTCCTTGTAAAAAAGGTGTCAGTTTTGTTGCCAGATAGAAGGTTAAAAAACAATTATCATATTTTTTACTGGCAAATGAGGTTCCAATGGAATAACCAAATTGTTAAATATGGCAGGGAATGGGTCACAATGGAATGTGTTTGTGACGACAAAATGTGCAACAGTCAAACAGTGTTGTTAACGAATGATTAAGAGGGGAAATACACTCAATAGACGCAGTTTATTTCCATCAGTTGTTCTGTTTAAGTCAGAATTGGTGTTGTTATGGTTGACATCTTCTATATAGCCGCTGCTGCTGCTGTGTTGTGTACATGTAGCTGTGGTCAAAGACAAGATCAAATGGTCTCTTATTCTTCTTTGAAAGGTTGCCGCGACCCCGCTCTAAAGTAACAACGACAAGAACAACAGCAGCAACAACAACAACAGCAACAACAACAACAGAGTGGCAGCCAAGCGAGGCAAGGCGCTCAAGTGGAGCCCCCCCCCCAACAATGTCGGAGCAATCAGACCGATTCTCATGTCGGTGCCAAGTGGAATAGGAACATCGCGAGATCTTGAGGGATAACGCCTACTCGGGGATGCCTTTTAATCCACCAGTGTGTATGTATGTGTGTATGTGTGTGTGTATGTGAGTGTGTGTGTATGTGTGTATGTGAGTGTGAGTGTATGTATGTGAGTGTGTATGTGTGTATGTATGTGAGTGTGTATGTGTGTTCGACACTTCACGTGGCCTCAAGATGCACATGGCCTGGCACAAGCGTCGTGGTGACGTCACCGCCACTTAGTGGCGAATGGCGGTTGTTGTTTATGTATGTGTGTATGTGTGTGCGTGTGTATGTATGTGAGTGTGTATGTATGTGAGTGTGTATGTATGTGTGTGTGTATGTGAGTGTGTATGTGAGTGTGTATGTGTGTGTCGGACGGGCAACACTGTCGTGGGCAGTGCTGTGGGGGGAGGGCCAATGCCCATTGGCCTCTCCCCTCATGGCGTCTGTGACCACCACAGTGGCTAAACGGGGGCTCTGGACGGGTGTGAGGGGCTGGTAACCCCTCCACCTTCAATTCATTACCACTAAACCACGAATTAAACATAAACCTGTAACAAATAAGCTTGTGCCGGAGGCCCCGGGGGGTCAGGCTTTTATGACGTCTCCTGGCCAAACCCCATTTGGCGGAGCCAGGAGATTGAATTTTCACCCTCGGGGCTCCTCCAGAAACAACAAAAAACCATTGTGGATGGCCACGTGGAATGTTCGAACGCTCACTGCGGAGGAGAGGCTGCCACTCCTCTGTCGGGAGCTGGACCGGTACCGCCTGGATCTCTGTGGCATTCAGGAGGTCCGGTGGACCCGTTCTGGCTCCTGCCACCATGAGGGGTGGACAGTCCTCTACTCGGGGCAGGAGACTGCCAAACAACAGGGTGTGGCTCTTCTTCTGAACAAAAGAATGAAGGGGGCGTGGGAGCGTGGCGGTGAGGTGTGGGAAGCTGTAAGCCCCAGGATACTTTGGGCTCGCCTTCCCATCAACCAGAGGCGAGGAGTGGTGGTCGTGGTTACTTATGCCCCCACCGAAGACGAACATCCGTGGAGGGATGCAAGCAAAGCCGATGAGTCAGACGCTTTCTATGACCTCCTGTCACAGGTGCTGGCTAAAGTGGCCACTCGGGACAGAGTCATCTTGTTGGGTGACTTCAATGCCCGAGTTGGTCATGATGCTGACACCTGGTCTGGAGTGATTGGAAGGCATGGGCCAGATCAGCTCAATAATAACCGGTAGGAGGCTGCTAGATTTTTGTGCAGCCCATGGGCTTGTAATTACCAACACGCTCTTCCGGCATCGGCGCATCCACACAACATCATGGATACATGCCGGGTCCAAGCAAGAACATCTGCTGGACTACATAGTGACGGACCAGCGGATGCGAACCCATGTCCTTGACACCAGGACCTACCGTGGAGCTGATCTGTCCTCTGACCATCGACTAGTCATCTGTAAGATGCGCCTGCCTTTCTTCCACTCCGGTGGTGGGTGTACACCCAGGATCCCATTCCAACCAAAAGTGGCCTGGTCTCAGTTAGCTGATGAAAGTTGCAAGCGAGAATTTCATCATCGCTTGCAGCTGGGGTTGGCATCGTCCCCCACTCCACCTGATATCGAGGGTAAATGGGCGAGGTTTAAGACTGTGACTCATGCAGCTGCAATGGCTGCTTTGGGTACGCGGTCCAGACCTCCCCAGAAACCCTGGCTGACAGAGGAGGTGTTCAGGTTAATTGAGAAAAAGCGACAGGCCCACTCTCATCGCCTACAGCATCCCACGTCAGAGAATGAGGAGGTTTACCGCAGCCTTCGCTCGGAAGTTCGGAAAGCCGTAAGGCGTTGTAAGGATGGGTGGTGGTCGCGGGTTGCTGAGGAGATGGAGTCTGCCTCAGTGGCCCGTGATCACAAATCACTATTTAACTCCATCAAAAAAGTAACCTGCAGCGCCACACCTATTACCATCATTAGAGGAAAAAACGGTGATCCAATCTCCGACCCCCAGGAACAGGTTTGCAGATTTTCTGAGCATTTCTGTGAGGTCCTGGGGGAGGGAAATTCTCTCAGCCAGGAAAACATCATGGCACAAAGTGGGGATAACCCTGCTGAGGCTGCGGTGCCTCAAATATTGGAAGAGGTCACCCCCTGTGAGTGGCTGGCTGAGGTTCCAGCTGTTGAGGAAGTACTGAGGGCGATCCGGAGTCTGAGACCAGGGAAGGCACCGGGCAGAGATGATCTCCCAAGCGAAATGCTGAGGGAGGGTGGCGTTTGTGCACAGACTGCCCTATATGACATCATAACAACAGTCTGGACCACTGGACGGGTTCCGCAGGACTGGAAGGATGCCCTGGTGGTCCCCCTCTTTAAGAAGGGGGACCGCACAGACTGTAACAACTACAGGGGCATCTCACTCCTCAGTGTGCCGGGTAAGGTCCTGGCAAGGATTATTCAACATCGCCTTGCTAGGCACGCTGAGGAGGGGCTTGCGGAGCCCCAATGCGGTTTCAGGAAAGGGCGGTCCTGCACAGATGCCATATTTTCTGTCCGTCTGCTACAGCAGAGGTGTAGGGAATTCCAAAAAGACCTACATCTCTGCTTTATTGACCTGGTCAAGGCCTATGATACCATCAGTAGGACTGGACTCTGGGTTGTTCTTCGTGCTTTCGGAGTCCCTGACCCTCTGCTCACGATCATTAAGGACCTTCATGATGGTGAGCGGGCCCGGGTAAAACTACGTGGCCGGGAGTCGGAGCCTTTCCCTGTACACCTTGGGGTGCGACAGGGATGTCCTCTGGCTCCCACATTATTTAACATCTATTTTGACCGCGTAGTTCGTGAAGCCTTCAATAGCTGTACCGGGGGAATTTCCGTTTGGTACAGATATAATGGGAGGCTGATCGACACTCGGGTGCGATCAAGGGATGGCTCCCTATTGGTCAACCACGTTATGTATGCCGATGATTTGGTAATAGCTGCTCATTCAGAAGAGGAGTTGGAGGCGCTGCTGCTGAGACTGGAGCGTGCCACTAAGAGGTGGGGCCTTACCATCAGCCCCACCAAAACCAAGCACCTGCCTGGGTATTTTGTACCATCGGACACTCCACCCCCACAACTCCCAATTGGTGATGGGGCAGTTGTGGAGAGAGTGGAGAGTTTCCCATACCTGGGCAGTATGCTTATGACCGGCTCCAGTCTATCAGCAGAGGTCTCACTCCGAATCAGTCGAGCGGCAATATCTTTTCATCGGTTGCGTAACGCTGTGTGGAAGCTACCTGGTCTGTCGCTCCGCACGAAGCTTCAGGTCTTCTCGGCCACGGTCATTCCCTCCCTTCTCTACGCTTGCGAGACGTGGACCCCCCTGGTGGAGCATCTTCGCCGGTTGGAAACATTTAGGCTGGCCTGCCTACGATCCATCCTGGGTTTAACCAGGCTGGATTGTGTGAGGAGCTCACAAATCCTTGAAAGATCTGGGCAAAGTCCCATCAGTGAGCTCCTCCGGCAGGCAAGGCTGCGTTGGCTGGGTCATGTAGCCCGCATGCCCAGCCACCGCATGCCTAAACAGCTTTTGTTCGGCCGGATCGAGTGGGCTAGACGGGCGCGGCACGGGCTGGAGAAGAGATGGAGTGATGTGGTACAGGAGGACGTGGAGCTGAGTGGACTTGCCGATGACTGGTACCAGCGGTGTCAAGATCGGCCTCAGTGGAGGAGGCTCGTGAAGGACGCTACTGGGCAGTTGGAGGCAGTCGCCCTCCAACAACAACGGAGGGCGGAGGAGCGACGCTCACAACAACGAGCGGAGCGCCGGGTGGCTAAAGCACAGCAAGTTGGCACAGTAGGGGGCACAGGTGGTGCATCAGCCAGTCATCTCGGTCATCTCGGTCAGTCGACCAGTGGCACCTGGGTCTGCCCCGTGACCTCCTGCCAGCGGGCTTTCGACACTTCACGTGGCCTCAAGGTGCACTTGGCCTGGCACAAGCATCGTGGTGACGTCACCGCCACTTAGTGGCGAATGGCGGTTGTTGTTGTTGTTGTGTGTGTATGTGAGTGTGTATGTGTGTGTATGTATGTGAGTGTGTATGTGTGTATGTATGTGTGTGTATGTGTGTATGTGTGTGTGTATGTATGTGAGTGTGTATATGTGCATGTGTGGGAAGCGGTAGTTCAGCGGTTAGCACGCTGCGCTACGAACCTGATTACCCGAGTTCGAATCCCGCTCACGGCCAACGCCGGTGACGATTATCTGAACCGGTCCTGGGCCTGCCCAAGGTCAACTCATCCTCAAATGAGTACCTGGTGCGGTTTGTAGTCATCGCTAACAGCACTTGCCCCAACAGTCTGCTCAGGCTATACGGGGGACCTTTGTATTTATTGCGCTTCTTCGCAAAGTCCGCAGCCAACTGTGCTAATCGTAAGTGCGGGGTAAGGACAAAAGGGCAGTGGAGATTGACCACGGCTGATAATAATGACAAGAGCATTTCTTGAATGACCCCCCGCCCCTCGGCAATGGAATCTGCGTCCTGGTCGTGCGATATCCGCTGAGGATGCGTCGCGAGTTCAGACGAGGATGGAAACTCGTGTTGCAAACCTTGCACATCTTGAGCAACAACAACAACCGCCATTCGCCACTAAGTAACGGTGACATCACCTTGACGCTTGTGCCAGGCCATGTGCACCTTGAGGCCACGTGAAGTGTGGAACGCCCGCTGGCAAGAGGTCACGGGGCAGACCCAGCAGGTGCCACGGGTCGACTGACTGAGACGACTGGCACACACACACACGGTGACGACGTCGGTATGCACGAGCCGTGCTCTTGTGTGCGTTTCTTGGCATATACCCCGGGGCATGCCATGTAATTGGTCGCATCTGAAAAATGAGTGCATACCTCAGTGGGCTTTTCGTGTTTAGGATTGGGGATGGTTTCGTTTTGTTTGAATGTGTGTTGGGTGATTTGCTTGACCTTTCCCTACTCTCGTGTTGTTGGTGTTTGTTGCTGTAACGGTCTTACCCGACCCCTACTGGACATCTGTGAAAAAAAATACTTTAAAGCTCATAGGATTCCTCCTGCAGGATGAATGAATAATTCAGATTCTGATTCTGTTCTAAGAGTCTAAGTTCATATGGGCTGCTCACCTTTTAGGGGCCGTCCATAAATGACGTCACGCGATTTTGGACGATTATTGACCCCCCCCCCTCGTCACACGACGTCACAAAAAGTCAGACCCCCCCTCAAATATGACGTCACAAAGCTCTGCCCCCACCCCAACATAAAATATGCTTCAAATCGCGTTAAACTATTGTCATTGTAGTGCGTATTTAATGTGGCGCTGCACTCTGATGTTGTAGGAGAAAACATTTATTAAAAAGTCTATTTAATTAAGTAGAAAGTGTTGTCTATATTTATTTAAAGTTGCGCATTTTGATGTGACGTCACATTTCTCAAAACCCCCCGCCCCCTCGTCACACATCGTCACAAATGTCTGACCTCTCCCCCCCCCCCCCTAGATGAGTGACGTCATTTATGGACGGCCACTAACCACAAATAACTCTGCGCCGTCTTCTGCACCGGTGGACATGACAGCTCCCCTCTGAGGTCACGCAGAGACGAGCAAGCAGACAATTGAGTGCTTCATACTCCAAATTTGAGATTATTGATCGCAAATTCTGCGTTACTGGGGAAAGAGCCACCAATTGTAGCCTCCTGCTGTAAATACCTCGTCGGATTGCGTGAGGCTCTTCTGCGCAAACAAGCAGAATGGTAAAACAAATTTAATACGATGTTGCCGCGACTGGACTCGATCGATCTCGCGTGAGGCGCGGATATCGAGGGATAATCTACGACGAGAACCCCTCCATTGCTGCCACCGTTACTACCGTCGCCATGGTTACCGTCATCATCACTACTCTTGTAGTAAAACCTGGGTTCATTGGGAAAAAAAATCAATCAAGTTTGTATAGAAAGAAAGAACAAATATTCATTGTCCATTTAGATTTTTTTAATTAACAACTTTATTTATTTCATATACTGTACACTGTAAATTATTCAAATAATTCAGCACTGCACGCAGCAGCGACGTCAATCCCGACAGCTCTTTCTTCCCCACCGGTCTTCTGTTAATAAGTATTCAAAAATATATACTTTTTTGAAACAAAACTTGAATGAAATGTGCCGTATTAGTAATGAAAAAATGACATTCAAAAATATTTGTATTAGATAGATAGATCGTTTATTGTCATTGTCACCAGTACAACGAAATTTAAAATGCTCACCAGTCAGGGCATCATTCATAAATTTAAATTAAATAAAACAACAAAAATAAAATTAAATGAAAGATAATCAATTTATACTATATATAAAAAACAGCCCAAGTATACCCACATACCCACATAAGGTTACATTTTGTCATTGCACATCTCTATTTCACAGTCAATTGTAAACACTATTACTTAATAATTAATTAGCATTATTGAGTGTGGTGATCGCTGTAGGGTAAAAGCTCTGTTTGAATCTGTTTGTCCTTGTTTTGACTGATCTGAATCGTCTGCCTGATGGCAACAGCTCAAACAGTGAGTGTCCAGGGTGAGAAGAGTCCTTTATAATGTTCTGTGCTTTTTTGATGCAACGTGAACTGTGTAGTTCTTCCAGTGTGGGGAGATGGCAGCCGGCGATCTGTTGGGCTGTGTTGATGACCCTCTGGAGCGCTTTCCTATTTATGATAAAATATAGCATTGTCATCAGTATGACATAAGTATACCAAGTTTGCAGTCGATACCACATTGGGAAGTGGGTTAAAATTTTGTTACAAGATTTGAGGATACAACAACAATTAACAGAGTGAGTTAATAAAAAGCGTGTAACAATAAAAACACAACCGCACACACACACGGAGAGATGCCACCGATAACATGGAGAGATAAACATCTCCGTCTAAGCACCGCTGATGTCCACCCCATGGTTCGCAGTGCTCCTGAAACACCGGTGACATTGAAACATCATGAAACGAGGCCCCTCCACTCCCAACAGGACGGCGGTGAGACTGGCAAGTCCAAACCGCGCCATCAGTATGAATCCTTGCAGTCACGAAAGCTTCAAATCTAGAATCATGGGAGTGGACTTTGACTTTAGGGTTCCGCTGATGATACGAAGTGCAGTATCATAAATGCAGTGCAATAAATAGATAAGTATACAATGCACCTCTTTCACATATATTATCTTGAGAAGAAGCGCAGCAAACACATTTGACCTGTCCTTGTCTCAGAAAGGCCGGGTGGAATTTAACCTTGCCTACGTCCCATGCCGCAACCTTTGACTGCTCTTTCTTATCTTTATTACTCGGCCAAGAACGCAGTATATGCCGTAACATCATGGACTTTGGCACAATATTGAGTAAACACCAAACAAAATTATATGATCGTAAATGTTGAAACCACAGTGATTGTCCCGTCTTTAGCTGTGAGCGAATATCCGTACCCATCCCACAAGTCGTGTGTGGGTGACAACGGCCTCAACTATGATATTAATCTCTATCAAAATGTGAGCATTTATTTTAAAATGAATAAATAAAAACACACCACGTGGCTTGAAACAAATTTACTAGCTGCCATCTTTTCGTCCCCGCATGTACAAAAGCTCAGTTGTGATGGGATTTCTGCTCTCAGATTTTTGAATGACTGGCAAAATTACAGTACACTTTGTTGTGGTACATCTATCAGTTTAAATAAGTGGGGGGGGGGGGGGGGGGGGTAGCGTGGTGGGGGGGTAGCGTGGTGGGGGGGGGGGGGTGTTAGATTTAAGTAGTAAAACTAATTGTGAGAGAGTGGTTGGTGGTGGCCATGCTATCAAGTGGTGTAGCAAGTTGGCGGCTCTTGGTTTAATGCAGCGAGGGGGAATGTCTCACCGCCAGAACCGATTTGTGACTCCGATTTTCTGTCGTGGCGGAGGAGCGGCCGCTTCACAAACCTGGAGACGGACCCAGTCTCGAGCAGTGGTTATTCTCAATCTGTTTTGGCTTCTGTGTAACTCCTTGTTGAATTTAGTTTCAAACGAGTCACTCCTCTGGTCTTACCCAAAATGGTTCTGAGAAATACATTTACGAATAATGAACATCAATAATTGAAACAATTTTCATTTTTGTGAGGTATCCTAACGAGCTGCTAACTGCAAGCGATTACAAACTAAAATCAACGGACGCTCTGAAAACATGAGGTCATCTGTTTGGGCTCGCTGGTTACTCTTGTAAACCACATTGCTTACGATCAATGAGTTTAGAAAGATGTATTTTATATCGTTACCATGTGGATTTACAATTGTATCGTAGTTATGTTATATTGTCAGATTCGTACGCAGTTATTCACCCCGTGTTGAGGACCTGGGGGTGCACGCTACCTCCTCTGAGTGCGAGATGCCCTTTCTGGGGGTGCGAGACACGGCCAGATTTGTTAAGAAGTTAAATAACACTGGTTAAAAAAAACATTTTTTTCTGGCCTGGACTTTTGCAGCTGTTTTAGACTAATTTCAGGGTGCTGATTCCGAATCTGACCTCATATTTGCTCTATCACATCTCATTTTTATGCTATCGGCATACCCCATTTTCATTGATTTTACCCGAAATTAACTCTGTCACTTACGATTGCAAGTTGTTGCGAGTCAGTGACTGCTTTAGTGTTAAAATATGGTGCTGTATTTTTAGGATAGTGTGTTTATAATATCATTTTATGTAGATATCCACATTTATTTAATATTTTTCCTCTGCAGTTTTTATTGAAAATGCAATATTTGATATCTCAAAAACCTGATGTGAAAGAAAAAACTGATGCCAGATTTGGAAATCAGCACCCCAAAATTATCTTAAAACCGTTGGAATACCTTGTGCCAAAAAAAGCGTGTTGACCAGTGTAATCGAAACACAAATTAAGCACAGGCACCTACGTGTGTGTATTAACATTACACATTTGTTAACGATTGAGAAGCACAGGGACGCAAGGGTGCAGTAAAGGTTAAGAATCACTGATCTAAGGATTGTTCTGTAGCCAAAAGTACAATGACGCACGCGGTAAGTTTACTTTGCTTAACGAGGAGAGAACGCCAGAGATCAGGGTGAGTCTCATTTGCAAGGTTTGCATGGGTCGCCTAAATCACAAAAGTAACACAATTACATTCAAGTTCAACAAAGAAGCAAATCGAAATCAGAAGACAACACAACAGTCACGCGAGAACTCGAAACTAGTACACGCAAACATCAATCGATGTTAAATAATGACTTCCCTGTAGTGCATGTCGGCTCAGGAACTTAGTGTTTAGCCACATCACATCACTTCGGTAACATGCACCTTAATGTATGATGCACGTATCACGTAGGGGGTTTACATCACGTACGATGTTTACATCACGTACGATGTTTACATCACGTACGATGTTTATATCATGTACTATGTTACCATCACGTACGATGTTTACATCACGTACGATGTTTACATCACGTACGATGTTTACATCACGAACGGTGTTTACATCACGTGCGATCTTTACATCACGTACGATGTTTACATCATGTACGATGTTTACATCACGTACGATGTTTATATCACGTACAATGTTTACATCATGTACGATGTTTACATCACGTACGATGTTTATATCACGTACAATGTTTACATCATGTACGATGTTTACATCACGTACGGTGTTTACATCACGTACGATGTTTACATAATGTACGGTGTTTACATCACGTACAATGTTTACATCACGTACGATGTTTACATCATGTACAATGTTTACATCACGTACGATGTTTACATCACGTACGATGTTTACATCACGTACGGTGTTTACATCACGTACGATGTTTACATCATGTACAATGTTTACATCACGTACGATGTTTACATCACGTACGATGTTTACATCACGTACGATGTTTACATCATGTACGATGTTTACATCACGTACGGTGTTTACATCACGTACGATGTTTACATAATGTACGATGTTTACATCACGTACGATGTTTACATCATGTACAATGTTTACATCATGTACGATGTTTACATCACGTACGATGTATACATCACGTACGATGTTTACATCACGTACGATGTTTACATCATGTACGATGTTTACATAGTGTACGATGTTTACATCATGTACGATGTTAACATCACGTACGGTGTTTACATCACGAACGGTGTTTACATCACGTACGATCTTTACATCACGTACGATGTTTACATCACGTACGATGTTTACATCACGTACGGTGTTTACATCATGTACGATGTTTACATCACGTACGATGTTTACATCACGTACGATGTTTATGTTATAAGGCAGCGGAGCCACACTCGCATGGCAAGTTGACACGGAGCAAGGCTCGTCTCGTAGTTACAACTCTGATCGAGTGGTGCAGATTCCACATTCCCATGGTTAAGGGCAAGTTATTGCATAGAACAACCACTGTTGATTTCCTACACACGGTCGTACCGTACTTCAATTATCGACCCTGTAGGAAATGAAGTGTCGAGTTCACTCAGGAGACCAGGATTCCAATTAGCAACCCTTCCAATTGCAGGTCCTGTAGCTCTGACCTCATCACCCCATTCTTAAAAAAAAACACAATTTCGTATTTACCCCCCAGGCACACACAACCAGCGCCAACGGGCAAACGATTACTACTAAACTAGTTTTTTATTGCACCAGGTAAGGCTCACCGAGCTGTATAGATCTTTTTTATACGCGACCTCGCCACAAATGATAGCTCAACGAAGTGGCTTATCACTTGGAAACTTATCGCAGACCAAATGCTCTAAATGCGTAATGTTGATTCTAAATGTGTTGGGAAAAACCGAAGGACCCAGAAAATAAATAAAAAGCATCGACGCCACCACGGGGAGAACATGCAGACTCCAAATATACAGCAGGCGTCTGAGTTGGGATCGAATTCACGCCCGACCGCATACCAGGCCAGGGAGATAACGTCTTGCCACCACGCCTGGGGCGCCACGGTGTTCCAACCGAGACACCGTGGCAGCAATATGTTCGTGAGATAAAATGCCAATGTTGTCCAGGTACGTTTGCCACGAGCGGGCTTCAGGAGGGAGTTGGTGTGGCTTTGCTATTCCTCCTCCATTGAAGGTGAGCAGACAACAGCGCTTCACCCTGCGGTCCACAGTCCGGGTTGCAGGGCCATAAACGCACTGCTAGGGCTTGTGTCTTTAACTTCCAATGCATGAAGGAGATGTGCCGGTTACAGCAGCGTCGTCCCGAGGAATGTCAAAGTCAGGAGGTGCAATGTTTTCGTCTCGAATGAGATACGTATGTGTATGTATGATGGACTTCTTTCGCACCGTACGTAGCCAACCGTGCGAATCGGAGGTGCGGGCAATAAGAATCGTCAAGAGATACTTTCATACTTTGGAGGAATGTTAACAATATTAATAGAATCTCGATATTTATTTATACTAAACACAACAAGGAGTTTACCAAATCGTTATAATGTGGTTGCAATTATTATAATGGCTGTGGTTATATTGTGGCTTCATTTGCGGTTGTAAAATACTTGTTCAGCTTTTGCAAACATTTATCCACTTGCCGTTGATGATATTAACATGAACATTGTTACGTGACACTATTGTTGATGTTGATATATTATTGTTGTTGATATGAAGAATAAATCGTATTGTTGCTGACGTCATTGCTGATGTTATTGTTGTTATGTCAAATCGTTGTTGGTGTTGATGTTATTTCTAGATTTGAAGCTTTCGTGACTGCAAGGATTCATACTCTTAGGTTTTTTCGGTAAAGTCACGTAGGTAAAAATAAAAAATAAAATAATAGAAGTAATAATAGAAATAAAATAATAAATCACGACGTTTCGGAGGCAACACAAGTCTCCGTCATCAGGTGGGACCGTCACAGCTAAAATCACTTGATACAGTAAATCTAGCTGCGACGGTCCCACCTGATGACGGATACTTGTGTTGCCTCCGAAACGTCGTGATTTATTATTTTATTTCTATTATTACTTCTATTATTTTATTTTTATTTTTAACCTACGTGACTTTACCGAAAAAAAACTAAGAGTATGTTGATGTTATGTTGGTGTTGATTATAGAAACTGTCCAGCGAGTGTTATTGGGAGACTAACAAGACGAAATCCATATCGCTCGCAATTCACGTCTAAGTTTCTCGGTGTAATTAGGTGCAGTCGCAAGAGGCGGTACACTGTAAACCATGTGACACATTGTTACTTAAAAAAATTATGGCAACAAAGTGACACGTAATATAATTGAGTAGATTTTAAGCACTACAACTTTGAATAAAAAGTGTTGAATAAATTAACTAAAAAATAATAATAAAAAATAAGTACATGGTAATAAAAGCAACAGTTAAAATGTGTTGGATTTAGTAATATGATTCCAAATGATGAGTTATATAGCCTAAAAAAATGTGTAAATCCAAATAGATTTTACAAGGAAAAGTGATTTATATTTACTTAATATCTGAGCAATGGTAATTTAGATTTACTAAATATCTGGTGGAATCTGATTAATATTTATTAATGATCTGGGTGAAATTGATTTACATTTACTAATTGTCTGGGTGATATTGATATAAGCTTACTAAATATCTGGATCAAAATGATTTGGATTTACTAAATAAAATACTTATATTGAATGTCTGTTGCCATAACTTTTCTATTTCTAATCCACCCAATATCATGCCTTCGTGGTGCCACAATTCACTTACGTTAAGTCAACCGATCACCATGAAAAAGATAAGAACCATGAAAAGGAACAGCAGGTTAACATTTATTCGTGCAATTTTGTCTCAACATGTTTATCCAACATATTACAAGTACAAAACAAAGACAGAAATCATGTATGTGTACAATCGGGGAACAATACTGGAGGTATTTATAATTTGTGGGCATTACAGGCACAGATTACTTTTTTGGATGTGATTCAAGGTTTAGTCTTTTTAGCACATTTAAATTACGACAATGTTTTAAAAAAAATCTGTAAAAAAACTTTCATATTATTTCTTTTTTATATGCGCAAATTGAAATCCTAAGGGCCAATATGTTTTTCAAACAGCTAAAAGAGATTAAAACATCACGTGAATTGACTTGCATTCCCTGTACTTATACTAGTAGCCATAATCCACAATCCGGGTGGACCTATCTTTTTTAACATGCATAATTACAGTACAAGCATGGCTTTCTAACAAGTAAACTAGCACAGCCTACAGATGTTCTATGCATCTTACATCTATTCCTTTAGAACAAACACTTGCAATGGCCTAGGTCAGCGTCACATCAGAAGAAAGCACAATGTTAGAACACCCAAGAAACATTAAACAAAAATAAAGATAGCTTTCAATAACAAATCAGTGCATTCTCTGATAGCCTATCAGATGTATAGGCCTATAACGCAGAACTTTGACAGTCAGACTCAGTTATTAACTCGTTAAGCTCAGTCAAACTGAAGTACTTCTTCTTGGTGAAAATCTGAAAACACAATGCTAGTTCCCTTGGGACTATGCCTTCCAAAAGGTCATGTAGTACATCTGGTGGGTACCCAGACTCAAAATGAAAGTGATTTAATTTATCAGTCAATGGACACGACCGCTTTACGCCAAAGCAATGAGTAACATTTGGATTTTCTCTCAGTTTGCACATGCAAACTATGTTCCTTCTTTGTCCGAGGTGGAAACACTCCGGTCCGCACTTCGTGTGTCTGGTACTCTGAAGAATGTCCAAGACAAAATCTACAGATGTACGGCCCCGTGAAACATTCAACTAGTCCACTGATAGAATGTGCATCGAGATTGTCAGCTACAACACAATGTACTGTCCCTTTAACACTGGAAATGAAAATCCCTTCCTGTTCTAGAATGACAAGATCCTTCAAGAGTGGTTCCAAAACTGCTCTGTATTCAAACTGTTTGACATCAACAGCTTTGCAAAGTAAAGCTAGGTGTATTGACGTTAATGCAGATTGCAACTTTGTTGGAACATTTGCCAAAACCCAATAAACAGCTGTTATTTTGTGTTTTTTTTCTCGAAGTTCCTAGTGGGTTACACACTTCAAAGTCGTCAACGTAAAGGATTATAGACAGTCTTGTTTCTTCCCCAGCATAAAATACATTTTGCTTGAAGGATTTTCCATCAAAAATTGACTTAATATATCCAGTACTATTTGATTTTCTGGATAAAATTATTTCTGCAATGTCTTCATTCTTCAAGACTTCCTGCAAAGTCTGGAGAATAGGCACATATTGAAAGGTCTTGTTCTTTTCAGTATCAATAATATATTCAATGCTATCAACACACTGGAAATGCACCTTAAAATACTTTCTTCTCTTAAAAGCTGAACCAAGTGGACCACCTGCTCCAAGTGCTGTACTAATGGGATGGAAGTTGCACAACTGTTGACAATTCAGTTACGATGGCCTGGTCAACAATGCATTTATTCACCTTCAATGTTGAATCTAGTATGTTCCTAACAACTGCAGCTGATACTGAAGATGAAATGAACTGAAGGTCTTCAACCAAGGCATCAATGCACTTCACTGAGGCATTATAGATGGTTTCTAGCTTCAGCAGAAGTAAGCCAATTCTTTGAAGAACTAAGTATGATGCACTTTCCTGATCACAATCTAAACTAGTGCCCTCACCATCATTGGCCTCTGGTAAATCAGAATGGTCAACAGTCTGATTATGGCGACTCTCATACACATCTTTCTTAAAATCACTCAAAGAATAGGATTTGTGTCTTTTGCTTTTGTGTTTTAGAAATGTATTGTATATATTTGTCTGAAAGCTGCATCCTGCAAATACACAAAATACAGTTTCGTGGCTCTTCAGATGATTTCCAATATGCTGAAAGTAGTCCTTCTCTATAGAACAACAAGCATTGCAAACTAAACACTTAAAAGCAGTATGTTTCCTGACCGTAGACTTTCTTCATCTGAATGGTATCTGGACAAATGTGTGCGAAGGGCACTCTGTGTTTTAAATGTGCAAGGGCAACTGTCATATAGGCATGGCTGGGATTGCCCACGACCAAATGTTGCGTGTTGTAGTCTGTAATGCTTTAGTAGATTTCCCTTTGTGGCAGACAAAGACTTGCAGATCTTACACTTCCATTCCATAAGCAAAAACCTGAGGCAGAAAAAGGTCCATGTATCAGATGCAAGGCCACCAGGTCTCTAATCACATGAGGACAATAGGAGCACATTTACAAGATAATTCCTTATTATTTTTAATATTCAAATTTTCATGCTCACATTTAGCACATCAACTTCTTGTCACTCACATCATCTAGCTAGCTAGCAACTACACAACAAGCTAGCCACAACGTAAGGGTGACGCTAACTGACTGGTGGCAAGCTAGCTAACGTTAGCATACTGTACGTACATCAACAGCAAGATATAATATACTGGAGGTGTAACGGCAGGTACAGGACTTTTGGTTCGATACACGCTGTGATCCGAATGAATATAGTCTAGTTTTAATCACACACGTTACTTTTTCGTGTGCGGAACAAAAATTATAGTCTCGTGCTTTTAGTCAAATCAGACTGACTTCCAAAGGCCTAACGTTGTGCTAGTTAATTCTGATATTGGCATGCTGGTAATATGCAGTAACATAAAACAATGTTCAACTGCTACCACACCTTTGTTAAAAAAATGTTCGCTAAAATAATAAAACATGTCTTACCTTTGGGAGAACGGCGGTCCCTGAAACGTGTCTGTTGAAGAAGATGGTTGACATGCACGTGGCGCGAAAAAATGCCTCGAGTTTGGGCGGAAGTGTAACGTTATTAAATTCAAAAACCTCCCGGTTAGTAAAATTAATCAATTTTTGGCATTTTTGACTTTCCTGATAAAATACAATTAAATTCTACTCAGTTATTGATGGCTGATTTTATTTGAACAAAATTGAGTAAAATACAATTAATAACTAATAGAAAGGTGTTGAATTCAGCTCAATGTGATTCTAAACTACACATAGTCATTATTTTTATGTATAGGCTACTCCTATATATTTACTAAACATTAATTAACCCCAGTCTCGGTTTTTACAGTGTAGTGGCATCTTTAAAGTCCACGCTAATGGCTATTATTCGTACGTCTCCACGGCTGTTCCCCACAATAGCGTGTGCGTGTAATCTCAACAAAGAATGTGTATGACCCTCACGTATCTGTAATTTAGCTGTCGGCTGCTCTGCTACACCCAAAGTTGTTACAGCAAAATTAAAGTTTCGTATTACAAACGTTCCACTGGGAGAAAGAAGAGCACGCGTTTCACTTTAAATGGATCAAAACATATATAGATTAAGCATCTCCGATTTGCTTAAGAGGTCATCATGACATCCAATGGCAATTAACAGCGGCTAATTTTGAAATTTAAATAAAGACCGACAGGTCGTGTAGAGCAGTTCGCCAAACAATTTTCGATATCCGTGGGACAATTGGAAAACGCGGCTGTGATCATCTAGGACGGGTATTGAAGGTGAGCGGGATTTAAATTATGAGATAAAGACTCGGACACATGGCAGGCAAGGGGTGTTTTTGAGTAAGTTGAACGTGATCATTAAACGTAACACGCACACACGCGCAGACACCAACGTGACGAACATGTTACTTACCTGCTATGACACGAATCAGAAACGTGATACAATTTTTTTTTATCAATGAATAAAATTTTACAAAGAATATTGGGAGAGACACGCTCATGATTGCGTTGAGAGCTATAAAAAAGGGAACACGTGAATTAAAAGAGCATACGGGACGACTACAAAGTATAATTGTTTAACTTTAAGCAAACTTGGACAGAGAACATCTAGAAGGCCGATGTACGAGACGGGTGCAGTATTTCAGCCAAAGGAGTGGACGCGTCGAAGAGGATGACCGCCATGGAGACAGATTGACGAGGTGAGTTCATGAATGTTGAACTTATTTCGCACCGTACGTAGCCAACCGTGATCATTATAATCGGAGCTGCGGGCGGGGGAAGGACAACAAACGAAACACACTGAGAGCAGTTTGTGTTCAGCACTGAGCCGTGAGCGTTTGCGATTGCGTGGTGAGGCCTTCATCCAGCAGTGGATAGAAAATGACTGATAACTCAAAATTAGGTCAAAAAAACCTCGTTATTTTAACAATGATATTGGAGAACGAAATCATTCGCCTACTTCAGCAGTTGTTTCTATCTGTGGTTGTTCCACCTGATGACGATTGCTTGTGTTGCGATCGAAACGTCGTGATCTATTTTTTTTTCTACCTACGTGACTTTACCCAAAGAACCAAAGAGTATGGATTTCTGCAGTCACGAAAGCTTCAAATCAAGATTTAATTATTCAGTTGCGTCCACGTGCAGTGGTGAGCGTTGGGACACCGAGAGAGGAGGAGGAGGTGGCGCGTGGCGCTCACCCATGCGACCCGTGCCTACCCCAGCGCGATGCCAGAGAGACGCAACAATCAATCTCCCTCTTGCCGCACGGGTTCGTTACCGACACGTGTGCAGAACTGTCTCGTACCTCTGGAGCTCGACTTCGCGTCTTGACGGGAACATCTCATCCCGTCGCCTGTGATCGGTCGGCTCAGAACGCGCCAGAGCGACAGCGGCAGATTCGGAGTTCATCATCATAAATGCGTTTATTTAAAATAATACATTAAAACAAAACTACACACAACAGCCGCTGGAACGCAGCACGGAGCCCAGGATGGAGCAGAGCCCAGCCCAGCCCGCTACCGCTTCGACCTCCACAAGCCCCAGGGGACTCCTTTTAACCTCACCGATCTCAGGTGGCCTTACTCCAACGGGAGTGGCACCGCGTGTTCCTCATCACCTGCTGCTATGTTCTATTGGTATACGTCTGCGTGATGGTCGAGCAAGGCTTCTCCAAATTACTTATTGACAAACCCCCAACCCCCTGAATAAACTATACCCGTGTGTGTGTGTGACACAGATCGTAACACGTGGAATCGATGGTGGAGACATAGGCGCGCGAATTCCACCAAAAAGTAGACGAAGAGGAGCGCGCCACTCTCCATCGGGAGGCGAACGAGGCGCGCGCTGCGAGGGCTGCGCGCGCGTCTCCTGCCGAGAATTCCAGCGGCTCCTCCAGCCCTCCCCCACCCCTCCCACCCCCACCGCCGCCCCCACCCCCGTTTCGTGCGCGCACCTGCGCGGAACCACGGAGCGAGACGCGCGCCTTGCCCGGGGGGAGTCTCTCGCATCGGAGCCGTGGCGCGAGCCAGCGGATATGTGGCTCCGGGTTGGTCCCAAATCTCTCCTCGCTCTCACGGTCACCGCCACCTGCCTGCTGATGCTGCTCGCGCTGCTGCTGGCGCCAGGCTCCAGGAGAACGGCGGCGCCCCTGACCCTCCGCGCGCGGGACCCGACCGACGAGCGGACGCAAGCGCCTCCGCTCGCCCGGTCCGCGGCGCCCTCCGAGGGGGCGGGAGGGTCCCGCGGAGCGCCGTCGGACCCCGTGCACGTGGAGATGACCCGCGCGTGGGAGCGCTGGACTCGGCGGCGCAGCGACGGCGTAGGCGCGACTGCTCCCCCGGGGGCAGCTGCTGTGCGCTCTCCAGGGACTGGTGCGGCGCGGCACCGATGTGCTGCGGCGCCACGAGGCGGCCGGGGCGCCGGGGCGCAACGCGCTGCCCACGGTGTCCCTCGCCCGGCAGCTGGCGGGGAAGTGGCGGCGATGCGCCGTGGTGATGAACGCGGGGTCCCTGCTGCGCGCTCAGCTGGGAGCAGAGATCGGTGAGGAGACGTGGGGGGGGGGGGGTGGGGGGGGCGACTGAGGAGGAGGGATCGGAGCGGAATGATGGGAGGGGGGGTGAGGAATTTCTTCTGCGTGGACAAACTCTGGAGCCTCGGGCTTGGAAGGGGCTGAGAGAGTCGAGATTGCTTGCAAGGTTCAGGTATTTATAACAAATTTAAAACCCCTCTGAGCCTAATGTTGATTGAAAGCCCTTTGATCCAATGTAAATTAATAATTAGGCCCAGGAATGGTTGTTTAGTGTTAAGCAACACACTAACATTGTTACCATTATGCAATGTACTTGCAAAATTCTATAATTTTTATTTTTAATACGTAGAATTGAGTTCTACATTTTTATTATTGAAGGGTTTGTCTGTTATCATATGCCAATTTAGAACTATTAGGAAACCTTAAAAAATATATATCGTTATTAGGCCATATGGTGCAGTCCCCAACTATGATTAACTTGATCTCACTTGTCTCTATTTATGTGCTATGAAGAAGGTCCATTGCCAAAATCATTGCTTATGACGTTATTTTTTTCCATTTCAAGGAAAGTCTTCTTGGCAATTGTTATTTGTACTCGTGCACCACTGTCAATACGTTACTCGATCAGCAAAGCCACCTGAGTGATACATTTGACCATGAGAGTGACGGGCAGGATCACGAATTGAACCTCGAAGCAGGAATGTATCCACTTGTGCGCTCGTCCAGATGGCCACGACGCGGTCATGCGCTTCAACTCGGCACCCACGGCCGGCTATGAACTTCACGTGGGCACCAAGACCTCCATTCGCCTCGTCAACTGGCAGGTAAGGTCGCAACTTTGTTGAGCTTGTCACTCGTGGTCGGGTCGCTCCTGAAAATTAAGTTAATGCCTCCCGGTGGGGGGTTAAGGAGGGTATTGGTGTTTAAAAAAAGAGAAAATTAAGAATATTCCCTTACACTGGAGGAATCCACAAAATTGACAATTGGTTAAACTCTTGATGTTCATTATTCGTACATGTATTTCTTAGAACCACGTTGGGGCAGGCAAAGGGGGAACTCGGTTGAACACAGGGTACAGGAGCCGCGAAAGGCTGGGAGCCACTGACGTATGCGGCATTTGATCTTCGCTTCCACGTTGACCAGGTGTGTTGTAAGAGGTGGAAATAATCACGCTTTACCCCACTACGTACGACTCATTGATCTATGAACTGTGGTGAACCCATTTATACTCACGTGTGGAGAGAGGTGGTGGAGAGAGGTATTATTAAACGTTCTACCACGCTGGAATATGGAAGATGCAATCGTACCAGCGGCCTCTGGATTGCAAGTCCAGTGGAATAACCATTCAACCATGGCAGCTCCGTGGTTAAACACACTCACAGTTGCTTTATCTTTTTGGGAATGACTTATGATTTCAACACAGGGGCGCCAAGGTGCCGAGATGCCAACTGCCTGGCCTGGTGTGCCACTTTGTTGAGCTATCAATGTGTGGCCGGGTTACTTTTGAAAAAGAGCTATATAGTTCAGTGCGCCTACCTGGAAAATACAAAAAAACAAGATACTGTAGTTTATAGTTTTTTCTGAAGCATTGCTTGGGTTAGAGTCCAGTAGCTTGGAACACACATCAGGGATAGATCAGGGACAGTCGAACGTGGTGATTTGTAGCACCGCAGTTAATTACATAACAGTAGAACACATCTCAATGTCTCACTACTGACCCTGCCACATTCCTTCCACTTATCTCGCTTTCCAGATCGTAAATCAGGAGGAGTTCGACTTTGAGACGAGCGAGCTGTACAGAGACATCATTCTGGTCTTGTGGGGCCCCCCTCCATATACCTGCACTAAGAAAAACGTGAGCGTTCACAAAACACAAGAATCCTTCACACCTATTACGCAACTCGACGTGAAGGCGAGGTTCGGGATAGGGGGCTTGGGTTCCCGCGGCTTACTGTGAGGGTCAGGTTTTGGGCTCAGCAGGCGGTCTCCGCTTTGTGACGGTCCGATTTTTACAACGATCCACATTCGGGACATTTACATAACGCCACCACGGGACCGATTTACAATGCATCTTCTGACTGGACTCCCGAATTATGGGGAGCCCTTGGGTCTGCATGCCGCGGCATTCAATCCACAAGTCACATCCACACTACTCTACGCCTTCTCCTCCGCCACTGCCTCGTATTGCCCTCCTCTAACCAAGCCTTGTCGTCTTCCACTCCAAAATGCCCCCACCCCCCTCCTCTCATCCGTGCAGCAACAGCAGTGGAAGGGCCATGTGAATATCACGTTCCCGGCGCTCGACGCGTACATGAAGCGCAGGCGCGAGCGGCCTCGCCAGCCATTCTACCTGCTGCACCCGTGCTTCCGCCGGGGTTTGTGGGATCTGGTGCAGTGCAACGTGGGGCACGAGGAGCGCATCTTGCCAAACCCCACTTCGTCGGGGCTTCTGGGCAAGTTTTACGAGAAACGCGTGATGTGCTGACGGGCTGACGTGCAGATAGGGCTCGCAGCGAATGTCGCCTTTACTCCGATTTAAGAGCCAGAAACGGGAATGGTTTCTCTTCACAATTCCAGCAACTCACCTGATGAAGCTGGTTGTTCACATCACCAGCGAAACGTCACACAGTACTCAAATTGTACATGTTGTGGGTTTAGCCTCCAACACACCGGTGTGCTGATTGAGTAACTAATTGACACGTTATTTTCACGTGACAAACCTGACTAATTGATTGTGTCGGGTGGTGGCAGGTTTAACGACACATTTATTTTCATGTGATCTAACCCCCCAAAAAAACCTTTTATTATAAACAACGTCGTACTATATTTCGATTTAAAGCTTTCGTGACTGCAGGGATTCATATTCTTGGTTCTTTCGGTAAAGTCACTTAGAATGGAAATAATAAAATAATAAAACATAATAAAATAATTCTCACGACGTTTCGGCCACAACGCAAGCAGCCGTCCTCAGGTCTGTCAGGGAGACAGCGTCCATTTAGATGCTGTCTCCCCGACAGACCTGGTCTTCACCTGAGGACGGCTGCTTGCGTTGTGGCCGAAACGTCGTGAGAATTATTTTATTATGTTTTATTTTTTATTATTTTACCGAAAGAATCAAGAAGGAGAACGTAGTACTACTTTGATCTCGGTACAAATCAATTCCTGCCACCGGAACACAGGTGCCAATCCCCGGCCCGTCTGGGTCAAACTAAGGTCAAAGGGGTGGTAGCACTTGGTGCGACTCGCGTGTTTGGTGGTGGTTACTAGCGCCGCCCTCTCTGCCTCGTGGTGCTGCAGGAGTAGCGCTGATGATGAGCCTGTGCCAGGAGGTGACCGTCTACGACTTCATCCCCCCGCGAGGCCGTGTCACGCGGCAGTGCCACTACTTCGAGCCCGCAAGGAACCCGCAGTGCACCCTGGGCTCCTGGCACCCCCTCATGCAGGAGAAGCTGCTGGCGATGCACCTCTCAAACCAGCCGGCTCAGCGCGCCCTCCAGAGCGGGCGTCTCGCCATGCCCGGCCTGGCCAACCTCACGTGTTCCCCTCGGCACAAATAGAAACGCGCTACCCAAGGGCTCTTTTATCCGTCTTACCCGATGTGGGTGAGCTCTGATTGAATGTATCCATATTCTCAGGTTTTTTCGGTAAAGTCACGTAGATAAAAAATTTAAATTTAAATTAATAGAAGTAAAATAAATTAAAATAAAAATCACGACGTTTCGGAGGCAACACAAGCTTCCGTCTCCGAAACGTCGTGATTTTTATTTTATTTTACTTTTATTAATTTGAATTTTAAAATGTTATCTACGTGACTTTACCGAAAAAACCTAAGAATATGAATCCTTGCAGTCACGAAAGCTTAAAATCTAGAATGAATGTATCCACTTTGCAGTTCAATCAACCGATGGTGATGACAACTGCCAGGTTTGGGAAATCTTACCTGATTCTAGATTTGAAGCTTTCGTGGCTGCAAGTATTCATAATTTTTAGGTTTTCGGTAAAGTCACGTAGGTAAAAAAAAACATTAAAATTAATAAAAGTAAAATACAAATAAAATAAAAATTCACGTTTGTCACGTAATAAAAACGTTTTGATTACGTGACAAACGTGATTTTTATTTTATTTTTTATTTTACTTTTATTAATTTGTCACGCAATCAAAACGTTTTGATTACGTGACAAACGTGATTTTTATTTTATTTTTATTTTACTTTAATTTATTTAAAAAAAAATTACCTACGTGACTTTACCAAAAACCTAAGAATATGAAATCTTACCTGCCCTTTCTGGGTGAACTCACCTACTCTGTGGTGAGCATTATGGGCCACAGGGTGGCACCGTGGTAGCAAGTGCCTCGTTTATAGAAGTACAGTACAGTAATACCTCGATATACGACGTGGTTGCGTTCCTGGAGTTTCGTTTGTATTATTGAAACTTCATACATTGCATAATTTATAACATTAGTACGATGAGGATGCGTTCCCAGCCTTTGTTTCTTACAATTTCATACTATAAACGCTTAATAAATGATCATTCACGTTATAAACGAAAAACATTTATATTGAAAATTATATTTTATATACTGTACACGATTAACATTAACAAACTGATGTAAGTAAAATAAATATTGTGCTGTAAAATATATTCCCACTTGCCAGCGTAGTCTTGGGTGCAGTCATGAGGTTGTATTGCCCACCAAACACCATAGCTCCATAGATGGCTTAATTTGGTCTATTCAATTTGACTTAATAATTTAGTTTCTCCGTAAAATAATGGTAACCAATCCAAAGTTCATCATACCGAACTTTGATCATTGTTTTTGTACCCTTCTATCTGGCAACAAAACTGACACATTTTTTTGTTTTGTTGCCAGATAGAAGGGTAAAAAAACTATTATCATACTTTTTTTTACTGGCAAATGAGGTTCCAATGGTGTAAATACCAAACTTCGTTCGTAAAATATACGCACATCGAGGTATTGACTGAACGTGGGTTTGATTCGTAACTCGGGCACCTTTCTCTGCGTGGAATTTCCTCGTTCTCCTAGTGCTCTGCATGGGTCTCCTCCACAGTTCTAAACACATTCAGTGTCTTTGGGATTGGCCAAAGAGATCAATGCGGGACCCTCTTGAAAAAGTCAGCGAAATGCTGCTGAAGTAAATATAATCATGTGTTTGGTGGGGGAGGGATGTAAAGATTAGAACACCAGAATTGCTGTGCAGAGGTCAATTCAAATCACACCTCCGATTAGCACGGTTGGCTACGTTTGGTGCAAAAGCCATTCTGCTTTTGTCGAGATACATTTCTATACGTACAACAGCGATAACCCATACCTCTTAACCCCTTATCAGTTTACACCTTCTTACAGACCAATTTAGACCTTATTGGTCACCCCTTGCCCTTATACATATCAATGTTCATCCTGCAAGGTCCCATCACAAGCGAGAAATACAACCTAACAGACACAACATTTTTTTCCCATATTCAAACGGCTGTAAGCCGTATGGACCTGAGAACTCAATTTCACTGGACAACAATACGGGTAAATCGTATGGGTTGAAAGTTATGGATAACCTATTGTTCCACCGTTTTGTCCATGTGTTCACCGGTAATGTTATCCCAAGTAGGATATATGTATAGAGCTTTAATCAAAGCGCTTTACAAGAATTAAAAAGTGTACATTTGTTACTCTTTGGTTTTTTCGGTAAAGTCACGTATACGTGGTTCTTTCGTGACTTTACTGAAAGAACCAAAGAGTATTTCCTGCAGTCACGAAAGCTCCAAATTAAGTTTGTACATTTGTTATTGGCTGATGAGGAAATGGGGCGGGATAGAAGTGAATATCCTAATATATAATAGCCCAGATCTGTTATTATTTATTTCATTCTGTGCCTGTGATTAACGCGGCACGGATTGGTTGAAGTGCGTCACGTGACCGCGAGCAACAGACGGGTGTGTGAGAGTGAGGAGACGGGTGATTGAGAGTGAGGCAGAGCCGTGCTCCGTCCACTGCTGCCCTGAGGGACCCCCGTGCTCCCCACTGCTGCCCTGAGGGACCGCCCTGCTCTCCACTGCTGGCTTGAGGGAGAGCCGCGCTGTCTCCACTGCTGCCGTGAGGGAGCCAGACGTGCTCTCTCCGCTGCTGCCCTGAGGTAGAGCCGTGCTCTCTCCGCTGCTGCCCTGAGGGAGAGCCATGCTCTGTCCATTACATTAGTACTGCAGTTTTTTTGGTGCTTAAATCCACTGCTGAATGAATGCCCACCGCACGCTGTGCGAGTGGATCGTAAGGATTTACTTGACCAGTCTGTTGGGGGCCGCCGCAAGCTGTGGTTGTTGGGGGGTGCCGCAGGCTGTGGTTGTTCGGGGGCGCCGCAGACGCCTGATGAAGCTAGTCGTAATTACTGGCGAAACGTCGTACTCAGATTGTAAATGTGGCTTGGCTCTCCAACACACCGGTGTGCTGTACTAATGACTAATTAGCATGTTCTGTTTACGTGACAACCCTTACTAGTTGGCTGTGTCGGGTGGTGGCGGGTTTTAACGACACATTTATACATTTACGCGATCTAACCCAAAAACACTTCGATTATGGATGATATTGGTCACGAAAACCTACGTGTTAAACCAAAAATAATCCAGGCCGAAGCGTTTTGAATTTTCTGGAGGAGAGCCAAGACAGGAAGACCACGAAGAGAGGGACTTCAGTAATCGAGACAAGAAAAGAAGAGCGAATGGATGAGCATTTTAGCAGCGGAAATTGAGATGAGTGGGCAAATTTTCCAGATGTTGAAATGAAAACGACGTGCATGGGCTACGGTGGCGATATGTTTGGCGAAGGAGAGAGAGGGATCAAAGGTGACCCCAAGGTTTCCAGCAGGAGTGCAACACCAACATCGGTGCAGGAGTTGTCACTATACAGGATGGTGACCCGTTGTTGAGACTAGCGAGGGAGTCGCTGCCACGTGAGGTCAAGGCCAATAAACGTAACGTAATGCAAGTGGGCGCATCTCTTTGGATACGAATGTACAATGCACCATTCTTAAACCCAACACCGTGCAGCAGTGGATAGAGCCGTGGCGTCACAGCGCTCTGTTGCCACGCTGCACTGGAACGCGCCAAGCGTGTCGGCGTGCGCCTCTAACCCAGCTGCTTGGAGGAGGAGTGGGTTGCTGGATCACTTGAGGATGGGAGTCGTGCGCTGTGAGGCTCTCTATGCGAGCGTGCGCGTCTGTGGCAATACGAATGTGAATGAAACTCGAGAAATAGTCGCGTGGATGGACAAAAGGATTTGGGTCTCGCTGTGCCGGGCGGGTGCCCTGGGAGGTCTCTTCACAGGCGCTGTCCCACCGCTGATCGGCACGGGGTCTTTGGTCTGCTCCGTCTATGCCGATCGGGCGTCTGCACCGAGTTCGAAATTAATCTGGTACGCGTGGGGAAGTCCCGACGCGCACCAGGTTGTTGTTGTTGTTGTCCTAAGGGGCCGTCCATAAATGACGTCACGCACCTAGGGTGGGGGGTGGGGGTCAGACATTTGTGACGATGTGTGACGAGGGGGGGGGGGGTGAGAAATGTGACGTCACATCAAAATGCGCAACTTTAAATAAATATAAACAACACATTCTACTTAATGAAATAGACTTTTTAATAAATGTTTTCTCTTACATCAGAGTGCAGCGCCACATTAAATACGCACAACAATGACCATAGTTTAAAGCGATTTGAAGCGTGTTTATGGTTTGGGGGGGGGGGTGCAGAGCTTTGTGACGTCATTTGAGGGGGGTCAAAAAGCGTCCAAAATCGCGTGACGTCATTTATGGACGTGCCGATCAGTGGTAGGACATTTCTCTACGAGAGTAACACCGGTAACCGTTTGTTCACGCGTGCACCGGTACTGCTCGCAACTGAAACGACTTTCTAAATTAATAAAAATGTAAAATAAAATATTACAGTAATCCTGTACTGTGATAAGGCACCGCAGGGCTCACATTCAGCACGGATTGCAATACTCTAGCGTAGCCACAAGGCGGCGGTAGTCGATGGGTCGCGGATTCAAATGCAAACTCCCTTGTCCATTCACGCGACTTTTTATTTCATTCCTGGCCTCGAGTCTCATTCACATTCGTATCGACACAGATCCGCACATTCGCATTAGGTTTGTTTTCTTAGCCATTGCAACAAAATGTGACATTATATAAGACACTCAACTCTGGCAGTGCCCCTTATTCATAGCAGTTACATTTTTGCGTGGAGTTGTTAAAGAAGAACATCGCTGTTCGGCTATAGCATCCAATAACGGCAGAATAACTATTTAACAATTGTAATTTAAATGGTAAAATGTCGCTGTAATCGAGTTGCCCGACAGCGGATTCTGCCGCTGGCAGATCGCATCGCCATCTATTTATCATTTCAAGAGGCGTGGCTGTAACGGTCCTTGTGTTGCTACAATGTTCTGTACCATCACGATTACTCCTTACATTAATTACTGCATCGTAATGTTTACAATAAAAACTATATTCGTGCATATTGATATCATGGCCATGATCACTTCCACTGCTGAATAAAAGCCTCTTTAAGTAATGTCTCTCACGGCCCAGTGATGTTACAATCGACCTACCAGGTGCATGCGAGCTGATTTCACTGCTCCATCTCCTCAGTGGACGTCTCAGGGGCTCTGCACCTCCCTTGGCAGCGACTCCCTCGCTAGTCTCGACCACGGGTCATAGTGGCCACGGGTCACTATCCTGTCCTGCCCAAGCAGGATTACTTTTAATAACAGAATCAGAATATGTATTTATATACTGGAGGAATCCGATGAGCTATAAAGCTCTTCCTCACATATGTCCAGTAGGGACACGTGTTCGGAACGTCACAATAACAAACAAGATAAAAACACCATAGGAGTGCAAAGTATAAGAAAGGTGAACACATCACTTGAAAAATATTCATATATACAAATAAAAATAAACTATTTTTTTCAGGTAAAACCCATTGAGATATTTAGCTTATTTTCACAACCAACCTGGTTACATAGGTAAGCTCAAAAAAGCGGGTCATCATGTGCAAATTTAAATCAGCAAACTAATCTAAATCATCAACATATAATCTAAATGAATGTTTCTTAATGTGGAGGGAAAACCTGGAGGACCTGGAGAGAAAAAAATCCACGCGACCACGGGAAGAGACAAATGCAAACTCCAACTATACAGGCGTTCGGGTCTGGATCAAACCCATTGACCTCCTGCATACCAGGCTAGGAAGATAACATAACACCACCTTAAATATATAAAGTACTTTAGTTCAAATTGCATTAGTACATCAATTACTAAGCATGGGAATACAGTAAAACAACAGCAAAAGCAGTTTAACACGTAGGCTTTCGCGACCAATATTTTTCATAATCAACGTTTTTGGGTTTAGATCGCGTTATTTATAAATGTGTCGTAACCCTCCACCACCCGACACGGCCAATCAGTTAAAAAGTGTCACGTTGACAAAAGACAAATAGTTCACTGCTTTAGCCCACCGGTGTGTTGAAGCTTGAAATTGTAAATGTTGTGGTTTCACGCTTCAATACACCGGTAGGCTAAAGCAGTGAACTATGTATTTTGTCAACGTGACACTTTTTTACTGATTGACCGTGTCGGGTGGTGGAGGGTTACGACACATTTATAAATAACGCGATCTCAACCCAAAAACGTTGATTATGAGCAAAAGCAGTTACAGTCCACCCAGTAATACACCGCTTTACGTCGGGGATGCGTTCCTGAAAGAGGTGCGGACACGAAAATGGAAGCGACGTCAATCGGAGCGACTCACAGAGTCGACGGGTGAGAGGCGACGGAAACGTTGAAAGGACGGACGACACTGCCAGCGATGTAAGTGTGCGTTGAGGCGATGCAAAAAAGGCGGCGGTATTAATAAAGTGATGCCGTATTTCCGAAACGTCGTAAAACAGTGAGACGTAAATCGGGGTATGACTATTTCTTGTTTGCCTTATAAACTCAGAAACCGCTCGGTGAGCGCCAGAGCGACGTCACGCGGTGGGGAGTCGAACCAGGACGCCAATCTATGGGGCTATGGTGTTTGGTGGAGACTACAACATTATGACTGCACCCAAGACTACAATGCCAAGTGTGAATATATTTTACGGCACACTATATTTCTTTTACTTATGTCAGTTGTTAATGTTAATCTTGTGCAGTATAAACATTATTTTCAATAGAAATGATCTCCGTTTATAACGTGATTGATAATTTACAAAGTGTTTATAGCATTAACTGGTATAAACACTCATGGTATAAACGAGGCACTTGCTACCACGGTGCTACCAACTGTGGCCCATAATGCTCACCACAGAGCAGGTGAGTTCACCCAGACCGGGCAGGTAAGATTTCATATTCTTAGGTTTTCGGTAAAGTCACGTAGGTAAATTTTTTTAAAAATACATTAAAGTAAAATAAAAATAAAATAAAAATCACGTTTGTCACGTAATCAAAACGTTTTGATTACGTGACAAATTAATAAAAGTGAAATAAAAAATAAAATAAAAATCACGTTTGTCACGTAATCAAAATTAATAAAAGTAAAATAAAAATAAAATAAAAATTCACGTTTGTCACGTAATCAAAACGTGACTTTACCGAAAACCTAAGAATATGAATACTTGCAGTCACGAAAGCTTAAAATATAGAATCAGGTAAGATTTCCCAAACCTGGCAGTTGTCATCACCATCAGTTGCTTGAACTGCAAAGTGGATACATTCATTCTAGATTTGAAGCTTTCGTGACTGCAGGGATTCATATTCTTAGTCACGTAGATAAAACATTTTTATTGAAATTAATAAAAGTAAAATAAAAATAAAATAAAAATTATGAGGTTTCGGAGACGGAAGCGTGTGTTGCCTCCGAAACGTCGTGATTTTTATTTTATTTTTCATTTTACTTTTATTAATTTAAATTTTTTATCTACGTGACTTTACCGAAAAAAACTAAGAATATGGATACATTCAATCAGAGGTTACCCACATCGGGTAAGACGGATAAAAGAGCCCTTGGGTAGCGCGTTTCTATTCGTGCCGAGCGGAACACGTGAGGTTGGCCAGGCCGGGCATGGCGAGACGCCCGCTCTGGAGGGCGTGCTGAGCCGGCGGGTTTGAGAGGTGCATCGCCAGCAGCTTCTCCTGCATGAGGGGGTGCCAGGAGCCCAGGGTGCACTCCGGGTTCTGGGTGGGCTCGAAGTAGTGGCACTGCCGCGTGGCACGGCCTCGCGGGGGGATGAAGTCGTAGACGGTCACCTCCTGGCACAGGCTCATCATCAGCGCTACTCCTGCAGCACCACGAGGCAGAGGGGGCGGCGTTAGTAACCACCACCGCGCACACACGCGATTCGCACCAAGTGCTACCACCACTTTGACCTTCGTTTGACCCAGACGGACCGGGGATTGGCACATGTGTTCCGGTCGCAGGAATTGATTTGTACCATGATCAAAGCAGTATTACGTTTAACACGTAGGCTTTCGCTATCAATATCATCCAACACACCAGTGTGCTGTACTAGTGACGAATTGGCACGTTCTGTTTACGTGACAACCCTTACTAGTTGGCTGTGTCGGGTGGTGCCGGGTTTTAACGACACATTTATATATTTACGCGATCTAACCCAAAAACCTCTATTATGGACAGTATTACGTTGTTTATAATAAAGGGTTTTTTTCGGGTTAGATCACGTAAATATAAATATCGTTAAACCCGCCACCACCCGACACAATCAATTAGTAAAGGTTTGTCAAGTGAACAAAAACGTGCCAATTAGTTACTACTTCAGCACACCGCTTGTGTGTTGGAGACTAAACCCACGACATTTAAAATTTGAGTACTATGTGATGTTTTACTGGTAATGTGAACAACCAGCTTCATCAGGCGATTTGCTGGAATTGTGAAGAAAACCCCTTCCCGTTTCTGGCTCTTAAACAGGAGTAACGGAAACATCGCTGCGAGCCCCATCAGCACATCAGCGCATCACGCGTTTCTCGTAAAACTTGCCCAGAAGCCCCGACGAAGTGGGGTTTTCCAAGATGCGCTCCCCGTGCCCCACGTTGTGCTGCACCAGATCCCACAAACCCCGGCGGAAGCACGGGTGCAGCAGGTAGAATGGCTGGCGAGGCCGCTCGCGCCTGCGCTTCATGTATGCGTCGAGCGCCGGGAACGTGATATTCACATGGCCCTTCCACTGCTGTTGCTGCACGGATGAGAGGAGGGGGGTGGGGGCATTTTGGAGTGGAAGACGACAAGGCTTGGTTAGAGGAGGGCAATACGAGGCACTGGCGGAGGAGAAGGCGTAGAGTGTGTGGATGTGACTTGTGGATTGAATGCCGCGGCATGCAGACCCAAGGGCTCCCCATACTTCGGAAGTCCAGACAGAAGATGCATTGTAAATCTGTCCCGTGGTGGCGTTATGTAAATGTCCCGAATGTGGATCGTTGTAAAAATCGGACCGTTACAAACCAGTGACCGTCTGTGAGCCCAAAACCTGACCCTCACAGTAAGCCACGGGAACCCAAGCCCCCTTTCCCGAACCTCACCTTCACGTCGAGTTGCGTAATAGGTGTGAAGGATTCTTGTGTTTTGTGAACGCTCACGTTTTTCTCAGTGCAGGTATATGGAGGGGGGCCCCACAAGACCAGAATGATGTCTCTGTACAGCTCGCTCGTCTCAAAGTTGAACTTCTCCTGATTTACGATCTAGAAAGCGAGATAAGTGGAAGGAATGTGGCAGGGTCAGTGATGAGACATTGAGATGTGGTCTACTGTAGTGTAACTGCCTGCGGTGCTACAAATCACCACGTTGGACTGTCCACCGCTTGGACTATTCCTGATGTGTATTCTAAGCTACTAGACTATAACCGAAACAATGCTCCAGAGAAAACTACTAAACTATCCAGTTTTTTTTGCATTTTTCCAGGTCGGCCCATTGAATTATATCAGAAGTGACCAGGCCACACATTGATAGCTCAACAACGTGGCACACCAGGCCAGGCAGTTAGCATCCCCTGTGTTGAAATCATAAGTCATTCCCAAAACAATAAAGCAACTCTGAGTGTGTTTAACCACGGCGCTGCCGTGGTTGAATGGTTAATCCACTGGACTTGCAATCCAGAGGCCGCTGGTACGATTGCATCTTCCATATTCTAGCGTGGTAAAACGTTTAATAATACCTCTCTCCACACGTGAGTATAAATGGGTTCACCACAGTTCGTAGATCAATGAGTCGTACGTGGTGGGGTAAAGCGTGATTATTCCAACCTCTCACAACACACCTGGTCAACGTGGAAGCGGAGATCAAATGCCGTGTACGCCAGTGGCTCCCAGCCTTTCGCGGCACCTGTACCCCGTGTTCAACCGAGTTCCCCCTTTGCCTGCCCCAACGTGGTTCTAAGAAATAAATGTACGAAAGATGAACATCGATAGTTTCACCAATTTTTAATATTTGCGGGGTATCCTAACTAGCTGGTAACTGCAAGCGAATAAAAATAAATCAACGGACGCTCTGCACGCGTGAGGTAATTTGTTTTCGCTCGTTGGTTACTCTTGTAAACCACATTGCATACGATCAATGAGTTTTGAAAGGTCCTTTTACATCGTTCCAGGTTACCATGTGGATTAAAATTTAATGGGAAATATTTAATATTGGCAGATTCATACGTGATTATTCACCAATTACTCTCACGTATGATATAAATTCTCGTATTAATAAATCACCTCCCGTAGCCCCAGGGATCCCCGTCAAACCGGTTGAGAACAACGGCTCTAGAGTTTCCTCCTTCCGCCCGAGGTGGTGTTAGCAAGTAATTAAAAAGCTGCATTTTTAATTCACACGCTGGGTGAATGAAACGAATTCCGGCCCTGGGGCCTAGTTCGTAAGTCGGAACACACGAATGTACCGTTTTTAAATCCTTTATATTAAGTTCACTTGCTTGCTTGCTTGCGCGCTTACGACTGTGTAAATCTTTCGGTCATTTTTTAACCCACTTCCCGTGATCCAATCGAGCTGACATTTTGCACAGACTCGTTGTGCGTGACATTTTATTTTCGTAAAAAAATTTTCCCAAAATTTTCCACTTTTTAGGGAAAAAAGTCATATTTTATTTAAAATACCAATGTGATAAAAATGAAACTCTTACTCAAGAAAAACAGAAATTAATAATAAAATAAAACCGATGCCACGCATATAAAGGATTTATAGTGAAAAACTTTATTTTTACGGGTAATTTTTTTTTTAATTCACATGGAGTCAGTGTTATTTAAAATGTGTTACGGTTCAACAAAGGGAAGCATTTTATTAGTTTTTTTCGGTAAAGTCACGTAGATAAAAAAAATTTTAATTAAAGTAAAATCAAAATAAAATAAAAATCACGACGTTTCGGGGGCAACACAAGCTTCCGTCTTGAGATGGAACCGTCACAGCACGATAGCTGTATCAAGTAAGAAAAATTCCAAGAAAACAGTCCTTGTATATATACTGGTTGAGGGTGGGAGGAGCCAAGGTGGGTCCTGAACATTATTTTTGTGAGGTTCGGTACGGCTGACTTTACCGAAAAAACCTAAGAATATGAATCCTTGCAGTCACGAAAGCTTCGAATCTAGAAAGGGAAGCATTGTTGAACTCAAAAATTTGAAATATTGGAAATTTGCATGTAAAACTGGAACTAGTTCCATGATTCGGTTCGCAAGTGCAAGTTGAGGTTCGCAGGTCAGGATGGTAAAAACACGAATATCCTTATGGAAGCTCGTTCACAAGTCGGGCAGTCGAAAGTCAACAGCTCCTTTGCGTTGCAATACCCAACCACTCCGACTCACATCAATGAGATTATATCTTCCAGGGTGTACAATGGCAGTGGCTATCCAAATCTGGTCACATCAATAGCAGCCCCGCAGACACTCACAACACATTTCACATCGAGGGGTCACAGGGAGTACACACTGGCCAGAAACCTTGGAAGAGGTGTGGGTACCCACGCTTTACCCCACCACACACGACCTGACAACCAACTGTCATGTACTCATTTCGCCTGCTGGGTGTACAGGGGTGCGGAGATTCAAGAAACTTGCCGACTGTTACAACTTAGGCGCTGGAATATCAAACAGGCGACCTCTGGATTGCAAGTCCAGCTGTGCTAACTTTTACACCACAGAAAGTGTATGCCAGTAGAGTGACTAACTCGGAGAGAGTAAGACTTGGAGGCACTTCTTCAATTAGCAAGCACCTTCGGGATTAAACACTATTATTAAGACCGTCTATTGTCGGCGGCACTACTTAGAACAGTTGGTCGGCTGTCTGACTAGCGGCGCCCCGGGATGGTAAAGACGGAGACGACGACGAGGAGATGGTGATGGCGACGAGATGGTGACGACGATGGACTCGAGCAGCACCACGAGGAACATCCCACTTCCAGCAACAGCCCCGAGGTCCCTCACAGCGGCCCCTCTTAGACCCCCCACGTGGCCTCGCTCTGCCCCGGACACGCCCCCTTTCTGGAACCTACTAGCGGGTTCCCGAGGCTTCACGATGGGCCCCTTCTGTGACCTTTTCCCCATAGATATCCTCTTATCGTGTATATCATGGCCTGCTGACGTCAGTACTGCCGTAAACCGCAAATCCCCCTTTTCGCCAGCAGCCCACGCTATGCCACTACACCAGAGTACTGTGTACTTAAAGAATAATAATAACGACGTATAGCCCTTCGTCAATCCACTGTTGGATGTAGGCCTCCGCATTCTGAGTTAATCGTGAGCGTTGTTTGACCATACTTCACCACAATTGTAAGTGTCACCCGTCCCCTCCTCTCACCCACGTTACCATATTTTACGAGTAACTATACTGTCACTAAAACGTAATTTTTAAAGTTACTTTTGTGGTTAAGTGTCAGACAATGGCAATACAAACTGCGCCATGCATTTGTTTCTGTGCATTTTCTATGGCTGTAATTGTATCTGGACGTCTGTGAAAAAAATACTTTATAGCTCATAGGATTCCTCCACTATAAAGAAATATTTTTAATTCTCTATTTTTTTAAACAAATTGCCCACCAATATCCTCCTTAACCCCTCCCCCCCCAAGTCCTTTACTATCCCCGGTGCTGTGCGGAGAAAATAATTCACATTCAGTACGAGGCACCTAAATTCTTCGTCTAAATTTGCATACTGTTTGGCAACACAAGTGCGCTTGGGGCAAGACATCACTGTAAGGGACAATGGTCCATAAAGAAGAGACGCCCAAGGAATTCAATATTTAAGACAAATACGTCTACCGGGGCGGCGGCTGGAGGTGGTGGTTGTGGTGGGCAAGGTGCGGCGATGTCATCGGCAGGTGCTGGGTGGATTGTTAACATCCTCAGCATCGTGAGATGGCAGCGGATTGGGAAGACTTTCATCCAGTAGCGGATTGATCATGGCTAATGATGATTTATCAGGGAAGAATGCCCCCCCCCCCCCAATGTTGTCTGAACGACCCGTAGAACAAATACGCATGTAAGCATGTTGAACTTCTTTCACACCGTACGTAGCCAACCATGCTAATCGGAGGTGCGGGAAATAAGTCTAGTCAAAAGATGCTTTCATACTTTTGAGGAATGTTAACAATATCATTAGACTAAGAATACGTATTTATACTGGAGGAATCCGACGAGCTATGAAGCTGTTCCTCACAGATGTCCAGTAGGAGCACGGGGTAAGAACGTTACAACAACAAACACGACAAAAACACGATAGGAGTGCCATGTGTAGGAAAGGTAAAAACAAATACAGATACAACTAAATTATATTTATCAAACCAGTTAAAGCCCACCGGGAGGCATTAACTTATTTTTCAGGAGCAACCCGGCCACAAGTGACAGCTCAACAAAGTTTCGACCTTACCTGCCAGTTGACGAGGCGAATGGAGGTCTTGGTGCCCACGTGAATTTCATAGCCGGCCGTGGGTGCCGAGTTGAAGCGCATGACCGCGTCGTGGCCATCTGGACGAGCGCACAAGTGGATACATTCCTGATTCGAGGTTCAATTCGTGATCCTGCCCGTCACTCTCATGGTCAAATGTATCACTCAGGTGGCTTTGCTGATCGAGTAACGTATTGACAGTGGTGCACGAGTACAAATAACAATTGCCAAGAAGACTTTCCTTAAAATGTAAAAAACATAACGTCATCAGCAATGATTTTGTCAATGGACCTTTTTCATAGCACATAAATAGAGACAAGAGAGATCAAGTTAATCATAGTTGGGGACTGCACCATATGGCCTGATAACGATATACATTTTTAAGGTTTCCTAATAATCATTTGGCATATGATAACAGACAAACCCTTCAATAATTAAAAATATATACCTCAATTATTTGTATTAAAAATAAAAGTTAGAATATTCCAAGTACATTGCATAATAGTAACAATGTTGGTGTGTTGCTTAACACTAAATAACCATTCCTGGGCCTAATTATTAATTTCCATTGCATCAAAGGGCTTTCAATAAACATTAGGCTCAGAGGGGCTTTTAACTGTTTTCAAATTCCCTGAACCTTGCAAGCAATCTCAACTCTCTCAGACCCTTCCAAGCCCGAGGCTCTACAGCTGCCTCCAGAGTTTGTCCATTCAGAAGAAATTCCTCACCCTCCCCCTCCCATCATTCCGCTCCGATCCCTCCTCATCAGTCGCCCCCCCCCCCCCCCCACGTCTCCTCACCGATCTCTGCTCCCAGCTGAGCGCGCAACAGGGACCCCGCGTTCATCACCACGGCGCATCGCTGCCACTTCCCCGCCAGCTGCCGGGCGAGGGACACCGCGGGCAGCGCGTTGCGCCCCGGCGCCCCGGCCGCCTCGTGGCGCCGCAGCACCTCGGTGCCGCGCCGCACCAGTCCCTGGAGAGCGCACAGCAGCTGCCCCCGGGGGGGCGTCGCCCCTACGCCGTCGCTGCGCCGCCGATTCCAGCTCTCCCACGCGCGGGTCATCTCCACGTGAACGGGGCCCGACGGCGCCCTGCGTGACCCTCCCGCCCCCTCGGAGGGCGCCGCGGGCCGGGCGAGTGGAGGCGCTTGCGTCCGCTCGTCGGTCGGGTCCCGCGCGGGGAGGGTCAGGGGCGCCGCCGTTCTCCTGGAGCCTGGCACCAGCAGCAGCAGCGAGAGCAGCATCAGCAGGCAGGTGGCGGTGACCGTGAGAGCGAGGAGAGATTTGGGACCCACTCGGAACCACATATCCGCTGGATCGCGCCTCGGCTCCGATGGGAGAGACTCTCTGGAGCAAGGCGCGCGTCTCGCTCCTTCGTTCCGCGCAGGTGCGTGCACGAGACGGCGGTGGGGGCGGCGGTGGGGGTGGGAGGAGGTCTTGAGGAGCCCCGAGAATCCACGGCAGGAGACGCGCGCGCAGCACGCGCCTTGATCGCCTCCCGATGGAATTTGCGCGCCTATGTCTCCACCATCGATTCCACGTGTTACGATCTGTGTTACACACACGGGTATAGCTTATTCAGGAGTGTGGGGATGGTAGACAACTTCTTTTCTTTTTCTTCTTCTTTTCTTTCTTCTTTTCTTTTTTCTTTTTCTTTTATATATAAAAAAGTCTCCACGCGCTCGCACTTGCGGGGAATTTGGCTCTGGAACGGTGGACTATATTTAGAAAAACAATTGCCAGGCAGCACGCCCTAAGCCCCTCGGTGGGAATAGGCTATTCCGTCTTCCCATCCGTAAACTTTAAAGTAGTTTAATTAACACATTTGTGCCGTTTCTATTTTTATTTATTTACTTATTGCGCGACATCGACCGTACCAACTAACGCCAATTGCGGGGGGGGGGGGGCGGACCCTGCCAAGTGCTGCGCCTTCACTCGAGCTCACGGGGGACATTTCCTTTTACGCCTTTTACAGGCAACACATACACACATAACGCTGCAGACATTTCTTCACAGTGTGATGTCCTACTGATGGTATCAGTTAAACGACGACTTTGTGAAGTTTCATGTTCTCGGTGAGAACTGTATCGCACACACACACACTGCTTTGCTACTTTTCCAAGGTTATTTGCATCATGCCACGGTACATCAATGGAATGCTGTGCGTTGCCACTAGAATAATTGTGAAAACCATGGGCTTATGGTCGGGGTGTAATCCGAACTGGTTGTTGTTGTTGTTGAAGTGGCTACTGTGCCCAAATGGCAGTCACTCGTCGCCCTTGAGGGCAGACCCCAGTGACTTGGCGTGCCGACTGTTTGGTTCGACTCCACGTTTCTGTGGTCTGTCTCCTATGGCGCTGTCTTCACAACATTCAGTGACATGCAACAATACCTACGCGTTTTCACACATCACCAGTACAAGCCATTAGTTTTGTTTCTATATTTCCTATACTACCTCGCCTGGTATGCAGGCGGTCGTGGGTTCAATCCCGACCCTGACGCCTGTAGTATATTTAGAGGTTACGTGTCTCTCTCCTCGGGGTCGCGTGTATTTTTCTCTGGGTCCTCCGGTTTTTCCTTCCACATTCATAATCAACATGCGTTTAGAGTATTTGGCTGCTATAAATGTCCACGTGATAAGCCACTTTGTTGAGCTATCATTTATGACCAGGTCGCTTCTGAAAAAGAGCTATATAGCTCAGTGGGCCTTACCTCACACACACACATACAACCACACATTGATCCTAAACACACATGAACTTACACACACACATCGACTAAGACACACACACACACATGAACTTACACACACATGGAGCAATGCACACACATCGACTTACACACACAGACTCACACACACAACAACCGCCATTGGCCACTAAGTGGCAGTGACATCACCATGACGCGTGTGCAAGGCTATGTGCACCTTGAGGCCACGTGACGTTTCGAACGCTCGCTGGCAGGAGGTCACGGGGCAGACCCAAATGCTACAGGTCGACTGACTGAGACGACTGGCTGATGCACCACCTGTGTCCCTACTGTGCCAACTTGGTGTGCTTTAACCACCCAGCGCTCCGCTCGTTGTTGTGAGCGTCGCTCCTCCGCCCCCCGTTGTTGTTGGAGGGCGACTGCCTCCAACTGCCCAGTAGCGTCCTTCACGAGCCTCCTCCACTGAGGCCGATTTTGACACCGCTGGTACTAGTCATCGTTAAATCCACTCAGCTCCACGTCCTCATATACCACATCACTCCATCTCCTCTCCAGCCCATGCCGCGCCCGTTTAGCCCCCTCGATCCGGCCGAACAAAAGCTGTTTAGGCATGCGGTGGCTGGGCATGCGGGCTACATGACCCAGCCAACGCAGCCTTGCCTGCCAGAAGAGCTCACCGATGGGACTTTGCCCAGATCTTTCAAGGATTTGTGAGCTCCTCACACAATCCAGCCGGGTTAAACCCAGGATGGATCGTAGGCAGGCCAGCCTAAATGTTTCCAACCAGCGAAGATTCTCCATTAGGGGGGTCCACATTTCACCAGCGTAGAAAAGGGAGGGAATGACCGTGGCCGAGAAGACCTGAAGCTTTGTGTGGAGCGACAGACCAGGTAGCTTCCACACAGCGTTATGCAACCGATGGAAAGATATTGCCGCTCGACTGATTCGGATTGAGATCTCTGCTGTTAAACTGGAGCCAGTCATAAGCACACTGCCCAGGTATGGGAAACTCTCCACTCTCTCCACTACTGCCCCATCACCGATTGGGAGTTGTGGGGGTGGAGTGTCCGATGGTACAAAATACCCAGGAAGGTGCTTAGTTTTGGTGGGGCTGATGGTAAGGCCCCACCTCTTAGTAGGCACTCACACACACACATCGACTGACAGACACATCGACTGACACACACATAGACTCGAACACACACATGGACTTACGCACACACTTGGACTTACACGTACACATCGACACACACACACAAACATCGACGAACACACAGATGGATCGACTTGCGCACACACACACACACAAAGCGACCGTCGTTGACACGCAGATGGACTCACATGAACACGAGGACATAGGCACACATAAATTGTGAGAAATTAGTTTTCTGCACACAAACATAATTATTCGTATAAATGCAAGGTGATTATAAAAAATAATAGGTTTTAATGTACGTAAGTTTATTGAAAGCAGAAAATGATATAATATTATTGTGCACACAAACGATATTACGTTAATATTTCCAAGGTTATGTAAATGATAGGTTTTTACGTACATGCGTTTAGCAAAATAAGTAAGAAAATTAAGTAATATTTGTGTGCAAGCAAAAACAGGTAATTTATTATTTACAAGGTGATTACTTAGAGAATAGGTTTTTATCTACGTGAGGTTAGCGAAAGAAGCAATACAAAAGTTGTCTGCACACAAACAAAATGATTATTATCTTTCCAAACCAATTGTTTTAATATAAAATTTTCTATGTATGTGAGTTTAGCGAAAGAAGAAATAAAATTGCACTTAACTTTACCGTGGTGAGGCCTAGTCCCATGCAGAACCCGCAGCCTCGCCTAGATTGTACAGCCGGCCGAGGTGGCTCCCTGGCAGGCTGTGGGCTGGGCCACTCCCCCCGCCTGTGCTACAATAATTATTATCAAAGCGCTATATAATATAAATGGAGAGACTCTATAGCAGTAACTGCACGCATTGGGGTGAGGGGGGGGGGGTTCATGACATTTAGAAGAATTAACAGCATTTTGTGTGAAATGTCCCCCTCACCTCAACCGACTTGGTAAAAGCCATCCCCCCCACCGAACGTATGTAACTTGGTACGGTCAATCGTGCGCCATTTAATTAATAAATGCTAACTGCACAAAATCGCTAATTAAAGTGATTTAAAGTTGACAGATGGGAAAAAGGAATAGCGCTTGCACATGGCGGGGCTTCCGGTGTGGGACCTGGCTATTTTTTTCACGTAAACCCCACCGTTGGAAAGCCAAGCGCGCAACCACGCAGAACCCCACACACAATTTTAGACTTTTATATATATAACTAGCGGGAAGTACCCGCTGTTGCCCGGGGCGAAAAATGTATTTCAAAACTTATCTTGAAAACCTTACATAAACATACACAATTACTAAGGTATACGGGCTGATATAATAGGGCTACGACATGCACCATCTCTTCATCATCTGCACCTGCAACCCGCACTCCTGAGGACGCTCTCTGTCCTTGGGCTTCTCCGAGGCCAACGTCGGAGACCGCATCGGCACCGTGGTTGCAGAGGTGGCAGGGGCCGCCGTTCACAGGTCGACCTCGAACCAGCCAACTCCTCTGTTCCCTCGACGCCTCACCTGCACGGATCTTCACATCTACCTTCACATATCCGCCTCGGTCTGCTCAACGCACGCTCCATCACCAATAAATCAGCCCTGATTCACGATACCATCTCGGACCACCACATCGACCTTTTGCTCATCACTGAGACCTGGTGCAGGCAAGACTCCCCGCCAGCTATCTCTCTGGAAGTTGCGCCCCCAGGATACAAGGTTCTACATAAACCTCGCGCAACTAACCAGCGGGGTGGTGGCTTAGCGGTCGTTTACAATGCTCACTTGAAAATTAAAGAGCTCCATCTACCAATGGCTCAGGCCACATTCGAGGTCCAGTCCGTATCCCTTACTACTAACAACGAGTGCTTTTACATTATTTCCATCTATCGCCCTCCAGATGGCAGCATCAACACCTTCGTAAATGAGCTTTCGGAATTCCTATATCTGATTCCTAACCCATCTCACAGGCTCGTGCTTACAGGCGACTTCAATTGCCCCGGCAATACCCCAGCCTCCATCGATAGTCACCTTGAGTCAACTTTGGCCTGCCATAACCTGGTCATCACAAACTCAGGCCCCACCAGAGCTTCGTCAACAAACGTTGAGAGCATGCTCGACCTGGTTCTGGAACCTAACCAGCACCGACGCATCACTGCACTGGGAGTTTTCCAAACTGGTTACTCCGACCACCGCCTTATACTTTCTTCCCTCCATTTTCCGAAGCCAATCACCATCAAATTCACCTGCAACTTGCGTAATTTTAAGGGTATCGAATTTTCTGCTTTTCGTCACCTCCTTGCAAACTCGCTTTCAATGTTATCCCCATCATCGGATCCAACCGTCTGCGCTCTCCAACTAGAAGCTGACATGAGAGCGGCGCTGGACAAACTAGCTCCATTAAAATCACGAACCGCTAGGCAGTCTTCTCACGACACTCACTGGCTCTCAAGAGATGCCATCATTGCTAAGCGAACCAGGAGGCGTCTTGAACGTATCGCATCCCGCAGTGGTCTACCTGCTGATCGACTTGCTTACAGAGTCGCCTGCAGGAAAACTAACAAACTGATCCTTGTCTCACGTTCCTCCCACATTGAGGAACGCATCAAAAAAGCAACCGGAAACCCGCGCATTCTATGGAAAACTCTCAAAGATCTTCTCCATCCTGGTAGCACCATGGTCCCTCACCTTAGCGATCCCCTTGCCTCACTGAAACTTGCCACCTCTTTTAATACTTACTTTAACAACAAGCTAATCGCCATCGCAAACTCGTGCACGTATACTGACACATTGCACCTTTGTACCCCGCTCATGGTACCTAAAATTGTAAGCACTAACCCAGACACTCTTCTAACTATGCTAAAGCCTGTGTCTACAAAAGACGTTTTCGCTTTAATTGAATCACTTCCTTTGAAGTCATCTCCACTCGACGTGCTCCCAGGTTCCTTGTTCAAGCAATGTGCTCCGGAACTCGCCATCATGATCAGGAACATCGCAAATGCCTCCTTCTCTTCGGGGTGTTTTCCGTCCAACCTCAAATCTGGCCTGGTTTCTCCCTTGTTAAAGAAACCAAATCTAGATCCGGATGACCCATCTAGTTATCGTCCCATCACTAACCTCTCGAACCTCTCTAAACTCCTTGAACGACTAGCCCTCGCCCAGCTACAACCACACGTCACCTCCTCCGCAAACTACTGCAACTTCCAGTCAGCTTACCGTCAAAACTATTCCACAGAAACAGCACTCACTAGGGTGCTCGATGACATTTTAACGATCGTTGATTCCGGCTCAACTGTTGCACTTGTAAGTCTGGACATTTCGTCAGCCTTCGACACCATCAACCATTCGCTCCTTACTTCCCTCCTGAAATCCGACTTCGGTATATGCGGCTCAGCACTCAAGTGGATAGCTTCGTACCTTTCTGACCGGCAATCCTCAGTCAGGGTGGGCATGTCCACATCGCCTGAAACAAGAGCATTATGCGGGGTTCCCCAGGGCTCTGTTCTAGGTCCCCTGCTCTTAATAGCCTACACTTCCCCGATCGGCCGACTCATTGCAAGCTTCGGTGTTAAGCATCACTCATACGCGGATGACACGATTCTATTCACCGCCATCGATTCTAGCAATGCATCTGGATTCGAGAGGCTCTCGGAATGTACCACCGCCGTGCAACAATGGATCACTGCACACAACCTAGCCCTTAATCCGAAAAAGTCAGTGGCCATCATGTTAGGTACCAAGCAACGTCTCAATTCAGCAGCACTCCCCACACACATACACATCTTCGGTCATAGCATCAAGTTCACCAACCACTTCAGCTACCTCGGTGTCATCCTAGATTCAACTTTATCCTTCGACCGTCAAACCAACCATATCATCAGCTCATGTAACTTTCACCTGAAGGCTCTTAGACACATACGTCCTCTCATCTCTACTGAAATTGCCAACACTTTGGCATGTTGCATAGTTGGGTCTCGCCTTGACTATTGTAACTCCGTCCTTGTCCGGACCTCCGCTGGCAACCTAAGGAAGCTTCAAAGACTACAAAATAACCTAGCACGCGTCGTCATTGCCCACACTCATCCCCGCCTCGACTCACTAGCTCGTCTCCGCACTCTCAACTGGCTCCCCATTGCCAGTAGGGTCACATACAAGACCGCCTGCCTCTGCCACAATGCCTTCATATCCGCCTGCCCGCCGTATCTTTCTTCATTACTGACAACTTGCAGCTCAGCACACGGCAGATGCCTGCGCAGCGCGACTCACGACCTCCTCTCAATACCAAGATCCAGGATGGTCACGTCTATGCGCCGCTTCTCGGTGGCAGCCCCAACAGTCTGGAACGATATCCCTCTGCACATTCGCAGCATCACCTCAATCGCCTCCGTCAAGAGACACTTAAAAACTCACCTCTACAATCATGCTTTTGAGCGACTCTGAGCTTGGCTCCGCGCCTCTGAGTTGCGGCCACTACGTCTGCAAATTTGCTGCGCGTTACAAATTGTACTATTATTATTATTATTGTGAAAGCCCAGGGGGCAGTTTGGCCATTTCTCCACCAATAAAATAAGAGGTTGGCAGAAGTCCAAAAAGTTATAGAAAGTGGGGGGTTAAATAGTTGATGTAAAAGGTTACCGAAAATTGTCGACCCCCCCTCAAATATGTATTTACCCCCGCCTAGGTATATATGCCTACATACCGTACCTACAATAGAGTAAGTAGTATCTATTGACTCTGTAGTTGTATCTACTAACTGTACAGTAGTATCTACTGAGCCAGTAGTAACTTCTGACTGTATCGTAGTATTTAATGACTGTAGCAGTATTTACTGACCGTAGGGGTATATACTGACTCTATATAGCAGTATCTGCCAACTCGATAGCATTATCTACTATCATTACAGCAGTGCATACCGACTGTGGTGGTACCAGCTATCACGACAGCAGTGCATACCAACTGTGGTGGTGCCTGCTATCACTGCAGCTATGCATACTGACCGTGGTGGTACCTGCTTTCACTGCAGCAGTGCATACCCACTGTGGCACCTGAAGTTGATGGAAGTGAAAAAGAATAGCGCTTGCTCAAGGTGGGGCGTATAGCGTGGTACCAGGCTCTTTTAATCCCCCTCACTCCCACCTAAAGCGTGCGACTTTGTATGGCCCCCCCCCCCCCACCAAAGACGTGTGAGTTGGTATGGTCGTGCACACGTCATAAATAGATAAATGTGAAGCGCACAAAAATCGCACTAAATCGCTAATTAAAGAATTTTAAGTTGACGGATGTGAAAAAGGAATAGCGCTTGCTGTCCGCGGAGCTTACGGCGTGGTACCTGGCTATTTTTTTTTACATTAACCCCACCGTAGGAGAGCCAAGCGCACGGCCATACACAAACCCACACACAAACCCACAAATACAGCCATAATTTTGACTTTTATCTTTTTAGAAGATAGATACGATTTCTGTATTTATTGTTCAGCAGGTTACGTAACATTGTGTTTACAAAGACTAAAATGCGAAATTTCATTATTACTTTGCAGAAAAATTACATCTGTTGTCGAGTGTATGGTGAACCTTCAGGGGTACCGTATTATGTTCGGTGTGAATGTGTGGGGAGAGGTAGTGTAGCAGTTAGCGCGCTGTGCTACGAACCCAGCGACCCAAGTTCGATTCCCGCTCACGGCTAACACCCAGTGACGATTGTCTGAACTGGTCCTGGGCCTCCCTTAGGTCGACTCAGCCTTAAATGAGTATCTGGTGCAGTGTGTAAATATCGCCACTGGGGAGACAAAGGCGGCCGGGCGTGGTGTTGGCCACCCACCCCCTTGTGTGCCGTGCCGGCCTTTATAGGTGCTCGCTAACAGCACTTTCCCCGACAGTCTGTTAAGGCTATATGGGGGATCTTTTATTTATTAGTGTACCTTTAAGTGGTGTCTAGGTATCATACTCTTTCTATCATACTCATGTCTAGGTAGTTCGGAGTCTCAACTTTTGCAGCTTCAGAACCCAAACTGGACATCTCGCATGAATGGGATCGTGCAGTTTACAATCACGAGCCAAGCCGATGGTTAACACCCCCAGTAGAATACCACGCCACGTTCCAGAACTTTTCTCAACACGAGCCAATGACGCCCACGGGTAGGAAAACTAAACAGGCTAACCACATTTTTTATTATTATTTTATTGTTTGCCTTCTACGTGACTTTACCAAAAGAACCAATAATATGAATCCCTGCATTCACGAAATCTTTATATCAAAAGGTTAACCACATTCTTTATTCATGCGAAGAGCAGTGGTATTCAATGTATTTGCTGAAGGCTTTGCAAATACAATCACAAGCAGGGTGGGGGGGGGGTCACAGGGTGCAGGTCTACCCGAGTGTGCCATTTGAACGGAGAGGCAGGATGAGTGGTGTGGCAGAGGATTCCAACAGCCGCCAACGCTGGGGAATTATTCGCCTCGGATCTGTGAATGCGCCGAGGGTGCTGCAGTTTTTAAAACATTACTTTTAAAAGATATTTGTTTAAATGTTTGTGTGCGTATGTATGTTGAGCTTCTTATAACTTAGCTTTGCACCTCGATGATTTTCCATCTCTCTTTTACAATTCGATTTTAAAGTGTTTGCATGGTGAAGGTAGAGTGGGGGGGGGGGGGGGGTGAGAGGCCTCTTTTAGTCGTGGTGCGAACCGAAGTGGCGTCTTGAGCCACGATGAGGTGGAGGTGTGGACTGGCGCCCTCCTGCACAGGCCCTGCTGCTGCTGCTGCTCGTGTCTGCTGCTCAACAGACGGACCACACGCGAGCAGCAGGACAAAGAGGCCTTGTGCCCCACATTGGCCCTTTACTCCGCCCGACGATATTTGAGCACGTGTGTTTGTCATCTCATTGCACAGTGGTTCTCAAAAATGCTTCCATTCCTGTTTTTTTTCACAACTGTATTTATATAATTGCACACTTTATTCATCAGAAGTGCATTTCTAACGAGTAGTATTTATATTACGTTTAATATTGATTTAATGGTTGTTTCGTGCGTTTGTATGTTGAACTTTCGAACCGTACGTAGCCAACCGTGCTAATCTGAGGTGTGAAAACGATGTCTTTATTTCTGTGCAGCTTCTCGAAGCGGATTTTATTGCTTTGCGCCAGATAAAAATAAATGGGGTTAGTGCAAAGATTACGTCACTGACCCTATCCATGCATTGTCCAATTGGATGCACCACATCATAATAAACAACTTTTGTAAAGACACCAAAGCATTTAATGTGACTGTTTACCTAAATAAATAATAAAGTAGTACAAAATTATGTTCTGGGCGAGTTTCGAAGTATCGACTCCTACGTTGGTATTAATATTTTTTTATTCACAAAACATGTTCGCAAAACACTCGTCGAATAAGGCTTCCATACAAAATTTGAATTGCTTCAAACGAGGCAAGTAATTAATTGATGCCGATTTTGATTCAGGCATGCATTGTCTCTGGATGTATGTGTGCAAAATTTGGGATCGATTGGATGACGGGAACTGAACGATATTTTGATTGCAAGATTTGACCACGACATACAAACAGAGGAATTAATATTGATTTCAAGCTTTCGTGACTGCAGGGATCCATACTCTTTGATTCTTTCGGTGAAGTTACGTAGGTATAAAAAAAAGCAAGAAATATTTTTTTAACTTTTTTTAAAACACGCTTTAATGAATTGTACCGTACGAGTAATGTCAGGACTCCAGGAAGTGGCCCCGAAGCTTTCCATAGTGTAAGGGGCCGTGGCCAATTACAAGTCAGTTGAGCGTGGACAATTACACCCAAGCCGAAACATAACATAAAAAATGTTTAAAACTATATATTTTTCGTTTTTATGATAGAATATAGTATTGTTATCAGTATGACGTAAGTATACCAAGTTTGTAGTCGATACCACATTGGGAAGTGGGTTAAAATTGAGTTACAAGATATGAGGATACAACAACAGTGAGTTAAATAAAAGCGTGTAAGACAATGAGAGGCAAGCCAAAACATAACGTAGAAAAAATAACGTTTACATTTTTTTTATGGAATATAGTATTGTCATCAGTATGACATAAGCATACCAAGTTTGCAGTCAATACCACATTGGGAAGTGGGTAAAAATGTAGTTACAAGATTTGAGGATACAACAACACAAATTGAGTTTAAAAAACCTGTGTAATCAAATAATAGATTACAACGTTTAGATCGCAACACAAGCAAGTCTTTCGGTGCCTCAGCAGATTCCTCTCGTTATTTACTGAAAAAACCAAAGAGTACAGAGGAATTAAGTGGAAAAACTTTGTTTCACAACTTCGTTCAACTCACCCTCGAGAAGTACGTCAATGATGCGGCGCCAGCTCCCACATGAACGCTTACTTTAATTGATTACTTTATAATTGAATCTTCAATGGACAACTTTTGTTAGTGTGGAGTAAGGGTGGACGTAACTCGTTCACACGGCGCAGGTGTGCCTTAGACACTGAGCAGGCGCGCCTGAGACACGTGGCGCCTGCCTCTAGGGCGAGGTGATTAGAGAGTTTAGGAACGGCAACGTTTTTGACCTACACAAATATATATTTAATAAGGCGTCCATACAAACTCTTTGGTTCTTTCGGTAAAGTCACGTAGATAAAAAATTAATAGATCACGACGTTTCGATCGCAACACAAGCGACCGTCTTCAGGTGAAGGTGAAGACGTTCGCCTGTGGGTCGCTTGTGTTGCGATCGAAACGTCGTGATCTATTGATTTCTACCTATGTTACTTTACCGAAAGAACCAAAGAGTATGGATTCCTGCAGTCACGAAAGCTTCAAATCAAGATCGTCCATACAAATGTTTTTATTGATTTCAAAGAGCCAATTAATTGAATAATTGCTGACGACAGGCATGAATTGTCTCCGGATCTGAGTACGTGTGCAAAATTTGGAATTAATTGGACAACAGGAAGTAGACTAAATTTTGATTACAAGATTTGATCACGACCAACATAGGAGTGAAGTTAAATAAAACCGTTGAATAACACCGTTATAAAATAAAAAATATATATACTAAAGAACATGTTCCTGGCAAGTTTCGAAGTCTCGACTCCTACGTTGATATTAATATTTTTTTCCACAAAACCTGTTCGACTCCTACGTTGGTATTAATATTTTTTTTCACAAAACCTGTTCGCAAAGCACTCGTGGAATAAGGCTTTCTTACTAAATAATGATTGCTTTAAATGAGCCAAGTAATTTACTCATTGATGCCGATTTTGATTCAGGCATGCATTGTCGATTCCACGTGTTACGATCTGTGTTACACACACGGGTATAGTTTATTGAGAAGTTTGGGGGTTGCAGACATATACCAATATAACATCGCAGCCGGTAATGAGGACATTTCTCGCCACTGATGTAAGCCGTGGGTGCTGGGTATCGAACTCAGGTGGCCCAGTCCACATGGCCACTGCTGCATGATACATGGTACATATAAATACATGGTCGTGCAGCCTCAATATCATCTCGTCGCAATTGGGTTTAGAAGGGGGGCATTCTTTTTTCTTGGGAGAGTGATGAAGTTTCCTTTCTACTCAGCAGTGCAACCATGGCAACAAACCTACGGGGTGAAACTACGAAGTGCAATCTTCATTCTTCTGTAGTTGGTACAAACGCAGTGGAAGACCAGCGGAGAATCATTACCAAAAATAACCGTGTCCAGCAAGGGCTTGGATGATGTTAGTTTTATAGCCATCTTTATACCCTCCCTCCATTTTTACACCTTTTTTTAACCAAAAGCATCACACATCGGCTGTGAAGAGCTGTAATGACAACAACAAGCGAACCTACACACACGGCCGTCACGGTTTCATGTTCTCCATGAGAACTTTATCGCACACACACAGTGTGTTGCTACTTTTCCAAGGTTATTTGCATCATGCACTATGCATCAATGGAATGCTGTGCTTTGCCACTATAATAATTGTGAAAATCATGGGCTTCTGGCCGGGGTGTAATCCGAAATGGTTGTTGTTGTGGCTACTGTTTAGTTTCAGTTTCATTTATTTGGTATAGCCCTGTGAAATATTAGGCTCTTGAATCGGGTGCAACCGCAACAAACAAAAATATAAACAAGAAAACATCTAAAAGTGACTATGCGCAAACAGAAAATCCAGGAAAAAACGGCAAAGTCTTCCAGAAAAAAGCACCTAACACCAACGCTGTGCAAAAATCCCAGTGGGATGCAAGTAAAACAACAACGACAAGGCAACATAGATTGAAGCCAATAAATGGCTGCCACTCGTCGCCCTTGAGGGCAGACCCCAGTGATTTGGCATGTCGACTGTTTGGCTCTACTCTAGATTTCGGTGGTCTTTCTCATATGGCACTGTCTTCACAACATTAAGCGACATGCAACAATACCTATACATATCGCCACAGTGGCGAGATGTTAACTACCTCGCCTGGTATGCAGGCGGTCGTGGGGTCAATCCCGACCCTGACGCCTGGAGTATATTTAGAGTTTGCGTGTCTCTCTCCTCGTGGTCGCGTGTATTTTTCTCCGGGTCCTCCGGGTTTTCCATCCACATTTATAATTATCAACATCATTCGTTGAGAGGATTTGGCTGCGATAAATGTCCACGTGATAAGCCACTTTGTTGAGCTGTCATTATGACCAGGTCGCTTCTGAAAAATACCTATATAGCTCAGTGGGCCTTATCTCGTAAATTGTTGTTGTTATTTATAGTTCATTATATATATTTTAAGTTCAGCAGGTTACATAACATTGTGTTTACAAAGACTAAAACGCGAAATGTAATTGTTACTCTGCAAAAAAATTACATCTGTTGTCAAGTGTGTGGTTAACCTTCAGGGGTATTATGTACAGCGTGTGTGTTGTTGTGTGTTGTTGTGGCAACGCTGTCGTGGATAGTGCTGTGGGGGGGTATGACCAATTCCGATTGGCCTCTCCCCTCATGGCATCTGTGACCACCACAGTAGCTAAATTAGGGCTCTGGACTGGTGCGAGGGGATGGTAACTGTTGGATATATGCCCCTTTATCTAAATTAATATTAAGAATAATTCTTCCAAATATTTTCTTCATACAATCAATCGCGGGGTCACTCGGAAGCGCAAACAACGGAACCCATCCCCCCTCACGAGCAGCTACCGTGACACGCTCGCAACAAAGAGCAGGAGACGAACCATCAAAGATAATAAAACCCCTCCCTGGTACAAAGGAGAGAGGGGGAAGTCGCGAATGAGGATTAAGATCTCACCACCACTTCAAAAGGCCCCCCACACAACACAGGCAGTAGGCGCCACGAGACATATATAATTATTTTACCTCTCGTTTCCCTTAATACAACGGTTAAAAGTTCAAAAAATAGCAACAAAGATTAAGCGAACATTATCGATCCTCACACTCACTCCAATTAAAAAAACCAGGCTACAATCTACACCAGTGGATCATGACTCCTCATTTATTAATTCAATACTAATGTTATTGTTACCTTTAATAATTTTCTACGCGACCTGACCGAAGCATCAACGAATAATTAAGGCAGTCAGGGTCGTTCCTAAGCCAAAACGAATTCCCTAGCCTCGGAATATCAGATAATAATAATAACTCGAGAACAAACAGCACAAACCCAGGATACAGGCAGTGGAACGAAGGTTAGTAAAACCCTATGAATATACGTGGCAATAATGAGGCTAAATCATCAATCTTCAATAAACACAAATCAAATAATAAGTACGATTGTAGACAAAGGGTCATCTAGAAGAATTAAAGGCGAAATAAGTCAGTCATACCTAACCAAGATGGAATGTACTCCATAGAGAAAAAGCCTCCCAACCGACTTTGTCTTCGCACAGCACGGATAGCAAGATTTGCACACACAAGCAAAGAACATCTCCCCATGAAAAAAAATCATCAAACCTCGATGGAAATACTGTGAACCCGGCTACAACATACCTTGAATCACTTACAATCAAAATTACAATAATTCTATAAGAAGTAAAGGGAGTCTCATTTTTAACTTCCAAACAGAAAACGGAAAAACTTGGAAGTTGTGTGAGACAAAGTAATACCCACCGGCACAACGGCTTCGTTTGAAGAACTTAATTATTCCAATAAATCAGAACACACACACACGGACACGCATGCAGCTCCTGGCCAAACCCCATCTGGCGGAGCCAGTACATTGAATATTTGCCCTCGGGGCTCCTCCAGAAACAACGAAAAGCCACTACGGATGGCCACGTGTAATGTTAAAACGCTCACTGCGGAGGAGAGGCTGCCACTCCTCTGTCGGGAGCTGGACCGGTACCGCCTACATTTCTGTGGCATTCAGTAGGTCCAGTGGACCGGCTCTGGCTCCTGTCACTATTAGGGGTGGACAGTCCTCTTCTCGGGGCAGGAGTCTGCCAAACGACAGGGTGTGGCTCTTCTTCTGAACAAAAGAATGAAGGGGGCGTGGGAGCGTGGCGGTGAGGTGTGGGAAGCTGTAAGCCCCAGGCTACTTTGGGCTCGCCTTCCCATCAACCGGAGTTGAGGAGTGGTGGTCGTGGTTACTTATGCCCCCACCGAAGACAAACATCCGTGGAGGGATGCAGGCAAGGCCGATGAGTCAGATGCCTTCTATGACTTCCTGTCACAGGTGCTGGCTAAAGTGGCCCCTCGGGATAGAGTCATCTTTTTGAGTGACAGCAATTCCCGAGTTGGTCATGATGCTGGCACCTGGTCTGGATTTGAAGGCATGGGCTAGATCAGTTCATTAACAACGGTAGGAGGCTGCTAGATTTTTGTGCAGTCCATGGGCTTGTAATTACCAACACGCTGTTCCGGCATTGGCGCATCCACACAACATCATGGATGCATGCCGGGTCCAAGCAAGAACATCTGCTGGACTACATAGTGATATAGTGATGATCAGCGGATGCGAGCCCATGTCCTTGACACCAGGACCTACCATGGAGCTGATCTTCCCTCTGATAATTGACTAGTCATCTGTAAGATATGCCTGCCATTCTTCCACTCCGGTGGTGGGTGTGTAGTGTTGTAAAGGACAGACTTCTAAACTTCTTTATGGCACACACTGTTTATTGTCTTAATACACAGTCCCTATCACACAAAGGGGTATATGGTCCCCTCACCCGTTACCCTGAGGAGACACAGCCTCCGGGCCTTGCAGGCTATCTAATCTTCCTGCTATCTCAGCGTCCTCTGGCTGGACATAGGGGATCTCTCCCCGACCACTGGTTACTCTGAGCCCGAGCCCTGATAAGAGCTGGAGGGCTTGGTCCAGGGTCTTAGATGTCTTCGGCCGACTTGGGGTTTCGTGTAGCAGAACTGGCCAAGAGCTCTCAGCGCTCTGGCTTTTATACCTGTTCGTGGCCGGGTTGTCCAATCCCCGGCCACCTTGCGGAACCCTCCGATTGGTCCTTCCCAATCTGGCGTTTGGATCCTACCTCACCCCATTTGATCCTGACCGTTTGATTGAGCGGGAGAACCTTGTTTACGATCCGCTCTCAGAGTTTGCGAACAGCGAGTAGTTAACACCACTACAGGTGTACACCCAGGACCCCATTTCAACCAAAGGTGGCCTGGTCTCAGTTAGCTGATGAAAGTTGCAAGCGAGAATTTCATCATCGCTTATGGCTGGTGTTGGAATCTTCCCCCACTCCTCCAGGTGTCGAGGGTAAATGGGCGAGGTTTAGGAGTGTGACTCATGCAGCTGCAATGGCTGCTTTGGGTAAGCGGTCCAGACCTCCCCAGAGACCCTGGCTGACAGAGGAGGTGCTCAGGATGGTTGAGAAAAAGCGACAGGCCTACTCTAATCATCTACAGCATCCCATGTCAGAGAATGAGGAGGCTTACCGCAGCCTTCGCTCGGAGGTTCGGAGAGCCGTGAGGCGCTGCAAGGATGGGTGGTGGTTGCGGGTTGCTGAGGAGATGGAGTCTGCCTCAGTGGCCCGCGATCACAAATCCCTATTTAACTCCATCAAAAACGTAACCTGCAGCGCCACACCTATTACCATCAGTAGGAGAAAAAACGGTGATCCAATCTCCGACCCCCAGGAACAGGTTTGCAGATTTGCTGAGCATTTCTCACAGTGAGAATTGTATTTTATTATGTTTTAGTTTTATTATTTTATTATTTCCCTTCTACGTGACTTTACCGAAAGAACCAAGAAGATGAATCCCTGCAGTCACGAAAGCTTTGAATCGAGCTAGAAGTGTTCTGATACTTCCATTGCCTTTGTGCTATTCACCCTTTGGAGTTCTCTGGTCTCACACTGGTGGCGAGACAAGGCCATAAATAAGGCCGTTCTCTGGTGTAGGCTAATTCGTTTTTAGGACAATGCAATTATTATCAGAGGTTATTATTAATTTTCTATCTACGTGACTTTACCGAGAGAACCAAAGAGTTTGTATCTATTTTGGTGTTTGGACATCTTAACACCTCGCGTTTTATTGCCAGGAAAGACAAAACCTCTTCTTATTTTTCATTGTTTTGATACTGACAAAAAAGGTCCCATAGATAACGATAACCTCACTTATCCCCACCCACGTTCGTGATGCGTCGTGAGGTCATCACCGTCCTTGTACCACCGCGATGTCTACGGTGCCTCCCACTTAAGAGCCTGAAGCGACTTACTGAAGAATTCGAAGCCAACTAATTTCCGCCGCTCTGCCCACACCACGTGCCTCAAAATGAACGTACATAAATCTTGACTCAAAGCTTTTGTGACCACAGGAATTCATATTATATGGGTCTTTCGGTAAAGTCACGTAGATAGGTTCAAAAAAAATGTAAAAAATGCTTGTGTTGCAATCTAAACGTCGTAGTTTTTTGTAATTTTCTTTGAAAATATCTACGGGACTTTACTGAAAGACCCTAAGAATATGAGCGTACATCTCGAGTCACCCTCATGGTGGTAATAATTAATTTAATATCCTCCTTTTGTGTTGCAATCACTCACCGTATCTCAGACACCTCTAGTCAAATACTAGCAACTTAATATTGAGCGGCTAAGTTAGTATCCAGCTCCTTAATAAACTGTTTTTGGGTTAGATCGTGTTAACCTAAGTGGGTCGTTAAACCCGCCACAGCCAATTAGTAAGGTGTGTCCTTGATTCGCATGTTAATATAGATATCACTCCTGCATAAAATAAAAGTTTATTTACACTTAAGAGTTATTTCTCTTCTCTTCCAAAGCTCTCTATCTGCATGAGTGTGCTTGGTTGCCCAGGAAAGCTTCCCCCATCTCGTGACTCTTTGCAGAAGGCTCCTACCAGATTTTATTAGTCGGGGGCGATGCTCGTTGTGATAAATACCAATTGAGTAATTTGCGGGTATTTTTTACTTGGCAAAATTTGGATCGTGACGCTGGCACACGCAATGGTCCATTATTGCAAATGACGTCACGGAAACTTTAACGTCCACTGTGAAGACAGATGTCACTTCAGTAGTAACCGGGGTAGCCGCTGGAGTCGAACCGTGAAGCTCTGCAACAAGCCCCAAATCAAAATCTTGGCCTGCTAAAAATCTATGTGCCTCTTGAACCCTATCTCATAGCCCCTCTCCATTGTGGACATTTCAGCCTCAAAGATAGATGAGGACGGCTGAATGATGGGGGGCATAGGTTAAGAAGCAGTTCATTCAGAGTGTCTCTCGTATTGTTCTTGTCAGTGAATGTGAGTTTATTGATAGTGTCTCCTGCATTGTTCTCTTCAGCGAATGTGGGTTCATCCATGGTGTCTCCCGCATTTTCGTCAGCAGTCCGTGCGTCTTGCAGGAGGGCTGCACCTTGAGTTTGGCCTCGAGCGTTTGCAGGCCACTCTCCGACTGGCAGTAGTCGAGGATTACGTCACGGGCACAGCAGTGGGCCATCTTTAGCCACGGGGATGGACGAATGGACCAAGAAACATGTGGGCAGACAGGCAGATGTTTTAGTATCAACTGGGTGAGAACCCGGTACAACTAAATGAACTTAAACAAAGAAATATATGTTCTTTCTTACAGCTCTTTGTTAATCCACTTATGGATGAAATAAATAAGCAGACAATCTTTCCCTCCACATGATTTTTTTTTACACCTCATTATCTGCACGGCATTCTGTGAGTGCGTAATTTAATCAGCATTTGTAGAACACAAGCAAACTCTGGACCACAAGTTACGCTGGCTTAAACCAATGCTGGTGATCTACCAGATATTTACCGGGTAAGAATGTTTTAGATATGGGTCCTAATTTCTATGAAAAATCATATAATACATAAATCTATATCATGAGTATTGTTGTGGAGAGACCATGGCAAATCCGGTTTGGGGAGGCCTTTATCCATCACCCGAACCCAGCGTCGGTGCCCCCCTCACTCTACGCATTCCCCCCATTCCCAGCCAAGCCTCACCATGCAGCACAAGTCCAGTTCATCCAGGGGCTCTGCGTGGCGGAATCTGGCGTGACAGAAGCACCCGTATCCGGAGGAGAGGTTCTAGGCGATGTCCGCCTGCTTGCACCGCAGCATCGAGAGGATGGACGCGCGGCCTGCGCTCTCGCGCTGTGCCATGGCCACATTCAGCGGCAGCGGTGGCAACAGCAGCCTCAGCGACAGCTTCTGGGAAAAGACGGCGCCATAGCCGGAGGTCACCTTGCCTCGGCTACAACCAACTTGAGCGTGTGAGGACGCTTTCATCTGGAAAGTGAGAGAGGTGGTCACAGAACGGTTAGGTCCAAGTCATTGGAGTGCTTTATTTTATTCCCAATTATATCCCAGTTGGCTCAAACGACACTCGCACACCGTAGTATGCGCAAGTGATTTTTTGTTGTTGCCGCACCATTTTCGATTTTACAAGCAACGTTGCTGTTCTATTCAACACGCGTCCGATAGTTGCTCGTCGCTAGTGGGCAAATGGGATAGAAATTTCCAATCAGAGGTCATGTGACCACCAAACACTGTGAACTCTTTAGACCAATCCCAGTTAGCCAAACACCTTTTATCAATCTCCATTTGCCTCGGCTACACAGAACCCTGCTGCTTTATGCTATTCCATAGAGTTACCACAGTTGCCCATGTGTAATGCGTTGCTGGCAACAGTTGCCCTAATATTGCCCGAAAGTCACGTGACCATGAGCGCCCATCTCTTTGAAATGGTCGCAGAAAGGTGGCCACGTGCACAGGGGCTCACATTGTTTGTATCTAAAGTTTATAGCAGAATGACAGGAAAATTAACGCATCTTTAATTATATCAACAGCAGTATGATGATGATAAGGATGAAAACATTTACATAGTACCATTATGAAATATATTTCATCTTTGTAGGTACAGGCTGCCTCTTAAAACAGCATTCCCTTATGAGGCTTTCTGGCCTGGAGGAAAATACCTGAACGGTTTAAAATTCCTGCGCGAGAAACCCGCGGCGTGCAACACTCCCTTGTCTTCTCCGAGCCGCTCGCTCAATCTATATATTTGTGTGACCTACACAAATATATATTTAATAAGGCGTCCATACAAACTCTTTGGTTCTTTCGGTAAAGTCACGTAGATAAAAAATTAATAGATCACGACGTTTCGATCGCAACACAAGCGACCGTCTTCAGGTGAAGGTGAAGACGTTCGCCTGTGGGTCGCTTGTGTTGCGATCGAAACGTCGTGATCTATTGATTTCTACCTATGTTACTTTACCGAAAGAACCAAAGAGTATGGATTCCTGCAGTCACGAAAGCTTCAAATCAAGATCGTCCATACAAATGTTTTTATTGATTTCAAAGAGCCAATTAATTGAATAATTGCTGACGACAGGCATGAATTGTCTCCGGATCTGAGTACGTGTGCAAAATTTGGAATTAATTGGACAACAGGAAGTAGACTAAATTTTGATTACAAGATTTGATCACGACCAACATAGGAGTGAAGTTAAATAAAACCGTTGAATAACACCGTTATAAAATAAAAAATATATATACTAAAGAACATGTTCCTGGCAAGTTTCGAAGTCTCGACTCCTACGTTGATATTAATATTTTTTTCCACAAAACCTGTTCGACTCCTACGTTGGTATTAATATTTTTTTTCACAAAACCTGTTCGCAAAGCACTCGTGGAATAAGGCTTTCTTACTAAATAATGATTGCTTTAAATGAGCCAAGTAATTTACTCATTGATGCCGATTTTGATTCAGGCATGCATTGTCGATTCCACGTGTTACGATCTGTGTTACACACACGGGTATAGTTTATTGAGAAGTTTGGGGGTTGCAGACATATACCAATATAACATCGCAGCCGGTAATGAGGACATTTCTCGCCACTGATGTAAGCCGTGGGTGCTGGGTATCGAACTCAGGTGGCCCAGTCCACATGGCCACTGCTGCATGATACATGGTACATATAAATACATGGTCGTGCAGCCTCAATATCATCTCGTCGCAATTGGGTTTAGAAGGGGGGCATTCTTTTTTCTTGGGAGAGTGATGAAGTTTCCTTTCTACTCAGCAGTGCAACCATGGCAACAAACCTACGGGGTGAAACTACGAAGTGCAATCTTCATTCTTCTGTAGTTGGTACAAACGCAGTGGAAGACCAGCGGAGAATCATTACCAAAAATAACCGTGTCCAGCAAGGGCTTGGATGATGTTAGTTTTATAGCCATCTTTATACCCTCCCTCCATTTTTACACCTTTTTTTAACCAAAAGCATCACACATCGGCTGTGAAGAGCTGTAATGACAACAACAAGCGAACCTACACACACGGCCGTCACGGTTTCATGTTCTCCATGAGAACTTTATCGCACACACACAGTGTGTTGCTACTTTTCCAAGGTTATTTGCATCATGCACTATGCATCAATGGAATGCTGTGCTTTGCCACTATAATAATTGTGAAAATCATGGGCTTCTGGCCGGGGTGTAATCCGAAATGGTTGTTGTTGTGGCTACTGTTTAGTTTCAGTTTCATTTATTTGGTATAGCCCTGTGAAATATTAGGCTCTTGAATCGGGTGCAACCGCAACAAACAAAAATATAAACAAGAAAACATCTAAAAGTGACTATGCGCAAACAGAAAATCCAGGAAAAAACGGCAAAGTCTTCCAGAAAAAAGCACCTAACACCAACGCTGTGCAAAAATCCCAGTGGGATGCAAGTAAAACAACAACGACAAGGCAACATAGATTGAAGCCAATAAATGGCTGCCACTCGTCGCCCTTGAGGGCAGACCCCAGTGATTTGGCATGTCGACTGTTTGGCTCTACTCTAGATTTCGGTGGTCTTTCTCATATGGCACTGTCTTCACAACATTAAGCGACATGCAACAATACCTATACATATCGCCACAGTGGCGAGATGTTAACTACCTCGCCTGGTATGCAGGCGGTCGTGGGGTCAATCCCGACCCTGACGCCTGGAGTATATTTAGAGTTTGCGTGTCTCTCTCCTCGTGGTCGCGTGTATTTTTCTCCGGGTCCTCCGGGTTTTCCATCCACATTTATAATTATCAACATCATTCGTTGAGAGGATTTGGCTGCGATAAATGTCCACGTGATAAGCCACTTTGTTGAGCTGTCATTATGACCAGGTCGCTTCTGAAAAATACCTATATAGCTCAGTGGGCCTTATCTCGTAAATTGTTGTTGTTATTTATAGTTCATTATATATATTTTAAGTTCAGCAGGTTACATAACATTGTGTTTACAAAGACTAAAACGCGAAATGTAATTGTTACTCTGCAAAAAAATTACATCTGTTGTCAAGTGTGTGGTTAACCTTCAGGGGTATTATGTACAGCGTGTGTGTTGTTGTGTGTTGTTGTGGCAACGCTGTCGTGGATAGTGCTGTGGGGGGGTATGACCAATTCCGATTGGCCTCTCCCCTCATGGCATCTGTGACCACCACAGTAGCTAAATTAGGGCTCTGGACTGGTGCGAGGGGATGGTAACTGTTGGATATATGCCCCTTTATCTAAATTAATATTAAGAATAATTCTTCCAAATATTTTCTTCATACAATCAATCGCGGGGTCACTCGGAAGCGCAAACAACGGAACCCATCCCCCCTCACGAGCAGCTACCGTGACACGCTCGCAACAAAGAGCAGGAGACGAACCATCAAAGATAATAAAACCCCTCCCTGGTACAAAGGAGAGAGGGGGAAGTCGCGAATGAGGATTAAGATCTCACCACCACTTCAAAAGGCCCCCCACACAACACAGGCAGTAGGCGCCACGAGACATATATAATTATTTTACCTCTCGTTTCCCTTAATACAACGGTTAAAAGTTCAAAAAATAGCAACAAAGATTAAGCGAACATTATCGATCCTCACACTCACTCCAATTAAAAAAACCAGGCTACAATCTACACCAGTGGATCATGACTCCTCATTTATTAATTCAATACTAATGTTATTGTTACCTTTAATAATTTTCTACGCGACCTGACCGAAGCATCAACGAATAATTAAGGCAGTCAGGGTCGTTCCTAAGCCAAAACGAATTCCCTAGCCTCGGAATATCAGATAATAATAATAACTCGAGAACAAACAGCACAAACCCAGGATACAGGCAGTGGAACGAAGGTTAGTAAAACCCTATGAATATACGTGGCAATAATGAGGCTAAATCATCAATCTTCAATAAACACAAATCAAATAATAAGTACGATTGTAGACAAAGGGTCATCTAGAAGAATTAAAGGCGAAATAAGTCAGTCATACCTAACCAAGATGGAATGTACTCCATAGAGAAAAAGCCTCCCAACCGACTTTGTCTTCGCACAGCACGGATAGCAAGATTTGCACACACAAGCAAAGAACATCTCCCCATGAAAAAAAATCATCAAACCTCGATGGAAATACTGTGAACCCGGCTACAACATACCTTGAATCACTTACAATCAAAATTACAATAATTCTATAAGAAGTAAAGGGAGTCTCATTTTTAACTTCCAAACAGAAAACGGAAAAACTTGGAAGTTGTGTGAGACAAAGTAATACCCACCGGCACAACGGCTTCGTTTGAAGAACTTAATTATTCCAATAAATCAGAACACACACACACGGACACGCATGCAGCTCCTGGCCAAACCCCATCTGGCGGAGCCAGTACATTGAATATTTGCCCTCGGGGCTCCTCCAGAAACAACGAAAAGCCACTACGGATGGCCACGTGTAATGTTAAAACGCTCACTGCGGAGGAGAGGCTGCCACTCCTCTGTCGGGAGCTGGACCGGTACCGCCTACATTTCTGTGGCATTCAGTAGGTCCAGTGGACCGGCTCTGGCTCCTGTCACTATTAGGGGTGGACAGTCCTCTTCTCGGGGCAGGAGTCTGCCAAACGACAGGGTGTGGCTCTTCTTCTGAACAAAAGAATGAAGGGGGCGTGGGAGCGTGGCGGTGAGGTGTGGGAAGCTGTAAGCCCCAGGCTACTTTGGGCTCGCCTTCCCATCAACCGGAGTTGAGGAGTGGTGGTCGTGGTTACTTATGCCCCCACCGAAGACAAACATCCGTGGAGGGATGCAGGCAAGGCCGATGAGTCAGATGCCTTCTATGACTTCCTGTCACAGGTGCTGGCTAAAGTGGCCCCTCGGGATAGAGTCATCTTTTTGAGTGACAGCAATTCCCGAGTTGGTCATGATGCTGGCACCTGGTCTGGATTTGAAGGCATGGGCTAGATCAGTTCATTAACAACGGTAGGAGGCTGCTAGATTTTTGTGCAGTCCATGGGCTTGTAATTACCAACACGCTGTTCCGGCATTGGCGCATCCACACAACATCATGGATGCATGCCGGGTCCAAGCAAGAACATCTGCTGGACTACATAGTGATATAGTGATGATCAGCGGATGCGAGCCCATGTCCTTGACACCAGGACCTACCATGGAGCTGATCTTCCCTCTGATAATTGACTAGTCATCTGTAAGATATGCCTGCCATTCTTCCACTCCGGTGGTGGGTGTGTAGTGTTGTAAAGGACAGACTTCTAAACTTCTTTATGGCACACACTGTTTATTGTCTTAATACACAGTCCCTATCACACAAAGGGGTATATGGTCCCCTCACCCGTTACCCTGAGGAGACACAGCCTCCGGGCCTTGCAGGCTATCTAATCTTCCTGCTATCTCAGCGTCCTCTGGCTGGACATAGGGGATCTCTCCCCGACCACTGGTTACTCTGAGCCCGAGCCCTGATAAGAGCTGGAGGGCTTGGTCCAGGGTCTTAGATGTCTTCGGCCGACTTGGGGTTTCGTGTAGCAGAACTGGCCAAGAGCTCTCAGCGCTCTGGCTTTTATACCTGTTCGTGGCCGGGTTGTCCAATCCCCGGCCACCTTGCGGAACCCTCCGATTGGTCCTTCCCAATCTGGCGTTTGGATCCTACCTCACCCCATTTGATCCTGACCGTTTGATTGAGCGGGAGAACCTTGTTTACGATCCGCTCTCAGAGTTTGCGAACAGCGAGTAGTTAACACCACTACAGGTGTACACCCAGGACCCCATTTCAACCAAAGGTGGCCTGGTCTCAGTTAGCTGATGAAAGTTGCAAGCGAGAATTTCATCATCGCTTATGGCTGGTGTTGGAATCTTCCCCCACTCCTCCAGGTGTCGAGGGTAAATGGGCGAGGTTTAGGAGTGTGACTCATGCAGCTGCAATGGCTGCTTTGGGTAAGCGGTCCAGACCTCCCCAGAGACCCTGGCTGACAGAGGAGGTGCTCAGGATGGTTGAGAAAAAGCGACAGGCCTACTCTAATCATCTACAGCATCCCATGTCAGAGAATGAGGAGGCTTACCGCAGCCTTCGCTCGGAGGTTCGGAGAGCCGTGAGGCGCTGCAAGGATGGGTGGTGGTTGCGGGTTGCTGAGGAGATGGAGTCTGCCTCAGTGGCCCGCGATCACAAATCCCTATTTAACTCCATCAAAAACGTAACCTGCAGCGCCACACCTATTACCATCAGTAGGAGAAAAAACGGTGATCCAATCTCCGACCCCCAGGAACAGGTTTGCAGATTTGCTGAGCATTTCTCACAGTGAGAATTGTATTTTATTATGTTTTAGTTTTATTATTTTATTATTTCCCTTCTACGTGACTTTACCGAAAGAACCAAGAAGATGAATCCCTGCAGTCACGAAAGCTTTGAATCGAGCTAGAAGTGTTCTGATACTTCCATTGCCTTTGTGCTATTCACCCTTTGGAGTTCTCTGGTCTCACACTGGTGGCGAGACAAGGCCATAAATAAGGCCGTTCTCTGGTGTAGGCTAATTCGTTTTTAGGACAATGCAATTATTATCAGAGGTTATTATTAATTTTCTATCTACGTGACTTTACCGAGAGAACCAAAGAGTTTGTATCTATTTTGGTGTTTGGACATCTTAACACCTCGCGTTTTATTGCCAGGAAAGACAAAACCTCTTCTTATTTTTCATTGTTTTGATACTGACAAAAAAGGTCCCATAGATAACGATAACCTCACTTATCCCCACCCACGTTCGTGATGCGTCGTGAGGTCATCACCGTCCTTGTACCACCGCGATGTCTACGGTGCCTCCCACTTAAGAGCCTGAAGCGACTTACTGAAGAATTCGAAGCCAACTAATTTCCGCCGCTCTGCCCACACCACGTGCCTCAAAATGAACGTACATAAATCTTGACTCAAAGCTTTTGTGACCACAGGAATTCATATTATATGGGTCTTTCGGTAAAGTCACGTAGATAGGTTCAAAAAAAATGTAAAAAATGCTTGTGTTGCAATCTAAACGTCGTAGTTTTTTGTAATTTTCTTTGAAAATATCTACGGGACTTTACTGAAAGACCCTAAGAATATGAGCGTACATCTCGAGTCACCCTCATGGTGGTAATAATTAATTTAATATCCTCCTTTTGTGTTGCAATCACTCACCGTATCTCAGACACCTCTAGTCAAATACTAGCAACTTAATATTGAGCGGCTAAGTTAGTATCCAGCTCCTTAATAAACTGTTTTTGGGTTAGATCGTGTTAACCTAAGTGGGTCGTTAAACCCGCCACAGCCAATTAGTAAGGTGTGTCCTTGATTCGCATGTTAATATAGATATCACTCCTGCATAAAATAAAAGTTTATTTACACTTAAGAGTTATTTCTCTTCTCTTCCAAAGCTCTCTATCTGCATGAGTGTGCTTGGTTGCCCAGGAAAGCTTCCCCCATCTCGTGACTCTTTGCAGAAGGCTCCTACCAGATTTTATTAGTCGGGGGCGATGCTCGTTGTGATAAATACCAATTGAGTAATTTGCGGGTATTTTTTACTTGGCAAAATTTGGATCGTGACGCTGGCACACGCAATGGTCCATTATTGCAAATGACGTCACGGAAACTTTAACGTCCACTGTGAAGACAGATGTCACTTCAGTAGTAACCGGGGTAGCCGCTGGAGTCGAACCGTGAAGCTCTGCAACAAGCCCCAAATCAAAATCTTGGCCTGCTAAAAATCTATGTGCCTCTTGAACCCTATCTCATAGCCCCTCTCCATTGTGGACATTTCAGCCTCAAAGATAGATGAGGACGGCTGAATGATGGGGGGCATAGGTTAAGAAGCAGTTCATTCAGAGTGTCTCTCGTATTGTTCTTGTCAGTGAATGTGAGTTTATTGATAGTGTCTCCTGCATTGTTCTCTTCAGCGAATGTGGGTTCATCCATGGTGTCTCCCGCATTTTCGTCAGCAGTCCGTGCGTCTTGCAGGAGGGCTGCACCTTGAGTTTGGCCTCGAGCGTTTGCAGGCCACTCTCCGACTGGCAGTAGTCGAGGATTACGTCACGGGCACAGCAGTGGGCCATCTTTAGCCACGGGGATGGACGAATGGACCAAGAAACATGTGGGCAGACAGGCAGATGTTTTAGTATCAACTGGGTGAGAACCCGGTACAACTAAATGAACTTAAACAAAGAAATATATGTTCTTTCTTACAGCTCTTTGTTAATCCACTTATGGATGAAATAAATAAGCAGACAATCTTTCCCTCCACATGATTTTTTTTTACACCTCATTATCTGCACGGCATTCTGTGAGTGCGTAATTTAATCAGCATTTGTAGAACACAAGCAAACTCTGGACCACAAGTTACGCTGGCTTAAACCAATGCTGGTGATCTACCAGATATTTACCGGGTAAGAATGTTTTAGATATGGGTCCTAATTTCTATGAAAAATCATATAATACATAAATCTATATCATGAGTATTGTTGTGGAGAGACCATGGCAAATCCGGTTTGGGGAGGCCTTTATCCATCACCCGAACCCAGCGTCGGTGCCCCCCTCACTCTACGCATTCCCCCCATTCCCAGCCAAGCCTCACCATGCAGCACAAGTCCAGTTCATCCAGGGGCTCTGCGTGGCGGAATCTGGCGTGACAGAAGCACCCGTATCCGGAGGAGAGGTTCTAGGCGATGTCCGCCTGCTTGCACCGCAGCATCGAGAGGATGGACGCGCGGCCTGCGCTCTCGCGCTGTGCCATGGCCACATTCAGCGGCAGCGGTGGCAACAGCAGCCTCAGCGACAGCTTCTGGGAAAAGACGGCGCCATAGCCGGAGGTCACCTTGCCTCGGCTACAACCAACTTGAGCGTGTGAGGACGCTTTCATCTGGAAAGTGAGAGAGGTGGTCACAGAACGGTTAGGTCCAAGTCATTGGAGTGCTTTATTTTATTCCCAATTATATCCCAGTTGGCTCAAACGACACTCGCACACCGTAGTATGCGCAAGTGATTTTTTGTTGTTGCCGCACCATTTTCGATTTTACAAGCAACGTTGCTGTTCTATTCAACACGCGTCCGATAGTTGCTCGTCGCTAGTGGGCAAATGGGATAGAAATTTCCAATCAGAGGTCATGTGACCACCAAACACTGTGAACTCTTTAGACCAATCCCAGTTAGCCAAACACCTTTTATCAATCTCCATTTGCCTCGGCTACACAGAACCCTGCTGCTTTATGCTATTCCATAGAGTTACCACAGTTGCCCATGTGTAATGCGTTGCTGGCAACAGTTGCCCTAATATTGCCCGAAAGTCACGTGACCATGAGCGCCCATCTCTTTGAAATGGTCGCAGAAAGGTGGCCACGTGCACAGGGGCTCACATTGTTTGTATCTAAAGTTTATAGCAGAATGACAGGAAAATTAACGCATCTTTAATTATATCAACAGCAGTATGATGATGATAAGGATGAAAACATTTACATAGTACCATTATGAAATATATTTCATCTTTGTAGGTACAGGCTGCCTCTTAAAACAGCATTCCCTTATGAGGCTTTCTGGCCTGGAGGAAAATACCTGAACGGTTTAAAATTCCTGCGCGAGAAACCCGCGGCGTGCAACACTCCCTTGTCTTCTCCGAGCCGCTCGCTCAATCAGTGAAAGAGAAGCGCACGCTCAGTGGTGCTGAGCCAACCAGCGCTCCCGCCTCTGCCCGCCAGCCTTGAACGCTTCCCGATGAACGTGTGTTTATCTTCTTGGTTCTTTCGGTAAAGTCACGTAGAAGGGAAATAATAAAATAATAAAAAATAATACATAATAAAATAATTCTCACGACGTTTCGGCCACAGCGCAAGCAGCCGTCCGCAGGTGAAGACCAGGTCTGTCTGGGAGACAGGTCTTCTGTTTCTGCACCGTGTTTGGCTTCTTGTTCACCTGACGACGGCAAGCAGCCGTCCTCAGGTGAAGAACAGGTCTGTCGGAAAGACAGCGTCTGAATGTATTTCCGACAGACCTGTTATTCACCTGAGGACGGCTGCTTGTGTTGTGGCCGAAACGTGGTGAGAATTATTTTATTATGTTTGATTTATTATTATTTTATTATTTCCCTTCTACGTGACTTTACCGAAAGAACCAAGAAGATGAATCCCTGCAGTCACGAAATCTTTAAATCGAAATTTAACGTGTGTTTGTCAACTACCTCGCCCGGTAGGCAGGTCATGGGTTCGATAACCACCCTGATTGATGCCTGCATGTCTCTCTCCCTGTGATCGGGTGGATTTATCTCCGGGTCCTCCGGCTTTTCCCTCATTAAAAATGAACACACATTTAGAGTATTTGGCTGCTATAAATGTCCGCGTGATAAGCATGTACGTTGGACTATCATTTGTGAGAGCCAGGTCGCTTCTGAAAAAGAGCTGTATATAGCTCAATGAGCCTTACCTGGAAAATAAAAATGAAGTTCAGTTGAAGTTGTCTCCCCAGTGATGATGTATTACAAACGGCACCAGGTTATTCAATCATTAAAAGTCGAGTCGACAACTCTCAACTGGTTTTGCCCTTTTGGGTCTCATCAGCAGTCACACTGCTACCGTGTGACAAGATGTTATTGGCAAGTGCCCTCTCTGAACGCCAGCTGTACTTGAATTATATAAAAACAAATAAATACAATAATGTACGTTATCTTAATGTTACCGATTGATTAGATACTGTTTAATAGCTTATGAATCCATATTTAATAGCCCAGAAATGTGTGTAACTCGCGTGACGTCCCTCCACATGCCGCACCCCCCCCCCCTCGTCATTAATAATAAAATAATCATGAGCGAATGGATTTTTACACTCACGCGGAAGAAGGTCGAGCAGAGAGATATTTTTTTCGCAAAGTCGCTTCAAATATGACGTTTCTTTACAGAAAGTGACGGTCAAAAATAAATCTACGCAGCACACTGCTACATTCGTACGTGACGTCACTGCAAAAGAGCCCCCCCTCATTAATAATCATGAGCGGGTGGATTTTTACACTCCCCTAGGTCGAGCGAAGAAACATTTTTTTACGCAAATTCGCTTAAAATTTGATGCTTCTTTATTGAAATTTTATCAAATAAATAATTATACGCAGCAACAAAGTGGTATTGGTGCCTTTATGTATTTCTTCAGCACTTGAAATAAAAGGTAAGTCTAATTTTTGCTTCTAAATTATGATAACATATAAACATTTATCCGTGATTTTCCAGATATTGTATCGAATTAAAATGTATTTCAACCCCAGCGAGTGAAAGCAGAAGAAATAAAGTATCAGAGCAGTGATTTTGAAGTAATTGAAGGTGAGTTAAATACAGTGCTACAGTGAAATGCAGTGAAGTGTTTGATTAAATCGTTTTGTGCAAGATTCACTACCATTAAATTTACACAAGATACAATAATACTCTGGTAATTTTTTTTGTAACTTTAATGGTTATGTTTGGTCTTTTTTAATTGAAAACTTACTTCTGACAGTATCAGCAGTCTACTTTCTTCACTCTTGGCTATCAATCGTTCATCAGGGAAGAAAAATGTGTCAGTTCAAATTATCCGGTGAGTTCAAAGCAGTGCTAAAGTTACGTGCAGTGTTTATTCAAATTATTTTGAGACGGATATTGTTTGCCTTTTAAAATTGTAGCTCAAAGGTCAAAAAGAAGTGGCCGGGACTAGTGATCCTTGAGCTACACCCATTTCAAACATTTTAAACAGTCTGCCTAAGCAGCAGACCATGCTTTCCCACCTGATGATGGACACATGTGTTGCACCCGAAACGTCGTGATTTATTTTCTACCCACGTAACTTTACCGAAAGAACCAAAGAGTATGGATTCCTGCAGTCACGAAAGCTTCAAAGCAAGATTAATTTTGTTTTTTTATATACTTACAAACCTCGCCGCAAGGCGTCAGTCGTCAAAAGATCACGGGTTCAAATCCAACCGCCGTTATAATATATATAAAAAACATCACTTCATATAAATTTCGATTGAAAGCTTTCGTGACTGCACGGAGTCATCTTCTTGGTTCTTTCGGTAAAGTCACGTAGAATGGAAATAATAAAATAATAAAAATAAGACATAATAAAATAATTCTCACGACGTGCTTGCGTTGTGGCCGAAACGTCGTGAGAATTATTTAATAATGTTTTATTTTTATTATTTTATTATTTCCAATCTACGTGACTTTACCGAAAGAACCAAGAAGATCACTTCATATACTATTATTTTCTTTACTTCGTCATTTGTAGCAATATTTATCGGCATGGTTATGTACAATACAAAAATTCTAGAACTTATTATACAACGTGTGTTATTGTATTTAAACAAAATTTCATTTTAATACTTCAACGGATCAATGATTACTGTGAGCAACGTTAGTTTTTTGCGTCACTCGCGCCTCTAAAACTTTATTGTGCAGTAGACACACAAATACGTTCTAGTACAGTATCACATGTTATGTAATGTATGTCTCCACATATGAAATGTAAGTTAATGAATTTAAAATAAAATATCACAGTAATGCTGCACTATGATAAGCCACCAAAGGGCTCGCCATGAGCACGGACTGCAATACTCTACCGTAGCCACAAGGCGGCGGCAGTCGCCAAGTCACGCGTTCAAATCCAACCTGAAAAATACTTTTTTATTTATGACTTATAAACAATCATATTTACTTAGTAGTTTGTTGCGGTGTTCATCGGGATGATGACATAAAACAAAATATTCTCAAAGTATCTACACCAGATGTGTTATTGTTTAATTAGCGATTAATACATTGAAGATGTACGGCCAGAGAACATGTAGCAGTTATATGGCGAAGAGGTGCCGTTAGTTATCAACTGGCGCAGTGGCGCACTGGGCTTAGCCCCTCGACTTTTTATTAAGGGGGTCTGACGCCGGTTCCGGGAACCACCAAATTCGTAGGAGGGTTTCCATTCAAAATCAATCCACTAGCATGAGGTGAGAAGGTGTCGCGCCGCCTGTAGCTTCATTCAGTACCGCGATGGCCTTAGGCCCCTTTTTTATTTAATTAGTATTCTTGGTTCTTTTGGTAAAGTCACGTAGAAAGGAAATAATAAAAAAATAAACAATTAAATAGTGAGAAAGAGTAAGAAATGTACTATTTAATTTTTATTATTTTTTATTTCCCTGCTACGTGACTTTATCGAAAGAACCAAGAATATGAATCCATGCAGTCACGAAAGCTTTAAATCGAAATTAAATTATTGTTTTTTATATATATTGTACTTACAAACTTCGCCGCAAGCCGTCAGGAGTCAAAAGGTCACGGGTTCAAATCCAACCGCCGTTATAATATATGAAAATAAATTCACTTCATAAACTATTATTTTCTTTACTTTGTCATTTGTAGCAGTATTTTTGGGCATCGTTACGTACAATACAGAAATTCTAGAACTATTTATACAGGATGTGTAATTGTATATATATTTAAAAAAATTCATTTTAATACTTCAACGGATCAATGATTACTGGGAGCAACGTTAGTTTTTAGCGTCACTCGCGCCTCCAAAACGTTATTGTGCAGTAGACACACAAATACGTTACAGTACAGTATCACATGTTATGTCATGCATGTCTCCACATATGAAATGTAAGTTAATGAATTTAAAATAAAATATCACAGTAATTCTGCACTGTGATAAGCCACCAAAGGGCTCGCCATGAGCACGGACTGCAATACTCTACCGTAGCCACAAGGCGGCGGCATTCGCCAGGTCACGCGTTCAAATCCAACCTGAATAATACTTATTTATTTATGACTTATAAACAATCATATTTACTTAGTAATTTGTTGCGGTGTTCATCGGGATTATGACATTAAACAAAATATTCTGAAAGTATATACACCAGATGTGTTATTGTTTAATTAGCGATTAATACATCGAAGATGTACGGCCGGAGAACATGTAGCAGTTATATGGCGAAGAGGTGCCGTTAGTTATCAACTGGCGCAGTGGCGCACTGGGCTTAGCCCCTCGACTTTTTATTAAGGGGGTCTAACGTCGGTTCCGGGAACCACCAAATTCGTAGGAGGGTTTCCATTCAAAATCAATCCACTAGCATGAGGTGAGAAGGTGTCGCGCCGCCTGTAGCTTCATTCAGTACCGTGATGACCTTAGGCCCCTTTTTTATTTAATAATTATTCTTGGTTCTTTTGGTAAAGTCACGTAGAAAGGAAATAATAATAAAAAATAAACAATTAAATAGTGAGAAATAGTAAGAATTGTACTATTTAAATTGTATTATTTTTTATTTCCCTGCTACGTGACTTTACCGAAAGAACCAAGAATATGAATCCCTGCAGTCACGAAAGCTTTAAATAGAAATTTTATTATTATTGTTTTTTTTTCATACTGTACTTACAAACCTCGCCGCAAGCCGTCAGGAGTCAAAAGGTCACGGGTTCAAATCCAACCGCCGTTATAATATATTTTTTTAAAAATAACTTCATAAACTATTATTTTCTTTACTTTATCATTTGTAGCAGTATTTTTGGGCATCGTTACGTACAATACAAAAAATCTATAACTATTTATACAAGATGTGTTATTGTATTTAAAAAAATGCATTTTAATACTTCAACGGATCAATGATTACTGGGAGCAACGTTAGTTTTAGCGTCACTCACGCTGTCAAAACTTTAATATGCAGTAGACACACAAATACGTTACAATACAGTATCACATGTTATGTCATGCATGTCTCCACATATGAAATGTAAGTTAATGAATTTAAAATAAAATATCACAGTAATGCTGCACTGTTATAAGCCACCAAAGGGCTCGCCATGAGCACGGACTGCAATACTCTACCGTAGCCACAAGGCGGCGGCATTCGCCAGGTCACGCGTTCAAATCCAACCTGAATAATACTTTTTTTTATTTATGACTTATAAACAATCATTTTTACTTAGTAATTTGTTGCGGTGTTCATCGGGATGATGACATTAAACGAAATATTCTGAAAGTATGTACACAAGATGTGGTATTGTTTAACTAGCGATTAATACATCGAAGATGTACGGCCGGAGAACATGTAGCAGTTATATGGCGAAGAGGTGCCGTTGGTTATCAACTGGCGCAGTGGCGCACTGGGCTTAGCCCCTCGACTTTTTATTAAGGGGGTCTAACGTCGGTTCCGGGAACCACCAAATTCGTAGGAGGGTTTCCATTCAAAATCAATCCACTAGCATGAGGTGAGAAGGTGTCGCGCCGCCTGTAGCTTCATTCAGTACCGCGATGGCCTTAGGCCCCTTTTTTATTTAATTAGTATTCTTGGTTCTTTTTGGTAAAGTCACGTAGAAAGGAAATAATAAAAAATAAACAATTAAATAGTGAGAAAGAGTAAGAAATGTACTATTTAATTTTTATTATTTTTTATTTCCCTGCTACGTGACTTTACCGAAAGAACCAAGAATATGAATCCCTGCAGTCACGAAAGCTTTAAATAGAAATTAAATTATTGTTTTTTATATATATTGTACTTACAAACCTCGCCGCAAGGCATCAGGAGTCAAAAGGTAACGGGTTCAAATCCAACCGCCGTTATAATATATTTTTAAAAAATAACTTCATAAACTATTATTTTCTTTACTTTATCATTTGTAGCAGTATTTTTGGGCATCGTTACGTACAATACAAAAATTCTATAACTATTTATACAAGATGTGTTATTGTATTTTTAAAAAAATGCATTTTAATACTTCAACGGATCAATGATTACTGGGAGCAACGTTAGTTTTAGCGTCACTCACGCTGCCAAAACTTTAATATGCAGTAGACACACAAATACGTTACAATACAGTATCACATGTTATGTCATGCATGTCTGCAGATATGACATGTAAGTTAATGAATAAAAAATAAAATATCAGTAATTCTGCACTGTGATAAGCCACCAGAGAGCTCACATTAAGCACGGAGTGCAATACTCTACCGTAGCCACAAGGTGGCGGCAATCGCCAAGTCACGCGTTCAAATCCAACCTGAATAATACTTTTTTATTTATGACTTATAAACAATCATATTTACTTAGTAATTTGTTGCGGTGTTCATCGGGATTATGACATTAAACAAAATATTCTGAAAGTATATACACCAGATGTGTTATTGTTTAATTAGCGATTAATACATCGAAGATGTACGGCCGGAGAACATGTAGCAGTTATATGGCGAAGAGGTGCCGTTAGTTACCAACTGGCGCAGTGGCGCACTGGGCTTAGCCCCTCGACTTTTTATTAAGGGGGTCTAACGTCGGTTCCGGGAACCACCAAATTCGTAGGAGGGTTTCCATTCAAAATCAATCCACTAGCATGAGGTGAGAAGGTGTCGCGCCGCCTGTAGCTTCATTCAGTACCGCGATGGCCTTAGGCCCCTATTTTATTTAATTAGTATTCTTGGTTCTTTTGGTAAAGTCACGTAGAAAGGAAATAATAAAAAATAAACAATTAAATAGTGAGAAATAGTAAGAATTGTACTATTTAATTTTTATTATTTTTTATTTCCCTGCTACGTGACTTTACCGAAAAAACCAAGAATATGAATCCCTGCAGTCACGAAAGCTTTAAATAGAAATTTTATTATTATTGTTTTTTTTTCATACTGTACTTACAAACCTCGCCGCAAGCCGTCAGGAGTCAAAAGGTCACGGGTTCAAATCCAACCGCCGTTATAATATATTTAAATAAATTCACTTCATAAACTATTATTTTCTTTACTTTATCATTTGTAGCAGTATTTTTGGGCATCGTTACGTACAATACAAAAATTCTATGACTATTTATACAATATGTGTTATTGTATTTTTAAAAAAATGCATTTTAATACTTCAACGGATCAATGATTACTGGGAGCAACGTTAGTTTTAGCGTCACTCACGCTGCCAAAACTTTAATATGCAGTAGACACACAAATACGTTACAATACAGTATCACATGTTATGTCATGCATGTCTCCACATATGAAATGTAAGTTAATGAATTTAAAATAAAATATCACAGTAATTCTGCACTGTGATAAGCCACCAAAGGGCTCGCCATGAGCACGGACTGCAATACTCTACCGTAGCCACAAGGCGGCGGCATTCGCCAGGTCACGCGTTCAAATCCAACCTGAATAATACTTATTAATTTATGACTTATAAACAATCATATTTACTTAGTAATTTGTTGCGGTGTTCATCGGGATTATGACATTAAACAAAATATTCTGAAAGTATATACACCAGATGTGTTATTGTTTAATTAGCGATTAATACATCGAAGATGTACGGCCGGAGAACATGTAGCAGTTATATGGCGAAGAGGTGCCGTTAGTTACCAACTGGCGCAGTGGCGCACTGGGCTTAGCCCCTCGACTTTTTATTAAGGGGGTCTAACGTCGGTTCCGGGAACCACCAAATTCGTAGGAGGGTTTCCATTCAAAATCAATCCACTAGCATGAGGTGAGAAGGTGTCGCGCCGCCTGTAGCTTCATTCAGTACCGTGATGACCTTAGGCCCCTTTTTTATTTAATATTATTCTTGGTTCTTTTGGTAAAGTCACGTAGAAAGGAAATAATAATAAAAATAAACAATTAAATAGTGAGAAATAGTAAGAATTGTACTATTTAATTTTTATTATTTTTTATTTCCCTGCTACGTGACTTTACCGAAAGAACCAAGAATATGAATCCCTGCAGTGACGAAAGCTTTAAATCGAAATTAAATTATTGTTTTTTTATATATATTGTACTTACAAACCTCGCCGCAAGGCATCAGGAGTCAAAAGGTAACGGGTTCAAATCCAACCGCCGTTCTAATATATTTTTTTAAAAATAACTTCATAAACTATTATTTTCTTTACTTTATCATTTGTAGCAGTATTTTTGGGCATCGTTACGTACAATACAAAAATTCTATAACTATTTATACAAGATGTGTTATTGTATTTTTAAAAAAATGCATTTTAATACTTCAACGGATCAATGATTACTGGGAGCAACGTTAGTTTTAGCGTCACTCACGCTGCCAAAACTTTAATATGCAGTAGACACACAAATACGTTACAATACAGTATCACATGTTATGTCATGCATGTCTCCACATATGAAATGTAAGTTAATGAATTTAAAATAAAATATCGCAGTAATTCTGCACTGTGATAAGCCACCAAAGGGCTCGCCATGAGCACGGACTGCAATACTCTACCGTAGCCACAAGGCGGCGGCATTCGCCAGTTCACGCGTTCAAATCCAACCTGAATAATACTTATTTATTTATGACTTATAAACAATCATATTTACTTAGTAATTTGTTGCGGTGTTCATCGGGATTATGACATTAAACAAAATATTCTGAAAGTATATACACCAGATGTGTTATTGTTTAATTAGCGATTAATACATCGAAGATGTACGGCCGGAGAACATGTAGCAGTTATATGGCAAAGAGGTGCCGTTAGTTACCAACTGGCGCAGTGGCGCACTGGGCTTAGCCCCTCGACTTTTTATTAAGGGGGTCTAACGTCGGTTCCTGGAACCACCAAATTCGTAGGAGGGTTTCCATTCAAAATCAATCCACTAGCATGAGGTGAGAAGGTGTCGCGCCGCCTGTAGCTTCATTCAGTACCGTGATGACCTTAGGCCCCTTTTTTATTTAATAATTATTCTTGGTTCTTTTGGTAAAGTCACGTAGAAAGGAAATAATAATAAAAAATAAACAATTAAATAGTTAGAAATAGTAAGAATTGTACTATTTAATTTTTATTATTTTTTATTTCCCTGCTACGTGACTTTACCGAAAGAACCAAGAATATGAATCCCTGCAGTCACGAAAGCTTTAAATCGAAATTAAATTATTGTTTTTTATATATATTGTACTTACATACCTCGCCGCAAGGCATCAGGAGTCAAAAGGTAACGGGTTCAAATCCAACCGCCGTTATAATATATTTTAAAAAATAACTTCATAAACTATTATTTTCTTTACTTTATCATTTGTAGCAGTATTTTTGGGCATCGTTACGTACAATACAAAAATTCTATAACTATTTATACAAGATGTGTTATTGTATTTTTAAAAAAATGCATTTTAATACTTCAACGGATCAATGATTACTGGGAGCAACGTTAGTTTTAGCGTCACTCACGCTGCCAAAATCTTTAATATGCAGTAGACACACAAATACGTTACAATACAGTATCACATGTTATGTCATGCATGTCTCCACATATGAAATGTAAGTTAATGAATTTAAAATAAAATATCACAGTAATTCTGCACTGTGATAAGCCACCAAAGGGCTCGCCATGAGCACGGACTGCAATACTCTACCGTAGCCACAAGGCGGCGGCATTCGCCAGGTCACGCGTTCAAATCCAACCTGAATAATACTTATTTATTTATGACTTATAAACAATCATATTTACTTAGTAATTTGTTGCGGTGTTCATCGGGATTATGACATTAAACAAAATATTCTGAAAGTATATACACCAGATGTGTTATTGTTTAATTAGCGATTAATACATCGAAGATGTACGGCCGGAGAACATGTAGCAGTTATATGGCGAAGAGGTGCCGTTAGTTATCAACTGGCGCAGTGGCGCACTGGGCTTAGCCCCTCGACTTTTTATTAAGGGGGTCTAACGTCGGTTCCGGGAACCACCAAATTCGTAGGAGGGTTTCCATTCAAAATCAATCCACTAGCATGAGGTGAGAAGGTGTCGCGCCGCCTGTAGCTTCATTCAGTACCGCGATGGCCTTAGGCCCCTATTTTATTTAATTAGTATTCTTGGTTCTTTTGGTAAAGTCACGTAGAAAGGAAATAATAAAAAAATAAACAATTAAATAGTGAGAAATAGTAAGAATTGTACTATTTAATTTTTATTATTTTTTATTTCCCTGCTACGTGACTTTACCGAAAGAACCAAGAATATGAATCCCTGCAGTGACGAAAGCTTTAAATAGAAATTTTATTATTATTGTTTTTTTTTCATACTGTACTTACAAACCTCGCCGCAAGCCGTCAGGAGTCAAAAGGTCACGGGTTCAAATCCAACCGCCGTTATAATATATTTAAATAAATTCACTTCATAAACTATTATTTTCTTTACTTTATCATTTGTAGCAGTATTTTTGGGCATCGTTACGTACAATACAAAAATTCTATGACTATTTATACAATATGTGTTATTGTATTTAAAAAAATGCATTTTAATACTTCAACGGATCAATGATTACTGGGAGCAACGTTAGTTTTAGCGTCACTCACGCTGCCAAAACTTTAATATGCAGTAGACACACAAATACGTTACAATACAGTATCACATGTTATGTCATGCATGTCTCCACATATGAAATGTAAGTTAATGAATTTAAAATAAAATATCACAGTAATTCTGCACTGTGATAAGCCACCAAAGGGCTCGCCATGAGCACGGACTGCAATACTCTACCGTAGCCACAAGGCGGCGGCATTCGCCAGGTCACAGCGTTCAAATCCAACCTGAATAATACTTATTTATTTATGACTTATAAACAATCATATTTACTTAGTAATTTGTTGCGGTGTTCATCGGGATTATGACATTAAACAAAATATTCTGAAAGTATATACACCAGATGTGTTATTGTTTAATTAGCGATTAATACATCGAAGATGTACGGCCGGAGAACATGTAGCAGTTATATGGCGAAGAGGTGCCGTTAGTTACCAACTGGCGCAGTGGCGCACTGGGCTTAGCCCCTCGACTTTTTATTAAGGGGGTCTAACGTCGGTTCCGGGAACCACCAAATTCGTAGGAGGGTTTCCATTCAAAATCAATCCACTAGCATGAGGTGAGAAGGTGTCGGCGCCGCCTGTAGCTTCATTCAGTACCGCGATGGCCTTAGGCCCCTATTTTATTTAATTAGTATTCTTGGTTCTTTTGGTAAAGTCACGTAGAAAGGAAATAATAAAAAAATAAACAATTAAATAGTGAGAAATAGTAAGAATTGTACTATTTAATTTTTATTATTTTTTATTTCCCTGCTACGTGACTTTACCGAAAGAACCAAGAATATGAATCCCTGCAGTCACGAAAGCTTTAAATAGAAATTTTATTATTATTGTTTTTTTTTGAGACTGTACTTACAAACCTCGCCGTAAGCCGTCAGGAGTCAAAAGGTCACTAGGTTCAAATCCAACCGCCGTTATAATATATTTAAATAAATTCACTTCATAAACTATTATTTTCTTTACTTTATCATTTGTAGCAGTATTTTTGGGCATCGTTACGTACAATACAAAAATTCTATAACTATTTATACAAGATGTGTTATTGTATTTAAAAAAATGCATTTTAATACTTCAACGGATCAATGATTACTGGGAGCAACGTTAGTTTTAGCGTCACTCACGCTGCCAAAACTTTAATATGCAGTAGACACACAAATACGTTACAATACAGTATCACATGTTATGTCATGTATGTCTCCACATATGAAATGTAAGTTAATGAATTTAAAATAAAATATCACAGTAATGCTGCACTGTGATAAGCCACCAAAGGGCTCGCCATGAGCACGGACTGCAATACTCTACCGTAGCCACAAGGCGGCGGCATTCGCCAGGTCACGCGTTCAAATCCAACCTGAATAATACTTATTTATTTATGACTTATAAACAATCATATTTACTTAGTAATTTGTTGCGGTGTTCATCGGGATTATGACATTAAACAAAATATTCTGAAAGTATATACACCAGATGTGTTATTGTTTAATTAGCGATTAATACATCGAAGATGTACGGCCGGAGAACATGTAGCAGTTATATGGCGAAGAGGTGCCGTTAGTTACCAACTGGCGCAGTGGCGCACTGGGCTTAGCCCCTCGACTTTTTATTAAGGGGGTCTAACGTCGGTTCCGGGAACCACCAAATTCGTAGGAGGGTTTCCATTCAAAATCAATCCACTAGCATGAGGTGAGAAGGTGTCGCGCCGCCTGTAGCTTCATTCAGTACCGTGATGACCTTAGGCCCCTTTTTATTTAATAATTATTCTTGGTTCTTTTGGTAAAGTCACGTAGAAAGGAAATAATAATAAAAAATAAACAATTAAATAGTGAGAAATAGTAAGAATTGTACTATTTAATTTTTATTATTTTTTATTTCCCTGCTACGTGACTTTACCGAAAGAACCAAGAATATGAATCCCTGCAGTGACGAAAGCTTTAAATCGAAATTAAATTATTGTTTTTTTATATATATTGTACTTACAAACCTCGCTGCAAGGCATCAGGAGTCAAAAGGTAACGGGTTCAAATCCAACCGCCGTTATAATATATTTTTTAAAAAATAACTTCATAAACTATTATTTTCTTTACTTTATCATTTGTAGCAGTATTTTTGGGCATCGTTACGTACAATACAAAAATTCTATAACTATTTATACAAGATGTGTTATTGTATTTTAAAAAAAATGCATTTTAATACTTCAACGTATCAATGATTACTGGGAGCAACGTTAGTTTTAGCGTCACTCACGCTGCCAAAACTTTAATATGCAGTAGACACACAAATACGTTACAATACAGTATCACATGTTATGTCATGCATGTCTCCACATATGAAATGTAAGTTAATGAATTTAAAATAAAATATCGCAGTAATTCTGCACTGTGATAAGCCACCAAAGGGCTCGCCATGAGCACGGACTGCAATACTCTACCGTAGCCACAAGGCGGCGGCATTCGCCAGTTCACGCGTTCAAATCCAACCTGAATAATACTTATTTATTTATGACTTATAAACAATCATATTTACTTAGTAATTTGTTGCGGTGTTCATCGGGATTATGACATTAAACAAAATATTCTGAAAGTATATACACCAGATGTGTTATTGTTTAATTAGCGATTAATACATCGAAGATGTACGGCCGGAGAACATGTAGCAGTTATATGGCGAAGAGGTGCCGTTAGTTACCAACTGGCGCAGTGGCGCACTGGGCTTAGCCCCTCGACTTTTTATTAAGGGGGTCTAACGTCGGTTCCGGGAACCACCAAATTCGTAGGAGGGTTTCCATTCAAAATCAATCCACTAGCATGAGGTGAGAAGGTGTCGCGCCGCGCCTGTAGCTTCATTCAGTACCGCGATGGCCTTAGGCCCCTATTTTATTTAATTAGTATTCTTGGTTCTTTTGGTAAAGTCACGTAGAAAGGAAATAATAAAAAAATAAACAATTAAATAGTGAGAAATAGTAACAATTGTACTATTTAATTTTTATTATTTTTTATTTCCCTGCTACGTGACTTTACCGAAAGAACCAAGAATATGAATCCCTGCAGTCACGAAAGCTTTAAATCGAAATTAAATTATTGTTTTTTATATACATTGTACTTACATACCTCGCCGCAAGGCATCAGGAGTCAAAAGGTAACGGGTTCAAATCCAACCGCCGTTATAATATATTTTTAAAAAATAACTTCATAAACTATTATTTTCTTTACTTTATCATTTGTAGCAGTATTTTTGGGCATCGTTACGTACAATACAAAAATTCTATAACTATTTATACAAGATGTGTTATTGTATTTTAAAAAAAATGCATTTTAATACTTCAACGTATCAATGATTACTGGGAGCAACGTTAGTTTTAGCGTCACTCACGCTGCCAAATCTTTAATATGCAGTAGACACACAAATACGTTACAATACAGTATCACATGTTATGTCATGCATGTCTCCACATATGAAATGTAAGTTAATGAATTTAAAATAAAATATCGCAGTAATTCTGCACTGTGATAAGCCACCAAAGGGCTCGCCATGAGCACGGACTGCAATACTCTACCGTAGCCACAAGGCGGCGGCATTCGCCAGGTCACGCGTTCAAATCCAACCTGAATAATACTTATTTATTTATGACTTATAAACAATCATATTTACTTAGTAATGTGTTGCGGTGTTCATCGGGATTATGACATTAAACAAAATATTCTGAAAGTATATACACCAGATGTGTTATTGTTTAATTAGCGATTAATACATCGAAGATGTACGGCCGGAGAACATGTAGCAGTTATATGGCGAAGAGGTGCCGTTAGTTACCAACTGGCGCAGTGGCGCACTGGGCTTAGCCCCTCGACTTTTTATTAAGGGGGTCTAACGTCGGTTCCGGGAACCACCAAATTCGTAGGAGGGTTTCCATTCAAAATCAATCCACTAGCATGAGGTGAGAAGGTGTCGCGCCGCGCCTGTAGCTTCATTCAGTACCGCGATGGCCTTAGGCCCCTATTTTATTTAATTAGTATTCTTGGTTCTTTTGGTAAAGTCACGTAGAAAGGAAATAATAAAAAAATAAACAATTAAATAGTGAGAAATAGTAAGAATTGTACTATTTAATTTTTATTATTTTTTATTTCCCTGCTACGTGACTTCACCGAAAGAACCAAGAATATGAATCCCTGCAGTCACGAAAGCTTTAAATCGAAATTAAATTATTGTTTTTTATATATATTGTACTTACATACCTCGCCGCAAGGCATCAGGAGTCAAAAGGTAACGGGTTCAAATCCAACCGCCGTTATAATATATTTTTAAAAAATAACTTCATAAACTATTATTTTCTTTACTTTATCATTTGTAGCAGTATTTTTGGGCATCGTTACGTACAATACAAAAATTCTATAACTATTTATACAAGATGTGTTATTGTATTTTTAAAAAAATGCATTTTAATACTTCAACGGATCAATGATTACTGGGAGCAACGTTAGTTTTAGCGTCACTCACGCTGCCAAATCTTTAATATGCAGTAGACACACAAATACGTTACAATACAGTATCACATGTTATGTCATGCATGTCTCCACATATGAAATGTAAGTTAATGAATTTAAAATAAAATATCACAGTAATTCTGCACTGTGATAAGCCACCAAAGGGCTCGCCATGAGCACGGACTGCAATACTCTACCGTAGCCACAAGGCGGCGGCATTCGCCAGGTCACGCGTTCAAATCCAACCTGAATAATACTTTTTTATTTATGACTTATAAACAATCATATTTACTTAGTAATGTGTTGCGGTGTTCATCGGGATTATGACATTAAACAAAATATTCTGAAAGTATATACACCAGATGTCTTATTGTTTAATTAGCGATTAATACATCGAAGATGTTCGGCCGGAGAACATGTAGCAGTTATATGGCGAAGAGGTGCCGTTAGTTATCAACTGGCGCAGTGGCGCACTGGGCTTAGCCCCTCGACTTTTTATTAAGGGGGTCTAACGTCGGTTCCGGGAACCACCAAATTCGTAGGAGGGTTTCCATTCAAAATCAATCCACTAGCATGAGATGAGAAGGTGTCGCGCCGCCTGTAGCTTCATTCAGTACCGTGATGACCTTAGGCCCCTTTTTTATTTAATAATTATTCTTGGTTCTTTTGGTAAAGTCACGTAGAAAGGAAATAATAAAAAAATAAACAATTAAATAGTGAGAAATAGTAAGAATTGTACTATTTAATTTTTATTATTTTTTATTTCCCTGCTACGTGACTTTACCGAAAGAACCAAGAATATGAATCCCTGCAGTGACGAAAGCTTTAAATAGAAATTTTATTATTATTGTTTTTTTTTCATACTGTACTTACAAACCTCGCCGCAAGCCGTCAGGAGTCAAAAGGTCACGGGTTCAAATCCAACCGCCGTTATAATATATTTAAATAAATTCACTTCATAAACTATTATTTTCTTTACTTTATCATTTGTAGCAGTATTTTTGGGCATCGTTACGTACAATACAAAAATTCTATGACTATTTATACAATATGTGTTATTGTATTTTTAAAAAAATGCATTTTAATACTTCAACGGATCAATGATTACTGGGAGCAACGTTAGTTTTAGCGTCACTCACGCTGCCAAAACTTTAATATGCAGTAGACACACAAATACGTTACAATACAGTATCACATGTTATGTCATGCATGTCTCCACATATGAAATGTAAGTTAATGAATTTAAAATAAAATATCACAGTAATTCTGCACTGTGATAAGCCACCAAAGGGCTCGCCATGAGCACGGACTGCAATACTCTACCGTAGCCACAAGGCGGCGGCATTCGCCAGGTCACACGTTCAAATCCAACCTGAATAATACTTATTTATTTATGACTTATAAACAATCATATTTACTTAGTAATTTGTTGCGGTGTTCATCGGGATTATGACATTAAACAAAATATTCTGAAAGTATATACACCAGATGTGTTATTGTTTAATTAGCGATTAATACATCGAAGATGTACGGCCGGAGAACATGTAGCAGTTATATGGCGAAGAGGTGCCGTTAGTTACCAACTGGCGCAGTGGCGCACTGGGCTTAGCCCCTCGACTTTTTATTAAGGGGGTCTAACGTCGGTTCCGGGAACCACCAAATTCGTAGGAGGGTTTCCATTCAAAATCAATCCACTAGCATGAGGTGAGAAGGTGTCGGCGCCGCCTGTAGCTTCATTCAGTACCGCGATGGCCTTAGGCCCCTATTTTATTTAATTAGTATTCTTGGTTCTTTTGGTAAAGTCACGTAGAAAGGAAATAATAAAAAAAATAAACAATTAAATAGTGAGAAATAGTAAGAATTGTACTATTTAATTTTTATTATTTTTTATTTCCCTGCTACGTGACTTTACCGAAAGAACCAAGAATATGAATCCCTGCAGTCACGAAAGCTTTAAATAGAAATTTTATTATTATTGTTTTTTTTTTAGACTACTTACAAACCTCGCCGTAAGCCGTCAGGAGTCAAAAGGTCAATAGTTCAAATCCAACCGCCGTTATAATATATTTAAATAAATTCACTTCATAAACTATTATTTTCTTTACTTTATCATTTGTAGCAGTATTTTTGGGCATCGTTACGTACAATACAAAAAATCTATAACTATTTATACAAGATGTGTTATTGTATTTAAAAAAATGCATTTTAATACTTCAATGGATCAATGATTACTGGGAGCAACGTTAGTTTTAGCGTCACTCACGCTGCCAAAACGTTAATATGCAGTAGACACACAAATACGTTACAATACAGTATCACATGTTATGTCATGTATGTGTCCACATATGAAATGTAAGTTAATGAATTTAAAATAAAATATCACAGTAATGCTGCACTGTGATAAGCCACCAAAGGGCTCGCCATGAGCACGGACTGCAATACTCTACCCTAGCCACAAGGCGGCGGCATTCGCCAGGTCACGCGTTCAAATCCAACCTGAATAATACTTATTAATTTATGACTTATAAACAATCATATTTACTTAGTAATTTGTTGCGGTGTTCATCGGGATTATGACATTAAACAAAATATTCTGAAAGTATATACACCAGATGTGTTATTGTTTAATTAGCGATTAATACATCGAAGATGTACGGCCGGAGAACATGTAGCAGTTATATGGCGAAGAGGTGCCGTTAGTTACCAACTGGCGCAGTGGCGCACTGGGCTTAGCCCCTCGACTTTTTATTAAGGGGGTCTAACGTCGGTTCCGGGAACCACCAAATTCGTAGGAGGGTTTCCATTCAAAATCAATCCACTAGCATGAGGTGAGAAGGTGTCGCGCCGCCTGTAGCTTCATTCAGTACCGTGATGACCTTAGGCCCCTTTTTTATTTAATAATTATTCTTGGTTCTTTTGGTAAAGTCACGTAGAAAGGAAATAATAATAAAAATAAACAATTAAATAGTGAGAAATAGTAAGAATTGTACTATTTAATTTTTATTATTTTTTATTTCCCTGCTACGTGACTTTACCGAAAGAACCAAGAATATGAATCCCTGCAGTGACGAAAGCTTTAAATCGAAATTAAATTATTGTTTTTTTATATATATTGTACTTACAAACCTCGCTGCAAGGCATCAGGAGTCAAAAGGTAACGGGTTCAAATCCAACCGCCGTTATAATATATTTTTTTAAAAATAACTTCATAAACTATTATTTTCTTTACTTTATCATTTGTAGCAGTATTTTTGGGCATCGTTACGTACAATACAAAAATTCTATGACTATTTATACAATATGTGTTATTGTATTTTTAAAAAAATGCATTTTAATACTTCAACGGATCAATGATTACTGGGAGCAACGTTAGTTTTAGCGTCACTCACGCTGCCAAAACTTTAATATGCAGTAGACACACAAATACGTTACAATACAGTATCACATGTTATGTCATGCATGTCTCCACATATGAAATGTAAGTTAATGAATTTAAAATAAAATATCACAGTAATTCTGCACTGTGATAAGCCACCAAAGGGCTCGCCATGAGCACGGACTGCAATACTCTACCGTAGCCACAAGGCGGCGGCATTCGCCAGGTCACACGTTCAAATCCAACCTGAATAATACTTATTTATTTATGACTTATAAACAATCATATTTACTTAGTAATTTGTTGCGGTGTTCATCGGGATTATGACATTAAACAAAATATTCTGAAAGTATATACACCAGATGTGTTATTGTTTAATTAGCGATTAATACATCGAAGATGTACGGCCGGAGAACATGTAGCAGTTATATGGCGAAGAGGTGCCGTTAGTTACCAACTGGCGCAGTGGCGCACTGGGCTTAGCCCCTCGACTTTTTATTAAGGGGGTCTAACGTCGGTTCCGGGAACCACCAAATTCGTAGGAGGGTTTCCATTCAAAATCAATCCACTAGCATGAGGTGAGAAGGTGTCGGCGCCGCCTGTAGCTTCATTCAGTACCGCGATGGCCTTAGGCCCCTATTTTATTTAATTAGTATTCTTGGTTCTTTTGGTAAAGTCACGTAGAAAGGAAATAATACAAAAAAATAAACAATTAAATAGTGAGAAATAGTAAGAATTGTACTATTTAATTTTTATTATTTTTTATTTCCCTGCTACGTGACTTTACCGAAAGAACCAAGAATATGAATCCCTGCAGTCACGAAAGCTTTAAATAGAAATTTTATTATTAGTGTTTTTTTTTGAGACTGTACTTACAAACCTCGCCGTAAGCCGTCAGGAGTCAAAAGGTCAATAGTTCAAATCCAACCGCCGTTATAATATATTTAAATAAATTCACTTCATAAACTATTATTTTCTTTACTTTATCATTTGTAGCAGTATTTTTGGGCATCGTTACGTACAATACAAAAAATCTATAACTATTTATACATGATGTGTTATTGTATTTAAAAAAATGCATTTTAATACTTCAATGGATCAATGATTACTGGGAGCAACGTTAGTTTTAGCGTCACTCACGCTGCCAAAACGTTAATATGCAGTAGACACACAAATACGTTACAATACAGTATCACATGTTATGTCATGTATGTGTCCACATATGAAATGTAAGTTAATGAATTTAAAATAAAAACTCACAGTAATGCTGCACTGTGATAAGCCACCAAAGGGCTCGCCATGAGCACGGACTGCAATACTCTACCCTAGCCACAAGGCGGCGGCATTCGCCAGGTCACGCGTTCAAATCCAACCTGAATAATACTTATTAATTTATGACTTATAAACAATCATATTTACTTAGTAATTTGTTGCGGTGTTCATCGGGATTATGACATTAAACAAAATATTCTGAAAGTATATACACCAGATGTGTTATTGTTTAATTAGCGATTAATACATCGAAGATGTACGGCCGGAGAACATGTAGCAGTTATATGGCGAAGAGGTGCCGTTAGTTACCAACTGGCGCAGTGGCGCACTGGGCTTAGCCCCTCGACTTTTTATTAAGGGGGTCTAACGTCGGTTCCGGGAACCACCAAATTCGTAGGAGGGTTTCCATTCAAAATCAATCCACTAGCATGAGGTGAGAAGGTGTCGCGCCGCCTGTAGCTTCATTCAGTACCGTGATGACCTTAGGCCCCTTTTTTATTTAATAATTATTCTTGGTTCTTTTGGTAAAGTCACGTAGAAAGGAAATAATAATAAAAAATAAACAATTAAATAGTGAGAAATAGTAAGAATTGTACTATTTAATTTTTATTATTTTTTATTTCCCTGCTACGTGACTTTACCGAAAGAACCAAGAATATGAATCCCTGCAGTGACGAAAGCTTTAAATCGAAATTAAATTATTGTTTTTTTATATATATTGTACTTACAAACCTCGCTGCAAGGCATCAGGAGTCAAAAGGTAACGGGTTCAAATCCAACCGCCGTTATAATATATTTTTTTTAAAATAACTTCATAAACTATTATTTTCTTTACTTTATCATTTGTAGCAGTATTTTTGGGCATCGTTACGTACAATACAAAAATTCTATAACTATTTATACAATATGTGTTATTGTATTTAAAAAAAAATGCATTTTAATACTTCAACGGATCAATGATTACTGGGAGCAACGTTAGTTTTAGCGTCACTCACGCTGCCAAAACTTTAATATGCAGTAGACACACAAATACGTTACAATACAGTATCACATGTTATGTCATGCATGTCTGCAGATATGACATGTCAGTTAATGAATAAAAAATAAAATATCAGTAATTCTGCACTGTAATAAGCCACCAGAGGGCTCACATTAAGCACGGAGTGCAATACTCTACCGTAGCCACAAGGTGGCGGCAATCGCCAAGTCAAGCGTTCAAATCCAACCTGAATAATACTTTTTTATTTATGACTTATAAACAATCATTTTTACTTAGTAATTTGTTGCGGTGTTCATCGGGATTATGACATTAAACAAAATATTCTGAAAGTATGTACACCAGATGTGTTATTGTTTAATTAGCGATTAATACATCGAAGATGTACGGCCGGAGAACATGTAGCAGTTATATGGCGAAGAGGTGCCGTTAGTTACCAACTGGCGCAGTGGCGCACTGGGCTTAGCCCCTCGACTTTTTATTAAGGGGGTCTAACGTCGGTTCCGGGAACCACCAAATTCGTAGGAGGGTTTCCATTCAAAATCAATCCACTAGCATGAGGTGAGAAGGTGTCGCGCCGCCTGTAGCTTCATTCAGTACCGTGATGACCTTAGGCCCCTTTTTTATTTAATAATTATTCTTGGTTCTTTTGGTAAAGTCACGTAGAAAGGAAATAATAATAAAAAATAAACAATTAAATAGTGAGAAATAGTAAGAATTGTACTATTTAATTTTTATTATTTTTTATTTCCCTGCTACGTGACTTTACCGAAAGAACCAAGAATATGAATCCCTGCAGTCACGAAAGCTTTAAATCGAAATTAAATTATTGTTTTTTATATATATTGTACTTACAAACCTCGCCGCAAGGCATCAGGAGTCAAAAGGTAACGGGTTCAAATCCAACCGCCGTTATAATATATTTTAAAAAATAACTTCATAAACTATTATTTTCTTTACTTTATCATTTGTAGCAGTATTTTTGGGCATCGTTACGTACAATACAAAAATTCTATAACTATTTATAAAAGATGTGTTTTTGTATTTTTAAAAAAATGCATTTTAATACTTCAACGGATCAATGATTACTGGGAGCAACGTTAGTTTTAGCGTCACTCACGCTGCCAAAACTTTAATATGCAGTAGACACACAAATACGTTACAGTACAGTATCACATGTTATGTCATGCATGTCTGCACATATGAAATATAAGTTAATACATTCTAAATAAAATATCACAGTAATTCTGCACTGTGATAAGCCACCAGAGGGCTCACAATAAGCACGGAATGCAATTCTCTACTGTAGCCACAAGGCGGCGGCAGTCGATAGGTCGCACGTTCAAATGCTAACTCCCTTAAATTTCGATTTAAAGCTTTCGTGACTGCAGGGATTCATCTTCTTGGTTCTTTCGGTAAAGTCACGTAGAAGGGAAGTAATAAAATAATAAAAATAAAACATAATAAAATAATTCTCACGACGTTTCGGCCACAACGCAAGCAGCCGTCCTCAGGTGAAAACCAGGTCTGTCGGGGAGACAGCGTCTGAATGAAACAGCACACGAGCTTGGAGCATATATATAAGCTGGGTTAGGAGGGGGGGAAAGGGCGCTTCGACAAAAGAATTTACATATCAAGAGGAATCCTGTATAATGCACGGGCATATGTAGTACTAATCACATCCCTGCATTTCCCATAAATATGCTAAATTCCTCTTGATATGCAGCGGCACATTAAATACGCACTACAATGACAATAGTTTAAAGCGATTTGGGGGGGGGGGCAGAGCTTTGTGACGTCATATTTGAGGGGGGGGTCTGACTTTTGTGACGCCGTGTGACGAAGGGGGGGGGGGGGGTCAAAAATCGTCAAAATCGCGTGACGTCATTTATGGACGGCCCCTAAATAGAGTAGTGGGCAGAGAGAGGTTGCAGGGGACGGGATGTGGCTGGGTTCACACGCTTCGGTGTCGCCTTCACCCATGGCGCGTCTCCTCTCATCACATTTGGATGAAGCTGGCGCACGCTGCACGCGCCTGATGATTGATAAATTCGTCGCCCACTGCATTTGCCCAACGTAGGGCCCCGTGTTCGATCTTGTAATGTATGGCAGCAAATATATTACTTAGTCAGGGCCAGGCACGGTGCTGTTATATTAAACAAGAGACACAAAATAAACACGTAACTACCGTACATTACACCATGGGATCCTCATTTGCCAGTAAAAATATGATAATTGTTTTTTTACCCTTCTATCTGGCAACAAAACTGACACCTTTTTACAAGGAGTCATGTTTGCATAGACCGCAATACCTGCAGTCATAAATACAAACAAAAGACATAACTCTGATAACGTGCACTGTCCTTGAAGTTGATTGGTCCACACCCGAGACAGCTTTCCTTAGAGCCTAGTCTCACATGGGTTGGACCAGATGACGCCAAAAGTCTTTTGTTTGTATTATGACTGCAGGTATTGCGGTCTATGCAAACGTGACTCCTTGTAAAAAGGTGTCAGTTTTGTTGCCAGATAGAAGGGTAAAAAAACAATTATCATACCGTACATTAAGCAAAACGCGAGTCACCAAAGTTAAAATCCGGAACGCCTCTAATGGAGACTTTGAAGCATCAGTTCCCAGCAGACCATATCTGTGCCTCCACGTAAAAAACAACTAAAGTATAATTTACACATCCCATTAGCCACGTGGCCTTCTTGTGGGAGTACACAACAATCAGCAGTATTGGTTCAACACAAGCAAACCCTGGACCGGTTTCGCCATTCAGTGTCTCAATAGTGGCCAGGCAAGAGTCAACCAAATACTGGGTGAATGTTTTATAGAGGCAAGGAACGCCCCTGCTATTTATATATTTGTACTCTTAGGTTTTTTCGGTAAAGTCACGTAGGTAAAAATAAATAATAAAAGTAATAGAAATAATACATAATTTATTTTTTATAATTTCTACTATTTATTTAATAGAAATAATTACTATTTTATTTCTATTATTTTTTATTTTTACCTACGTGACTTGACAGAAATAAAATATTTATTAGTCATATTATTTATTATTATTTATTTTTACCTACGTGACTTTAATAATATAAATAAATATGTATTATTTCTATTATTTTTATTATTTATTTTTACCTACGTGACTTTACCGAAAAAACCTTCGAGTATGAATCTCTATTGTAAATTTTAACGGATCGATTCGAACGCGGACCGCACACAATCGATGCGAATCGAGGAAACGCGTCGAGGAACGCGGAAGCCAGCTTCGATATCGATTCGTCGACGTCAATCGGCGAATCGATATCGGAGGGTGACGTCACGGCCGTTACGGTCGTGACGGTTTGGCGGTTGCCCCGCCCACCGCCGCCCACGTGGCGCGGGGGAATTTGTAACTCCGCAGTGAACAAAGTTACCCCCTGGAACATCGCGGTAACTTCTGTATCATTTCGTCCAGATACACGACTGGATATCGGGGTTGATAGTGGGGGTGGTGGATATCTGAGCCGGTCTCGGCACACGATGGTCCAACGCGCTGAACAGGACACACGGCGTGAGCGACCCGGCACGGAAGAGGGCTTCGTCCAGCAGTGGATTGAGCATGGTCCGTTAATTGCAATTGTTAAATGTCACATTTAACATCGTCACCTTGCGTAATTAATTAACGTTAAATATACCGTACTGTGTATTCATATCGTCATTTTTATATATTCACATCTCAACGGTGGGTGTGCGTTTAGAGCGTGCGATATTATGGATTTTAAGCTATTTAACTATCTTCAAAGCATGTAACATTAAGATAACGTGAATCATTTTAAGTGTTTTTGTATAATTCAAGTACACCTGGCGTTCGGAGAGGACACTTGCCAAATGACATCTGGTCACACAGTAGCAGTGTGACTGCTGATAAGACCCAGAAGGGCAACACCAAGTTGAGAGTTGTCGACACGACCTTAATGATTGATTATCTGGTCCAGTTTGTAATACATCATCACTGGGGAGACAACTTCAATTGAACAATTTTTTATTTTCCAGGTAAAGCTCACTGAACTATATATAACTCTATTTCAGAAGCGACGTGGCTATCACAAATTAAGTGACTTATGTGTAAAATATACAGCAACCGAACTAACTCTAAACGCACGTTTTTAAATGTGGAGGGAGAAGCCGGAGGACCCTTTTTTTCACTATAAATCCTTTATATGCGTGGCAGCTGGAGTCCTCTGGCTTGAGATGGCTGCCACCTATGGGTCAGATGATTGCATTGCACCATTAAGCAATTGGTAATTAAATATAATATTTTTGTCCTAAAAAGTGTAAAATTTTGGAAAAAAATTTTCACGAACATTAATTGTCACGCACAACGAGTCTGTGTGGAAAATGTCAGCTCGATTGGATCACGGGAAGTGGGTTAAAAAACGACCGAAAGATTTGCACGGTCGTAAGCAAGCAAGCGAACTTAATATAACGGATTTAAAAATGGTACCTTTTTGCCGGGTGTATTAGCAATACAATATGCACCGTCTGCTATACACGGGTCGTTCAAGATCCTGTGGTGTCATTCGCAAACGTTATAATGGCTGTGTTGGGGACACTGACCGAGTATTGCTTAGACCTGTGTTCGAATCCTGGTTTTAATCGGTCTTGATTAAAGTGAGTTGGTCTCAGACTGATGACCAATGAGTGCACCATACACTAAATGTAAAATGTTTTTTTCATCATCAACAATTGCCCTACATTTTTTAAATAAAACTGCGAGATTTGAAATCGGACATGGGTTTGATGACATGAAATAATAGCCTTAATGATACTGTACACATGATGCATGTATTAAAGCATTTTATAAATAAAAATTACTTTGAATGACAATGACATAAAAATATAAAGAAGTTATGTACTCACCAGTGTAACTAACCGGACGCTCTCCTAGCCTCCGCACATCGTATAACCTTATTTTTTACATCCATACTGATGCCTTTCCTTTGTTTAGCCACATTACCAGAACTATCACTTGCAGGCCTTTTTCCCCAGACATTGTGTGTCAAAATTGCAATCAGGATGAAGCAACAAAACTGTTACCAAAGGTCAAATAACCAAACACACGTTCCACGGGAAGCGTTCAAGGCTGGCGGGCAGAGGCGGGAGCGCTGGTTGGCTCAGCACCACTGAGCGTGCGCTTCTCTTTCACTGATTGAGCGAGCGGCTCGGAGAAGGCAGGGAGTGTTGCATGCCGCGTGTTCTCGCGCAGGAATTTTGAATCGTTCAGGAATTTTCCTCCAGGACAGAACCTCGTAAGGAAATGGTGTTATAAGAGGCAGCCTGTCCATACGATAAAAAATGTTTTTTTTTTATCATAATGGTACTATGTAAATGTTTTCATCCTAATCATACTGCTGTTGGTGTCGTGAAATACGTGTGTTAATTTTCCTGTCATTTTACTCTAAACTTGAGATAAAACTATGTGAGCCCCTGTGCACGTGCCACTTTTCTGTGACCATGCCAGTGAGATGGCCAACTGTTGCCAGCAACGCATCAAACATGAGCAACTATGGTAACTCTATGCAATAGCGTAGAGCAGCAGGGTTCTGTGTAGCCGAGGCAAATGGAGATTGGTAAAAAGGTGTTGACTACCTGGGATTGGTCTAAGAGTACACAGTGTTGGGTGGTCACATGATCTTTGATTGTAAATTTCTATCCCAGTTGCTCACTAAGGACGAGCAACTATTGGACGTGTCGTTCCTTGTAAAATCGAAAATGGTGTGGCAACAACTTCAAAATTATCTGCGTATACCAGGGTGTGCGGCTGCCATTTGAGCCAACTGGAATATAATTGGGAATAAAATAAAGCACTCCAATGACTTAGACCTAACCACTCTGTGGCCGCTTCTCTCTCTCTCTCCAGATGGAAACGTCCTCACGCTCAAGTTGTACCCGAGGCAAAGCGACCTCCAGCTACGGCGCCATCTTTTCGCAGAAGCTGTCGCTGAGGCTGCTGCTGCTGCTGCTGCCACCGCTGCTGCTGCTGCTGAATGTGGCCGTGGCACAGCGCGAGAGCGCAGGCCGCGCGTCCGTCCTCTCGATGCTGCGGTGCAAGCAGGTGGACGTCGCCAAGAACCTCTCCTCCGGATACGGGTGCTTCTGCCACGCGAGATTCCGCCACGCAGAGCCCCAGGACGAATTGGACTTGTGCTGCATGGTGAGGCTTGGCTGCGGGTAATTCGTAGAGTGAGTGAGAGAGGCACCGATGCTGCGTTGGGGCGATGGATAAAGGCCTCCCCAAACCGGATTTGCGATTGTCTCTCACAAAAACACTCATGATATAGATTTATGTATTATATGATTTTTCATAGAATTAGGACCCATATCTAAAAAATCCTTACCCGATAAACATCTGGTAGATCACCAGCATTGGTCTAAGCCAGCGTGACTTGTGGTGATACACTGTACGTTGAGACCAGTCCAGAGTTTGCTTGTGTTCAACCAAAGCTGGTTAAATTATGCACTCACAGAATGCCGTGTAGATAATGGGATGTGTTGAAAATTGTTTATATTCATGCGGAGGGAGCCATATGTCAAGGAGGAATATTGTCTTCTTATTTTTTTCATCCATAAGTGGATTGACAAAGAGCTGTGAGAAAGAAACGATGTTTCCTTGTTTAAGTTCATTTATTTAATGCAGGTTCTCACCAATTTGATACTAAAACATCTGCCTGTCTGCCCACATGTTCCTTGGTCCATTCGTCCATCCCCGTGGCTAAAGATGGCCCACTGCTGTGCCCGCGCCGCAATCCTCGACTACTGCCAGTCGGAGAGTGGCCTGCAAACGCTCGAGGCCAAACTCAAGGAGCAGCCCTCCTGCAAGACACATCGGCCTGCGGCATCACGCAAGGCCGACGAGCGTTCAGAGGCCACGCTGACCCGAGATGCCGTGGTAGAGGTGCTGGAGGCCGTGACAGAGGAGTTGAACGAGATGACTGTGAAGGAAAAGCAAAGAGTGGAGCGGGAGGCCAACACGACGTGTGAGCGGGTGCTGTACGAGTGTGAGCGGGCGTTGTACATGTGCGCCAGCGATGCACCTGTGCGGCCTGATTTGGTCGGGCTCCCCCAGGTGAGTGCAGGTTGCTTCGAGATATTAACTACCTCGTGGGGTGCCACGGTGGCGAGATATTAACTACCTCGCCTGGTATTCAGGAGGTCGTGGGTTTGATCCCGACCCTGACGCCTGTATATTTGGAGTTTTCATGTTCTCTCCTTGGTTGTGTGGATTTTTCTTCGGGTCCTCCGGTTTTTCCCTCCTGATTTACATATTTGGCTGCTATAAATTTCCACATAAGCCACTTCATTGAGCTGTCATTTGTGGCCAAGTCGCTTCTAAAAATGAGCTATATAGCTCAGTGGGCCTTACCTGGGAAAATAAACATTGTTATGTTTATAGTTTAATAGTATTTTTTTTTATTCACACACTGAGTATGGATTGCAAATTAAATGGGGTTTTTGGATTGGCACGTGATCTTTAAAAAAATACTTAAAACGAATTCTAGCTCCACATCTGGTGTTTACATGAACAGGCACAATTTAATCAAAAATATTTTATTGTCTATATTCAACACAGGCCTAAAGCCCCATAATGCAAAGCAGCCAGCAACAAAACATGAATGATAAATACAACACATAGTATCGCCCCAATGCTCATTCGAGCAAGAAATCACCGACCGACTTTTTGGAATAGAGCAAGTCTATAAGAACTTGGGAAAATAAACAATGGGAGTTCCAAAATCAGAAACTAAGGGCACAGCAGATAAGATGAGATGTATAGACTTTATTGAACAACTTTGTAGAAACTCGGTGAAAGAGATGATAGAAAATAACTCCTCAGTCGAACAGGTGAGAACAGGAGAATGTTAAATCTCCTGCAGTGTAGTTGTTGGACACAGTAGGGATACCAGGAAATTGTCATCTTGATAGGAAGGGCATCAATGTGTGAATTTCCTGGGCACAATGATTGGTCGTGCCCATTAAAGAGTGATAAAGAAGTAAGACAGTAACTGCAGTGAATCAATGTGTGCAGGAGGACCATTTAACTGAACTGCTCTGTTAAATTGTACAAGCAGAATTTACAGTATTCTGACCAATTCAAAACAGTGCTTATCATAGGATCTGCACATGTCGCATGTACATCACGAGATGTCCCACACAAGTTTGAGGTTCACTTCATCATTTATTTTCAAGTTATAGTAAGCGGTGTATCATTGTGGCACTTTAGTGACGTCGCGAGACCTTTTTACAATTCAAGTTGAGGGAGCTGGATTAATTCTGGTATGGTAGGACTATAACGGATGGAGATGACATGCAGAGACCTTCATCCTGCAGTGGCTATACAATGATTGATGATGATTAATCGTATTTTATAGCCCTTAGACACAAATGAATGCATGAAAAATGAGTGTAAGCTTCTATCTTAATGAATTATAACATACCTAATGTTTGCCAACCCTGACACTCTCCCTTGTCGATACTCCCGCCGGCCTCTAGGATGAGATCTGCAGGGCCAATATCGACCGGCCAGTGTGCTCGCTGGAGCCAGCACCGACCAACCAATCTACAGCCATACCTACCACCAGACCTGTTACTGGACTCACAAAACAAATTCCCAGTTCTACAGCCAGACCTACAACCAGTTCTATTACTAGACTCACAACAACACCTACCACCAGTACTACAGCCAGACCTACCAGCCGATCTTTTTCCTGGCTTACAACCAGCTATTCGACCAGTTCTATAGCCAGACCTTCGAACAGATCTTCTGACAAATCGACAGACAGGTTCACTGAACATTTACTCAATCTGATTACTGGAAGCGAAGAGACCTCCAGAGAAATGGTGACAGGAAATGTACACTCAGCACAAAACCATGTTTGGCAACCATCCCATCTCAGAAGCGGTGATGCACACTCACACATACAACACCTGGACCCCATTCTCAGGGTTGATAGTGATCTTACACCGAGACAATACCTGCAGCACATTCTGAGGGTTGACAAAGTACACCCACTCAGACATCATCCATGGCCCAATCTCGCTCTTGGCAGCACACATGCACACCGACAACATAGCCTCACCTGTGACCGAGCACACCCACAGACACGACAGAGTGACAATACACCCCAAGAGAGACAGCACAGTCTCAGAAACAGCGTATTGCACTTTCTGAAGCAACACCGTAGATACGCTGATTCGAACCTATACAAACAACACCGACCCATTCATGGCATTGCACATAAACGCATACAACTCTTTGACAGTACATACCCACACAGACAACACCGTGTCAAGAGTGACTATACAGACCCAGAGATACAGCACATTCCCACAGGCAACATAATGCGCTTTCTGGGCCAACGTCCTTTTAGAATTGACGATTCACAACCATACGGACGACACCCTCCCAGAGATGGCACTACACACCCACGTAGACACAGTGTCGAGGGTGACAGTACACAGCCAGAGAGACAGCACATTCTCAAAGAAAGCATAATGCGCATTCTTAACCAACGCCCTTTTAGAATTGACGATTCAGAGCGATACGGACAACACCCTCCCAGAGGTGCAGCTACAAAACCACGTGGACAATACAGTTTTGCTGATAGCATCATCAATGGACCCACATTTGCTGACGAGAAGAATGTGGGAGATATCATCAATGAACCAACGTTCACTGACGAGTACAATGCAAGAGACACCTTTAATCGACCCACATTCGCTGACGAGAACAATGCGGAAGACATCAATGGACCCGACAGTACACACAAACACAGACAACTCCTTGACAGTACATACTCACACAGACAACACCGTGTCAAGAGTGACTATACACACCCAGAGAGACAGCACATTCTCACAGGCAAAACAATGCGCTTTCTGGGCCAACATCCTTTTAGAATTGACAATTCACAACCATACGGACGACATCATCCCAGAGGTCCCAATAGACACCCACACGGACATTACAGTTTAGGTGATGGCACCATCAAAGGACCCATGTTCACTGAAGAGTACAATGCAAGAGACACCACCAATGGACCCACGTTCACTGACGAGAATGATGCGAGAGATACCATCAATAGACCCACATTTGCTGACGAGAATGATGCGGAAGACATCATCAATGGACCCGACAGTACATTCAAACACAAACAACTCCTTGAGAGTACATACTCACACAGACAGCACCGTGTCAAGAGTAACAATACAGAACCAGAGCGACAACACATTCTCACAGGCAACATGATGCACTTTCTGGGCCAGCACCCTTTTAGAATTGACGATTCACAACTCTACAGACGACACCCTCCCAGAGGTGACAATACACACCCACTCAGACAATATAGTTATGGTGATGGCACCATCAATGGACCCACGTTCACTGACAAGAAGGCGGGAGACACCATGGATGAACTCACATTTGCTGACGAGAACAATTTAGAAGAAAGCATGGATGGACCCAGATTTACTTATGAGAACAATGCGGAATATACCATGGATGAACCCACATTTGCTGACGAGAACAATGTAGGAGACAGGATGGATGGACCCAGATTGACTTATGAGAACAATGTGGAAGATACCATGCATAGACCCACATTCACTGACAAGAATACGGGAGACACTGTCAATGGACCTAAATTTGCCGAAGAGAACAATGCGGGAGACAGCATGGATGAACCCACATTAACTTATGAGAACAATGTGAGAGACATCATGCATAGACCCACATTCGTTGATGAGAACAATTCGGGAGATACCATCAATGGATCCACATTCGCTGAAGAGAACAATGCGGGCGACAGCATGGATGGACCCACATTCACTAACGAGAACAATGCGGAAGACATCATCAATGGACCCGACAGTACACGCAAACACAAACAACTCCTTGACAGTACATACTCACACAGACAACACCGTGTCAAGAGTAACAATACAGATCCAGAGCGACAACACATTCTCACAGGCAACATGATGCACTTTCTGGGCCAGCGCCCTTTTAGAATTGACGACTCACAACTATACAGACGACACCCTCCCAGAGGTGACAATACACACCCACTCGGACAATACAGTTTTGGTGATGGCACGCCCACATTCACTGACAAGAATGCGGGACACACCATGGATGAACCCACATTTGCTGACGGGAACAATTTAGAAGACAGCATGGATGGACCCAGATTGACTTATGAGGACAATGCTGGAGATACCATGAATGGACCCACATTCACTGACAAGAATACGGGAAACACTGTCAATGGACCTAAATTCGCTGAAGAGACCTATGCGGGAGACAGCATGGATGGATCCACGTTCATTGACAAGAACAATACGGGAGACACCATCAATGGATCCACATTAACTACTCAGAACAATGCGGGAGACACCATGGATGGTCCCACGTTTACTGACGAGTACAATACGGGAGACACTGTCATTGAACCCACATTCACTGACGAAAACAATGCGGGAGACACCATGGATGAAACCACATTTGATGACGAGAACAATGCGGGAGACACCATGGATGAAGCCACATTTGATGACGAGAACAATGCAGGAGACAGGATGGATGGACCCACGTTCACGGATCAGAACAATGCGGGAGACACCATGGATCGATCCACATTTGCTGAAGAGAACAATGCAGGAGACACCATCAATCGACCCACGTTCACGGATGAGAACAATGCGGAAGACACCATGGATCTATCCACATTTGCTGAAGAAAACAATGCGGGCAACAACATGGAAGGACCCACGTTCACTTATGAGAACAATGCAAGAGACACCGTGAATGGACCTGCATTCGCTGATGACAATCCGGGAGACACCATGGATGAACCCACATTTGATGACGAAAACAATGCTGGAGACATCATAAATAGATCCACGTTTACTGAAAAGAAAAATGCAGGAGAAACCATTCACGAACCCACATTTGCTGACGAGAACAATTTAGAAGACAGGATGCATGAACCCAGATTGACTTATGAGAACAATGCGGAAGATACCATGAATGGACCCACATTCACTGACAAGAATACGGGAAACACTGTCAATGGATCCACATTCACTAACAAGAACAATGCGGGAGACAACATTAATGGTCCCACGTTTACTGACGAGTACAATGCAGGAGACACCATCAATGAACCCACGTTCACTGACAAGAACAATACGGGAGACACTGTCATTGAACCCACATTCACTGACGAAAACAATGCGGGATACACCATGGATGGACCCACATTAACTGATGAGACCAATGCGGGAGACACCATGGACGGACCCACATTTACTGATGAGACCAATGCAGGAGACACCATCAATGGACCCACATTCACTTACGAGAACACTGCAGGAGACACCATGGACGGACCCACATTTACTGACGAGAACAATGTGGTAGAATCCATCGATGGACCCACATTCACTGATGAGACCAATTCGAAAGACACCATGGGTCAATCCAAATTCGCTGAAGAGAACAATGTGGGAGACAGCATGGATGGACCCACGTTCATTGACGAGAGCAATGCGAGACACACCTTTAATGGACCCACATTTACTGATTATAACAATGCGGGAGACACCATCACTTGACCCACGTGTACTGACCAGAAAATGAGGGACACACTCTTGACTGACAAGAGCAATGTAAGCTACACTCTGGATGAAGCCAGCCTCGCCCAGGGCCTCATCAAGTGATGATTAACAGTAATGCATCACTTCCACTGCTGTCACCACCATCACCAAGAGCATCACTGTGTCGGAACTGAGCTTGCAATGCGAGTATCTTTCAGTTACAGTCCTGTATGCAGTCATGTAAAAACGAAAAATGTAAAATAAAATAATAATAATAAATCACGTCTATTTTTATTATATATATACTTTACATCCACTTACTTGGTCTCATTCACTTACCATTGTTCACTCAATCCCAGCTAATGCTAGCCTCCCCTTTTTCTCCACTTATTCTCTACACATTTTTTCATTTATTTTTCTTCATCTCTTAACCATCATCCAGCCGTCCTCATCTATCTTCAGGCTGCAATGTCCACAATGGAGAGGGGCTATGAGATAGGGTTCAAGAGGCACATTGATTTTTAGCAGGCCAAGATTTTGTTGCAGAGCTTCACGGTTCGACTCCAGCGGCTGCCCTGGTTACTACTGAAGCGCCATCTGTTTTCACAGTGGACGTTAAAGTTCCCGTGACATATTTTGCAATAGTAGACCATTGTGTGTGCCAGAGTTATGGTCCAAATTTTGCCAAATAAAAAAAAAATACCCGCAAATGACTCAATTGGTATTTATCAAAACGAGCATCGCCCCCGAGAAACCCTGGCAGGAGCCTCCTGCAAAGAGTCATGAGATGGGGGAGGCTTTCCTGGGCAACCAAGCACACTCATACAGATAAAGAGCTTGGAAACTCCTTTAGAAGAGAAGATAAATAATTCGTGAGTTTAAAGAAAATGGTATTTTATGCATGAGTGATATCTATATTAATATGGGAATCAAGGACAAACCTTTTTCATTGGCTGTGTAGGGTAGTGGTGGGTTTAACGACACACTTATGTTTATGCAATCTAACCCAAAAAATACCTTTATTAAGGAGCTAGATGCTAACTTAGCCGCTCAATAGTAAGTTGCTGTTATTTGACTAGAGGTGTTTGAGATATGGCGAGTGATTGCAACACAAAAGGAGGATATTAAAGGAATTGTCACCACCACCATGAGGATGACTCGGGATGTACGCTCATGTTGAGGCACGCGGTGTGGGCAGAGCGGTGGGAATGAGTTGGCTTCGCATTCTTCAGCAAGTGGCTTCGCGCTCTTAAGTGGGAGGCACCGTAGACATCGCGGTGGTACAAGGACGGCGATGACCTCACGCATCGCGAACGTGGGGGGGATCAGTGAGGCTGTCGGTATTTATGGGACATTTTTTTCCGTATCAAAACGATGAAAAATAAGAAGAGATTTTATCTTTCCTGGCAATAAAACAGGAGGTGTTAAGATGTTCAAACACCAAAATAGATACGTTTTGCAAGGCATCAAGTCTGCATTAACCACAGATATTTGTGGCAAAACATGCAAATAAACATGCTCTGATAATAATTGCATTGTCCTTAAAACTAATTGGCCTACACCAGAGACAGCCTTCTTCATGGGGTATGGCCTGGTCTCACCACCAGTGTGAGACCTGCGAATGCCAAAGGGTGAACAGTTCCAAGGCAATGGAAGTATCAGAACACTTCTAGCTCGGGTCCAGCAGTTATATCGATGGGACCTTTTTTCCAGTGTCAACTATGATGCAGAATAAGAATAGGTTTTCGGTGTTCACAGCTCAACTAATTTACTATTATGCACCAGTATCCTATTATTATTATTTAAATGTTCTTCACGGTTCTGCGCATGCTGTATATCACAGTGAGCTATCTTGAAACTGAAACGTGCATTATCCTTTAATGAGCTCCCACTGAAGCATTGACTGTGACATAACCCAATGCTGCTGTCAATGCATGTGGTCATACAACTTAAAATACGTGTACACTGTTTTGAAGACCATATATAGCAGGATGTGATTGCAGAATGTATGACCTGGGCAGATTATTCACACTGTGTAGCCTGAACATTTCTGATGGCAGATACGAGTATGACGGATTACAATGTAATGTGTTGAATACAATATTGTGTAAATGACACAGCCACCAGTGGTACAATCTCGATCCACGTCGCCTCCTCCCTTGTGACGAGGACAATCAATGAAACGTTCTTTTTTTTAAATCTGGCACTTTTACCAATAAAAATCGCTTCGAGGAGCTGCACAGAAATAAATCATGAAATAAGACATCGTTTACACACCTTCGATTAGCACGGTTGGCTACGTACGGTGCGAAAGAAGCTCAACATACACACGTACGAGACAACCATCAAATAAATATTGAACGTACATTAAATACTGCTCGTTAGAAATGCATATAATATGGTTAATAAGTGTACAATCCTATACAACTAAAAAAACAGGAATGGCAACATCTGAAAACCACTGTGCAATGAGATGACAAACACACGTGCTCAAATATCGTCGGGCGGAGTAAAGGGCTAATGTGGGGCACAAGGCCTCTTTGTCCTGCTGCTCGCGTGTGGTCCGTCTGTTGAGCAGCAGACACGAGCAGCAGCAGCAGCAGGGCCTGTGCAGGAGGGCGCCGGTCCACACCTCCACCTCATCGTGGCTCAAGACGCCACTTCGGTTCGCACCACGATTGAAAGAGGTCTCTCACCCCCCCCCCCCCCCACATTCTACCCTCAACATTCAGTCATTGGTCGTGTGCAAAACCACTTTAAAAACGAATTGTAAAAGAGAGATGGTAAATCCTGAAGATGCAAAAGCTGTCAACATGCATACGCATATAAATGTTTAAAAAATATATTTTAAAAGTAATGTTTTAAAAACTGCAGGACCCTCTGCGCATTCACAGATCCGAGGCGAATCATTCCCCAGCGTTGGGGGCTGTTGGAACCCTCTGCCACACCACGCATCCTGCCTCTCCGTTCGAGTGGCACACTCGGTAGACCTGCACCCTGTGACCCCCCCCCACCCAGCCCCACGTGTGATGCATGAAACAAGGGATTTAGAAAATCAAGAGCATGAATTGCCTCCTTCTGTCAAGCTGGGGTGCAATTCAATAATAAAACAGGCTTGTGATTGTATTTGCAGAAGTCTTCAGCAAATACATGTAATACCACTGCTCTTAGCATGAATAAAGAATGTGGTTAACATTTTTAGTATTCTCTACCCCTGGGCTTCAATGGCTCGTGTTTTGAAAAGTGCTGGAACGTGGCGTGGTATTCTACTGGGGTGTTAATCATCGGATCGGCTCGTGATTGGAAACTGCACGATCCATTTCATGCGAGTTACCCGGTTTGGGTTCTGAAGCTGCCAAAGTGGAGACTCTGAGAACTACATATACACCACTTAAAGGTACACTGTGTTATATGAGGCACACACACACACACACGCCGTACATAATACCCTGAAGGTTCACCACAGTTAACAGATACAATTTTTCTGCAGAGTAATTACATTTCACATTTCAGTCTTTGCTACTTAACATGCTGCACTTAAAATGTATATAATTAACTTTACTATAACAAAAAAAAATATTTTACTAGGTAAGGCCCACTGAGCTATATAGCTCTATTTCAGAAGTGACTTGGTCATAATGATAGCTCAACAAAGTGGCTTATCACGTAGACATTTATCGCAGCCAAATACTCGAAACGCGTGTTCATAATTATAAATGTGGAAGGAAAAACCGGACCACGAGGAGAGAGACACGCAAACTCCAACTATACAGCAGGCGTCAGGGTCGGGATTGAACCCACGACCGCCTGCATACCAGGCGAGGTAGTTAACATCTCGCCACCGTGGCGAGATGTATAGGTATCGTTGCATGTCGCTGAATGTTGTGAAGACAGCGCCATAGGAGACAGACCACCGAAACCTGGAGTCGAGCCAAACAGTCGGCACGCCAAGTCACTGGGGTCTGCCCTCAAGGGCGACGAGTGACTGCCATTTGGGCACAGTATCCACTTCAACAACAACAACCAGTTCGGATTACACCCCGACCATAAGCCCATGATTTTCACAATTATTCTAGTGGCAACGCACCGCATTCCATTGATGTACCGTGCATGATGCAAATAACCTTTGAAAAGTAGCAAAGCAGTGTGTGTGTGTGCGATACAGTTCTCACCGAGAACATGAAACTTCACAAAGTCGTCGTATCACTGAAGCAGCCGTGACGGCCGTATGTGTAGGCTAGCTTGTTGTTGCCATTACAGCCGATGTAAGATGCTTTTGGTGAAAAAAGTTGTAAGTGGAGGGAGTGTGTAAGGATGGCTATAAAACTAACATCATCCAAGCCCTTGCTGGACGCGATTATTTTTGGTAGTGATTCTCCGGCGCCCTTGCACTGCGTTTGTACCAACTTCAGAAGTATGAAGATTGCACTTCGTAGTTTCATGCCGTATGTTTGTTGCCATGGCTGCGCTGCTGAGTAGAAACGAAACTTCATTACTCTACCAAAAAAAAGAATGTCCCCCTTCTAAGCCCAACTGCGACTAGATGATATTGAGGCTGCACGACCATGTATTTATATGTACCAGGTATAATGCAGCAGTGGCTATGTGTGGACTGGGCCACCTGAATTCCATTCCCAGCACCCACGGCTTACACCAGTGGCGAGCCATGTCTGACCCGATCCCTTCATTTCAAGTATCCCACACGGACCCCCGTGGTGAAGTATGGTCAAACAATTCCCCACGACTGATACAGCTGTTGGGAGGATCTTGCTATGGAGCCACACTGTTCTGCTGTGATTTTTCATGCAAGATTAAGCAATACATATTTGTTTCAAAGCCTGGACTTTTGCAACTGTTTTAGACTAATTTAAGGGTGCTGATTCCAAATCTTATCTCAGATTTGCTCTATCACATCTCATTTTATGCTATCGACATACCCCATTTTCATTGATTTTACCCGAAATTAACTCTGTCACTTATGATTGCAAGTTGTTGCGAGTCAGTGACTGCTTTAGTGTTAAAATATGGTGCTGTATTTTTAGGATAGTGTGTTTATAATATAATTTTATGTAGATATCCACATTTATTTAATATTTTTCTTCTGCCGTTTTTATTGAAAATGCAATATTTGATATCTCAAAAACCTGATGTGATAGACGAAAACTAATGCCAGATTTGGAATCAGCACCCCAAAATTACCCTAAAAAAGCGTTGGAATACCTTATGCCAGAAAAAGTGTGTTGACCAGTGTAATCTGTCAATCGAACATGAAGAAAATTAACAATCTTATTTTGACAATACCTTTTAACTCGTCTTGCGCACTTACACTCCGTGTCTGTTCTGTATTAATGTATTAAGGTTAAAGTTATCGTACAGTGCTTTCAGATGTTGTACCTGTTTTGAAAGTTGTATTCATTGCAGGATGATACCCCGTAAACTTAATATTTGTATTTTTAACTGCTAGTTAATATCTGATGCTATTTATTTGAAGGTAATTTTTTACATACTCTACATTTGTAGTCACAATGGGTATGACAACAACAATCTAAAAACCACAATCGCCTCAACACTGCAAGTCATCAAGAGAATAAGGAGCAAATGCTGTTAGCGAGCAGCACCTATGAAGGCGGCACGGCACACGAAGGGCGTGTGGGTGGCCAGCACCACGCCCGGCCACCTTTGTCTCCCGAGTGGCGATGTTGACTGCACACCGCACCAGCTACTCATTTGAGGCTGAGTCGACCTAGGGGGTGCCCAGGACCGGTTCAGATCATCGTCACCGGTGCTGGCCGTGAGCGGGAATCGAAGCCGGGTCGCCAGTTTCGTAGCGCAACGTGCTAACCTCAGCACCACCGCTCCCTATGAGAGTACAATTCACACACACCTTATTGATGACACGGCAGTCAGGTTATTGACTCGAGCATGTGATCAGTGGAGTAGTAAGAGTTGTTGCTATTTTAATTGGAACTCCAGAAGCCAGTGGCTGACAGCAAAGGAGACACTCGCTGCTCCGGTGTCTGCTCTGTCACAACAGCCACGTGAGTTTGAGGCCAGCGATGTCTCAACTTCTATTTATTAACACGTTAAGGAATCGCACACACACACAAATATCCGTGTGATTCAACGCGTGTTTAGAGTAGATTATAAAATAAAAATTCTGATGCTGTCAATAAATGTACAAAAACTGTGTTGCTTCAGTCAGTGCGCCGCGTTCGGGCATGAAGTCAGCCTCGTTTGGCTCGTAAGGAATGTGACCCAAATGGCTGTAAGGATAAACGGGGATAATGGTTATGTGTCCTCATCATTGCGGATTAGGATTAGGTGGGGACTGCAGGAGCAGCAATAGCAGCGTGAGACAGTACGACATCGCTTCGGGATGTGTGCGCGTGGTGCGTTACGCAGCTTCGCTTCCCATTCAAAGTATAAACCGCCCGCGTGATGTTGCAATTGCACTCGGGATTTAAACAACAAGTTATGTTCACTTGAGTGCCGATGCAGTTGTAATGCGGGACTTGTAGAGAGATGACTGCACGCATCGAACCACTGTGTTGTTTGGGGGTTTTTGCCGGTGACAATGCGGGCTGATTGTGTTGCTCCTAAGCGACCAAACATTTTTTCCCCCTCCCCAGTTCCAGACGGGTGGCGTGTCACTTCCCCACACCGTGACCTTGACATTGAAGAGGGCATTGTCCAAACGTGACGCGGGGCTGTGTAGCACTAATGGTTGTCCTCAATCACCATGTTGTAATCCATCTCACCCACCCAGGCCCTTCGTGGCTAAATGAAAGTAATATAAAAAAAAACGCTAATATATAAGATTATTGTTTTTGGTTAAACGATTGAAAGTACTATTTTGATTTAAAGCTTTCGTGACTGCAGGTATTCATATTCTTGGTTCTTTCGGTAAAGTCACGTAGAAGGGAAATAATAAAATAATATAAATATAAAACAATTTATATTATTTCCCTTCTACGTGACTTTACCGAAAGAACCAAGAATAAGATTTAAAGTACTGTTATTTGATTTTCTAAAATTTCTTCCTTTCTTATTTCCGATACTAGGAAGCTACTGCAGCTATGCACTTTTAAATTTAGAATAAAAATGTAAACATTTTAGAACTGCTTTTTGTGTTAAGTTTGTTGTCCTTTCACCCCGCATATCCGATTAGCACGGTTGGCTACGTACGGTGCGAAAGAAGCTCCACATAGGTACAGAATAACAACACATGTATGAAAGATTAGCATAAACAATAACCGTTAAATAATAAAAACAATGTCATTAACGCAATGGTGTAGCATAATTAAAATAGTATAACTAATGGTGTTAGTGTAACTGACAGCATGTCTGGTGTAAGTGCTACGAATTATGATGCTGATGGAGACTCGTGACGAGGCTTAGATTGCCTGAACTGCAGGGCAAAGGAACTTTGGAGCGGTATAATCTGTGTTCGCACTGGAAAAGTCCAGCAAATGTGGAATATAATTGCGAACGCAAGCAAATTTGATATCACTATAATGTGTGTATATGTATGTGGGGAGCGGTAGTGTACCGGTTAACTTGCTGCGCTACGAACCCCGGTGACCCGAGTTCGATTCCCTCTCACGGCCAACACCAGTGACGATTATCTGAACCAGCTCTGGGCCTCCTCTAGGTCGACTCAGCCTCAAACGAGTACCTGGTGCGGTGTGTAAAATTCGCCACTTGTGGGACAAAGGCGGCCGGGCATGGTGCTGGCCATCCACCCCCTCGTGTGCCGTGCTGGCTTCATAGTGCTCGCTAACAGCATCTGCCCCAACAGTCTGTTCAGGCTATACGGTGGATCTTTGTCTTTGCATGTGGAACTTCTTTCGCACCGTACATAGCCAACCGCGGCAGGAAGGACAACAAACGAAACACAAAAAGCAGTTCTAAAGAAATGAGTTTTCAATTTAGATTATTTAAAAGTGCAATGCTCCAAGGGCCTCCTAATATCGGAAGGAAGATCGTTCCAGACGGCCGCAGAAAAACATCTGAAAGCGCGCGATGCAGTCACTGTCTTTGTTCACACTGTATCGAACCGCCACACTGCAGGTCAAAACAATGCACTCACCCACATGCTCACCCACTCACTCACCGACTCAACCACCCACTCACCCACTCTCTCAACCAGGTGCAGGAGAACAACAATCATCGTGATCTCGTGAAAAATCGCATCACGTTGTGGAATAAAACTGGAGAGGTTGGCAGTATCGTGGAAGAAGTTTCCAAGAGTGCATCCAAGTGTCTTGTTGGGGGTTACTGTGACTCTACCGGCACATAAGTGTAGTGACGTAATGGTGTCACTCGGGTGTTCGCGACAGCTTCTGTTACAGGAGTGTAACTGTGCGTCTGGAGCTTCTCTCTAGCACCAGAGTAAGTGCGGCATGTCAGCCAGCCCCAGGGGGCATCGTCCTGGTGATGGCCTGAGAGAGTTCAAGTTCATTTATTAGGTATAGCCCTGTGAGCCTTTCGGCTCTTGAATCGGGTGCAACCGCAACAAACAAAACCATGAACAAAAAAAACATCTTAAAGTGAATATGTGACTGAGTGCAAACAGAAAATCCAAGAAGACAGCTAAATATTGCAGAAAAAAACACCATACACCAACGCAGTGTGCAAAAATCCCAATGGGATGCAAGTGAGGATGTGGTAGCCTGAGTGGGGCACGTGATGCTTGGTCGGGATCCTTCGGGAAAGGTCTCGAAGGGGGCGTGGCCGAGGGCGGAGCGAGGCCACGCCCAGGAGCATCAAGGGGCAGTCGCGAGATAGTTCTTGGCTCGTCTGTGGAGTCAAGCCTGGGTCCCGCGTCTCGTCCTCTCCTGGTCTTCGTCTCGAGTTAACTCGCTACTGACATAGCCACATTACCTACTATAGAACCCGAGTTAGGTTCAGTGTTACTTGCTAGGGAAGTTGTTAAATAAAAGTGTTGCCTCCCAGTCCAGAGTGTGTGCCTCCGTGTTGAACACTACATAAGTATAAAATGAGATAAGGCATGCTAACATGGATAACGTAATCCATCTTAGTCGAACAATACGTACAAAAAATAATTGTCAGACGTCATGCAAGACTGATTGTTAGTCATATCGTAAAACAAAATGTTAATTTGTTGACCTGCTTATAGAAATGCTGCTGGAAAACATGGTTCAGAAGGCCCATGGGCTGATTAGATTGAAATGTATTTTTTTTGTTCAGCGGAGAGACAGATTTTTGTCCGTCTTGTAAACAAACTATTTCCGGCTTCACTGCAGCTTGCAACAGAATAACCCAGCCAACTCTTAGCACTTCGCCCAAACACGAGGAGGGGAAAGACTTTCCCCTAGGGCGCCGCTTTATCAGTCAATAACATAAATCCCTCACGTCATCATGTGGGTTAAAGGCTACAATACAGAGCAAGACCCACAGGCAGAACAAATGCAGATCAACCAATTAACTATGTGCACCACAATTCGCTGGCTAATTTGTCTCGGCATGCCTGCTCAGGAGTAAGTGACACGCTCGGCAACATGTACACTTGTGGAACGGATTCTCTCCCCCCCCTCCCCAGGCCTAACAGAATGTGGAGGTTGTTTGACCATACTTCACCACGCTTGGCGGGTTAGTAGGTTATATAAATACAATTTTTACTGATAGGAACCTCCTGGTTACACCAGCCCACATGGGATTATTGTATCCGTCCGTCCATCGTGTAGGGAAGGGCTGGGTGGGGAGGGTGGGGAGGGGCTGGTCACCCCGTGGTGCCCTTATACAACTCAACGTTTAACCTACTCACGTCGGCTTGTGCCCGCCCTCACAGTCGGGCATATTTGCGGAATACACCACGCCGCCGTTGACCCTGGCCATTGACCGAGCAACCCAACGTTCCTACCAGCTACCTCCGCAGGAATGTGTTTAATGTGTTTGTTCCATGCGCAGACCCTAAAAGCCGGAACACGAGTTCCGTATGGATCGTGGATCAACCACGTGCTCTCAACGCCCTTGTTGCTGAAACGAATGCTTTCTCCGATCGATATAAGTTACCACGCGCATCATCCATTCGACGATCCGCGTGGTAGCACACAACGGCAGGCGTCGTCTCTTGTCCAGGTGCGGTGTAGTCATGGCAGGGTAATTTCAAGTAAAGCCATAATTACTGCTTTAAAAAAAAAACTTTGTTTTCACATTCCTATGATGTGTCTGGGCGATGAAAGGGGACACGGAGCGTCTCGTGCCGAGGTCGGGTGAAAGCTGTCCTTCATCTCCAGTCCAGACGAGTGGATGAGGTAGCTACTCTTTGACCTACATTTAGCTCCCCTCTCTATGCATCGCGTCAATAGCATTGGGTGGCCCCGAAGTAAAACAGCTCAATGGCGATTGTGACTTAGTTGTTAAGGTAAAGTAGTAAATATGTGAGTAACAACTTTACTTCATAAGTTATATCAAACCAGGCGCCTCTGTACTGCAGGTTTTACGTAAAACTATAGCCCCGTAAACACTTGGCAGTTCACGCAGCACTGGTTCAAACACGTCTCACTTTGCTGACGGCATTCTGAATGTCGAAACTTTTACAGAGTTTGCTTGTTGTTGAACCAATGAATTGGAACCGGCAGTGTGTGTTCCCGGTGAGTAAAGCCCATTGAGCTCAGAATCAAAGGGCGACTCGGCCGACAGACAACATGAAAGCATTCCACAATTACAGATTTAAAAATATATATATAAAAAAAACGTAATAAAAGCAATTATGTTGTGGAGCTGCATTCACACTTAAACTTTTATATAAAAAAATTATAATAGAGGCAGTTTAAGTGAGGACAGAGATGGCAGGACGGAGATGCCAAGGGATAAAATTCGGTGGTGGTTTCAAAAACTTTGGGGCAGCAGCGACATTCAATGCTCTTGATCCAAGTTGTGTGCGAAATCTGGGAACTATTAATAGACAACCAGACGCCCGTCGCAGATTTTTTAAAAAATCTTGTCCAATGGTAATAACAACAGTTGAGCAGGTGAGGCAAATAAAGAGTAGATCTACGGACAATAATAGCCCTGTAAATGAGAATAGAAGCTGAAATGATCCACTCCCCAGAATGCCGTGTGGCTGACGGGATGTGTAAATAGTACATGTCCTTCTCTACGTGGAGGTACTATATGTATTGTCTGCTTATTTTTGTTAATTACATGTTCTCACATTTGGCCGTGTTGGACACAGATTAACCTTTTATTTTACCAGGTAAGGCCCACAGAGCTTTTTAGCTCTTTTTCAGAAGCGACCTGGCCACAAATAATAGCTCAACGAAGTTGCTTATCACGTGGAAATGTATCGCAGCCACATACTCTAAACGCGTGTTGATTCTAACTGGAGGGAAAACCCGGAGGACCCTTCGACAAATCCATGCGATCACGAGGAAAGAGACATGCAAACTCCAAATATACAGGCGTCAGGGTCATGATCGAACCCACGACCTCCTGTATACCAGGCAAGGTAGTTAACATTTCGCCACCATAGCGCACCAATTAGATCCCTTATACGTGCCTCGTAAATGACAAAAACCTGGCGTTTACAAACTGTGACAAACTGACGTTCCAGCATTCCAAGGACAGCTGACCTCAAAAAGATGACAAGCCTGGGAAGCCAGGACAGGTGGCAACCCTGGTGTAAACGTGTCTACGTTGTGCGTGAATGCATATTTCCGCACCGCCAAGGAGCACGGTTGGCTACGTACGGCGCGAAAGAAGTTTAACATACATAGAGGGTCACTCAATCGCGACTCTTTTAAATGCGCTTCTGCGGCCGTCTGGAACGCTCTTCCTTCCGATATTAGGAAGCCACTGGAGCTATGCACTTTTAAATCATCTAGATTTACAAATTCATTTTCTCAGAACTGCTTTTTGTGTTTAGTTTGTTGTTCTTCCATCGCACATCCGATTAGCACGGTCGGCTAAAAGTTCTACATGCGTACGCGTGTGCACACATACGCATGCGTGCACGCGTGTGCACACATACGCATGCGCACGCGTGTGCACACATACGCATGCGTACGCGTGTGCACACATACGCATGCGTACGCGTGTGCACACATACGCAGGGCGGAGTGGCGTTTCTTCCGCGGACGCTGCTGCGTGTGAAGGGAGCGTGTTCCGCGGTCTCCCGGTGTTTGCGAGCTGCCAGCTGTTCCCACTACTTACATTAGCAGTGGCACGCGGCCCCGGCAAAGAGCCATCATCTGCGGAGAGGCGTTCCTTTGATTTGATCAAACACGTGTGCAGATATTTACAATGCACTTTGAAACAAAACGAAGGGCTAAATGCTAAAGTTCGTACCCTAATCTCTGTGATTCCCTTAAAAAATATGGCAGTAAGTTGACAATATGCCTCCATTCCATATTGGGTCTCTCCACGTAAAAAAACTAAAAGTTAAAATGTGTTAAATTATTTTTGATTTTCGGATAAGTTATGCAACAACAAAACGAACAAAAAGTTTCATACCCGATTGTATATTTATTCAGCAAGTGTGATGTGGATATAGGTGCGAAAGAAGTTCAACATATGTGCATACATAGGGCAAAAGGCATGCACACGGTCGTAATATGAGCTTGGTTCTCGTGTGGTTACGCCTGACTTACGTTCACGAACACGGTCCGCAGATCTGAAACACTGTAGGACCAATACCTCGGTCGTGGCTGATCATTGTTTTAATGCGGTGTGCTCACACGGAATTGATTTCTCTAAGAGGAAGGTACTTTGCAAACCCACTGGCTATCAACAAAGATTCGTTCATGAAGCCATCCATATATAGACACAGACACAATTTAAATCGAGAAGATGGGTACAAACTGAGCAATCACTGGAAGGACGTTATCAACCAGTTTAAGTCATAACTGGCTGTGATGTTCCCATCTTACCACCTTCCGATGTTAGTTGTTACTTTCGGCTCTACATTAACATTGGCCGCTGACATTTGGGCGACGCCCATGTCAAACCTTAATAAACAGTTTCCCTTTAGAAGCTAACCCCCTCTTCCTAATGAAGAATGCTTATGTTGCAATCGAAACGTTGTAGTTTTTTGTTATTTTCTTTGAACCTATCTCCGTGACTTTACCGATAGACCCAAAGAATATGAATTCCTGCAGTCACGACAGCTTTAAGTCAAGATCTTCCATTCGGCATCTCCCCAGAGTCAGACATCGTTCGGTTCGCTCGACTTTTGGCCATACACACACGTTTGCATGTTTTATCTGCAGCCCGTTGTATAAACACACAACGTGTGAACTGGGTTTGCCCTTTTTTGGTGCTGATCAGCAATCACCCGTGTTCATTGAACGCTGCTGGTTGACCAGCTGTTACTGGATAGTCTGCTCCCTCTACACCGTGCACCATCAACATCATTACTGGATTCTAGATTTGAAGCTTTCGTGACTGCAATGATTGATACTCTTAGTTCTTTCGGTAAAGTCACGTAGGTAAAAAAAATGAGATTAAAATTAATAAAAATAAAATAATAAAATCACGACGTTTCGGAGGCAACACAAGTCTCCGTCATCAGCAAATCTGGCTGTGACGGTCCCACCCAATTTCATTTTTTTACCTACGTGACTTTACCGAAAGAACTAAGAGTATGAATCATTACTGGACTGTACCTTGCCTCATCGAGCGCTGCAGTAGACCGTCCAGGGTTATAAACCTCTCTCCACTCTATCTCCACAAACACACACAACGCCTTCTAATTCTAGGCCCTGTGGGACTTGCTGTGTGTAAATCGGCAGCATTTGATGAACCACTGGTTTCACCCTTGCGGGTCTCATCAGCAGCCTCAGGCCACGAAGAGTTAATTTATCTGCTGAGTAAATTACATGTTTAATACGCTTGGGCTTGGAGACTATAAGTGTGGTTCGTAGTCCTGGGCGTATCGTAAAGCAAGAACAATTGACCCCTTGTATTTACAAGAGAGACATTTTCATTCAAATTAAATTAGACTCACGCTGTCTAATTGCCGGGTTAGCAGACCTTTAAACCACAGTTATATCTGCCAGTGAGCGCAAGGTGAGACGCATCTAAATGTTCACAAATCGTGATTTGGAATCGCTCATTTTGCGCAGCCTGATCACTGCACTTTTAAATCTAGATTGATTCTTGTGTTCAGTTTGTTGTCCGTCACCTGCATCTCCGATTGGCACGGTTGGCTACGTACGATGCGAAATAAGTTCAACGTGCATACACAAATGACTGGATTATCCCATGCAGTGCAGACAGAAGTCTGACCTGGCCTTAGTGACTGCCTGGAAATGATAAATGTGCCCAAAACTGGCACAGAAACCTAATAAAGTACAGTACCACACAACTGTGGCTGAGAGTGCCCACAACGTCACTGCTCAATCTGTCCATATAGTTATAAATGTATAACGCTGATATATACATGCATACTTTACATGTATACTTATGCAAATATGAAATAGAACTCATATATTGTTACGTTAATTATTTTTATTTTAAGTTTTGCAATCTGCAGTAATATAATAATAACAACAAGAGCAACAACCCATAGGTACACTACAACATTATTTTACGCATTTATTGAAACAGCTGCGCTCACAACGTGAGTTTATGAACATGCCGTCAGTGGCTCACGTGTAACAGCCCGGCCCAGCACCGTGTATGGAGATAGAAACCTGCTCGCTAAGCCCTTGTGGTGGCTGGAGATGACATTATCTCACGTCTCTTAATCCGACAGGCTCCCATGTTTTTGTTGAAGTCTGTTTTTTATATTTTAAATCGGCGATTATTACATCACCTACACCAACCATGATGTCATGAAGCAGGACACGACACCGGGAACGCGATGTTCCAGAACAGGAAGGTTTTCACCTGTGCTCTGCGGTTCGTGCTGCAAACTTATTTTCTGTATAGGGGATGTTTTTTTCTCTCTCTCCGCCTGATGAAGACCGCTTGTGTTGCGATCGAAACGTCGCGGGTTTTTTGCTTTAATTTTAATTAAAAAACATTTTTTATATTTATTTTCTATCTACGTAACTTTACCGAAAGAACCAAGAATATGAATTCCTGCAGTCACGAAAGTTTTAAGTCAAAATTGAAGCACATTTATTGGGAGAGTCTCGCGCAAGACAGCACCGACAACAACACAAACAACAACACAAACACTAACACCAACAACAACCATCATTCGCCACTAAGTGGCGGTGACGTCACCACGACGCTTGTGCCAAGCTATGTGCACGTTGAGGCCACGTGAAATGTGGAATGCCCACTGGCAGGAGGTCACGGGGCAGACCCAGGTGCCACGGGTCGACTGACTGAGATGACTGGCTTATGCACCACCTGTACCCCCTACTGTGTCAACTTGCTATGCTTTAGCTACCCGGCGCTCCACTCGTTGTTGTGAGCGTCGCTCCTCTGCCCTCTTGTTGTTGGAGGGAGACTGCTTCCAACTGCCCAGTAGCGTCCTTCACGAGCCTCCTCCACAGAGGCCGATCTTGACACCGCTGGTACCAGTCATCGGCAAGTCCACTCAGCTCCATATCCTCCTGTCCCACATCACTCTGTCTCTTCTTCAGCCCGTGCCGTGCCCGTTTAGCCCCCTCAATCCGGCCGAACAAAAGCTGTTTAGGCATGCGGTGGCTAGGCATGAGGGCTACATGACCCACCCAACGCAGTCTTGCCTGACGGAGCTCACCGATAGGACTTTGTCCACATCTTTAAAGGATTCGTGAGCTCCTCACACAATCCAGCCTGGTTAAACCCAGGGTCGATCATAGGCAGGCCAGCCTAAATGTTTCTAACCGGCGAAGATGTTCCATTAGGGGGGTCCACGTTTCGCAAGCGTAGAGAAGGGAGGGAATGACTGTGGCCGAGAAGACCTGAAGCTTCGTGTGGAGCGAAAGACCAGGTAGCTTCCACACAGCGTTACGCAACCGATGAAAAGATAATGCCGCTTGACTGATTCGGAGTGAGACCTTTCCTCTCAAACCGGAGCCAGTCATGAGCACACTGCCCAGTTATGGGAAACTCTCCACTCTCTCCACAACTGCTCTATCACCGATTTGGAGTTGTGGGGGCAGGTGCTTAGTTTTGGTGGGGCTCATGGTACGGCCCCACCTCTTAGTGGCACGATCCAGGTTCAGCAGCAGCGCCTACAACTCCTCTGAGTGAACAGCAATTAACAGATCATCGGCATACATAACATGGTTGAGAAATAGGGAGCCATCCCTTGACTGCCCTTGGGCATCGATCAGCCTCCCATTGTATCTGTACCAGATGCCCCAGGGCATCCTTCCAATCCTGCGGAACCCGTCCAGTGGTCCAGATTGTTATGATGTCATATAGGGCAGTCTCTGCACAAACGCCACCCTCCCTAAGCATTTCGTTTGGGAGATCATCTCTGCTGGTGCCTTTCCTGGTCTCAGACGCTGGATCGCCTTCAGTACTTCCTCAACAGATGGCACCTCAGCCAGCCACTCACAGGGGGTGACTTCTTCCAATATTTGAGCCACCGCAGCCTCAGCAGGGTTATCCCTACTTTGTGCTATGATGTTTTCCAGGCTGAGACATTTCCCCTCCCCCGGATCTCACAGAAATGCTCAGCAAATCTGCAAACCTGTTCCTGGGGGTCGGAGATTGGATCACCGTTCTTTCCCCTAATGATGGTAATAGGTGTGGCGCTGCAGGTTACTTTTTTATGGAGTTAAAGAGCGATTTGTGACCACCACCCATCCTTGCAGCACCTCACGGCTCTCTTAACCTCTGAGCGAAGGCTGCGGTAAGCCTCGTTCTCTGACGTGGGATGCTGTAGACGATGAGAGTGGGCCTGTTGCTTTTTCTCAGCCAGCCTGAACACCTCTGACAACCCGGGTCTCTGGGGAGGTCTGGACCGTGTACCTAAAGCAGCCATTTCAGCTGCATTAGCCACCATCCTAAACCTCGCCCATTTCCCCTCGATATCAGGAGGAGTGGGGGACGATGCCAACCCCAGCCGCAAGCGATGATGAAATTCTCACTTGCAACTTTCATCAGCTAGCTGAGACCATACCACAATGGGTTTGAATGGGGTCCTGGGTATACACCCACTACCAGAGTGGAAGAATGGCAGGCGCATCTTAAATATGACAAGTCGATGGTCAGTGGGCAGATCAGCTCCACCGTAGGTCCTGGTGTCAAGGACATGGGCCCGCATCTGCTGTTCTATCACTATATAGTCCAGCAGATGTTCTTGCTTGGACCCAGCATGCATCCATTATGTTGTGTGGATGCACCGATGCCTGAGCAGCGTGTTGGTAATTACAAGCCCATAAGCTGCACATAAATATAACAGCCTCCTACCTGTTGTTATTGAGCTGATCTGGCCCATGCTTTCCAATCACTCCAGACCAGGTGCCAGCATCATGACCAACTCAGGCATTGAAGTCACCCAACAAGATAACTCTATCCCGAGGGGCCACTTTAGCTAGCACCTGTGACAGGATGTCATGGAAGGAATCTGACTCATCGGCCTTGTCTGCATCCCTCCACGGATGTTCGTCGTCGGTGGGGGCATAAGTAACCACGACCACTCCTCGCCTCTGGTTGATGGGAAGGCGAGCCCAAAGTAGCCTGGGGCTTACAGCTTCCCACACCTCACTGCCATGCTCCCATGCCCCCTTCATTATTTTGTTCAGAAGAAGATCCACTCCCTCTTGTTTGGCAGTCTCCTGCCCCTTAGTAGAGGACTGTCCACCCCTCATGGTGGCAGGAGCCAGAGCTGGTCCACCGGACCTCCTGAATACCACAGAGATCCAGGCGGTACCAGTCCAGCTCCCGACAGAGGAGTGGCAGCCTCTCCTCCGCAGTGAGCGGTCGAACTTTCCACATGACCACCCGTAGTGGTTTTTTGTTGTTTCTGGAGGAGCCCCGAGGGTAAGGATTCAGTCTCCTGGCTCCGCCAAATGGGGTTTGGCCAGGAGACGTCATAGATGCCTGTCCCCCCGGGGCCTCCGGCACAAGCTTAATCACATTTTAAATCGTGTTTCGTGGTAATTAATTTAAGGTGGAGGGGTTACCAGCCCCTCGCACCCATCCAGAGCCCGCTTTTGGCCGCTGTGGTGGTTACAAACGCCATGAGGGGAATGGCCGATCTAAATTCACCTTCCCCCCACGGCACTGCCCACCACAGCGTTGCCGTCCGGCACCAACGAGGAGGTAGGGGGTTGTTTTTGCCGGACACCAACAACAACACCAACACCAGCAACAACAACACAATGAATGTCAACCGGCTACGCAAAAACAGAAAACGGGCTTTCGCTAATGCGACTCAACCCAACGCGTGGCTGATAGTGGCTCGCGAGTTTCAATCAGCCACGCGTGGCCCGGATTATCTCGTAACGAGTCCCCCCGTGGGCGTGTGTTTAACCTAGCCACGCCGCGACTCGACCTGTGGTAAGTAAAGTGGAGACGAAAGCAGATGGAGTGACGGATTGAGGGACGGGTTGAGTGCTCTCACACACAGTGGGGGTGGAAGGGAGGACAGAGGGGGGGGTGTAGAGGGAGGGAGGGGGCGCATTTATCATCGCGACTATTCTCCGCCAGGTTTCGTATCACCGGCTGAATCATTCATTGGCATCGTTTGTTGACAGTCGGGAATTCGGATGCTTTGTGAACTCGCAGCGCAGGCAAACTACGGCAGCTGTGCGGCAATCGTAGATTGGCGCTGTGGCCCGTGGCTCATCAGATCGTCGGTAAAAAAATAGCTTGATAGCTCATCAGATTCCTCCATTATGAATGAATATTCTGATTGTGATCATTTATCCGTGTAGAGTGTGTGGCTGAATGGGTTGAATGCGTCTTTGCGCGCATCTACTCTTGTTTGTTCGAAGACATGTTTTAGCTGTTCCTCTCCACCGATATTGTCAATCTACTTTGCACATCAGGAGATTCTTGCAAAACACACGTGCCCATTGTAAGGCTTTGCGCACGGTCATTGTGCAAATGAAAGGTTCATCAATATTTAGCCAATATAGTTAGCACTCGGTGGAGTGGTGGCGCAGTGGCTATGCGCCGCAGTATGAACCCGGCAACATGAGTTCGATTGTCGGCCAAGGCGATCATCGGTGAGGAGTGCTACGTGTGAACCGGTCCTGTGCCTCACCCCTTCACCAATCCGTAGTGACCCCCGTGGTGAAGTATGGATTAACAACACATGGTGAAGTATGAATAAACAAACCCCCACGACCGACGCGGTGTTGGGTGGAAGGGCATTCGCCCAGCAGTGTATTGACAAAGGGCCGTCATTAATTATTGTTGCAGATAGCTATAAGGGTTTCGTGCGCACGGGAGGCCAGATGGGACTTGAGAAATAGGCAACACATTACAACCTGTCATTGCATCGTGGGTAGTAGAGCTGCAGCCTCTGGAAAAATACTGGGCAAATAACTCACTCGCAATCCTAATGACCCTTGTCGTAATTTGTAATTTATAACCTGGAACTTACAATTACAACATCGGAGGCTTTATTATGGGCACATCTCTACATGTCTCAATTCTCAATCTGTGATGTTTGTTGTTCGTGACGTTATGCCCCCAGCGCATCCCACGCGTGTGCGTCCTGGGCAAAAGCTGAAGGCGCAGCCCTGCTATTTCTTGCTCTCACCACTGCAGGCGAACGAGCCTTCACATTGGCACGGATGGCTACGTACGGTGCGAAAGGGGCTCTAGCAGGGTTCGGCATTCTTTTAGAATTCGGTAAAAAAAAATCTAGATTTAAAGAGCCGCAATGCATGTGAATACCAGACGGTGCTTAAGAAATAACGTCACGAAGCAGTCTTCAAGGAGCCGCATGCGGCTCTGGAGCCGCAGGTTACCGAACCCTGTCCCAGAGGGGAATTTAGAGAGCCCCACTACAGAGAGTGTTCGGTGCACCACACTGGCCAGACGTGCTAGACGAGGTGAAGGTAGCCAGGCGTTACTCCACTGGCACTGACAATCGAACGTGTGGGGTGCGTAACCCATTTCTCCTGCTGGGTGCACGGAGGCAAAGGCATTGAGTCGACGTATCCAATCGTTTCGACTGCCGTGCCTGGAGATCGACCCGGCGACCTTCGGATCGCGAGTCCAGCGCGCGAACCAATGCACCGTAACAAGCAGCTTATATCCACGTGTTCTCGCGTGCGAACAGGGGGATAAGTTCTACTGAACTTCAGTGAAACAGACAACGCAAAGGGGGGATGCGCGTGTGATGGTTTGCGTGACTCTACACAGATTCAACAACAGCGCTGTGTTGAGCAATCGGATCCAGCGATACGGCTGCCCCGTCCAATTATCGCCGATCCCTCAGCTCGCATCGTTCGCGTGTAAAGCGATGGAGTTTTCATCGATGACGGCGTCCAGGCGTCGTGCGTGCGTGGGACGCGGTGATTATGCGAACATCGCCCATGTATGAACTGCAATGGCGAAAGGCGTTCCCGATAATAGACTCTATACCGTATTATATAATATTATTATATACAATACCGTATTATATACTATTATATACTCTATCATATTATATACTGTTATATACTCTACCGTATCATCACAGCTGGCATAGAAAAGTGACCGGTGCTGGACTGGGACTAAAAATCGGCCCAGGCATTTGTCAACACACCAGGCTCAAATTCGGGCTATGTCCAATCACTAATTGATGTTAAATGTGTTGTGCGATGACAACCTGTAGTAGTAGTACGAGCAGCCAGATTTGCGATGTCAGGTACAGTATGAGCTTGACTTTGCTGTGCGATGTCATTTGCCCACTGCATCGCGCGGCGCTTTAGAAGCGCTTCTGCGTCCGTCTGGAACGCTCTCCCTTCTAATATTAGGAATCTATCGGAGCGATGCGCATTTAAATCGTCTGGATTGAACACTCATTTCTTGAGAACAGCTTGTTGTGTTTTAGTTCGTTGTCCTTACCCCGCACCTCCGATTAGCACGGTTGGCTACGTACGGTGCGAACGAAGTTTAACGTACATACGTGTAGATGAGACGAAAGTCATTCTGGTAGACTGAGTCCTCCAAATCGGTGGCATCACTTAATGGGTGAAGTTCAAGGTCACGGTAACCCTGGTGGAATCCAGGTAGGAGTGCTGATGAGATAGCGCGCGCATTCCGGGAGATTTGCTCATCGCCATCACCCGTACACCATCATCATCACCATCATCGCGGCGCGATGACTTCACTCCATTGACGCGCTGCCGAGTGACGATCGGAGGGAGTAATGACAGTACAGTTACCAAAGCAAATAGAAAGTGCGACAGGGTGACTGGAAACTTGTGTTTTTTTTATCCACATAGTTACAATTAACAGCTGATGATGACTACACCACTAGGGCGTCTTAATTGCTCCACAGATGCAGCAGCAGCAGCAGCGGCCGCCGTTGCGGGGCCGTGTGAGGCGTGGCTCAGGGGAGGGGCCGCTGCCTCTCCCCCTCGCTATTTAAATCCCAGCGCTGCACCTCCGCCCTCACACACCCCGAGCACCGCTTACCTCCTCCGCACGTGGCTCTCTCTGTCTCTGCGCACGTGTCTCTCTCTGTCTGCGTGTGCGTGGCTCTCTCTGTGTCTCTGCGCACGTATCTCCCTCTCTGTCTGCGTGTGCGTGGCTCTCTCTGTGTCTCTGCGCACGTGTCCTCTTCTCTTTGTGCTGACGCCGAGCGGCTCTGAGTCATCTCGCCGACTCGCCGAACCCCGCGCCGAGATGTTCCTCGCCCCGCCGCGCGCGCTGCCAGCACCCGGCGCGACCCCGACACTCCTCAAGTCGGCCATGAAGCGCTGCCCCAGCTCGAGCGAGCGCTCTCCCGTGGAGAAGTCCAAGCGCCGCGTGCTCTTCGACCTCCAGCAGACCGAGGTTCGCTACCTGCCCAGCGAGCCGCACGCCGAGACGGCGGCGCAGGCGGTGGCGCAGGGGGTGACGGCGGCGGTGGCGCGGCCCGACAAGGCGGAACTCGCCGCCTTCATCCAGCACCAGTGCGTCGCCCTCATGCACAGCCGCGAGAGGCTGCAGGAGCAGCGGGAGCGGAGACTCGTGCTCAGCCCGAGCCTCGGCGGAGTTGCGCCGAGCGGGAGGGCGCCAGGGGGAGCGGTGGTGCCCGGGGAGCACGAGCCCGTCGCGGCGCGCGGAGGAGTCGCCGCCGCTCCGAGTTTCGTCCTCCCCTCCACGCACCTGCTCATGCTCAAGCAACAGCAGCAGCAGCAACAGCAGCATCAGCTCAACGGGCAGGAGCGCGTCGCCAAGGTCGGCTTCGAGAAAGCGGCGGCCACGCACGAAGAGCCGCTGCTGACGGACATCGCTGCGTCGAGACGGGCGGGTGGTGCCAGGGCAGGCGCAGGCGGAATCACCCCGCACGCCCACTTCTCCAGCTGCTCGCTGCCCGGGCACGGCCACCACCACCACCAGCAGCAGCAGCACGCCCAGCGCGGCGTCCCTGCTGGGGAGACTCGCCACAGACAGCCTGCTGGTGGACAGGGAGCGCAGGGAGAGATTCCACAATCTCCGCGCCAAGAGCGGCGGCGGCTGCGGTGGTGGCCGCGTGGCGCCGGCTCTGCAGGACTTGCCCTCCATCCTCAAGACGAACGGACCCCCGCTGGAGCCGAACGTGTCCAGGCGCGGGCCCGCGAGGGGGCGAGAGAATAGGAGCGAGCCTCCGCGCCCGGTGAGCTGCGGAGGATACACCAACGCCACCCTCCTATCCGCCCGCGCCATCGCGGCCACCAAGGGAGGCACGGCCGCCTCGGCCTCTCCGGGCCCCCAGGCTGCGCCACCCAGCGCGGCCTCCGCTCGCACCGCCTTCGTGAGCGCGCACCGAGGCCCCGGCTCGAAGGCCCCGTTCGCTGGACCCGCCACCCCAGCGAGTGCGCAGGGCTGGCAGGCGCAGCGCAGCGGCGGGCTGTTACTGCAGGGTCCGCAGGGCTACCTCACCCTGTCGCGGATGCCCACCAAGGGCCCAGCCGCGACTCGGAACCTTGACGGTCTGGGCGGCCCAATGGGCCCGCAGGTGAAGAGGGCGGTGTCCCTGGCCGGAGAGACGTGGCCGCTGCACGTCTTCAAGCTGCAGCCCATTGCGTGTTGACCTCGAGGGTCAAAACGCGAGTTACTGCTGACACTGTTGGTGCCTTCACATCGGAGTGCCACCTTCTCTTAGAGATGGACAAGACTTGGAACGGCATCGTTACAATCTTAACTTTGGAGCTTACATCCGAGCATTGTTGCTCTTGAAAAAAAAACAATGCTGTTTGCGAGCTTGCATTGATGTGATGGGCTCATGGTTTTCACGGAGGCGTGTATATTTTGTAAAGTATTTATAATTGTACAGACTAAGCTTAATGCATATTGCATATATATATATATCACACAGCCTGGTAGCAGCATTGCGTTTGCAGTGAATACGCCATAAAGATTAAAGTGATCGAATATAGCACAAACAACAACATATTCGTCAATAACACTACAGTACCTTTAAGGGCAATACATCGGTGTCAACACATGCGGTTTACCCGTATTCTTGTAGAGGGAAATTGAGTTTTTCAGGTCCATATGGCGTACATTCGTTTCAATACGAGCAACATGTTTTTGTCTATTTGTGTTTCTCCCTTGTGATGGGACTTTGTAGGATGAACGTTGAGATTTCTAAGGACACGGGGTGACCAATAAGGTCTGAATTGGTTTGTAAAATAAGCTAGGCACTGATAAGGGGTTATTGACAGGCATGGCAGTATGTATAATAGGTGAGGCGGTGGGCAAGAATCTGCCGTTCCACGCGAGTCACCCACAGCTCCATGCAAGACGCGTTGCGATTCTCTGCTGTCGTAGTTCTATGAATTCTGCCTGAGCATCATAAACAACACAAACCTCAGCGCCGACTGAATGGTACGGTGATATAGAAAGCGTCTTCGCAGTACAAGTGGGAGTTCTCCACAGACGTTTACGGCTTGCCTTTGATACCGCTGCAACGAGAGATTATATATGCCTCTAAATAATGTATTCCCGAGGTGTTTGTGTGCTTTCCTGTAACATCCGGCAATGCTGCAGCTTGGAAGTTGTGGGTCTACAAACAGCTCGCTGATGAGCTCCAAAACGCTCGAAACCTACACCCACTTATAGTTACTTTTCACAATGAACAACATGTGTGTAAATATGGACCTTACAAGTGTATAGACCGAGGTTTTTCAGGGTTCCCTGCGTACGTTAATTTTCGGGGATGCTGCAGCTTACATTTGTTGCGTCCTGCCATGGAAAGGTGGAATTTCCATTACTGGCAGAGATTGCTCGTTTGTGAACAGCAAGAAACGTGTGTTTGATATCTGTTGATGTGTAAATGTACAAAGACTTTGCATATGCGTAAAAATAAAAACGTACCCTGAAGGTCAATGTGGTTCATTTCCGTGTCATACAAAAGGCCGTGTGCTTTAAATACAAATCACCTGGAGGGCACGCGCGCACACAGACACACACGTCTCACCTTCAAAACACTCATCCAACACGTTACCTGACTTATTGCAGGCCAAAACATAAGATATTAAAAAAAGTTATTTCGTAATGTACAATTTTTTTTACAGACTTTGGCCAATCTACTATACTGGAAGATTTCTGAAAACTGTGTTGGTCTTCAGGATGGTTTGACCATACTTCACCACTCTGGCTAGTGCGGGTTGGTGAACACAATGAGGCAGGGAATCCAGGATCGGTGCAGATATGACTCCCGACTCATGTTCGCCGAAAGTCGAAGTCACACTTCACACACTGCGCTAACCACTGCACCACTACTCTCACTTTAGGTAGGCCTAATTCGCACGTGTTTGAAACCAGCTATTGGACATTTGGGATTGCGGCTTTTTTTCTACAATAATCTGGAACACCCCACACTGAGTGTCTCTCCATTTCGTGGAATGTACAAGAAGCACCTATTCAGACTTGCCTTCCCACAACATAAAAAAATGTAAGACGGGAAAAATATATTAATGTTATTGACTAACATATATCTTTTTTACGCTACTCGTTTCGCACCGTCGCACTTTATCTTACTCAGTCAGCGCTAGCCGCTCAGGTCTGGACGGGTTTCTTTTCTCGTCCCTGTTGCCCCGTGTCGTTCACCTTTCCACCGTAAATCTGCACCTGATGGCTTCTTTACCGAGAGCGACATTTGCACGTACAATATATAATCGACTGATTGATTGATTGTCGGTGGAGTCCGCCTGTAACATCGTGCAAGAAACCGGGAAGCTCATGCATTGTACGTGCATCGTTGAACCTCTTTCGCACCGTACGTAGCCAACCGTGATAATCGGGCCCGCAAGCAGCAGCAGCAGCATCCCCCGATGGGTGAACAGTGTTCGTGAATCTACACTATGGGAACCTCATTTGCCAGTAAAAATATGATAAATGGCGTCATCTGGTCCAACCCATGTGAGACTAGGCTCTAAGGAAAGCTGTCTCGGGTGTGGACCAATCAACTTCAAGGACAGTGCACATTATCAGAGTTATGTTTTTTGTTTGTATTATGACTGCAGGTATTGCGGTCTATGCAAACATGACTCCTTGTAAAAAGGTGTCAGTTTTGTTGCCAGATAGAAGGGTAAAAAAACTATTATCATATTTGTACTGGCAAATGAGGTTCCCATGGTGTAAAGGCTTACCCCGAGCTCTCATACTCTGATGGTGCATTGTCTTTGAGTTGTGCGCCTTTTGGCGTCATCTGGTCCAACCCATGTGAGACTCGGCTCTAAGGAAAGCTGTCTCGGGTGTGGACCAATCAACTTCAAGGACAGTGCACATTATCAGAGTTATGTCTTTTGTTTGTATTATGACTGCAGGTATTGCGGTCAATGCAAACATGACTCCTTGTAAAAAGGTGTCAGTTTTGTTGCCAGATAGAAGGGTAAAAAGCCAATTATCAGTGTTCGTGAATATGTGCGACTGCCATGGCCACTCTGCGTGTGTTTTTGCGGGCGTTGTTTCCATGGACACGGAATGATGGGGGAACAGTCGAGTTCGTGTTTCGCTCCGACCGGTTTGGTCGAGTTTTGCAAGCCTCCGCCAAGGCGTTGGCTTTGTTCCTGCATGCTAAGGTGGCCCCGAGCTAAGACGCTCTATATATAAAAGTCAGGCGACTGTTTTAATTTGAAGCTGTCAGTACTTTTGCTGTCGCCGATTTTTGAGCAACGCCCTTTGCTTTTGAGATGCGGTTTGTGCGGCTCAGAGGAGCTACGCTCACTCGCTCCGCCACGCTGCGTGGTGGGTTTAGCGACGTAGTGGGCCACATTCTGCCACGCTGTGTGGTGGGTGTAGCGACGTAGTGGGCCACACTGTGTGGTGGGTTTAGCGTTGTGGTGGGCCACATTCTGCCACACTGTGTGGTGGGTTTAGCAACGTAGTGGGCCACGCTGTGTGGTGGGTTTAGCGTTGTAGTGGGACACATTCTGCCACGCTGTGTGGTGGGTTTAGCGTTGTGGTGGGCCACGCTGTGTGGTGGGTTTAGCGACGTAGTGGGACACGCTGTGTGGTGGGTTTAGCGACGTAGTGGGCCACGCTGTGTGGTGGGTTTAGCGACGTAGTGGGACACGCTGTGTGGTGGGTTTAGCGACGTAGTGGGCCACACTGTGTGGTGGGTTTAGCGACGTAGTGGGCCACGCTGTGTGGTGGGTTTAGCGACGTAGTGGGCCACGCTGCGTGGTGGGTTTAGCGACGTAGTGGGCCACACTGTGTGGTGGGTTTAGCGACGTAGTGGGCCACATTCTGCCACGCTGTGTGGTGGGTTTAGCGACGTAGTGGGACACACTGTGTGGTGGGTTTAGCGTTGTTGTGGGCCACGCTGTGTGGTGGGTTTAGCGTTGTGGTGGGCCACGCTGTGTGGTGGGTTTAGCGTTGTAGTGGGCCACACTGTGTGGTGGGTTTAGCGACGTAGTGGGACACGCTGTGTGGTGGGTTTAGCGACGTAGTGGGACACACTGTGTGGTGGGTTTAGCGTTGTTGTGGGCCACGCTGTGTGGTGGGTTTAGCGTTGTGGTGGGCCACACTGTGTGGTGGGTTTAGCGTTGTAGTGGGCCACGCTGTGTGGTGGGTTTAGCGACGTAGTGGGACACGCTGTGTGGTGGGTTTAGCGAAGTAGTGGGACACGCTGTGTGGTGGGTTTAGCGTTGTAGTGGGACACACTGTGTGGTGGGTTTAGCGACGTAGTGGGCCACACTGTGTGGTGGGTTTAGCGACGTAGTGGGCCACACTGTGTGGTGGGTTTAGCGTTGTAGTGGGACACACTGTGTGGTGGGTTTAGCGACGTAGTGGGACACACTGTGTGGTGGGTTTAGCGTTGTAGTGGGCCACGCTGTGTGGTGGGTTTAGCGACGTAGTGGGCCACACTGTGTGGTGGGTTTAGCGACGTAGTGGGCCACACTCCGCCACGCTGTGTGATGGATTTAGCGATGCAATGGGCCACGCTGTGTGGTGGGTTTAGCGTTGTAGTAGGCCACACTCCACTACGCTGTGTGGTGGGTTGAGCGATGCAATGGGCCACAATCCGCCACGCTGTGTGATGGGTTTAGCGATGCAATGGGCCACACAAACGAAACGTCGGCGTGATTGTAATTTTTTGCGACACAATGCGAGGAGATTTTGGTAAACAGCTCAAGTGAGGGGAGAGTTCTAAACAGCAGCCACAGTGTGGATGTGGTTGCCGCACGCGGTTGCTTGGGGCAAGAGGGCTCGCGTCTAAATATCAGTCTTGTTTAATTAAGTTATTGCCAGGCCTGTGTAAGTGCAACTTGAAAATTTCACGGGCGCGCCTCCGGGTAAGAGGGAACGGCCTCCCAGCGTTACGAGAATAACACGAGGAGAGCACGAATAGTACGAGAACAGCACGAGAACAACACGAAAACAGCACGGGGAGAGCACGAAATCACCGTGGTCCAGTTAAAACCCACACCGCTGTGCCGTGCCAGCGGCTGCCACGTTGCATCAAGGCCGGCATCGTCCCCGCAGCGACGCTCGTACCACCGCGTCTGTTTACAGCCGACAGGCTGCACGAGGCCAGCATTGTCTGCCTGCCAGCCAAAATGTCCATTACGTATACAACAATAATACAATTATTTAGCTCTCCTGGTCATGTCTGGACTCGAAAGGAGAACGCCCATTTTGCCCAGATGATAGTCCTAGTTGTCTTTCGATTTAAAGCTTTCGTGACTGCAGGGATTCGTCTTCTTGGTTCTTTTGGTAAAGTCGCGTAGAAGGGAAAAAAAATCTTATTTTATTATTTCCCTTAAAAAATATATATTTATTATTTTATTATTTTTATTCTACGTGACTTTACCGAAAGAACCAAGAATAGTGTGCATACAGTTTGGAACAGCTGTTCCAACATGCGTACACTTATGGAGGTGAACCAATTAAACTTTGCGTTATTAACGAGTCGTAGTGTTGTGCTTTGAGTGGTAATTGATATCATATTTTTGGGAACATACTCAGTGAAAACATTCATAAACCATGTGGAGACAATCGTAGATTTGTGATTTTGCGCTCCAGGGTTCGAACCCACATTCATGGCGATGTAGCCTTACTCATTCATCACCATGAATGTATTACTACATTTGACCTCTCGAACGTAAATACAACGGAGCTCGCAGAGTCGCACGCTATCATCATCATCAACCATACCCGTCCACCATAGAGGCATCCCTGGGACAGTCTGTAGAGCAAATGCCCGGTGGGTCGATCTATTCCGAGGGCCGGCAGGCCGGTTGGTCTGTGTGGTAAATTTTTAAATGTGATCAGAGTAAAAAAATGTTTTAAAAATATTTTAATACTTCTAATGTATACACTTCATTGCTTATTTACGCTCTCTGGTGGCATTAAGTCCCCATATTTGGCAGCAACCAAATATTCTTTCCTCACCTGCCACCCATTTGTTTTTTGGACCCAGCCCAAATTGTCCAATGAGATGGCACAACAAAATCACGCCAGTACGTCACATCGCAAATCTAGCTGCGAGTACTACTACACAGTTTGCCATCGCACAACACGTAAAAAAATTCCTTAGCCCCAATTTTGGGCCCTGTGTGGTTACAAATGCTTCGGCCGATTGTTTTGTCCCAGTCCGTCACCGATCATCATCGACCATACCTGTCAACTACAGAGGCATCAGTCCCGCAGGGCTCTTCACTGGCAATTCATCTCACGAGTCCCAGTGCCCTCAATATAACTTCATATATCCTGCAATCGTCCCCTTGACACGTCACATCTCGGTAAAATGCCCATATTTATTCGATCGGTAAAATGCCCATACACTCGTAAATTGTGCCTCAGTTTACATAATTTAGCGGTGACCGTATGCCTTGGCCAAGTCTATAAAGCCTGCTGAGCAGATGGATGCTACTGTTAAGGTGTCCACTACGTATGTTGTCTGTCAGAAAAGCAGTGATGGTGCTATGCTTGGTCGAAATCCAGATCGATATTCTGTTAAAATTCCGCACGAATTTAGTGAGTTGATGAACTGTTTCTGAAACAATTTTTTATGTTTTAGACACGATATAAAGGAGATTTGAGAAGGGGGCCGGGAATTGTATGTGCCAATTTCCAATCAGTGGGTATGTATGATGAACTTCTTTCACCCCGTACGTAGCCAACTGTGCTAATCGGAGCTACTGAGTTGGAAACATATTGGCTATGTAAACAAATCGTCTATCTGGGATGCAATAGCATTGGCATCTCTTATTGGGATTATTGTAACGATGCCGTCCGTCTGGTTTGGCGGTTTTGTAGGCGTTACGTTTCGTAAGATTCGTTGCTGCTTCCCTTGAAAGTTCCGAAATGAAATAGAGGGGGCCAAATAATTTCGGGTTGGGTCTGGGAGGATGAGTGACAGTAATTGACGAATGATTGCTTGTTTCAAAGTTGATCGCTGCTTGTACACAAACGCTTGTTGAGGTATGAAGAAGAACTCTATTGAACATAAATCTCGCTGACATGTATACATAGACTGGGGAAAGGGGGAGTGTTGTGTTGTGGAAGTGTAAAGACTAAACCATGAACTACATTTTTATTTTTTATTTTACAAGGTCATGCCCACGAAGCTGTGTAGCTCTTTTTCAGAAGCAACCTGACCACAAGTGATCGCTCAATGAAATGGCTTATCACGTGGAAATATATAGCAGCCAAATACTCTAACCGCATGTTGATTCTAAACGTGAAGGGGAAAACCAGAGTACCCGGAAAAAAATCCACGCGTCCACGGGGAGAGAGAGAGACGCAAACTCCAAATATACAGGCGGTCAGGATCGGAATCGAACCCACGACCTCCTGCATACCAGGCGAGGTAGTTAACATCTCGCACACCGTGGCGCAGACCAATTTTTGGGGAGATTCTGAACCAGGTGTCATTCTGATTTGTGCTCTTTCTTTCTGAAGAGGACATGCAATTTGATAACACTTGCAAAATTTAAGTCTATTATTTAAACGTCACAGATTTGTATTGGAATAACATTGTGAAAAAAAAAATTGGCGATAGTCCATAGATAATGGTACACAAGCACGAATAACAAAATAAACTCAACACATTTATCATTAACGCTGATTTAAAAATAAAAAAGCATAAACTGTGAAAGGCACCGTTTTGGGACAATTTGTCTTTTGAAGGCAATTTTATTGACGAAAATGTGTTGAGTGTTTTCTTTTTTTTAATAATCAACACGCCACCATCCGACGTTTACATTCGCAGTGCGTGACAATCCGGACCCAAACTCGTGTCGGTATTTTCCGATTATAAAACGCGCTCATAATGGAACTCCTAAAGCGTCATCGACCAGTCAACACATGGAACGCGACGCGTGGCCAGCAGCAACACGTTCACACGTGGCTTAGTGTCACATACTGTACACTTGTCCGGCTGGGGAACACGTGTGTACAGTATAAAATACATGTGTATATACTGTACAGTGTATACACATGTGTAGGTCGACTCAGCCACAAATGAGTACCTGGTGCGGTGTGTAAACATCAAAGGCTGCCCGACGTGGTTTTGGCCACCCATCTCCCCCGCCCGCACAACCCGATTAACACGGCTGGCTATAGACGGTGCGAAAGAAATTCAACATCTTGTCGTGTGACGTGTCGGCCTTCATAGGTGCTCGCTAACAGCACTTGCCCCAACAACTCTGGTAAGGCTACACGGGGGATATGTGTCTTTGTCGTTTGATTACATACACACGTGCGGTTTCAAAATCAAGCAGTGAAATTCGCGTTGTGAGTTTTAAACAAATTTCTCATTAATGCATCAACCACCAGCCCTAACCCTTGCCAAGTCAGGTTGATGTGTCACGCTGATTCATGGGAAAGCTTCAGATGTGCCGCGGTGGCGAGGAGATGTTACCTACCTCGCCTGGTATACAGGAGGTGGTGGGTTCGATCTCGACGTTGAAGCTCGTATATTTAACATTTGCATGTTCTCCCTGTGGTCGCGTGGATTTTTCTCCGGGTCCTCCGGTTTTCCCCTCCACATTTAGAAACACGCGTTTAGAGTATTTGCCTTCAATGCATTTCCACACGATAAGCCACTTCGTCTAGCTATCATTTGTGATACCAGGTCGCTTCCGAACACGAGCGACGAGGCTCAATGGGGCCTTATCTGGTAAAATAAAAAAGAAGTTGAATTCGTTTAATGTCAACATAGCAAAGAGGCCTGAAAACGCGCCACGCGCTATTGCAGTCAACGTTACTACAGCGCACGCCGCACTGCGCGTGTGAAGCTCACCCCAACAGCCGGGAATTATTAGTATTCGTACGAATCATCATTTAATGTGCAACGTGCACAGTTTTCGTTCACTCTCAGACAGCGAGAATGAGTCAGGGGCACGTAAAAATACAGACAAGCAGGAATTCATCCAGAAATGGCGCCGCCAGTTATTTGTTCAAGTTCTATGGTCTGGCTAACTCTGTGCGTGAGTGTTTAATATACAGGTGGCAGGAAACCAGAACACCTGGCGAAAAACCACAGGTGCGATCGGATACCACTCTATACCCTGAAATGTCACTGGGAGGCACATTCGCATGAGTAGTGTAGTTAATAATAATTGTTTATATCTACACACACAGTGCCGATTAAACACGACTTAAAAATGTACTTGGCAGGACCTCGGTTTGTTTAATGCGAGGCACTCCCTTGCCTGCTGTGTCACCTCTGGTGCATTTTTGTAGCGCTATCATAGAAATATTGGCGGTACTGACTAGAACACGTGCTAAGACGTCCAATAAATTGCCTTTCAACTATCCCAAGACCGAGAATTGGAATAGGCGACTCAAAGCCTTTGCCGTTTGCAGCACCAACGTTTTGGAACGAACCTTGTCTCCTCCCTTCACAGCGTCAATCTTCCTTCAAAAATATTCCATAGTTGTCAACTTATACGGTTCACCCGTATTATTGTACAGTTTTCAGGTCCACACGGCATACAGCCGTTTCAATACGGGCAAAACACTTTTTTTTCGCCCATTTGTTTGTGTTTATTCCTTGTGATGGGACTTTGCAGGATGAACGTTGAGATTGATAAGGGCACGGGGTGACCAATTAGTTCTGAATTTGTCTGTAATAAGGTAGGCACTGGTATTATGAATCAGAATATTAGTTCTGATACAGCCACATTTGCCAAAGTTTGATCCTTAACCGTGTATCGATAGTTGAATGTTAATGTGCAAGTTTATTGAGGGACTATGTGGTGTTGTCTTTCTGTGGTCTGGGACTGTTGTTGTTTTGCTGCCTTTCCCAATCTTGCATTCACATTGAAAAATCGGCAGGAACTTTATATATTTTTGCAATTTGTGCTTACCGTATATACTTTATAAATTTAAAAAAATACATTTTTCGTGACTTGCTTACCTTTCATATACTTTGCACTCCTATCAGTTTTGTATCGTTTGTTGTTGCAACTTTCGGACCACGTGCCCCCTACTGGACATCTCTGAAGAAAGAACTTTACAGCTCATCGGATTCCTCCTCCTGAAGTCGAAATAAAGATTTGAAGCTTTCGTGACTGCAAGGATTCATATTCTTAGGTTTTTTACGGTAAAGTCACGTAGGTAAAAAACTTAAAATTAATTAAAGTAAAATAAAAATAAAATAAAAATCACGATAAGCTTACACAAGCTTCCGTCTTCAGGTGGAACCGTCACAGCACGATTGCTGAAGACGGAAGCTTGTGTTGCCTCCGAAACGTCGTTATTATTTATTATTTTTTCTTTTATTAATTTTACATTTTTACCTACGTGACTTTACCGAAAAACCTAAGAATATCGAAATAAAGACTCAGATCCTGAATGCACGCCCACGCCCCACGCGCTAAAGCCTAACCGCGACGCATTGCAGTCGTCTCTGTTGTGAAACGTCATTCATAATTCACAGCTCTGTCAACCCACTGCTGGATTAACACCTCGCCCCCCCACGTATTTTTGGTTTGTGGAGGTGAGGGTTCGGGCAGGGGTCGACAACCCGCGGCTCCAGAAGCCGCATGCGACTCTTTAAGGACCTGCTTTGTGACGTTGTTCATTAAAAACCGTCTCGTATTCACCCACAGTGCATTGCGGCTCTTGAGCTAGTGCGGTTTTTTTTGGTTCTTGCACCGAATTTGAACAAAAATGGCTCCACTTGTTATTTTGGTTGCCGACCCGCCGGGTTTACGGTGAAGTGGGGAAGCTCAGTGCTGCCTCGGATGTCACTCACCACTGATGTTAGCCTGTGACCGGGAATCAGACGATCGGATTCGGAGCGGAGCGCGCCAACCCCTGTGCCATGGCACATGTTTTTTGTAGTTGGTTAATTTCCATTCGCTTCGAGTGACCACGCAGTGGTTTGTGCACTGAGCCCAGAACGTGATGTGTGTGTGTGTGTTGTGTGTATGTTGAAATCCTTTCGCTCCATACTTTGCAAACCGTCCTAATCGGAGGTGCGTATGACCTGAGTTAGATTCCAGGGTACGGTTAACATCGGTGGCAAATAAGCACCAACCCGCATAGATAAGCGTGGTGAAGTATGGTGAGGTGGGGAGGCCATCATTGAGCAGCTGACTGATAAGATGCCGTAAATTAGTCACAGTAGTATCCCATGAAGGGGCATATAACACCACAGGTTAATCTTTTAATAAATGCCGATACATCTACGCCTCAATGAGATGTCTCTGCGGGGAGGTCTCCTTGAGATGGCTCTTGACGCAGGCAGAATGCAGCATCGACTGGTACCTGTGCCAAAGACACCTATGACAAAGAGCTTCATAGCTCATCGGATTCATCAGAGTCTAAATAAAGATTGTGAGGCAGTCGAGACGGCAGGTGGTGGGGTTTCAGCGCGCCTGCTTCACGCGACGCCCGCTCTCCCCAGGCAATAGCACCAATGGGCCCTCTTTGAAATCTTCTTTGGCTGCTCTCCAAAACCGCACAGCAGTGGCAGCATCATCACTTCAACTGCAAGCACCGTGCTCCGCCCGTACACGCGGCGGCGTGAGCATGGCAAGTCACACTGACGATTGCTCTGCAGCAGTGGTTCTTGAACCGCCCACCCTGCGGCACGGATACCGTGCAGGATAAATTTCGATTGTGCGTGCGCGGAGAACACCAGCGCTACGTCGTGGTGGCAAAATGCACTGATACGCACGGGACACGTGTCTTACTAACACAACACTCATCATGCAGGTTTTTTTGGTGTTCATATCGCGTAAATATATAAATGTGTCGTTAAACCCGCCACCACCCGACACAGCCAATTAGTAAGGGTTGTCACGTAAACAGAACGTGGCCAATTCGTTACTAGTACAGCACACCGGTGTGTTGGAGAGCAAAGCCACAACATTTACAATCTGAGTACGACGTTTCGCCAGTAATTACAACTAGCCAGATTTGTGGATAAATCCTCCTATTTTGTTCCTTAAATAGAGGAACGTCATACTCAGATTGTAAATATTGTTGATTTGCTCTTCAACACACCGGTGTGCTGTACTAACAACGAATTGGCATGTTCTGTTTACCTAACAAACCTTACTTATTGGCTGTGTCAAGTGATGGCGGGTTTAACGACACATTTATATATTTACACAATCTAACCCAAAAAACTGTATTATGGATGATATTGGTCGCGAAAGCCTGAGTGTTAAACTAACACAAGACTATTAGTATTTTACCAGGTAAAGCCCACTGATCTATGAAGTATAGATATTTTCAGAATCGACCAGCTACAAATGATAGCTCAACAAAGTGGCTTATCATTGAGACATTTATAGAAACCAAATTACTCTAAACGCATGTTGATTCTAAATGTGTGGGGGAAAACTGGAGGACCCAGAGAAAAATCCACGCGACCACAAGGAGAGAGACACGCAAACTCCAATTATACGGGCCTCTGGGTCGGAAACCCACGAACTGCTGTATACCAGGCGAGGTAGTTAACATCTCGCCACCACGCCGCTCCAAAAACACTGATACACAGCATACAACACGTGCCTCACACACACATACTGATACACAGCATGAAACACGTTCCTTACTAACACAAACACACTGATACACAGCATGACACACGTGGCTTACTCTCACACACACACACTGATGCACATTATACAACACGTGCCTTACTAACACACACACACTGATACACGGCATGAAACACGTGGCTTACTAACACACACACACTGATACACAGCACACAACACTTGCCTTACACACACACAATGATACACAGCATGACGCACGCGCCTTACACACACACACTGATACACAGCATGACACACGTGGCTTACTCACACACACACACTGATGCACATTATACAACACGCGCCTTACTAACACCGCTCGACAGTCTACATGGATGCGTGCAGGGCCGACGCGAGAGTCGAACGTCACTCTGATGGTCGTGTCCCGATCGGGATGTAAACTTTGCATCCTTACGCTCGCCGTGCCGCGCATCGAATCGTGCGTGGGTAGACATTCTTTTCGACTTTAAAATCGCGTATTCTCTGGGACCCTTTTCGAACGTGTTCACATTCGTTCGTTCATGACCGCACAACAGCGAAGGAGCGTTGCGTCAAATGCGTGATCTCTTCCGACAGCGTTCGCATCAAGCCCTCTTGGCTGTCGTAAACCGGCGTCTCGAGTGATTTGTTTGATCCACGGCTCACGGACGGGCGGCGCAATTACTTTGAGGGCGGTCTCAGTCCTCGCTTCGAACGTCATCCGCCAGACGGGGGGCGCAGTTTTGCCGCTGGAGGTTTGCGCGTCGAGACCGGGCGACAGCCGTCTCCTCCTCTCTCGAACTGAGCTTTCAATCCCCAGTCGCTGATGCAACGGTGACATTTCTGACGAAGTCGAACCATCGGATGCCAAGAAGGCATCGTTGGCATCGCATGCCGAAGGTCTGCAAGCCGATCCAAAGCCTGTTTCTATTTCATCATTCTAAATCTCGCATGTAATTGGTTCACCTGGGTTCTCTAGCCACTAGAGACAGCCAAGTCCACCACAATCTAACATGTCCACGAAGCCGATTAACCTGCCCACTAAAATGAATGTATGATTATCTTTACGTGGAGATGCACATAGCTTCATTTTTGCGGAGATTGCCCGGGCAAGCGGCACACCACCACACCCACATTCACCTCGCTATGGCCACGTTGCCGACTATTGCAGGGGCGTCACGGTGGCGAGATGTTAGCTACCTCGCCAAGTATACATGAGGTCGTGGGTAGGATGCCGACCACGACGCCTGTATAGTTGAAGTTTGCGTGTCTCTCTCCCCGTGGTCGCGTGATTTTTTCTCCGGGTCCTTCGGTATTTTCTTCCACATTTCGAAAAATGGGTTTAGAGTATTTGGCTTCTATATATGTCTCAATGATAAGCCACTTCCTTGAGTTATAATTTGTGGGCAGGTCGATTCTAAAAAATATCTATAATTTATCGCTCAATGGGCCTTACCTGGTAAAATAAAATATCTAATATTTTTTTTAATGGCTTAGTTTTATGGATTATTGTTTTCTAATTTACCAGCGAGCCAGATAATATTCAGTGACAAAATAAGCACTTGAGATACGGATCGGAAATGTGACGTGGTAAATTAATTACGTAATTAATAATATTTTCGCGTGTGTTTGCTGTCCTTTTACTGTACCTCCGATTGACTACGTACGGTGCGAACGAAGTTCAACATACATACACACAGTGCAATTAATTAGCCCTCAGTGTTGGGCTCAAGGGAGTCACGCAGAGTGGTCACGCGTGGTGGTCTGGGAGCAGAGGGCGTGCTGGGCCCGCGGGGTGGTGGGTGGTGGGTGGTGGATGGAGTTTCTCTCTCGCCAGTGCGGGCAGAGATCATCACGGGCTGCTACGTCAAGAAGCCATTCTTAATTATACACCACGCCGCCTCGTCTCACGTACTCACTCAAATGGTATGTGATGACTGACGTGTCGATTATCAGTTTAAAGACTATTCATAAGCTTGGGGCACGCGCGTCAATTCTTTACTCTTTGGGGCCGTCCATAAATGACGTCACGCAATTTTGGACGATTTTTGACCCCCCCCCTTCGTCACACGGCGTCACAAAAAGTCAGACCCCCCCCCCCCTCAAATATGACGTCACAAAGCTCTGCCCCCCCCCCACCCTAAAAAAATAAAACATGCTTCAAATCGCTTTAAACTATTGTCATTGTAGTGCGTATTTATTGTGCCGCTGCACTCTGATGCTGTATGAGAAAACATTTATTAAAAAGTATATTTAATTAAGTAGAACGTGTTGTCTATATTTATTTAAAGTTGCGCATTTTGAGGTGACGTCACATTTCTCAAACCCCCTCCCCCCTCGTCAAACATCGTCACAAATGTCTGACCACCCCCCCACCCCCTAGGTGTGTGCCGTCATTTATGGACGGCCCCTAAGCGTCTGCCCCAACAGTCTGTCACGGCTATAGGGGGATATTTGCCTTCGTCTTTACAGATACCACGCTTCAGGAAAATCGTTGTTGGGTTGTGGTCACCGTGTGTGGTCCCGACGAAGCCACGCTTGGCCCCCGATGGCTCGAGGGCTAAAGATAGCCGGAGGCGCTGCTGCTGCTGCTGCCGTGCAGCTGCCGTAGGCGGAGACACGCGACTCGCGATGGGCACACGTGTGCAGCTGCTATTGTGTACGGATGATCATATTCTGATATATTAACCTGGTCCTGGGCCTCCCCTAGGTTGACTTGGCATTGAGTACCTGGGGCGGTGTGTAAACATCGCCACTCGGGGAGACAAAGGCGGCCGCGGCGTGGTGTTGGACATCCGTCCCCCGTGTGCCTTTGCTTACAGCAATTGCCCCAACAGTTTGCTATGGCTACACGGGGGTCTTTGTATTACATCGTAGGAACGGCCTTCATTCAACGGCGGATAGACCACAGTTGATCAGAATAAGAATATGTATTTATACTGCAGGAGGAATCCGATAAGCTCTAAAGATCATTTTTCACAGATGTCCAGTCGAGGCGGGTAAGAACGTAACAACAACAAACAAAAAAATCACTTGGAAAAATATATATTCAAATTAAAGATGATGGTGAATCGTAAGCGGGTTGGCGACATCAAGTGGGCATAGGCAGGTGCACGCCCAGGTGTATCTCAGGTGAATGTCTCGATATCGATCCGAGCCGATATCCGTTCTACGAGAGCTGTGACTGTGAAGTTCAGTAAACTATAAGTCTGTATATTTTTTTTCACCAGGTAATGCCCCCACTGATCTATGTAGCTCTTTTTCAGAAGCGACGTGGCTATCACAAATGATACCTCAACGAAGTTGCCTTCTAGTCACGTGGGAATGGAGAGCAGTAGCCGAATAATCTAAACGCGTGACGTTGATTCTAAATGTGGAGGGAACTAAAACCATGAAGAATAATATCATGTGGTATTATTAAAGCTAGCCTCGTCAAGGATATCATCGGCTTCGAGGTTCGTGACACGATGCGTATGAATAGCCGAGCTGACGCAGGCTCCCGCTATCGACTTGACCAAGCCTTGCTGTTGTCGGCTATTCCCTAGGCGCTAAAATATTACCGTGCAATGACACACACACACGCACAAAGATGTGTATACATATACACACACACACCACAAAGTCCCCGTTACTTTCCAGTGCCTCTTGGAATCACCGGCAAATCGCCAAATGCGGTGCGTGTATAAAACATGAAAAACACGTTTCAAACACATTCAGAATCGGAATCAAAATACGTATTCATACTGGAGGAATCCGATGAGCTATGAAACTCATTTTCACAGATGTCCAGCAGGGGCGTGTAAGAACGTCACAACAACAAACAATACAAAAAAAACGATAGGAGTGCAAAGTACAAAAAGGTAAACACATCACCAAAAACACACACAAATACAACGAACCCATCCCCATCCTACCATAAGCACCTGTGGAACACCGTTAACAAAAATAAACCACGCGCGTTCCGCTATCGTTTTCATCCTTGAAAACGAATTATTGTGCTATCGTCTACTGGGGGGGTGGTCTGTTCCATCTGAAGCCACGCGTGCCCTGAGTGGCAACAACAGCCCGGCGTCGCTAATTATAACTCTGCTCTCAATGCGACCACCACCACCACCCAGCCACCCCCACCCCCGCATAGCGCAAGGACATTTGTCCGCTTATATCCAGCGGCGCATCTTGAGCCGGGGGGGGTTCTAGACAATCAGAGCTCGGTGCAGGATCCTCCTCTTTCCTTCCTTCCTCCCAAGAGAGGCTGCTCGCTGTCAGGAGGCCAGGGGTGAGGGATCCCGGCGAGCCCGTAGAGAACTTTTGCCGACCTCCGAGAGAGTCTCATCTGGTGAATTCTGTGCCGAGATCCAAGGTTCGACGACGATGTCGAGCCGCCGCACCAAGGGGAAGTCCTCGTTCAGGAAGCGGCCTCAGCGCGCCACCTCCAACGTGTTCGCCATGTTCGACAAGTCGCAGATCCAGGAGTTCAAGGAGGCCTTCAACATCATGGACCAGAACCGCGATGGGCTCATCGACAGAGAGGACCTCCAGGACATGCTGGCCTCTCTCGGTAAAGCGGCGCGCGCGCGCGCACGGCGTTTGAACTTTTAAAAACAAAAATGTAAAATTTCGATTTAAAGCTTTTGTGACTGCAGGGATTCATATTCTTGGTTATTTCGGTAAAGTCACGTAGAAGGGAAATAATAAAATAATAAAAATAAAACATTATAAAATTCTCACGACGTTTCGGCCACAACGCAAGCAGCCGTCCTCAGCCGTCCTCAGGTCGTGATAATTGTATTATGTCACCTGAGGACGGCTGCTTGCGTTGTGGCCGAAACTTCGTGATTATTTTATTATGTTTAATTTTTATTATTTTATTATTTCCCTTCTACGTGACTTTACCGAAATAACCAAGAAAACAAAAAATGTTAACTTAACAACTGAACGTCCGCGTTGTGTTGTCGTATGCCACGATGTTCTGTTGTAGTCTTCCTGAACAAAATGTCAACGCAAACAAATGTCTCTTCGTCAATGAACCTGTGGATGAGGGCTTGCTCGCACCGCGCGGGTAGTGGTTTTAATTCATGTTTGACCATACTTCACCACAATGGTCAAGGCGGGGTGGTGAAGATGCATAGGGTAGACGTGGAGGCTGAAAGTTAAAGTAAAAAAAAACTATTGATGTTGCTGCACTGCCGGCTCTCTGTTGTAAAACATCACTTTGACACAACGGGATGCGATGATGCGCGAGTGAATGGGACGAAGAGGTGACAATGGTTGTTGGCACGCTGCACGACGATCTGGTGACCTGATTGTTATTCTCGGCCACGGTTAGCATCAGTTGCGAGTAGTCTGCACTCCTTCGTATGTAATGTATGTATGTTGAACTTTTTTCGCGCCGTACGTCGCCGACCGTGCTAATCGGAGGTGCGGGAAATGGAAGAATAATATCAAAACGACATGAACTCTCTCCTGAAATCCTCTCGTCGTGGCTATCAGAACTCCACGTTGGAATTTATCTCCTGAACATATTGCCATACGCACGAATTGTAAACTGGAAAGGGAAATATGCCCCCATCCACTTCACGAAGCAGTGCTGATCAGCGTGGTGAAGTATGGTCAAAATACCCCCATGACTGGCACGACGCGGGGAGGCCATCATCCTGGAGTGACTTGGCAAATGGCTACAAAGAGTTTTAGTAATTTAATTTCCAAGGGAATTACTCATTAAAGTTTGTGAAAACCGCGACGTCTTTTTTTTGTCAGTCTAACGGGTTCTCACGATGGACGGGTGTGTGGTTGTGGCCGGATTAAATGCAGAGAGAGGGCACGATTGGGAACGAACGCATCACACCGATGTTCACACATTTTCCCAGTGCTGTGTAGCATGCACATCGTGGAGAACGCACATCGTAGGGTTTAAAGTGGAGACTCTGTGCTAATGCTCTGAACGTCACGCGGCAGCTGCCGTATGCGCTTGATGCAAAGCAGATCCCAAGAGATCACGAGCAGCTGCTGTACCAATGAATAGATAACAGTGACCGAATTGAGATCATGCACGTGACATTATTCAGCTTAACAGCGGCAAATTTCCCATTATTTGAAGGACATTGTTTTTTTTATTTTATTTGCGTTTGTGGTTAATACTAGGAATCTAGGGCTTTAGGGATATCATATAGTTTTTGAAAGGCTTCTGCTCACCAGTAAAAATTAGTCAACCCGATTACATTTAGTATAACACTTTTCAACAGAATGAATCAACCCACAAGTGTCACTGCAATCGTGGTGCCTGAGTAATACCCACGTAGGCTTGCTATGGTACGAGGTTAGCAAGGCGATTCATGAATACTTACCTCCACAACCACACGATCGCGGCTCTCAACTCTCAACGTTCCTTCTGCCATTGTCAACACGTGTCCACCCACGTTAAGCAGTTTGAAACTCTTATTTGCGCTTATGTGTGAAGATGACTGGAAGGAATCCGAAAGAGAGGAAGACCGAACAGAGAATGACTTGACAACGACATCAGGGATTGGTGCTAGAAATATGTTGCACTACTTGAGCATATAGGCACAAAGCAGAGAGGACATATGCAGAGAACAACTACGGGCTGCCCGCCCCATGGATCGTGACGATGTTGATGACGACGATGACTCGGGATGCTTCGTTTTGCCCGACAGGAAAGACCCCGACGGAGGAGATGCTGGAAGAGATGATGGGCGAGGCGTCGGGGCCCATCAACTTCACCATGTTCCTCACCATGTTCGGGGAGAAGCTCAATGGCACGGATCCCGAGGATGTCATCCGGAACGCGTTCGCCTGCTTCGATGAGGACGGCACGGGTATGGCGTCAAGAGGCGTGTTGCGTTGGCATGCGTGCAATTTCGATGGCCCTACTCTAGCGACTCTGGAATAACAGAGAAGTCAATGTGTTTTGTTGTTGTTGTATATGTATATTTTTATTAGGTAACAAGAAATCCCAAAAATAAGCGTATAACGCGCGCGTGTAACGAAACCAGAATAGAACTCCTCCAAACGGCCGTCCTTCTTCCTCCGCACCTCCGATTAGCGCACGGTGCGAAAGAACTACAACTCACGCACGTACATCAGTTAAAGAACATTTGGGTTCATCACCCTACCACGGTGGGGACAGCGATTGGGAGCAGCAGATTAACGGGGAAGGGAACGAAAGGGAAGAGAGGGATGGAGTGGAATGATGTGACCAACCAAAATAAAATGACATCAATGCGATGTCCAGATCTACTATTCTTGTTTCCTCCCGAGGAGCAACGATCACTAGGCTCCCGCATGAATGTCTCCGCGTCCGAGATCCTGCCTCTCCCCCCAGCACTCCGGACCCCCCCATTGCCCTGACCACTCATGCCGAGTTCAATAGGAACGTGGACCATATTGCCTCGTGCTCCCATTCTTACCCTTTCAGCTGATAGCTCGTGTTATATAACCCTGCTAAGGCATGGATAATTCGAGGTGGGGAGCGGGGATTCTGGATCTTTCCTATTCGCTAGAATAGTCTTTCCTGCAACTATGTAAAATGTTTGAACCGGAGCATGTTGACGTCTCGAATTACCCCCCCCCCCCCCTCCGGTGTCAAGCCCCCACAGAGTTGAGTCAACTGAGATGCTTACCACCGCGCTACAAATCCGGTTAAAATAGTCTGTTATGTCCTGGTAACATTCCGAGATGTCTGGGCACGTCCAGAAGGCGTGTCAGCGTGTGTCTGTACTGTGACTTGCGGGCACCTCGGACAATCAGGGGAGAATTTGGCTCTCCTGTCATTGGACCGGGTAGGTTCCACGCATGAACTTAAACTGAATGATTTTCAAAGTGGAGCAACCTGGGCCTGCGTTGTTTATGTCCATCTCCAGGGTGGTAAATGTCGTCCCAGAAGCCTTTTCCACAACTTTCTAGTTTCGAGGTCTGCCCCGGTTTTCCGCCACCGTCAATCAGGTGATACACCTCCGCCAATTTCGATTTTTTGTTTTTTTTTTGTCCGTGAGCCAATCTAGAATGTGGGGGTGGGGGGGGGGGGCGGAGCGCTGTGGTCAAAGTTCTTGTTCGGGCTTTAGTAATGGCATCTCTAATCTGAAGACGTCTACTCAAGTATGTCTGCGCAACATCATCGTGCGCCTGCATTTGGCTGGAACGGTTATACCTTCCCTTCCTTAGTCAGAAGCCCCCCCCACCCCCCCACCATTTCCAAGCCAATTGCCAGTTAATCCCTGTGCCCTCTATTTTTAGAGATGAGTTGCCCCACAGAAGGGACTGTCGATGCAAACGGGAGGGGGAGGAAAGAGTTTCGCCTATCCCTGCACATCCCCAGGGTGCTGGAGACCGTCCATATCGGCCTCAGGACCCACGGCCTATTTCTCACAGGGAGGCAAAGGCAATCCCAGCACGTGACCAGGGGCCACGCAGAGCCGCCCTCCTCCCCATCTCTTTCCAGCCCCTTACCTTTGCGGGTTAACCCCGTGGCTTACGTTCTGCAATGCGATTGTTGCTTTGTGATATTTCAAGAAACTGGTGAGGGCCATGCCGCCCCCCTCACTCCTGAATAAGGAAAGGGAATGGTAATAAATTCGTGCTATTTTGTGGTTCCATGCAAACGAGGTAATGCGCGAGTGGAGCGTTAAGAAGAAAGCCTGTGGGATCAGAAGTTTCTGAATCAGAATCAGAAGTTTATTATCCAATAAATTACCCATTGAGCTATACAGCTTTTGTTCAAGGGTGACTCGGCCGGCAGACAGATGTGGGTGGGGACCATTCATACGTAGATGGTATAGGAGCTTTGGCAAGACCATCATCTTTAGTCAATGTGCCCGATTATGATAAGGAAGGGGAATGTCTGACCATACTTGCAGTGTGGTGGAAAGGGTGGAGGGGACATGAAGGGTGGAGGGGACATTTGTTTCTGGAAGCGGCGACGTAAGAAATGGAAATATAATGACCCCCAGGTGTTTGGTGCCACCGTGTTTGGTATATAGGATGTTGTGGGCTCGATCCCGACCCTGTATTGTCTATCTCTCCCAGTGGTCGCGTGGATTTTTCTACGGGTCCTCCGGTTTTCCCCTCCACGTTTGGAATCAACGCCACGCGTTTAAGAGTATTTGGCTGCTATAAATGTCCACATGATGAGCCACTTTGTTGAGCTATCATTTGTGATAGCCATGTCGCTTCTCAAAAAGATCTAAATAGCTCAGTACAGCCTTACCTAGTAAAATTAATAAAAATTGTTTCGTAAAAATGTCATTTGTGTTGGACACCACCAAAGGGTGGAAGCCTTTTTGGTGGCTTTGGGGAGACGGGGGACGAGGGCATCAACTCTGATTTACCTTCGTTTAGTTTATACCCCGAAGCCTCCCCGTATTACTTAACCAGAGATAACAACACAGCGATGAAAGATACCGGCCCCGTAAGGGTAATGACGACTTCATCCGCGTATACATCGATTTTATTATCTTCTATCTCTTTACGTAGCTTTGCTAAGCTAAGCTATTTAGCAACATTTTTTACCTTTTTATTTTACCAGGTAAGGTCCTCTAAGCTATATAGCTGTTTTTCAAAAGTGACCTAGCCATGAATGATAGTTCAACGAAGTGGCTTGTCGTCACGTGGAGATTGATCGCAGCAGCCAAATACTCGAAGCGCGTGTTTTTAAATGTGGAGGGAAAACCGGAGAACATGCAAATTACAACCATACAGCAGCAGGGGTCAGGGTCGGGATCGAGCCCACGACCTCCTGTATACCATGCGAGGTAGTTAACATCTCGCCGTTGGGGCGCCTTACCCCCACTATCCACTTTTTTCCTAATACTTTTCGAAATCGACTCAATAGTCAGGGTGAATGGTAATGGCGAAAGAGGGCAACCTTGCCTGGTACCTCTGCCCAAGGGAGAACTGGGGTAGATTACACCATTCGTGACCACTGAGGGCGTTGGTCTAACGTTTAGTAGGTTACATTGTCAATGAAAGTATGGGGTAGGTCAAACTTCAGAGAAGTCAATGTTCATGTTCATAGGCGAACTGCTTGAGGCAAGAGCAACATCTGTCACTGTGGTAGTCAGAGAACTGGACTTAAATAAGTAATATTTAAAAAAAAACTTTAAAAAAACGCTTTAATTAAATGTATAGTACTAGCAATGACAGCACTCCACGACTCCAGGAAGTGGCCCCGAAGCTTGCCATAACGTAAGGGACCGTGGTCAATTACAGCCAACGTCAGTTTACCGTGGACAATTAGAGCCAAGCCGAAACATAACATGTTTTTTAAAATATATGTTTTTATTTTTTTATGATAGAATATAGTATTGCCATCAGCATGACATAAGTATACCAAGTCCATACCACATTGGGAAGTGGGTAAATATTGAGTTCGAATATTTGAGGATACAACAACAACAGACAAAGTGAGTTAATAAAAAGCGTGTAAAATAAAACAAGCAATGAGACAAATTGCCTTTCCATATGAAGGAATTTTCAGATGCGATTAAAAATACATTTGGATGTTTACAAATATGTGGTGGCAAAGCGTTGTAGATGCCACTCAGGGGAAGAGGAGTGAGCCAGATGTGCGGGATGGAGGAGGGCAGGTCACCGAGACAGCGATTGGAGTGGCACCCAAGACGCTGGCGGGCAAGGAGGAGACCTCGAGCCAAACAGTGGCAGTGGCGAGCAGAGCCGTAGCGAGACCGAGGCCACCATCACCTCCCTGCCTCCGCTTCGCCACCCCTCTCGACGCCCTGGCCCCACCTCGCTACCAAGGCTTGTTGCCTTTCCACAACTGGAGGGGCAGCTGCCCCGCTCTCCCCTTGCCCCTTGCTACAGCGCCGGTGATGAGACTTGGTGGTGTCCGGTGCCAACTCTATAACAACAGCTGCGTAGTTTGGCAGAATGATGCTGTGTGGCGGTGAGATTTCTACAACAGCTTTGGGGCGACGATTACTTCTGGGAGGACCTTGAGATTCCTCGGATGAAATGACATTGTGAAATCTGTGCCACGTGATTTCGCTGGCTTGCACACCTTTGTTATAACATTCGCCGGGTTTGCAGGCAGGCAGCAGCCTGCTTGGGTTTCTGGGCAACCGTGCTGGAATAGACTGCTCGTCCGCTCGAACCCCCGCTTGTCAGCTCAGCGTCGGTGTAATCGGTGTAAATGTGTGGCATAGCTGATGTGGTTGCGAGATGTTAACTACCTCGCCTCGTATGCAGGAGGTCGTGGGTTCGATCCCGACCCTGGCCCCTGTATGGATGTTCTCCCCGTGGTGGAGTGGGTTTTTCTTCGGGTCATCTGGTTTTCCCCTCCACATTTTGAATCAAAGTGCGTGTTGAGTATTTGGCTGTAAAAATATTTTGCATGTGATGAGCCACTTTGTGGAGCTATCATTTGTGGCCAGGTCGCTTCTGAAATAGAGCCAAACAACTAAGCGGGCATTACCTGGTAAAATTAAAACATTTTTAGTTTACTTTAAATTCAGGGTATGCCCGACACCACGCACCTCTGGTTAGAACGGTTGGCTACGTACGGTGGGAAAGAAGTTGAACACACCTTGTGGTATTGCCAGACAGGTGGAATTCAAAGGGATACACGTGCTCTGTACACAACACTAGTCCAATGTGGTAATCAGTAATGGAGCCGTGTTTTTTTTATAAGGGCCACGTGAGTTGGAGGGAAAGTTTGTTGTGGCGACATCAATACGCCACCAGAAGTAATCCATCAATAGACGTACAGAGCGAGTGGTGTCACTTGTGATAGAATACCTGGTGTGCTGCTGTAGGCTCGCCTTGTCCCACTGTCTCAGTCACTGGACACATCTTCGCCAGTGTCACCGTTCATACGACGGACGGGCAATCATCGTCACCGTAATGGTTTTAGTGTTGAAATAAATTCGACTGTAAGGTTAACATGGAAATGTAGCAGGTTATTTATGACATCTTTCAAATATACATATTTTTTTTTATCAATGTAGAACATGAAAAAGACGATAGTCCAAAATACACGTGCAAATATTTACTATCCAAATACAAAATTTTGATTTAAAGCTTTTGTGACTGCAGGGATTCATATTTTTGGTTCTTTCGGTAAAGTCACGTAGAAAGTAAATAATAAAATAATATAAATATATTCCTTTATATTTATATTATTCCTATTATTTTCCTACGTGACTTTACGTAGAAGGTAAATAATAAAATAATAGAAATATATAGTTTTATAATTATATTATTTTATTATTTCCCTTCTACGTGACTTTACCGAAAGAACCAAGAATATCAAAATACTGTACTCAATTTTATTCGCTCCATTAGATGCAGTCAGGGGATCATGTAACAACAAGTCCCGATGATGATGCCGATGACGTTGATTGTGCAACTGTCAATTTCGATTTGAAGCTTTCGCGACTGCAGGAATCCATACTCTTTGGTTTTTTCGGTAAAGTCACGTAGGTAGAAAATAGAATAAATCACGACGTTTCGATTGCAACACAAGCAATCGTCATCAGCGTGCAACTGTCAGTTGCCATTTGGATTAATGACCCAATAAAGACACCGCCTCTAGCGGCACGAACGCACACAATCCTTGGCGGTAATTGTTGATTCACGCCCACATTGCTTACAATGAATGATATGTATATACCAGAGGTGGGACAAAGTCATTGTTATGCAAGTCCAAGTCGAGTCTGAAGTCATCAAATTCATGACTCGAGTCTGACTCGAGTCCAAGTCACATGACTCGAGTCCACATCTCAGAGGTGGGACAAAGTCATTGTTATGCAAGTCCAAGTCGAGTCTGAAGTCATCAAATTCATGACTCGAGTCTGACTCGAGTCCAAGTCACATGACTCGAGTCCACATCTCAGAGGTGGGACAAAGTCATTGTTATGCAAGTCCAAGTCGAGTCTGAAGTCATCAAATTCATGACTCGAGTCTGACTCGAGTCCAAGTCACATGACTCGAGTCCACATCTCAGAGGTGGGACAAAGTCATTGTTATGCAAGTCCAAGTCGAGTCTGAAGTCATCAAATTCATGACTCGAGTCTGACTCGAGTCCAAGTCACATGACTCGAGTCCACATCTCAGAGGTGGGACAAAGTCATTGTTATGCAAGTCCAAGTCGAGTCTGAAGTCATCAAATTCATGACTCGAGTCTGACTCGAGTCCAAGTCACATGACTCGAGTCCACATCTCAGAGGTGGGACAAAGTCATTGTTATGCAAGTCCAAGTCGAGTCTGAAGTCATCAAATTCATGACTCGAGTCTGACTCGAGTCCAAGTCACATGACTCGAGTCCACATCTCAGAGGTGGGACAAAGTCATTGTTATGCAAGTCCAAGTCGAGTCTGAAGTCATCAAATTCATGACTCGAGTCTGACTCGAGTCCAAGTCACATGACTCGAGTCCACATCTCAGAGGTGGGACAAAGTCATTGTTATGCAAGTCCAAGTCGAGTCTGAAGTCATCAAATTCATGACTCGAGTCTGACTCGAGTCCAAGTCACATGACTCGAGTCCACATCTCAGAGGTGGGACAAAGTCATTGTTATGCAAGTCCAAGTCGAGTCTGAAGTCATCAAATTCATGACTCGAGTCTGACTCGAGTCCAAGTCACATGACTCGAGTCCACATCTCAGAGGTGGGACAAAGTCATTGTTATGCAAGTCCAAGTCGAGTCTGAAGTCATCAAATTCATGACTCGAGTCTGACTCGAGTCCAAGTCACATGACTCGAGTCCACATCTCAGAGGTGGGACAAAGTCATTGTTATGCAAGTCCAAGTCGAGTCTGAAGTCATCAAATTCATGACTCGAGTCTGACTCGAGTCCAAGTCACATGACTCGAGTCCACATCTCAGAGGTGGGACAAAGTCATTGTTATGCAAGTCCAAGTCGAGTCTGAAGTCATCAAATTCATGACTCGAGTCTGACTCGAGTCCAAGTCACATGACTCGAGTCCACATCTCAGAGGTGGGACAAAGTCATTGTTATGCAAGTCCAAGTCGAGTCTGAAGTCATCAAATTCATGACTCGAGTCTGACTCGAGTCCAAGTCACATGACTCGAGTCCACATCTCAGAGGTGGGACAAAGTCATTGTTATGCAAGTCCAAGTCGAGTCTGAAGTCATCAAATTCATGACTCGAGTCTGACTCGAGTCCAAGTCACATGACTCGAGTCCACATCTCAGAGGTGGGACAAAGTCATTGTTATGCAAGTCCAAGTCGAGTCTGAAGTCATCAAATTCATGACTCGAGTCTGACTCGAGTCCAAGTCACATGACTCGAGTCCACATCTCAGAGGTGGGACAAAGTCATTGTTATGCAAGTCCAAGTCGAGTCTGAAGTCATCAAATTCATGACTCGAGTCTGACTCGACTCCAAGTCACATGACTCGAGTCCACATCTCAGAGGTGGGACAAAGTCATTGTTATGCAAGTCCAAGTCGAGTCTGAAGTCATCAAATTCATGACTCGAGTCTGACTCGAGTCCAAGTCACATGACTCGAGTCCACATCTCAGAGGTGGGACAAAGTCATTGTTATGCAAGTCCAAGTCGAGTCTGAAGTCATCAAATTCATGACTCGAGTCTGACTCGAGTCCAAGTCACATGACTCGAGTCCACATCTCAGAGGTGGGACAAAGTCATTGTTATGCAAGTCCAAGTCGAGTCTGAAGTCATCAAATTCATGACTCGAGTCTGACTCGAGTCCAAGTCACATGACTCGAGTCCACACCTCAGAGGTGGGACAAAGTCATTGTTATGCAAGTCCAAGTCGAGTCTGAAGTCATCAAATTCATGACTCGAGTCTGACTCGAGTCCAAGTCACATGACTCGAGTCCACATCTCAGAAGTGGGACAAAGTCATTGTTATGCAAGTCCAAGTCGAGTCTGAAGTCATCAAATTCATGACTCGAGTCTGACTCGAGTCCAAGTCACATGACTCGAGTCCACACCTCAGAGGTGGGACAAAGTCATTGTTATGCAAGTCCAAGTCGAGTCTGAAGTCATCAAATTCATGACTCGAGTCTGACTCGAGTCCAAGTCACATGACTCGAGTCCACACCTCTGGTATATACAGTATATAAATAACCCAGGGAAACGAGATACCAATCCCTTTAATGACGATGATCAATTTATATTGTGAAAATATAAATGAAGTCAGGTGAAGTTCATTCCAAAGACATGCCTCAGATTCTGCCTCACGATGTTGCTGTTAAACGCTAACTTGCACACACACACTGCCACGAAATAGTTGTTTTTAGTAAACTTGTATTTATTTAATTTCGGTTAATTCTCTCCGTATTAAATTTCACAGTGTTTCGTTGCTTAAACATGAGTGGCCGTGACGTTGCAGTGAAAACTCACCGTTCCCATGGCAGGAGCCAGACCCTCTGTTGGTTCTAATCTCATTGAGTCTGGAGGTCCGAGCCAGAGGAATGTGGAATTGTCACCACTGGTTCATGGCCACCTCTTTGGATTGCATTCTTGCTAATCCATACTCCTGTGTAGATGTTTTATACGCAACTCTAACACCGACTGTGACATATATAGCTAGCTACGGAGTGTGCTAAACTTGCTCCAGTCCTTCCTGATTATGATCTCATCCAGTGGAGTCTGTTGACCGAGATGATTTACAATTGCTTTGACTTTCACAAATCCCTCGATCACGATTATTTTACGATGGTAGTTTACTGAAGCACAAACACACGCATATCCCATGGAGCACCTTAGTGTGCGCGTGCATATTTTACAAAAGTGTTTTTAACCTACGGGCTCAAGTGGTGTGATGAATGGTTGCATGGTTAGGACAGTCGATGCTACGAACACAGTTTTTCCGAGTTAAATTCCCAGCCAAGGCTAACATCAGTGTTGAGTGATATCGGAACTGATGAGTGATATCGGAACTGATTCTGTCCCCATCGACATGGGAAGGTCAACCAACACATGACATGAGAAGGTCAAACAACACATGACATGGGAAGGTCATGTGGTCAAACAACCACATGACTGGGAAGACATGGGAATGCCTTCATCCAGCAGTGGATTTACGAAACCCTGAAATCTCCGTACGAATTTGCGTCTTATAAATGTCAATTAGTATTATTTCAAAGAACCTACATACCCCGTGCATATATTTTTTTGTATACTTGGGTTTCTCTAAAAGGCTGACCTACCCACCCAGTTTCCGCGCTCGGAACTTGTCACAGAAAAGGCAAACGTCGTCTGCATAGCCGCAGGTCTCGCGCGTGTCGGCCGTCACTCTCCTCCGTCACGGGGACGCGGACGACCGGGTGTGTGGTGGGTGGGGGTGGCGATCTTGGCCTGGCTCGAACGAGTGCCACGGTGGCGAAATGTTAACTACCTCGCATGGTATACAGGAGGTCGTGGGTTCGATCCCAACCCATGACGCCTGCTGTATATTTGGAGTTTGCGTGTCCCTCTCTCTCTCTCTCTCCGTGTTCGCGTGGATTTTTCTCCGGGTCCTCCGGGTTTTCCTTCCACATTTAGAATCGACTTGCGTTTAGAGTATTCGGCTGCTATACATTTCCACGTGCATAGCCACTTCGTTTAGCTATCATTTGTGGGAAGGTCGCTTTTGAAAAAGAGCTGTATGGCTTTAGTGGGCCTTAGCTGGTTAAAATTAAAAAAAATTATTCCAAGTTTAGTTTTTTTAGTTGAGAAAGGTGCCCGAACGGGGCTCCGTGACTCACCGCGTCGCCCCGCCGCCCGAACGCACGCCTGCCTACCTCATCCTGCGGCGACATCACAGTCGTCTGTTTATCTGGGTACATTCCAATCCTCGACATTCACACGCGCGCAGGAACACCTTCGCGTTCTCTTTTTTCTGTCTCTCTCCCAGTGACAGCTGAGTTACTCAACGTGGGTTGGGCCACGTTACTCGAGATGACGCCAACGTGCGCGCACGACAAAGACGGCTGCAGCCGAGCCCAAAATATCGTCATGTTGCATTACTAATTATACACGGGCTTGATGCACACTGCAACTGATAACCACGGTCCACCAACGTACGTCGGCAAAGGAAAGCATGAAAGCACATGTGTCTCTCTTCCCGTGATCGCGTGGGGAAGGACAACGAACTTGACACAAAACGCAGTTCTAAAGAAATGAGTTTGTCAAGCAAGATTTAAAAGTGCATAGCTCTAGTGGCTTCCTTACATCGGAATGAAGAGCGTTCCAGACGGCCACAGAAGCGCATCTGAAAGCGCGCGATGCGGTGACCGTCTTTGTTCGATGGCCAGCCAAAAGCCATTGCGAGGATGACCGGAGTGCGCGTGATGATGGTTTATGCTCCTTGACGAGATCAGCAACGTGTTGTGCTTCATTTGTGGCGAGCAATTTGAGTGGAATGAGTGCGTCCTAATCACCTATTCGTTCGACAACCGGAGGCCAATGCAGCTTCGCGAGCGCCGAACGGACATGGTACGCATACAGTCCGCTTGTCGATCCACTGCTAGATGACAGCCATCCCACTCTGCGCGGGTTCTGATCACATGAGTAGGGGGGGGGGGGCATGAACCGCTCAGCTACCACCCGTTAAATATATTGTACGTCAACAACTATTACATTTTAATTTACGGTGGAACAAAATCAAATAATACTTTCCTACACAGCCTCGTTGACCAGTGTCTGAGAGTAAATCATTATCGACAATAGATTCGTGAGGAGGCAAAACAAATGCATTTAGTGACAAACGAGTCAGTTTTACCATTTCACCTTAACCTACCGATAGGCATCGATTCTCACCGAGCAATGCACAGGTGCATTGCAAAATGCGAGGACTGCAGTCAGAGCCCTCCGGAGAGTATGACGAATTTGGGCGACTGCCCCGGGCCCCTCGAGAGAAGAGGGGGGGGGGTCCCGTGCTTCGACATCACGGTGTCAGATGTAATCCTTTCTGTCGGGGGGCCCACACGGTGCAATTCGTCCCAGGCCCCGCACCCCCAACACCCCCACCCATGGACAGCCCTGCCTGCAGTGTGTGGACTGTGTCCGCTGTGTCCGCTCGGTCTCACGGGGTGTGCAGGGCGCATCAACGAGGACCACTTCCGCGAGCTCATGACCACCATGGGGGACCGCTTCTCGGACGCGCAGGTCGACCAGCTGCTGGCCGCTGCTCCCATTGACCAGCGCGGGGAGCTCAACTATCTGGAGTTTACGCACATCCTCAAACACGGAGACCGCGAAAAGGACGATCAGTAGTCGAGGATGATGGCTCGCGCTGGACGGTAGCGGCCCAGAAGGCTGCTGGACACAGGGCGTGTACTCGTGGGCTGTTATTTTTCTCGAATTGCGAGCTGAGACGCTGCTGCCAACTTATCTGCATGACGACTCCCTTTCCCTTTGCAAAAGTGTCATTCGATGATTAAATGATTTCTAAAGTGTCTGTTTGGTGTTGTTGAAGGATGCGCTACATTAAACGTGAAATTCGTAAATGTGTCCCAGAACCATTTGTGAACATCTTGGAATGTCTCGATTACAAATATTATTCTGGCAATGAGCGGGGACCAGATCAGATGGAGCAAAACCACAGTGTGGGTGGAGTAGTGATTGAGTGGGTGGAGGGTGATTGTGTAAACATTGGCAGGGGAGGGAATGGGCTGCCAGCTCACCTGTGTTCTGGGTTGAGCCTGACAAAAAATGTTGGTGGTAACTTTACCTAAATTGGCAGTGATTGTTTCAAGTGTAGTCCTGCAGTTACTTTGGGTTGACGTGTAAAGTACTTTAAACTGCACATGCACACATTTAGAAATTGTGTACATACTCTATAGCTACGTACGGTGTGAAATAAGTTCAACATACATACATAGACACATATACAAAATGCATATGTGTATACAATGATATTTACTTTCATATACCATTGTATCAAGCGCGATTAGCGAGAATCTATTAATGTCAATAAGAATGCGGTCGAGCCTGCACCCACCTATCTTTCGCTGTTGGTCGCGTTGAGACGCTGCTGCACGAGGGTTCCAATGCCACCGTGTACGGGCATCGGAGCCTGGGTCACCACGATTGTGACGCAATGTGATGTAAGATAAGGCCGTAATGATAATATATGGGGGGGGGGGGGACATATCCCCCCCCCCCCCAATATTCAAATATGCTCAAAATGTGCTCCCCAATATATTGCTATAAAGATATTTTTAAAAATTATTGCTATGCAATGTAAATGAAAACATCAATTTGCTAAACCTTGGCCATAATATCTGGACTTGTCTTCATATAACAATGCATAGAATTATGTTTTTTTATTATTGTGGTTATGGTTGTACTTTATTAATCCCTAATCTCTGCCATTACATACAATGAGACAATACAAGGTAAAAAAGGAAAAAACAGAGCAATGTAATACAATACACTATTAGACATTATTGTAAAAAAAAGTCCTATTCCATGTGTTAGTGAATGTTTTTTATATTCTAGCCAGGAAATTCGTTTTCAAATTTAGATTTTTTTCTGGGGGGGGGACCCCTAGACTCCCTGGAAGATTTGGTCCCGCCATGGCTACGGCCTTGATGTAAGCACTTCATCACTCTCCGCTACTACACACTCACAAACATAACGACCCCCCTTGCAGACATGCAGACGCCTGGGACAAGTGTTGTTGTAACCCAGCACACGTTTTATTTGTCATGCCAGCAAGGTGCATGACGGGGTGGTGTGCCCAGAACAATGCATGGCCACCTTTGTCTCCCCAGTGCTGTTATTTAAAAAAAAGTCCACCTCGCGGAAGCACGGGATGGATTCGCACACCGCTTGCCACACATATTGGTCATGGCCGAAATAATAATCACTCAGGAGGCTGAGTTTGTAGCCCAGAGTGCTTACCAAATACAAAGATGTTGGGGAAAGTCCTGTTCACAAGTAGCACCTATGAAGGCCTGCATGGCACACAAAGGGGGTGGTGGGTGGCCAACACCATGCCCAGCCGTCTTTGGCTCCCCAGTGTTAATTATTTTACACACCGCACTAGGTACTCATTTGAAAGGCTGAGTCGACCTAGGGGAGGCCCACTGAACGGTTCAAATATTCGCCACTGTTATTGGTCGTGTAGGCGGGAATTGAACTCCGGTCGCCGAGTTCTTAGCGCAGTGGAGCGCTAAACACTGTGCCAACGCTCCCCACCAAAGATAAAGACTCCTAGTATATCCTGAACAGACTGTTGGGACAAGCGTTGTTAGCGAGCACCTATGAAGGCTAGGCACGGCACACGAGGGAGTGGGTGGGCCAACACCACGCCCCCCCCGGCTTTGTCTCCCGAATAGCAATGTTTCACACATCGCACCAGGTACTCATTTGATGCTGAGTCGACCTAGGGGAGGCCCAGGACCGGTTCGTATAATCGTCATTGGTGTTGGCCGTGAGCGGGAATCTGAACTCTGGGTGGCCAAGGTTCAGCGCCTCCGCTCCCCACCACTCCCTTCACCATTCACACGGCCTGGTGATGATTGTATTTTCTCCCTGCACTGGGCGGGAGTTCTGGGTAGGAGCCATCCCTAAGTGCTCCCTCGGGGCAGCTCGAGTCGCACGCACGCACGCTTCACAGTGGATGGTACTGCTTGTTCACTCCTCTCACCTCGCCCGGCCACTACCAGCCCTCTGGCGTTTCACACGAGACCGTGCGCATTGCGTGCGTGGCTATTGTCGCGTTGCTATGGCTGAATATTGCTTTAGTTGAGGACTGTCCAATTAAGATCTAAATTAAGATCCATCATGTAGTATGGGACCAATAAAGTGCAATGCTCGTCATTTAATTATCTCAAACCAGTGGTTCTTATCCTGGGATGCACGTACGCTCTCGGGGTGAGTGATGCCCTTTCTGGGGGTGCGAGACACGCCAGGTTTTTTTTAAGGTAAATAATCGAATACACAAATTAAGTACGGACACGTACGTATAACTACTTTGTTTCATCAAACTCTATGTATTTATTAATATTATACATTTTTGTTACGATGGATAACCAAAGGGGTTCAAGGCTGCAGTTAAGGTTAAGAACCACTGTCTTAAACGTAGAGTTAATCTTGGAGGAGAAAAAAAAACCTCATAATACCCATGCAAGAAAATAATTAAGATAAACTTATTCTTGTACATTTTACTATCAGAGGCTAACGCTTCACTTGAAAGCAAGCATTAATGAGAACTATCCAAAGTGATAAAATGCCTTGATAATTAATCATCGTCTTCAAAGAACATAACGTGCCGATAATGTCTTACAGCTATCTTCGGATTGCGACATGCATTCCAAGAGTCTGACTGCTCGGAAGCCCGTCACTGTTCGTCATTTTTAGACGCAGCCTTGGGTTGAACTGTCCAGTGGAGCGTGTCACATTCTATACACATGTGCCAAGAGGTTCGCAGCTTTGGGCTGCGGTGGTGGAACAGTTATGGTTGTGAAGATGCAATTATATCAGCTTTAATTACAAACGTGTTGTGCACGGCTCACCTTGACAACTTCATAAACGTGCCCATAACCAGTGCAGTGCAGCAGTGGCGCAGTAGTTAGCGCACTGCGCTATGAACCCCGGCACCTTCGCGTTCGATTCCGGGCCGCAGCTAACACCCGTGGCGGGTGATACGTGAGCTGGTGATGGGCTCTTCGAATTCACCGGCGCACACTGTGACCAACGTGGTGAAGTATGGACGAGCATTACCCCTTAACTGACGCAGCTTCGGGAGGCCTTCATCCAGCAGTGGATTGACAAAGGGTTGCACAATGTTGTTATCATTCGTGTGCCGTATTTTGAGAGCAAAACTCGACTAGCAATGTGAAACAGACCAGCAAATGCAGTACTTTTGTAATTCACTTCCATTAAGGTGAATCAGTCTGTGCATAGACATATATTGTAAAGTTATTTTCTTTCGAATTCGGTACAAAACTCAACAATTTAAGAGCCACGGTGCATGTGAATACATATGTACATACAGCGCCGGATTAAGCTAGTGCGGGGCCTGCAGCATATGTTATAAAGGGGCCCTAAATAAATAAATAAAACACTAATATTAAAACACATTTTTACTTGCATAGTAAAGTAATTGTATTTTTTCATTTCCCGTACAGCCAGATAATACGACAAGTCGCGAACCTTAAACACCCTGTCGTTCATAAAAGTTGAAGGCAGTATAGTACTATAGCAATAGAGCAAGTGCAGAATCACTAAACCGGAATTTATAGCTTGAACGCATTTAGCGGGGGGCCCTTGAAAGTGCGGCGCCCTGTAGCTACTACACGTGTAGCTACTTGTGCTACTAGGATCATCCGGCACTGCGTACATATGTTACGTCACGAATCAGCCCATAAAGAGTCTCATGCAGCTCCAGAGCTGCAGGTTGCCGAACCCCGTGCTGGATGAAAGCCCACTCACACTAGTGATAGGTTTTTACCCTTTCAACTGGTACAAAAACTGACACCTTTATACAAGGCATCATGTTTGCAATAACCACAACACAAGCAGTCAAAATGCAAACAAAAAGAAACAACTCTGATAATGATAATGATATGCACTGTCCTTGAAGTTGATTGGTCCACACCCGAGACAGCTTTTCCTAGAGCCGAGACTCCATTGGTGTTGGACCTGCTGACGCCAGTTGAAAGGGTAAAAACCTATCACTATATTTTGCCACTGGTAAAGGAGGTCTCATAGTGTAAAAGCCCACTCACACTGTCAGTCATACTTCCCCGTGCTGGTCAGTCCAGTTTGGTGAGAGAGGAGAAGGAGGCAGTCCAGGGCCAATGTTGAAATTAATGTGTATGTGTGTTGAAGCTATTTCGCACCGTACGTAGTCAACCGTGCTAATCGGAGGTGCGGCAAAGAAATGTGTATACACCAGTGACGTGCGGTGAGGTCAATGGCTGGGGAGGCACTGGCTCGTGTCAGAGCCAGATTCACACACTGAGGGGGCGTGGCCTCAAGGATGGGGGCGTGGCCTCGCCAATGGGGCGTGTCCTAGCCGAGGGGGCGTGTTAGACACGTCCCCCTCAGTGAGGCAGATGTGATAGCTGCCTCCCCTGGTGCTTTTTCATTGCAGTTTTATGACGAGACCAGCGAGTCTAAATATCTTTACACACATACGTGAAATAAGTTACCTGTAGTATGGAAGGCGAGGTCATGAAACGAAGGGGTCTATAAACATTACCTTGGTGACATACTGAGATAATAACAGGCACGCGCTTATTGCCCGCGCTCTATCCAGTTACTGAGGGGTTGCGCAATAAGAGGGGAGGCTGAGCTCGTCGCTGCTTCACCTCTCGTCTCTTGCTGTATTTGCAGCGGAGCTCCGCAAATTTGGCTATTTTGACTATAAAAATGATTGGAATCGTACAGAAATTAGATTTATAACACAGATCATTGGAAAAAAAACGTAATATTTATTTTATTTTATTATTCTTTTTTTTTCGTAACAGCTATTTTCATTGGAGTATGCCAGGTGAGGCTCTGCCTCCCCTGCCCCCCCCCCCCCCCTGACCGCACGTCTCTGCTATACACGTAAATATTGGCTTTTATTTCATTTAAGATATCCGTGAGCCAAGAATGTATGTTTGTGTGTAACGCGCGTGACGTCACTCCACATGCCACACCCCCCGTCTTTAATATTCATGAGCGGGTGGATTTTTACACTCACGCAGAAGGTCGAGCTGGAAAGCATTTTTTTCGCAAATTCGCTTTAAGTTTCACGTTTCTTTATTGAAAGAAAATCTAATAAATAATTATACGCAGCAAAAAATTGGATTTGGGGTCTGTATTTATTTCAGCACTTGAGACAAAAGGTAAGTCTAATTTATGCTTCTACGTTATGGTAAAATAGACATTTCTCGGTGATTTTCCAGATATTGTATCGAATTCCCATTTATTTCAACCCCAGCGACCGAAAGCAGAAGATAATAACGTATCAGAGCAGTGAATTTTAACAAATTGAAGGTCAGTTATATATATACAGTTCGACAGTGAGATGAAGTGATGTGTTTTATGACGTAATTTTGTGCCGGATTCACTGCCATTAATTCAGTGCTACAGTGAAATGCCGTTAAGTGTTTGATGACATACTTTTGTGCAAGATTCACTGCCATTAAATTTACACACAAGATACAATTATACTCTGCTAAATTTTTTCGTAAATATTACAGCTTGCGTCCTCGTACGGGCAAACAAGCTCGTTTAAGATATTAGTGTTGTGTCTCCATCGATGTGCAACACCAACGTGCATATGCCCAACGTGTAATTTCAAAATCAGTCTCTGGAAATGTGTATAACCCACAATACTGTATATAGTTAGAAAGCACAACAAGCGGTATAATTTGTAAGATAAAAAAAACCCTAGATAACGAGTGCAGTGTGACAATGTGCCCAACTGTGTTTGTACATGGCGTGCAGAAGCTGCAGTGATGATATAATGTGTGCTGAAAGGACACCGTTTCTTTAATAGATGATGCCGATTGCAAATGACATGTCGTGGCGTATTGCCCAGAAATAGCTGTATGGAGACCCTTCCAGCGACTTACACAAACGCGTGCACAAGCTCACACATACACAAGGATGTAACCATTACGCGTGCAACGGTGCAGACATAACCCACCATCCCCTGCTCTCCCTACCACCACCACCACCGCCACAAAACTCTGGCTGCAAAACCAAGAAATAAAAACTGAGAGTCAACATTTTGCTCGGACTGCGATGTTCATCATCACCATTACCACCACCACCACCACACCAGCAACACACCTCACTCGCCAAATCACCGTGTCTGGTGCTGACCTCATTTACTTACACTACTCACGCACAGCAGAGCCAATCGATCTTGCTTTTATCAGAGAGAAGCAGCTGGAATCAAAGCACATGGGACCCCGAAGCGTCTGGAGCCGACCGGTAAGAGTAACCATGCTTATGACTTAAAGGTTTGAAGAGAAAAAAACCCCGGAAATTAAGTGGAATATTATTGATTTGAAAATCAAACATGCTTTGAAATGTTAATTACATACGTTTCCCATGTGTATGGGTTGTGCTCCCAAAGGCTGTGTTTGTGTTGATTGTTTTCTGTATTCCCAAGGATGGATGTCATTTTCAGTAACAAGGAGTCTCATTAAATAACGAGGCTCGTGATGTATTTATTGTTGAACCTGGCGCTGTGCTGCTTTACGCAGGCGTGCACTTATGAGGATAGATAGAAGCTTGTTGTGAACTGGTCAGGGTTACAGAATCTCATTGTGGGGGATGCCTTGGGAGGGAATGCTAATTAAATGTACGTTCTAAGCCTCTCATCGGCAGTGTGTTGAAACAAACCCATTCGGGATCGACAAAATAACCAACACGGTACTGTGCAGTTGGAAGGAAAGTAATGGCGTTAATACATCACAGATATGTATGTCTGTAGAAGTTGCTTCTACTATCGTGTTTTGCGACTTGATGCTTGTGATGCAAAAGGCAGCACGCGAATATGAAGGCGTTTAAGCCAAGTTGAGCTACAACGAGTAGAGATTTTTTTTTCGATTTAAAGCTTTCGTGACTGCAGGGATTAATCTTCTTGGTTCTTTCGGTAAAGTCACGTAGAAGGGAAATAATAAAGTAATAAAAAGAAAACATAATAATAAAAATAAAACATAATAAAATATTATTTTATTATAATAATAAAAAAATAAAAATAAAACATAATAAAATATTATTTTATTATGTTTTCTTTTTATTATTTCCCTTCTACGTGACTTTACCGAAAGAACCAAGAAAACGAGTAGAGAGTTAAAGGAGAGCTGATCTCAGATTGAAGTACAGTGATACATTCTTCTTCCATTACGGATTTACCCAGTGACAAAATCACCCGGAATGCACCCCATGTTGTCGTCATTTCTCATAAGCCAGCGTAGAGTAAGTATGGCGACTGCTTTGATTGGCAAACACCCTGCAGCATAAACCGGTTTGCGAGAGGCCGAGGGGCTATACCGTGGGCAGTGCAACAACAATACGGTGTTATGTTCTTCTATGCTCTTATATTGCTCCCCTTTTGTACCGACGGGCATCGATCAGTTTGTGCAATACCCTCCACGCCCTGCGGTGATTGACGAAATGATTTACGCAGTAGCAGCAGAAGCGTGCACGTGTCCATTCGTGCACTGGATTGTACACGTGCTTTCTTCGGTAAGGAGATTGAACTGAGACTGAATTGTGGATGGAAATAATTATTATTAGCGTTTGCACTGTGTGCCGAGCCGACGAACAGCATCGTCTTCAGCACGGTGAAGCGCCGGTAGTCCACCAGTCAAAACATGTCAGTGGACAGTCGTTGGAAATAACTTGGGAAAACAATATGCGCTCGTATGCAGGGGCGCAGCGACATATTTCAACTGGGGGTTATGCAAGATCCGACTCTGCCCCCACCCGCGCCAATCCTTTCTCCCTACTCACTTTTACAAGAAAAAAGCTACGGATGTTTTTAACCCGTATACGGTACAATATTACGTAGGCTATAATTATATTATTTTCATTGCACCGTGTATTGGGTCTTAGAGGGAGACAATCTCACATGGTAGACTGCAGGTACATTTATTAATGACTTAAGAAAGAAAGTCACGTAGAAGGGAAATAATAAAATAATAAAAATAAAACATAATAAAATACAATTCTCACGACGTTTCGACCACAACGCAAGCAGCCGTACTCAGGTGAAAAACAGGTCTGTTGGAAATACAGCGTCTGAGGACGGCTGCTTGCGTTGTGGCCGAGACGTCGTGAGAATTGTATTTTATTATGTTAATTTTTATTTTATTATTTCCCTTCTACGTGACTTTACCCAAAAAACCAAGAAGATGAATCCCTGCAGTCACGAAAGCTTTAAATCGAAAAAAATTGTGTTACTAGTTTATCTGTTGATTCAGGCCCCCACTTGAGACCGACTGGGGCCCTATGCATCGCATAGCGCTGCCACGTAACCCCCCCCCCTCCTCCACCATAGTTGCGCTCCTGGTCGTATGATCGGAATTGTCTGGGAGCACGCGAACGCCAGCGATGTAACGTGCAGGAGGAACTGTTATCGCTGTTGCTGTATATGTGGTCAGACTGTAGCCTCCCACTGCTTCAGTGGGAGGCAGTCGAGTGCTGAAGCTCTGAGGCGAGCATGGCTCCCACGTGCCATATGGCTGCATGCTTCTACCATGTTGCAACATTTGACTAAAAATAGTCAACCATTCCTGTGTATTAACTCAAAAAATCTGCCTCGGCTGGCCCTGCAGTGATAAACAGATGGCGATGCGTTCTGTCACCGGCAGAATGCGCTATGGAGCAACTCAATTCCCGCGACATTTCTAATGAAATTACAATAGTTAAATTCTAGATTTGAAGCTTTCGTGACTGCAATGATTCATACTCTTAGGTTTTTTCGGTAAAGTCACGTAGGTAAAAAATTATAATAAAATAAAATAATAATAAATGAAAATAACTCAATTAAATCTCGACGTTTCGGAGGCAACACAAGTCTCCGTCTTCAGGTGGAACCGTCACAGCCAAATTTACTGGATCATCTTGATACAGAGACGTGTGTTGCCTCCGAAACGTCGTGATTTAATTGAGTTATTTTCATTAATATTATTTTATTTCATTATAATTTGTGACTTTACCGAAAAACCTAAGAGTACAATTGTTAAAGTTACATTGCCGTTATTGCTTCATAAAACCTTTTTGACATGCACCTGACCAACTCCACTTCATACTTTATGTGACATTTAATTCTCAAGAGTCGGATAAAAAATAATTGGAACGTAATGCGAGCGTGCGCGTCTGTGTCAATACAAATGTAATTGAAACTCGAGGCCAGGAATGAAATCAAAAGTCGCGTGAATGGACAAAAGGATTTGGGTCTCGCTGTGTCGGGCGGGTGCCCTGGGAGGTCTCTTCACAGGCGCTGTCCCACCGCTGATCGGCACGGGGTCTTTGGCCTGCTCCGTCTATGGCCTGGGCCGGTTCGTCCCTCCTTAGCACAACAATAACAACAACAACAACCTGGTGAGCGGGGGCTCCCCCTCGCTCACCATATTGATACTGAACTTGGTGCGGACGCCCGGTCAGCATAGAGAGCCTCACAGGGCAGGACTCCCGTCCTCAAGCGATCCCACAACCCACGCCTCCTCCAGGCAGCTGGATTAGAGGCGCACAGCCACGGCTCTATCCACTGCTGGACGGTGTTGGGTGCGAGATGCTTCGACCGCGCACCGCGGACTTCGTGAGCTTCCAGTCCGTGTGACATCACTGAGACGCGGCGTGCTCGCTGAGCGGAACACGGAGGGGGGCGAGAACGATGGCAATTTAATTGCCACCACTACCACCACCATCATCATCAACACCACCACCATCACCACCAGTAGCAGCATTACAACTATTATTACCATCACAACGACCGTCATTATCAACATTACCACCACCAGAAACATCACCACCAACAGCAGCATCACAACTATTATTACCATCGCCACGACCATCATTAGCACAATCACCTCCGCGAACATCACCATACCCGCCATTCGCCACTCAGTGTCGGTGACGCCACCACGGCCCCTGTGCCAGGCCAGGTGCACGTTGACGCCACGCGAAGCGTCAAAGGCTCGCTGACAGACGGTCACGGGACAGACCCAGGTGCCATGGGTTGACCGACGAAGATGTCTGCTGCACAAGCTGTGGCCCCCTACTGTGCCAACAACTCGCTGAATTTTAGGCGCCCGGCCCTCCGCCCGTTGTTGTGAGCGTGACTCCTCTCGTGGGCAATTGGAGGCTCCACATCCTCATCGCAGATTAACACGCAGGAGGCTTTCACGACCAATCTCATCGATAGTTATTTTTTGAGTTATATGGCGTAAATATAAATGTTTTGCTAAACCTGCCACCACCCGACACAGCCAATTACAGTAGTAAGGTTTGTCACGTAAACAGAACACGCCAATTCGTTATTAGCACAGCACACCGGTGTGTTGGAGAGAAAATCCACAACAATTACAATCTGAGTACGATGTTTCGTCAGTAATTACAGTTGATGAAGCTAGTTGTAATTACTGACGAAACGTCGTACTCAGATTGTAAATGTTGTGGCTTGGCTCTCCAACACACCGGTGTGCTGTACTAGTGACGAATTGCCATGTTCTGTTTACGTGACAAATCTTACTAATTTGCTGTGTCGGGTGGTGGCGGGTTTAACGACATTCATATTTACGCGATCTAACCCAAAAAAAACCCCTATATTTTGGATCCTCATCACAAACACTACCACAACTATCATTGCCACCACGACCATCATTGCCACCATCACCAGAACTATCATCACTCTCGTCATCTAATATATTTTTGCGGATGGCCACGACGAGAGGGTTTCAAGAGAGAGTTCGTGTTGTTTTGCTCTTCCTCTGTGGAAGGAGTGCAAACAACTGCACTCTACGGTTCATAGTTTGGGTTGCATGGCCACAATCGCACTCCTGTGGCTTGTGTATTTACTTTGACAATCCATTCACAAAAGGAGATGTGGCACACCGGCCTGTTAATGTATTCTGGTGCGGTTGATGGTTCCATCAATACAGGGAAACGCAGTGGCGATGACCAAGAGGGAGGCATGGGTGAATGCAGGGTTTTGTGAAAATACGGCTCAGTGCTGCCACCTTGTGGATATACTGAATTACAACTCTATAATAGAGGGTTTTTGGATTAGACGGCGTAAATTTTAACGTGTCGTTAAAGCTGCCACCACCCGACACAAGCCAATCAGGAAGGGTTGTCACGTAAACAAAACATGTCAATTCGATACTAGTTCAGCACACCGGTGTGTTTGAGAGTAAAACCCACAGCATTTACAATTCGAGTACGACGTTTCACCAGTATTAAACTGCAACCAACCTCAGGTGACAGTCTGATGAGGCGAAAGCCTACGTATTAAACTGTATTCGTTTTTACTATTTATTTTTATTTTTCCCAGGTAAGGCCCACTGAGCTGTATACAGTAACTATTTTTCATAAGTGCACCTGGTCACAAATGATGGCTCAACGAGGTGGATTTTCGCGTGGGAATTTATAGCAGCCAAATACTCTAAACGCAACATTGATTCTTAATGTGAAGAGAAAAATCTGAGGTCCCGGAGATAAATCATGCAAAGAACATGCAGACTCCAAATATACAGCAGGCGTCAGGGTCGGGATCCATTCAACTATCTCCTGTACACCAGGCGAACCCATGACCCACGACCTCCTGTACAGAGATACCAGGCGAGGCAGCATTTTGCCACCTCTGGCAATTGTCGCCTTTTATGGAGAATGCGATGGTTCCAGTACTCCAGCCTAACTCGGGTTCTGTACAAGGCACACATTCCCAGGGACCACCACTTCTTTTTTCCGTCCGGCTGATGTAGATGCAGAGGAACGACTACAATTTCACATTTCCTAGTAACACATTCCTGCGGAGGGAGCTGGTAGGAACGTTGGGTTGCTCGGCCAATGGCCAGGGTCAACGGCGGCGTGGTGTATTCCGCAAATATGCCCGACTGTGAGGGTGGGCACAAGCCGGCGTGAGTAGGTTAAACGTTGAGTTTTATAAGGGCACCACGGGGTGACCAGCCCCTCCCCACCCAGCCCCACCCCTCCCACCCCCCACCCAGTCCCTCCCCACCCTCCCCACCCAGCCCTTCCCCACCCTCCCCTCTCCACCCAGCCCCACCTCTCCCATTTTTTGATGCACGACGGACGGACACAATAATCCCCTATGGGCTGGTGCAACCAGGAGGTTCCTACCAGTATGAGCCAGATTAACGGCGTTAGCAGGAGCAGTAGCGGAGTTTATCGCCGTGAAGTCTCCTTCATATTTGTGGATGGGGCATTGCGTCGTTGGGTTCGAGCATGAGCTATGCACAGCGTGGTGCAACAGGGGGGGCAGCAGAGAGCTCTCTACAATGTCATTCACTGCAGCAGGGTACACACGCACCGTGTAACTGCAATAATAGCTGCAGGACCGTGGATATTTACGCAATCATGAATGTACATTTGTTCATTATTTTATTTAATGGAATAATTGTTCACTAACCTGTGAGATTACACATTTTCAGGGCATTTGTGGGCACAAATTAAACAACTAAAATATTGTAATGACCTTTATCCTCATGGACCAGCACGTGCATTGATAGTCGTGTATTTCTTACCCGTACACCGTGTGACCGCTACGCATTGTGACTGTGATCTTGCTGGGGGTAATACCATATCAGAAGTTGGCATATATATCGACGAGTCTATGCTCATAACTGGAAAAATAAACACATCGAAAACCAACATTTTATATGTGTGTGCGTGTAAACGCTGTACACGTAGACACATTACAGTACTGTGCGTCGTTAGCGAACCGAGTAAATTAACCTCGGTGGAATTGAGTGTACGGCTGATATAATATAGCGAGCTCCACAGCCCAGAGTGGTGGCGATGTTTGGTGGTGGTTGATGGTGGCGATGGTTGGTGGTGTTGGGTGGTGGTGGTGTTGGTGGTGGTGGTGTGCGTCGGGTGGTGGTGTTTGGTGGTGGTGGTGTGGGGTGGTGGTGGTGGTTGATGGTGGCGATGGTTGGTGGTGTTGGGTGGTGGTGGTGTTGGTGGTGGTGGTGGTGTTGGGTGGTGGTGGTGGTGGTGTTGGGTGTTGGGTGGTGGTGTTGGGTGGTGGTGGTGTTGGTGGTGGTGTTGGGTGGTGGTGGTGGTGGTGTTGGGTGTTGGGTGGTGGTGTTGGGTGGTGGTGGTGTTGGTGGTGGTGGTGTGCGTCGGGTGGTGGTGTTTGGTGGTGGTGGTGTGGGGTAGTGGTGTTGGGTGGTGGTGTTGGGTGGTGGTGGTGGTGGTGGTGTTGGGTGGTGGTGGTGGTGGTGTTGGGTGTTGGGTGGTGGTGTTGGGTGTGGTGGTGTGTGGCTGGTGGTGGTGTGCGTTGGGTGGTGGTGGTGGTGTTGGCTGGTGGTGGTGGTGTTGGCTGGTGGTGGTGTGTTGGGTGGTGGTGGTGGTGTTGGGTGGTGGTGGGTGTTGGGTGTTGACTGGTGGTGGTGGTGTTGGGTGGTGGGGTGTTGGGTGGTGGTGGTGGTGTTGGCTGGTGGTGGTGGTGTTGGCTGGTGGTGGTGGTGGTGTTGGCTGGTGGTTTTTGTTGGGTGGTGGTGGTGGTGTTGGGTGTTGACTGGTGGTGGTGGTGTTGACTGGTGGTGGTGTGTTGGGTGGTGGTGGTGGTGTTGGGTGGTGGTGGTGGTGTTGGGTGTTGACTGGTGGTGGTGGGTTGACTGGTGGTGGTGGTGTTGGGTGTGGTGGTGTTGACTGGTGGTGGTGGTGTTGGGTGGTGGTGGTGTTGGGTGGTGGTGGTGGTGTTGGGTGGTGGTGTTGGGTGTTGACTGGTGGTGGTGGTGTTGGGTGGTGGTGGTGGTGTTGGGTGGGTGTTGGTGGTGGTGGTGGTGTTGGGTGGTGGTGTTGGCTGGTGGTGGTGTTGGCTGGTGGTGGTGTTGACTGGTGGTGGTGTTGGCTGGTGGTGGTGTGTGTGGTGGTGGTGGTGTTGGGTGGTGGTGGTGGTGTTGGGTGGTGGGTGGGGTGGTGTTGTGGGTGGTGGTGTTGGCTGGTGGTGGTGTTGACTGGTGGTGGTGTTGACTGGTGGTGGTGGTGTTGGGTGGTGGTGGTGGTGTTGGGTGGTGGTGGTGGTGTTGGGTGGTGGTGGTGGTGGTGTTGGGTGGTGGTGTTGGCTGGTGGTGGTGTTGGCTGGTGGTGGTGTTGACTGGTGGTGGTGTTGGCTGGTGGTGGTGGTGTTGGCTGGTGGTGGTGTTGGCTGGTGGTGGTGGTGTTGGGGGTTGGCTGGTGGTGGTGTTGGTGGTGGTGTTGGGTGTGGTGTTGGCTGGTGGTGGTGGCGGTGTCACTGATGAGACGCCGCGCTGCCGGGCTCGCGTCATCGCGGGGCGGAGTTGCCCGGGGGCTGTGCGAGAGGGAGGGAGGGAGGCGTTGGAGAGTCGCTGGGTGTGAGTGCTGCTGCTGCTGCTGATGTAGCTGTGTGGCTGCTGATGGTGGTGTAGTGGTGCTGCTGGTGTAGCTGTGTGGCTGCTGCTGATGGTGGTGTAGTGCTGCTGCTGCTGATGGTGGTGATGTAGTGGTGGTGCTGTTGCTGCTGGTGTAGCTGTGTGGCTGCTGATGGTGGTGATGTAACTGTGCTGCTGGTGGTGGTGTATTGGTGCTGCTGCTGCTAATGGTGGTGTAGTGGTGGTGTAGTGCTGCTGCTAATGGTGGTGTAGTGGTGGTGTAGTGCTGCTGCTAATGGTGGTGTAGTGGTGGTGTAGTGCTGCTGCTGATGGTGGTATAGTGGTGGTGTAGTGCTGCTGCTAATGGTGGTGTAGTGGTGGTGTAGTGCTGCTGCTGATGGTGGTATAGTGGTGGTGTAGTGCTGCTGCTAATGGTGGTGTAGTGGTGGTGTAGTGCTGCTGCTGATGGTGGTATAGTGGTGGTGTAGTGCTGCTGCTAATGGTGGTGTAGTGGTGGTGTAGTGCTGCTGCTAATGGTGGTGTAGTGGTGGTGTAGTGCTGCTGCTGATGGTGGTATAGTGGTGGTGTAGTGCTGCTGCTAATGGTGGTGTAGTGGTGGTGTAGTGCTGCTGCTAATGGTGGTGTAGTGGTGGTGTAGTGCTGCTGCTAATGGTGGTGTAGTGGTGGTGTAGTGCTGCTGCTAATGGTGGTGTAGTGGTGGTGTAGTGCTGCTGCTGATGGTGGTGTAGTGGTGGTGTAGTGCTGCTGCTAATGGTGGTGTAGTGGTGGTGTAGTGCTGCTGCTGATGGTGGTATAGTGGTGGTGTAGTGCTGCTGCTAATGGTGGTGTAGTGGTGGTGTAGTGCTGCTGCTAATGGTGGTGTAGTGGTGGTGTAGTGCTGCTGCTAATGGTGGTGTAGTGGTGGTGTAGTGCTGCTGCTAATGGTGGTGTAGTGGTGGTGTAGTGCTGCTGCTAATGGTGGTGTAGTGGTGGTGTAGTGCTGCTGCTAATGGTGGTGTAGTGGTGGTGTAGTGCTGCTGCTAATGGTGGTGTAGTGGTGGTGTAGTGCTGCTGCTGATGGTGGTATAGTGGTGGTGTAGTGCTGCTGCTAATGGTGGTGTAGTGGTGGTGTAGTGCTGCTGCTGCTTTGGTGGTGATGTAGCTGTGCTGCTGCTGCTGCCGCTCGGTCTTTGGGAGCTTCTGGAAGAGGTGCCCCCCCTCCTCCCCGTCTCCCACGCAGGCTGCTCCTGCTGCTGCTCTTCCTGCTGCCTACTGCTGCAGAGGCGGCGGCGCGCCCCCCGCGCCCCCCACGCTCCCGTATCCCGGGGCCCCCCGCGACCCCAGCGGAGCGGCGAGCAGCACGAGGGGAGCGGGGCCCCCCACTGCTCGGTGAGAGGGCGGTGGGCACGGGGCCACCCTCACCACCACCACGACCACGACGCCGCGGTGATTGCATGGGGGTTAGAGGGTGGAGACTGTGGGAGGCGCACTGCATCGCGCGTGGAAGGGGATGTTCGTATTCCTACTCTCATCCAAGAGGGATGGGCGGCGGTGCACATGAGCGACACGGCGTGCGCGTTAGTAGTAACACACGTGGTGGCACGCATGTGCGCTTGCATGTCCTTATCGCAGACGGGGGTCTACGCACGATGCGCCTAACTACGTCTGTGGTGGTGGCGGTGGTGGTGGGGATCAGGCTCCGACTGCACGATATGGGGCTTGTATATTGGCCAATGTGCGTAAGGTGTACGAGGCTATTGTTATCATTCGCTACTAACACACGCGCGATTGACTAGCTTACACCACTTAAGCCTTTGTATCTGTATCGCGTACCCAATTGTACATTTGTCTCATTTCGTCCGTGAGGAATTTCATTAAACATGCACACGCTGAGCGCTGCGACTGTGAATACGGTAAATATATAAGCACCCGCCTGCCCAAAGCACTACAGTGTCAGCAATTGTCTAGCAATGACGCTAAGAATACAGCAGTAGCAATAGCCTAGCAACAACGGTGCAAACACTATCATAGCTCTTACTGCCGAAGCAATATGACCCGTTTCATAGCTGTTTAGCATGCTGTGCGATTGATTCCACAAGGCCCTGTGATGATGTTGCTGCTGCTTGCTGCCTGTCATACAGCCAGTCACCGCTGTCACGATCAGAGCCAGGTGTGTGACACGGACACTTGGCATGACTGCCCTTTTGCCGAAGCCCGGACTGCCACCGCCACATTACGTCGTTTAAAGGGTCTCCGCTGGCGTTTAAAGGGTCTCCTGCTAATAAATATGTCGCCATGCATGTGCAGGGCGCAGTGGTTGATTGCATTTAAATGCTGCCCTGTCCTGCAATGAGCATCCGCGTCGCATAGGGTGGCTCAAGGCTTTCAATACGCTTCGTGAATGTCAACACGACCCAGTGTGTTAAAGAGCGGTGTGCGGTAATAGTGCAATACGGACTCGTGGATGGATTGATAAACTTGCAGCAATAGCGTTTTGAGTTATCTAAGCATTCGAGTCATTGCGACCTTAACCCCATAAGACTGAGGATTCCGTGAAGAGAGTGTGAAACGCATCATCAGAATTGTTTTCTTTACTCATGGCACTGAAGAGCAATGTAAACATATCCAGATGCATTACTGCACACCGCACTAAACACGGCAGCAAGTGTCCATATGGCGTCATCCTACATGCACTCTGCCGTACACTACTGACACTTTCACACTTGCAGAATAATTCAGTGCAGCATAACAACCCACCCGTTGCAGTGTGCATCATCATCGTCACGTCTGGCAATGCACCCTGGCTTCTTGAACGATGACACTCGAGCGGTGGAGTGCTCATAAATGCATTCGCTGACATTACGGGGAGAGTAAGAGGATGAATGCAGTCTTCAGTTGGAGGCAGGTTATAGCAGCCATGGCACATACACACACATATCTGAAATTGTATTGTGATTTGTGTCCATTGCTTCTGGCATATTAGACTAATTGCAGTACGTGACATCCTCATTCACAACGTGCTGCAGGATGCCATTGCAGCTTGCGTACTTTTGCTGTCGTGTGGAGCGGTGGAACAGTGGTGAGCAACACTGGCCACCCTTGACCGAGTTTTGATTCCCAGCCATGGCTAACATCAGTGGCGAGCGATACCTGAACCAGGCCTGCCAACCCTGCGTTCTCCAGACTGGCACTGAATTGGCATCGTGGCGATGTTAGTGTACGTACATTATCATCAAACCCCCCATGACCAATACTGCATGGGGAGGCTCTTAGCCAGCAGTGTATTGACTAAGGGAAGTACATTGTTATTATTTACATTACTATATAGCGGATAGTTTAATTTTTTTACTCGGTACACGCTATGTGTTTTAAAAATATCGCACAAAAATCTGCCGTGATATTCTGCAGTCCTCCCTCCAGCACAAAATGTGGTCTATGTTTATGAGTCTTGTTCCATTAAGCTTAGTCCGAGTATAACAAACGTGTACTGTATTACGTGTATGACATGCCATACATTCTATCACTGGTTACTGAAGTAAGCTCTAACCTTGGAAATGCGTGAGCGCATTGCAGCTTCTGAAGAATAGATTAAACGAATTATGAAAACTAAACTAAAACTTATTTTACCACTGAAGACCCACTGAACTATATAGCTATTTTTCAGAAGCGACCTGGTCACCAATAATAGCTCAATAATAGCTCGACAAAGTGGCTTATCATTTGAACATATATAGCAGCCAAATACTCTAAGCCGCACGTTGATGCTAAGTGTGGAGGGAAAAACCGGAGGACCCGGAGAGAAATCATGCAAAGTACATGCAGACTCCAAATATACGCATGTTGATTCTAAATTATATGTTGTGTGATTTATTCACGGACTGTGTGTTGTCGCACATGTTGCAGATGGTGGCAAGCACAAGCACGCTGAGTATCAGTCCGACAGAAGAGACCGTTTTGTCATCAAGACGCCTGCCAGCGGTGGCGGTGCTAGAGGAAATGTGTTTGGAACGTTCACGTTCAGAGCAGAGACGGGGAGGACATCTCAATCTCACTACTACTGCCTTGGGCGTCTAGAGCCACAGAAGCCTCCCACCGGTAACATTTCTGTTTGCTCTGGCCACCGATAAACCCGCACTACACCACAGTACCATGGTTAGATCACTCGATCCGTCTGGCTTAATTTAGAGCTTCAGGCAACAAAATGTGTTTGTACACTTGTGTGATGTACACCTCAAAGGATGGTTGATGCTTGGCTTTTAGATTTTTTAAGTTGCAATTACCAAGGACAGTGCAGTACAGTGCTTACAGATGTTGGCAACGTATAGCACCAACATCAAGGCGGTATCACCTTGCACCAATTGTCCCAAGCCTCCTCCCCGTTTTCACACTCTATAATCATTACCCTCATCACCCCATCCCAAAAACCTGAGTGAGAGAGGTCTCCCGGACCGTTGCTGCTGTGGCTGTTGGCATCGTGCTGTGAGCCAGCCTTGGGTGGGTGCCCCTTGGAGCGGATTATCCTTCCGCCTCCGCGCTAAGCACTGTTTCAGGGAATGCCACTTGCGGTGCAGTTCGCTTGAATTATTTATCGAGGCTCCCCGTTCTCAGTGGAAGCGGACCTCACGGACGCTCAAGGCTTGGCACCCGTACACTGTTGTTGATTGGGCTACAGAACAATTAAGATGGCTGGAAGTGGTGGTGGTGATGATGGAGGAGATGAAGTTGATCAATTGTTTGACACAAAACGCAAACGGTACCCCGAATTTGGAATCTGAAAAAAAATCTGTATTTATAATGTCATGCAAAACCATAACGACTATAATTAACATCGCATGCTTATTCAGATATTTTTGTTTTATATTATGGCTTTGTTAAAATCCCCAAATTAACTGTTTTTGATACAAATCATAATTTTAGCCATAATACTTTGTTATACTGTAAAGCACTGTATTGACCTTGAGCGCGGTAATGCGAATGAATGGACAGGCACACTGAAATACAACATCAACCACACAAGTTAATAGCGTCATCACTCTAATTCAATTACACCGCAGTTTGTTATATGCACGCTGTAAGCCATACATTTAGCACCGTGACATTACATTCATGAACGTACTTGTACAAGACGATGTACTGAAACGTCGGCAAAATCATATTGTGATAATGAAATTGCGCATTAGGACGTCAACAGAAGATGTTTATGATGGCGTGCACGGCGAAGGGGGGGAGATCCCTGGTTGGGGAGAGATCGTGGTTACGTAAATCGGGTAAATCGACCCGACGGCAGGCCAGGCGCATCACGACAGGCTGAGACTGAGGCTGTGGCTGCTTGCTGCTGCCATTCTTCAAGCAAGGCTGAGTCATGGCCAGTCACGTGGTGTGCAATGAAGCGGCACTCAGGCAGGCATTATATTCCGATGATGAAAGCTGGGCAGCAGCAGCCACAGCAGCCGCATAATTCAGAGCTGTTTGGGAATTCATTTCGGGCAGCCGAGCAAACATGCAACACGACTGCTGCTATGGATTGTGGGACTAGGCAATGAGCACACATCTCGTACTGCCCATCGAATGCACCGCTGCGTAGTGATTTATGCGCTTTTAATGAACACAATTGGCTGCGATCAATTGATATCGATGTTTTTCTTTTCGCTTGTTGCCACGATATTCTTAACACATGTTAATATAGTACACCACAGCGCAATCTACGGATGGCAATATAACCACGATATGTAGTGTAGCCAACAACCAACACAGCATAGTACAATCATACCAATGTAACTTCACCAGGCAATAAAGTTAGTCAAAGGTTAAGGTGCAGCCTTGGAAATTGCTTGCTCGCACCACTGCTGCCAGAAAGGTTTCCAAACGTAGGAGCTCTAGAGCCCTCTCGACCGTATTTGGCCTACTCTTCCCAACTGGCCACGTCTTAGAAACTAAACTACTTTTATTTTACCAGATAAGGCCCCCTGAACTATGTAGCTCTTTTTCAGAAGCGACCTTGGCCACAAATGATAGCTCAGTGAAGTGGCTTATCGTGTGGAAATTGATAGCAGCCAAATACTCTAAACACGTGATGTTAATTCTAAATGTGGGGGGAAAAATCAGAAGACCCGGAGAAAAACCACGCGAGCATGGGGAGAAAGACCGGCAAACTTAAAATATACAGCAGGTGTCAGGGTCGAACCCATGACCTCCTGTATACCAGGCGAAGTAGTTAACATCTCGCCACTTTACTCCACCGCACGCACTGTGGCGATAAACTAATTGTGGTGTGTACCCATTGGTACTGCCGGGTGGACTGAGGTGGAGAGATTAAGAAGCATGCCTGTTTATTAAACTGGCGTGCCAGGAGATTAAACCAACGACCTCTGGATTGCAAGTCGAGTTTGATAACCATCACACCATGGCGGCATCCCACTGAACTGTTTGTTGTTGAATAAAATACAAAACGCTGGATAACATTAGTAAACAAAACAATACAATACTATACAATCGGACAGCAAGGCACAACACAGTATTTCCCCCGCACCTCCAATAAGCACGGTTGGCAACGTACGGTGCGAAAGAAGTTCAACATACATACGCACGTACATTACACAGCCCAGTACCTAGTTACGGCAAAACACTGAAGCACAATTCCGAAACTGCGCGCCATCCTCTTAACAGTGGTAACACAGCTCTGGCACAGACGTTGCTGTGGTGACGCCTCGAGATACAACACCCTCACCACCCGTCTGCACGATTGCTGGTGCGCTATATAGCCGGCGGCAGCAGTCTGTGTGTGTACCGGCTATGACGCGGTGGCACCTATACCAAAGCACCGCTGTATTGTACAGCTCTAAAAAAATATGTAGGTGCACCCGTTCAGGTACAGCCACAAATGGAAGACAGCTGTCATAAACTTACAAAACACCGTACAGTTAAGACAGGTGCACCTATCCTGGCACCACTATTGGTAGAGCTAAAATAGATAAAGTTCTTTCCAGTGGCCAAATACGTTGGCGGCGATGCACGGGTGGCGGATCACAAGAGATTTTGCTGTGGACCAATCAGTTTCAAAGACAATGCCTTTATTATCAGAGTACGTTTTTGTTTGCATTCTGCCCACAAGTATTGTGGTTAATGCAGACATGATTCCTTGTAAAAGGTTTCAGTTTGGTGTTTTAACATCTTAACACCTGATTTGTTGCCAGAAAAAAGGGGAAAACCTATTCTCATAAGTGTACATTATTGATATATTACGATAAATTACCTTGTCTGTTATAGTATATGTATTATTATTAGTTTATCATATAAAAATAGTTGATACTTGTATAAAAAGTTGCCATACATACGGTACGCATGGGCGCCATCGGTTGGGTGCCATCCTGCGCCAGAATGTTCGCTCTGGAACTTACAAAATGTGTCGCTTCATGGTTAAGTTCGTAAATCTCGAGTATGTCATAGCGAAAGTATGTAAAGCGGGAGGGTATAAATCGGGCTGTATTGATCGGTAGCAAATAAGATATGTTTAGCCACCTCTCTATTATTATTTATTCATATGCAGTACACTGTGGCAGGGCAGATGAAAAACAGTGGAAAAATATTGACTTAAAGCATTCGTGACTGCAGGAATTAATATTCTTTGGGTCTTTCGGTAAAGTCACGTAGATAGGTTAAGAGAAAATAACAAAAAATCTACGACGTTTCGAACGCAACACAAGCAATCGTCATCAGGATGACGATTGCGCAACACAAGCAATTATCAGGATGATTTTTTTGTTATTTTCTTTGAACCTATCTACGTGACTTTACCGAAAGACCCAAAGAATAGTGTAAAAATAGTGTTTTGTACACTAAATGAAAGCCAGTTACATGAAGTAGCATCACTCATTGAAAAATGCATCGGCATCACAGGGTTAAATCTATGCGGGTTATTGTTGGTCTTTGCTTTCTGCTGGATCATCGCGTAGGCCACTGAGGCCCACCACAACGGATCATCACAGTGCTTGGTGGATTGGCCACTACTGAAGTATCCGCACCTCCGATTAGCGAGGTTGGCTACGTACGTCGCGAAAGAAGTTCAAAATGCATACCTACAGGGTCTTTGTATTCTGGAACTATAGATATAGCCAATGTTAAGGCTCTAGAAGCACTACAAGTTGAATAATACCAGAATATATGGTCCAACAACCGTCCTAGCGGAAGCAGACATTGACCCAATGTACGAAGAAAAGAGCTAACTTCTAAATTGCGGTGAAACACACTACGACACATTAGGTGGCTATGACGCCAAAGGTCGGTGAAGGGAGATGAGAGGGTGATTGGTAAATATAGCGTCAGACAGATGTGGCACTCCTTGAGCATGTTGGCACAAGACAGCGGAAGGTGGAAACAAATGACGACATGTGCAGTGGACACCTACGGGCGATCTGCCCATGGATCGTGATGATGAACGGGAAGTGTCCTTTGCCAGTAGCAAGATATAGTAATGGGTTTTTACCATTTTATCTGGCACAAATTCTGACACCTTTATACAAGGGATCATGTTTGCAATAACAACAACACAAGTAGTAAAAAATGCAAACAGAAAGAGACAACTCTGATAATGATATGCACTTGAGACGAGGCTCTACGAAAATCCGTCTCGGGTGTGGACCAAGCAATTTCAAGGACAGTGCATATCATTATCAGAGTTGTCTCTTTTTGTTTGCATTTTTGACTACTTGTGTTGTGGTTATGTCAAACATGATCCCTTGTATAAAGATGTCAGATTTTGTGCCAGATAGTGACGTGACGGGAATGAACGCATTTAGAACAAACAAAAAATTGCACGAAGTTCAAAGAGAGAATTTATAAATTAAATTGGACTGGATGCTCACGGACAAACTCCTAATAAAATTCAACACAGAATGCAATCGCAGGCTGGAGCGATGCATGTTACACTGGTGTTGCCTTCCTCAAGCAGTGGATAGAACACGGTTGAGGATGATTGTGCCACACAGGTAAAGGGGTTATGTATATACTTTTCTGTACTTACTAGCTGTACTACCCGGCTTCGCCCGGGACTTGTATCTACCACGGCCGGCCGCCTTTGTCTCCCCAGTGGCGATGTTAATACGCTACAGTAGTTAAGTTACTCGTTTGAGGCAGAGTCGACCTAGGGGAGGTTCAAATAATCGTCACCGGTGGTGGCCGTGAGCGGGAATCGAACTGGGTTTGCCGGGTTGGTAGCGCAGCGTAGCGTTAAGCACTACACCCACCGCTCCTCACACACCACACACGCACAGACACACACACAGACACACACACAGACACACGCAGACACACACAGACAGAAACACACACACAGACAGCACGCTAACCACTACACTACCGCTCCCCACACACCACACACGCACACACACAGACACACACACACAGACACACACACACAGGCAGCACGCTAAGCACTACACTACCGTTCCCCCTACACAACACACGCGCGCGCGTCCATAGGTACACATACACGCGCTTGCTGCAGACACACACGACTTTCAGGGTGCATACGGCAGTAAACGACTGAAATAATAAAGCGGCAATGCTGTGTAAGGAACGCCTTAGACCCGCATTATACATTTGTGTAATGCGAGCGTAAACACACAAACACACACAAACACATACACAATACACACACACATACATGCAGACACACAGACAGACACATAACACACATACATACACACACATACAAACACAGAAACACATACACACACATACATAGACACACACATACATACACACGAACACATCCACAGACGTACATACACATACATACAGGCACGCAGACATACACATAAACACATACAAAAAAACCCACATACATACACACACACATACATACACACAAACACATGCACACACATACATACACACATGCATACAGACACACAGACATACACATAAACACATACACACATACACATGACCCGGCTTCGCCCGGGACTTGGATCCACCACGGCGGCAAAACCGACATACATACACACACAGACATACACACAAACACATACACACACATACAAACACACATGCATACAGACACACAGACATACACATAAACACATACACATGACCCGGCTTCGCCCGGGACTTGGATCTACCACGCCCAGCCGCCTTTGTCTCCCAAGTGCCGATGTTAATACGCCACACCAGTTACTCGTTTGAGGCTGAGTGGACCTAGGGGAGGTTCAAATAATCGTCACCGGTGGTGGCCGTGAGCGGGAATGGAACTGGGTTCGCCGGGTTGGTAGCGCAGCGTAGCGTTAAGCACTACACCCACCGCTCCTCACACACCACACACGCACAGACACACACACAGACACACGCAGACACACACAGACAGACACAGACAGACACACACACACACAGACAGCACGCTAAGCACTACACTACCGCTCCCCACACACCACACACGCACACACACAGACACACACACAGACACACGCAGACACACACAGACAGACACAGACAGACACACACACACACAGACACAGACAGCACGCTAAGCACTACACTACCGTTCCCCCTACACAACACACGCGCGCGCGTCCATAGGTACACATACACGCGCTTGCTGCAGACACACACGACTTTCAGGGTGCGTAAGGCAGTAAACGACTGAAATAATAAAGCGGCAATGCTGTGCGAGGAACGCCTTAGAGCAGCAACACATTTGTGTAATGCGAGCGTAAACACACAAACACATACATACACATACATACACACACATACACACAAACACATACACACAGACATACACATACACACAAACAAACACATACATGCACACAAACACATACACAATACACACACACATACATGCAGACACAGACAGACACATAACACACATACATACACACACATACACACACATACATAGACACATACATACATAGACACACACATACATACACACAAACACATGCACACACGTACATACACACATACATAGAGACACGCAGACATACACATAAAGACATAAAAAAACCCACATACATACACACACACATACACACAAACACATACATACACATACATACACACATACATAGAGACACACAGACATACACATAAACACAAACACACATACACATGACCCGGCTTCGCCCGGGACTTGGATCCACGATGCCCCGCCGCCTTTGTCTCCCCAGTGACGATGTTCACACACGACAGCAGTTACGCTTTTGAGGCTGAGTGGACCTAGGGGAGGGCCAGGTCCGTTTCAAATAATCGTCAGCGGTGGTGGGCGTGAGTTGGAATCGAACTGGGGTCGCTCAAGCAGCTTAATGACTGTTTGTACAAAGAACATATAAAGAATCGATTATAATAACCAGGCAAGAGTCCACATTATAGACTGCCAGTACACGCACTCAGCTTCATAAGCAGGCTAGAGTGTACATGATAGAGTGGCAGTACGCTCACCGAGCTTAATAAGCAGGCTACAGTGTACATGATAGACTGGCAGTACGCTCACCCAGCTTAATGAGTATTTGTACAGTGAACATTAAAGTAATCGATTGTTGGCGCGTTGGGTTTAAAAGTAATATTAATAGCACACATTGTGGTGGGGGTGTAGTGAAGAGTAGGAAAAACTTTGATGAATTTACCTCAGAGTGGCGTGGTGGGTGTCGAGGCCTAGTAGCGTGCAAAGCCTGCGGGCTCGCCTAAAATTGTCGGCTTGGAAGAGGCAGGGTACGGGTGGCGTTCCTTCCCCCCCCCCCTAGCGCTCCAACAATAATACTGTGTAATGGCTATTATTTAATTAAATACGGAGCTTATGAAAGTGGCGAAGGCGTGGCTAGCCGTTGGCAGGGGCAACCGCCGTCCAATGAAACTGCAGCCCTTGGCGAAGGCGTGGCTAGCCGTTGCCAGGTCCAATGAAAGCGGCGAAGGCGTGGCTAGCCGTTGCCAGGGGCAACCGCCGTCCAATGAAAGTGCGTATGGGCCAAAGTCCACACACACACACACACAGACAGACATGAACGATTTTATATATATAGATTCAAATGTTGTACATTAATAAGGGTGTACTTATCCTGGCACCAGCGCATAGGCGAACATCTCTTACGTCCAGATTTACAATCGCACATGAATAAAACTCAAGGATGCACATACCACACAGGTGAACAACGCTTACATGCAACTACTATATACAAGAGAGGTGCACTTATCCTGGCACCTTCAATATTGATGTTAAAAAAATTAAGGCACACATTTTACGAAATGACAAGTCAGTGTCCAAATTGCATTTACATTGTTTTTGGCTCTTGCCAGCATTCTATGTTCAAGTCGAGGCACCAGAAAGGCTCTGTACTCACCTATGGTTGAGTGTTTCATTGAGCAGAGTTTTGCCACTGTTTACTATTTGAGTTCAATGAACATTCCTAGCAAGATGAAGCCCAACAAACCAGAGGTTGCAATGTGGATTTGTGAAAACGGCCCAAACTACGTGTATGAAAATAGAAGGGTTGACACAGATTGACACTGTGGGAAAAAAATTAAAGTTTGTATAGCTTACATTGTTGCAGGATTGTTAACGCTCTTTAAGACAAAATGCATGAGAGTGAACGCCCAACCTTACTAAACACAGGCTACTGCCACGGCTACTCTACATGCGAAGAGTATTGGATACTGTTTATACGATGTTGTATGCTTATGCAAAATCAAAGATTGTCCTATATCCGTGTGTCAATTCGTCCTGGTGTCTCCTGTCACTGGAGGTTAGGGGGGTTTAAAATATTTAATGTGTTGGCATGACAACGTATTAAAGGTAGGATCTTGAGAGCAATGTTTGTTTGGCGAAGGCTGATTGTGAACGACGGGATGAACAGGTGGAATTGAAATGCAGCGTGGCATTCTATGGATATTGGCAACAAAGCTGTTGGAAATTCAGTTTCGCGTGCTTAATCGCACAAGTATGATCACGTGACCTGGCACACACTTGCTTCACCGTAACACATTATTTTTGCAAAACATTGTCACGTGATTCGTAGTCACTTGCCATGCCGTGTGGATAAATGGGAAGACCAACACTTGGTGGATGCCGCATGAGGGGGTGAGGAATTGAAGGATCTGGAACATGACATCTAACAGTCCACATCTGACTGGTGATCAATAAGGGTTCACCGTGGGAAAAGCAGGATATGGGGTAGCGCGGTGGTAATTCTCAACTTGTTTTCGGCTACTGTATCCGTTGTAAAATTTTGTTTCAACCAACTATCCTCCTTGCCTGACCCAACATGGTTCTAAAAAAAAAGTAAGAATAATCAATATTTTAACAGATTTGTCCATTTTGTGAGGTGTCCTGACTGGTATCTGCAAGCGAATAGAAAATAAATTCAGCGGACGCTCTGCACACATCAGATAATTTGTTCGCACTCTATGGTTACTCTTGGAAACTACATTGTTTACGATCAATGAGTTCAGAAAGGTCTTTTATATCGTTCCAGGTTACCATATGGATTGACAATTTTATCATAGATATTTAATATTGTCAGATTCATACATTAATATTCACCAATGACGCTCACGTACGATATAATTTCACGAATTTATAAATCACCGCACGTGCCCCCTGGGACATTGCCACGTGTACCCCCCCCCCCCCCCCCCCAGTTGAGAACCACCGTGGTCATGCTTGGCAGTGCTTCATGGTGCATTTTCTCTCACCTTCCTCCCCATCTGCCTTAAATGGGCACGCAACTCTGAATTACAGTACAGAGTGCCAGTCTCACTCGTACGTGAGACGACTAGCGTCTTAGCATCTCATATTTCCGGTCGTCTGCTGCTGTGGGTTAGATGTTGCATTAAAAAATCATGTGTATTTCAATGGCCCAATTTGTATTCAGGTTCTGCTGGAGTGCTGGTGAGTGTGGGCACGTACGCTGTGCTTTTGGGAAAAAGCGGTGATGCAGCAGATAGCACATTGCACTACGATCACAGAAACTCAGGTTTTATTCCTGAACATGACACAGAAAGTCAACACTAAAGCCAATTGCTATCTGAAGCCGCAAAACCCATCTGCGTAATGGATCACATCAGTTTGGGATTTGATTGAGTGGGATTGGATCCTGTGTGGCATGGCGCATACCAACCTTACTTGTGCCAATGGCTTATAAGGTTAAACTGGATTTTCTTCATGTGCGTATGTGTGCAGTTTGCTGGGGAGCAGTAGTGTAGCGGTTAGCGCGCTGCGCTATGAACCCGGCGACCCGAATTGGGTTCCTGCTCGTGGCCAACACCGGTGAAGATTATCTGAACCTGTTCAGGGCCTCCCCTAGGTCCACTCAGCCTCAAATGAGTACCTAGTGCGGTGTGTAAACATCGTCACTTGGGAGACAGGCTGCCGGGCATGGTGCTGGCCACCCAGCCCCTCGTGCGCCGTTTCCGCCTTTGTAGGTGCTCGCCAAAAGCACTTCCCCCAACAGTCTGTTAAGGATATATGGGGGATCTTTGTCTTTTTTTTGCACTTTGCTGAAGGGATAAACTTCATCACGTGACTGCTTTTTAGATTTTCTTTTCGCGAAGCACAGCCAATTTAAGCCTTGAAGCCTCCTTTGTAATTGCTGATTTCACCTCCTAACCTTTGTCGGGGCTTTCTCGTATTATATGTGTATATTGTGCAACAGATGTCCCAATTAGCGTGAATCCACTGAGATGTCTTTGATGCTGCTACGAGAACAGTTGGGGGGGACATATTTGTGAAGTCACATTGGGCGATTTGAAAGCATAGAGTATATATAATTATTACAGGTTATGGGAGTAGTAAATGATCGTAATTGCAACTCTACTCCTAACCTAACAAATATACACCTATATCCATTGCTACAATGCGAGATTTTGTAAGCCAAACATAAATCGAGGGATATCTCTATTAATAATTTGCAGGTCTTGTGGTACGTTAAACTGCTCAATTTTGACTTGCTAATGTAAAGAATTAAGGGTACAAATAAGTTATTTTCTAGACTTGGATTTTTACCCGGAATTTTCCCGAGTTAGTCAAAATGCCTACGTGAACAAATATCTGGGTGGTGCTCGTTCCCATTAGCAACCAGTGCTGCACATTCCACATTACTACAGTACTACAAAATCACAGCCACGTTACGTAATTCGTGGGGGGGGGGGGGGGGTAATGGGCAGAGTTTATCACAAGCTGAGACTTTAACTCCTTCTAATGCCCAGTGAGGCACTGCAAAATTCCATGCAGCTAGATTAATTTGAACGCACAATATAATTATTTTGATATACTCTTTCCTGTATTCCGAGTCGTAATGAGTTGTTTTATATCAATACTAGCTGTACTACCCGGCTTCGCCCGGGACTTGTATCTACCACGGCCGGCCGCCTTTGTCTCCCCAGTGGCGATGTTAATACGCTACAGTAGTTAAGTTACTCGTTTGAGGCAGAGTCGACCTAGGGGAGGTTCAAATAATCGTCACCGGTGGTGGCCGTGAGCGGGAATCGAACTGGGTTTGCCGGGTTGGTAGCGCAGCGTAGCGTTAAGCACTACACCCACCGCTCCTCACACACCACACACGCACAGACACACACACAGACACACACACAGACACACACACAGACACACGCAGACACACACAGACAGAAACACACACACAGACAGCACGCTAACCACTACACTACCGCTCCCCACACACCACACACGCACACACACAGACACACACACAGACACACACACAGACACACACACACAGACACACACACACAGACACAGGCAGCACGCTAAGCACTACACTACCGTTCCCCCTACACAACACACGCGCGCGCGTCCATAGGTACACATACACGCGCTTGCTGCAGACACACACGACTTTCAGGGTGCATACGGCAGTAAACGACTGAAATAATAAAGCGGCAATGCTGTGTAAGGAACGCCTTAGACCCGCATTATACATTTGTGTAATGCGAGCGTAAACACACAAACACACACAAACACATACACAATACACACACACATACATGCAGACACACAGACAGACACATAACACACATACATACACACACATACAAACACAGAAACACATACACACACATACATAGACACACACACACATCCACAGACGTACATACACACATACATACAGGCACGCAGACATACACATAAACACATACAAAAAAACCCACATACATACACACACACATACATACACACAAACACATGCACACACATACATACACACATGCATACAGACACACAGACATACACATAAACACATACACACATACACATGACCCGGCTTCGCCCGGGACTTGGATCCACCACGGCGGCAAAACCGACATACATACACACACAGACATACACACAAACACATACACACACATACATACACACATGCATACAGACACACAGACATACACATAAACACATACACATGACCCGGCTTCGCCCGGGACTTGGATCTACCACGCCCAGCCGCCTTTGTCTCCCAAGTGCCGATGTTAATACGCCACACCAGTTACTCGTTTGAGGCTGAGTGGACCTAGGGGAGGTTCAAATAATCGTCACCGGTGGTGGCCGTGAGCGGGAATGGAACTGGGTTCGCCGGGTTGGTAGCGCAGCGCAGCGTTAAGCACTACACCCACCGCTCCTCACACACCACACACGCACAGACACACACACAGACACACACACAGACACACGCAGACACACACAGACAGACACAGACAGACACACACACACACAGACACACAGACAGCACGCTAAGCACTACACTACCGCTCCCCACACACCACACACGCACACACACAGACACACACACAGACACACGCAGACACACACAGACAGACACAGACAGACACACACACACACAGACACAGACAGCACGCTAAGCACTACACTACCGTTCCCCCTACACAACACACGCGCGCGCGTCCATAGGTACACATACACGCGCTTGCTGCAGACACACACGACTTTCAGGGTGCGTAAGGCAGTAAACGACTGAAACTATAAAGCGGCAATGCTGTGCGAGGAACGCCTTAGACCAGCAACACATTTGTGTAATGCGAGCGTAAACACACAAACACATACAAACACATACACACACATACATACACACACATACACACAAACACATACACACACATACACACACATACATACACACAGACATACACATACACACAAACACACACATACATGCACACAAACACATACACAATACACACACACATACATGCAGACACAGACAGACACATAACACACATACATACACACACATACATACACAGAAACACATACACACACATACATAGACACACACATACATACACACAAACACATGCACACACGTACATACACACATACATAGAGACACGCAGACATACACATAAAGACATAAAAAAACCCACATACATACACACACACATACACACAAACACATGCACACACATACATACACACATACATAGAGACACACAGACATACACATAAACACAAACACACATACACATGACCCGGCTTCGCCGGGGACTTGGATCCACGATGCCCCGCCGCCTTTGTCTCCCCAGTGACGATGTTCACACACGACAGCAGTTACGCTTTTGAGGCTGAGTGGACCTAGGGGAGGGCCAGGTCCGTTTCAAATAATCGTCAGCGGTGGTGGGCGTGAGTTGGAATCGAACTGGAGTCGCTCAAGCAGCTTAATGACTGTTTGTACAAAGAACATATAAAGAATCGATTATAATAACCAGGCAAGAGTCCACATTATAGACTGCCAGTACACGCACTCAGCTTCATAAGCAGGCTAGAGTGTACATGATAGAGTGGCAGTACGCTCACCGAGCTTAATAAGCAGGCTACAGTGTACATGATAGACTGGCAGTACGCTCACCCAGCTTAATGAGTATTTGTACAGTGAACATTAAAGTAATCGATTGTTGGCGCGTTGGGTTTAAAAGTAATATTAATAGCACACATTGTGGTGGGGGTGTAGTGAAGAGTAGGAAAAACTTGGATGAATTTACCTCAGAGTGGCGTGGTGGGTGTCGAGGCCTAGTAGCGTGCAAAGCCTGCGGCCTCGCCTAAAATTGTCGGCTTGGAAGAGGCAGGGTACGGGTGGCGTTCCTTCCCCCCCCCCCCCCCAGCGCTCCAACAATACTGTGTAATGGCTATTATTTAATTAAATACGGAGCTTATGAAAGTGGCGAAGGCGTGGCTAGCCGTTGGCAGGGGCAACCGCCGTCCAATGAAACTGCAGCCCTTGGCGAAGGCGTGGCTAGCCGTTGCCAGGTCCAATGAAAGCGGCGAAGGCGTGGCTAGCCGTTGCCAGGGGCAACCGCCGTCCAATGAAAGTGCGTATGGGCCAAAGTCCACACACACACACACACAGACAGACATGAACGATTTTATATATATAGATAAAATGCAATTTTAAGTGCAATGCCCAATGTATTTAATTTATATGAATATTGGATTTTTTAATTCACACTCTCCATGCAAACGGTTGTACTCAAGATATGACCCCTTGCATTATACCATTTGTAACAGCTTAGTTTTGTCTTTAAGAAAACAATTGAATATCCAAGTTCCTTCTGTACCGCAATTATTAAAACTATCTCATTTGGCACTATCGGCAGTAAATGACAGATCTTCCCTTCTGCTTCTCAAACGCTTGACATTTTCAGCATTGGGTCATACATAATTGATGACGGATTTGTGAAATGTACCACGGAAGCTTCATTTCATCCTTTCATTTAAAGGACAGGGCATTTAAAAGTGCTGCTCTAATCTCTGGCACACAAATGAGTGCTCAAAATATACCAAGTGATTTGGTTTTGCAGAAAACTAGAATGTTGAAAAGCAAGCAAAATATTACAAAAATGTTACGAAATTTTTGCTGGAGATTATATTCGGCATCATCAGGTGTTCACAATTTCTCAGCTCTCGTGAGGAGGGCTGAATTACGATTATAGACCTTTGTGAGTAACAGTAAATGAACGCAGTGTCTAAATGCAGAAATGCACTGCTTTGGTCACATTTCAAAAAGCAACTTAGGGCCATGATGCCACCTGTTGTTGATATAAAAAACGGCAGGGAAGAATGGCGAGCTCCTAGTTCAGTGGTTTCTTCACTAAATTTCAGATGGGTTGCCACTTTAGCCAATAAGACATCATCAGTTTGATGGCCACCGCACATTTGAAGCCATTGGGGTCTGACAGCACGGCGATGATGGGGTGTGTTAACTATTTGTGTATTGTCGGGGGGCTGCACGTCAGGGGCCGCCAGTGGTTCCTGGTGGCCTTGCAATGAAGAACACCGACCTAGAGTTTCGCCTGCAGCAGATACATCGGGATTTTTTTAAATTGTTTTTTTTGACAAGAGCCCGGGACAGAACGCGAGCAAGACCAATGGAGGGTACGGGGGGGGGGGGGGGGCACACAACTCATTGGTTGGGGGGTAAATGGTGGAAATGGGCTCACTGTTCCACTTGCGTGGGGACTATGGGCAGGGACGTGAATTTTATTTTCTGTATATGGGGAAGGGAAGTTAAGGGAGGAGGGAGAAAGGGTGGGGGGCGGGCGGGGGGAGTTAAAGAGGAGAGACGTTCTTCAGTCTTCCGTCGAAACATTGACAGTGGAAATGGCTTTCGGAGGCTGCAGCAAATGCGTCACCGAACTGATGACCTCATACGCTTCGCCATGACAGGGGATTTCACGACCAGTTTGACAATGAGAAAATGTGTGTTTTTTAGCTCGATTAAAATAACAATTTCACCACATGTAAATTTAAAACCGAGCAAATTATTTCAACGTTCAAGATGAGAATGTGTTCTATGACATTTAATCCTGAAATACAGATCATCTTTTCACGGCTGGGATAAGGTCGAGACGAGAGGAGACAGACACTCATTGTCTGTCCAATGTTCTATTTTTGTTAATGGTTAGAATCCTGATACAAGAATCAATGCATCTTCTTTGAATTTAATGGGAGTTGTAAATACATTTTAAGTGTGAACAATGGGTTCTAAATGAAAGAATATTTACAAAGATTAATAAATACTACACATTATATAAACCTAAATCCCCACCCTACTTACCTATAACAAAAACATTCGGACCAACATTTGCAACAATAATAATGTCTTGAATAAAAAATAAATAGGATGGATTTTAACGGTGCAAATTAATTCAGCTACCGAGGGAAGGTAGGGGGGGGAGACACGGCGTTGAAGCTTGTTATTGAAGTCCATAGGGGTTGACGTTCGAAGGTTTAAAAATAAACAAAACGACGATGAACACTCCCGTTTGCCGTCACTGTGCATTACTGGGCTGCTCCGATGCTGCAATGGATGTCGCTGTGATGGAAAAATAACACACACTTTGCCAATTCTCACCACCCAACCCGAATCCGACGTGTGAATGTTTTAATGCCCGTGGGCGGGTGGGGGGAGGGGGGTTGGAGCTCAAAGGGTTTACCCAATTGATGCCGCTGAGCAGCAGGTGTGGTGCTGCGGGACTCGTTGGGGCAAGGAGGGCTCGCGCGGGAACTGGCTCCTCTCACGATGGCGCGTGTCGCCCGCAGGTGCGACCAGGCACAGCGGTGGCCGACGCGCCCGGCACGGAGTCCCCATGTCGAGCCGCAACACCTCCCCTGCCTCCTCGCCCAGGTGAGTGTGCCTCCCTTGCGATCCGTGACCCACTTATTTTTCTTCTTCTGCATGCCGTTTTTTGAGGATTGCAACAGATTACGAATTGATGTCGAGATTTGATATCCAGTTGACTGCTTCAGGAGTAGCCGCCTGGATTTGTTTCAGATCGCCGCTGAATGATCTGACTGGGCAAGTCGTTCACGAGATGTTGTACGGTCTGAGATGTCGCACTGCAGTCACAAACTGGACTCTCGTTAATTTCACATTCATGGAGAAAGTGGCCACAACTTCCATGGAGTGTCCGGATCCGATTGAAGGAGGACCAACCTCGGTAGGTCAGATTCTGGTTGGAGGATTGTGGGGTCGCTGGATTTCTGCAGCAGGGTGGTGTTTGCCCAGGCATCCCTCCATCGTGCTTCGGTGGTCTTTGTGTCATCATCATGGAGGTTCTTTGCATATTGCCAGAAAGGTTTTCTGGATTTGAGCCACCTGTGCGGTGGTGGCATGGAGACGTCCTTGTTTATTGGGAGGTTTGGGATGGCCTTGCGGTGCTCCCTCTCACACGTGGCATCGAGGCGGAGTTGTGGAGGAGGAGCGATGTTTGCGAGGACCGGAAGCCATGGCAGCGGTGTGATCTTTAGCATCCCTGGGATGATCCTCATGGCTGCATTTAGTTGTGTATCTATCAGCTCTGTGTGCATTTATTCCGGGCTGGGGCGCAATAGTCTGCCGTAGATAAGACTAGTGATCTGGTGGCCGTCCGGAGCGTCGTTGCGTTTGGATTTTATTTAGCTAGCTAGCTACTTAGCTATATTTTTATTTTACAAGGTAAGGCCCACTGAGCAATATAGCTCTTTTTCAGAAGCGACTTGGCCACAAATGATAGCTCAACGAAATGGCTTATCATTATCACGTGGAAAATTAAAGTAGCATCCAAATACTCTAAATGCATGTTGATTCTAAATGTGACTGACGGCTAAATATTATTGGGTGCCTATAACATTGACTCTGTCTTAAAACGGCCGTTGCATGCATTTATTTGCCTTTAGGAAAACGCCCCAAGTTCCCATCAAAGGCTCCCCAAAGCGCAAGGTGTCGGCCGGCGCTCAGCTGGGTCTGGATGCCCTCCCCGGAGGGACCCCCAAGCGCCTGTCTGTCCCAGAGGTGTCCCGCTCGGCTCCGGGGCCCGGATCGGCCGAGTGCTGCAGCGCCGGAGCGTGCAGGAGCTGTGACACCAGCCCCAACTTCAGGTTCGCTTCGTCCACCGCATCACCAAGCGTTGAGCGAACTCTCCCGACAATGCCGCTGGGTTTTGTTCCGATTCCCCTGGTTTGCTTCCTTTGCTGATGTTGCATTATTGTTTTGTTTTGGTTATTTTGGTGGCCCAGGTGACTCTTGCAAATGAGTCATCATCCCTGGCCTCTTTGAGTTATCACCCTGGTCACACGAAAAAACTTGAACAGCTGTTCAGATGCACAGTGTGTCCTCGAATAACGTGGAACGAAATGGATGTACAGCGTTCCGCACGCAACAGGAAGAAGTTTTGTCAAAGGGAGTTGCTGCACAAACGGGCAATGAGACGATGCTCATCTCCTGCATGCAGCCCTAAGTCGGGGTTGGAAATTCCACATTCATATGGCAAGGGGGCGAGTCTTTCCATTGAACAACCATAATTTACTTTCCCACAAAATGGGAGTAATTTTACTGACCCCAGAGGGATGATGAGTCAACCCCACAACCAGGATTTGAACTCGCAAACTTCTGGTTCTAGATTTGAAGCTTTCGTGACTGCAAGGATTCATGTATCAAGTGATACAGTAAATCTAGCTGTGACGGTCCCACCTGATGACGGAGACTTGTGTTGCCTCCGAAACGTCGTGATTTATTATTTTATTTTTATGATTACTTTTATTATTTTTTATTTTATTATTTTTTACCTACGTGACTTTACTGAAAAAACCTAAGAGTATAAACTTCTGGTTGCAAGTTGCTCGCTGTACCGCCCAGCCACCTGGCCGGATTCTATTCATGGGATATTTTGGGACACCCTAAAAATGGAAAAAGAATTGTGAAATTAAAGATTGCATTCCAGAAGATCAAACATCGAGCCGTGTGCAGAGCGCGATGCTCACTTGTGGTTAGCTGTGTCTCCACACAGAAGCGCCACACACCAGGCATGCCAGTGGTACACTGCACTACGCAGTAGCTACTGCAGCACTGGAGTGTTTGTCGTCTGGAATCGGCTTTTAATATTTGGTGCTTGAAGTCGTCTTTTTAAAACGTTTCTGTCATCTTGCTTTTAATGTAAAAACGCAGTAGCTACTGCAGCACTGGAGTGTTTGTGTTCAGGAATCGGCTTTTAATATTTGGTGCTTGAAGTGGTCTTCTTGAAACGTTTCTGTCATCTTGCTTTTAATGTTAAAACGCAATATAAATAACATTACAAGTTGTATTTAATATTCATAGAAATATCCTGGCTTTTGCTATAACCGCCTTTTCCTGGCGAGCGAGCGTACGACACCTGAACGCCCACGGGAAGGCAGTACCACAACATTTCTCTGATCCACCAACCCTCGCTGCCTCCACGATGCTCTACAGGCATGCCTCGAATAATGCCGTTTCCTTATCGCGCTCTTTGTCCTGGAGGAGAATTCCTGCATGAGAACACGTGGTCTTCTCCGAGCCGCTCGCTCAGCCAGCGAGAGAGGTGCGCACGCTCAGTGGTGCCGAGCCAACCAGCGCCTCCGACTCCGCGCATCAGCCCTGACGCCACGGTGGCGAGATGTTATCTCCCTCGCCTGGTATACAGGAGGTCGTGGGTTCGATCCCGACCCTGACGCCTGCTGTATATTTGGAGTTTATGTCTCTCTTCCCGTGCTCGCTCCACATTTTAAAACATACGTTTAGAGTATTTGGCTGCTATAAATGTCCACATGATAAGCCACTTTGTTGAGCTATCATTTGTGGCCAGATTTCTGAAAAACAGCTATATAGTTCAGTGAGCCTTACCTGGTGAAATAAAAAATAGTTTTAGTTTACAGCCTTGATCGCTCGACCTTTGGTAACTGTTTTTGCTTCATTGTGATGACATATTTGACCCAGAATGTCTGGAAAAAGGCCTGCAAGTGATAGTGCTGGTAATGTGGCTAAACAAAGGAAAGGCATCAGTATGGATGGAAAAATGCAGGTGCTTATTTTACACAAGCTCTGACCGAATGCCATGGTGAGTACATTACTTATTGCATTTTTTACGTCATCAAGTTATTTTTTACGTATAAAAATGCTTTAATACATGTATCATGTGTACAGTACGGCTATTTCCAATACCCCAATTAAGCCTTCATATATCACTTCTGGTTTAAAAAAATAGTGCTGTCAGTAACGTATCTCCATTGGAACCATGTTATAGTGACCTCCTATAGCGCTGTTTCCTATCGCGCTGTCGGTACGTATCTCCATTGGAACCATGTTATAGTGACTTCCTATAGCGCTGCTTCCTATTGCGCTGTCGGTACGTATCTCCATTGGAACCATGTTATAGTGACCTCCTATAACGCTGTTTCATACAGCGCTGCATTTACCAGCAATGCATCCTGAGCGCTGCAAGAGGTATGCCTGCAGTACAGGCCCCATTCGTAACCACCACCACCACTGCCGCCCAGCTAACAACAAAGTGCTGCGTGCGTGGTTGTGTTTCGGAGCAGCCGCCGGTGGAAGTACCTGTCGTGCAGCGAGAACCATGGAGTGCGCACGCCCGCCCCCGAGCAGTACCTCACTCCCCTGCAGCAGAAGGAGGTCGCCATCCGCCACCTGCGCTCGCAGCTGCGGGACACGCAGGGTCAGCTGGACGACAGGTGCCGTAACCACATAGGACAGACACAACAACGACAACAACAACCGCCATTCGCCACTAAGTGACGGTGATGTCACCATGGCGCCTGTGCCAGGCCAAGTGCACTTTGAGGCCAGGTGAAGCATCAAAGGCTCAGACAGATAGACACACACAGACAAAGATCCCCCGTATAGCCTTGACAGACTGTTGGGGCAGGTGCTGTTAGCGAGCACATATGAAAGCCAGAACGGCACACGAGGAGGTGGGTGGCCAGCACCACGCCCGACCGCCTTTGTCTCCCGAGTGGTGATGTTTACACACTGCACCAGGTAGTCATCTGAGGCTGAGTCGACCTAGGCGAGCCCCAGGACCAGTTTAGATAATTGTCACTGGTGTTGGCCGTGAGCGGGAATCGAACTTGGGTTGCTGGGTTGGTAATGCAGTGCGTTAGCCACTGCGCCACCGCTACCTAACCATTGCGCCACCGCTCCCGTAACACACACTAACACACACACACTGGGCTTGTGGAAGGCGTTGTGTGCGAGTGTGATGGTGATGTCTGCGTTGCTGAGGGTTGGGTCTCTGCTATAATCGCTCTGTTTTTGAAAGTCGATAAGAAGTTTTTAGGAGTAACAGATGGAAGACATCCAGACAAAAGCACAACGTGATTTTTATCAATTTCCAAGACGACAATTAAAAACTCTCATCTATCTCATTCTAGTGCGCTTCCAGCTGCTACTGAACGCTGCATCGCTGAACTGGAGGGCAGTGACCGCGTTAGTAGGAAAAACCCTTTGCAAGCAAAAATAAAAAACTTACCTTAAAAATAATTAGGAGGGTATTTACATCGCATTAACTTATTTCACGTGCGCTGTTGAAAACATTGTTTCCCCGCACAGGGAGAGTGAAGTGGAAGAGATGAGGCTGCGGATGCTGCGCATGCGGGAGGACTGGGTGGACGGGGAGTGCCACCGCATGGAGGCCCAGCACGCCCTCAAGGACGCCAAGCGGGAGATACGGCAGCTCAAGTCGCTGGTCGACCTCATGAAGAGCAGCCTCTCCGGCAAGGAGAGGAGCGTGCAGAAGTACTTCATCGACATCAACATTAACCAGAAGCGGCGGCTGGAGAGCATCTTCCACTGCATGGAGGTGGCGCAGAGCACGGCCGCTCATGGGGAAGCTCAGGCCGCCTCGTCGACGCCCTGCTCCCCCAAGAGGGCGCTGCCTCGGAGGTCCACATACACGAAGCTCTCGGACAGCGCGTGCGTGGGCGCGCCGTGCGGTGGCCGGCAGGCGGCAGGAGGGGTGGTACTCGTGACGGACCGTGCCATGTGGACCGGGGACGACGACTACGACGACGTCGATGAGCGGCTCGCCGTCCTGGACACCGGCTCCACGGAGGGCTCGGACGACATCGTTTTTGAAAGTTTGGTAAACTGCCGTGAACCGTTTGCCGTTCCAGCGATAGCATGTGGCCCCGCCGCAAGTCCCCTTTCTGGGATGGTGGTCCGAGAGCGTCTGAGCAGTGCGGAGATGGTCATCTGTTTGGAGCGGGCAGTTCAAACGGACGAAGAAATTTACGAAACACTTGGGCCCCAAGATGTGACGTGGCACACAAACGGTGGTGCGTTCGGAGATGACGCCTCCCGCCGTTCATCGGCAGGACACGATTGCTACCACTTGGAAAAAAGGGGTGACATGAACACGGCAGAAAATAACAGCCTGGAGATGGGGCAGGTGTGCCAGCAACAGAAGTGGACAACGTCCGAAAGCATTAGTCGCTTGGCGGAATCTAAACTTGAGGCAGTCATACAGAAAATTGACGAAGTGTTCAAGCGTGAGAGCAAATCAAGGCATGCATCGCAGTCGGACGCCATCGAGAAGACGCAAGAAACTAAAGAAATTAACTGCAATCACAACGATCGGGAATGTGAAGAAGCGCAGCCAGACAATGCGTGCCTCACGAGATCCCCCTTATCGGACGAGAAGCTGGCGTCTAACGACACTACCGAGGAGTTCACCGCCCCTTGCAGGTCCTACAGCAGGGGCACCATGGGCAGGAGCTGCAGCCTGAACAACATGGAGCGGTCCAGCCCCGAGCTGCGGCCCACGCGACCCGACCACGTGTGCCTGGATGTGAACGCGTACGCCAGCGCGCTGCCCTCGGACAGCCCCGACGGCGGAACGCTCGACTCCATGGAGGAGGACGACGCCGCCGCCGCCGGCGCCCCTTCCTCCGAGCCGACGGCGGGCCGGGCCTACTGGAGTCGCCACCTCCTGCTGGACACGCTGGCCATCGCCGGGCCCATGCTGCCGGCCGTCGCCTGGCTCCTCGGCAGTAACCGCGGGCGCGGGATGCCCTTCTTCAACCTGCCGGGGCTACTGCGCGGCTGCTGCGTGCTGGCGCTCACCACGCTGCGCTCCGTGCCCCAGTCGCTGCTGTCGCCCATCTGTCACTGCGCCCGCCCGAAGCCTCCCGACGTGGGCAACTTGGAGCAGCCGCTGTGAGTCGGGGGGCTTGTGCGGTGCGAGTGGTGGGCAGGCCATCGGCCGGTTGGTGTTCGTCTGCAGGCCATTGGGAGCTATGCAGCAGCACTTTGCCTAATCTTAGACCTCCGTATGAGTCGAGTGAGAATGTGATACTAATGTAAATGCATTTTGTGTTATGATTTTTGTTAATCTTATTAAAAACACCTCCAGTTGACAATATCCTAAAATATTAATTAAAAAACAAGTCCAACCGTTGTTAAATGTAGCAAGTTTTAATAACCAGGGACGTGCGGTCAGGGGAGGCAGGGGAGGCAGAGCCTCACCTGCCATACTTCAATGAAAATAGCTGTTACGAAAAGTAAAAAAAAAGAATAAAATAAATATTAAGATTTTTCCACTGATCTGTGTTATAAATGTCATTTCTGTACGATTCCAATCATTTTTATAGTCAAAATCGCCAAATTTGCGGAGTTCCGCTGCAAATACAGGAAGAGACGAGAGGTGAGGCAGCGACGAGCTCAGCCTCCCCTCTGATTGTGCAACCCCTCAGTAACTGGATGGAGCGCGGGCAATAAACGCGTGCCTGTTACTATCTCAGTATGTCACCAATGTAATGTTTGTAGACCCCTTCATTTCATGTCCTCGTCTTCCATACTCCAGTTAACTTATTTCACGTATGTGTATAAAGATATTTAGGCTCGCTGGTCTCGTCATGAAACTGCAATGAAAAAGCACCAGGGGAGGCAGCTATCACATCTGCCTCACTGTGGGGGACGTGTCTAACACATCCCCTCAGTGAGGCCACTCCCCCCTCAGTGTGTGAATCTGGCTCTGACACTAGCCAGTGCCTCTCCAGCCATTGACCTCACCGCACGTCACTGTTAATAACGTGGATAAAAGTTACAAGTTTGCATTTTATTATGCAGGACCTAAATTATACTGCTAGCAAGGTATACGACCTTGATTTCACTCGATGTCAAAAACTGCATTGGTCCATCTGTGTGCCTATGGATCACGAGCCGCTGGCTTAATCTGCAGGTAAACACGCACGGTTTTGCTTTCTGCATATTTGTTCCCTCCTCAAAATGTGCAACAGCTTTTGTGTCAAACGCAGCAAACCTCGTTGACGATGTGTTTTTGTAGCACATCTTCACTGCAGCAGGACCCTAATGTTGTTCATCTTCCGTGGTATGGGGTAACCATAGCGTGGATCCCGTATTCCGCGGAAAATTAGTTTGCACCGCCGCCGTGTGCCGTGGGTCACGAGAGGAATCGGCCGCACGACTCCATTGATCCGCACTACAGGTAGACCGCGCTTAGCGCGACCCCGTCGAACACCGATTCGTTATTGCTGCTTCTTGTCCTCCAAATTTTTTTCCATAAAAAATATAAGAATCAAAACATAAAGTACTTACGAGTGAGAGCACGCGGTTACGTACCCGCCAATGAAAGTGACGCAAGCTGGGCCAACCAGACCCCCCACCCCCCATTGATTTGATTATCGCGATTCGTAGTCACGATTACATATGAAGTACCCGTCGAGGACGCTTGACAACGGAGTTGAGGCACACGTATATTTATTTAACAAGTTGCCAGTACAGGACAGCCCTAGAGGGGGTAGCGGCCCCCTCACCCGTATAACTCAGGGAATACCCCTAGCTATCCATAGCCTATCCCCTGAGTCCTCCACTAAGAGCTAGGGGAGGCTGTCTGGCCCGACACTGGTAATCGGGCTCGGTACCCGGAGTCCCAGAGCACTGGCTCTGGTTCACGGGACCACGCCACTGGCTCGAGCCTGATCCCGTGGGGCCCTGATAAGGGCGGCGATCAGGGGGAGTCCAGGGCTCTAGCTACGACGTCTTCCGACTTCTTAGCTTAACTATAACATAACTGACTAAGCCCATATAACGACCCCTTTTTATACCCAACCCTCCTTGAGGGGTGGGGCCCCGGGGGATCGTAACGCCGAACCAGCCCCCCCCCAGGGTGTCTGGCTCGGACGTCGCAGAGGGCATCTCCCTGTGCACACACGTAGCCCCGCCCACTGTGTTTCTTTCCCATAGGCTGCCATGCATAACGGCCCTCTCTCCAACGTCCCTACATCACTCCCCCCCCGCATAGCTCGCAGCCGTCCCGGCTGCAACAATTTCAACAAATGAATCTTTACCCCTTGACTCCCCCCGTGTGTGCCCCATTTTTTTTCCATTTAACAGAACGAGAATTAAACAACAACACTAACAATGCCCCTAAAGGGAGAACAAACCGACGCGCCCCCCCCCCCCGAATAAATACGAAATCCGTAGAGGCAAGATATGTACATTTCCCGGAACCCTCAGCGCACGCACAACACGCACACAAGACGCACACACACACACAGCCATAATACAACAACGCGCCAAGAGCGCCACACGAACGCAGCGTCCAGCAACAATAGCACACGAAAGTGTACCAGAAAACGCAAAAAAAATAAAAAAAAATTTTCTTCTTATTTTCGTTTCGTTTTCACTTCTTGTTCGCGTTCCAGTGTTTTTATAAGAGTCTGCGCATTTTAGCGCGCGTCCTTGCCGCAGGCCCGTCACAAGGGCCAACCTCAGATGGCGGACCATTCGGTGGCCGCTGTCCCATCCGAGGCGAGTCCGCAATTGGAGTGGCGGGACCCTCGGCATCCCCCGTGAGGGATGTGCGCGAGCCCGTCATTCCGGGAGAACCTGGGGGCGGGGCAACCGGCAAGACGTCAGGTGAGATCAACAGAGGCGGACCCTCCGGGTCGGTCGACCCCTCACATGCTTGGCCCTGCGCGTGTGGAGCAGAGTCCCGCACCGCAACGAAGGGTTTTAGTCTAGAGGGGTGAACGAACCACCGGCGCCTCCCCCACTTGATACGAACGCACTGCGGTCGCAAAACCTCGACCACCTCGACGGGGCCCCGCCATGGCCGTACCAGTTTCGAGGAGGTCGCAAGCGGTACCTGGGGACAGTGCAGCCATGCCCTGTCCCCTGGCTTCCACTGCAGCACGTGCGCGCGCGCAAGTCTGAGGCGCTCATTCGCCTTTTGGCGCATGCGGGAATTGAGCATGGCAGCATCCCGCGCCTCAGTTAGCTTTTGAAGGTTAAATTTAACGTGCTCGTCCAATTTAATTTTACCTAGAGGCGCGGGGATCTGCAGCTGTGCCCGAACAGGTGGGTCATGTTCGCGACCATACATGAGAAAGAAGGGTGAAAATCCCGTGGCAGCATGGGGGGCCAATCGATATGCTGCCAGGACCCCTTGAATTTGCAAGTCCCAATTGGTCTGTGACTCCGAAACCAGGTGCGACAACATAGACGTGATGGTACGATGCAGACGCTCGACCATCCCGTCAGTTTGTGGGTGATAGGGAGAGGTACGAATCTTCTTTGTACCTAGGAGATCACAGACTTGTTTGAGGAGGTTCCCGGAAAAATTTTTACCCTGGTCGGTCAGCAGCCGCTCCGGAGCACCTTTGTCCATGACGTAGCCTTGGACAAAGGCGTCCACGATGGCTGCTGCCGACTGATTTGCCAGGGGCCAGGCCATAGGCCAGCGTGTGAAGTATTCGACCCCTGTTAGCAAATATCTATTGCCCCTAGGGGTGGCGGGAAACGGCCCCAGGATATCCAACGCTACGAGTTCGTTCACCCTGGAGACTGTGATGGACTGCAACGGCGGGTTCGACTCCCGAGCTGGTGGTTTGCGTTGCGCACACCGGGGGCATGCTGCCAGGAGATCCGTGACATCCCGTGTCATGCCCGGCCAAAAAAAATCCAGCTGGAGCGAGGCGAGGGTCTTTTGGGTACCCAGGTGGAGGAGGCGCTCATGAGCAGCCCACACCACCTTACCCCGTAACCCCGCAGGAACTACCAGCCGGTGACGGTGGGATTTACCGTCCCAATGCATGAGCAAGCCCGCGTGTATTTCCCAATTGTCGGCATCACCCGTCCCACACCCCCTCTCCCTGGCGCGACGACGCAGCGCGAGGAGGGAGGCGTCCTCCATCTGGAGGCGTCCCCACTCAATCACAGGCAACCCAAGCAGGGAATCCCTTCCCTGTTTCCCGATCTCATCGGGGAGCGATGTGTCAACATCGGCGGCGGCCGCCAGGACTGGAACCGTCATGTCCCCAGCTGGCTTGCAACGCCCCGACCCCAGGAGGCATGCGCATTCGGAGGTGGTTGGCATGCGCGACAGAGCGTCCGCATTTGTGTGGCGAATGCCCTTACGATAGGTGGTGTCAAAATCGAAATCCTGGAGGACCTCCAGCCATCGGGACAATTGTCCCGATGGCTGTTGAACCTTCAGGGCGTACTGCAGTGCCGCATGATCCGTACGGACAGTGAAATGCTGACCGTACAGATATGGGCGGTACTGTTGGATGAAGAAAACAATTGCCAACAGTTCTCTACGGGTGACACAATATTTTTGCTCCGCTGGAGACAACACCCGACTGCCGTACGCAACCACCCGTTCCACGCCATCAACCACCTGGGAAAGCACGCCTCCGATACCTGTGTTGCTCGCGTCGGTGTCGAGCAAAAACGGCCTCGAAAAATCGGGGTAAGTCAAAGGAGGAGCCTTCACCAATGCATCCCGAAGGGAGCAGAAAGCTACTTCCTCCTCCCGACCCCAGTGGAACCGAACCCCTTTTGATGTCAAAGCATGTAGGGGTTTGGCAATTGTAGCAAAATTAGCGACGAACCGTCGGTAATATGAAGCGAAGCCAATAAAACTCCTCACCTCCCCCACCGAGGTCGGAATTGGCCAGGAGCTGACACACTGCGTTTTGGCGGGATCGGTAGCAATACCCGAGCGCCCCACGATGTGCCCCAAATAACGCACTGACTCGCGAAACAAATAGCATTTTTGGGGCTTAAATTTCAAATTAGCAGCCCGCATCCTTTGGAAAACCGCCCGCAGCCTCTGGAGATGTTCGTCAAAGGTTCTTCCAAAAACAATTACGTCATCCAAATAAATCAGGCACGATTCCCATTGCAATCCAGCCAAAACCAATTCCATCAACCGCTGGAAGGTTGCCGGCGCTGAGTGTAAGCCCATCGGCAACCGGTTGAATTGGAACAGGCCGTGCGGTGTACGGAAAGCGGTTTTAGGCTTCGAATCATCGTCCAGAGGAAGCTGCCAGAATCCCGAAAGTAAATCTAGTGTGGAGAAGAATCGCGCTCCCGCCAAGGCGTCCAGCGATTCGTCCATCCGTGGGAGCGGGTATGCGTCGGCAACCGAAACCTTATTAAGGCGACGGAAATCTACGCAAAACCGCAACGAGCCATCCTGTTTCTTAACCAGGACAATCGGTGCTCCCCAAGGGCTGGTAGAGGGAGAGATAATGTCGGCGGCTAACATGTCATCGACAGCCGATTTGACATGGTCCTTTTCGGCGGGACTCAACCGAAAAGGATTTTGGCGAATAGGCGCGCTGTCACCCGTGTCAATATGGTGACGCAGCAGGTGAGTACAACCCAAATCGTATTTATTCCGACTGAAAACGTCGGAAAATTCCTTTAGCAGCGATCTAAGCCGTTGGCGCTCTAAATTGGACAGGTTCGTCGATCCCGCACAAAGCGCGTCGAGCCACCCTTCATCGCCGTCCGAATGCGGGTGCGTCCGAGCAGCAGTGTCAATGTGGTTCACGGCAGGTTCCTCGCAGGGCACCGGCGTCGCGTGAGCGAGCACAGTCCCTTGGGGAACCACTACTGTCTGCGACCCGACATTGAGGACCGCGATGAAGGGATCCTCGTCCCCCCTTACGATGGTCTGGGCCGGAATTAAATGAGGCCCATTAACCCCGGCCCTAGACGGCCCCAGCACAACACCCTGATCCCCAACACCCTTAGCGAAGGGCCTACGAAGTTTAAGAGGTACCAGCATTTGTGCCCCCGGCGGCACACGCACTGTTTTTACGACGAACGCCGGTACCGTCGCGAACGCCGTCCGAGTCGCTACAGGGGAAGGCAGGAACGCCATACGTCGCCCCGACGGAAGCTCAATGCATCCTTGGTCGATCAAAATACGAATTGGCATCCTGCCCAAGAAGTCCGTCCCCAGCAGGCACGGAACTGCCAGTGAGGAGGAGACAAAAATCGGCCCCGACAATTTGATGTCCCCGATAGAAATTTGCGCTCGAATCTGTCCCACGATGCCGAGAGAGCCCCCGTTAGCGGCATAGAAAGGGACATTAACCGGTAGCAAAGGACGGCTCTGCACCGGTAGAATATTGTAAATTAGTTCCGAAATAATTGTCGCCGATGCCCCTGTATCGACTATGATGCGTACCTCCACCCCATCAATGTAACCGACCACGGCCGACGATCCCGACGCCGCGGCCACCACGCGATGGGCCAACACGGACCACCGCTCGGGCTCGATTTGAGTCCCCGCAGTGATCCGCGCCGGTCCATCGCAGCGCCCCACCGGCCCCCCGTTCGTTACGGTGCGAGAGTGTGCGACAGGTGGGTGCGTTGGCCAAACATGTGAGGTGCCGCGACTCGCCGGATCATGGTGCTGGAGCTTGGGAGGAGTAAGAGGAGGGCCGGCGTCCTGTCGAGGCGTCGTCCCCCGCTGTCGAGGAGAACGGCACCCCGAGGCGACATGGCCCCGGATGCCGCAGTTGAAGCACCGCGGGAGCGCCGATGGAGACGATGGACGGTCGAAACGCCTCGGCCCGTCCCGACCCGGCCGCGCCCCCGTCGTCTGTTGCCGTCGATGGTCGACGGCATAAAGTTCTTCTGACGGAAGGGTGGCTGCAGCCACCGCACGCCCAGCCGATGCCCTGTTTGCCTTTCGCCGCTGCTGCAGAAGGTTGGCGTGGAGGAGTCGCGCAGCCTGGAGGGAGGTCATTTCTGCATCCCCTTGTGCGATGACGACGATGTCGAGGTCGTCCGCCAAGAGGAGGATCTTCTCCGCGACCATTGCGTCCACGCCGTCGTCGTCCATGCGGGGAAAGGCTGTTTTTGCCAGCGCCAGAAGACTTGTCCGGAAAGCCAGAGGCGACTCTTTTTCACCCCGCCTGCGATCGTAGAACTGCTGACGGCATTCGGCTGAAGGTCCATAGACCCCGGCCAGCAGCTGTAGCGCCATTGGTAGTGTAGCCCGCTTCTCTTTTGGCGCCGACGTGAGTGCGGCGAGCGCGTCCCCATCGAGGAGCGCCGGCAGCGCGCAAAGGGCCTCCTCGTCGGACCACCGCGCCATCTCCTGATGGGCGAGGAAGCGTCGCCGGAAGCCGCCCCAGTCACCCTCCGCACCGATGAATTCCTTCAGCGGGGGCAGCCTTTGGTGAAGCGCAGCGGTCGATGTGGACTCCCGCAGGTTGCTTTCACCTCCCTTTGGCGGTGCCTCGGCGCGACTGGCCGATGGCATCGCCTGTCGCGGCAGCGATGACGCATCCTTCGGCTGCGATGACGCTGCAGCCCCGGCGACGGCGATGTCGGAGCCGATGTCTGAGCTGGCCACGCCCCGAACAGCCGCGGCGTCCATGGCGGGAAATTCAAATTGTGAAGTCGCTGAAATGGCGGGAAAGTGCTCCGGCCGCCGGTTCTCCTCGCCCTGCGGTGGACCACCAGCCCCCAACCGCGTAATGCCTTCCAGTGTGGCGGCAGCGGCATAAAGTAGCTCCGCCAGCCGTTCGTGAGCCAGTCGTAGTGCATCTGGCTGCGGCCCCTCTCCATGCTGACGTCCCGGTGAGAAGGCGCCAGGCTCCGGCTGCACCCCATCTTGTTGCTCTGTCTCGGGCTCGGCGATCTCCGCGGCGTTCTCCTCTTGTGGTACCCTGGTCCGAGCTGTATGGCGCGTTTCCATTTTTACCACTTCTGACGCCAGATGAAGTACCCGTCGAGGACGCTTGACAACGGAGTTGAGGCACACGTATATTTATTTAACAAGTTGCCAGTACAGGACAGCCCTAGAGGGGGTAGCGGCCCCCTCACCCGTATAACTCAGGGAATACCCCTAGCTATCCATAGCCTATCCCCTGAGTCCTCCACTAAGAGCTAGGGGAGGCTGTCTGGCCCGACACTGGTAATCGGGCTCGGTACCCGGAGTCCCAGAGCACTGGCTCTGGTTCACGGGACCACGCCACTGGCTCGAGCCTGATCCCGTGGGGCCCTGATAAGGGCGGCGATCAGGGGGAGTCCAGGGCTCTAGCTACGACGTCTTCCGACTTCTTAGCTTAACTATAACATAACTGACTAAGCCCATATAACGACCCCTTTTTATACCCAACCCTCCTTGAGGGGTGGGGCCCCGGGGGATCGTAACGCCGAACCAGCCCCCCCCCAGGGTGTCTGGCTCGGACGTCGCAGAGGGCATCTCCCTGTGCACACACGTAGCCCCGCCCACTGTGTTTCTTTCCCATAGGCTGCCATGCATAACGGCCCTCTCTCCAACGTCCCTACACATACAAAAAACACCTATCTATCTGATATTTTCCTTCCCCCCCCCTTCAAAGTTGGTGAGGTGAGAACTCATGAGACCAGGACAGAGTCTCACAGGTTGCACCTAAAAGAAACCCCACCACAGGCATTTAGACTGAGGGCATCGTCGCTGAGATCACAGAGGTCCCGGAGATCCCCTTCTCTGAGAATAATCCCGATTGGCAGTGCGGCAGCAGCTCTCCCATCGCTGCCTTGCAGGTGGACAGTAGAATGCAGTCGTGAGTACAGTACATAAAACTTACGGATATTATAATACATTTTTATTTATGACATTGTTTGCCATCTGTATTGTTATTATTAGCGCTGTCACCGATACCCCTATGAAGCGCTCATTGGTTGCTCGTACGAAAGAAATGACGCTGCTGTTGGGAACGCGTCCCCACACACACGATGTTATAATGACCCCTCTTAGTGCCGATTCGCTTAGCGCTGCTCGCTTCTCCAGGAATGCATCTTAAGCGCCGGGCGCGGTCTGCATTTGCATTCGTAGATTATGAAGTTACCGTATTTTTTTTTTTACCAGACCCAAATGAAGTATATGTGCCGTATCGGTCCATGTTAAATAATTTAATTTGCATTTTTTTACTCGATATCCCAGTGTAAAAATGCAAAAATCCATTTCTACTCAACACATCACAGCTGCACAGCTGTTCTATGCTGATGCAAAAGAAAAAAAAATGTAAAAAAAAATGCACTTCACGTTTGTCTCCCTTGAGCACCTTTTGTCCATCTGCATCCTCGTTTGTCAATCTGAATTTCCGCTCTTCCTCTTTGCAGCCGACTTCTTGCAGCTGCAGTTCCCTGCAGCTCTGTCTCTTTGCACCTCCACTTTTGCCATCATCTGCACACGTGTCACCTGCAGCTTCCTTCTTGTATCCTCACGTCTCCCTATCATCTCAGACAAGAAGCGTTCTTACCGTATCATCTATTGCGTGCATGTCGGGAGTGCGCAGACTTCCACAATGTGAAATTAAAATGTATTATAATTTTGATGACAGTAGTACAGTGTTGACGACAACTGCTGGAACAATTGAACCCCATCTCATCAGTTCGTCTCATGATAACAATGCATGACTGTAATGGCTTTGTTTAGTTTGTGTCTGTGCAGCTCACCTTGTGCCTCGATCTGCAGCTCTGCTATATTCTCTCTGCAGCTCCGTTTGTTTTTCTGCAGCTCCGTTTGTGTGTCTGCGGCTCCGTTTGCCTCTTTAACATTGCAATTTATTTCAGACGTAAGACCAGTTCGTTACTTATTTGCAGCTCAGCCTCAATGATCAGGGTATGATCCGAACATGCTCTGTGAGCTCTGTACTGCAGTGATTGAACTACACACGTCTCTTGTGGGTTGATAGGTGGCACGATTTCAAATCTACTCATTTACCCGAGGCCACTTTTTTTGTGGGAACACAGTCGCGGCCAAAGAACCATCCACGTTTTTAGTTTTGCCATAACATTCAAAAAGGGGAAATTCATTGTTAAGTTCCAATCGAACGTAAATTTAATTCTTGAATAACATCACCGATTTTAGGGTCAAAAGCAGTAAGCTTATACCAAAAGCATCATCCACAAAACGATCCCAGAAAGTCGGAACGAGTTTAGTATCAGGTTGTGTTGTTGGTGCAAAAACCCAACTTTCAAGTTCCTGGAGTACAAGATAAAATATTATATATAATAACCTGAAGGTTTTAAAACATAATGTATATGCGTCATCTGTGATGTATCAAACATTTCATTCAATGCAGGTCTATGGAATTGATAAAAATCAAATTACGTAAAACTGCTGGATTTAAACACACGCGATTGTGCTGTTGCCTATCGGTGCGTTAGAGCAGTAAGTGCTTCTGCACATTCTGTCGCCGGGTAGTGCTGGGGTTTAAACGACCCCGTGTCGGTGATTATAACGCGAATCCTCTTAGGGCGAGCGGCAGCCGTGAGGTCCGCTGGGTTTCGCGTCACGCACGCTCCGGCGTGGGGGAGAACGGGCGGACGGGCGGTCGGCCGGGCGAGCAGCACGCTCCGTGACGGCCTCGTCGTCGAACGTGCGGATGCTGCTGCGGGAGGGCACCACGGAATCCCTCCCCACCGAGGTTGCTTCAAAAAGGCCGTCCCGTGGGATTCAAATGCGCGTGAACCCCTGGGGCTGCTCGTGTGCGAATTGGAGCCGAATGCCTTTGCATTTACAAAGCGGGGGGCAAGCGACAGGTTGTTTCTGTTTTGATTTAAAGCTTTCGTGACTGCAGGGATTCATCTTCTTGGTTCTTTCGGTGTTTTATTTTATTACTTTCATTCTACGTGACTTTACCGAAAGAACCAAGAAGATTGTTTCTGTTTTAATGTGAATATAAAACTATCACGTCTAAGTGGTCCTTGACAGGATTTATTGTCGAATTAAATTCCGAAAGTGTCATTTCCACGCCCACTGTCTTTCTAAGCTATGCAACGGTGTCCGTGCTTTGTGTCCTTGACAATTGTCCTGCCGTCGACGAACGTAAACACGGCCACGGGGCAACGTACTATGACATCCGCATGTCAGGGTATTCGCCGGCATCGATCAGTCTTCATTTTTCTGCTCTTTTTTTCCCATCCTTTAATTTGACGGAGTCTACTTGCTTTGGCTGAGGCTGACGTTCGCTTGACATAAACGGTGACATAAATGGATTTTAGTGGCGATCGGGTGGGTATTTGTGGTGATGAAAAATAAGGGGGCACTAAAAGCAATCCGAGTGTGTTTGGAACTTGACCTGTAGCTCCTCCGTATAATCCATCCACACCTCGGCACACCTCTTGCACTTAAAATGTAGTTGGGCAGTCCATGTCAGGAAGTGCAATTCCCCTAAGGTCTTGAAGACGGTCATTCCACATCGCTCGAATACCAATACTCAGGACACGGTCTGCACACACCGTTAATCTGGTGCCGTGCCTATGAGAGCACGTGGAGTGTGTAAATCTGCGAGAATTGTAAACCCGCAAGGCTGTGATGTGACCAGGAGATGGCAGTAAATCAAGCGGATTTATGAACCCATTTGTGCGGAGTGTCATCCCCTCGTACGTACCTGTGGGCTGTCTCCGGGTGCTCCGGTTTCCTCTCCCATTCAAAACACTCTAAAGAGGAATTGGCCAAACATCCCAATGCAGGATACTCCTGAAAAACATTATCCTGAGACTCTTGAGAATGGCGAATGTGTACATGTACAGCCCTTTGTCAATCCACTTCTTAATTCCAGGTGGCTCATGCAGAGTCGTTTAACGATTCTTCACCACAATGATCTTGGTGGGTTTGTAGAAGGTGGACAACGTAGATGCGGGACCATAACCGCCTGTTATGCATGCGTTGGAGGTCGCCCATCCAAGCACTATCCACGTTCAACCTCGCTTTTAGCTTCCGTGATTTTATGAGATCGGCAGCATTCCCGGTGATCACAGGTCTGGATAAATGTGACATTGCAGCAGAATTCCAATAATCCGCATTGACACGGGGGGGGGAGGGGGGGGTAACCGCATCGCGGGTTTGATAGTGCACGGAGCACTGCCGGGGTTCTAGAATCCAAGAAAAAAGTGTTGGTGCCAACACGGTGCGTCGCGGATTAGGGGAAACAATTGCCGCGCGTCCCTATTAATCCACAAGTAAATAGCGGATTACAAGGCTGGTGGTGGTGGTGAGCTGGTGGTGGTGAGATGGTGGAGGTGAGCTGCGTGGTGGTGAGCTGGTGGTGGTAAGCTGCGTGGTGGTATGGTGGTGGTGAGCTGCGTGGTGGTGGTGAGCTGGTGGTGGTGAGTTGGTGGTGGTGAGTTGGTGGTGGTGAGCTCCGTGGTGGTGAGCTGGTGAGCTGTGTGGTGGTGAGCTGGTGGTGGTGAGTTGTGCTTGCAGGAGCAGTGGTGAACAAACCGACCCATGAGACAGACACCGTGAAAGGAGACAGATCCAAAGTGAACGCTGCCTCTCACGAAACGGGTGTTTGGCAAATGCCAACAGTGACCAATATCTCTGCCAAACATGTTAAATTAAGGGCAAGTTTATTACTGCGTAGGTTGATAACTTCACTCATGCTGCTTGTTGGAAGTGTTTCAATAACTTTAACGTGATTGAGAGGTTCCGTTTTAACGTCTTCTGTGGGTTAGAAAAATGCAGGATTTGCTCTTTTAGAGATGTAAGGTTATTGTGCATAGCACTGTTACTTTAAAGTGGATCTGTGGCAGGCAATCGGTATTCGTTGGTGTAAAGTCACAACTTCCTTTTCATACCTGAAGAAGTGGAGCTTTAGCGCTACATCTTGGTTTTACAAAACAAGGTTTTACTCTTTCATGAACACACGACGAATCATTAAATGCACATATAAATACAACTTAAATATATTTCGCTGTTTATTCACACAAGTTCCTTGTTTTGCTAGAAATCCAAGTTGGAATGGTGGTTGTATATAGTGTACTGAGTTTGACTCGTTTCGTGTAGTGACCTCTAAGTCTCGTCCCACGGTGGTGGTGGTGTTGTGAAGATGAACGCTGTAGCCCGTGGCAACGTTCCATGTGTCGCCGTGTCGCTTAGCCTTGCCGCCAGTGTCGCCGCGTACAAAGCTAAAGTGTCGATGTCCTTGTTTGTGCCTCTGTGTAAGTATTTCTATGGTTATTTCCATAACACACACACTGTACATCGAGATCTGTTTCTAAAAGGCAACCAAATACGTATTGCACAAATTACCCATTAACGTGCCCATCTTCGCAACTGCAAAGCGTTAGCATCCTGAATTAAAAGAAGGCAATGTTAGCAATTGCATCCCGTGATGAGACAGAAATATTGTCTGCAAAAAAAACAACCCCAATTGGTCCACAGGCCATTAATATTGTCCGAACAAATTCTGTAGAAAAAATATTCTGATAAAAGTTTGGTGGAAAGGGGTTAACCTGGCGATTGCCTTCGTGTGTCTACGGACTGTTCCGCGACTCTTCACGCTTGCATTGAGATTATTTAGATTATTTTGGTGCCATAAATGTCCAAATGATGGCCCACTTTTTTGAGCTGTCATTTGTGGCCAGGTCGCTTCTGAAAAAGAAATAAATCCCTCAGTGGGCTTTGTTTGGTAGGATGTGGATAGTTTCGTTTTATTTGTATGTGTTTGGGTGATTTGTTTACCTTTCTTGTACATTGCACTACTTCATGTTTTGTATTAATTGTTTTAACGTTTTTACGTGCCCCGACTGGAAATCTGTGAAAAAGAGCTTTATAGCTCATCGGATTCCTCCAGTATAAATAAATACAGGTAGTCCGCGCCTTACGATGGTCCGACTTACGATATTTCGATCTTACGATGGGGTCGTCGTAACGCATTTCCATCGTAAGTCGGGGACTACCTGCATTCTGATTCTGGTGACGGGGCAGGATTTTTTAAAAAATTATTTCCCAGTTAAAGCCCACTGTGCCTCATAGCTCTTTTTCAGAAGCGACCTGGCCACAAATGATAGCTCAACGAAGTGGCTTATCATGTGGAAATTTATAGCAGCAGCCAAATACTCTTAACGCACGTTAATTCTAAATGTGGAGGGAAAAACCGGAGGACCCGGAGAAAAATCCACTCGAACACAGGGAGATAGACATGCAATCTCCAAATATACAAGCGTCAGGGTCGGGATCGAACCCACGACGGGTACGAACCCACGACGACCTTCTGCATACCAGGCGAGGGAGTTCACATCTCCTAGCCACCGTTGTGCTGCGCTGCGGGATAATCCTGTTCACAAACGTGTCCGATGCGAACCGCAAACAGCAATGGCCATGCACGTCTCGGTTATAAATAAATAGGCATGCCTCCTGGCTCTGTCTGCCCAATGTGTCGCTTGCACCAGTATCGAGTTTCCTGTACGCCACTTATGAAATGTACGATCACCTCACCAATCTGTAGCATTGCAAAGAGATCAATCGCATGTTTGGTATGACGTTGTCCATCGATAGGCAAGCGGCTGTGAGTGGCAACAAGCCAACGTAATAATCCCAGCATGCACCTATCTACAGCTTACCTCATATTAATGGTGACATGATCGGTGCAAACTCTGTCATAGATAAAATACATGTCAACTGTCGTTACATATATTGATGCTCACTGCGATGGAACAAAAACAGAAATCTACGATTTTTTTGGCACTAAAGAGTTGAGATTTTTCGGATAAGGTGACCGTTTAATTATTTCGCTTAAACCAAGAACTGTTTCAAAGTAAAAAAAGTGGAATTAACTTGTTAAATTGTATGGTGCTGGTGTACCCACAGGTGTAGTTGTGCGTTTCAATCTTCATGCAATTCATTAGCTGTGTGTGGATGTACTCAAGTCTTGTCACGATGTCTAATTGGTGAGGTCTGTATATATTGAGTACATAGCATAATTGTAATTGAGGCTGAGCATTGTGCAATATTCTGGCTTATGTAAATACTGTATTTATGGTGGGTAAGTCCAAATACGGTATACTAAATAGCCTTATGCGTGTCGTGCTGTAAGCTATCTGTACTATTACCTGTGATGAGCACGTCATGCCATGGTGTTGTGACTCGTGTCGGTGTGTGCTGCGTGTAACTGCATGGACGACAATAAAGCAGTTTTACCGTGCGTTCTGGACGTGGGCTTTTCATGGTGACGACGGCAGCGATGCTGAATGGGCGGTAAGCCGTCACTCAACATGGACCGTGGCGCGCGCTTCATGAACGGGCCGCCGTGGCTCGCTGCGAGTTAGCTGATGCTCGGGAACGGTCGTTCATCTCGGCTGAAGCTATATATGATGATGGTGGTGGTGGTAACTTCTGACCAGCGAAGGGGCCTCCATCGTCTCCTCCTCTCGCTAGAAGCCGGCTGCGCCTCGCGCCGTTTTGGTTCAGTGTGGACGAACGGAACCACGGAGCGCGGCGTACGAGCCGGAGAGGGGCCTTGCAGAGTCAAAGTTCTAACTCGGCGAGAATTAACATCATCCACACGGAGACGCAACTTAATAGTTAATAAAGGTTTTCATTTTGTTGTCGGGTTAGATCGCGTTAATATAAATGTGTCGTTAAACCTGCCACCACCCAACACAGCCAATTAGTAGGGTTTGTCACGTAAACAAAATGTGCTAATCAGTGACTACTTCAGCGTACCACTGTTGGAGAGTTAACGCACAACATTTACAATTTGAGTGACGATGTTTCGCTGGTGATTACAGCCAGCTTCATCAGGCGATTTGCCAAAAAAACCCCTTCATTATTGATAATATCGGTCGCGAAAGCCTACATATGCAAATTCATGTTTATTGGGTTGCGGGTCGAGTAGCAGGGATGGTGGCGGTGTTGAAGTGGGTAGCAGGTCTGGGTCAGGTAGTCGTGGGGTGTGTCGGGTTGCCGATCGAAAATATAGATCTGTGCAGGATTTTAGTGTATGATGTCACTGATTGGCTACCTACACCTCTATAGGCAGCGTATGATGTCACTGTGATTGGCTACCTACACCTCTATAGGCAGTGTATGATGTCACTGTGATTGGCTACCTATACCTCTATAGACAGTGTATGATGTCACTGTTATTGGCTACCTACACTCTATAGGCAGTGTATGATGTCACTGTTATTGGCTACCTACACTCTATAGGCAGTGTATGATGTCACTGTTATTGGCTACCTACACTCTATAGGCAGTGTATGATGTCACTGTCATTGGCTACCTACACTCTATAGGCAGTGTATGATGTCACTGTGATTAGCTACTTACACTCTATAGGCAGTGTATGATGTCACTGTTATTGGCTACTTACACTCTATAGGCAGTGTATGATGTCACTGTTATTGGCTACTTACACTCTATAGGCAGTGTATGATGTCACTGTGATTGGCTACCTATACCTCTAGAGGCAGTGTATGATGTCACTGTTATTGGCTACCTACACTCTATAGGCAGCGTATTATGTCACTGATTGGCTACCTACACCTCTATAGGCAGTGTATGTCACTGTGATTGGCTACCTACACCTCTATAGGCAGCGTATGATGTCACTGTGATTGCCACTGATGCCTTAACGGGCTGCAGTTGTGTAAGAATCGCTGTCTGATGAAGGCCACACTGGTGCCATGGGAGCAGCCACTGCTAAGTTGTGTTTGGGCTTGTGCAAGGCAAGTCCTAGTCTGGCAATTGCCACTTGTGTTTCTCTTAGAAGCCTGTTACATACACGCGCTTGCAGCCACACATACACATTTTCAAATAGACTTCATTTAAATAAATGTGTCATAAGTTTGGCATTTAAAGAGGAAAACATGGAGCAACAGGCTCCTTTATATTTTCTGTCAGTAGAATGTTAACAACTGAATATGAACCAGATAAATGACACGCTTTCCACGTCACATTCTGAACTATGTCTTTATTATTTAAAGTAAATAGTTAGGCAAACTACACTGACATGACGTTTCACAGCAATAAAACAACAGCAGGGATGATGTCTACGCCTCTCACGCACTTCACCTTGACATGATAACAAGGTGGTCATTTCCAGCGGATCACTACTTACAGCAAAACGTTCCAGCCAAATGACTTCCCTTTTTGTCGTTAACTTGGTGGTCCCCAAAGCACTTTGGACCGAGAGTCAGAACGTTTCCTCATGAATTGTTCTCACATCCCAATTAATTATAATAATTTTCCCACGTTTTCCCAAGGAACGTCTCGCCGAACCTCAAGACTCTTGTTTCCAGGGGGGTCCTTCCAAGTTGTTGCAGTGAGGCGCTATGTTTCACAAACACCGTCTGCAAGTAGTTTCACATGAGGATGCCAATGTGGCTCTCTACGTAATCCCAACGGAATGACTTGAAGGTAATTCTGCAGTGGGGATTTTTTTTTTATAAACACAATGTGTTTTTGTGAAGGAATGAAGATTACTTTCAATGAAATTACCACACTGCGGTGTGGGTGCACTGCAGAACGCCATTGTATTTTCGGGGCCAACAAAGCATAATTTAATAAAAGCGCAAGTCCATATTGCTGATGGTGCACACAGCCCATAATGGGCCTTGGCTTTAGAACTGCTTTTTGTGTGTTTCGTTCGTTGTCCTTCCCCCACACCTTCGATTAGCACAGTCGGCTACGTACGGTGCTAAAGACGTTCACAACATACATACGAAGGGTCCTCCTACTGGTGAGACCTCATTTCAGGCACACACGGATGCCGTTAGGGAGGTGGTAGCACTTCATATCTCCCCCACCGCCTCCCAACCCTTACGACTGCCCCACTGGTCAGGCCACTAACGTCTGTGACAGGGCCTCAATGCCTTACTTAATAGAGCACTTCCATAGCATTGCTATTTTAAATATTTAGCAAATTTCTAAAAGCTACACACTGTGAAATCATTAACTTGTGACCTTAGGGTCCATATGATTGATATTTGCGTATGGGTCAATTTTCCTGTGCAGGTCATGACGGCATTCTTTATAACATGACACCGGTACCTGGCATGTTGCATTGGTTCAAACAGTTGCCACACCGATTGCCAAAGGAGCGCTCAAAGCCACAACAACATAAATCACACACGCGTGTCACAGAGCAAGATGCCTGTGCTTCAAAGGACCAATGCCTTAGCTACTCATTGACCATCCACCTCCATTAAACCCTTTAGGCGATTCAACAGGACTCAACAGAAAACTTCACAGATAGAAGGCATTGCAATGGCTGTTAATAATGACGAAAAAACCCCATCAATTAAATTGCAATCCATTACAAAGAGCTGTGACTTGTATATTGAAACTAACGTAAGTTTTCTACGATTAAAGCTTTTATGTTTTGTCAAATAATTTATATCGATTATCTGAAATAATTTATCGTGATAAATAATATCCAAAGCCACACAAACGTGCATTTGACATCAACACAAGATAGGAACTAGCGTGTATGTGTGTGTGTGTGTATATATAAAATGAAGTGTGGGAAAAGGCACTCAGGAAATAAGTTTCCGATTTAAAAACAGCAACATTCACTTGCAAGCCACTTGCCTGAATTGCAAGGAATCTCACACAAGTGCAGATTTCTACTAAGCTCCCAGTAACTTTTTAACCATGTAGCCTGGCATGTTGTAGAGAAACAGAGCTAACATAGCCAGGAGGAGAAGTGCCAGTACGATTTTGACAATGAGCCACTTGTAGCGGTGACAGATTAGGTACTTGATCGATCTGAGAGGTGTGAGGAACCACATGAATGACGTATCTGGCCGGCTGTCCATGCAGGCGTTAAAAAAGGGAATAAAACATGGAACACATGAATCACACGGCATCACGGAGCCATTACAGCATACACACTAGAAATCGCGCACAATAAAATGCAATTGCAAAAGCACCAATGTGAAGCCATATCTGACTCTATATTGCGACAATTAAACGCGATTAGCAGAGTTGGCTAAATACGGTGCGAAAGAAGTTTGGCGAACATGCATATACGATTGTCACATGCACAGCAAATAACAATACAGTGGTTTTATTCTGTTATCAGTAATTAGTGGATTGCACTATACCAGAATTTCCATGGATCGCACTTGACGGGAAAAGAGTGCTTTCGTAATGATCTAGATTAATATATCGTGACGTCATGTTCATGTGCACATTCTAACCTACGGATGTTTTCAGTCCCAGTTGCTACACTTTATACATGGGATTCACTTGAAGCAGCCCGACTGAGGCTACTGTAGGTTTCCTGAGCCCTAATGCTGTACAGTGAGTTGTTCATAGCCTTTGCCTGCTCCCCTGTGGAGGAGGAATACCAATTCACAGCACTCGCCACCCGACCATGAGATCGCAGCTGTCTGGATAACATTTTACAGCCTTCAGTTTCGGGGCACGTTTCTGTCATTTTAACCACGCTTTTGTAAAGTGCATCCTTGCCCAAGTCCTCTTGCCAAAAAGGATGTCGTTAAAGTCCTGATGCACATTGCAAAGCAGAATTTAAGCGATTCCAATCAAAATAATTAAACCCAAAAAAATAATCGACTGCACGGAATCTTCGGTGAATCCCAAACTTGGATAAAAACAAGGCAACGGTTGGCACGGCGCAAACTCGTCATCTCGTCGTCATAGCAGCAGCAGCACGGCACAAGCCAGCGTGGCATGCCAAATCTCGGAGGTACAAAGCCCGAGATGACGTCCTGTACATTTATAGCAGTGTCATGTTCACTGATGCATCAGAATAGGGCGCTATCACAGCGCTGATGTTCACAGGGAATGCGGAATGTGAGAGGTGGCGCTACTTACTTGGGTTTTTCCAGAGGGTCTGGCTCATTGCGGCCCAGTCCCGCTGGACTCTTCTCAGCCTCCTCTGAAGTCAGCAGATGAATCTCCGCCTCGACTTTTCCCTGTTAGGACGAGGAACAAAGCAGGCCCACATTTATGCATCCGATACATCCTTGTTCTTCTACGTCGGTGATGTTGTTTTGCGGTGTGGTGACGATGCGTCGATTGATGTGGGGACTATCAGCAGCTCTGAAATTCACCATAATATTTTCAACTCAGAGCACGTACAGTATTCGCTCGCTCTCATAGAGATAGAAAACAATTCAGGGGTACAAGGAACCACATACAAGCAGGAGGCAAGCCATGTGATGATCTGGTGCCAACAACTGCCCAAGCTTTTGCGGTCCTCTATATATTAAGGTGTTTTATTGGCTAGTTAATGAGCATTACAAGCACCACTTTGTGTGCTGAAAGAGCAACGTTTTTTGGTTCGTATACGTTGTGTGTAACGGGTTTACGTGACCCACACAGCCATTGCAGGTCAACCATTCACTGCGATGTTAAAAAAGAAGAGAGGTGATTCTTGAATTGAACCCTGTTGCTGCATCGTGGTGATTCATTGAATCTCCAAGGCGGTGGATTGTCGTTCCTCGTACCGTAAGCTCCAGCTCGTCGTTCTCGTTGCGGGCGGCGAAGGGCCACCAGCCCTTGATCCTCTTCTGCTTGAAGATGGAGATCATGGGCACCGAGCCGTCCGTCTTGAGCATGTCCAGCGAGCACAGCTTGGAGGTCTTTGCTCCGCGCGGGAAGCGATTCAGGTCCAGCTCGATGGCACCTGCAGCCCTCCAAGAGACGCGGCGACCGTTACACGAGCACCGCCATTAAGGGGGCGATTACACAAACCGTGTAGACGTAGCAGAGGTCGCAAACAGGTTTTGATTCCTTACCCGTACCCGGCCGCAACAGGGTCGCAAACGGGTACCTGTACCCGTATCCGGCCGTACCCGTACCCTACCTGATACCCGGCCGGGTACGGGTAGGGTACGGGTATCGGGTACCTGATTGCGACCTCTGGGATGAAGCCATGTTGCAGGCGCGGGTGGGTTGATTCTAGGAACTTGAATTGTGAGAAGAGACAAGACGTTGGGAAATGAGTGACAAACAGTTACTCACCAGTGACTCGCGGTCTACCCGTACCCGGCCGCACCAGGGTCGCAAACGGGTACCCGTACCCGTACCCGGCCGGGTACGGGTAGCCGGGTATCGGGTAGGGTACGGGTATCGGGTACCCGGTTGCGACCTCTGAGACGTAGCGCTTTACTCAGCAGGCGAGGACGGCTGCTTGCGTTGTGGCCGAAACGTCGTGAGAATTGTTTTATTATGTTTTATTTTTATTATTTTATTACTTCCCTTCTACGTGACTTTACCGAAAGAACCAAGAAGATGAATCCCTGCAGTCACGAAAGCTTTAAATCAGGAAAATTTTTTTTTTGTTACACAATGTATAATCAGTGCAACGTGCTGCCCACTATTAGCTGTGGGTAAAACCTCATCCCACGGTGTTCCGCGTCTCCCGAAGTGCGCAGAACGCACGACTGATTGCGCGGTTCGCAGTGAAAATCCAGGCAATTGGGCGGTCCTTGGTGACTTGCGCACCAACGCGATTCCACTGTCAATCTAAAGGCAGTGGGCTATGTCGCTGCTTCATCATCATCATCATTAATGGTGAACAAATGAAAAACGTAACCAAATGTAATATGTACCTTAGTGTATTGCCAAAAAGATGTTGCTCACGCAAAAAATGCACCTGTCATCATATTACCAAAAAATGGTGCATGCGTATCACGATATATACAGACAGTAGCACATGAAAAAAAAATATAATAGGTTTTACCCTTTCTGGCAATAAAACAGGTGTTAAGATGTTCAAATGCCATATAGATATATTTTGAAAGGAACCAAGTCTTCATTGACCTCACACTACTTGTAGTGAACATGCAAACAAACATGCTCTGTTAACAGATGCATTGTCTTGGAAACTGATTGGCCTACACCAGAGACGGCCTTCTTGATGTCCCAGTCTCACCGGTGTCAGACCAGAGAACGCCAAAAGGCGAACAGCACAAAGACGATGCACGTATCAGAGCATCTATAGTCCCATGATACAGTAGCACATGTACAAAATATGGTAGTGTGCAAGTCATTAACAAAATGCCAAACGTTAATTATTAATCGACAAAACGCGTGAAGATCACTTTTGTGGCTCAGCGGAAGAGCGAGCGGCTCGCAAGCGGAAGGTTGCGAGTTCCAGTCCTGGTCCGGAGTCGATTCAACACATCATCCATCCCACTGAGGTTGATAAAATAACTACCTTTGAGGGTAAAGTCAACATCGATAGCCCTAAGAATAGACCCACCCCTGCCATAGGAATGTGGAATTTTCAGCACCGTTTCTTCAATAGACACTTGAGCAGGAGATCACGTTGAGTTATTGTTGTTGCTGCTCTTGTTGAGATGTTATCTCCCTCACCTGGTATGAAGGAGGTCGTGGGTTAGATTCCGAACTTGACACCTGCTGTATATTTGGAGTTTGCATGTCTCTCTCTCCCCATGGTCAAGTGGATTTTTTCTTTAGGTCATCCGGTTTTTCCCTCCACATTTAGAATCAATATCACGCATTTAGAGTATCGGGCTGCTATAAATTTCCACCTGATAAGCCACTTCGTTGTATGTATGTTTGTACGTATGTAGCCAACCGTGCTAATCGGAGGTGCGAAGTTGCGCTATCATTTGTGATAGCCAGGCAGCTTCTGAAAAAGAGACCTAATAGCTCAGTGGGCCTTACCTGGTAAAATCAAAGAATAAGCCAGAGCCGCCGGGCACTTACCCAGGAAGTCGTCAGCGGAGAAGTGGTCGGCGTCCCAGACCTGCAGCGTGAGGCGTGCGGGGATCTTGTACTCAGTCTCGTCCCACGAGAACACCGACTCCTTCTTGGACATAACGATCTTCTCCTCCGCCACGAGGTAGTCGAAGGGGAAGACGAAGCGCCAGTTGAAGTTGCCCTCGCCCGTCACCGAGTTGTAGTGCACGTCCGTGTCCTGCTTGTCCTCCTGCTGCCCCTTGAGCCAGCTGCAGGCACGCGGCGGTGGGGCGGTGGAGGGGTGGGGGGGCAACCGCACGGAGACTCGAGAACCGGCCACTGCTGCACAACGGCCTCCCCCCATGCCTCTGCAGGTCATGGGGGTCATTTGATCTCACGTTCAACAGCCATGCATGTATATTTACGTGGTTCCGTTTTTAAGGCACCGGTTGTTTTTTCATGACTACCATGGGTCAACTAGTGGGTAAACTAGTGGGTCAACTTTGTACAGCCTTGGGTTTCTTGCGCTGCTGATTTGCTACCAATGCAGGTAGGGACAGTGCCAAGCCATCGGAGGATACTCAGTGGAAATTATCTCTGTGCTGTGTCTTGGGACGACAGTAACACCTCCATATGCGTATATTCGATAAACAAAGTTTTGCTATCACAAACTTTGGATGCATTTCCATTATTTTACACAGAAAGCTAAAAATAAAGTGAAATCATAAATAAATGCACTGAAATTTAGCCATGTACGGCGCTATGGAGTTTGGTGGGCAATGCAACCTTATAACTGCACCAAAGACGACACTGGTGAGTGTGAATATATTTTACAGTACACTATATTTAATTTCTTCTTGGTTCTTTCGGTAAAGTCACGTAGAAGGGAAATAATAAAATAATAAAACATAATAAAATACAATTCTCACGACGTTTCGGCCACAACACAAGCAGCCGTCCTCAGGTGAAGAACAGGGCTGTCGGAAAGACAGCGTCTGAATAGTTCATTCAGAACGTAAATTGAAAGTACTTAGATCGAAGTGAATCTAAACAGAAGATACATTATTCAGTAACCTATTGCGCATCTATACTGCATAATCATCGGTGTGAAAAGTAAGTGTGCATTATTGATATCTTAAGATATATTACCTTGTGTATTATACTATATGTATTATTCGTTGTTTATCATATAAATGTTTTTACACTTATATAAAAATTGTTACCATAAATATGATATGTGGGGGAAAAAATTATAATAAAAATGAGAGAGACAATAGCCAGTCAGGGTATCAATAAGTTGAGTACGTAAAGCGGGAGGGTGTAAATCTGGGTGTTACTGTACGTGCCCTCTGCTTCACAGTGTACAATAAAGATCCCCAAGGGTAGGCATTGTGTGCTGGCGTCGGGGTCTAAATGATCTACAAATTCCAAAATCACTAGCAAAGTACTGAATTGGGATTGTACAAAGCAAATGAATACTGGCAGGATAATGCCCCAGGCCACTCTTGGAAATGATACTCATCCAGCTCTCTTGAATTCTCACCTGGTTAAGGAAAATGGACTTGAAATCTGAAACATCGTGGGGAGGATTTCACCCAGGAGCGTACAGACAAAGCACTGGGCGTTATTATTCTCATAGCATACGCTGGTCTGTAAGCCACCAGCGTGAGGGTAGTGCCACGTAGGATGGCAGAGCTTTTGTAAGGAGGCAGCAGAGGGAATGGCGTTTTTACTCTGCTGCGGCATTCCGTGGCAGTCGGTGGGGGCACCAAAAGAAAAATGTGCATCTCAATGGCGCTCTTCGCGAGACCAGAAGAAAAATGTGCATCTCAATGGCGCTCTTCGCGAGACCAGAAGAAAAATGTGCATCTCAATGGCGCTCTTCGCGAGACCAGAAGAAAAATGTGCATCTCAATGGCGCTCTTCGCGAGACCAGAAGAAAAATGTGCATCTCAATGGCGCTCTTCGCGAGACCAGAAGAAAAATGTGCATCTCAATGGCGCTCTTCGCGAGACCAGAAGAAAAATGTGCATCTCAATGGCGCTCTTCGCGAGACCTTCATCTCACCTTCGAACAAAGATATCGGAGGACTTTTCGCCCGTCAGCAACGAGTCGTCTTCCAGAATGACGTCATCGGTGTTCCAAATGATGACGCGCATCTCCAGGCTAAACACAAAACGAGACGTGGCAAAGTCAACGGCCAAAAAGTCTGATACAAGAAAAAATCAGGTGCATGAGTTACCCCCATCGTATTAAATTGATTTCAATGTATACAACACTCTACTTTATCAACGTACGCTAATCTACGTTGCTGTTTAATCGCTAAAACAACCAATTCGGCAGAATGTGGCAATGAGACAGTGGCTACATTGGACTGATGAATGTTAAGTGTTTTTTTTATTTGATCCGAGCGTCCAGAAGGAGCGAGGCGGAGGGCTGCAGCCGGGTGGCGGTACCTCTTGGGCTTGCGAGGCGCGATGTCGATGGGAGGGCCCGGCCGCGGCACGTCGGCGGGAAACATGTCCACCCACATCTCGATACGACCCTGGAAGCACAAACCCCATGCCATGGCCAGCACAATCAGCGCAGCCAGCTAGGGCCCTACAACGCACTTACCGACGGTGGTGGTGGTGGTGGTGGCGGCACGCCTGTCAGAGACGATCTAAAATTATTCCTTCATCACAGCTTTACCCATTTTAACACACTGATGAATGCAAACTTTTAAAAAATATATCTTTGCAAATGTTTCATTGGCAGCAAACTTTGAAGATATTTTTCAGAAGCGACCTGGCTGCAAATGATAGCTCAACGAAGTGGCTTATCACGTGGAAATTTCTAGCAGCCAAATACTCTAAACGCGTGATGTTGATTCTAAATGTGGAGGGAAAAACCGGAGGACCCGGAAAAAAATCCACGCAACCACGGGAAGAACATGCACACTCTAAATATACAGACGTCAGGGTCGGGGTCGAATCCACAACCTCTTGTATACCAGGCGAGGTAGTTAACATCTCATCACCGTGGCGCCCTTTGTCCATTCATATGGATCCGATCAACCTGGAGCTTGTGGCTCATTCACATCCTAGATGATGTCGCTGTAGTATATTAAAAGTGTGCGTTCCACAGGATTATGCAATAATTGAGATGAAAATATCACTGGTATGGTGGAGTCAGAGGCCCCTCACCAACAAGCTGTGACAGTAATTAGATAAATACTCTTTGGTTCTTTTGGTAAAGTCACGTTGGTATAAGAAAGAACCAACGAGTATGGATTCCTGCAGTCATGAAAGCTTCAAATCACTTTAATTAGATAAACTCAAGCTTTGACAAACATCGGAGGACAAAGAGGAGGCCACGGACACAAGTGCGTCTCATTTTGTTTTGCATGCAGATATGTTCATGGTACCCAGTCATGAAATTAATTTAAAAAACTAACTTTTGTAGACTTTGTCATTTAATCACGAGCTCCTCGCGCTGCGCTCTTCACTGGACCATGGACACGGCGAGTCTTACTTTCTCTCCGAGGAATCTCATCCCAGGCCAGGTGTGTCGGTCACAGGACATGAAACCAGCTCATGCACACGTGCTTGGCCTATTATTGACGGCTTGGGGAAGTCCTTCATCCGGCCGGCGGATTGATCGCGGCAGCTGGTGACAATGACGGGGCCTGGTCACCTGCTCGATGCCGGGCTTCTCTGGGTGCAGCAGAGGCCTTGTCTCGATGTGCTCGGGAATCAGCTTGCAGGCACCGGGGATCTCCTCCCAGTGGTGCAGTACCGTCAGCGCCATGTGCTCATCCGTTGGCTTCTTCTGACCTGCAGAGGCAGCAGTCAACGCGTTCACCGCGGGACGAACACGAGCCCCCGACTGCACCACCCACAAATACCATGCTGGCTAAACAAGCAGGAGCGGAACATCGCTGAATATTGACCACTCAGGCTCTGTGCGTAGTCATAGACAGTGACATTTCACGGTTTTTGGTGAAAACACAACAGAACTCACTGCTTCTCCCATAATGCTTTTTCTGAATAGTCACAATTCCTTATAAATGTGCTTAACATTGGTGAATTAGAAAAAAAAACTGCCTTGATGACAGATCCGAATCAGTTCTGACATCAGCATATATGTGCCCTATTATTATCGGCACACCCCCAGATGCTGATCGTTTTGTGGGATTCCAATGGGAATCCACACATTCCACAATGTGAATTGGGTCAAAACACACGATCAAGATTTTAGTCCACCCTATTGCAGGAATTCTGCCATGAGTATAAACCCAATTTAGTGAGCACCTTTAACAGGAGGTCATAGAAGGCATCTGACTCTTGGCCTTGGCTACATCCTTCCACTGATGTTCATCTTCGGTGTGGCCGTAAGCAACCACCAATCACCTCCCGTTGATGTGGAGGTGAACTCACAGTAGCCTGGGACTTACAGCTTCCCACACCTCACTTCCACGCTCCTTTTTTTCAGAAGAAGAGCCACTCCCTGTTGTTTGGCATTCTCCTGCCCCGAGTAGAGGGGGGGTGTTTACTACTCATGGTGACTGGAGCCAGAGCCAGTCCTCCGGACCTCCTGAATACTGCAGAGATCCAGGCGGTACCGGTCCAGCTCCCGACAGAGGAGTGGCAGCCGCTCCTCTACAGTGAGCGTTCTAACATTCCAGGTGGCCACTTGCAGTGGCTTTTTGTCGTTGCGGGAGGAACCCCGAGGGTACAGGTTCAGTCTCCTGGCTCCGCCAAATGTGGTTTGGCCGGCATAAGCTTAGTTAGAAATTACTCACGGGGTATCGTGCTAATTGAAATGCAGGTGGAGGGGTTACCAGCACCTCGCACCTGTCCAGAGCCCACACACAGAGATTAGAACACACATGCACAGACTGGAACATAAACACACAGACTAGAACACGCACACACAGACGGGGGAACACTGTGGGAACGCTGTGCGAGTGCTTGAGGGCGACCGCCCCTCACCGTTCTCGTCCTCCACCTCGGTGGCGGCAGTGAAGGTGCGGTTGGCGACCTTGACACGCCCCTCAGGGCTGTACTGCGGCGGGTCCACCTTCACCTCCTTGCACAAGCGTGCCAGAATCTGGCTGGGCTTCAGCGGGTCCCTCCACATGTTGTAGCCGTGTCTGCACCACGGGGGAGGGACGTCGCGTCACCGCCGGGTTGAGCGAACGCGTGAACAGCGCACGTCCACCACAATGTACATTAACTGTACCTGTAACTGTACTATATCTGTATTGTACAGTAACTGCTGTAGCTTTTTAAGGCAGAAAAAGGAGGAGGAGTTCTCAACAATTCTGACTGTCGCCTGATGAGGCTGGTTGTAATTACTGGTGAAACATCGTACTCGAATTGTAAATGTTGTGGGTTTACTCTCCAACATACCGGTGTGCTGAACTAGTAACGAATTGGCATGTTTTTGTTTACGTGACAACCCTTACTAATTTGCTGTGTTGTGTACCAGCGGGTTGAAGGACACATTTATATTCATGAACTGCTGTAGCATTAGATTGCGCCTTCTAGAATCATCTTGTGATTTCTGTTGGCTTCAGTGGTGTTATTTTTTCCCCTTCTTTTGTTGAGATTTTAATATTTTAATATCAAGCTCCAAATGGGCTAAATTCAAATAAGGGGGTATGTGTAACAAAGTGGCTATACTTGGATGCCCCACCCCTGAATCCGCTCGCCATTTCCACGCAGCGCCGAACTTTCACAACATTTATGATGTCTGTCACACTGTGAAGATGGCGTCACAAAGGAGACAGAAGCAAGTGGCACTACGCATCAACATCGTGAGCCGCTGTAAATGGCGCCGCACAAACACGATAGAAATCCACTGTCACGAACTGGCAAAAACAATAGCAGCGTTTTTGCACAAGGACCGGCAGATATTTAAAAACTGAATAGATCAGAAAATGTTTCATTGAGGCCTTGTAGGTTTCAGGGTTTCACTACGGCAGGTGACAGAGAAGGACACAAGGCAGACAAAAACGATAGCCACGAACAATGCAATGGACTCTAACAGTGCTCTGTTGGGCATCTTCTGACTGGGAAGTACAGACGATGGTGATGATGATAATCTTGAAACCAGTAAGCATCATTCCTAATTGCCCATCGCAGGCATCAGAGAGTGGTAGGTGTGAGTGTGCAGGGGAAGGGTGGGCACGAACATGCTGTATCGCTGGGAGATGCCACAGGTGGGACGATGCTTGCTGTAGAGGCGATTCTCCAGGTCTATCTTGGTCTCTCCGATTAGGTCGTCCGTGCCGACCAGGTCCCAGTCATAGATGGACACGGTCAGCATGGAGTCCATGGGGAACACGGCTTCGATGTCAAACGATCTGTACAGCAACGACGACACAGGCATCATGGCATCAAACAAAAAACCTTCAATATTTAACTGGATCTTGAAACCAAAATATGATTACATTTTGAATTATGCTTTTTTACAACAACGCAAAAGTCAATGTACAATCTTCCAAGATTATATGTATCATCGAAAACTACCAATGTTATTATTCAGCCATATGCCTGCTGTTATTGAAATAATTATACGGGCGTATGCTTAACGAAATGCCACGCGATTATTTCCTGAATAAAATATTTGTAATTTGACTTTGTTTCAATTGTAATTCTTCAGTGTTATAAGATGGTACATTTCCCATGTGGACGCCATGGTGGTGAGATGTTAACTACCTCGCCTGGTATACATGATGGTCGTGGGTTCAATCCCGACCATGAAGCCTACATATTTATAGTTTGCATGTTCTCCATGTGGTTGATTGGATTTTTTGTCTGGGTCCTCTGGTATTACCCTCCACATTTAGAATCAACGTGCGTTTAAAGTATTTGGCTGCTCGACGTTTTCTACGCGATAAGCCACTTCGTTGAGCTATCATTTGTGGCCAGGTCGCTTCTGAAAAAGAGCTATATAGGTCAGTAAGCCTGACCTGGTTAAATAAAAAAAAAATCATAGTTTCATTTACAGCAAAGTTTATCACCAAACGTTTTTTTTCATTAGCTACAGCGACGCGAGGGCACGTACTTTCCAAAGACGGGGTTGAGTTGTTTGGAGATGTAGTTCTCCTTGTCCTTCACCTCGTGCTTCCCCAGCTTGACCACGATGTAGGGGTCGGCCTTTCCATTCACGTCGGCTGGGTGCAAATCGTTTGCCTGCCAGAGGCGAGAGAGGGGAAGTCACCCATTAGCCCGACTCGAACGAACAGCGGTCAATTACAAACAGCTGAGCGTTGGACATTTAAAGTGGCACCTGTATGCAGAAGGGTTAATGATGAAGAAAATCTTTTTTTGTTTGATCCTTTACTTTATGTTTATGGTGGCCAGATGTTAACCACTTTGCCTAGTCTATGTTTTTATTGCTCGTTACCTGGCATCAGACGACATGATCTCGGTAGGACCAGCTCAGTGCCCTGACCATGCAATCTGGGATACCACCTCCCAGGTTATACTGAGACCCTACCGTTTACAAATTGATTACTGAATACAATCTTTGCATCAATGTTACGGGTGACTGAACTTCATCATCATCATCACCACGATCCATGGGCAAATAGCCCGTCGGTGTCCACTGCACATTTCTTAATTTGTCTCCGCTTTCCTCCAACTTATGCGAAAATGCTTAAGTAGTGCCACATCTTTCTGGCACCAATCTCTCATGTCGCCGTCGTCAAGCCATTCTCTTTCCGGTTCCTTACATTTTTCCCGAACAATACACTTTTAATATCATTGTTGTTGTCCATCCAACATACGTGTGCAAATAGTTCCAGTTTCCTTCTCATCACTGCCCGCATCATCAGGTCGTCTTCGTCTATGCGCAACCTTTTTCTTACTTCTACGTTGGTCACTCTTTGCGTCCAGTTTAGATGCAGTATTCGTGACTGAACTTAAAGTGAACCAACAGTGGAATCTGCGCGTACTTTTATTTCACAGTCATAACAAAAAAAAACACTTGTCAACCATCACTCAAGAGTAGTTATGTCACCGACTACCCCCGGACAGACCAGTCCAACACGACCGACCCAGTGAAAAGATTCAACACGCGTGTGGCATGTACTCACGCGGACCACGTAAACCCTGACGAGCACCCCGATGGGGTCATTGCTTGGGATCCCCTGGAACATTCCGAACTGCGGGTCGTACCCCACCTCCCGTGCCAGCTCCTCCGGAAGGGGATACTTGTACACACACAGCGAGCCCTGCCAACACAGACCCCGATCACATGTCCACTGTAAGCGTACACAGCACAATTAAACCAAATCAAAACAAATGTTACGTCTCCGTTGTGTCACTCATCATTGGTTTACCGCACATGTGCCTGCAGAGTGGACCTCCTTCAAGGACAACCTCTGGACTTGGACTCATGATGATGCATATATTGGTAATGAACAATCCAGTAGAAGCCACTTGTAATTTCATACACGTGCGCAGACAGCCACCGGCCAAACTGTGTGACTGAAGATGCCTTCAAATTCCCCATTGTTTTAAAGGGAGCACGTTGCAAGCATTAAGAGAATAATTTATAAGGGCAGTCAAAATATTTTGGCTGCCCCCCTTCTCTTTCCACTGAAGAAGGGGCATTGCCCGAAACGATTACCCGGATTTTTCTATTTTAACTGTGTCACTGCTCCTGCAACAAGGTGGTAATTGTTTTGTTCATTTTGAAGGGATGGCAGGCTGAATCAGGGATTTTATCTCGATCGCTTGCTCACTCACGAGTCGAGTTCCCTGTCGCAGAGCCACCTCGCGAAACCAGGCAACGCACCGTACGTTGATGCCCACTTCACGCTCAGTTCTGTGAAAGTCTCCAATAAATGATCGAGCGACTCCTTCATCCCAACTGTAATCTGGCATCATTTTTACTTTTTAGTTTGTTATCCTTCCCCTGCACCTCCGATTAGCACGGTTGGCTAAGTAAGACGTTCAACATACATACATACATACGGCCAACGAACATTCTCAGGTTGCATTTGAATTTACAATGAACGCAGCACTGAGAGATTCCAGGTTTATACACCCTGGCTTGCGTGTAAAGTTATACGCTGGTCAGTGTCTCCATCCTCAAACGATCATGGGGTTGTGTTAATCTCTATTGGTATTTGGCTCTGAGCCAGTGATGTACATTCCACATTTCTATGGAGGGGGCCTGTCTATTCCCAAAGACAACCACTCTTAATATGGTTCTCCTTTTTAATCAAGCCGAGATGGATGATAAGTCAAGTTAACTCTCGGATGGGATTTCAACTCGAAACTTTGATTTCAGTGTTAAATAGTATATTCAGTATATTATACACTACGTACAACTTAAACAATGAAAATACTGCACGTATACACATCATCGCATGCAGTCTTCGAGATTGGAGTGGTAAGTATGGGACAGTAAATACAGTAACTTTTTAAAGTAGGATATTTATTTTTGTCTATTTGTGTGTTTATTTATGCCACTTTCACATAGTAAACAAATATTAAACACTAAAAGAACATGCAACACCTAAAACATGTCATACAAGAATGTGCAAAAATAAGCTATTTTAAATGACGATTTAGTGATTATCTGGCGTTTTGAAATTCCGGCGCCCCCTTCCCCCCCCCAAGGCGGCAGATAATCGATGATCTCCTGTAACCTCTCGCAGCCAAGATCCGTGCCCGTGAGGTGTGTCGGTGAGTGGACTCTGTCAGGAGTGAGATTCCTGTGAGATGCCGATCACCTTGAACCTGCCGACCAGCCGATCCTCCTCCATGCTGCTGTCGTCATCCTCGATCTTCCCACGGTAGAGGCTGAACGTGTGCAGCCAGTCCTCGAAATTGTCAAATTCGGCCTCCAGCTCCTTGTCGAACATCTGTGAAGAAACCGGGCATCGGTCATCAACCCGGGCCCTGGCAATGTTGGCAGCACAATCAACTAATGCTTGTCCAAACTTGTGGAATATCTTTTGTTGTACCTATAGTTATGCACTTGTTGATTTATTTAGGCATTGCACTAATCCACCAATGAACCACAACACCTTGTTGATGTCAAGGAACATAAACCATCACGCGAACTCCGGTCATCCTCGCAGCAGCGGCTTCTGGCTGGCCATCGAACAAAGACAGTCACCATATCGTGCGATTTCAGATGCGCTTCTGGGGCCGTCTGGAATGCTCTCCCTTACGATATAAGGAAGCCACTGGAGCTACGCATTTTAAAATCTAGATTGAAACTTCATCTCATTAAAATAGTTTTTTGTGTTTAGTTTGTTGGCCTTTCCCGCACATCTCTGATTAGCGCGGTTGGCTAGGTGCAGTTGCAAAAGAAATTCAACATGCATACATACAAACATAATCCCAAGACATCCGTCTCACCTTCAGCTCCTCCACCCTCATGCGGCGTTTCACCTCCTTCTTCTCTTCCCGTTCACCGACCTTGACTTTCGCTCCTGCCTTTCCGGCCATCTTTGGGCTTCTGCGCTCTAAATGAGCAAACGTCACCCGCACCCCCGGCCAGTGTTAATTTGTTTCAACTTCACCTCGCTCATCCTTTTCACATGATTTGGCCCGTGATTTAATTCGGTGAGCAGTGCAACAAGATCGTGAGCACGAATTCCAGCCAGTTTCCTCGTGGCAGTTTCATTGCCTGAGATCGCTCAACTCAGCACCGGTATCTCATGAGGAAATAGACGCAGGTTGTCCTTAGGGGACCGGATCCCATCAGTGTTGCTGTTGGGAGGCGCATTGGCCTCGAATCCTCTGGGTGGGAGGCACCGATGTTCAAAGACTACTAGCTGTAAGCCAATGCTGCATACACATACAGTAGATCATCGACTATCCGGCTTCCAACATTATCAGGCGGTCCCGGGCCGATTCGGCGAACCTCCATCACAGCTGATGGAGTTGTATTCAGACTGAAAAACCACCTCCATTTCTACATCCCCCTATCGTCGCCCCATGCACAGTCTTCGAGATTTGAGTGTTAAGTAGAGTTAAGTAAATACAGTAACTTTTTACAGTTGGGTATTTATTTGTCTTTTTTGTATGTTTATTTATGCTGATGTCATATACAGTAAGTAGATCCATGCTAATGACGGGCAGGACGGCCACGGATAGTTCAACATTGCGGATAATCCAAAAATATCAATTTTCCGCGGATCTCTATGCCAAAAACAAATAATTTATGTATACATTATGTTTAAGTTTATCTTATATCACAGTTTCGTAAATGAAAACTCACAAAATAAATGAACGTATAAATCACTCAAAACGAAGCACAACTGACGATTTTTATTGTTTCTCTTTCGATTTAGAATGAATACTAATGACCGATCAATGCGCATGCTCAGTGATAACACTTTCCTGATGCCGCACAGAAGACTCGGCCCACTAAGTGGATAGCTGAGCCACGCCAATCAAAATCAATAAAACTCTGCCCACTGTTGTCAATACATGTAACCACTGTGCTGTAGAGGCAATCACGTGGATTTCAGATGAACTGGAACAAATATTTGTTCGGTTTAAGAACGTGGCTTGTAATAAACACTTCTAAGAAAAACAATATATAACTGTTTTTAGATTATTCCTTTGGGCTTAAGGGATAATCTACAAGTTATTAATTTCCGTCAAAATCTCAGGTGCGCGGTTAATTCGCAAATCGGATAAACCGCACGTGGATAATTGAGAGTCTACTGTAGTAAGCAAATTTAAAACACAAAAAAACATGCAACGTCTAAAATGTTTTATTCAACAATGTGTAAAAATAAGCTATTTGAAATAATGATAGAGTGATTATCCGGCATTTTAGAAAATCCGGTGCCCCCTTCTCCTCTAAGCCACCTGATAATCGATGATCTACTGTATATGTTATGACAAAATAAGTGATTAACAGTGAAATTAGTTACATAACAATTATTTTCTCTATGAGAAGTATTGGGGTTGTTTTTTAATGATCATATGCACATCACTGCCGTATAACAAATGGGATTGCAAATGGTTTTTGCATTTCCGTTGCGTGCCAGGATTGTCGCTTGCATTCATCACATTGCCCCCACGGGCTGGGCACGCAGCGGCAAAACCTCTCCAGGAATCACAAGAGATGGAGTAAGAATATAAATATTAAAGCATTCCGTTTCGTTATGCAGTCATTCAGTCACCACATTGGAGCGAGAGTGGCCGATCTATCAAATCACCGACCGATTCATTTATAAATGCATCATTTATCATCATCCAATACGCCACCGGGACTAATTTATTTTCTCTCAAGGAATTTTAGAATGACCCTTGATGAGTAATAACAGTAGCACAAATAAATAATCATAACATCAAATCCTTACCCAAGCAAATGTCACCAAGGTTTCAAGACGTTATCCAGAAGGTGAAAGACATTAAGTATTTTTTTTAATGGGGTGCACACGGAATGTGGAGTGCCCACAAAAAAACCATGCATGTGTCGTGACATCGTGAGATGTCACTGTGTAATGCCGGCCCGAGAGAGGCACGGCGTGCGGTGTATTGACATCGCGGACACCACTAGGATGTGGGTGCAGTACCGGTCCCACCTCTTGAGTCACTGGATTATTCGTGGCAGGTCAAGAGCTATAGCCCGGACACTTTGGTGCCCCGAGGCAAGGTGCCATTTTCCTCTGGCGCCGATGCCACCCCACTAAAAAGACTGCACCAGAAATTGAGCGTTGCTTCGTTGTTGTCAACAGAATGGGCACCATGGTGGCGAGATGTTAACTACCTCACCAGGTATGGAGGAGATCGTCATGAGTTTTATCCTGACCCTAACGGCTGTATATTTGGAGTTTGCATGTCTCTATCCCTGTGGTCGTGTGGATTTTTGTTGAGGTCCTCCAGTTTTTCCCTCCATATTTATAATCAACATGCGTTTAGAGTAATTGGATGCTATAAATTTCCACGCGATAAACCATTTGAGTGATCATTTGTGGCCAGGTCTCTTCTGAAAAAGAGCTATATAGCTCAGTGGGGCTTACCTAAAATGAAAAAAGTTTAGTTTCAACAATCGGGCTCAACATTTGGGCAGGGGGGGTGCCCGGGGAAGCCGCCCTGCCTACACCACCCTGGCTACGGCACTGGGGCACGCAACTCCACACCCAGTGGACTCTTAACTGGGTAGAGGGCCCTTGGGTCCGAGAAAGAACGCGTTTACCTTCACCAGAATCGGACTCCTTTTCTTCTTCAGTTTCTTCTTGCATCTTTTGCTGCTGCAAGTGCATTACAGACGCACGTGGAAGAACAAGCGCCGGCATTAACTCAAATGCCGTCGTAAATTAAAAGATTAGTAATTTACAATGATGCCGTACGTCAATATTTTACGTGGGGAAGACCCGTGACTGTTACATCGTCTGATAAAATTATCTGTGCGTCCTTGTAGGTTTTATCGTTATTGTTGGCGTGAATAATTGACGGTTTATGCGTTGAGTCACGTGCTGTGATGCCCAGTACCTCCTTGAGGGTCTCTATGGACACAAAGTACTTGGACCACCAGTCCAGAAGTTCCTCATCTGGCTCGTCCTCCTCCTCCTCTTCCACGCCTTTCTTCTTCTTCTTTTTCTTGGAGTCCTTTTCTGACTCAACCTGCGGTTACACCACGGGAGGGGAGGAGGTGACCAAAGAGAGAGGATGAGGCAGCCCCGAAATCTACATCTGCTAAAAACTGGCCATGAATTCAGAAAAAATTGTTGGCTGCATCGTTGGTTCTGCTCGTGGAGAATTTATAGAGAAGCTGCACAGTCTGTAGATACATCCCAGAATTAAGGCCTTGACTGGCTAGCTGAGGCTAAACAACTCCCTCTAAACGATTCGTTTAGCAGCACGAAGCTGAGAAGAATGTGAGTATTACACTCTAGGCCAAGATCCAGAGATGCCAGGGAGAAATGCATAATAAAGTTATCTAGATATTTATTAAATCATTCCACCAGAGTATAATACTCGCAGAATAGTTTAAGAGGACAAAAAAACACAACGTATGAAGTAACACGTAAAATAAATGTGTGCGTTATTTCACTTACCGATTCGATTTTAACCACCGCGTCAGAATTCTGAAAGAGAAATGTAATCAATGGATAATAAATTCTGTATTTCGTACGTATCCGAGCAGAACATCGTAGTTGACCAGAATCACACAGTAAGATGGGATAATTTCATACAATTTTTCCCTTTAAACTGTCTGTTAATCCTCTGTAGTTTCAGTTTAATAATTATTATAGACTTATTTCTAAGGTCACAGTTAATAATTATTAAACTGTGATTATAATCATTGCTGATCAAGTGAGCATGGACATAAATGCATGTTAAACTTCTTTAGCACCGTACGTAGCCAACCGTGCTAACTGGAGATGCGGGGGAAGGACAAAAAAACATGATGCCAGATTAAAGTCGGGATGAAGGAGTCGCTCGATAATTTATTGGAGACTTTCACGGAACTGGACGTGAAGTGGTAATCAATGTACGGTCCGTTGCCTGGTTTGGCTAGGTGGCTCTGCGGCAGGGCACTCGACTCGTGAGTGAGCGAGCGATCGAGCGGGCGAGATAAAATCCCTAACTCAGCCCGCCGTCCCTTCAAGGTCAACAAAAAATGTACTGCTTGTCGAAGGTCATGCTGTAGAAAAAATGATCCCCATCGTAGAAACGTTGAATTTCCCTCAATTGCTAAAAACGGCCACTAATGCCACCAAATGTTTTTTTTCGTGATTATGAATTGCCTCGTTTTATCTGTTTATACAAATTAACAAGTCTTCCTGGAGTTATCCACTCAACCTCCCTGTGTGAAGAAGGACTATTGCCCAAAATGTTGCCTATTATAGACTTATTTCAAAGGCCACAGTGTTATTTAAGAATGTGTTTAGATTTTTCGTCATATTGAGAAGGGTTGCCACAATATGGTGATCTTACGACATAGCATCGACAATAGTATTATCGTCCGTCTTGCATCGTCATTTAGCGATGAGAGTTGCTCGTTTAAGTTTTCTTAAATATTGAATTTCCTGACCAACTGTTTATGAAATCACGGCGATAAAAGTTCATAATAATAATGACAGTTAAAAAAACAGCTATTAAAATTAAATATGCGCCTTGTAAAACACTTTCCGGAATAATTCTACGGAATGGCGATTACAGGGGTGTCATCGTATTGTGACACTGTGTGCATTATACGCCAGACAGTAACGTCGTAATGATTAGAAGTCTTGTGGCAGGCTCATGCTGAGTGATCTGCAGTTGAATAACTTTTATATGACATTTAACAATAACGTATGAAATACAATTACAGAGTTATTGGAAACTGATATTGTGATGTTCATTCTGTCGTTAAATTGTATTTCGTATTTTATTATATCAGTAAATATTTATATTGCATCAACCCTGACACTGCTAAATGTATATATTTAGGAAAAAATGAATTTATACGTGACAAACCTGACAAATTGGCTGTGTTGGTTAGTGGCGGGTTTAATGACATTCATGTTTATGCGATCTAACCCAAAAAACACTCGATTGTGGATAATATTGGTCACGAAAACCTATTTACTACTTGTTAAACTGATTAATGTTCATGAGTTTACTGGTAATTAATTATCTCTAAACGCAGCACCTCATCCCGTCTTACAGGAGATGGGCGAGGTGACCAGCAGGGGTCGTTTGAAGGTGGTGACCGGTGGAACTCGGGCCGAGGGATCACTGTGTTTACCACTGATATTGCAACGCAAATATGATGTAATTTATTTAGTAAACAAAAATCTGTCAATGAGTCTCGGCACAATTTTTCAGGAGGGTCCTGCATTCAGACGTTAGTCCGATTAATTTATTTGTAGAAAATCAATTGCACGTGGGAGGAAACTAAATATGCATGTCTATTTGCATGAATATTGCTTCACTTAATCATGCCACTGTAACAGGGACAGGACGGCATGAGCCGGGAGCCCATTCATGGCCAACTTCCAACTGTGTCTGCCTCTGGCTACAGCCTATCCACCTCTGGGAGTACAATTTCCAGCTCCAGACAACCTTATTTGACATTGTGAGCCACTGATTCCTCAGATGTCCTGCAGTTTTAGTTCGGCTGACGTTTCTGTACAAGGATGATGTTGGGAAATCTCTTTTTGTGCATCTTCTGTGCTCAGTGAGATAATCTTCTCCTCGGGACGATGTCTCTAATCATAGTTCCTTGCCAATGTCATGTTACCGTATTGGTCTGAGAAATTGACTTTCTGGCATTTAAATATAAGCGCATGAGAAGGACACTATCAATTGTATAACAAGAACAAGGCAGCATCTATGAAAGTTTGAATGGGAGCATTGTAACTTTACCGAAAGACCCAAAGAATAAGAAGAGGGCGGTGATGTGCAGCGTGGAGGAGGGCAGGTTTATGAAGACAGACTTCGGGGTATACCCAGAGATCGACGACCAAGGGGAAGACAGAGCCAGACAGTGGCGGTCAGACTGAAAGAGCAGGCTTTGGACAGCTGCGCAACGCTTGAGAGTGTCTGGAAAAAGGAGACAATGAAAATAATATAGGGTGGCATCAACACGGCACTGGCTATTCAGACCTCTTCATCTCTGCACAGTGATGCATCGGGGGATATCCAGACCACACGTACTCTCATTCTGTCTGGCGTTAAATGCCGTCAACGCTCAGTCTGAGAGGGAGGGGGGGGGGGGTGGCCTCTGTGTGACACGAGAAAGGCGTCGACTCACGGGATCCAAGCGGACCATGGTCTCTGCTTTTCGCAGAGAAATCTCCTCCATGTTGATCGCTGCGTCGCCTGCTGAAGGAACAACGACGTTGACATGCGACTTTAGCTTCAACTGAAGAGGTATGCATCTTGACTTAAAGCTTTCGTGACTGCAGGAATTCAATGTTCTTTGGGTCTTTCGGTAAAGACACGTAGATAAAGTTTGATGCATGCAGTGTGGGCAAATAATACAACAAAATATTAATTTATTTATGATGAGGTGAGAGCCCACTGAGAGTAAAATTTTCTTTCTCTAGGGAGGCATGGATCAATCAGAGTACAGTACGGAGAGCCATTTACCTGCACACAAAGACAAATACAAAGATCCCCCGGATAGCCTGTTTAGATGATTGGGGCAAGTGCTGTTAACGAGCAGCACCGATGAAGGCCGGCATGGCACACCAGGGGTGGTCGGTCAGCACCACGCACGCCCGCCCGCCTTTGTCTCCCCAGTGGCGATATTTACACATCGCACCAGGTACTCATTTGAGGCTGAGTCGGCCTAGGGGAGGCCCAGTACCGATTCAGATAATCGTCACTGGTATTGGCTGTGAGCGGGAATCGAACTTGGGTCGCCGGATTCGTAGCACACACATGTGCACACAGCGTACACACCCACCCATATACACACTCACACACGCACAATGTGCTTGAAAATACAACTCTGGCTCTCAATCCACATCGGTCCCTTATCCTCCCCCAACTGCTCCACCCGAACTTCCACCTGAACTTCGTAAAAGCGCATAAACATGCACATGTGTACACGGTCCTTGGACGGGACTGGAAATTGAACAGTACGCGTAACAATTCACCCCGCTTTCCCTTCACTCTAAACGGATTCTGCATCCGCGGAAGCCGATCGTGACGATAGGGAATGTCAGACCGACAACAGCAGATCTTTTTTGCTGTCGTGGAAACAACCTCGCCTGGTGAATAATCGGCTGGTGCGCGCTGTCACCTGCGGGCACACACTTTAGCACACAAGACCCAGATGCAGGCGCGGGTCATTCGTGTCACCTATGGTGCGGATGTTGGCGGCCTTGGTCTTGCTGGGCGCCCGCAGAATGAACTTGCGCAGGGAGGTGACGGTGTGCGTGCCCACCAGGGTGTAGCGGCCGAACGCGCGGCAGTCGACCACGCGGATGTTGAGGGGCGGGTGCAGCAGCTCGTTGTCCGGTAGGTCCTGGAGGCCAAGGAACACGCCGTGTCATGCTCTCCCGGAGCCGTTCCACACAAGTCGACATCGCCATCATTCGCTCATAACCATCGCTCGCCCATCACCATCGTTCGCTCATCACCATAATTTGCTCTTCACCATCGCTCGCTCATCACTGATGCCGGCATAGCCATCGTTCACTCATCACCAACGTTCGCTCATCACCGATACCGAGGAAAGTTGCTTTAACCGCCCTCATCGAGCTCAATGTCATTGTCACCGTACACATGATGTGGCAGGGTGCTCGTATCCACTGCTTGGCCCTAATACAGTACTACCGGAGACAGTACGGGAATCATTGATAATATTCTGAGCTTGAAAGAACGTTATTTTTTCTTCTCTATTATATATTCGTGATTTATGATTTAAATTGTGCATTCTTAAATATATAATCGTTTGTTGTTAAAGCGATAAGTCGAGAAATGTCTGTGCTCTTCGGCTTCCTGGTTGGTATGTGAGGCAATCTCAACCAGCTGGCTCAATAAATCTCAATAAACAAAAACAATTCCACATTTGTACGGTGCGAGACATTCACTACATAGTGTGGCCAGTGATGACCTCGTGTTAAGCAATACTTATTTTATTGACCCTGAAGGGATGACGGGGCCGAGTCAATCCCCAACTTATTTTAACCCTCTAGTTTAATATTGAGCTGTTATAGCTCAACCTACCCGGTGAGCTCTCTGGCTATGCCTGTACATTCATTGCGTTATATATCCAAGCAACAGACATTGTGCTGCTCGCAGCAGACATCGCGGCTGTCGCGATTTTCACCTGAAGACGATGGCTTGTGTTGCTATCGAAACGTCGTGATTTATTTAGTTTTATTTCTACCTACGTGACTTACCGAAAGAACCAAAGAGTATGGATTCCTGCAGTCACGAAAGCTTCAAATCAAGATTGAACACACACGCTCTTTACATAATCAACGTTTTTGGGTTTAGATCGCGTTATTTATAAATGTGTCGTAACCCTCCACCACCCGACACGGCCAATCAGTAAAAAAGTGTCACGTTGACAAAAGACAAAACGCCCGATGATGCTGGATGCAATTACCAGCGAAACACCGTACTCAAATTGTAAATGTTGTGGTTTCACGCTTCAACACACCGGTGGGCTAAAGCAGTGAACTATTTGTCTTTTGTCAACGTGACACTTTTTTACTGATTGGCCGTGTCGGGTGGTGGAGGGTTACGACACATTTATAAATAACGCGATCTAAACCCAAAAACGTTGATTATGAATAATATTGGTCGCGAAAGCCTACGTGTTAAACGCTCTTTACACTTACAACTAACGCACATTGACACTCTACTGTTTTCATGAAAACTATGTCGTGGCTGGCTTTGCTTTGCAACATGTGTTTTCTAGATTTTATTATATTTTCGCAAACATTTAAACAACGTCAAAGTGTCTCCATGCTCGAACAGACGCAGGAGCTTCGCTCATCCCGGCTGGAGGTCCTCGGCCAATTGCGCAAACCCACTGTGCCTCTGGATCTCATCTCTCAAATCAACTGGTATCACCAAGTGGTACATATTTTACTCTACACAGATGATGATGATGAGCTGAGTTTAACTCATGTCTCAAGATTTGGAGCCCTGTTGCTCTAAGAGGGGTGAAGTACAGGCTGCAAGATGTTTGCCAGAACAGTATCCTCAGCCGAGTGTAACAAAGAATCAAAGAAGCTGCAGAATCTTATACTCGACACATGTTATCTGGTATAACCGTTCACTACATCTCATTCCCACAGATTTAATCAAGCCACATTACCAAGAATCTTGACATTAATTTGGCAGAATACTGCATGCGTGGGAGATTCCGCAGATGCAGTCAGACAGGACATGACTAAGGTGCTTGGGTCTGCTCACCACTTCAAAATGCTTGAAGAGGGTGCTGAAGTTGGGGTTCTGCTTGTAGCTGGGGATCACCACAGACTGCACGCTTTTCCCCGAGCATTCGACGTCCACACGCGGGCGATCGACCGTCACCAGCTGGATCCTCTTCAGGTCCCTCAGGCCCCAGAAGAGCACCTGCATCCACGCAGAGAGCAGGAAAAAAACCGAGCGAGAGCCATATGATAGTCACACGGGAGTATATTCTTAGGGTTTTTTTCGGTAAAGTCACGTAGGTAAAAAATAAAAATTAATAAAAGTAAAATAAAATAAAAATCACGACGTTTCGGAGGCAACACAAGCTTCCGTCTTCAGGTGGAACCGTCACAGCACGTATCACTTGATACAGCTAATATGAATCCTTGCAGTCACGAAAGCTTCAAATCTAGAATCACACGGGAGTGCCCGTGCGACATCTAACTCAACTCAAGTCGCTCACTTTGATATCTGGCTCGGTGACGAATGAGTGCGGGCACCTCAATCCGGTACTTGCTGAGGATTGGGCGGATGCCCCTTGGAACGGGAAGGATGGTGCCATGCTCCGTGTCTGTTGGACCCGAGATGGGTGGGAGGTCTCCCTTGCCCGATGGCGGGATCTGCGGAAATGCCGGCGCATTGTTGTTATCATCAACTTTTTATCCCGCTCCCTTTTGTGTGAACGTGCGGTATGCTTGATTGAATAGAGCAAGTGGGAAACCAGGCAAAGAGAATGCTTTTAGATTTTGTCGAAAATAATTCCAAGTGTCAACGGACATGGAATACAGAAATCTGGAGAGTGCACCAAGGTGAACTTGATTGATAAACGATATGCAGGAATGCCAACGGTGTCAAAAATAATTCCACGTGTCAACAGACATGGATGACAGGAATCTGCAGAGGGCACCAAGGTGAACTTGAAATGTAAACGATATGTAGAAATGCCAAGGGTGTCACAAGTCAAGAAGTGGATGTGTGATATATTATTAAATAGACGTGTGATACTGTGAAAACTCTGTTGTACCAGTGGTAGTAAAATACAGTATATTCAACAGCATTATAATTTGGAATCATTTAATTACAACCGTTATATCTCTAAATAAAAATGAACATTTTTGCAATGAATACATTGACTGTTAAAATAAAAAAAATATTGTTTCATTGGCAAGGCTTTCTACTTGTTTTTTTTGTAACTGTATGCACACAAATTTATTACCCGTGTTAATCACATTTTTATTTATAGAGCGCCTTCACTCAAGGCACTTGACATAACTGACAAAACGGTGACACAATGGAATTATGCGGTTACTACTATTTTTATTTTACTAGATAAGGCCCACTGAGCTATATAGCTCTTTTTCAGAAGCTACCTAGCCACAAATGATAGCTCAACGAAGTGGCTTATCACGTGGAAATTTAAAGCAGCCAAATACTCTAAACGCACGATGTTGATTCTAAATGTGGAGGCAAAAACTGGAGGACCCGGAGAAAGATCCACACGACCACGGGGAGAGAGACACGTGCAAACTCCAAACATACAGGCGTCAGGGTGGAGATCGAACCCACGACCTCCTGTATAGCAGGCGAACTACAAGGATTACATCACGAAGATTTCCAGGCGAGGGTCACGGTTCATTAACAACAACGACGACGAGCGACGTCGGCTCGCACAGAGTGGCTGGACTCCACCGGGGGGGGGGGGGGCGGTCGGGGCGGTGGTGCGGGGCAAGGTGGCTACCTGCAGGAGCTCGAAGGCAGCGAGCAGTTCTCCCGCAGTGGAGTTCCCCCGGTAGATCTGGTAGTAGTCGAGCTGCGGGGGGAAGCGCGGCGCGTCGTACTTCTCGTTGCTCATTTTCACCACGGGCTTGGCCAAGGCTCGTCCGATGAAGTCCGCCTTCCCCTGCAGAGTCACGCAGCCGACCGCAGAGGCTCGGACGCTCACCGCCGCCACGTGTGGCAAAAACACTCTCGCGGGGTGAAAACGTTCACGGTCGGTGTAAAGATCGTGTACGAATCTACGTGATGCACTGTACAGAGGAGTGAAATCGGCGCTGCCGCGTCGATAAACGAGTCTTACCGAACCTCCCAATTTCGACGGCTGATGTTGTGTGACAATAGCAAAACGTTAAAAGTTTTCTTTGGCAACTTTCATTCGAAATACACAAATGATAAATTCAAGCCAGAAAACAAGCGATCATCCTTACGTGCACATCACGTGAACGCTGTATTTGAAATTCTGCATTGCGACGCTCATGCAAGCTGAAGTGGACCATTTCAAATGCATACATTTACACAGGACATGTAACAACACCAATTATGTTTTCATTTGGACTTGGATCAAATATTATTTTCGGCTCAAAAAGTTACCGCTCATCTTGTCAGTTGCATGAAGAAAATCCAAAGAGTTGCTGTTAATGTCGTGTAAGTTGCATTTGATTTCGTACGACAGGCAAGAGTAACATATGTGGGTAACTGCTCTACAAATACAACGCAAGAAGCCACTCAAAAAGCTGCGAGCGCTCTCTTGGTGTCCTGGCCCCAGGGCAAGCCACCTTAAAATCCATGACACCCGAGGGTCCGAACTGGCAGAACCAACACAAATCTGTGACAGAGGTGCCTGCTATTCACACTGTTAATTTAATTCACGTTTTAGAAGTGGACAATTGTAGTATATATATATTTCTTGATTTTCACAACAATGATTAATCAAGCGCAGGTACAGTGTGTGTAAGGTGCCGACGTAACTTTCCCTCATGCATGAATGAAGATGCCAAGCTGGGCCTTGTAATGTCTAGATTTGCATTGTCGAGTGAAAATCACGACCATTTGATTTACCTGGGATTGGGACAAAAATGTCGCCCAGTTAAAGTAAATACATGTAAAATATTTATGCAATAGTGGAAAAAATAGGGGCATTTTTTTGCACACAATCAATCGGTAATGCACACACGTGCAGATTTCAATATAGCATACAAATCTGTGTTCACAGAATGTTACCGATTTTAGTGATGGACCCCAGGGTGTGTGGATGAAGGATGAGCTGTAGGGTTATGGAGCTAAGGCAGGCAGGTCTTGCTGTGCCAAAGCTCAAACATTCGGGGCAATGTGCCCCATCTCACTCTGACCACGGACAGTTGTTTCTTGCCCTCGGGCCACACATGGACATAAGCAGGACACCCTTGCTACTACTTGACAGCGACACGCCTAACAACAGCAGCAAGCTATACTTATCTACATCCACCAATTTGAGCAGTATAAAATAGAAATGCAAATATATAAAGTAAGTATATTATAAAATAGAAATTAGAACAGTTATATAGTGATGGCACGCGGTATCACACGGTCACAATGTGTAAAAGCATCTGTCAGGCCGTGACAATTAAATAAACGTGAAATAAACGGTCGAGTCTAAGTGACTAAGTGACATGTGGGGTAACGTCGGTGATATTTGGGAACCGCGTTGACGATTGGCAGTGCACTGTTGTTTACAACTGTTTCAGAAAAAGCAAACACAAAACAACATCACAGTTTAATTCTCAAAGAGGAAATGCAAAAGTCACGCGCGCAACGTGAAAACGCGTCAAGGGTGCACGTGTACTTTACGCAGTCGCAGACCATGTTATGTATCTTAAAACAATGCTTCAGAAATACATCCCCAGTCTTTGAATTTAACAGCTACCATTAACTTTATGTCCGTCAAGCAGGGCCGCAGTTTATAACAAAATCCCAGTTGCCGAGCAAGTTGCTGGGGTGAAACATTGAGTGCTGAATCACAGATGAAAACTGACTGCTTTATAGACTAAACTATGTTTTATTTTACCAGGTAAGGCCCACTGAGCTATATAGATCTTTTTCAGAAGCGACCTATCCACAAATGATAGCTCAACAAAGTGGCATATTGTGAAGAAATATATAGCAGCCAAATATTCTAAACAGATAAAAACCGGAGGGCCTGGAGAAAATCCACGCAAACAACGGGGAAAACATGGAAACTCCATATTATACAAGCCTCATTGTCAGGATTGAACCCACGACCTCCTGTATACCAGGCGAGGGAGTTAACACCTCGCCACTGTGGCGCTCCCTTTATGGTGAGTACAGTGAGGGAGAGGAACTAGGTGCTTCAGAATTCTCACAGACAGCATGTACTACGTTCATATGCAATATGACTTCCTATTCGAATTATTTAGCCAAACACTACATTTTTTGAGCTGTTCAATGGAGGTGCTATAATCAACACTGTGTATGAGTGTGTAGCTATGGGAGTCAGAGAGGATGCCTGGAGGAATCTCTGGCTCTGTCAGCACCCAGAATATTTATTTAGAATCTTGATTTTGACGGCAGGAGGAATCCAATGAGCTATTAAGCTCTTTTTCACAGATGTCCACCGTGTGTGTGTGTGCCCACTCACTCCATGACTACAGCACCAGTATCGAAGATTCATAAAACGTCTGCCGCAGCTAAACCAGCTTTGAGAGTCTTGATATGGCGAGCCAACATTTGCTCCACTAAAAATAATAATGTAGACTTAATCCAGAATGGTTATGCAAAAAGGCCTTGCATATAAATAAATATATGACTATAGGTCTAATTTTACAATACACATTCCCACTCCCAAGAAAAATAAGCAAATTATCAAACAAGTTCTGCCGAAATTTAATTTGGTAGGTGCCAGTAGTACTTAGCATGCTAATGGTACGGGAGTGGATTCAGTGGACTCAAACACGATACTTACAGTGCTCATCAAATTGGTCACAAGAAAGCACTTGTTAAATGTTATTCACATCGGGCGCCATGTGCAGCCTCCAAACCTTATTAACTCGACGTATCTGGCCTCTCTGTGCATGTGCTATCAAGTAAGGCCATTGCCCGAAACGTCACCGATTTTTTTATTTTAAGGCCACAGTGTTGAGTTTTTTTCTTATGTCGACTGTGCATGTACACAAACTGCCGACGCGGCATCACTATAATAACTTCTCATGGTCGGATTTAGAGGTGGATTTAAGAACCAGAGGTTAATTTATTGTCAATTTCTCCAACCCTCGTTCCCAGAGACAACTTCACCAATGAACTGGATATCAATGCTCGTTTTGCTTAAATCGGTTTCCTCAGCCACCTGGAGGGAACCCAGCAGCTATGACGTCAGCTTAAATCATCAGTGAGTGGTGTGAGAGGCTTTGCTGAGACCCTGCGTTGAATGCATTAATTACTGTGAATATGCAATTACAAGTACTGAACACTGGAACGGCAAACATACCACCGTGTCCTGGTCGAAGACCTCGATGACGATGATGGGTGGGTCATCTCGCAGCTCCTGAGCTTCTCCATAGAGCTCAATGCTGTCGAACACCAGCATTTGGTCCCACGTGGGACACAAGGTCTCTGGGATGACCTGACAAGGGGCAAAGCAGACCACGGTGAACAAACAGAGTGCGTCTGCTCACCCTTTTGCCTCTCACAAGCCGGAGATGTTGAACGGCCTAATGGATCTAGTACTGAAGCACGACCACAGGACAACGATGGAATAAAAAGCAAGAATAGATAAAATTTCGAAGCACGTGCTCAAATACGGCTACGGTGAAGCCGCAGGCTTTGGAACAGATGATAATTCAATGAGAAGTCAGGTTGTCTCATCGTCTACATGCAGATGCAAGCAAATGCAAACGGGAATTCCGTGTGAAACCCTGAAACTCACAAGGCAGTCAAACAGCCCTGCAGCATTTACACCATTGGTACCTCATTTGCCAGTAAAAAATATGATAATTGGTTTGTTACCCTTTTATCTGGCGTCATCTGGTCCAACCCATGTGAGACTAGGCTCTAAGGAAAGCTGTCTCGGGTGTGGACCAATCAACTTAAAGGACAGCGCATACATTATCAGAGTTATGTTTTTTGTTTGCATTATGACTGCAGGTATTGCGGTCTATGCAAACATGACTCCTTGTAAAAAAGGTGTCAGTTTTGTTGCCAGATAAAAGGGTAAAAAACCAATTATCAGTCCTGCAGCAGTTCCACTGTACTGGCAGGAGCGGCACTACGCTCGTACGTGCTGGTGGGAGCGTGCATGGAGTCCTGTGGTTTGTACCTCGGTGGCCTGGCTGTGCGTGGAGAAGATGATTCTGCCAAACGGGTCCGAGAGCCCGGTGCTGTCGGCTGCGAAGAGGCTCCGCGCCTGGTACATGTGGACTCGCAGCTGGAACATTTGCTTTTCTGCAACAAAATGGGTTAAAGGTATGAGAAGAAATAATACCGTGCCAAGTGTAAAGCAACAATTAAAGAGCAAAACATTGTGGTTGTAGTTTCATTTAATTGTAATATCAAATCATCTTTCTATTTCATTAAGATTGTATCTATACTTGTGTGTGAAGTAAAAAAAAAAAGTTTTATGTAGTGCTTTGAGATACTTCAATAAGAAAGGCGCTTCATAAAATAGAGGTTATTATTATTATAAATCGGATTTTGGGGAGTATGGGACATTCATGTTATATATATACAAATATATTTAAAAAATCACCCTCAATGTTGGAGTGATTTTTCAGCCCCCTACTCAACGTGCAGATCAAAGAGCAACTCCCAGTGACATCCACATTACAAGTGTATTGATGTCTATGACAAGCACATTGATTGATGTTGGATGACAGAGTAACAACCGTCAATGTGCGTACATTTGATATCCCATTCTCAATACGTTTTACCACCCATTATTCGTTTTTTTCTCGGTGCCTGTTTCCTCGACGTTTCATGCGGCACGTCAAACTCTAATGGTTCTAACCTTTATAGATGAGGCTGATGGGTGGCAAGGCTTGTGCGATCGGGCTGCTGTTCTTGGCCTTTTTCTGCTCGTAGCCATTGGGCAAGCCGTTCATGAAGTCCTTGCGATGTTTGTGCAGGCTGAGCCAGAAGTAAGCCTCCAGCTTAGCCTGCACCGTCCAGCCTCCGGAGCCGAAGCTCTTCTTCCCGGGCAGCTGCAACCACCAAAGACAAAGATAAAGGTCCCCCGTATAGCCTTAAAAGACTGTTGGGGCAAGTGCTGTTCACTAGTAGCACCTATGAAGGCCAGAACAGCACACCTCAGGGTGGGTGGCCAGCACCATGCCTGGCCGCCTTTGTCTCCCTATCGGCGATGTTCATACACTGCACCGGTACTCATTTGAGGCTGAGTCGACCTAGGGGAGGCCCAGCACCGGGGTCAGATAATCATCACTGGTGTTGGCCCTGAGCAGGAATTTAACTTGGGTCGGCGGGTTCGTAACGCAGTGCGTTAACCGCTGCGCCTCCCCCTGCAACCACCACCGCCTCCATCGTGAACACAAGAGATTGACACAAGCGAGGTCTGGCATGGGAGGCAAGCGATTAGGATCCCCTTGTGGATGCACGGGAGAAACGTTTCGGGTCTTTTGTTAAGCAGCAGAATGAAATGCGTACCGATAACCGCCTGTGCGGTGAGATTCTGCCCTCTGAGGGATGTTCCTGTGAACCTGTGATGCCTGTGACAGTGAGAAATATTTCAAGTGATCTGTACAATATGTTTATATTCGCAAAAAAAAAAAACATATATGAACAACATATTACCAATGGCACTCAAAAGGTTTTCTGAGCAAGATGGTCTAATTGCATCACTCGCAGTCCAGCACAAGGAGCATACAATCCTAAGAAAATAATAAATAACAAATTTCCGTAAATAAAAAAAACATATCCATGGCACGGGCACCACACGGACGGCCGACTCGACTCACATAGACTTAAATGTAAACGTGGAATTAAACGGATTAGGAATTGTGGGCAACGTAAGACATGCGGCCTTGAGCGCATCACGAGAATCGGTGTCACAAAGCCCGGGCCCATGCCGAAAGCAACGAGACCAAGCCGAAACCAAGGCCGGGAGCCTTTTAGTGCAGATCGGTGTCGAGGCCAGTCAAGGCTGCATCCTCCAGCCTGAGGTCAGTGTCAAGGGCAGTGCCTCTAAGCCAAGTCTTCAGACTGACGCCACTACCATGAAGTCAGGACTCACGGCCGAGAACTGACCCGAGGTCAAGCTGGCCTTGAGAAGACCGGTCTCCATTATGACACAAACAGTGGACCTCATAACGATAACACAGCTCGGCTTCATGCAGTGAGCTAGAGCAGGGGCTTGCAACCTTTCAAAGAAGGAGAGACTTTGTTTTTAACCAAAATAATTCTAGAGCCGCATTACACGCAGAGCTACTTGTACACAAACACAGCAGGTATAGAGCAGCTGACAAACACATTCTGACTTCAATGAACAAGATAGGTGATGGAGTAAACTGCATCTATTTAGTTTATTTCCCTCCTTAGTTATTCTTTAACAATACAGTTTGACTGTTGTACATTTTGTCATCACCAAGCCAATCAAGTGACCCATTCCCTGCTATATTTAAGCAATAGTGTTTACTTTAAATTACGTTTTCAGATTTAAGTTTCCCACAAGGGGGGCAGCCAAAGTGGTGGGGGGGGGGGGCAGACAATCAATTAGCCGCATGCGGATCCGCAGGGTTGTCGACCCCCTAAAATAGAGTTCCATGTGGGCAGACCGAGTGGAGGGACGCAGGGACGCGAGCCCTCACCCGGAGGAAGAGGGTCTTGATCTTCCCGCAGTCCTTGCCCATCTCGTCGTCGATGGGCGAGTAGAGGATGTCCTTGGCCGAGATGCGCGCGTATGCCACGCGCTTGTTGTTGCTCAGCATCCACACGTACACATCGGGCACGCTGTGCTGGGGCTGGACCACACGGGCGCAGTTACTCGTCAAGCCTGTGCGGACGCTGTGCGCGCGAAATTGTGGCCATGTCACGCAGAGCGATCGTGACCAAGTGATCCTGCTCCACGATCCGTAAGCCATGAGGCCATGAGCAGCAGCATCGCTATGTCACGTTACCCGACACTCAAGGCGCCGCGGTGGTGAGATGTTAACTACCTCGCCTGGTATACAGGAGGTTGTGGGATCGATCCCAACCCTGGCGCCTGTACATTTAGAGTTGGCATGTTCTCCCCGTGGTCGCATGGATTTTTCTCCAGTTTTTCCCTCCACATTTAGAATCAACATGCGTTTAGAGTATTTGGCCACTATAAATTTTCACATCATAAGCGACTTCGTTGGGCTCTCATTTGTGGTCAGGTCGCTTCTGAAAAAGCACTAAACAGCTCAGTGGGCCTTAACTGGTAAAATAAAAATAGTTTAGTTTTAGTTTCCTCTCAACGTTTGTTTCAGCGTGGTGGGCACTGCCAGTGTCTGTCAGGGCTACCTGTTAACGAGCAGTGGCCTACCACGTAAGTGGACATCTGCATACGTATGAATGTTTTTGAATACATTTATTTGCCATTTTAATGTTTGTCACACAAATTTTAATTATAAAGTTATTTGATTAATTCTACATTTGGATAATTGATCCACCAGTGCCATCTCCATGGGCTATAAACACGTGGCAGCGAGGGTGCCCCCACCTCATCGGCGAGGAAGCGAAGCTTCTGCAGGAAGTTGTACGCCTGCTTAAGCTTCTCCTTGAGTGTTGCCCGCTTCACGTTGATTCTCAGCGTCTTGGCCTGCATGGCCATCGTCTCCTGTGGTGAACGAAGAGAGGAACTTTTACGGAAAAGCAGTCACTTGAAAAAATGTGAGTTTATACGACATCTCAATGAGAACGCATCTCGACGAGCTGTACAGAAACTATGGACACAGGAACTATTGTGCTGCCAAAATACGTAATTGTATTGCAGTGTTATGTTGTGTCCAGAGTAATGTTTCTACAAGTTGGTAGAAGGTAATTTATAATTTAATTATTTTATACATCAATTTTCCCGCCAGTGGAAGCTGATATATAACAGGCTGAAATGAGGTCACGTGTTGAGTGACAGCTCTGTGATTGGTTGCCTTGGGCCCATGTGGTTTTGACAGGACACCTCTACTGTGAACATAATAATGGCCATTTTAGAATCTACCAAAACTACTGATGCATCGATATTTAAATATATATTTGTTTAACCAAACAAACCTTTTTTATTGCAGTTACGTCTACAATGCTATACTTTTTAATATTTTAAAGACCGAGGAAGGCCTGACAGGGTGAAATTCCTCGCTCGGATCTGCTGCCTTGTTTGAATAGGCCGCGTGGACTGCGACATCAAGGCAAATGGGATGAGAGAGGGCGAAGTTCTTTGGCTGGTCTTAGTTAAGAAAGGCCTTAGCAGGCCATGGCTATCGTTGTAGACCTGCACCATGACTTCAGTGAGCTCTTTGGGCTGAGGAAAGCAGCAAGAGACGGGGGAGGAGGGGGGGCTGGGCTCGAGGGCCCATAGAGACAGGCCTGCTATTGGCTGTAGGGAATGTGAGATCTGGGAGGAAGCCAAACCATTACATTCAGAGGACGACATTTATTTTTCATTACGTTTATGTGTATCATAAATGTGGGGAGATTGAAACGTTTGTATAAGGAGGTATTAAAAACGTCAAGGTGGCATTGTGTGTGTATGTGTGTGTGCAGAAAGTTGGCACAGTGGTGAGCACAGTTGATTCATCTGCCGGTCATCTCAGTCAACCCATGGCACCTGGGTCTGTTCCGTGACCTCCTGCTAGCAGCGAACCTTCGACACTTTATATGGTCATTAAAGTGCACCGAGCATTGGCAAAAGCGGCGTAGTGACATCATCACCGCATAGTGGCGAAAGGCGGCTGTTGTTGCCATTGCGGGGTTTGAGTGTTGGCGTTGCTGTGCGGGTGCGTTGGAGTTGTGGGATTCACCAGCTCGTGCGTACAGGCCTTCAGCCGCTCCTTGTCGAGCCGCGTCTGCCCGTTCTGCTGCTTGTCTTTTTTGGCCAGGGCAACAAATCGCCTGGGAAGCACATGGACACGAAGCCTATTCAAGCTGGTGTCCATCGTATCACAGCAACAAGTTTGCAATGAAAGAGGCGTTCCCACATCAGTGATCTATCCACTGTTCTTGCGACGCCACAATCCACCTGTGCACATGAGCTTATTTTCAGGTGGACATCCTCTCGGCCATGTTCCTTCCATTGCTTGCCACTCCTTTGTCTACTACCGATGTGTGCTGCTCAAGCCAAATTACTATTTTTTAAACCGTTAAATACGATGTCTTTAACTTGCATACATTATCTAATCCACGTGTGTCACTTCCTGACTCATCATTACCATCAGGATTCTTCAGTCATCATCACTGAAACCACGATCATCATCACTATCACCTTCCTCATCATCGTCTTCACAGTAATCTTTATTATAAAGACGGTCACTTCATCGCCCGCTTTCGGATGCACTTCTGCGGCCGTCTAGAACGCTCTTCCTTCCGATATTAGGAAGCGACTGGAACTATGCACTTTGAAATAATCTAGATTTATAACGAAATTCTTTGATTGGCTTCGTACAGTGTGAAGGAAATTCAACATATATACAATCAATGTCGTGAGCTTTGTCTTCAAGTGGCACAAAGCCGTGCCTGGCTCAGTGTTACAACAGCACAGCTCAGTGCAAGATAGAGCAACATCGCACACAGCCCCCCCCCTACCCCCCCCCCCCCCCACGGTATGCGTTCCTGTGTTGGACGGACGGAGGTTGATTGGTCAATGCAGTCTGGGGCATGTGAGAAGGTCTAGGAAAGCAATTCCTGAACAATGCCTATTACAGAGGCCCATCACTACTACACCCTTACCTAACCTTATTTTATATTTATAGAGCGCCTTCACTCAAGGCGCTTGACATAGTTTCAACAACGGTGATAGAATGGAATGATTTAGATGACAAGGGTGTGCAAGGTATTGAGGCATGAGTGACCACGATAGAGGGTACTTAGGGATCACGAAAGGGTAGGGGAGGGATGGGAAGGAGTGGAGGGGCGAGGGGAGGGAAGAGGAGAAGAATGGAAAATGGAGAAGAGGTGAGGCTTTAGGAGAGGACCGGATGAGGTTGAGGATGGAGATTTGTCCATGTCGAGGGGAAGTTTATTGCAGTGGAGGGGTGCAATCAGAATCTGAATCCGAATTTGTATTTATACTGGAGGAGTCCAATGAGCTATAAAGCTCTCGTTCAGAGATGTCCAGTAGGGGCGGGGCAGAACGTTGCAACAACAAACAATACAAAAACACGATAGGAGTGCAAATTATAGGAAAGGTAAGCAAATCACTAAAAATAAATAAATTTATTATTTAGATTTTTCCAAGTAAAACCCAATGAGCTATTAGCGATTTTTCAGAAGCGACCTGGCCACAAACATATCTCAACAAAGTGGCTTATCACTTTGACATTTATAGCAGCCAAATAATCTAAATAATAACAAAAAATACGGGATTGGGCAAAGGGAGAATGAGGGACACAGAGAGAGAAATTGGGAATCAAGAGGATGATAGGAGACATAGCAGTAGATGAGAGAGGTGACGTGAGGTGGCCCGGTTGCTCACAGGCAGCCCAGGCTGAGCTCCTCCAGGACTCCACGCAGCCGGCGCTCAGGGTGCGGCTTCTCCGTGCTGATGATCTCCTGCACGTCGTTGATGCCCTCCTCGAGCTTGTCGGCGGTGCTCTCCATGATGTTCGAGTTGTAGAGGCGCCAGCGCTGGTCTTGCCAGTGGCTCTTGATGTGGATGCATGGCTTCTCCTCGTAGTAGGGCAGGTGGTAGTAGTTCCTGTCGGCATTTAAAATTCACTATTCAGGAAAAACAAATGTTGTTTCAAGATCGTATTATAGAACAAATCTCATTATATAACAAATTAGTTGTAGTTGTGAGTATCTATTTATAGTCTCATATTTAAAAATATATATTTTACACCTCTTTCTCAATATGCTAATGGTAAAAAGGTCTCCCCTTGCCTTTCGGTCATGGGGGTAGTGATTGGGGGCACCCAGGATTAGTTTAGATAACTTGCCAATATTAGCCATGACCAGGAATCCAACTCAGGTCGCTGGGTTCATGACGCAGCGCGTTAAAAACACTGCACCACTGCTCCAGTCGAAAGTCTGATAATTCTGAGGATTATAATCCGAAAGTCTGAGGATTATAATCCAAAGAATTAATGAGGGGTGGGGGGGGGGTCACCTGTCTGTGATGACGGGTTTGCGAGGCGGAGTGGTGGACAAGGTGCCCATGTCGGACTCAAAGTTCTCCTCGTCGAAGGTGCGCGACAGGAGTTCCACCTCGTCGTCGTTGGCCGACTTCTTCTTGCCCGGGTCAGCTTTGTCCGTCCCATCGATCAGGCTGCCGTAGTTGCCTGGTGCACGCAGGCACATGGGCAACCGAGCGACACGAAAAAGGCCGCAAAATTTGGTACGATCAAAATCTCACGGTTTATAAAAAACACTCAGGCTAAATAATGTTTTTTTTTATATTTTAAGGTAAAAAAAACAACTCATGTAATTATTAAAGTCACCTACAGCGGCTGCAAAGTCAAACATTTTCCCTCAGGCTGGAGAGCATGTGTGACGCGTAATTGTTCGATACCTGAGAGATGAGATAGAAAAAGACTCAAACCCACCCAGACTTTTAGGCTCTGATCTAGAACCCCGTATTTGAGTTTTGATATTTTATATAAACAGTGACAGACTGACAGAGACCATGGGTGGGATGTTTCACTTGCGCCAAAGTTTCCCATTCCAACGCCATTCAAACCGTCGTGGTCATTTCTGTCCGCGAGCGCCACCAATTATGGCTGACCACGAGCTTCGTGCCACACGCTTGCACGTGGACATGTAATTCTCCGCGCAAATAAACACACGGTGTAAAGTTGCCGCCTCAGTGAAGGTGTACAAAACACAATGGGTAAATGACAAATAACACAAAACACATGTATTGAAAGATCTTGCTATTTTAGGTTACCGGAGAAGGCCAGCACAAGGCCAATTGGTCAGAATGTGAGTGTTTTTCTTCCCTCCTGATAATCGAAAAAAATAAACCATTCTAGTATTAAAGTGAGCCTGTTATTCATTAAATTAAAAAAAATCACAGATAAACATCCACGCGTTTCACACACATTTAATTGCAGGATCGTCGCTCATAAGTTAAACAACAAACCCTGTATTTTGACCAAATAGGTTTCATCGGTTGGTAACATACTGTATGGAATTTTTTTATCTATATCTGAAAATGTTGGAAAAAATGTCAGATTATTTGAAATGTTAACAAGCAAGGTGTGAATCGTCACCGATGGTCACTTCGAAGTTAATCGGCTTGTCGCCAATCTTGCGGTCAATCATCGTTGCTTCCAGGAAGGTTCCAAAGAGGAAGAATTCGTCAATCCTCCCCGTGGAATTCTGAGGAGATGAGAACACAGCACAGAGCGCCCCATGTAACCTACGTTCCACACCAGCGTTGCGGTGGCGTGCCGCGCGGAGACCGTGCTCCACACAAAGAGAAAAATCCACCGTGTAGCCTTAACAGACTCTTGGGGCAAGTGCTGTTTAGTGAGTAGCACCTACGAAGGCCTGAACACGAGGGGGTGGGTGGCAAGCACCACGCCGGGCCGCCTTTGTTTCCCCAGTGGCGATGTTTTTACACACCGCACCAGGTACTCATTTGAAGCCGAGTTGACCTAGGGGAGGCCCAGGACTGGTTCAGAAAATTGTCGTTGGCATTAGTGGCTATAAGGTCGCTGGGTTGGTAGCGCAACATGCTAACCGCTACTACACTACCGCTCCGCACACACACAGCTAGCGGAAACCCTAGTGGTGTCATTATTATTTCACAAATACAATGCAATAGATACGGCTTCTTTAATGGAAAACTGTGATAAGAAACAAAGCAATCATTAAACATTTAAACTAAAACTATTATTATCATTGAATCATACAAAAAAACACAGATGAATATATTTACGCAACGTCTCTCGGTGTAAAATTATATGACAGTAAAGATCCTTAACGGGGTTACATTTGAACACACGCAATGTAAATACAAGTAAATGTGCTTAATTTTACAGGATTTCCACATCGCGTTGTTGCTCAGAATTGTTGGATGGTATATTTTTCATTCCACGCAGGCAATAACACCTGTTACCATCCAAGCAGTAATCACGCTCAAGCCTGCTTAGCATCCGTGGTCTAATGAGATCGGGCTCATCCCGGGTGATCTGGGGGATTTGGAGCTACGTGTGGGCCACACATCAAGATATGTTGTGGCACTGTACTTATATGTTTCTGAGCATTGTGGCACCAGAAAAGCTGCTCACGAGTTCCTGAGTACCGTCATACAGTACCGTGAGACCGTGGGGCTCGCAATGATGTGGGTTTTTAAGGGATCGCAAAAAACACGTTTTATGTGTGTGAGAAATGAGATAAACAAGTTACCATATCTTGCGTTATTATATTACCAATTATTATTCCGATTTTGATCAATAATTAGGAATTAAATGTGTTTTAGTCACGGTACATTGCTGCAAGCGTGTAACATTGCGAACGTAGTCTGTGAAATTTTCAGACCTAAAAAAATCTATATTCTAAGCCAATTCTTATCTGAGAGTCCATCTTCTTGTAGCTAGTGTCCTTATAAGTGTACTTATTAGCCACAGTAGGATGGTGTACAGGAAAACAGACATACAGGCAGAGTGACAGGGAATTTCAGTTATAAACTGAATAATTAGCGGAATAATTCATGAGTGCAGAAAACATTCATCGTGGGCAGAGGCGAGGAAAAAAGTCAGTGTGGTCTTGATGTTGGTGTACGCCACTGATAGGTAAATTACTAATATAATGAGCCAAGAATGTCTGTGTGTAACACGCGTGACGTCACTCCACGTCGACCAGCCCCTCTCATTAATAATCATGAACAGGTGGGGGTCCTCCACATGGACCCCCCCCCCCCCGTCATTAATAATCATGAATGGGTGACGTCACTCCACGTGAAGAAGATGGAGCAGAAACTAAAATTTATTTATGCAAATTAGCTTTCATTTTGACCTTTCTTCATGGAAAGTAAAGCTAATAAAGAAATCAACGTAGCAACGAATATAACGAGCCAAACAAGGCTGTGTGTGTGTGTCCTGCGCGTGCCCCCCCCCCCCCATTACTATTCATGTGTGCCTGGATTTTTTGACTAACGCGAGTGGCTATGATAATTTTTTTACGCAAATTCGCTTTCGATTTTACGTATCTTTATAGAAAGTGAAGGCAATAAATAATTCTACGCCGCATCACTGTGCATTTGGTGCCTTTATTTGTTTCTTCGGCACGTCCAACAAAAGGCAAGTCTACTTTACGCTTCCAAATTATGCTACAATAAACATTTCTCTGCTACTTTGCAGACACTGTATCGAATTCCAATTATTTTCAACCCCAGCAAGCAAAAGTGGAAGATAAGTATCAGAGCAGTAAATTACAAGTCGTTGAACGTACGTTAAATACAGTGCTACTGTGACATTACGTCAGTTGTTTTATGAAATAGTTGCATGCAACAGCCACTGCCATTAATGCGGTGCTGCGGTGAAATGCAGTGAAGTGTTTGATGACATTATTATTATTATATTCCCTGCCATTACATTTAGACAAGATACAATTATACTCTGACTAGCTTTACTACCCGGCTTCGCCCGGGACTTGGATTCTTGCCTTGGATCTGGAAGCTACCCACATGCCAAATTTCAAGTTTGTTGCATGTTGGGAAGTATGCAAAACATTTCGAACAGACACACATATTCACAAATTTCCTTTTTATATATATGTATAGATCCATTTATTGGTAACTCTAATGCTTATCTTTGGTCTTCGTTATTTGCTAAGTTACTTCAAACATTATCAGCACTCTACTTTCTTCACTCTTCGCTATCAAGCATCCATCGGTGAAGATACATTTGTTAGTTAACAGCTTCAGGTGATTTGAAAATAGTACTAAAGTGAAGTTACGGCTTTTTAAAAATTATACAGCCGCAGAGATTATTCGCCTTTGCAACCGAGGCGAAATCGTCTTCATCCCGAAAATCGACCAAGCTCCAAGTGATGTCACTCTTCCTTTCGTACTGAAACGACGACAAATTCCCATAATTCCTGAGTATGCGATGATGATCAGCAAGTCGCAGGGTTAGACTTTTGAAAATGTGGGTATTTATCTCAATGGACCCGTATTTTCCCATTGCCAGTTGTACGTGGCTCTAGATCTAAATATCCTCAGCGGATCTAAGTGTTCATCAAGGATAGCCAACTACGGGGAAACCTTTTGAACAGTGATAAGAGAGTCACACAAAATATGGTATACCGGGAAATCTTCTAAAGTCCTGAATTTCGATTTAAAGCTTTCGTGACTGCAGGGATTCATCATATAATAAGTTAAGATAATGCTATCTATGTGCTACATTTCCTAATAAAATTCACAATCACACGATAAAACATGAATTTACATATATAATATTACAGCTTCCATCCTAGGACGGGCTAACAAGCTAGTACAATATAAATACCCAGCCATATAATTGCTTGCTAGTGTCACTGCTGGTGGAAGGGTCTCCACTAATGGGAGCTCTAGAAGGCCTCCTCTCGTGGGTATTTGGCTTACTCTTCCATACTGGCCACATGTCTCTCACCGGTGACTTCTGAATTGCAGGACCGGCGTGCTAACCGCTAAAATGTGGTAGCGTTCTTCGTCACTGACATCTCGCATCAGTCTGGGCCTCACCTCAGAGATCGGTGGGATGGTCTCCGACTGGATGTCGGTGGAGCTGGTGACATCGGGCGAGGAGGTGTCCAGGAACTCCATGACGATGGAGATGAGGAGGCGGGCGCGGAACGAGACGCCCTCCCCAAGGCCCTCGTTGAGCTCCTGGTGCTCGTCCATCAGGGTGTAGTTCCGCGTCGAGCCGTACATGTTCACCCACGCGGGGCCGAACGTGGGCAGGAAACCTGCGGGCAAATGTTATAGAAATCCTTTCGTGATGATTCCTTGGACATGTAGTGGCTGGGTCACAGGTCAGAGCCCGGCTCTAGCTTGCTCGAGAGCGGTCACGGAAACGAGACACCCAAGTAACCCAGCAATGCCGTGACCCTAGGAACCCAGCAGCTCTTTCGCACACATCGGTGCTACTGTTAATGTCTAGGGTAGAGGCTCTCAGTCTGGAGGTTGCACACCTCCAGGGGGCTGCCAAAATTATTCGTTGTGTGTCCTTTGAAATGGCATGGGACCTACAAAGTGCCCCATGTTTTGCGGAAAAAGGGGGCCCGAGGTTTGCCATCGGTGAAGGGGCCCATGGTCTGTTACTTCCGCGTCGTGGCGATAATACGCTGTCGGTTACAATGGGATCCATCAAGATCTGTGCCGGAGGTGGTCACCGGTGCAAAAAGGTTAACACCCACTTGTGTAGGGGGTGACTTTTTAAAGTTTCTTATCTGATATTTTTTACCACCGATTATATTTCAATTGTGCCATGGTCATGATGTCAATAAATGATGACAATTCAATCAGAAACTCTCAAAATCTGTCTGAGCTGACCTTGAGCCAATTATTTATTCATTAATGGAATCCACCCAGACTGGATCTTAGTGGTGCTGGCTCAATAGTACGGGCGCAGTGCATGAGCACCACGAGCTATCTGGCCACCGCTCAGGACATGAAAAAGATCGTGAGGTTTCACAATCAACCATAGGCTTTCACGGTTATGCTGTGCAGCTCTCCGATGTGATTTCGGGTTTTACTGCGTGTTGTTTTTTCGGCAGAGTGTCTGACAGCTTCCTAAAAGAAGCTCCCAGGAAATGCGGAGTGAAGCATCGCACCGCCATCGGAGAGCTACGCTTCACAACGACGGCTCAGCGGCGACCTTCGCTTTACCCTTGTCTCCCTCGTTGGCGATCTTCCTCAGGTCGACGAAGTGCGTGCCGATGGCCACGTCGTTGACCTTGTCGCTGTCTCGGATCTGGATCTTCATGCGCCGTACGAGCGGCGGAAACATCTCCGTGAAGATGACCTGCTCGTTCCACACGGGCTCGCAGCTGCCCTTCTGTACCGACGTCTTGCCCTGAGCAAGCCGAGAGATCGTCGTCGCAAAGAAGCATTCGCTCGAGAACATCCGCGGGGTGGGGAATGCGTTTCGCTATATGAAATCGTATATGTAGTTGTTGAGCCAATATGATTACGACGTTGGTAACAGTCGAACGTTTGAAAACAAGCACCATACTTCAGAATCTAAATGTTTATGTCCGAAGAGCTATGAAGCTGTTTTTTTACAGATGTTCAGTCGGGACAGATCAGCAGGTTACAACAACAAAGAATATAAAACAACCAATAGGAGTGCAAAATAGAGAAAAGGTAAGCAACTCATTGTGAGACGGTGAGCTGTGGTGACGGATTGGGAGAAGGCCTTCATCCAGCAGTAGATAGATCACAGCCGCCATTGATGATGATAATTATCCACGTGTGCAAAAAAAATCCGAGAGGTGAAAACCAAAAAAAAACCACAGAACACAACCTACACTCGAGCGTCAATGTAAGTGGCACCTTCTGCCCGGCGAAGGAGATAGAGACGTAGGGGTCGACCATGTCCTTGTCGTCGCCCGTCAGCGCCTTTTTGACGTTGGCCATGAGGCTGGTGTTCATCTTGGGGAGGCCCTCTGCGCGGTAGATGCGCACGTAGAAGCGGGCCCACTGCCTCTCCACAGGGACGCCCTCCGGCAGCAGGAGGTTGCTGTTTGATGTAAAGCCACGACGCACACGGGGTTTGTCACGGGCGGTGGATGCGCCGCCGGGTATAGTTGACGCAAGAGGCTGAGATCGCCAACAGAAATGAGCATCTACAAAAATGCGTTTGATCCTGTAGGCACTCTGACGGCGGCTACGACCGGAGTAAAACCCCTGGAGTGTATTGTGAGCAGTGTTGTAATTGCACGGGTAAAACATGTTTATGTGTTTCCTCGTGGGTTTTGCAATATAACTCCCAAATGAGAGATTTTGAAGATACAGTACAAGAAGGAAACTCCTCTTGTTTGAGAATGTGATTATCCCCACACCTATCAAAGGTACTAAAGAGTTCAAAAGTAAATATTTTATCTTAACATGCAGCCGTGTAATGATGCATCAATTCAAATCGATTATTTGACTCACCAATACAAGAATCAATGTGTTTCAACTTGTATACATCTTATGTCATGGGTTAATGGAAATACTGCAATGACGAGAGGACCACTATATTCACCACAATATAAAATTAACCTCGGATCCATCTGCAACATCGAATGTGACATATCGCACTCTGAAGAGCGTGAAGTGGGTGGCGTCTGCTATTGTTGTTGAGCAACAGAGTGGCGTTTTTGAAATGGAACCCTCAGGAAATTCTGTGGCATCACCTCCCGGGGCCATTCTCTGACGTTACGGCATTGCTCTCATGGCTACAAGAGTTTCGAAAGAACTCACTCTTTGATTCACATTGAACAAATGGAATGTATATTAGTGATTATATATCGATAAAAAAAAACATTGCCTTCTAAAGGTTAACGTGAATGTATTGTTACAATTCGTGCATATGGAAGCCAACACAGCAATACCAATGCTAAACAAACATTTGCACCACACACCGAGTTCGTTGCAACCAGGCGAGGTTTAAACAGTTAACGGCCGCAAATTTGAATGTCTAATTGATTTGAAATGTAAAAGAGGTCCAATATTTTGGCAACGTAACAACGACGTAGCTTTTGCACCGGAATTCCCCACCCTCAAGACTCGACACGTGCGATGCACGCAGCTATCACGGCGCGCTGCTGCCCTCATCGGGCTTGGGGTGCGGGGGAGAGAGGCCTGGATGCCGCGTGGCCACGTCGAGGCACGCACCCATCCACGTCCTCGTCCTCCGACTCCTTGGACTTGTGCAGCGTCTTGATGGTGTCCCCCTTCCCCACCACGGCAATGTCGCACTTCAGGTAGCCCTTCACGCCCGATGTGATGTCGTCCGGGTCCGACAGCACCGCCCACTTGTGGTAGAACTGGTGCTCTGTGAGACGGAGGCGGGTCAGCGGTAGTGCAGCGGGTTAGTGCGCTGCGCTACGAAGCCGGCAACCCGCGTTCGATGCTTGCTCACGACCAATAACGGTGGGGAAAATTTGAACCAAACTATTAAACCATTTTTTTAATTTCATCAGGTAAGGCCCACTGAGCTATACAGCTCTTTGTCAGAAGTGACCTGGCTATGACAAATGATTGCTCAACGCGAAGTGGTTGATAATGTGGCAATATAGAGCAGCCAATTACGCGTGTTTCTAAATGTGGAGGGAAAAACCGGAGGACCCGGTGAAAATCTACACGACCACGGGGAGAGAGACACGCAAACTCCAAATATACAGGGGTCAGGGTCGGGATCGAACTCCCGATCTCTTGCATCAATAGGTGTCTATTTGGTGTTTTAACAACTTAACACCTCCCGTATTATTAGCAGAAAGGGTAAAGTGTTTTTTAAATCAGTACCGCACAGCACAAGGGCGTACATCTGACTCGATGGTGACTGAGGTAGAGGTGGATGTGTGAAAAGGTCTAGTTTGTAAACATCTGAAGAAAATTACAGTAACACCATGCACAAATAGTACACTGGGTGTGAGCGGGTTAATGGTTCCGGGTGTACATGTGACGATCGGATATGTGACGTTTTACCGTTGCACGATGGGAAGTAAAAAACTGGTGTCCTAAGGAGAAATTGGCTCTTGCCTTGCGACTGTGAAAAACCCACCACAAGTGGAAATGACACTGCCTAGGGTTTGTTTCAGCACCGAAAGACTTTGCCTTCAACGTTTCCTTCTCCTCAATACCATTCTGAAGACGTCTGGAAGGCCAGTGCCAGCTGGGCTGTAGCTTAGCAAGGTAGCATGGCTTCCCACCGTTCCATTGTGACATCAAATTGGTCGCAGGCTTGAATCCCTTTATTATTCCTCCAGCACTGGTGACATGAGCACAACCGGTGGTGACAAGAGTTAATGTGCTACCGCTAGGCCATGAGTTTCGCAGTTTCATCATATTGCCGCCCTGGTTAATATAGTGGGCGTATTAAAATAATGTGTCGTCCACGTCTCAGCGACAATACATTTCTCTTATTATTAAAATAGTAGGCCATGTGTGCTGGCATCATGATTAAATTTGCCCAATGTGGAGCATGACCTGCCAATTACATAATTGGGTAAAACCACACAGCCAGATCACCCCCTACTGGCAGACTATCCGTCTGTGAGCCATTGCACAAATCGCATTTGTGTTCTAAGGCACACGTACCAAAAGGCACTCATTATTATTCATTATAAGATGCGTGCAAGTCAACCGTGGCTGTCCTGCATAGAGACCACCGCTGGGGAATCTCAACTGCTCGCTCAGGATCGGCAGCGTCAGCACCACCCAGCGATGGTGGCAGCGCGCCGAGTGTGACTTTCACTTGACCTCCAGCAGTCACACCGATGCCAGCTTCAGTCTCAATTCGTCTTTTGCCTACGCGTGCTTCCAAAGCTCAATTTGCTCTCGTACGTACCCCTATGTCTGGCGATCTCTAACTACTACAAATTTAACTCAGAATAATATCAAATGTGCAATAGGGTCCCACTTAATAGGCGTGCGGAAAAGGAAAATCTCAGTTTTCTTGGATCACTCCCTCCTCGCAATATGTAACTTTTGGTGTAAAAGCCAACTGCTGAGAATGCCGTTAAACTCTGTTCATATTTACCGGCTGTCCAGGGTCCCCCCTCCATTTAATCTCCGCGTCTATGTCCTGTGCTGTGACTCTGCGTGTTAGCGACTGTCATGCATGTTTCAATTCCGTCAAGCAAACCGGTACATTTTTTGACGGGATTTCTCTCTAAAGCCCAAAGTGGCCTCAGTTTCACAGGAAAATGTACAGACCCTTAAGAGGCGTGCCCCCTTGAAAACAACAAACGTGAATTATTGAGCATTTTGCACCCTAACGGGCAAATAAGGAAAGGAGAGATTGTGTGAGCATTAGTGCCAAAGCAATAAATGAACACCACCACAACACTCGTAATGAACTCTGCCTCGTAACAGAAACACACATTGTGCTTGCGCACCACCGCCAATTCACTCCCATTAGTTTTTTTTTATTTTGCGTTGTAGTTTCTTCTTCTTCTCAAATACAGTACATCTTCTAAAAGATAATTTTAATGAGTTATTAAATAGACCTCCAGAAGTGTGAAATTATGGCAGTGTGTGTGTGTATAAATAATTTCGCTTGCATGACTGCCGTGCAATATAAGTGTCCTCGCTAACGCCTTGCTCCCTAGAGCATTGGGCACTGCAGCTCTCTTCATTCACTCAGCAGTGCACGCCAGGGCTCCCATTACACTACATTATGAATGTCCACAGAGAAAAGTACGATCTTACCTAAATCTACATTGCCAGTTTGCTCTAACTCAGACTAACTACCTGCAAACGTGCCAGTCTAAAGCACGTGACATCAAGTGACCATTTTAAACTGGTCGGCTCTTAAATCACCACGTGAACAATCTTTATTGGTTCAGCACCCCGTCTCTGTCTCGAGGCCCAGTGTTTTTTTTTTTGTTGGAAAGGATTATTTATCACATAGATTGAGTTTGATACACATTTTGTTTCCTTCCCCAAGATGAAGGTATCTAAAGCACACAGCCAAAATCCACACGTACATTTAGAGAACACTTGGCAATGCAGCAAAATTAGTTTGTGAACTAACTGGCTCTCGAATGGCCCATGTATGAACCCCGCACTGCCCAGTGGAGTCACACACACACACTACGGCCCCTTGTTTGTGCGTGGCACACCTACCTGATTTCTATTTACCTGGACTACGAGCAAGCGTCGGCAACACCTGGTCGTTTCTCTTGATATTACGGTGTCATGGTTAGCACACCGGACATCCAATTCAAAGGTTGCTGGTTCAATTGCATATTTTGGTGCAACAACTGAAATAGTTGGAACGTTTGTTTCATAAATTCCTCCCCGGTTTCCACCAAGCAGTATACATGGGCACACCACAGTCAGCCAATCGGTACATCACGCAGGGGTATCCGCCACCTTTTCGAAAGAGTCTAGCCAGTTTGGAAGCGTAGGCAAAATACTCTCTAGGGGGTATTCTATTCATTGGCTAATAATTCTGTCACCTAGAAGAACAACAACAACAACGACGACGATAGTTGTGCTGTCTAATCCCAAGACGCATGGACCTCAAGAGCCTCCGCCAGGGTCAAGCAAAGGAGTTGTGCGAGTTGAGCTCAGAGGAAGCACGCAGGGTGCGGAGGGGGGGGGGGGGTTGTGAGGGGGGGGGGGTTGTGAGGGGGGGGGGGGCGAGGGGGGTTGTGGGGGGGGTTGTGAGGGGGATTGTGGAGGGAGGTGCCAGGGGGGAGTTGTGAGGGGGGGGTGCGAGGGGGGTTGTAGGGGGGGGGGTTGTGAGGGGGGGGGGAGCAAGGGGGGTTGTGGGGGGGGTTGTGAGGGGGATTGTGGAGGGAGGTGCCAGGGGGGAGTTGTGAGGGGGGGGTGCGAGCGGGGTTGTGGGGGGGGGGTTGTGAGGGGGGGGAGCAAGGGGGGTTGTGGGGGGGGTTGTGAGGGGGATTGTGGAGGGAGGTGCCAGGGGGGAGTTGTGAGGGGGGGGGGTGCGAGGGGGGTTGTAGGGGGGGGTGCGAGGGGGGTTGTGGGGGGGGGGGTTGTGAGGGGGGGGGTCGAGGGGAGTTGTGAGGGGGATTGTGGAGGGAGGTGCCAGGGGGGAGTTGTGAGGGGGGGTGCGAGGGGGGTTGTGAGAGGGGTGCGAGGGCGAGTTACGATGAGGGGGGGGATGTGAGATTGGGTTGCGAGGGGGGTGTGATGGGGGGTTGCGAGGGGGGGTCGCAAGCGGGGGTGTGAGGGGGGGTTGTGAGGGGGGTTATGAGGGGGGGTGTGAAGGGGGGTGTCAGCGGGGGGTTGTGAGGGAGGGTGTGAGGGGGGGGGGTTGCAAGGAGGGGCCTCGCAAGGGGCGGTGTGAGGGGGGGTTGTTAGGGGGGTTACGAGGGGAGGGGGGGGTGTGAGGGGGGGTGTACCTGGCTGGGTGTACACGGTGCCCACGTCCAGCTTGAACATGCCCACCAGCGTGCCGCTGCGCAGAATGTTCCGTGAGTGAATGACCTGCCACGGACACAATCGAAATGTCACCTTCGCTTCAGTGGATCTGCGCGTGAGCACCGCTGGACATTTTGCCATTTGATGTAAAATCATAGAGCTAGTTTGAGTTATATGGAGGGGATTGTAGCAGATAACTATAATCAGTGTGAACACTTTGAATGCATATTTCCTGTATATATTAAATTCTTCCCTTCAAAGAGCCATGCTGTGTTAGAGTAGATGCTTGATTTTTCACACGTGCCCATGTAGATAAAATTATTTTCATTGAATAATGATGTTACATGCCGTATACTTCATGGCTTTGAGAATTTCAATTTTGTAGTTGTATTCACCGAAATAGCATTCGCAATATGAAAACGGTTAAATATTACAATAGAGATTGCATTCTCTCCCTGCCCCTCTTTCGATGTATATGGAATTGCTGGAGCACAGCTTTTAGTCCATACTGTCATGTCATATGAAGGAAAGTGGCTTTAATGATCTCCGGCTTGTAATTTTAATTACATGATCAATCAAAATGTGGTCCAGTATTTGACGCATTCAACATTGATGCAGCAGCTAAACATGCAGTTGCCCTAACCAGAAATTGCGTTGGTCCGCAGCACACAACTGTTCATGCACGGTTTTTAATCCGATTAATCACTTACGGAGAGCTTGACAATCTTGTCAAACAGGACTTCAGGAGGCACGTGGAAATCAAATACGAAATACTGAAAAGAAAATGCATCGAAAATTAATTGGAGAACATCGATCACCGCAATTTCGCTTGGCATCTGATGAGATTGTGCATTGTAGGTGTGATGAATTATGTGCATGCGTTAAATATATTTTTGGTACATAGTATTATGACTGATCTCAAACAATAATACTGGGTCAGGAGGTAGATCTCATTCTGCAATATCACCTATTTAAGAAGACAGAATGGAACTCGTGAAAAAAATGAAGAATATTTTTAAAAGTCATTATCACCTATTCTTTGGTCTTTCGGTAAAGTCACGTAGATAGGTTCAAAGAAAATAACAAAAAAAATCGGAAATAGCTGCAATCCTCAAAAATGCTAAGACACCTATTATCAACATCAGTAAAGATGAGCGCTTTGAGCTTTCTCAATTAAAAAAGAGAGATGACATTGTCATCCTCTCAGCCTACAAGGGCAATGCAACAGTCATCATGGACAAAACCACATTCAAAAACAAAATTCAGGACCAACTTAATGATGATAGCTATTCCAAAATTAAAAGAGATCCCACCAACCACCTCGTTATGAAAACCAACAGTATCATCACTGATTCGACATCTTTGATCCAACCAACCAGTTTTACTTAAAATCCTCTGCTGCTAGACCACCCAGATTGTATGGCTTACCAAAAATACGTAAAGAAGGTACACCCCTTCGTCCTATCGTCTCCACCATTGACTCACCCACCTACAAACTGGCCCGATTTCTCTCTGAGACCTTACAACCATTCACTGGTAAGACCACCTCAGCTGTACTCAACTCAGCTCACTTGGTATCGTTAATTAAGGAGATCTCAGTATCTCCAGGTGATTTGCTTGTTATTTTTCATGTGGTCTATTTGTTTACCAAAGTTCCTGTGATTGACACCACTGCAATCATTGAAGATTTGGTCCAACAAGGACTGAATGCTGATGTACCGGTCCTGGTGAGACACTGCCTCACCAACACTTACTTCACCTGGAATGTAAAATGCTACAAACAAGTTGAAGGTACCCCAATGGGTTCTCACTTGTCTCCAGTTGTAGCCAATGTTTTCATGGAAAAATTTGAGACAGATGCCATCCAGGTATCTACTCTACGTCCGTCTTTGTGGAAGAGGTACGTAGATGACACGTTCGTCATCTAGCCACATGGCCGACCAGCTCTGAACCAATTCTTCACCCACATCAATTCCATACACCCAGCTATCAAATTCACCATGGAGGTGGAAAAGGATGGCAAGTTACCATTCTTGGATGTTTTAATCCAATACAGACCAGATGGCTCAATGAGACACTCTGTCTACAGGAAAGCCACCCATACGGATGCCTACCTAAAACCTGACTCCCACCACCATCCATCCCAGAAGAATTCCCTCATCAAAGCTCTACACCATAGAGCTCTATGTATTTCTGATCGTCATCACATAGCCAGTGAACTGGACACGGACACCAAGCTCTCAAGATGAATGGATATTCAGACCACACAATCCATAAAGCTATCACCCAAACCGTTGGAAAAGAACCATCTGAGGGCCCAATCAAAACCAGCACCTTGCCATAAATAGCAGGGGTCACTAAACATATTTCCAAAATCTTGAGCAAACACAAAATCCAGGTTCGATTTAACACAGTACATAAAATTCGTGATCTGATCCCATCTGTGAAGGATGTGATCCCTGACATACAATACCCCGGCGTCTACAAACTAAGCTGTGTCTGCGGCAGTAGTTACATTTGGGAAACTAAGCGACATGTCTCGGACTGTGTTCGTGAACATAAGGCACATTTGAAACACGGTAGGACCAATACCCCGGCCGTGGCTGATCATTGTTTTAATGCGATGGGCTCACACAAAACTGATTTCTCTAAGACAAAGGTACTTTGCAAGCCCACTGACTATCAACAAAGATTCGTTCATGAAGCCATCCATATATATAGACACAGACACAATTTCAACCGAGAAGATGGGTACAAACTGAGCAATCATTGGAAGGACGTTATTAACCATAACTGGCTGTGATGTTTCCATCCTACCTTCCGATGTTAGTAGTTATTTTCGACTCTCTGGTTTTACATTAACAGGTTAAATGTCTTTACATTAACAGGTTAAATGTCTCACTAACACAGCCATCTTACATTGACATGCTAATCTCTCACAATACAATGGCCACCTCCCCAGCTTTGTCGTCGTGGAGGTAGCTCTCCGATCTTACATTGACATGCACATTTCTCACTTGACGTCACTAGCCCCGCCCACTTCGCTTATGACCCTTGGGCTACACCCATTTCAACCCTTTAAAACATCCTGCCTCAGCAGCTGTCCCGCTATTTTTTTCTCCGGATGACGATTGCTTGTGTTGCGATCGAAACGTCGTTTTTTTTTTATAATTTTTTGTTAATTTCTTTGAACCTATCTACGTGACTTTACCGAAAGACCAAAGAATATTAATTCCTGCAGTCACGAAAGCTTTAAGTCATTATCACCTCTTGACAGTTTATCAGCGGCATGACAAAACGAAGATACAACGAATATAATAAAACTTAATTGCATTTCACAAGGACATAGCCAATGGCACTTACACATGAGAAATATTATGAAAGACAACTTAGATATTTGGATTTAAAAGACTGGTGCATTTTGATAAATCCAGGGATAATAGAGTTTGAGATCAGTAGTAAACAAAATACGCTGCAAACACAGCCATCAGAATTGCTGCCACCTCCACTGCATCATGCTAGTGGTGAGTACCCGGTAAAGGTGTAACACCGCGTTGGATGGGATCAGATTGAATATGATCCACGTGCTGTTAATGTGATTGGATAGGCTCAGGTGATCAGGCGGATTGTGATGAGGTAGATAGGGTTGCACACAATTAGAATAGAATTGGACCTCATCCTAATCAGTTGATCCAATTAAAAAAACATGCGCGTGGCCAGATCTCGAACCTACAATGTTGGATAAACAACATAAAAAAAACATTGAAGGCTAATAGTAGTTGCAAAATACATTGCAAGTTCAAAAGTAGTTATACAATATTTAAGTCTTAATTCGTTTATTCTAGTTTGGATCACTTTGCTGGCAACTGAGAAGTAACACAATGAAAGGCACAATTCTGTGATAATTGAGTGGTGATTCCCAAGGCTCATAAAACCAGAACACACACACACAGCCTTGGGATGCTTAAGAGTGAATTCTTAACACCCGAGGGTAGAGCTGTCAAAACTATAATCCACGGGCTTGTCTAATCTGGTCTCTGGCATTACTCATACTATTAGAATGTCCCTGAATAGCTTTTATATTAAATTGATTTGGTTAACTTTATTAAATCACACAACTGTGTGAAACAACTAAAGGAACTGTCCGGCTCAATATCGCCTTTTGGAGTCACGTGACACAGAAGCAGTGGGATTCAGTGAGGGGTGGGAACATTGTGAGATACTGTACCAGTGTACTTTTATCTCAATATATCTCTGCTATTTTGTTTTTACATCTCTACTTAATATATGGCGCTCCATTGCCTAATATCTCTTCTGAATACATCTTTCTCATGCCTCTCTTCTTTCCCTTCTGAATATCTCTTCATTGTCTCTCTCTTGTATCTTACGTCGCATTTCATTTATATATCTCGTGTCGTATATCTCTTCCGAATGCATCGCTTGCATATTTTCTATCGCTTATGAATATCCCTCATCTTTCGTTTTATACGGTGCATCTCGCTCCTCTCTATATTTCTCACCTCACGCTCATCTGAATATATCTTGCTTCTATTGATCTATCTTCCATCTCCTCTCTATATCTCTCATCTCTAGCTCATCTGAATGTATCTTGCTCTTATATATCTAACTTCCATCTCTGCTGAATGCATTCCCATGCCTCGTTTGCCTCTTGTGCGAGAATGCAGGCAAACATTTTCCTCCGCGCATGTCATTTCTCATTCAATAATTACACGCCTGGCTCGCCTCCCAGTGTGGAACAAATAATCTTATCTCGCCTACTGAAAAGCGCCCCCCCCCTCAACCTTCCCCCACTGAGTTCACGCACGCAGGTCTCCCGCAGTCACCTCATTGTAATAGGGGCAATTGGTGGACTCCTTCATGCTGGTGTACTTCTTCTCCTCCCCGACCTCGACGCACACCACCGGGTCCATGTTGAGACCCATCAGCTGACGAGCCTCGATGATCGTGATGCTCACCTGCAAGAGGCAATAGCATGCGCATTATTCGCAACCAGAAACAAGCCCAGAGTGTTTTCCACCTCAACAACAATTACAACAGCCGTCATTCTCCGCTAAGTGGCGGTGACGTTATCCACAGTGTTTGCTGCAAGGTTTTGGTACACTTGGAAGCCATATATACGAGTGTTGTAGACTCGCAAGCAGGAGCTCGGGGGGTGTTATGGGTTAATTATATTATTGTAAGGGTTGTTTCTCTGTCCTTTTGCCGTTGCTGGAGGGTGGCTGCATTGAACTGCCCAGAAAGCGTCCTTCACGAGTATACAGAGACCAACCCTTGACATCATTTATATCAATTATTGGAAAATCTGCTCCTTTCTTACGTCAGCCCAATTCATTTCTCATGCTGCACCACCAATATAGCTGCCTATATCCAGCAAGACAACAGCTGCTTGGGCATTCTGTGGATGAGCACGTGAGCTACATGACCGAGCCAAATCATCCTCGCCTGCTAGAGTAACTCACTGATGGAACAATGTCCATATCTTTCAATGATCGGTGACCTCACAAAATGTGGTCTGCCGAAATTCTGGATGTATCAGTAGCAACCCAGAACGAAGGAATATTTCAAGCTGGCACAGGTGTTCCTGTAAAGGGGTCCATGCTCTGCAGGCGTAGACAAGATAGGGCATGAGTGTGGTTGAATGAGTGTGGAGCAACAGATCAGGCAGTTTCCATGCGGCGTTGATGAAAAGATAACCCGCCGGCCAAATGATTGGGAGCGAAGCCTACGCTGCGTGCCAAGCAGGTGCTGGCCAAAAATACACTTCCCAAGTTGGAAAATTCCTCATGAAGCCACTCGTAGAGGGTTTACGGGGTGGAGTGTTTTAATAAGTGAGTACCCAGGCAGGTGTTATATTCATTCTGGTGCACTGATGTCGAGGCCCCACCTCTTTATGGGGAGCAGAGCCTCCAACTCTTCAGTGAGTAACAGAAATTACCACACCCGGGCATCCGCCAGCCTCCCATTGTATCTGTAACTCGATTTAAAGTCTAATACAGCAGCGCAAAAGTTTCTTCAACCACGTGGCAAAATAGCGTAGGAGCCAGAGCTCATCACTGTCACACTCCAAGGTGAAAGGGAAATGGCTCTCCCAGCAACGAAGCTATACCCGGTCCTGTCCAGCATTTTGAAGGTTCTGAATAATTGTGAGCAGAGGGTCAGGGACCCCCGAATGTGTGAAGAACAACCCAGCCCTGGCCTCTTAATAGTATTGTAGGCCTTGACCAGGTCAATTCAGCAGAGATGTAGGTCCTGGTCATCTCTGCAGTAGCACACAGACAATATGGCGTCAGGTGTACTATTGCCCCTGCCTGAATTCACATTGGGGCTTCACAAGCTTCTCCTTGGCGTGTCTGCCTCATCCTCTCACACGCAGATTTAAGCAGTGTGAGTGCAACGATGTTGTTGTGCCTGGGTAAGGCCACCTCTATATCACAACACGCAACGTTGGCAAATTTTTGCTGAACCGGCGTTGACCCAACGTTCCAAGTTTATTGGGCAGCCTAAATATAATACTGGCTGCTCACACATCTAAGCCATTGCCTACACATGCATTTTCCTGTTGAGCTCTATCGGATGACATCAGTCATTGTTAAGAAGACTCTGGCCATGTATGCACATAATTTAACTACAGTATGCGGGGCTAGGCTGCTCTACAATGGATCCTATCACATTCTCAATTCCGTGTGTGTCCTGTATCACAAGTACAATTTACCTGTGCCATACAAATCACACAATTCAGTTACCTGATAATCTTGTGGTCTCCCAGATGTGGGTTCCATCTTGGCATCTGGTTTTGCCCTGAACAATGTAAAGTAAACCAATTCAACTCTTAAACTGCTCGTTTCTTGCACAATATATTACGAGCCTTTGATGCACATCAGCAGTGATAAACAGCCTGTCGGTGAAGGTGAAACCACACATGTTACCCAGTGGCACACAACACTGCATTACCCAATAAACAGTCATCGTATTGATTTTAAACATGCATTCACGGGAGACGTTTAAATGGCACTCATAACAGCGGTGAGAATATTTATGAGGTCCTATTGATGGATGGCTGGATGTATGCTTGTATGAAAGCACTGTACACATCTAACCGTGCAGGTAGGCTTGGTGCAAGAGTCCAACTTCATTCCTCTTAAGAATTATGGAAGAAATTGCCTTAAGTTTGGCTGAGTTTATTCCATTTACACTGAAACCATAATATCCTAGGGTTGCAGTGTAAATGGACAAAGCTCGGCCAATTATTATAGTAATGACTTAGGCTAACTGGAGAAACGTGTAACCACCAGCAGATAAATAAAAACAATGATTGCGAAGGTACTTCTGCCTTAAATTATAATTACAGTGTTATGTATGTATGTTGAATTTCTATCGCACCATACGTGGCCAACCGTGATAATCGGAGGTGCGGGGGAAGGACAACAAACTAAACACAAAAAGCAGTTATAAAGAAATTCGTTTTCAATCTAGATTCAATTATTACACTCCGTAACGACAAGCCACAGTAGTGTGATTGTGGCCATGTAACCTGAACTATGAGCCAAATAATAAACCCATAGAGACACATCGATATACAGAGACTCATACAGACCCATATAGACACAAACAGGCTCATTGAGACCCATAAAGGCACATAAGATAAACATGTATCCTTCGATTAATGAACGTTCGGTTTACGAAATTTCTCATTCACGCAATTGACATTTTATTGACACTTTGCGATTAACGAAATCGAATTTCTGCGGGAAAGAAATTTCATACGGCATGCACCATGAGATGATCAAACAAGAATCGACTCGGGGGCCTGCATCATCCATCGGCGACAGCGTCACGGTGTTCCTGCAGTGCAACAGCAACGCCTCCACATCGCCGCTCCAGTCATTCCAACATGCAGCAGATCTTTTGGTGAGTTCCCTCAAAAGTGAATTATTTTTGTTTCAAAATGAATTATTATTCAATCGTTTCAATATTGATATTCTTTATCATTAGGTTTGCATTGTGAAAAGGGATATAGGTGTATATTTCTAGGCTATGAGTAGAGTTTGAATGACTGGCCAAAACACATCCCTCATCATGGGACCTCCTTTGCCAGTACCAAAATATACTAATAGGGTTTTTCCCCTTTTTTCTAGCAACAAAACTGACACCTTTTGCAAGGAATCATGCTTACATTAATCACAATACTTGCAGTCAAATGTAAGTATTGTGGTTAATGTAAGCATGATTCCTTGCAAAAGGTGTCAGTTTTGTTGCCAGAAAAAGGGGAAAAACCCTATTAGTACACATCCCTCATGTTTAGTATTACATTAATCGTAAAAGCCGTTCCGATTTAAGACATTTTGTTTGACGCGTGTTTTTTTCAAACGCATCCTGTAAATCGAGGGATGCCTGTGCATTGAATACATGCCACAGCGGTGCGATTGTGGCCATGAAACCCAAACGATGGACCACGCTGTACGCCACTGCAGTCCGCACTCCTTCAAAGGAGGAACGGGACTTCAGCATAGACTACACGAAATATTATCCTGAAGCCCTCTCATCATGGCTAGCCGACCTCGACATTGGACATTCAGCTTTGGAACACATCATGCGACAGAATAGATTTGCACTCCGAAATAAACGTGGGGCGGCAACTGGGAGGAAAGAAAGCTCGCTGAAACTACGGCGATTTTTAACTCATCGCTGCCCATTGTTTTTGCGAAGTGCTTTATACGCATAAACTAAAATGGACATTTATTCAAAATGCTGATAGTCTACTATCTCTCTGGTCATATTCTTTCCTGGGTGTGGAAACAGCAACAGACAATTTTTGCCACCGTTTGCTATCAAATCCTCAGCAGTGGGCAGTTTGGGCACTGCCGAGGATATGCACATTGTTAAATATTTTTTTGCAAATGTCAACGCTACAAATAATGATCGGCTAAGAATTCAACAGATGGGGGGCTGGTGCTCTAATTTGATAAAAAATGGACTGTGACAGAATCACCGATCGTGGAGATATTAGCCATGGGCAGATCTCTCTGATTGCTGATTTCGTCTGCTGTCCGATGTTATTGTAAAACAGCCAGAGGTGCAAATATAGGGGGGGGGGGGGGGGGTTTGCAGCATTATGCGACACATAGGGTCCCAGTCGGCCACAAGGGGACCCAGAATCAACAGATAAACAAGTAACAACATGTTAAAATGTATTAGATAAAAAAAAAACATTCATAAAAAATTACCTGCGGTCTACCATGGACCAACCCCGATTAAAGCATCTGGCTATCATATCAATAGAACAGCAGAAAGCTTCACGATCCACGCCCTTTGAGGACATTTCAGACCGATGGGCCGACATGAAAGCAAGACGCACGATAACTTAAATGTGAGTATTGTACCTCTAAATATTGTGTTATGAATCCTGTTACTGTGAGACCGTCTTCCTCTAAACCCAATACACGCTGCAACTAAAATTACATATATAGTTATAGCCTGCATTGCATTGTATACAGGTAAACAATCGGTCGCTATTTCAGAAAAAAAAAACAGAGAAAGGAGGGGGATCTTGCATAACCCCAATTGCAATAGGTAGTTGCACCCCTGATTACAGCGCTGGGCCTTGATCACGATGCAAGGTGGGGAAGGGGGGGGGTCCTTCAGGGTCCAAAGAAGTGTGGGCAGCCCTGCCCATGCCCGTGCGACTGGCGCCCTCGCCCCCCCATATCGGGCCGCGTCTCACCGTTTGTTCGACACATTGGTGGTGACGGCAGTGATGGAGGCCATTGACATAGTATCGAAATCTTTCCCCCTTCCAGACTTGGGCCTGTGGTCGGTGTCTATGACAGCAGGTTCATCTGTTGGGTCAGTTTGTACACGTGTTAGTTCACAGCAGCTACATGCATATATGGTATAAATACACACACACAAAATGATGAAGAAATACAAATAGGTTTTACCCCATGGATAGATACCATCATAACCAGATGATAGCTCATTGAGACAGGTTTATTTTGCAAGAGACTAAGTGCAGTAAATTATCCAGGACTCTTATTTAAAACTTGGGGGTGCAATTAAAATGCAACAATAATATTAACGCATTAATTTCACCCCCCCCCCCCCCACTTAGATTACGAAGGCTGATCTATTACATTATCGATGCCTTAAGCAAGATGGAAGAGTTATACATTCATTAATTAGGATGAAACATGAAAGGAATAACACACTTGAGTGTATCATAACAATACGATCACAAAAAACCAACGTGCAAAATTAACGGATGAACATTCTCTCAGAAAATCTTGATTCTCTTTGTTTGTAATGCTGTATTGCATACAGCGGGGAGCTATGAGGAAACCACGCCAATGGGCAGAGAATTGAAACTCTGAACAGACGAAGATAATTATCCGTCAGAGGTTTTTTTTTTGGGTTAGATCACGTAAATATAATTGCGTCGTTAAACCCCGCCACAATCCGACACGGCCAATTAGTGAGGGTTGTCAGGTAAACTAAACGTGCCCATTCGTTACTAGTTCAGCACTCACCGGTGTGTTTGAGAATGAACCCACAACATTTACAATTCTAGAGACGCAGTTAAACCTCGTGCTGTACTGCCCCCTGCAGGAATTTTAATGCCCAGCAGAAAATATCGGGTACATTATGGGAACCTCATTTGCCAGTAAAAATATGATAATTGTTTTTTTATCCTTCTATCTGGCAACAAAACTGATACCTTTTTACAAGGAGTCATGTTTGCATAGACCGCAATACCTGCAGTCATAAATACAAACAAAAGACATAACTCTGATAATGTGCACTGTCCTTGAAGTTGATTGGTCCACACCCGAGACAGCTTTCCTTAGAGCCTAGTCTCACATGGGTTGGACCAGATGACGCCAAAAGGCGCACCTTTTGGCGTCATCTGGCTCTAAGGAAAGCTGTCTCGGGTGTGGACTAATCAACTTCAAGGACAGTGCACATTATCAGAGTTATGTCTTTTGTTTGTATTTATGACTGCAGGTATTGCGGTCTATGCAAACATGACTCCTTGTAAAAAGGTGTCAGTTTTGTTGCCAGATAGAAGGGTAAAAAACCAATTATCATATCGGGTACATACCAAGTCTTACACCCCCCCACCACCCCACAAAATACCTACAAATCACTGGCTTGTACATATTCGCCACCACTTTGCGGTCTCAATTTGTATTTAATCAACTAGACGAGTCCAGTAGTCTCTGGTCGGGTGGCACAGTTGGCAGAACGCCTGGCTTGCAGTCAGGCCAACAGAGCCTGAACACCGCTTTGCGGGAAGTCAAAGAGTGGTTGTTCTATGGTTATACAGCTCCTATGTCCACCAATGATGAGTTCCTTCCAACATTGAGAAGGAGCATACTGCAGCTTATTTTTCAACTCCTGTCATATTAAACTTAGAAATGAGTAAAACTGGCATTGTAAATACAAAACTAAGAAGCAGTGACTTATATTTACGACGAGAAAACAAACAAAAGAATTAGGTGAAATGACACTTGCAACATAATTTCATAAAGGCACTGCCAATTCCCATTTACACTCTCATTGAAGCAACATTACTGAATAGTTCACCAGCAATGACAGAGCCTCATCATTGCTGATGACAGTATCTCATGATCGCTGATGACAGCGCCTCATCATCGCTGATGACAGCACCTCATCATTGCTGATGACAGCGTGTCATCATTGCTGATGACAGCATCTCATGATTGCTGATGACAGCACCTCATCATCGCTGATGACAGCACCTCATCATCGCTGATGACAGCTCCTCAGCATTGCTGTACAGTGGCGTTGCACCCGAGCGAGCGGAATTGCAGCTGAGAGCGCTTCATTTTACCTGCTCCGAGCCACAGAGCGCCGGAAAAGAAAGTCACGTATCGAGTTCGGCTATCAATCCGCCTGCGACGTCTCTTACCACTTGAGTTCTTGTTTCCAGCGGATGAGTTCTGGTCCTTTGGAGACTTTGTTTTGACCAGCTTTATTCCAGAAAAGACTGATTTGACGCCAGCCCTGAATACAAACCGTTGCGATATGATTGTTCACTTTTAAAAATGTAAAATCCTTAATAAGCCATGTAATCGATTGCTAAAGGCAGGAGTACGAAAGACGAGTCAAAGGTTTCTACTGTTAACATTTGTACTTCACATAAAACACAAATACTTTATCTTGATGTGGTTTTATCTATTAGACACTGAATTTGAAAGGTTAAATTGAAAATAAAATCGCATGAATCTAGAACGTATATTAGTGTCTGCAAAACTCTCTCGACGCGCACGAACAAACGGGCATGCACAACGCGATTTCCAAAGCACACACGACGAGTTATTCAAAAAAATACAATGACAGTGCCACAAATAGTTACCTGCGTAAGGAATCCCCTGCAAATTAACATATACGCCCTGGAGGATGGCCTTCAAAACGCCGCTTCTCACTGCGATTGTGCAGCAAATGAAAGGTAAAAGCGGTGGCGGGCGGGCGTGCGGGCGTGCGTGCATACGATTGCGTGGGCATCAGTCTTTAGCCAGCCCTGCACTGAAACTCAAGCTGGAGTGCTGAACAGTCCGGGACATTTGACACCACCGCAAAGCCAGCACCGGTGAGCCTGACAACCACTGTTTTATTCTGACATATAGTTCACCAAAGCATGCTTGACTTTGTTATTTAATTCAAAGGGGGCCGCAGCGCGTGCGTGCGTCTAATTTTTTTTTATTCATAAAACAGCCCAATACGTGTAATGCATGCGAATAGTTAACGTGACTCGGCCGAGTGCCGGCGCTCCTGCAGGAGCAGTGGCGTCGGCCCCGCCACGAGAAGAGGGGGCTGGCGAGAGCGGGTGGCCTGGCAAGGTGGGAGTCGGCGGTGTGGAGGTGGAAGTGGGGGTGGTCGGGGGGGGTAACATTTCCTTCATGTTTTAATGAGTGCGGCTGCAACGTGAAACGCGGCAAAATTTCAACGGGGCACAGTCCCGGAGCAGTGGAGCGGGCGACAGACAAAAAAAAATCCCCCAAAAGATTGAGTCCCCGGGCAGCATTGTTTCCCCTGACAGGCGCGGGTGACACTGAAAGGATGCGGCGCTGGCCCCGTTCGAGTTGCGATGAATTATTCACGGATGAGGGGGGGGGGCTCTTATCAACGAGGCCTCTTGACAAGCTGGGGGGCTAGCGACCTGTGGCGTTCGTGGGAGGAGCATAACGCCGGCACGACGGCTACATTAGCTAGCTATCATTGGGCAAACTGTTCGTTGCAAGTATAAAATACGTTGAGTTTTATTTTTACAAAAATTATGACGGAAGTAAAAATAAATATGCTTCAATGTAAACTGATCATTGCTTTGTCATCCTTTGAAAGCATTGGTTGTCAATTTAAGCTAAAAAAATGGTAGCAATAATCTAATTTTATTTCAGTGTCTCATGTAACATTGGCTACTCAAGATAAACATATTGGCATGTAGAACTCCTGTCACCTTGTTTACCAGGATCACAAGACTTACATAAAGGCTTAAGTGTGCATGTTATTTATACAAAATGAAGCTCTTACAATTACGATTTAAGGAATTGCGAATGTGCAGCGGCGTGCACCTTTACAAGCAGCAAAACGCGCACGCCTCGTACACACACACAAACAAAACAAAAACAACTAAACGCACGCGTCTGCTGAACGTACTTGTCTGGCTTTCCTCCTTTGTCTTTCGCATCCTTGGCCTTCGCACCTTCGGTTCCCTTGCTGCAGCCAAAGGGTTAAAGACAAACTGATTGCTGCAAACAAAGCCACGAGTCAAGTGGGTCCATTGACCGACGCAGTGACCCTGGGCAGCACGGTAACAGAAGGTGTGCTCACTTGTGGCGGACTGCGCACACAGAGACGTGACCAGCAGAAGCCTATATAGGTCTCTTAAAAAAAAATTGTAAATGTTGTGGTTTCACGCTTCAACACACCGGTGAGCTAAAGCAGTTAACTATTTGTCTTTTGTCAACGCGACACTTTTTTTGCTGATTGGCCGTGTCGGGTGGTGGAGGGTTACGACACATTTATAAATAACGTGATCTAACCCAAAAACGTTGATTATGAATAATATTGGTCGCGAAAGCCTACGTGTTCAACTATATAGGTCTCATCGTGCCATCTGCCCCCCCCTCACCCTATTACAATGTTCAGTTTAGTGCTCACGTCAGGTACGCATCTTTTTAGAGATGGCAATATTCAAGCGACCGCTTCACACATGCACGTATGTAGCAGATGCTTTTGTGTTGCAGTCATTGAAAAGGAGTGAACGTGATGTGAAGACAGCCCAGCGGAAAAAAAAACTATTAAAGTAAAGTATTAAAATAGTTCACACCATCATTTAAGATATGATAATAAAACAAAATCTATCCCAAAGCAAATTTACACAAAATATCCACACACACACATAAAAAACACCTTAAACATTTGAAACGCAGTACCGAACTTTGCCACAGTAAGTTACTATCAAAAGAATAGTTGTATTTTGTTTAGCCTTTGAATTCAAACACCCCGAGGCACCAAATATTCCTAACTCAGCCCGACTGGCTAAAATGCTCAATATTTGGAAGCAGTCATATAATTACTCTACTTGACCCTACACAAAGGGATACATAAATTGCCCTGAAACGATGTCTCGATGACAGTAGACATCGATAGCAATTCACCATATGTCCATCGTACACCTGACTCTTAAACTGAAGTTAGTTTTCAAAATGCTAAGAGTTGGACTCAGCAAAATTTGAAATTCCCCGAGACTGTACATGCTTCCGTAATATTTAGGTCACCAAGGGTATGGTTAAAAGTTAGAAGTGTAGCAAATTTCCACAGGGCTATCCTGTATTCTATCCTGAAAATACCAACTCATTCATGTGCACAGTGAAATGCTGCCCGCTAACATGGCCCACGGCAATATAACTTTCGTGCGACCGCAGCTTCTTTGAGATCTCTCCTGAAGGCCACGGACATCTCGGCTGTTGTGAACCGTGCCAACGCTTTAATTGGCTTCATTTCGACATGGATGCCCGATGTCCCCAAGGTACATAGGGACAAAGCCGAGATGAAGTTGGAACTCAAGTTTCAAGTTGCATTTATTTGGTGAGCCATGCGGCTCTTGACTCGTGAACTCTGAACTCTGTAATTCTTTGGAATAAGTTGGCTACCACTGGAGGCAGCTCTAGAAGATATCTGTTGTATTCTGCCATATTGACCAGACGTGTTGGAAGAGGTGTGCATTCTCCACGCTTTACCCCACCCCCACGAAATCTGCCAATGGACTAACCCATTATATTGATTGGTGAACAAAGGCAGAATTAGGTTAAATAAACCTTGGCCCATTCTTAAACTGCCTCACCGACAGACTGAATCGAATCATATGTGCGGCAATCTGGCAATCCGGTTTTTCGAGGGTTTACAAGACGGACGGATCACACAAAGTCAATTCAGGTTGTGGTAGGCGTAGCTCAGGGGTTGGCAACCTGCAGCTCCAGAGCCGCATGCGGCTCTTTAAGGACTGCTTCGTGACGTTATTTATTAAGAACCAGTCTCGTATTCAGATGCATTGCGGCTCTTGAAATATTGTGTTTCTTACCGAATTCTGAAAAAATGGCTTTTCTTGTTATTTTGGTTGCCGACCCCTGGCATGTCAGCAGCTAGTCAGATTCGCGCACGCCGTGCCGTTTGTACAGTCCGCCCGTGCCAATTTCACTCCTAACATTCCATAGCAAACGACTTCCGGTTCCTGACTTCTGGAACCGGTAATTTTCAAAAGAACGGTTACCAGATTGCCGGTAGTTTAACAACCCCTAGTATTTACACACATGCACGCGCTGTGCCTCATGTGTTTACATCTGACCCAGACGTGTATACGAGAGTTCCAACAACCAACCCACTCGACTACCCGGTAGCTGACAGACCACATGGATACACTTACGATGAGTGTTTTATCATTTCAATTACGGAGAATACATTACCTGCCATAATTTTGCATAATCTCCCCTATGTCGAAAGCCTATGAACTCTATTTTTATCGTCCCAATGTAAACGTATATAACGTAGCCTTGAGGCTTGGGAGATTAATTAAGTTATCCAGGTCAGTGTCTTCATGCTGCAGTGGGAATCAGGGTGGCACTTTTCTTGGAAGAGTAAAACAGGACAAAAAAGGTGAACTCATTTGTATTACTGAAATTGTTATAGGTTTTTTCCCCATTGCCAGGTGTCGTCCCTGATGACAACATTTCCCTGCACCTCCGAATATCACGGTTGGTTACGTACAGTGCAAACGAAGTTAAACATCTATACACACACACCATTCTGGCTAAGGACTGTTGGGGTAATTCATCGTTTGTTTTTTTAATCTAAGGTTTTTGTTGCAAGGTTGAAACTTTATTTTTTAATGCAGCGCTTTGCATCCATTACCTTCTTTCACACCGTACATAACCAACCATGCTAATTAAGAGGGGTTTTGTTCCCCCATTTCTGCAGCGCTGCATCAAGGCTCACAAAGCACACAGCTCAGGTCAATAAGGAGGAGGTGGTACCTGAAGCCCTTGATGGCGGAGCGCTTGCCCTGCTTAGATTTACTGTGGTGGGTGGGCGGGGAGGGATGAGATCAGGCACAGGGCAAGGTCATCAGCATCACCAGAGTCAGGACCGCAGCCACACGGCACACACCAACACCGCGACGCATTCAAGCCAACGCAACGATGCGGCCTGGGCTTTGTTAGAACTGTGCGTGATGACAGCCAACACAAAATACCATTTGCCTGTCGCGTTATTAACCTGACTGAAGAATTCGAGTGTAGAACAACGGGACGGCACATTTATATACGTGTAAAATTATTTTGAATTTGCTGTCATCTCAAATACTTAAACAATAAAGTTATGGTAATGATATCGAAACAACTTATAATTATTGAAGCTCTTCAGTGTAAAGAACAAGATTATACTGTATATGTAGTAGCTAGTCAGTGTGTATGTTTATTCATGCCAATATGACGCACACTGTATATATCTATCGTTAATTTTAATCATAATTACATTAAATTAGAAGAAAAAGAAAATATATTCCCGAAAGTGCACAGCTAAAACACACACTTGTAGTGAAGTATAAACTATTGTTCCCTGGTATGATCTGGTACACATGCTATCGCTGTCCAGCATGTATTGGTTGTCATAAAAATAATGTATTACGCTAATATAGATGACTATAGCATAATATAAACAATTTTTATAATCATTGTTTGTTATTTTTATTTTACCAAGTAAGGCCCACTGAGCTGTGTAGCTCTTTTCCAGAAGCGACCTGGCCACAAATGATAGCTCAACAAAGTGGCTTATCACGTGGACATTTATAGCAGCCAAATACTCTAAAGGCATGTTTCTAAATGTGGAGAGAAAAACTGCAGGACCCAGAGAAAAATCCACGCAACCGCGGGGAGAACATGCAAACTCCAAATATACAGGTGTGAGGGTCGGGAATGAACCCACGACCTCCTGCATACCAGGCAAGGTAGTTAACATCTCACCACCGTGGTGCCCATTGTAATTTATCATAACGTAAAATACATTTTCCAAAAATTAGACTGAGGTGATTATAAAGGTCATGGTGTGACGGAGCTAAGTTGCTGATGGGGCAATGTGACCACTAAGAACGTAAGAAATGGATGTATTGGCAGTACACCGATGCAGCATACCACCGCGATCTTCACGAAATAGTCTAAAATCAACATTTGAACCGAACTTCGGCTTCTGACTGCTCTGACATCACGAGAACTGATTTTGATGCAAGATTTTCTGACCGGGGTTGCGAATCGCGGGAAAATAAATACTCATTGAGAAAAATTAGCTTTTTTATACCGCGCACCGTCCGTGTATCACCAATACGTTCCTACACTGATGCTCCCCCCCCCGCCCCCATATGCGCAAAACGACTTGTTAGCCTAAACACACAGCTCATTCAATCGAGCAGCATCAGACTTCGCATGCTTGTTATAACAATGCGGATGTGTTACGAACCCCCAGTACCATATTCTCCAAATTTGTACACATTTTCAGAGAAAAAAAATACGCAGCTCAAAGTTGTGTCCGCTGTCAATAAATGTATGCAAGTCTGGTGGCACACACACACACAGGTACCACGTTATACGCAGCACCCCAAACTTTTTCTTTAAAATAAGGGGGGGGGATGCATCTTATAATCCGGGGAGAAGGGTCATTATAAAACTATAATTTTACCAGGTAAGCCCCACTGACCTATAGAGTTATTTTTCAGAAGCGACCTGGCCACAAATTATAGCTCAAAGAAGTGGCTTATCACGTGTACATTTATAGCAGCCAAATACTCTAAACGCGTGTTCATTCCAATTGTGGAGGGAGAAACCGGAGGACCCGGAGAAAAATCCACGTGACCATGGAGAGAGAGACGCAAACTCCAAATATACAGCAGGCGTCAGGGTTGGGATCGAACCCATGACCTCCTTACTCCATGACCTCCCGTTAACATCTCGCCGTGGCGCCCATAGGTAGCACGGCCAATCACGAGGCCACGCGTTCACCTGTCCCTGAACTCGTGCGAGGGAGAGAGATCGCTATACTCTTAGTTCTTTCGGTAAAGTCACGTAAGTAAAAAATGAAATTAAAATTAATAAAAATAAAATCAAAATCACGACGTTTCGGGGGCAACACAAGTCTCCGTCATCAGGTGGGACCGTCACAGCCAGATTTGCTGCATCAAGTGCCTCCGAAACTTCGTGATTTTAATTTTATTTTTTATTAATTTTAATTTAATTTTTTACCTACGTGACTTTACCAAAAGAACTAAGAGTATGAATCCTTGCAGTCACGAAAGCTTCAAATCTAGAAGGAAGATCGCTGTTGTCTCATGGACGTATGCTTGGCGCCACCTAGTGGCGCCACTCAGTGTTGTCACGCTCACAATGCTCAGCCTCCCCCCCTCCCATACGGGGAAACGCAGTTTGTATTTGTCCAACTTGTTTCCCAGATGTACCATCGATCAGTGTGTTACCGATATCACTTACTCGAGTTGAACGCTTCTCTAATATAGAAAATCTTCACCCATGACGAGCAAGAAGAGAAGCCGCACATCTCAATATCAATAACCCGTAGTGTCCACGCGTGTGCGTACTTGCTAAGCACGGGAACTAATGTGGCATGAGTATCAGTGTGGATTGGCATAGCCACGACATTAAAACCAGTCTCACACCATGCACAGCTATGCCTGGACGTGTGGAAATGTCCGTTTCATAATCTAAGCCGAGCTGCCATGCACCAACGAATTCCCCCTTTTCAACACATTCCATCAGAGGACATAACTAATGTCAGGCACATACAATTATGAACAAAATGAGCATAAGACCTGGAGATGAGCATCGCCACGTGTCACAATTTAGGTGGAATGGAGCAGAGTTCACAGCTGTGATTGAGTTCAGTCACGTCTTTGGTCCTCAGTCTGTTTAACCAGAGGTGGAGCTAAAACCAGGACTTCGTTTCTCAATGGATACTATCCGGGTCGTTAGAAGACTGGATGTGGCACCCGACTAGTAGTTTTCCAGTCATATCAAGAAGTATACTGAACGTGGTGTGTCGGCGGCCCGAAGAGATTCGGCTGATATTATTTCCCCGGTCGTATTATAAACCCGAACCCAACATGTTATTTTGCAACGTGCAGTACCTCAATTTGAGCAGTGGGTGGTGATGCATCCAAAGACAAAAATCCCCCTTGACAGCCTGTAACAGACTGTTGGGGCAAGTGCTGTTTGCGAGCACCTATGAAAGCCAAAACGGTACACGAGGGTGTGGGTGGCCAGCACCACGCCCGGCCGCCTTTGTCTCCCCAGTGGCGATGTATTTACGCACTGCACCAGGTACTCATTTGAGGCTGAGTCGACCTAGGGGAGACGCAGGACCGGTTCAGATAATCGCCACGGGTGTTGGCTTTGAGCGGGAATCGAACTCGGGTCTCCGGGTTCGTAGCGCAGCGCTAATCGCTACCCTACCGCTCCCTGCTGCTGCATCCACACACATATATACACAAATACGCACACGTATACAACACCCTCGTGCGAAAAGTGTAATTTAAAATAGCACACAGTCACTCCGTTCCACAGGTGAACTCAACCGCTAACTCACCCAGTGTCTTCCCTCTGGAGTAAAACACAACAGACGTAACCCACAGACTGGCGTAAAATCACGTGTTTGTTTGTTGTTAAACTGAAATCTAGGCAAAGACAGCCAGAACAAAACATAAAATATCCTGCTATGCTAGTGTGTCGCGCACGTTGGTAAATTACAATCTAGAAAATTGGAATTGAATCGCGAGCCGCCATTGTACAGCAGATACACTCCAACAACGCCTCGATCTTCGTCTGCATCCTTGTACGTCGTTTCGCAAGCCGCGTCGTCACTTTATTATCCACACCGCTACGGGGCCGTCCATAAATGACGTCACGCGATTTTGGACGACTTTTAACCCCCCCCCCCCCTCGTCACACGGCGTCACAAAAAGTCAGACTCCCCCCTCTCAAATATGACGTCACAAAGCTCTGCCCCCCCCCCCAAAAACATATTTCCATTTAGAAAATAAAATATGCTGCAAATCGCTTTAAACTATTGTCATTGTAGTGCGTATTTAATGTGGCGCTGCACTCTGATGTAGGAAAAAACATTTATAAAAAAGCATATTTAATTAAGTAGAACGTGTTGTGTCTATATTTATTTTAAGTTGCGGATTTTGATGTGACGTCACACTTCTCAAACCCCCCCCCCCCTCGTCACACATCGTCACAAATGTCTGACCCCCCCCCCTATGTGCGTGACGTCATTTATGGACGGCCCTTACCCGATGTTGCGTCGCCTCAACCCCACACTCTCTCGTTACCCGTCGCCTCTCAGCCTTCGCCTCCACCATCCACCACTACCCCCCGTGAATCGATTTGATTGACGTCGTTTCGATATCCGTCGTCGCACCTTTTCAGTAACGCATCACCGACGTAAACCGCGGCATTGCTGTACCTATGACCTGGTACTCACAGCAGAAAACAACAAATGCAGGGATTCACCTGAACAGTGGAGTGACAGCGTGGCTAGCACGGCAAACGCAGACCACGGCAAGGACTCACGTTGCAGTGCGATCCTGCCCAGTTGACACATCAAGCTCGCAGGGGCACGTGTGACTGCCAATATCGTTTAAAATGTACCCGCGTTCATGAAGCCTGGGTGGCAAACAACGTCCGGTACCGTCTCCTCCGATGTTTTTCCAGGGAGGGGAGGGGGGTCATCTGGTAGGGACTTGGCCAAACCGAGGCTTGTGTCAGCCGTCACTGATGCATGTGGAGTGGGGGGGGACCCCATTGCTTCGTGGAGCTGCACCAGAGCCAGGCTGAGTCGGCCGAGGAATCCACCCCGGGCCCCCTTGTTCCCGTGCCCAGTAAACTAACCGTGGGCTCTCTGAGATGCTCAGTCCCCTGCTGCGCCCTTCTGTCATCTCACCAACACCACCGCCACCACCTCTCCCTCCCCGCAAGGTCGCACGCCACCTCCCCGCCTCACCCACAGCGGCGCAGTCATCGACCCCACGGGGCAGCAATGTAGGCGAGGTTGGAGGGGTGGGTGGGTGGGTGGTTGCGAAGCGATTGAAGAAAACATTTTGTTTTGGAGAAATGACACAACCCTTAAAAAAAAAGCTGGCGTTGTCCTCTACGCAGTGTACGATAGCTGCAATTTGTACGTCCCGAACTGACGCACGCGGTGTCAAGATCGGCCTCTGAAGGAGGCTCGTGAAGAACGCTACTGGGCAGTCCAACAACGGAGTGCGGAGGAGCGACGCTCACAACAACGGGAGGAGCGCCGGGCGTCTAAAACGCAGCACAGTGGGGCGCACAGTTGGTGCATCTGCCAGTCATCTCAGTCATCCCATAACACCTGGGTCTGTCCCGTGACCTGCTGCCAGCAGCGAGCCTTTCACACCCCACGTGGCCTCAACGTGCACTTCGCCTGGCACAAGCGCCATGGTGACATCAGCAGCACTTAGTGGCGAACGGCGGCTGTTGTCGTTGACAGAGTTTGAAGCCTCAGTAATGAAATCATAAAGCTTAACGTTACGGTCAAGCACACCATTATGGCATCCTAGCTCAAACTCATATTCTAAAGCCTGAGGCACACAGATTAGATTTCGATCTAAAAAGATAAGAGCTACTTATTTTTTGGGTTGCATCTTCCTCGACACAAAGTTGATTGTTACCGCAGGCCAGTTTAGTGTAAATTTATTTTTTGTGTAATTTAAAAAAAGCTTTCTTCCGAGTATTCTTTTTTCAAAACCAACATCGTCCGACGGCTGAGTGACATCACACTTGTGAGAATTTCCATGGAACAATGACCGGTGATGTCACGAGTGTTTCCACGGGTCAGCCTGGCTAAATGATGCCCTGCACGCTATCATCGATGAGCTCTTGAGCACCCTACCAACACTGCAGCAGCACGGGTAGGACAAAGTGGGCCACGGTGGGGACAGATGCCTCGTTTCCATGACAACTGGGAGCCAGGTCTCGTCATCCCAAAGATGGCACCAGGCCCAAGATTCGCACCCCCCCACCCCCCACAGCGAATCTGTGATCTTGGCTCCACAATGCTCCATTCTCCGTGCCCCTCCCTACCCTCCCTCCCTCCGTGGCCGAGGCATATGGGTCCGAATATTATCTCAATAGAATCGTATTTTTTTGTTTATAAAGTTGAATGTAATACGTCGAGCTTCTTTCGCACTGTGCGTAGCCAACCCTGCTAATCCGTGCGAGATAATAACAAAGCAAATAAATAATGTGAAGTATTAATCCTGTGGGCTCTCTTTGCACCATGGGCATCCGGTGCACTCACCTACTCCACCACCGTTAATCAAGTCCCTGCAAATGGTGTCATTCGCTGCGGATGTGGATTCTCTTTGCAAGCAAACATTGTGTACACTAAATAAAAAATGTACTGCAAACCAAATTTGCACTGCATGTATCCTCCGTGACACAGCTTGCCGTGAGACTCCAGTATCCGGTGCCTTGCTGAGCAATGGCATCCAGGCCTTACCTTAGATTAATTGCTTAGTATGAATACGTTCTGTTGACACGGCACGTGTGAAGTGAACATACCTCGACAATGCTCTGTAACCATCCTTGGTCTTTAGTCCGGCAAGTTTGCTGTGTGTGCCAAAACAAATGTCGCCATTACTTTCGAGTTTTGCTTCATGACAAAAACAAACACATTTGTATGTATATACAGGGTGTTTGAAAAAGATGGACCCAATTTCAGAGATATAGCGATTTCAAATCGGGCCAATCTTTCTAAAGCACCCTGTATTTGACCAGAAATGAATATTATTATTTATATAATATATGATCATAGGATACCCAACTAAAAATTACCGTAAAACAATTCAGTACAGCAGTTTATAAAGTGTAAAGGGGTTCCAGGTAGAATATTGTTGCCAGATCGGTGTGGGAGCCAGAAGCGCTATCCTTGCAGCACACAGACAGAGAACACGCTGAAGCATCCCGTGCCGCAGTCTCACGTGGACTCTTCCTCCATCACTTCTTTGCACCTTTGATATTTTTTATACTTGTATTTATGGACAATTAAAAAACAAAACCAAGATATTTATTTATTTGATTCAAACGATCAAATAAAAAAGACATTTTACGTAAAACGAAATAAGCAGTTTTCTCAAATGAAGCTCAAAATCTTATTTTATATACGGAGCGCCTTAACTCAAGGCGCTTAAAAAGCAGAAACAGAGTGATCTAGATGGCAGGGGTGCACACGGGTTGACGAATGCGTGACCGCAACAGAGGTCACACGGGAGTCGAGAAAGGGCAGGGAAGGGATTGGAAGGAGTGGAGGGGCGAGGGGATGGAAGAGGAATGGAATGAACAATAGAGAAGAGGTGAGGCTGTGAGAGGGGAACGGAAGGAGGTTAAGGACTGCTTAATGTACAGGGGAAGACAAAATGGATGTAGGCAGGGATTTATTTTGTTCCCCATGATTCAGGAATTATTTTATATATTCCCCAGAAGTTGTCAGATTGTTCAATGAGTTTGTAAGCAAGATTCAACTTTTCGCAGTTTTTCCAATTCCCCCTTTTTGTTATTTGCGTGGGAGGATGCCAAAACAGATCAGAGAAACCCCGTATAACATATCAGGTGAGAACACTGAAGATTCTCGACAAGTGTGCGTGTAAAGATGCATCTATTCAGGAAAAAAATATTCATTCTAACATTCAAGATTACATGCATTAAATCATTGCTAATGAAATTCTAATTTTACACTAAAGCTGATGGAGCAAACCACGCAAGAGAGATGATCACGAAGTAAAACAAATGAGATTGAAAACATTACATATTTTAAAAAAATGTTGTTAATCAAATAGAGAGCCCAAATCACGAGAACTCATCGAATCACTGGAAGCATAAATTGTTGCATGCCACCAGGTTAAGTCAGAGCCTATTGTCTGCACCGTCGTCTGCTGGCACCGTGCTGCCCAATGCATTAACCATGCGTGTACCTTTCCACAGAACCCCTCCGCTAAGCACTGCAGCGCTAAGCAAACCACCCGCTACTGCGCCGAAAATGAATGTGCGCAGCAAGCTCATGTGACAAGGAGCAATGATTTTATGAGAAAATTGAACTTTCAATTATATGTCTGGTCAAAGGTACCGCTCACTTTTGTGCGATTAAAATTCAGAATGTACAAAATATCTAACATTGCAAAATAGGCACCGGCTAACACCATAATTTTCCCTCGTACAGCATTCATGTCATTCACGTGAAATGTATTTCTATTTTTTTTACTTCTTTAAAATAATACGTTGTAAAATTGCATTCCTGAATGCTGTTGAACTCTGTCCAAAAATATCTGACATCGGTGTTTGCATGAATATATGATGGTAATCTGAGCCAAACAGATGTATTTCCTCTATGAAATAAGCCTTTGTTTTCTCCTTGTTCTTTCCACCTAGGCCTGCACATAATTTGAGACACCCTCCTCACCGCCTCCTTCGCATAAGACATCCAATACCCACAACACCTCCTTTATAATTGAATGCCAGATCTTTGTTATGCAAATTAAATGGGAGGAATTGTACGTGTATGATTTCCGTTGGAGGATGTGTTACGTTTCTCGTTTCATTTCAAAGATACACTTTTAACTGCAGGCTGCAAACAAGGAAAGCGAAATAATGCTTTGGATTTTTTTTACATCATCTAAAAACAAACTCAAGATGTTCAAGGAGGTTCTCATCTTCATGATAAAATAATGAGTAAAGCAAATTTGCACGTAAATAATTTCTTTATAGATGTGAGAAGGATAAAGCACGTTTTGCTGCTCGTTATGTGATGCTCAAATGACAACGAGAATGTGTGTAAGCACGTCGAAACACTGCAAGGAGGCCTCGAGTGCAGGGTGAACGGCGGAGAGTGTATGTGTGTGTCCGTGTGTGTGTGCCTGTGTGTATTGCGTGTTTGTCCGTGTGTGTATTGTGTGTGTCTTGTGTGTGTCCGAGTGTGCCTGTGTGTGCCCGAGTGTGTCTGTGTGTGTTTCCGTGTGTGTCCGAGTGTGTCTGTGTGTGCCCGAGTGTGACCGTGTGTTTCCGTGTGTGTCCGAGTGTGTCTGTGTGTGTCCGTGTGTGTATCCAAGTGTGTCCGAGTATGTCCATGTGCGTGTCCTTGTGTGTCCAAGTATATCTTGTGCGTCCCCGGGTGTGTCCTGTACGTGTCCGAGTGTGTCCGAGTGTGTCTGTGTGTGTCCGTGTGTGTCTGTGTATGTCCGCGTGCGTTTTGTGTGCATCTTGTGCATATCCAAGTGTGTCCGAGTATGTCCATGTGCGTCCTCGGGTGTGCCCTGTGCCTGTCCGAGTGTGTCCGTGTGTGTCCGAGTGCAGGGATGTTACATTTACCCGAGAGCTCCCTTGTCATCCTCTTCTTGCGAATGGTCCTCACAGCTGTAACTAATAGCCAATGAAGCCGTCACATTCACAATCGGTTAGAGTCTTTACACGTTGTACTTTTTAGGAAGTTGAATTCACTCAGTTTAAATTAGATATCACCAAAGTACCACGTTCTTACTGAGAGATCTAAATGTGAATCTTAAGGCAGATGTCACATGTGTTCAGCATAAAGATTGTTTCTTCATCCGTGCCCTTCCGCCTCCCATGGTATTTTCTGTTGCGTAACCATGCTTTATCTTTCTTACTTAATAGCTATGTGAAATTATTTGGTGATGCTGTGTTGGCAAGCACAAATAACACATACAACTCAACACATTCATGGATAACACTGTAGCCTTAAAAAAAGTATGTAACAGGCATTGATTTGGCCAATGTCCCTTCACAGCACAGGGAGGTCAGAGAGGTCATCATCACGATCCATGGGCAGATCGCCAGTAGGTGTCCACTGCACATCTCGTCATTTATTTCCACTTTCCTCTGTCTTGTGCCAATATGCTAAAATAGTGCAACATCTTTCTGGCACTGATCTCTTATGTTGTCGGCAAGCCACTCTCTTTGTGTTACTGTAGGTCTTCCTCTCTTTCCGGTTCCTTCCATTTGTCCAAACAACACATGTTTAGGTCAGAGAGGTAGAGTCAAATATATCCTTTAATCTCTATATGATTTAATTATTAATGGGAATGGTAAACAAATCAAGTACTATTTTTCATACGTAGAGTAATATCAGGAATGCTGAATAAGGATTTGCATTTTAGTGGGTGCTTAAATGCCCCATCATTTCAAAATGTTCTTCATGCAATCCTCAATCATGTCGTCAATGCCTGGCTGTAGTTTTTACCCTATTTTTGTCAAGGGAACCCACTGACGTCAGCTGTCCCTGTGCGGCACAAGGTGTCACAGCACCGGCCTGCGAGTGAACACGAGCTTATCCGTGGGAGACGGTGTTGCTATAAGTTGTTACAATTTAGTATATATATTTTATAATTTGGCAAATTTGGACCGTGATGCCAAATAAATAATGTCGTGAATCTTTGACTTGTGCTGTGAGGAAGATAGCGTATGTATTTGGCAGTAATAATCACGACGTCCGTGGGTTTGAACTGCAAACCTCTGCAAATTTTTTTTTATGCAAACGCACCACCAACACTTGACCACATCACCAAAATATGCCTTAAAATAAAGTCGCAGTTTTCAAATACCTCAGTTGTGATCAAAATTCAAACGTAATGCATCATGAGGCTTTACCATGCAAGTATTATACGGTAAGGGTTAACAGGTTACTCTCCTTGAGCACATATAAGAGATTTATATGATTAAAATAATAAAATCTAAATATGAAAGTTTAACCTATTTCCCAAACAACGAATTGGATGCCCAGTAAATATTTTAATGTGTTTTCAAAGCCTGTGGGATACACGAAGAAGTTAATTAACTTGTGGCTAAATCCAGTTGTAGGATGTCACTTCGTCGACCTAGTTCAGGCTGACTCCCTGCTTGCATTCATTTACACGTTTCTTTCCCATGGCGGCGACTCACCGTGCGATTACGTGATTCATACGCCGGCTCGCAAGTCCCGTTACGTGACCGTTCGACCTGAATAGCATTGTTACATCGCTGCTACTCCACAGCCTTGACAGAAGCTGTCCCATTTATGAAGGGTGTGGTGGCGCTTGAGCATTAATAATGAGAACCTCTGTGTCGAGAGGGCCAAACGTTGTTGTGTGTTTAGTTTGTTGTCCTTCCCCCACGCCTCCGATACACACGGTTGGCTACATACGGTGCGAAAGAAGTTCGACATATATACAACGTCACTGAAATTGGTGAATTTTGGCAGGTGCCATGATTCCGATGGTCATGGTCAGAACGCACTGATGTGCTTGTCACAAGGAATAGGGCAAGCTTTGGCTGTTCTGTCAAAATGTGCCTCTAACCCATGGATTTTCTCCATGCCTCATGCATGACCCAGCTGGACCTAACAGAATAGACTTCTACACAAGATGAAATTTACATATATACAGCATTAAAAACGTTCAAATAGATCATATGAATACCCATCAGTCTCTGGCAGAAAGAACATTTATAATTGCATTATCCACGCAGGTCTTATAAAACATAAATGTAAATTAAAATTACGTTATGAACATTTGGTGTTCAAAGGCAGGGTTTTAATTAAAGTTTTATGTTACATCACAAGCCAGTGCTGTATCAGTAACATGAACAGCATTTCTTTTGAGGATTCTAGGACTTTTACGTACAGCTGTGAGTAATGCATGGACATGTATATAACATTTTGAAAGTACATCCCACACATGCGATAGGGTTTGTTACATTTATTGACAAGTTAATCACCCATTCTGAATGAGATGCAACTATATTTTAACAATACTTTACTTCCGTGGGATGTTTTGACGTGTATGGGCTTCTAGATGTATGTATAGATTTTGGTGGAAAAAAAAACATTTCCATGTTCAAACCAATATGAAACCGTAGAACACAGGGAAGTATGTGCTTTTGTCTACTCTATATTAGTCTCGTTTTGCTGCCAGGACACACAGTTGATATGAAATGTCTTATTGATGATGCACGGCCCCAGTGTCATTGCAGTCATACAATACAATGGTTACATAATACATACATTAGTATATAATGACACATATTTCAGGAAGCTGTCGTTGGGAAAACATGATTCATGGCTTTATTGAAATGTGCATATTGTAAAAATTATATATGGTCTAAATATATTTTACTGTTGTTAAAAATACACTTTGATTTTCCTGTTCCGCATATAGCGGGTTGAGCAAAATGCTTTGCGACTCCTGTAAGATGGTGACTCCAAAATAGAGTTTGTTGGGTTAGATCGCGTAATATACATGTGTTGTTAAACCTGCCACCACCTGACACAGCCAATTAGTAAGGTTTGTCACAGAAACAAAACATGTCAATTCGTTACTCTCCAACACACCTGTGTGGTGTACAAGTATCGAATTGCCATGTTTTGCGTAATTTACAAACCTTACTATTTGGCTGTGTCGGGTGGTGGCGGGTTTAACGACACATTTATCGAACCCAAAAGCCTCTATTATGGATAATATTGGTCGCGAAAGCTTCCTACGTGTTAACATGGCGACTGTCAGCTTTTAAGTTGTCGTTACCTTGAGTTGGCGTCTTCATCGCTATTGTAGCAGCTGCCCCCCTCCTCATCTGTGGTTCTGAAAACGAGCATGAAAAACGAGGAGTTGCTCAATCAGGCTGGGAGGAGGTGCGGGCCAGTCACTGCTCATGCGGCCAGCGACTTCAAAGTAAAACATCCTCCTTCATATATCAAAGAGCGTTGCGTGTGACTCATTTTTTTGAGAACGGTACGGTGAATAATGTATGGCGTGTAAAGTTACACAACGTCGATGGAGCTGCAGCGCTTTGAAATCCACGAGGACGTAACGTAGGCCATGAAGGTTGGACAGGGGGCTGCACCATGGGATTAAGCGATGTTGGGAAATATTGGAAGACGACTTGGCTGATTTACGTGTTTAGGCAGCGGTATCGCGTTAGCAGGAGCAGCAGAGTAATAGATACATTTAAGCAAGTAAAATAATAATCGATACTTAATGGCCTACACAAGATATATTATAAACAGCCTTTCTTTAAATACACTAACCACACACATCAATGGATAACTTTGCTGAATCGCTCTTCCAAATGACCTCAAGGCGGTACAAAAGCGAAAGGAAAAAATTGTCTGGCGTTTGATGCAAAAACTATATCGTAGGTGATAGTTAAGTTCGGAATAACGCATTCAAAAGTTTCACAATTCATTATTGAATAAGGATAATAAAGCTAGGTGATGTGTAAGGCAACAGTTTGATGTCAACGATTTTGCATTCATTTTTCTTGCACGTTTCTGTAAAATGATATAAGCGTGCATCAAATGTCAAGCTGCATAACAATCCACGCAGGACGTTTCTGAGTACAAACGGCTCAAAGAAAATGGGCTCGTGAATGGGCGTTTGTGCTCACAGCATCTTCTAGAAGAGACTGCCAAGGTCAGGAAATGAGAGAAAGGGATCGCTCCATAGCCTGCATTGCCAACGTAACAATTTGCTGAGAGATGAGGTGGTTTTAGAAGCACATACACACACACATTCGTAAAAGAGTTTATGCTTGACTGCAAGAAGCCTGTCGAAGCCAAAAGCCTCGTCAGTGTTGAATCGCATTGCCTTTGCATCATCAGCTCATGATGACAGCAACCAGCCAGCCGACCAATCACCACAATTGGGAGGTTTCTCGTTTAAATAATCATCAATACTGCATCATCATCATCAAACAACAGCAGCCATTGTTTATCCACTGCTGGATGAAGGCCTCCCATTCCAATTAACGTCACTTACGGTCCTGCAATACCGCAACAAATCTCACTCCGGCACCACACATTGATTTTATTGCTCAATCTCCTCAGTGGTCACCCTTCCTGGGTGTGCATCCCTCTTTTGGCTGCCATTACTTCACAAGCATTGTCCATCACTGATCTCGTCAAGGAGCATAGACCATCACGCGAACTCCGATCATCATCGCAGAGGCTTTTGGCGAGTAGTCGAACAAAGACGGTCACCGCATCGCGGGCTTTCAGATTTGCTTCTGCGGCCGTCTGGAACGCTCTTCCTTCTGATATTAGGACGCCACTGGAGGTATGCGCTTTTAAACATAGATTGAAAACGAATTTCTTTAAAACTGCTTTTGGTGCTTAATTTGTTGTCCTTCCCCCGGACCTCCAATTAGCACGGTTGGCTACATACGGTACGAAAGAAGTTCAACATACATACATACATCACTCCTCATCCCTTCTTCTAGTCCATGATATCAAAGCCCAAACCTACTCACAATGTAGGTCTCTGACTCGCATCTGTTCCCTGATACACGTGCTTCTATCTGTCGCTCAGTGCTGATCTAAGCACGTGTCACCATATTTCTGCGTTGTCTTTCAGGCTCGTTTTCATTTTAACGGTGACCTCTTCAGGGCATGTAAAATTGTTGTCCAATAGAGGAACAATGGTTTCTGCCGCAGTGGTGTACAATTTAATGACTGTCTCATAAACAGAGATTAGCATCATTCCACATTACTTTGAGCGTAGATGTTTAAAAATAACAGCGTTGTAATGACGGCTTACACTGTCCCAATAACGACACCATGGGAATGCTTCCTCACGGCATTTAGTAGAAAAAGCCTCACCGAAACTTGGGACTCTTTGAAGAGGCTCCTGCATTTGGATGTTTAACCATTGCTACAACTCTGTGGGCTCTCATGAAATTGTCTTTTCCGAGACCAAGGTGCTCTGCAAACCTCCTGGCTACCATCAAAGGTTTGTACACGAAGCCATACAAATATACAAACACAGACATAATTTCAACCGTGATGATGGTTACAAACTGAGTAATCATTGGAAAGATGTGATTAACCATGCAAAAAAGATTTAACTACACTTATTTGGACCATCTTATTTGACAGACAACTATTACAGGTTATTGATAGACAGCCAGGCTTGTTTTACCATGTTTAGTTGTTTCTTTTTTCACACTATTGTTACGTAGGCCAGGCTTAGTCACAAACCGTACCTCTCCATAACAAAGGCTCAGCCTTTTGTTATGCAGTATATTCTTAGTCTTAAGCCTCACCTTACCATATTAATAAAAAGTGTGCCGTACTTGGCCCTTCCCCTCTCCAACCATTATATATACGGAGTGGTAGCTCTTGTAATCTCTCATTTACTTGATACAGCTGTCGTGGCTGTGACGGTTCCACCTGAAGACGGAAGCTTGTGTTGCCTCCGAAACGTCGTGATTTTTATTTTATTTTACTTTCATTAATTTTAATGTTTTACCTACGTGACTTTACCGAAAAAACCTAAGAATATGAATCATTGCAGTCACGAAAGCTTCAAATCTAGAATTAATGTTTAACCACTTTATTTTTTCGAGAATACGCATTAAGGAAAGTGGCTAAGGGGTGATGAGATGCAGAGATGATGCACATGTTGGCTGACCTCAATCTAAACATCTTAGATTGGCAGTGACCTCACGCCGGTGGGTTTCGCTGTGCCAACTCAATTGTGTTTACAATTGTTTCCACCGTTTTCACCACCTGTTGTACTTTGTCTTGGAATGCATTTATACAAAGTTTGGACACTGTATTATTATAGGATATTGCATTGCATACAACATAACGCTAACTTGGTATCAAGTACATATTATTGAAATCTCTTTGTCAATGAAGGTCTTCCCGCATATTTGAACCATGGACCCTATTTAACCATGCTTCACCACTCGTGTCAGTGTGGGTGGTTGATGAGGGACCCAGACCCAGACTTAAACTATATAGTAGTGGTGCTTAGACTTTTAGTAAAAAACTAAAAATTACATTGCAATTATTTAGTTTCATTGTTGCAAAGTTATTAAGTGGTAATAAAATGTGTTCGATGCTAATTACCTGCAAATATAAATGAAATATGGTAATTTCACGATTATTTTAATCACGTGCTGTATGATGAATGTCCTTCAGGTGTGTGAGTTGATTCACCAATGTAGTATAAACAAAAGTCTCTTATCAGCAGTCAGGCTTGCACCAACATCGATTCAAGTAAGCCTGACTGCTGATGAGACAACTGTAGGTTTAAACCGGACCAGAGTTTGCATGTATTTGACTCAATGCTGCTGATATCATGCACACTCCCAGAAGGCAGTGCAGCTGATGGGTCACGTAGAAAATACCTTAACTTTTTAAGTGGAGAGAAGGAAATATGAAGGCGACGTACCGCCTGCTTTATTTATGTTGTTATTTATATTCTCGACACTGCACTCTTCTTTCCCACCGTACGTAGCCAACCGTGGTAATCAGAACTCTTTGGTTCCTTCGGTAAAGTCACGTAAGTAGAAAAAATAATAGATCACGACGTTTCGATCGCAACACAAGCAACCGTCATCAGGTGTGAAACAAACACAGGAGGACTGCTGACGTCAGATCGAAACGTCGTGATCTATTATTTTTTCTACCGATGTGACTTTACCGAAAGAACCAAAGAGTATGGATTCCTGCAGTCACGAAAGCTTCAAATCAAGATTGAACGCGCTAATCAGAGTTTCACTTTTAAACTCTAAGGGCATCTATTGAAATTGATATGATTGGGGGGGTCAGCATGGAGTTGCCACCTTTCCCACAGGCCAACCCAAAATATACACACACACGGTGCCTCTGTTAGCCTCCTCGGTCTGCCAATGCTGTGCAGACTTACTGTAATAAGGTTCAACGCTATCCCAGCACATCTCGGAACAAATCAATTTCCACCACCCGAACACTGGACGGGGCACACAGGGAACAGGCGGCAACCCTGAGTCAGCAGCATGGTAATGTCGTCTCCGCTGGGGTCGCGTTAGCCCCCCATAACCATGTACTCGTTTTAGGCTGAGTCGACCAGAGTTTTGGGCCACGTTCACATACTAAATGCCAATGATGTGTGCACTCCCACCCACTGTTGTCTGTCGTATGGCGATGTTGATGAAGCAACAGCTGTAATTTTACATTGAAGTTGTTGAGCCAGATTATTGCATCAAGAGTAGTGGAGTGTATCATCAGCTGTGATAATCGGGCATTGAGTCGTTACACATTCCATGGTGTGCCATTCAAACCCTTCTCTCTATTATCGTTGTGAATGTGTACTAAGCCACCACTCTATATACAATGTCGTATATATTGTGTGGGGGAGCGGTGGCAGTGGTTAGTGGAATTGCACTATTGATGCGGTCACCTGAATTTTAAGCCTGGTCACATCCAATATCAGCAATGAGCCATATCTGAACCGGTTGTTGGTACCACATTTCACCAACCTGCATTGAGCAGTGTGGCCAAGTATGGTCAAACAACCTCGAAGACCAAAAGGCATAGAACACCGTTCATCCAGCAGTGGATTGACAAAAGGGTCAAAACGACATATTGATTATGTGCAGTGCCACACTTCGCTAGAAGACGCAGGGGTTGCTGTGGTGGTGAGATGTTATCTACTTTGCCTGGTAGGCAGAAGGTGGTGGGTTCGATCCCGACCCTGACGCCTGTATATTTGGAGTTTGTGTGGTCGTGTGGATTTTTCTCCGAGTCCTCCGGTTTTTCCCGTTTACAAGTATTTGACTGCTATCCATTTCGACATGATGATAAGGCACTTCGTTGAGCTCTCATCTGTGATAGCCAAGGTCGCTTCTGAAAAAGGAGCTACGCATCTCAGTGAGGCCTTACCTGCTAAAATAAAAAAAACGTTAGTTTAGTTGACGGTGTCCTCACCGCTTGCGGCCTGCGTTGTTGGCCGGGTTGGCGAGCAGCCCCTCATCCTCGAGGCCCCGGCTGTCGAACTGCAGGAGGTCTCCGTCGCTCCACGAGCCCTCCTGCATGCGCACCTCCACCGTCACGGCTGTCTGCGAGCGCATTGCATGGGGGCAGACAAAAAAAAATTAAGACTCGAAAACGCTCTCCAATGGGGCGAGGGACGTCGCCGCGGGCGTTGAACTGGTCAACGGCGCGGGACTTTTGGAAAAGCAGCGGTCGCCAATGCAATCTACCGCGGGCGCGACAGCTGAGAAACACTGGGCTTGTTTCTTCAAATCCCCCACGCCACCGTCCTCTGTCTCCCGGCCAGTGTAAAATGGGTACACCACAGAAAAGTCGAGCGGCACGTCGCGTACGGTGGTGGGGTCAAGTGTGGGAACTCACACCTCTTCCGAGACATCTGTTCAGCCTGAAGAGTAGGCCAAAACACCTTCTAGAGGGGCTTTCCGGAGCTCCCTCCAGTGGAGTGCCTTTGGCCAGCAGTGGAGTGCACAAGTAATTGCAGGATTGCACCTTTACCTTTCACCGACCAAACACGTACGGGTAGCCGGTCATCTCCTGTTTGCCAGCCCCAGTCAGACATTCCACACTCCCATTGAAGGCGGTGCATTTATTAAAGCAAAGCGACGCTAATTTCCCTGGTGCAGTGTGCACACACCATTGATGCACATCCAATTCTCCGGGGGTTGGTGGATTGGGTTGGATTGGATTGGGTGTTCGTGGATCCTCGGTTTCAGCAACATCAAAAGTGTAATCATTATATCATTCGTTTATGGTATGAATATAATTTCACATTCCTCATCATTAGTTTCACCATCATCATGATCATCATGAGCATAATGACCATTATTCCCATCACAGTAATCACGATCATAACCATAATTTCGTATCACTCACCACTGTCGTATGCATCGTCATCAGCAATTAACATCACCCGAATTATAATACTCATCTCTTATCCTTATCTGTCATCAGCATAATTCGCATTACCATAATACCATTATCATTGTCGTAATCTTCAACATAATTTCCATCACTATGAGACATCTCCTTTACCAGTGGCAAAATATAGTAACAGGTTTTTACCCTTTCAACTGGTACAAAAACTGATACATCACAACATGATGCCTTGTATAAAGGTGTCAGTTTTTGTACCAGTTGAAAGGGTAAAAACCTGTTACTATAATTTCCATCATAATTGCAGCACAAAGTCATCTTTGGGCTTAGGGCTTACAATCTCACACCGACTGCGTAAGGCAGAGCAGCTATTACACACATCACACAACGAGTGTTGTGTGTGTGCAACAGACGTAGCCACTGATTGGCCGGCTCAGTCTGTCGGCACAGCCGCGCATGGCGATGTCAGCACGCTTGGTCCCGATCCCCATCAGCATTGCTTTCACTTGCCGATTGGCTGCAAAGGTTTTTGTGCGGAATTGCATTCCATAATGAATCGAACCAAACAGCCCGTTCAATATGCGTGGCGTAATCGCGTCTGTGGAATTTCTGGCCAATTCCGCAAATTCCGGGTGCAATTAAAACACTGTATGAATCAATCGGGGGCCCAAGTGTCTCAACCTTGCTGGAGAAAATTCCCAAAGAGACGGACCTGCGTTATCAGCCATGGAAATATGACACGTTAAGTCAACCTATGGCGATGTGAGGAAGCACATTTTGAATTACGAACTAAGATTCCTGCCATGATATTTATCAACAACAGCTAAACATTGATTTTGATACACAGCAAATGCTGAACTGTCCCATCCATCCCATCAAACCCGCTTCCTCATGCCATTGCTGTGATAATAACCACACTGGAAGGGTTGTGCTTAACATGACAATCACCTTTCAGTTCCCAGTAAATGTGCTTGAACACGGGAAGAATATTACAGTTTATTGTGCTAATTGTAATAAATATATGTACGTGCGATTTGCATTTATTCACAATGTATTATCTCTAAATTCAAAATAATAAACCCAAAATAAATATACACAAATGCATTAATTAGATATTTGCACCGAAAATAACGTTCCGCACGCATGCACTGCAGGTACAGTGCATATGAGGATTGGCATCCGTTGGGAAGAAGGAAAAAAATCCCTCGAATTTTGTAAACACTTAAAATAAAAAATGACATTACACATGCCTCATCTTTGATCTCTGTCAGCGGGGAGTCCCGTTGCACTGTGGTTATAACTTGAGGGGGGGAGGGGGCGGCGATGTATTAATAAAAAGTAATGTATATTTCAAAGGTCCTGGTATGCTTTATGGGTTTCTCCCAGTGAGAGACTTAAGATGAGAAAGTTTATGACAAGGAGTTGACATTCTAACACAATTACTAATGAATTGAGGCATATTTTATATACACTTTTGAAATGTTAGCTGTATTTAAGCCAAATGTGTTAGACGTGCCTAATGGCTTCCCGCAAATCACAATTTCATTTTTACCAGCGCGTTCTTTTTTATTGCGTAATAAAAATAAAACCTGACACCAAAATGGTAATGCTGATGTACATTATGGATATTTAACCGGACAATTTAGACACTAAGGAAAGGCAGCACAATTACAGAAATGAATTGTGCACGCAGCCGATTGTTAATATTCAGAGCTGCGGCTGGCGAAGAAAAGAGCAACGTTTTTTTTTACATTAAGAGTATAATATCATATCTCAGCACGTGCTAGCTTAGTTTAGTTCTACGGAGCAAGCTGTGAATTGGTCACATCATAGTACATTACAGAATGTGGACCATCAAATACTACGTGCAATTTGATCGAATCTCCGTTTAGGAAGTGAATTCTATTTACCCAGCGTTTCATTTATTGATATCCTGCATTTAACCTGGTTGGAGGTCAATGAAGATTCATTCTCTCGATCGAGCGAGACCGAGGTTGCTGTAGGGAGTAAATATTTTTCACACAAAAAATTTCGCAAAGCATTTTTTGAAGCCGTTTATAAATGTGGTTGATTTGTGGCACTGCCACAGATTGACTTGTAGGAATGATAATTCCACAAGGTCTGTAATGTCCACATGAAGAGTGAATGGCACACTTTGGTAAACGTTGGTAAACTCATTGGAGGGTTATGAGAAATGAGCATTGAGCCACAACCTGAACAAGCACTGGTAAACATCCTGCCAAGTAGTTTTTTTTCATCAATCGCAAATTAGGCTCAAATAACCCGATGCCCAAAACAACCACTGCTGAGTATACATTAAGAGACTGTGGTGGCAGTGATGTGCACGTAGCATTAAATAATCATATATGGTTTACTCATGAGGACACAAAGACAGTTTGAGGTCTCACTTTAGAATGTAACATAAAAAAATGAACAACTCCAAGTTGAGTACCAATATCCCACCGAGAAATTCCGAGCATCCTTCACGTCCATCTATACTCGAGGGCCAGAAGCTATTTTCATTCTGGCTTGTTTGCCTAAAGTCCAGAATCTTGAGTGCCGAATGATTTACGTAATTATTTGCATAAATTTACGCCATTATTTGAATTGCGTAAGTTAAGTATTAAAATTGCAAAAGCTCAGATATAGTGTAATTCGACCCCCATAAAGGATTGGATACTTGCAATCGCTCTTAGTTTCGGAGAAAAGTTACGAGTGGGTCAGGACCACTTGCAAGTCAAGTGTTAAAGTACAAAAGTAACTTGATAACTAATAATGGCATAATTAATGGAAACATCATAATTAATAACAGATTCAATTTACATGAATAACATAAAAATACTGACCTCAGCCACACACACAGACTGAAGCACACGGAGCGATGATGTCACGGTGGTCGTGTTAGCTGAGTCACTTCATTGTGGTCATGTGACATGGGGTTATTATCCTGGCAGCCGATTGGCCAGCGCAGTGGCAGTGATGATGACCTCTCTAGCCACACGCGCTCACGAATATCAGCGTCCCGATCTCACATGGACATTCAACATTACTGTCGATTTATCGAATGCCATTTCGGATCTTGCTGCAATTCGCAGCCTGAGGACTTTTTTAACGACCTTTGTGGGTAGTCTGGCCCCAGCTCTTTGGACTCTGAGAGTAGCACGGACACTAACCTCAAACACCCACCAGCTCAATACTGACATTGATGTTTCTACTATTCCAATGCTGAATAAGTCCATAAAAACACCACTTTGCATAACGTCGCTCACTACCCTCATTCTCACAGAGCCAGTATGCACATTCTTCCGAACAATGGATGGCGTTTTTTGTTGTTGTTGGAAAACTTTAGAACATCTTCAACTTGCAATTAACTCAGGGGCCTTTGCCATGCATTCTGAGGGGGGCCATCTGTCGTGGCTCAGTCTGCACAGAGGAATGAGCCAATTTTTGGGTGCAGCTCGGACATACGGCAAGGGACCCCGGGCCACGGAACCCACTTACCCACAATTCACGAGTAATGCCCTGGTGGACGCTCGCTTGAATCTCCTGGCATGGGCACTGCCGAGAGGGACTGTTGCCCATTTTAGCATTGGCAGAATAGAACTGATTGCCGTGGAACCAATCCAACTGATCGGCATTGTGGTTTATATATGCATATATATTTGATTGATTATGGTTGTTGTGAACAGGTGCCATGCCACAAAATGCCAGTAAAAAAACCAACACTACCAAAGTTTAGAAACATTTGGCTGCTATAAATTTCCACGTGATAAGCCACTTCATTTGAGCTATCATTTGTAGCCAGGTCGCTTCTTAAAACATAGCTATATACAGCAGCTCAGTGGGCCTTACCTGGTAAAAAAAGATAGGAAAATAGTCATAGATGAGAGTTATTACATTTCTTGCATCGAGCAAGGTTCATAAGAACTTGGGAAATAGAGGCGATGGGAGGTGAATTCCAAAGTGGAGCAGTGCGAAGAAAGACGCAGAAAGAGGAGCGAGGTGACCTGATGTGTGAGAGTTGAACACCGGAGGTGTTCAGATGAGCTCTGCAATAGATGGCCACGAGTCCACATTCAATTATAAGGACAACTTTGTACATAATCAACATCATCATCCCTCCTCGGTCGATAAAATGAGTAGTGTATGCGCATGTGGGAGCCTGATTGGTTGGCTCGGTCTGTGGTTGGGGATTGCACTCATCATTATATGTCGCAACACAGTCTGGCCAAATAACTTTGCACAAACTAACCAGGGATCGACCGTTGCTTGTTTTGCGAACTTCCACTCGGACCATTACCAGGGGGCCATGATGGTGCCAGAATAGGGAATTAATTACCCTGGCAGAAAGTTACCATTTTCCGGACCTGTTCGTGATACACAAATCTCCTCTGTGCAAATAACTCATTGTGTTTCCTGGGTTTTTTACTTTCTCGAGCCTATCCATTAGAGATCCGCATGCGCACATTTTTTTGGTTTGAAATTGGATTGAAAGTGTTTTATTTTATTTACATATATTTATAAAAAAAATAGCATTGGGTCGCATCCTGATGGGCCACCTGAACCATGTTTAATAACCAAACCCAAAAAAACTATTTCAAAAATAACTTTCAACACTAAATATTGTTTGGAGTAAACGAAATAATACATGGCCTGTGGATTATCACACACAGTGTAGTGGTGTCTACTATCTGCTATAATGCAATGGGTTATATTCCTCCAATTAAGTTAAAAAATTCATGTTTTTGTTTGAACATTAAAAGCTTTCATTATATAATTGTTATAAAGTAAAGTAGCGCACATTAATTGTGAACAAAAAAGTTGTAAATAAATATTCCACATACAAATATAAATACATGTCAAAGCTGAAATAAAATCCAGGGCCATCACCCCACTCACAACCACCATCACCACCACCGTCGGCCACGGATTAACCTACTGCTGGATGGAGACCTCCCCAGGTTACCATCATCTCTCACAATCCTACGATGCGATAATCTGCCTATCACTTGCACACGAGTTGACTTCATCGCTCCATCTCCTTAGTGGACGTGACCCTTGGGAGCATCTCCTTACTTGGCTGTCACTCTAGGAGGCTTCTAACGCATAGCAGCAGCTCTGCCTGACTGACGCGATTACTGTTTCGTAGGTTTTATTTATTAGGTTTTATTTACTAATTAACAGAAAAGCACTTATTTTACTTTCCTGTTTATATTTAGGTCATATAATGTTGCATAATATGTTCTTAGGGTTCAATTTGAACCAGCCGATCTGATCTCATTTTATATTTCTTGAAGAATGAGTGATCACGACTAGAGGGTAGGGGTTGACGCGGAAGGAGTGGACGGGTAAAGGGGAGGGAAGAGGAAGGGAATGGGCAATAGAGAAGAGGTGCACTTCAAGAGAAATGGAGATCGCATTTCGACAAAATATGAATCAGATCTGATTGGCTGTAAAAAGGCTTGATTGGACCTGACGTGATTAGGTCTCAATGGGCCATGACGTGCAGTGCCTACTTGCTGCACTGTGTTCAGCACGGAAATTAACACAAGTAGATGGCAAAATACATCCCCGACCAACACCGATCCTTAGGCAAAACCATCGTGACATCTCTCTTTTAACTCTGCACAAGCTTTAGTCCAATCATACGTGTTCGAAAGCAATGGGCTTATACATTGCCTGTGTTAATCCCCAAGCCACTGGGGGTGCGGGGCACCCGTGGTGACAGCCTGGAGGGGGCGGTGTCCGATGGGGACAGCACGCAGGGAGCCAGGGCACCCGAGGACAAAGCAAGTGCAGCCAGCCCAGGGGAGTAGGGGTCACCGAGGTCAGCAGGGGAGGGGCGACGGCACCGGAGAACTCGAGGGGTGGAGACAAAGTTGGGCAGGCCAGAGGGGAGCTGGTAGCAGTTGCCATGGCAACACACCATGATGGACAGGCAGCGGAGAGGTGGACACTGAAAGGCCCGGGGGAGGGGGGTGGTCTATGGCCCGAGGGGCCCAATGGGGATAAAGATACGGGAGGGCGAATATCAGGTGTGATCACGGGGCAGGAGCTAAGGTAAGAGCGTAACATCAGAAGGGACCAAAGGGGAGGGTGGTCTCGAAGGAGCGATGACTGTGGTGGAGTGAGGGGGAGTGCCAGCGCAGAGAGGAGGTGAACGGTGCGGACGGAGTGGCGCGGTAGGTTGATCGGCGCGGGAGATTCGAGTCGCCGAGTGTCAGGTGGACGTGGAGAGGAATAGTGGCAGAGATTGCAAAGGGCCTAGAGGCGAGCTGGAAGAAGTGTAACGAATGTATATTCGTTACACTTCTACAAACTAAACTCTCAACAATTTTCTATTTTACCAGGTAAGGCCCACTGAGCTATATAGCTCTTTTTTTAGAAGCACCCTGGCCACAAATGATGGCCCAATGAAGTAGCTTATCACGTGGAAATGTATAGCAGTCGAATACTCTAAACGCGTGATGTTGTTTCTAAATGTGGAGGGGAAAAATCGGAGGACCCGGAGACCAGAGGGAGAACATGCCAACTCCAAATATATATGCGTCAGGGTCAAGATCGAACCCATGACCTCCTTAATACCAGGAAAGATAGTTAACATCTCGCCACTGTGAAGTTTGAAGCTGGTTTCGTGAGCCTTCGAGATAGGCGGCACCACGAGACTTGGTAATCTTTACGTGTTTCATCTGCAGAAAAATGCATCTCTTGAGGTCAAAAGAGCATCGAGGACCCAGAGAGGCAGCAGGAGAGAGAGTGGTATTTTCTCCTAAGCATTAGTTTCATTTGTAGATTACTGCATGTTAATAAAGTCTGATTTTGGTCAAATTCAGTGTAAACGTACACAACTGAAGAACGTGACTTATTTGTAACATTTTAGGAATAATTATCTATCAATGATCCCATCCTAAAACTCCAAATGTCTGTGTTACTGAGGAACAATGTAAGGCGCATCCTGCTGTGCACAGCCATATATCCAACAGCAAATCACAGCATCTCTCAAAACCGTTGCTGAGGTTAAAGTTTGTTTACATTCCAGACCTCAGGTGTGATCATGCTAAAACATACACAGGTGTATCTATCTTTTGAGAACACTGCGATGGATTAAACTAAACTATTTTATTTTTACCAGGTAAGGCCCACTGAGCTATATAGCTATTTTTCAGAAGCAATTTGGCCATCACAAATTATAGCTCAACAATTTGGCTTATTGCATGGACATTTATAGCAACGAAATATTATAAACTCGTCATGTTGATTTTAAATGTGGAGGAAAAAGCCGGAGGACCCGGAGAAAAATCCACGCTACCACGGAGAGGACATTTAAACTCCAAATATACAGGCGTCAGGGTTGGGATCGAGCACACAATATCCTGTATACCTGGCGAAGAAGTTAACATCTCGCCACCGCTTGCCTGGTCATGGCAAGCATCTGTGAGAAAAAAAGTACCTTGGTGGGTGTGTTGTTGTCGTCAAGAAGTGTGTCCGTGATCTCCAGCACGCCATCTTCCACCACTTGCTGAAGAACCATGCAGAAAGTGCCCAGAAGCCTGGAAAAACAGCAACACCACAGCTACAGTTTGAGCCAATTGTGGAGTTGGCCAGTGGCGCGGTGGTCTGCCCACTGCGCTACGAACCTGACGACCCGAGTGTAAATCCCGGTCAAGGTTCACATCATCGGCGAACGACATTCAAATCGGTCCAGGCTCCGCCTTCACAATCCTTGCATGATGATTCACACTCCCCAGCACGTGACACACGCATCACAGGGGGAGCTCCCAACAGGAGGCAGATATCTCTATATTACGCGTGGCATGCTTTTTTGTTTGTTGATGCTGAAGCGTTGAATGCGCATAGTACAGTGTTGATGCATTTAGGTTGTCTCTGTGACTTTACTTTATAAACAGTAGTGTATTTTCCATAATAACGTTTTTTTGGGGGGTTAATCGCATGAATGTAAATGTCTCAGTCAAACCCGCCACCACCCAACCCAGCAAATTAGTAAGGTTTGTCATATAAACAAAATATGCCCATTTGTTACTGCTTCAGCACACCGGAGTGTTGGAGAGTAAACCCACAACATAAAAAATTGAGCACTGTGACGTCTCGCTGGTGATTACAACAACCAGCTTCGTCATGCGATTTGCCGGGATTGTGACGAAGTCTTCCTGTTTCGGTCTTGAATGGAGTGAAGGTGATGCAATTGTAAATGTTGTAAATGTTGTGAGTTTACTCTCCAACAGACCGGTGTGCTGAACTAGTAACGAATTGGCACGTTTTGTTAAAGTGACAAACCTTACTAATTAGCTGTATTTTACGCAACCTAACCAAACAAACCTTTATTATGGATAATAATGGTTGCGAAAGCCTATGTGTTAAGGAGTGTATTTTCACCCAAACCGTTGTGGAGGTCCCAAGTGTTGTTCCTGTATAGCTTACTTGAAATGATCAAACTCAGCCAAAAATTACTATAGAATTATAAAAATAAAATCTAAGAGTGCTATTAATGGCTGGTACAATATTGGCTGCTCCTTCCTCCAAAGATGTGGAAAGTCTTTTCAGCTCCGACATTGTGGGATATTCCATGTGGGACCCCTACACTGAGACTATGGACTGACCTTATTGTAAGACTTTGCACCTCATAGTGATACTATAGACCACACAAAAATACTATATAACCCATAGAGAAACTATGGACCTCATAGCAAGACCCCACAGTGAGACTATAGACCTCACAATGAGACCAATGGACTTTAGAGCAAGATTAATGACCACACAGCGAGACAATGGACTTCACAGTAAGACTGTGGACATTACAACGAGACTATAGACCTCACCAATGAGATTATGGGCCTCACAGAAAGAACATGGACCTCATAGCCAGATTATGGACCTCACAGTGAGATCGTGGGCCTCACATCAAGACCATGGATCTCACAGTAAAAATATGGACCTCATAGCAGGTCGATGGACAGCGAGACCATGCACTTCACAGCGTGGCTCGACCTCACAGCGTCACTATGGACCTCACAGTGAGACGGTGGACTTCACAGTGAGATGGTGGACCTCACAGTGAAACTCAGAAGCCATTTGTTGGGGTAAGGAGGCCGCCCGACTGCACCGTGAGGTCGCAGGTGAGTGAGTTGCTGGCAGCAGCAAACAACGAAACGCTTTGCTTATTGTCCACGGCCAATCACACGGGTGGATTCGGCCCCGATGTCGTTACGCTGCCCGCATGAGCGCTAGATCTGCCCCTCCACATTAATTGCTGGCAGCTAATTCAACAAAGTGTATCAAGTGTCTCTGGCAGCTACATTCGGTGAATTCGGTGGTCTGCAGGCTGTTGTCAGCTGTAGCCAGGACAACTCGTATTCGGTGATATCTCTAAGCAGAGATACGGGTCTTGCTCTATACGCACCAGGTTGTTTACCAGCATCCAGTCAGAGAGTGTCTTTTGCACTGCCTTTCTGTGACCAATAAGGTAAAGGTGAAACAATTAATTGTTGTAAAAGCATCACTGCTAGTGGAAAGGGCCTCCACGAGATGCAGCTCTGTAGAACTGGCTCCCATCCATGCTGGCCAGACGTCTCCGAAGAGGTATGAATAGGTACACTTGACCCCGCCACACGTGACCTGCTAAATGACCATGGTGTACCCATTTATAATGCTGGGTGGACAAACGTAGGGGGATTTAAGACATTTTGCCCATTGTTTCAACAGAAGCGGTGGGAAATTGAACCGGCGACCTCTGAATTACAAGTCCAGAATGCTAACCATTACTCCAGCGCAATATCCATGTCCAATATTTACCTTTATTTCCACGCTGCTCGATCGCACTAAGCTTTTCTGAGAAAAGGCTTCTAACGCCACTGGGCGTACCACTATTGCTAGGCATTCCTCCTGCGGACTGAGTGTTCACAAGCTGTTGAGCGAAGACAAACCTGCACAAGACGTTCAATACGAGCCGAGCAGAATGGAATTGTTTAATACCCCATGGACCGGTAATGAACTGCAAACCCTAAGTGTGTCGGACCCAACGCATTTTCTACACGATTTTAAACCACTCAGGCCAGCCTGTTCGAGAAACTCTTGTATATTTATAATTAAATAGAGGGATCTTCCCCAGAGAAACATTTGCTGCGGTAAAACATGAAACAACACGTAGCCGAGAAAGTGTTCTCATAAAAAATGTATGGTTGTGCTGTGCGCACATTTAAGAGTAATTTTGGGTGAGCTATATCTTATACTCTTAGCTATATCTCATACTCTTAGCTATATCTCATACTCTTAGCTATGTCTCGCTCTGCGATTTACTTATTTTCCCATAAAGAAACAGGTCACAGCTACTAAAGTCAATCGGTTCAAGTCAAACATTAAAAGCTATTTATTTGATCAGGCAAGGCCACAATGAGCATATATCTCTTTCCGAAGCGACCTGGCCATCACAAATGATAGCTCAACGAAGTGGGTTATCACGTGGAAATTTATCGGAGCCAAATACCCTAAACGCACGTTGATTAAAAAATTAGAGGGAAAAATTGGAGGACCCGGAGAAAAATCCGCGCGAAAACGGGGAGAACATGTAAACTCCAAATATACCAGGCAGGGTAGTTAACATTTTCCGACTGTGGCACCCCACATTGATCAGGTGTACACATGAAGCAATCGTGGATAGCAACAATGGTTTTCACTTTTGACACTGTAACAAATGAGCACACCAGTGAGACTGCTTACCCTTTAATACAATAAAAAACATCATTATTTCTATCGGTTAACAGTGTGCCACGCGTTATTGCCTCTGTGCAGTGTTCGTAGTGATTGTTGTCACATCTGAAAATCACCGAGAGACAATGTTCCTCCCCTCTTTCTCGGCGGTGCCACCCAAGGCAGCGCTTCTCACCTGCTCTGCACCAAGGGATCCCCCCTTCTCACAGCTGCTATTTAAACGCTCGCTCTTTGCCGTGTCGTATTGTATGCGCTGTTGTGTGAATCATAATTTGCCTTTGCAGAATAAATGTCACTTTGCAAACCTGCTGCAAGCTCTCCGGCCTTTCACAAGCTCCTTATTGGGCCATGAAAGCCACAAAGCAACGTTCCAGCAAATATTTTATGATTTAACCTTTTTATGAATGAATTTGCCGAGTAAAACCTTGTGATTAATTATTGAAAGGTTTAGCTGGTACTCGACAGCTGTTAGGCAGCAATGTTAAATACCTCGCCTGGTACACAGGGCGTGGGTTCAATCCCATCCCTGATGATTGCATATGTGAAGTTTGCATGTTCTCCCCGTGGTCGCGTGGATTTTTCTTCGAGTCCTCCGGTTTTCCTCTCCACATTTAGAAATATGCGTTTAGAGCACTTGTCTGCTATAAATTTGCACGTGATGAGCCACTTCGTTGAGCTATCGTTTGTGGCCAGGTCGCTTCTGAAAAATAGCTTAGTGGGCCTTACCTGGTACAATAAAAAAATAGTTTAAATCGTATAAACTTTAAATCTCCCAGGAGAATCCTATTCATTTGTATGGAGATGTGACGCCTTTATGGCATCACCGCAAATCACAGGAAGGGCTCGGTCGATAGCTTCCCTGGGATTTATTCAACCAAAGTATTTTCAAGACCAGTGAAAGAAACAAAGTGTAATTGGTTAACCGAGCATCGTGCGAGCGTGCCACTTCAGGCGACTACTATCACGAGTGAATAAATACACATAAACGCCGACTCCACTCACTCACGTCTCTCCCGCTCCGTGCCGCTGTACACTTTTCCAGCCACCACCACACGGTCCACGCGCTCCATCAGAGCCGCCACGTGGCCGGCCCTTCCGTCCACCTCATGCTCCCATTTTACCCCCTTTGCTCCTGAACTCCACCAGCTCACCATCAACACACCTTTCCCCTTCGTCCAATTGGGCAGTCCCTCCTCACCCCAACTTACGAACCCCCCTTGCCATCCTGTCAATCTCCCGTGTCCCAGTGTTAGCTCCAGCCACTCGCCTCATGCTTCCTTCCTTCTAGAATATTCTGGTACCCGCCAAAAGATTCCTTTTTCTCCACCCTTGGCTCCTCCCAGTCCTCATTAAGCCACCTCCTTATGCCGCTCCTCTATTGTCCACAAATGCCTCCCGTTACCGCGAACAACATGGCCATAGGCCCTGGTGTTCACCTCATCTACAAGGTTCGTTATAGAGACACAGGGATGTGTCACTAAAATACTCTAAATGCATGTTTCTTAATGTGGAGGGAAAACCTGGAGGACCCGGTGAAAAATCCACGCGACCACGGGAAGAACATGCAAACTCCAAATATACAGGTGTCAGGGTTGGGATTGAACCCACGACCTTCTGTATACCAGGCGAAGTAGTTACCATCTCCTCGCCACCGTGTTGCTCATATGGGCAGTTTAACAATTTCAAATGAAACATGTCACGCATTTTAAAGATGCGGGTGATAATTCGTGTCTTCACGAAGTGACTTGTCAACCAATAAGGGTCGTGATTTAAGTATATAAATCAAGCTGCCCGTCATAGAGAAATGTTCGTAAAAAAAACTGCAGTGTCTGACGCACTAAGACAAATCCACTCTTTTAATCTACTTTGGGATGGTGATGGTACATTGATTTTTTTAATGTAAGTGTCAAACCATTCACTTATTCCATGAGTTCAAATTATATATAACATTTTCTTCGAAACGATTTTTATTTTATTTTTCCACAAAAGACCCACTGAGCTATATATCTCTTTATCAGAAGTGACCTAGCCACAAAATATATCTCAACGAAGTGGGTTATTTTGGGGAAAATTCATAGCAGCCAAAAACTCTAAACGCATGTTTCTAAATGTGGAGGGAAAAGCCGAAGGACCCAGAGAAAAATCCACGCTACCATGAGAATAACATGCAAACTCCAAATATACAGGAGGCGTCAGAGTCAGGGTTGAACCCACGACTTCCTGCATACCAGGTGAGGTAGTTAACATCTCGCCACCGGGGTGCCCCAAATTACCTTCAAAATGACATGTCATATGTATTATTCAGGATAATTGTGATTTTCTATTTAACTGAGGCTGCCTAATTTGTGGAAGTGCTGGGCTGTTTTCCTGCTGATATGATGCGGAATAAATAGTTGCCGCACCACCATGAACTGCGCTCTGGAGTTTCTCTGTTGGGTCTATCTTTAGCCACCAGACAGCACTCAATTTCATGCTTTTCCCAATGGAGGTTTCTGCCATGTGGCGACTGTCCAATTTTAAGGCAATAGGAGCTGGCCTTTAGCAAATTAAGGGGGGAAAAGTAAAGTTTATTTGATGTTTTTCTTCCCCACAAACGTTCCACGCAGGGCTGAATCTATCCTGTAAAAAAAAGCGTTACTTATTTTAGGTCGTCTTCTTCATGTAGCTGATGCTGATGCAGAGCAACAACTATACTTTTGACACTGAAGTGTTTGAGTCAGATAATTGCGTCAGGCTTAGCAGAGTGCATCGCTGTGCTTGCCTCCTTTGTATTTGTGAATTGGGCGTTGCGTCGCCATGCGTTCCACGGTCTGTTCCGGGTGACCACAGTCGCACACCCGAGAGATTTAACATTTCCATTTGTGCATCAAGTATCCAGGTCTGTCCTGATTTCTATGGATGCGGTTCGGGTTGCCATGAGCTTCACGGAAGATCGAAGCTTATGGGCAACCTATTTTTGGTGACTGCTTCAGATTCAAACTCGGGACCTCTGTTATGCTGCCTCACTGCCGACATGAGTATTAGGCCTCGCAGTTGCCCAGCCACTTTTAACGAAGTACAATCGAACAATATCAAACACATGTCTTGGTGATTGTCTATGTGCTATGAAGAAGAACCATCACGAGAAACATCACATACCATTCACATTTTTCCTTTTTTTGCAGTATTATTGATTAATATGTTGAATATAATAATCGTGTTTTTTCCCCTGAAGCTTATAGAACAGTCGTCTTACAACTAAATCATAGGTTAAAACTAAACTTTTTTTCCAGGTAAGATCCACTGAGCTATATAGCTCTTTTTCAGAAGCGACCTGGCGACAAATGATAGCTCAATAAAGTGGCTTATCACGTGGAAATGTATTGCAGCCAAATACTCTAAATGCATGTTTCTAAATGTGGAGGGAAAACCTGGAGGACTCGAAGAAAAATCCACGCATCTACGGGGGAGAACTTGCAAATTCCAAATATACAGGCGTCAGGGTCGGAATCAAACCCACGACCTCCTGCCTACCAGGCGAGGTAGTGAACATCTCGCCACCGTGGCCACCGTGCTTTCTTGATCTCATAATTAAGGCTTCTCCAACTAATTTAATTGGTATTAATTGTAGAAATTACAAGCTGCGGTAATTTTTTTAAAAGAAGGTTATGTTAAACAATATGAGCAGACCTACACTCATTACTATAGATCTTCATTCAGTCACTTATCATCGCATCAATATATTTTTCCTAGTATATAATTAGTACATGAATTATGAATGCACCAGGTGTAATGTTATACATTTAACACACAAATACCAACATATTGATTAAACACGATGCCTCTATAGGCAGTACAGAAAGTAAGTTATTTTTTCATATTCTGTGCTTATTAAGAATGTTCTCCATTTGGATGTGCAATTTGTGGAGGTTTTCTTTGCCGTAAAATGGTAACACAAAACAAGGCAGCCGTGCAGAATGGTTCCAAGGAAAGCGTATAAACCATTAATATAATTTCAGGCTCCATACAATGTCATCAATAATTATTGAGCACGCTACATCATCTCAAGCCATTACAATCTCAACTCCCTACCCCTGGGCTTACATAAAATGAACACACGAATGGGGGAGGCAATTTCTGGGCCACGTTAAGCGGGGCACATCTGTAATCCAGCACTTGGGAGGCAAGAGTTGGTTCACCATCTGATATTTGTTACATCTCTTTTGGCCGTGAGGTAGCCAGGGGATGGCAGCACAGTTAACGTGCTCTTATACCGATCTGTGTGGACTTTTAATGATTACTCTTAGGTTTTTTCGGTAAAAGTCACGTAGTTAAAAAAAAAAGAAAAAATTGCATTTCTATAATTTGTATTATTTATTATTTATTTTTTCCCTACGTGACTTTACCGAAAAAAACCTAAGAGTATGAATCCTTGCAGTCACACAAGCTTCAAATCTAGAAGTTTTAATGATTATCCAGTCGTATAAATGGGTATTATCTTGGCACTAGTTTCCTCCCACGCATACTCCTTACTATAGAACTAACCAAATGTCCCAATGCGAGACCCTCCTGAAAATGTATAATTAAAATGCTAACTTAACGACACATTTATATTTATGCGATCTAACCCCAGAAAACGTCTTATGAATAATATTGGTCGCGAATTGGAGATCGATATTGCATCAGAAGCTGTGTTGGCTGCGAAGTCCAATGACTCCTGGACATCTGTGAAACGTTGCTTTATAGCTCATCGGATTACTCCAGCATAAATAAAATAAAATAAAAATATTCTGCTTCTGACTTATATATCCTGTTCTAGATTTGAAGCTTTCGTGACTGCAAGGATTAATATTCGTAGGTTTTTTTCAGTAAAGTCACGTAGGTAAAAAATTAAAATTAATAAAAGTAAAATAAAAAATAAAATAAAAATGACGACGTTTCGGAGGCAACACAAGCTTCCGTCTTCAGATACAGCTGTCGTGCTGTGACGGTTCCACCTGAAGACGGAAGCTTGTGTTGCCTCCGAAACGTCGTGATTTTTATTTTATTTTTTATTTTACTTTTATGAATTTTTTTTTTTTTACCTACGTGACTTTACCGAAAAAACCTAAGAATATGAATATTTATATATCCTGTGTTTGTAGGCTAGACAATGCATGTGCCACAGGTTATCTCCATGCAAGTGTAATAAAAGACTCGGACGCTTCTCTCTGACTCCGTGTCCTTTATTTGGGTTCTTGTCTTTTCCCTCACGGCACTCTCTTAGAGACCCTCTGCTTGCAGCCCCTGGCTGCTGTCACTATTGTAGCCTCCTTCCTCTCCTTGCAGACCCGCTGCTAACTCCGTGTGCAGACCCCCGCTGCCAACTCCGTGTGCAGACCCCCCGCTGCCACCTGCAGCCTCCTCGCTGCTCCTGCTGCTCCGGGGTCGGTCACCGTTGGCCGACGGTGCCGAACCTCGTTCCCCGTGTACGTGGCGATCTCGCCACTCTCCCAATCTCGCCCTACGTGGCCTCACTCGTTCCTAGTCTCCCATCACTCCCTCTCCTCTTCCGGTTTCTCTCCCTATAGACCTGACCCCTCTCCCCCACGTGACTTAACTCCTCCCCTCATGACGTCACATCCGGAAGGTCGTTTACGCCCGCATTACACAAGGATGGACCTGACGAGGGACTTGAATAACACGTCGAGCAAGGGTCTCCCTGGTTCATTCATGAAATCGAGCCCTCCACTTAGGGCATTTTCTCAACTGGGTCAAGGCTGTTGAGGAAGATGACCAGTGAGTGGGACTTTCCACTCGATTAGGTTAAATGGGGTTCGTGAAAATCTGCAGGATCACTTAGACGCCAGGAGGTGGCGACAGGTCAGCATGCTTATTATGCCTTTGGTTGGGTCGATAATTGCATTTAAGTCAATCCCTTTCAATTCTCAACTGGATTGTAATGTGCCTCACGATGCTGTTTGTAAGCACATCAATTACAATTAATTTTACTTGTCTCTTCAGAATTGCCCTTAACATCGTTTCCCTGCATCTTTAATTTGCTTCTGCGGTTAGGGAAACTGTAAGTTGGACGGAGCCAGCCATTTCCCACGACAACAACTGCAAAAATAAAAATCGAGATAAAAAAAAATGCCTCGCGTGTGTATTTATTCACCGAATTATTTTTTTTCCCGGCGCCTCATAGCAATGAAGAGAATGCCAAGCAGAAGGCGTCGTCTCTCAATTGTCACGTGCAAAAAAAAAGGTCGCTCCACCAAACCACGTGCCGGCACGTCGCTCGCGCGCACAGCCGTTGCGTCAGGTTGGAGCCGATCCAGTGGCAGCTGCGACCTCACCGTGCCCTTTATGTTGCGGTGATGTGCTGTTAGGCGCAGATGCAACTACGCTGGTGGTTATTATTATTATTAATATTGACATTACATTAGTGGTGTGCTTAATTCCCATTGATATTCCTCTCTCTTCTGAGACACGGCGTTTGTTGTTTAGTGTCACCGTCCGCGTGCATTGTTGTCCCGGGGTTAATTGAACCGATTCGATGTTTACTGACGAAAACACCCGCACTGATGGACACATTGCTATTATTGCTGCTTTGTGACGAGTGGACTGTCACGTGGATTCGGGCTCTTATTTTGAAGGGTGACGGATTTCCAAAAATGATCCGTCATCACTGTCGTTCATCTTATCCTATTCCATCCATAGCGCGCATGTCGAACGGTAACTGTTGCAAATGTAAAGAAAAAAGGATAAAGGCAAAGTAATGTTATCGAGTTGAGCAGCTTATAAGGTCCTTATTCCTGACTTAGCATGTAAGGTGCAATAAAGTGCTGATTAAAAAAAAAAATCACAAATATGTAAAATAGACGAGTATTAAATATAACTTCAATTTAAATAATAGAGCCTTGGGAGAATAAAAAAAAATCTGATTATACAGTCTCTGCATGTGCTGATGGCTGAGATAAAATGGAAGCTGTACAAATCAAAATCTCTTTGACTTATCCGCCAGGCTGATCATTACGCCTCTCCAGCGCCGGGTACGGTATAAACAGAGCAAGAAGAAAAATTGGTTTTTGGTTAGAGCACAGCATGGTTGTAGACAAAAAAAAAAGAAAAAGCCTTTCCATAAATACTGTAACACCTTTTTGGATTTCATTCTCACACATAAATTATCATTCTGGCAATATTTGTGTTTAAATATGTCCTTTTATTAACCTTGGTTTTTTTCGGGGGGGTGGGGGGGATTTCCCTACCACAATAGCCATTTGTGCATCAAATTGTTCACAGTGCTCGTTGCCATTGTTAGCACAAAGGCTATTTGTATACCATTGTACAGTGGATGTATACACCGTGGAGGGGTGGCACAGTGGTTAGCGCACTGCACTACAAGGATTCGGTGACATGCGTTTGATTCTTACCCATGGCTAACATCAGCGGTGAGTGATACCTGAACCAGTCCTGCCCCTGCTCACCTGCTTCACCAACCCCCCCCCCCCCCCACTGACCAGCGGGGTGAAGTATGGTCAAACAATCTCCATGACCGACACGGCATGGGCATGTCTGCATCCAGCAGTGGATAATCATATGGATGAAAAATGATTACGGCTGTATCACTGATTGTACGCACAGGAGGTAGATGCATACGATTTTAGTTTGGTGGGAAGAACAGTTAATAGATGACACCAGTATGGGATGCACGGTTACATCGTTCACATGCATCCCAAACATAACACTTGCGTAATTGTGTGATGTTGTACCGGTAGTCTAGGACGAATTGGGCATGCAATTATAATGGGTTCAATCACATTACCAATGTGCAACGAAGGAGAGGAGAAGGGCCCGAGAGAGGGAGAGGCAGATCTACACGTGGGCATCTTAATTCCTTCCGTCTAAAATACTGCGGGAAATATAAGTTATCTTTGAAAACGGTCCCCGCCATTAATGCAACTTAATTAGTTATGCCAAGCGATGAAGTGCAACAAATAGCAAAAACATCAGTTCAATTAAATCAGAGAGAGGTGCTGTGATGTGAAACTCTTTTTGGCAATTATTACCATTCAGCTCAAAGGCATCTTTGGTTTAGCGTAATGAATTTATGGGTGTAACGATATAGTTATATTTTGTCAATTATAAACGCTTCGTGAGAAAATGTGTGCACAGGACCGTGCAAGCAGACTTCTACAATAAAAAATGGACCTGGTGATTGCATTGCTTTGCAAAGTGTCAAGAACTCAAATAAAAAAAAAGTGAGATTCAAAAGCCGCTGCCTGCCTTTTTGCATGTTCACGATAGATTGTGCTGTTAAAAAGCAAACAGTTCACTACAATGGGGCTCTTATCCATCATCACCTCCAGTTATCCGCAAGCATTCTGCAGACAAAATTCCTATTATCCACGCTTATCAATGGCTGCCCAAGAAAGTTGAGAGGAATTTCAATTTGCAGGAAAATATGTAAAAAAGATCTGGATACTGCGTGCCCCAACATCTACGTGGATGAAACGAGGCCCACCGTGATCGCTCCAGCAGAGCATAACCGAATCAGAGAACCCCACTGCCTCTCCCACTGTGGTGCACACAGCTACAAAGGTCCACTATGTAGCCTTAACAGGCTGTTGGGGCAAGTGCCGTTAGCGTGCACCTATGAAGGCCGGTACGTCAACACGAGTGGGTGGGTAGCCAAAGCCATGCCCGGCCACCTTTGTCTCCCTATCGGCGATGTTTACACACCACACCAGGTGCTCATTTGAGGCTGAGTCGACCTAGGGGAGGTCCAGGACCGGTTAAAATATTCGTCAATGATGTTGGCCGTGAGCGGGAATCGAACCCGGGTCGACGTGTTCGCAATGCAGTGCGTTACACGTGCATGTACACAATCGTGCATGTACACGACGGATATATATATAGGTACAGTTATGTATGTACACAACCAATACACATGCGCATTGGCAATGTCTTGCGAGGGCCCCATAGGGGAGGTATGACCACACGCAGGGTGCGAGCTCATTGGTCACACGAAGCCTCATGCCCCCTCTGATGGGGGTTCTGTGCTCGAACACCACCCGAGTCCCGGCCTCTGGCCACCAACTGCCCCCCAAGATGGTCCAATTGAAGATTATGAAGATCACAATCAGAGGTATATTTCCCATTGAGTAAAGCCCAATGAGCTAATGAGCTCTTTTCCAAGGGTGACTCGGCCGGCAGACAACATCGAAGAATTCCACAATTACAGATAAAAAAAATTTACAAGCAAACACACTTGATAAGAGCAATCACGCTGTAACACTTTCAGTCACAAATTAAGCTTTTAGTTGTTTTAATTAAAAAAGTCAGTTTAAATGACGACAAAGATGGCAAAATGAGATGCCAAGAGACGAAACTCAGTGGTGATTCCAAACACTTTGGGGCAGCAGCGACATTCAATGCTGTTGATCCAAATTGTGTGCGAAATCTGGGAACTATTAAGAGACAACCATACGTGCATTGCAGATGTCCGTCCAATGGTAATACCAACAATAGGTCAGACAAATAGAGAGCAGATCTACAGACAATAGCCGTTTAAATGAAATAACCCTGCGGTGAAAATGCCTTCTCGCGCCCAAGGACATTTGCCCAGTCATGGCGTAGAGGAGGTCACAGTGATGCGTCCTGTATGGAACATTCACTGCAAATCATAATGAAGCACGGTACACCGAGTTAAGTTCAAGTTTATCGAAGAAGCAACCTGATATGCTACATAAGAGTCGCCAAATAACAGAAAGTATATAGCTTCAATAATCTGCCTACGAATTAAAAGCAAACTTTACATTTCACTCTTTTTTATTACCAAGCCTGATCAATATGCATTTGAAATGATAAGGTAGCATCAATTATAAACCCAAGGTATTTGTAATGACCAGTCAATGAAGATGGTAACGACATGATTATTACAATAACATTGCTGATGATGACGTTTACATTTGTCATGGATGTCGAAGACAATCCATTATTACACGAATTGGTCATTACCCATTGGTTATTTGGTTAGGCGGAAGACTCATTAATGAGCGATGGTTTGTCTGACCAGCGAGCACTGGATTGGCTTGGAGATTCAATCAGAATCAGAATATGTATTTATACTGAAGGAATCCAATGAGCTATAAAACTATTTTTCACATATGTCCGGTAGTTTCACAGATGTCCGCTTCCAAAGGGATTAAGGCGGCAGTTTAGGATTTAGGCAGGTGTCGAGTTAGAGTCGAAAAGGAGGGGCTAAGGAGAGTATAGTAAGGGATGGGAGATCTCGCTACGAGTGGACTGCTGTTGGTGTAATATCTGTAAGTTTGTGAATACGGCCAAACCTCCAGCAATCCTACTCACGTTTACCCGACTTCGTCTACACAATGATATTGACACAGATGCCAATTATTAATGGTTGTGATGATTTTTATGATTGCATTAGCGACGATTCCAATAATATACCTAAAGTGTGTGATTGATGAAGAGGGTAATGAAAGGATGAGAAGCTTGCCCATTACGAAAAAAGCCCTCCTGCCACTGCTTAATTAATGCTGTCCGTGCTTCCGATTGAAAGAACCCCAAAACACTTCCCATCAGCGGCTGCCACTGAAAAAATGCCACCTCCACTACCGATGAGAGCGTCATTGTCCGTCAAGAGACAATGGGCAATAATTCACTGTGTTCAGACAGGCAGTAAACAAGTGGGTTTCTTACACTTCACACCGACGCTATCGATCCGCTAACGAGCGCGAACCGCATCATGGCCGTTTCACTGCGCTGTCACCTTGGTGGTGGGCGCGACGGCGGTTAAACGGAGAAGCTTCAACGGCCCTGAGCGGAAATTAAACCCGATCACAAGTTCTAGATTTGAAGCTTTAGCGACTGCAAGGATTCATACTGTTCGGTTTTTTCGGAAAAGTCACGTAGGTAAAAAAATAAAATTTAAAGTTAATAAAAGTAATAATGGAAATAAAATAAAATAATAAGTCACGACGTTTCGGAGGCAACACAAGTATCCGTCATCAGGTGGGACTGTCACAGCTAAAATTACTGCATCAAGTGGATGAGGGTTTATGATGCACATTGATGCAGTAATTTTAGCTGTTGACGGTCTCACCTGATGACGAAGACTTGTGTTGCCTCCGAAACGTCGTGACTTATTATTTTATTTTATTTCCATTATTACTTTTATTTACTTTAAATTTAATTTTTTACCTACGTGACTCTCCGAGCGCGACGGACATTCTTGGGGCTCTGAAATCGTACATTATTAAGGCAAGACAATAACTTTCAAAAAATCAATCTTAACTTTGGAGCTTTCGTGACTGCAGGAATTATTCTTTGGTTCTTTCGGTAAAGTCACGTAAAAGAAAAATAATAAATTAAATAATAGCATACGACGTTTCGATTGCAACACAAGCAATCATCATCAGGTATAATGAAATTGCGACATAAAATCTAACCAGAAAAAAATTATAGACAGACATATAAGCAGACAGATATCACCAAGATATGATCACCCCTCTCTGTACCTGTGTTGCCCGCTCTGTATATCTTGGTGATATCTGTCTGCTAATATGTCTGTCTATAATTTTTTCTGGTTAGATTTTATGTCGCAATTTCATTATACCTGATGATGATTGCTTGTGTTGCAATCGAAACGTCGTATGTAAATTTTTAATATTTATAAACACGTTTTTAAATGCTGAGGGAAAACCCGTAAGATTCGGAAAAAAAATCCACACGACCATGGGAGAACATGCAAACTCCAAAAATTATAGGCATTAGGGTCGGGATCGAAGCCACGACCTCCTGTATACCACGTGAGGTAGTTAACATCTCGCAACTACAAAACTGCTTACCAGCTGCACAACTAATGTACTAACCCCCTTCACTCCACTGAGTGATAAATACCAGTCAACATGTGTATGGTTATCTCACCCGTTGATGAAAGTGCATTTCCGTTGTTCGTGATTTTAATTTGTTTTTGGCAGATATTGCGTGAAAACAGTTGCCAATGTGCATCATAAACCCTCCTCCTCTTAGAGAGCCGATTCACACATACCTGAACAATTTGGTAGGACAGATCTCTGGTAGTTACAACCAGCATCATCAGGCGTTTTCCAGAGTTGAACTCCTAAGTATTAAATATTATGGATTTTCAACATACCGGTGTGCTGAAGCAACACGTTTGCGCATGTATTAACGTGACAACTCTATTTGGTGGTGTCGGGTGGAGAAGGGTGAGCGACACACATTGGCGTTTCATTTGTGCGATCTGACCCAAAAAACTAATTACGAACCACAACATTTAACGTGAAAGCCTACTACGTGGTAAATTCATCTTTCTGTGATTTATATAAAATATGAGTATTGGCTAAGAAGTTATCATTTAACACTGTACATGCCTATATTTGTCTCTGATACAATAAAAACAAACAACCCAAAGCTTGCTTTATATAGTTGCAGGTTATTGAAGTAGATCCACTTATTTTCAGATCAGGGAAAAACGGCCAATGAAGCGTGTGCGAGTCCATTAAGCTCCCGTTTTAGTATTGACACGGCAACATTATGGGAACATTGCGAAATGTCAACATCACAAAAAACAAATCGGTTCTGCCATGAACATCGTAGCTTTTCGGGGGTGATCGAGCCATCTGTGCACGCGCGAGAGCAACATCTTTGTGGGAGAGCCTGTGGTATCGCGGTCCCGGCGTCAGCGAGGTGCGGGGTGCGTTGATGGGCACAGACGGTGGGGCTGGGCCAGCGGAATAATAAACGACGATGCCGCTCTCGTGATGATGTTATGCTCCCGTGCGCGACGCTCAACGTGGCCGTGAACGATGATGCCAACGCGTGCCCCACACCCCCCCCACCCTCGTGCTTGCGTGTTCTACGGAGATTTGTCCAAGAGGCACCCCTATCTCATGAGCACTGAGAGCGGGGCCATGCCATGGAAACGATCTCATTAAAGTGCCGTGGCATACCGTGGACATGGGTCGGTCTGCGGAAATTATTGTGGATTTTATTTTTAAACAAATGAAGTTTTGACTTCATCATTATTGTTATTTATTTTACTTGATTTGAAGATTGACGACGATCTCTTGCCATTTATCCCAAACATTTACTTTCACGATTTTGATATATTTCTGTGAGTTTTCCAGAATTGGTTATTCCTTTATCATTGTCCATCCACATCGTTTCTGTCTGCCTTTCATATTTTTTCCCCTCGATCTTTCAAACTGAAATGTCCTGGAATATTTTTTCCACTTGATTGCCTATCGTGTAGCCTGTCGTAGCTAGTTTTATTTGATCCATTCCTTTGCGCAAGGCATTATTTATTTAGATAGCGTCATGAGCACTTTCTCATCTATGCTATTTTTAACATATTTCCATAGCACCATAGTTAAAATACCGATATTCCTCTGCTTAGAACCTTAGTTCTAGACCAGCATTCACAACGCTCGACCAAATAAAATGTAAAGTTATGTTCAACACATCGTCAATCAACGACTGGTCAAAGATATCTCCATGCCGTGTCCGTTGTGGAGGTTTGTTTGACCACACTTCACCATGCTGGTCGGTGCAGGTTGGTGCAGGTGGTGGGTGTCCAGGACCGGGTCTGGTATCACTCACCGCTGATGTTAGCCATGGCCGAGAAACTGAACCCAGGTTACTGGGTTCATGGTAGAGTTTGTTACACGATGTGCCAAAGCTCAATTTAACGTAACAGTTCATCATACTCTTTTTGCCAGTGATGCTTACATGGTGAAGCTCCTTCTTGTTTTAGTCATCTTATAGTATTCACGTTTTGTTTTACAATGTATTGACATTGACGGCAATGGGATGTCGTACCTGAAGATTATGTAAACACTTTTGAGCTGGTTATTCTGGCAGTGAGCACTCTGAGCTCCCTCTCTGACCAGATTCATGGCCACGCACGTCACTGACAATTGGTTTGCGACCTCGGACTAGAACTCCACTTTGTCATGTCAGCCTCAATTATTCGTGCCGGAAAGACAAAAGTAGCCAGGCACGAAGCTGACCGCAACACCTGCTCATGCGGTGTTACTCGCTCTTAACAGGAGCTCACCAGCAGTACTTGTCCTGAGAGTCTAGAATGCTGATTTGTTGTTTTGTATGTAAAACATAAACGTTTACTCACTTGTTTGTGAATACTTTGCTGAAGTTGAAGACTTGAATTTCCAGCATCTCATGGCCCTCAACTGGGGTTCCAACCTCCCAGCGAAAGACCTGAAGGTGGAGTGAGAAACACAAACAGAAAATGTCCATATTGCAAACTCCCTTCAACCACATCATTAGAATGTGAAGTAATATATCTGCCATTACATTCCATCTGTTACACTATGGTTGAACCAGATGCTGTATATTTAAATATCAGATTTTAATACAAACTTTGGTTATGTGAGAGATAATTGTATGACTGAGAAGCAAAGTAAGATTGTTTGGCTATGAGGTTACTTCGTGCAGCGTAATTCCTCACGCTACATTTGTACAACAGTCCTGCCTGCAATGTTTCCGTGCAGCCACCCTCCACTCAAGACCCAAGCTCCCACCCAACACAAAGCCCCCTGCTGTGGCTTACAAAGGTCAAACTACAGCTGTGAAATGTGCTGATCCAAGTCCTCTCATCTCCAATATACATCAATTGCAGCAAAATCCAAAGTCTTGCATTTTTCTTTTACATTTACATAAACAAGTAGCCAAGTATATTACGTTTTATGTTGCATTAAAACAACAGAAAATTCGGCATTTTTTCTCTCTCAAAATGAAGCATGTGAAAGGTGAGAATGGTCACATGACCTTTCACGCGTGGTTGCGGACGGATGGATGACTTGAAGTTTTGTTTCCAAAACCGTGCACGTGACCAGTCACAGTCCACAAGTCCTCCATTGAGTTTCCACAAAAGCCACAAACCACCATCATCATCATCATCATCGTCATCATCATCATCATCATCATCGTGTAATCATCACTCTGCACCCTAAACCCACTAGTCCAGATCTGATGAAGGCCGAGTGATGGACAGGTGTTTATTTCATTTGTATTATGTTCATCTAATAACATTCCTAAAATAACATTTCTATCAGAGCCCCATGGTATGTACTGCAGTCTCCAACTCGTATTCGCTCAACCTCCGTGGCCTCCAACTCTCTGCTATGAAGAAGAGCCATTCTCTGAAACGTCTTTTCAATATATTATTCCCCTTGAGGGCAGTGTTATTGACAAATATGTTGAGTTGTTTATTTGTTATTTAAGCTTATGAACAACTTGCAATGCAGTATAAATAAATAAAAATAGGTTGATGAAGTCAATACTTAATTTTAAATTCCATACAAATATTATGCCATGCGTTTGCTTCTTGTAAAGTTTTGTCGCTAAGATGCCGCCATTGGCAATGCATCTAAAGCTCATGATGTTACATACGAGGTACATGCAAACATTCATTTTTTGCTTGTTTAAAAACTAACTTGCAATAATTTCCTGCTCGACCACAAGATCTTACCTGCAGTAATCCCCAGACATTCTAATTAGCGTAAACATTTGATTTAATATCCACTTCACTTTAATTCAAAGGTATTTTATATGTTTTGCTTTTACTTTATATAGATATATGCATGTATCGTATTTATTTTGTTTATTCATTTACAAGAGCACGTATTATGCGTAGTAATCTATAATTTTTGTGTTATGCATTGTATAATTGGAGTGTTAATTAATCCTATTCATGTGTTTTCCCATTATAATGTACATGGTTTTTAATATTAAAATGTAGCATGCACGTTAATTTAACATGCTGTTCATTCGCCTGTAATTAAATTATTTTCTCTGCATTTCTGCACAGTATCCGCACAATTGTCGCAATAGTCTCTCACCAGATTTAAAATCCACCTTGCCAAGCTAACTGCACCAAACACATCTCCACCACGTCTCGCCGGCAGTGGCGGGGGCGAGAATGCCCACATGGCATCGAATTCATATTTGTTTCACAACATAAATATAACAAAACTAATTTCACATGTGTTGATTTATCTGGTCTCCCCCCTCCCCCCATGGAAACCTGGGGACTGAAAGAAGCAAAGCGCTGACGCCCACAGACGCGTTACCAACGTCTCCTCTTGGGCAGAGACCACGCAACGCGCATGCGACCGGTTGACTCACGACAGGACACGGTCGCCACGCCACCCCCACATACACAGCCACTACCCCCACATACGCAGCCGCCCACACAACTGCCCCCCACCCTCGCTGCCCAAACCATGGGCGAGCGATGCGTGCGCGTCCGGAGCGAGCGATGCGCGCGCCGTGGCACGCCACGAAAACCAACACCGCCTCCCCCCACCGGCGCTTTAATCAGGAACAATCGTGAATTATTGACGCGCGCGGCGGCGGCGGCGATTGTGAACGAGGGTAAATAATACAAGAAGCGCCCGAACGCGATACTCCTTCACAACACTGAAATCAAACACGAGCCGCGCGGCATTGAGGGCTACGGCCAGCCGCAGCCAGATTCTAGGTTAAGGGCATGACAACAACGTTGGTAGCATCACATTAAAATTAGTGCTTTTAAATATAATAATTTAAATGATACAAACAACCGCATTGCTCTTTTAAAATGGGTTAAACCGTGATGGGCATTGCAAATACTACATCGCTCGTGAAAACGGCCGTAATTCAAACATATGGTGGGTCTTTATTAACATGTTTATGCTGTTGCTACCGTTCAGTAATAATGGGTGCAACTAATAACAGAAGCTGTTCAGCAATGCTGTTGAAGTATGCTCATACAGTTGTGCAAAATAAATATTTCAGAAATGAACGCGAAGTGTAATTTGGCCAATGTTTTTTTCCTCATTTTACGCAACAAAAATATGAAATGAATTACAGTAAACCTCTGCCATTCCCTTTGCATCTTCATTGTAGGGTTCGTAAATAATCCCAAGTTAAGCAAGGCTGCTGGTTGGTGCACTCCGGCAAGGGCATACCAAGCGGCTCTTTTCGGCTGTGCAGTAACCCTGGGACCGGGCAGAAGGAAGACACCTGTGAAGATTCACCCTACTGCTATAAATACACCCCTTTGGCTGTTATCCTCATAGAAACCCCGTGTACTTTAATTAAAACATGACACGGCAAAAGAAGCTAAGTCATATTGTTATTCATATTCACGTACTTTTCTGGAAATAAACAAAACAGTAAATGTCTTCGCAACTCCATTGTACGGTTAGTATACAGTCCCAGGTGCAAAGCACAAAATGCTCACGATCATTATTGGCCATCATCCGTCTACTGCTGGATGAAGGCCTCCTCCCCGTTGTCACCGTCCCCCATGGTCCCGTGATGTAATAATTCATCTGGCTCCTGCACACTGAGCTCATCTCATCACTCTACCTCCACGGTGGCCACTCCGTCATCAGTTCTTAACTATCGCCATCATCCCATAGAGCAATGTGTCTTGCTCAAGTCAGCTTATTTTTCTGAACAGTACATTTTATAATTAAAAGCGTTCATATTTAGGCACATTAGTTTGTTGTTATCAACATTCGTTTTTCACAAAAGCACTCAAACCCGCTCTCACGCACTCTTTTATTTCACCATTTTGATCCCATTCTTCTTTCAGCAATTTATCTGTCGAGTTTTCCAGTAGCCTCCCACAAATACATATTTTATTTTGTTTCGCACACCTATTGTCCGTGACTGTTGTTTTGCTATTCACTTCAAGCCCAACATTGCAGCCTTTGTAAATGTTCAGTAATTTCCTGTCCTTCATATCCGTTGCAATTTTTAAGTGAGCTATTTATTCGGGATATCGGAGATGATGAATATATTTTCCAATTATGCCTTTATTTCCCAATCCACTCCCGTTAACAGTATGCAACAATAAGGAAGGCTTCTGAAACAATATTGCGGAACCGTGGACATCATTAAAGAAGTGGGACTAGCTGTTGAAACACAATGAGTGGACATATCTACCAAATATTTACACAGAAATGAAATAGCACAATCATAGAATGACGTCTCGATCATTACGAGTAAAAACATATTGACAAAACGGACTCAAAGAAGTACATAACCATTTGTCACCTCTCACGCATGTCATTTGTTCACAAAGAGTATTGTGGACCGAAAGTGTTGCAATTTAGAGGGTATCCAGCCTCGTGAGAAAACTGAGTCTATGAACACTTTTTTCTACCATCGGCCATTGACCATATAATAATGTCATACTCTGGAAACGATTCTCATGAATATAAATTATCATTGTTCCTATATTCTGTAGGTTATTGATAATGAGTTTGACTCGGTGTAAATAAATGCAGTTATTTAATCGCAAACCGAAACCTCAATGAAAACGTCGAAATTAAATAAATGATACAAAAAATATACAAGAATGGAACAGCTACACTGAAACTGCATAATGACGATGAACTCCACAGCAGAGGGGGGCAGTGGGGGCAAGGAGATTTGAACATATTGGCGGTACAGCGGTGGTGCACGGTATAAAAAAGCAAATCAGTTTTTACGCAATCATTATTTATTTTCCTTACGATTCGCAACCCCGGTCAGAAAATCTTTCGGGGTGGTGGTAGTGCGTAAAAATCAGTGCCCGTGATGTCGAAGCGGTCGGAAGACGACTGTCAGTTAAAATCGAGATTTTTTACTGTTTCGTGAAGAACGCTGTGGTATGCTGCACCGGTGTACCACCAATACATCAAAAAATCATACTGGAGAACACAACGGCGAGCACAAAGATTGTATGCCCATGATTGTCACGATGAAGTAATTTACGGTCTTTTGTCAATCCACTTTTTGGATGAAGGCCTCCCCACATCGCGCCGCTCATGGGACTCGCTCACAAACCCAGCACATGCAAAATGTAACTTGTGAGCTTGGCGAGAGACTGTCTCGCTTTGTTTATAACCCCACTCTCTGGGTATTTTGACCTCAATTATCCTAATTTCTCACATGCCAGACACCAAGGATTCCACGACTATATTTACATTGCGTGCCACGGGTGTTGTGGATAAAATATGCTTCCGCATATTAAGTTTTGATTTCCTCCAAATTACTTATAGAAGGGTCTCGATTTTCAAAGATATGTTTTTTTTATCATTCTGATACGGCTCTGTATAATAGTAATAATATAGTAATAATGCAGCGCAATTGGGCATTGCAAATTTTAGTGGGGCATCGTCACAAATGAAAGTACAATGCATTTGCATGTAGCTGTGTGCTGCACCTTTTACCCATCAACCATGAAGTCTTTGCGATTGTTATGAACGCCTCAAACCTGATACACACCGCCGCAACATTTTTGTGTGACTAAAGTGTCGCAAGAGTTTGAGCGCCATGGTGGTGAGATGTTACATCGCCTGGTAAACACGAGGTCGTGGGTTCGATCCCTTCCATGACGCCTGTATATTTAGAATTTGTATGTTCTCACTGTGGTTCCGTGGATTTTTCGCCGGGTCCTCCGGATTTTTTCCTCCACATTTAGAAACATGCGTTTACAGCATTTGGCTGCTGTAAATGTCCACACAATAAGCCAATTGGTTAGGCTATCATTTGTGGCCAGGTCGCTTCTGAAAAAGAGCTGTATAGCTCAGTGGGCCTTACCTGGTAAAATACAAAAAGAGTTTTTAATAGAAATATCTAATTATCTGCACAGGTTAACAGCACAAAAAAACCCAACAACCCACACAAAACTGGATTCATTAAATAAAGTAATTTACAATAAAAAAATAATGAATGCTAAAAAACATCACAAGAGCTATGGACTTATATTTTTATCCACATGAATGCCGCATATGTAAAATAAGTAAAGCGCGCAGCATGAAATATCTGAGCTGAATTGCGGGAACAGTTGCATCAGCTTTACACAACCAAATTTGCGGGAAAACATCGAGCGTTGTTGGCCTCAACATCCACACGTCTATCCCTCCGGAGATATCCCCTTAATGCTTCACGCATATTTGGATCTCAAATCCACGATTACATCAAACATGACTGTTTCAAGCTGGGCACACAACGTGTGCGACATCAAGCAACGACTCGTAAAAATCACAACAAAGGAGAAGAACTCAGCAGGGAGATGAATAATTATTGTTCGCGAACACACACGGGTTTGCAGAATGCTGCTGTACAACACAACCTGGGCAGGAGCGTAAGCTGGTGAATCAGAAATACGCGATTTCATCTGGATGTCTACATGGTAAATAGGATAAAAAAAATACATAACAACAATAGAACCACGTAAAGCGCGAAACACGTGTATTCAAAAAAGCCATTGTGTTCCAATGTTCTTCTTGAGTTGTATGAGATTATATACAAAGTAAACCCCCCTTGTAATAGAATGAGGATTTGGTGGTACTGAGTCAGTGGTAGAAGTTCAACATCTGTGCTGGGGACCAGTCCACACAGGCAGGGCCCGATTAAGTAATGACGGGGGTCCAGGGTTGTTATAGTTTTAAGGGCCCCTCTTTGTACATTCAAATCCTTCCTTTGTTTCACCAAAAACACAGACAAATATCCCCCGTATAGCCTTAACAGACTGTTGGGGCAAGTGCTGTTAGCAAGCACCTATGATGGCCAGAGCGGTACACGAGGGGGCAGGTGGCCAGCACCACGCCCGACCGCCTTTGTCTCCCTAGTGGCGATGTTTACACACCACACCAGGTGCTCATTTGAGGTTAAGTCGACCTAGGGGAGGCACAGGACCGGTTCAGATAGTCTTCACTGGTGTTTGCCGTGAGCGGGAATCGAACCCGGTTCGCCGGGTTCGTAGTGCAGCATGCTAATTGCTTCACTACCACCGCAACTACCACCGCAACTACCACCGCCACCACCCATGGCCGATATCAACCTCTTCCTTGTTATTCACCTTAGTTATTTCAGCCCCCTTTTGGACAACACGCGCTTAACCTTTAATAGTGCAACTTCAATGCCGATGACGATGCGTTGGAAGCCAAAAGGTGTTCACAAGAAGTTACATTAACATCATTAACATCACTAGCCCCGCCCACTTCGTTTATGACCTGAGGAACCACACCCTATGAAACAGTCTGCATTCAGCAGCTTTCCTCCTCTTTCCTCCTGATGACGATTGCTTGTGTTGTGATCGAAACGTCGTAGTTTTTTGTAATTTTCTTTGAACCATCTACGTGACTTTACCGAAAGACCCAACGAATATGAATAAGAAGTCACCTAAACAAACACGTCCTCGTGAAAGACCCGACGCAGAAGATCCCTGGTTTTTGATCTTCTGCGAAGCTTCTGGGACACAAGCCCTGGAACCGCATCCGCCACACAATCCATGGCAGCAGATGCGGAATTCCTCAGGAAGAGCCGTCTCCAGGGAAAGGGAGGTATGAACTGCCCTGCCGCCGCGACCCTCACCAGAACAAGAGGATTGAGAAACGAACGAACGAACATATGCGGATACTTGATGCACAAAAAAAAAAAATCTGTCCGGTGCGCAACTGTCATTACCAGGAAGAGACCGTGGAATGTCTAATCCAGCGGTCGGGAACCTATGGCTCGCGAGCCATATATGGCTCTTCCAGTGACGGCATATGGCTCCCATACAATTTTGAGTTGAAAAAAAATAATAATAAAATAAAAAAATAAAAAATCAGTTTGGAACTGATTTTAAAATACTTGTGATATTTGCTGAATAATACCGTGTCATTTTAAAGTAAACAGAAATTAGTTTTGAAGATAAATTTCACGGGTCACGCCTGCATGAAGCTCAACCTCACCACGTATGAACCAGACTACAAGGCCATCAGCAAAACCATGCAGCACCAGAAGTCGCATTAAAAGTAAGACATATTTAACTTATTATACGTTAAAAAATACTATATGGCTCTCAATGAAATATATTTAGAAATATTTGGCTTTTATGGCTCTCCCAGTCAAAAAGGTTCCCGACCCCTGGTCTAATGACTCAATGCGAGGTTCACAAATATGAATGAGGCGTCATCACAGCGATGATGCACTGTGCTACTCCTGGCGCAACCACCTCGATATACAATTATAGCTTAGGTTTTTTCGGTAAAGTCACGTGGGTAAAACATTAAAATTAATAAAAGTAAAATAAAATAAAAATCACGACGTTTCGGAGGCAACACAAGCCTCTGTCTTCAGGTGGAACCGGTCACAGCCACGACAGCTGTATCAAGTAAATGAGAGATTGCAAGAGCTACTACTCCGTATATATAATGGTTGGAGAGGGGGGAAGGGCCAAGTACGGCACACTTTTTATTCATATGGTAAGGTGAGGCTTAAGAGGGTGAGCCTCTCCATAACAAAGGCTTCAAATCTAGAAATAATTATAGCTGTTGCTCGACGTCAACATTGGCCATACGAAGAATAAGATGTCGGTCCTGGTTTTGAAATACGAATGTGTTAAAATACGAATTGTAACGTGAAAACGAAGACTATTTTAATTTCAGCACATACCTGAGAGTGAAACAAATCGTGACGCTATGGTTTTAATTATGAAAGTACCTCGACAATTCATTATAGGACTAAAGTTTTGTGTTTAAACCGTTATAAACTTCTAAAAAGCAATGTACAGTAAAACCTTGGATTGTGAGCATAATTCGTTCCGGAAACGTATTTGTAATCCAAAGCACTCGTATATCAGTTGTGATCACGTGACGATCGGCAGACAAAGCATATACACGTACTACTCGTATTGCAAGACCTCGCTCGTTTATCAAATTAATATTTATTTAAAATGTTTGCTCGTCTTGCAAAACACTCGCAGACCAAGTTACTCGCAATCCAAGGTTTTACTGTATCTCGCTTTCCTCATCTAGTTATATGCTCCTTCTCATCATCTCCGTTCACAATCCCAGTTGTTTCTGTACCCCCTCCTCCCTGTGCCAGATCAAGATTCCGTTCTTTCTCGCTTCTAGCCCCTTTACACTGGAACGAACTGTCCCAACGTGCCAAGCAATCAACCTCACTCACTCTTTTTTGTTCTTCCTTAAAGCACTCATCTATTTTCCCTTGTTTACCTCCACTCCCCTTCCCCCGCCCTTCCCCATTATTAACGCCATCCCTCTTCCCAACTTTCTTACCAATTAATTATACTCACTCATCATTAACCACTCATTGTCACCTTCATTATCATTTATTTCACGCATAATCATATTCATCTACTACCATCCTCATCAACCCATCTCATCTCACTGTTTCACTGTACAATTGCTAATTCTCTGTTAAGCGCCTTGGTTAAGGCACTAGAAACATTTTAAGGATTGAAAACTCATTTCTTTAGAACTGCTTTTGTGTTTAGTTTGTTGTCCTTCCCCGGCACCTCCAATCAGCACGATTGGCTACATACGGTGCGAAAGAAGTTCAACATATATACGTAAATTAAAGAAAGATAATCATTGTTTTTTTACCCTTTAATCTGGCAACAAAACTGACACCTTTTTTTACGAGGAGTCATGTTTGCATTGACCACAAAACCTGTAGTCGGAATGCAAACAAAAAACATAACTCTGATAATGTATGCACTGTCCTTGAAATTGATTGGTGCGCCTTTTGGCGTCATCTGGTCCAACACCATGTGAGACTAGGCTCTAAAGAAAGCTATCTCGGGTGTGGACCAATCAATTTCAAGGACAGTGCATACATTATCAGAGTTATATTTTTTGTTTGTATTCCGACTACAGGTATTGTGGTCAATGCAAACATGACTCATTGTCAAAAATGTGTCAGTTTTGTTGCCAGATAAAAGGGTAAAAAAACAATTATCATATTTTGTTACTGGAAAATGAGGTTCCAATGGTGTTAAAGAAAGATGATTAGATTTATATTTTTGGTGGCATCTTAAAAACAGAGGCCCCAGGCTACAGCCCCGAAATCCCTCTGTGCTAATCAGGCCCTGCCTCAATAGAACATCCGCTATTGACTTCCCACAAAGTGGTGCTAAATTTCTTGACCCTGGATGGGCTGACTCTTTCCGAACAAGGAATTTTAACTCGGCAATCTTGCGATTGTGAGCCAAGATGTCTCTGCACAGCAACACCCAGCTGGGGTAGTTTACACACAGCTATATATTATATACTGCTGTGTATTGCATGACTTCTGCCCATACGTGGGGACAAAATATGTGTATACATCTTGGTATTTTTTTTTTTGAAGAGTTATTCGTTTTCACACGGAGACGAGTACATGTAAGTGGGGCTTTGATGGCGATGCTGATGCAGGGTTAATGCAAATCGTTGGGTTTTTCGCCCTCACAGCCGTTCTCCTCCCCTTCGCATAGAAGCAGTCGTCGGAGTACCCCGCTCGCCGCCAACGTAAGAGCATGAGTTCAATTTCCTGTTGAGCGTGGACTCAGCCCTTCAGCCCCCAATGCATTGACAAGCGACTTTGATCTTTGAGACGATACCAGTAGCTTGTTCTGTGAAGGTATGTACCCCACCATGAGAATGTGGAATTTCCACCACTGGCTTAGGGCAGAGGAATAAAGCCTCATCCTTGACTTTTGCTTTTAAAATATTTCTGCCATGGAATTTCTTCACCGTGTCCCATCGTATATTGCCAACCGAGCTATTAATCATAAAAACATTGTGCCACTCACTGGCAAAATACAGTTTTTTTTTATATAAATGTTGTATTTTCAAATTGTTGTCGATGTGAATGCGATTAATTTTGATGTTTGTCTAAATACAATCTGTTCTCCTATAACGCGGTAGTAGTTTCATTCCCGAAGAACGCCGTGTTATGGAAACATCGCGTTATAATAAATCTTATATAATATAGGTTAAAGCGCAGTCCACGATAACACGTGAGATGCGTATGTAGGCTGAACAAAGACTGAGGCGCGTGGGTAGCATCTAGAAGCATCCACAAGCGCTTGTTCCTACTTGCGCAATGTAGTTCAATTCACTCGATCTCGTTATTTCCAATTCGCATCCGCGTTATAAAAATATGTGTTCCCTAATACATTAATCGCGTTATATCCAATTCGCGTTATGAAAACAACACGTGACGTTATAGGAAAACGGACTGTACAATATAAATAGCTTGACCGATCACACAAAGGCTTCACTTGTAAATCATGTAAATGTGTGGGCAGACACACCATATTTGCACTGTGCAACTCACTCAATGTAACGTACATTAGTCAAATAACCCATACACTGGGGATCACATAAATAGGCATTCAATAGTGGTAGGCACATATTACAGTCAACAAATTGTACTCGCTGTTTGAATAAAGAAAAACAAAAAGCCCCATGTGCTTCAATTATTTAATTTACAACCAAACAAACTCACATTAAACAAATACACGTTTCAGCTGCACATTCTTAGCTTCTTCAAAGTGCTTAGCGTGTGCCATGAAAACGACTGCTAATAAGTGGCAACCAAGCCATATGCTTGCAACAACAACAACAGCAATAACGCACGAGCTCCTGAAGATTAAAAATATTTAAAAAAAGAACGTCTCGATTTAAAGCTTTCGTGACTGCAGGGATTCATCTTCTTGGTTCTTTCGGTAAAGTCACGTAGAAGGGAAGTAATAAAATAATACAAATAAAACATAATAAAATAATTATTACTTACCTTCTACGTGACTAAAAATAAAACATGATAAAATAATTATTACTTCCCTTCTACGTGACTAAAAATAAAACATAATAAAATTATTATTACTTCCCTTCTACGTGACTTTACCGAAAGAACCAAGAAGAAGTAAAAAAGAACGTCGTCGCGGGCGCCACCCAACACGACCAGATGAAGGAGCAGACACGTCACGTGAAGCTGCGGGTCCCAGTGTTGCTGCACAGGCGCGGGGGAAGGACCGTGCTGCCTTCTAAGGGCTAAGATGAAACGAGCGTCTGCAAACCTATTTTATGATCAATTATTATTAATTTCTTACTTTGATTAGCATATCACCTACAAATGCCTTTGGAGTTATTAATTAATCAACGTGTTGAAGGATTTGATTTATGTTCCAATTAATGTAATCCCATACCATTTAATGAACGTATGATCTTTTGGACTCGTCCAATGTTCTTATAATTTAATCCGCAACTTTGTGTGGCAAATTCCAGTTCCGATACATTTAATAAGCAATCCCTCATGTGCTATTTTTATATGTGATAGGAATATATAATTTTTATATTTAAATTACTATAGTCACCAGCAGTCATGATCAATCCACTGCTGTATGAAAGCCTCCCAAAGCCATTGTCATCTCAATATATCTCTCTCTCAAGAATGTGTCTTATGTGCGTTGGACGAATCCAAGACCTTTTAGCAGGGTTACTCAAACTTCCTATTCACATTTCTCCTATAACACGTGTTGTTTTCATAACGCGAATTGTATATAACGCAATTAATGTATTAGAGAAGACACTTTTTGTATAACGCGGATGCAAATTGGATATACCGCGATTGAGTGAATAGAACTACATCGCAACGCGAGTAGGAATGAGCGGTTGTACGACAGCCTCGGCGTGGCATCACACAAGGAATTGGGATGCTGCTGGATGCTTCTAGATGTTACCCACGCGCCTCAGTCTTTGTTCAGCCTGCGTACGCATCTCACGTGTTATCACGGACTGTGATTTGTCCTACATTATTATAACGTGATTTTTCCATAACGCAGTGTTCTTAAGCAACGCAACCACCACATTATAGGAAAACACCATACTGTACTTCCGAAAGTATTTTTTTTCCATGATCAATTCAGCATCAGTTGGTTAAAATCGAGCCTTTAGTGGGAATTACATATTCCCCTGGACCAGTGTCTTCGTGGGAAGTCACTGCGTTATCATCCAATCGGCACCAGGGTGACGATGGAATAAATCTTTAAACAGGATCGGCATTTACAACCTTACAATTGCGATTTGCTTACCCTGCCATAGCACCATTGGGAAAACCCATTCCTACCAACATGTAATGTAAATTTGTATTTAAATGTATACATTGTCTCAGTATCTTAAGGATGCTGGATAATAGATTACATAGAGGTTTTAGATACAATGTAGTGTTTGTTCATGATGACTGGCGGTGATGTATCTTCAGCCTGTGATTTTACATCGCTGCCAAGGCAGTAGCACAAGTCTGAATACTGATATATAGGCAGAACTCTGTTCAGTGTCCTTCACATCCACATTAAAATATGTGGGATCCATAAGCCTTATATTGGCTTTCCAGACCAATTTGACCGAGCATTTACTTGTCAAAGGAGGTCAACTCCGAACTGGTTTTGATGTCCTGGGTTTTTATCAGCAGATGCAGGCTTGTTGAACAAGTGCTACCGACTTACCGAATGCTTTCTTTGGCGAGAACAACTCCATATAAACTCCGGGACCCCGTTGGAAACATCGCAATTGTGTACTTGTGAATTGATACGTTTTCACGCTCTAGCTGTGAAATCTGCATACCAACGGCTGCAGTTGCACCAGCAGCCAGCCGTACGTGTTTTGGCCTCGTAACCTTCGAGCTCTCCGAGACATCACGTGTGGGCCAAACCCGCAGGCACATCGCACAATGAGAGCCATCGTCAACTCACCTCGTCAAAGAGGGCCTCATCCTCGCAGTTCTCCAGGATCCGGGTGTTGTACGGTACTCCTGGAGATGGCGGGACACACGCACGCGGATTGGGAACTTCACCGGATCACCACCACCAACACGCTTCTTGCATCGCACCAAGGCAAGCGTCTCACTGCCGTACCAAGACATCGACTTAAAAAAAAACACATCTCTCTAATCTGGGCTTTGTAATGTCGCAGCAACATTGTCATTGAATCTGAAAACCCAATGCATCTATAACAGGGTGCGCGTGTATATATATATAAAATAACAGCTTTATATTTATAGATCGTAATATACAATCCACAAAGCTATGGCCAGGCGCTATATGCCGACACATGAGGGATTAGAAGCTTGGGATGAACAGAAATGGAGCACTGTGTTGGTTTTACACAATGCCAAAACGAAATAGAACAATTTCTCAACAAAGTGTCACGGGAAATAAAAGGACACTGGCAATGCACATAACATAAACTTTTAAAAGTGCACTTTACAATGGACTAAAACACGTCATTATACTGTATATGAAAAAAACAGAAGCAGAACATGCACACCGAGCCCATTTGCCGCTACGATATGACCCACGAAGTAGCACTGCAATTATATTTAAGCCATCATGACCACAAATAACAATTTATCTGTTAAAATTACAAATCTCAGGAATATTTTCTTTACTTCCACGGAATACACGGGGTTTCAAACGGTAACACATTCATAATGGCTGGATTAACAAGACAATCTCAATCAGGGCTTTGGTATATTGAAAATAATACTCACTTAATTACTTTCATATGAATGTTCTTCTTTAAAGAATACATTCGAACAAAGCTATACCCCAGAGTAAATGGTATATTGTTTCCAATAATAGTTAATCTGTTGCATTGAGGATATTATCATCTTTTGTTATTCAATGTCGATAAAGAGTTTAGCCTTTTATCCATTACCTATAACACTGCACAATATGTTCCGCTAAAGAAAATGCAATTCACTAGCCACATTTGAAATCAAAACTGACAACGCAAACAGACACTGACCCACAAGCAAAAAAAAAACCCCATAAACACACCCCCGTAACAAACAATCGTCCCTTATTGACCGGATACGTTCACGCACCTCGAAAAGTTAGCTTAGCGACTCGGTCTCCCTTCCCACGCAACTCGGACACTTGCTTGAGGTGGACCACAAGTGCCATGATGCCAACGAGCTGCTCAACGACTCGAATGAGGTGGATCGTCGCAGGCTCCGATTGGGGACGCCGTTGATGATGTTTCGGCGTGGCACTTCGTCGAGACCCGCCTAGGCTCGGATCTCCGGCCGAAGTTGGCCTGACAGGAGGATGTCGCCTCTATTCATGACTACGCCGTCCTCCTGCTGATTAGAAAATTTAGCGTGGCGGGGTGAATTATTGAAGAGGCTGGCATCGCTTTACAGTCGCGGGTTAGCAATGGGACACTCGCCCCCGCTAAGGCAACATCTCGCGTTTCACTGTGACTCAGATGCTCAAAAGGGGAGGGCAGTGGGTTTGGCGAAGGGATGGAACCCATGGGAACAGACACATGATACCACTTTCAAAATCATAGGTATTCCTGAGCAGTCCTTCCCGGGGCCTTGTGTGCTCCAAAGAAACATGGCCATTGTGTTGTAATGCCAGCGACGGTGTGCTCATGGCATATCAATTTTAATTTTAGTTGGGAAATGTTTAATTCGATTCCAATACACCGTTCGCACGTAATTTGTCTCAGCGTAAAACGTCATGTAACGTCGTTGTTGAATTACCTATACGTCCTGTTCAATGGTGCCAAAGGGGTGGCAAGAAGCCTAAACAATAAATGCTGCATACGTTTTATTCTTCTCACCTGAGGTGGTGCATACAGAGTGGCCATCGTGAAGCCATCGTGAAGCGATTATAAAGGATAATTGCATAGGCTTTTGTTACAACGTACATTATATGACGACACGACAGCTAAGCGTATGCAGCATCTGAAATTAATTCTACCTAATTTTTATGATTGCCAAAACGAAAATATAATTAATTTTGAGTCACGTGACCTTTTTGAAAAGCTTTACTTTAATTAGTACATTCGTTTATTATTATTTGTATTATTACTGCTTAAAACTGCACACATCATAGCAGGGTACCTACAGACTCCTTCCTTCACTGGGCCCTATTATCTGGGAGCAGCTTCTGGTGTAATTGACATTTTGACCAAATCATGTTTTATATGCTCTAGTATGCATAGCGTGTCCAAAAAGCTATTTAGGCTACTGGAAGATACATGCCTATACTATCCCACAAACAGCACAGATGTGTTTCGAAACCAATGAACCTTAATACAACGAAAGAAAATGTATCTAGAATATTGTTTCCCTGTAGCTTATAAGTGACGATCTTGTAATGGTATGTGATCAGACGTTATACCTTCAGAACTATATTGTACATCCCATTTAATTATTGTAGGGTTATGGATTTTAATTGTAGTTTAACTTAGTTATTGCATTATTTTATGTTCATTAGTGTGTTTATATTAGTTATCATCTTTCATTCATGTCATTACTAATTTAAATCACATTTTTTTTCAAAAGTAACGAGCAATACAATATATACGCATGATTCCTTCAATGGTTTACAACGGAGCCTGAAAGCGTTAGTATCTGTGTGTCTGATAAGGTAATGAATATTATCCTTGTATAAATAAGGAGTTTTGAAAAAGGTGTTCGTATTAATGACTTAGCCTATAGACGACCAGGCACATTGCTCAATGGGTTGGCCAGATCTTGACAAAGATAATTGTTAATTACCTGGGTCTCTTCATCCACTGCGAGATGTCACGCACCACGGCTGATTACGTCACACGCTGATGATTATGACGATGACGAAGGGTGACTTGCGCACAAGAGGATGTCTACTGAACATATGACGCAATGAAAGCAGTTGGTTATTCTTTAGTTCTTTCGGTAAAGTCACGTATAAAGATAAAATAATAAATTAAATAATAGCATACGACGTAATTTGTTATTTTATCTAAATAATAGCATACGACGTAATTTATTATTTTATCCTTATACGTGACTTTACCGAAAGAACCAAAGAATAATTCCTGCAGTCACGAAAGCTCCAAAATTAAAGCAGTTGGTGTTCATCACGGGAAGTGATCACAGGTTGCGTGCAATGCAATTTAATATTTCCAAGCAGAGCACGAAGATAATTACCGGGGGCAGTGGCGGCTATGCATGCCTGTAATCAGGCAAGGGTCGGTGGATCGCACAAATGTTGCATAGGCGATAAGCCATACACTGGCTCGTCAGAAGACGATACAAAAAAACGTGGAATCCACCTGTTGCCACTGTATGGGATATAGCGTTTCCCCCTCGCATGCATGTGTTTTGTCCAGGTGCTCAGGTTTCCTCCCGCATGTAAACACTCACTAATTGACCAATAACACGTTCATATAGAGAGGACCGTAGAGGTCAGCTCACTGCATAGCCACCTTCCAGCTTGTCTGTGGTCCCTCGTACCTATGAGTCGTTCTCTCTCCACGGGAGTTAGTGAAAACTCTGCGCGTTACCAGTTGTCTTTGAAACTGATTGGTCCACACCAGAAGAGAAAGAAAGACAGAACGCTGTCTCTGGTGTGGACCAATGAGTTTCAAAGACAATGCATTTCTTACCAGAGTATGTTTTTTGTTTGCATTCTGAACACAAGTATTGTAGTTAATGTAGACATGATTCCTTGTAAAATGTTTCAGTTTGGTGTTTTAACATCTTAACACCTGTTTTGTTGCCAGAAAAAAGGGGAAAACCTATTCTCATATGTTGGTACTTGCAAAGGAGGTCCCATGATGACTTTGCACTCCTATTGTGTTTTTCTATTGTTTCTTTTTGTAACGTTCTGATCCGCCCCTACTGGATAACAATGCGCTTTATAGCTCATCGGATTCCTCCAGTATTAATACATATTCTGATTCTAAACCAATGTCATGTAGGAGTTCGCTGAAAAATAAAATATTGATTGGAGGGATATAACTGGAAAACACGTCAGTGTTTGCCTGCCGATGGCAATTACTGAACGTGCACAAGGGAGATAAATGGAGACATAATGAGGTGAGCGAAAACAGGTTGGAGTGCAATTGGAAAAGTGAAAGTACCAATAAAAATCAACGCACCAATGTGTCTACAGAGGAACGTTTTCAATCGGTGCAAATTGCCCGCTATGATATATATGTGTCGATTGGAAACATGGAGAGATGTATTCTTGCAATTGCAATGAGAAATACGTAGGGGACGTGTGTCATTGGGTCATATAGATGACTACGAGGATAATGGACGAGACTGGTGATGGAATGGCTGCCAAAAGAGAGAGAACATGCCAAAGACGAAGACCAATGCGTGGAAAGTACTGCAAAAGTATGTATATATGTTGAACTTCTTTCGCACTGTACGTAGCCAATTATGCTCATCAGAGATGCAGGGAAAGGACAACAAATTAAACACACACGAAGTTCTAAAGAAATGAGTTTTTAATCGATGTGAGTCTTTGGGTCTCTCTATGAGTCTGTGGGTGTCTGTGTGAGCCTATGAGTCTTTATGTGAGTCTGTGGGTGTCTGTGTAAATCTATGGGTATCTATGTATGTGTATGTATGTTAAAGAGGGGGACGACAAGGGCATCCTTCAAATCCTGCAGCACCCGTCCAATGGTCCAGAGTGTTGTTATGATGTCATCTAGGGCAGTCTGTGCACAAACGCCACCCTCCCTCAGCATTTTGCTTGGGAGATAATCTCTGCCCGGTGCCTTTCCTGGTCTCAGATTCTGGATCGCCTTTAGTACTTCCTCAACAGATGGCACCTCAGCCAGCTACTCACAGGGGGTGACTTCTTCCTCCAATATTTCAGGCACCGCAGCCTCAGCAGGGTCATCCCCACTTTGTCCCACAATGTTTTTCATGTCGAAGGATTTACCCTCCCCCAGGACTTCACAGAAATGCTCAGCAAATCTGCAAACCTGTTCCTGGTGGTCGGAGATTGGAACTCCGTTTTGTCCCCTAATGATGGTAATAGGTGTGGCACTGTAGGTTACTTTTTTAATGGAGTTAAATAGGGATTTGTGATCGTGGGCTATTGAGGTTAGACTCCATCTCCTCAGAAACCCGCGACCACCACCCATCCTTGCAGAGCCTCACGGATCTCCGAACCTCCGAGCGAAGGCTGCGGTAAGCCTCCTCATTCTCTGACATGGGATGCTTTAGACGATTAGAGTGGGCTTGTCGCTTTTTCTCAGCCATCCTGAACACCTCTTCTGTCAGCCAGGGTCTCTGGGGAGGTTTGCCCCGTGTACCCAAAGCAGCCATTGCAGCTGCATGAGCCACAGTCCTAAACCTCACCCTTTTACCCTCGACATCTGGAGGAGTGGGGTACGATGCCAACCCCAGCCGGAATGCGATGATGAAATTCTCGCTTGCAACTTTCATCAGCTAAGTGAGACCAGGCCACCTTAGGTTGAAATGGAGTCCTGGGTGTACACTCACCACTGGAGTGGAAGAATGGCAGATGACAAGTCGATGGTCAGAGGGCAGATCAGCTCCATGGTAGGTCCTGGTATCAAGAACATGGGCCCGCATGCGCTGTTCCGTCATTACAAGCCCATGGGCTGCACAACAATCTAGTAGCCTCCTACCATTGTTATTGAGCTTATCTGGCCCATGCCTTCCAATCACTCCAGACCAGGTGCCAGCATCATGACCAACTCGGGCATTGAAGTCACCCAACAAGATGACTCTTTCCCGAGGGGCCACTTTAGCCAGCACCTGTGACAGAAGGTCATAGAAGGCATCTGACTCATCGGCCTTGCCTGCATCCCTCCACGGATGTTCGTCTTCGGTGAGGGCATACGTAACCACAACCACCACTCCTCGCCTCCAGTTGATGGGAAGGCGAGTCCAAAGTAGCCTGGGGCTTACAGCTTCCCACACCTCACCGCCACGCTCCCACGCCCCCTTCATTCTTTTGTTCAGAAGAAGAGCCACTCCCTGTTATTTGGTAGTCTCCTGCCCCGAGTAGAGGACTGTCCACCCCTCATGGTGGCAAGAGCCAGAGCCGGTCCATCGGACCTCCTGAATGCCACAGAGATCCAGGCGGTAGTGGTCCAAGTCCCGACAGAGGAGTGGCAGCTTGTCCTCTGCAGTGAGCATTTGAACATTCCACGTGGTCATTTGTAGTGGCTTTTTGTTGTTTCTGGAGGAGTCCCGAGGGTAAAGATTCAATCTTCCGGTTCTGCCAAATGGGGTTTGGCCAGGAGATGTCATAGACGCCTGTCCCAAGCTTATTAATTAGATATTTTTTACGTGGTTTTGTGGTAATGTATTGAAGGTGGAGGGGTTACCAGCCCCGCGCACCCATCCAGAGCCCCTATGTGGCCACTGTGGTGGTTACCAACGTTCTGAGAGGAAAGGCCAATTGGAATTGGCCTTCCCTCCCCCACAGCACTGTCCACAACAACGTTGCCCGTCCGGCACCACGAGGAGGTAGGGGGTTGTTTTTGCCGGATGCTCTTGTGGTCCCCCTCTTTAAGAAGGGGGACCACACAGACTGTAACAACTACAGGGGCATCTCACTCCTGGGTGTGCCGGGAAAGGTCCTGGCAAGGATTATTCAACATCGTATTGCCAGGCACGCTGAGGAGAGGCTTGCAGAGCCTCAATGTGGTTTCAGGAAAGGGCGGTCCTGTACAGATGCCATATTTTCTGTCCGTTTGCTACAGCAGAGGTGTAGGGAATTCCAACAAGACCTACATCTCTACTTTATTGACCTGGTCAAGGCCTATGATACCATCAGTAGGCCTGGGCTCTGGGTTGTTCTTCGTGATTTTGGAGTTCCTGACCCTCTGCTCACGATCATTAAGGACCTTCATGATGGTGAGTAAAACGACGTGGCCGGGAGTTGGAGCCATGCCCTGTTCACCTTGGGGTGTGACAGGGATGTCCTCTGGCTCCCACATTATTTAACATATTTTTCGACCACGTAGTTCATGAAGCCTTTGATGGCTGTACCAGAGGAATTTCCATCTGGTACAGATACAATGAGAGGCTGATCGATGCCCAGGTGCGGTCAAGAGATGGCTTCCTATTGGTCAACCATACTATGTATGCCGATGATCTGATAATTGCCGCTCACTCAGAGGAGGAGTTTGAGGCGCTGCTGCTGAAACTGGAGTGTGCCACTAAGAGGTGGGGCCTTACCATCAGCCCCACCAAAACTAAGCACCTGCCTGGGTATCTTGTACCATCGGGCCACCCACCCCCACAACTCCCAATCGGTGATGGGGCAGTTGCGGAGAGAGTGGAGAGTTTTCCATACCTGGGCAGTGTGCTCATGACCGGCTCCGGTTTGACAGCAGAGGTCTCACTCAGAATCAGTCGAGCGGCATGATCTTTTCATCGGTTGTGTAACACTGTGTGGAAGCTACCTGATCTGTCGCTCCGCACGAAGCTTCAAGTCTTCTTGGCCCCGGTCATTCCCTCCCCTTCTCTATGCTTGTGAAACGTGGACCCCCCTATTGGAGCATCTTCGCCGATTGGCAACATTTAGGCTGGCCTGCCTACGATTCATCCTGGGCTTAACCAGGCTGGATTGTGTGAGGAGCTCACAAATCCTTGAAAGATCTGGGCAAAGTCTCATCGGTGAGTTCCTCCGGCAAACAAGGCTTCGTTGGCTGGGTCATGTAGCTCACATGCCCAGTCAACGCATGCCTAAACAGCTTTTTTTCGGCCGGATAGAGGGAGCTAAACGGGCGCGGCACGGGCTAGAGAAGAGATGGAGTGATGTGGTACAGGAGGATGTGGAGCTGAGTGGACTTGCCGATGACTGGTACCAGCAGTGTCAAGATCAGCCTCTGTGGAGGAGGCTCGTGAAAGACGCTGCTGGGCATTTGGAGGCAGCCGTCCTCCAACAACAACGGAGGGTGGAGGAGCGATGCTCACAACAACGATCAGCGTGCCGAGTGGCTAAAGCACAGCAAGTTGGCACAGTAGGAGGCACAAGTGGTGCACAGGCCAGTCGCCTCAGTCGACCCGTGGCACCTGCTGGGTCTGCCCCGTCACTTCCTGCCAGCGGGCGTTCAACACTTAATGTGGCCTCAATGTGCACATAGCCTGGCACAAGCGTCGTGGTGACGTCACCGCCACTAAGTGGCGAATGGCGGTTGTTGTTGTATGCTGAACTTCTTTCGCACCATACTTAGCCAGCTGTGCTAATCGGAAATTGGCCCATGAGCAGGAACTGACTGGATGCACTTTGGCATCAGATCCTGAGAGATAGCAACGTCATGGGGAGTCTGTAATACAGCTGTGGATACATCATGGCTGCTTATGTGAAAGACATGCAATGATGTGGAAATGTGGAAGTTCATTTACGTTATTGTTCATGCATTGATTAATCATTAACTTCACAGTCACAATTCATTTTTCAGACTGTTAAGCAGATACATGGAGGTTTTAGATTTGGGTAAATCTCTAAAATAGTGTTTGTATTAATATTTGACACTTAATTTGTTTAAATAATTTATAATACACATAATGGCTTTTATTAATAATATAACAATTAATGGCCATGAGGATGCAGCAACAGCAGCAGCAGTCTCTTGAAGAAAAAAGGAGAAGAAGTCTGAAGGAAGACCTGGTTCGGAGCAGTCAAGCGACGGACTGGAGCAACGCAAAACCTGAGCTGCGGCTCCACGAGCCCAGGAATGGATCTCTGGGAGCCTACGGAGGACCGAGTCATCCTGAATGGCAGCACCTCAACCACCGAATCATCACGGGAAAAGCAGCAGTCCTAGTAATTGATTTGGTATACGCAACTTGCACCAAAATAATGACCATGATGTTATTTACAAGTTATGTTAGCCATTCCTTTAGCAAGCAGTGGATACTAAAGCGATGAAAAATTGGCAACTATAGCGTATTTGAGATTGTGATAATGAAAAAAAAAGAGTATCACTCGAAGTCAAGGCAAAACAATATGGTCACAATTTGCTAACACTATGGCGTGGTTATCATGATATAGATATCTAATTGTGCTTTTCCCAGCGGATTGTGCCATAATCGGGAAATTGCTTGAGGGAATAGGTTGCTTTTGATATAACACGCACAAATAAAACATTCACTAAGCACCTCATAGTTCGGGGAATGGCACTTCTTCTGAATGGGCATTGTCTGTGACAGGTCATAGGCACGTGTTTGAAACATGAGCCTAGAATATAATTGTCTTTTTTCTGGCAGTGACAAATGGGGTGAGGGCTTTTTTGGATTTGTTTTGATACTTTTAGATTAGGTTCAAGTAATTAGTCTTTAAAACATTGCATTCAACGGAACATGATCAATCGCATGACTTAGACGTTTGGATACAACTCTTTGAATGTCGACTCACTACATTCCAATTCACGCTGGATTCAATTATCTTTCTCGCGTATGGCAGCAATACGCTCAGGAGCTGAATGTCGATGTCGGGCTCTGTCAACCACGAGAGAGCTTCAGGAGAGAGCGCGTGTAGATTTGCAATTCGTCCATTGGAAGGATCAGACTACAGTGATCTGAACCCAAAAAAACCTTTCTTATGGATAATATTTGTCCGAAAGCCCATGTGTTAAACAGACCCCATTGGTTTGCTTATTGGTCCATAGTACATGTATATATTCAGTCAAGGTCCTTAATATCTTCTGATCTCCAAATGCTCAGCACTCCTAGGTCTAGGTTGCACTATTTTGGTGATCAGGCTTTTATTAGTGTGGCACCACAAACTATGGAACGATTCTAGATTAGAAGTTTTCGTGACTGCAAGGATTCATACTTTTAGTTTTCTTCTGTAAAGTCACGTAGGTAAAAAATTTTAATAAATAAAATCACGATGTTTCGGAGGCAACACATGATACAGTAATTTTGTGACGGTTCCACCTGAAGACGAAAGCTTGTGTTGCCTCCGAAACATCGTGATTTAATTTATTAAAATGTTTTACCTGAGTGACTTTACCGAAAAAACCAAAGAGTATGGAACGATTGCCACTTGAAATCCGGCAATCATAGTCGGTAGATATATTGAAGTCTGCTTTGAAAACCCATCATTTTAAAGTGGCCTTCCCTCTTTAGTTTGGTCGGTTGCCCCCTGATTCTATTTTTGTTTCCCGCTTTTCATGCATTGCGTATTGGGTTCCGAGGATGGAATGCGAATTATACATTTGACTTATTATAAGTTTTGGTTGCATGGCCACGGTCGCACTCTGTAGCTTGTTCTTCTCGTGGCTCATGTTACGTGTGTTCGTGTCACCTTAAATACAACATCATCTGGGCGAAATGGACGTCAATAATTCGATTCCAGATATGATCAGTAGAGCTGAATGCTGGATGAAGGCTTCCTACAGCTGTATCGGTTGTGGGATGTTTTTGTTGTTTTACCATACTTCACCACAGTGGTCAGTGTGTGTTAGGTGAAGGGGGGCCCAGATCTAGTTCAGATGTTACTCGACCAGTGATGTTAGCAGTGATTGGGAATCAAACTGTTCCCCAGTCCGTAGTGCAGTGCACTAACCACGGTGCCTCTGCTCCAGCCCCACAAAAAAACAATTTATAATTAAGTAATTCATAATTTATAGCCCTTGCTAAAACCGCTGCTGGATGAAGGCCTTCCCATGCCATGGTTATTTATGTTTGACTATACTTCACCAATTTTTATATCGTGCTGGTTGCTGAAGAGTGTGTGGCCCCAGGACCAGTTGAGATATCACGCGGCACTGATGTAAGCCATGGCGGGTTCCCAGTGCAGTATGCTTTACCAGTGCCACTGCTCTACCACAGTTTACACACTCAGACAAGTTATATATGTTATATATATTGATGAAATTGTATCGTTGTGGATTGGGATAGATGTCCCGCTCGACATTTTTAGCTCGGCAAAACACCACAGAGCCTGTTCGCAGTTTTTTTTTTACTCACCAGAGATAAATTTCCCGGTAGCTCCAATGGCTTCAGCTGACGGGTTTGAGCCTGCTGGGATTTCGGGGCGACATCCCAACCCCCTCTGCATCCCAAGCCTGCGTATGGGCGATCCCATTACAGCCGACTGCACGCATCATTTTATCTTCATTTCTGTCCCACGTTGGCGCCCTCCTCTCCTCCCCAGAGGAATGATGCTCAATTTGGGTGATTAGAGTAAAACAAGGGGCATCAATAACAAAGCAATTTGCCTCACGCGGGTGGCTGCATTGTGCACGGCGTCAATGAAGAATAAAGAGAATAAAATGGTGGGTGGAAAACGATCCACGTGGCATCATTTATTTCAATGCAAGTTTGCACGGGCACACCGCTCTGGGGCTGTCTGCTTAGCTGTAATGCTGCCGAGGACAAACAGAAATGGTGAACAATCTTATTCACGGTCTAAGGGCCAGTGCATCAGTATAGTTGGCCCAGACTGTATAAAACTAGATCGCGTGGTTTTGCATCAAACTGGGACCCTTATCTGCTCGGAAAGCAGTCATGACAAATTCACATCTGGCTGTTCGAACCGCGTTGGTTTCAGCAAGCCTGATTGCTGCCGAGACACTGAATGTCAAAACCAGTCCAGAATTTTCTTGTATTAAGACTGATGCTGTTGAAAAAACACTACCTACTAGATCTAGATGTGTAACCAATGGAACGTGTACTGTAATTTATGTATATAATATGGAGGGACAGATATGGGAAAGAGGCGTATAGTTTACCTCGCTTATTTTGTCCCAGTCTAGATCTAAAGAGTGAACGCGCCTCTCAACGCAGAGGTCGCAATCGGGTACCCGATACCCGTACCCTACCCGATACCCGGCTACCCGTACACGGCCGGGTACGGGTACCCGTTTGTGACCCTGGTGCGGCCGGGTACGGGTACGGGTAGGCCGTGAGTCACTGGTGAGTAACCGTTTGTCACTCATTTCCCAACGTCTTGTCTCTTCTCACAATTCAAGTTCCTAGAATCAACCCACCCGCGCCTGCAACATGACTTCATCCAAGAGGTCGCAATCGGGTACCCGTACCCTACCCGATTCCCGAACGGGTACGGGTAGCCGGGTATCGGGTAGGGTACGGGTACCCGATTGCGACTCTGATGCGGCCGGGTACGGGTACGGGTAAGGAAACAAAACCCGTTTGCGACCTCTGTCTCAACGGAGCCTATGAGACGTCCTGTGAAGTTTTATTTATTTTACGAAGCAATCAAATGACGAAGTGTAAAGGTGTACACAATTTAAATGTCGCCCAAGTGATGGCTGCCGTGGCGTCGCGGTGAGCTCACTGGGCTTGCAATTCAGGGGTTTCCAAGTCTCATATATTTCTTGGTGGTGCTCCTTTTGTCCACTCAGCCGTATAAATGGGTAACACCACACTTTGGCAGGTCACGTGTAGTGGTGGTGGTAGTGGGGTAAAGTGTGGGTACTCACACCTCGTCCAAGATATCTGTTCAGCCTGGAAGAGTAGGGCATAACACCGTGTTGGAGGAGGCAGTTCTCATTACCTTAGAACTGATATTTGTGTTTGGATTATTGTCCTTCCCCCGCACCTCCGATTAGCGCGGTTGGCTATGTACGGTGCGAAAGAAGTTAAACATATATACATACATACTCTCATTGTGCTTTCTTTGCAGCGGTCTTCGTCTTGGGCATGCTCTCACTCTTTTAGCTGCCATTCCATTACCAGTCTCGTCCATCGCCATCTTAGTGATCTATCCGAACCAACGCCACGTTTCTGCATAATCAATGCATCCATCCCTCGAGTCAAGGCTGTTCTGCCAGTGTAAGTTATTTTCAGGAACCATCATGCCTTCGCCAGTGTTGGTAGATATACAAAGTTGTAGTCAGCGGGCGAGTACGCGTGCTGGCATTATCCTGCACAACTGTTGGGAAAGGCATATCCAGTATTACAATGAATGTAGCTCTATGCATGATTTCACTTTGCTTTTGCAGCAGTTGAGCAATGTTCCTTGTAAATTAAAGATCCAAAAAGGGGTATCTTCTGAAAACGCAGCGTCTGCATGCTGCCTTCACAATTCATATCATCCCAGTCATTATAGTAGTAATTCACACGTATCATACCATACCACATGTGCTACATGGGCAATACTCCCCCCTATTTACACGTGGAAACGAATGAACAAATAAAGGAGCTAATCACATAAATACATTAATGTCAACAAATAATATACGCGTTCCTAATTGCAAAACTCCCACCCACATTTATCAACGATTAAATTCGAGGAAATACGGATGTATAAATGCATTGCATTCATTAAAAAGCAATGTTAATTAGTGAAATAAACAATTATTCCCTTGAACATCGCTAGCAGATGGCAGACACGAATTAAGCCTGACAAAGTGTGCTTTACAACTACGGGATTGTGTGCACTGGCCAAGTGACTTAACGTCTCCAGTTAGAGCATCACCGGCAGGTTATGTAGTGAGACGACACGTGCCATTGCATTGAGCCATTAGCAAGATGAATCCATTGATAGACAACTTTTCAGGCAACAAGATCCCAAGTGGCATTGAAGCACCGTGTTTTTACGCAAATGTGTTTGTGTTGTTGTTGAAAATTAGACAATTGCATTTGCTAAAATATTCGTGATAATAGGGGTTTCCCCTTTTTTCTGGCAACAAAACAGGTGTTAAGCTGTTAAAACACCAAACTGAAACCTTTTACAAGGAATCATGTCTGCATTAACCACAGATACTTGTGGTGTTAAATACAAACAAAAACTATGACAGTAAATGCATTGTCGTTGAAACTGATTGGTCCACACAAGAGACAGTTTTCTTTGAAACCTCGTCTCAAACGGTGTTAGACCAGAGGACGCCAAAAGGCGTACAGCCAAAGACAATGCACTATCAGTAATGGTACTGGCAAAGGAGGTCCCATGATGTAAAATATTCGTGTTGAATAGTTTTGGAAGCCTCCTCCTATGCTGTTGTGTTAAACTAGCACTTCCTTCAATTTTATTTCAACGTTTATTAAGATTATCTGGCATCGAATTAATCACCTGTAAAAAACAATAGCAATGTATATTTTGGCCATTGATAGCAAAACTTTTCCAAGTTCTGCTACAATATTGTTAAAATAAAATTTCTCACATTCGGCAAAAACAGCCAACGTACAAGAAAATGAAATTATGAAAATAGCTCGTCCTTTTAAAGAGTAACGTGTTATAATATCTGAACAAAAAGTAAGTTTTAAAATGAAAAACTGCCATATCATGAACAATATATCTGACAGGCACGGAGTCTGGATCATAAATCTGCAATGGGTCTCACAAATGTTGAAGATGACATTGAATTGTTGGAGAAGGTTACATTGCAGCGCTTCATTTCCATTGAGAATGGTTTAGGGTATCGTGTCTTAAGACAGGGAAATGCAAACCATACGTAATTTTGTCCACTGATTGACCGCGCCTAGAGATAAGTGTGTGACATTCTACATGCACTGCTCTGGATCTAAATTCTTCTGCACAATTTGGGTATTAGGCTGGTGTGTCATGTTTTTAATCTGTATAATTAAGTTACAATTATGTAATATGGCTTGGAATAAAAAATAACCAATTCGTTTCTAATATAAACAAACGAGAAAGGAATTAATATATACAAATATACATTCATATTGACAAAGCAGTGATAATGAAAGTATTTTTCAACTTACAAGCGTCACTTAGTAGATAGCAACATTGTAAAATTACAAAATTGCATTTGCTAAAGATTCGTGTTGAATAAATATGGAAGCCTCCTCCGATGTTGTTGTGTTAAACTCGCAAGTCCTTCAATTTTATTTCAACATTCACAGAGAGTATATGACCTCAAATTAATCACCTGTAAAAAAAAAAAATTGCAATGAATATGTTTGGCTTTGATAGCAAAGCTTTTCAAGTTCTGCTACAATTTTTTTAAATTATATTTCTCACATTCGGCAGAAACAGCTAACCTACAAGGAAATAAAATTACAGATATAGTTCTGCCACATCATCAGCCTATGAACAAATTACCCAGAATGCACGGAATCCCATCAGACATCAGAAGCTAAGCAAGGGTGAGCCTGCAAAGTACTTGACGAGTGACTACCATTCACAAAAGATGGGTGGTAGAAAGCATTGTGGGCAGGGCAGCAAAATCCACCGCTTCCCCCGTGTATTCCCCCGACCACCAATCCGCACTAACCAGCGTAGTAAAGTCAAGGAACACTCATCCATGCAGGGCATAAGGAGGCGCTCATCTAGCAGTGGATTGGCAAATGAGCTGTACGTGTGATATACGGTAATGAAACAGCATACAGTTTCTTGACATTTGGATCAAGTCCCTAACGAGGCACAAAGAATAAGAATAATTTATATTTATAAGGAGCCCTTAAAACATTGGATCTCAGAGCACAGGGACAAGTGAATGTGTGAGACTGCCTTTAATAATGACCATCCACTAAGCAGAATGCAGTAAATAATAGTTGCATTTGTGAAATTGTGAAACAGGTTTGAGTTTTATCAACATTTACATTAAAACGTTCTCCAAAGAAACACATATATTTCAAAACATCTGCAGGCAATCATAAACAAAACGGTAACATTTTTACATACGAACTAAAACAGAATCTTCTGTACACTCTGTGTGTTTTTTATTATTCATTTTCTCGTAGTCCCAGTGGCTCCTCATTAAAAAGTGAAACCTGCTGGTATGCAGAAATGCAAACGGTGTGATTTTTTCTTTTAAAGTTTCTCTCATCTTTGTTTAATTATGAGGCTGAACATCCATTGTTTTTACTGTAGCTGGAAAATGGCTTAAACACACAGCTTTTGTAGAACGTGGGGATTTAGCTTATACTGATTAAATGAGTGAAACAAAAACATAAAAAGACGTAATTTTTTCCCATTAAGTAGGACTAAAACGTGCCGTAGGTACTGCTAATGCTTTAGAGAGAAAGGAACGGTGACTTTTTAAAGTTGACACATCAGTTCCTTGATCAGTTCGATGCTGTGCAGTGCCTCCATGCAAGTTAGAACCACGAAGATATTGGTGAAACAAAATGTTTTGGTTACATTGTGATGCATATACGGTAGTACACACACGAGGTGGTCAACACAATTTATAAAGAGAAAAAACGCACCTCAGAATAGGTGTTAAGTATCATAACTGCTTAGATTAGCAAAGTGTACTTTGTTGCAGGCATAGGAAATAAAGATGGGGAATGCAAGACAAGCCCAACCATAAGTTGGTAACGCTTTAATCGGGGATTAGTGCGCCATAAATCTTTTCTAGCGGAACTAATTTTCTCCGCCTAATGAAGGCATCTCATTATATACCAATTAAGTACTAGTTAATTGTCACGAGGGGTGGCGGCGATTATTTTTTTGCCGGTTGGAAGCTGTTGGCTTAAGTAGCTTAGCAACTTCACCATTTGCAGCTGGAAGTGACGGGGCGAGGTTGTGACGGAACGCATCGCGCCACCGCGCCCAGGCTCCGAACGACTTTGCGTGAAGCGAGCGAGCGACACAACCACCGGGTTCAACCCGCCGACCCCCAACCTGCTGAACCGGGGGCTGTGAGACCGCTGCCTTTGAATCGCAAAGGTCTAAAGCATCTGAAGACTTCTCCTCGGTTTTCTCCCGTGCCTCTGAACGTCCAAATTGATGAAGGAATTTAAACGAATAAAGGCAAACACGGTAAAGGTCAGAGGTGTGGACTCGAGTCATGTGACTTGGACTCGAGTCAGACTCGAGTCATGAATTTGATGACTTCAGACTCGACTTGGACTTGCATACCAATGACTTTGTCCCACCTCTGAGGTGTGGACCCGAGTCATGTGACTTGGACTCGAGTCAGACTCGAGTCATGAATTTGATGACTTCAGACTCGACGTGGACTTGCATAACAATGACTTTGTCCCACCTCTGAGGTGTGGACTCGAGTCATGTGACTTGGACTCGAGTCAGACTCGAGTCATGAATTTGATGACTTCAGACTCGACTTGGACTTGCATAACAATGACTTTGTCCCACCTCTGAGGTGTGGACTCGAGTCATGTGACTTGGACTCGAGTCAGACTCGAGTCATGAATTTGATGACTTCAGACTCGACTTGGACTTGCATAACAATGACTTTGTCCCACCTCTGAGGTGTGGACTCGAGTCATGTGACTTGGACTCGAGTCAGACTCGAGTCATGAATTTGATGACTTCAGACTCGACTTGGACTTGCATAACAATGACTTTGTCCCACCTCTGAGGTGTGGACTCGAGTCATGTGACTTGGACTCGAGTCAGACTCGAGTCATGAATTTGATGACTTCAGACTCGACTTGGACTTGCATAACAATGACTTTGTCCCACCTCTGAGGTGTGGACTCGAGTCATGTGACTTGGACTCGAGTCAGACTCGAGTCATGAATTTGATGACTTCAGACTCGACTTGGACTTGCATAACAATGACTTTGTCCCACCTCTGAGGTGTGGACTCGAGTCATGTGACTTGGACTCGAGTCAGACTCGAGTCATGAATTTGATGACTTCAGACTCGACTTGGACTTGCATAACAATGACTTTGTCCCACCTCTGAGGTGTGGACTCGAGTCATGTGACTTGGACTCGAGTCAGACTCGAGTCATGAATTTGATGACTTCAGACTCGACTTGGACTTGCATAACAATGACTTTGTCCCACCTCTGAGGTGTGGACTCGAGTCATGTGACTTGGACTCGAGTCAGACTCGAGTCATGAATTTGATGACTTCAGACTCGACTTGGACTTGCATACCAATGACTTTGTCCCACCTCTGAGGTGTGGACTCGAGTCATGTGACTTGGACTCGAGTCAGACTCGAGTCATGAATTTGATGACTTCAGACTCGACTTGGACTTGCATAACAATGACTTTGTCCCACCTCTGAGGTGTGGACTCGAGTCATGTGACTTGGACTCGAGTCAGACTCGAGTCATGAATTTGATGACTTCAGACTCGACTTGGACTTGCATAACAATGACTTTGTCCCACCTCTGAGGTGTGGACTCGAGTCATGTGACTTGGACTCGAGTCAGACTCGAGTCATGAATTTGATGACTTCAGACTCGACTTGGACTTGCATAACAATGACTTTGTCCCACCTCTGGTAAAGGTTCAGCCAGTGCAATTTCTTGTTCAGGCTACTGCTGGCAGAAGTGCCTCCACTCGAATGAGCTCTAGAGGATGCGTCTAGAGCAGAGGTCGGCAATCCGTGGTCTCCCGGAGCTGCATGAGGCTCTTCGTGGCTCCCAACACGAAATGCAAAGTAAAAATAAATAACCTAATTATTTTCGATAAGCGGTGAACGTCTGAAAAGCCCAACAATGATTTGTGATGAGGCTTTACAAACCATTGTACGTGTGCTGTTCTTAAAACAGTGATTACAAAAAATATATGGTTTCATGTTATTCATTAAGCACGCATTGCAGCTCTCGAAATATATATTTTACCAAATTCGAAGAAAATGGCTCTTCTTGTTTTTTTTGGTTGCTGACACCTGCTCTATCGAGTATTTTGCCTACTCTTCCACACTGGCCAGACATCTGGAAAAGTACCCACTTTTTCCCCCACCATGCACAAACTGCCGATTACTTAACGGTGGTGTACCCATTCATACATCAGCAGACTATTTATTCATACTGGGGGAATCCGACGAGCTGTAACGCTCTTTTGCACAGATGTCCTAAAGGGGCACGGGGTCAGAACGTTACAACAAGAAATAATACAAACACTACAATATGAGTGCAAAGTAGAATGAATTGAGGAAAAATTAAGTAAAAAAGTATCATGTTTTCGCATAATTTCTTTAATCAGGTTATCTTTATATATTATTAGGACTTAGATTAAGATCTAATAACGTTTTAGGTTTGAAATATGTAAATATGTGAAAATCCTAAGGGGTTCACGAACTTTTTCTAAGCACTGTATTTATTTTTCAGAAGCGACCTGGCCACAAAATGACAGCTCAACAAAGTGGCTTATCACATGGAAATGTAAGGAAGCAAAATCATCTGAATAATATAAAGAGTGAACAGAGGTAGGGGGATTTAAGAGATTGCTCAATGTTTCTGCTTCACCTCGAGATCAAAAATAACCGATGACCCCTGGATTGCAAGTCCAGTGTGCTCAACACTATGCCCCCGGAAGCATCGCAGAGCTGTTATCGTAAATACGAGTAAAGTTAAGTTGTTGAGAGTCAATGTCAAAATCTAAATTAAATGAAGACCCTGGTTCAAAAAGACCCACGTTATTGTTTGGGAGCAGAGAGAGGGTATCAGAGATGCCAATTGATTCATAGAATGTCATTGAGGTGTTTGGGGGGCAATTGTGATTCTTTAATCATTTTAAGAATCATACCAATGTTTTTACCTGACATTTTTGTATATTATTTCCATATTAATAAATATCGCAAAATAAATTGTATAATTTTCGTCTCAATCATAGGCAATGCACCGTAAAGCTGAAAGAAATCTCTTTACAAGTAGACAATAGTGCAGATTTATTGACAAGGCTAATAGGAGTGAATTACATAACCCCACTAATTTCAAGCGGTTAGCACCATAAGTCACTGTTGTTGGTCACGTAAAGAAACCGAAACCGCTAAGGACGATCAGGTGGCATCAACAAGCGAATCGTCTGCTCTGCGATCACGGGCTACCTATTTTCTCAACTCGTTGAGTTGGTGGGTTTAGATGACAAAATGGGCACACCTTCAGTTCTTTTGAGCCGGTGGTTTGGATAAGTCCCGAGAGCTTCAGTACACGTGTAGTGACTCAACTCGGAGACAGTAGGACTTGGAGGCACTTATTTATTTAGCAGGCACCATCAGGATAACACATACCCTACGTGGGTGCACACTATTATTATTAAGACTGTCTATTGTAGGCGGCACTGCTTAGTTAGAACAGTTGGTACCTGTCTGACCAGCAGCGCCCCGGGATGGTGAAGACTGAGACGACGACGAGGAGATGGTGACGACGACGACGAGAAGGTGACGACGACTGACTTGAGCAGCACCACAGGGAACATCCCACTTCCAGCAACAGCCACGAGGTTCCCCACAGCGGCCCTTCTTAGACCCCCCACGTGGCCTCGCTCCGCCCCGGACATGCCCCCTTTCTGGAATATACTAGCAGGTTCCCAGGGCTTCCCGATGGGCCCCTTCTGTGACCTTTCCCCTAGATGTCCCCCTCTCGTATATATCATGGACTGCTGACGTCAGTACTGCCGTACATCACAATACCCCTTTTTCGCCAGCAGCCAGCGCGATGCCACTACACATGCAATGTTGCACATCCCTGTGTGTCGTTGAATCTACGCGGTTATATCCTGTATATTCATAAAGAGAAGTGCATTTTAATCACATTTTTTTTCAGTTTTCAGATTGCACTTCGTGAAGGTGGAATTTGATTGTCGTTATTTCAGGTGCTTTGACAAACTTTAGCTGTCATCGCATGACGGGTTACATAAATATTGCAGATTAATTCCGTCGATCTGACGAGTAGAACATTATATCTACAGTAAAAATTGTATTCAATTATTACATCTCACCGCACTCTCTCCGTGCATGAAAAACCAGTCATCAATAACTCCTGGGAGAATGACTTAATAATTACAGATGGAAACTTCTTGTAATGGCTAATTAAATTAGGGGGGGGGAGTGTTTTAATTGCTTTAGGATAATGATTTTGAAATTCACGGTGCATGTGTCATTTTAGCTTCTAAAAATCGTACCGAAAAAGGTGTTATCATTTTTTCACGGCGAATGAATGGGCTTTGCTAATTAAAACGAACACCGCATAGTAGAAATGTCCTCGACCAAATTATAAAATCCTGGTGAAAAAAATGTCGAGTGCTCATTTTAGTTTTACAGATCTCACATACGACAAACACACACATACATATATATGTAAAGAGCTCGATGTTGCAATTGTTTAATTTCTTCATATTTTAAGAGAAGGGTATTTTAGTTTTCCGTGGTAAGTTTAATACGAATGTTTCTGGTGTGGTGCGGTTTTGAACGTTTAATTAAAGTGTGATAACTTACTTTTTAAAAAAATACAATAAATGAAACACGTTGGGATAGAAATTACATTTTTTACATGAGGTGGATTTGAATGAGTATTTCGTTGTGTGCATTAATATTTAAACAAATACATCCTTTGAACGTGATTTTCTCTCAATAAAGACGAATAAAAAACACAAAGAGGTTAAAATATTTACATTTTAAACCATTATTTTACAAGTACATTCCGTGTCTAGGGAGAATACCGTGTTCTTATCGGAAGTGGCAGCAAGTCCATAAAATTTGCGGCACAAAAACCACACACTTGCACCTTTGCGCATTGCCAACCTAAGACTCGAAGAGTACGCAACACTGCACGCACCAGTTGCATTAAGTGATGAGTCTGGGACTCGGGAGAGCCTGAGGGCCAAGTGCTCTATAATTCACGAGCTTCAATCATGACTCGTCTTCTCTTCAAAACACTCCAAGCATGCAATCACCTCAGAAAATTGTCTTTCTTTGGTGTATACAAAGACAAAGATCCCCCCTATAGCCTTAACGGACTGTTTGGGGCAAGTGCTGTTAGTGAGCACCTATGAAGGCCGGCACCAGCATACGAGGGGAGTGATTGGTCAGCACCAGATCCGACCGCCTTTGTCTCCCCTAGTGGCGATGTTCACACACTGGGCCAGGTACTCATTTGAGGCTGAGTCTACATAGGGGAGGCCCAGGACCGGTTCAGATAATCGTCGCTAGTGTTGGCCGTGGCCAGGAATCAGACTCGGGTTGCCGGATTCGTAGCGCATATACACGCACTTATGTTCTTGTGTTACTGCCCAATGGGTGCTCAGCACACGGTATTGTAGTGAAGTATGTGAATTAAATACAGTTTGCTCAGTCGACATGATGAGCTCCCTACAGCCGTACATTTTAAATGTAATTCGGAGTTTGCATGTTCTCACCGTGCTCGTGTAGATTTTTCTCCGGATCCTCCAATTTTTTCCTCCACACTGAGAAACAGGCATTTAGAGTATTTTTGGCTGTTGTAAATTTCCACGTGATAAGTCGCTTCGTTGAGCTATCATTTGTGGCCAGGTCGTTTCTGATAAAGAGCGATGTAGCTCAGTGGGTCTTACCTGGTAATATAAAAATAGGTCAAAGAAAAAAATATTTTTTTTTTACAATTCACGAGTGTTTACACATGTGATAGGAAACCATAACACGCACGTGATGGAACAACACAATACATGTCCGTACAGAAGGAAACAGATAACGATTAGTCTACTTGCCTTACTGCCTTCTTCCTGGCGAGCCAGGCTAAGGCAACCGCCTCGATGCCCACGGGAATTACAGGCCACGTGCGATAGCCACCAAGCGCCCGACTAAATGGCGAGGTCCTTCCTTCCCCATGATGACCTGCCTAAAGCCGACGTGAATTAGCGCAACGTCCCCTGCAATAGCGTTGCTTGACAAACACCGTCGCCCGTGTATGCGCCGTTAAACCTGGGCTGCGATAGCCCATGTTGAACGGTAGCCTGTATTGAAACAGTGGCGCACGGCGCTATTGACGGGACAACGTTTGATGTTACGTTGAACTTTACCGTGTTGCGGGGTTTTCACAGATGTATCGTACAGCTGTCCCCTTGTGTGTTCTGGTGCGAGCTGTCAGACATGTCAGACGTTTCACTCCTACCTCCCAGGATATTCTTCAGAGACCGTCCGGAACGGTGCGGTTCAGAACTGGAGAGTTCCCTGACAAATCTGTCGTCGCACGGAGCGAAAGGTCGAACACCAAGCCAAACATTACCCGGTATTTACTAGAAAACACACCTGAGGGATATATTCCGAACTCATATTGTTGTAGTAGAACTCTGATTGGCTGGATGGGCACACTTGAAGGTTTTACAAAATTACGTAACTGCGAAACAGTTTTGTTTGCCAGCCGTGCATGTTGCTACCAATCTAGTCTGACAAGCAGTCAAACCAATACTCAGCTAGTTCAGCTTTACGCTCATTCTATTTTATACATTTCCTAGAATGTAATGTTAATAGCGGCTTCCGAGATACTTTATAGGTCAGCTTTGTTTGGCAATTAAAGAAATTTAAGAAACAAAAACCCTGTGGGATATGAACGGTCAAAGGTAATCTGAAACAATAGAAAAAAAGACAATTCTGTTCAATTGAAATTGCACAATCGTTCTTCATACAGTTAAACAGACATGAAACCGTTAAGTAAAACCAATTATGTTCAGAAATCTACCCTTTAAACATTTGCATTGGAGAGAATCGAATTTTTCAAAATAAATCTGCCACTCGCTCTTCAATTGTCTTAGGCATTGAAATTGAGATGATAGCAACGTGGTGAGCATATGTAACAAAATAAAATCATCAGTGGCAGTGACTATCTATAGCAGATGCTTCCTCACCCTCTCTAATGGCTCTCAAACATCCAGGGGGGGAACTTAAAGCTGCCCCTATCTCCTTTATCCCACTCAAACTAACCACCTCTCTGTGGGCAGTGCTTAAGATAGGAGGCAATAAGATAGATGGACCTTGCCTGCGGTGCCCCTGAATTCCCCCCACAGACCCCGTGATGAATTGCTGTCCAGAAACGAGGCTTCGTAATACAAACCCGCGGGAAGGCCTCATTTCAAATCCACAGCCCAAGAATGCTTTAACAGCAGATGCAGTCGTCAGATAATTGTACAAGCACAGAGGCAATCACGATCTTAAGTGAAGATAAATTATGGGTTTTTTCTTCTTCCAAACACATTAGTAAACTTTGACTTTAGTTTGAATTGCATCTCCATATATATAAAAGGCAAAGTTGTGAATATGTGTGTCTGTTCAAAATTTTAGCGTACTTCCCGACATGCAACAAACTGCAAATTTGCCATGTGGGTACTTTCCAGACTGTACACCATGCAAGAATTAAAAATACACTTTTTTAGGGGGGGGGGGGGGGGAGCTCAATAATGCATATATATTTTTTGCACGGCAAGTGAGCTGTGACGTCATATCTGTCACGCGATCCGCGCATGTGGAAGCGTAACGCATTGTCGTGTAGCGGTTAGCGTGCTGCGCTACGAACCCGGCGACCCGAGTTCGATTCGAGCTCACGGCCACCACCAGTGACGATTATTTGAACCAGTCCTGGGCCTCCCCTAGGTTGACTCAGCCTCAAACGAGTAACTGCTGTGGTGTGTGAACATTGCCACTGGGGAGACAAAGGCGGCCGGGCGTGCTGCTGTGCCGTGCCGGCCTTCATAGGTGCTCGCTAACAGCACTTGCCCCTACAGTCTGTTAAAGCTATATGGGGATCTTTGGAGCGGTAGTGTAGTGGTTAGCGCGGTGCGCTACCGAACCCAGCGACCCGAGTTCGATTTCCGCTCACGGCCACCACCAGTGACGAACCTTGTCCTGGGCCTCCCCTAGGTCGACTCAGCCTCAAACGAGTAACTGTTGTGGTGTGAACATCGTCACTGGGGAGACAAAGGCGGCCGGTGTGGTGAATCCAAGTCCCGGGCGAAGCCGGGTAGTACAGCTAGTATTGTAATAGGACGCAGGTCTACAATCAGCAACTTTGGAGGTTATGTTTCTGAATCATGCAGACTTCAAAGCCTACAACTGGGCATGCTAATAATGGCAATAGACTTGCGGCATTGTTTGATGCCGATTTAAACATTATCATTTATAAGAGATAGGCGTTCTTATTGGTCAAAGTGATAAGGTCGACTTTTTTGTAAGATACAACAGGATATGTTAAGATGGTCAAACACCAAAGAGATACTTTTTGCGAGGAATCAAGTCTGCATTAACCACACGTACTTGTGGTGAACGTGCAAACAAACGTGCTCTGATAATATATGCAGTCTTTGAAACTGATTGGCCTCCACCATTGGCAGCCTTCTATTTATATGGATGTATAAGTATTTACCCAATCCCTCTTACGCATGTCTTTTCTCTGGCATTCCAGTTTCTTTCCAAAACAAATCACGCTTCGTGCGGCCGTGTGGAGTGGCGTCATCGAGCTAATAATACGAAAGAAGAAGATGAAGCGAACATACAGAGGGGTGGGTGGCACGGTGGGGAAGATATTCGCCGTCGCTCAAAGCCATTCGGCAAGGGGCCAAGTTCGTAGGGTGGACAAGGAACAAAAAATTGAGGAAGATATCTCATGTTGATAATGGTGTTGTTGACAATTGTGATGATGGCTGTGACGGTGATGACTGTGATAATTACGATAATGCCGATGTTGACGTTTAAGAAGGGGATAATGATACTGAGTTGTGGTTTCTTATCACCGCTATTTCTATGCCCATCTCTCATATCACAGAACGGCGGATTTGGGAGTCTCATAAATCTCCACGTATCGACATAGCGGATATTCGAAGTTATAAATGCATCTTTTTAAATTCACCATTTACAGAAGAGAGCAAGGTAAATATAAAAAAAATCTATATTTTTAAGATATTTTTTTATCCAAGAAATTAATGATAAATGAATAACTAAATAGAAAATTATCGAATCATCAATAGGCAAAAAAAGGCTGTTGTTCCAGGGTCAACACTCAACACAATCCTGCTTTAGCTTCCATGACATATCATGATAAAGCTATATGATTAATAATCTCAGAACAAAATGCAAGGGCACAAGGCGGTTGTAGCAGGGTCAACACCCAACCAGCGGCAGTATTACGTCTACTTTCGAGATTATCGTGAAAACGACACTACACACACGGCTGTCAGTGACGTTTGGAGAGGAATCCGTGTTTTCGTTGTTAAATTAAAGAGCTTAATTAAAATACGGCCCTCGTTGTATTTTGTCATGGAAGACACACTGACAATTATTTGTAATTGTTAATTATGAATAATTGTTAATTATTGGTTTCCCTCCTCAAGGCACTTCACATCTCACCTCGACACGCCCCCCCGCTGGCGGCTGTCCCTGTGGGCACAAAGGTGGCTCAACAACGCAGCATGCAAACGGGTACTGAGTCTCCGCAAGTAGGTAAACGATTGTTGCTGTGTGCAATCCCGATTGAGTAGTTTTTGCGGGTAAGTTTAGAATTTGGCAAATTTTATCCTTGATGCGTAATCAACTAAACCCTTGTTAATTTAACCAGGTAAGGCCCACTGAGCTATATAGCTCTTTTTCAGAAACGACCTGGCCCAGAAATTATCGCTCAACGATGCATAGCAGCCAAATACTCGAAACGCATGTTTCTCAGTGTGGAGGGGAAAACCGGAGGACCCAGAGAAAAATCCACTCGACCACGGGGAGAACATGAACACTCCAAATATACAACAGGCGTCACTGCTCAAATGGGATCTAGATGTATGTCAAAACATCGGTGTACTGGAACCAAACATTACTGTTACCGGTGTAAGAAGCGTTTTGCCCATCCCTACTCCACGCCTCTCTCTCTATTTCTGAGTATAACCCTGGGGCTCTCTATATCCCTTTCTCTCTCTGTCTTTAAGTATAACCCCATGTGTCTCTGTGTCTCTCTATGTCTCTGAGTATGACCCCATTTTATCTCTATCTCTTTGTCTCTGTTGGAGAATGTAAAATTCTCCAATTGGAGAATGTAAAATTCTCCAACTGGTTAAAACCAGTAATCCACATCCGATTAAAAGGTTTTTGTTTGTTCCCCAGTGGAAACATTCATTTCAGTTTTTTTCGGTTACGGTTCACAAGCCATAACAAACAAAGTCTATTTCCTGTTGAGGTTACGTTTTTTTGGTCGGTCGGATTCGACTTGTACACGCAGGGGACTGTTGCTTTGACTTGTGAAGGCAAAGAAGGCCCCTGTGCGGCCCGGTCGACTGCTGACCCGGGGCACGGGGTCGTAGAGACGGCAGCGAAGGGGGGTGGTGGACCCGGCGACCAAAATTGTATTCGGGGCCACGGCAAATGTCAGCGGTACTTGTTCTGAGCCTCCCCATGCAATGACTCGGTCTTAAGCAGGTGCCCTTGTGTCTTTTGTCTACACCATTGGTGCACATCTGAAATCAAGCGGTCTGGTAAGGTTTGGTGGATGACCCTGGAATAGGTGTTGGTGTGGGCTGGTGGATTGCTGTTTGGTTGAGTCATCATCGTCATCATCTGCAGTTATATGCATCATTATCATCATCATCATCTTAATGTGTATTTAGAACTGCAAAAATCATCAACATGCTTATCGTCATGATCATTGCTATCATCTTAATCACCATCGTTGTAAGTAGTGCTAAGACACCTCTCGGTTACCACGATAGTCTCGCACCTGGCGCGCACACGGAATCTGCTGCATAAGACAACGGAGGCCGCGCTTGTTTTATAGTTTGTCGGCAGGGTGATCAACGGTGAGACTTGAGTGCCTGTTCTCCAGCGTCAACTCCCCCAAGCTACCGATTGACTGCGAAGTTTTGTGTGGATTCAAGGGGGGCAACCATCCATTTCACACGGCAAACTTGAACGTAATTACACAACGTTTAAGTTATGTTAAATATTTCCGGCGTACGCCAGAAGTCTGCGAAAGTATGAATTGGGCCTGTTATGTTTTCGTAAGCGCCCTGCGTTTGTAGGATTGGTAAATTTTTCTCTTTTCCTTTTTTTACATATTTTTCCCCCGAGACAGGACACATTCACCCACCTACTCAAAAGTATATTGGGTTGTCCATGAATGAGCACATTGTTTTTAATATTATTTACTAGCAGCAAGTACCCGGCATTGCCCGGGTCTTACAAATATTTCAAAACTACTCTTAAAAATGTAACAGCAGTGCGTACTGACTGTGGTGGTACCTGCTATGATTACAGCAGTGCATACTGTGGTGGTACCTGCTTTCACCTGCAGCAGTTGCATACTGTGGTGGTACTTGCTATGATTACAGCAGTACATACTGTGGTGGTACCTGCTATGATTACAGCCGTGTGTACTGACTGTGGTGATACCTGCTATGATTACAGCAGTGCATACCAACTGTGGTGGTACCTGCTATCACAACAGTAGTATAGTGACGTGGTGAGGCGTAGTCCCGTGCAGAGCCTCCGGCCTCGCCTAGATTGTCCAGCCAGCCGAGGTGGCACCTTGGCAGGCCGGGGCTGGGCTGCTACTCCTGCCCCCCCCGCAGCCATGATCACCCCGGCAGTAATATCTATGGCCTATAGTGGTAGCATCGAGCGACTGTTTAGTAGTAATAACTACACGCATTGGGGTGGGGGGGGACATCACACAGTGAAGAATTTACGTGAGCGTTTAATGTATTTTTATAGTATTTTTAACGCGAAAGGAAATGTCCCCCTCACTCCGTGTGACTTGGCATTGGCCGTTCCCCCCACCAAAGGCGCGTGAGTTGGTACGGTCGTGCAGGCGTCATAAATAAATAAAATGGAGGCGCATTAAAATCGCACTAAATCGCTAATTAAACTAATTTAAAGTTGACGGGTGTGAAAAAGGAATAGCGCTTCCTGACCGCGGGGCTTACGGCGTGGTGCCTGGCTATTTTTTTTTCACGTAAACCCCACCTTTGGAGAGCCAATCGAGCGACCACACACAAATCCACAAACCCACATTTTTTGACATATATAGATCAAAGATCAAAGATAAATAATGTACACTACTGGAAACCTTTATATGTTAAGAGCTGTAGATGTCTGGGTAATTTTGTTACACTAAATTGCCAGAGTTATTAAATATGTAATATACTATGCATTAACCTCACAGTTGTCAGAAAATGGTAACAAAGTAAAACCTTAAACTGATGAAGTTTAATTACATATAAAGCCTTTTTACTGATTTATTTGTGCACTTATTTAAAGCCTACCTTTTTTCCTTTGGCTTCGCTAAGAGTGATTATTGTGGTGATGCCTCGTGAGATGTATAGACGTTTACCATGTCTTCCTGCCCTCCTTGTAGAATTATTTTTCGTCATCTCGAGGCATATCTTAAGGGATGAAATCCTACAGCAATGAATCACACCACAAAGAACCAGAAAACCCCTTTGTAAATTTAAATTAATTAAACACGTAAAAGGCTTTTACCGCACCGTTTTATTGAAATAAAAAAAGTATTACGTGTTTATATTTTTAAATAACACACACGTTAACCTCGATTGTACAAAAAAGGGGGAAAAATGATTTAATGCCCTTAACACAGAGGAACACTGATCCAGAGGGTTTTTTTTTTATTCCGTGGATGTGAGTTTCATGCTGTGGTGCCCCAATAGCCCTCCAATGTTCATATCCACCATGCTGGGATAGACTGCTGCAGAGCAGATTGTTAATAAGATTCCCTCCCATTGGGAGCATGTGGTAATGTTTTTAGCCAGCGGGAGGCAGTCCTCGATATTTGAATTAGTTGCTTATAAATCGTGATGCACGGGCCAAATTACGGAGCTAGAAATCAATTCTCACCCCCCCCCCCAAAAAAAGTCACACCATGTGCAGTTAAAATAATGAAAAGGAATGTTTTACAAAGTTGGTTTCGTAAATATCGGTATTTTTTGGGGTTCGTCGTGCTCCCCGGCTAATGAGCTCATCTCAGAATAGTCACATTCAGCGGGGAAGGCTCCACGCTTGAACTCATTTGTTCCAAACTACACTTTTCTCCGATGGCCCGCTGTTTCTTTAATTATAATGCGATGGAATGGAGGTGTCTTGCCTTCCTTTTCATTCGAAAATGTATAGCGAGAGGTTAGTGTGCATGACCCGAAGGTCAATTCATCAGTTGGAAGCATAATGTCCATGAAACTGAACCTCTGCGTCTTGAATGACGATAAAACGAGCCGTACTACTGGGAATATCATTCCCTAATTTAACGCAGGATGTGAAAACACTTTGCCCATGTTGAGCAGTGAGAAAATGAAAATGACATTAAGCTATGCATATGCTGCGTTTGAGAAGCGATTCTGGCATTTATTCTATAGATAAAGAGCCTAATTTGTCCACAAAACATTTCTCAAACATTGTGTTGCAGTACTTACACTTAAAAATAACAATATTTTTAGTATTTTGCCGAAAATTCCATGACATACGGACAATATCACAGTTGCTGGGGTAAAAAAAGCAATAAAATATATGGGAGGAACAATAAAGACAAAAATACAATTATAAAAGACATCATTTATGAAAAATTGTGCGTCGTTAGGCCCAATCGTGCAGTGAAAAAAAGCTATTTGCTCATGTATATGTGACTAAAACTGTGCCTAAGAGGGCCTTGCCTGCGGGCAGCCACTCGCCTCGCACGTCGTGGCGTGCCTTGTGCACCACGCTCCGTTAAGTGAGAAGCCCCTACTTGAAATGTAAAGGAACGTTTAAATAAACATTAAGGAGGTGGTAGGCTCTGATGCACGGAAAGCCAGCTCAGGGCATGGTGTGAAGCTATTAACCGGGGATATGAGCACACACGCACATGCGATTGAAGGCCGCCTTCTTCCCATACCGCCGTGTGTACACTGTATTTGTGTAGATTATCACAATTCACGCACGCACACCTCATGAGCATTCACGCCACTGTACGTGTTGTAGGGGTTCAGTTTCTTGTGACTCGGTGTTCACCTGCACGTGCAATATTCATCGTTGTGCTAACCAAGGATGTGTGCTTAACATGGCATGACTAGATTTCCTTATTAATCAACATTAATTTATTATAATACACATTAAACAAAGAACACGGCATATCATACCATTTAATTGGGTTATACGTAAAGTTATATTTTAATGCATCGCTATAAAAGGCACAAAGACTTTTATACGCATCACCATTCTATTTTTTGAAACGCTTTTTAATTTGCATCATGTAACAGTGGTATTGCTGGCTGAACATTTCTCATCTTTCAAATAATAAAATTGGATTTTAGCCTTCATTTGGCCTAAACATTTGTTCTGAATTGAGGAAATTTAATTTTAATGATGCTGGGTCATTTGTGTTTTATAATTATGTTTTAATTACTTTGAGAGAAACATATTGATGACTATAATTGTAGCCTTGATGATTTGTGCCACTAAAATGTGCATGATGCAATGTTACCGTAATACAAAATACAAATAATGTATGCAATGCATGTCATACAGGCTTTAAAAACACATTCATTTTTTGGAGTTTTGAAGGGGTGAAATAAGTCAAAATCTATCAGCTAAGAACTACAATATACGTGGTATAAACTTTTATTTGAAACAATATAATTGATGTGTAAATTCTAGATTTGAAGTTTTCGTGACTGCAAGGATTCATACTCTTTGGTTTTTTCGGTAAAGTCACGTAGGTCATTTTTTTATCATTTGATGTGTAAAGTTATACTATCACTTGGTTATTTGGGGAGCGTGATTCGGGCCCAAGAAAACTTCCTTCCATAGTTCAGATTGCATCCAGAATCCCATTCAGAACCAATCCGATCCACAAGTCCCTCGGCTCATCTTATCAGGATGGATCTGGATCGGATTTTCACCATTGCTCAATCATACGCAATATTGTAAACCTAAAAAAACAACATCACAGTACATATTGACTCCTTTATTTTGTGTAATTTAAGTAATAATAGTTTGCTTCGGTCTGTAAGTCATCCACACAACTGGATATTTGCACTATCATGCCCTGAATTGTAAATTAAATTTAAAATATGCAAATGTATTATTAATTGCAATAACATATCAACATCAATCATTGCTGGAAATATAAACACAACATAATGGCGATTAACAGTCTCCCCGTGCTGTGTCAGCTATAGGGGTTGTTTGACCATATTTGACTGCATTGGTGAGTGCAGGCAGTTAAACGGGAAGCCCTGGACTGGTTCAGATGTTACTCGTGACTGATGTTAGCCATGGCTCAAAATTGAACTCAAGTCGCAGGGTTCATAGCACAGTGCATCAACCACTAACCACTGCGCCAACTGCACCATGTCCAAGTATGCACTTTATAAATGTGAATCGTTATTTAGTAGTTAATATGGCACGAGCCACCGCAGTTTGGTATCAGTCGGTCAAGGGGAGGCATCACAGCTGAGTAATCTCTACCCTATGGACAATTATTTCACGAGAATGATCTGCTACGGATTCATTTCTAGCACACTACACTTTTAACAATACACTTGAAAATAATGATGAAACAGCAACACCAATCTTTTGTAATTTTTATTGAAACTGAAAAAAATAGTTAATTGACAGATTTTACCCAAAACCAAAGTCGCTATTGTTACAAGCACTGTGCAGATGGCTCTCCTCCGCGATGTGTTTGCAGGTTGTGCCGTGTGTTGTTAGCCATGGTGTTCAACGTTTTGCTCCATACGCTGAACGGCATGAGGCACAACCCAAAATACACACCCCATAGCTCGACAACACAGGCACAAACACCTGCACAGGAGTACGGTACAGATGGAACCAGAACATCCCTCACTCCGTCACCTCCAAACCCTGCATTTACATTACCATAATATTACCACGCATCTCTTATTCTACCTTTGGCTATTATACTTATTGGCATATGTATTGCGATTAACATATCGTGCTCATTAAATTGGCTGCTGACCTGTGTGCAAAGTAGGTGCACATTCCACAACTAACGCAGTTCCTCACGGTGTCCCTCAGGGATCGGTGTTATGCCCATCCTGTTCTCTGTCTTTTTGGCCCCACTTAGAGCTTTATCGACACCAAGGGCTCAGCTATCACTGTTATGTAGATGACGCTTAGATCTACCTACAGTTGGGATTGGACAGTCTATCTACATTTTCACTATGAGCACAGTCAATGCCTGGATGTCTGAATACTTCCTAAAAATGAATGGTGATAAAACACATCTTATTTTAATCGGTACACCCTATCAGCTATCCAATTCAATCCCTCTTAACTTGATTATTGATGTTTGGAACGCCTAACAAGCACACGAGGTCAACAACCTTAGTATCCTTCTAGATCAAACTTTATCCTTTTGTAATGTGAGGTTATATCCGTGTCGTTGACGGATTACAACTCGTCACGACGATTGGCTCTGCCGGTCCTGGTTCATAGCCAATGGGGGGATGCCTAGGGGCGTGGCCCTGACGGAATGAAAAGGTGACAGCTGGTTGTAGAGGATTGGTTCTGCTGGCTTTAGCCACAGCCAATGGGGAGACGAGTCAGGGGCGTGGTCCCGGGAGCCTCTGGAATATTCCATAGAGGCTAACTAGGATTGGTGGAAACGTACCACGTGACCCAGTTTTTAAATAGGGGTGGAGACGTACGACACGTGGTCAGAACGGGAACGTACAGAGGAAGGGGGCCACGCGGGAGCGGGGCTCTGGGTTGTCACGTGGCAGTGTCTCTCTCTCTATCTGTCCCTCTCACGCTGACTGTCAGCAGCGTGAAGGAAAGCTGTAATGCAAAGTTGAATAAAAGACCGGATTCCAGAAGTCGCCTCAACGAGCTTTATTACACTTTCAGTCCCATGTCAACAGGATCGTGAGAACCTCTTTTTTCCACCTGAGAAACATATCCCGGCTCCATCACATCCTTAACACTGCAGACTCTGAAAGACTATTTAACACATAGGCTTTCTCGACCAATATCCATAATACAGGTTTTTTGGGTTGGATTGCGTAAATATATAAATGTGTCGTTAAACCCGCCACCACCCGACACAGCCAATTAGTAAGGTTTGTCACATAAACAAAACATGCCAATGTGTTACTAGTGTAGTGACATATGACGTCACTACTGTCTGGACTGTATGAGTGTAGGGACATATGACGTCATTACTGGGTCGGCTCGGTATGGTGGCTGTAGGCGGGTGTCACGGGGGTCGTGTCAGGCTGTGGCACTCTGCGTGAACCGAACAGGACACGTGACCGGATAAAGGGGGGCCAGAGTCCCCAGGGGGAAGCTTGGGAGTCACGTGGTTGGGGGCCTGGACCTTCCCGAAGGATCGAGAAAGGGGGCATGGCCTGGGGTGGAGCCGGCCACGCCAGAGCGGTTATAAGCGGGGTGTGAATGGGGAGCGGGGCTGTTCAACTCCGGGATGAAGACGCCATAAGAAGTCCTCAAGTCTCCGATCGTCGGTCGTGACCAAGCAGCCATCCCCCTGCCTTGGTCACGTTATGTAATGCTCCCGAGTGTTAGTGAGAGTAGGAACGGTGGTCACCACCTTATGTATAGTGTCCGTGTTAATGTTACGTGTTAATAAATATTGTTTCCTCCAAGTTGAGTGCGCGCCTCAATCGAACACATTACAACTGGTGACAGAAGTGGCACAATATTTTTTTTCTAAGCCTAGACTTAGCTATAGTGAGGCGATATGTTCACACATCGCAGGCAACCTACCAGACACTCCTCTGGTGACGAAGACGACGTGGAAACCATCCCTCCGATAGCCCCGGGGATGGCCGCCCCGGAAAGTTTAGATGAGACTTCGCTGCCGGCGGAGCAGCGCTGCGCGACTCAGGCGGCCACGTCATCGCCATCCAAGCCCGCGCCCGCCTCGCTGAGCTGCTGGGCGCTGCGGCCATGTTGGTCGCCGAGCTCGATGCCGAGGAGCCGCCGATGGAGGAGGCAGCCCCAGGGCCACGTCGCGTCGACCTCGCTGCTGCTGCCGTGGGCACGCACGACTCTCCCACCATGCCGCCCGTCCGCTCGGCTGCCATTTTGTGCGGGAACGCACAACGTGGAGCCTGCCATTTCCCCCCTCCCGCCGGCCTCACTGCGGGACATTCCAGCGCTGGAGCGGCGACTCTCATTCAGTCCGGGAGTTCACAGAGGCTGGCAGGGACTGGGAGGCATTCAAACGCCGCTTCTCCGTGAACTGCACATTGGCGGGCTGGACCGAGACAGAGGCATTGAAGGTGCTTCCCACCTCCCTCGACGACGATGCTTTGGCAGCATTTAATGCCATCCAGCTAAAAAAGACCATGCTGTCGCAAGCCTTCAAGCAGATTGCCGCGGTGTACGACCTGCCATCGAGCATTCAAAACAGATTCACTGAGCGAAGGCAAGGGGAAGCCGAGACGCCCCTTGACTTCCGTAGTGCTCTGCTGTCCTTGACGCTAACAGCGTTTCCGAAGATGGAGCTGGCGGGAATTGATTAATTGGTCCTGGAGCAATTGCTGGCGTTGGTGAAGGAGTTTAATGTCGCCTTGCCAGCTACGGAGGAGGATGATCCATCATCCCTCATGATTGCCCAATGTATTCAGACTCATCTGAGTCTAAAGCGACGAACAGGGCTGGTGGCGTGCACTGCACCTGCGGAGGTGCTCAGCTTGTGCCACGGTCGACGGCGGAGGAGGACGGAGGCGCGCTGTGGAGCAACAAGGGAGACATGATCGTCCTCGAGGGACCTTCCTTCTATAATAGTAGGTTTTTACCCTTTTAACTGGTACAAAACTGATCTCATAGTGGACCTTCCTTCGTCCGGGCTACAGCCGCATCATCTGCTACAACTGCGGGCTGCCAGGGCACGTCTCCTCGGGGTGCTGCGCTGCACATCGAGGACGGTTTGGGCCGCCATCGTCATTTTCCCAGGTGCCATCGACTAAGGCTAGTCGCGGTGCACCACACACTTGGCCCTCATTCCCACCTCACTCATCTCATGCTCGTGTTGATCCCCGTTCAGTCATTGTTCATCCTCGTCGCATCGCGGTGCGTAATGGGTTGGTTGTGTCGGGTAAAGGCTGGCCACTCCGGGAGGCCCAGTGGTCGCAGTTGTCCCACCGTGTTGTTGCCGCGGCAGCAGGATCATCGGTGCTCATCGATACGGGGGCATCTGCCACCATTATTTCTGAATTGATCTTTAATATCTTGCTGCGGGGTTGTCGTTTCTTGTGCCCCATTTACTGTTTCATACTTTGCCGCTAACAGGGGATGATTAGGCATTATAGGCCAGATATCGGCAGAAGTGTCCATTGGCGACATAAAATTGGAAAGGCCTTTGCTGGTTTCCGCCTCTCTGGCCATGCCCTGTCTGCTGGGAACAGACTTTCTCGGTAAAATGCCCCTGAAGATTTTGACAGACCAAAGATGTTTGGAATTGACCTCGTGCCGTCGCATTGCGTTCTTGTCATCCCCCACTGATCTGCATACGGTTAACGTGACTGTCCAGGTGCTAGCTACCATCACCGTTATGATTCCCCCCGGTGCACAAATGCTTATCCTCCTGCGGCTGCGTAAGTCGTTCGACCGGGAGCCCACCGTGGGAGTGGTTGTGCTGGGACCCTCTAACAGAGCGGACCGGGGAATGACGCTCATGAGAGCTCAGATGCTGGTCTCGAGGGACCAGCAGCCGTTCATTCAGATGCTAAATGTTGGGATGGACGCGTCAGTTATACATGCGGGCATAGTGCTCACCCACGCGTCGGCCGCGAAGGTAGACGGTAACGTAGTGGGAGGTGTAGGGCTCGCGCCGGACATGGACCAAGGGCTAATTGGCAAGGACAGCTGGGCGGATGCCCTCCGCCCCGAAAATCTAAACTTGTCCAGCAGGGGTAAATTTTATATTGGTCGCACAACCCTCCTGAGCCACCATATTGACACAGGTGACTCTGCCCCGATTCGGCAAAACCCTTACCGCTTGAGTCCTGCTGAAAATTAACATGTGCGCATGGCGGTCGACGAAATGTTGGCTGCCGATGTAATTTCCCTGTCCACAAGCCCATGGGGTGCTCTGATTGTGCTCGTGAAGAGTTTACGCTTTTGCGTCGACTTCCGCAAGCTTAACAAAGTATCTGTGGTGGACGCGTACCCCCTGCCACGTATGGATGATTTGCTGAATGTGCTGGCAGGGGCACGTTTTTTCTCAATGCTCGACCTGCTTTCGGGATTCTGGCAACTGCCCTTGGATGATTGCTCAAAGCCTAAGACTGCTTTTCGCACGCCGCAAGGCTTATTTGAGTTTAACCAGCTTCCGATGGGCCTCCACTCGGCCTCGGTGATGTTCCAAAGGCTAATGGAGTTGGTCGTGGCAGGACTCCTGCGTGAGATACTTGTACGACGTTATCATGTTAAGCCGCACATATGATGAGCACTTAGTGCGGCTACGCGCTGTTTTCTTAAAATGCGAGCGGCTAACCTCAAATTTAAACCTCAGAAATGCCACACACATGTTCCAGACGTCTGTTCGGTACCTTGGGCACATAGTCAGCGAGTCGGGTATTGTGACAGATCCTGATAAAACTCTGTGTGCGTGCACACATGGCCAACCCTCAAGTCGGTGGGTGAGGTGCGTAGCTTTATCAGATTTGCATCCTACTACCGCCGCTTTGTGCCCCGGTTTGCCACCATTGCCAAACCCCTCCATGCCCTGATGGCGAAGGGCCAAAAATTTCGATGGGGAGCGGAGGAAGAGGCCGTATTTGTTATGCTCCGCAATGGGCTGGTGGGCACTCTTCCCCTCAGATACCCAGATTTTTAGTTACCATTCATTCTGGACACTGACGCTAGCAACACGGGCATTGACACAGTGTTGTCCCAGGTGGTGAACGGGTTGGAGAGGGTTGTAGCGTATGGCAGCAGGGTGCTGTCCCCGGCCGAGCAACGCTACTGCGTGATGCGTCGGGAACTGCTCGCCATAGTTTTCTTCATACAGCAGTACCGGCCCTATCTGTATGGCAGGCAATTCGCGGTGCGTTCCGATCACGCCACTCTTCAGTATGCTTTGCGTGTTGAGCAACCATCTGGCCAGCTCTCCTGCTGGTTGGAAATCCTGCAAGACTACTCATTCCGGGTGTCTTACTGTGTGCGGCACACTAATGCGGACGCGCTTTCACGGCTTCCCACAGGCGAAGAATGTGCGTGCCTTTCGGGTTCGGGCCGCTGCAGATTGCCTGCCACGGCTGTGCCTCCTCTGGTTGTTGCGTCGGCGGGGACCTCCACCCCTGATATTTCCGGCGATCACGGTGCATGCGATGCTACCCTGGGATGGAGCAATGATGAATGGGGGTGTGTCCGGCCGGAGGAAGCCTCTATTGAAATTGCGGCGCCGCGTCAGTGATCTGCGCGACGGATCAAGCCGACACAGGATAGCTCCTGTCAATTCTCAGGGAAGGTCTTTTAATGTGTTGGGATGGCGGCTTGCAACGCTACAGTATCGTGGTACTTATGAGCCTCAGAGGCAGAATAATTTTGGCCATCCATGAGCAGCTGATGCATTTGGGAGTTCACAAAACCCTGGCTACCCTTAAGCTTGATTTTTTTTGGCCCGGAATAGTGGGAGACGTCAAGAACCTTCTGAAGGATTGTGTGCAGTGTGCTCGCCGCAAACCGCCATCTGCTAAGTGCTGTCCACCCTTGCAATCTATCCGGGTTTCCCTTATCAACGAGCTTGTCGCCCTCGATATACTGGGACCTTTCCCCGTCACAGCCCGGGGTAATAAATATTTGCTAGTGGGTGTGGAGTATTTCTCCCGTTGGCCTGTGGCTTGGCCGCTCCCCAATCAATCGGCTGCCGCAATCACCGAGGCATTTTTGCACGGATACGTGCTGGATAAGGGGGCTCCGGAGCGCCTCCTTACTGACCAAGGGAAAAAAAAAAATCAGAAAATTATTACAAGAGGTGTGCGTCCTTTTGTGCACGAAGAAGGTCCGCACATCACCCTATCATCCCCAGACGGATGGGATAGTAGAACGGCTTAACAGGACTCTAACTTCTATGTTGAGTCAGCAGGTCAATAAGTCCCAGAAAGACTGAGATTTGCACATTCCAGGGGTACTTGCAGCCTACAGAATGGCTCAGCACGTTTCCACCGGCTACTGCTGGCAGTGTCTCCCCCGCATCCTCCAATGCTGTCTACAGCTAGCTGTATAAACTAGCATGCTGGCCACTTCCGACACCAGTTGCAGTGCGTTCAACTGAGTTGCAGACATTGCTCTTTAGAGGCAACACATTTACTTGTAATATCAACACGTAACACAAAGGGGTAACTGCCCCTTCACCAGATACAGCCTCGGGTGGTGGCCACCCAGCTAACTACCCTATACGAAGGAGTTACAGCTACGAAGGGTCTGACCCTCACTCGGGTCCCAGCCACGTGTTGATATCTACAGAGCTTCCAGCTTGTAGGATGCAGCGACCCCGGTCCCTCTCAGGGACCCACCTTATATCCCCCCCGGTTCGGGGCCGCTCCGCCCTTGGCCCTGCCTGCCTTCTCGAGTATTCTAGCTCCCTCTCAATCCCTCTTGAGAGCTCTCCCTGGACACGTGATCACCCCCTAGCCCCCCCACCGGGTGGCCTCTCTGTGGACACTCCGGATCACGTGTCTACGGGGTCAAGAAGAGTGCCATGGCCCCGGGCAAACCTGCCCCTGGGCTGACCCTCTCCCACTCCCCCTGGTGGGAGCCCGCACTGCACGCTATGCGGGGTGCCCGCGCTAACCCAGCGCTCACCAAGCCCCGTTAGGGGTGGTACCACACCCGCCCACGGGGTGTACGCGAAGACAGTGCATCGCAAGCCACGGCCCTCTCAGGCTGGCCCCATACAGTGACATCCCCGATGTCACTACAAATACACGTATTTTCAGTCCACGGGCCTCTTGGTTTTGCATACCAATATTGTCCACCAGTATTGTTTAAGCAAGAACATTATCAGCCTGTTTAAAATGTCCTTGCTATAATAAGTGGAGGGTCGTAGAGTGAGATAAGGGGGAGGGGAGGAGAGTGCGTGGAGGGGAGTAGAGTAAGATGAGAGGGGAGAGGTAGGAGAGTGTGTGGAGGGCAGTGGAGTGAGATGAGAGGGGAGAGGTAAGAGGGTGTGTGGATGGGGAGTAGAATAAGATTAGAGGCGAGAGGTAAGAGAGTGCGTGGAGGGGAGTAGAGTGAGATGCGAGGGGAGAGGTAGGAAGAGTGCATGGACGGGAGTGGAATGAGACCAGACGGGAGAAGTAGGCAGGATAGATGTAGTCTCGTTTATCGTTCACGTGTGGAGTGTGGCAGCGACATTTTGAGTCAGCTGGAGTTTGGATATGAAAGATGTGGGGGGGGGGGGTAGATGAGAGAGTTGCAATATTCGCGTCAAGTTGTGATGATCGTCTCAGCAGCGACGTGGATGATCAGGGAGATGTCGTGCAGTTGAAAGTTTTGTAAGGATTCATAGCGCTGAGATGCGTGGGACGGGAATGAGAGCTCCACATCATTGATAACTCCCAGGTTTAACACTCTTTGCCGGTGTGATGTCGTACATGATTAACAAATGCCAAACATTGTGCAAAAAAACCCAACACCTTTCCAATTTTACATTGTATCACCAGATTAACAGTTCATCATCACTTCCAATTATTTGGCTCTTCTCACCTTGAGATGGGCTTCGTTTTACTGCGTTGATAGATGGACGATGCCCGTGTCTTTTCTCATTGTAACAGGTGGTTGGGGCAACAATTTCAGCAGCTGCTATAAATCAGCCAGTGTAACAATCGCTTTGCCGTAGTGATTCGCCGTTATATACTCTGCAGTATTTGCACAGTTCGCGTTGATGAAACAGGGATCTTATTCAAATGTTTATAGTCATTTAAATTGCAAATTCTTCAGTAAAGATTTTCAGTAAAAATGCACTAATGGGATTTTTTTTGGGTGCTTGAAGCAATGATTACACAGCGCAGGAGTTTACAAAATATTTGCAACGCCATATATATGCAATGCTCACGACCTACTGAATTATATTGTATTTGGAATGTAATGAGTTCCTTGATGTCTCAGGGTTCGTGGATATGTGTGTCCTGTACTAATGCAGGGTTCGTGAACTGAAGCTTAATCATGTAGTTCAAGTCCCAGTATATATCATATATTTTTTTAATTTTACCAGGTAAGGCCCAGTGAGCTATATGGCTCTTTTTCAGAAGCGACCTGGCTATCATTTAGATACGTACGTATCTAAATTTGGAGGGAAAAAAACCAGAGGACCTAGAAAAAAATTATACGTGATCACGGGGAGAACATGCAAACTCAAAATATACAGGTGTCAGGGTCAGGATTAATCCTAGAACCTCCTGTATACCAGGTGAGGTAGTTAGCATCTCACAACTGCGGCGCCCATGGCATATGGTAACATACACCTCAAAGAACACATAGTTCATTAATGTATACTGTACTTACAAATTCACAGTTTTCAAAGTTATCGTGTGACAATATGTTCCCCTAACTGTAACGTTAAAATCACACTTTGAACAACTTTTCATCATTATCGATCACCCAGAACAGCTATGGAACGTATAATAATGACTCAATATCCGATTCACAAATACAAAGGAGGCATCACGAGGATGCACCACTCCGCTCCTCCTGATGCAATTATCTGGCTCAACCACTTCAATGTAAGATCGGAGACGTTGCACTGCATTCATACCAGCCATACGAATACAAAGAAGAATTAAAAAATAATGTTGTGATTCATGTACAACAACAATGTAAATGCAGCACATTCATTGGAAACGTTTTTTTATTGTAATTATTCAATATTAACTTTTATATTCTCGCTAAACCAATTACTTGGCCCAAGAATATGTAACTTTTTTTTACCCTAATACTATACAGAAAACTTAAAACACATATCGCGAGCGCTTGGGAATTGTGGAGCATTATATATTTTTTGGTGTTTACTCCAAAAATACTTTAATAAACATTTTTAACATTGCTCCCGTTTAATGATCTCCCCGCATGTGTAACTGAGGTCTTTTTTGTAAACACGTATCTTTCGGCAGCAAAGGCAAATGCCAAATCTTTGACACGTGACTGCTTGGCGAATCTGTAATTGCACGAGATCCCCGCATCATTGGCAACGCCATGCCACAAATGAGATGTTGCAGGTCACACATCCTGACAACATGAATAACATTAACGATCTCATTGTGGTGTTAATAAGGCAGCAATACCGGCCATTGTAGACGTGTGTACAACACACACACACACATGGTACACAGTGTGAGAATACAATTGTTTACTCTCATTGGCAAAGAAGTCTTTGGCAATGACTGAACGTTGTCAGATGCAAATGCTGTATTGATGAAGCAATAACAGACCCTGTTATTAATTTATCAGCAGCCATTGTCTATCCCCTCCTATATGAAGGTCTGTCTGCGCCAACATCCCTCACAGCCTTCCAATCCCACAATTCATTGCACTCCTGCACATTGACTAGCAGTCATCCTCTCGGGCGCATCCTCTCCTTTGGTTATCATTCTATCACCGTCTCACTGATTGGCCCCTATAGCGGAAGATCTTGCCCAAGTGCACTAACTTTATCGACATCAGTGTGGTGTCGATAAAGTAAATATAAATGCGTCGTTAAACCTCCCCACCTATCTGACACAGCCAATTAGTAAGGTTTGTCACATAAACAAAACTCGCCAACTAGTTACTACTTCAACACACCGTTGTGTTGGAGAGTAAACCCACAACATTTACAATTCGAGTACAACGTTTCGCTGGTGATTACAACCAACTTAATTCGGCGATTAGCCAAAAACAAACCTTTATTATGGATAATATTGGTCGCGAAAGCCAACGTGTTAAAGTAATGTTTTTGATTTGTTCCTGTACCTTTGGTCACGATTGAGTCTTCCTGTCTCTGAGTGTAAATTCTGAGGGTGCATCATCATGCTACTACTTTTGTTTAACTTCCTTTGTCAGATTCCATGTTTCTGATCTATGGGGTGATCCATTTATAGATATATCACTGCTCTCTAATTACCCTCTTACTTCTCAACGGGTGATTTAAAACGGGGAGAGCGATGACTCGATATCTGAGGAGAGAGTTAAAAGGCTTAAGAAGTGCGTTGTATGTCCGTATGTTGAATTCCTTTTGCACTGCATGTAGCCAGCCGTGGTGCATCGATATTGGTGGGTGAAATAAATTCGACTTTGAAATACAATGTTGTTTTTATTCTATCATTCATCCATAGGATATTTTCGTGGCATATCTGTGTGTCATTGAATCTGTTCTTTTTCAGACATGGGTGTGCTGCTTTCTATGAGCAAATTCAACCTTCGAAAGGCATCTGCTCCTGTTCACCTCTTTGTCATAATGTTGATACCGATCTGTCTCAAGCAATTAACCTAGGGAGATATAGGGTAGATGATCGATTATCCGCCGCGTGATTATCCAGCTTCCAATATTATCCGGTGGTCCCAGACCGATCCGGCCCACCTCCATCACAGCTGATGACAGCGTTGGATTCAGACTCTGAATTACCGCCTCCGATTATACACTCCCCTATCATCACCCCATGCAGAGCCTTCAAGATTGGAGTGGTATGAACAGTACAGTAAATACAGTAACAATTTACAGTAGGATATTTTGTTTTGTCTGTTTGTATATATGTGTAGTGTCAACGATTGAGAGACAGAGTTTCTAGGAGGCACCTTCTTTATTATCAACTTTTACGGTTTCATCCACACTCTCCACAGTAGCTTATCCTTGCCTGTACATAGCACTAGCCATCTAACACTAACGGCGCTAACTGAGATAGCCAACTACCATCGACAAGACGAGTCCACTTCCAGAAACGGCAGCCTCGAGCTCCCACTTTCGGTTTCTTTTATCCGCCCTGACCGCGCCTCCCTTCTCAAACCCATTCGCAGGTTCCAGGGGCCTCCAGATGGGGTCCTCCGTGACCCTTACCCTAGTTCCTCCTCTCTGCCAACACACCCGTGCACACGCTCACAGGCGTCCACCAGCCGGCGCTATTACACTGCATATGTTTATTTATGCAAATGTCATGGAGTAAACAAATTTAGAACACTAAAAAAAACAAAAAAACAATACCTTAAAACATATACAAAAATGAGATTTTAAATAACAATGTGATTATCCAGCGTTTTTGAAAATCCAGCCTAAGCCGCCACATATAATCAACGATCTACCATAATCTTCTGTTTTAAGGTGATGTCCCCCTAACAATAACTTTATTTTATCTAACAAACCTGTTGTATACGACACTTAATTTTGCCCTTCAGTCCAACGTTGCAGCTTTATTGTGAAAATCTTGAAAAATGTCCCGTTATTGATATCTCCCTCGGTTAATTACATTTGTTGTTACAATGAAGATGTCATAAGTGTTCTGATTATTGCATTGTCTTTGTACTGTTCGCATTTTGGCAGTCTCTGGTCTAACACTGGTGAGACAAGGCCATAAAGAAGGCTGTCTCTGGTGTCGGCCAATCATTTTCAAAGACAATGCCATATGTTTTGCCACAAGTAGGTGTAGTTAATTCAGACTTGATGCCTTGCAAAAGGTATCTATTTGGTCTCTGAACATCTTAACACCTCCAGTTTTATTGCCAGAAAGGTTAATAGCTATTCTTATTTTTTCATCATTAATGACGATGTCATGAGCAAATCTGAGATGGCTTCATACTTTCTCGATGATAGTTCCTGGCTTTAATTATCCATGCAATTGTCGTGAATAGCTCGAGCAATCCGTTATCTTGTCTCACCCTTCTGAATTTAGTTTTAATTCTTCCTTTCATGTAAAGTCAACGTGGCAGTTTTATCTTTGTAAATGGTTTTCATTAAATCAATATATTTATTTATAAAGGTTTTGATTAGAATAACTACTTCCGTTTCAACTGAATTAAATTCCATTTCATATTCAATAAAGGACAGGCATAGTGGTATGTGACAATATTTTTTTTTCCTACGAACTGATAGGATTCAAATCTATTTTTGCTTATGTGCATATGCTCTGGAGATATATGCTATTATCGAGGTCTGCTCGCCATGAGCGCACTTTAGGAGAGAGTTTATTTGATTTGCTACTCCTCGTTTGAAGAAGAGCAGACTACAGTGCAGTTATTATATGGTACATAGTTTGTGTTGCGTGGCCACAATCTCAATACTGTGGCTTGTCTTACATTTTCCAATTGTGAAGAAGATGTGTCACATCGGCCTGCCGATATTTTGATGTGGTTGATGAGAACACCAGGGTCCTCGAGAGATTTGTTGTTGTAAATCCCGCTTGCTTGTTTGGCCTGTACAGTTCCATAACTCGGTTTGCTAGGGTGTTTGTGAATAACGTATACAAGTCTATTATGGGTGATAGTGGCTCAGATGAGTGACCTTAAGCTCACTGCTCCTCTCACTAACGGTATAGAACGTCTCAATGCAGCTCGGCTTATTTCAAGATCCAGGTCATTTGAAGCTGTTCTGCAACCAGTCTCATTCAGAGTAAAACTCCTTTTGTCCGTGACTCATGTGCTCCAGATTATGAGACGCACTTTCTATATTTGTATTTTAAGGCAAAACGTTGGGAAAGTGTCTTGCAATGCATACTCTTAGGTTTTTTTCGGTAAAGTCACGTCGGGAAAAAAAAATAATAGAAAAAATAATAGAAATAAATAATAAATCACGACGTTTCGGAGGCAACACAAGTCTCCGTCATCAGGTGGGACCGTCACAGCTAAAATTTACTGTATCAAGTGAGGCAAAATTCCAAGAGACAAGCTCTTAAATACAAGTTAAGGGGGGGGAGGGACTTATCTAAATGTGGTAGCCAGTGAATGGAACGTGTTGGGGGGTGGGCGGGGCTAAAAGAGAACAATCGGTGTACAGTACCTCGACTTCAGGTTGTAACCGGTGTTGGTTGACAATCCAAATACAAAAAAGGCAGTACTGTTAAACGCTGGGGATGTCAACACTTGGTAAAGTAGAATAGTACCTGTCAAATAAGATGGTACAAATATGGGTAGTTAAATATTTTTTACATGGTTAATAACATTTTTCCAATGATTACTCAGTTTTTACCCATCATCACGGTTGAAGTTATGTCTGTGTATCTGGATGGCTTCGTGTACAAACCTTTGATGGTAGCCAGAAAGTTTTCAGAGCATCTTGGTCTCGGAAAAGACAATATCACGAGAGTCCACAGCGTGGTAGCATTGTTCGGCAACGGCGGACACAGCAGCAGATGTGAGTGTGAAAGCGATGGGTATTACCTTGTTATCGCGGCATCTCTTGAGGAAGGCCAGCGTCTCGAGAAGCTGTGACTTCTTGTCTCGTTGATGCCGCGATAACAAGGTAATACCCATCGCTTTCACACTCACATCTGCTGCTGTGTCCTCACCGAATTCTAAACAGATTTTATTTAAAGCTAGGCTATCACTAATCTTGGAGAGAATAAGGTTACTCCGATTTGAACTCGATAATTTAGACAAGACTCTCTTACAAACACATTTAATGTTAACACAAAAAAATGTCCCCTTCTGATTGGAACCACGTTGACAACATGACTGCTGCTTCTGCTGACTCACTGTCAGCCAAATGCAAAGCTAACCTGATCTCTAAAGTCAACCTCCTATCAAAGAAGAAACTAGAGCCACACATCACAAAGCTGGATGTCAACAAGACCGTTATTAATCAAAGTAACATCCCAATTTCTGACAATCTGAAAACGGTACTGGCCAAAGGACTAAATTTCGCTGTCACCCCTAAACATATACCAGTAGAAGATGTGATTTCTCAGGTTGATGTAGCCCTCAGAAGCATACAGTGAGGGAAAAAAGTATTGATCCCCTGCTGATTTTGTACGTTTGCCCACTGACAAATAAATTATTAGTCTATAATTTCAATGGTAGGTTTATTTGAACAGTGAAAGACAAAATAACAACAAAGAAATCCAGAAAAACGCATGTCAAAAATTGTATACATTGATTTGCATTTTAATGAGGGAATTAAGTATTTGACCCCTCTGCAAAACATGACTTAGTACTTGGTGGCAAAACCCTTTTTGGCAATCACAGAGGTCAGACGTTTCTTGTAGTTGGCCACCAGGTTTGCACACATCTCAGGAGGGATTTTGTCCCACTCCTCTTTGCAGATCTTCTCCAAGTCATTAAGGTTTCGAGGCTGACGTTTGGCAACTCGAACCTTCAGCTCCCTCCACAGATTTTCTATGGGATTAAGGTCTGGAGACTGGCTAGCCAACTCCAGGACTTTAATGTGCTTCTTCTTGAGCCACTTCTTTGTTGCCTTGGCCGTGTATTTTGGGTCATTGTCATGCTGGAATACCCATCCACGACCCATTTTCAATGCCCTGGCTGAGGGAAGGAGGTTCTCACCCAAGATTTGACGGTACATGGCCCCGTCCATCGTCCCTTTGATGCGGTGAAGTTGTCCTGTCCCCTTAGCAGAAAGACACCCCCAAAGCATAATGTTTCCACCTCCATGTTTGACGGTGGGGATGGTGTTCTTGGGGTCATAGGCAGCATTCCTCCTCCTCCAAACACGGCGAGTTGAGTTGATGCCAAAGAGCTCCATTTTGGTCTCATCTGACCACAACACTTTCACCCACTTGTCCTCTGAATCATTCAGATATTCATTTGCAAACTTCAGACGGGCATGTATGTGCTTTCTTGAGCAGGGGGACCTTGTGGGCGCTGCAGGATTTCAGTCCTTCACGGCGTAGTGTATTACCAACTGTTTTCTTGGTGACTATGGTCCCAGTTGCCTTGAGATCATTGACAAGATCCTCCCGTGTAGTTCTGGGCTGATTCCTCACCGTTCTCATGATCATTGCAACTCCACGAGGTGAGATCTTGCATGGAGCCCCAGGCCGAGGGAGATTGACAGTTATTTTGTGTTTCTTCCATTTGCGAATAATCGCACCAACTGTTGTCACCTTCTCACCAAGCTGCTTGGCGATGGTCTTGTAGCCCATTCCAGCCTTGTGTAGATCTACAATATTGTCCCTGACATCTTTGGAGAGCTCTTTGGTCTTGGCCATGGTGGAGAGTTTGTAATCTGATTGATTGATTGCTTCTGTGAACTGGTGTCTTTTATACAGGTAACAAGCTGAGATTAGGCGCACTCCCTTTAAGAGTGCGCTCCTAATCTCAGCTCATTACCTGTATAAAAGACACCTGGGAGCCAGAAATTGTTCTGATTAAGAGGGGGTCAAGTACTTATTTCCCTCATTAAAATGCAAATCAATTTATAAAATTTTTGACATGCGTTTTTCTGGATTTTGTTGTTGTTATTCTGTCTCTCACTGTTCAAATAAACCTACCATTAAAATTATAGACTGATCATTTATTTGTCAGTGGGCAAAAGTACAAAATCAGCAGGGGATCAAATACTTTTTTCCCTCACTGTAGGACACATCCATGCGGATGTAGCAAGAGCTGAAATAGCCACTATTCTTAAGAACGCTAAGAAACCCACTAGCAACATTAGCAAAAACTAACGCTCTGAACTCGCGAACCTAAAAAAGAGAGATGTTATAGTCATCCTCTCGGCCGATAAGGGCAATGCTATGGTCATCATGGATAAAGGCTAATACAACAACAAAATCCTGGACCTACTCAATAATGGGAGTTACTCCAAAATTAACAGTGATCCTACTAACAGCCTAACGACAAAAACCAACAAGATCATCACGAGTTCGACTTCCGTAATCGAACCAACCAAACGTCCCTCCATAAAACCCTCGGCTGCTAGACCTCCCAGATTTTATGGTCTTCCCAAGATCCATAAAGAAGGCACCCCACTACAGCCCATCGTGTCCACGATCAACTCTCATACCTACAAACTAGCCCATTTTCTATCAGATACTCTGCTTCCCTTCACTGGCAAGACCTCTTCAGCAGTACTTAACTCAACCCAATTGGTCTCTATGGTCAATGACATGGTACTATCTCCTGACGATATCCTCGTCAGGTTTGATGTGGTATCTCTGTTTACCAAAGTCGCAGTGCCTGACACCCTAACAATAATTGAAGACTTGGTCCAACATGGATTGAATTCGGATGTACCTGCGCTGGTTAGGCATTGCCTGACCAACACTTATTTTACCTGGAATGGCACCTTCTACAAACAGAATGAGGGTACCCCTATGGGCTCCCCCTTGTCACCAGTGATAGCCAATGTGTTCATGGAAAAGTTTTAATCAGACGCCATCCAGACGTCCACCCTGCGTCCTTCACTGTGGAAGAGGTATGTGGATGACACTTTCGTCATTTGGCCACATGGCCTCCCAACATTGAACCATTTCCCGGACCACATCAATTCCAGACACCCATCCATCAGATTCACCATGGAAGTGGAGAATGATGGCAAACTACCATTCTTAGATGTTCTGTTTGAGAGGAGACCTGATGGATCCTTGGGACATTCTGTCTACAGGAAAGCCACCCACACAGATTCCTACTTGAAACCTGATTCCCACCACCACCCGGCTCAAAATAATTCTCTCATCAAAACACTATACCACAGAGCTCATGGCATTTCTGACCAACACCACCTGGCCAGTGAATTAAAACATGTACATCGGGCCCTCAAGATGAACGAATACTCTGATCACACGATCTGCAAAGCTGTTTCTCCCACCATACAGAAGCAACCACTTGAAACTCCGATCAAAACTATCACGTTGCCATACATAGCAGGCGTGACCAAAAATATATCAAAAATTATAAACAAACATAAGATCCAAGTCCGATTCAGTACAGTACATAAAATCCGTGATCTAATCCCATCTGTAAAAGATGTCATTCCTGACTTGCAATACCCTGGAGTCTATAAATTGAGTTGCAGCTGTGGTGATTGTTACATTGGGGAAACGAAACGTCAGGTCTCCGATCGTGTCCGTGAGCACAAGTTAGATCTGAAACACGGCAAAATTGAGTCTTCCGCCGTTGCCGAACATTACTACAACGCTGTGGGCTCTCATGATATTGTCTTTTCCGAGACCAAGGTGCTCTGCAAAACTTCTTATGTTGCCTCCGAAACGTCGTGATTTATTATTTTATTTCTATCAATTTATTTATCTATTTATTTATTTATTTTCCTACGTGACTTTACCGAAAAAACCTAAGAGTATGAATCCTTGCAGTCACGAAAGCTTCAAATCTAGAATCTTGCAATGCAGTTGATGCGTGCCTGCGTGAAATCATATTGTTGTATACCTTTGACACTGGGCACGTGTTTTGGGTTGTATCTTTCTTTCTAGAGCATCTCATAGTCCAAACAACGTGGTATCAGTCGCCTGAATATGTTCATTAACAATGCCTGTTGTATGCAAACACATACAAATAGCAGAACTCACAGGACAGGCAACCATCCTGAAAAACATGGAAGCTAAGCCAAAGTCATCACGAGCCACCAAGACTCGCCCGTCGGCAACAGGCCAACATCCCTCTTAGTCCTCCACTTCCAAGCTGATGGAACGTGCCATATCTTCACCATTATAGACCCCCAACTGCCTCCCAAACGATACTGGGGATTCATAACCGGCCATAGCTGCTGCTGCTGCGAACATGGTCGCTGACTTCATCGCCATCACAGAAGCTGGTTTCCCCCGTGAACAGAAAACTGGCACAGCACTGATTGATGTATAGGCTCCTGTGACACCGTTTGACGTCATGGCCTGCTACTGAAGTTGTCCAAAATCAGCAGATGCCATTCCACTGTTCACCTAATCGACGCGACGCCCAGCAATCGTACTTGTAAACACAGCCACAAGAGGATTATGAAGAATGGCTCCCTTAAGGTTATGTTCTGGTACGTCATCATTACACCATATTCAGGGTGTCCGAAAATGAATACAGTAATCCCTCGCCACTTCGCAGTTCAAGTTTCGCGGCCTCAGTGCATCGCGGATTTTTCGAACTGATTTAAAGGCCTCATTATACCTGTGCAGTAACACATTCATCGAACTGCACAGGTCTGTCATCGTCGTCATTGTCATCGTCATTGTCGTCGTCGTCATTACTGGAGTCAAGTCTCAAGATACTACTGTCATTGGTGAGTGTAGAACACCACAATACGTATCGTATGAGAGAGGGAGAGAGAGTGAATGTATAATATTAAGGTTTTATAATTAAATAGATTTAAGTAAAATATATATAAAGTATAAATATACATATTTTAAACATTCTGGTACCCACACACACATATACGGAAATTCCTAGGGGGCCAATCCTACTTCGCGGATTTTCACTTATCGCGAGGGGTTCCGGTCCCCATTAACCGCGATAAACGAGGGATCACTGTATACCAAAAATAAAGTAGCATTTTAAAAATTGTTATTCCAGATACTGACGTAAATTTGATATGCATATATGCATTAGTATTATACGTTTGAGTTTGTTGTGAATATTGATTGGTACTTTCTTTCTGTTTCAGGAGAAACCCCATTTTATGATATAATGACACGTCCTGCCCCTTCACCCGACTTAATAGCATGATATATATTTTTTATCTCTGGTGTTTAAAAAAAGGAAAGTCTACACGAGAAAACTAAGGGACCTTGAACTTAAACATCGTATTGTTGGTGCTGCTGTGTCATCATCCATCCCTACAGCTGTGTTGGGAAATGTTTTCTCAGAATCTGAACGCCGAATTAGATTGATCATATTGAATGATGAGCGACATGAAAAGTTTATTCATAATTCTAGAATAGCTAATCCAGTGGTTCTTAATCTTTACTGCAGTCTTGCACCCCTTTGGTTCTCAATCGCCAAACGAAACGTTTCATGTTAATAAATACGTAGCTTTGATGAAACATGCCCGTACTTAATTTGTGTTTCGATTATTTACCTTCAAAAACAATCTGCCCATGTCTCGCACCCACAGAAAGGAATTATCGCACCCCCGGGGGTGCGTGTGTAGTGACATACGACGTCACTACTCTATCTGTATCGGGACTGTACGAGCGTAGGGACATATGATGTCACTACTGTGTTGGCTCGGTATGGGTGCTGTAGGCGGGTGTCACGGAGGTCATGTCAGGCCGCGTGACACTGCATGAACCCAACAGGACACGTGACCTGACAAAGGGGGGGTTAGAGGCATCAGGGGGGAGCTTGGGGGTCACGTGGTTGGGGGCCCGTACCTTCCCAAAGGCTCGAGAAGGGGGGCGTGGCCTGGGGCGGAGGGGGGCGTGGCCTGGGGCGGAGCTGGCCACGCCACGGGAGTGACAAGCGGGTTGTGAACAGAGAGCTGGACTCTTCAACCCTGGGATGAAGACGCCATCAGCGGTCCTCATGTCTCCGATCGTCGTTCCTGACCAGGCCCTGGTCACGCTGTATAGTACTCTTAGTTTTTTCGGTAAAGTCACGTAGGTAAAAAATGAAATTAAAATTAATAAAAAAATAAAAATCACGACGTTTCAGAGGCAACACAAGCTTCCGTCTTCAGGTGAAACCGTCACAGCAAAATATCTGTATCACTTGATACACCTGAAGACGGAGCTTGTGTTGCCTCCGAAACGTCGTGATTTTTATTTTATTATTATTTTATTTGTATTAATTTTAATTTCATTTTTTACCTACGTGACTTTACCGAAAAAACTAAGAGTATGAATCCTTGCAGTCACGAAAGCTTCAAATCTAGAACGCTGTATAGTACTCCCCGAGTGTTAGTGAGATTAGGAACGGTGGTCACCACCCTGTAGATAATGTTCACGTTGGTTGTTATGCATTGATACTGTTGCCTCCCAGTTGAGTGTGCGCCTCAATTGAACCCACTACATGTGCACCCCGGATTAAGAACCACCGATCTAATGAATAACATAACCAAGGTTAAATAAATTGAAACTTATATGTCTATTACATGTATTCATATCAAATGTATGTCAGTATATCGAATAACCATAAAACTATTCAAAGTTATTTGTGGTTTAATCATTTTCGGACACCCTCTATACATAAGTGACCTTGCCATGTACATCATCTTGCAAGTTCATATACGTGGATGACATAGCCCTTGCTGCACAGGGCACATTGTGAATACTCCTACTGCTGATCTAACTTTATTGGAAGTATATTTCCCTCGCTGGAGACTCCGATCAAATCCCTCCAAACCACCACAAGCACTGTCAACTTGAATAATCGTGCAGCAAATGCCGCCCTTGATGCGTCCTTCCATGGTAGCCCAGTACGCTATGTAAATGCTCATTTATTGCATGATAACACCTTAATAGATTAGAGGGCCACAGAGCTTGGGAAATTGATGACATCGACTCACCGCAGTGGCTGCTGCCTTCTCTCTTGTCTGTGTTTCCTCAACGCACCTCCGAGTAGGCCTCTGCAAGGTAAGGTAATTTACCCTTTTCATCGGGTAAAAGGATAAAGGTGTCGACAAGGGGTAAGGTAAAGGGTAGGGTAAAGGTAGCTCGGAATAATTAACTGGTAGGGTAAAGGTAGTAGAAGTATTACTAGGTAAATACGGTACCTTGTTTACCGCGAAAAGCTCCGTGGTGCAGTCCGTGGCCTTCATTTAATAAGTAATATTTAAAAAAAAACTTTTTTTAAAACACGCTTTTATGAAATGTACGAGTAATTTCAGAACTCCACGACTCCAGGAAGTGGTCCCGAAGCTTGCCATAACGTAACGGACCGTGGCCAATTACAGTCAACGTCAGTTGACCGTGGACAAATTGACCCAAGCCGAAACATAACATAAAAAATAATGTTTAAAAACAGATATTTTTTCATGAGAGAATATAGTGTTGTCATCAGTATGACATAAGTATACCAAGTTTGCAGTCTATACCAAATTGGGAAGTGGGTTAAAATTTAGTTACAAGATTTGAGGATACAACAACAACGACAACAACAACAGACAGTGAGTGCAAAGAAAGCGTGTAAAAATTGAATAATTGAGAGTATTCTATTTCATTAAAGCGCTCTACCTAGAATTTACCGTTATAAACCTTTTTCATGTGTAGTAGTACCCCAGTAATTACCCTGTAATCGGGTAATTTGTATGAGGTAAGGGTAAAAGGTAGGGTAAAGGTAGACTCGTTGCTTTTTACCTTTTACCTTACCTGCTAAAGGGTAAAATGTAGGGTAGAGTGATTGTATTGTGTAAGGTAAAAGGTAAGGTAAAGGTAGGCTTGTTTTTTTTACATTTTAACTTTTACCTTACCTTGCCGAGGCCTACCTCCGAGTCATCTACTCTCTCTCTCCTTCTATGAGAGTGAACGGGAACTGTACGGGCATGCGTCAGTTGCACAGTTGTAACCTGAGGAAAAGGCAACGTTGCACTCCAAGTGACGCTTTAAACACAAGAGCATTTGTATGCCATGTATGATGAGCTTCTTTCGCACCCGAACGTTGCTGAACATTATTAAACTTCTGAAAGAATGTGGTAATACTCTACATTGTTTAAATATAAAAATGTGTTTGTGTCTTTAACAATTTACTTATTGTGCGCACATTGCGTGCCTGCATAATTATACGAATTACATTATTAAAACTTGCATTAATGTGTTTTAAATGAATTATTAGTGTACGAGGGCACTCATTAAGGGTCTTTTTTTATCATTGTGCTTATTTTGTAATTACCAAATAATAAAATATAGTACTATTAATACATGAACATTTATTTCTTGAAATTTTCCATATTATTTATTCTTAAACATAAAAAAATACAAATTAGATGAAGCCATAAAGATGCAGTTTATTAAAACGGTGCTTTTTGTGTGAACAATTTGATTAACAGTTGCTGCGTAGCATTCTACGACAAACCATACTTACCGTGATGCATTCCGTGAAACATTTCCGCGAAGAACAAAAACAATCTGTGAATTAATGCAGCAGTTGGGAGAGAGTGATCGCCGTATCTGTGTGCTAATTCTGCTGGATTTAGTGTGCAGGATTTTATGTTAAGAGAATGAAATACATTAATGCATGCCTCCATTAAACAGCATTCATTATTAAAGACGTGATTATGTAGCTTCCATTTAGAGGTGTTTCATCACTGTGCGTACAAAAGAAAAATGCGACATTTAATTCGCAACTGTCTAATATGAGAACAGTGTCCTGCACCGCCTGAGATATTACACTGCACACATTTTTAAAAATAATTTGTTTCTACCTTTAAATGATTTCAAAGGTGGCGTGTGGTTCCAAAAAACTCACGAGGCAGCTAAATTACACATTTTTGGTGCAATGGAGATGTAGTGGTGATACGCGCTGCCAGGAGGGATCGTGAGGCAGCGCGTGGTGATTGGTTACATCGAGTGGGTGCTCACATCGCGGTCCGCATAGGCTCCGCCCCCTCGGGAGCGGAGGGCTATGTAAGGCGATGCGCGCGGGCACTCGGGGAGTTGGTAACCAGTGAAGACAGAAGACGGAGGAAGAGATAGGCCCTGGGACCCCTAGCCCCGCTGCCCTTGTAAGGGCCGGGGTTCTGAGAGGCTCAGAGGTGAGGCCTTGGGATTCACTGTCCGACGCCCTTGTAAGGGCTCGGGCTGTGTAGCCCAGTGGTCGAGACCCGTAGTCTGACAAGAGGGGTCTGATAGCTCCCCGTGGGGAGAGCGTAGCCGGAGAGCCTGAGTCGAGGCAGAGATAGGTGCGCGTACCCCACGGGGAAGACGGAGTACGTGGCCGAGTCAGGCACGTGTGACATAGGTGTTATCTCGGTTGGGACTGTTACATGTGCAACCGTTGTGAATAAAGAGTGCTGCCCTGTCAACTCGTCTCCCGCCATTATTGAAGATATTACAGAGACACAAAACTACAACTCACAGCCGACCAAAAACAAAGCGTTGCTGGCACGTTTTAAGACGGTTGAAAATACACCTGGTATTATTGGGTAGCTTATTTGCACACACCGCATGCAATGGGTTTAATGGGGCAGACAAAGCTCCCACAAAAATAGCAGATGAGAAGAAGCACCGCGAACGTTTTAAGCCGATGCAGAGAAACTACTTGGAAGTGAATCGCTAATAAGCCACGTGAAATATGGATCACAGAACCGCACTTCGCATGAGGCAACAGTGTCTGTTACATCGAGCTGGCTTGCCCTAACGTTGGAATCGGTTCAGCGTGGGCGGAAAGACTTTTGTGATTTAAAGGCGAAGAAAGGGAAATACGCAGTGAAAGAAGGATGGTAAATTAGCATTTCCCCCCCTCACTCTGAAAGTGTTAGAGCACTAAGGTTGCTGGAAAAAATTGAGAAATCTTATTTTAGTTTCGACAAAGATGCTGGTAAATGCATAGTGAACTATTTATTCTGCTAAACATTGTGCTATGGCCAAACGTATCGCACTGAGAATTGCCACTTCTGTCCCAGCAAAGTCGGAGCAAGGTCGTATCACCAATTGCTATCACCTACTGTCACCGTTTGTAAACGCTCTCTGTTCTCTACAATGCACCTCTATTTTGTGAAATATTTTTTAAAATTAACTTTGGATAACAATGACATGTTCTGGGAGAACAGCTTTAAATTGATTTCGCAAGAGCCCGTATTGCCGAACAATAAATAGGAACACGCACTTTTTTTTCCCTAATAAGTGCACTACACGCGTGACTGCATGTAAATAAAGCACTTTAATAAGTCTATCAAGTACTGCGTACGCAAAATCATCGCAACCCCCCATTTGCTGGGAGGGTTGCCTTTGAAGAGTCCTCAGTTTACTGATTAAGTTTAGAAGCGAGGAAATCCCGCATTTGGTTTCACCAAAGCAATGTTATTCAATTACTTAATTACTTTTGATGTTTCTTCGTTACCAAGTGCTCGGTTGATTGAATGCTGTAGTTAAAATCATGATGATCATAGGCTATGTAGTGTGAGCGAGCTGCTGTCCTTACATGAACCCAAACTACTAATATGATTGCTGAACCGAATAATATATTTATAAAACTGTATAAAAAAACTTAAAATTGAAATTATGTGTTGGAAGGACACCGGAATATGCATACTTCGGCAAATTATTGAATGTAGATTAGGACAGAAGTAATTGTTTTAGGAAACTGAATGTGATGTTTAAAATTGTGTGATGTTTAAAAAGTGTTTGAGGCACCAACTGTTAAATGAGTGTTAACTATCTGCTCTGACAATAGAGATCAGAAATTTAAACACTGACAATAAATTGCAAAAAAAAAATCTGAAGAGTGCACACACGAGCATGGCGGACTTATAATTGTACTGACAGGCAGTACGAATAACGCATGAAAAACAGAAACAGCTAAATCAGATAATTCATATTGACATTTAAAAGGAGTGAATGGGCTTTGGTATAGAACACGTGCTGGATGAAAACAATGGTCGATGGACAAATCTGGCGCCGCGATGGCAATCAAAGGGAGAGAAAGTTCTTAAGAGTACGCCCTTCACGGAGATGGAGCAATTCGATCTGTCCACGTGCGGGAGTGAGATTGATGTGGCATCGCAGAGCCGTGAGGGATGGCGACGGCACGAGGGAGGCCTTCGTCCAGCCGACGACGACGATGACAAATCTGATCGCTTTAACTCTACTTGCTTTTATAATCATTTTCAAGCATGTTGGAAAAAGTAAAATACACATACAGTACGCAAATGACCAAAGAGGATTTTAGGACGTTAGGTCAAAATTCCACGAATGATCGTTAGTCTTTGCATGGGAGATAAACAAAAGTAACCAGAGACAAGCCACGTTTACGAGAGGAGAACGACTCAGTGGTCTGCGCATATAGATAAAAACATGAAGTGCCATCTCCTGGTCACCTCACTGCCAAAGCTCTACAATCTGGTATTCGCAGGGAGTCTCCCATTCCAGGATCAAACAAACCCGCGTAGATTCTGCGATGGGACAAGACTGGGCGCAGAGGTCGGTCGGGTCGATTTAGTTGAAGGTTCAGTTTGTGCATTGAAACATCAATTATAGGATTGTTGATGAAGTTCAGTCTGAAGGGTTTTGTGACACGTACATATAGAAGCCGAGGTGCTACGTTATGATCCTCTGTTTCACGGAGAAACAATTACATCATCCTGTGAATCACTGGCGTACAATCCGCCTAGCTAGCGGGGGTTGCAATCGAGGCCTCTTGCAAAAGGTGTTGACCTACATCTGCAGTGCTGTGTGCACAGAGCCTGAAGGGTGAACATAAAGGCAGTGCTTTTGAAAAGGGCAAACAACCAGGTGGAGTAATTGAAATACTTCGATGTGTAAAATACCCCAGAAGAAGTGCAAAAGTGATTTCGAGTTGAAAAAAAAATCACATTGGTTCTTTTTTTATAGAATCTACAAAAACACAGGTTTCGGTCACACCTCTTGATTTTGGGATTGAGGCATTTTCTTAAAACACTCGACTCATGGCGACAGACTCCATGCATGTGTTAGGAGTGAGCCGCGTAGCCATCGAAACAAGCTCCTTGATACACACGTGCTCGTGTTTATAACCCCATCACGTTTTTAATGTGTGCTTATAAGTATCCTGATGAAGGTTCACGATTGGTGTATAAGCCAGGTATAGAACAGCAGAAGCAGGAAACTACTAACTTCCCTGAACGCACTCGAGGTGAGTCGGAACTATTTCTCCCGTGTCTCGCAGTACACCGTCATTCAAAACCAATCGTCACCAGCGAGCCTAACCTCCTCGCCACTCACAATGTCTCAGTAGGTAGCCTTAACCTTAAGAATGAACCTCATCTATGAAATACCACAGGGGTAGTAGTGGTAACTGGGAAATATTTGCAGGAACTGATCCACGCTTACACTCCAACGAGCTCCCTAAGATCTTCAGATCGCCTTCTTCTAAGTCTTCTGAGGTCAAAGCTCTGTTCGTTCCTGGGGTGACCGGCCATTGCTACTGCACAGCTGCCAGATTTTGGAACGCTTTTCCTTTGGTTATAAGACAGTCAGACTCGTTGGAGCTATTTAGGTCTTGTCTTGAACATTCACCTCTTTAAATTGACCTTTACGGTTTACCCCCTAGTTCTGGCCATTTACCCTGCAAGTTCTATCTATTCCCTGCTTTCCCTACACGGTGGCGCATTGGCATCTACAGAAGGAATGCGCAACTTTATAAATGTAAATTATTATTACTACTACTAAACGGTGGATGTTGGGAGTTCTTGGTGAGGGTCGTCTTCTACGATTGGAGCCGTCTGCACGAGCAGTGCTTTGTGTACCGAGGCATTGCTGGGGAGGTGACCTTGTTGCAGAGGCTCACGGTTCAAATCCAGCGACAGCCCTGGTTATAACGGCAGGTGTGATAACCACAATATCGCCTGTTCTCCTATAATGCGGTAGTAACTGCATTCCTGAAGAACACCACGTTATGGAAAAATCGCGTTATAATAAATAATGTATAATATAGGGTAAAGCACAGTCCGTGATAAGACGTGAGATGCGTACACAGGCTGAACGAAGACTGAGGTGTGTGGGTAGCATCTAGAAGCGTCCAGCAGCACCCCAATGCCTTGTGTGATGCTACGCCGAGGCAGCCGTCCAACCGCTTATTCCTACTTGCACAGCGTAGTTCCGTTCGCTCAATCGCGTTATATCCAATTCGCATCCGCGTTATAAAAAACGTGTTCCCTCATACATTAATCACGTCGTATCCAATTTGCCTTGTGAAAAATGCAGCGTTATAGGAGAACAGACTGTACTACACACCGTGTGCATCACAGTGCACAGTCAAGATCCCCTGATGTCATTCGCAAGAGTAGATCATCGTGTGGCTACGTCAGGGTCCAAATTTTGGAAATTCGAAAACTACCTGCAAGTTACTCAATTGGGATTATGCATAACAATGATCACCTCCTACTGGCATGCTATTGCCCTAAGCTACTCTTGGAAATTAGGCTATCCTGATCTGTTGCGAACTCACCTGGCTAAACCCAAGATAAACTTGAAACGTGAGTTGTGAAAAAGAAAATATCTCTCCCATGAGAAACAATTATCTTGTTGTGAATGAAGTTTAACTCCACACGTTGTCAAGGTTTAGGCAGAACAGATTATTCTAACCAGGCTATTAGCAGGCCTGCAATTTACCGCTCTTTGACAAACGCCCTTTTTACTTACTTTCCACTTACACTTGAGTACATTCCGATGGATTGGACTTGCTCAACGCATATTTATATACTTGTGTAGTGTCAACGATTCAGAGACAGAGTTTCTAGGAGGCACTTTCTTTATTAACAACTTTCACGGTCTTGTCCTAACACTCTCCACAGTAGCTTAGCATAGCCTGTACATAACACTAGCTGTCTAACACTGATTGAGATAGCCAACTACTATCCTTCGTAGCGCAATATCGAGCGGAGACGTTTGGTGACGATGGCGACAATGAGATGACTCCATTCCCAGAACCAGCAGCCTCGAACCCCCGCTCTCGGCTCCTTTTATGCTACCACCGCGGTCTGGCTATGCCCTGACCGTGCCTCTCTTCTCGGACCCGCTAGCAGGTTCCAGGGGCCTTTAGACGGGGTCCTCCGTGACCCTTACCCTAGTTTCTCCCACCTGCCCACACCTCGTGCACACCCTCACCGGCGTGTGTACTGTCTGTCCACCACAGTTGCAGCTGCTGTCCACCAGTCGGCGCTATTACACTACACTTGTATCGCATACATATTTTTGGAGAAATGTGTTTTCAGGACCTGATTATTATTTGTTTTCTTCCCCACTGAATTGTTATATAAAGCGGTATCCTCGGTGATGAATGATGGACAGAATTGGACCCTGATGGTATTTATTTGGAGGGATAAAAAAAAACAATAAACTCATCAAGAAATTGAAGCGATTCATAACACTGTGTAACAATTTTTTTTGTCCTTGAGTAGTAAGTGTTATTTCCTAATTGCTTATGCCTCAAAAGTACAGAAAATGGATATTATTCCCCACAAACTTTGCTTTTGTGACCAGGACAGTAATGTTTAGAAATGTACCTATTTTCCAGAACATTCCAGATAGATTCAGTGCTGAGTAAACTTGGAGTAACTTCTAGAACATTCTAGAACTTTACAGTAATATAAATAGTAGGAAGATACAGGGGCCTCAAGCCCACCAGTTCCATTTAGTTCCAGCTGCCTAAGTGGATACATATGTGCATTTTTCTGAGATGGCATCAAGAGGCTGCAAGCATCCAGCAGACGCATTTTGCTATGTCTGCAGCCAATTTCTCAAGACAAGAGTGAAAAAGTACTCTGTGGAAACATCTGCTTAGATATGTGAGGCCTACAAGGCATATTTGGGCATGCTTGTCGGGGATCAAGACAAACCCTGGGTACCTCATTTCACCTGAGAGCAATGCAAAAACACTTTGTAAGGTAAGACAGACAATTGTTGCTCGGAATTTTATGTTATAAAATTTGTTAAAATTTGAAAAGTTTGTTAAAATTTGAAAAGTTTCAAAAGTATTTAATTGTTAAATGTTTTACATTTTTTTCTGTTATTGAAAAAATATATTCTACATGAAAAATGTTACGAGAATCTCTTACACATTAGTAATGGGTGAAATAAATGTATTTTTGTAGGATGGTAGAGGGGAGAAAAGAGAGCCATGAAGTTCGCTTTCCCAAGAATTTGGCGGGAACCCACTGACCACTCAAGCAACTGCTGCAAGTTGGACCCTTCCAAACGTCAGACTGGCAAGAATGCACCTGCTATCCTTCATCCATCGCCCCTGTGCCACACTGCCATGAGCTGCCCATACCCACTCCTCCAAAGAGAGCAGCTGCCTTTAGAAGAGAGCAGCAAGTCAGAGAGCGAGGAACACATACATCCATATGACAATTTCAGAGGTGGAGCTGCGGAGAGAAACCCATACTACCTCAACCAAAAAGACCTCAACGACTTGATCATTGATATATGTCTCACCAAGTCCAATGCCGAGCTTTTGACGTCGAGCAGTGGAACTTGTTGGATGCGAGTGTGCAAGTCGTAAATCAGAGGAAGCGTCACCAACCTTTTTGCAGCTTCTTCACCCGTGAATATGTACTCTGATTCTGCCACAATGTGACCAGTCTTTTCGAGGCAATCGGAATCGCCTGTGACTCAGAATGAGTGGCGCGTCTTCATCGACAGCTCATCCAGGAGCCTCAAAGCCGTGCTGCTCCATAATGGTAACAAGTGCCCGTCTCTTCCCCTGGCACACTGGGTGCACCTCAAAGAGGATTACAACAGCATCAAGATCTTGCTGGATGCCTTGATGTATGATGAGTATGGCTGGGAGGTCATCGGAAACTTCAAAATAGTGGAATTCCTGATGGGTCTCCAAGGTGGTTTTCCCAAGTTTCCCTGCTATATTTGCCTTTGGGAGAGCAGGGACACTAAGGCGCACTACCACAGGCGGGACTGGCCACTGCGGACCGAGTTCTGTCTGGGGAGGAACAACGTCAAGTAGGAGCCACTGGTGGACCCCCGGAAGGTGCTGATGCCACCACTGCACATCAAGTTGGGCCTTATGAAACAATTTGTCAGAACCGTAGATAAGGAGTCAGCAGCCTTAAAGTACCTTCAAGACTTCTTCCCTAAGCTGTCTGAGGCAAAGGACCATTTCAGATAATAGTCACTGGTGTTGGCCGTGAGCGGGAATCGATTTCGGGAAGCCCAGGTTCGTAAGTGCACCTCGCTAACCGCTACACTACCACTCCATCAATAACTGCTACACTACCCCTGAAGGCACACGCACATTTACAATCGCCAGCGGTAAAGATGCATCCACCTTCTGTGTGGGCGACGTGATTTTGGAAATCACATCCTCACCGCCGCGCACCTCTGCACTCCTTTTAAAGCAACGAAGAGCGAGGAGGTGGCCTGGGTGAGTTGTGGTCCACCGCCATGGCACCAGTGTGTACTCGTGGGTTTGATGGATTGGTGTGAGCTGGTTGGCAACGCTCAAGGCTACTGGAGAGTGAATGCTCAAAGTCCCCGTGGGAGTCATTTGCAGTTATAAGCCATTATGAGGCTGGGAGCATTTCCAAAGTAAAAAAACAATTACAGTATTAGCAATTAATTATGAATGCTGCATCGTTAACTGCACTCCTTCCATTGGTGTCGCTGGTTTCGCTTGAAAAAATGGACCTTACGTCTCAAAGCTATTTCAATTGGTTAAATACATTTTTTCTTTTAAAAATTTAAATATCTTCTTGATACGTATGTCCAAACTTGTTTAATGACATATTAAAATAATTATAGATGTAAAAACTTAAATTTGATTTCATGTGTCTTGAAGGCAGTGCACGCTACATATGAAGAACCATGTGGATCAATTCAATTTCTAACCAGCAGATGTCCTTTAAGTCACAACTATTCAAGTACAAAAAATGTATCATGATTCACAGCGATATCAAAGATCACGTTCATATATTTATTGTTTTATTTTCACTTTTCTGTACTTCTAGTGCAAATACATATGCAATCATATGTTCTGTAACTGCTGTTCACTCAACAAAAGCATACCATAATGTTTTATATTCTCTACAATCTACAACTCTTGTAATGCACATTCTGTGAGTTACAAATAACAAATGAAATACATTATGTGAATGGTGACTTCACGTAACCTCCCATGGCACCATTAACCAGAGAAAACATGTAGCAACAGTCAAATAATTGTACAATAGCTATTTATTCACAACTGTAACGATTAGAGTTAATGTTATAAATAATTTGTGAAGGAAATTAAGAATTGTGTAAACCAGTGATGATGCTTGTGCTTTAAGAATATTTTAGAAACCGAACGAAACGATTCCAGTGGATCTTATATCGTGCGATGTAGAGAGAGCATCGCCACATCGCGCGGACCCGAGTCATGAAACATTACAGATATCTACAGTACTTTGATTTTCACACAACTTGCCAAAAGGGTTGCATGAGTGCACACATTGGTTTCGCTGTTATCCGTTATTTACCAGCCACTAGACAGACAGTAAGTATAATATGACATTTTAATTGTAATCCCAGAGGAAGGATTGGTGGATGTATAATCCATGGTAAACATCAACAGGTAGAGAGAGGCGTAAGTTCTAGCTCCAGAATTCCTGTATCATGAAACATTAATTATGACAACTTTCATACCAACTTTACAATAGCACCGTTCATTCTGATATTGTTGAGATAGTAATATGCATGGACACTTGCGTGTATATTGAAATGCTTTCGCATCGTATATAGAGGTGTGGGGGAAGGACAACACACTAAACATGCAAAGAAAGCAGTTCTGACTGCAGAGACAGGAAAAAAGAATAATGGTATTCGAGGTGAGATGGCTGAGATGGCGGAGAGGAATACCACAGAGCCCACCACACAACCGTGACAAGATAAGAGGGGGGGGGGGGAGACTATCCAACATCATCATCTTCTTACAGGGCATGGCAGAAGGAAACAGAAGGAGAGGACGACCCAAGATCAATCGAATGACAAATGTGATAACACGGATCTGATAACCCGACACAACACCTGACAACGAGACAACGACTACAAAGGGCAGGCAAGAGTTGGCAGCCGACCGCACAACCACTGTGGTGGTGGTGGTGATGAGCATGCATTGTTACAGGATAACAGCGTTCATGTTGAAAAGGCCATTAGCTGGGCTGCACACGGGACCCTCTTAAACATTCTGTGAGAAGTATAACATTCAGAAAGCAAGACAAAATAGATATGAAGAATCACAGACTCACGTATACATTATTCAGGAAGATAATTTCTGACGTGAATATTGGCCAATTAAGATGCCAACCAAGGACGTCAAGCAAAATGTATTTACAAAAATGGGTTTTCTACCATGGACCACATGTTATCAATCAGATACGAAACAAAACAACAACCGTTACATTTCACTTTAATAAACGAGGAAAAGGGTGGAAACGGATTGCAGACAAGCAACCTCTCACAAATTGATGTCTTTGCAACAAAGTAAGACCTATCGAAACAATTTACAATGATGGAACAACTCCACCGAGATTATATAAGCAGGAAACAATACAAGGAGATGCACTCTTACCAATGCTGTTCATAACAAAAAAAAAACAGAAAATCCTCCGGTACTTTCATAAAATTGGGTTTAGAAATAAGACAAACATACATGCTTAAAGCATTTACCATCTGGAATTTATGATGACACATTCGCCATGATAATAACAAATACCAATCCACTGCATGAAATCATGGAATCACTGAACAAAAAAGGTGACAGTTTGATTAACGTTGGATATCAGCAAAACAAATATCATGTACCATACACTCGCTTCAGAAATAATTAAGGACACAACTGGAAAACACAAACTAATATCTATACCCCGAGCAATTATTGAAGGCGAGAGAAGGATATAATGCTTTTGGAAACTGAATTTGATCAAGAAAAGCGATAAACCGCAGTGTAAAACGAATAATGTTTACCATCAGTGCATATTAGCTGCTAAGACATATTGATCAGAAACTTGAAAAACAACAAATAAAATAGAATAGAAGTAAAAAAAATACTTAAAGAAGCATGAAGATATATACACTTGGAATTACATGTACCACGGAACACATGAATTGGAGGCGTCACATTGAATGTTAAGGAAAGTATGCGGATTTGAGCAGGACACAGCGCAAGAAGGGATGATGGCCGATGGAAATTAGTCACAGGAGGGAACGTGCTCAAGGAGAAGACCACCGTTGAAATGGAGCGATGAGATCGGCTTGTCACGCAGGAACGAGATAGACCGTGGCCCCACTAGAGCATGAAGAATATTGTCTGCACCTGGGGGGAGGGCTACATCCAGCAGTTGATAGAGCAGGGCGCATTATGATAATAATGACCTTCATAAACGGACACAATATACATAGATCAATGAGGGTTCGGCTGCAGACAATTTGACACATTCTTAAGGAGACAATATCAACGTGTGTCCTATATTTCCACTTTTTATTTCAGTCACCTTGTAAAAATTCTAGACATGAATACATACAAAAACATATATTTAAAATAAATGAATGGGGTTTGCGTATTACCACACATCTTCCTCGTCCAAAGAAATAACCTTTTACCATTTGGCAAATTGTCTTTGTATATGATGTTTTCACTCACCAAATGGAATTTTATGTAAAAATGTAAGCAGACGCATGAATAACGATAAGACCAGTCGACTAATTCGATTAAGAAGACATTATAAAATACCTTGCACATACAGCTGTTGTTTAATCGAACTTACAAAATGAATAATACGTATATTGAATATGTTTCCAATGAGGAAAATAAATTATTCAGTGTTTCGGCCTACTGTCCCATATGACATATCTTGCTCTTGTAGAAAATACTAGATTCGCTCATTAATGTGGTAAAGGGGTAAGAAAAGGTAAAGGTTCAGCCCTGCAATTGCTTGCACCACTGCTCGTGGAATGGGCGTATACGAGAGGGAGCTCTCGAAAGGTCCTCTGCAGGATGTTTTGACCTCGCCTTCCCCATTGGCCAGACATTTTAGATAAGATGGGGATACCCACACGTTGCCCCACCACACGTGACCTGTCGATCGATAAACTGTGGTAGTAGCCACCAGAGGTGGGACAAAGTCATTGTTATGCAAGTCCAAGTCGAGTCTGAAGTCATCAAATTCATGACTCGAGTCTGACTCGAGTCCAAGTCACATGACTCGAGTCTGACTCGAGTCCAAGTCACATGACTCGAGTCCACACCTCAGAGGTGGGACAAAGTCATTGTTATGCAAGTCCAAGTCGAGTCTGAAGTCATCAAATTCATGACTCGAGTCTGACTCGAGTCCAAGTCACATGACTCGAGTCCACACCTCAGAGGTGGGACAAAGTCATTGTGATGCAAGTCCAAGTCGAGTCTGAAGTCATCAAATTCATGACTCGAGTCTGACTCGAGTCCAAGTCACATGACTCGAGTCCACACCTCAGAGGTGGGACAAAGTCATTGTTATGCAAGTCCAAGTCGAGTCTGAAGTCATCAAATTCATGACTCGAGTCTGACTCGAGTCCAAGTCACATGACTCGAGTCCACACCTCAGAGGTGGGACAAAGTCATTGTTATGCAAGTCCAAGTCGAGTCTGAAGTCATCAAATTCATGACTCGAGTCTGACTCGAGTCCAAGTCACATGACTCGAGTCCACACCTCTGGTAGCCACTCACACTGCTGGGTTGGACAGAGGTTGTGGGGGAAGGGGGTTGAAGAAACTTGCCCATTGCTTCAACTCATGCAGCCAGCTATGGCTGCAGGGTTTTGGTAGTACATGTTGTTTATGCCATTTATTGTGAAAATTCCGTCAGTTCCTATGATTGCTTTTTCATTGCCTTCATGGCTTTATTTTGGTGATTTCGAAAAGTGTATTGGTTTAGCCATGTTTGTGTTGTTGTAGTACAGAGTTAGACTGATGGCCTTAATCTAAGTTGTCTTGTGGTTGTTGTTGTTGTTTGACTTGCATCCCACTGGGATTTTTGCACACAGCGTTGGTGTACGGTGTTTTTTCTGCAATATTTTTGCTGTCTTTTCTTGGATTTTCTGTTTGCACTTAGTCACATATTCACTTTAAGATGTTTTTTTGTTCATGTTTTTGTTTTTTGTTTGTTGCGGTTGCACCCGATTCAAGAGCTGAATGGCTCACAGGGCTATACCTAATAAATGAACTTGAACTTGAACTGCCGTGCTGGGAGATCAAACCAAATTTACCTCAGGTTTGCTAATCCCGTGTGCTGACCCTTGACACCACGGCACTAACCCGTGGTGTGATACTAAAGTATAATCTATTCATGAAGACGCATGTATATATAAAAACAGTCCTGTAAAATAAGTTTCGAAAAAAAAATGCTCACGTGTGTTTTATCTACATTTTTCATTTCAGAGGTCAACATTTTGTGTCGTACAGCCTTACTGTGAACGGAGCTCTTTACAATTTTTTTTAAAAATAACAATTCCGTTACGACTGCACATCGGATGCTGCGATGACAACTTTTGTAAGGATTGTCACGCTGTCGTACAATTTTACGCTAAAGTGACAAAAAGACAAAGTAACGGATGAGTAAAAAAACGTGTGTGCGTGTGTGAATATCTTACATGACTAGTAACAGCAAAATTATGTTACGAGTCATACATATCCATTTGATTCAGAGATGGACGGTTGATAGATTAAATTAATGCATTAAGATGTTTCTCTCTGCATTGCACATCTGACATTGGGTGAACAATCAGAATGCCCTGTACCTCCAGTGGCCATTGAGTCCTGTTTTCTGTGTGTTTGACATCAGACCGCAATATTCAGTGCAGGCAACGAAGTTTATAGCGAGAAGCTTGTGCACTATAAACTCTTTGCTTGTCCACAAAGCGTTTTGATTCGAGGCAGACGTCCAATGCTTTCTGTGAACCTCAGGTTAAGGAAGGAAGGTGACATTTGGGGAAATTAAAAATGAGGGCCGCGAAGGGAGCAGGATGGAGAAGATGGCAGCCAAGGACCCGCCCGTGAAAGGCAGAACACCGAATAATTTGAATAATTTCATTTTATATAGCGTCATTCATGCAATTGCATCCCACAACGCTGCACATCATTATCCAGTTCTGTACAAAAAATAAAAAAATAAAACCCCACTACTTAGCAAGCAAAAAAGATAAATAAATAACAAGAGAAAAACATGCATCTAATAGGAAATATATTTGCAGAGAAAATAAATTAAAATAAATACATCCGTTAGGTCTCCATACCCCAGACCACAATCCACCGAAGATGACACGAGTTAAAAAAAATTGTGGAAAATTTAACAACTGCTTCAGTACGGATAGATTGGCCGCTGTCGTAGTAATGTGGAGTTTAAACTCCACCAGCAGTGCTTATCATCATATATGACCCCTCCCCCCTACCGCCAATGTTTATGTTTGAGCAAAGAGAGGCTTTCACTTGACAGCGGGTGGGGAGATTCATGACAGGTGCATTCGCCAGCAGCTCGCAATTGGTGTGCGAAGAGTCAGGAAACTGACGTGGGTGGCAAGGTTGGCCTGAAATCACCAGCCACCGCTCTCCGTGTGCCACTACACAGACGCACGCAGAAGTCATAGACTTCTCTCATTGTCCTGATAGTGCATTGTCTTTGTGCTGTTCGCCTTTTGGCGTCCTCTGGTCTAACACCGTTTGAGACTAGGCTCTAAAGAAAGCTGTCTCTGGTGTGGACCAATCAGTTTCAAAGACAATGCATATACTGTCAGAGAATGGTTTTTTTGTTTGTTTGTATTTTCACCACAAGTATCTGTGGTTAATGCAGACATGATTCCTTGCAAAAGGTTTCAGTTTGGTGTTTTAACATCTTAACACCTTCGATTTAAAGCTTTCGTGACCGCAGGGATTCATCTTCTTGGTTCTTTCGGTAAAGTCACGTGACTTTACCGAAAGAACCAAGAAGATTTTAACACCTGTTTTGTTGCCAGAAAAAAAAGGGGAAAACCTTTTCTTATACTTCCCATTGTTATACCCATCGCAAACAAGAAGAGGAAGGGGACGAGAAAAGTATGTGCTTATGCCATGCAATTATTTAAAATTATAACAATGACTCTCGCAGGGGAGGGCACTTCATTCTTGAGCAAGGTTTGTTTTGAGCTAATAAATTTGGCCACTTGCCTCTCATATTGGCTTATTAGTCTCTGACAGTTTTAGAATTGTGAGCAACTGCTGCGGCGCTCATCACTAACAGATACGGAATAATGCGTCCATTAACAGCACACATATAAACGACAGTAATATGAGTACGTGAAACATTAAAAATCGAGATTAACGTTTCACTGGAGATTCTTCTCTCATTTTCATAACGTACGCAAATAACTTTTCAATTGGCATCAGCTCATTGCAAGTTATTGCAAAGCGCTTAAAGCAATGGACATGTAAATACAGTCCAGTAACACATTACGTGAGTACTCTATATACGTAAAAACTATTCAAGACCAACAGCTTATTTCCATATAATTTAGCATATACGTACAGGCATTCCCTAGTTCGTGACCAAGATTCGTTACTCAAATCATCATCATCATCACGATCCGTGGGCAGATAGCCCGTTGGTGTCCACTGCACATTCTGTCATTTGTTTCCACTTTCCTCTATCTTATGCGAAAATGCTCAAGTAGTGGCCACATTTTTCTGGCACCGATCTTGCATGTCATTGTCGTTAAGCCTTTCTCTGTGAGGTCTTCCTTTCTCTCCTGTTCCTTCCATTCTTCCGAACAACACACTTAAAGTACCAGTTTTGTACCAGTTTAAAAGGGTAAAAACCTACTACTATATTTTGCCACTGGTAAAAGAGATCTCATAGTGTAAATGCTTACCCCGAGCTCTCAATACTCTGATATTGCACTGTGTTTGAGTTGTACGCCTTCTGGTGTCATCTGGTCCAACACCAATGGGGACTAGGCTCTAAAGAAAGCCGTCTCGGGTGTGGACCAATCAACTTCAAGGACAGTGCATATTATTATCATTATCAGAGTTGCTTCTTTTTGTTTGCTTTTTTGACTACTTGTGTTGTGGTCATTGCAAACATGATGCCTTGAATAAAGATATCAGTTTTGTACCAGTTTAAAAGGGTAAAAACCTACTACTATATTTTGCCACTGGTAAAAGAGATCTCATAGTGAGAACACACTTAAACTTTTCCTGTCTTTGTCCATCCTACATGTGTGCAAATAGTGCCAGCTTCCTTCTCACAACTGCCTGCATCATCAGGCCTTCTTATATGCGCTACCTTTTTCCTACTTCTGCGTTGGTCACTCGATTGTTCCAGCTTAGATACAGTATCTTGCTGTTTCGAGTGCCAATGTCTTATTTATTATATCTTATTTCTGTCAGTGTTTTTAATGTCCCAAGTCTCGCATGCATACAAAGCTGTGCTGAACACGCATGTTTGGTCTTATAGCTTATTTGCTTGCTTCTCCAGATGTTATTGAATCCTGCCATTACTCATTGTGTCTTTGTGTTATTCGCTCTTACGTCTTTTGTGCAGTCGTCCCAAGGCAGTAGACTTCCCAAGTATACAAACTCCTTAATGTTCACTATCTCGCTACTTTCTATTATTACTTATTTCTCAATGTCCTACCATCCGAACACCATCGTCTTTATCTTTTCCACGTTAATTCTCAGCCCTGCACCCTTCCTGACTTATTGAGGGTATGCACACTTTTTCTGCAGTACGACGCATCATTCTTCCATCAGATTTATTTCGTCCACAAATCTCAGGTAATGTATTCTTTATCCTTGCATAGATATGCTTTCTGGAAATCAGATGCTTTTTGGAATCGAATGCTTTCCGGAAGTTTTAAACCAGGCTATTTTGTATCTTTTCTTTCTGTGCTATAAGGCTTAACATCAAGGTTTGCTGTACTTTTCGAATTAAAGCTTTCGTGACTGCAGGGATTCATCTTCTTGGTTCTTTCGGTAAAGTCACGTAGAAGGGAAGTAATAAAAGAATAAAAATAAAACATAATAAAATAAAGTAATTCTCACGACGTTTCGGCTACAACGCAAGCAGCCGTCTTCAGGTGAAGAATGAGACACTGCCAAGCTAGGAGCTTATATATAAGCTGGGTAGGAGGTGGAAGAGGAGCGCCTTAACAAAAGAATGTGCATATCAAGAGGAATTTAGCATATTCATGGGAAATGCGTAGGAGGTGGGCGGGGGGGGGTTTCAAAGTCATATTATGCCCATGCATTATGCAGGATCAGCAGCACCAAGGGAGGGTGCAGGGAGTAGCATTAACAAAGGAAAGGAATGTTAATAGTATGTAGCTGCAGTTACTAAACAACCACGTAGAAAACTAAAGTATAAACTACATAAAAAAACTAAAGTATAAACTGCATAGCATCATCAGTATATTTATTATACTCTACAATAAGCTGAGTTACTAACAGCAAGTAATACATTACAATTCTACGTCGTAAAAATTATATAATATGCTTCCATCTAAACTTTATTCTCTTACATCACACGAGCATACACCGTACTATATACTGCCATAGATAAACCCAACATTAAATTATATACTGTATTGCTATAAACCACATTTTAATATAACACTATGTATTATTCTACCCACCCTAATGTGTATCACACTGCTATATGTTTACTATACAATTACGATACTATATGTTACTTTGTACATTGTATTAAGCATATAAATGTTATACTATTTGTTATTATACACTGTACCATTGGCCGTCGTGTCAATGGGTGAGTCGTGGGGGGAAAACTTCCTTCGCATTTCCCATGAATACGCTAAATTCCTCTTGATATGCACATTCTTTTGTTAAGGCGCTCCACTTCCACCTCCTACCCAGCTTATATATAAGCTCCTAGCTTGGCAGTGTCTCATTCTTCGCCTGAAGACGGCTGCTTGCGTTGTAGCCGAAACGTCGTGAGAATTATTTTATTTTATTATGTTTTATTTTTATTATTTTATTACTTCCCTTCTACGTGACTTTACCGAAAGAACCAAGAAGAGGTTTGCTGTACTGTTTTCTATCTTTCCTAAATCCTGCCTGTTCACCCGCCAAATTTTCCTCAGTTTGTGCTTGGAATTGATTTAATATTATTATTATTATCTTCCCCATGTGGGTCATTTCTGCGATGGTTCTGTAATATTTACAATCGATGAGATTTCCTTTCTTGGGAATCGTCACAAGTATGGATTCTGTCCGCTCCTCCGGTATTTTCCCTTCTCTCCCTACTTGCTTGCATGGCTCATGGATTATTTTATATGTCCGTTCCCTCCAGCTTTTATCACTTCTCCGCTTATGCCGTCCACTCCTGGACTTGTTTTTTTTTTCATCATCCCTCAGTGGTAGGGATACATTTTCTAGTTCATCCAGCAGCTCTTTACTCTCTTTATCCGTATTCCTATACAAACCACTGCAATACTCAGTCCATCTATTTTTTGTCTCTTTTTTTTTGTCCATCACTATCTTGCCGTCCTTGCCTTTTATGGCCATTTGCCTTGGTTGCCACTTCCTATTTGTGCTCGTGACTTAGTCTGTACACCTCCCTGCTCTTGTATTCTGAAGTGTAGTATTCAATTTCGCTACACAGTCATTCCTGCGTATCCTTTCTTGTCGATGTCCTTACCTCATTGCATAGCTTTTTGTACTTTGTCTCCACCCATCATCAAATTCCTTAATCTTTAGCTTCATTCTTCTCTTTTCCTGTGATAGATCCAAGGTTTTCTCAGTTATACATTTTTTTGGGGGTTTAACGACTAAGGGCATTGTTGCTTATAATGCTTGCTCCACTATATTCTTTAGTGCTAATATCTTGCGGTCTCTGCTAAGGTGTTCTATTTTTGCCACCACTGATTCAACATTTCCTCTTCATATTTCCTCCTTCTCTCCTCGTTGTCGAGTGCCTCTATGTTCCTCTTCCTCTCATATTGCTTTCTGGATAATCGTTTAGTGTTAATCGTAAGTTGCATAGAACCAGGCTGTGGTCCGATGACACATTGGCTCCTTGGAATGTTCTGCATTTGATATATTACATATTAGCATGTCATGTTTTGAAGCGAATTCTAGCCGTATATCGCATCTTTCATTTCTTGCTCCATATCCATAACTTTGCATGATGCGTTCCTATCCGGTGTTATCCTTCCCATTGTTTGCATTCCAGCCTCCCACAATAATCTTAATATATTTCCTAGGCAGTTCAGTTAACGTGCTTTTCACAGAAATCGTCAATATCCTCTTCTGCACTATCTGATGTTGGAGCATATGTTTGTATGACACACATATTTAGGAGTTGCCCATTAAATCTCGCTACGATTACCCTTGGACTGTCTCCCAATAATGATGCTTTGGCTTTTGTGCTCAACAAGAACCCTACTCCTGTGGTGTGCATTTTATCTTCCCCTGACCTGATCACTTCACCCCCATTCATCTCCTCCGTTCCTGTCCATTTTATATCTGCCAGTCCTATGATGTCATACCTGGTATCTTTCCATTTCCTTTATGAGCGGCTCTAACTGTGCTGTTGCCCAGTCTTCTCACATTCCATGTCTCTGCTGTGATCTCCTCATTCGCAATTCTTAGCCTCTTCGTTGTTTCAGAATTTGTCTGCTTTGTTTCCTGATGGTGTCGTAGCTACTGCATTCCTCAAGACCAGAACGTAAATCGAAAGTACTTAAGTCGAAGCATTTTACCCCATTGCGCATCTATACTCTATAACCATCGGTGTGAAAAACAAGTACATTTGATTAACATATAAACATATATCACCTTGTCTGTTATAGTATTGTATATATTATTAGTTGTTTATCATGTAAAAATCGTCACCATAAATGCCGTATGTGGGTGCCTCAGGACATCTGGCACCTGAATGTTCGCTGTGCAACGTAAAAATGTTGGGCTGAATGGTTAAGTTTCTAAATCTCGAGTACGTTATAGCGAGGTTCCACGGTAAGTAAAACGGGATTGGGTATCAATAAGCGGAGTATGTTATAGCTAAAGTGCGTAAAGCGGGAGGGCGTAAATCAGTGTGTTAGTGTTTAATGGCGAGTAGGGTTGTACGTGACAATATATATTGGGGTGTATGGGTATAAGATGATGGTAATGGTGACAAATATTGTTCAATATTTAATCTGATGGCTTTCACCAAAGAGATAATGTAGTCCGTAGCAATGGACACGCACACACTTTACCCTAATAGGGGCTCCTCTGATTTGAAAACCCAGCTACCAACAGCGTCCAATCCCAGACTGTTGTAGGCAGTGAGGAGCAGTCTTAACCATCAGGGCTCTTCAGCGATGCAGGAACATGCAGTACGATGACCAGTAACATAAGTCAAGGAATGCGTTAGCATCGGTGCACAAGTACAAATAACAAATACATTCTTTTTTACACATTCGTATGGTACATTTGCTGACAACGAGTTGCCCCCGAAATTTTTGTAGTTTAATTTGTTTAACCAGGTGAGAATTCAAGAGACCAGGATGCGTCCATACCAGAGGATTCAGCACACCGGCATGCTGGACAGCAATCAGCAACATTTAACATAAAATAGCAACGTTTTTGCTGGCAGTTACAACCAGCTTCCTCATGCAGTTGCAAACATCGTGAAATGTGCTCCAGTTTTGCACCTTAAATGGTTGACACACTGCTGGTAATTAAGGGCCAGAGCCAGCGTTCGGCAATCAAAGCTGTATCGGAGGCGGCAGAAGGCAGCAGTCAGTGGCTCTGGATGAAGAGGAAAGACCCCAGCTGGGCCCCAAAGTGAGAGGGCCAGGAGGTATGCAGTCAGCAATGCTTGACTCAGGGAGGAGGACGCCCCTGCCATGCATAGTCCCATGGGATGTTGGCTACCAACAACAAGGCAACTCCTATGACTAATTGGGAATGGGACGCAAGCGTAGGATTGATCACCCTGTCGCTGGCCGCCTTTGGGGAGGGTGTATAGTATGAAAGGCCGAAACACCCTAGGAACCAAAGGGTCACTACTGACGATGCGCTCCCCAAATTTCACCAGGCTCACTGTTCATGAACTCTTGGAAGTGCTTGCACAAAGGATAGTAACATCTCATCCTGTGTTCTTTGGAATCTGGTATTGGCAAGGGTGGTGAAAGGGGTGGAGGGTGAATTATTCTCCCACCTCCACCCCCTCATTCTGTTTGCTTCTCAATAGCTGCTCTTGGAAGAACAGCTCAACTATCAAACTGCGCATTATTACATTTCCCCCAAAATCACGCCCCCTTCTGAAGTGTGTGATCACCTCTTATCATCTTGCCACCCTCTCTCTGCTCCGAAGAAACACCGCCTATTGTATATGCTTCTGTTTATAAGCAGTGTTTGTGAAACATTTCGGTGACTGTGTTAATTCGTAGACATAAAATAGCAATTTTTTATGACAAAAAATAAGAATATGGTTTACCCTTTCTGGCAATAAATCAGGAGGTGTTAAGATGTTCAAAAACCAAATAGATACATTTTGCAAAGCATCAAGGTTGCATTAACCACACAAAAAATGTTTCATATATATATAATTGCTCATTTTTACACACTGGCAAATGCGGTTCGATTTTTTGGCCAACCTTTAAATGTTTTCGTTGATAATTTTAGTATCTAATATATTGTCAATGTGTGTTTTAAATCGCACTTAATATACTTTACATAGGTAAGCACTGGTGTAGTGTTTTAGCAGTACAGTGTTCGATTCATGGCGAGGGATAACATAATTCTCTGGTTCTGGCCATGGCTAATATCAAAATTGAGTGCAGGACACCCATTTCACTAAACAGCGCTGTTCTGGTGAAGCATCTTTAAAACACCCCCATTACTGACATGGCAGGGGGAAACCTACATCCAGCAGTGAATTGGCTTCGGTTTGTAAAGTTAAACTACGAGTTAACTGTATTCTCACATTACTAATATATGCGCATATTAATTGGAAATCTAATTCCATTTAAATAAATGAATTCACACCTCTGATTAGCGCGGTTGGCTACGTACGCTGCGAAAGAAGTTCAACATACATACTAATATCACACGTAGGCTTTCGCGACCAATATGGTTCATAATAAAGGTTTTTGGGTTAGATCGCTTAAGTCGAAACCCTCCACCACCCGACACAGCCAGTGTGCAGGCGAGACCGTGGGTGTTTAAAAAAAGAAGGTACCTCCTACAAACCTCGTCTCCGAATCACTGACACTACACTAACATAAATGGATTCACGTAAATTATTATTTGCTTTATATTGCCTTTTGGAAGTTCCCCCCGCCCCCGCCGTGAGTTCAGGTCACGTATCTAATTCACGTTAAATTACTATAAATGTTGAAACACATCTAATGGCCTTTGCCTTGAACACAAAAAACCTCCAAAATTCTGACCCACTGATATGCAAATAACGTATTATGTCCAGGCAAAGAGCTCAATGCGAGCACTTGTCGAAGCTAACAATGGAGACAGCGCCCAATTCCAGACACCATCACCAGAGTCAACAACTGCTTGAGAACAGCTAGCTCTGACGTCTCCACCAGCACAGGCAATCGCCCATAAAGTGCAGCAGCATCTTAATGTTAGGCATCGCGCTGAGCGAGGAGCAGAAATTATATCTTTTTTTTACTTATAAAATTTACAGATGAAAAAAAATATATATATATACATTTGGTATATCTGGAATAGACACGAATGCTTATTTACATTTATTACAGGGAATAGACTCGGGCTTGCCTGGAACATTTGACAGCAACTGTCACCAGCAATCCACCACTGCCTGCACCTCAGCACACTCTTCATTCAGTTAGCAGAAAAAAGCAACGCATTATTATTATCACGAAATCGTCTCGAACGCTCGCTGCGTGCGGCAAGACTCCATAACTCCGGTCGCAAAACCAATGGCCCAAGACCGTTTAAAACCCTTAACAAGTTGCACGTTATACCATTACACAGATAATATTTTCTTCTTGATTAAATAGCGACCTGATTCATTTTTTTCTGTTAAGTTCACCACTATCATTTGAACAGGCGTGGTTCTTCCACGCCGCCCCACCAAGCAGCTGGAGATGAGAAATGACTTTTCTAATAAAAATACTTTTCTATCAATGTTTTTATTGTGTTTAAAAAAGTTAAAATATAATTATTCTTTCAACGTGAATTGCCTAATGAAGATAACATTTTAAGTTATTCATATTAGAAACCGTTGCAACAGTTTAACGCGTAGGCTATCGCAACCAATATTATCATAATAAAGGTTTTTCGGTTAGATTGCCAGAAGTATAAATGTGTCGTAACCCTGACGCTGCAACACTACAGTATGATTTGTGCTTCAGGGAGGTCTTGGGGCAGCTGTAAAGGCGTCCGAGTGAGAGATATCCCTTCATTCATTGCGATTAGCTTCGCATTTTAGCCACGCCGTTTGAGACCCATTCAGGGCGGTGAAAAAGGCGCCCATTGCTGTAATGAGACCGTCACAACGCTAGGGTGCACTGTGCAAATATAGCAGCTCACGGCTTTTGCCAGTGTCAAAGGGGTTGTGTAGTGTGGACTTGAAGATCATGGGTAGAGCAATTGAGTTATTTGTTGTTGTTTTTTCGTATTGTTTATGAATTCCTACCGTTGGTAGATAAGACAGTTATATCACTTTCACGGGAAGGCCAATAACATGACGAGGTTTTTCTTAATAAAAACACCATATTTTCAGAGGTCACTCACAACAGCCCCACCTCGTGGAAATGTCACTGGATTTGAAACACTTTTTGGCACTGCCATTGGTCAAGCACAGATATATTGTTTGGTGCCAGTTTGGTGCATGTTTGGTGCCAGTTTGACCCCGGAGATATCTGGTTCGGCAAATGAGAGGTCTTTATCGTCGATGTGCGTGATGGTCAGAGGTATGTGCATAACACAAAACTACTAAGTGCTGGTTGGTGGAGCAGTGGCCAGAACTGGTTCAGACATCACTTGCCACTGACTGACATAAGCCATAACTGGAAATCAAACTCAGGTCACTGGTTTTTGTAGAACAGTGCTGACCTCCCCCTCAAATATAGGAATGTTGTTTGTGTATATGTGCATTTGTGAATTTATTTTGATATTTTGTAATGTGTCTATGTGTGCACGTGTATGTAAATATGCCTGTGTTAATGTCCGTATTGGTGCTTGTGTGTGTAATTGTGGGCAACGCAGTGGTTTGTGCACTGCGCCTGGCACCATGCAACTTAAGTTGTATTACCAGTCATGGCATACATCATTGGCGAGAGGTTGCAGAACCTGGAACATGACAGAGTACACCAAAACCTCGCCAATCGCGGGTTTTTCCATCGCGGATTTGACCATTCACACCAAATTCATTCACGTAGAGTTCGCCAATAATGCCCCTGTGGCTCAACCATTCACAGTTCACCGCTTAACTTGCACTCTGCTCGCGATGATGCTGCCGCGGGAGAATACAAACAGGCAGTCTTGTCTCCCACGCATCCCATTGCGGCTCCGAGGTCACATGTTGTTCCCAGCGTTCAGTAAGGAGGCAGTGAGGTTCAGCCGCCCCACGGGTTTTCTCACTACATTATTATTTTGTTACATTCTATACATTAACTGTACGAATTCTATTTGACATTGTGGAAAATATTCAGATTTTACGAAAAAACATACTTATAGTTTCATGATTGGGTTAATGTAGGGTATAACATTAAACAAATCGAGGATTGGGTGTCGTATTACGAACCGTGAACCAAACCCTAGTTTTTCCCATTTGCCTTTGAGTTTGTGGAACGCGAATTTGCCGAATGCGGCTATTTTCAAGAATGAAACCCACACGATGAGCAAGGGTTTGTTGTATGTCTGTACAATTATTGAACTCTGTGATGAAAGTGATTACATTTTGACTTAAAACTTTCGTGACTGCAGGAATTCATATGCTATGGTTCTTTCGGTAAAGTCACATAGATAGAAAAAAAAATACTAACGTGTACAATAACAAAACTCAGGACCTACTTAATGATGGCAGCTACATAAAAATTTAAAGAGATCCCACCAAGTGCCTTGTTATAAAAACGAACAGTATCATAACTAATTCAGCTTCATTAATTGAACAGATCAATCGGTTTTCCTGAAAACCTTCTGCTGCTAGACCACCCAGACTATATGGCTTACCAAAAATCTATATAGAAGGTACACCCCTTCGTCCCATCGTCTCCACCATTGGCTCACCCACCTCCAAACTGTCTGAGACCTTGCAGCCATTCACTGGTAAGACCACCTCTTCTGTTCTTAACTCAGCTCACATGGTATCGTCAATTAAAGACATCTCACTATCCCCAGGTGATTGCTCGTTAGTTTAGATTTAGTTTCTATGTTCAGCAAAGTTCCTGTGCCCGATACCATTGCAATGATTGAAGATTTGGTCCATCAGGGACTTAATGGTGATCAACCAGCCCTGGTGAGACACTGCCTCACCAATAAATACTTCACTTGGAATGGAACAATCTACAAACAAACTGAAGGCACCCCAATGGGTTCTCCCTTATCTCCGGTTGTGGACAACATTTTCATGGAAAGATTTGAGACGGACGCCATTCAGGCATCCACTCTATCCTTGTGGAAGAGGTACGTGGATGACACGTTTGTCATCTGGCCACATGGCTGACCTGCTCTGGAACAATTCCTCAACCACATCAATTCCATACACCCAGCAATCAAATTCACCATGGAGGTAGAAAAGGATGGCATGCTACCCTTCTTGGGTGTCTTAATCAAAAAAAGACCAGATGGCTCGATGAACTGTCTACAGGAAAGGAACTCATACTGACACCTACCTAAAACCTGATTCTCACCACCATCCATTCCAAAATAATTCCCTCATCAAAATGCTACACCATCGAGCTCAGTGTATCTCCCACCAGGAACACCTGACCAGTGAACTCAAAAACGTACACCAGGCTCTCAAGGCAATTGGATATTCTGACTACACAATCTGCAAAGCCATCACCACAATGGCGAGGAAGGAGCCATCTGAAGATCTAATCAAAACCATCACCTTACCTTACATAGCAGTTATAACTGAAAAGATTTCCAAAATCTTGAGCAAACACAAGATCCAAGTCCAATTTAACACAGTGCATAAAATTCGTGACTTGATCCCATCTATGAAGGACAAGATTCCTGACATGCAATATCCCTGCAAATACAAACTAAGCTGTATCTGCGGCAGCAGTTACATTGGGGAAACCAAACAATATGTCTCGGACCGTGTTCTATGTCCTTAGCTGCCCCCTCTCTGCCAGCCACCAGAACCATGCCCCCTAGGGACCCTTTTACATGACATAGCATACCCTGCTGGCAGAGTGGGCTACTATACTCCCAGTTTCCCTCTCTATCAGTAACTGGCACTAGGCACCGTAGTGACCCATTAATTGTCACTACACACTTATTAAGGGAACCAATTGGAAAATAGACACCTCGGAAGTGAGATGAAACTTAGGTCGTGTGGGGACTGTGAATAAAAAAAATCCTGCAGTTAGCAGTACCACGTGGAAAGCAGAGAGCCATGACGTAGCTGCCATTAGCACGCCGGCTTCATGCTCCGGCATTGCTGTGAACTTGGTGTGTCCCCTTGTGTCACCACCCTCTTCGTGTTCTGACATCGTCTCTTTGCCTTGCTTCCACGAGGGCGCCGATTCTGTACTCTGTCGTCTTTCCCTATTCCGCCGTCATCATCGCTGTGCCACTGCAACCAAGTGTCCGCCATTATGCACATGGGTTAAGTAGCTGCCATGTTTTTGTGCCCCAGTTAAGGACCGCTGTGTCATGATGAACCTGGAGAGGGAAAAGCCACCCAGACAATTTGAATCCCGACTCGAGTGCCCCATATCAGAAAGAGACGGACCCTGCATTTGCCATGCTGAGTGAATTTCTCAAGCGGCAAGAAAGCCAGACTACCACGTCTCTGGACACATTCCGGCAGTTCCTTGAGGTGGCTGAAAGGCGTGACGAGATAATTATAAACATTGTCAACTCTGTCATGTCAGGATTGATGAACTGCCAGGTGATACCTGACTTGAGTCAAGTCTTCCCGGAGAAACAGACACAGCCGTACATGAGTAGTCGCACAGCAATTGAGACAATGGAAACCTTCACTGATAGAAAGAAACCTTCATATCACAGACAAAGCGAGACACACTCAATTCTTACCAAACACCTGCAGACACAATTGAATAATATTCAGACGTCATGCAGTGCTTCGGCGGGACTTTCATCTGCACATTGAGTCTTCCTGAACGTTGGCACCGAGCAAAGGCATGATGGGACACTTGCACCATACATTGTGACGATGCCAGAAACTGAAATTTGGAGTTCTCGGATGTGACAAAGCAGCTGGTGATAAGTCTTGTGGTCCCATGAGCTGAGCTTACACCTTAATGCGTGAGTCCACTACAACCCCAACGACCTGCTTGACGATTCCACGAGTTTTGTGAAGAGGTCTACAGAGAGCTTGTCGACTGTATAGGCAAAGATCACTCAACATCGCATTAGCCAGTCCAGACGTCACCTAAGAATGAAAATATGGCTGAAGGGAAGGGGCCCCAGCACCATTCATCACCAGGAATGTGAGTGCTAAAGCACCAATTGGGTCCGCCAGTGCAAGACCTCCTGAACCACCAGAAGGTCGACGATGCTATAATTTCAACCAGCTTGGGCAGATCAGTGCTCGCCGTCTATTTACATGTAAATTGCACGTGTGTGGCATCTTTAAGCGGGATGTACATGGTTCGGCGAACTTCCCCGAGTGGTCACATCAGAAGTGGACCTTCTGAAGGAATTTTGCAAATCGGCATAGTGAGGGGCGCAAATGCAGCACGTGGATGCCCTCAGATGTGCTCCAGTTTGCGAGGCAATGGAGGACACTATTGAAGTCTTGTATCGGTGAACGTCCCAATGTGCTGCAGACTCTCAGTACCGAAAATCAAATCCTGCTGTACCAGCAAGATGTGGACGATGTCGAGCATTGGCGACCACCAACTGAACTTCAAGTCATTAACATGAAGTTCGCCGTGGGCAATATTGAGCCCACACCGGGCAATCCGTTGCACATGTAACTCATTAGTAGTCCCTACAGCACTGCCTGCTGAAAAGTATTGTGCTGAGAAATTGAATAAAGTAGCCAATCAAAAGTACACCATGACATGCCACGTGTATTGACTGAAATTGTATTGTTGTCGACGAGTGGAATGAGAACGACAGCTCCAGTCTGGAGGAGGTGTCACTTGAATTACCGTCACGGCATAACACCAAAGGTTCCTGCTTTGCACCGTAGGATATAAGGCGTGCGACGTCAGCATCACCTCCCCTCCCCGTTCCACCCCTGGCAAGATTGTGTTTCACGACACCAGTTCTTGTTTCGTCCAAAATTGAGGCCGATTTAAGTATCAGAAAATGCAGAGCATGTATCGACAATTTACATGTGCGTGTAATTTTGAAAGAGCTGGAGTTACTTTGTCCTGTGCTTTTGGAATAGTGTGGATGGAGTCGTGGGACCATGTGTATGCTCTTGTTTCTCATGAATAAAGACGGAATTGTTGTTACCAGGCCATCTTGATCGAGATTATCTCTTACCGTAGAGATAGTAAGGTAACCAGTAGAAAAATAGACACCACCAGTGCATATCAAATGTGGTTTTAACCTCTGAGCTCTGTCACATTGAAAATAAAAACCACGTTGATTTTGGGGTGTATTGTGCATACTAATTTTCAGAAGTTTTAGTATTTTAGCCAATTAAAAAAGTTTAGATGTGAATGTAGAATTTGTTGTTGATTAAAAAAAATTATGACCACGATGAAACAAAGTGTTCTTGTTTGTAAATTTTGCTGAGTGATGACTGTCCCCTTCAATGCAATTTCAAATAAAGAGCTTTACTCCGTCACATTTTTAGTCAGCGTGTATTGGTTCGTGTCAGTTCGTAAGAGTAGTGTCTTGCAGTGAAAATGCATTTAACTTAGTTAACTATCCGAGTGAAAGTCCCCAGGCTATATTTTTATGGTGGAATTGGTACGAATGATTCTATATATGCAATGAGCAAAGATTAATAATAATGCAATTTATAACGCGCGCAAATTTGCGGACGTAATGGCCGCAACTCAAAGGTACGGAGCCAAGCTCAGAGTCACTCAAAAGCACGTGGTTGTAGAGGTGAGTTTTAAGTGTCTCTTGAAGGAGACGATTGAGTTGATGCTGCGAATGTGCAGAGGGATGGCGTTCCAGACTGTTGGGGCAGCCACCAAGAAGCGGCGCACAGACGTGACCATCCTGGATCTTGGTATAAAGAGGAGGTCATGAGTCGCACTGCGAAGGCATCTGCCATATGCTGTACTGCAAGTCGTCAATAATGAAGAGAGGTACAGGTAGCAGGCAGATGTGAAGGCATGGTGGCAGAGGCAGGCGATCTTGTATGTGACCCTGCTGGCAATGGGTAGCCAGTGGAGGGCATGGAGAGAGGCAGGTGAGTCGAGCCGAGGATGAGTGCGACCAATTACGACGCGCGCCAGGTTGTTTTGTAGTCTTGGACGTTTTTGAGGTTGCCAGAGGAGGACCGGACTAGGATGGAGTTACAATAATCGAGGCGAGACCCAACTATGCAACATGCCAATGTGTTGGCAGTTTCAGTGGAGACGAGAGGACGTATGTGTCTGAGAGCCTTCAGGTGAAAGTTACATTAACTGATTATATGATTGGTTTGGCGGTCGAAGGATAAAGTTGAATCTAGGATGACACCAAGGTAGCTGAAGTGATCGGTGAACCTGATCCTGTGACCAAAAATGTAAATCGGTGTGTTGCGAGCATGGATGAGTTGAGACGTTGCCCGGTACTTAACATGATGGCCACTGAATTTGACGGATTAAGCGAAAGGTTGTGTGCGGAGAACTGCTGTTGCAGGGCAGTGGTGCATTCTGAGAGCCTCTCAAATCCAGACGCATTAGGGGAATTGGCGGCAGTGAACAGAATAGTGTCGTCCGCATATGAGTGGTGCTTGACACCGAAGCTTGCGATGAGGCAGCCGATCGAGGAAGTGTAGACCGTGAACAGTAAGGGACCGAGGACGGAGCCCTGGGGGACACCACATAACGCTTTTGTTTCAGCAGATGTGGACGAGCCCACCCTGACTGAGGATTGCCGATCAGAAAGGTACGATAGTATACACTTGAGTGCTGAGCCACATATACCAAAGAAGGATTTCAGGAGGGAAGTAAGGAGCGAGTGGTTCACGGTGTCACAGGCCGATGATATGTCCAGACTCACAAGAGCAACGATGGAGCCGGAGTCAATAATCATTCAAATGTCATCCAGGACTCTGGTGAGTGCTGTTTCTGTGAAGAAGTTTTGATGGTAAGGTGACTGGAAGGAGCAGTAGTTTGGGGAGGAGGTGATGTGGGGTTTTAGCTGGGCGAGGGCAAGTCTTTCGAGTTTATAGAGATTCTAGAGATTAGTGATGGGAAGATAGATAGATGGGTCATCAGGGTCGAGACTTGGTTTCTTTGACAGGGGGGAAACTAGGCCAGATTTGAGGTTGGACGGAAAACACCCCATAGAGAATGAGTCGCTTGCGATGTTCCTGATCATGATGGTGAGTTCCGAATATGAACAAAGTTTATTTTTCGATTTAAAGCTTTCGTGACTGCAGGGATCCATCTTATTGGTTCTTTCGGTAAAGTCACGTAGAAGGGAAGCAATAAAATAATAAAAATAAAACATAATAAAATAAAATAATTCTCACGACGTTTCGACCACAACGCAAGCAGCCGTCCTCAGGTGAAGAGGACGGCTGCTTGCGTTGTGGCCGAAACGTCGTGAGAATTATTTTATTTTATTATGTTTTATTTTTATTATTTTATTGCTTCCCTTCTACGTGACTTTACCGAAAGAACCAAGAAGAAAGTTTATTTTGTTAAACGAGATAATAACTGAAGAGACCAAGGATAGTCTCGTTTTAAGATTGACCCGGGTCACCAAAATTATGAAAGCTAAAATAATCAAAATAAAGTACGGCAACGAAGTAAACAGAAATCAGAACAAAAAACAAAAACCGTATCACATGAGAAATCAAGCTACAGAAACAATAAACACAAGGTGTCTCTTTTACGAACATGTATGGTGACCATTGAACTAACACGTAAATAGACAAAAACATATGTTAAATGCTAGTCAAATTATGAAAAATTGATAGTTTAGCATTACATTTGTAAATTATATAGGAAGAGTAACCAAGGACAATGTTCAACTGATGTGAATCCAGGTGTTCGGGGCATTAACAAATAATGAGTGGACACCAGGTGAGTGTTTTTTTACCCACTTGGTACAATGCACTTTAGTGCTGTAGGGAAGATTTGGAGGAGTTTGATTTTCAATGAACACTTTGCATAGTAAGGGACAGAGTTACGCCAGGTGTGCATGAACGTGCAGGGATTTCAAAATGACATTTTTTACAGCACTACGTTCCTGCATTGCTTTAAATGGCTGATTTGGAAAAGCGTCGCTAGCTACTTTTTTCTGCATTAGTCAAAACATCGATTCCCTGGGAGCAAGAAGGCATTAATTAGCATACGCACTCCACTGAGCACGTGGAACAACAGGGCTTTATGCAGCACGACAGCTGGGTAGCAGTTATTCCTGCTAAAATTGCCAACTGGAAGGACTGCAGCTCATGCTCTCCATGGGAAATCCTTTCGCATCACAGCACAGTAAACACAGGTGAATTAAAAAGACGCAAAAAAAAACAACAATCGCAAATTGTAACGTGTGACAATTTCAATTGTCGTCTTTTGTCGAGCGTGCAAAAATTGCGCCGACAACCAACAGCAATGGAAACGAATTAACTGTCGTGCACCCAGCCCCTTTTTTGACCCGTCAAGAAGGAGATGCATCATCAGTCATGCATTCTGGATCCACCCTAAATGTCGCAATGACAGATTGGGCTTTGGTGGTTGCTGCCAGTTTCCTTTGTGCGGTTCGCTAGCTCGCAGGCTATTCATCATAGGACACTGCAAACAGCTCACTGAGAACACACAAAAACTTGAATGAACAAAGCATATCCATGTAAAAAAAATAACTTTTAAACTTATAAATGCATTACATTTACACATCTTTTGGGATGGATTAGACTGGAACTCACATTCCTTCACTCTTGCAAAATCTCATTTCAGCACTATTTTCGCCGAAATAAAAGTCAGCAAAGGTTTATGCAACTTAATGCATCGTAGACAGACAGTTTTGTTGGGGAGGGAGGGAAGCGTGTTTTTAAACATAGCTCCTAGACTCATCTCTTTAAACGTTTTTCTTCGATCTTTGTTTAACTTTTTTATGGGGATTCCACTTTATGCACATTTTTATAACTTGCTTTGTTTAGACAAGTTTTGCTGTTGTGTTTTATGTTCATTTCCGCTGCTTTTCTTTACTGCTCAGTTTTCTGCTGTGTTCTCCGCAGCACTATACAATGTTCAAAGCAGCACCTGTGTCTTGCGTTTTTTCAAATTTTGAGTTAGCTTTATGGGTAAATGTGTTTAAAAAAAAATGTATCCCTTTTTGTTTGTGCTAATAGATTGTTTTGAGTTTGCTACGTAGTTTTTGACGTTTGCACTGTACCTCATGAGTTGCTGAGAGTGTTGCTGAGTGCACCTTCCTCTGCCCCCTTCGGACCCCTTCTTCAAGTTTGCGTGTGTACACATTTAAGTGTGCGTGTGTCTCTGATTACACTATGTAACAAAATTTTTTCCTGGGTAGTAAGTGTTATTTCGTAGTTGCTTATGCCTAAAAAATATAGAAAATTGCTATTATTCCCCACAAACTTTGCTTTTGTGACCAGGACAGTGATATTTTGAAATTAACCTATTTTCAATGAGAAAACGGGCGTATTTGTGTCTTTTCGTTCACATAAAGTCACGTATTTATACTAAAGTAATACAAAATTACTATAAAAGATTTAGAAGTGTATTGTTTTTCGAGATTTACGATGAAACTGTAAATCACTTTCACGAATCAGCCCCCAAATGTAGTCTCCCATCATGTTCTTGTTATACTGTCCTTGGTAGCAACGTTCAAAGTCCAGTATATCCTGGTGGAAGCGCTCGCCTTGCTCCTCCGAGTACGCTCCCATGTTCTCCTTGAATTTATCAAGATGAGCATCAAGCAGAAAAGGACAGACATATCACCACTCATAATTATAATTATGGTCCCTAGCACACAAATTTAATAGCTGGACAGCACATGTGTAGGTATATAATTCTAATTATCAGTGGTGATATTTCTGTTCTTTTCTGCTCTCGCACCTACTCATGGGCTGTCCAGCTATTAAATTCGTGTACAGGCTGTTGTCATATTTAACTATTTTTTGTTGTCACGTGGTGTTCTTATACCACTGAAGATTCCATGTTTTTCTTCTCTCCCAGGGATTTTTCCTTCTCTCCCAGGGATCTTTCTCTGATCGTGTTCGCAGAGGGTGGTTAGAACATATAACATGTAGAAGCACTGGCCGCCACCATTCCTGCGAGCGCCATAACATTTGCCTCAAAGATGAATGGGAAGGCAATTTTCTTCATCGAGTCTGATTGAATGGCTAATGCTGCCATGGAGAAGGGTCTTGACAGTCAATGATTGGCACTGCAACTTGCAGCTGTCATCACCTTCAGTACGCGTGATCATCTAGAACTTTCCGGATGAAGAATTACGAAAGCATCTTGAAAATTTGGGCACTTCACATTCAAGGAAAAAGCGTGTGCCTTTGGGTTGTAAGAATAATGCATTGAGGCATGTCCTGTCTTTTAAGAGGCAGGTCAACATGCTGATGCTCATGGACAACTGGAGGAGGGCTCTTTTACAGTGATGAATGGAGCTAGAGACCATAAGCTCGTTTACAGTAGGGACAACCTCAAGTGAAACCTAAGCAAAAGCAGAGGGACATATTAAGAAAATATGGCCAACCCAGCAGAGATGGGACTGTGGCGGGGAGGGGGGGTAATCAAGTGGAAAGCCCAATGGATGGCTCAAGACAGAGTCCCTCACCACAGAGCCCACGTGAGTTGGCATTCAGTGCCATTCCATGTCATTCTACTGCCATGAAGACAAAGGTTCAACCAACCAGATTATGATTAACTAGGCAAGCATCTTTGAGTTCCCCATATACAGTATACCCTGCCCAGGGCTTTGTCCCAGGTTATGATTAAATGGCCAGGTGCTTCTGAGTCTCCAACACATACATACAGACAAGGATAATAATGGTGGCAAAGATTGGGTCTTCGCTATTCCAGATGCCCCCAGAGGTGGGACACACGTGGAGAAGAAAGCCCATGCCAAGGCTGAGAACACCTCTGAAAAACTCTATGGCTTCAAACAGATGCTGAGGATATACGTGAGCATCAGTACAACATCCGTGTCTTCCCCTGAGAAAGAATGCCCACCATCCCCTGTGTAAGATACGGTGAGGTGTCGGAGAGGTTGAAAAATAAACAATGAAGACAAGTGAAGATGGTGCAATTGAGCAGCAACAAGAGAGCCTCTATGCAGGCAACTGTGAGCTTCTAGTCAACATAAGCACTTGAGAGTACGGAGGAGCCCAAACAGGACCCAACAGTGGGTAACTGAGACGGTTGCAATGGAAGCCCTTCCTTGGAGATGCAAGCGGCAATAACCATCACAGCATCAGCAGAGGAAGATACAAAGAATGCTGAGAGTCCTCAATGCATTGAGGCTGAGGAAGGGATCCAAAGGGGTGACTTGAAAGAAATACCCCTCAGCATAGACAGTGGGGTTAGTCGAGAGGTTGGCAACCAAAACAACAAGAGCCATTTTTTTCGAATTCGGTAAAAAAAACCCTCAATAGTTCAACAGCTGTGATGCATGTTAATACGAGACGGTTATCCTTAACCAATTACGTCACGCAGCAGTCATTAAAGAGCCGCATGCGGCTCCCAAGCTGCACGTTTCTAACCCCTAGGTTAGCCAAACATCTGCTGATCTGATCGAGGTGACACCCATATTCTTTCAGATGTATCTATGGGTCTTCCAAGATGGAGTACAAGGCTCAGAATGGAGAGTTAATGGCAAGGTGGTATGACGCGGAGCCAATTATACCCTCCCTTCTCCGTATTTACATGCAGTGCACGCAGCAAAGAAAACATCATCTAGAAGAGAAAGGAACAGGGTCAGGTACTTCCTTAACCAAATTACAACATGAAGGAAAAGCACACTTGACAGCAAGTCCACTGATATATAATGGTATGGATTGCTTCATTAATGTAAATGGATGTGGAGTTGCACTTAAGAGGCACTTTGTGTTGTCACTTTCAAGAGAGGACAAGACGTCATTGCTCCGTATTCAAGAGACGCATCTCACATTCAAGACAACTGATGAACAGACTGGAAATAAGATGTGTTCTTCAGTCATCTTTCTCACACCTCTTCTGGGATGCCAACGTTATTAGTACGAGGGTTTACACCCACCGTGGTTGATCATGCTGAAATGGTACCGAGAAGGGCCCTTAATGTAAACATCAGACTTCAGAATATCACTATCAACTTCATTAATGTCTATGCAAAAAACAATGATACGGACAAACTTTTATATTTTTTGCAGGATGTAGAGGCATTTCGAGAGAATTTTAAATGACGAGTGCGTGCTTTTGGAAGGTGATTATAATTGCACACTGTGTGTTCTCAACCGCACTGGCGCTGAACTTTGCAAAAGCAAAGTATTGAATGCCTTGCAAGATCTGCTTTGCAAAAATGCTCTGATCGATGTGTGGTGGTTACAACATGCTAGGTAACACAATTTTTACTTTCAGAGCATTCAAGCTGACAGGACAGTGTCACAAGGGTTGACCGATTTAATATTAAAAAAAACCTTAAAAAGAGTGCCGTTGCATCCAATATATGAACTGCACCACTGGCAGAGCATCAACTCATACTACTTCTGATGAAGATACAAGGGGTCCCACAGGGATTCGCATACTGGCATTTTAATAATTCCCTTTTGAAAAACACCATCTTTACTAATCTCTTTGATAATTTTTGGGAGTAGTGGCAAGGAAAGAAATGTATTTTTAATAAAAGCACCATGGTGGGGTATAGAAAAAGGTACACATTGAGAAACCGTGTCAGTCATATGCCTGGAGAAGTACGCAACAAATAGACCGTGAAAGGTTGGATTTTGAGAACAGAGGCCATATCAAAGAGAAAAGGCGGAAGATTGTGGGCAATTCAGGCCTACTACAAATGATTGCAGAAAGGGAAGGAAAACATGGCATTTATACGCTCAGTTTAAATACACCCGTGATATGGACTGTGACTCAACACTTTTCTTCTCATTAAGGAAGCAGGATAGTAGACTGAAGACTATAGAGGGGTTGTTTGATGATAACAAGAGCCCTTGTTTCAAACAATGATCGAATAGCCTCAATAGCAATTCAATATTATAATAATCTATTTTCCCCAGATTGTTTATCTACACAGGACCTAAGAGGACATCTGGAAGGATTTGCCTACTGTGGGCAAATAGGAAAGGGAGCTCATTGAAGAAGAGGTGAGACATGGTGACCTAGACGTGGCAGTGAGTGCCCTGGCCAGGAATAAAACCCCAGGTATTAAAGGACTAACAGAAGTAATAATCAACATTTTTGTCATTCTATTGCAGCAAGATGACAAAGCTGTTCATGATGAAACAGTGAAGACTAATATGACGCACCAGTCCTATAGGAGAGCCGTGCTTACACTGCTTGACAAAAAAGGTGATCTTAGACACCTGAAATATCGGCGTCTGGTCTCAGTATTACGCACAGATTATATTATTCTAGCTGAAGTTGTGTCAGCAAGAAGATTTTGGCTCAGGTTTATTTGCAATGACCAGTCATACACTGTTCCAGAGAGGACCATTCATGACGTGATTTTCCTAGTCAGAGATCCAATCACTCTGAATTAACAATTTGACTTCTTCCTGCTTGATTTGCTCTCCCTTGATTAAGAGAGAGCAAAAATGATAGCAATGACCACATGTATCTACTTGGCACTGAAACCGCTTTTGGATTTAGAGCTACCTTCATGTGGTGAATTGATTTGCTTAATAAAAGTGTCTCGTCAAAGATAATGGTGCACTTACTATTCCTCTATATTTCAGAAGAGGTATTGGACGAGGCTGTCCTATGTCAGGACAGCTCTACACCCTCGTGTTGGAGCCTTCTCTGCATCTTATTCATTGACGACTCACCAGGTTAACTCTGAAGGAACCCAGTACGAAAGTTACTCGTACAACACATGCTGATGTCATTCTCCTCTTTTACAAAGCTTTGATATTGGACGACGCATGAGTGCCAAGAGGTACACTCCAGTGCTTCCTCCTCCAGGATAAATTGTGAGAAATGCAGTGGGCTACTCGTGGGGAAGTGGGACAGAGCCCAGTTATCTGAGTTGGCCAAAGCCATCACGTGGAGAAAATAATGCCTTCAACATCCCAACATCTTGGCATGCACCTCCGATTTGCACAGATGGCTACGTACGGTGCGAAAGAAGTTCAGTATACATGCATGATCCTGGGGTCTGGAGATAAACCTCAATAGAGTAATTGGCATATTTTGGAAGAAACGGAAAGCAAACGACTGGAACCTTGGGGGCACCTGTGTAAAATTCGCATATTCAGAGAGAAAACCCTGGTAGTTAACTAGTTGGTTGCGTCCATATTGTGGCACAGCATTTTTTCTGTCAACCCACCTGCGTATACTTGATTGCCAAACTTCAATGCCTTTTTTTGTCACATCGAAAGCACCGCAGAGTCTAAGCTTTGCCACTGCAGGAAGGCTGGCAAGGTCTCTGTGCGTAGTGAATCAACTTTCTACCTTTCACTTGCAAGGTTTCTGTACACAGCCTCATCACCCGTGTGGTGTTCCACAGCATCTATTTTCCCCAAAATATAGGGGGCCTGCAGTGCAGAAATACATTCTTCTATATGAACATTACGGATATTCTGTGAGCACAAATTTCCACATTTTAGAGGAGTGTTCTACAGACCTTGAGTTTCCTCACCACGGTCAGTATCAGACCTCGTTCACGAACTGCTTTTGTGGAATCTTGACATGGGACAACGCTCTATTGTCAGCTTCGTCATAGAGAAGCGTATGGTGAATGCACGTCTCACCAGGGTAGGAAATCTGGTGAAACCAGGCATTGATGGTTAGTGGCTTCTCCCTACTGAGATGGCTGCAATGACGGGGGCTGCACTCACGAAGACTCGCCACACAAATTGTAAATGGGGTGCAGATGGCTTACTCAAAATCAGTGGAGAGTGCACCTAAGCTTAAACTAAACTAAAAAATGTTTTACTATTGTAATTGCCCATCATATGACGGGTTTATAGAAAAAAATAAGAAATACAATATACTAAAATCTAAAGATTGTATTGAATTTATTTAACCAAAAATGTATATATATATCACATTTGCTGAAAATGTACGATAATCTCCCAAAAGTTTCCTTGAGATTAATTTTGTTTAATCAGCACTTTGATGTTAGTTGGATTTTGCATTTTGACAAAGCAACGTAAATTTGTCCATGGGATAAAAACAGGGTCGTTGAGATAAAAGTCCAACATACTCAAAAGTTTGTCCATGTGACTTATTGACATTGATAGCAAATACAGGAATGATTTCAAACTGTCTTCGCTTCAAAATAAATAGTAAATTCACATCGGACGGTGCCAGATCAATTCTGGGAATGAAGACTATCTCCACGATTAGATTTTGAAAGAATTTCAGCTACAACAAAATGACGGTGCATTTCTCGAATCACCAGGCGTGTGCCATTACATAATCCTTTTTTGTGGTTGAGATTTCGAATCGGCATTGCGATGACGGTTCTTTTTTTCAAAACCAATTTATGAGGTGGCATTACGAAAAGTGTTAGCAGCGTGGTGCAGAAATTCTGCAGGATAATTTGTGACGTCACTCGGATCCACATCGCCTACCTAGTGTTACACACAGCATACAGTGTTAGGCGTTATATGTGTATTTTTGGAGATTTTTATTTATTTTTGTAACAAACTACCAATGATTAGGTACAATTTTAACAAGCATTTCTTGAATGTTTGTTTTAATTGCATGAAAATCCACATAGCCTGCCCAGCGTTACACACAGTGTACAGAGTGTCAGGATCACCTAAACTACATGTATCATTTTACCACGTAAGGCTTACTGAGTTATGTAGCTCTTTTGCAGAAGCGACCTGACCACAGATGATAGCGCAATTAAGTGGCTTCTCATGCGGAAATGTATAACAGACAAATACTCTAAAAGCATTTTGTTTCTAAATGTGCAGGGAAAAACCGGAAGGCCAGGAGAAAAATTCACGAGACCACGGAGATAACATGCAAACTCCAAATATACAGGCGTCATGGTCGGGATCGAACCCACAATCTCCTGCATACCAGGCGAGGTAGTTAACATCTCACCACCGTGACCTCTTACCATGAGTGTTGGTGACGTGAGAGTTCCGGGTAATCCAGTGTCACCAGAACTGACTGAAGTGTCAGGTAAGAAAACTCCCACTCTCTTTTTCGCAGGAGGGTTGTGCACACACCTTAGGGCAGGGATCGGGAACCTTTTTGACTGGGAGAGCCATAAAAGCCAAATATTTCTAAATATATTTCATTGAGAGCCATATAGTATTTTTAACGTATAATAAATTAAATATGTCTTACTTTTAATGCGACTTCTGGTCACGGGATCCGTGACCCGAGAAATTTTATCTTCAAAACAAATTTCTGTTTACTTTAAAATGACACAGTATTATTAAGCAATATCACAAGTATTTTAAAATCAGTTCCAAACTGATTTTATTTTATTATTATTATTTTTTTCAACTAAAAATTGTCTGGGAGCCATATGCCGTCACCGGAAGAGCCATATATGGCTCGCGAGCCATAGGTTCCCGACCGCTGCCTTAGGGAATAGCCAGGAGGAGTTCTTCTCAGATGTAGAGCGCCTATATATTGTATTTCTATACGATTCCCTTTTATCATCAATAAATGAAAATATCGCGCAAACACCTTGCCTGGAGGGAGACAATGAGCTGTGATCTCTTAACCCCCCATTGGGAGTTGTTTTCTTCTAACCCATCATATAAACGCCAGAGTGATCTGAGCTGGAGCATTGCCTGTGACCACAAATACCTTCCTGGCACATTTCACAGATACAAAGCCAGAATGTTTATTCTTTGGTAGGATTGAGATAATAGCTCATCAATATATACACTGTAAAAGCCTCAGCTACATTTTTAAGCTTCTTCAGAATATTCTTTGGGTCTTTCGGTAAAGCCACGTAGATAGAAAAATATTATAAAATGATCACGACGTTTTGATCGCAACACAAGCATTCGTCATCAGGAGGAGAAAGTATTTTATCGCTATATTTTTTCACCTGATGACGAATGTTGCGATTGAAACGTCGTGATCATTTAATTATTATTTTCTATCTACGTGGCTTTACCGAAAGAGCCAAAGAATGCTTTAAGTCAAGACTCCTTCAAAATATTATACTGAAATTTAAAACTTAATTTCTCCCCCCACAAATGAAATGTTTTGATATGAAGAGAATGAGGACACCATGAACAATCTAATACTGGCTATCTACAGGGCCAGATAAGTTGCTGTTGAGGGGAATAGCTTATCCAGCCACTGTCACATCTTTAAGATGGTTGTTTCTGCCAGGATTTGGTTGCAGTTCCTTCACGCTTAATTGGCAGGGGGCCCCATCCTTTTTGATGCGTCAGGCTATAGACGGTGCCCTGTGCTATGCGATTGAAGAAGTGGATTTAACAATGAAGTTTTGAGGGTGTTTTTTGTTGTGTACTGGGGTTCATTATGTATTGTGTGACCACACAGTGCACAATGGGTTTCACCCTGTGAACACACGGTACACAATGGAGAGCATTGTGTACTGTGAACACACGGTACGCAATGGGGTTCATTGTGAAAAAAACACTTGGATTGTATTTCTTTTAAGGTATTTTAAAATTTACAATGAATGCTCACGAAGGTCGGGTGTGGCATTGTATGTACTTATGTTGAACTTCTTTCGCACGGTACGTAGGCAACCATGCTATTTGGAGGGGGAAGAACAACAAACTAAAGATAAAAAAGCAGTTTTAAAGAAATTAGTTATATGTTACACGGGGAAATGTGTAAATGTGTTAGATTTCTTACGACCAAAACAAAACAGATTAAAAACAAAAAGACCATAAAAGGCAACACAAAAACCAACAACAAACAAACGTTGCGGTGACCGAGCTTTTTGTGCTTCATCTGATCGAAAAAAAAGAGTGAGGCTGCAAGTTTGGCCTGATTTAAAACCATTCATTAGCACAACCAATATAATACAGTAATAGTATGAGCACATACATGGTAACAACATATTATATCATTCTATTGAATATAGATGCACAGAGCATCAATGGTAATTTATTATTACCAACATCGATTCAAGCTACATCATATCAGACGTTAGTGATATATAGTTATGAGCTTAAATAGTTTTCAAATGTAAACAGTTTTGCAGTAGAAGTGCTTACCACACTCCAAGCTATTGTTTCATTTCCACGTGCAGTGAATTCTGGGGTGATAATATTGTCAATTACACTCATCCGTCGCATTTCAATTAAGATTAAAATGTGACGAATCCAACAGCATGGTGGAAGATCGGATTATTAGTGCCGCTCACACTTTGCTTCATGTACAAACACCAAACTGCCCCGATTCAAGCGGATTTTTATATTAGCTGTGAAAAGTTTTTTTCTAAAAAAAACACTGCACAGATACAAAGTCCAATCATATTGCAGTTTACCATTTCAGGTAATGCTTTGAACAGTTTGGCTGCACTATAGGAATTTAAAGCAGAAGTAAAAAAAAAACCCTACAATTTAAAAGCAGCTTTCATAAGCTGCACAGCATGAATTGTTCAAAGTATTGTCATTATCCTAAGAGTTTAACATCAAATGTTTTAAACTAAAGCCAGTTCCTCGTACCAGATGCCTGCAATGCCCGGAAGTGTCAAATCACTCAAAAGGGGAATTCAATTGTTTTCACAAAACGGACCTGTTTGTATCACACGAAAAGCAATGCACACTGATTAAAACGTTGACATTAATGAAGAAAATGGAACATGTTTGAGATTGCACTGAGAAACAGATAGGAACACACGGAATTGAGGTGTAAGACATCCTGCTGGTCAGGACACGTCGTTAGAAGGATGATGCCGCAATGGTGTCCACTAACGTAGAGGAAGCGAGGAAGTCCGCTCGTGTGCAGCTGGTAAGTTGTTTAAAACATCACATAACCATGATAACTATGCCAATGGCTTTGGAAATATTTTATCCAGCTGTGCATTGATCATGGTTGATGATAACAATGATGTATATATGTATCTATGTATGTTGCACTTCTTTCGCACCGTACGTAGTCAACTGCGCTAATGGGAGGTGGGTGGGAAGGTCATCAAACTGAACACAAAAAGCAGTTTTAAACAAGTGAGTTTTCAATCTCATAGGCAGGTGACTGCCTTTTCTTAAAATAAATATAATTTCCTGCAATATAATTGTAAACAGATTACGTAGTGGAGCTGCCATGCATGCAGTATAGCACATTAGAGGTGTGGCTTGCATCTCGTCAGCTGGAGCACTGGTTTGTTGATAATTTGTTTTTTACCCTTCTATCTGGCAACAAAACTGACGCCTTTTTATACAAGGAGTCATGTTTGCATAGACCACAATACCTGCAGCCATAATGCAAACAAAAAACATAACTCTGATAATATTATGAATTATCATATTTTATATTTTTTACTGGCAAATGGTGTAAATGCTTACCCCGAGCTCTCATACTCTTGTGCGCCTTTTGGCGTCATCTGGTCCAACCCATGTGAGAATAGGCTCTAAGGAAAGCTGTCTCGGGTGTGGACCAATCAACTTCAAGGACAGTGCATTTATTATCAGAGTTATGTTTTTTGTTTGCATTATGGCTGCAGGTATTGTGGTCTATGCAAAATGCCTCCTTGTATAAAAAGGTGTCAGTTTTGTTGCCAGATAGAAGGGTAAAAAACCAATTATCATATTTTTTACTGGCAAATGAGGTTCCAATGGTGTAAACACTGTTTTGTTTTTACAAGGAATCGACTTAGGGGAGATCCAGACTGGGTTCAGATACTAAATACCTGGTGGTGGTGTTCATGGCCACGAATTGAACCCAGGTTGGAGCATAGTTCTGTGACACAGTTCCGCACTAAATGTAAGCCGAGGGATATTTATGCATGTGTGTCAAACTCTATATTATCTTTTCACTCCCGAGTCCTACATTAGTTTTCTTTTATTACAAAATCATACTTTCAGCACTGACCATGCATATTCCAAGTATATAGCTGTATCTAGATAATTGCCTTTACTGTGTAGTATGATTTTTGTTGAAATTGAATTCGAGGTAACATTGAAAGTGAAGAACTGAAAAGGGAAAAAAAATATCTCAGGACAACTATTTGCCATTGAAAATAAATTCCTTGGAGCTAAATAAAGTAGCAACTTTGATGCCAACTAATTTAAAATACCCAGAGATAAAAAAAGCGAACAATAACGCTCTTATAATACGACTCCCATTTGATTTACCACATGCAATAAACAACAAGAGCGTTAGTGCATGGGTAATCAGAATGAAGGTCAAGAGCACAGTAAACTTGACACTGGCATGCATGAGATTGCAAAGATAATCAGTCATGAAAAGGGGGCTGTGCATTACAGAAGTGAAAATGCCGCGATGTTGCGTTGACCTTGAGAGGAGACTCCTCCCCACTGCCCGTCCCTGAGCAGCACACATCAGCCGTGACTATTTCAAGCCTGTGACAGTACACAGTCTTCGCTTCCTGCAGAATCAATCCGTTTAGGTGGGAGAGGTTTGAAGAACTATGAACAGCTGCTTAACTAGCATGGAAATTAAAAGCATGGCTAATTATCTTGTTTTCACCTTCACGTGATGCATATTTATGAGTATTTTTTGGTAATTTATATAAATCACAAGATAACAGCGGTCAAGTTCCTTTAGAGGAACATGCGTTCTTTACAATGTGCATGAATGCAAGTAAGGTCAGCTACAATTGTTACTTTTACATCATCTTCTCGTGGGCAGATTCAATTGAAAATTTACGGCGAGAAAAAAAATACACAATTTCACGTGTTCATTACTCATTAACCTCATTATATGAATACACAATCGTTGAATTAAAATGTCATACTTTAAAATAATACGCATTGGATGTACGGCATATAACATTAATGGCAATCTGTGACATCTGTGATTAATTATTGCAATAAATAAATTAGATTATCATCGTGTAGGTTTTGTGCATGCTTCGAATGCGGCTTTGTTCACGACGTGGTCGCATTTAATTTACCGGCAACTAAACGTATTGGATCACTTTCTACTACTACCACTACGCTTTCCTGATAACGTCTCAAAGTGGACAAAATAGTGTGTGAAACGTGTGAATGCCATGCATTATGCTTCTGCTTCGCTCTTGGAAGCATATCACGGGCACTCTCGGATGACTTGTGCCAGAGATTTCAGAAGGATTTGCTTTCAAGCGAGCTGAAACTTTGAGCAAAATGTAAAACTTTTAGAAGCCATCATTTTTTTGAGTTTACGTCAATCACAGTGATTTATTCAGCTCCTTATATCGTGTAATGTTGCCCTAAATTACACCCGTTCTGCAGTGGCTTGCAATTCTCTGGAACACACATTCGGTATGATGGTTGTGATGACTTGCCGATTTGTTATATTGACTAAGCACCCCCCCCCCCTTGCCACTACATCTTTAAAAAAAGTTTTAGAATGGGTAAGTGTGAAATGTGAAATTTGTTGTAGTTTTGAAGCATCATTAAGTAAACAGTAAATACAATTCTATATTTCAATTATGTTCATGGAGATGTTTTTTGTACAATCGCGATTTTACACACTACCACAATTCCATAGAAATCGAATTTGTCATGCTTTTACACACACATGCGGTCATCTGTTGGAGTTCCGATGGTTCCGCACGTTTTCCTGCCACTCCTCGCGGATTCAGAAGTGAACGTGGAAGAACACGCTGCAAACATAACGCCGGCGGTGGTACAGCCACGGTGGCATGAACTGCTGTGAGCTCATCTCTGTGCGGCGCGATGGAGGACACCTTGATCCGGCATCTATAAATCAGGGTTGGTGGCTCTTGAAGGATGATCAGTTCTGAGTCACCAGCTCCAGCAAGAGGCACGACGAGTACGAGAGACTCGAATGGGTGGTAACGGCACACCAGGCGGAGGCAACGTGTTCCGTGCTGATCTGCGCGACACTTCATTGTCCTCCAACCATGAGCGAGGGTTCGCACTGGACACATAGGTCACTCGGCCACGTCAACATACTTCAGTGAGGGCTTCTTATGGAAACACTTCAATTACCAACTCTGCAACCTTAGTTTTTTTTTTCTATAGATTTAATAAATTTCCCAATGCACATGGATTGCGATATATAGATGTTGACTTGAAGGCGAAAGGCCGTGTTTATGTGATGAACTATACATGTGTGCTCTTCAGGGATGGCATGCAAAGGCTGGCCTTTTAAACACAACTGTCTGCCTTAATCGCTCGTGTTTCCAAACAACATAATTATGTCCTAACAGCTCAGACTGGGAGGCACCAAGCCATCTTATCCAGTGTTTTTACCTTTGAGTGGCTTTAATTGGAGAAAAAATTGATACAACAGGAAAATGATCTGCTTTTAAACACAATCCCACACTATTAACTGCCACATAAAATCCATTATTAAAGAGTGGAGTGGCGTCAAATTTAAAAGCAATCGATAATGGAAATTACAGCGGGAATTGCCAAAATATGACATGTATATTTAGCTTCAAATATATATTTTTTTGATAAAAGGTATATAATAATAATTATCGTAATACAGCTCAAATTCCAATTCAGCCCACATAGGCATACATTTCTCTTCCAATATACATTTCACTAATACGCTTTTAATGACCTTACTAGACGGAGGCGCTCCTAAACTTACTCTGAAAAGACAAATTTAGCTTGCTGTTTGACCCATGCTTTTAACTGCCCATCTAGTCTTGGCATTGGGTTTCAGCGTGCTGTCAGCACTAAATAATTCTGATCAATATACTCTCACTTGGTGACTGGCGTGTGGGTTACTCTATGACAAATCTGCTATGTTGTCGAGAGCGGCTTGTAAACCCGAGTAGTGGAGTTCTCGAAAAGGCACGGGAAATATCTGCCTTGAATCGTTGACAGTATGGATTCGCTTAACGCATGATAGGTCACACAATGTCAAAGCATTTTGCCCGTCTGACAGCGGAAGCCCACATGAATTCACAAGTAGGTGGGAGTATTAAAAATACTTACCTAGGGCTAACTGTAAGCAAAGTGACATTTTAATGAGTAATATTTGAATATATTTCCCAAGGCACTGTTCACATAAAATGACAGTGTGCGGCAGTACATTCATAGCAAAGGCAATCTGTAGGCCAAAGAAAGCATAATAAAGGCACTGCGCCATTAGACATTTCATGCATTTCCTCTTCAACGTTTTGGGATTGCACAGATGCCTTCTGCCAAATAGCTAAGGCCAATGAGGGGCAAATGTGTAGCGCATCCTCACCCAGTTTATGCTGAGTAACGTTTGGCTAAGTATCCTCCACCAGTGGATTGACAAAAGGTCTCCACTGGTACATGCTATAGTCAGGTGATTATATATTTCAATGTTAATAAAATAAAGTAACTTTTTTGGTAAATAGTTCCTGTTTTAATGAATCAGAAATGCAATTATGTAACATATGCTCATACATTGTATGAGTAAATAAATCAATTAGACTGTTGTTAAAAATTATACGCCTCACAGTTTTTTTTCTTCCGTGAGTGATTTTATTTTCCGTTCAATATGAAAGCGACGTAAATTTTCCTTTGTCGAACCAGAAATGAACCTCTTACAACGCTTCGAGAAATGCTAACTGCACACAAAATCAAATACCCACAACAACAAATATCCCCATATAGCCTAAACAGATTGTTTGTGCAAGTGCTTTTAGCGAGCATATATGAAGGTCAGCATGGTACACGAGAGAGTGGGTGGCCAATACCATGCCCGGCCGCCTTTGTCTTCCTAGTGGCAATGTTTACACATCGCACCAGGTACTCATTTGAGGCTGAGTAGACCTAGGGGAGGCCCAGCACCGCTTCAAATAATCGTCACTGGTGTTTGTCGTGAGTGGGAATTGAACCCGGGTCTCCAGGTTCGTAGGGTAGCGCGCTAGTCACTACACTACCGCTCCCACACCAATACACACACCGACACACACCTACGCACACGTGCGCGCGTGAAGGCGAGCAGGCAGTAGACTGATTGATTTAGATTAGGTTGGGCTGTAACATGAGGCTGAGAAATTGGGTTGGAATTGAAAGACCGAAGGAAAAAAAAGGTTCTCTACATGATGTTGGCTCTGTGAGCTGAATTAGCCCACAGTCTCGGGATCAATAACCAACGGGCAGTAATTTTCTTTGTTTACTCTCCTTGCAACGGAAATTCGAGACAGCGAGCGATTCCTTTAGAGCAAATGGCTGTAAATTCAGCTCTAGTGAACACAATGCATCAAGCACTATTGTTTGTATACAGTACTGTATATATAAGAGCGTTTGATATATTGTGACTTAACGTTTAAAAATTTAGTTCCGTGACTGATGATGCGTAATTTTTTTGTGTAGGGCAAAACAAACTACAGTCCTAAAAATACCGTGTTCATTCTTAATATGTGTATGAATTGTGCATCATGAAATATTAGCTTGCAATTGATAAAGCAAACCAATATGAATCGGAAAAATAATTCCAGTGTGCAATGTGTCATTTATTCGTGCAGCATACAGCAATGATCACTTAACTTGTGGCAGCCAAACGTCAACACGTTCATATTTCTGAAAATATTGCATTTACAAGGCTCTCTTTCACTCCGATATCGAGTCTGGGTGAATTAAACATCGTTTGCAAATGTTTTAAACAACAAAAGGAAAAAAAAGTTAGTGGAAAAATAACACTTCTGTACTTTCCCCCTCCCCAACTCTTCCTACACATTGACAATACGCTGATAAATAACCCTCTTAGGAACTTGTGAATGATATTTCCAAGCCGTAGTCCATACTAAAGATGAAACTGTGCTGTCATAGTTGTAAAAAAAACGGTGCTACGTGTCTTTGCTCGGACCCATTTAATTAAAAACTTGGTTGAGGCAGCCGGCAGACATTTAGCTTTTTCACGCAATCGATACGGCACGTGCTAAATGGAGCTAATAATGTCACAACACACATTCATATTGACATGCAGCGCGCATTGGCCAGGCTGCCATTGATTGTGTGGTTGCCCACACATTCTTGACAAATATAGGCTTGTTGTGAGTAATTCCAGATAATGACAACTTAAACTGCTTAATTTTTTTATTTCTCCCCTCCCCCCTTCTTACTTTTTCTGCCATGTTTTCTTGGCGTCGGTTAAATTAGACCAGCCCTTTGCACCTTATAAAGACTTACGTTACTTGTAATGTTGTTCATTGTCATCCACAAAAAAAAAACATAAGTGGTAAACAAAACAACAACACAACATTTAACAAAGCTGACCAGCAAAATTGTATTGCAAACTAAAACGGTGAGCCAATCTGTAACGAATAATAACCATGCGAGTCTTTCTGAGGTCCTAGTCGCAATTAGGGATGATTTTGCTTGGACGTTTGACCAAGTCCTTGCAATATTTTTTTTTATATGTGAGAAGAAACCATACAGCATACTGCTCAAGCGCCGCAAAGGTAAATCAGAAATTGGCTTGCTATGTTCCCTCCTTCAGGCACTAGAGTTGCCCCACAGACATATGTTGGCTCCATCTCTACCAATCGCCACCTCCCAATTAGTTAAAAGAGAGACACGTGACATCACACGTGGAACCCTCTTCGTCACGCTCAATGCATTGCAATAACAGGATGTAAAAAAAATGTCCTATACTTATACTGGGGGCATCCTATATTTGGATGTATGGCCAATTACTTAATGAGAGGAGGAGAGAATGGTGTTGGATCGAGAAAAAACCCACGTGGAACATTCATAAATCCCCACAGAGTGCCCAGGAACTCATTTTGCTTTACTTAAATATTCCGGCGAACTCAAGGCCCAGCAGGTCACACGTTTTATAATTAACATCAAGCGCTACACATGTATTGAGTAGATTAGAAATAGAAGACAATAATCGGGTTGATGTGTCACATTTTTCTCAAAAACAAAATAATGATCTGGATACGGTATAGGCATACATTATTAATTTATAAATGATATTTTTAGAAATGCTTTTTTCATCGTTTCATGCATTTTTTTATACTACGGGTAAATATAAATTAGAACGACAGTGCTGTGCCACATTATTCTGCTAGCAGTGTTCACGTGACTGTAATAAAGAAATAAACTATATATTAAAAAACACAGGCGTATACATTCTGCAAATGTGTGCATTTGCTTGTAACTAAACATTTGTCGTAAGAGCTATGACGGTGACACTGCAGTGTTCACGGCGAAGGTTCACAACAGATTCCCGCGATCAATTCCAGTACCCTCCCTCTGACATTCATTGCCAGATAATTTATTCGGTATCATTTTGTGAAAAAATTCTGGGCTGTCAAAAGATAAAACTCACCCCCCCCCCCCCCTTTGTATAGAAAGACTTAAATATACATTTTGAAGAAGAGATATTCACTTTAAAATAAAAACGAATTAAATAAACTTCACGGATATCCATTTAAAATGTCATTAATACAGAGCAGTATTCATGTATAAAATATTCAATTACAAAGCATTAATATATTTGAATACACTACGCATTAAAACATTAATATTATGCCATCAATCTCAAGCCCGACGCTGGAAGCAATATGCCAGATGGGGCCAGTGGATAGGGAATATTGTTTTAAGTTGATTTAATCACCAAATAATTAGCAGTGTGAACCTGGTTAAAGCATTGGATCACATTACATTCCCTGCCCCCCCCCCCCCCCCCCAACCAAAATATTGAACTCCGCCTATGAACTTATGTCAGATTATAGTTTTCTCATCAATAGAATGGATGGACCACAAGCACAGTGGTTAGCACGCTGTGGTAATCACCCCCAGCACCTGAGTTGTATTCCTGGCCATGGCTAGCACGAATGGCGAGTGTTGTATGAACCGGACACTGTCCATCCTCCCCACCACCGCCCCTTCACCAACTTGCACTGATCAATGTGGTGAAGTATGGTCAAATAACTCCCGTCACAGCCACGCTGTGTTGAGACATTAATCCGGCAGTGGATCAATACATGGTTGCGAATATTTAAAAAAAAAATTAAGCTCAGTATTTTATAGCTTCTTGTCACCTCATTTTTGGAAGGGTACAATCTGGAGAATGTTATTCATTCACAAAAGCCACATCCACAGGCCTGCAGTGTCAATGAAGGTAGAGGGACTTTGTTTTCATTGTTAGAAAATTACCAATACTATTACAGGATTACTCAGTTGATATAACGACAACACATCAATTGCAGCATCTTTAAAATCATTGTTGGCAGCCACTCATTGCCACAGTGGATATGCACAAGACACAATCACATAACTTCCAATGAAGCACGGACAAAGTGCAGGACACCACCTACGAGCTTAATGTAATCCTATTTACATCAGTCAATGTGATATCATTTTAATAATGTACCTTATAGGTAAACTATTCCAATAGTCCAAAATATCACCAAGTCACTGCTCAAATGAGCATGGGGCAATCCTCTTTGTCATTGGCCTTGAGCCAATGGTGGAAATGTCACAGTCGTGCTGCACTGACCAGTCTCAACCTCTTTCAACCTTCTCAAAAAGTGATACTAATTTTATAGACCTCCAAAATAATGATGGGCTGCGTCAACATCGACAACTTGCAAACTTCGTACTCTTAGGTTTTTTTCGGTAAAGTCACGAAGGTAAAAATAAAAATAATAAAAATAATAATAGAAATAAAATAATAAATCACGACGTTTCGGAGGCAACACAAGTCTCCATCATCAGGTGGGACCGTCACAGCTAAATTTACTGTATCAAGTGAGGAAAAATCCAAGAGACAAGCTCTTAATTACAAGTTAAGTTTTGGCTAACACCCACGTGTGTTGATGTTCATTGTTCAAATGCAAAAATGCTGGTCTCTGTTTGTGGTCGCCTAATCTCATACCTAATAATCATGAATGCATTTTCAACTTTGTAGTTCTCTACAAATTCCCTCACTGCACGCGATTACTTTCTCACCTCCAAGCTCATGCAACTGCAAACAACCGTCTTTTACTGTCTTGTAAAAGTCAGCAGCACTCATTTTTGCATTTATGTGGAGGGGCTTATCTGAATGTGGTAGCCTACCACCCCCCTTAACCTGTATTTAAGAGCTTGTCTCTTGGATTTTTCCTCACTTCATAGAGTAGATTTAGCTGTGAGGGTCCCACCTGATGACGGAGACTTGTGTTGCCTCCGAAACGTCGTGATTTATTATTTTATTTCTATCATTATTGTTATTATTTATTTTTACCTACGTGACTTTACCGAAAAAACCTAAGAGTATGAATCCTTGCAGTCACGAAAGCTTCAAATCTAGAATTGCAAACTTCTGATAGCAAGTCTAGCGCTGTGACACAGGGTCGACCCGGTGGAAATGATGCGAGTTATGCAATGCACTTCCCCATTTTCAAATTACTATTCGAGATTAGCATTGAATTGCATTACTTACTGTTCTGTCATGAAAATAAGCCACATTCATATTGGCTCCTATTTATATTAGTGTGTGTCCTTGATGCAATTATAAAGAAAACTACAAATGGGAGATGTGGCCACAGGGATTGAAAAGTATCTTTGCATCCTCATACATTTTGCCAAATCCTCCACAGCGGAGCTTGGTTGACTATATAGGTAACCAAGCGTATTTAACTGCCCAGCACCTGCAGATATACAACGAGAAGAACATTCACTGATGACTTGGGTGGCGTTGTTAAGTACTGACCTGATACTAACTTCACTACTCAGTGAATGCCACCGCAGGAGTTGGGAAGGCAATTGTCCATCAATACTGGGACTAACTACACGATATACTAATGGGTATGGGAGTATTTAAAATGATAATTTAATTAAATAAAAAACAACACTGCGCAGGGTTACCTATGTGTTGCCACTCATGTCATCAGCACCACGGTGGCGAGAAGTTAATTACCTCACCTGGTATACAGGAGATCGTGGGTTCGATCCCGACCCTGACGCCTGCTGTATATTTGTAGTTTGTATGTTCTTTCTGTGGTAGCGTGGATTTTTGTCTGGGTCCTCCGGAATTCCCTCCATATTTAGAAACAGACATTGAGAGTATTTGGCTGCTGTAAATTTCCACGTGATAAGCCCAACGGTATGTGTTAAGGGTCTTCCTCGTGAAAAGCTTGCTGATGTCTGTTTCAGAGAGCCACAACTGAAAAGACTAATTAGAGTATATTCGTCAGTGGCAATTATTGACGGTGGACGCGGATCAAAATGATGAAACAAATCAGATCAGGGTGCTTTTGGAAAACAGCAACGTAAGGATGTACTAAACAGTATATGTACATGACCCGCTATGACGTGCACTTGCTTACCTCTTACGAGTTGCACGCTGATGAATGCGTTGAGTTGTTTTGTGTTACGAGGGTAACATACACGGACGTTGACAAAAAAAGGAATATAACAACATCTGAGCGGTGAGCATAGAAGCACGGGGAGATGCATGCTTGAAATGACACTGAGGGATGGAAAGAGCAACACACATGGATTCGTGAACATGCGCATGGTTAGAGGCATTTTGCCGACTGTTAAGAAAAGCAAGTGGGCTTGGGCAAGGAGAGATGGTGGCCAATGGTCATGATTCATGATGAAGTGGCGGCCAACGGAGGGAACGTGCCCAAGAGTGCGTCCCCCATGGGGCTGCAGCCATCGCATCGCCTCGTGTGCAGGATCTAGTTTAATAATTAATAATAATTTACATGTATACAGCAACCTTAAACAATCGTTGTCAGGGCGCTATGCGTGAAAAGTTTCATCGTGAGCCGGCGAGAGATGGCGACTGTATTGAGGGAGCCTCATCCACTACTGGACTGACCATGGCTCATGATTATGCGAACGTGGGACCCCAAGCGATAACCTTTTTACTTTTATTTTACGAGATGTTCCACCGCACGGAGACAGCAGCAGTAGACACACTACCGGTAACATGGGAGTTGGGGCTTGATACATACATTATCCATTCCCCCAGTTTCTGAAGTTCTGGAAATACATCAGGAGGGAATGGGCCAGAGTAGCCGTGTCAAAGTGGCAGTAATTTGTGTCAAGCATTTGTCGGGTGAAGCCTTAAGGGCGTGTTCACCTTAATCTTGAGGCTACTCCAAGCAATGCATTAGGAAAGGCTCTCGGATAAGCATCCAGTCTTTTTTGCAGCTGGTGCTGGGAACAGATGAGACAATGCCTTACAGGCTGCAATCTTCAAGGCGGAAATTTATTTCATCCCACACTAGAGTGGACTCGATACTCCTTCGGGAAAGCAGTTCTATCTGCAGTAGCACGCCAATGTTTCGGCTCACCTTCCCACCTTACTGGGTAAGAACCTCTAGCGAAGTGTAAGACTAATGAATTGTAAAGACAGGTATATTTTTGCTGCACTCATTTAAAAAAGTGCTTCCAGCACGCCACCATCATTATTGTGTGCCATCCACCCCCACTGCCAGTGGGAGTCCTGGAACGTGGCGTTGATGCTTTTGTGCAATTTGCAACGGACTTCTCTTCGTAGCAGAGTCCCCCACGAGAGGTTCGGTTTCGGACTATCCGTGGTACTTTCTCGGGGGAACTTGCTTGGCTCGACATCGCTTTAGGAGGGAGTTCATGGTGGTGGTCCGGCCACTGTTTGCTTTTGGAGAAATGTGATTAGCACGTGGGGGGATGCGTGGCCGTCTAAATTACATAATCAGATTCAATAATGTGATACACTAATATATTACATTATGTAAGATCTGGTTGGTATAACAGATACTGTAAAGTTCGACTATCAATTTTAAAACAGTGAGTGAAGGAAATGTTGTGCAGAATAAGAAAATACATAAATGCAAAAATGAGTGCTGCTGACTTTTACAAGACAGTAAAAGACGGTTGTTTGCAGTTGCATGAGCTTGGAGGTGAGAAAGTAATCGCGTGCAGTGAGGGAATTTGTAGAGAACTACAAAGTTGAAAATGCATTCATGATTATTAGGTATGAGATTAGGCGACCAAAAACAGAGACCAGCATTTTTGCATTTGAACAATGAACATCAACACACGTGGGTGTTAGCCAAAAATTACATTTCATTATCTATAAAAAAAATATATATGCTTTTCCTGCAAGCACTTGTCAAGAATATAGGAAAAGCTTAAATGCCTAAAACATTCAAAGGTCACTAAGTGGGTGAAAATATTCAAGGCCCGAGCCCAGGCAGTGAGTCGGCCACGTATCACCATCGGCTGTACGCTAAACTAGTTTCGACACAAATGACCGCAGTGCTCGCAATAACAGCATCCTCGTTAGCAATTCCCACTGGGAACCAATTGTGCATCTGTAATAATAAAAAAGGACAATGCAGTGAAGTTATTGCATTTTTTCTGTCAATCACGTTATTTTACATTGCGCGTGCTAAAAATAGGCATAATGCTAAGGTGTTTATAATAATGATACATTAATACGTATCTCTTGTGGTTTTTGACTGCGAGAGTGAAATAATGTTACTTCAATTGCGATAAATGTCAGTTTGTTGAATTTTGCATGCAAGGTCTTTTTGGTAGCGTTCGTGATTAAAAATCCATGCTGTTAAACATTTCTGTTGTGTCTCTGACCTTGCTTGACCTTCCTGCTAAATTGGTAGCCTTGCTGCTGCCTGCCCATTCGCTCAGTGTAATGATGTGTGCTCGTCTCTCTGTACAAATGCAGTATGACCTGCATCGCTCTCCCCTGTGCCAACTGAAAGTGTTAACTCATTTGCTGATGGCAGCAAATAATTTCCTCCAGTGCTATCAGATTTTCCGAGCGTTTGGGCTTTTGCAAGCAGAACAATCTGTGTCTGGCGTCCGCACTCCAATCTTTCTTTCCGCGCCACGCGTTTAGCCAGAAGTGTCAGTCAAAGACGGAAGTAGATGCGTAGCGCTTAGCTCCACATGTCATTGAAACGAGGCGGGTATTCATCACACGGTTAAATGAGGTCCATGGGAATTTGGTTTTGCGCCGCAACACGAAAGGTCAGGTTTACTTCCCTCCAGAGTGACACTGTATTAATTAGGGTAATAATAAAAGCTGTCAGATGCGCACGCCGCCGTGGTCTCATCAGATGCTTTATTAATTACAAAATGTGGCACGTTTTGCCCCAGGGTTGGTTGCAGCCATGTCGCGTGATCTACATTTTGTAATGAGTCAACACCAGTGGATGCGATTAAGGTCAGGTCTTAGATGTTACTGCTCTGCATTACAAAACATTCTGCATGTTCCAGTAATGCGTCCTTTACTTTATGCCCCCAGGACACCTGTGGGCAATAATTTGTATTCGTTTTATCAAGGCAGCGTTGTTATTAGAAAAAAAAAAACCTGGCAATACGTTCTAAATTGTGCCCGAACGTGTTACATTATTTCTTTGTCAAACTATTTAGGTTTATCTTATATATTAGCATATATTATCAGAGTATGTTTTTTGTTTGCATTCTGACCACACGTATTGTGGTTAATGCAGACATGATTCCTTGTAAAAGGTTTCAGTTCGGTGTTTAAACATCTCAACACCTGGTTTTTCGCCAGAAAAAAGGGGAAAACCTATTCTCATATTTAGGTTTATTTGCGTGTGTATTTCCTTGGGCAAAAACAATGCAATCTAAAATGCTATCCTAGTAAAAAAAAATCCCCAACACGAGGGCAAAGAAGTGCATTTGTAAATTAGAATTCTCAGTAAAGTTATATCATGACCCTGCACAGACCAACTCAAGTCAATATTAATCTAATAAAAAAAATCTCTCTCAGAGTTCACACTCCAGATGTATTGTTTGCGAGTTCTCAAAAACACAATTTTCCAATGCATGCTGGTGTAATGCGGGCGCGGGCGACCTCCCGGATGTGACGTCACGGAGAGGTGGAGTTAGGTGACGTGGGAGGAAAGGTTAAGGTTCTTAAGGGAGGAGACCGGAAGAGGAAGGCAGAACGAGTGGGACTGGACCAGAGTAAGGCCACGTGGGCAAAGCCAAGGGGTGGCAGCGGCGGCCAGCGGTGGCCAGCTAAGGGAGCAGCCAGCGGAGCTGCGAGAGAAGACAGCGGTGGGGCGGCTGGAGAGAAGGCGGACGAGGAGCTGCGGGGAACACAGCCGGCGAGGCTGTGTGTGAGGGAGAGGCTACGAGAGCGACGAGAGGAGAGAGAGGCTGAGAGAACGACGAGGGGAGAAACTGCAGGAGAGCAGTATCAGTGTCAGTATAGAGTCTTATAGAAGGACAGCCGTGCGGGTTAAGAGAGAAGAACCGAATAAAGGACACCAAGCCAGACATCGTGGTCGAGTCCTTTATTACATTGGTGTCGGAAGTGCAACGGCATGTCGAAACAAGTGAGAAAGAAAAATGTTCCAGCGCCGGCATCGGCTTCTTCGTCCGAAGACGAAGACTTCCCTCCAAACATGGATCCTGCCAGGGTGGTGGAGGAGAGCCCTGCTGAAACGAGTGCGGGGACGGGAGTGGAAGATGTAGCCACAGTGTCAGGGCCGCCGACACCATCAGACGCTGATCGGCGATGGCTGCAGGTGGCTGAGCAACTGGAGACTCTCAAGGACGCCCTGGGCCAATTGTGTCATCTCGTCACCCCAAGCACGGCGACGGAGAGAGCGGAGAGTGCTCCACAGGCCGCCACGGGTTCTTCACTCCCGGCGCCATGGGCCACGCGGCAGGAGGCCGCCATCTTGCGCGTGCCGCGGCGGGAATCCGCCATCTTGACCACGCCGCGATTCGACGCCATTTTGAATTTGCCTCCGGAGGAACCATCGGCGGAGGGCGGAGTGAAGCGAAGTCGGAGTCGCCATCTCACCACGGTCAAGGAATTCGCCATTGGGGGCGACTGGAGCGCTTTCGCCTGCAGATTTCTAGCGGCGGTCCGTTCTGCGAGATGGACCGATGCTGAGGCCTTGGAAGTGTTGCCGACTCTTCTGGACGACGAATCTGTTCGTTTTTTTCGCTCCATTAAGGCCGAGAAGAAGAGGACATTATATGGAGTTTTTCAAGAAATGGCCGACGCCTACGAGCCACCTGACGACGCGCATCGGCGATTCGCTCAACGACAACGAGCGCCCGAGGAGTCGCCTGTGGCGTACAGGGGTGCAGTGCTTGATTTGGCTATGGCCGCGTATCCAGATACAACACCTGACCTGCTCGAGCCTCTCATCTTGGGCAAGATGCTCGAGCTGTCGCGGGATCTTGGGATTCCCATGCCGGTGTGCGGGCATGAGAAGCTCACCTCCCGGGCGGCGGCGAAATGTCTGGATGCACAATTCAACCTACGACGATGGAAACAGGTCACGGCGTGGACAGGGGGGCCCGTCGCGGAGGGTGGCGCTCTGGGTTGGGACCCTACGAAGTCGGTATACGTGCCGGATGAGCGGGGCCCTCAGGAGCTGACGGCCGCCTCGGTGCCATGGTCAGGCCGCGGTGGACCGGCCTCTCGTGCTGCACCGCCGATACGCGGGCGGCGCGATGCAAGGCCTGCGCTTCGGCGCAACGACGCCGATTGCTTCCGCTGCGGACGGAAGGGCCACTACGCGAAGGACTGCTGGGCCCGCATCCCGGGTCCGCCACAACAGGAGGCCTCATTACCGGCCAAGCCGCCCAAGGATCCACCGAAACAGGCAAGTCGGCACGCACCAGACACCCGGCAAGGCTTTACACCTCACCCATCACCTTCGTTGTGCGGTCATAGTGTTGTTGTTAAAGAGGGACCTTCGACGGGGCCTTGTCGCTCTGTGACGCAGTGGCGCAAATTGGCACGGAGGGTTGTTGCGGCCGCTACGGGTTCGTCCACCGTGCCGGGGTCTATACAAGGGGTGGACGTGCGCATTTTGGTCGATTCCGGGGCGTCCGCGACTATTATTTCGGATGTCATTTTTCATCTGTTAGGCATCCCACCCGGGGCCGTGCGTCCGGTTTACGGGTCGTGCGTCGCTGCGAACGGGGGTAGTATGGGCATCGTGGGCCAGGTGGACGCTAAAATATCTATTGGGGATGTGTCGGCCTCGGGCGTTGTGTTGATTTCAAGATCCTTGGCAGTTCCCTGTTTATTGGGCACTGATTTTCTGGCTAAGATGCCTATTTTGATCAAAATTAATGAGAATTGTATTGAACTGCCGGGTGGCCGTCAAATTTCGTTTCTGCCGTCGCCCTGGGGGCGACCTGCTTCGGCCGTACAAGTGCAGGCGCTATCCGTGGCATCTGTTGATATTCCACCTGGTTCACAGATGCTTATTCCCCTGCGGTATCGGAAGCCCCTGCCTGGTCGGCTGGGAGCGGTTGGGATCTTGTTGTCACCTTCAGCCTCGATAACGGCCGGATCGGCGCTGGTCGGAGCGCAGACCATCGTCCGGCCAGATCAATTACCGTTTTTGCAGGTGCTCAATGCGGGTACGGAAAATGTCTGTGTCCCAGCCGGCACGGTTGTGGCACATGCCACCACGGCATTTACGGCTCACGATTGTTCGCATAGCCAGGGAGTGGTTGCTGGTGTTTCCGAGCCTGTGGCTTCGGATGACCGCTGGATTGCTAGCTTATGTGACGGAAATTCTTCCCTGTCTGTGGATCAACGGGGTGCGCTTCATAAATTGTTATTGACGTATTCCGATGTGTTTAGCTCCAATGATTTGGATTTGGGACGCACCTCATTGCTTCACCATCACATTGCTACAGGCGACGCTGCCCCTATTCGGTTGAATTCGCACCGAATGAGTCCGGCCGAGCGAGAACACGTTCGGGGGGCAGTGGAGGATATGTTGGCTGCGGATATTATATCGCCGTCGAACAGCCCATGGGGCGCGCCTGTGGTTTTGGTTAAGAAAAAGGATGGCAAATTGCGATTCTGTGTTGACTTTCGAAAATTGAATAAGATATCGGTGGCAGATGCGTATCCCCTGCCGCGTATGGACGACTCCCTCGACGCATTGTCGGGGGCTAAGTATTTCTCTACACTGGACCTCTCTTCGGGATTTTGGCAGCTTCCCCTTGACGAGCCCTCACGGGAGAAGACCGCATTCCGTACGCCGCAGGGGTTGTTTCAATTTAACTGCCTTCCGATGGGGCTGAATGCGGCCCCTGCCACATTTCAAAGGCTCATGGAACTCGTTTTGACGGGGTTGCAGTGGGAGACATGTCTCATATATTTGGACGATATCATCGTCTTCAGCCGCACATTTGATGAACATTTAAGGCGGCTGGAGACGGTGTTCGCGAGGATGCGCTCCGCGAACTTGAAATTTAAACCAAAGAAATGTCACCTACTGCAACGGTCCGTCCGTTATTTGGGGCACATCGTGAGTGCTGAGGGGGTGTCTACGGACCCGGAAAAAACGGCGTGCGTCCGAGATTGGCCGACTCCGGTCACCGTGGGGGATGTACGTCGCTTTCTGGGATTTGCCTCGTATTATCGAAGATTTGTACCGAATTTTGCGACCATCGCGAGGCCCTTGCACCTCCTTACGGGTAAGGGACGTAAGTTTGCGTGGGGACCGCCGGAAGAGGCGGCCTTTCAGAGTCTGCGTAATCTGTTGGCTACCGCCCCAACATTGGATTATCCGGATTTCAATCAACCGTTCATTCTTGATACGGATGCGAGCGACACAGGTATTGGCGCGGTGTTGTCTCAGTCTAAAGGGGGCGTAGAGCGCGTCGTTGCGTATGGTAGCCGGGTCCTGTCGCCCGCGGAAACACGCTACTGTGTCACTCGCAGGGAACTCTTAGCCGTTGTTTTTTTCCTACGTCAGTTTCGACCGTACCTGTACGGCCGTTCCTTTATCGTACGTACGGATCATGCGGCCTTGCAATATGCCCTTAAAATGGATCAACCTTCCGGCCAGCTGTCGCGTTGGTTGGACACGCTGCAAGAATTTTCATTTCAAATTCACCATCGTAAAGGGGTGCGCCATGCGAACGCAGACGCACTTTCTAGGTTGCCGCAGCGCTCCCCTTGCAAATGTGCGTCGGGGACGCAGAGATGTGCGCCCAGCCTACCCCCCCCTCAGCCGGTGGTATTGGCTGTGGAGAAGTCGGATGCTACTGTGGAACCGGGGCCGACTGATGGGGTTTTGAATCTGCCACGGTCTGTTTGGATAAGGGAGCAAATGATGGATGAGTCGTTAGTGTCCTTGCGGAAGCGATCCAAAGTGGAGGTTGGGGGTCCGGTTACGGAGGGTGCGCCGGAAACCGCGGTCCGAGATGGTCTGCTTATGTGGAGGGAAAGTCTCCAGGAACACTGGCGTCTAGTGGTGCCTGCGTCCCTCCGATACGAGTTGATTAGAACTCTCCATTGTGACACGCTATTACATCTGGGTGTGCAGAAGACCTTGTTGACGTTGCAACGTCATTATTTTTGGCACGGCATGTCGACGGATGTCGTGGGGCACGTCCGCGCGTGCCCTGACTGTGCCCGGCGTAAGCCTCCTAAACATCCTTATGTGCCACCCTTACAGTCAATTCGGGTGTCTCGGGTCAATGAATTGGTGGCACTGGACATTTTGGGACCTTTCCCACCTTCGGCGAGGGGTAATAAATATTTGCTGGTCGGGGTTGAGTACCTCTCCCGTTGGCCGATGGCCTGGCCGTTGCCCGATCAATCGGCCGCGGCCATTACCGACGCCTTTTTGTTCGGATATGTTATGGACAAGGGTGCGCCGGAGAGACTCCTTACGGATCAGGGCCGAAATTTTTCTTCGAAATTATTGGCGGAAGTATGCGCGGGCCTAGGGACTAAGAAGGTCCGGACATCCCCATACCATCCGCAAACGGATGGTATGGTTGAGCGGCTAAACCGGACATTGTCTGCCATGCTGTGCCACACGGTGAGTGAGCAACAATCGGATTGGGACCTGCACATCCCGGGGGTGCTTTCGGCGTACAGGATGACTCCTCATGCGGCTACGGGTTATTCGCCATTTTACCTTATGTATGGTCGGGAAAACGTGCCGCCAATGGATGTGCAGATGGGAACCGGTGTGAGGGGACCTTGTAAACCGCTTCCTGACTACATTCGGGACACTGTTCGCCGGGTCTCGGAGGCGCGGGAGAGTGCCCGTGTGGCTACGGCCAAAGCTCAGGCCCGAAATGAGAGGTACGCACGGCGTTCCAAAGGGGAGTGCCCCTGGAAGGTTGGGGACCTGGCCTGGCTCCATTGCCCGCAGGTGCGGCCGGGTACCTCTCCCAAATTTCACAAACCTTGGCGAGGGCCTGTCCGCCTCATTGAGGTTCCTAATCCTCAGTCGGCGCGTGTTCAAATTGGTTCTCGCCGCTGGTTTGTTCACACGTCGCGCTTGAAACCGTATGTTGCTCCCCTACATGATGCATCATCTCCCAATGTTGCCTTGCCGGGGTCTGTTGCTGCCGACTCTCCCCCGCCTGCGTCCATTGATCTTGCTAGAGCGCCTGTCGTACCTGTTCCAGGCAGGCCGGCCTTGACACCGGAGGGGACGAGGCGCTCTGCTCGGAGGGTGCCTGCCAGATCTGCGGGTCCTTCGAGCCCTGCAGCCCTTCCGACCCCGCTGCAGACGCATCCGCGGGACAAGCCCAAAACTGATCCTTCAAGGACACGGGACGTTGGTGGACTTCCAACAGCGACAGGGGGATTTCACCCTGTCGCTCCTCAAACTCAATCACGTTCCCGTTCCGCGGATGGGCCGCCGACCGTCCGGGACGGGCCGGCGACCCGCACACGCTCTAAATCCCTTGTGTTTCGTTGATTGTTATGTTGTATTGTTCTTACTGTGTATTTATTGCCTGCTTCTGCTACGTTATTGATTGTTGAGTTGTGTTGATTGTTCTTACTGTTATATTGCATGCTTGGTGTCCTTTGGTGTGTTACGCTCGGGTTCGCCCGCATTACTGTTGGTGTTGTTCAGCCGAGGTCGGCTGGGTTTTTCTCCACGGGGGAGGGTGGTGTAATGCGGGCGCGGGCGACCTCCCGGATGTGACGTCACGGAGAGGTGGAGTTAGGTGACGTGGGAGGAAAGGTTAAGGTTCTTAAGGGAGGAGACCGGAAGAGGAAGGCAGAACGAGTGGGACTGGACCAGAGTAAGGCCACGTGGGCAAAGCCAAGGGGTGGCAGCGGCGGCCAGCGGTGGCCAGCTAAGGGAGCAGCCAGCGGAGCTGCGAGAGAAGACAGCGGTGGGGCGGCTGGAGAGAAGGCGGACGAGGAGCTGCGGGGAACACAGCCGGCGAGGCTGTGTGTGAGGGAGAGGCTACGAGAGCGACGAGAGGAGAGAGAGGCTGAGAGAACGACGAGGGGAGAAACTGCAGGAGAGCAGTATCAGTGTCAGTATAGAGTCTTATAGAAGGACAGCCGTGCGGGTTAAGAGAGAAGAACCGAATAAAGGACACCAAGCCAGACATCGTGGTCGAGTCCTTTATTACACTTACAACATAATTCCATGAAGGCTGCAATTTATACTCGTTCTCTACTTCCTTTCAGTTTTTCCCACCCACTAACATTAACGTGACAAGCCTTTCACTGCATGTGGAATTATTGTTATTACCATGATTGCCATTATTATCGCAATGCCTAGTCAAACAATGGTTGCATTATTGTCTTAAATATGCATATCATTTAAACTAGGTCCAAATTGTTCATAGGCATATTTTTCGAGCCATTGGTAAAGTTGATCTACCTTATTTTCTCTCCAAACCGGTGAACTGACAAGGATTAGAAATGTGGATATTAACAAGGAAGATTCTAATAAAAGCTGAAAAGTGCACAAATAAATCTGTAGAAGTGCATGCTTGGAATTGCAGACACAGCGCACTGGCCAGTAAACATATGCAATTTTACTGATATGTTGACTGTCGAAAAAATGATATCATGGTTTAAGGTCGAAATGCTTTAGCAGAACACATCATAGCTGATATGGGATGATGGTTGAGGCTGGAGATGGAATGGCAGCCGAAGGAGGCAATGACTAGGGGAGAGCTTCATCAAGCACTGGGTGACCAATGGTGGTGGAAAAAAATCTACTTCGGCAGAAAATGTTTTATTATTATTAAATATCTTGTTTAATGGCAGATAGAAATGCTTAAGTTAAACCATCACTAATCAGAGTGTATATAAAGCTAAAGTGCTGAATAACCATAATTCTGTACTCTGGATACCCAAAGCAAAGGTGAAACGTGTTCAGTATATGTTTAAACACAAACACATTATCCATAATAAAGGATTTTTTTGGGTTAGATGGAGCATATATATACATGTGTCATGAATTGCCACCACCCGGCAAGGTTTGTCATGTAAACAAAACACACCAGTTGGTTACTAGTTCAGCACACCGGTGTAAACCCACAACATAGTACGAATCGTAAATGTTGAAGAGTAAACCCACAATAGAGTATGAACAGCAGCGGTTTCTTCATTAGGGCGATTGGGCGATGCACCACCAATGTCATTCAACCACAGAGTCACGCTAGCCATCACTGTGCCTCTGGATATAGTCCAATCAGCGTCATGTCACGTTCTGTGGAGTACCGCCTCTTTTTGGGCGATTTCACTCCGGCTGAGAATCGCCCCGAGTGGCCCCATAGACTTACATTCAAAGATGTTTTTTTTTCGACCGGGGGGCGCTGCAATGCATTCTCTATGGCTTCCGGGAGGGCTCGCCCTAACGTGCTTACGTCATCATACGTAAGCACGTTTCATCCAACAATATAATTTGTCGCCACCTAGTGGAATCTTTAATAAAAGAAACTTGAGTGGATTGTATTAATAGTGAGTATAGAAACAAACAAGATGTATTGTAAGAGTCACTTTATTTTTCATTTATATTAAAGAAGTGAAGTTGCCTTTACATGCTTAAGCTGTTAATTTATCCATTGCATGGGTGGACCTTATCCTTATCAATCATCCAGACATTTGCCCCCCCTGAGAGATTTTGCAGGAGCCGCCACTGAGTATGAACCATAAATGTTGTGGATTTACTCTCCAACACACCGGTGTTCTGAATAAGTAACTAATTGATACATTTTGTTAACGTGACAAACCTTACTAATTAGCTGTGTCGAGTGGTGGTGGGCAACGGCACAATTATAGTTAGACGATCTAACCCAAAAAACCTTTCTTATGGATAATTTTGTTCGTAAAAGCCGACGTGTTAGACTGACGAACACATTAAACTAACACTCTTCAAATATGTAACATCTCGTGTTAAACCCTGCAACTCTGCTGCTGCTTTTCAACACAGCTGCACATTACCAAACCACTGCAATCGATCGTGATATACGTCTCTCAGAATTAATAGTAGGCAGGTAACGTTTTCAATTATCACTTCAAAATAATTGATTACGCTCACGCCAACATGCAGTCGAATCGTACAATCGATTATTTTTAGATTCATATACGTTTGTGATTGGTTCACGCAATCCGTGCGGTCACTGGCAGGTGCTACATTGATCAGAATGGCAACAAAAAACATTGAATCCGATTGTGACCTAGAATTGGTGACAAATCGTCAAACCGTAGGTGGCTTGGTGTGAATCAATACGTGCCTAATTATCCTAATGAACACAAAGACTGAGCTGGGAGGCATGGGGCCTGACCTTGTGTCCTATCTTTTTCGGACCAGTGACCCAAGAGGGCTCTCCCAAACCTGCGGGGAGACAAACAAGGTCATGCTCCTAGTTGGTCTGTCAATAAAAAAAAAAAACGAACAAGGGACTGCACAGGAAACATGAAAATAAGGAATTACATAAAATAACCCAGGTTATTGTTTTATCTACCTTCATGCAGACAATTGAATCCACCTCACACACTAAATGTCTCCCTGCTGTCATTTAGCCTTTGTGTTGTCTTGACGACACATGCGATATACCCAGTCACAGCTGTTGCGTTCAACAAAATACACACCATACTCTGGTTCTTTCGGTAAAGTCACGTATTTAGAAATAAAATAAAAACAAATCACGACGTTTCGATTGCAACACAAGCAATCGGATGATGGTGACTTTACCGAAAGAACCAAAGAGTATGGATTCCTGCAGTCACGAAAACTTCAAATCAAGATAAAAAGACACACCATTCTAAATAAAGTTGCAGACCCACTCCACTGCTTAACTTTTAATCGTTGTTGCAGCCCACGACAAATTGGAAGATGGACAAAAACAATGCGATTGCAGAAACAACATTTCACCCTCAGCTTAACGCAATCATTTCAGCTATAGTGCTGCGCTTTAATGGGTTTTGATTGGGAAGCAGAAATGGAGCCTTGAATTAACACGTGTGCCCTTGGAACGCCACAGGTACGACACAGCGACCACAGCACTGGATTACAACATGAAGGAATACGTGGGTTCCAAAACGCGATTACAGTACTGTATATTAAAATCTCATTTTTTTTCTCTACTTTGGAAAATGTTAAAAGAACCCAGGTTCAGACTAAGTAAAAACTTTCATTTCTTTGAGCACATCAGTGCAGACTGGAGCTATGCACTTTTAAATCTGAATGTCAAGATGTTGCAATGTATGATGTGAGGATGGGGAATACAAATATTGTATGAAAAAACATCTAGATTGCAAACTCATTTCTTTAGAACTGCTGTTTGTGTTTAGTTTGTTGTCCTTTCCCCGCACCTCCGATTAGCACGGTTGGCTATGTACGGTGCGAAAGAAGTTCAACATACACACGTACATGCACATGAACCAAATACATCACTTAACACAGCGGTTGTTGAATAAATATTAGGATTTGTAATGGATTTTTGGTTAGGCCATGTATGATCTGGCCAAATTTTTGTCATAAGATCCTCTATCACCCAACATTTCCAAACACATTAATTTGTCACGATCTGTACAAACGTTAACGAGTCGATTATGATTGTTTAAATTCATCAGTACGCTGGAAAGTTGAAGAACAATTCTCACAACCAACTTTAGCAGATACAAATGTTCGTTTGAATGACTTCATGGATTTAATTTCAACTTCTCCTGAAGATGCTTGGTGTAATTTCAAGCGAAATGTATACATATAAATCTTGACTTAAAGCTTTCGTGATTGCAGGAATTCATATTCTTGGGTATTTCGGTAAAGTCACGTAGATAGGTAAAAAAAAAATAACAAAAAAAACTAAATATACGACGTTTCGATCGCAACACAAGCGGTCGTCTTCAGGAAAAGAGGACCTTACCGAAAATCCCAAGAATATGTATATATATACACAATCACTACATTGATTGGGAGTATTGTTTTTCAATTTACAGGTGACCTAAAAATAATTATTGACATGATAAATGGTTGTACACCACGTGACAATTTAATGTATTTGTCTATGTTGGGTGGTGAGGGATCTTACTACATACATTTGGCCAGATCATTTCATGGTCTAACCCCAAAAAAATAATTACGAATCAAACCTTTCACGTTATATTTTTACATGTGATAACATCTAGAAAATTAGGATCTGTAGATTTCCTAAAACAGTGCTTAGAGATAGGGATGATCCCTGCTGTGAGTAGAACATGAGAATGAGCTGGTACAGAACGTATACATTTATAGTGGATTCAACTGAGTCACAGACGTACTTCTTGGAGGCAACACATTTATTAACACCAACACATAACACAAAGGGGTTACTGCCCCTTTACCAAATAACCTATGGTGGTGGGCCACCAGGCTAACTACGCTTGTTACTGGGAGTAGCTACCTAGCTGGGGTCCTCGTCCACGTGTTGGTGACTTCTTCTTGGACGTAGAACGTAGATCGTAGATCTTCAGATGACGACGGCAACGCTGAACCCCGGTCCCCGTGCGGACCCGGTTTATATGCTGCTGGGTCGTGGCTGGCTGGAAATTATGACATCGTCGAGGTATATCAAGCACGAGTACCACTGGAGACCAGCCAGGACCAGTTCCATTAATCACTGAAACGTGGCCGGCACGGAATGAAGACCCATCGGAAGCCGATTGAATTCAAACAAGCCTTGTGGTGTACGAAAGGCCGTCTTGGGCTTTGAGGCTTCATCTAGTGGCAACTGCCAGAACCCGGATAGGAGATCAAGGGTGGAAAAGAACTGCGCTCCGGCTAGAGCATGCAATGAGTCATCCATTCGAGGTAAAGGGTACGCATCAGCAACAGAGACCTGATTAAGCTTACGGAAGTAAACACAAAAGGGCAAGCAACCATCATGCTTTTTAACAAGTACAATTGGTGCTCCCCATGGACTGGTGGACAATGTTAGCTGGCGTCTAACATTTTGTCAACCGCCAGCCGAACGTGTTATTTTTCTGCAGGGCTCAGCCGGTAGGAATTCTGCCGGATGGATTCGGCGTCGCCCGTATCAATGTGATGACTCAAAAGCATAGTGCATCCAATAAAACATCCGAAAATTCACAGAAAAGTGCTCGCAGCTTCCCCTTCTGGACCTCGGATAAATCTGCGTACTCGGCACAAAGCTTCTCCATCCACCCCTCATAAGGTTTCTGGTGCAGCCACGTATTCGAAGCGGCACCCACATCGCCGCGCTGGCGATGCATGAGCTAGCACGGTACCTTCCTGGATGACCGACGTGTCTAACCCTACGTTAAGCACCTGAATGAAGGGCACTTGGTCATTGGATACCAAAGTCCACACCCCCACCAACGTCAATATGAATCCTTGCAGTCACGAAAGCTTCAAATCTAGAACAAGGGTTTTGCCACCAAGTACTAAGTCATGTTTTGCAGACGGGTCAAATACTTATTTCCCTCATTAAAATGCAAATCAACTTATAACATTTTTGACATGCGTTTTTCTGGATATTGTTGTTGTTATTCTGTCTCTCACTGTTCAAATAAACCTACCATTAAAATTATAGACTGATAATTTCTTTGTCAGTGGGCAAACGTACAAAATCAGCAGGGGATCAAATACTTTTTCCCTCACTGTACGTGATGTCCACGATGTGATTACATTGCACACCGTGCCCCTCTAGGGCCGGCACCACACAGTGACATCCGCGATGTCACTACCCATTGAATACAATCCAGTGGTGTGCATGCATCTAGCGAGAGGCAGGTTGAGAAGGTGGTGACAAGACATTATCAGGATACGTTTTGGATAGACTACATTATCCACTTCGGAAGGTAATTTATGGTTAAGAGATAGGTGATTGAGGCAGAAACAATGCACGTGTGACTGTAACGGTCAGAAGGTAAGACTTGAATAAAGCAGAGAAGAAATAGGTTTCTAGTTTGTTTCATTTACGTTCATGTTGAGAACGCTATTCATTTCATGGCAGAATATGGATGTAAATTGGAAGTTACAAATATAATGTGAGAAGAACGCACTGTAGATTAAACAGACGGGAGAAAAGTAGGATGGGTGGCACACATCTGGACAGGGATAGTGGAGGGCAGGCCACCGAGGGAGGTCTCAGAGTGGCACCGAGAGGTCGGTGAGTAACGAGAAAACCAAAAGGTGGTCTCCTTTAAACCCCTACGTTGGAGGTCAGGATCACACAGAAGGCAGACGCTGAGGTGTGGTAACACCTCAGCCTGTGTGGTAACACCTCAGCCTCTCTTGGTGTTAATGTCTTAAATAATACTACCGACAGTATATTTCCACGGGATAAAATAAAATATGAAAGCCAAACGTTGGGTTTTGCCATTTTTTTATTTGGACAATACTCAATGTTTCAAAAGCATTATTTACGTGGGTGGGAGAGGGAAAATTTGATAACGACTCAATTTCACACTCGCCATAAGGGTAGCAGGTGTTGCTAAAATTGTGCGCGCGAAGCACGTGGAGGAGGAATGAAAGAGTGACAAGGTCTGAAAAGGAAGCAGAGGATGCACAAATATTTGTCATTTCAATTATGCCCAGAGGGTGATGCGTGCCCGGGGACGAGCCACGGCTTACGTGAGATGCACAAAATAAATATCACTGGCTGACATTAAACAAGAGACACATTGGGCAGGCAAAGCAGACTCGATCCTTCTCATCTCAAAATTGTCTTAAAAACTATTCCGCATCACCACTGTGCAAATACCCTGTTGCCACAGTTTAAATCAAGCGTTAATTATAGTCTTCCCTCTGTAATAGTACGTAGGTATGCAGGCAGACAGCCAGGTTGGTAGGTAAGTACGTATTCCTCTATAATGGATGGGAGTCGACTGAGACAACTTATTGCTTTTGCAAGGGAGACCTGGGAAAATGTGTGCAGGTCCTTGCCTAATGTAGTTATGATCCAAATCAATGACATAAATTAGTGTTGCAAATTACACCTATAGACGATAGATGTTTTTCACAATCAACATGAATTGATACGTACTTTCTATAAATAATCAAATTATGTTTACAGGAGGCAAACGTTTAACATCAAAAGCAAACTTTCAAACAAATACGCGCACGAGTTGATGGATATTTTGTTCTCCTTCTTTCAAGATACATATCCATGCAAATAATGTAGATTAGCAATTTAGCAAACTACTCTGGTTTAGCATGTTCGTTTGAATCAACAGCATTAGGTAAAATTATATTTTGGCAAACTTGGGACGATTGTATTGGGTCTATTTAATTCAATAATGAATGTACGAAATACATGGAGCGTTAGTGTAATCCTACTTTTGGTGCATGGGTCTAAGAAGTACAATATGTCGATTATCCACTTGTGGTTTATCCGATTTGCGGATGAACCACGCACCTGAGATTTTGACATAAATTAATGACTCATGGATTTTCTCTTAAGCCCAAATTAATAATCTAAAAAGTTATACATTGTTATTCTTGAAAATGTGTATTACAAGTCACGTGCTTAAATAAAAAAAAATGCGTTGCTCCAGTTAATCCGAAATCCACGTGATCGCCTCTACAGTACAGTAGTTGCATATCTTTACAACAGTGGGTGGAGTTTAATTGATTTTTATTGGCTGTGGCTCTGCGATCCACTTGGTGGGAGGAGTCTTCTGCACGGGAACAGGAAAGTGTTATCGCTGAGCAGGCACATCATTGATCGGTCGATCGTTAGTTTTTGGCATAGAGATCCTCCCCATCGTTAGTGTGGATAATTCTAGATTCTACTGTAGTTACTTGACGAAATAATTAAATCAATATTTATTTTACGTGGCAAAATCGCCCTCAATGAGGTCGGCATTAGTCTACATTATAACAGAACGGGAATGGTAAAGGAAATGGTACAGGGAATCCATTGAGCTGTATGCATGTTACTTGTCGAGTTAAACAAAGTTCCAAATTGGTTCCAAAGACTGCAAGGGACTATCGCTGCTCACCTTTGACACTCCCCCAATTAATGCCAACTCCGTAGTATTACAGTACCTGATTGGAGCTGCGCAATTAATCTATTGCCTGCAATTGGTGTAATGCTGAAACACAGGGGTGGGTCAAGACATTTTGAGGCATGATCGTGAGATGATGCAGCCTTGCACAGATTACAGCACAAAGAAGCCTCTGGGAGCCTGACCCACTTGCGGTGGGGAAGAGCCTTCATGGTTAAATTTCGATTTAAAGCTTTCGTCACTGCAGGGATTCATCTTCTTGGTTCTTTTGGTAAAGTCACGTAGAAGGGAAATAATAAAATAACAAAAATAAAACATTATAAAATACAACTCTCACGACGTTTTGGCCACAACGCAAGCAGCCGTCCTCAGGTGAAGAACAGGGCTGTCGGAAAGACAGTGTCCGAATGAACACCACCAAGCTTGGCAGCGTATATTTAAGCAGGGGTTAGAGGAGGAGAGCGCCTTGACAAAGGAATTTACATATCAACAGAGGGATTTAGCATATTTATGGAAAAATGCAGATATGGGATTAGTCACTACTTGTGGAATGTGTAGGTGGTGGGGGGGGGGTCTCAAAGTCATATTATGCTCGTGTATTATGTAGGATTAGCAGTAATAATCGAAATTTTAATAGTAAGGAGCTGCAGCAGCCAAACCACGACGTAAAAAACGAAAATATAAACGGCATCAACAACATCAATATACTCAATATACTCCCCAATAAGCTGAGCAACTAACAGTAAGTCATACATTACACTTCTATGTCGCAAAAAATATAATATGCCTCCAGCTAAACTTTTTTCTTACATCACACGGATATACCCCGTACTATACACTGCCATAGACAAACGCAACATTAAATTATACACTGTGTTACTATACACCACTGTATTATTACACTATGTATTATTCTACACACCCTACTGTATACCTTCATGGTTATGCAGTGTCCAGCAGTGGTATAGCAGTTAAATCTCCGCACTATGAATCCTGGCACCAATAGATCATCGATTATCCAGCGGCTTCGGTGGGGGGAGGGCAGGCAATCACGACTAATCATTATTTTAAATATCTTATTTTTTTACATTTTTGTTTGTGTTGCACACTCGAAATGAAGGACATGGGCAGGTGCTCCAAATCGAGGGCACGTGACTGGTCTACAGATCACTCAATAACAGTTTCCTTTAAACCCAATTCCACTACTGATAAACCATTTTTGTCTTTGATCATTACCTTTACACTTTACGATTCGAATATTACTTTAATCCTAGCTGTATGTCTATCTATACCATACACTTATCTTGGCTTCTTGCACCCATTATCCTTTCTGTATGTGTACTGTATACGTAATATACTTGTCACCATTGTACAACTTACTACTGTATGTTCTATTCTTAATAGCATTGCAAGTAGTCATACTCTGGGTGCATGGGCATGGTTATAGAATAAACAGTATTAGGGTTAGATAATTATCAGTATTAACTACAGCACGTCATCCTTTACAGTGTACAGTGCTAAACCCCTCCTATTGAACATACCACCAACTACCAATTCAAAGCCAAGTTTAAAGAATATAACATTTATATAACTATCAAAACGACATTTGGGTCCTTTAAATGTAAAGTGCAACAGCACGTGTACACCATTAACCACGTGACTGGTTTACAGGTCAGGTTACTCAATAACCCTGCAATCCACCTACAGGCCCGACTCAGTATCGCATGCTGGTGTACACGTGCATTGATGTACTGCACAGCACATAAGGACCTTCACAAAACCACACTTTACTCCATTGCTGCACGAGGAAATAATTAAAAGAGTAGTCCATTCCTCATAACAACACCTAAAATAACAACACCTAAAAACATTATATTTTTAGGTGTTGTTTTTTCTGTGTTTTTAAATTCGTTTACGATATGAAAATGGCATAAATAAGCATACATATAGACACAAATGAATATATCCTACTTAACAAAATATTACTGTGTTTACTGTACCGTACTTACCACTCCAATCTCAAAGACTCTGCATGTAGTGATGTATATACGTCCAGTATTTTCATTTTTAAAATTGTTGTATGTCGTGTATAATGTAGTGCTTATAATATTTATCACTGAAATCAAACATAGCTACTTTTGGGCAGTTTAACACATAGGCTTACGCGACCAATGTCACCAATCGTACAGGGTTTTTTGGGTTAGATCGCGTAAACATGGAAGACTTCAGCTTCATCTGCTTTATTCGGAGTTTCTCCAATTTTCTGGTTTGAAGATAAGTATTCTGTCCGTAGAGGTTAGTAAGTTTAATAGGTAGGCTTTCGCGACCAATATCCATAATACAGGTTTTTTGGGGGGTAAGATCGCGTAAATATTTACACGATCTAACAGTCCCCCCCCAAATAAAACCTGTATTATGGATAGATAATTTTATTTGGCACGCACACGGTGCCGATCGCCGGACTGGTCACAGCCTTTGGAGTGGTTTTGTCGGTTTTGCCAGATAGGCCCGGGGCCATAGCCGGATAATGTTGGAAGTAGCAGTCAGATAATTGTGCGCTGTCGGATAATCGATGAGCAAATATAGTTATAAAATAAAAAAAACATGATCAATACGGTGTGTGGCTGTAAGTGACATGCACTGCGTCAATCTTTTTTTAGAACATTTACATTTTATTGCATTTACATGTAATTACTGCCTGAGAGATTGAATATCACTTTAAAGCAATTGAATATTAATTATTAAATGCTTACAAAATAATACAATGAATATAATAATTGAATCACTCCTGTTCGAGTTTAATCCCAGTTACGAATTACCGCCATGAAGCAGAGGATGAAGGCGGACATTCACTGTATGTGTAATAATGAAGATTTTCTGACGTGCTTAAAGAACTCATTAAATGTATTTGTGATAGATGTAAAGATATTGTAATATAACTTTAGAGAGCCCTAGAAGAGCACGTGGTTTCCAAGGGTATGGGTTCCAGAATTCCAGACAGCAGATATGTACGGTGTGCGTGAATAGCTTTAGAATTTATAGTGCTCGTACGCACGTCATCTCCTTGGCATTGTTTTTATTGTTTTCAACACGAGCCCGGTACAGAGCACAAACCACGACGTGGCGGAAGGGGCACAGAGGAAACGCCACGGAAAAAATACCCAAGCTCTACGCTCCTGGGTTTAGAAGGAGGGGATACATTGGGCTCACTGCCCCCTCACCTAGGTGGTGAGCGTGAGCGGGGTGCTTTAAATGGGGAGGTGAAGGCAAGGGAGGAAGGACTAAAGTGAGGGCGTAGAGGGGAGGAGGAGGGGGGTGGGAAAGCAATGAGCGGAGAAGACGGGATATATTTTATTTTGAAGGTGCAAGGGGACAATGGGGAGAGGAGGGTATGGGGACATTTAAATTATGAACCGAGTAAAGCCTCAAAAGATGTAAACGGTCATAGGCCAAGGAGAAGAGGGAAGTCTTGATCCTGGACTTTAACAGTCGTACACAAAGGCGGAGGATTTCCACAATTATTTGAGGACAGCAGCAAAGGAGTGACCTGTTACGTGTAGGTTGACTGGAAAGTTTAATTTTCGTCCTTGGGTTGCTGAAGTGGAGAGGAAGTTGGGGGAGAAGAGGGATATTAACAGGGAGATGCAGGCAGGGGCAGGTACATCGAGGGTGTTTAATTTGGAGAGGGCAATCTTATATTTGATCAAGGACTGGATTGAGGAGCCAGTGGAGTTATCTGAGGAGTGGAGTGATGGGGTATTGTTTAAAGGGTTGGGTGAATAACCTTGTTGCGGTTTGATTTGGAGTCTGTAGGTGGACCCAGGAACAACTACAGAGTTCAGAGATGTGCAGGGAGCGAATTCCACACCAATAATTATTCCCCCACACAGAATGATGGCGAGCCCAAGAACACTGTTCAGAAGGTACACAGTGGAAGTAGAATGTATTGTAACAATGGGGAGGATTGTGTTTTGTTTTTAATGTGAGAGGAAATAAATCTTGTATTAAACTGCATGGAAGAACACTGACTATGGGCGTGTAACGTCAACGGAGATATAAAGCTGTCGTCAGCATAGATGTAATAAAGGACTCTTAGGCGATGTTGGTCTCCGTCTGTCCTTTATTGGGTTCTTGTCTCGCACCCCGCGATGTCCCCGGCAGACCCGCACCTCTTCCGTCGCGTGCCCTCCGCACGCCGTTCGAGTCCTCCGCTCTCTCTCTCTGCAGCCACATCGCTGCACGTGTGCCCCGCACACTCTGCAGCCACCCTGCTGTTCCGTGGGCTCCCGCACACTCTGCAGCCACCCTGCTGCACGTGTGCCCCGCACACTCTGCAGCCACCCTGCTGTTCCGTGGGCTCCCGCACACTCTGCAGCCACACCACTGCTCCTTGTGCTCCCGCAGACTCTGCAGCCACTCCGCTGCTCCACGTACACCGCTGGCCGACGGTGCCGTGACTCCGACCACGTGGCAATTCGTGCCACCCCTCCGCCAGCACCCTGCATGGCTCCTTCTATCTCTACTCTCTCTCCACTCCCGATCACCTTCCGGTTCTCCCCTATATCCTCCTCCTCACGTGACCCTGACTCCTCCTCCTCCTCCTCACGTGACCCTGACTCCGCCCCCACTCACCCCGACGACCAAGCTCCACCTCCCCTAATACTCCGGCCCGGGTGAGTGGCGCGGAGGCCGCGCCCACCCTGTCCTTGCTCGCATTACATAGACACGACGGTTGCTGCACACAGCCTGGCCAAAATGGGACATGAGATTAATTGAAAATTGAAGGTGGCTGAGGTTGTAACCCAAGATGAAGCTAGTCATAGCATGGAGATGTAAAAGGATCATGTTTGTACGGAAACCAAGAGATGTGTGTGCACGCTCACATACAACTGAAGGTACTTGTGAAAGATGTAATAGTTGCTGGTATCAAAGGCCACAGTAAGGCCAAGGAGAATAGGCAGAGAGAGAGAGAGAGCCGTGGTCAGATGAGAGGTCATCGCCTACGTTAGAGGAGAGAAGCTTCAGTAAGATAATGAACATCGACTATCTTCATCATCATCATCCATCATCTTTGTCATCCGTCATAATTCGTCATTGGCATGATCCATCACGTTCATTGATCATATTCCATTGTCATTTATATATATGTCATTGACGGTCATGGCAGCAGCAGTGGTGGTGATGCCAATGATGACCATCATTGTCAGATTAAGGTTAAGAAGTCCACCGAGTCAATCCGTTTGCTGCCTCCATATGTCATCGGCTTTCCTTCTGGTTGGTGCTGCAGTTATTGCACAGCTGGCACGTGACCTTCAAAATCTGCTCTAACACCAAAGCGCCATGCAACACTGCATCTCCGATGTTTGTGTCTGTGGGTTGCTTTCGCTACAGTGGCTGGTGATGATGGTGTCCACGATGGAGTACCATCATCATCATCATCGTCGTCATTTTGATCCATAATTGTCGACGAAAAAACCTACTCCATCATCTCAATCACGAACATCCACTAAAGCCCAATTTGATCCATGCATGTGTAACGACTCAACGACAAGTTATATGAAGAGCCACTTTTATTTATAGTTGACAAAATAAGGAACCCTACTCACGACTTCCACAATGAGGGACCCTAGGCTTTGTGCTTGTCTTCCAGCTTTAATCTTCCTCCGAACGTCCCCACTCCTCGTGCTCTCCCTCAGCCCCCTATCTCGAACCTTCTTGTCCTTGTTTTTACCTCTTGCCAATCTCCGTCCTTTCCCTATAAAGGATCCTTTTTGTTTTACCGTTCAACCCCCTTATTTTCCAATCCCTTTAAGGTTTGCCTCCCGACCAATCACTGTGGAGGCCTCTTTCCTCCAATCGGAGACCGCTGTTTTTATTTTAAATAGCTGTTTAGACTGCATATGGCTTGGGGTAATTTTTCGGTCATTACACATGTATATTGAACTTCTTTCACACTGTATGTAGCCAACCGTACTATATTTATTCTGTGGAATGGAATTTCCCAGTGGATTCTGTGTCGCTCACCTCACACGTTTGGGTGTCCTCCAGGTACTCAAGATTTCCTCTCACATTCGTAAACACTCATCGATTGGATTCAAACTCCTCGCTATATATAGAGGATGGCAGAGCTTGAGCGATTAGTGCTGCCGGTTCACTGCCCGGCTGTCATCCCGATCGTCGGAGATTCCTCGCGCTGCCTCTGAGTAGTTCTCTCTCTCGTGAGTGAGCGGATACATACTGTCCACGTTGAATGTAAAAATTATTATTAGTAGTAGCGTATCTAATAAAGCACAGCTGAAGCAGCACAGACCCTTGCGTGGGATAAGCACTGCATGTGCACCCCCATGGAAGTACAATCATCATAAACTGTCAAGCATCAGCACTCCCGGGTGAAATTATAGATTCAGAAGCAGTCATTTAAAATTATAAAGTTCGACAGTCGTCATATTGTCACATAGGCATTACTGTTAGGTTGGCCAGCTTGTGTGGGGAGCCAATGCGAGAATGCGAGCACACGGCCAGGATCACTGCGATTGCTTGGATTTGAACATTGGGCAGCTGCGGAAGATAAACAAGGTTATCAAATACTATGAGACCTCCTTTACCAGTGGCAAAATATAGTAATAGGTTTTTACCCTTTCAACTGGTAAAAAAACTGACACCTTTATACAAGGCATCATGTTTGCAATAACCACAACACAAGCAGTCAAAACGCAAACAAAAAAAAACAACTCTGATGATTTTTGTTAGCATTTCAAGGTTATCAAATGTCGAAAGATAATGATGTCAACGCAGCTAACAGTCACTGTCCCAAAACCACAACATTATTAGTTTTACTTAAATCAGGTTAGATCAGGTTTCAGGGTCATCGTCTATAAATGCTGTATACTGTATAATGGATAAATATAGTCAGGCGGTTGACTCAACCCATCATCCCTACGTGATTTATAAATAAATGCAATTTGTGTGGCAAGTCACCAGTGTTCATTGTACTGATGTCTGGTGCGGCAATATGGAACGTCTGAGGCTGGCCAAGGATCAATGCTACTATTTTTTTACTCTTTGGTTCTTTAGGTAAAGTCACGTAGGTAGAAAATAAAATAAATCACGTTTCCGGTACAACACAGGCGTCCATCATCAGGTGGGAAAGCATGGTCTGCTGCTGAGGCAGACTGTTTTAAAATGTTCTTCTTCTTTCATATGGTGTTTTAGAAAAGCAACAATATGTACTTTATAACTTACTAGCTTTACCACCCGGCTTCGCCCGAGACTTGGATTCTTGTCTTGGATAAATACACGGCCTACGCGGAGGGTGGGGGGGGGGTGACGTCAGCAGGCACACTGCGTGACGCTGCCACATGCGGGTGACATCACCGATGTGACGCCACCGCTCACTTGCCGTGCAAAATATATCCATTATTGCGCCCCCCCCCAAAAAAAAATATGTACAAAAGTCAATTGTTATACTTTTTGCATTGTATGCAGTCTGGACGCTACCTACATGTCAAATTTCAAGTTTGTTGTATGTCGGGAAGTATGCTAGACATTTCGAACAGACACACATTCACAAATGTCCCTTTTATATATATAGATTTCGTACTTTACGTAGCCAATAGGCTACAATCGCATTTTTATTTATTTTGTAAGGCATTCCACGGCATCCGGGGTGGTAGCTGAGCGGAGTCTGCTTGTTCCACCAGAGTGTGCGTGTTGCATTGTGCAGTCATCAGTGATGTGCACTGATGGTTTGAACTTCACTTGCATTTGCCGTTTGGTGAGACCTAAACCTTCCATTTCACGTAGGCCTCGGCAAGGTAAGGTAACAGTTAAAAGGTAAAAAGCAACGAGCCTACCTTTACCCTACCTTTACCATTACCCCATACAAATGACCCGATTACAGGGTAATTACTAGGGAACTACTACACATGAACAAGGTTTATACCGGTAAATGCTAGGTAGAGCGCTTTATTCATATAGAATACTCTCGATTATTCCAATTTTACACGCTTGTTGTTGTCGTTGTTGTCATTGTTGTTGTTGTCGTCAATGTTGTTGTCGTCGTTGTCGTTGTATCCTCAAATCTTGTAACTCAATTTTTACCCACTTCCTAATGTGGTATCGACTGCAAAACTTGGTATACTTGTGTCATACTGATGACAACACTATATTCTATCATTAAAAAATATATATTTTTAAACATTCTTTTTTATATGTTATGTTTCCGCTTGCGTCTAAATCACCACGGTCCCTTACGTTGTGGCAAGCTTAGTAGCCACTTCCTGGAGTAGTGGAGTTCTGCCATTACGAGTACATTTCATAAAAGCGTGTTTTTAAAAAAAGTTTTTTTAAATATTACTGATTAAATGGAAGCCACGGACTGCACCACAGAGCTTTTAGCGGTAAACAAGGCACCGTATTTACCGGGTAATACTTCGCGCTACCTTTACCCTACCGGGTAATTCTTCTGAGCTACCTTTACCCTACCCTTTACCCTACCCCTTGGCATGTTGACACCTTTACCTTTTACCCGGTAAAAAGGGTAAATTACCTTACCTTGCCGAGGCCTAATTACACGTAGGAAATGTCCACACTCCATTTGCTATTCAAAAACGGACGAGAGCAATTGACTGTCACCGGGACAGAGAGAAACCAGGCTGGAGTCATTTTAGCAAGGAGAGCACGCGGGCTCGACTATGAGATTACTGACATGTAATGAAGCACTCTTCACATATCATGACGTGGCACCTTCGTGTGTTTGGTTAGGAGAGGGCCATTAATGCTACCCCAGGGGAGTCATTCACGTGGCGGCAAAACCCCGTGATTCCAGAACACTTTTGTGGAATGAACGCAGCGGTTGTGAAAAATAGCGACGGGAAACATTCCTGAGCTTTTCATCCAACGGAATTCTCCAATTGGTATCTTAAATTATATAGACACAATTTTACATTCTACATGATTCTTCATAGCAGAATAAAATGGCAGTGTTCATCACTTATGAGGTTCATCACTTCCATTTTTCACTCCCCTTTTGACATTAAGATGCATGCTGCGCTGGTCAGCTTTCATTGGCAATGGCTTGTACCAAAACATTACCATTACAGTTAACATAGTTGCTCAGACCGCAGGTAATCGCTTACGACCTGAGATTAAATTTCACAATGCCCCCAAACGCACGAACACAATTTAGAAAGAAATAAACTGCTTTAAAAAAGTTTTTTAAATAGAACGGTTTAATTCACAACTTTGTTTAACCCACGGTCGAGAAGCACATCAATGATGCAGCGCCTGCTCCCACATCAACGCTTACTTGAATTAATTGATTACTTTAGAAATTAATCTTCAATGTACAGCTTTTGTTTGTGTAGACTGTAGAGTGAGGGTGGCCGTAACTCGTTCACACGGCGCAGACGCGCCTGAGACATGTGGCGACTGCTTTTTGGGCGTGGCGATTCGAGAGTTTAGGGACTGCGGCGTCTTTGACTTCCACAAATATATATACAAAATAATGTGTCCATACAAAATGTAAATTGCTTTAAAGCAGGGAATTAATAGATTAGTTGATGCCGATTTTGATACAGGCATGCATTGTGACCGGATCTGAGTCCGTGTGCAAAATTTGGAATTGATTGGACAACAGGAAGTAGACTATGATTCCAAGATTTGACTACTTAGAAAAAACCAGCACACCGGTGTGCTAAACTAGTAACGAATTGGCATGTTTTGTTTACGTGACAAATCCTTACTAATTGGATGTGTCGGGTGGTGGTGGGCTTAACGACACATTTATATTTTGATTTAAAGCTTTCGTGACTGCAGGGATTCATCTTCTTGGTTCTTTCGGTAAAGTCACGTAGAATGGAAATAATAAAATAAAACATAATAAAATGGTACAGTGTATAATTATACATAATATAACATTTATATGCTTAATACAATGTACAAAGTAATATATAGTATCGTAATCGCATAGTGAATATACAGCAGTGTGATATACATTAGGGTGGGTAGAATAATACATAGTGTAATATTACAATGTGGTTTATAGCAATACAGTATATAATTTAATGTTGGGTTTGTCTATGGCAGTATATAGTACAGTGTAGACTCGTGTGATGTAAGAGAATAAAGTTTAGCTGGAAGCATATTTTTTTTTGCGACATAGAATTGTAATGTATTACTTACTGTTAGTAACTCAACTTATTGGAGAGTATATTTAGTATACTGATGATAGTATGTAGTTTATACTTTAGTTGTTTACGTGGTGGTTTTAGTTACTGCAGCTACATACTATTAACACTCCTTCCCTTTATTAATGCTACCCCTATCCCCTCCCTTTGATGCTGCTAATCCTGCATAATGCACGGGCATAAGTAGTACTAATCACATACCTGCATTTCCCATATCCCCTCCCTTTGATGCTGCTAATCCTGCATAATGCATGGGCATAAGTAGTACTAATCACATACCTGCATTTCCCATAAATATGCTAAATTCCTCTTGATATGCAAATTATTTTGTTAAGGTGCCCTTCCTCCCCTTTTAACCCAGCTTAAATATACGCTCAAAGCATGGTGCTGTTTCATTCAGACGCTGTCTCCCCGACAGACCTGGTCTTCACCTGATGACGGCTGCTTGCGTTGTGGCCGAAACGTCGTGATACTTATTTTATTATGTTTTATTTTATTATTTCCATTCTACGTGACTTTACCGAAAGAACCAAGAAGACACATTTATATTTACACGATCTAACGCAAAAAAAACCTGTGTTATGGATCATATCGGTCACGAAAGCCTCCTACGTGTTAAACAAAAAATACTTCATTTACAAAGAGAGTCTGGGAACACTGAGCATGATGTATTTGACTGCGTTGGTTAAAAGCAGATTGGTGACGAGGTGGGTGGTGAGTGGCCAAGACTATTTTAGATATCACTCTCCCACAGGGTCACACTACCCATAGCAGGGGGGGGGATCTAATTGGGGATTATTCGGCATGGCTGCGATTTCAGCATACATAAAGTATATTAGTAGTTCACCATGAGCCAAATTGCCATACCGAATGGTCCAATTTCGGCATAGCACGTGGAACGATGCTCTGCGCCACGCCCAAAACAATGACTCGGTCTGGTGGCGACATGCGTGGTGAGCGTGAGTGCAAACCCGTTGCTTTGTACTTTACCTTGTTTATGCGTTGGCGTGCGTTGGCGTGTGCAGCAGTAGTTGCTAGCGCACAACCACGTCCACGCCGCCAACTCTCGTGTACCACGTCGTCCATTCTTTTGGCTCCGCCCCCCCTCCCCCTCCCGATGCGTTCTACGTGGCACTTGTGCCGTCTTTGAGCCCCGCCCCCCTCCCTCCCGATACGTTCCATTCATTGGCTACCACATTCTGATGAGCTCCCCCCCCTCTCCTCCCCCCTCAACTTACTTTTAAGGGATTACATCTTGAATCATTGCCTCACTTGATGCAGCAAATCTGGCTGTGACGGTCCCACCTGATGACGGAGACTTGTGTTGCCTCCGAAACGTCGTAATTTTTATTTTTTATTTTATTTTACTTTTATTAATTTTAATGTTTTACCTACGTGACTTTACCGAAAAAACCTAAGAATATGAATCCTTGCAGTCACGAAAGCTTCAAATCTAGAATTAAGTTGCTCCTTTACCTTTGAACTATCAGCAAGGGATGACAGTCACACAGAAAGTACTGTTCTGCAAATGATCCTGTCCCTGATAGGTCTGGAAAAGGTGGTTCCACCAGTTATTGAGCATGGAGAACCACAAGCAGAGTACGGTATTGTCATGTTCAAGGGGAAGAGAAAACTGAAGCTCTGGAGGAAGATTAAACCTGAACTCTGCTCAAGCAGCAGCAGTGTGTGGTATTAAAACAAGCGAGTAAACCATTAATTTCCATTTTTAATTAACTATTATATGCTGTACAGTAATGCATTAATGTTTCATTATGTATTACAGTTATTTCTGTTCTCAATTTTTTATTTTTTATGGTAGTTGAATTATTTATCCAATTGCCCTCGCAAAATATACAGTGTCCAGTTTATTAACAATCGACATTCCTATTTCGCCGGAAATGAACTGGAAACATAAGCGTGCCCAATCCGTTTGTAAATGCCGGTGTAAACTTGTCAAGAGCAACGGCTGTAGTGCCAACCCAGCACCACACACAGCAGCCAACCCTAAGCTGGTGGAGGGGCAAGAACATCCCTGCTTGGCCATCATGACGCAAACCCTGTTTACAGAGCCGAGCCAGTCAGGCCCAGATCCACGTGGCACAAACATCAAACATAATCACGATGCTGTTCAATGTGGACTGGCAAAGCCGTTTTGGGAGGACAGTGTCTCCCACCCCCTCGGAACTGTTGACTGGGAGAACCACCAAGCAGAGCACGGTGTATATATATTGTATTCACTCTCACAGGTGAGGAAAATTTTAAGTTTAGAAAACAAGTTTTTTGATAATTGTTTTTTTACCCTTTTATCTGGCAACAAAACTGACACCTTTTTTACAAGGAGTCATGTTTGCATAGACCACAATACCTGCAGTCATAATGCAAACAAAAACATAACTATGATAATGTATGCACTGTCCTTGAAGTTGATTGGTCCACACCGGAGACAGCTTTCCTCAGAGCCTAGTCTCACATGGTGTTGGACCAGATGACGCCAAAAGGCACACATTATGACTGCAGGTATTGTGGTCTATGCAAACATGACTCCTTGTAAAAAAGGTGTCAGTTTTGTTGCCAGATAAAAGGGTAAAAAAACAATTATCATATTTTTTACTGGCAAATGAGGCTCCAATGGTGTTAACAAGTTTTTTTATTGAATCATTTCGTTTACTTTCTTCCTGAAAGAAAGGCAACTCAAACATCTCTTATAACTCTACGATGAAGGTGATTTAGAAATGTAATTCCTTATTTACAGGTTTGTAATAAATTCCTCTCAGAAAGAGTAAATTATATTCAGTACCTCACATTCCGTAATTTCGATTTCATTCAGATGAATCCAGAAGAGTCTGCAGACGAAAGAAGACGTCGATTAAACAGAGAAAAACAGCAGAGATGGCGTAATCGACGTCAAGAAACACTGGATCGTTTACGACGTGAAAAAAACCCGTCATATGACGGGCAATTACACTAGTTTCAAATAATGGTGAAACTGCAGTGGCTGATTTACTGAGTCAACCTCCCCAACTAGGATTTGAACCTGTGACCCGATTTTTCTGCAAAAATAGCATTCTATAATAACGTAGTGGAAGGCCAAACGTTCTGCTGGGCTTGTTTCACATGTTTGCATATGTTACTTTTCATCAATTCTTTTGCTGAAAATGTACCGATAACTTTGTCACCAGCAAAGAGGCGATTTGATGAGACAATTATCATTTCAAACATTTTGGCCCCATAGGTTTCGCGGCATTTTAACAGTGATGTTGTTTTTCCTTCCTCTCCAAATGACGAATTTTATTTACTGAGAAATGAAACAAACCTATGCAAAGATTGTTTCCACATCCAAAAGTGGACAAATAAGTGGCCAAAATAAGACGATTTGTTTGATCAACACGGCAGTTGCTTTTCAGGGCATTCACCGTGTCCATTTGGTTCAGTGTGAGGCTAATACGGTTGTAAAATAAAATTATGATCTCAGCTGCATCCTTTACTCACTCGTGTAACAGTGAATATTCGTAAGAAGCTGTGCACAAGAACTCCACGGACGTGGTTGCTACGTGATAAACACCATCGAACGTGACGACGAGGCCATTATAAGCTGGGTACACTTATCATGGGATTTTACACGCAGAACACAATTGTTACGCTGTTAAACGCAAATTTGCATGATAATTGTGAAGGATTAAAATGTCTAAAGCAGATTTTGTACAACTAAATCAATATGTGCGTATGCAAATAAGGCTGGATTAGTTGTAATTTGATAGCAAAGTCGGTAAATAAATAAACATTTACATCGCTCTTCAGGCAATAATGAGCATCTTGGCACAAGCAACGCAACAAATATGCTACCAAATGACTAAGTAATTTTAAACTAAATTCAATCAATATTGCATTGAGCAGGCTTTAAGAATTATATTATGAAGGGTCTAGAACACATTATTACAAAGCATTGCAATTACAATCAGCAAGCAATGCTGCGCATATATAAATATGGCCGTGTGTGTGATTAACTATAGTGGTAGGAAGGTTCTGCCTCAATTCTCATTTTTTAAATGTCAAAAGACAAACGCATGGAATGTGATAATGCATTAAAGGTCAGACGGTTTAACGAGACATTGGTTAGGAAGTTCACATTTTATCTCTGCAGTTCACCGTGCTGTCAAACAGCATCACTGCACTGCATTGCCCCATTGCTCCGCATAATAAATTGTGTATTTTTATGGCACAATCATAATGGGCCAGATCCATGCGGCTATTTTGTCCATCTTTCTACCACTTGTTAGTGGAAGGACAGCCTTGTTTGCAATAGATTGGACCCATTCCCTATTTTATAACACATACGTGGCCGTTTTTGGACAAAACCGCGTGCACGTTGGGCCACTACTCGTGTCGCAATTCTGAAATGGTCCATAGGGTTAGGGTATCGTGTGGAATCGTGTCAGTCACCCTTTGGGGGTGTCACTTGCGCGGGGAGCACTGTGAGGACAAGTGTTCCTCATTTTGACACAGAATTTAGAGCTGGCTTTTGTGCCACGTCTCAACTGAAGTTGTGGCACTGCCGACCTGAATGAGAACTATAGCTCCAGTGATGAGATGTTACCTGAATTGCCTTTGCAACAACATCAGATCGAAACCGGCATTGAAGATGAGAGTGATTGCTACGGCCATTCTGGCAGAGAATCCAACCTTTGCGTCATTGGATATTTGGCCACGGCATGAGCGTCATCGGCAGGCACCATTTGAGGAGTATTGGCTCGATTAATGTGTGAACATTCTGGCTCGAGGGTGATTTAGTTTGTGTGAGACTGCATTGTGAAACTTCTGGGCAAAGTTCCATCAGTTAGCTCCTTCGGCAGGTGAAGCTGCATTAGCTGGGTCATGCAGCCTGCATACCCACTGCATCGCCAAGCAGATATTGTTTGACTGGATAGAGGGGGCTAAATAGGCACAGCTTGGGGTAGATAAGAGATGTGCTAATGTGGTAGGTAAGGCTGTGAAGATCATTGGACTTGCTGATGACTGGTACCAGTGGTGTCAAGATCAGCCTCTGTGGAGGAGGCTCGTGAAGGATGCTACTGGGAAGTTGAAAGCAGTCGCCTCCAACAGGGAAATGTGGAGGAACAACGTACAGAACAATGAGCTGAACACTGGATTGCTAAAACAGCAAGTTGGCACAGTGGGGTGCACAGGTGGTGCATCTGCAATTAATTTAAGTCCTTCCACCCAAAACACCTGGGTCTCTTCTGTGATCTGCTAGCGAGCCTTCAACACTTCACATGGTTTCAAAGTGGACCTCGCCTGCCACAAATGTCATGCTAACATCACCACCACTTTGTGGATAATGGTGACTGTTGTTGTTGTGTGAGATGAACGTAAGCCGATTGTTCGGCTCAGTTCATCAGTGGTGAATTTTGCAAAAACTGCTTCATTAATTTGTTACTACCAAATTAAGAGAAAAATTCAGGTAATCTCACAATTCTGCATAATCATCAAAAAACCAATTTTTTTTTTATAAATCACATCCAATGTTGGTATTGTAAAGGATCTCACATGCTAATACAATTATTAAAACTTTGGCTTGATACACAGTGGTAGTTTTTACACTTGTCAATCACGAAAGAATGTTGGTAGCTAAAAGGGAACCCTTGGGCAGTGAACGTGTGCATACCATTTCAAAACCAATGCAATGATATACCACAATTGTCATTGAATACACACTCCAGTAAACATGGACGATATATAAACGTATCGTTAAAGAAGTGAAATTGTGATCTGGATTTGTATGAAAATTCATGTGGTTAAGTGAAGCTACTCTAAATCATAATAATTTCACTCTTAACATGTTATGTTTAAGGCAATTTTGTTTACTAGACTACATATGATACGTGCATTATTTGTAATGTTGGTTTAAAAAAACACATTTTTTTAAAAAGAGCATTTAAAAATACAGTTTTGCTTGTTTAATCATGAATCAAAGGAGGTGGATAGATATCCTCTAAATACATAAATCACCCTGAGCCAATATATCAGATTTCAGATACATGTCAAGCTTTGAAAATTCTAGACTTGCAGACATGATGTCAGAATGAATAATAATGTGCATTATTGGTGCAATGTGTTACTTCATACTGCACCACAAGCAGAATTTGCATTCATTCGCTGTGTCTGGAAGGAAGATAAAGCATGTTAACATCTTAGGAAATCCAGTAGATTTATTTAACAATTGCATTCACAGATTGGACGATTTTTTTTGTCCGGTGATAAGCTATCCGTCTATAATAAGCTGGTCCCTTCTCTGTCGACGAGATGGATGTAGGCAGTAGCACACATTATGAGGGCACAAAACCAGCTCGGACGCAAAGGAGAGGCGGATGGAGAGTGGAGATGCATCACAAGTGGGTCGACCTTCAAATAGAGACTTGGTGGAGCGGGATGGGCAGTTGGAGAATGAGCGAGATAAATCTGACAAGCAGATGGTAAATGATGGGCTTGCAAAGGGTGCTGAAACTGTTCTACGTACCAATTAAAATAACTCAAAACATTCGTCCATAACACCGTATGAAGAGGAAACACAAGAGATGACGTTTGGGCAACGGCCCTTCTTCATAACACAGAAGAACTATTACCCGCAACATTGCCGATTATGTTTTCCCTTTTAAGGCCACCGTGTTATTGACGAATGTCTTGAGTTTTTTTGTAATCTGTGCCTCTGGACCACTGCCAATGCAGTATCACGAAAAAACTACAAAAAATCTGCATCAATAAAAATCTGCTGTCTTCATTTCAAACATTATCACCAAGATAGCCCTTTGAACATGGATACTGCCGTGGTCAGTGCCATCATTGAGTAACTATAAAGGACAGCGTGACACACAGGAAAGTAGTGTTGCCAGGACCCACCCGGTCACCTGATCACTGATACCGCACCGGTTGCTTTTCTACACCACACCCAACAAAAGGCTTGGACAGAATTGGATTTGTCATTGGTGTTGCACATGGCTAGAAGTTGAACTCCAGTCAACAGCAACACAATGCAACATGCTAACTAAAATAAGCAATGTATGTGTTCGTGTAAATGTGTATAGAGTAGCAGTGTCAAAGTGGTTTGCACACTGTTTTACAAACATAGGCACCAAGGCTCGATTCCTGGATATGGACATCAGTGGCGAGTGGTATATGAACTTGTTCTGGGCATTCTCTGGTTGAACTTAGAAGTGGTTAAACATCAACACTTGGGGAGACAAGCAGCTTAGACAATGCACTTGCTGCAACAAGGCTGCAGACTAGCCAGTCTGTTTTTATTTTGAGTCCTTCTTCCATATTTAAAATTTTGTGGAACACGTCCTGTCGTCGAAGTTTTTGTGACGATGACTTGTAGAGCAAGCCGCCCATCGTCGCTATCTTCCCCCAGTAGTTTACTGGGGAGATCATTGCCCACCCTTCACCCTCATTAGGTCTCGGGCTGTAGATCACCCTCTGCAACTTGAGGTAGAATACACATTGCCAGCCACTCACAGGCTTTGGCCACTTCTCGTCCCCGATGAGGCTATGCCATCATACTCGGCTCAGAGAGCTTCCTTTTCCCAAGTTGTCACTCAAATCTTTACTTAAAGCTTTCGTGACTGCAGGAATTCATATTCTTTGGGTCTTTCGGTAGTCACGTAGAACAATTTTTTTTCACAAAAAACTACGACATTTCGATCGCAACACAAGCATTCGTCGTCAGGAGAAATAAGTAATAATAAAAATGTAAACACGCTTTTATGAAATGAAATGTACTAGTAATGGCAGAACTCCACGACCCTATGAAGTGGCCCCGAAGCTTGCCATAACATAAGGGACCGTGGCCAATTACAGCCAACGTCAGTTGACCGTGGTCAATTAGACCCAAGCCGAAACATAACAGAAAAAAAATTATGTTTAAAAATATTTTATTTTTTATGATAGAAAATAGTATTGTCATCAGTATGACCTAAGTATACCAAGTTTGCAGTCGATACCACATTGGGAAGTGGGTTAAAATTGAGTTACAAGATTTGAGGATACAACAATGACAACGACAACAACAACAGACAGAGTGAGTTAAAAGAAAGCGTGTAAAAAAGAGGGGGAAAGCTGCTGAGGCAGGCTGTTTTAAAGGTTTGAAATGGGTGTCGCCCAAGGGTCATACACGAAGTGGGCGGGGCTAGTGATTCATAATCAACGATTTTTGGGTTTAGATCGCGTTTATTTATAAATGTGTCGTAACCCTCCACCACCCGACACGGCCAATCAGTAAAAATGTGTCACGTTGACAAAGACAAATAGTTCACTGCTTTAGCCCACCGGTGTGTTGAAGCAACAACATTTACAATTTGAGTACGCCGTTTCGCTGGTAATTGCAACCAGCATCATCGGGCAATTCGCCAGAATGGTGAGGCTCTCCTGTGTCTCCCGTTCTTATATAGAGCAGCAGCAGGGTGACGTCATCATTAACTCATTAACTCATCAGGTGCAAAGATTCAAGGGGGGGAGTGATTGTAATTATATACTAGATTAGTAATCAGGCTATTGTTACGATGCGAGTTGTAGATTAGTAATCATTTGGAATGTGTTTTATTGTGATTATGCTACATTAGTAATCAGTTAGTGGTTGTTTCCCTTATAAGTAATTGTAATGTATCTTATTTAATAATACGCTTCCAGGCCGCACTAAGCCTATAGCTGTCTGAGCGATTAAAGTTATTTCTGTTTCTCTCAATTTCAATCGATTCTCTAATTAGTCTTTGCCAGTAGTAACTAGTTTTACACAACACTTCCAAAATTGTACACTGTTTAGGGAAAACAAATTAAATATTTAATTACCAATTGCTTAATACTGGCAGACAATCATATGACCCATAGGTGGCAGCCATCTCAAGCCAGAGGACGAGAGGACTCGAGCCGCCACGCATATAAAGGATTTATAGTGAAAAACTTTGTTTTTACGGGTTATACTTATTCAACCCCTCGTAAAGCAGTCCAGCCCACCAAAGCTCCCAGCACACAGCCACTCCTCAGCGCAGCTCGACCGAAATGAAGAACCACGACATTTAACCAACAAAACGTGCATAAAAACAACACACAAGTGAACAATCAGAAAACAATCAACGTACTTGCGTCTCCTCCAAAAAGTCACCCAAACGCACCGCGGGTGCTTGGCTCTGGCAAATCTTACGGACCTCGTGCCGGAGTAGCTTGCAGCCTGACCCCCTGGGCTCTGATGCAGTGGAGACACGCGCCTCTCACTAGTTGCAGCAGGGTGAATGTCTCAGAGACTCAGTAGCCTCCTTACCCGATGCAACTGTAGATGTAGAACGCCCACAGATATCAGGGCTGTAGAAAGGTGGTGGCCTGGGAGGTTAATCAACGGCGAACTCTCCTCCTTGAAAGGGCACGGCGGAGGCAGGGCACGACCACTAACCCAGACACCACGATGGCCGGGAGTGGCCTACATACCACTCTGTCTGTAACACTGAACCAGTTCACACACAACAATTTATCTCCGGCCTCCTTCCTCCCCTCCTGTCACTCCAAAGTCTATTTTCTCTCTCCTGCCACCGTCTTGCCCCAGACTCGGCTCCCCCTCCCGAAACACAAATCGCCGAACCAAGGGGAGGGGCAGAACTCGGGGGGTGGAGGGGGGATCTCTAAAGGGCCACTCCATACACCTATGCCACAATGTCGAGCAGTGGTTCTTAACCTTTACTGCAGCATTGCGCCCCTTTGGTTCTCAATCGTTAAAAAAGCGTATCATGTTAATAAATACATAGGTTTGATGAAACAAAGTAGTTGTACTTACGTGCCCGTGCTTAACTCGTGTTTCGATTATTTACCTTCTAAGAAAACAAAAAACCTGGCATGTCTCGCTTTGCTATCACCCTCTTGCAGGAGTATCTGTTCCAGATTAAAACATTCAGGCTAGGCTGCTCATTATCCTCCCTCGACTTATCATTGTTTGATCGTATGAGGAGCGCACATACACCATAAAAACAAAGTTAAAATGCTAGAGGGATGCTTGGGAGGTGTGGATATGCTGGCTTGGTCATGGAGCCTGCATGCCTCATCATCTCCCTTCTAGCTCATGGGTACAACATGAGAGATGGGTAGCGAGTTAGTTACACAGTTGTCGTTATTATTCAGGATGTATAGTGGTTGTTGAATGTGCTAACCCACATTCACACACATTCAACAACCTATGTAGACCCTTTTTCGTGGCGTAAAAGGCTTATTACGTGGTGTAAAATGAAATGTTTGTCCTGTTGCTCACATAAGTGGTCAGCAGCCATCATCAGATTGCGGTGCAGATTAGCGCCCTCTAGAGGTCCCCTACTGCTGGTTACTGCAGTTAAACAGACGGACCACACACAATAAAGAGGCCTTGTAACCTACACAAGGCCTCTTACCGCACCCTATCCGTTCTAGTCCTTCTCTTGCCACAAATGTGGATTGGCCCATAGTGGGCGAGGTTATGGCAGAGCCAACAATGGTCCAAAGTTTTTGCAATTATGTGGGAACATTAAGAGGGCATGGTGACCCATCAGCACACATCAAATTGAGCGTTTTGCCACCTCCATTCTGCAAAAGCGTGAATACAAAAACACATGTATCGGACCTCTTATCTGCTAATCTGAAAACTACATGCAAGTATATTCTCTAAGCCTTTGTGAACAGATAACACAGGAGCAACTGCTTAAAATAAAGCTTGCAATCTCTCTCAGATTTAATTTACTATCTGTATTGGAAACAAGTAAAATTTTACGGTGCCAATTTATATTTAAGCTACAGTTTCCACTTCTATGTAAACAAACTGCGAGAAATATGGGGGTATTGTATACATCTGATATAGTTGGGTGCACATGATTGGCATTAATGTATATTTAATCATTACTGTTTATTGGAAAATCAATGGAATGCTATTGACACACCATTCTCCAAAACCTGTAACAGCATCAATTCCTCACTATAAATAGTAAGGCAGTGTGACATTTACGATATAATGCTAATTCATTTGGCACTAGGTTTCAGACCAAATAAATCCTGTAAATTTGCATCTATATTCCACAGCACTTTCACATTTAATGATGCAGCTTAATGTTGTTGTCACAGTCTAGTTAAAACGGCGCTCATGACATGTATCCGAAATGAGGATTGAGAAAACACGAATTCTCTGGAATCCCTTAGCGGTGTTTATTTTTAATCCGCTCGTTTTAATGTGCAACAGCAGCAGTGCCAGTACCCGTGGATGTGAATGTACAAAATGTACAATGCCAGCAATGGCACCGCTTCCACTTGATGGACTTTGTTGTCGGACTAAGATGTGCATGACGAGCAATTCCAAAGTGGCATCACAAGCACCAGAATTTTTCCGTAATGGGCAGATTCAGTTCTGAATGAATAAATTCTGCTTTTCATCTTTGCTTTCCAAAGCTTAATGTGCCTGAGCACGTATAACCCTCCATTCACCGCCCTGCAATCGTTTGGGAGATCCTCAAATGAAGCATGCTTTACATACAGTCACAGGTCCCAACTTGGTTTTCGTTTTTTATTATTATTATTACACTTTTTTAACCAGAAAAATGCCTCATTGAGTCTCAAGACACTTCTTTCAGGAGGATATTGCCAGGTTTTCACAATTGTGTGCGATGTTGATGTATGTAATTCCAATTGAGTAATTCGCAGGTACATTTTTCAATATTAGGGCATTTGACCAATACAAGTTGCACTGTATAAATATATATTTGCTTAATTTCAGTGAAATGCAAATGTATTTCGCATCTTGGTCAGTGTTTTCATTGCATACACTGGCAAGCAGCCAGGTGGCTCAGCTGTAGAGCAAGGCCTTCACAATCGGAAGGTTGCGAGTTGAAATTCTGGTTCGGTGTTGACTCAGCCCACCATCCCTCCAGAGACAATACAATGAATACCCACTTCATGAGAAGGTCAATAGTGGTTGTGTCCTATGGAGAAACCGACCCCCACCACAGGTATATGGAACTTTCACCTCTATCTCAGAACTTTAAACAGGAGATGAGCACCACTCCAATGGTCATTGGTTGTACTCTGGCAGATACTTTATTGCAAATAAATACGTGAAAAAGAAATAATATAAATATGAAACGAAATAACTCACAAAACGCATTCACAAAACTTGACCTATAGACTTGTATTTGCCATGCCATTCATTTTTTATTTTGTTCAATTTTAAGACATGTTATTGGTTTAAAACCCCTGTGTTTCACATTTGTGTCTTTCCATGCGACCCAAGAGTTAATTTGTTTAGCTGCATGTGGAGCTGTTCGCAGGGGTTCTGACAGAATCATGAGTCGTGAGAGTTCCTTGATGGTAATGTTGTCTGATCCAGTGGATGGATGATGTACACTTAATGGATCCCACATGACTTGTCCTGAAAGACATTTTGATGCTCAAATGGAGAGGCAGAGGGCGAGAAAGCAGGTGGTGAGGGACCTACTTTCTTCTCCATAATGAAGCAGGGATCAAGGATCAGGACCATATGGACAGACGTCAGGTCAGCGTGACTCCAGCGCAGCAGGACATTTTAAAAGCCTTGCGGCAAAAATAACAAACCCTTGGCTGTGTCTTATGAATGTCATTTTGATGTACTCTTTGTTTTTGACTGCCTACGTTCGTTAAAAATATTGCCATTGTTTTCTTGGGATTTTGTAAGAATTATTACCATGTAATATTTTAATGTGTATTTGACGCGATATTATGTCATTGTAACGTCATTGATCATCCTTTTGTTGCACTGATTGCAATGCTAACAATGGAAATACAATCCATATTAGGATACTGCCTGCTGAAATACACACCTTTTGTGAATATTGCATAGCCTTTTGCATACCGTTTAAAATCAGATTGGCTTTTATAAAAAAAAAATTGTGACATCTAGGTCATCTTTGCTTAAATCCTTTCAATGCCAACTTTACTTCACGTAATACTTTTTATGTGTGGTTCAAAAATGCACAATTTGTATTAATTGCTCAGACATAAAAGAAACAAGCATTTGTGTCCCATGCTATTTTTATTATTAATGAGCAAAGTACTGATAACACTTAATTTACGATTCATTTTGAACAAAAAGGTCAACAAATGTTTTCCTGATTTACTACATATATAATGTCACTGTGCAGCATGAAGCTCAATTTATATTCAAATAGAGAAACACCAAAACAAACAGGCATGAAACGAAGTTCAAGATGATGATGAATTAAGCTGATGATAAATTATGATGATAAATTAAGATGACACTGATGTTGAGGGTTGCTGTAGTTGATCATGCTACACCAATTCTCACCAATGCCTATCTCATAGCGAGCTAATAAACCCTGCTTCCAAAGATCTAGATGACAGATGCGCACCAGCGATGTAAATCTTGTTCTTCAGCTGTCCATCGCGAATGATGATGACTAGCAGCATTTTCTTGCACGCTGGTGGGATGAGAGGCACCAGCTCTTGAACGGACGCATCGGCCGCACTGTGGGCACGAGTTGCTTCTTGTTTGCTCGATGGGATTTGGGTTGTGCTGCTGCTGGTGTTGATGCTGATAGTTTTTTTTCTACATTTTCTTCAACTTTCTTGACCAAGTCGGCTACAGCACTGCTGCTCTGCTTCCGGTTGGCTGACATTTCCTCCGACGTATTCGCATGGCTGTCTTTAGGTGTATTTTAAGGACATCTTTGGAGTGCAGTTTTTGGCCACCAGGAACACACTTGCTCTCTTTGCGTTCACCATAAAGATGGATTTTAGGAAGCCGATGTTTTGGCGTTCGAGTTACGTGCCCTGACCATCTCAACTGAGAGGAGGTAACTATTGCCTCTACACTGGGAAGTCCAGCACTCGCCAGCACTTGAGCCTCATGATTTGTCTCAAATGTCTCAGCTGTAGGCTCATCGGTTTCTTCAGGTGTCGTATGTAAAGTGCCAATGTTTCTACAGAGGTAAGCAGTGAAGGAATTACCACTGTTCTGTAGACCTTTACTTTGGTAGATATTTGATACCATGCTGGGACCAAAGATGCTGATTTAAGCTACCAAATATCTTTGATGCAGCTTGAGGGCGCAATGAGATCCCAGTGTCTACAGTGTTGTCGCTAGACACGGCGCTTCCCAGGTAAGTGAACGAGTTCGCACGTCTGAGAGTTTCACCATTGACAGATTTCTAGGTGATAGTACATTACATTTGTCTATTTGCTCGTTATAACAACATCTATGTCTTACTTGCGTTGATTGTTAGCCTAATTTGGTTCGCTGCAGCAGCACAACGGTTAGCAATGTCTCGAATGTCACTCCGGATGTGAGCAACTAAAGTTGTGTCATCAACAAAAAATAAGTGCACTGTTCTCTCACTTTGGTATTAACGCGTAGGCTAGCCAGATTAAACAGCTTGCCAACACTCCGAGTTCGTATATAGACACCAGTGCTAAGATTTACATTCACGGTTGTGAGCACTGCTGAAACGAAGGGAGTGAAGAGGGTAGGGGCCAGAACACATCCCTATTTCACTCCATGGAAAATGTGCAAAGCGTCTGTCACATTTCCTGCGATTGATATCCTTCCAGTCATGTTGTCATGAAACTGTGTGATTATGTTTAAAAAGTGCTCTGGACATCCATAGGCTATTAGAACTTTCTAGGGTGTGTGTTTCTGTCCACCATGTCAAAGGCCTTTGAGAAATCGACAAAAACACAGATATTGGTGCTACTCAGCTGCTTTATCTTGTATTTTCTAAGGGTGAAAATTACGTCATTTGTTGATCTGGAAAACGCCACACCAGAATGTCTTCTTTACCCGCGTGTTTACCTACTCCACAAAATAGTGTGTGTCTTCTCTATAATTTGGCCCTGTCCCCCCAGTCCTGTAATTTGAAGGGCTGCGGTATCAATATGTTGACGAGCTAGTTCATAGTACAAAATAGCTCTCCTTTAAGGTCAATCAGAAGCAACTCTGTCAAGTAGTGTCCGGACATTACAAATAGCGATTTTACATCTTTATGTTTCCGTTTTTCTTACCCCATGTTTAAAGGCCCGTTGGCTGCGGCTTGCCAACCAGGTCTTGAAAGGAGCGAGCTTTCTTTACCCCACCTTTTCCAGCCCCCCCCCCCCCCCCCCCATATTGAGGGGCAGGCAGTGGCTCTCCCTGAATAGGGCTGCCTGGACGCCCAGACTGCTGCATCAAACTGTTGTCACTCAATCGACAAGTCTGCGACCATCACGTCTGAGCCGCCTGTGTGCATAAGATTTTATTCACAGCTCCCAGGTCCTCAAGCTTACCGCTACCACATCCACACCCTTCGCCACAAGACTTTCTCTGCTCTCCACGCCTCGCACGGTGGGTAAGAGAAGGCTGCTATCGTGCCCCCAGGTGCCCTCTCTCTGGTCTTATATATTCTGGTCCAGTGGTACACACACATAGCTACTTTTGCTACTAGGATAATCCGGCAGTGCAGCAGGGCCAATTTTGGTACCGACCACCTATTCAGGCATTCACGGTATAAAGAGTGGGTGGCCAGCACCATGCACAGCTGCCTTTGGCTCCCAAGTGCTGATGTTTACACACCGCACTAGGTTCATATTTCAGGCTAAGTCGACCTAGGGAAGGCCCAGGACTGGTTCAGATATTTGTCACTGATGTTGGCTGTAAGCGGGGAAAGGAACTTGGGTCGCTGGGTTCATAGCAGAGCGCACTAACTGATACACTACTGCTTCCCATACACTTTGTACACAAACATACAAAAACATCGAAGGCAGTGGATTGACAAAGGGTTATAAATTAATGAATTAATATTGTTCAAGATCTACAGAGAATATCACACATGATGATAACGGTTGTAAAGACAGCTTCCCTGTATAATAGCTCAAAAGGCTGACAGGCCAAAGACTGCTGATCATTTTGGTAATAGTGGAATGTTATAATAATAATAATGTACAGCCCCTTTATCAGTCCACTGCTGGATTAAAACGTCCCCACTGTTTTTTGACATTGGGGCCGTGTGACCATATTTCACCTTGTTGCACCGTGCAGGTTGGTGGGGAGTGGAGTGGGGGCAGATCTGGCCCAGGTATATCTTGAAACTTATGAGAGTGGCCCTCTCTCTGAAACTTATTTTTATCAATGTGCATGTCCCTCGCTTAGGATCGGAGACCAGAGAGACATGTGGCTCAAATTGAAGCACACGGGGATTCATGTAATCGAGATACATTTTGGACCAGGAAGATTATATAAATTATTTTCAAATACATGATCAAGCCTCAACGCTTTAAGAACATATATTTACAAATCAGCAGTGTGATGTTGTCTTCTCTGTTCTAGTTATTATCATTTCGAAAGCCTCTAGATGGATAGAAGAGTGGACCTTTGGGCAATACTAATTTCTGGGATATACTCACTGCTCCTGCCTTAGAGGTCTCTACAAAGACCGAGTTACCTGGCGCAATAACAAGGATAAAATTAGTCTATCATTTAAAAATTATATCTCGTGGTATTAGATCGGCTCTCTTGAGGCTTTAGCGACTTCTAAACACTGTATTTCCACAGTGTGTACGTCGTGAATTCGCCATCAAGTTCTGGTCACATGTGCTTTGGATCCAGTTTGTCCCAAATGCTCCTGCACAGTTCAGCAAAGTACAAACAACGTTTGTAGTCTTGCCCATATGTTCCGAATATATATATTTCGCCATCATTAGGAACTTGAATCGCATATGACCTGATTCTGTTATTCCTACCCAGAAGTCTATCTACTCAGCCTTCTACCTTCAGTAACACTATGTAGTGGAGACCGCTCCTTCAGGACTGTTGTGTCATTCAGACTCGCCATACTCTCAGAGTTGAAGAAAGGCAGTGGACCAACGTTTAACGTTTGGCGTCAACGTAAATAAAATCACAACTCTCGAAAGATTTGAGGCACATTCATCTGAGAGGCAATGATCCCGCACCAATGCACACGGTGACCCGATCTAGAAGCCAATTACTTTTCCTCAGATTAATCAAAACAAATCTTATTATTTTCTTTCCCCTTATTTTGGTGTTGGGACTGTTCATTCGGCAGGAGTTTTGGTTAAATCCCTGCTTGAACACAAAATGTCCAACTACAATAGCACAATTTATTACTGTGTTATGATTATATGTGTTTGGAGTGCATTTCTGCCTTAGTTGATCGGAGATGGTTAATCTGACTGGTCATAAGATCCTCTTTTTTTTCAAACAGGAGCAATATTGTGGAATGCTTGTTAGATTATTTGTCTTGATTTGGAATGTTTGATTATCCAATGCAACTATCAGTATGTGACACATTCTGACTCAAAACGTGGGTTTTATTTCTTGGCTGCATCGTGTTTCTCCACGTGTTGTTATGTTCACCTGTACTCACGTTGCTACATTGCTGCTGAAATACCTTGAAATTAATCGTTTTTCTTTTTAAGTTCCACAATCTTGAGAATTGTGTGAATATATCTCAATGCATGTTCATCCCTCCAAGTGTGTGTATGCGGATGTACCATAATGTTACTGATTAATTATACATAACGGCAATTCAATTGCACCATAATTGTGCAGGTGTTACATTGTTACCTGCAGTTACTAGGTAATTACGCTATAAATGCAACTGAAGTGTAAATTATTTTGCAGCGAATTCAACATTAAAAACCAAACTAATTTGTTTATACCAATTATACAACATTTGAAATATTAATTTGTATTCCCAAATGTACAATTGTCAATAACATTAAACATCAATTTGCATTTTAGACATTTACAAAAGCGTCAAATGTAAAGGGGTGTTGGGGAGAATCATTCCGGACGTCTCTCAAGCTGACGACGCTGGTGAGCATGTGTGGGTTTGCTGGTGATGACTCCTGCGATCAATACGACCAGAGGGAGCAGTTTGGGTGATTAAAAGAAAACAATTACATTTCGCTGCCATAATTTGTAACATTTTCAATAATGCAACGTTGTTTGGCATAAATCAATAATGCTATTTCCTTTCCGAACCTTCGTACACATTTTGTTTGGCCAATTCTAATTATGCTGCATCTTATGTATTCAATAAAGCCTTCTATAAACACAAATAGAGAGCAAAAAAGGAATATGATGCGCTGCTTGATTCATTAATTTGATATTGCTTTAGCAAATGATGAATTATTTTATGTTATCATTTACACCCACACACAGCCACACAAAAAAACATTTAGCCACACAAACTCCCGGGAGGAAGTTCTGTTACGAGCCCCTTACTAAAAAACAACATACACAAAGGAGATGATGTGACCACCGCCCTACGCATCTCCCTTTGTCTCCCCCACTGCATATTCCTGAACACGCAGCCAATACTAAAGTGAGGCACCGCTTAATATGCCATCACTTTACATTGATTTGCACATCTGGAAATCAAATCCGTGTCACTTTGATCAAAACATGGTGTGATAACCACTGCGCCTCCGCTTTCCATACACCTACAATCTTGTATCTGGGATACATGACCCTCACATTGCTCATGTAACTGTTTGAATAGAATAGATGCTTCCTATGAATCTTACAATTGTTTCTTCACAGGCCTCTCCCTATCTTCCTCCCTCATATTCACCACCTCATCAGCCCCTGCCAGACATCATGATTATTATTATTCCAGCATATTCTTGCTGAGAGATTTCCTAACCTATAATCGTTTGGATATTAAGTCTAAATCATAAATCTGAATGTTTTTAATTATTCACTGCCCATTGGCCTTTCCAGAAGGGTTCATATTTATTTCCTGTGATTCTACCCTGCTTGATTCCTTATGGAATAATGTGTAATCTATGGGCGATTCCCATGTTAATATATGAATACATACACATGCGTAAGTAAGTGTGTGTGTGTGTATCATCCCCTAGGTCGACTCAGCCTCAAATGAGTACCTTGTGTGGTGTTTAAACATTGCCACTCGGGAGACAAAGGCCGCTGGATGTGGTGTTGGCCATCCACCCCATCGTGTGCCGTGTCGGCCTTCATAGGTGCTGACTAACAGCACTTGCCCCAACGGTCTGTCAAAGGCTACACGGGGGATCTTTGTCTTTATATAAGCCAAGTGGTCCCAGAAATACTCTCAGTGGCTGACTCCAATACCAAAATTGTCATTATTCTAAATAAATACAGTATTTGGTTGTATTTGGTTGATAACAGCCAATGTCAAAGGAGCAAAGGTGACAGAGGGGGCACGTGAGGAAAAGCCCGACGTACTTCTAGTAGGTTCTAGAAGGGGGGCGTGGCCGAGGGCGGAGCGAGGCCATGCTAGGTGGATTAAAGGGAGACCCCGAGAAAGACTCGCGGCTGTTGGTTTGAGTGGAACCTGTCATGCTGCAGGAGTCTTCGTGACTGTCTTCACCTCCTCGGCGTTGTTGGTCAGGCAGCCTTTAAATTGTCCTGACCATAGTGTAGTTACTCCCTGTACCTGTGAAGGCTATAATAGACTGCCTCCTATAATTAGTGTCTCTGAGTGACTCACTACACAATGTTGCCGTGAGACTTAATAATGAAACCTGTGCGTAGTCCAAGAGGATTTTGAACATTTGCAATCTTATTTTAATTTGCATCAAATCAATTTGTTGCTCACTAAAATATATGATTGATTTCTTACAACTAATTCTAATTATCCCAATAGTATTAGATCAACTGTAAATTTAAATTTATCAATGATCCACATTTCGACTACTGTACTTAAGTTGACTTAAAAATCAGGAAATAAGGTACTGGATATGAAATGTCCACCAGCATTGTTCTTTGAAGGCAGCATTGGCAAACACCTCCACGTGACCATCAACATGAGAACTTTTCACATAAAACTGCACCTTTGCACAGCATGTGTTCCCACGGCTCACAATAAGTATTTTCTGAAACCTTGATGCACAAGGAGTGACCAAAGTCGAATTCAAATATGCTACATGCTACATTTCCCTTACCTGGCAAAACCAAACAAAGCAGTTGAATGTTAAGGGAACTGTGTCAGCTTGCAGCTTTTCTCGGTTATGCTGTATAGCTGCAGCACGTTTTTAGGTTGTACGGCCGTGTTGTTTGGCATGTCCGATGTGCTGGCAGTGTCTTCAAGAGTCGACTTAAAACAGGAATTAAATTCAAATCAGTTTCTAAGTAATCTTCTTGGTTCTTTCGGTAAAGTCACGTAGAAGGGAAGTAATAAAATAATAAAAATAAAACATAATAAAATAATTCTCACGACGTTTCGGCCACAACGCAAGCAGCCGTCCTCAGGTGAAACCAGGTCTGTCGAGGCGACAGTGTCTGAAGCTTGCGTTGTGGCCGAAACGTCGTGAGAATTATTTTATTATGTTTTATTTGTATTGTTTTATTACTTCCCTTCTACGTGACTTTACCGAAAGAACCAAGAAGATGAATCCCCGCAGTCACGAAAGCTTTAAATAGAAAAAGTTTCTAAGTCGTGTATCATCCCAGCGGTCCAAGTGGTAGTCGTCCTGGCGATCATGATCGCAGGCCCCAATGGCCGACCTCGGTACCAAATCGCCATTGTCAATGAGAACCGTGATGTCAGCGTACGGACGATGTCGTGGTGTCACGTTTTCAGTGGCAATGAATTGAATTCCATGGAATTTATTTCGGTTCCTCAAGAAGGCGACTTCCAACACGCGGAGCAAAACGTCGGACATCGTCAGAGGGTTGTTAAGGGGCTGTGCTCGAAAAGGTGTACAGGCACAAGCAAAACACATTTCTACTCAAACTATAAACTATTTTTTTTATTTTCCCACTGCTATATAGCTCTTTTTCAGAAGCGACCTGGCTAGCACAAATGATAGCTCAACGAAGTGGCTTATCGCGTGGAAATTTATTGCAGCTAAATACTCTAAACGCGCCTTTCTAAGTGCGGAGGGAAAACTCGAAGGACCCAAGAAAAAATCCACACAACCACGGGGAGAGAGACACGAAAACTCAAAATATACAGGTGTCGAATCGAACCCACGACCTTCTTCATACCAGGCGAGGGAGAAATTTCTCCACTGGGGTGCCTTGACCACCTTCATCATGAGTACTATCTCATCCTATAAAAAAATACATCACGGCACACACAGTGGTAAGCTAATGTTTCTGGCAATGGCCTTTCCACCCTCACTGAGAATGAGCGATTGCCCAAGATGTTATCCTGATATATAAAGTGTTGTTAATATGACAGCGGTAGTGATGTTTTGCACAAGCCCATCACCGTTGCCTTTCCAGAGTCACGAGCTGACAGATTTTTTGAGAAAGAATGCATATGCCACTGTCTGTGCATCGTGTGTTAAATCACAGTCATTAACATTGCAGACTCACGTGGACTCCCCTTTCATTTTCATTCTATTTTGAGATTCCACTGTCATGCTCTACAGTGTACACTCTATATTATCACGCTCTATTATTCTTTGCAAACCTTTTACCTGTCCGTAGCCCTGCTTGGGGTTGAAGCAGTAAACATTAGGGCCGTATCCCTCACCTTTCCTTGCTCCATACTTGTCAATTTAACGAGCGTTCCATGATCTCTTCGCTTCTTCTCAATTGCACTTTCTTTGTACACTATGTATATTGCAGCGTTCATGTAATTGTGCATTCCACGTTCGATCCCCGCTCACGACCAATAACAGTGGCGAATGGTTGAATCGGTTCTGGACCTCCCGTAGGTCGACTCAGCCTTATATGAGTGCCTGGTGCAGTGTGTAAATATCGTCACTTGTGAAACAAAAGTGGCAGGGAGTGGTGTTTATGTCTGTTGTTTCAGCAACAACTGTAGATACCAACTGTCCTGATATATGAATATTAAATGTTGCAATTATCCGAATGGATCCTGTCACCCCAGTGATTGTACCGTATTTTGATCAGTTTTTTCTTAACAACACAATCAGGTGGTTAACGATGGAATTCAATTACAGCAATTGGTAAACTGGGTAATTGGTGTCAATGTTTGAGAGTGGTATAACTAATGTATTAATCCTTATATTCATAACATACTTTGCATTTCAGTCACTTAGAGTATGCATTAGTCTTCAGTACCAGCGCTGTGTGCTTAAAATTAATTTGTTCAAAAAGGCTGCAAAAATGTAGACAATGAATGTAAAGGCGCAGCCCTGCAATCGCTTGGCGACTCCACTGCTGGTGGAAGGAACTTCGATAGAACGATTTCTAGAGGATATTCGACGTGCTGTATCATGTCGACCAGATGTGTTGGAAGAGGTGGGAGTACCCACACTTTACCCCACCAAACGTGACCTGTCGATTGAATATGGTGTGCCCATTGATACTGCTAATTGGACAGGGGTGAGTGAAATTGAGAAACGTGCACAGTTAATTCAATTGCCGCATCGAAAGGTGGAATTGAACCAGCGATATGGATTGCAAGTCCAATGTGCTGACCATTACACCGCAGCAGCTCCCTACGCTTAATTGACTGATCTATCTATCTATCTCCTCAAAGTACGAATAAAACCAAACTTCCCAAAAGTAAAGTTATTGTGTTAAATACATTAATGGCATGGTTATTAACAAAAACCTAACGTTTGCATAAGAAAGCCAAATGGGTGTTGTAAGCATAATTAGGAAAAAGAAAAATCAAATTATTTTTTTATCCCTTTTGTAGAAAAACTGCAGTTTTGAAAGCTTTAATTTCCTAAACATAGACATTTTTCATCGTTACTTAAGTTTAAGATGTATAAAAACGAGCAATGTGCTCTTTAATTACCCTAATGAGTGTGAGGGTTTAATATTTTCCATGCCTGAGGAACAGTGCAAAACGTGATTCAGATAAAGAATTGCCATCAGTCACTGGCCCAACACGATTGGTTCTTCTATTATATTAATTGCATTGGGTGAGTAGAGTTTTAGAGGACATTAGGTGGCAGATTCATGACGCTGTTCACGTAAATGTGAGCACGCACATTTGCAAATTTAGCTGAGCGGTTTTCAGAAAGTTATTTTTAACTTGCGTAAACCTTATCGCATCGTTGGAAAAATAAACCACGAAATGATCTCCAGTGAAATGACCATCGTAATTTGAAGGTATTTCTGTTTTATTGCAAGGTTTTAAATTTTAAAAAAGGAAATAAAAGGCCAAGAACATACATTTCTTGTGTCATTTAAGAAAGTAAAAGCAATTCATGTTGGAGCGTTACCACTGAAAGTTTTATTTATCCTGCCAACTTTCACAAACTTTTTTAAAGCACAGCCCAGGCCCACTTAACTTCCTGACCAAATCACAGACATGGCCTTCAGTGGTTTTAGAACCATTCTGGGTTTCCCATTTGTCATTATAATTGTATACTTTCAGTAACTTAATTACAATTGGAGCTAAAAAGAAATAAATCAACAGAAGAAGTTACTTCCCTTAAACGCAAATGCTATTTTACCAAGTTTAAAAAAAAGTAAAATACTCTCGTGGCATCCAATTGAAGGCAACCCCTCACACACAGTGCTTGTTGCAGAGTAACTTATTTCTCAATATTACCATGAGACTTTAAATGCTGGTGCTGGAGCTTCCACTACCTTTAATGCACTGGGCCGCGAGAATGCTTCCCCTGTGGCGGTTTTGCCTCTAACTTCATTTACTGCACGGTGAGTAATTGATGTAATTTATTCACTTAAGAAATAATTTAAGAGCCCAAAATAGCATTTGGTAGTCGAACCGAAACCAAATAAAAATGTTTGGAGATATAATAGTTATAAGTAAGATAAATTTCAAGTGTAATTGAATAGATGAAAAAGTTGCATTTTGTTAAATACGAGTTAATGTTGCAACCTTATTTTTTGCGTATTCTACTTTGAGAATTGATGTCAAGCGTATAGGTTCACGAAAATCTGCAGCATCTTCATAAATGTTGGGTTAATTCCCTGTAAAACTGTTTACCTCACACTATTATTTTAAGAGATGAGAGACATTATGGTTTGCCAAGACCCTATTAATAAAACTTGCAGGTACAATGCAGCAAAAGGCAGCTTTCCAAATCCTTGTTTGGCACCGACTGGATATGTGTTATCACTCTCCTTGGGCACACCAAAATTCAACCAAATATATCTTGTCAACTATGTAATTTGAATTAGCATACACTAATTGCATATTTGAGTTTGAGGATCAATGAAGATGACCCTACTTTTACTCTCAACATATAATTAAAACCAAAAGAAAAGAAAAAATACCGAAAGCCAAGTGCAATTTAACATTTGGAGAATGAGTCTATTTATACATTGTTACGGCTGTTAAATTAGACGTACGAATTTAATGGTGAAATTACATTTATGTATTTGTACTCTTAACACTTGAATACTATATTAGCCAATCAAACAATTGTATTTCAGGCAAGGTTGTATGGTTATGATAAATGAAGTTTCACTTCATAGCAAGTTAACAAAAGATGTAATATTGAAACCGGCTCCAACCATAGCAATGTGGAATTTTCATCAGAGACAGTGTCGCAGATGGAGACGAATTAAAAAAGAAGTCATGATCTTAAAAAAGTCAACTGACATAGGTTGATACATTTTATTGGGCAGCTGATACAACTGTGTTTGAGAAATAATTCTGCCTTTGCCATAGCGAACCATGAAAGTTGTGTGCGAAATTAAATGTTTTGATTCCGTATGGGAAAATATAACAAGTGCCTCCGGAAGATTATGTTTCCTAAACTCGCAGATTTCAACAAGAACATGAGAACGATACTCCTTAGCTAATGGTTAACCCCCCCCCCCCCGCATCACTCTCACAAACAAATCTGTAGTTTTAGAGCACGTGTAGTCCGGAGAATAATGAGGCAATTTGCTTAGAGTCTGCTGAAACCCACTGCTAATGGAGGACATTTTGTTCACCGCAGGGATTCGAACCCAGAGACTTCCAAAGAAGAAACGTGCGCTCAGTTTTACCCACGGAAACTTCTTTTCGGCGGCATGCCTTTTTAGCTTGCGTAGCTATACACGAAGCCTTGATGCATTAGAGCCCTGTGACTCAAGTATGATGCACAGGATCTGTATATGTCAGTGGATCAATAGCTTTTAGTATATAGCATTTAAGATAGCAAGCAATAAAGAGTGTAATTCATGAACGTACGCGTTAATGGCTGGGCGAGTGGATAGATTGTGCATGCCTGCACAACTGTCTCGACTTCAACACTAATAATTTATTAATCCTTATATTCATAACATACTTTGCATTACACTATGCATTAGTCTTAAGTGCCAGCGCTGTATGTTCAAAATTCATTTGTTCTAAAAGGCTGCACAAAATCTAGTCTAAATATGGATGGGTCAGCAACCCTTTAAAGTGCAGCGGAAATAAATGACTGCACAGAAACTGATATCCCCATTTCAACAGTTAATGTATTGCAAGCATAGAAGACTTCGATGGCGGTATGGTGCCTTAAAATTGTGTCCGACTATATTTTCTCGATTTCACATTTTCCCCTTTCTGTCTCTCAATACAATTATGAGAATGCGACTCTCAAAGCTATTTGGTTTTGTTCCGTATTATTATCCGTTAATGACTCCGAAATGTATATTTATATCCTAGCCCAGACCAACTCAGTCAATTACCCTCTGTCTGAGGTCAGTAAAATGGAAAAACAACATTTAGAGTCACCGGATAAGGCTACACCACATTCTTGAAACTCGTTCTTGTCCAATGGGGATTGACAGACCTTTGTTTAAAATAAAACATAACACGTGATTTTCAGTTCTGTATGATTGTCTTTCCAAGTGTTTTGAAGCCTGAATAGCCATCAGACATTTTGTGCAGTCGGAGCCAGAGGCAGACGAAATCAGATTTTTCACGAACATGACATTTTTTTTATAGACAACTATTATAAATTGCCATTACAATTTGATATTGAAATAAATTCTGCAAGACTAATCTTACCTTATCTCTTTGAAATGTCTGGAACTTGCATTCCACAGAGGGACAGTGTTTCATCAATGTCAAACGTTTAAAATAAAACGGAGGTATGAATGGTTAAGCATACTGTTATTCACTTTGCATTGAGAATTAATTTAAACAAATGTATCCGTGTAGCAATGTTCTGCTGCTGAATGTAAAACGATCCGCAGTGTATTCTTAATTTATGCTGGAACTGCTCATTTCTCACCGTTCCCACGTGAGCATTAACACCCCACAGGAGACGAAACGGTCATTTAACGAGAGTGCATAAAAGATCAACCGAACTTTCTGAGACTGCCTGGCCAATTGTATGAAGTGGCACCTTCACCTCTAAGCTAAATAAGTGGTTTAAGCTCAAGTGGTATCTTCTGCAACGTATTTTTTGTGTGGTGATTGAACTGTTACGTTCTTCTTTCAAGGGGTGTAATTTAGTTTTATTCTGTCAGTCTGAGGGTTTGGATCATGCACAGGAAATGCCTCGTGCTTAGAGAAGGTTATTTAAAAAAATTATAACCCTTATTTATAGAACGCAACAGAGTCCAAGGCCACATTGCACGAGTTAAGATATACACGAAAATGTATGAAGACATTTAATAAAAACACAACATGTTAAATTATGAAAATATGCAAAAATGTTAAAAACAATTGTAAACTAATCATAAGATGCCAGAATAAAATGAGAAAGTTAAATTATAGAAATAGATCTTAAGCCTTGATTTAAAAGTAGTCACTCTGAGAAAAACACCTCAGACTCCCCTTACCAGAGAAAGCGGTTAGCATTCAAAATCAGGAAAAGGGAAGGACTACATGAAATCAGAGTAGGTTACAATTTTTAACTGTGCAAATCAGGTGTGGTGATTTCCATGGACAGTGTTCTCCGACACAGCCCCATTCGCGGGAAATTGCGTCAAATGTTAACATGCACAGAGTGTACAGTGTAAATATATTTAATTATCATATTTTTTTTGCTTTCGGTTAATTAACGATCTTGGCAGATACACACAATGCTATGAAAGATTTGTGGATTAAGAATGAGCTGGAATTAGCAGCTGTGTAGCTCAATTTTGATTAACCCACAACAAGACCCCGGTCCCGCGCCACTAACAGTTATGTCGGGTGCTCAAGCAATGTCACTGACATTGAAATAAAAATAAAATATTTCCACTCCTTAGCTGTCTTGAAGCTAATTGCCACTAATTATAATAACGTTTTTAAAATATATTCTGCAATCTTAACAAAGTTGACATTGTATTCGAAATATGTGCCATCTGTATAACTCCTTTTACATAGATTGGATAGAATACATTTTTTTCTTTAATTAAATCTAGATAGAGCAGGGTCTTGTTAGCAGTAATTTCTGGAGAAGGCAAACTCATCTCATTTAATGGACTTTGGAAAGCTGCCATAATAAACAAACTTACATTCGTTTAACTTATGCATTCCACATTTGATTAATTGACCTCATGCATAATTCAGGAGAGACCACTAACACGTAAAGAGAAGAAAGAAGCGAGATGTCTTTTTCCGAAAGAACGACATGCGTAGGTCCGTTAATCTATGCCTCTGGGTGACATATTGATCAAGTAGTTTAAAATTTTCCACAGAATTGCCATCCAAAAAAATGACAAGAAAATTGCATATTTCTTGGCATTTCTCCCTAAGCCCTTGCCATTCCATCTGGGCATACTTATTGTTTAAAGATTCACATTTATTGGTGAGCGTTTAATTTCCTTCTGCATGTAGGCATCTCAGAAACCACGGGGAAATGACATGGAATAACAATTCTGGTGAATAATTTTACAGAGAAAAGTTTACGGGTTCAACATTCCAATTTTTTTCGACTGTCGGGGAGGGATTTTGATACGAGGGCATTTTCAATGAAGGATGATTAGATCCAATTTAAAACTTAAGCGGGATGTGTAGAATGTGTGCAGCAAAAAAAAACTTCTGACCATGTGAGGTGCGTACAATTTGTGATCGAAATCTCACGCTTGTTAACGCTCTGCGTGAAATGAACGGAGCCCAAATTCCCTCAATGGATGGCATCCACAATTCCGAGGCAAGCACAAAGCATCGGTGGGGGGGGAGGGGGTACCTCGAGAGCATCGCCATGCCAGGGCATACTCCCCACTCGCAGATGGCACCAAGGCTTCTTTAATAAACACGCACGCCCATTATAGGCTGTTGGGGAAATTGACGTTCGCAAGCGCCTATTAAGGTTGGCACGGCACGCAACGGGTGGTGGTGTTTTCTCCTCAGTGCCGATGTTTTCACACTGCTCCGTGTGCGGTACTCATTTCAGGCCAAGTCAACCGAGGAAAGTTCAGGACTGGTTCACTGATGTTAGCCGCCGCTTGGAATCAAACTCTGAATGGCGTATTCATTGCACAGTGCACTAACCACTACGCTACAACTGCAGCCAATGGCCCTACAATATGTGCATTCAACAAAAGACAAGACAAAAGTCCCCGTTATAGCCTTCACATGCTGTGGGGGAAAGTGCTGTTAGAGAGCACCTTTGCAGACCCGGCACAGCACACACGGGATGGGTGACCAACACCATGCCCGGTCATCTTTGTCTACCCAGTGGCGATGTTTACACACCGCACCAGGTACTATTTGAGGCTGAGTCGCCCTAGGGGAGGCCCATGACCGGTTCAGATCATCCTCACTAGTGTTGGCCATGAGCGGGAATCGAACTCGTGTGGCTATACGACCGCACCCCACATCAACACAAACACGCGCGCGTATAGTGTGTGAGTACTGTACGTCTACTGTAACAATTTCTCACCATTAGTCAATGTACGGATTGGTTCTTCAACGTGAGAATTGGTTCCACGAAGTGCAAAATGGCTCTGCGCTTTGTGCAATGGCTCAGCGCAACACGGATTCCATTCTTGATGTGTAAAAACACGTACTGGATTGTGTCTGCACATGCACGTGCAGCAGAAGGAAGATGATGGAAAAGAGGGGCGAGTTTTCGGGGTCAGAGTGTGGACAGGTAGAAGGCAAATATCGGCTCAGGAAATTGGAAACCCCATTAAAGAATAAGCCCATTAAAGAACAACCTCCATTACGCATATACGGATTTCAGGGAGCGCACGGATGCAGGGAGATGGGTGCTGAGAGCTGTGAACAAAGTGAAGGGTCTTAGGACAGAGGGGCACGGAGGGTGGTGGGTTGAGGGATGGGGAAGGGCTGAGGAGGATGAAAAGGAGAGGAGATGAACAATGAAGGGCAGATTTCGATTTAAAGCTTTCGTGACTGCAGGGATTCATCTTCTTGGTTCCTTCGGTAAAGTCACGTAGAAGGGAAGTAATAAAATAATAAAAATAAAACATAATAAAATAATTCTCACGACGTTTCGGCCACAACGCAAGCAAGCCGTCCTCAGGTGAAGAACAGGGCTGTCGGAAAGACAGCGTCTGAATGGGCACCACCAGGCTTGGCAGCGTATATTTAAGCTGGGTTGGAGGGGGAAGGGGGGCCTTGACAAAGAAATTTGCATATCAAGATGAATTTAGCATATTTATGCTAAATTAGCATTTCCAATAAATATGCTAAATTCCTCTTGATATGCAGCCAAGCCTAGTGGTGCCCATTCAGACAGTCTTTCCGACAGCCCTGTTCTTCACCTGAGGACAGCTGCTTGCGTTGTGGCCAAAACGTCGTGAGAATTATTTTATGTTTTATTTTTATTATTTTATTACTTCCCTTCTACGTGACTTTACCGAAAGAACCAAGAAAATGAAGGGCAGAGTCGAAGGCTCGCGAGAACGAAGGCGGGGAAGTGAGCGGCAGGGCAGATGTGTGGAGGGTGGGTGGAGGTGGTCGTCGCTCGCTCGTGTAACGGAACCATTCCACACTTTGTGCATCTCTACTCCGCAACGTGCCGAGAATGGCAGCGCAAGGGGCCGTCCATAAATGACGTCACGCACCTGGGGGGGGGGGGGGGTCAGACATTTGTGACGATGTGTGACAAGGGGGGGGGGGTTGAGAAATGGGACGTCACATCAAAATGCGCAACTTTAAATAAATATAGACAACACGTTCTACGTAATTAAATAGACGTGTTAATAAATGTTTTCTCCTACAACATCAGTGCAGCGCCACATTAAATACGCACTACAATGACAATAGTTTAAAGCGATTTGAAGCATGTTTTTTTTTTGGGGGGGGGGGGCAGAGCTTTGTGACGTCATATTTGAGGGGGGGGCTGACTTTTGTGATGCCGTGTGACGACGGGGGGGGGGGGGATCAAAAATCGTCCAAAATCGCGTGACGTCATTTATGGACCGCCGCCAAGTGCTCCCTATACACCGCATGCTTTACGTATGTGTGTGCATACCATACGGTTGTATGCACAACACACCATGTTGCTCTCGCGCATGTTAGAACCTGCGTGCGATGGGTTCTGCGTGATGTGGAACATTGCCCACGATATGTGGAATTCGGGAATGACATACCGCGCAGGTCAAAAGTCCGTTAAGGTCAAACATGGACGGCTATAGCTTGCCGAGTTTCCACTGCTGTGTGTGAGCGTGTTGGGTAGCGCTTTTGAATAACGTGGCATTATTTCCACGCATTCCTCGTACATCCTCCATCATCCACTTCTGCATTTAGAGAAGCCAATCATAAATGTTGAGTGTGAATGTTACGGTTTTCTGTTTCAGTTTCATTTATTTGGAATAACCCTGTGAGACATTCGGCTCTAGATTCGGGTGCAACCGCAACACACAATAACATTTCAAGATACATTTAAAGTCCACATCTCCCCGGCGCTGTTCAAACTCTACGATAGGGTACCATTCCATCCTTCCGAATGCAGGCACAGGGATATGTGCTTGGATTAATATCAGATAATGCTTCTGCTGATATTTTTCACAAGCACAGGTGTCATTCCAGCTAGAGGTGAGACAGAATAATGGCTTCCATCACTCACAGAGCCCCCACAGTCCAACACACAATTTAAACTGCTGTATAATTACAATTATTTAATATCGAACGATGTGTATCGACGTCGTATTTAATAATGTAACTTACAGTCTTTTGTCAATCTACGGCTGTATGCATGTCTGTATATGTCGCATCGGTTATGGGGGCTCTTCAACCATACTTCACCTCACTGGTCAGTATGGGTTGGTAAAAATTATAGGCCCGGGATGAGTTTATAGATCACTCGCCACTCATATTATAGTTATTGTGACCGGGAATAAAACTCAGGATGCAGGGTTAAGAACGCAGTGTACTGTAAACATACTCTGATGAATAACTACTGAGTTCCAGCCGAATGAAGGAGATGGAACAATGAGATTAGCTCATGTGCAGGTGCTGGCTAGATTGTTGTATCGCAGGATAATGAGGGATGGCAGTGGTTTGGGAAGGCTCTCATCCAGCAGTGGATTGATAATGGCGAATGATGATTGATAGCGTGTACACATTTGTGTGGATATTTATGGAGTTATGAATATTATACAGCAATACAAATATAATTCGTAGAAATGCAATTCCACTCATTTATTCCCGATGTGGTGGTCATGTTGACACACACGCGCGCCAGAACCAGGATGCTTACCAGTATGGGATAGTTGTGTACTCCTGGCCTGGACCCGCCGGGGGGAGGGAGCTGTGGGCAGTGTCTACGATCCCACAGAATCCCCCGCCCCTCGGTGGGGAGCGGTAGAAACCGGTCCAGACCGGTTGAGCCAACGGTGGTTAGAACCCCTCTGAGGGGAGGGGGCTAGGGGAAGCAACGATCCCACAGAGCCCCGCCCCTCAGGGAGAAACACTATATAAAGCGGGTCCTTGAGAGTGCGGGGCAGTTTGCCTCAAGCCGAAGTCAGAAGCCGCCTGGAGAGAAGACCCTGGACCCCAAGCCACCGACTTCCTTTTAAGGGCCGGGGCTCAGTGCGGTGCCAGTGGTCGAGAGGTTAGGACCCTGAGGTTCCCTCAGCCTGATGTCCTTCTAAGGGCCAGGTCTAGATGGGCCAGTGGTCAGGGACCCACCGGACTAGCGGTGGGTCAGCCTCCCCTAGATCTAGCCAGCCGGAGGGCTAGAGGAGTCAGAGTGACTAGGTACGATAGCCTGGAGGCTACCTCCCCAGGTTGTGGGTGGAAGGGGCCATTACCCCTTTGTGTTAGGGTTTAAGTGTACCCTGTTATATTATAAATAAAACCGTGTTGCCTCTACGACGACTCCGTCTCCCTACAAGAACATTACACCTTTATTAGCAACCAAGTGAAATACATTCATGGGAGTCTCCATGCATTAACATGTTCTGTGCCACACCAACTGATGAACCATCCGCTTTATTTGCTTATTCCATTTACACTCGGGCATCGGTCCACTCATATCTCTTTTGGTGTGAAATCACGTAGTCCTAAGTGAGTTTTATTTACTTTGAAAATAAACGGCAACGGTCCTATATACCTGAATGCTGGAACAAGTTACGTTATTTCAGCATTTCCCACGAGTAGCTAAATATGGCCAGGCGCCGTTAGCCACACTGTCCCACCCAGCGAAACCACAAGCAAAAGCCAACTGCTACAAATAAGTTCGTCTGATAACTGTTTGTGTGCATTCGAGTGCAAGATACATTTACCACCGTGAGGGATCATTAGAAAAAACCCAATAAGGTGGTACTGAGCACGATGACATGCGACGCCACTGGCTTGTGTTCATGGGCACAGAACAGCAGAACTTCTGCGAATGTATCGAGATATTAAGGAGTGATTAAATTATTAATTGTTTGAATATTCAGCGGACGCTCTCCTTACCAACACACGGAGACAGGTACGTGTTCCAGTCATTTAATTCCACCTTCTCCGTCACACACAGCTCCCTCCTTGATACGCACAGCTCTCCTCCCATCACCTCTTCCCCCCCCCCCCCCCCCACACGGTCCACTCTTCCATTCCCCCATACCCCTCTCAACCCTATCACCTGATTCACAGCCACCACCAATCGCACATATATCGTCACACCTCGAACCATGTCTCTTAATGACCAGCCATCAAAATCCCTCTTTTTCATACCACAGGTTTACTCCCGGTCAAGTCGGTACACGGATATACGTCAGCGTAATAGGGGCAGGAGGGTAGGGAATGATGATGTTGTGGGCACCGTTATGGAGGAGGACCCCGTTACACCTTGATTCATCGGTAGCTGTTTTAAATGGCAGACGCTGGGCATCCGGACCACCGAAATGCAAGAGTCTCACGAAATTGTATGCCAAGCGGAACGTTGTGTGACGTCAATGATACCGTGATGTGATGTAAATGACAACGTGACGTGACGTCAATGGTAACGCCATTGAGTTCACTTAGCCATACATCATCATGAGCCTTATGTGTGGAAATCTGTACGCATGTATGTGTAGTGGAGTAGCGCGGGGGGGGGGGGGGGTGCAAACAGTGTGCATGCATGTGTGAGTTGCGGACAGTGAGGTCACGTCAGGGCGAACAGGTGCAGAGAGGAGAGCAACCAGAAGGGGGCGACCAATGAAGATGCATAGCGGTGATTGGCTGGCTGCAAATGCAGACGCGGAGTAGGCGCCACAGTGGCGAGTGATAGTGGCGATAAGGGGGGAGCACACGTGCGGGATGCGTCGGGATGACGCCGGTTTAATGAGAGCCATCTGAGGGCAATTAATGAGTGAGAGGATATAAGCAGATGTGCGGGGAAAACGGGAGTTGAGTTGGTTGTAGTGAAGACAAGGGAGAGGTCAAGCGAAGTCTGGGACCCCGCTCTCCACACCTCGTCCTCTCCAGCGGTGTTGGCTGATCCCCCGCTGGATGCAAGGGCGAGGTTGGAGGAGTGAGGGTAGACAGGCTAGCAGTAGAGAGGCTAGCAGAATCCTAAGTGTGAGTGTGAGACAGGCTAGCAGTCAAGAAGCTAGCAGAGTGAATTGTCAGATGCTAGCAGTAGAGAAGCTAGCGGAGTGTATAGTAAGAGGCTAGCGGTGGAGGAGTTGGCAGAATGCAACATAGCAGGCTAGCGGAGTGAGCGGAGCGTGGCGTACGAGCAGTACAAGAGGAAGAGTTGCGACAGAGATACGTGGTGTTGAACGCGAGGAGTTCTGTACGAATAAAGTGACACAGGAGAAAAATAAGTTGTCCGTGTGAAATAACACCACTTCATATGCAAATGATATGTAATTTGCACGCTCTTTTTATGACATTAATCAAGGAAAAATAAATCGATACGCGTATCAATAATTTAAGTTGTCAATGGTTTCAGCTCTAATATTAAGCTTTGCGTGTATGTATGTTGACCTTTTGCACCGTAAATAGCCACCCACGCTAATTCGAGGTGCGGGATGATCCAATGACAGGATACAGTTGACTTAGGACGGGCACTTTCAAACAGCAGCTAAAATATCAACAGCTAATTATGAGGCATTACAGCATGTATTTCCTTTTTAATAAATGACAGGTATTGAGATAAAATTTACCTAAGAGTATTTTACGTATCACTGCAGACAAATTAAACATTTTCGATTTGGATATGACACCAGTACACAGAGACATACTCACCGGAACACATTTAGAGTACATTTATAGCAAACATGCAGTTTGAGATGTAATCGATAGGTTTTCCAGCAGATGCATCAAAGGCTGCCCTCTGACCGTTTAGTCAAACTGCAATAGCAAATTCCTTCATCCCTCGCTCCACTTCATTGCACAGAGAGCAGTGGTCTGTTAAAACCCATAACCAAATAACATCCGTCTGTGCTTTCCTTGTCATCGCTTTGCCAGTTTGATCAATAGTTGTACGTTATATATTAAATAACAGGTCAGAACATATTTAATATAACCTCTTTGAAGTTTAAAATATAATATCCAGGCACCCCAATCAGGTTGCCTCGGCAAATGTAATTTTTTTTCAAATTCCCTATTCACAAATGGATATAATTACATTCGTTGTAAAAAAAAAACTAAGATGGGGAAAGAAGCAACATTTTTTCACATCCACTGCGGGGGTGTGGACACTGCAGCTCCCTCCTGTGCTTATCAAGGCTCCACCCTGGAACTCACCCACGGAGCACCATTCCTCCAAGCAGGAGAATGCAGGTGCACACGTGTCAAGTTTCAAATTTCGAATGCATTTTGTTGAACACTGTGAGCACTCGAGGTGCCAAGATATCCTCACTTGCAAGAGTGACCTGGGGCATATGTCTGCCAGTAGGGGGGCGATGATTGCTTCTACGTTACCATCCCAATTTTATAAATGTGCGAATCATTTTTTTTATTTGCCAAATTTGGATTCTGACACCAGGCATGCAAGGGGACTACGCTTGCGAACGACGTCAGGAGATATTTGTGAAGCGGATGGCCAGTGCACAGTGTTATGGAGGCCGACGGATTCGAACTTCGTTGAAAATCCGCACAACAAAGTGAATTGCACCACGACGAGGCGGCATCACCGCTCCGACACAGTGCAGGAATATCCTCGTCGCAAAAGTAGCATATGCTACGGGTCCCGCACTTTCAAGGGCCCGCGCTAAATGCTTTTAAGCTATGATTTCAGTTCAGTGATTCTGCACTTGCTCTATTACTATAGTACTATACTGCCTTCAACTTTTATGAACGACTGGGTGTTTAAAGTTAGTGATTTGTCGTATTATCTGGCTGTATATCAAATGAAAAAATACAATTACTTTACTATGCAAGTAAAAAAGTGTGTTTTAGTAGTTGTGTTTTTTAATGTAACATATGCTACAGGCCCCGCACTAGCTTAATCCGGCACTGCCCCGACATTGGTGTTCTGGCGAATGTTTCCTTTACGAGAATGCGGCCCTCATTCTGGCCACACATTTGGCGGAATGACGGCATCAGCTGTCGCGTGAGTTGTGCCCGTTGTCCTTAGCAGGGTCTCAAACTGGTATTAAAAGGTTGCCTACAGAATTCAGGCAAAACGTTGAACATTACACAGCACATGGCCGCAAATGTATGTATACAGGCAGGCATTCAGACGTCTATATGTGCAGGCTCACGATATATACACATATATTAACAAACACACGGGCACAAGATTAATATATACTTAAGCAGCAGAGTTTTTAAATATAAGCGTTGTTTTATTTAATTGGAAAGTTGCACTTACCATGTAAATTTCTGCTAGCTTAGCAAGATGATTACTGATATCATTCAAGGGCAGCTCTGTGTGCAGAAAATCCAGGCTAATGTTACACCCGCCAGCTGCCACACTGTCTTTGTTATAGATCGGCCTTGCATGGAGGGCCTTATCTTCCATTAACTGGCTTTTTTCCATGAGAAAAAGCCTCGTGAGAAATGCAACGCGAGCACGCCCCTCGAGCTGATAGCAGATCCTTGACAAGAGTTTTAGGCGACCATTCGAAAATATGCTGACTTATAAAAGCAACAACTTGAAATGTAATTCATGTCTTGAGAAACGAAAGCAAACTAAATACTATGCTTGTTAATCCACTGCTGAACAATTGCCCCCGATGCCGTGCTAGTTGTGGTGATATTTAACCATACTTCACCACGCTGGTTAGAACAAGTTAATGAATGTGGGAAGCATGCAATCCCAGTACAGCAATAGCTTCAAGCTCAAGCCTCGATTGTATGCGTTATTAGTAACAACATTATAAACACAAACACGAGCACTACCAACACTACAAACACGACACAGACCCCAAAACACCCATTACAAAATTAACACCAAACTAGACATTCGATAGTTTGGACACTGTAAATACAAATTGTGCTGCATTCAATGTTTTCAATTAATAGGTTCATTTTCCCAATCGTAATCCATATTTTGCTCGCATCTGCATCTTTGCCATCACATCCATCCGGGTCTAGGTACAGTAAACTACCCAAGGTATACGCACACAATCTGATGTATCTTCCAGATGTGTCCAGTTTTTGCATCACGTGCTCATCGTGATGGATGATATGCAAGCTTTTTTTTATAGTGTCATAGGCCTTTGTGTCTCGAGAGACAATTTCTTTTGCACCTTACGAGGTCAGCTGTAGGTTTTGCAGCAGCTAGAATGACTTAGTAGGCCAATTCTTGAGTGGCAATCCATGCCACAACAATTGCAAGTGAATGCGGTGGCAGCTCCAGAGATGTTTGTTGCTTGTTCTTTACGTCGCTCCCTCTTGGTCTGCCAAGCAGTGTGCTTTTTCTCCTCGCCTCTCCTGGGGCCTGTTTTCACAGCCTGCTGCCAGTTGAGTCGGTCACCGGCAGTTTTCTCCCAGTCATTTGGGTTGATGTCGCAGCTCTTCATGTCCCATTTACAGACATCTTTGAAGCACAGGACTGGGCGACCAGTGACCCGTGTGCCTGATGCCAGCTCGCCATACAAGATATCCTTGGGTATTCTGCCATCCTGCATGCGGCGCACGTTTCCAAGCCATCTCAGGTGCCTATGACTGAGTAGAGAGTACATGCTGGGCTTGTTGGCCAAGTTGAGGACTGAGGTGTTTGGAATACGATCTTGCCATCTGATACCGAGGATGTGCCTGATACATCGGAGGTGGAATGTGTTTAGTCGATGTTCTTGATGGGCGTATGTTGTCCAGGACTCAGATCCATAGAGGAGGGTGCTAAGGAGGTAGGCCCGATACACCTGCACTTTGGTGTTGAGCGTTAGAGATTTGTTCTCCCACACTCTTTTGGTCAACCTGAACATAGCTGTAGATGCCTTCCCAATGCGCTTGTCAATATCTGTGGCAAGGGAGAAATTGCAGGTGATGGTGGAGCCCAAGTAGGTGAAGTCCTGAACGACTTCTAGGGTGTAGCTGCCAATATTTATGGAAGGGGTGTCTCTGACATCCTGGCCCTATGACATTGCTCTTTTTCAGACTAATTGTCAGGCCAAAGTTGTTGCAGGCATTGGCAAGGTGGTCAATGAGTGTCTGCAGACCTTGTTCTGTGTGAGCTGTCAGCGCGACATCATCAGCAAATAGGAGTTCTCTGATGAGGACTTTGCAGACTTTGGTTTTGGATCTGAGACGGCCAAGATTGAAGAGTTTGCCATCAGATCTTGTATGGAGAAAGACTCCCTCTTTTGCTGTCCCAAAGGCATGTGTGAGCATAAGTGAGAAAAAGATGCCAAACAGTGTTGGGGCAAGCACGCACCCCTGCTTTACATCGCTGAGTATGAGAAATTCCTCTGAGGTGGTGCCGCTGTGCTGTATTGTTCCTTTCATGTTGTTATGGAAAGAGGAGATGACTGCCAGCAGCTTCGGTGGGCAGCCGATCACTTTGAGGAGTTTGAAAAGGCCTTCCCTACTGATGAGGTCAAAGGCTTTTGTAAGATCAATGAATTCCAAGTACAGGGGCATTCTCTGTTCTCGACATTTCTCCTGTAGCTGATGCAAGGAGAAGAGCATGTCAATTGTGGACCTTCCTGCTCTGAAGCCACACTGAGCCTCAGGATACATCCTCTGAGCTAGTATTTGTAACCTGCTGAGGACCACACGGGCAAAGGTTTTCCACACGATGCTCAGCAGGGAGATGCCACGGTAGTTATTTCAGTCCCCACGGTCACCCTTGTTTTTATATAGGGTGATGATGTTGGAGTTTCTCAAGTCTTGAGGCATTGCTCCTTCTTCCCAGCACGGGCAGATAAGTTCATGGAGTTTTGTGAGGACGGCGGGTTTCGTACATTTCAGTACCTCAGATGTGATGCCGTCCTGTCCAGTTTGTGTATCGTTGGTAAGGACCTTACAGCAGCAAGGGCAGCTTCTGACACACCATTGTCTCGTGATTAGAGCTCTGAGTAGTGTTCTATCCACCTGGCCATTTGCTCTTGTTTATCAGTGATGATGGCCCCTGTGCTGGATTTAAGGGGGGCAGTCCTCCTGATGTTTGGACCAAAGGCTGTCTTAATGCCTTCATACAGGGCACGGATATTGCCAGTGTCAGAGGCGAGTTGGATCCTACTGCTGAGGTTCACCCAGTAGTTGTTGGCGCAGCGTCTGACGGTCGTGTGAGCTGCACTGCGAGCAGCTTTCAGAGCCCTTAATGATCCCGTACTTGGGACTTGCTTGTACTTCAGGAGCGCCATGCGCTTGGCTTGGACGATGGGTTAAAATATAGCCAGGTGTTCCTCAAACCAGTCTGTGTTCCGCCTTGTCTGCTTACCGAAGGTATTGACGGCTGCATTGAAGATGGCGTCTCTGATGTATGCCAACTTTGTCTTTATGCTTCCATCTGGTGTGTCGTGTAGGGACTGCTCAAGGCTGTGTTGGAATGATTGAGTGAGCTCTAGGAGGGAGGTCTTGGCAGAGTTGATGCGCAGGTAGCGTTTTTGTTTGAGGTGGTGTATCTTTTTGGGGCGTAGTCTGACCTTGCTGGATACCAGCGAGTGATCGGTGTCACAGACTGCTCTGTAGTAGCTGCGTGTGATGAGTACTGAGTTGAGGAGGGCTCGTCGGGTGATGACGAGGTCCAGTTGGTGCCAATAAAGAGACCTTGGATGCCTCCATGATACTTTATGGCATGGTTTTGTGAGAAAGAATGAGTTTGTGAAACAGAGATTGTGGTATGAACAAAGCTCCAGTAGTCTTTAGGCATGGCCACTGGCATTCATCTTTCCAATGCCGTGATAGCCAAGGGATACGGGCCACGTGTCGTGGTCAGCCCCAACCCTTGCATTGAAATCTCCCAACAGAAACATGTGCTCAGAGCTGGGGATTTTGCTAATAATATTGTGAAGCTCTTCATAGAACTGGTCATGAATCTCCGGAGGTGAGCAGTGTTGGGGCATAGACACTGAGGATGTTTACATGGCCAGAAGCAGTGAGCAGTCTCATGAGCAGAATCCACTCGGAGCCTGAAGTCGGTGGATCTATCATGCTAAGGAGTGTGTTTTTGACAGCAAACCCAACACCGTGTTGCCTTGGTTCGTTCTGCTGTTTTCCTTGCCAATAGAAAGTGTAGTCACTCTCTCGTAGTGAGCCACTGCCAGCAAGCCGGGTCTCCTGCAGTGCTGCAATATCCACATGAAGTCTCGCCAGCTCCCTATCGATAACTGCAGTCCGATGTCCTCAATCTGCAATAGATCTTCGGAGAGTCCAGAACACATTGTACGTACATTCCAACATGTTTGTAACATGTATTTAAATAATGCAGTATTCTTCATGGATATTTTAATAGCATCAAATGATGAAATGGATGGACAGATGCGTGAGTATGAGGGTCATTCAATGTATGGACTGATGACTAAGCTGACGGATATCCGATGGGAAAAAAATCTGCATGGGTGTGCTTATCATTAAATAAGCACAAAAAAACAAATGCTGCTCTTTATCCAGCATAGGCAAAGACAAGTTAATTTATGGGTAAGATCATTAGACTAGAGAGACTGGCTGGATAAACTGACGGAATAATTCATGTAGCCTTGCTCAATGGGCGTGAAATGCAGCTGTAGAGAATTAAACGCACGGAAGCTGGGCCATGCACAAGTGCAGTACTTGTGCTGCACTTGGTGGCTTGGGGGAAGCCTTCATTCAGCAGTGGATTGAGGCTCATTTGTGCTACAATGTCGACATTAAGCCTGGTTTATTTGTTATTTGTTGGTACCATTGTTTCTGCCTCCTTAACGTTTTTGTTTGTTTGAATTATTTAAACGATGACACATTAACAACCTTACAACAGCACATATAATGATGTTTGTTAAAGCATCATTGATTTATAATGTTGATTTTTGTTACATACCTACAAATTATGTTGTTGATTTTAAAACAAAACTTTTAATTGAACATTTCACAGTTATTTTAAGCTAGACTCTAGTTAGGGTCAACGTAGCAATTATCTCTGAAAGTAAAACTATAACTGAAACCAGTTTTTTAAATTAAATGTTATGCATTCTAACAGCAGGACCTCTCCCAAGTCTTGCCGCTGAACTACCAATGTACCAGGAAAAGGCTGCATACATTAGAATATATTTCAATGTACCTCTGTATTTGGAAATAAACATCTATCTCATCAATGCTTGCTGCCGTATGGATTCACACCGCTTATTTTAAAGTATTAAATACATGTGAAAATTGTTTATATGAACACTCGAGACGATGAATTATTAGTCGTGCTTTATGGTTATTTTAGCCATAGATGGTAATATGCAATTAAATAAATTCACATGCTATAATTTGGCAATTGTATGCAGAAATGTACTAATGGTAAAAATAGAATGAGTACAATAAACTATTTTATATTTAAGAGTATGCTACATTGAACAAGTCCCAACTTCAACACCTCAAAATAAAAAGCTGAAACTCGTTCACTATAGTATTAATACCCCAGCATTTAAACTAAAGCCATTTTTGTCATCAAACTACGATCAACATAGTGGTAATGGAAGGCAGATAACTAGACATTCCAAATAGTTACACGAGATCGGATTATGTATAAAATCCAGCTCGGGTAATAAACTTGAGAGATGAAACCTGCTAATATTTGAAATGTATCGTGAAACTTGAGGAAAATAAACCAAATAAATAAACAGACAATCCACTTCTTTATATATCTGTCCCTCCTCATACAAAATAAATGATTAATTTTAAATATATCATTTTTACACATCCCAACAGACACGGCCTTCTGGGAGTGTATAGTTTCAGCAGCATTCGTTCAAACTCTAATAAACTCTGCGCCTGTTTTGACATTCACTCTCTCATCAATTTAGCCGGGCTTGCGTTGGACAAATGCTGGTGAACTGCCAAATATTCATAGGCAAGGATGACTATATTGTGTGAAGGGTCAAAGCACTAAAGCCAACATCAATGAGACTTTGGGTTCAAGTCCATGCTGCAAATCCACCTGTAAATTAACAGGGTTCTCAGTGTTGTGAGTTCATTGTTTTAGCCCCATTTACCAATGAATGCCCAACAAAGCATCACATAAAGTTCAGTTTCACTTAAAATGGCAAAAAACTGCTATGCAACAATGTCCTGTAGCAGGGCATGTGGAAAAGTTCACTTCTTATTGTGCGAATTAAAAATGTCACTTTCAATTATCTAGGTCTTTGATATCCACTTCTCGAATGCATAGGTATGAATTGCTTGGCGAGAATTTCGAATGGATGCTTTGCCATGATATGACACTGGAAGCACAGTTGAAATACATTTTTAAAATATATAAAGAAATAAATGCTGCAGTATCGCTTTACAAAACATGGATGATTTAATACATATGTAGTGACGTTGAATGAGTCACTGTAGCGCTTGGCGCTGGCAGATTGGTAGACAATGGGATTGGGGGTAGCAGCCCGTTCTACCAGTTGGACTTGTGGGCGAAGCACGGCCCCTTCTGGGGGATCCAGAGGGGTGCGGGGCCGAGGGCATAGCCTGGCCATGCTGAGGAGAATAAAAGGCGAGGTCCGACTTACAGTTGGGGCTGCTGTGATCTGGAGTGGAACTCGTCGTGCTGCCATCGTCGTGGTCTTTGCCTCTTCAAGCTGTGGGTCTGGAAGCATGTTGGCTGTCCTGACCCGGTATGTGATTATCCCCTATGGCTGTGAAGGCCAGAATAAACAAGAGAGAGTACCTCCTACTAGTGTCTTTGAATTAGTACACTACACATATATATGTACGAGTCTTCTTCTTTCGCACCGTATGTAGCCAACCATGCTAATAAAAGGTGCGGGGAAAGGACAACATACCTACCAGAGGTGTGGACTCGAGTCATGTGACTTGGACTCGAGTCAGACTCGAGTCATGAATTTGATGACTTGAGACTCGACTTGGACTTGCATAACAATGACTTTGTCCCACCTCTGAGGTGTGGACTCGAGTCATGTGACTTGGACTCGAGTCAGACTCGAGTCATGAATTTGATGACTTGAGACTCGACTTGGACTTGCATAACAATGACTTTGTCCCACCTCTGATACCTACTATCTCCTCCCGCCTCCTCCCACCTCCTCCCTCCTCGTCCCTCCTCCTCTTCTCCCCCCCCCCTCCTCCTACCCCCCATCATCCTGCTCCTCCTTTTGTTACAGATTAGTCCCAGGTTTGTTCAAAGAACTGGAGCACTGTTTGGTCATCATTTAGGTTTTTTTTATTTTAATTTTTTGCAGGTGAGTGTCCATTACTTTGGACTAAAACTGAAAGTAATGTGCCCATAAAGTAAACAAATACTGCTTTAAAACTGCCAGGAGGAGGATGTCTCGGCCTCGCTGTGCGCTATGTTGCACCGCTACCCGAGTAGTTAACCTCGCATCCAATAAACCAAACCCTTAGAGCCAGGGTGAACATTCGACTCCAAATGTAATTTATTGAATTGAACGAGGTAAAACTGATGGAAAAACATAGCACAAATACAGCATATGTTAATACTTGGTAATATCAATACAATGAATGAACACTATATCATCATAACATTGCCTTAGATAACCTGAACTCAACAATAGATCCTGGATCGACCAGGCACCTACATTACTACTGAATAGCTATACAAGAGAATAAGCTACTGTGTTAAATAAAGGCACATCGTGTAATCATCACACTGCACCCCAGATGTACAGTACTACACAACACTAAATTGTGGATGAGATTTTTCGACATCCTTGCTCTCAAGATCGCAATAGAGTTACTTGGATACAAGTCTGACTCGACTTATTCAATTACAAGTGACATTCACAATAAGGAAAATTGCAGGCTTCGTTGTTAACTAGGCCTCATATTTATCATATCAATTTAACAGCATTATAAAGGCATTTACAGCATTATAACGGTCATTCTAACATTATAACATCATTCCCAGTATTACAAGAACATAAACGAACTTACAGACAATGCTTCTTAAAGTCCCACAATGTACAGTTACAGCTGGCTTCACTGGGACGCGATGTGTGCCGCCATCTTGAACTCTGTGTAATGGCGGACCCCCAGCCTCATGGCTGAAAGGCTGTCAAATCGTAGCTTCCAGGTCACGTGACCAAACTCAACCTCAAAACAGGAAATTCCTGTATACACACACCCCCACTCCTGCCATGGAGCAAAACACCTGCCATGAGGTAGAGTAGAGGATGTCCAGCTTAGTCAAACATGATCAGGTCCCCATTGGCTAGTACGGAGCACACAATACCCTCCGCCGCCCATTCTTCGAGGAAGGCGCTGGTATCCCCCTTGTGCTTGGTGTGGCAGAACTCCAGCCATACCCTGGCGGAAAGCAGGGCCCTGAATATGCCCCAGAGGTTCAGTGAGTGGCTCACGTCCACCGCCGCCTTTCTCGCCATGTAGATTGCCAGCTTGGCGTAGCTCATTAGAGCGTTTATATGTCCGTCCCTCCGTTTGTTGTCTCCACTTCCCGTTTGGCCAAAGACCAGCATTGTGGGGGAGAAGTGCAGGTTGAATTTCAGCAGGATATTCCGCAGGAGCTTGAAAAGTCTAGAGCCTTGCACTGGGTGTACAGGTGCGCTACCGTTTCCACCTGCTCCCTGCAGAGAAAGCACTGAGGTTAGGTGTTCATAAACCTGGCTAGAAAGGTGTTGGTGGTGATTTTGCCATGGGCCAGGCTCCAAACTGAGGTCCTCTTGACTCTTGTAGGACGGCTTGGAGTAGAACACCCTCCACAGAGGTTTATCTTGGCCTTCACAGGGCAGGGTCTCCTTCCAGGCGTGTTCCATGCGGGTCCTCAGCACGTCTTGATGGTGGAACTGTACCATGAATTCGTACAGTTTTTTCCGCTCGACCTTGTCGAATTCCACCTCTTGAAGGTCCCGCAGGCAACAAAAGCAATGCTCTGCATCCAACGAGGTTAGGCGACAGCTCTCCGGGATGAATGTAGTCCTGCCCATGTGGCCACCTCGGCCGGTGTAAGCCATCAGCCCTGCGGGCTTGGGTGAACCATGTCACCGGGCCTGGTGATGTGTGTGGCAGCGAGGTGCTCCACCATGGAGGGAGACACCGAGGGGGCAGCTCCAGGTGCGGGCTCAGCACCACCGGCTCGTGGGAAAAGTCGGCTGCTGTCTGTGGCATGGTGAGTCTCCTGGCCTTGAGGCAGCCCCAGGAGTCCCAGCGAGAGGCTCTTGAGGTCCATGTGGAACAGCTGCCTGCTGCAACCGGGGCATCCCAGCTGCTCAAGAAAAAAGGAGGCTGCGATGATCCAGGCAGTTGGATGGTGTGCGTATATGAACCACTGTGCAGCCTGCAAGTGGAAGGTGGCCACCTGGCTCCTTACACACATCACCCCCTGACCTCCTATTTACAGTGGAAAGGCATTTACCCCAGCAGCCTCATGGTGCCTCCTGCCCAACCAGAAGAAGTCCAGGACCTTCTTCTGCAGTGCAATTACCAGGTGGCCAAGGGGGTACCAGGGAGTGCGACAGCATAGATGTGATGAGCTGATTCACCACAAATATTTTCCCTCTGAAGCTGAGGAACTAGCACTGACGATTCCAGATCCCCAACCTCTCCTGCACCTTGCACTCCAGCTCATCCCAGTTATGCTGCTGTTTATCTCGGGGCCCAGGAACACTCCGAGATGGCACAAGGACTGGGTGCTCCAAGTGATGCTCTTGGCCTGCTCTGGAAATTGGGTTGGATCCCATGTCCCGACCAGTATCCCGCAGCACTTGCCCCATTTCATTTTTGCTGATGAGGCCTTGGAGTAAATGTTTTGGCAAGTGTGGAGAATGTCACCCAGTGAGCCCATAGTGAGGAGAATGTCATTGGCGTATGCCGTGAGCACCACTCTGAGGCTCGGCTCTCTAAGGACCAGACCGCTTAGCCTTTGTCTGAGGAGGCACAGGAAGGGCTGCACAATGAGGGTGTACAGCTGTCCCAACAAGGGACAACCCTGTTGGGAGCAGTAAAAGTGCCGTTGACTTTGATTCGGCACTGGGCTTCGGTGTAGAGCAGGCGGATCAGTCCCAGGAAACTGGTCCCAAAACCAAACGCCCTCAGAGTTCCCATCTGGCCAGAAGTTTGTAGTCAGTGCAGAGCACTGACACTGGTCGCTAGTTTTTCAGGTGCCTCAGGTCATTATTCTTAAGGACCAGGGCGATCACCGCCCTTCTCCACGACTGAGGCATGGTTCCTGCATGCACAGCTTCCTCCACAACTGCTGTGTAGTCCTCTCAGAGCGTTGGCCAAAAGGAGATGGAGAATTCTCTGGTGAGGCCGTAAATCCCTGGACACTTATTTTTGGCCAGTGCCTTCACCGCTGTGTCCAGATCGCTCGGCTTGAAACTTTGGTCCAGCAGCTCCTTCGCCTCCTCCCCGATGGTGGGTAGGTCTCTCCAGATTTTCTCTTGAGCAGGCATAGACGTTTCATCAGGAGAGAAGAGGTCACTATAAGATCCCAGGGTTATTGATGTAATGTCCTCACTCTTTGTCTTAAGAGTGCCTTCGTTGTTAAAGAGGCACTCCATGGTATTCTGCCTGCCTTTTACCTCCCAAATGAGAAGAAGAGGCATTAACTGGAGTCCATATTTGAGGTGTTGTTTGACCCCAGATCGTATGAATGCTCCCTTGGTTCTCTCTGCTTGCAGCTCCATAGGGGCCGTCCATAAATGACGTCACGCACCTAGGGGGAGGGGGGTGTCAGACATTTGTGACGATGTGTGACAAGGGGAGGGGGGGGGTTGAGAAATGTGACGTCACATCAAAATGCGCAACTTTAAATAAATATAGAACACACGTTCTACTTAATTAAATATACTTTTTAATACATTTTTTCTCCTACAACATACTCTGCTAATATATGCATTGTCCTTGAAACTGATTGGTCCACATCAGAGACAGTTTTTGGCGTCCTCTGGTCTAATACCGTTTGACACGAGGCTCAAAAGAAAGCTGTCTCTGGTGTGGACCAAACAGTTTCAAGGACAATGCATATATTAGCAGAGTATGGTTAAAATTTTCATTCTGACCAGAAGTATTGTGGTTAATGCAAACATGATTCATTGAAAAAGGTTTCAGTTTGGTGTTTTAACATCTTAACACCTGTTTTGTTGCCATAAAAAAGGGGAAACCCCTATTATCATGTTTTGGTACTGGCAAAGGAGATCCCATGATGATGGTGTAACAGAGGTTGGGTGGTTTTGGCTGTACTGATCTAGCCAGGCCAGGCCACAGCACCCGCTGCTAACAACAGAAAACAAACGCGCACAAATAAACCAAATACCACACAAAACCTTGCACCAAAAAGTAACAGAAAACACAGATAGGGAATCCCATCACCTGTATACATCGTGAGATCACAAAAATAAGACAAAACACTGGAAAAATAAATGTTTTTACCCTTTTCCACGATCTCCAAAAACGTCTCCTCCTTCTTTTGGATATGTTCCAGATATAAGCAACTGATTTGTGGGACAGCAACAAACGTTACAAATCGATGTTTGGGTTATTTTGTCATTCAATGGCGTTTTGTTGTGAGCCAACAAGTAGCTCCGACGCCGCAGGGGGAACCGCCTCACGTAGAAGATGCTCGAACTCGGCCATTCAGCGACGTCCAAATTGCCTTGATTCACTGCGGCCCCGGAGTTTACGGGGAATCAAGAAGACGCTGGGAAAGGGGGTTCGGTTGGGCCGCTGATGACGTGGTCTCCGTTGGCCACTTGTGAGTCCCTCCATCTGTGTGCAGGTGGTTACCCTTGTTGGTCAACGTTTTGAGTAACTGACCAGAAACGGCATCGTAGCCACTGCATTGAAGTATCGTCAAACAACCACCATGACAGGAGTGGCGGAGGCCTTCACGAGCAGTGAATTGATTAAGGGGATAGAATTGTTTTTATTATTCTTGCCGAAAGTGGTCTTCCTTTGAAGAGACTGGATATGAGAATGTGTAATTGTCATCACTTGATAAGGGCTTTCATCAGAGATGAGTACTGCCTAATTGCTTGCTTGAGTCGACAGAGATTTGTGATTTAACTTTGGCGTGATTGTTTATATTGCTACATAGGTTTGGTGCTGCATATATTGCATTTCCTCAGCCTTTTGATTAGAAAAATAATAATAAAAATATACAATGATTTGTTGTTTATAGATATCAACCTTGTCATATGAAACCCATATACTGTATGTAGCTGCGATGTATAAAATAATGCCAACTGTTTAATTATCTTCGTAATTTAAATTTCCCCATCAGATAGAATGTAACTATTAGTATTTTTTCGTAAGTAAAACAGCCTCGTAAATACTCTTTTGTTCTTTCGGTAAAGTCACGTAATTTATACGTGACTTTGCCGATTATTTCGGTAAAGTCACGTAATTTATACGTGACTTTGCCGAAAGAACCAAAGAGTAATTCCTGCAGTTACGAAAGCTTCAAATCAAGTTTGAACCTCGTAAATCATTTAAAGTGTTTACTTATGAGTTATCCGACAAAGTATATAAATATTTCAAACATACGTAATTATTACAACCAGAGATTGTTAATATTAGCATGTATATCGATGTGTAACATAAGAGTGGTTTGGAAGGTCAGAAGCAGTCAATGAACTCAAGTTAAGCAATCATCAGTGGAGCGTGTGATGCTTGTTATCAGGTTACAGGTAAATGGGAAAAGATGACTGAGATGGCAGGGCCTGGCTCGTGGAGGCTGCGCATGACGTTATCCTCGTTGTAACGTAACACACCCGCGGCGGATTTGCTTCATAAGCGGAGGTGTTGGCTACGCAAGCTCAATATTGCACCAACGGCCTGAAAATGGTTCTCATGATAGAGATCATGGTGGGATGACATGAGGACTTGCAGGAACATCCGAAAGAATACATGAGAACCACAAATGTAAGAATTACCAATTTACACTTACTGTTAGGAAAATATAATTCGAAAGATCCACATGTGAGCTCCAAAACATATCATACAAAGCAAGTGTTAGTTTAACAACTTAAGAAGTGCTAATAGTTTTTTTTATATTGCCAAAAATACATTGTAGTGTTCATATATATGTTGTACGGTATATGTAACATGAGAAAGAAAAAAAAACCTCGCAAATGCGTGGATTCTCTTTCCCACACGCGTTTGTCCTCAAATGTATGTTTGGTTAACGAAAGCCTTCTTGCTGCTATGACATTTGCATCATAAGCGAAGAAACTGAAGCAAAAATACATTTATTTGAATGAAATGTAGCAAGGTGTATGCTTGGAGTCACGTTGAGAGACAAAACGAGGAGCACGACCAATATTAATCTAATAAAGGTTTGTATTTGGGTTAGATTCGCATAAATATAAATGTGTCGCGTGATGGCGGGTTTAACGACAAATTAATATTTACGCGATACGCAATCTAACCCCCCAAAAAGCCCTATTATGATTAAAGACATCATCTTGACTGTTAATAAATGTAATTCAGATTTGGTAGGACCCATTGCTGGAAGGCACGATTGCTAATGGTCAAGCATAATGATGAGTGGCAGCCAAGGGAGCGCACACCAGATGACTTCTACTACGGAGATGGGAGAGATGAAATCGAGTCGTGAGCAGGTGCAAATTCTGTTGATTCATCACGGAAGTATGTGAGATGGAAACGCATAAGGCAGGCCTTCATCCAGCAGTGGATTGATCAGGGCCAATGATGATTATGATGAACACTCTTCATAGTACTATACTCTTTGGTTCTTTCGGTAAAGTCACGTAGGTATAAAATAAAATAAATTAAATCACGACGTTTTGGACGCAACACAAGCGTCCGTCATCATAGTATTTGCTCGCTCTCCGAGAGATAATACGACTCAGAGGTGCAGGGAACCACAAACAAGCGGGAAAGCAGCAGCCCGATGGTGAGGTAGAGCCACATTTGGCTCCCAAGCTCTGCTGTCCTATTTATATTTAGGTGTTAACAGTCAATGAATGCATGTTTATACACGTGTGAGGAAACCGGAGTAGCCGGACAAAATCCACGCGTTTGAGGAGGCAACGCTCTATCCCCGTACAGATGGAACAGGTGGAGTCCACCTTTTCTGTATCACCTTCCTTTGGCCAGCCAGGGTATGGCATGTTCTCGATGCCCGCGAGATGGGAGCTTAACAAGATCGGTGTGATCCACCCAAACCCTTGACTCCACATTGCCGAGTTACAGGGGTGCATTGACCACCGTCGCCCAACTAAAATCCACATGGCACGTGACGGCACGGCATGACGTCCCTCGAAACGGCGTCGTTGGAATATAATTACGCGGCGTGTGACGTCGCCGCCAAGGGGAAAGAGGCTGACAGTGTTGAGCCCGTCTGATGTCTTCAAGTTCTGATCAATTTGCTCCGCGTTCTGTAGGTTTACATCCCTAACCGCAACAGATTTAACTTTACATTCACATCTAGTTTATATTGGTACATCTTCATGAGGATTATCATGAACCCGTATAATAGACAGACAGATGGACAGAGGGACGGACAGAGCTAATGCCTTAACAATTAAAATGTTTGTTTGCTTTAATTATTATTCCACTTGTTCACCCAGGAAAGCCTCACTGTACCTCATTACTTTTTAGGAGGGCGCTGTCAAGTTTTCGCAGTCGGGGGGAGGGGGCGACGTTTGTATTTGAAATCACAATTGAGTTAATTTTCAGGTCATTGTTTTGCATTGGGTTTATTAACAATACCAGTTCTACAAATACGTCTTTTTCATTGTATCTCTGTCTATGGGGAATGAAACCCTGAGAATCCTGAGGAAGCCCATAACAGAATAGCGGGAGATCATAAAAAATCCACGCAGAAAGGCGCTCAAGTCAGGCATTTAAGCTTAAGGCACTTCTTGCTTTTTAGGACTCAAATGTTACCATTGCATTTCCACCCTCCTGTCCTAATTGGAAATGTTTAAGACGTCATTAAAAACCCCCATACATTGTTAGCGTCGAGTATCTAATGGCTGCTCTTAATTTATCAACATTTATTTTATCACATGTAATATATTTAAATATTACCATTCAAACACTCGTTCAAATGGTCAAGACATTCGCCTGAAAAAAGTCCACCCATCAACTTGCAAGAAATTCTTCAACAGGGAAATCCCTAATTTGTAACCAGGGCAGTGTTTTATGTTATTGTCTGCCACTTGCAGATATATGGCTTAACAGACTTCCACACACTGTTCTCAAAGGTGCCAAGCGCATCATTCTCTGGTAGCTCAAACAAGCACAACACTCATGTATCTTAGCCACTACCTGCTCCACAATTACTCATGTAATCAACACACGCACACACCATTGTCACGTGATTTAAATGCATCAGCATTTCAGATATCGCAGTGAATATGTACACTTTACAGCGACGATACGTGATTCGCGGCGCTTCCTTAACGCTACGCATAACGTGCGTCCGCGTTGGTGCCAAATTAAGGCACACGCTGCCACAAACGCTGTACATGACCCAAGGTATGCCACAACGCACGTCGTTTATTTAACACCTATAGTCAGAAGCTGTCGGGACCAATATCCATAATAGAGGTGTTTTTGGGTTAGATAGTAGGAATATAAATGTCCTTAAAACCCACCGCCACCCGCCACAGCCAATTAGTAAGGTTTGTCACGTAAACAAAACATACCAATTAGTTATTAGTTAAACACACCGATGTGTTGGAGGGTGAACCCACAACATTTACAATTCGAGTACGACGTTTCGCCGGTAATTACAGCCAGCCTCATCAGGCGACATCCAGGGTTGTGGATAAATCCTCCTGTTTCGGTCTTAGATAGAGGGGGTAAGGGGCCGTCCATAAATGACGTCACGCGATTTTGGACGATGTTTTATCCCACCCCCCCTTCGTCACACGGCCACGGCGTCACAAAAAGTCAGAGCCCCTCAAATATGACGTCACAAAGCTCTGCTCTCCCCCCCCCCAAATAAAACATGCTTCAAATCGCTTTAAACTATCGTCATTGTAGTGCGTATTTAATGTACCGCTGCACTCTGATGTTGTAGGAGAAAACATTTCTTAAACAGTCTATTTAATTAAGTAGAACGTGTTGTCTATCTTTATTTAAAGTTGCGCATTTTGATGTGACGTCAATTTTTCACCCCTCCACTCGTCACACATCGTCACAAATGTCTGACCCCCCCCCCCTAGATGCGTGACGTAATTTATGGACGGCCCCTAAATGTGATGTCGTCACTTGTGCGCCAATCAGGTGTGAAGACCAGAGGGGTGAGGTGGGGGTGTTAATGTATTCATACAAATTACAATGGATAACTGTTATTGGTAGGGTTATTCACAGTTAATCAACACACTTAATGTGTGCACATCACACATGTACATTATGCATGCACATTATGTATGAACATTATGTATGCACATTATGTATTTACATTATGTATGTCCATTCCGCAGTTTTTCTGGGTGCAAAAATGGCAATACCCGTTATTGGCTGCTCACAGTTAATGACGACGCACGTCATACTCATACTGCAGATCCATCACAAGAGAGCGCATTCCTTACAGAAATTAAATGTGGACGCAATGCGTTCACATAAGAATGTATCCTCAATATGATATTTTTTGAAAATGAATCTCTCTGTGGGCTGTGCAAGGGGCAGAGGTGTGGACTCGAGTCATGTGACTTGGACTCGAGTCAGACTCGAGTCATGAATTTGATGACTTCAGACTCGACTTGGACTTGCATAACAATGACTTTGTCCCACCTCTGAGGTGTGGACTCGAGTCATGTGACTTGGACTCGAGTCAGACTCGAGTCATGAATTTGATGACTTCAGACTCGACTTGGACTTGCATAACAATGACTTTGTCCCACCTCTGGCAAGGGGCATCTCTTTAATATGGAGCACTTGTGCAAGCGCATGATTGTGTTGTTTATTAACCTTTTCGCATTCGTATATTTTGCCTTCGGGGATGGCATTTCGCTAATAATGGCACAGCATTACATTTGTTTTCATAATAAGCTTTTCCAAATTTGTGGTTACGATATGCTGGACTGTGTCGCTTGAACTACTTGATCTTAACATTTGTATTAAATGTGCCTGAGTGTTGATAGTGGTTGGCAGTCCAAGACAGCGATAAAACTAAAGGGCAAAGTGGTTATTTTTTCCATTAAATTTCCACTATACCTAGATGTGTAGAAGACATATGCTCACGTAGGCACCTGGATGTGTGTATGTATTCCGTTTGAGCAAGAATACAAGGATTGGAGGCTGGAAGGTTAATGGAGGGATAGAATGGGCAGAAAGCTAAAGCATTTGTGTTTCACATGTCAAATATGTATGTTTACAGTGCATTTAATTTTAAGAACATAGAATTGTTAGGTTGTTCAGAATTAACATATTCACAATTCCATAACATTAATGTGTGAAAGATCTTATGAATGTTCGTGCTGGATAGGTTTGGCTTCCTTGTGAAACCACCAAACCTCGAAGAAATGTGGCAGGTATGTATCATGCAGGCCAATTTTGCAATTATATCACATATAAATTAAACCCATTAATTACACATATCTTTGAGCTTTCTATACAATTTCCAAAGTGTCTACATTTTATTGTAGCTCTGATTAATTGAATTGTTACTGGCTTGTGATAAATTGGGCAGATTTCATTTAATTAAAATTCCTTTGCATCTACCGCGGTTAGCAACCAGAAATATATTAGCGGTGAGTAATTTCCCTCGCTGTTTTCAACTGACTCTACAGGGCGATCTGCAGGGTTACATCAAGATGTGATGGCTTGGCTCATCATGCCTTGTTTACATTGCGTGACAACGTCCACCGTTATTCCACAGTGTATCAGAACGTGTGAATGTATGGCCTTCATTAGTTGACTCTCAAAAGTTGTGCGCTAAAATAATAATGCGCAATGAATATCAGATGTTGGGCAGTCTATCATAAAAAAACATTTTTTACAACATTGATTTGCATAAAAATAATGATAAAAATGTTATTCCAACGAATCATCATGCAAATACATTGAGAATTCATTACAAATATATATGATTAATGTAAATACATTTTGCAATCGTACAACTTAAAATGTGATATGTTTTTTGTATTCCATTTACTAGGTGTTATTTTATTAATTTGACTCTCACGTTCGAATTTTTAATCTGACAGGTGAGGACAACAATCGAAAAATAACCTCACCTCATGGTGTATAATAGGGATTTTCTGCAGCTGAACATTCAAGTCGACCAAATTGGGGTGCAAAACCCTGCCATGCCATTAAAAAGCATTATTCCCTTGAGTCGGCATCAACAGCTGGTGTCTTGCTGAGAAAAGACAGATACTTTATATTCAAGAAATATGTTTAACGCTCGTTTAGTTAAGTTTTTACTTTCAGCAGAATTTTCAATTTAACCGCAGAAAAAAATGTTGTTTTGTGAAGTTGTGTCAAATCACAAACGTATATATTTAAGTTTATTATGAAAATGTAATAAACAGTTTTAGCTAATTACAAGTACGTATATATTTTGTATATAACATTATGTAATTGGTCTTAAACATCTCATTTGCAATAAGCACTGCTAAAAAAATGCTGTATCACCATTGTCAATAACACTGTCATGCAACTGAAAACTACTGTGTCACTATATTATAACAGGCTAAGGTTTCAGACCTTCTGCAGTGCGGTTAAGGAGATATGACAACGATTTTGACAAGGCGAAAAAATATTGTGATGCGGAGCTTTAGTCTTTTGCAATGTTATCTTATCACAGAATATATATTTCAATTACAAGGCAGTGTTAACGATGGTGGTAGTGGTGACGTATTTGCCATCTGTGCATCTATACCACCGCCAATGCAGTCCCTTAACGTTTTATCTGAGGTCCAAACCCGGTGAACTGTCTTCCCAAGGTGCCTTCAAATACATACAATTGTCCACATGCAATTACAAGGTTATTGACTTTAACCTTGTGGGAGGTTGAACAACAAAACAATATTAAAGGGAAGGGTGGTGGTGTCGGAGGAGGGTGAAGTAGTGGGTGAGTGGAGGACCGAGGGTAGGGCAGAAAATGAAGCGGGACGCGGCAGCGTGAGGAGGCACGCAGGACAGGGTTCAGAGTGTGCAAGGAGTGGATGCATTGACACTTTTGTCAGGAGCGCTGTTTGTGCTGTTGTCATCCTGCGCGCGACGCTTGGATTACTGATTGCTCCGCGGCTGTCGCTGTGCGTGTTGATGCAAAAAAAAAACCGTTGCGTCCATCCAAGCAGACTGCTTAGAGTTGCCCGCAGGCCCTTTGGCTGGAACGCAAAGCATCGCAGTAGCGATGCGCTGTGCACTGCTTTAAGTGACTTCCTTCGAGGGTTATGACGATCGTGCATTGAAATATGCATTTTAAAACAATTATGGTGATTATATTTAATACGATGCCAAAAAAAATAGTTGCATATAGCTACAGCTACATTCATAGCGGATAGAAAATCATTGAATATCTAAAAGGCTCATGTGAAGCAAATTCAATTACCCACAACACTGGCTCTTTCGTGAAATGTGATGCGAGGGTGATTTAACACGTGGCGAATATTATTTAATTGATTATAAACTTAGAAAAAGACCTCCTTTTCATAGGTTGTAAATTGATTGTATGGAGTTGCTTCAAGTGTTATTATTTCCCTTCATTAAATCAAACCGAAAACTAGTTTTCACACGCAATTTTCAATTAACTTAGAGAGCACTGTTAAGAATGCAAAACATTTCTACATATTAGCTAACAAGCGTACCCGAAATTTCAATGTTGAAAATTACTCTTTTTATATGGATATGTATGAACAAGATTTTAATTGAAAGTTAACGTAAACTCTGTCTATAGCACTCCGGGTCTCCTATAGGCAGCGGATGCTATCTGCCAAAGGCCACTTTGCTCTCCCATATTTGGACGGAGGTTGTGCGAGGTGAGGGTCCTTAGACTTTCTTTCACCACAATTGATTCGTTTTCCACTTCAAGGAGATTGAATCCTCTCCCGTGAACTGCTAAGCAGTCACTTGGCAGAGGAAATGGTGGAAAACATGGCCAAGGTTTGTAAATGTTGAATTCAAAATAACTCATGTGCTGTGTCTGCAAGAGAAAGTTTAAAAATAATCCTTCCCAAAGAACATTAAGGAAAGCATGGACTTGGGGTGAATAATATATGATAGACTGTTAACAGTTTTGTTTACGTAATTTTTTTTTTCAATTTCAATCCATACAGGTGGCAAATCTGATGTCAAACCCAAACACAATGCATTCCTCCTTAATTATGAATTGTGGTAGCACACGCATGTACAGTCTCGTGACTTGATCTACTTGGGATTAGTGGGTCACGAGAAAAAGGAACCTTAATGTTCAGAGAGTTGCTATCTCTGAGACGTAAAAAAGGGGACGTATCATGGGAAGAATATCCCAACATACTGGAAGAAGGGAAAACTACGTGGAAACGCGTAGTCTTGAATGGTACATTATTATATCACTAATAAAAAAAATGTCCAGAGAAGACTCGCAAATTTCCCAGCAAAACCACTTCAAGAGGAAGGCCGATACATTTTGAAAACAAGCGCAGGTGGCAACCCTACATGCGCAAGAGACACAAGTGTATAGGAGGTAAAACTGCAGAAAGGTGTCTGACAGGGCATCTGCGTGGAGTTAGAATACTATATCTCCAGTATGTTTGTGTTATCTCTGGTCAATTGATTTTTTTACCTGTGCCGCAAACACATTCAAGGAATAGCCAACTATCTCAAGCAAAATCCTCCTGAAGCACGACTGGAGACTCGGAGAGACTTTCCTGAACAATGATCGGCTATATATTATTGGTTCTTTCGGTAAAGTCATGTAGAAGGGAAATAATAAAATAAAAAGCAATATAAATGAATAAATATTGCTTCATTTTTTGCCTTCTATGTGACTTTACCGAAAGAACCAAGAATATGAATCCCTGCAGTCACTAAAGCTTTAAATCAAAATTTAAAGGATAGGCTAGTTAAAGAGTAGGTTTACTTAAAAAATATATACTCATTATAGAAGTGAACATTCTTTCACTTAACATAAAATCTCTGCAAGTCATGCTTCCAGATTTAACGTGAAGATTTTCGTGATCAGTATTACGGTTCATAATAGTTTTTTGGGGGGTCAGATCACTTGAGTAAAATAACTGCACCAGACACAGTCACGCAGCCAATTAATAAAGTTGTCGCGTGAACAAACGTGCCAATGTATTCCTGCTTTAGCACGCCGCCGGTGCGTGTATGTAGGGAGAGGAATCTGCAATGAACCCGACTGTTAAATGTTGCAGATTGCAGCCGACGATCCTCCTGCACAAAATGAAAATACTTGGCCCTTGGCGCATTCGGTGAGCAGTGAAACATCAGAGCCACGGCTCAGCCCACGCCAGTGGCCCGCACGCGGCCACTGCCGGCTCAGGCCAGAAATTCTGGTCAAGGTCGTGGGCACGAAGCCAAACGTAAAGAGAAGTCATCTCTCCAGGCTTAACGTTGGTGCTGTTCACATGAGACGCGTTGTAATTCTATTCCCACAAGCGATTACGGTATTTAACAAGCGGCGCTGTTAAATAGCTGTATGGGAGGGGGAGTGTGCCGCTGTCTGTATCCCGTGTCATTTGCCAATCAGAACGGCTTCATGTTTTTATTACTGTGGTTTCAGATAACCACACTTGGCTTATATGGCAATATATATAAAATGGATTATCCATGAAACGGACCTCAAAAACTAATTGAGCAATTCCATTTTTTTTTACTTAACTTTCGTGACTGCAGGAATTCACGTAGATAGAAGAATGGTAATTAAAAATAAAGTATACATTATAGACTGCCAGTACGCTCACTCAGTTTAATAACCATTGCTACAGCCTACATTACAGACTGCCAATACGCTCACCAGCTTAAAAAACAGGCTACAGTCTACATTATAGACTTCCAGTGCACTCATCGAGGTTAAGAACCAGGCTACAGTCTACATTATAGACTGCCAGTACGCTCACCCAGCTTAATAACTATTGCTACAGCCTATATTATAGACTGCCAGTACACTCCAATTACAAACCAGGCTACAGTCTACATTATTGTTTATTCTTATTTTTATTTACTTTATTTATTATTTTTTCTAAGTGACTTTACCGAAATAACCAAAGATTATCAATTATATATTTTTAAATAAAAATTGACAAAATCAAGATTAACGTGGATCTTTAGTTATCTACGGAATTAATATTTGGTGGGAGAAAATCAAATCGCAAAAAAAAAGGATTAAAAGGAAAGGAAGGTGCTTTGTGACACTGGAAATTTGTAGGATTTGTGACGAGCAAGGGTTGCCATGACAGCACGTGAGTAGGTCTTTTCAAGTACGCGTTCCCTAGAATCATCCCGTGGAGGAAAAGGGGAGCTTGTGCGTAAAGCTTTGTGTACGCTGGCCTTGCGTTCCCCCACGGTGACACCGGTTAAAATCTCCCGGGGCACGTGTCTCCAGTTCAGGGTTACAGAGGAACCAAACGGGTTGCAGAGGAACCAAACCGGAGTGGTGGCACGCGCGCCAGTAGATAGATAGATAGATCGTTTATTGTCATTGTCACCATTACAACGAAATTTTAAATGCTCACCAGTCAGGGCCTCATTCATAAATTTAAATTAAATAAAACAAGAAAATAAAAATAAAATTAAATGAAAGATAATCAATTTATACTATATATAAAAACAGCCCAAGTATACCCACATACCCACATAAGGTTACATTTTGTCATTGCACATCTCTATTTCACAGTCAATTGTAAACGCTATTACTTAATAATTAATTAGCATTATTGAGTGTGGTGATCGCTGTAGGATAAAAGCTCTGTTTGAATCTGTTTGTCCTTGTTTTGACTGATCTGAATCGTCTGCCTGAATCCAGACAGATGGTGTTTGTAAACGGATGATAACCGCTGCCCCCCCCCGCCCCAAAGCCCGTTGGAGGAAGGTGCCAAAAATGAAAATCACTTTTAATTTGCATTGCGCCCCAATTGTTTGAAGAGGCCGAGTGCGGCGATGCCGCGGTGTTTGTAGCGGTGTGTGCGGCGTGAAGCAGGGATTGACGCCTCTCGCGGCAAAAAAACCTCACTTCGACGAAGCGTTCAGCAGAAACGGCCAAATGAGGCATTTCATTGCTCTTGTGTTTTCATCAGAGCTAGCGGTGAGGAATTATGGTTCATCACATGAAGAGAGATGAGTGGTTTTAATAGTGTGTCGTGATTAGCAACAGATTGCAAAAATGCACGTGGGGGTGGGGGGGCGAAATCCTCTCCGCCTCTCGCCTGGTTTCATTACAGATAGACACAACTGCTGCGACGACATGTCTCTGCGTGTGTGTTCACACTTGTGGTGTGGGAAGCGGTGTCGCAAGTGGTATGCGCACTGCGCTGCGAACTTGGACGCCCGAGTTCGATTCCCGCTAACGGCCAACACCGGTGACGATGATCTGAATCGGTCTTGGGCCTCCCCTAGGTCGACTCAACCTGAAATGAGAACTTGGTGTGGTGTGTGAACATTGCCAATGGGGAGACAAATGCAGTTGGGCGTGGTGCTGGTCAGCCATCCCCTCGTGTACTGTCCCGCCTTCATAGGTGCTCGCTAAGAGCACTTGCCCCAAACGTCTGTTAAGGCTATATGGGTAATATTATTATTTGGTTCTTTCGGTTAAGTCACGTCTGAAGATAAAATAATAAATTAAATAATAGCATATTACGACGTTTCGATTGCAACACAAGCAATCATCATCAGGTATAATGAAATAGCGACATAAAATCTAACCAGAAAACTATAGACAGACATATAAGCAGACAGGTATCACCAAGATACATAGAGAAAGCAACACACGTACAGAGAGGGGGTGATCGTCTCTGTGGGGTGGCCTTAAATAGACAGAGGGGGGCGGAGGCAGAGAGAGGGAGGGGGTTAGAGAAAAAATTAGCATATCAATGAGTGGACAACAAACGTGATGCTGCAAGTGCGATGACACGGCAAGCAAAAATTAAGACTATATGGGTAAACTTTGTATTTATCTTTGTCACACATGTGGTGATGCTTAGTGGAATTTTTCCTGTTCCTGCATCTTATCATTCAAATACTCTATAAGCATGCAGGACCATGCTGTTGTTGAAATTATATTTAGGTTCAAAATACATGAATTTTAAAAGGGTTATATGTGTCGTCAATAAATTATAAAACGATAATAATCATCATAATTTCAACTTGTCAAGCGCTACACAGTATTCGCTCGCTCTCGAATAGAGAGAATGACAGACGAGCGGAAGCGGTAGTGAGGTGGTGAGTCAGTGTCAAATTTCCATGAAAGCTCTACGGTACTCTATATATCAAGCTGTTATCGGCCATTTAATGGCTGTTTACATATGGGAGGAAATTGAAGGACTGAATAAAATACACGCATGCGAGGGGACAACACTCTATCCCATACAAAGGGAACAGGTGGAGTCCATATTTGCTGGACTTCCTTCTCCTAGCGAGCCAGGTCATGGCATCACAACACCCATGGGAAGGGAGTTTTACAACATTTGTGCGATCCACCTACCCTCGCTGCCCCCACAGAGCTGTATTCCAGACCACGTGCGTAGCCACCACCGCCCGGCTGAAACCTTGACACTTTCGTCAATGTCAGAAAATGTTTTATTAATGCATGTAATGGAACGTTGAAAGCGCGAGTGTGAACAGATGTTGTAAATATATGAGCACAACACACACACATCCTTAATAATCGCACCTGCAGTCATTGCACATCATTTAAGATGTTGTTTGCAAATGTTGTGTAGTGTCTTGCCATTGTTGATTTTGTATGTATCATGTAGTTTGTAAAACATTTTTTTAGAACGTTTTAATAAAAAAATATTCACTTGGACTGCGCATATAAAATATGTTTTCATCTGTATTTCTCGCAGAGTCGTTTGTGTAGCAAACAAGTGCGTCAGAAGCATGTGTACGGCACAAGGAATCATTCATTTCATATGATGCGTAAACTGCCATTGGAGTGCATATATCTCTGCCAATGTCAATAGATACCCGTCTAAAACAATCAACATTGGCCTAATGAAGCATTGATTTCGCAGTGATTTGCTGTTATCTTAGCAGATACTGACTTGTCCAAGCAGCTACGGTTGTGTGGAAACAACACAAACACACACACCCACGCGTGGTTAGGGCTAATTTCTTCAGCAGTCTGTAAGTGGTGACATCCTGTGGCTACCACTGCACACGAGGAAGGCAAACGAATGGCAGTGTGCAGCATTCGAGCACAGACTGCATCCCACGGTATTGCCACAGGTGTTTTTTTTTGTTAGCATACAGCAGGGTTAAGGGTCAGGGACATGAAGAGTGCTCAAAAGCTGAAAGTGCACACTGACAAAGTTGGCACGATCGTTCCTATTCTAATCGCCGACCGTACCCACGACGGAAGGAGCCGAAGTGAAACTTCAAAGGCCCATCCGCTTCTCCTTGGTCCTTGCCGCAGCTTGCTCATTTACCGGAGTAAGGAATGTCTATTTTTTTTATTTATGATAGAATGAAAAAAAATCGTGAGAAATTCTAAACGCCCATGGCAACAGGGTAGTTAATGAGACAATATCCTGTGACTGCTTCGATAGAACCTTTTTTTGCGTCAATAATATAAGTATTGTATAAACGTGTATTTAGTTTCTTGTGTGCACGCAAATAGGCCTGTACATCTCGTGTATAATGTGGACCTGATGTCACAGCAATAAATAATATATTTTTACGATAATTGATCTATTTCACATTTTTTCATTGAACGCTCCACTCATGTTAGATGTAAAAAAAATCACACCTTACATTGGGGCCAGCGCATTCAACCGTTTGGGCCCTGGTCTCGCGTGTACGGCATTGCATGAACATTTGATGCATTCTCAGAAATACAGACATAGATGTTGGATTATTCCCAGGACGCTTTATAAATAACTTTTATGTTGCTCACACCGGGTGCATTTGCAGAGCAACAACCTTTTCAATAAAAGGGGTGAACAAAAATATCGGACTCTCAGGATCAGCACCAAAGACAAACTAGTTACATATCTAATTTACTTAACAAATGCTGCACACCTAGATTCAATTCCCTTGGAATTATATATCTGTAGAGCATCACTCAGGTCGTGACGTCAGTATTTTGGACATGGGCAATGGAAAGGCTGAAGGGAATTCACGAAATTGTGCGGCCAATCCCTTTTGCAAAGTGTGGTGCTCCAATGTGATCTTAGCGAGAACATCGCCGACTGAAGGGGACTTGTGTGTTTTGGAAAGAAACAAAAGAGTGAAATAGGAGGGCAGCTTTAATCGTTTTGAATACCTTCGCCGTGGTGGTGCTCGCTGCATTAGAGCTGAAGACATGCTGCTCTCCAGTGACATGACAGATGGGAGCTGGACGTGATGCATTGGCAAGTGTGGAAATTAGATTTTGAAAATAATGAGGTCCAAGAAACGGATGGCAGACACGGCGGTAACCGACCCACACGTGAGCACGAGACATTGCGATTAATTTTAATGCTCTTCAAAGCGAAGCATGTAAAAATAAGGGAGAGGTGGGGAAAACTCGTGTACATATTCAGCAATTAATGCACATTCGTATTTTTGCGTGTAATCAAATAATGTTTTGTTCGTTTGCTTGAACGATTTAGTATACGATTACCCAATTATAATTACAACTAAATCATATTACGAATATTTCACATGTTAACGTAAATGATGAAAGTCAACTTGCAACAATTGTTGATTCAGCTAACTACGTATATATATATTTATAATCAATGCTTAGTTCGCAAACACGTCTACATTAGACGTCGTATATGCCACAGTTTTACATTAAGCGTAGAAGTAACAAAGCCTTGGTAAAGAGAAAAGTAATTTTAGATATGGATGCAGTGGAATCTCCAGGACTGAATTTTTTGCAAAGAAAATCAATCTCTAAATTAAATTAGCTATTAAAGAAAATACACTATGAACCATTGCAATGTTCAAAAAAATGTTTTAATGCAGTTTCTCAATGGTTGATAACTTTAAAAAATGTTGAATTCATGTGACAGCTAAAATAATGAATGCATGTAATTTAATCAAACTGTTTGATGGAATATATATGGTACGCATAGAATTGCCACAGGATACATACTGCATAACCCCATTATACACCTGCTGACATGATAATGGACTGCAATTTTCAGTGATGTGGCTGTGGGATTGTGGATTCACAGGTATTGGCACTGATTCATTTACATGTCTATCAGTGCAATTACATATTTTTAAATGGCTTGACTCGCAGTGTGTGTGTATATATGTATGTGTGGACTGGCTGAGTGGGGAGCGGTAGTGTAGCGGTCAGCACAATGTGCTACGAACCCGGTAAACCGAGATCGATTCCCGCATCACGGCCGAATGTGATGCTGACCACCCACCCACCCCCTCGTTTGCCGTTACCGGCCTTCATATGTGCTCGCTGAGAGCATTTGCCCCAAAAGTCTGCACTGGCTGCTGCTCAAAGCCAGGCTGGATACACATTGGCCACCAACTGCAGTTTTATCCAGCTTGAATACATGCTTCCCCATCATGCACAGTGTGACATGCCCACGTGGAAATATGTTCACATTGGAAAGGTGTCGCTGCAGAGCATTCGCTGGGTGTGTTCTATGCATGTGTTTTAAATTAAGGTTTGTGACCTTGTAATGTTTATAATTTTTGTCATAATTATATTTAAAAAAATGTGTTGTCCTATAGTACATTTTCAGAACGTACCCATGCAGCCAGCACGAATGCATCTTTGGCAGCACAAGCATACGTACATATATGGCTAGGTTGGCACATTTAAACAGAGGAATAACATGTGTTAAGACAGTTTGTTTCTCAACCTGTTGGAGCATTGGGTTAACTTTTGAGAGCCATACTCCCCCTAGTGGAATCATTTTCTATATTGAATGCCTCTGAGTTCAGTTTCGAGGACTTCCGTGTTAATCCTGCTTTGTCTCGTGCTCTGCAATACCCGTTAAATGTCTTGAGACACGGAGGTATTTGAGGCGTGTCACGCACACAACACACACTACATATTAGCCACATGGACTACTATGGGCAAGTATTCTGAGGGTCGAATATGGGCAGGCGTGGTCACACGTCTGGCCATCCCTGGTCTCCCCAGATCTCATGATGATGGGAACTCCTCCACCACCGAGCAATCTCGGACCAGAACCTGGTCTGAGGCAACCCAGAATCGGCTCAGTGCCAGGTTCTGATGTCAGTTTCAAAAATAACAAAACTGGTTCATTTTCAACTGTATTCATGAATGAACACCACGTAATTGTGTCCGTGTACACGGTTCGTCGATGATGCCGTGGCGCAATGGTTCACGCGCTGAGCGAACCGAGTTCGATTCCCGGCCACGGCTAGCAGCACTGAACAGCGAGATAAGGTATGATCAAACAACCCCTAATATCGACATTTGTGTAGGGAGGCCTTCATACAGCAGAATATTGACAAAGAGCTGTAGATTATTACGCAAAAGATACATCGTTACAAATACGCGTACACGTTATACGCGACTGCAGATTTCTTCCAGGGCAGTACCTCCTAGGATGGAAATCCAGCACTGCAACTTGCGTGTTGTTTCCCACATTATTGAGATTTGAAATTTAATCCTAAAAATATTAATTATCTCCAGATATAAACACGAACTCATTCAAATTGTCTACTCTATTGACGGTGTGCACACGTGAAGGGGACGGCACAGCAATTAGACCTGAAGAAGGGAATTGTGAATTGCTCTCGCCCCTTACTTGATAGGCAGTACGTGCGGTGCGTGTGCTGTGCTGGGTTATTGGGAGGAGTGCGTATTGCCAAGCAGCATCACAGTGGGATTACACCCAAGGGCCTAATGGGCACTACTAAAACATTAATGCCAGATTAATTCTTCTGACCACTAATATTCGCAACTGCCGCTGTTTCCAATTTTTTTTTAAGCACAGTTTGCTGAACACAGTGTCCAAAAGGCCAAAGCGCCAGGCAACAATCAGCATTATTAAAAGTGTAACTGTGAAAAGATACGTTTCCTGATTTCAGCAAGGTTAAACGAGCCTGAGAATGCCAGCGTCGAGCCATGGGTGGCAAGAGGCAGAAAGAGAGAGAGAGAGGAGTGTTTTGATTGTTATTGCTACCAGCACAATTTTATTAAATAAACATTTACTGAAAGGCAAAAACAGCGAACAAAATTCAACGCTACGTTAATGACTCGTTCATCTAGTTTGGTCTACTTTATTAAAGGTGAAATCTAATATCGGGCGCAGCAACGCTCACGCAACACAATATCGCAAGCCGTCTTGCGTTCGCGTGTGGGCCAGTCTCGTTCCGTAAGAAGAGAGCAACTCAGCTGCGTCTGTAATAAAACTCAGAATGTAACACGTGTTTAGTTTATGGGAATATAACGTTTTATTGATGGGCAGTCTGTGATGAAGTTTAGAACATAACTGGTGTGTTTAAAGTACACATTTTTTGTTGCTGTCGTTGTTGACGGGGCGCTTAGAATTATGCACGGCATTGTTGCCCTACTGTGACTGTAAATTACAAACGTACGCGATATTTTGATGTTGCAAATCTATTTGGCTTGTTTTCTATGAAGTGCACTTAAACCACAAATCCGATTAAACATTAAAGAGGTTTTAAAATTCATTCATTATGCAGTACGAGAGAATCCATCTCGAACATCATGAAAAAACATTGCTTTTAGAATAATCCACTGTAAAACAAAAAAAACCCGACATTTACTGATGATTGGCAGGCGTCCACAGAAAACTCCTGGAGCGCGACCTCGCTTCTAAGCGCCCGCCACTCGCACTCGAATTAACCGCTTTTTGGATTTCAAAACACTCCCAATATAATAATTGCAACGTCGGGTCACAAAGCATCGTTTGAAATTGTCAGCAAAGTCCCGTCGTTATGTGTGCGCTACACACGCGAATGCCATGATTGTCTGTACGTCATCATCATCATCGCGATCCACGGGCAGATAGTCCGTTGGTGTCTACTGCACTATTCCTTATTTGTTTCCACTTTCCTCTATCTTGTGTCAATATGCTCAACTAGTGCACATCTTTCTGGCACCAATCTCTTATGTCGCCAGGCCATTCTCTGGCAGGTCTTCCTCTCTTTCCAGTTGCTTTCATTTTTCCGAACAAAACACTTCAAATTTTCTGTTGTTGCATCCTACATATGTGTCCAAATAGTGCCAGTTTCCTTCTCATCCCTGCCTGCGTCACCAGGTTGCATTCTATGTACAGCCTCTTTCAAACTTCGACGTGAGCCACTCTTTGTTTACGCACGTACTGTGTGGTATTAACGCAAGCCTGTCAGGTCGCGAGGTGTTGCGCAGTGATGGAGGCACCTGGCATGCTGAGAGTCAATCACGTATCCTGGTGTCAATTTAGAAAAGAACACGTTATTGGGATTGGCTGATTATGCTAAATTAATTATACGCCTACATATTATACAGATGTACCTATTATCCGGATTATAACGCAAACCACTTTTCCCTGTGATCATTTTGAAAGCATAAGTTTGAGGTGTGTTGTATAATCTCCAACGTGCCTGTGTGTGTGTGACCAGATGTGCAATCTATGGGGAGCAGTCGTGAAGTGTTCAGCACGCTCCGCTACGAACCCCGCTACTCGCGGCAAACATAGATGATGAATATCCGAACCGCTCCTGGGCCTCCCCGAGGTCGACTCAGCCTTAAATGAGTACCTGATACGGTGTGTAAACATCGTCACTGGGAAGACAAAGGCGGCCCAGCGTGGTGCTGGCCACCTATCCCTCTGTGTACCATGCCGGCCTTCATAGGTGGTCGCTAATAGCACTTTCCCCAACAGTCTGTTAAGGCTATACGGGGGATCTTTGTCTGTTTGTAAAGCATGTGTATGTGCGTGTGCTTGCTTGCGGGTGCATGTGTAAGCATGAAGTGTATATCTCGATTTGAAGCTTTTGTGACTGCAGGAATCCATACTCTTTGGTTATTTCGGTATTTTTCGACATTTCATACCTATGTGACTTTACCGAAAGAACCAAAGAGCATGAAGTGCATATGTCTGTATTTATATATATGTCGGTGTTAATGAGATAACATGGCGCGGACTGTGTGCGGATGCGTTCACCGTATATGTCAGCATGTGTGTGTATGTTTGTCTTTGTCTCTGGGGAGCGGTGGTGCAGCGGTTAGCGCGCTGCGCTACGAACCTGGTGACACGTGTTTCGATACCCGCTCATGGTCAAAACCAGTGACAATAATCTGAACCGGTCCTGGGCCTCCCCTATGTCGACTCAGCCTCTAATGTGCACCTGGTGCGGTGTGTAGTAAACATCGCCACGGCAGAGACAAAGGGGGTCGAGCGTGGTGCTGGCCACCTACCACCTCGTGTGCCATCCCGGCCTTCAGAAACAGAATCTTTATTTATACTGGAGGAATCCGATGAGCTATAAAGCTCTTTTTCACTGATGTCCAGTAGGGGCGGGGCAGAAAGTTACAACAACAAACAATACAAAAACACAATAGAGTGCATAGTATAGGGAAGGTAAGCAAATCACAAAAAACATACGTCTATGTTTGTTGTATGATGTAAAAGTCCACTGAGCTATTAGCTTCTTTATCAGAAGCGACCTGGTCACTAAATGATAACTCGACGAAGTGGCTTATCATGTGGAAATGTATAGCAGCCAAATAATCAAAATACTATCATCGAAACGCATGTTTTCAAATATGGAGGGAAAAACCCGAGGCACCGGAGGAAAAAATACATGCGACCACGGGAGAAAGACACGCCAACTCCAAATATACAGGCCTCAGGATCGGGATCGAACCCCGACCTCCTGTATACCAGGCGAGGAAGACAACATCACGCCACCTTGACGCCGCTTTAATACAATTAAATAGGTTAAAATTGCATAAGCACATCAAACCCCAAGCTAGGGAAAGGCAGTAACACAACAACAAAAACAGTCCCAGACTACACCAAGACAACACACAGTCCCTCGATACATAGGTAAGGATCAAAGTTACACCTCACATTTGCAAATGTGGCTGTGTGTAGCCTTAATGGGTGCTCGCTAAAAGCACTTGATGTTAGCGAGCCATCTAATATAGAGGCCATGTGTATTTTTCTGTCATGTGGGTGTCGTGTGTGTGCGTGTGTTTTTGGTGCTGGCCACCCACCCATTTGTATACCGTGCCGGCCTTCATAGGCGCTCACTAACAGCACTTGCCCCAATAGTCTGTTCAGGCTATACGGGGATCATTTTCTGTCTGTATGTGTGTGTCTGTGTATGTGCGTGTCTGTGTGTGGGGAGCGGTGGTGTAGCGGTTCGCGCGCTACACTACGAACCCGGCCACCTGAGTTCGATTCCCACTCACGGAAAACGCCAGTGACGATTATCTGAACCGGTCCTGGGCCTCCGCTAGGTCGACTCAGCCTCAAATGAGTACCTAGTGTGGTCTGTAAAAAAAATCGCCACTGGGGAGACAAAGGCGGTCGGGAGTGGTGCTGGCCACCCACCCCCTCGTGTATCGCTCCGGCCTTCATAGGTGCTCGCTAACAGCACTTGTCCCTGCAGTCTGGTAAGGCTATACGGGGGATATTTGTTTTTGTTTCCTTTGTGTGAGTGTCTGTGTGTGTCTGTGTGTGTCTCTGTGTGTGCTAGTGTAGCGGTCAGCGCTGCGCTACGGACCCGGCCCCCGAGTTCGAATCCCGCTCACGGCCAACACCGGTGACGATTATCTGAACCGGTCGACACAGCCTCAAATGAGTACCTGGTGCGGTGTGTAAACATCGCCACTGGGGAGACAAAGGCGGACCGGGCGTGGTGCTGGCCACCCACCCACACCCTCGTGTGCCGTGCCGGCCTTTAGAGGTGCTCGCTAACAGCACTTGCCCCAACAGTCTGTTCAGGCTATAAGCGGTATATATGTGTGTGACAGTGTGAGTGTATTATGTGCGTCTGTGTGTGTCTCTGTGTGTCTGTGTCTATGTGTGTGAGTGTCTATGTGTGTCTCTGTGTTATGTGCGTCTGTGTGTGTCTCTGTGTGTCTGTGTCTATGTGTGTGAGTGTCTATGTGCGTCTGTGTGTTATGTGCGTCTGTGTGTGTCTCTGTGTGTCTGTGTCTATGTGTGTGAGTGTCTATGTGTGTCTCTGTGTTATGTGCGTCTGTGTGTGTCTCTGTGTGTCTGTGTCTATGTGTGTGAGTGTATATGTGTGTCTCTGTGTTATGTGCGTCTGTGTGTGTCTCTGTGTGTCTGTGTCTGTGTGTGAGTGTCTGTGTGTGTCTCTGTGTTATGTGCGTCTGTGTGTACGTCTGTGTGTCTGTGTCTATGTGTGTGAGTGTCTATGTGTGTCTCTGTGTTATGTGCGTCTGTGTGTGTCTCTGTGTGTCTGTGTCTATGTGTGTGAGTGTCTATGTGTGTCTCTGTGTTATGTGCGTCTGTGTGTGTCTCTGTGTGTCTGTGTCTATGTGTGTGAGTGTCTATGTGCGTCTGTGTGTTATGTGCGTCTGTGTGTGTCTCTGTGTGTCTGTGTCTATGTGTGTGAGTGTCTATGTGTGTCTCTGTGTTATGTGCGTCTGTGTGTGTCTCTGTGTGTCTGTGTCTATGTGTGTGAGTGTCTATGTGCGTCTGTGTGTACGTCTGTGTGTACGTCTCTGCGTGCGCGCGTCTCTGAGTGCGCGCGCGCGCGTGTGTGGGGCGGATCGGGGAGTGGGGGGGACACGGCGCGTGCGTACTGCGCGGTGGCTCCTCGCGGCGTTTATAACGAAACGCGCGGCACTGCCTGGGACCAGAGCGGCAGTAGCAGCGGCAGTCGGGCACGGCCCACACGGGGCAAATACAGCGAGAGAGAGAGACACGGACAGAGGGGAGATAGGCAAGCCCCGCCAATCACAAGAGACGTAGGGACCACACACCCGTTTAAATAACGCGCAGGAAGGAGCAACCTCGAGCCTCCGCGGAACATCGCGCATAGGTGGACAGCAGTAGCTTGGACGACATCACACGGACGCAGAAGCAGCAGCAGCAGCAGCAGCATCATCGCCACGTTACACACGCGAGGCACATCAGGCTCGTGGAGACTACGCTCAACCGAGTGGCGAAAGGTTCTACAGCACAGCACACTATCGGACAGCACACTCTCGATCACATCACACCCGCTCGAGCACAGAACCACACTCGTTCTATGACATCACACTCGCTCTAAAGGATAGCACTCTACACCACAGCACACTCTCTTTCGAACAGCACACTCTATAGGACAGCAGAACACGCACGCGAGGCAGAGCGGACGCGAGTCCACGCTACCTACACTCAGCGAGGCGACTCAGTCTGTCCATCCGCTACCCCCCCCCCCCACATCCCGCATCTACAGAGCGCCTTCCCTGCCCATCTCCGCTTGCCATGGAGATCATCAGCAGCAGTGCCCTCCTGGTACAGGGCGCTCCTCTGGCGGAGCTGCAGCTGGAACGCAGCGGCAGCACTGCGATCGCAGGAGCAGCAGCAGCAGGTACAAGACGGCGCACACTACGCAGCCTCGCTCACTCACCCACTCAGCCCTGTCTCATTCTGTGGCATTGGGGTCATATTTGCGTGCCTAGTGCTGAGCGCTATCTTACTGCCTCTGCTCATCACAGTAGTCGCGCCGTTACAACTATTTGTCTATTGCTGCGTAATGATTGATGAATATGCTCCATCGTGTAATAACATAAGCGATAGCGATCATACCAGCGTCCGAGTGCTCATATTGTGCCAATTTACATCTGTGCTGCCAATGTCACGTTTCTATGGCAGGGCAAGTAAGTCCATAGTACACACACACACACCACTGCTGATGTCCCATGCATTAAGTGACATCTTGCGATAATGCGCTTGCTTGGTTAGGGCTCGCCCGCGGAATGATGGGCCGAGTGTATTCAAGCCGGGGGATGCCGAACTCTTAGATCAGAAAACTGCTGTCCTGCAAACTGAGCAATAGTCATCATCCGGTTTTATCTCAGTCACGGAATAATGTTGCAATATATTCCGATTGGTTTTGTAATTTAAACTTTCGGTTTTTTTCTTTCTGCGTAATGAAGATGATAATATGCGGTCTAAATAATTACACCCCGTAGCGCAATAAGAATAAGATCTACGAACTATAGAGTATTGTATGATTTAAACGACTAATGAGCCGGCCGGGTGTTATGAACTTAGTTTTATTACAATTAATGTATTGTAGGCTGACTTATGCCGCGATAAACGCAAGCGAGCATCTGTTCACATCAACTATAGCCTGTAGAGCCCTCCACATTTAGAGACTTGTGTTTCGAGTACTTGGTTACTGTACATTTCCACACGATAAGCCACCCCACATGGAGCTATCATTTGTGATAGCTAGGTCGCTTCTGAAAAAAGCTATATCGCTCAGTGGACCTTATCTGGTCAAATAAAATATAAATGTTCAGTGTATTAGCTGACCTCCCGATGCACAGGTGCACCGTATGCTAAAGTGAGCCAGTGAACCGTGCATTCCAAACCCAGACCCTGTTTAAGTAGACGCGTGTCAGTTGCGCACGGCATCTGCGTTACGATGTAGCACAGCTTACCTTACGATGTAGCTGATACACGATCGCCTTGTCGCCGTTATCTCCGTGCTACACTGGTGATAACACATCATGCGTTAGTTCCCGAGCGTGACCGATGCAAATTTATCGAAGTTTAGAATTTTCACAGGGCTACTTTGCAAAGATAAAGCAATTTATTATCGCAGTTGTGTATGCATGTATGTTGAACTTATTTCGCACCTTACATAGGCAACCCTGCTAATCGGAGTTTTGGTATACTCGTTTTGAGTTAATAGAGTGAAGTTATCATATTTGAGTCAATGGTAAGAAATGTCACATTTATATGGCTGGGCCCAAACTCTTTGTAGGACGTCCAATGTTGGTTTGACTGGTAACTCTCGATAGACTCTGGAAATAAAAGGACGGAGTGGGAACCTCGACAGAGAATCGAACTCACAACCTTTGTGTGTGTGGAGTGCACTGACTAACGGTGGTGCCTCTGGGCTGCGTAATGATTACAAGAAAAAGCACCGAGTTAGAATGTAGTTGCTCATTTTCTTAGCTCGTAGTGACCGCACTCACTGTCTTTTTTTTTTGCCTGTGGGCAAAGTAGCGGTGCAAAAAGGTCACGCATTTATAGGATCAGCAAATGGAATTTGCATTACCATCTCATACGCTCGTAATGAAGGCTTGTTGTATTGGAGGGCGCGCACGTGCACTGCTGCTGTGGCTTCTGGGAGGGCCGTAATGCAGCAAATGTATGCAAATTGGATGTTGGACAATGAAGGTAATGAATGGGTTTTAAGGCTGCAGATGCTTTAAGGACAGCAACTGCATCAATCCCGCTCGTGAAAACCTACTGCGCATAATGCGTTGTGATTGAGTGTTCGGTTTGATATGTACCGATAAAGATGACGCGGACACACGCCGAGGAAAAAACACAATACTCATTGGCGTTGTGGAGCACGTAGATCACGTACCAAAAAAGATAAAGCAGCCATTCGCCTTCTTTCAATATCTGACCCTCCACGTAAAGATTGCATCCCATCAGCCACACGTACCCATCAGTCATACACCGTGCGGCTGATGATGGCATGTAGAAAAAAAAACTTTAATGTGGAGGGACATGGTGTATTTTCTGCTTATTAATGTATTTTTTCAGTCCGGAAATATGTGTATTTCATGACTCACGCCCCCACCTGCATTTGCTGAGTAAACACCGTGATCAGGCTGGTGGGATACAATTGAATGTGACTCACGGTGTAATTCACGCCAACTGAAGTAATTGCACGCTCTTAAAAAGCATCCCAACTTGGTCAAGTATAACACCGAAAATGGACACGGGTTCCACTCCATTAATTCCCATACCACCTCCATTCCTGTGTTCATAATTGCCTATTAATCTTTTGTTGTATTACAACTTAATTCGGTTTTGTATTGAAATGCAGTTTCCTGTAGAATTTTTATTTCATTAAGCTCACGCAATTTTACTTTTTTATTCACTTCAAGCACATTCCCATATTTATGCTACATTGATCCGTTGAGACCACCACAATCCTCCGATGAGGCACACCCAGCCCACAGAGGCGTGATTTAGTCAAACACTGCAATTCATTTAAATTTCACAAAATAGTTCCAGATCACAATGGCCCACTTTCATAGCAGTGTTACAAACATGTGATTGGCATTCGTACACAATTTTAATACGTAGTTTTGTTATCAGTTTTTTTTCTCAATCGGAGCTCATAATTCAAAAGCTAACCTTGTTCGGATACATTGTGATATTTATTTCATCATCATCAGTCATGATCTATGCACTGCTGGATGAAGGCATTCACAAGTCGTTGCCATCTCTTGTAGTCTTCAAGATCGATATGAACATTTCATCTTCGCTGAAGCCGCAGTCTTGTGATGTAAGAATCCATCCAGAGCGAGCTAATCTCACTACTCCATCTCTGTAGACGTGATCCTCTTGGGCTATGCTCTCTTCCTTCCACTACGTCGTAATTCTTGACCACTGGCCATCATTCCCTACGAAGTGACGTGTCCTGCCCAAGCCCATTTAGTTGTCTTAAACTCCAATAACATATTTCCTAACTTGCTTTTGTTGTTCTCGGTTCTTTCGGTAAAGTCACGTAGAAGGGAAATAATAAAATAAAATAAATAAAATATAAGTAAATAATTATCACGACGTTTCGGCCACAACGCAAGCAGCCGTCGTCCTCAGGTCATTGTTCACCTGAGGACGGCTGCTTGCGTTGTGGCCGAAACGTCGTGAGAATTATTTTATTATGTTCTATTTTTTTTATTTCATTATTTCCCTTATACGTGACTTTACATGAGGACGGCTGCTTGCGTTGTAGGCCGAAACGTCGTGAGAATTATTTTATTATGTTTTAGTTTTATTATTTTATTATTTCCCTTCTACGTGGCTTTACCGAAAGAATCCAGAAGATGAATCCCTGCAGTCACGAAAGCTTTACATCGAAATTTGCTTTTGTTGTTTACTAATATGAGTGTTGCTTTCTCGGTGTCATTCCTCGTATGCAGCTCACTGAGATCGTTCGTACACTCTTCAGGTTTTATCTTCTCTGTCAGTACCCATATTTACATACTCTTAGGTCACAGCAAGTGATATACACTGATCAGAAACGTTCCACTGTAGTCACATCAGTATTTATTTCCAATTAAAGGCTGGGTAAATAAGAGGGAACACATTATGGATCATTAATAACTCCATAACTTTCCAGACGTATTGTTATTTTTTTATACACAGTAAAAAACAAACACGGCAATTATTTCATGCTTTAAGTTTAATATTTTGAATTTATAATTCATTTTCTTTACAAAAAAACATGTTGCCAACCTTTAAGATTTAACTAGAAATATGCATTACCTCCATACAGGCCATCAACAATGTGTTAGTGAGCACACTTGTGATTTGTTATTGTGATACAGTAAGCTAATTTGAAATAAGGCCCTTTCAATATGTAATATGTTGGGATTCCAATATTAAACAACTAAGAATTGTATGCAGTGAATACATAATTCATGCAACCTATTTAATATTAACATATTCCTTTAAAAAAAAACATCCATAGCTAATTAATAGTGGGAGCATGAGTAAATAACTTGAGGTGATTAGCTTGATGGCAATTACAAAGTGTGCAACGGGGGAAGTCAATATTTTAAGAGCTCAAATCGTGTTGGTGATTCATATATCTACATACACAAATATGGCGTTTTTCCCCATTGAAATGGTTTTGTTTTTCAGATAAGCTGTCACATGTGAAATTGCATTGTCGTGAGGGCAATGTGCCCTTCCCTGGAGGAGGAGGGTTACTTGTGCTGTGGTGTTTGTATAGGAATGCTAAAAAGGGTTACTGGATATAATTGTTTGGCAGGGGCTGCAGATAAAACTTCGCCCCCACGAGATGTGGGATTTAAATACTATCCTAGCCCTCTAATTCTGCTCACCTCTGCCTAACAACTTAGGAGAGACGCCCTGGAGTTGCTTGGGTATGAAGATCAATTGCTGGAAATTAATTGGGTTATTTATTCATGCTGGTATTTATTGAGACTGCAATTTAACATTGCCACCCGTTGAATGGGTACTGATTTAATTTTCAGGTTGTTTATAGTGAATATTCAATCATAGCACATTGAAGATGTGTTTTGTCTCGAATGCACCATTACATTTATATATTGGCAGTGATTGGGCGTTTTTAGTATTTATGTCACACAGTGGTACGTTTAATATGCGGTTAATCCAAAAAGGATTTGTATTAAATACAATTCCACTAACTTTACAATTCATGGTTATGACCCTTATTGTATTTGAGAAGAACAGTAATATAAGTACATTGTGCACATTTTTACAAAATATATGTAGGGTGTGTTATTTCTTGACATGTTATGGAACATTGCGAAAGTGATAGCTCCATGTATTACAGAGGAGAGAACTGAACTATCTAATACTTGTATTGAGATTGGTGTCAGACGTGTAGAAACTTCTAAAGTAAAATCTTATTTTCATTGAATTTTCTCCACAATATTTCAACGGGGTATCAATAAATACATCGCCCTGTATTATTAATCACAGGAATTTCACAGAGTACTGCCGATGAGAGACCGAATGTCGAGTTTTGCTTGTGTTGATACGGTGCTGCTGAAATTATGTGCTCCCAGAAGGCAGTGTGGCTGATGGGATGTGTAAAAAATAAGTGTATCTACATTTTTATGCCAAGGGACGACGACAAATGTGGATGGCAAGGGAGCATTTGTCAGATGATTTCTTTCATGTAGCCGTCGCATCTCGCTAGGTGGCGCTGCTGTGTTTCCCTTCAATGCACTGCCTCCAGTCACAAAAACGTCAGTCTTGCAGACCTGCAAGTCTGGTCGCTTTACATGCACATCGCCCTCTGCCTTTACGGCATCAACAAAGTTCAAGCCACGTGGTTACATTGGGTTTGTATTTAAAGGCAAGACCACTTAGTTTCACCGTTAAGTAAATATCACTCGGTGTATGGGGTTGGTCATTTCTGGAATATCATACACGAAGGAGTGGAGTGAAGGTGCAGTGGTTGGCGTACCGTACTATGGACCAAGACGGCCAAGTTCGATTCCAGGGCAATAGATAACATCTGTGGCAAGGGATACCTGAACCGGTCCTGTGCCCTCTCCCTGCATTGACCGGTGCGGTGAAGTATGGTCAAATAACCCACACGATCAACCCGGTGTGAGGTTAGGTATTTATCCAGCAGTCGATTGACAAAGGGCTGTGAAAATAAAAGAAAATAAGGTTAGGATACATACTAGTGCAAAATAAATTGTGAAAGCGCTGTTCAGCTGCACCGTAAGCTCAGGTGGGCACAGAATCATTTCTCACACCATGCGCCACGACATTTCACGATATGACCATTACCGTGATGTCAGTTTCCCTTAACTACATCTTGTTTGGTGTCCGTGGATGTATTTCAAGTATGATGAAATATTGTTGAAAAACATCTTCAAATTGCAGTTCAACTCGATGATTTAATCGTTGCATCTTGCCAAATGCTGTCATAAAAATATGACATGACATAACCACTCTGCCGTCAATGTATCTGGAAATCATTACATAGAGCACTAATCTAATATGTAGTGTTATTTTATTCATCTTTGTTGTGATTATTTTATCTTTTTTGAAGGGGTCAGGAAATAAAACAATCCGATTTAAAAATATTTTACAAAAAAAAAACAAATAAGATTATTGTTGATAGTATTTTGTACAATATATTGTAACTATGTTATATCGCTGCAACTTGTGTGGTTATGACTATTTTTTCAAGGATGGCATGTATTACAGGCAACGTACACACATATGTAATGTTTTCTATCGTGCAATCTGCAACATTCATGATTCGTATTAATATTCAACTGGCGAGGCTCAACGCTTGTGTTTCGTGAAAACAATCTCAAGGGAACATTTCCTGGCTGCTTGGTGACCTATCTATAAATGGGGGCCAAGAAAATAAATAATCACGCTTATTTACTTGCTTACAAACATTTTGCCAGACGCTTTTTATTTCCCAAACAAAGTGTGCAAATTAAACGTGGGAGCGTTAATCCTTTGACATAATTTGCATATTTTGCATGTATTAAGTAACCATAGCTCCCATTTGACGTTTTACAAAAAAAATAATATTGGTGTTTTGGCACATTTAGTATTGAACTTTGGTTAAAAAAAAACACTTAAAAATATTAACTAAATTTTCCTTTTACAAATGCTGCCCATCTTTAATTTACCACACCTCTGTTTACAGCAGCGACATTTGCTTGTACATCGACCAGACCTCAAATGAGTGGGGGGGGGGGGGCGTTAGCAAGAGCTCGCTGTTTGTAAAGAGCAAGGTGTGGCTGTGAGAAGAAGCCGCTTGTTTGTTCTCATAACGAACAATCAGCAGCCTTTTCTAAGTGCCCTGCTGTGAATGGCGATCTACATTAGCTCCTGTTGAATTCAGTTCCAGGATAAGTCTATAGAATGTGCAGTATAATACATTAATGGTGAATGTGATGAGGGGACCACCTTTGACATTACATCAACGCTCCTCCTTCTACGTTGCTCCTCGTGTTCACAGCGTGCTATTTCAATTATATCCTTTCATAGTAAAATAACTATTTACTATTTTTATTTGACCAGGTAAGGCACACTGAACTATATAGCTCTTTTTCAGAAGCGACCTGGCCACAAATGATAGCTCAACGAAGTGGCTTATCATGTGGGAGTGTATAGCAGCCAAATATTCTAAACGCATGTTTTCTAAATATGGAGGGAAAAAACGGAGGACCCGGTGAAAAATCCACGCGAACACGGGGAGAACATGTAGACTCCAACTGTACAGGTGTCAGGGTCGGAATCTAACCCGCAGGAGAGGTAACCCAATGGAAAGAGTATAAAGTTGCAAACGAAAAAAGCAAATCTTGACTTAAAGCTTTCGTGACTGCAGGAATTGATATTCTTTGGGTTTTTCGGTAAAGTCACGTAGATAGGTTCAAATACATTTACAAAAAATAACCAAAAACTACGACGTTTCCCCCCCCACCCCCTTTTCCTGGTGACGACCGCTTGTGTTGCGATCGAAAGTCGTAGTTTTTTGTTATTTTCTTTGAACGTATCGACGTGACTTTACCGAAAGACCCAACGAATGGAAGAAAAAAAAAAGACGTGAAGTGAATGTGAAATAGCAGCTGGTAGGATTGTTGACTCATCACGAGATCCCGGGAGGGTATTAGCACGCAGCGCGGTAACGTAGACAAGGGGAACCTTCAGACACCCCTTCAGACACCGACGGTGAGTCGCGGAGCTCAGCGGTGCGACGACCAAAAACGAGGCCCTTGCATTTCTGCGAGGTGAGTGGAGGGGGGGGGCAGAAAATAAAACGCAGGTCGAGCACAGTGGACATATCTCGACATTCAAATTCCTGATACCCGATTGAATTACGTAAATATAAACTCGCATTCTAATTGCATCTACATATTAGCTCTGAGATTGGGGGACCGTCTGCAAAGCGGTTTATACTGCATTGTGAAGCAACAGCCCCCCAACCCCCCAGAAAATAAACATCGCACCTCATTAATTGGATCGTGTGTCAGCGCTCGCATCGCAAATTGGAATTGCGATATTCTCTTTAAATAGGCAACAAGGGGTCAGTGTCCTTGAGTTAGAGCCAGGCTCCTCCATGTAAGGAGCTATTTAGTGAAAGTGGCACGTTCTACGTTGGTCTCAGATTAGTCCTGTAAAGGTAACAGATGCTGCCGCTTCAATACAACACCGCTCTACATGGGAGCAAATGTGTTGGAGAATGGGGATTTGTCTGACTTGTCACATTTTATTTATAAAGAGGCCGGCTGCCCGCACCTCCACAACAAGCCAAGTGTAAGAATAAGCTCATTGCAAATTGTGGCTAAAACACGATGCGATGGCCTCTTTTAAAAATGCACGCACCAGAAAGAAACACATATCTGGTTATATTAGGTTGTGCTTAACATCTTACAACTCTTTTCTGCTTAACAGAAACTGAAGTGTGCAAAAGAGATAATGCTGTAGATGAGGAGGAGAGAAAATTCTTGGACTTGGTCAGCAATAAGAATATGAAGTTGGCTGAACGGGTCATCATTCCAGCAAAACAGCATCCAAAGGTACAACAACGTTGATTGTTTAAGACATTGCATGTGGTGGCGGCTGCTGGGTCACAGTTTTAGTTGTGGCAGTTCCTGTATTATAGTGTCTGATGGGGAGGGGCGGGCTGTCTCGATGTAAATGTCCTTGGAATGGCGGTGTGTTATTGGGTAGGCTTGTTAGTTGTCAGGGTTGTTATTGGCCAAGCTTGTTATTGGCCAGGGTTTTTATTGGCCAAGCATGTTAGTGCCCAGGCATGTTAGTGACCAGGCTTGTTATTGGCCAGGCATGTTATTGGTCAGGTTTGTTATTGGCCAGCATGTTAGTGACCAGACATGTTAGTACCCAGGCATGTTATTGGTCAGGTTTGTTATTGGCCAGGCATGTTAGTGGCCAGGCTTGTTATTGGCCAGGCTTGTTACTAGCCAGGCTTGTTATTGGACATGCTTGTTTTTGAATTTATTAGCACTTCTTTGGCCTCATTTTGTTCAAAGGGTGGCAGCAGTCTGTGGGATTGGTTTAAATTGGCCAAGGAGATGGTGGTGAAATATGCATCCCATTTGGGCAGAGAAACCTGGCCAAAAATTCCAATTATTTAAAAATAGATTTTATCCAAATTAAAAATGTCAAAAACATTAAATTAGTTTAACACGTAGGCTTTCGCGACCAATGTTATTCATAATCAACGATTTTTGGGTTTAGATCGCGTTTATTTATAAATGTGTCGTAACCCTCCACCACCCGACACGGCCAATCAGTAAAAATGTGTCACGTTGACAAAGACAAATAGTTCACTGCTTTAGCCCACCGGTGTGTTGAAGCAACAACATTTACAATTTGAGTACGACGTTTCGCTGGTAATTGCAACCAGCATCATCGGGCAATTCCCCAGAATGGTGAGGCTCTCCTGTGTCTCCCGTTCTTATATAGAGCAGCCATTTGTTTCACGTTTAAACAATTTTTTTAGGTAGAGTGCCGCCCCAACGCCCATAGAGACCAGGCGCCACTGACTGCATGCTGAATACGTGCATGCACACTGTCACCGTGGCTCATTCACTCCCGACTTCATGATTTCCCATTTTTGTGAGCAGTGACATCACTATAGAAATGTTAGAATAGCCAAGTCCCTGCATGTGGAGTCTCAAGTCTTGTTTACAGTTCTATGAGCCCATTAAATATATGGTACTCTTTATACATTAAATAAGTAATTTCTGGTTAAAGGAGGATGGGAAGTAGCGCGTTTTTTATTTTGTTTTACAGAGAACGCTGTGCATTTCCTGATTTGTGTTGTCATGCAATGTGTAATTTGTATATTAATCCCACCATGCATTGTATTCATTCTCATCACCTGCGTGCCTGTGGTATTGCAGCTGTAGAGATTCTTCCTTGTTCGGTACAATTGCCTCTCTCCCCAGCAATCATGCACAGAATCGAGCTTTAATGTTTTCCAATCCCATGAATATAGTCACAGCACAGCTTACTTTCGCTACGAATATTACTGGCTCACAAGCATTCACACATCCACTTACTTCTGTGGGGGAGGCTGGGGGACACTTTGAATCACCGAGCATAATTTATTTAAACAGTTAATTGTTTTCCTTTTTATTTGCAATGCTTAACTTCATAACGGAGCCATTTCAGATCTGATGAAAAAATAATAACGTGGATGCTGAGATAATTTGGATTCATATAACGTCCAATTGCAACTACATCTCGAGGAGCAACAATTGGATTGTGTGTGTCCTCATTTGAAATATTTTCTCTTTTGCTTTGCAGTTCAATTTTGTGGGGAAGTTGCTGGGGCCACGAGGTAATTCTCTCAAAAGAATGCAGGAAGAAACGGGAACCAAAATGTCCATTTTGGGAAAAGGATCAATGAGGGACAAAGCTTTGGTAAGTCAATATGGCATAAATAAAGACTTTTTTAAACAGGCACATTGGAAAAAACTTTGGCTGCAACATAACCACCGCTTTACTTTAACACCAACCATTTCCAAAGCCAGACTTTTTAAACAGATATTAAATATTTAGACAGTGATGTGATGTAACATGGACCCAAATTATAATAACCGAAATGCGCAGTCGATTGGCGTCTGGCGCTGCAGTGCGTATTCGCGACTCTGACCATTATTTCATTCTTCGGCAGGAGGAGGAAATGAGAAAGAGCGGTGAAAACAAATACGCACACCTGAGCGAGGAGCTGCACGTCCTGATTGAGGTGTTTGCTCCACCGTCGGAGGCCTACAGTCGCATGGGTCATGCCCTGGATGAAGTGAAAAAGTACCTCGTCCCAGTAAGAGCCGCACATGAGAGACCCATGCTTAAATTGCATACGCAGGCCCCGTGTGAGCCTTCTAACAGAGAGACAGAACGCGTGTAGTAGTGTGCGACTCCTCCGCATGCGCTTTACAACCACACTCCAAACTAGAAGCTTCTCCTGCTCCTCGGCAAAAATATATTTAGAAACCCCTGTTGCATAGTCGGTGGATACGTTCATATTTAGTTGTAATGACATTGAATGAGATCATATTGAATATTTTATATAGTTAATATTTATTTAATAGTTGATATTTATTTATTAATATTTATCTATTTCATATTTAGGAAAATTCTCAATTGACTAAGAATGCATTAAATATGACTTTATTACGAATTATTTTATATAATATTTAATGATATCATAATTAAGCCTGTAGTAGCATGAGGCTCCTACGCACTCCAAACTAGAGACTGCTCCTGCTGCTCGGCCAAAAAACATTTAGAAATCCCTGTTGCATAGTCAGTGGATACTGCATATAAAACATACATTAATATAATAATATAAACGTCCAACTTTATCTATTTGTGATGAAAATGATGAACGCTTGAGAGAGAGAACGAGCCGATTCGGTGTTCATTTACATAATCGATTCCCAGAATCGACTTGGCCCCCACCGACACGACTTTGCCATTTGTTTTGCGACAACGACAATTTTCCATTCTCCCCGCATACGCTATCACAATCAACAAGTCGCAGGAAGAGACGTTTGCGATTACATTAGTAAGCACACAACTTTATATGTCTATGATGAACATGATGAACGCTTGAGAGACAACGAGGCGATTCGGTGTTGATTTCCTGAATCGATTGCCAGAATCGACTTGGCCCCCACCGACACGACTTTGCCATTTGTTTTGCGACGACCACAATTTCCCATTCTCCCCGCATACGTTATCACAATCAACAAGTCCCAGGGACAGATGTTCGATTACGTTGGTAAGCGCACAACTTTATCTGTCTATGATGAACATGATGAACGCTTGAGAGAGAGAAAGAACGAGGCGATTCAGTGTTGATTCTCAGAATCGATTCCCAGAATCGTATTGGCCCCCACCGACAGAACTTTGCCATTTGTTTTGCGACGACGTCAATTTCCTATTCTCCCCGCATACGCTATCACAATCAAGAAGTTGCAGGGACAGACGTTTGTGCGTATATGTTGGTAAGCGCACTACTTTATCTTTCTATGATGAATATGATGAACGCTTGAGAGAGAGAAGAGCTAGGGGAGGCCAAGGAGAGGCAGCCCGCTCTTCTCTCTCTATTTGCCTTCATAATGTTCCTTAAAGATTTTTTCACTTCCAGTAACAAATTATGGACGAGGACGAAGATCCCATCGCAAAAAAGCGTCGAAAGCCAAATGAACGAAAGCAAAGATGGTTGGCCAAGCAAAGTCAGGAGTCGCTCGAGATAATTCGTGCAGCACATTGTGAATCTCAACAACGTTTCATCAATCGACAAACCGCTGAGCAATCGCAGTCGTGGCGTGAAAAAGATGCCGCAGCCTATCGACTTCGAATCGCAGCAGAAACGCATGAACAATCGCAGTCGTGGCATACAGCGGTCATTCAGAGTCAGCGCTTAGTTCCAGAGCATCAGAGACAAGCGATCCGCAAAGAAGCCATCAATTTCGATGCCACTCGAGTAGAGGCGCACAATTGCAGTCCACTGAACATCATCTGCCAGTTCTGCGACTCGAGAAACTTCATCTCAGAATGCCCTGTTGATCGCAAATTAACTTCGTGCTGCTTTAAGGGCAAATTCAAGTTGCCAAAGCCAAAGGACATCAACGGAGTTGAGCTGGAATATCCTGAGTTTCTCCGCGCATTGCTGACTGACCCAACTCATCCGAATCACACTCACTTCCACGATCACATACGATCCTACAACGGCACTGTCTCCTTCGCGTTGATGGGAGCGAAAATCGTCGATTTGGCAGGACGAGGCCCATATGTCTTCAAGGTCCATGGCCAGACATATCACCACACATCTCACCTGCAGCCGCTTGACAATCAAGCACCGCATTACATGCAGCTGTACGTGCTTGACAGCATGCAAGCAACGGAGATCCGTCAAGAGCACACCACGAATGCTCAGTGTCGTCAACCTATCCTGGACGATATTTATTGCTTTTTCCGCCGGCACAACAGATTCGCCACGAGCTACCAGTTGATGCGCAAATTCTAAGCATGAGAAGTTGACTGTGCACTTCAAGCGGGAGAAGAAATTCCGTTGGTCAGCATGGTGCTGAGACGTGATCGTCAGTCGGATCAACGACGATACAACGCACCAACATAAAACAAAGTCGTGATGGTCTTCGTCAACGAGGATGGCGAGCCGCCGTTCGACCGTGACATTACCTAACTGAGGAATCCACAGAATCCCAATCAGCAGTTCGTCAACCTCGACATGAATCTCATGACGTACGTGATTCTGTTTCCATACGGCGAGCCCGGATGGCAACCGAACTGGCAGTGCGAGGCTTACGAGGGAGCACAACTGAATAGAGTTCGGAACAACGTCAGCATGCTTCAGTGGAAAGCAGCTCAAATGGCGATTTGAGGCTACTTTAATCTAGTCATGAATGCCGGAAAGCTGACTGAACAATGGTTGGTGGATTCGTACCTGTAAGTCGAGGCCAACAATCTCAACTACAACCGCCAAAATCAGCAGCGTCTGCGAACAGAGCAGTACCAAGGTCTCGCAAACCACATCGCAAACTTAGCCCAAAACGCAAACATTGCAGCTAGCGTCACAGTCATCCTCCCTTCGAGCTTCGAGGGATCGCCGAGAAACATGAGCAAGTGATGCTGCGATCCAATGTCGATCTTTGTGAGATGGGGTGCACCCGACCTCTTCATAACGTTCACTGTAAATCCGAGCTGGCCAAAAATCACCGACAATCTTCGACCGGGCGAGCAGCCATCAGCTCGACCTGACTTGGTGGCGCGTCTATTCAAAATCAAGTTGGACGCTCAATCTGACCAAACACGGCGTGTTTAGAGAATCGAAGGCGCACGTCTACACCATCGAGTTCCAGAAGCGAGCCCACATCTTGGTGACTCTGCGAGCTCAGGACAAGTTCACAACCGTTGAATGGATTGACCAGTTTGTGTGCGCCGAAATTCCAACGTGGGACCATCCACAACTGTGCGAGATTGTCACGAGATGCATTATGCATGGTCCATGCAGTGCTGCAAACCTACGCGCGCCCTGCATGAATGACGGAAAATGCAGCAAGGAGTTCCCAAAAGTTTTCAACAACACCACATTTCCGAATGTGAGCGGCTACCCACTCTATCATCGTCGATATGCTGGGCAGGCAGAAGTCAGAGGCGTTTCAATGGACAATCGATACGTCCTGCCTTACAACCCCTACTTGACGCTCAAGTACAATGCGCACATCAATGTGGAAGTGTGCACTTCCCTTCAAGCCATCAAGTACATCTATAAATAAATATTCAAGGGATTCGGTTGCACCAACATTGCTCTCACTTCGAATGGACAGCCGGAACTATGCTATGATGAAATCACCAATTTCATCAATTGCCGGTACGTGAGCGCTCCAGAGGTGATGTGGCGGCTCCTCGAGTCGAAGATGCACAATCTCTCGCACACGGTGATGAGACTGGCAGTCCATCTGCCCAACCAACAGACGATAATGTTTGAAGCCGGACACGAGGAGGAAGCTCTGCTAGCAGCACAGACCAGTTGCATGAAGCTGGAATCGTGGTTCTTGCTGAACGGAAGTGATCAAGATGCACGTCAGTGGCTCTACACGGACATCCCGCAGCACTATGTCTACGTTCGAGGCAATTGGCAGAAGCGGCAGAGAGGAGCTGACAAGATCGTGTCCCACATTTACACAGTCAGCATCAAAGATGAAGAACGTTTCTATCTTCGAATGCTGCTGTTGCATGTTCGAGGTGCGACCAGCTTTGAGTCGCTGCGGACCGTCGACGGAGTGGTGTGCGAGAGCTTCAAGGCAGCAGCTTCAGCACGAGGTCTTCGTGATTCTGACGATGAGTGGGATTGCTGCTTGACGGATGCCAGCACCTACATGATGCCGAAGCAGTTGTGCGAGATGTTTGCTGCTTCTCTCAGCCGGCATCACCTCTCAAGCTGTGGGAGGACCACACATTGGACTTAATTCTCGACGACATGCGAAGAGATGCCGAAAACACCGCGATCAACAAAAGCACTTCACGACATCAACAGCGTTCTGCAGCAGCACAGATTCTCTTGCAAAGCAATTGGCTTGCCAACACCAAAGAGAAACCCATCGGAAGAAGATGTGTATGACCAAGTTGAGGAAGCAAATGAGGGTGCACGACGTCTTGCGATGCTCAACAAGAAGCAGGCTGATGCGTTCAATAAGATCATCATGATTGTCGATGATGAGAATGTGATGAACTGATGCTTCTATGTCGACGGTCCCGGAGGTTCGGGCAAGACCTTCCTCTACACAACTCTCATGACGTACATCCAGGGTCAAGGACAAATTGTACTGCCATTTGAAACGACAGGCATCGCTGGAACAATGCTCAAAGGAGGACATACAGTTCACAGTGGATTAAAGCTTCCAGTTCCCTTGCTCGACACTTCAGTCTCTTCCATGCGGCCTGCATCGCCACAAGCTGAAGTTCTGCACAAAGCTTCGCTCATCATCATCGACGAAATTACTATGCTGACAAAGAACGGACTTCGCTGCATCGACAAGCTCTTGTGCGAGGAGATGGGCAACGAGAAACCATTTGGCGGCAAAGTCTACGTTGTAGGTGGCGACTTTCGACAGATTCTTCCCATTGTACCACGAGGAACGCGAACGGACATCATTGAGTGCTGTATCAAGGCAAGCCGGTTGTGGAAGAACTTCACGCAGCTCATACTTTACGACAAACATGCGCAGCGAGGGACAAAATGAGCACAATGAATGGCTGCTTAAAGTTGGAACAGGCAGCTTGCCCCCAGTGCCGGGAATCTTTGAAGAGAGCACAATTCAAATCCCGGAGCTGATGGTGACAATGGAGGATCTCATCGAATCCATCTTCAGCAGCATTGGAGATAGGTCTATAGACGACCTTTCGAAGCGAGTCATTGTCGCACCGACAAATGCACAGATACTCGAAATTAACCGCAAGATCATCGGACAGATGCCTGGCGAGCCAGCCATCTACTACAGTGCCGATTCAGTCATGAGCAAAGATCCCAGCGACACAATACATTTTACAGTCGAGTTTCTCAATGACCAGACGCCATCGGGAATGCCACCGCACGTCCTGATGCTGAAGAATGGCGTCATCATCCTGCTTCTGCGGATTCTCGACCGAAAGAAAGGACTTTGCAATGGCACGCGACTGATTGTCGAGGAGCTCGCAAGAAATTTCATCAAGGCACGGATAATTTACGAGTATAACCGAGGCGATTCGGTGTTGATTCCCAGAATCGACTTGACCCCCACCGACACGACTTTGCCATTTGTTTTGCGACAACGACAATTTCCCATTTTCCCTGCATACATTACCCACAATCAACAAGTCGCAAGGACAGACGTTCGATTAAGTTGGAATTGATCTGCAGACGGCAGTCTTCTCGCATGGCCAGCTCATCTTGATCCCGAAATCCCAAACAGGTGAAAGTCTGCATCGAACTGAACCCCCAGCAAGGACATCTACTGAACGATGAGAGAAAATTCACACAAAATGTCGTTTTCAATTACGTCTTCCAGATGTAAAATGATATAAGCTTTTAATGAAGAAATTTAATTCTCTAATTCAAAACATAATACAATTCAAAGATGTTTCATTTCAAAACTTCAAAACGGAGCATTTGGTGCTTGCGTGAATGCGTCGTTCATGTGCAAATTTCGTGACTTTCCTGGCCAAAGGCCGTAAATGGTTTTGATGGGCGCCAAAGGCGCCCCCAAACAACCTAGTACATTCATATTTAAGCCTAATGGCACGATATCAGACTATCAAATGATGAAGTTGGCCGAATCGTTATGATGTAACATAAGCATGATATGTAAGACAAAGGTGTACCTGGTTACTTTTGTTACTGATGTAACAGTGCATATTTTTCAACGTGGATCCTTTGCATGTCAGGTCTTTCTGGTGCTTTCGTTTCGTCAGACACGGAAACATATTCAACAACAAAATAGGGTCCCACATCTCTAAGCAGGACCCTACCAATCATAGACTTGAGACTCAATTGAGACTTTCCTGTGTAACAAATAATAATCATATAATTTACATATAATCAGTGTCTCCTTATTAAAAAAATCAGAGTGGTGCTCATCGGCATTGACAGCCCTGAGCCAGTGGTTGAAATTCCACATTCCTGTAGAGCGAACCAGTCTTGGATAGAACATTAACTTCCCACAGATTGGAACTCATTTAGCCATATGTAGAGGATGAGTTGAGGCCCAACCGGGATATGAACCGATTAACACTTATAGTTATGTGTCTGGGTTTCTAAGTACATCAACTACACGGGGGAGGCAAAACAAAACCCGTTCTATAATGACGCTACCCTTTCATGCAAACATCGTGATGGGCAAATTTTGTTGACTCACCCACTTGCTTATGTAATCAGCATCATAATGTGCACTTCGATCTTTTTTTTCTATCGTGATAAACATAGGTGCTGGATGAAGCGTCAGTCTGTATGCATTAAATTACACTTCTTTAGATGTTTCGCTTTCATTTATGCTTTAAGTGCATTAACGCTGTAACGTCCTACATGTTTGAATGCAGCACAATGTAGTACATTTAAAATGGCATACACAAATTGTCAGTCAAATGTTGATAGTGAAAATTAAATCAGAGGTTCATCATCCCGGGTTATGTTGATCACAAACTTAAAACATTTTAGTGACCATAACAGGAAATTGTAATTTCACCCGAATGTAGGTTTTGCATTTATTTAATCATTATATTGCTGAAGTTATAATGTTGTAAAAAAGGTGCATAATAATTATAATAAAATAAACTAATTCAACATTTTCTCTATTTACTTGCCCAGGAAAAATCTCACTTAGTCTCAAAAACAATTTCAGGGTTTTCTATTTGGGATATATGGTGGCTCGTGAACATTTCAATGTTTTTACACATGAGTGGAGGACATGGGGGTGCGTGGAGAAAACCCACACCAATGAGGGGATAACACTTGCACTCTGCAAGAGAGGTTAGGAAACCTCAGGATCAAAGCTGACCACCCCTTCCATGTTAGCAAGAAAAGTCCCATACATTTCCGTCTATGCAAATACCTTTTCCTTCTCTGCTGCCTACAACTGCTTCCTGTCTGCAAAATATAACATTCTCCTTCCTAATTCCCCCTGATGAACAAAGATCACCATTACAGATTCGTGAGATGCAATTACGTTTAGATGCTATGTAAATCCAAATGGTAATGTATTGGTATACTCTCTGCAAAATGCCTCCTACAGGCCACTCAATAATGTGATGCTTGTTTACAGAGGAAAGCATCACTGAGTCTCATGCCTCTTTATTCAGGAGAGAGTAATAATTGATATGTTTCCCGCAATTGAGTAAGTTGCGGGTAACTTAAAATTCGGCAAATCTGGATGACGATGGCACGCAATAGCCTACTTTTGCGATTGATGTAACACGATCTTTAACGTCCACTGTGAAGAAGATTCTAAGCGTATTTTACGATTAATACACCCGCAGTAATAACCAGGGCGGCCACTTGATGCTAATTGTGGACCTCTGCAAAACAGACGGCAAGCCCGCTACCGCTGGGTCGTGTCCTCACCCCCACCTGCAAGTCACTGACCTATCGGTTGCCATATTACAAAATAGCTCAACTTCTACGTGGTCCACCAGAACTGCATTCACATTTCTGGGATAATGGCAAGAACCATCACGTTCAAACACATTCGCAGGCTATATATTCTTGACACGTTCAAGTGCGATCCGGCACTTTCAACGAAAATGTGCGCCGTGGAATCCGTGTCGGATACGATGCTCAGCTTGAGTCCACGTGTGGCGCGGGCAGGACTATAACGACGAGATCCGTCAGGAGCAGCTGCGGGAACTCAGCTTCCTGAAGGGCGAGGATGACGTGGAAGTGGGAGCCGACACCCTCAGCAGAGGGGGTCACAGTCGGGGCCCCCTGCCTTCTATGCCCACGCATGGCAGGTACCTGGCCACGGCACCATCATCATCACCTTTCATCATCACGATCATCATCAGCCATATTATTATTACTATAGTATCATTAGCCATCATCATCCATATCATTATCAGCAGCCATTCTCGTTATAATTATCATTATCACCCATCATCATTATCATTATCAGACATCGTCGTTATCATCATCGGCCATCATCATCATCATCGTCCCAGGTATTACTTTGCATAAGTTATCCATGAAGGGATTTCCACACTATATAAGAAAATTTAAACACAACCTTATCGTAAAAAAATAACCAAATGTCAGTCAAGGCACTGAAATAAAGGAATGAGGATACATCAGTGTTCGGTATATCCAGGACCAATAATATCTATCACCCACTTCGTCATTGAAGATCCTGAAAAAGTTATGCAAAAATGAACAAAGGTGGGCAAGACATCCGAGTCAATTATAAAATCGGCGTTTCACACATATGAAGGCAAGGAACCAAGAGGAGAATAATTGTTGAGTTGGTCTGAGATAAAGAACACAGTCTCATATATATATACATCTGAACCCTGATTTTGACAGTGATTCTGCACTGGAAATTTTTATTGGTATCGGTACTACTGCATTATGTTGTATGAACAGCTGATGCTCACCTCCTGATTCTGGAACTTAATCATGGAAGTTGGCCAATTAACAAGCCAATCTAAGGATTTAGCTTAGATGGCAGAATAATGATCTCATGATAATGAGATTTTGAGTTCAAACTCCAACTCAGGGTAACTGGGCCCTTCCCGGGTATAATATAAATAATACTACCAGATGAGCACCGCCGAATGGACACTTAAGTTATTATATATATTTAAAATTGATTTATCCTTGCCATAGAAATGTAGGATTGCCACCACTATTAATGACCACCAGTGGCGAGGAGCACCACTCAACGTTTGTTTGAGCACAGGGACAATTATGGACTGTGTAGCTCCGATGTTTTTGAGTTGTAGCCAGCGTTGTCAAATCCACAAAGCCGGAAGTCGCCAGATAAACGTTGAAAAGTCACTAGATGTCATTATTTTGACATGCGAAAGTTGTCAAAAAAAGTCAGCAGAAAAATTTCAAAATATGCCAGATAGCAAATAGTAACAATTGCTCGATATTGCTATTCTAAGTATTTTATAACAAGGAGAGTGACGTTCAGGTGACATTTGGCGACACCGCTTGAAGCGTGCATTGTTCCGCACGGTGTCCGTCGTTTTATTAGTTGTGACATGTCGGGAGAAAGCTACAGAGAGCACTGCCACGACAGCCCCTCGCGGCTGCATTAGGCCGTTGTGGTTTTGTTATTGTTACCATCATGACCCGAACCCTCGTGTCTTTCTCCTTACCTGCTCCTCACCCAGTGTGGCCCCAGGGCCGTCTTGCGAGTGGCAGCCGCCCAGCGGGGCCTCCCCCTGGCCCGGGGGCTCCCGCCCCCCCTTCCTGTCGGCAGGGGGGCCCTGGCCCCTCCTCGAACTCGGCCGGCAGCCGCATACCGAGCGGCGCCGCCACCACCGCCGCCTCCTCCTCCCCCGCCACCTCCGCTGGCTCAGGAGGCCTACGAAGAGGACTACGTGAGTGAACGGGCCCGGTGTCGACCCGCGTTTCCCAGGCTCGACGTGCGTCGCCGGAGCAGCGGCGCTTGTTGAGAGGCACCGTGTGGAGACAAACACAAGGGAGCGTGGCGCACCTGAGTCGAGTCATGGATACGACGTTTATTAGGGGTGGCCATGGTGGTGATATGTTAACTACCTCGCCTGGTATGCTGAAGGTCGTGGGTTTCGACCCTGACGCCTGTATATTTTGTGTTTGCATCTCTCTCTCCCTGTGGTCGCGTGGATCTTTCTCCGGGTCCTCCTCTCCACATTTAGAAACATCCCACTTCGTTGAGCTATCATTTGTGGCCAGATCACTTCTGAAAAAGGGCTGGATACCTCAGTGGGCCTTACCTGGTAAATACAAATTATACTGACCATGCGTCCAGTGTCCAGTCCCCTGAGCCAAACAGTCCGAATTCCCTCCGCTTCTGTCTTAACTACCCTGAGGCCCTCACCTCCCACAGGTTCCCACTGCCGTTTCCCCGCCCTTTCCCTTTCGAATCCATTTGGCCAATCGCAGGACAACTCGCCGATTACGCCATCAACCCTGATTGGTTGCGTTGCTCAGCCAATTAGAATAAATATAGTTCACTGCTGAGTCAATGAGAGGCTTCCCACGCCGTTCGAACGACACCTTTAATAAAACACGTTGAGGGGTCACCTTTCCGAAAGCCTCTACATAGTTGAAATTATATTTCCTCTGAGCAGTTAGATCAATTCCTCCATTCTATCGTTTGCATAGATCTTTGAAGAAAAATAGGAGCATGTGTGATGCGCATTCCAACGACTTTATTATTTGTTGTACGTTAATCACGGACGTTGTCTGTCCAAAACGCTAGGGCACCGGGTAGCATTTGCACATGAGGCCATAGCCTGTTGATGAGACCTCCGTGAAACTGGAACTTGTCCAAGGTTACTTTGTTTAAACAAACACTCATGGGAAGAATTGATGTGGAGGGACCAGGTACCAGAGTTATAATATTGTATCTTTCAGCAATTGGACCGTTTTCATAATGATTGGCAACTGGTTATGTAGACGTTAATTAGTGATGCCCAATAGCCATAGATTACACTGCATACTATATTTTTTGGGACAATCTTTCCATATAAGTATGATTCACTCTTTTGTTGGTGTAAATATAATGTTTTACTCTTAAACCTGTTCTATAAGTGCTGCTGTTAACATACCATTGACATGCACAGTCTTTGGTTTTTGAATTCAGCGTGTTCAACATAATGATATGCACAACAACTCACTGTTGTGATATGCAAACTTACCTCGCATTCTGCTTTGAGGCCCCTCATGCAGATTTATCCCCTTTTTATGTTCGTCAGGATTACGAGAATGGATATATCGCTGAGTACGAAGATTCGTTTGACGGCACTTTCCCCTCGCAGACACAAAGGCAAGTAAAGCAGACTTTTTTTGGTGCAAAATATTTGTTATATATAAAAAAAAACTACGTTTTATTTCATCAGAAGCGACCAGGCAATCACAACTGCTAGTCCAACGAAGTTGCTTATCACGTGAACATTTATAGCGGCCAAATACTCTAAATGCATGTTGATTTTATAAGTTGCATTAAGTGATTGCACGTTCACGATTGTGCCTTTTAATCCGAACGTGAAAATGTGGCGTGCACACCCATTGTTGTGAAACAGTGCCAGTGAATACTACGCAGGATACGGGCGAGAAGAGTATGAGTCTTACGGTAAGGACCACGTTTAAAACAAGACAAATGTGCTGGAATATAAAATGCTCCTTCAGTAACAAATGTATCAGGATGTTGTAAAAAAACACTGTAATCCTACTAAAACATTAATAAGTACCCACGCCGATTGACCGGAGGTTTAAAAACGGCGCGAGCTCACATTCGCCCAAGAGACTAACGTTATTAATGGTTGGAAACCATAAGCATAAGACACAGCAATGGGTCCTCGAACGAGTGGGTTAAGTTTCCTGTCTGTCCGAAACGAGTGAATATCCACGTTGCTTTAAGAAATGGCTTTTTTAAACTGCTACACTCAGCAATGTGGCTCGTCCCTTGTGTGCGAATGCACCTTCAAGCGAAATAAAATCTGAGCAGCTGCTGAATTTGAAATGGAAAGTTTCGTAAAGCCCAGCAGTGGAGCATTGCAAAGACAATAATTGTTTTTTTTTTATCATTTCTGTGCCTTGTAGGAGAAAATGGTTGGGCAGGGTCCAATGGCCATCTGAAAGCCCTGCCAGCCAGAGCAGTGAAAGCTGCTTTCAGAGAGCATCCGTATGGTAGATAATGATGCTCGTGTGCTCGCGAACATTACCGCTGTTCCAACACTTACATAGACACACACAATGTCGATCTTGTATGCACTCTTGCGTGCACACACACACGCACACAGGCTGATACAGACAGTGGCAGAGGCGCACTATTGTCGTATTTTATTCCCTTTCTACTTGGTTATTAATATATGTATTTATTTTAGAGGTTTTTTTTTCCCATGCGATGTCAATGTGAACTCGATTTGGTAAAATTAGTCCATTTCATTACAGAGTGTTCCATCACATTAAAATATATATTTTAATAAATAACTGTGTGCCCAATGTTTTTGATGATTTTTCTCCGACTTGTGTTTTTCTATAAGAACAATCGGAAGCTTAATGCAGTATAAGCAGTTTCAATGGTAATATGAAACGTGTTGATTACATAGTTGTTCGGTCTACTACGGTTAAAGTACAGTGGTACTGCAAAGCTCTAAATTGTACATAATCACTTTAAATTCAGCTTAAAACATGAACTTATTGTTGTGGTAAAATATAATTTTTACGGTTTAAACTAAAGCTAGAATTTTTAATGCAAAACTTCAATGTCTGCGGTTTTAGAAGTAATATTCCTGCCTAGTTGTTGTAAGTGTTGTAGCTGATCATTGACGTGGAAGAGAGCTGTAAACATATAACATGTAAATAAAGCAGACGTTTAAAAGCTACAAACTAAATGGAATGGACTGTACTTTTACAATGTATTATTGTGACTTCAAAAACATAATGCTGTTATAAAAATATAACTCGGAAGGTTTTGTCACACTATAAAGCTAAAACATTTTAAGCTCATCATAATTCTAAATTTATTCTAAAGCATTCCTAAATAATATTATAATTAATGATAATTAATCAAATAAAAATATAAATTCTTTTCAAACATTCCATTTGTTGGCCCTCTCTAAGAAAGTGAATGTTAACACCTACAAGCATGTGCTTAAAATGTTAACTGTTTGAGTAAGATATGGAATATAACCTATCGCTTTCTTGTTCTGTTTAAGCTAAACTGTTAATAAGTAGCTTCTTACAAAGGGAAGTTATACACAAGTGGTTGCATGCCATGCTACAAACAAATAACTTGTTAAGTTCTCTTTAAGTGAGCTGTTCATAAGGAATGATTTGTAGCGCCCATCTGAAGGAGTCAAAGGATGGCCCCTAAATGTTGAGCAGCCCAGCATTAGCAAGGTAACCATAATGCAGTACAATAAACCATTTACTAATACTTATTGCTCTGTTTAAATGCCCTAAATCTGCACTCTAAAGTTTTTTTGTTTACGGTAAAACCGATAACAACTGAGACTGATCTGAAACAATTTAACACCCGTTTTACAGACTGGTTTCGCTCAATTATAATAATAACAACACCCAACAATTATAACGTTTTTTTTAAGTAAATAAATAATTGATAAATAACACACCTTTCATACGTTAAACGTACATAAAAGAATTAATGTGTGCTCATAGCAATTCTTAAAATTTTCTTCTAAAGTGGCGTTTTAAAGTATGCGTGAGTTTCCCTTCTAACGTTTTAAAGCATTACATGCCGAAGCTAATGTTAGACGAGACACCAAAGGAACCCAATATTTACCGCCACCCTCAATGGTAATGCTACGGCGTTAGTTTCATTATCTGACACATGACACCTACAAATGCAACCATATCTGCTTTGATGTTTTGCTAAATGGATACAATACAAATGTCTGCATGCTACAAGTCTGATGCATGATGTATTCTTGCACGTCAATGTTTGCTCAGTATTTTACGCTTGATATACAACACATCAATGTTGTGGACGATAAGTGAACCTCGGGTGTTATTCGATCATGATAGTTAAAGACGAGCCATGATGAAGGAAAAGTTGCAACGTTTTATATATAACAAAAAGGCTGCGATTAATTTCCACGGTGCATAACCATGTCTCCGAATTCAATCTGCGACAGTTATGGTGGCTTAACGCTCTGTTAGGCTGCAGTAATAGAGCAGATAAGTATGCACACAACACTGACACAAACGAATGGGATAATTTATACAAGCCATGAAAACACGGATTCGATTAAAAGGACGTTTTCTCTCTTTCAACCTCCGTTGATGTATATTACGTCAATCAGAAATGTTTGAATCTAAATCACAAGTATCTTTGTGTTCACCAGGTGTGATCACACGTTTTAAAAGGTGTGCAATTTCATATAAAAGGGTGTTAAGTGTATATATATATGGGTTGTTACTGCAAACATAATTGTGTAGTTATTGGCCATATATCTTTCCCTGGCTTGTTTTGCGTGCTGAAGAATTGGAAGTCACTCAAGTCTATTTTTATTTACAGGAATCTGATATCTTGAGATGACCTCATACAGCAGGGAATTTCCTCATGCAACACAGAGACTGCACTACAAGGTATGAAGGCCTGTAAAAATTACGAATTCCGTACAAAAAATGTGAACTATATTGAACGATAACAATAAAAAAAATGTGTAACGTATTTCTTTTAATGAAAATTGTGTTATGTTTTTAAAATGTTACTTTCAAGTTTGCAACTAGCACACAGTTTTGTTTATTTTGTCATTGGCTGTAATACAAATGGTAAATTTGGGATATTGTCGTTTTTGTTTTCATTATAGACTAGATGATAAATCCTACTGGGTTTGGACAATGCACATATAGGATTTCACTCGTATGCAAGTGAGTATATACAAATACATGGAGTGGTAACACAATAATAATTCTGGTATTACAAATAAAGTTCATAGTTTATGTATATTTTGAAATGGTCAGAGGATGCTGATGGTAAGCACCCAACTCACAGTCTGAAGGTTGTGCTTTCAAATTGACTCGGCCCAACAAAGTAAGTTACAATCTGCGCGACAGAGAGATGCGCGCCACCCCTATGCTTGTTTACACATGGTGATACTTTCAACGTTCTAATTTGAAAGTGTGATCACTATCAATAGACATGTCATAGATTTGCGCAGCCTTGTTTTCTTGTGCTTGGCATCTACCATTTTTATTAAACATACATCTGTTATGCATTTCGTGTTTTCTCAATATGTCCCGTAATTTGAGTTTAGAACATACGCATTTACAATATTTTACTACTTTGTTGCTTGAGGAGCACATGACCTTGCAAGGCTGATGACGTTGAGACTGCAGTGTCCTCTCTGATTGCTTCCCTAAACCACACAGCGACAGCGCACGGCGCTACGGGGAGACGCTAAGGAGACCATGGCGCAATCATTTCTGTTGTGCGCGAGTTCACAATGCTTTATCCCTCCAATCAACCTGTTGGAGGAGGGAGAATGAGTGTTAATATTTAATTAACGTCACAGTTTTGAGCATATTTTGATAATGACGCTGGTCTGGCTTACAGCAGGGATTTGTATGAGCAAAATAAAGTGTTCTTTGTTTCATTATAACTGAAACATTTGACAAAACACGACTTAAACCCCTAAATGCAGGTTCTGTATATAATACATGTATTAATAATATATAACAATTACAAATTATTCCCAAATTGTGCCACTGGAGTCACGTCACGAAGAAAAAAACGATTCTTGCTTCATGAAAACATTTACAGTCAGTGCAGCCCCACATCACGGCCATGAACCTGCCTGCAATACGACACGATGGAACCACTCAATGTCACGTCTTTATTGAGGTCCGCTGAAATAAATAAATAAGCAAAACTATTTTCGACAACTTTTTTTGTGCGCCACTTTGTGCAGTCCTTGGTGACCTCCAAAACTCGCTCAGCTCGAGGACACGGTGTTATTCTTAAGTTGCTGCCCAGAATACAGCCAACGATCTCGTACCAGCCTCAGTGTTCCGACAGCATTTATTCCAGTGCTTTTAATCGTGTTGCTACAAGTGCGCTCTTCACGTCACGCACATGAGGACGGTGACCAGGAGTGTGGCATTGATCCGCTATGCGTGAAGCTCGTCTTCAAAGTGGCTTCCTGGAAATCATGTAAAATATAGAATGACGACGGCGTGATGTAAAACACATTTTAGTCCAAATGTCGTATCGCAAACACATTAGGGAGCTCATCATGAATGTCACTCTCGTGGTAATCTGTATTTGTCTGCTTTCATATTTGCATGTAGGGCATATGTCTGTATTTACATTTGCCAAACCAGATATATTTGAGTGCTTTTTTTCTTCGTAGGGTTTTCATGCAAGATGAAGAAGATGCCCTTTGGAAGCCTCACCGATGCTGAAATGATGCCGGCGCTATGCGTCGAAGCAGCCTTGCAATAAGTTAAATCATTTGAGACTGGTTACTGAAATTAAACTATACATACGGTGTATTTCAGGATGAACTACCACCAGTGTGTGTGTTCTTTACGAATAAAAACGCAAAATGTAGCAGACTGTTAACACAACATTGCATGTGTAAGCTAACGGTACAGCAGTTAACGATTATAATTTGTAAATTTTTACTCTGTAGTTAAACAGTCTTATGACAATATAGCAGAATTAGCATTAATACATCAGCTAAATGCAATGGTATCCGGAAGCCTATTGTGCTATATATTTGAAATATATTTTTAAAGTGGTGACATCTTTTTGAAGTGTACAGATGCGAGTGCACGTAGCATCAGTTATCACGCTGTTAATGAATAAACATTCACAATTTTAAACTGACTATGCATACTTGGGGTTGACACGGAAGGGAGGGTTATGGGAATATTGAAATTGGGGAGAGAGAGATGGGGAGACGTGTGCTATGTTTTGTAGGCACTGTATTTGGCTGTGGGTCAAACACTTTATATAGTTGAGAGTGTAATCAGAGGAGGGATGTGCTGTGTTTTTGTGGACAGAATACTGTTAACCTGATGCATGAGTGTATCTGCAAGTGCAGTAATTGCACACCTTTGGAAGCTGCATATCATGTACATTGTATATTATACAACAGTATTTTTATAACAAAAAAAGAAGGAAAATGCGAACTCCCAACACAGTCCCTTGGAATTTATATCGTTTATCTCAAGTTTTATTTTTCATATCATTCGAATGCAGAAACTGTATTAAACGTTGACGTGAATGTTGTTATGCAAGCCGCTATGACCATCTATGCAATCACTTGCACTCACTTTCGGCAGGTGTCAGATTGCTTTTCCACTTTGATGTGATCACACGGGGAGGAGAAAAGTGATGTTACAGGATACCTAATGCAAATCTTTTCCGAGTTTTTATTTAGCGAATGTATTATACGGACAGACGGATTAAAAAAACCATGGAAATAATAAAACGTTTAAAATAACATTCTTCATTGTTTTTTTTTATATCCGAATGTGATATGCTCACTGAACACATACCTATTTCAAAGACAGAACAATTGTACAGGAAGGGAATTTCGTGTTTACTCTGTAATTTGGATTTTAACTTAATAAAAAAAAAACTACGTGCATCATTAGACCATGCACACTTTGTTCATGTGAAGCAGAATTCACATGTGAATTCCACAAACTCTAACCTAAGGCCTCACCTCCTGTGCAGAAAAGTGTAAGCTTTTCATTACGTCAGCTGTCACACATCGTCAAGTGACTGTGAGTAACATGACTACACACAACAACAAAAAATGTAATCGCTTTTATTCCCAGTTCAAATTTCGTTAACTCCACCATAGCCTCAGTAAAGCCATCACTTTCTGCATTTGAATTCTGACATCACGTTGATGAAAATGTCCGAAAACTTTGGAGTCATTGATTTTGAGCTCTCATGTTCTTTTCACGTCTCTCCACTCTACAAGATCTCCTCCCACCTCTACCTGTACGTCTCCCAGATCACCCACTTGCTTACCCTTTCTGCTATTGAGACCCTTCTACCATAATCGCATATGACTGCTGTGTTCCCGACGGCCACCCAGATTCCCTCACCTGGAAACTCCACATGATTCCAAAATTCCACCGTCAGATTTCTCGCCCGCACCAGTAAATATGACCACATCACCCTAATACAAACACCCCATTCACTAGCTACCAATCCAGATGCAGACCAATGACAGATGGTAGCAATACGACTACGTGGGATTTTGTGGTTGTGCTTGCACATCTCTGCGATGGGTATCCAGAGGCTTGGAGCTTCCAGCACTAAGACCAAAATATCGAACATCATGCCAAGGAACACGGGAAAGATCCCCAACAAAGCATTGGATAGCACTCCACGGGAGATTCTTCATGGACACTTCACCTCGCGGACAATCTCATCACGCGCCCTCCCCTCCATTCGTCCTCTGCTCCGGTAACCGAGATCTCCCGTCGAAGCCTCCCATCAGCCTCTGTTAAATCGGAGGTCACTCCTCCCAAGCCGCCGGCGGCATTCTAGACTTCCCTCCTCCTGTCTGCATGTGCTGCAGACTCCAGTTCCAAATCAATCCCAGGCTCAAGATTCAACGGTCTTCCTCTTCTTTCTAAAATCATGATTCAAGTCCCCCTACGCATATTTCTTCTAACTTAAGAATATATGTTAAATAGATTAAGCAATGCATTATTGCAACCGACTATAATCGGGTTAGGGAACATTTTATTGAACCGAGAGCCGAATAGGAATTACAAATTTCCTTGGTGGGTCACACCATTAACACACATACACACCTCAGGCACTTGTCATGGAATAACAAAATACCCTTGTCGTGAGACAGAGGTCACTGGGAACACTAATATTAGAAAGCCACTGTCGCCAGGTCGAACCATTCCCCCTCAAGTACTCAATTAGTGCAGCAACAACGCCTTGCTGTGAAGGATACATTTCGTTTGTCGGCCGTTTATAAGTTGTAGGCTTCATGTAGCTGCGGGCCATATACAATGGAAGTTGTGGAGCCAGAAACACCCTCGCTCTGTGAGGTGTCTTCATCAACACATTTACCCTGCCTTTCCTATCAATCCGCTCTCTGCCCTGCAGCTCCCTAGCACCTCATAAAAATAACTTAAAGCAACCGCCCCCTCTTCGCAACTGCCTCAAACGCGTACGTATTTGCGATTTGTACAGCTTCGTGATATGTGTAGGTACATTTGTGTGCTTGGGGTTCGACGGTGAGCGCCTAGCGATTGGCGCATCGAACGGCCGTGCGGGGCCCTGGAAGATGAAAATACATCACCACTCCTTCCCACTTTAACATCCGACTTACTTGCAAGCAATAGACGAGGCACCGCGCTCATTCCCTGAAAACAATGCTCGCAGTATGACGCAAACATTGCGAGAATTTTGAGCTCAAATATGCTGAACTAAATGAAAATAGATATTCTTAGTGCAGTCATTGGGAGATTCATTCATTAATAGCCTGTGCATAGACAGGCGCCCGACACGATTCTCTCCTCCGTGTCGCTCTGTCCCCCGCTGCTTTCTTCACCTGTCCGTACGTCCGTCCTTGTTGAACGCCCTCCAGCATCGCTGTTCTCTTTCGTCCTCGTGGACTTTGCCAAACAATCTTCCCTCGGTCAACTCCATCAGCAAGCCCCGTTTTCTCTCACTACCACCGCATGCCCATTCCAGATTTAGTTTCCTCTTTCTAATCCAGTCTTCTGGGCTGAAACTACCTTGATACACGTGAGAGCTTAGTGTTATCATGAGTGACTGCCTCAATTAAAACCCACGTGATTAGCAGTGTTGGCTTCGAAAGGGCACCACCATGTCTCCGAAGGATCTCAGTCACCTCATTAAACCATATTTTCAAAATGTATCATGTGTTCACCCCAGTCATGTGAGCTTATGGCTGCTGATGGACGGGCAGGCAAAAAAAAACAGCTCAAGATTTGATCAAACATTTCCCGCGACATCTTCATAGCGTTCATTAACCGAAGTTAATTTTTTTACAAACGGTTGAGTTCCTCATACGCGATCCAAATTTTTCAGATTTCGCTGGAGGGTTTGTACGCTGGTTTGGTTGACGGGCCGCATCCAGAAGCACTTGATCGGCTGATACGTGGCACTGAGTCGCTCTGCAGTCACAAACGGGGTCCCCTCTTAGTTGCACGTGCGTTGGCCGGTCTGCGCCACTCAGGAGCGTTCGAAAGTGGTGAAGCGGTTAAATCACAGAGGGAGACAAGTAAAACCTTCACAATGGCACGTAGCAGTGCCTTTTTTACGACGTATTCCCAAAACCGAGCCACCGTATAGCCATGGGCGACATTTACCAATTTCTTTGCTCGCAGTGATAGATGTTTTAAATAGAAAAAAAACCCCTGAAGTGTCCATTATGAGGCATTTAGTGCTCGCTTATTTCTAATGCTTTAGAGATAGCAGAACTCTGAATGCATAATATAATATGGTACGCGTACATGTGGACTGTTACATTGTTCAATTGACACCTGCAGGAAGACAAAATAAAGGGTAGCTTCATCCAGGAGAGGGAGAATTGTACTCAACTCGAGACAAAAGACAAAACTTATTGACATTTCATGTCAATAAATACAACATAGGTGGTCCTCTGGCTCGTTCAAATCCCAGGTGCCTTCATTTGTATCTAAAAACAACGGGTATCTGCTGCGCATCAATGTAGTCTACATTTGGACAAATAGAAACTGTCTAACACAGCAATGGCGGTATCGTTGTGTGGGTGCATTGTTCAACTGAGAAGATGTTTACAAACGCATGCCAACGGTGTGGTGATTGTAACCTTGTATACGTTAGCCATTATGTGGAGGTGCGTTAATTACATAACAACCACTTCTGCGTTACTCCAACAATTATTTAAACAATTGACTAACAATACTGCAGAGTGCGATTCATCTCATTATCTGAACCTACGTTTATTTAATAGGCGTCCCTTATCCGGCAATATCCCTTATGGTACTCTTAAGTGTTTTCGGTAAAGTCACGTAGGTAAAAATTAATAAAATAATAGAAATAAAATAAAATAATAAATCACGACGTTTCGGAGACAACACAAGTCTACGTCATCAGGTGGGACCGTCACAGCTAGATTTACTGTATCAAGTGAGGCAAAAAAATTCAAGATACAAGTTCTTAAATACAAGTTAAGGGGGGAGGAGGGGGGGAGGAGCTTATCTGAGTGTGGTAGCCAATGAATGGAACGTATTGATACAGTAAATATAGCTGTGACGGTCCCACCTGATGACGGGGACTTGTGTTGCCTCCGAAACGTCATGACTTATTATTTTATTTTTATTATTACTTTTATAAATTTTAATTTTATTTTTTACCTACGTGACTTTACCGAAAGAACCTCAGAGTATGAATCCTTGCAGTCACAAAAGCTTCAAATCTAGAATCCCTTATGGTCTAGCTAGCCACAATTTGTCTCACTCTTGCACATGACTTGATCTCATTTGTAACATCTCCTCGCCATTAGGACCTCTAATTTGATTGCCGTTCCATTGCTCGTTGCACCATTCAATCAAAATGTATCCCAATGTGTACTTTCTAAGCCCACTTGATTGTCTTAATCGTGAATGTATATCGCAAGTGACATTTTCACGATCCGTGTGCTGCTCTGCAGGTTTCACTGTGAAAGTCGACCAACACAACAAAGCAACAACAAAACATTTTCTTTGCTCTGACTTGTCTTGGCCGACTCTCTTTGTTGTATTGCATTGTATTTATAAGTCCACTAGGTTTGTTTTTTACCTGATGACGGTTGCTTGTGTTGCGATCGAAACGTCGTATTCTATTATTAAATACATTTTCTTTCTACGTTACTTTACCGAAATAACCAAAGAGTAATTTCTGCAGTCACGAAAGCTTCAAATCAAGTTTACACCATTTAATGTTAATGCATGCAGTTAATGTGAAGCAGCCCACACTCAACACCTGTAGTAAGATATTTCACAACATTGCAAATAATGTTTTTTCTGTGGTAGAATGTAAGTGTCACACAGCTGCTCTCGTTTTTTTGGAATTAACTTTAGAAAACATGAATACAGACACCCTTCCCAGTGCTCAGACCACGCTGGGGAACCCAGGCTCCAGCAACAGAACACTCAGGTGAAACCGGCCATTCCACAAAAAAATCTGCTCATGTGATGCGGTCTGATAAGTGTCCCGTTGACCTGACAGAAAATCGATCCAGCTCATAACACAACAACCACAGAGCAGAGTGCGTTTGTTTTCATCCAAGCTAGCTGTTGATTATGGGATCAGGAGATGTAAAGAATAGCTCTGTGTGCCACAACTACAACGATAAAACACATTTCTGCACAGAGACGGTGGAAGTTGTGCAATGGAATATCCAAAAATGTTTAAAAAATGAGACATACTGAGCAGAAAAAATCCACCATGCTTGCAAATTAGGTTCATGACTGCACTGCTTAAAAGGCACAATAATTTTAGCCCCCGGAATATGGCTGTAGTTCAACACATTTAGATAGGAAAAGAGGAATGCACACTTTGGGAAGCTTCATATTAAACTGCTTCCATATTCTTGGGTCTTTCAGTAAAGTCACGTCGGTAGATAGGTTGAAAGAAAATAAAAATAAAACAACCATTTTTTTTTTACAATTTTTTTTCCTTTTTTCTTTGAACCTTTCTACGTGGCTTTACCGAAAGACCCAAGAATATAAATTCCTGCAGTCATGAAAGCTTTAAGTCAAGATTTAAACTGCTCTGCTCAAGGATACATCACTCCTTGCAGAGCATAGACGTTACAACTGTTGCAAAGCAAATAACAATTTTTCACAAGAATTCATTATATATGGGCATTTGATGAAGTGGATTAAATTGTGGGTGACATAAAATATCTAAAGTTTTGTACAACTGGATACAATTAAATTTTACAATGTTATGATTAGCCATCATTTAAACGAAAAATATATACGTTTCCATAAATATTACGGATTAATTACTTTTGCTTCCAACAAAATAAACCGTCTGTAATACATCTTGACAAATAGCATTGGTCTTCAGCCAAGTTCAATTCCTAAAATTGGATTTTAGCCTGTTGGGATATGGTATCACAGGTTTGGTGTCATTACCTGTTATTTTTTTGCCAAAAAAAACCATGAAGGTTTTCATGCTTTAAAAGCAACAACTCACGCTTATAATTTGTTCTGAATGTTGAAACGGCGGCTTGAAATATATTTGTGATCCAAATAATACAGCACAGAGAAAGGACTGATTTGCAAAACCTCTTTGAACCGGTCTTGAAAAATATAATTTATGAGCATATGATGGTGAATGCTTTTGCTTTGTTCATAATTTTCAGCTTCTGTTATTTCCATTGTTTGTGGTTGAGCTCAAGAGAAACCACAATTACATTTAAAAACCGTCTGCATTTTTTTTGTTTATTAAAACAAATGAAAACCAACACTGCAATTAAGAATTATACATGACAATCACACGACGAATAAAGTTCTATGGTTTTAAAATATATATTATTATTACTACATGACAATAGAGTACACACATGTAACGGTGCTGCACATGCAGTTTTTTTTACACACAGGCACAAAACAATGCAAGCTCTCAAATCCTTCAACAATGGTCACAGATGTAAGGCCCAAAACATTATTTTCATGATTTGATTTCATGTCCAGGCAGGCCTGATGATTGGAGTCTTCCATTCCCTTACTGGCTCTATCAGAATCAGAATATTAGGTTCATACTGGAGGAATTCGATGAGCTATAAAGCTCTTTTTCACAGATATCCAGTAGGGATGGGTAAGAACATTACACAAACAAACAATACAAAAACACGACAGGAGTGCAGAGTACAAGAAAGGTAAACAAATCACCCAAACCCATACAAATGAAACTAAACCATCCCCATTCCACCAGGCAAAGCTCACTGAGCTATTAACTTATTTTTCAGAAGCGACCTGGCCACAAATGATAGCTCAACAAAGTGGCCCATCATTTGGACATTTACAGCAGAAAAAATATTTATCGTTCTGATGAAGCATAACATGTTAGCCAAGGCAAAGGTTTTGCTCTGCCATCATTCCAGCTGGACGTTTTGCATTCATAATGGCCTTGTACAAGTTCCTCCTTATTCCTGCAAAAACATTCCACTTGCTAAAACTTTGCTTTATTTTTATTATTGTATTACTTCCCTTCTACGTGACTTTACCGAAAGAACCAAGAAGATGAATTCCTGCAGTCACGAAAGCTTTAAATCGAAAAATAAAAAAACTTTGTTTGTTAAAAAAAGGCATTTCTGGTTTGCTGCTCTACGTTGACGGAACAGCTTCGCTGCTGATCCTCAACTTGGCTCCCTCCCTATCTCCCAACCCCCTCTCTTTATTTCCTATTAAACCAAAAATCGGAGCTTACCTGTACCTCGCTATTCATTTTCTGGTGCCCTTTGCTCCCATGTTTGCACTGTCTTTTTAAAATTGCATGTGTTCATAGCACTGTTAGACTCACATGTAGAGCTTAATTGCACCTGTACCTAACCTTTTCTGGCACCTCTTGCTCTCATATTATATTTGCATAGTTTTTTTTACTCGCGTGTATTTTGTTTATGACAATTAAACACTTATTTTGTTCGGTGTTAATCTTCCTTAAGGACCCTGTACTCGTTCAATACAATGTCAATTTTTTTGTCTTTTCTTTGTTGCTGCTGTGCTCACGCACCACGGATCTCCCTTATAACATAGATGTAAAACAAGCTAAACGGGATCATTCATGTAACAATTAAAATAAACTTAAACTTGTGCAAAAGAATTAAAAGGTTGATAATTTCTGGTAACAAAAACCCATAAACTTTCATACGTGTGCAACATTTGTGCTCTGTGTACGTTGCCTAGTGGGTTATCTAGGGGAGGAATGATTTGGTGGGTGCAATTTGGCTATGCTGAACTGCTTTTTTGTGTTTCGTTTGTTGACCTTCCCCCCCACCTTCGAGGAGCACGGTTGGCTACATAAGGTGCGAAATAAATTCAACATATACAGTATACATAATATCAATTCTGAAAGGCCTGTACTTGCAAAGAGCGCTTCAAGATCAGCAGCAACCACATATTGAAGGGGCATTTCATGGATCCCCTCCGTTCCAAATGAAGCGACGATGCTGCTCATTTACCGTGATTAGATTTTACGTCATTGACCGTTAGACCCGAAGACGGAAGACGCTGCCTCGGAACTTCCTCTGGCTGCCTCGGCAGCCATTCCATCATATCCAGCCATCGTAAACGCAATCTGGTAAAACAGTAAAACAACGGAGCGTTTGTCTTCATAAGCATTTCACAACGAGGATCTGCATTGCGATGGTCTGCTGAACATAGACATTCTCAAGGGCAACTTAATTTAGTTGCAACATGTTTTCCTAATTTAGACTATACGAGTCCCTGAGAAAAGCAATAATGTCAACACCCATGGCTGTTTTTAATCAAAGGTTTGCCTCCCAGAGGCGTGATTTTGAAAATATCAGCTGGACTTGGCTTCAAATCTATTGGAGGATTTATAGCTCGCATCTCCACGAGCGATTCTCTGTAGATCAGTTACGTTTCTTCTACAATTATTCGTTTTCATTATTTTCCCCACTAAACTTTTCAATAACAAAATAAATATGAAATACAGTTCATGTTGACACGTAGCGTTTCTTGCTTCAATATATTTTGCTACCCTCAGCTGATTTAGACAGATTTAGATTTCATGAAACGCACTTGACACGATAAAGAAAATAACACAATATTGTTTGCAAGATTTTCCCTTACATGAGAGCAAATTGCAGGTCCGTGTTGTAAATGTTCAACTGGCAACAGCATTTTAAAGTAAGCTGAACTTAAAAAAAAATGTTTAGAAGTGCTGTCATGAAATAAGTAAACCATTTGTCATGGATTTATTTTGTGCTGCTGCATTTTTCTACTTGCGTAAAGAGTTGGAGACATACGAATAAATTCGTGGAGCTTTCTAAGAGTTTATACACATCTTGAGAAGGCAATGTAAAAAACTTTGGCTATTTCAGGGTGTATATTATTTTCTCCCACCGATTGGTCAGATCGGACACTATGAGGAGTGTTTTTAGGCTGAAAGTCAACATCAGCTGTGTTTCTGTGGGGAGACTTGCCCCCTACAATTGAAAATGTGTCATTTAAAATGCTGACCCAGGGCTACCAATGACGATTAGTGCCAGTGGCCGGTTGTATAAAGAATTGAAGTGAAAATATTCGGAGTTCACATTAATATGGGCACTATCCCTTTGTAATGTTTTGGCACCAGTCACAGGAGTGTGCTTTGTGGGACGAGCCCGTGTATCGTGCAAGATGGAGGAGGGAAGATAATTATCCAGCAGGTATTGGATTATGTCCTTTCGTTTATGTGCCTTGAAGTAGGGCCATTGCTCAAAACGTCACCGATTATAAATGTTTTATGTTCAAGAAAGCAATATTGACGAACGAGTTGAGCATTTTATTGTACTTGCGCACCACTGCCAACGCAGCATCACCAACATTTTTTTAATTTTCGTACAGAGGGATTGGAGCAACCATCCAGAGGTCGGTGACCAAGTAAAAGAGCCAGATGGTGGGACACTGGCTGAGCGACCAGTGTCACATTTACTACAGAATCTGTAGCCAGCAGAATGAAGTGATGGTGTCATTGACTTTGGCCGTTATGACCTCTTGACCTTCAGAATGTCTCACACAAATAAGTCTAACTTTAGACTTGTGTCATTTAAATTGTCACTTCCACGAAATATATTTCAAATAGCCTACGTTTTTTGATGTTGAAGTTGGTGAACAATTCAAAGGCAAAGAGCTACCCGTTGGACAATGAGGTGCCTATCAGCAGAAGTCCAGGAAGTAGGCTTGATATATATACTGAGGAAAGTTGCAGTGTCACCTCATCATGGGTTTTTATGGGAATTACAGCTTTCAATCACATACAAAAATACACCAAATGGTATTTGCCAAACATTCTAAGGAGCATCTTTATGTTAATCTGCCATACAGCTTTAACAGACTGTTGGGGCAAGTGCTGTTCATGGGCAACTATGAAGGGTGGCATGGCACATGAGGGTGTTGGGTGGCCAGCACCATGCCCGGCCGCCTTTGTCTGCCTAGTGTTGACAGTTACATGGCAGAATATGTATAGTCAGCGTAATTACTGAATAAATATTCAGAATAAAAATGATGGAATGCAGAGGAAAATGGAATTTGCAAATATAATACGACAAACGAATGTATGTTGAAGAATACAGAGTTCAGTTAGAGTGGATGTTGCCAACCATGACAACAAAAATGGGGGCTGACAAAGGAGATGGAAGAAAAGTTGAAATGTGGTAGAGAAAAAAACAACATGGCGTGGTCCACTCTCGGAATAACTCAGAGAGACAGAAATAAGAGCACGTAGATATTGGGACACGGACAAATCAGAGACATCATTTTCACTGCAAAGGGGAATAATTGGAATTGAGCGCAGGATACACCACAAGAAGAAGTCGGGTTCAAGATTGGCGATAGAATGGCAGCAAATGGAGCGAGCCTGCCCCAAGAGGATGGCTACCACAGAGATGGAGTGACGAGATCAGTTCATGTGCAAGATGATTTGTGCCATTGCATCACCATAAGGGATAGCGACTGTGTGGGGAGGTCATCATCTAGCAGTCGAGAGACAAATGATGAAGTCGCTTCGTGTGTCAGAACATAATTTGATGTTTCATTGTGAAAAACCGATTGACTCCCTGTACATTTTCACAAAAAAGAAAAACATTGGGAATGGGTAATGTACCTGAGACTTCCTGATACTATCAACTCATAAAGGTCTCAGCAAAGATCAGAGCAAAGCAACGAACCCTTATCTAATGCATATAATGGTGCTTATTGCGAAGTGATGGAGATTCGTGCCAGCTTATTTGGAGGATTCCATTTCGAGTCGTGCAATTCGCTGAGAAAGGATGGAAAACGTGCCAGGGAGATGGAACATCAGCCAAGTAAAACAACCCAGAGGGGCTATAAGAGACACAACTGCATGCTGATGTGTATCGGGGTCGTTCATAATTATCATCATTTTTCACTCGCGCTAAAGGAGTCATCTTTAGAGGTATTTCTACAGCTTGTGCAGAGGCTACTGGGTCCACAGAGCTTCACCTGTAATGAACACATAATCAGTTATCCTCTTTTAGCGATAACATACTCAAAGTGTAAATCCATTCGCTTACATATATCTGTACATGGAAGTTGAAGTGACAATTCATTTTTACGTATATAGATATTATTTAAAAAAATATTTTTATTGTGATATTACTGTTAGAATAATGGAAAATAGCTTTAAAATATTACCTAAAAGTATTTTGTATCATTTTGTTTCCAAATTAAGAACCCAATGTCTCTATAGCAAATGAACCCCAGGATAAAACAAAGCAAAACATCAAGATAAACAGAGAAATGCAGATATTCAAAGAAGGATCAAATGCATAGATTTATTGCTGTACGTACCCTGTTTTTTATTAAATATTGGTGGAGTTATAGTTGAATATGAACAGAGTAGGTGAAAAAGAAATCCACCCATAATATAGTGTTTTTTGGGTTAGATCCCGTAAATATAAATGCGTCATTAAACCTGTCACCACCCAACACAGCCAATTAATAAGATTTGTCACATAAATAGAACACGCCAATTAATTACTAGTACACCAGTATGTTGGATAGCAACACATTCACAAGATGTTCTAAAGAAATTAAACTTAACCCTCATGATATTCTGGTGAGCTTTTATGTGACTTCCCTATTCACGAAGGTTCCGGTTAACGAGTCACTTAAATTGTCTAATAACACTTATTTCTTATGGACAGGTGATTTCTTTAAACAAAAGGAAGGAGCAGCAATGGGCTCTCCTTCGTCTCCTGCTATTGCGAATCTGTACATGGAAAACTTTGAAGCAAGAGCACTTGCTTCAAGTACATTAAAACCATCTTTTTGGTGGATGACACTTTGGTTGTCTGGCCGCATGGTGAAGATACAGTTAATGCATTTCTAAATCATCTCAATTTGCAAAATCCGGCCATCCAGTTCACCATGGAAATGGAGCTAAATAATACACTCACATGCCTGGATATTTTTCTCGGATGCGGCCTAAATGGTAAAAGAACACACAGCATATACCGGAAGGAAACCCACACTGATGCCTATCTGAATGCAGATTCGCATCATCGACCTGCACAAAAATCCTCTCTCATCAAGACGCTCATACATCAGGCTAAAACAGTGTCACATGGTGAAAGTCTGAGGAGAGATATTAAACATGTTAAAGAAGTGCTACGATTAAATGGCTACAATAATGCTCAAATTAACATAGTATTGAAAGCAAAACCAAGATCGACCAGTAATACTGCTTAAAGCGATCAGGTTATTAAAAAATTAAAATACCATATGTTGTGGTAGTGACTCACAAATGAGCTAGGGTGTTGGGAAAAAATGAAAGTTATATTTGGCACGGTACACACAATTTTAAAAAAAACTACTGGAGTATATTGTACTAAAGATGAATTGCCTAAGTTATCCACCGAGGGTGTATATCGGATTAATTGCTTATGTGAACGTAACATTAACGTAAGACTAAAATAACACCAAATAAAATTAAATACTCTCAAACACAACTGTCGACAGTTGCAGAACATGCTTACCAACTAGAACACTCAATTGAATTTGATCACGTTGAAGTGTTGTGTACAACTAATTATTACTGGCCAAGGCTAATTCGAGAATCCATTGAAATTGAGAGAAATACAAATAATTTTAACCGCTCTGACAGCTACAGGCTTTGTGCGGCCTGGAAGCATATTATTAAGTAATACATCTAACAAATACAATTCCTTATAGAGGAAACACATGGTAATTAACGGATTACTAATCTACCATATAATTACAATAATCCCTCCCTCCCTTCGCCTCTGATCTCTGTACTTGATGGGTTCAGTGATGACGTCATCTTGCTCTATTTAAGACCGGAACCAGGTGGATTGCTTCACTATTCTGGTAAATCGCACGATGATGCTGGATGTAATTAACAGCGAAACGTCATATTAAAATTTTAAATGTTGTGGATTTACTCTGCAACACACCGGTGGGCTGAAGTAGTAACTAATTGGCACGTTGTTTACGTGACAAACTTTGCTGGCCGTGTCAGGTGGTAGAGGGTTACAACACATTTATATTTATGCGATCGAACCCAAAAACCTTTCTTATGAATAATGTTGGTCGTGAAAGCCTACATGTTAAACTTACGAGAATATCATTATGGAGAATATCATTAAGGTTAAGCTTAATATCTTTAATCATATTTAGGAGATGTTCTGAGTTTTTATTGAACGAAGAGGTCCTATTGATATTGCGCTGTATTTTTTTCGTTACGCATTGTGCGTATTTGTATGGGGCAGAGCCTATTGTACTAACTATGGGTCTTAATCGGACATCAGGTTTGCGAATCTTTGGTTTCCCATAAAGTCTTGGTGGTTTTGACACCCGTGGTTTGATCAGGTATTGCTCTTCCTTGGGAATTGATTACTTGGCAATGATTGCCGTTGTCTTACATTCCAAGGTGTTGGTTGGGTCTCGTTTAATTTTAAGGTAACAAACATGTATTACCGAAGCTATCAATAGAAGGTGTATACCGGATTAATTGTTCTTGTGGCAAATGCTTTGTTGGGCAGACAAGGCGAATAATCAGCAAGATACTAAAATTATATCAAAGGAATATTAAAAAGTCCAAAATACAACTGTCGGCAATGGCCGACCGCGAGTTCTAACAAGAACACTCAATACATTTTTTTTTATAATGATGAAGTTATGTGCAAAACTAGTTATTACTGGCCAAGACTAATGGATAGAAATTCAGAGAAACACAAATAATTGTCATCGATCGGATAACAACAGGCTTAGTGCTGCGAGGAAGCGAATCATCAAATAATACATTGTTTGAATGTATGCCTATACAGGTCAATGGGGATTACCTTTGTGCAGACAATAACAGGTACTGCTATTTTAGTTCACGCAAACAACAGGAGGTACAAGAACAATGTGCATGCATAATGTGCATGCACATTGTTCACAATATGAATAACTCAACCGGTAATGGATAATTCATTGTAATTTAAAGGCATTCATTAATCCCCCCCCCCCCCCCCTTTGCACGTGAAGGGCTCACAAGTGACATCATCATATCTATCCCTCTATTTAAGGATCTAAACAGGAGGATTTCTCCATAAATATGGCTGTCTACCTGATTATGCTAGTTGTAATTACTGGCGAAACGTCGTACTCCGATTTTAAATGTTGTGGATTTGCTCTCCAACACACCGGTGTGCTATACTAGTAACGAATTGGCATGTTCTGTTTAAGTGACAAACCTTACTAATTGGCTGTGTCAGGTGAAGGTGGGTTTAAGACACATATGTACGCAATCTAACCCCAAAACAACCTATATTATGGATGATATTAGTCGCGAAAACCTACGTGTTAAACTGAAAGAATCCACCGTTTTCAAAGATCTTTCCATTCTGGTGTCCATCTGTCCTGATCGCACACAAGACCAAGTCCCAACACACACATTTTGTATGGGAATGTCCTCATTGTTATCGATTGGCATAATAACCCAGAGAATCATCAACAATTCCCATAGTCATATGGTACAAACAATACATATCCTTGGTTCTTTCGGTAAAGTCACGTAGAAGGGAAGTAATAAAATAATAAAAATAAAACATAATAAAATAAAATAATTCTCACGACGTTTCGGCTACAACGCAAGCAGCCGTCTTCAGGTGAAGAATGAGACAATGCCAAGCTAAGAGCTTATATATAAGCTGCGTTGGAGGTGGAAGAGGAGCGCCTTAACAAAAGAATGTGCATATGAAGATGAATTTAGCATATTCATGGAAAATGCGTAGGAGGTGGGCGGGGGGGGTTTCAAAGTCATATTATGCCCATGCATTATGCAGGATCAACAGCACCAAGGGGGGTTGCAGGGATTAGCAGTAACAAAGGAAAGGAATGTTAATGATATGTAGCTGCAGTTACTCAACAACCACGTAGAAAACTAAAGTATAAACTACATAAAAAACTAAAGTATAAATTGCATAGCACCATCAGTATACTTACTATACTCTACAATGAGATGAGTTACTAACAGCAAGTAACACATTACAATTCTACGTCGTAAAGATTATATAATATGCTTCCATCTAAACTTTATTCTATTGCATCACACGAGCATATACCGTACTATATACTGCCAACATTAAATTATATACTGTATTGCTGTAAACCAACCTATACCTTATACATTTAATATAAAACTATGTATTATTCTACCCACCCTAGTGTGTGTCGAAATGGTTTATTACGTCCTTCCAATGATTGCTAAGCCAGAATCCATCTTCTCGGTTAAAATTGTCTCTGTGTTTGTATATGTGGATCGCCTCATGAACGAATCTCTCATGATAGCCAGATGGCTTGCAGAGAACCTCTGTCTTGGAGAAGTCAATATCATGTGAGCCCACTGAGTTGTAACAGTGATCTGCCACGGCTGAGGTGTTTGTCCTACCGTGTTTCAGGTCAGCTTTATGTTCACGGATGCGGTCCGAGACATGTCGTTTGGTTTCCCCAATGTAACTGCTACCACAGAGGCAACTTAGTTTGTAGACGCCAGGGTACTGTATGTCTGGAACCACATCTTTTACAGACGGTACCAGATCACGGATTTTATGTACTGTGTTGAATCGGACCTGGATCTTGTGTTTAATCAGGATTTTGGAGATATTTTTTGTGACCCCAGCAATGTAGGGTAAGGTGATGGTCTTGAAAGGCTCCTCAACAGGATCCTTCTTGATGGTAGGAGTGATGGCTTTGCGGATTGTGTAGTCGGAGTAACCATTAGCCTTAAGAGCTTGGCGTACGTGTTTGAGTTCACTGGCAATGTGTTCATGGTCGGAGATGCATTGGGCTCTATGATATAGAGTCTTGATGAGGGAATTCTTCTGGGATGGATGGTGGTGGGAATCCGGTTTTAGGTAAGAATCCGTATGGGTGGCTTTCCTGTAGACAGAGTGGCTCATTGAACCATCAGGTCTCCTTTTGATTAGGACATCCAAAAAGGGTAGCTTGCCATCTTTTTCGACTTCCATGGTGAATCTGATGGCTGGGTGTATGGAATTGATGTGGTCGAGAAATTGGTCTAGAGCAGGCCGGCCATGTGGCCAGATGACAAAGGTGTCGTCTACGTACCTCTTCCATAAGGTCGGGCGTAGAGTGGCAGTCTGGATGGCGTCAGTCTCAAATTTCTCCATGAAGATGTTGGCTACAACCGGAGATAGGGGGGAGCCCATTGGGGTGCCCTCAGTTTGCTTGTAGAAAGTTCCATTCCAGGTGAAGTATGTATTGGTTAAGCAGTGTCTCACCAGGGGGGGTACCCCAGCATTCAGTCCTTGATGAACCAAGTCTTCAATGATTGCGATGGTGTCAGGTACAGGAACCTTGGTGAATAAGGAAACCACATCAAAACTGGCAAGCAGGTCGTCTGGGGACAGGGCAATCCCCTTGATTGTCGATACCAGGTCAGTAGAGTTTAGTACCGCAGAGGTGGTTTTTCCAGTGAAAGGCCGTAGGATTTGAGACAAAAAAGAGCCAATTTATAGGTGGTGGGAGTTGATAGTCTAGACAACGGGACGAAGAGGCTCCCGCCTCGTGTCCAGGCACCATGAGTGAGGATTTGGAGCAAAGATGAGGGTCCCCATTGCATTCCTCAGCTCAAAGGACTGCCGCAACTCGTGTATCATTGATAAAGCATGAGAGATGTGGGTAAAACATGGCTCCAATGGGATGTGCCCTCAGGCACGATACTGAAGACTAGCCTCACAATAAATGACATGAAGCATAAAAAGTGGAATTACCAAATAGGGCATGCTGTATTATATGGTTAGTTGAAATTTACGCTGAAGAAAGCAGATTTTAACAGTTGCAAGCTGCAGCCCAGAGGGAAGACTGTGGTATGATGGTGCATAGAAGTGTAATAAAGGACTTCGCCGACACACTGCTGGGTCTCCGTCTCTTTTTATTCTCGTTGACGCTCGCACTCCGCTGGTCCCGACAGCGGACCGGCTGCTCCTCGCGCGCGCCCAGCACGTGCCCTTCCGTCAGTCGCACCGCTCCCTGCTCCCGCACACCCTTGGCCGACGGTGTGCTCGAAGCTCCTCCAACCACGTGGCTGATGGCGCGGGTACCCTCCGGCCACCCAACGTGGTCCAGCTTCGTGACTCCACCAACTGACCAGGAGGCCCTTCCTGAATTCCACCTATATTCCCGTCACCACGTGATCCTGTCTCCTCCCTCTCACCACGCCCTTCACCGAACCTTCCAGATCCCGACCTCTGCATAGCGCCTTGCTGGCTCTGCCCTTAGGTTCCGCCCCTGCTCTCCTCGCATCCGATTGGACCGGAGGTGAGCGGCGGACCTTCATATACGCCCCCATACTGGGCCCCGCCCCCAATACCCTGGGCCATATGATTGGCCCAGAGCCGAGCAGCGAAACCCCGCTTACGCTCGCATTACACAAGTCCAACTTTGGAGTATGGTAAACTTATGGATATTATATAGAAACACTCAGCTGATATTCCTTCTGAGACATTAAACGATGCTCACTCCTGCTCCTGGAGAACCCACTGCCCAGTAGTCAGCAACCGACTTACTACACTGCCTCCTAAGTAGCTCATTGCCTTGAATATGGATATCATCCACATGACCTTCACACGAACCACCAACCCTATCTCCATGTAGTGCCCCCACACCAGAGTTAGCATTAATTTTCAATGAGTGTGGCCACAACAGTTTAACTCTCTGTGCTGATATGACGTTGGAAAGAAGCCATCACGAGTCACATCTGACAGTTTGTCACGTTAATACATGCAAAGGCGTCGTGACGACTGGAAGTGGGGCATTTCCATGTGCAATGTGGTGTCAGACTTCACTGGATCTCCAAAAGACCAGGTTATGGACAGAAACAATAAAACGGCATAAGAAATAGATAGCTGCTTTGTTTGTATTTGAAGATATTTAATGTGTCTTTCATTTCGGGCATTTTACATTTTGTATTCATCATGCTGAAATCATTGTTATTATTTTTTATATTAATATGCGGTCAGCAACAATGAATAAAAAAATATAACGCAGAATGCAAAAGTATAACATATTTTAACAATTGCAGTATAATGTGTAATAGATACAGTAGGACACAGTATTTCAAGAATTGAAACCACCGGTACAATCTTTTGCAAAGGCACACCCATGGGTGGCCCCTAACAACACGTTGAGATAGCTATTTATACTCTAAATCAATAACAACAATAACAATTCTGAATGTAAAATTTCAAATGATTTATCACTCTTAATATATATTTTTCAGTTTAGATACCCGTTGAATAATATTGGTCTGAAAAGTCAAAAAGCTGATATGGCTAAAAATTCATAATTAAGGTGTTTGGGTTAGATCGCATTTGTGTAAATACGTAGTAACTCTCCACCACCTGACACAGCCAATAAGGTTAGTCACGTAAACAAATCGTGCCAATTAGCAACTACTCTTTGGTTCTTTCGGTAAAATTACGTAGAAAGAAAATAAATTAAAGAATAGAATATGACATTTCGATTGCAACACAAGCAATCGTCATTATGTAGAAAACAACCCTAGTGAACTTAGAAATACAATGCAATCCAACACAGAGAGTCTGCTAACACAACAGTCAGCACCTTACCTGGTGGTTTCGTTCTTCCAAAGATTGCTAAATTTGAGAGAGACAAAACACAGACACGGGGACACACAGACAGACACACAAGCAGAGAGAGACAACACAGAGACACACAAAGAGAGACAAACAACTCGGTGTCTCTGTCGGCGCACTGATGCTACACTTGTGTTAACTGAAATATACAGTTATGTAATTATGCATGCAGTATAAACGTAACAGCCTACTGCACATACCTATACAGTCACACATACATAAACACAGCTTAATACTATCTTAATTTTGGAGCTTTCGTGACTGCAGGAATTATTCTTTGGTTCTTTCAGTAAAGTCACGTATAAAGATAAAATAATAAATTAAATAATAGCATACTACGACGTTTCGATTGCAACACAAGCAATCATCATCAGGTATAAAAGACATAGCAACACAAATCTGTCTATAGTTTTCTGGTTAGATTTTTGTTGCTATTTCTTTTATACCTGATGATGATTGCTTGTGTTGCAATCGAAACGTCGTAGTATGCTATTATTTAATTTATAATGTTATCTTTATACATGACTTTACCGAAAGAACCAAAGAATACAGCTTAATACTTTTGGTAGGAATACAAATTGCCTCCTCTGAAGTTTTAGCTGGGTGTGCCACTGGTATATTTGCAATGAAGCCCAAATGTTGTCAAATTAGGTATGGAACTTATGAAATAGCTTTCATCCAGCAGTGGATTGACAACGGGCCGTGCATTATATATGAAATATCCCGTTTCTATGCGCATATATAATATACTTCAATTGCATTTACATGTGTAATAAAGGACTCGACCACGAAGTCTGGCTTGGTGTTCTTTATTCGGTTCTTCCTCGCAACCCACACGGCTGTCCTTCTATACGCCTTCCGCACTGATACTGATACTGCTGTTTACCCCGTCACGCCAACAGCTCCTCTGTTGGTCTCCCGTTGTTCTCGTAACCTTCCGGCAGCCTCGCCGCTGTTACCCTCACGCAGCCCCCACTGGCTGCACTCGCTGCTGTTTCTCTTCTCGTCGCTCTCGTAGCCTCTCACACACAGCCTCACCGGCTGTGTTCACCGCAGCTCCTCAACCACCCTCTCTCCAGCAGCCACACTGCTGTCTTCTCTCGCAGCTCCGCTGGCTGCTCCCTTAGCTGGCCCCCGCTGGCCGCCGGTGCCACTTTTCCTCGCTTCGCCCAACGTGGCCTTACTCTCGTCCAGTCTCTCACTCTCTCCCCTCCTCTTCCGGTCTCATCCCTTAAGAACCTTAACCTTGCTCCCACGTCACCTAACTCCACCTCTCCGTGACGTCACATCCGGGAGGTCGCCCGCGCCCGCATTACACATGTATACAATCAAATACTAATTATGGGAATGTGCACGAGTGGATATTAGTATAATGAGGGTGGTTCAGAAGTCTAAATTCGCACATTTTTTACATTTCCAATTTCACGTATATTTCACTAAATCGATTACTTACAATCACTTTTAGCCGTTAACTGTCTAATATTAACATAATGTATGTTGAACTTATTTTGCACCGTACATAAACAACCGTGTTAATTAGTGATATTCTCACGATTCAGCCTACAATTGCAATTCCATTCTTAGAATCAAATATTATTTGTGACGGGGATCAAAAACCGTGGAAGAGTGGTGCGGCAAGCTGTGTAGGATTAGGTGCGGTGTTCAGGTAAGAAGGAGGGGCTCATGGGGTCTTGTCCACCAAGTGGAATCACCATCTAAATGTACGACTGATGCCTTTGTTGTAGCGATACTGGTTGATACATGATAGTTGCTATTGACTTGTTGATAGCTGCCCAAAATTGCCATTATCGTCCTCATGGAACCACAATTTGGACACCTTGGAACAATGTTATTACCGCGTGGCCTACTGGAACCGCTGGGACCACCAGGAACACCTAGACCACCAAAACTGCCGCTGCACCCACTGGGGCTACAACTTTGACTGCTGGGAGTGTTATGATTGTGTATGGGACCACCAAGTATAAGTGGGATTACCAATAAGATCACCAGAGGCACCAAAGGTGCCACTACCACTCAGACCACCGGGGCTATCAATTTATTGGAAGCTCACTTATGCACGTATACTACAACAGCTGCCATATTCCCTAAAGTGGTGGTGACATCACCACAGCACTTGTGCCAGGCTAGTTGCACTTTGAGGCCATGTGAAGTGTCAGAGGCTTGCTGGCAGATCACAAAACCCAGGTGTTGTAGATTAACCCACTGAGATGTCTGGCAGATGCATCACAGTGCCAACTGTGTACGTATACACACAGATGCTCATGCATGCATGTACCACAGCTACAGTTATCCACGCATGTAGAGAATATGTATATTTCAACAAATCAATTGGGTGTTCCTGGATTCGTCACATTCCTTCCGACTATACCAACCCTGCTGCCATTGCGCATGAAAAATGTAGAGTTGCAAGTAATAGAGATGGTGATCAGGCCGGGTTACCCTTGACAGAAAGATGTGACCAGACTTGACCACGTCGATGAGTGGGAGTTAGTGAAGACACCTGATATGGGGAGTGCTCCCACTCGCATTCAGGTGACCTCTGACCCCTCCCAACCGCTCACTGTGTAGCCAATCACACAAATGAAACGATGATGCCTGGTCAAGCTGTGTTTGCTAAGGTCAGGCCGAGCAATGGAGCACATTATTTAAGTATTTACTTAGTGTATTACATTTGGTGACAGCTGTTGTGCTATTATTATATAATTCTGGACTGTATGGTTATTATATTATGTGTGAAGTGGAGTGGTTGTGCAGTGGTTAGCACACTGTATTATTTGAACCTGCGACCAAAGTTTAAATGTCCGTGATGAGTGACATCTGTACTGGGCCTGGCCCTCTCCCTGCATCAACCCGGACTAATGAGTGTGATAAAGTATGGTCAAATAACAGAAGAGGGGAGGAGGCCTTCATCCGGCAGTGAATTGGCAAAGGACTATATTATGTGGCAACCAGAGGAGCGAACGTGTTTGAGAGGAAACCCACCATGGAGATGGAGCAATTCAATCAGCTCATTTGCAGGACGCAAGTGAGTTTTACCATTGCAGGACTATTAGAGAAGGCGGCGCATTGGGGAGGCCTTCGTCCAGCAGTGGATAGATGGAGGTGAATCCTAATCTCAAAAACACTGGCAGCACTTGATCAGGCCACTACTGGATGAAGTCCTTGTTTCAGTCATGGGGGTTGTTTGACCATTTTTAACCACACTGGGCAGTGTGAGTTGGTGAACTGAAGTCATGGATATTTGTATAATTATCATGGCTAATGAACTCAATTTAAATATATTGCCGACTATATTATCTGTATGTCAATAATTGAACCAGTTTAATTAATTTTTGTCAAGGTGTATACTTTAATTGCTCTGAATAAAAAAAATGCTATCGTAAATATTTTTGAGTTTCAGGTTGTGTCAGTTATCACACAGTATGCCCTATCACTTCAATGTCGACCTCCTCCTGCCCATTTTGAGTGAGGTAATTGAAAACGGAGCGAGGAGAGAAAGGCTTTGGCTTTTTCTAGCCACACCTGAGGCTTACTGCAAAAGAGATATGGCTTTTCTTGTCGGTGGTTGGGTATGTGTAACATTTCACAGGAAAGTATCTATTACATAATAACACAGTGATACCCTACACATGTCTGTGTGTGTATGCTTTGATTTAGAATGCTGTCACCTCTCCAGTGTGCTTATGCACCTCCATCTGCTATATGGTAATGCATAGCCACTTACAAAGGAGACCATTTGCATGTCATTGTGTGCGGGGCAGCTATGTGATCTGCCATATTTTTTGTGCACACACGAGATACTGAATACCTTTGCATAAGGTGCGACCCCTGAACAAAAAGCAGCATGTAGAGTTGTAGAAAACCACAGACCGAAGAGGTCATTCTGTCTCATTGACACTTTAAGAGTTGACATGCAGTCTAAACATCCAGGGCTCTGCCTTCAAGGAAGGGAATGTGTTTCCTTGGTCTTAACTCCAAGTAAGCAAATACATCGGATTTGTGTGCAAAGGGTTAACTAGTTATTTTCTTACCTTGACACTCTTCATTTGAAGACACAACCTCCTGTGATCAGCCATTCAAGCAAAACTGATTTTATCTTTGGTCGGGCCCATGTGCCGACTGTCCTGCTTTGCTTCAATGCTCCCAATACCTGCTCTCAAATTGAAACTGGTTTCACTCCAACCCAACAACCATGAACCAAGAGTCTACACAACTCAGGATCATGCGTCTTTTGGGATCCCACAAAATCCCGATTAGATATGCATTGAATGTGCAGAAAAATGCCGATGCATAAGCATACAGAATTTTAATAATGCAGTGAGTACTCTATTCCAGGATATCTGCATTATTGAATTAAACATGGCCTTTCAGAACATTGGAGAAATAAACTTTCTGTGCATACAAAATAAAAATATATAAATTGCATTCAATAAAACCCATTTGACTTGCTCAAGCAATTTTAAATCAACATCCGTTTATACATTTACTTTACTTTTATGTTATTCGTAATATGTTTCATAAAAACATAATAATTGGATTTTCATGAAAGTGTCAGTATTTAGAAAATGATGCTAATGCAATAAAGACACAAATATGCTGCGGAGTTTAGTATACTATGGAACATAACAACCCATCGTGTACATTAGTATCAGGTGTGTGGTATTGTAGCCAGAGTCCTTAACTCACAATCTAGGTTGCAATTTCGAATCTCTATTGGGGCAACTTCTTGTCCAGTAGTCCCTCGGTTAAGGTTTTTAATCCGTTCCTCGAAAACTACTGTGAACCAAAATAACTGTTAATCGAATTCACTTATGAGTTTAAAATTAAGTAAAATTCACTGAGTCTGGAAAACAGCTGTTTCCACTGCCAACACAATTTTAAAAAGGCAGGCGAAGTCTAAACTCATAAATGGGCGTCGCTGATTAGCTGAGGGCATGGCTCAGTCTCAATTACGAGTGCTCGGATTAGCCAAAATTGGCACCTGCGTGTATAATGTAAACGTACCGTGACATCACAATGTTAACGTTCGTTGAAACCATGGGGCCCTTTGGGAGGCGAAACGTTAACCGCAAAAAGAGTTTACCGATGTAACTGTTAACCGAAGTTCTACTTTAAAGTGAGCATCACTTTGTGAAGGGCTCACAGTGACTTTCCTGCCACATCACGTGAAAGTGGAATATGCACCACAAATGACGAAGGACAGAGAATGGAATTCACAATATCCTATGCTTTTTTCCCGAGGGAGACAATTGACTCGTTTTACCATTATAGGAGACTATTTATACATATAGCCCTTCTTTCTTTAAATTTTATCAAATTATATTTTAGAAATAGTCTGATGTTAACCTCATTGAACACAGTTGATGCTTTGTGCCTTTCCCATTATCCATGGGGCTTTATTTGGTTGCGTCCTATAGATATCCACTATAGCAACAGGCCTCTGTCAACAAAGCTCAAGCTTTAGCCCCTATTATTTTCCTGTAATGAAGTGGAAAGGCAAGAAGGTCAACCAGTATTCAGCCCGCCAGCTTGGAATGAAATCCTAAATTGAAGCAAGTTTTTTGCACAGGGGCTGAACACACGTCAAAACCTCATGTATTTTTGTTCAGTTGGAATTTTTTGAAGGAAAAATAATTAAGTTGCAACAGTAAAACAAACAGTTCTATGGTTAATCAAATATCCAGCCACATATTTTTAAATAATTTGAAGAAAAAAAGGCTTCACTGAGATGTTTTGATATCAATAAAATAGTAAGTTTTATCCAGCCGTTTGGCACTAAGTTGTCGTGAGGTAAATGCATTATATAAAATGTTTCGACGAAGCTTTCTTACCTAAACTGTGAGAGCATTCCACGTATTTTCAAGACTTACATTTGTATAGTTTTACTTATCCGAGAAGCTTCCAGTTTATGAAGATAGAAATCACGATCTTCATACTTGCAAAAGTGGAGTAAAATGTCAAAAATGTTGTGTTTCTCACTTAGGTTATTATGTCGACGGTTAAAAGGTGCAAATTGTATGTATGTTTAACTTCTTTCACACCATACGTAGTCAACCGTGCTAATCTGAGGTGCGGGCAAAAAAATGTGTGAAAATTTCGGTGCAAATACAAAAATGACTAAACTCAACACACGCAGATCTCTGCAGAGAAGATTTCTGGTATATCTATGAATAAGGGCCATTGCCAGAATCATCACTTATACATTTTTTTTTAGGGCAGTGTTATTGCTGATTATGTTAATGTTGCTTTAACAAATGTTTAAATTAATCTCACAAAAGTAAACTTGTGCAAAACCAGGCTTGAATCATACATATTTGGCACACGACCTTTTTGTAGTTAGTTGGAAGTGGGTGAACATGTTTATATCGCACTGCCATTTAAGGGAAAGACCTCTGCACTCAATGGTCTGTATATCCAGCAAGGTGAACAATACGTGTGCATGCGTTGTTTTGCATAAAACAAATATTAATTTAGTTTTATGCATTTCCATCAGTTTCATTCTACACTGCCTTCATTATTGAAAGATAAAGAAGCCCCAGGCTGGCAGCATTTGCTGCCAACATCGCGTACCTTGTTTGAGTGAGCTCCATGGTTTGGGTCAATTCGTGATGGTAGGGGGTAAACTCGAAAATCTATATTTTAAACAAGGCGTACAAATTATGCACATACATGTGTTGTGATGTTAAATGGATCCCTATGGCGCATAGTGCCAAGTGCCGTTGAAACAGGCGCAGAGGCTAACATACCATGCAGTACCATTTAGGGGGCCACTAGGGGCATGGTACTGGGTGCGAGCAGGAGGAAGCCTGTTGAGTCCTATCGACAGAGTAGGGGATTGCAGCCTCCACCAGCTCCGCAGGCAGGGTTGCGATTTCCGCACCAATTTCCGCAAACATGCTGTTTTCGACCGCATTTTGCGGTAGTTTCTGTGACCCTCTTCCGCACAAATTTCCGCAATTTGCGGTGATTCCTGTGAAGACTTCCGCAAATCGTGACTTCGATTCCCGCCTTTCTCGGTGCCGTACTCGCGCGGTTGGCGCACATATATTGCGTATGCCCATTTGGCTCTGCTGACTTCTGGAAAAAACGATATGTATATATGAACTATGGATTCCTGCATTCAGACAGCGTTGTTGGTGCGCACGAACTGTGAAAAAATCAATGAGAGCCGCGAGCTCTTGTGCGTCGAAGTACTTGTCGATGCCGTCGATGAAGCACACTTGCCACAAGTACACGACGCCACCGTTGACATGTTTGTCGCCGATAGGAATCCCTACGGTTGCATCTTTCCGGATCGACGCAACCCCCGGCGCTGTGCTCAGGCCCTTTTGCCCAGCCCCATGATGTCTCCTAGCGTCTGCCATTCGGAGCCCTCGCAGTACTCGTAGCGACAAAGGAAAAACAAAAAACTGTAGCATTTTCTTTATTCATATTCTGTCGATATGCAAAACTATTCATCGTCGCTCAGATTGCAGCGTGTTGGGAAATCCACTGGTAATTTTGGCCAAGCGCTCAGATACCCACGCTGTTTTCGATACGCTCAGATACACACGCGTTTCCGCTCAGGTAATATCCTCGTCCAGCGTACGCTCATTTGCCTCTGTCGTAGCTACTTTATACCTCCTGCGAATATATACACTTTACTGCTAACGATTAAAACTTTGGCGCACAGGTCGGTCGGCTGTGAGAGGGCTTTCTCTCTGCAAAACAACATCAAGCCCGAGGAGTGGTTGCTCCTCTCGTGCAAGCAGTTGAACGCACTTATAGTTTGCGCCCGCGACAAGCCAAAACTCAGCATCTTTCACGCCGAAGACGACATGAAGCGCTGGAAGAATGCGAAGAAGTGAAAGTACATGTGCTCGTAATCACGGCTCCGCATTTGAATAAAGTATGTGGTTCTTGTGCGGAAATGCGGAAATCATATATTCATTCCAATCAGTAACTCAAAGCCCTACGTGATGCTGGGCCTTGCATGTATCCTTTCCAATAGAACGCATTAACGTGTTGTTAAAAGCGCGCGGTCATAGGAGTAGTCTTTCCACCGTTTGCGGTTGACTTTAGCAAAAATGCGGGAAAATTTGAACCCTCCTTCCGCATTTTCCATGCGGAAATCGCAACCCTGTCCGCAGGGAATCACCACAGAGTGCACCACTGGAAAAGTGTGTTGGAGGGCGACTGGTGGTAGGGGCCATGTGAGGCGTAGTTAAAGGCCTGGAACCGTCCGGTATATTCTGGATGTAGGGCGCGGCCGAGGGTGGAGCCAGACCGCGCCGAGAGAGATAAAAGGGAAGCCCCGAGCACAGATCCGGGCTGTCTGTAGGTGAAGTCGAACCCAAGTGCTACGTCTACGTTTTCGTCCCCGTCTTCGACATCGTGGATCAGGCAGTACGTGGCTGCTCTGACCCGATTGTAGTTATCCCGTATATGTTCCGTCGGGGCTCTGTGCTTTGCCGCAAAAGGCGGCTCATTTGGCATAATTCGGAAAATAGCAGCGGAGGTGGGCATTGCAGATATCAAATTGATGGGACCAAATCTTGTATCAACGTCCCTTGCTATTCCTTGCTTGCTTGGGACTGACTTTTTAGGAAAAATTCCCCTGAAATTTTTTATTGATCAAGGGTGCCTTGAGTTACCATAAGGCCATCGAATGGCCTTCTTGCCTTCTCCCACTAGATTGTGCACGGCCAACGCTACCGTGCAAGCACTTGCAAGTAAGACTGTAAAGATTCCCCCGGCGCGCAAATGTTGGTTCCCTTACGATTGCGCAAGCCGCTACACCAGGAGGCGACTGCTGGAGGAATCCTCTTAGGACCCTCAAATAAGGCCATTCGTGGGTTGACGTTAGTAGACTCTAGGATCCAATGACCAGGAACCTTTCATTCAGGTCCTTAATGCAGGGTTGGACACGTCTGTCATTCAGGAGGACACCGTGCTAGCTCATGCGTCGTCCGCGCTTCACGAAGGAAGCATCGTTGGCAGTGTGGGGGTCGCATCGAATACGCGGCCGCAAAAGGGTTTTGATGAAAAGTGGATGAATACGCTTTGTTTGGAAAATGTGGAATTGTCCGAGTCCCAGAGGGGGGAGTTGAGGGTGCTCTTGCGTGAATTCTCAGATGTGTTTAGCAAGGGAAAATTTGATATTGGCCGCACTACGCTTTTTAGTCACCACATCGATACAGGTGATGCCACTCTCATCCGGCAGAACCCCTATTGGCTGAGCCCTACGGAAAAAGAACACGTGCGGCTGGCGGGTGATGAAATGTTGGCCGCCAATATCATCTCGCCATCCATCAGCCCGTGGAGAGCCTCGATTGTTCTTATTAAAAAGCAGGATGGTATTTTGCGCTTCTGTATTGACTTCCGTAAACTTAATAAGATCTCTCTGTGGCTGACACGTACCCTCTTCCTCGAATGGACGATTTCCTGGATGTTCTAGCCGGAGCACATTATTTTTCGACTTTTGAGCTCTTATCCAGATTCTGGCAGTTGCCATTAGATGAAGCCTCTAAGCCCAAAACAGCCTTTCGTACACCACAAAGCTTATTTGAATTTAATCGGCTTCCGATGGGTCTTCATTCCACGTCGGCTACATTCCAGCGATTGATGAACTGGTTCTAGCTGGCCTCCAGTGGGACTCGTGCCTGATATATCTCGACAATGTTATCGTTTTTAGCCATACGTTTGTAGGGGTGTTAAAGAGAGGGCCCGTTATGCATGGCAGCCTATGGAAAACAAACACAGTGGGCGGGGCTACGTAAGTGCACGAGGAGGTGCCCTCTACGACGTCCGAGCCAGACACCCTGGGGGGGGCTGGTTCGAACGTTATGATCCCCCGGGGCCCCACCCCTCAGGGAGGGGTTGGGTATAAAAGGGGATGTTCAAAGGGCTCGAGTCAGTTATGTTTAAGCTAAGGGAAGAAGACTGAAGACGTCTTAGATAGAGCCCTGGACTCCCCTAGTTCGATGTCCTTTTCAGGGCCGGACAGGACTGAGCCAGCGGCGTGGTCCCGAAAGCCAGAGCCGGTGCTCTTGTAAGAGCTGGTCTGGAACTCCGGGTACCGGGCCCGACTTACCAGTGTCGGGCCAGTTAGCCTCCCCTAGCCCATTAGTGGAGGATTCGGGGCTAGGACAGAGTTAGCTAGGGGTGTATCCCGAGTTATACGGGTGAGGGGGCCGATACCCCCTCGAGTGTGTATATGCCCACTGTCGTATTGTGAAATAAATATACGTGTGCCTCAACCTCGGCGTCAAGCGTCTTCACCGGTACTTCACGTTTAAAGAGCATCTCGAACGGTTACGTGCTGTTTTTCTTAAATTTCGTGTGGCGCACCTAAAATTTTAACCGCAGAAGTGTCACCTGCTCCAAAAATCTGTTCGGTATCTTGGCTACATAGTCAACAAATCAGGGATAGCGACGGACCCAGAAAAAACTGCGTGTGTTCATACTTGGCCAACCCCCACGTCGGTGGGGGAGGTGCGGAGTTTCATTAGATTTGCTTCCTATTACCGCCATTTTGTCACCGGGTTTGCCACTATCGCCAAACCTCTCCACGCCTTGATGGCAAAGGATCAGAAGTTCCATTGGGGGTAGGAGGAGGAGGCCACATTTGTTGTCTCCGGCTGAACAACGGGAGTGTGTCACTCGTCGAGAACTCTTGGCTATTGTTTTTTTTGTGCAACAGTATCGCCCCTATCTTTATGGCAGACGCTTTGAGGTGCCCTCTGGTTGACCCGAGCTGTGGTCCCGGTGTGTAGTAGCTAGTTACGTTGTAATTAGTGTAGTTAGTCTGGTGGTCACCACCATAGGTTGTTATTCTGTTAAGGGGCAGTTACCCCGTGTGTTGCTGTTAAATAAATGTGTTGCCTCCAAGTGTACGTCTGCGACTCAGTTCAACTCACTACACATGGATACTGAAACAATGACATCATCCGGAGGTAAGCAAATGCAAGGCATGTGAAGTCAACAATTTGGCTGACATCGCTTACCCAAGTTATTGGTAACTATTTTAATCAATTTGACATTCATCAACAGAACTTTTAACAAAAAAATTATTCATATTGGATCACATTGCCACGAGTTATCGTGACCCCCTGTTCCAAAGATCTATAGGCAGACAGAGCTAATACATTAACTTTCAACCTTATTTGGAATGCATTAAAAAGTAAAATAGCTTACTGTTCAAATGAGCATGATATGATGCCCATTTGCATGCAAATTTAGAAATTCTGCATTTATATGGCAGAGATTAGATAATCCATAGTCTGATCAATAGTGACTTCCAACAGTATCTGGTGCGTTAACTCTGACAAGGATTTGCATTCACAACTTTCCAGCCGCACACTGTGTGCTTCAAGCACTGCACCACAGTGTGAGATTAAACCTAAATTAATCTATATATATTTCTGGGAAAAACCTTTGCCGATTTGATTAGTTTCATGTAACTTCAATGCAAAACAAAGCAAGAAATATATGAAAGTTAAAGTACTTAATTCTTTTTTTTATAATTAAAACAAAGTTATGCAGTTAAGTTTTCAGCTTCAAGTTTTTATGTGAGTGTTACAGCCATTTACAGCGAGTGTAAATAACAATTAAAGTAATGCATGTCTCCTTGATTAGAAAAAAGTGGGCCCGTGACTCAGAGAGTGTTCCTATGAGGCCTGGGGCCTGAGTACAGACAGCGATTGTCATAATATCCTAAGTTGCATAGGTTGTTACAATGGAGAGTACATACTCTTTGGTTCTTTCAGTAAAGTCACGTAGGTATAAAATAAAAGTAATCACTACGTTTCGATCACAACGCAAGTGACCGTCATCAGGTGGAACAGATAAACAGGAGAACTGCTGACATAGGAGATCCTCCTGTGGCTGGGCCACCTCACAAATATTTAACCTGGTGATGTACTCAGAGAGTCGGAAATAACAGCTGACATAGGCTGGTGGGATGGAAACATCACAGTCAGTTAATACTTTACTTGGTTAATAACGTCTTTCCAATGATTGCTCAGTTTGTATCCATCTTCTTGGTTGAAGTTGTGTCTGTGTAAATATATCTGGATGGCTTCATTAACAAATCTCTGATAATAGCCGGTGGGTTCGCAGAGTACGCAAAATCCGTGATTTAATCCCATCTGTAAAGGATGTGATTCCTGACATGCAATACCTTGGTGTCTACAAACTGAGTTGTGGTTGCGGCAGCAGTTACATTGGGGAAACAAAACGACATGTCTTGGACCGCGTTCGTGAACACAAGGCAGATCTGAAACACGGTAGGATCAATACCTCTGCCGTTGCTGATCATTGTATTAACCCTGCGGGCTCACACGAAATTGATTTTTCCCAAGACGAAGGTACTCTGCAAACCCCGCCACCTCCGGTGGCTGGGACCGTCTCACATTGACATGCTAATCCCTCAGATTTACATTTAAGTACAAATTCCTTCTCTAGCTCCACCCACTTAACCTTGGGTTGAGCCCACGAAAATTCTATATAAACTCTTGTTGCAGCAGCTCTTTCTCCTATGTCAGCAGTTATCCTGCTGTATCTGTTCCACCTGATGACGGTTGCTTGTATTGCGATCGAAAAGTCGTGATTTATTTTATTTTATACCTATGTGACTTTACCGAAAGAACCAAAGAGTATGGATTCCTGCAGTCACGAAAGCTTCAAATCAAGAATGGAGAGTACAGTCTATTATCTTATTACGCAAAGTGTTTTCATAACGCGAATTGGATATGACACGATGCATGTCTTACAAAGCGGATGCGAATTGGACAACACGTGATCGAGTGAACGGAACTACATCGCGCGAGTAGAAATAAGTGGTTGTACGGCTGCGTTGCATCACACAAGGAATTGGGATGCTGCTGGATGCTTCTTAATGCTACCCACGCACCATAGTCTTTGTTCAGCCTGCATACGTATCTCACGTGTTATCGCGGAATGTCCTTTACCCTATAATATGTATAATTTATTACAACACATTCCCCCCCCCCCCCCATAACGCGGTGTTCTTCAGGAACGCAGCTGTGTAGGAGAAGAGACTGTGTGTGTGCACATCATAGCAAGATCGCAAAACTGGGCGCGTGGCAGTGGTTGCTATGAATTACATCATCACTCCAACTGCACCAGCCAATGGCCAAGGGCTTGTGGCACCGAGGTCATGGCAGATCAGGTGGCCAACGGAGGGGAGGACAAGAGGAGGGCAGCTAAGATGCCTATTGTGGCACCCGGTGACTGGCCACATTCACCGCAGATAATAACTCACGTCATTGTTTACCAGCAAGAGCAGCATGAATATTTCTTACTCGACTGAGAGATGACTTGTAGTAAAGTGTGTGTCCCCCACCTCCTCCAATTCATCTTGCCTATTTGTAAAAGTTCACCAAATGCCCAATAAGCGAGACAAACCCTCTGCCTATGAGGCTATTCCGTGATGGTAATTTGTGTGCTACACAGACCCTAAAGATGAAATGATGCAGCAATTTCTCTATTAAAATGAATCCTTACACTCATTCTACTCTGCAGCTGCCTGAAGGAATAATTTGAGTCCCAAAATTCCACCTTGGACTAATCCTGCAGGAATTGTTATTTTTCATCTGTGAGTGATTCCTCTTCTAAAAAATCCTATTCATTTGAATTGGATTCTAACAAAAAATATTATGAAAGATACCTGGAATGGAATCTCATTCCACTGAAGCTGACTCCGGGAGGCAATCTATATTTAAATGCATTACATTTTACGTCTAATTAGTTCACATGATGCCTGCAGGCTTGGGGTGCTTCAGTGCCTCATGGTGTTGACAAAACAAGTGACGTCGTCACATTTATCCCCTTTATTTAAAACCAAAACAGGAGGAAGATTTCTCCATAACTCTGGCTGCCGCCTGATGAGGCTGGCTGTACTGGCGAAACATCACTGTACTCGAATTGTAAAATATAGTGGGGTTTACTCTCTAACACATAGGTCTGCGGAACTAGTAACTAACTGACAAACCTCATTAATTGTCTGTGTCGGGTGGTGGCGGGTTGAACGGCACATTTATATTTATGCAATCTGACCCGAAAAACCTCTATGGAAAAAAATTAGAGATGCTTGAATGAAATTGTAACCCCTAATTGTGACAATTCAATTAATCGTAAATATAAGCCTAGTAGCTGCACTGTTGCTGTTACTCTAAAACCAACATGGAGAATGTTCTTTCAGTCACACTGTGGAAGCTAAAATTTAGTTTAAAGCAAGGTGGATGAAACAATTAACTAATGGCTCTACTCGACATGTTAAACCAACTTTCGAGACAGAGAGTATGCAAATAGCATGTTGACCACCTTCACCAAAGTCGAGTGGTCTGGACATGACTCAACCTTACCAAATGAAATTACTTTGTGGCATTGTGCACTCGGCCGAACATTGCACTTACTTGAAAAGCCACATTTAATGGCTGGGTACTTATGCATGTTCAATATTTCTCCATTTGTGAATGAGCAAGAAGGAAAGTGGGTGAGAGTGTGGGAGAATGGGCGAGGAGACCAGGTGCTAGGAGACAGCTTCCCATGTAGGAAGATAGCCCCGTTTCCTTGACGACTCATCCACTGGAGGCTTCAGTCGTGGTAATTACCACGGCACACACAGTAAGGCTGCCTCCATGAAAGGAGTCAGTCCTCAGTGGAATCTCTTGCAAGCGGAATTTTGTGGGCAGTGGTGTGGATTAACTGTGTTTTAATGTTTACTATAGGATTTGGAATTATCATTAACTCATCCATCATTTAAAATGGTCATAATAAGTAAACACTACATTTAAAAATGTAAATTTAAATTCTTGAAATGACAGGCAATAAGTGTACTTTTTCTAAAATAGTTTGTTTTATACTAACGATGATATTTCAATGGTACTGGAATCATGTCATGAAATATATTATTATTTTGTAACTTTAAGTTATGAAATGTCAAAGCTCTTGATTGGTGGTGGGCCTCTTGAACACATTAGTTGACACACCTTTTATGAATGGCCACTGTGTGGCAATGAAACCCAACATTTCTAAACCTTCATAGTTGTAATATTTCAATTTAAATGATCAACAAAATATATTTTCCTTTTTTTGGTGCAGTAATTGGTGACTTGGTTGAGACTATCAACTCGCTACACTTGAGAACCCCAGTTAAATCGCGGATGGTTGACCAGATTCCACCCAAGATTTCAGCAGTGTTGACCCAGTGCTCATGACATGGCATTAGCCCCCTGAGCCACCCGGCCACCTCAAAACAAATTGCATTTGAAATTGTCTGCTTGGTGGCGTGCGAATGCTGCATGGAGGAGCAGTGGCGTGGTGTTTAGCACACGATTGCGCACCGGTGACCCGGATTATATTTGTGGCCGTGAACGATTCCAGTGGCAAACCTGGCCCAAGGCCACCGTTAAGTGGACTCAGCCTAAAATTATGACCTGGTGGGAGCATGTCAAGAACCGCACGGGTGAGACAAAAGCAGCAGGGCATGGTGCTGAACGAACCACATTTATCATGCCACCCTTAATAGGTGGTTGCTGACAGAAGCACTTGTGGTAACAGTGTATTGGGCTAAATTTGGCATCTTTGTCTTTTCAAGAGTTGTTTATTTATTTGGTATGGTCAATAATCGAGCTCTGAGTGATTTATTTTTTTCACACTGGTTTTCATATTTATTTAAATCATAAGTATCTCAGTGCTTTTTAGAGTATTCCTAATTGTCATTGTGATATGGTAGCTCACTGTTCTTGTCACAGGAAATTTATGGTGAAATTTCTAAATATGATGACATCAGTTTAACTCTTGATGACATAGTATTCACTTTTGGCCATCATAACATTATTGCAATTGGTTTTAGACATTGTACATCCTAACAAGCAGCTTTTTTTAATGTACAATTTTAAAACAGCGCAGCATTAGCTCTTTTGTCCTTTGCCAAATTCATTCAGTACAAGCTCAAACACTACAAATATCAGCTTCACGTTATGGGCAAGGATGTGTAATAAAAGACTCCGTCAGGCACTGCTGGTTTCCGTTGGTCTTTTATTCAAGTTCTTTCTCCGCACCCCGCTGGTCTCCTCCGCGGACCAGCGTCGTCTCGCGCGCGCCCCACACGCGCTTCCTCCTCAGCTCCTCCACTCGTCCTCACGCCCCGCTGGTCCTGACAAGGGACCAGCGTCTCCTCTCGCGTGCCCCGGACGCTCCTCTCGCATCAGTCGCTCCGCTCCTCCCCGCTCCGCACACCGCTGGCCGACGGTGTGCCGAAGCCCCATCAGTGACGTGGCTGATGACACGGCGGCCACCTAACGTGGTTCCGCTTCTTCACTCCACCAACTGACCCCGATCTCTTCCAGCTTCCCCTCTATAGCCTCTCTCCCACGTGACCCCGACTCCTTCCCTTCCGGATCGTCCGATCCGGCCTCCCATACTGCCCTGCTGGCTCCACCTCCATTCACCTCGCTTCCCATTGGAGACGAGGTGAACGGCGGCCCCTCCCACACACCCCCATACCGGGCTCCGCCCCCAATACCCCGGGTCGTGTGATTGGGCCAGAGCCCAGCAGCAACCCCATTTACGCTCGCATTACAGATGTGGTGGGTTGAATGATTTTCAGTCAGAACTCTAAAATAAGTTCAAGTAAAATTTTTGGGCTAGTTTTACGAGAGTGTTCGATTGTTAAACGTGTCTGGTAGTGGTGGATGTTTAATCAGGCTTTTGGACATGTAGAATGGAAAATAAATATATATTTGTAATAAATTGTATTTCTGACTGGATTACAGAATGCAATAGCCATTGATACTATCTCAGAAGTGGATTTATTATCATAGCACCTATGTGGATAAAATCGCAGGGCTTTCTTTGACAAAAAAGTAGGACGAGGATGAAGGATCGTGACAAGTTTTTTTTTTAGTAGAAACCGGTAACAATTGAAAATCGACACTGAGAATCCAACATGGATTAATGCATAAGTAAATTTAAAGAAAGATTTGCAGGTAATGTCTAGTGTAGCACAAACACAATTCAGCCAACATTCACCCCTATTGGCGATGACATCACCATGGCTCTTGTGACAGAATTGGGCCTTAGTGGCTAATTATGTGTTTTCCAACACTTTGTTCCATTATGATAATCGCTACTCCACCTCAAACTTAATTTGAAGGATGAACAATGGCAGTGTTTTGCAGCACACCAGGTGTGCTGTTGTAAAGTCCCAGGTGTGCTGCAGTATTCTTGGAATTAGTGTAAAGGAAAGGATGCCCCCTGTTCACAAGTTAGAAGAGACAAACGCTCCCCCACACCACCGTGCAGTTCAGTGGCCGATCCAGCCCCCCCACCTCTCACCCTCTCCCCATTGGCCACAGCGCAGTACGGCAGCAGCCCAATCCGTGAGCCCCTTTACACCTTGTCTCTCTCGATTCCCTCGGTCATGCATGCACAGTTGGGGAAAACAGCAAGGAGATTGTGAATTATCTCTCTCAGTACCAACGGACTCCTGAACTCGCCCACCTTGGGCCCACAGTGATTGTTTTTGGTTCGGCATGCCATGAAGAACGAGCAAGCCTCGACAGTGTGCCACAGAAGAAAACAAAAAAGTTGAGAAGCACTGATCAATGTTATCATCCGCAAAAGTCGATACTGATATGACAAGTACCAGCCAGAGTCAAGTTTGATGCGACTTACCTTCCTCTTGAGTAACACTAGGCCAACAATTATTGTGTTAATTCTGTACATATTTGACCCCTTCATAATCATATATAATTAGCGATTGTCTATCTGCTCCTGGATGATGGCCTTTGCATGACACCGCCATTCCTCACGGTCCAGTGCTGCTACATGCATCTCCTGCACATGAACTAAACTCTGTTGCTTCATCTCTACAGTGGTTACCTTCTTGTACATATAATCTCTATTGGCTTCCATCTTAGTGATGTGTCTCGCCCACGTACATGTCTTCGCAATGAGTGGGCTCCAGGTGACAGAGTCTGGCTGCACTGTCCCCAGCTACCGGTGGGTACGTCACCCAAATAGTTTAAATCCTGGAGAGGGCCAGTTGATGTGATTCAGGTCGTTCGGCCCCAGTTTTGTTTACATTCTGACCACAAGTATTGTGGTTAATGCAGACATGATACCTTGTAAAAAGGTTTCAGTTTGGTGTTTTAACAACAAAATTCCTGTTTTGTTGTCAGATAAAAGGGGAAAACCCTATTCTCATATTTTGGTACTGACTAAGGAGGTCCCATGATCCATGCTTTTTTCCTCAATTCTCAGATTTGTTGACCTCTTTCTGACCATAAACGAGCTGATCATAGAGTATATAGCATTTGGGCTACTACCATCGAGACCATCACGCTAACCTAGATTATCCAAATGTACGTGAATTTCTTACATGTATTCGCTTAGCTATGACAGGTTTAACAGTGACAGGTCAAATATAGAACAAAAGCAGTCCAGCCAGAATGCTACAGGCTGGCCTCAAAGGTGATCCGTGTCGCATAAGCATATAGAAGCGACTGCTGCCACAGAGGTCCAAAGCTTGGCATGTAGAAACATCAGAAGGTATCTACAGAGGCACTGGTACAATAATTTAAACGCTTGCAGACCTTTCAGTCCAGTGTGATATCTAATGCAGCGGGTGCAAAACTAGCCACCAGCATGCTGACCAGGTGTGGAAATGTATTTACTCTTCCATAATAAATTAACTCATCAGTCAAACCCACAATGTACACCACATTATAGAAATTGATATATTTTGCCAAAACAGACCAGGTCAAACTTAAAGAATAACATCTAAACGTGAATACAATTCCAAGAAAATATTAAATATGCAAAGTAAAAAAATAGGAATAGAGGGAAAAGTTGAGGGACTATTTCTTTTATAACCATATATATCTATTACACGCAGGTATATGCATACCATATTTTTTAATTAAAATATAGCATTAATATGTTTGAATAAAACATATTACTTCATTTTTAGTTGGGAGTCATTAGTGTAAATTTCAAAAAAATTCAATGTAACATTGCAGAAAACTTATTCAAGATCATACAGCAAACTTCTTGAACCTTGAAAGTAACAAAAGAGCATAACAAAAGTTATGAAATGTTAAAGGCAACAAAAGATGAATAGTTTCATGCTAAGACATTAATTAATGACCTTGTACTGTGAGCGAGCCAAGTATCCACTTCCCCTGCTCTAATTAAACTGATGAGCATGACCCCACTTCATCTACAACCAAACGTCAGAATTTCCCTCATTAAAGATTTTACTGAACGTACAACATGATAAAAAAATTGCATCCTTTTAAAGTAGCACACTGAAAAATCATTACAGAAAACGACAATTCAAAAGAATGCGTTGCATTATAGCAGTTTTACTAATATTTCACCTCGGCACTGCATCCTAATATATATTAGGGATTATTTTCATATTTATGTAGAAAATAATAATCATACATGCAAAAAACTTTTCGAAAAATTTTGAGCTTTTTTCAGATATTTGGATTATTTACATTGTTACACATTTCAGTGTCTACATTCTAATGATAGTGATGTCACAATAAATTACGTGACGCCACTTTTGTTGAACAAAGCACAGATGCGACCATCCATTTCAAAGTTTGGACTTCGGATTTTTTTCGATACATCTGAAAATCGGGAGGACATACCTCATACACGGTCTATGCTATGCTGATCTAACATGCAACCTCTCTGAAAATTAACCTCGATCTATCGTCCCTCATCTCAGCTCGACGTTGACCATGGAATCAACGCCTGTGAAACTACACGAACGATAATCCACTAGGAGCATCTTTTATTGGCTCAGTCACAGTACTAGGTCCGGGCTTCGTGCTTGTTCTTGAAGCTCGTCCCTTCCCTCAAAGGTCCCCTCCCCTTGTGCTCTGCCCTTTTATATCATTCGAGCCCCCCTTCTCGAATGTTCCCTCACTCTTTCTCCCCTAGCCAATCCCTGTCCTTCGGTTCTAATGGATCTCAACCGTGGCCTCTGGGTTCCACTTTTGTTTCCCGCCTATTCTCGTTCAAAACCTTTTCCTACAATCACTTCAAAAGCATGCCTCTCGACACATCACTGTGCAGGCCTCTTTCTGCCAATCGGAAACCTTGGCCTACTCTTAAATAACCCTTAGGCTGCAACATTGGCTTGGGGTGAGTGTATGTTAATTTCGGTCATTATACCTGCAAGGCCTAAACTTCGCAGACAGACACAGAGAGTCTCGGAGTTCCTTACACACATTACCATGTTTATGCAGTTACGTGTTAAGGATGTTTAGCGTACTTTTTTCTGGTTATTCCAGTTTTGTCCCACACGCCAAAATACATCTTGGCATTTACCTCATGGTATTTGGTAAATATCCCAATGCAGGACCCTCCTGAAAGAGTCTTGAACCTTAGGGAAACTGTACTAGGTAAATAATTGGGTCTTTTCAATTTAACATTTCGAAATAGTTTGGGTCAAGATAAACGTTGGTTAATATATTTTACGCGTGATTTTTTTGGTCTAAAGGCTTTATGTCTTCATTAAAAACAACCTCCACGATGTTGTGTTTGATGTGATGTTTCTGTCACTTTATCAATGCGGTGTGTGAGCCCGGCCCACTGTGTGAGCCTGCTCACAGGACTTTACACAGTGACCGTTGCAGACGAGATATCATCATCAGCCATGACCCATCCACTGCTGGATGAATGTCAGCCTAAATCGCTGCCATCTCCCATGGTTCTGCAATGTAACACAAATGCACCTGGCACTTGCACACGAGCAAATTCCATTGCTCCGATTCCTCAGGTTATGGATTGTCAAGGTGCGTTTCGTTCTTTGGCTGCTACTCCATCACTTAGTTTAATGATCAGTTTGAATTATGTATTTAACACGTGTAGGTTGTCTAATCCAAACGTTCCTCTTTCTGTCTCACAGTTTAATCCCAAGCAGAAAGAGGAATACGTGAATAAGTAAATACTTAGATAACTATATTATTTTGGTCTTTCGGTAAAGCCACGTAGATAGAAAAATAATAAAATTTATAAGATAATAACAATATCACGACGTTTCGATCGCAACACAAACAATCGTCATCAGGTGAAAAATAGAGCGGGAGAACTGCTGAGGCAGGAAAATATATATGGCGGTGTTATAAAGGTTTGAGATGGGTGTAGCCCAAGGGTTAGTGGGTGGGGCTAGAGATGAAATTTGCACTTGATAACTGCGAGCAATGTGCACGCAACCTGTATATATTCCCCTATTTATATAAGAGACTCCCAATGTGTGTAGTCAATCCAATCAGTAATGTCTAATTTAACATGGAGTGTCCAGCCTTAACACTTGAAATGTATATATAGGTGCATTAGAGTCGCCCCAACACTCACCACCTTTTGAGCTGTGAAGCAAGGGGGAGCAGCTGTGCGGAACAGGCAGATAATTGGTGTGCAGCAATCCATCATATGTTTGGCGATTTGTCTTCCCCGCTTTTTTTCTTTTTGCCCACCAATTTTTTTTCTAAACCACAGTTCCCCCGAACTGTCAGAGCTGAGTGAGATATGTGTGGCAGCATTAGTGAGAAAAATCCACAGGTCCGAGAAGATGCCTCGGTGTGCATTTCTCAAAATGTCCTAATTCACACCAACACAGATCGTCTTCAACCCAAGAACATTGCGTTCTTAATAAGAAACATGAAACAAAGCAAGACCTGCTGACTAAAACAAAATACGGTTATTTCGGCTGCTACACCTCACAAGCGTGTAGTCAGAGTGTTCCATGCGTATGTTGAAAATGAAATACTGACCGTAATATTTTTTATAAACCAATTATTAATATCAAGAATAGTTTATTTGATTATTTTTTGGGACTTAACATTAAAGACGATTCAATGTCAAAGTTCACTGCAAATATAGATGTGAAATATTGTAGTTGGTAGCAAATATTCTACGTTTATTTTGTTATCATGAGTGTACTTACATTCTATTGCATATGGATGGAGTTGCGGTGCAATGGTTAGTACACTGGTTTATGATCTGGCTGAGTTTGATTGCCAGCTATGGCTAATATCAATCCCCCACCTCTATGATCAAACGACAACCACCATGACCATCATGGAGTGGGGAGGAGGCATTCATACAGCAGTAGATTGGCAAAGAGCTGTCAATTATTATTTATATTGCATGGATATTCTCACACTCGACTGGTCATGGATTGCTAGCCACAGCAGTGCAATATGTCCCTTGTTTATATTGTTAAAGATCAATATTTAGTTATTTATTTGGCTGAATTATAGATACAAGAATTACCACTTGCACTATAAAGGACCATTGCTATTTATTGTTTAAGGCAGGGTTGTTGATGCATGTGTTTAGTTTTTAGTTATTTATCTTGTTACCTGCTTTGAAGGTTCACAAGGGAATGAGTTGCCAGCCTTAATATCTCTCTGCAGAAAAAAAAACATTTGTGCTTTGTGTGGACTGCTCTGAATATTTTGCGTTTGCTGTGGGATGACGCTATTTGGACTCAGAGGTGAGTGGCGACTGCCAAACCTGTCCAGCCTCCTGTCAAAACACTGACAAATTGGATTTGCACTTTTGCTCGCCATCTGATTTTTTATGTTACGCTGAGCGCAAATGTTTCGTGCACGTATTATGCCAGGATGTCTCTATGAACGGATGTAAAAAAACACAATAAGCAGCTCTATGCTGACCTGGATAAATCATTACTGACCTTTATATGACCTCAGATCATTCCATAACCATCAATTGTAATTCAAAGCTCACAAAACGCCATATTTATTTTTTATTGAGTCTTTTACATTTGTACTCTTTGATTCTTTCGGTAAAGTCACGACTTTACCGACTTTACCGAAAGAACCAAAGAGTATGGATTGCTGCAGTCACAAAAGCTTCAAAACAAGATTTTTACATTTGTGTTTGTAAATGATTGTTTTATCTTAGCTTCTGTGAAATGCTTTGAACCCATGTGGTATGAGAGGCGCTCTATAAATAAAATTAGTCAAGATGAGAATAGATAATACACAAAACGTAACTATTGGAGTGAAGCTCCTCTGATCCATGACTCTATTCCACACAGCTCTTGTTATGTGCAAGGCTAAACCGATTTGAGAATATTTCTGTTATCTACGGCTCGTTTTATTATCCACAGTAACCACGGATACAGGGAGAAAGCAGAACTATAGACAGGCAGTTAAGAGGCATGTGTAACGATCGATGTGATGATGAGACACCCCTGATGGGATGCTGCAATGCATCTGCGATGCTGCAGACAAAACGGGAACTTACGGGTACCCAATGTTCTTCTCGCGTGCGTGGATTTGCGAGCGAGATGAAAGTTTATAGCTCAAAGGTCACCCTTATGTCCGTTATTTCTCACGAATAAGAGGATTGCCATAGAGTCGAATTTTCTGGTCCAATTAATCCACAACCCCCTTTCCCCTAAGGCGATTCGATGAGTTGCGATTACACTATTCGTGGGTCATGACATGATTTGATTCAAGAATCGATTAAATGCGTGTTCGAGGATTGGCCACTTGATGGGCATTTCATCTCTGAAGCTCAATGCCACGCATTGCTGCAGGCATGTTCAGCTGCTGAACGTTACAGTAACGTTGTGGTAAAAGCTCAAGATAAATAAATAAATATCACGCAGACCACACTTGGATTTACCAGTGGCTACAAAGCCTAGGTGCTAAGTCGCTTATCGATTTGTTTTTGTCTTATTTTTATTGTCCTGTTTGTATTGTTTATCATTTGCTCTGTCTCATTTGTGCGCTATTGTTGGCAGAATCTGCATAAATGGAACTTGCGCTCGCCATGAATAAATCTTCAATAATCGATCCTCACTTGGACAATTAAATGCATATACCATGAGCATACCAATCTAGTTTAATTACTAATTTATAAATATGTACAGGTCATAAAGAATTATAATCAAATCCTAATTATGTGCCTCATGTTTTCTTTTACGCAACATGCCGGCATATAGATAATCGTCTTAAATGGAACAAGAAAACATCTCCTACCTAGAGTCAGTGTGCCTAATAGCTCATCACCTTTGAAGGACACTTAAAAAAACCCAGCAAGATCTTGTTTTCAGAGTGCTCATTCCCACCGCTGTGCAACTCCTTTAGATGCCTGGCTGATTCGACCGCTTGCGAGTGAATCCCGCACGATGTCACGGCGATTAATCTTTGCTCGCAACACGTCTACCTGGCGCAAAGAAACCGTGGGTGAATGCTAATGTGCTCATGCACGATAGAAAGATATCGCATTGGTCTTTCGCTATTTGTAAGCCACGAACTTAAACTGAACATTTTAAGAAACCTGTGTACACATTGTCCTATTCAATTGAATCACTTTGCACGTGCTGCACAATTGGGAAGCATCTGACTGTCAGTAATGCTGTCGCCTACAGTCGACAAATGCATGATTTGCACACACATATGCCCACGTGTGCATCCAAAGGAATACTATGTATCATACGACTACGCAAAGGCTCAAATTCCAATCTTGCACACACACACAGGAGTAGATGTCCAAACAATTGAACGTGCGTGATAAAACATGTTTTACGTAATTGCCATTTCTTTTTTTCTCTCCTCTCAAGAACGTAAGCTGAGTAGCAGCGTTTCCAAACTGCTCGTGTGGACAAAGGTCTTGTACATTTGTTAATGCTCCTATTAACGCGACCTCCGAGACTCATCAGTCTGTCCAGCAGACAGAGCCAGCGAACAAAGGCAATTGCTTTCCGCTACTGTTGTGGCAACTTCCAGAATACAAATGGTACAAGATGGATGTAGGTGATTAGCCTTTCTCCTTTTTTCTCTGTTGGGTGGTGTGGAAGTAATATGAAACCAAATGTCCATTACACCATTAGCTCTTCCAAACTTCCAACTCTACAGGGCCCACTGGGGGAATAAAAAAAACACCTTGGCTATTTTGTAGACTTAAGGGAAGGCGTGTGCCTAAAAACGTATAGCATGCGCCCTGTTTAAGAACACACATCTAAGGATATTAAGGTGTTCATATATAACAAACAGATTGAAGAGGGAAATGCAGTGTAGAAGGTGCGTACAAGGTATTTCATTGCTACACTCACTTGTCTTAATTATATCTCCTAGCAGTTTAATGTAAAAAACTACCATCTGGCATATAAATTGCATTTTCAAACAAACCACATCTGGTCCTCACTTTGAGTGTGACTGCACTCTGGCAGTATTCTACCAAGCGATGTGTAATCTGAAGTATTTATAATGAAGGTGTGTAATTAAATCACACATTTACATTGTTCACGGCGATCTTTTGGAACGGAATAACGACTGATTTTAAATCTGGCTATATGGAAAGAATGTTCTATCATCGACTACACTCGTAAAAATATAAATCAGTTTCTGGAAAACAAATGAATATCAAATACCAATATTCTCCAGCCTTTTGTGGTTCATGGAAATTGAGTTATTTGATTCAATGTTAGTCATCCAAGCTCTCACAAACCATGGCCTAATACAATTTATATATATAAAAAAAATTCAGCTATCCTGAGAATAAATACCATAGCAAGTATTTATAAAAATGAATGTCAGAGAAGCTTTCACCAAAGTTATTCACAGCAACATTTGAATGGTGTGAGATCGTAGCGGCAGTTGTATCCGCCTTGTGTCCCAGTACGATCGGTTCGACCGTCTTTCAACCAACCGGTTCTGGTACTCCTGCCGGCTGGCCAACCATCTGGGCTGTTATCCGCTACCGTGTCACTGACCGGTCCATCAGCCGTGGTACCAGTGATGTTGTTGCCTCCGATCTCCGTCGTTTGGCCTCCTGAATACACGGGTCATTTGGAAACAAGGCAACCATAGCTGCCAGTTTCATCAATGTAGGTGGCTATGAAGTATTCCTGGTAATCGAGACATGGAAAACGGCAAGCTAAGACACTGAATTATGTTAGTGCACACCGCCAGGCTACATCTGTCTTCCATAATACATCTGTCTTGATGTACCATGTCTGTTATGTAAAAAATATAATTCGGATGCCTTTACACACATCTATCATCAAGTCAAGTGGACTAATAGAACAGAATCTTCGGCTTTGCCAGCGCTGTGCATCTGCGTCCGTGTTGAATGCTGCGGCTCGCCTGACAGTTCTGGAGCGGAAATTTGATCCAATCACTACATCGATGCAAGACGAGTTACACTGGATACCGATCACACGTCGGATTGTTTACACACTATGCCTACTCTTCTACAAGTCTGCACCAATCCGCTTCGTCTTATCTCGCTGAGTGGTGTATGATTGCCTCAATGGACACCAGGAGACACCGCCTACTCTTTGCAGCCGACAGTGATGCTGGATAGAAATAGTAAAATACAAAATAGTTAATATACAGTATATAATTTTGTAAAACCAATCCATGTTGTGACATTATCAAACCTCTTTTTATAGCTTTAGTTCCACTTGTACTTGACGTTCAGTTATAATTCTTGCTTTACAGACACTAAAGTCACTCATGCTGCATTCAGTAATCTGTTAAAGTAGGCAGTTTTATGGCAACGAATGATGGCACTTTTTGTGGGACTAGTAAAACTCATGTACGACTCCCCGTTTACCGTAGGGGGGATTTGGCAGACCAGTAATACAATGGATGAACCCCCAGTGATGCTATTAGCACGAAAGCAAGCATCATTAGGCTATTGTAGGGACTAATTGGTGCCTCTGAGAAGCTGCTGTGTGGTATGGCTCCAGTGCGGGCAGCCACAAGTGGAACTCAAATTACTTTGAGTTTGAAAAACCCCAAAATGTTACAATATAAGATTGGGCTGATTTTTAAATATCTATATACATCTTTAATGGAACCGTGTATTTATGCAAGGGTTATCATTATTGAAAATTACTTTTGAAAGCGTCGATCTTGGATATTTTTAAGATCCTACCGTACATATTTTAAAAAATACCTCAATAATTCGTCTGTGCCGTGGCTGGCATGGCACTGCAGATAAAAGGATAACGAGGCTCAATTTTAAAGCTGTTGTCTCACCAATAATTATACTGTTATGTAACCTTGCAGAAATGAATTACCATGTCAAAGGCAGATGGTAACGCATTTTGGCAAATTAAATTGGCTTTTCCGGCCTTACATCTGGTAATTGTTGTTGTGAAAATGTGCCATATGGAATTGAACCTTGTAGGTGGGTGCGAGTACACACACGGTAATGGTTATTGTATGAGTAATGACAGCATAGCTTAGAGGTTGTGTTTTATCCTCATTCACAGAGGGTGTCTTTAAACAAAAGTCTAGAAACTCAAGTGGCCTGTAGGCTGATTCCATAATTAATCACTATTGAGTGAAAACCGTATGTTGTACTTTGAATGGCAGACACGTTGAGTCGCTGATTTTCCGTGCTCATGAGTTGATTATGAGCACAGCACGAACTTTAGCACAGCAGAAGCTGGATATAAGTAGGCTTAATATAACAGTTCTGATGTAATAAGCACATTATTACATTATACTGGCAGGGGTGTGGTCAAAGGGCAACTTTTGATACAAGCATATTACTTCTATCCCCCTATCTCTACCCCCTTCCTCCCCCCCATTGTCTCCCTGCCCATGCTGTGTACGCACAGTCCTCCTCCCAACTCCGCCCATTGTCTACTCGAGCCGCATTCTCCCGCCCTATCTCTACCCCCCCTCTCTCCCACTATCTCTACCCCCTTCCTCGCCCCCATTATCTGACTGGCTGCCCAGCCCATGCTGTTTACGCTGCATAAGCTCTCCTCCCCCCAAATTTAGTCCCCGCCCACTCACTTTGGAAACCCTTATAAGCAGTTGCATTTGGAGGCTTGCCCTCTTTTCTCTCTACATGATGAAGACTGCTTGTGTTGCGATTGAAACGTCGTGGGTTTTTTGCTTTGATTTTTTTTGTCTACGTGACTTTACCGAAAGAACCAAGGATATGAAAACACTGTCAGAAATACGGTCCGTCAACGATATTGAAACAGATACAGTAATGATTATGTGCAAATTTATGAATAAGACGAAAGTGTAAGGACTTATGGGCAGATACTAAAATCACTCTATCGGTTGTATCTACTGATAAGGAGGAGGATGGTACGTGATGTAATTGACACACCGATAACTGAGAGGCACCATCATGATTGCTGTGATTTCCCACATGTAAGTGGAGGATGCTCGTAAAATGTGATTTCTGTTTAACACCAGAAGTTCTATTCCATGGCAAAAACATAACATTTTTTTTATTTCTGCGGTCTATGAAAATGACGAAATATAAATAATGATGATGGATTGTGAACATTCCATTTTTGATAGATGATGACATTGTATTATTGTGATAATCTTAATTATGATAAATGTCAGAATAATTTAATATTGTATTTTGTATATGATTCTGGTAATTTTAGTTTACAATGGTTTGCAATAGAAATGTGAATGGGAGTACAACAACAACCGCCATTCGTCACTAAGTGGTGATGTCACCACGACGCTTGTGCCATGTGCACTTTGAGGCCACGTGAAGTGTCGAAAGCCCGCTGGCAGGAGGTCACGGGGCAGACCCAGGTGCCACGGGTCGACTGACTGAGATGACCGAGATGACTGGCTGATGCACCACCTGTGCCCCCTACTGTGCCAACTTGGTGTGCTTTAGCCATACGGCGCTCCTCTCGTTGTTGTGAGCGTCGCTCCTCCACCCTCCGTTGTTGTTGGAGGGCGACTGCCTCCAACTGCCCAGTAGGGTCCTTCATGAGCCTCCTCCACAGAGACCGATCTTGCCACCGCTGGTACCAGTCATTGACAAGTCCACTCAGCTCCACGTCTCCCTGTACCACATAACTCCATCTCTTCTCTAGCCTGTGCCACACCCGTTTAGCCCCTTTGATCCAGCCGAACAAAAGCTGTTTAGGTATGCGGTGGCTGGGCATGCGGGCTACATGACCCAGCCAACGCAGCTTTGCCTGCCGGAGGAACTCACCGATGGGACTTTGCCCAGATCTTTCAAGGATTTGTGAGCTCACACAATCCAGCCTGGTTAAACCCAGGATGGATTGTAGGCAGGCCAGCCTAAATGTTTCTAACCGGCGAAGATGCTCCATTAGGGGGGGTCCACATTTTGCAAGCGTAGAGAAGGGAGGGATTGACTGTGGCCGAGAAGACCTGAAGCTTCGTGCGAAGCGACAGACCAGGTAGCTTCCACACAGATATTGACGCTCGACTGATTCGGAGTGAAACCTCTGCTGTTAAACCGGAGCCAGTCATGAGCACACTGCCCAGGTACGGGAAACCCTCCACTCTCTGCACAACTGCCCTATCACCGATTGGGAGTTGTGGGAGTGGAGTGTCCGATGGTACAAAATATCCAGGCAGCTGCTTAGTTTTAGTGGGGCTGATGGTAAGGCCCCACCTCTTAGTGGCACGCTCCAGTTTCAGCAGCAGCATCTCCAACTCCTCCTCTGAATTAGCAGCTATTACCAAATCATCTGCATACATAACGTGGTTAACCAATAGGGAGCCATACCTTGACCGCACCCAGGCATCGATCAGCCTCCCATTATATCTGTACCAAATGTAAATTCTCCCGGTACAGCTATTGAAGGCTTCACGGATTACGTGGTCAAAATAGATGTTAAATAATTTGGGAACCAGAGGATATCCCGGTCGCACCCCAATGTGTACAGGGAATGGCTCTGACTCCCGGCTACGTAGTTTTACCCAGGCCCGCTCACCATCATGAAGGTCCTTAATGATTGTGAGCAGAGGGTCAGGGACTCCGAAAGCACGAAGAACAACCCAGAGCCGAGGCCTAATGATGGTATCAAAGGCCTTGACCAGGTCAATAAAGCAGAGATGTAGGTATTGTTGGAATTCCCTACACCTCTGCTGTAGCAGACGGACAGAAGATATTGCATCTGTGCAGGACCGCCCTTTCTTGAAACCGCATTGGGGCTCCGCAAGCCTCTCCTCAGCGTGCCTGGAGTACATTATACCGTGTAACAAACATTTTTTTTTCCTGGGTAGTAAGTGTTATTTCCTAATTTCTTATGCCTCAAGAGTACAGAAAACGACTATTATTCCCCACAAACTTGGCTTTTGTGACCAGGACAGTGATATTTTGAAATGTACCTATTTTCAATGAGAAAACGTGTGCATTTGTGTCTTTCGTTCACGTCATGTCCTGGTCACAAAAGCAACGTTTGTGGGGAATAATAGTCATGTTCTATACTTTTTAGGCATAAGCAATAAAAAAACCACTTAGTACACAGGAACAAAAATTGTGTTACATTGTGAATTATCAAACCCCTCCTATGGATGGCCGCTCAAAACAGAATACATTTTAAACACCTCCGAATCAGGAATGGAAGATTTAAACCAGTGAAATAGTTATCACGTGTGCAGGCGATGCAACTATGGGTTGGAGGGGCCCAGGCTCTGGGCTACGACAAGAGAGGAAATTGGACAGAGGACCCGATGCCAAACCACACTACACCACTAATTAAATCTACATTCTCGAAATTGCCACAACAGCAATGTTTAATTTAAAAGCATCAAACTTTGGATTATGCCTTGGCGAAGAGTTCTGCAGGCACACAGGAAGGATATTCTCTGCCATGGCATATTTGTGTCATTCACGAGTTGGCGGTTGGAGAGCTATTCTGATCGGCGGAACAGGTGGAGTACATGTTCGGGTGGGCCAAGAGTATTTTTCCAGTATCATTGCATCGCGATGTAATCCTCCCACTTCAGCACCGTATCATTCAGTAATTGCACAGTCACCCACGCCTTTCCTACGATAAAAGCACAGCTAGCATCCCACCCCCAATACATGCAATATGCTATTCCCTACCCCAGATATTTTTTCTGCGGACGGCCAACTTGGTTTGAGCACGGTTCTGACCGTATTGCATCCCCACGCATTTGTGCCATGCTAGTCTTAATAGTTGCAAACTCAGGGCACCTATTGTGTTTCTGTATGTATGTGTAGAAACGTAAATTGCGTCTCTACAGCGTATATGCTGGCTACAACTACAATTGGTAAAGGAGGGTGCACGTACCTCTCTAGGGAGCTGATGGAGACGTGGCGAAGAAGCAGGACCTACAGTGCAGGGTCCCGTCACAGAGAGAGGGGACATGCCAACTCAGGGGAGTGAAGGGGGCCTGGAAACGGAGGCCCAGACGACATGTGATGCTGGCTCCGGTTCCATCTCGAGAGACCGAGGAAGGGGTGTGATCAGAGGCAGAGCGAGGCCACGCTCAGGAGGATAAGAGGGAAGGGGGCAGAGTAATCAGGGTTTTCTAGCGGAAAGAGCGAACCATGCGGCGTTGCTTCGGGAGTCTTGGAGCGACGGTCGTTGCGGACTCAGTTTACATAGAGACCCCTTTGGGGGTCTAGAGTAATCCCGAGTATTGCTAATCCATAGCCCCGTTCGGTTGTGAATGAATCGTAGTGCCTCCAGAATTCTGTGTGTGCCTCGTGAGACACACACTACATCTTGTGCCAGAAGTGAAAATATTTTATAGCTAGGTGATAGTGTAGGCTTAAAATGTACACGAGAAGAAGACAACCTACAAGGGCTTCTTCGAAGGAGGAAGACGAAGAGGGGGTGATCCCCCAGACAGCCCCCGGAGAGGCGGCCCCGGAGATGGACCATGAGGGGTTTGGGCCTGCAGAGCAGCGGCAAGAACGCGACCTCGCCACGTCGCCAGCAGCGCGGAGAGATCGTGTGTGCGTTGCTAGGTGCAACTCCTGTCAGCGTTTCGCGCATGTGCAATTGCGTGCTTTGTCCCGCGCCGGGCGGAAAAACAATATAAATAAATCAATATAAATTGAAACAAAAACACTATTTTCCCCAATTTTAAGGTAACGGACAGGAAAACGGAATAATGCTTGCCCACCGCGGGGCTTACAGCGTGGTCGCCGGCATTTTTTTATGTAAACCCACCGTTTGAGAGCCAAATCCCTCGCAAGGACGCGTGCGCAGACAGACAGACAGATGGACAGACGGATAGACAGACAGACAAAAAATTACGTTTATAGGTAAGATAAGCCAGGATTTTAAAATGGTTTAACATCAAACCACCATACATCAGAGTTCAGACACAATCAAGTTTAATCTGCAATCGGGTTGTGATATTTTAAACGCCATAACATGTTTTAAACGATAACATTTGTACCTAAAAAAATGTTTTGTGTGAGCCAGAATTATTTTTAAATGGGTTTGACTGTAAATCTCAATGCATCAGGTTTGGCAGGAGAGATTGCCATCATCACCTGACAGACATTGAGTTGCTCACCTTAATGCCCCTAACATTTTTTTGCCAGAAAAAGAATACCTTCATTATCCATCCATGCTTAAGGCCACTCAATGATGTTATATTTTTTCTATTCCTGTGCATGATGGCCATATGTTCGGGAACTAAATGCCAATGTTGAGGTCTGATAGCCAAGACGAGAGGGCTTTAGGAGAGAGTTTGTGTACTTTGCTGTTCCTCCTCCAGTGAAGGAGCATAGACTACAGTGGTTTAATAAATGGTCCATAGTCTTGGTTCCATGGCCACAATCGATGAGGAGTCAGTGAGTTTGGTGAACTTGCTCTTAGGTTGAGAAAATGAAAAAGGAGAGGAGGTACTCTGAATTGAGATCAGCGTACATCCAGAAATCGGAAGCAGGCAATGGGCATATACCTCGCCACTTGTGAGTGCAGGGGCTATCGCCCCCTTATGTGGCAGACTGGGTGTTTAAAAAAATATATATATGGCTTATTTGAATTTAAAAAAAGTATGAAAAAATTACATTGCTGATGCTTAAAATACGCTATGAAGGTGTTGCACCATAACAAGGCACTGTAGGTCGCTTTACCTGCCACCACGGTCACGGGGTAAAACCCCCCTCGGGTGGCCCGTGACCGGTGGCTGACACCCCAGACCCCCAAGGACTGGGGGCTGGGGGGGATAGAGATCGCCCACCGATTTTAAGACCCTTTAAGATTTTACACCCTTTAATACCTTCCAGAAGGTTCTGGAGTGGGGGGGGGGGGGTCATTAGGGGAGGGGTAAGCCCCGACCTGGGGATAAAAAGCCGGCCCTCTGAACAGGTCCGGCAGTGTTTGCCAACTCAAGCCTGAAGACGTCCGAAGACCTGAAGACTGGACCAGCACCCTCGGACCCTTAACCGAGGCTCTTGCGAGAGCCGGGTTGTAGCAGACCGGTGGTGGGACCCGTACCCTAGCTGGGTCAGGTCGTTCTAGCCTCCCGTAGCGGCCATGGCAAGGGACCTGTGTGTAGCGTAGCAGGGGTGTGTAGGACACACTAGAAGGGAGGCTGTGCCTTCCTTAGGCTATCGGGTTGAAGGGGCCATGCCCCTTCGTGCTACAATCTTGTCAGTTGAGTCGGTTGGTTAATATACGCGTTGCCTCCAGAAGCTGTCTCCATGTAGTTAGTTAGACACACAACAAAGGTAAAAAAACTCAAGGAAGTTGCACCCCCCCCCCCCATCCCCCCATTTTCCACAATACCATAACCCTCCGGGAAGGCCAGCAAATCATAGATAATGTATGTCTCTCCATCCAATGTGCCTCATTACCACTGCTTGAAGTCACGCAGTAAGCCCTTTTAGACCCATGTGTTAACCTTCACCAATGCAACTTCAACACTTAATGATGCTTGGAAATGTTAATTGCGTTCACAAAAAGTCACAAACACCACATGAAAGAGCCAACACAGAAGATCCCTGGCTTCGATCTTCAGCAAAGGTTTTGGCAGCAGATGCGGATACTCGATGTACAAATGGAAAATGTTAAACTCTCCGGTGTGCGACTGTGGTCACCCACAGCAGACCGCGGAGCATCAAACGCCTCAATGCCCGATTCACAAATGTGAAGAAGGAATCATCATATTGATGATTAATTGCTCCTGGTGCAATTACCTCGTTCAACCAGGGTAACGTAAAATTATAGTCGATGCTCTCCATCAACATTGGCCATATGAAGACGATTTTGGCTCCAGCCCCACGATGCTGAAAGTGCCCAATGCTTCCTGCTTAACTTTACCGAGAAATGCACAGCACATTCCCCCACATGGTCTGTTAGTGGTGTCGTGGGCGACTGAGGACAGAGACACTCCAATTAATGCCGACGTGGCTGCACACGTTGAATCGTTAACAGAGAGACGTTTTAGCCTGATACGATGCCACTTGCTAAAGAGAGTTCCTGGCAATGGTGATTAAGTAGGATTTGTCCTGATGGTCAGCTCTGGTAATGGCTCTCACCCACGAAATGTATTGGCATTTGCATTTAAACAGGAAGTTTTTCAGTATGTGCATTTGATTCCTTTCTCACTTTCTCAGTGACATCTCTTAAAAAGTTCCAATGAGAGTCTCAAATACGAATAGTTGTCTACCAAAGAAGAAATGTAAGCAGTGCGTTTACAGCCAAGTTAATATGCTATATAGTAGCAGCAGGAGACATGGAACAGGGAAAGGAACGGATTGTTTGGGCATTTTTACTTGAGAAGGATTTATGTCAACTTAAGTGTGTCGACACAAATTATGTTGACATTACTGGTATGTGAAAAGGTTATGTTGACACGGTGTATCAAATTAAGCTTCCTTCACCGAGAGTTAAAGATTGCTTTAGTGTCTACTTATCAATGTCAACATAAGTTAAGTTGTCACACAAAGTATATGCGAATACGCCTATTGTTACACTACTTTTAGTATTGCAATAAATATACAGGCTTGTGTATTAGCGATATGCGAGCCTGCAGGAATCCTATTCTTTTCTTACGATTTCATTCTGAACAATACCTGCAGGAAATGTGATGCTTCTATGGACGATCTAACGTTATCAATGCAACTCTCTATTTCGTATCTTATATCAATGCATCGATATCCAACCATCCCTCTATTATATATTCTATCTAACTTTTGAATACATCCCTCCTATCGTATACAAACACATCTCCCACGTTTATTTTAGTCCATCTGCACCTCTCATCTTACATCTCTCCATTCATTCTGACCTGCCTCTTCTGCCTCCTGTTTATCTCTCCAAAAGATACGTTTCTCCATCATGTCTCTTATCTCATTCGAATGGATCTGCTACCATCTCTCTGAAATTTTGTCGAAATAATCTCTCATATCTTACTCATATCTTGTGTGAATACATCTATATCTGTTCAACACGTAGTAGGCTTTCACGAACCAATATTATTCATAATAAAGGCTTTTTTGGGTTAGATCGCGCAAGTATAAATGTGTCATAACCTTCCACTACCCGACACCGCCAGTAAAATTTGTCACAATTCTGGCAAATCGCTTGACGATGCTAGGTGTAATCACCAGCGAAACATCACATGTCTCAAATCGTAAATGTTGTGGATTTACTGTCCAACACACCGGTGGGCTGAAGTAGTAACTAATTGGCACGTTTTGTTTACGTGACGAATATTACTGGCTGTGTCGGGTGGTGGCGGGTTTCGACACAATTATACTAACGCGATCTAATGCAAAAAAATACGTTATGACACCTATATCTCTATCATTTAACCGTCTTTAATCACAGTTGATTTGATATCTACATCGCTATCATGTCTGCATCTCTTCTCTCATCTCCCGCCATCTGTCTCGTCTGTACACTCTTATTTTACATTTCTTGTCTGTATTTTTTTAAACTCACTCCATCTGCATCCTTTGTCTACACCTTTAACCTCACTTAATCTCTATTTCTCAGTGCATCTCTAAATTTCTCTCATTCCACTACATGTCAGTGACGTGGCCAAGCAGTATCAAGCTTCAATCCCAGCGGCTGCCTGGGTTAATAGTGCAGGTGTGTATACCAAATGTGTGTGCCGTCTGCTTCACAGTGGATGTTGTATGCATGGTCTTCACAGCCTTAGGGGAAAACTACATACTGGGTCAGGACAGCCAACATGCTGCCAGACCCACAGCTTAAAGAGGGCGAAGATCACGACGACGACGGCACGACGAGCTCCACACCAGATTTCAGCAGCCCCAACTGTGAGTCGGAGCTCGCCTTTTATCCTGCCCAGCGTAGCCAGGCTCCGCCCTCGGCCCCGCACCCCTCTGGATCCCCCACAAGGCTGCGTGCCTTGCCCACAGCTCCAACTGGTAGAACGGGCTGCTACCTCTAATTCCATTGTCTACCAATCTCCCAGTGGCACACGCTACTGTGACTAATTCAATGTCACGACACACGTATGTATGTTGAACTTTCGCACCTCACGTAGCCAACCTTGCTAATCGGAGGTGCGGGGGAAGGACAACAAGCTAAACAATGTTAAAGATATCTTGATGCTGGTCAATAAAGAGCCGGTCACGTGTCCCAGATTCACTTTCCAAATGGCCAAATTTGAGAATTTACTCGAAAATTAGTTAATTTGGGTAAAACCACATAGCAACATATTGTGAAACTTCTGCAGACTATACTCACCTGCGATATATATAGCACCTTTTTGATAGATTTGCTTTATAAGAATGACAAATGTGTATAAATGTTTTCAATAGATTCTGTCATCTCGCTCGGAGATCATGAATTTAGAGTAGATGCTCAGAAACATAATTTTGCTTAAGGCTCCCAATGGGCCTAACTACCACTGGATAATTATGCAGTGTCTGGAAATGAAACAAAGATGGGACCACTTCTATTGACTTCAAAAGTGTCTGCCAAATAAATGTATATGCATGCATTCAATACGATCATCCATTCTTGCTCAATTACTGAGCCTGGTTCTTACGGTGGTACATCCGTGAGATCCGACGCCTGTGGACATGGCATCTATATAATTTTTGTAGTTTAATTTCAAAAATGTATGTAAATTCGCTTGTCAATTTATTGGAACTGGTCATGTTGATTTGAATCAAAATGTCACTGGTTTTGGTAATGAAACAAAGCCTGAACATTCCTTTCAGAAAATACCATGCAATTATGCTGACATTAAGGATTTTTGCATGTGGCTTATATTACTGAAAATGCATTTATATCATTCCCGCCAGTCATTAAATGCAAATAGTCATTCAATTTGCAGCTTAAATACAGCGCTAACTGTTACAATGTGCAAACATGCACAATTTTACACCACACAAATGGCATTTGCAATTAATACGCTGCACAAAAGTGTCCAAAACATCTACAGAAAGCAAAATGCATGATGTTTAATCAATGGCATGTCTAAATTGCGACACAGATGAAATGTTCAAATCGGTTAAACAGTTAAAGAATACTCCACACATTAGGTATCATGTTATTTTCTTAAATATTAGGTAAAAAAATGCAAACAAGTCATCATCAGCCATAATCTGTCCACTGCTGTTATAAGCCATAACCTGTCTACTGCTGGATGAAATATTCCCCGTGCTGTCACCATTACTCGTAAGTACGACGATGCTTGCTGATCTCATCTCCAAGGTGGTTGTCCTTTCAGGTACGTTCCTTCATTGGGTGGGCTGACATTCACCAGTCCTGTCAATTGGCCATTATTCCGTCTGGTGATGTCCCGTCCATACCAACTCACTGTTATAGAAATGTATATTTTTAAACGTTTCATTACATATTCCATGGGTCTTTCGGTAAAGCCATGGCTTAACTGAAAGACCTATAGAATATGTATTCCTGCAGTCACTAAAGCTTTAAGTCAAGCTTTATTTCCATTTAAAGCTTTCGTGACTGCAGGGATTCATCTTCTTGGTTCTTTCGGTAAAGTCACGTAGAAGGGAAATAATAAAATAATAAAAATAAAACATAATAAAATTATTCTCACGACGTTTCGGCCACAACGCAAGTAGCCGTCCTCAGGTGAAGAACATGTCTGTCGGAATGACAGAGTTTGAAATGACCCTGTCAGAGTTTGAAATGACTCTGTCTTTCCGACAGACCTGTTCTTCACCTGAGGACGGCTGCTTGCGTTGTGGCCGAAACGTCGTGAGAATTATTTTATTATGTTTTATTTTTATTATTTTATTATTTCCCTTCTACGTGACTTTACCGAAGGAACCAAGAACAAGTTTCATTACATTTCAACAGGAGCTCGGTACAGAGCACAAACCGCAACATAGGGAGTGGGTACAGAAACTCCGCGGACCTTAGGTCCGAACACTGTGCACCTGAGTTTAGAAAAGCGGAGGGAATATTGGGCTCGCCGCACCAACTCACTGTTCTTAATGGCCAATATGACGTCTCAGACTTGCGTGTGTTCCCTGATCCACGTGTTTATCTTCACGTCTCTCAGTGTATTTCACATCATGCGTTTTCCCACGCTTATTTGAACGCTTCATAAGATGCCCATTGACAGGACACGTTTCTTCTAAAGCAATCGGTCATTCTTGATTTTAAGCTTTCGTGACTGCAGGAATCCATACTCTTTGGCTTTTTCGGTAAAGTCACGTGGGTAGAAAATAATCAGTCATATTTACTTTACTGTTTTAAATACAAATTAATCAACAATTTGACATGAATATGAAGTGTTGAAATGTTTTCAAGACTCAGAGCATTAAATAATCACAATCTGCCTATCGCTGACTTACACTTCAGTGTCATCACCTTAACCTGGCACTGATGGTCTGTATTTCATTCTTAAACGAAGCATTTTAACCGTTTTGCAAAAATGTAATTGATGCACAACCAGTACAGTATGTATCGCCAATGTTTGAATATTCTAGTAATGTATGCATATTATATTATTACATCTCAAAATTGCCAGCGTAATATAGATTCAAATGTACACAATTAAGGATGTAAATGTTACTTTTTGTCCAAATGAATGACCAATGTTTTCTGTAATGTGCTAGACTTTTTTTGATAGCCTTTGTAAAATATGAAAAAGGCATTTATTTTACTGTAGAAATGTATGCATGCAGTCATCTAAACTCTCACAAACCAGAGCCTAAATAAAACAAATCACAAAAACCATTTACAAAATTGAACAGCCACACTGAGATTACATGAAGCACCAATAAACATATTATGAGGAGAGTTAGACAACGTGACGTGTTTTGCAAAACGTATTCACAGCGACATTATAACATGTTTTCGGAAAATAGGATTGCAGTAATAAAGGCATAAGTATCGACGACGAAAGCATTAACCATCTCGGATTTTCTGATGACACATTCATTACAAATGTCCCGTGGGAATGAGCTGAAGGAAATGTCTAAAAGAACGTACGGGCGCTGCACAAGGTGAGCATTCCAACTCGACGCCTACTGTACACAGTGGACTATACTCGTGCAATGAGATTGTGTTCTTACATTTTGCTGGCGGAAAAGAAAATGGGCTCGTATTCTCCATAGCATGGAGCACAATGATCCACAAACTAACATAAAATTTAGTTAATTGAATTTTAGCTTTATTGGAAAATCCCCCACCCCCATAAGACGTGATCATGCAGAAGCCACGTTGCAGTGAGAAGCACATTGTGAACCTGAAGCCAAAATAAATATATTTGGGTTTCCAGATTTAGATTTTTGTTCTGAATAAAATTAGCGGTTTAAACCGGTTCTTCGTTCCGATTTTCGGTTCAGTTCGATTCCTTGATCTTGAGTGACCCCCCCCCCTTTCAACCAGTTCTGTCTGACCAGCGTGGTAAAGTATGGTGAAGACAACAACCATTAGCAACCCGGCATGGTGAAGACCTTTCTCCTGCAGTAGATTGACAGAGAGATGAAAATGTACGTTATTAATTTACAAACTGATCCCATGTTATTCAGATTTAATAATCCCATTTAATGCTATAATAAAAAAAAATAAACATTTTCACATAATAAAGCATATTTAATCTGTTACATATACACGTACCAGAATGTTTTATTAATATATTGATTCAACATGAAAAAGTAAAGTACAAAAAATGGCAGTAGAAAATTCATAAAAATGTTTGATCAAGGAATCTATAATATATCGTATAGCAAACCCGACCAGGTACCCAAAACTACACCGAGCTCTCTACATTGGGGAAGTCAATGGCAGAATGGAGCTTTGCTACATTTACTTTGGGGTGCTATTTGCATGTATCCTGTCCACTTTGTACCCAGCAGCAGTTCTCATCACCACAGCTCCACTTTACCCCTATATGTTCACGGTGATAATGTGAAGCATAATTTGTCTCGCACATATAATTGGTTATTGTACATATATACAGATATATGTATATGTAAAGAACTAAAAATGTACTCTTTGGTTCTTTCGGTAAAGTCACGTATAAAGATAAAATAATAAATTAAATAATAGCATACGACGTTTCGATTGCAACACAAGCAATCATCATCAGGTATAAATGAAATAGCAACAAAAATCTAACCAGAAAACTATAGACAGACATATATGCAGACAGATATCACCAAGCAGCCAAACAAGCAGCCAAACAGAGAACCGCTGCCAACAATTACCCACGCTATGCGGTCCTCTGCATGTTAAAATGTTTCGAACCAATTAATGAGTATGTGTAAGGGGCCGTCCATAAATGATGTCACGCGATTTTGGACGAATTTTGACCCCCCCCCCCCCGCTTCGTCACACGTCAGACCCCCCCCCCTCAAATATGACGTCACAAAGCTCTGCCCCCCCCCCCCAAAAAAAATTCTTCAAATCGCTTTAAACTATTGTCATTGTAGTGCGTATTTAATATGGCGCTGCACTCTGATGTTGTAGGAAAAAACATTTATTAAAAAGTCTATTTCATTAGGAGAACGTGTTGTCTATATTTATTTAAAGTTGCGCATTTTGATGTGACGTCACGTTTCTCAACCCCCCCATGCTATCGTCACACATCGTCACAAATGTCTGACCCCCGCCCCCCAGGTGCGTGACGTCATTTATGAACGGCCCCCAATTACATATTCATTTGGCTTTTGTGACTACAAGGATTCATACTCTTCGTTTTTTTTTCGGTAAAGTCACGTAAGTAAAAAATGAAATGAAATAAATGAAACCAACTAAATTAAATCACGACGTTTTGAGCGCAACACAAGCATCCTTCTTCAGGTGGGCACAATGTACCGAAAGCAAAACCGCTTAAGTGTGTCTAAGAGATGGCTGTGACGAGAAATTACATAGTCGCGGGGGATGGAGGGAGGGGGGCATGGTGAATGTGTGGGCGGGTTGTGGACTGGGAGGCAACGTTGTTTTACCTGTGTGACTTTACCGGAAAAAAACCCCAATGAGAATGATAATTTTGATTAATTCATTTATTTCATGATTAATGCTGGGTGTCTGAGTGCATTTTACACATTTGAAAGGGCACCTGGCCTGCAAGTGGGCATTTGTCTGCTACTAGGGGGTCTGCTTCTTGTCATATGGTTGATGTATATGCAGCACAATTTCACATTCAGATGGTCAAGCCAGATAACCGCGTCAGGAACAGCGGATGAGTATCGCTGTTATGTCTCTTGCGTATTTGTGGAGACATCAGATGCTCTTGCTTGCTCTGTGTAATCTTAATTGAGTAATATGCAGATAATTTTGGAATTCAGCAAATATTTGAATCACGTCTGTGGATCTTTAACGTCCACTGGGAAGCAGATGGCACGCATTTTATGGGCAATACACTCGTAGTAATAATCAGGATGGTCTGTCGGGTTTCGAAGCACGAACCTCGGGATCAATGCTGAAAACATCAGCGTGGCCATGGTACGATCCCAGATTGTCCTGTTGATTAAAGTAGGGCTTTCATAGTTTACACAGGTCAGATCTGTTCTCAGCCTGGCAAACTCACAAGCACACATTAAACATCGAAGCTGTGATTAAATGGCATTCAATAATATGTTCAAATCAAAATATCATATGGATTTTTAAATAAGTCCAGAATTAGGTTGTTTGTCTCATTACCTCTGAGATCAACATGAGATTTTGTACATTATTTAACCACGTGAAATACATTATATTTTTAACCACATTTCTACTGACGATTATGCTCATTTAAAAACACAGTGCTTTACTTGAACATCTGAGAGCCATGTCAAGGACACACATTTTAAACAGGGTCGTAATCTTTCATTCTCAACGTGGTTCATTATTAACCTCTTGTATCTTGCTTCGAAACACAGTGCCCGTGTGTTTTAAAATAATATAATCTCGTGGACATGTTGCACTGGCGTAGTAGCGAACAAGTGAGTCCTTTCAATCACCCACCTGTGCATGTGTCCCCACCGGAAAAATATCTCCGGGGAAACAGTGCTGAGAAAGTCTTAGTTTATCGTCAAGTAACAATTCCTAAATGTATGGTGACACACACATATATATTGTGTAGTCGATTTCCGTGTTCACCACCTCAATAACTCGTACAAAGGTGATCAGGGTGATCTCGTAACAGTTAAAACTATTTTAATTATGAGAGACATCGGAACTCGTACGATGATAATGATAGATAGTATTGATGTGAATGGAAATGTAGAATTATGATGATTACACTATGTAACACGATTTTTGTTCTTGGGTAGTAAGTGTTATTTTCTAATTGCTTAAGCCACAAAAGTATACAAAATGGCTATTATTCCCTACAAACTTTGCTTTTGTGACCAGGACTTTATGTGAACGAAAGACACACATGCACACGTTTTCTTATTGAAAATAGGTACATTTCAAAATATCACTGTCCTGGTCACAAAAGTAAAGTTTGTGGAGAACAATAGCCATTATCTGTACCTTTTTTTTGTTACACAGTGTTAAATTATGTATCACTATTAAAACAATGAATTGGCGATACTGCATTGGAAGTAGTGCAACAGCACAAAAAAACACGTTTTTTAATAACTTAAAAGGAAAATAATACGTCACGTTTTGGGCAATATGGCCTTTAATCGTGCATTCTTAAAAAGGGTCAATGCCCAAAACGTTGCCAGTTATTTTGTTTTCCTTTTATGTATTACCATTCAGCTGATGATAATGTTGGCCTTTAGCTGGTGAAGAACAGGTCTGTCGGAAAGACAGAAGAGGTCTGTCGGAAAGACGCTGTCTGTCGGACGTCTTTCCGACGGACCTGTTCTTCACCTGAGGACGGCTGCTTGCGTTGTGGCCGAAACGTCGTGAGAATAATTTTATTATGTTTTATTTTATTATTTCCCTTCTACGTGACTTTACCGAAAGAACCAAGAAGATATATGATTCTTATTGCCCTGTGGATGATGCTTCAGAAGAGTTATTTTCGAAATGGTGTTTTTCTCTCCATTAAACTCTACTTTCACAATTAAACTAAATCAATATTGCTTCTTAGTCGAGTGATAAACCAAGCAAAGAAAGCGATGCGTTGTTGACAAAGGCGTGATGGGCTGTAGCGGTGACGCAATCAATTGACAGATAGTCTCCGACTTACGAACGGGTCTCAACGAACTGGGTTCGTAACCCGAGGACTGGATATACCGTTACAGATGTCTTTGTCAACACTTCAGCAGTTGCTGGGCTTGTCTGCATCTTCTTACTTTCAGCTGTGCTCCCTTTCGGGGAGATGTTTTTTAAAGAATCCCATATCACATCCCTGCGCTTTCCGAGGAAGGTGTACATCGACCTGGGGAGGCAATGTGAGGAGTCATGTCGCTTTCAAGGAGCAGGAAAAACCCACCACCGCCAGGTAACAGGTGAGTGGCACACACAGCACGAAAGGCATCGTCTTCTTTCGTATTAATTATTAGCAGCAGATTGAAGATGTACATTTTGATTTTGTATCCACTCAATTGTTTGTTCAGACACACCGTGGATCTCATCCGTTTCTCCTTTAAAGGAGTAAAAACAGCAGCAAGCAGCGGAGTGTTTACGATGTGGGTCGATGATTTGGCATTTGTGGCCACACTCGCAGGCCACCGAATCTTTTATGCGCAGTTTGTGCCGCAAGGCCTCGTGGCCCGGTCCTGATTCCGCTGATGGTTGTCCATTGGGCGGTGTGGCAGGTTGAAACCAGGAGGTTTGGTGGTAGGGTCCTATATGAGATGTTTATTTTTGACGTCGGCCGTAGTGCAGACTTGCTTCCATCTCTCGAAAGGCACAGTCAATCTATATCATTTTGCCAATGACAACATGCGTGCATTTGAGCAGCAGGAAAATCTCACTCATTCATCGCTACATTGACATGTTCACGCATTCAGTGTGGCAAATTCATTTATAAGTTTTGCAAATGTTTGTAAATTAAATGCAGTTTTTACTTTTTTGTATCCATTAGCATTTGCGCGTTGTGTTCCTAAACGTGCTTATTATCCTTTGTAAATAGTAAATGCGTGTTTATCGCATGAATTGATTTTTTTTTGTAAAATGGAATAACACTGGAGAAAATAATGGTTTTTACATTATAGAGAGTTTCAGGATAATTCAAATGAATTTCCACAAAAGTGAAACAATTTACGCACGTTGTTTTCGTTTTCATTAATTTGTTTTTATTTGAGAACAATTGTTCCATTTAATTATGCAATATTTTCAACAAATATAGGCTCAATTAAAAAGCACGTGCCACAAAAACCTGGCTGCCAACAGTGCCATGCATCACGATCAAAATTTTATAGATGGTGTAGATATGTGATGGCATGGGGGGCCATAGTGGAGACCTCAAACAAATCAACTTGACTCAAAACCCCAGTAAGCAAAACATTTCGGGAACTCGCATCAAATCTATGTCTCTCTTGGTCCATGAGCTCAGACCAGGAAATTTCACTTGTTGGGTACCACCTGAGGTGACGTAACATTAGCGGTTCCAATTACTTTACGTGGCCAATAACAGTGAATTATAGGATAGCCATTTTAAATGAGTAGGGTTATCAAGTAATTCACTCTCAATAGCCATATGAATAAATCGGTACTGCTAACGTTTTGCATCCTTAGGTGGTATCAATTCCCTCTGTGGTCCATGCCAAGAAAGTGCTTTTCCCAAGCAAATCAAGCAAATCTAACTAGTTGGTACCCTGGCTGGGAGCCACTTGTATTCAAACCATCATTATAATTAAACATGTATGATTAAACATTTAAATGGGTTATCGTGCAGATTCTAAATTTAGATTTCACGCATTTGCTTCGATCAGTCAATGAGTGCATCACCTAGATGATCGCATTCTCTACGTTAATCTATTTTTTTAATTTTAGCATTTGAGGCTCACTGAGCTATATAGTTAATTTTGAAAAGCGACCTGGCCACAAATGATAGCTCAACAAAATGGCTTATCACGTGGATATATATAGGACCCAAATGATCTCAAAACACGTTGATTCTAAATGTGGACGGAAACACCGGAGGACCCGGAGAACAATCCACGCGACCACAGGAATAACAACTCCAAATATACAGGCATAAGGGTCAGGATCGAACCCACGACCTCCTGTACACCAGGTGACGTATTTAACAGCTTGCCACCGTAGTGCCCTATGAATAGAAACTGTCTGCAGTCACTGACACCGGAGTTAACTGCTTTATATATTGACTGTATTCAGTAAATGTATCAGGGTATTTATGCTACTGATTTCTTTTAAATGTTTAGCAATAAAGAATAATTACAGTCACAGTGACTAGGGAGTGTCCATCATAGTCCTGTACATGTGGTGGAAATTCCATGTTACTATGCTGGAAGCCAAGTAAAAAATATTCTACTTTAAACAACTTTGCTTCATATTCTTGGTTGTATATTTATATCATTTTATTATTTCCCTTCTACGTGACTTTACCGAAAGAACCAAGAATATGAATCCCTGCAGTCACGAAAGCTTTAAATCAAAATTTTACTTTGCTTCATTGCACGATATATTTTCAGCTAATTATTTAAGCAAACGAATGATAGGCTTACATACATATTATAATACAATATGGATTTACAGAATGCAACAACATATGAATGCAGCATTTGAGTACTGTACATAATAGGAATAGGAATGCCCTCATTGAGAAGACTTAGAAGGTGCTGATAATACTGGTCTACAATTTTTTAGACGTCATCTTCTTCAGAGATGAAATGTGCTGTTATTATAGATTTTGATGTGCTGAATTCAAATGACAATTAAAACAACTGATTGGCTACTGTTCTCAAGATATTTAAGTTTTTAAACATTTGACGTCTATGTATATTGTGTAGGTAGTATATTTTTACTCATAAATTGTAAACCTAGGTCTTTTCATGTGTTTATGGTTGTTTTACATGATAACATGTCACCTGTCCTGTTCATGTAACACTTAAAAAAATAATCAAAAGGGTTATATAAATAAAATGTATTACAAAACAAAAGGCAAAAAAACTATTATGTATATATAAGTGCATAGTGTAGTCCTTATTCAGTGTCTACTCGGCACTTCTTGGCTTGTCTCTTATATTCATTCAATGGAGCATCTCTTGTCACTGTCCATCAATAGTCTACAAGCATTGGTGGGCTCCATTTGCCTTGATAGCGTTTTCTCCATTTTTGCAATGTCATGGTGAAATCGCGCGCCATGCTCGTCGCTAATTGCTTCGCAGTTTGGTGGGAAAAAATGTAGATGAAAGTGCAAAAATATATATATATATTTAGTGACATGTTGCAACCAAGGCTTTTGTATGCATTGAGGAGGTTTTCCACCGATTCCCTGCAGTTATCTGCCTTGTTGTTTTCGAGAAAATGTGTTGCCATTGACTGTAAGGATTTCCATGCCGTCTTTTCCTTGCCATGCGGTGCACTGTCAAATGCATCATCTCAAAGAAGTTCACGAATCTGAGGACCAACAAAGACACCTTCCTTTATGTCAGCTTCACTTTACCTTGGAAATTTTCCACGGAGGTACTTGAACACTGCTTGTGTTTTGTCCATGGCTTTGACAAAGTTCTTCATCAGACCCAGCTTGATGTGTAAGGGTGGTAACAAAATCTTCCTTGATTCAACAAGTGGTGGATGCTGAACACTTTTCCTCCTAGGCTCCAATGACTGTCGGAGTGGCCAATTTATCTTGATGTAGTGGGAATCTCTCGTACGACTATCCCATTCGCAGAGAAAACAGCAGCAGTACTTTTTGTATCCAGTCTGCAGACGACGCAAGAGAGCAACAACCTTCAAATCGCCACAAAGCTGCCACTGATGTTGGTCATAGTTTATGCACCTCAAAAGTTGCTTCATGTTGTCATAGGTTTCCTTCATATGGACTTTATGACCAACTGGAATTGATGGCAAAACATTGCCATTATGCACCAAAACAGCTTTAAAACTCATCTTCGATGAATCAATGAACAGTCTCCACTCATCTGGATCATGAACGATGTTGAGGGCTGCCATCACACCATCGATGTTGTTGCAGGCTACAAGGTCACCTTCTATGAAAAAGAATGGGACAATATCCTTTTGACGGTCACAGAACATGGAAACCCTAACATCACCTGCCAGGAGATTCCACTGCTGCAATCTGGAGCCCAACAGCTCTGACTTACTCTTGGGTCGTTCCAAATCCCTGACAAGGTTTTTCAGTTCACCTTGTGTTTTGAGGTGTGGTTCAGAGGAGGATGGGAGACAATCTGGGTCATGTGACCTTCCTCGTCTGACTCAAGTGAAAATTATGCTGGTGCATCAGGAACCGGCAGTCCTTCACCGTGGGGTACTAGGCGTATAGCTGATGGAATGTTTGGATAAAGCACAGTCCACTTTTTCTTCTTTGCCACACTTTTCCCAACTGAAGGCGCCATGCAGAAGTAACTATTGCTGATATGATCTGTTGGCTCACTCCAAATCATTGGTACTGCAAAAAGCATATATTTCCTTTTCCTGTTCAACCACTGGCGAAGATTTGTTGCACACGTGTTGCAGCATATGTGTGGGGCCAACATCTTGTTCTGATCTCCAATTATGCAGCCACAATTAAGATGATAGGTGTTCTTAACCATAGTGGTTATACTACGCTTTTGTGATCAAAAGTCACTTCACCACAAACATAGTAGAAGTTATCTGCTTTGTTCACACAAGTACGAGGCATCTCTGCTCACTTTGGCTAAACAGAAATGTGTCCCTTTGCAAAATCAAACACTGCCAAATAAGAGAGTACGACACTGTATGATTTCTAGAGCTGATATAAGGCAATTTGTTCAACAGAGGGATGTAAATCTAGTTATGATTGCATCATCTATCACTTCTAGGAATAACAAGATGCAATTAATATCATGTATGATGCAATACTAGGTTCAAATTGCATCATTCATTGTTTTGCCCAAAAAGCAAGTACGGTCCAAACCCAGTCATAGATTTATTCATAGATCCAGTCAAATATGTATTTTTGTCATTTCTGGTTTAAATTGAGATCCCTTCCCTTTATAACTCATTTATCCTCCACCATTCCCAAGTCAAGAGTCGTATATACTGACCCAGTAGCATATCTTGAAAACTAGAGCCAATCAACAATTTAAAGCATCATTTTCATTCTCAGTGACCTATAATTAATAAAGTTGGATTACATTTATTTCGGAAGCATTTTGACTGTAGACCAGTGTATAATTTGTGAAATGGAGATAATGCTGAGGAATCTTAACATTAGCCCGGTGTTGTTGTAGAACAGGAGGCTAAGTGCTCCTCGAAAGAGGCAGACGGGCATGGAGGTGCATGCTTAATATGCAGGGCATGTCTTACGCCTTTCCTTTTATTATTAAAAATCAGTTGCACCGACTTACTTCTTATCTAGAATATAACTGTATTTTTGCACCACAAATATGACTATTACACTTATTTTTCCTTAACGCATTACACCACAGAGCACTTTTTTACCTGCAATAATAGCAGCAGGATTCTTTCGGGGTCATAGTGATAAGTGTACCATTAGAATCAATTTAGCAACCGGAGCAGCAGCAGTAATAGATGGAAGCACTCCATAAGCCCTACAATTATTCATGGAGATAGCATATCTCTGACATTTCACTCTGCAGCCAGTGCTTGGCATTTCGGCTTATCTATAATGTTAACGCCGTGTGGCTGACAGCACGAGCAGCTCCACCACCATCTGAGAGCACACACTTTTGTCACCGTGCAAGTCAAGTGTGTGTGTGGCACGTCTCAGCACCCAGCCTCTGGTGCCAACCCCTAGGGGTCCCTCTTGGCAAAGCCCACGAGCGAGGCCCCTTCTTATCCCCGAGTCTCGAGGTGGCCACCTCCTCCACCACCCATGGGGGTTCGCTATCTCAGAGAACGTGGTTGGCAGGGTCAACCAAGGGGAGGCAAGGAGCCACGTTCCCAAAGTGTCGTATTATGCAATCCCGTATCGTGCAGGTGGCACGTCTTGTCTTAATTTTCTGCAGTAGCCTGTGGTTTAGACAATGTCAACCCACGGGTATCTGGAGATTCCGAGAAGAGACCTGGTAACAAACGAGTTCAGTCATGCCCCAAGTGATCCTGTGAGCATCCACGTCTCAGCTCTATAAAGCAAAACAGGAAGCACAGTAGTCTTGAAAACACAGAGATTCATCCCTCTGCAAAGATAACAGCAATGCCAAACACCGGGTCAAGCGATTCTCTTACTCTACAGACCCTAGTCAATAGTATCTTTGAAGCCTCTGCTTCCAAACTTCATCAGTGGCAGCTGCTGGGTAAAATCTTTGGTGAAATGGTACTGGCAGATTATATAAACTAGACAAGTAGTACTAACAAGACAATACAATGCAGAAAGATACCGACCTGTGAAACAGTACAAACATTACTTACAATAGAGAAGATGTATGTTGAACTTCGTTTGCACCGTAGGTAACCAACCGTGCTAATTGGGGGTGTGGATGTGTTGATGACAGGAGAGATGAGGAAATGTAGATAAACAGTGGAGACTGTAATGAGACAGAAAGCAGAAACGGCGACAAAGCAAAATTGATTATTAAATAGAACCATGACAACTGAGGGGTGATAGTCCATCATTGATATCTCATTCTCACGCTGTGAATGTGGCCACCCGAGTTTGATTCCAGGTAGTGGCAAACATCAGTGGCGAACGCAATCCCAGTTGGACGTGCCCGCTTACATCCATCAGTGCACACTGACTAGCGTGGTCCCAACAATTCCAATGCTGGGCATGGCGTGGGGAATCCTTTGTCCAGCAGCGACGAAGTTGTCGGCTCAAAGCTAAAGTTCATTGTCCCACGATGCCAAACGATGATGAGTGTATGATGCCAACTCAATGCAGTGTTTCAGTACACCACGTTAAAATATCTAAGCAATATGGGGAGGAGCGTTTAAATAATTGAGCCAGATGGAGAGGAGAAAGGGAATTTTTTCCTACGTATTTAAATTAAGGACACCAAGATTGCCTTCTGTAATTGCCATTTTATAAATAACCACATTGATTAATTTAATGATATCCAAATTGGTCTAATTATGGTACACATAGTCTGTTGAGACAAATACTGCTCCGTTTTTTTCCCCAAGAACAATGTTAATGACTCATTCATCATGGCTGGTAGATTGTTTACACAGTTTGTCAGGCACACAATGATGTGCTCTTATGAAAAGAAATGTGAACATCCTTAATATAGACAAGAAGATGGACATATATTACTTGTCTAAGGTCTCCTTTTGGGAGTTATAGACAGTATTGATGTCATTATACATCCAGAAATAGCAATGTAATTCTACTCTTGACTTAGCCCAAACGTGACTCGTGTAGTTCTGCAAGCAATACTTTGTTGCACTTTTAACAGCACTAAAATGAGCCACACATTTTCCCCTTGGTGTGAGCATATGAAACAAATTCCAAAATGTTCAAGGAGTAGTTATTACAATGGAAGGGATGCGAGATATTGGATTGCACTCTGTGGCAAAATTCACTTTCGATCACTGTTACACCCCTTCCTTCCCCAAGTCTGTCTGCATACAGATTCGTGGAGATTCAGCAGGTCAATCGCACAGGCGGGATCTGCCCGTATAAGTGTTTGCACCTTGCGAGTTACTGTAGAGAAAAAGCCTCAGTGCAAAACATCAAATGTAAAACTATAAAGCTGCTGCTCCTAAACCCTTGCCACGTTAAATCTCACCTAGGCAGAGAATGCGATGCATGAGATTTTCTGTGAAAGGAATTTACTTTGAAGACACTGAGGAAATTAATGCAAATGTGTCGAGACCAAAGAAAGAGAGAGATATTCAGCCAAATACTTCCAGGACTGTCAGTTGCTCGCGGCGATGCATTGATGTGGCAGGAAACTGCGTTGAAGACGGGACACATTATAAAGTCATGGCTGAGCTAATACGTATGCGGGGACAGTGCGGGGATAGAGACAGTGCGTGTGTAGAGACAGTGCGGATGCAGGGACAGTATGTAACCCAGTGGTCACGAGGTGTAATTACAGAAGGGGAACCATTTGGGAAGTTTGGGAATGGGATAGAGGGTTCGAGAAAGGGGGCGTGACCGGGGGTGGAGTGAGGGCCACGCTGGGAATAAAATGCGGCGAGAGGCACGGTTCGAGGATGCCGTGAGATCGGTGTCGACTGTCTTCACGCCATTGCTTTCGTCATGCCATCGCTATCTTCGCATCGTCACTGTCTTTGCGTCGTTGTTACTTGAGTGCCATCCCTGGCCCAAGTTACCTGTGCATTATCCCTGGCCCAAGTTACCTGTGCATTATCCCTGGCCCAAGTGATCTGTGCATTATCCCTGTCCAAGTCAAGTTACCTGCGCGAAGCCCCCTAAATAATAGGCAAAGAAACCTCTACAGTTCAAGTTGTCCGAGAGGTACTGCACGTATGCGTGGACATGTCACGAACCTATACAGGGTAAGAAGTACCTGCGACTTTTGATGCACCTCATCAATAGGAAGAGCTTTGTGAAAATGTTCAGTTATTACTCGTGTAATACAAATCCTAAATTACGACTGACTGCCGAGGAATGGACGAGCAGTTAAGTGGAGGTAAAAGGGGCAGGTTGAGGTTGAGAAGAAGTACACGGGGGGAGGGAGGGTCAGAAGCAAGGATGTAATGGAGGTCATACAGAAGCAGACCGTATGGTATGCCTCTTCATTTCATATATAAATCCGTATTTGAGCCAATTACATGGGCATACAGTTATTTGTATTATATGCCCATGTATATCCCCGCTGTTGTTAGCTACAAGAGTGGTAAGAGGAAAGTGCAAGTCAGGAGGGTTCCTACACATATGCTGGTGTCATCAGCAACACAATATCCACAGTACGACCTACAGTCACGGTGCACGTGTGCAGCTGATCGTGTGCACAGCGGAGGGCGGTGGTGTAGCGGTCGACGCTCTATGTTGCGAAACTGGTGACCCGAGTTTGATTCCTACTCACGGCCAACACCAGTGATGGTTATCTGAATCGGTCCTGGGCATCCCCTAAGTCGACTCGGCCTCAAATGAGTACCTGGTGCGATGTGTAAACATTGGCAATATGGATATAAAGGCGGCTGGGCATGGTGGCAATTTGTTGAACTTTGGTGCCAACTTGTTTAAGTTTGTCACGTAAAAAAAAACATGACAATTAGTTTAACGCAGGGGTCGGCAACCTACGGCTCCGGAGCCGCATGCGGCTCTTTACGGGCTGCTTCTTGACGATATGTACGTATGTACAGTATGTACTCAGATGCATTGCGGCTCTTGAAATACTGAATTTTGTACCGAATTGGAAAGAAATGGCTCTTCTTGTTATTTTTGTTGCCGACCCCTGGTTTAACGAGTAACTAACGAGTAACTAATTGACATGTTTTGCCATGTTTTGTTTACGTGACAAACCTTACTAATTGGCTGTCAGGTGGTGGCAGGTTTAACGTCACATTCATATTTATGCAATCTAACCCAAAAATAAAAACCTTTCATGGTTTTCAACTCCTCATGCTCGCAATACTTACTTTACCATTAATCCAGAATTTGCTTTTAATACTATTTTTTTACGTTGATCCTTTGTTTCGGTTACTTACTGCCGAACACCAATTCCTCAGCTCGCGATGCAGTGTTCACTAACCCCCAATTTTATAGCCCCCCGCATGAGGACTGCTACAGGTCGTGTTAATAATCCAGGCGACATCTGGGCCGGCATATGCAGTTTTATTGGTGAAAAGTCATGGTGACGTGGTTGGTGGCTGATACTGTAAGGAAAATTAAGAGCTATATCGCTTCAGGGTTTTAGATGCCTTTGGTAATGCGACGAAGACCCAGGGTGCCACTACACTGTTGTAGGTGCCAAGGTCGACTGGAGGCTCATCTGCCTTTGGTAGTTATATCACGATAGGGTTCCCTCAACCTTACGCCAGGGTTCTTTTTGCCATAACGTAAAGATGACTCGTGCTCATGTTGCCAATCTACCATGGCGAAGACAAGGAATGAATTTGGAATGATATCATATGGTATTGCCACCTATGGATGGTTTCTCACCATTTTGCGGTTTTCATTTTGTTGATATTGCTTGTTATCCTTGATCTTTTTTCATGCCCTATATCCTCTTGTTATACTTGTATTTCATATAAATAAGGCCATGGCTTGATTTATACAAAAATATTAGACTATCTCATTATCACCACAGTTTTCTAAATGTTATTTTTGTAATAAAACATTGCACATACGTTTATCATGCCAGCTAGAATGGTTCTTTCTCTCGAATATATTTATAAAGTACACATTATAGCACATACGTTGAATATACAACTTAGAAATAGCCTAAGCTTTGATGAAAATTATAAGATTTGTCAGGGTAAGGCTAGCATTGCTCTCAGAGAATAATAGAGCCGATTGACGTGTTCAGTGCCCCAGACAGAGTTTATTGCTCTTTGAGGGGTTAATCAAATTTTTGGCACGACGTGAGGAAAATATATTTTAAGGCGGAAAAATGCAGCATATCGCCTTGACGTAATGAGTAATGTAGATAAACACCGTACAATGAGTCATATTAACCGTAACAGGTGTGTTTGTGTACGTAATGAATTGCACCTAGGATCATGCCATCTAGCGGTTGATTGGTGGGTCCTGAATTGGGCTGTGCCTCGTTCCTGAGTGGTATAGCAGGGGGAGGAGCACTGCAAATCTTTTGGAAATGTAATGTAATGCAACACAGAGAGTCGGCTAACACACAGTTAACGCATAGCCTGGTTGATTACGATCTCCAAAGATTGCTGAAATGAAAAGTTAAGTGTGAAATTTGATAAACAGAGACACGCAGAGAGATGTGTGGAAATCCACCCCGAAGCGGCCGGGGGGAGAGAAAGAGCGAATGGACCTATGAGAGCCTGGTAAATTTTAGAGAAAAAAATAGGCCGTTTGAGAAAACAAACTCAGCACATTTTTGGAAATGTTATGCAATGCAACGCAGAGAGTCGGCTAACACACAGTTAACGCATAGCCTGGTTGATTACGATCTCCAAAGATTGCTAAATTTGAAGTTAAGTGTGAAATTTTACAAACACACAGAGAGAGAGAGAAAACAACTTACATCCTCCCCTTAGAGGTGGTTAAAACTTGATTTGAAGCTTTCGTGACTGCAGGAATTACTCTTGGGTTATTTCAGCAGCTGCCCCAGCAAACCCACCTCTCTCTCTGCCCAACCTCTCTCTATTTAAGGCCTCGACACAGAAGCATTGGGTCTCTGTGTGTCTATGTTGTGTGTCTCTGTCTGTGTCTGTGTTGTCTCTCTCTGCTTGTGTGTCTACCTGATGACGGTTGCTTGTGTTGCAATCGAAACGTCGTACTCTATTATTGTATTTATTTTATTTCTACGTGACTTTACCGAAAGAACCAAAGAGTAGTAATTGTTGTTTATGTAATACTCCTTAATTAACTGACTGTCGGGTGATGGCGAGTTTAACGACACATTTTAGTTACGTAAACAACAAACATTACTAATTTTCTGTGTGGGGTGGTGGCGGGTTTAACGAAACATTTATATTTATGCGATCTTACCAACAAAAACCCTCTATTATGGAAATATAATCGTTGACGTTTCGGGCAATGGCACTTCTCCAAAGCACGTGAATAGAGGCCATGTTCGCGTGATAATACGGGTTGGAGACTTGCACATACCACCATGGGGCCTGATGATATTCAATAAGAAATGTTTATTTGTTTACAACATTGATAGCAATTACCTCGCAAACTGAACCTGTCATCTGGCGAGATCACAGCCAGAAGTCTAAATACAGCAGTCCCGGTAACATAACTTGAGTGGTAAGCATTGGCTAGATCCTTGAATTCGAACTGCATTGTCACATTGAACCATTGTAAAATAAAACCTGGTCTTGCTAATCTGAGAAAATTTGAGAATCTTTAAAAAAACCTGAAAAATGACTGTGGCTTTAAAGTCTACATTTTACTGAATACCCCTTAACACATTGAGGCTGAGGGTCATCTTTCACATGATGCATGCGTCGATTTGTTTTGTAAACTCAAGCTGTGCAGCAGGATTGCTCGGTGTATTTTGCATTACATCAAAATATAATTTGTAATCCATATATTTGCTCAATATGCATATTATCTGGATATGACGCATACTTTATCATGATTTTAAATATACTTTATTTTGGGGGGGGGTGGGGGGGTTCACCCAATTTTCCTCCCATGTAGAGAGTGCATCCCGTGAAGACGTTCAGAGGACATCTGGTCTGCGATGTGATTTTGTGTGTTTAGTGGTCATCACCTCCACCACAAAGATAAGATAAGGATATAGGGCAATTGAGCTCCCATTCCTAGGTTCGTTGACCAATCATGGGTAGTACAGTATCTTCAGCTTTGATTTTCTCACTACTTTTATGTCCCTACTCACATCATGATGATGATTAATGTTACTCTTTGGCTGTGTTTGTTGTTGATACATTGCGCCGATATCTCCACAACCAACAGTGGGGGAAAATCGCCAATGTGATGTGTTTTGGCCATTTTAACAAGAAGTGAGTTTTAGCGCTGTCAGGAGTATGGGCTGTGTTTAAAGCATCGGATTATGGTGACCTTGCGTAGTTGTCAGACGGAAGTGCATTTTTGTTGCACCACAGTACATACATTTATTTTCAGCCTCAAATTGCCGTCATGATGGATACTTTTCTATCTGTCATCAATCAATTGGGTCTGAAAAGACTTGGCGTTGAGGAATAACAAACGAAATTGTAGATTAATTGACACACATATGATAGGATCCGTGGATTAAACAGAATTTATGGATAAAAAGAAGGGCAAATGAGAAGAGTTGTACTACATGTCCTTCACACACGACGCGATTCTTGGGATTTCATCGATGTAATGCGCTCATCATAAAAAAAATACTCCACGTGAGCCCGAATGTAGATCCTATGTCGCGATTAATCATCTAGTAATTGTCTCTCAGCAGGAAATAAAATGGCAGCAAGAGCTTATTACGGTATATTCTCTCACAAATCAATTTGGTTTGGTTTCTCACAGCGCAAATATGTATTATATATTCCTGAGATGAGAAGCAGTGGAGGCTTTGCAACTGCACTTTAGAGAGCATACAACGTCCACCTCGATCTTACTCATTCCAGGTAATTTTTGTGTGTGGAATTGTGAACAACAGCCATATCAGACAGTAGTACATCTAATCGGCATACTCATTGGCTCACTGCGGCTCACAGACTCAGTCCTGCAAGGTATGTGGTGAAGTTAGGAGATGTCCAAATGCTCGGCATTTGAAGGCCTGAAGACCAGAATCGGTGATTTCGCCGACTATGTGTTCATGGAGGCAGTTCCATATTCGAACAACAGAGTGATGGGAGGTAACGTGCGTATGTAGTTAAAATACATTTTTTTATTACCGTTTATTGCACTCTACGTTTGCGAACATCTCAGTGGCCACCGTTATTCACAGCGATATGAATGTACTAGTGTTACCTTAAAGCACATGACACAATCCTAAGGTTGAATGCCATTCTGGAAATCAACAAATGTGCGAGAGTTAAGCAGTTGTAACCCTGCCATGCACAGATGATGCATTCGGCCATGATCTCCGAGCAGCACAGGCAAACACATCATCGCTCCGTAGTCCCGATGTCCACAGAACAGTCATCAGCATGTCATTTAGTCCACAAGCTCTTGAGGGGTAAATGTACGTGTTAATCTCTCACGAGATATAGTATTCTTGGATGGCTGTCTGACTACTAAATTAGTGATGTTGTCTGCAGCTTAAAACAAGCCATTGTGATTGCATTGTAAAGGTATCAGTGCAGTCCAGCATTTGCTTGCTGACACCGCTGCTGGTGGAAGGGCCTCCAGTAGCTCTAGAAGGCCCCTTGAGAGGGTATTTGGCCTACTCTTCAGTCTGCAAAGATGACTTGGAGCAGGTGTGAGTATCCACACTTTACCCAACCGCACACAACCTGCCCATCGACTAACTGTGCTGTACCCATTTATACAGCTGTGTGGATAGAAGGGGCTTGAAGAGACTTGCATCATAGTTTCATTTGCCTTGCGAACTGGTGACTTCCAGATTTGAATATCCAGTGTCAGAACGATTACGCCATGGCAGAAACCCCGATACATTGTAATCATTCAAATAAGATACAACCAAAATATATAGCTCTTACTCTGTAGGCGCATACTTGGATATCTTCCTGGCTGACCAACGTGAGTTTTTTTTTTCTATAAATGAGTAACTTGAATTAAAAGTCAGTCACATCGGAGCTAGCCATAATCGGCTAACGGGTGTCAGTTATAAAGCTTCATGAATGACATGACCAGGACGCATCATGGCTAACAAGATGACAAGATGTCATGGCTGACACAACGAGGGAATGTCGTAGTTACCATGACCAGCAAGTTTAAAGTCTTTAATGGCTGCACTTGATCCAGGAGCTAAAACAATCTGTGATTTCAGAAGTGACTCGGTGACCATTTAAAGTTATTTACAGGAGCAGAATAGCCCTGCTTAACTGCCATAGACCGGTGATGTTTTGATAAACCAGAAATCAACTGTTGCATTACATTTACATGATTCACCTACATACATGTTTTGCAAAAACTTAAACGAAAAAAAATTCCGGTCGAATGGTTTACTCCATTAAACTGGAGTCTTAAACCACTTTTGACTAAAGCCCATGGGATTTTAGTGTGAAGCTCTGCAGTGCCAAGTGTTGCAGAGGATTATCAAGCTGTGAATTTGATTATCTCAAAAAAGTAAAAAAAATATATATATACTCTTTGGTTATTTCGGTAAAGTCACGTAGAAAGAAAATAAATTCAATAATAGAATACGACGTTTTGATTGCAACACAAGCAACCATCATCAGGTAAGAATGAATGAGAAAACAAACCTAGTAAACTTAGAAATATAATGCAATACAAACACAGAGAGTCGGCTAACACAACAGTCAACACCATACCTGGTTGATTGCGTTCTTCCCAAGATTGATAAATTTGAGAGAGAGACAAAACACAGACACGGAGACACATAGAGAAGACACACAAGCATAGAGAGACACACAGAGGGAGAGACACACATAGACACACAGAAACAATGCCTCTGTATTGAGGCCTTAAATAGAGAGAGAGGGGGGATAGAGAAATTAGCATGTCAATGCGAGAGTTGTGTGGAAATCCTCTACGTAGCGGCGGGAGGAGAGAAAATTTATCTATAAACTAACAATAATGGCAAAATTTAGAGAGAGAAATAGGAAGTTTGAGAACACAAACTTAGTAAACTTAATGATTTTACCGAATGAACCAAAGAGTAATTCATACAGTCACGAAAGCTTCAAATCTAGTTTGAACCACCTCTACGGGGAGGATGTTCACACAAATCACACTTAACTTCTAATTTAGCAATCTTTGGAAGAACGTAATCAACCAGGCTATGCGTTAACTGTGTGTTAACCGACTCTATGTGTTGCATTGGATTACACTTCCAAATTTTACAAATTTTGCTTTCTCAAACTTCCTATTTCGCTCTCTAAATTTTGCGATGCTTGTTTGTTTATAGGTTCATTTTCTCTCCTCCGGCCGCTATGGGGAGGATTTCCACGCAACTCTCTAATTGACATGCTAATTTCTCTACCCCCCCCCCCTCTCTCTTCCCCACCCCCCCCCCCCTCTCTCTATTTAAGGCCTCGACACAGAGGCGTTGTTTCTCTGTGTCTATGTGTGTGTTTCTCTTGTGTCTCTGTATGTGTCTCTCTCTGCTTGTTTGTCTGTCTATGTGTCTCCGTGTCTGTGTTTTATCTCTCTCTCAAATTTTGCAATCTTTGGAAGAACGTAATCAATCCAGGTAGGGTGTTGACTGTTGTGTTAGCCGACTTTCTGTGTTGTATTGCATTATATTTCTCAGTTGACTAGGTTTGTTTTCTCATTTATTCTTACCTGATGACGGTTGCTTGTGTTGCAATTGAAACGTCGTACTCTATTATGTAAGTTATTTTCTTTCTACGTGACTTTACCGAAAGAACCATAGAGTAATTCCTGCAGTCACGAAAGCTTCAAATCTAATATATATTCACACTTGCTTCATTTATACTTAGCTATGGGAGAGTATAAAAGGCAGGAGACCTGGTAAGGAAATTGCTTCCTGGCGCAGCACAGCAGTATATTTAGGAATGCTGTTGAGGCACTCCATTGATTAAATAGTAGGTAAAGTCTTGTAATACATCAGTCTGGACCAGTTAATGGCTGTCATTGATGCTGTGAATTGTTTCCCAACAATGATAAGTGGTTGCGAAACTGGGAGAATGTTGGACATTTGACGTGTGCAGGATATAAGTCTTGAATTCCCAGGCCACAGTTAACATTAATGGTGACTGGTATCAGAACAATCATTGTCATTAAGATCTTCAGCACTGACAACGACAACTTCTGACAAAGGTGGAAATAAAAATAATCATCGTAATCCGTTATCATTCTCACCACTGTCATCGTCACCATGATTGATTCATTAATCTAGAGTGATCGGTGCTGCTGCCCTCTGAAGAAGATTTTCATGTTCAAACTTTATTTGCTTTCTGTCCTACTCTGGAACAACTACTGGCATGATGAGGTCACCAGTGAGGAAACAACTTAATTAGTTTGTCACTCTGGGGTCTTGGGATACCATTTGGATGACATCATGTTTAACTATAGACTAATCTGAGAACGTAAGATGGGGCATGAAACGGGAGGGCCAAATGCAACGTTTTGGTTTATGCATATTGGTTCCAAAAAGTTGGCTGTGGCCAGCAGGTTCTATCCGTTAGAGCGTGAGATGGGTGAAGTAGGCAAGGGATGGTCATATGCGTCTCCACTGCAGCAGATTGGAAAATACTGTAGAGAGGTCGCCAGTTGGCTCAGAGGTCAGAGCGGTGAGCTGGCATCAATGAAATCTTGGGTTTGAATCCAGAAAGCCAATCATGATGAAGAAAAGTTCTCTAGGGCAGTGAGTTGATGATCTCAGCCCAGAAACCAATGATGTGAAAATCAGACGTAGACGATTGTGTCTTGTCAATCAAGAATTGTAGGAGTGTCCACTGTGTGCAGTACCATGGTAATCCATTTCACCCTATTCGTGTGATTTTCTGGAATGGAGTCATATGTCGTAGAATAGTCGCACACTGCATACAGATGATGCAGAGGGTTTAAACTATGAAGATGACAATTAAGATATCAATGATGATAACGTTGAAAGTGATGGTAATCATGACAATGACTATGATAAAAGGTAATGATGAAGATGATGACCTCGCTTATAGACACACTGGCTGTGGGAGAATGAGCATTTCCTGAGCACCGAATAAACCTGTAAATGGTGCGTGAGTGTATCTACGCACCCCCTCCCCAGGTGTGTGTTGGGAGCTTTGATGTGGTGTCATGCACTTCACATAATTATTGTCATCAGTGTCGTCCATATTGTCACCGGTGTCTGTGGTTTGAAAGCCAGTCATGGCTTGTCTTCACTCAGTGGGAGGTCATTCATTATCCTCTGTATGTATGTTGTACTTCTTTCGCACCATACGTAGCTCACCGCGCCAATCGGAGGTGTGGGGGAACGACAACCAGCTAAACGCAAAAAGAAATTATTATTTTTTGGTCTGGAACTTCCTTCCCCTCTCCACCTGAGCTAATTACCTCCATTGCTCCTGTTCAAGTACAGACTTACTGACTGCCTCTGTCTATAAAATAAATGTCCACAGTCTCTCTCCAGTGACGTTGGGTGCGGCAACATCGTGCAGTTTCTCACAATGTCTTTAAAAGGCGTTGCGGTATTAATGTATCTGCTCTACTGATTCAATGTATGTTTATAGTAATTATTATGAGCTGAATAGTAATTCATAATTGTTTAATTATGTTTGTCCACATTGCCAGCAGCTAAACTGGGTCCGGCACGTAGGGAAAAATATGTGGCAGGCATCTAATATTCGCCTATGCTAAACACCTCAACGTGGCTGCCATCCATGTGGACAGGACAATTAGTGCAGCATGTGTGTGTGTATATGATTGCAATCATGGTGAGAGAACCCCAATTCAGCAGCTGGCAAGAAAACTAATTAGGCATTGATAACTGCAGTACGATATTCCCCAGCGAGCTCTGAGCTCGTGGCTGGGGTGAACACTAAAACTAAGACGTAAATAAAAACTCAACCGGCGGTCTGGCAAAGGGGGTCACAGGCAAAACTTGAGCAAGGGTGATTTTGTAATGCTGGTGCTATGGGCCGGTGGGATAGCCTTGTAGGCTAACTGGTAGAGCTAGACTATGGTTAGCTAGTGAGTTTCACCCATAATTGTTTAGATTTTTCAGTTTAAAAAAAAGTTATTACTAAATAATAAATACATGTCTGTCATTCAGCCAACATTACAGCGATGCCTGTTTTCGCAAAACGTTAATCTCATTGAACCATTCACAATTTATGCTTTTGAACCATTCACAATTCAAGCAAGAAATGGACAGGGAAAGTGTTCCATCAAGAACTAAAAGTGCTATTCTAATAGAAGCATAATTTCACTTCGTGGCTACTCATTGTCAGTCTTAAATGCATATCAGGTCAAGGATTTGTAAACCTGAGCTCTTCCATCCATCCACAGCCTTACAGGAACGATACAAGGCGTTCGCATTTCTGTAAGGATGCGTGGATGCAGCAGGCGTCTCAATAGTTCTCCCGGGTAAGCCAGTCCTTCAGCGAGAGAGTTCTCAGCCTCCCACGCCATTTGCTACCTCGGCGACATGTGTGCCAATCATCAGGATGCACCAGCGCCCACTGCAGTGACTCATGGGAGTGCACTCGTGCCTGCCTCGAGGTGTCTTAGCCCGGACTGTTTCAAAGCGTCTCGCCAAAGTTTTCAAGGCTCCCTCTCCATTCGGTTCTTCACCCTACGTCACAATGCAAAGGCTGCTGAGATTATGCACGCGGTTCACACGTGTTTCACACGCATGTGGTTCACAAGCCGGGAGGACGTTCAGTTTCACTCCATTAGATTTTAATGTAAGCTGTATTGAAAAAAAAGCAAACAAGTATGTTTAAGTGGAACTGATGAAGGCACATTGGCCACCAAGGAATACAAACTATTCCCCGAATAAATATATTTATATATATTTTCCGCATTGGTAAATTTCACAGCTGTGTTGTACTGCAGCATAAAACAAATTCAGGATATTTAATCTGATCGAGACAGACTTAGAGTTGACTGTCGTTCATTTTCAGTTTTTCAGTTTCATTTATTCGGTACTAGCTTTACTACTCAGCTTCGCCCAGGACTTGGATTCACCACGCCCGGCCGCCTTTATCTCCCCCCAGTGGCGATGTTCACACACCACACCAGTTACTCGCTTGAGGCTGAGTCGACCTAGGGGAGGCCCAGGACCGTCACCGGTGGTGGCCGTGAGCAGGAATTGAACTCGGGTCGCCGGGTTCGTAGCGCAGCGCTCTAACCACTACACTACCGCTCCCCCCACACACGCGCGCGGCCATAGGTACACATACACGCGGTTTATGCAGACACAACTTTCAAGGTGTGTACGGCAGTAAACGACTGAAATAATAAAGCAATGCTGCGCGAAAAACGCCTTAAACCTAGCACTTTACTCGCAGATGGTTGGGGGGGATGCATGACGTCAGCAGGCAACACTGCGTTATGCTTGCGCATGCGCGGGTGACATGACAGATGTGACGTCACAGCTTACTTGCCGTGCAACACGTTCCTTCGGAGTGGGCAGGTAGGAACTTGGTTGGACAGCGCATTCGTGCACGACAGCCAGACAAATAATCCCTGGTGGGCAGTGTGGAAGCTGTTACTACCTGTATAAGTGTAGTGTATCGTGTCGTGTATAGTGTAGTATGTAGGTTAAACGTTGAGTTTTATAAGGGCACCACGGGGTGACCCACTCAGCCCCACCCTCCCCACCCAGCCCCACCCAGCCCCACCCTCCCCACGCAACCCCACCCTCCCCACCCAGCCCCACCCTCACCCTCCCCACCCTCCCCACCCAGCCTCACCCTCCCCACCCAGCCCCACCCTCACCCTCCCCACCCAGCCCCACCCTCCCCACCCAGCCCCACCCTCCCCTCCCCACCCAGCCCCACCCTCACCACCCCACCAATCCCCACCCTCACCCTCCCCACCCAGCCCCACCCTCACCCTCCCCACCCAGCCCCACCCTCTCCACCCTCCCCACCCAGCCCCACCCTCACCCTATCCACCCTCCCCACCCAGCCCAACCCTCCCCACCAGCCCCACCCTCCCCACCCAGCCCCTCTCCACCCAGCCCCACCCCTCCCACCCCCAACTGAATCACCTTAAGGCTGGAAATGTTGAAAGAAACACGAGGCAAAAAGATCCGCTTTTTTCTTTTCAAGGCTTCCATTTTATGAATGGAGCCACCCTCTCCCAGTTCCATTTTGTGAATGAAACATCGCCCGTCTCCTCATTGGCCCGAGTCGCGGCGGTGCCCCCCCCCCCACCACTAACCCCCCCCCCCCCCCTCTACTAATCCCAACCCACCGCTCCCATTGGTCGGCGCCCCCGAGCTAATGGGAGGGCTCTGGTGGGGCGGGGCCATGCACGACAGACAGACAGACAAATAATCCCTGGTGGGCAGTGTGGAACTGTTGTTCCTACCTGTAAAATATATGCATTTTTGCGCCCACGCCCCCCCCCCCCCCCCAAAATACAAAAGTCTTTATATAATTTTTGCATGGTGTACAGTCTGGAAAGTACCCACATGGCAAATTTAAAGTTTGTTGCATGTCGGGAAGTACGCTAAACATTTTCAACAGACACACATTTACCTTTCATATACATAGAAGAAGATAACCCTGTGAGCCATGCGGCTCTTGACTCGGGTGCAACAAAACAAAACCAAAACATGAACGAGAAACATCTTAAAGTAACTACAAGAAACATCTTACGTATTCACATTATAAATTGAGTACAATACAATATTACTTGTTATTGCGTGGCATTTTTTGTTAAAGGTGGCAAAATTCCACTCCTGCTGTAAAAGTTATTCAATCCTAGCATATATTTTTATGGAATAAAAATCGTACATTTGATAATCATTTAATGCAAACAATATTAAAGCATCTTTTTTTTTACATCAGTGAAATGCATTTGGTTTATGACCATATGTTAATGTTCTTTATCATCGATGTAAAAGCATTAATTTATTTTGTGTATCTGGTGCTCTAGCAGTGTGAAAATCACGTGTAAAAGCATTCGCAAAATAAATTATCTTTATCGTATGCATATATTATGGGCCATAAAGAATAAAGCAGAAAAACTGTTTCTCGGCAAACTGATTTGTTGCAAGTAAAATTATGTTAACCCATTGCCATTTACAAGAATTTCATGTTTCTGGATTATATAGAACAACACATTTTTTTATTTTGTTGATGCAAATTATTTAACCACATGTGCCTGCGACCTAATTTTAGACATCTGCTCTCAAGACGAGACAGCACAAACTGGTATCCTTTGGTTATATCACGTTACTTGAGCACGTAATTACTGGCTTTAAATCTCAAAAATGCTCTCAATAGTTAAAAGAAAGTGCTCAACTGTCCATTGGTAATACATTTGATTACTATCTCGACGCATCCACTTATGTCCAGTAATCAAAAAGCAACTATGTTTACTTTGACTTTCATCAACTGTATTTTAGGAGTAGTTACGAAAAAAAAGTATGCTTATAAAACAGAACAAACTAATTTCGGGGACAAAAATAGATTGCCTCCTTAGGTCCTGTTAAACCCACGAGAGAATAGCACTTCTAAGTGCATCTCTAATTTAAATCCATTAACAGTTTGCTGGGGGGGGGGGGGGGTTATTTGCAATTATTCTCACCGTTGAGATTCATCAATTAACTAAACAGTACCTTCCACTTCAAATCGACCTTTCAGTTTCGTAACATCAACACGCAAATTAAACGTACATCTTTCTAAATCATGGTGTGTTTTATGTCTCGGTTGTTTAAACATCTACAGTGCTGCAGTTGTGCATGTGGTTGTTCTCGCACTTCATTATCGTCCCAGTGGATTTACTTCATTTCATGGCGATAATGAATGTCTGTACACTGAAACCCAGGCTAGCCGGACTCATAGGGGGGCAATGATTGTCAATGAATGTATGTACACTGAAACCCAGGCAAGCCTGACTCATAGGGGGGCAATGATTGTCAATGAATGTCTGTACACTGAAACCCAGGCTAGCCGGACTCATAGGGGGGCAATGATTGTCAATGAATGTCTGTACACTGAAACCCAGGCAAGCCTGACTCATAGGGGGGCAATGATTGTCAATGAATGTCTGTTCACTGAAACTCAGGCAAGCCGGACTCATAGGGGGGCAATGATTTTTTATCCAGAGAGCTGTGATTGCAATTGAGATTATTGTAAAAAAAAAACATGTGTACTGCACAGTATATGTGTTGTATATGGTGTGCGTGCAATTGTACAGACCACAAAAAACACCACGGCCTGCTGTGTACCGCTCAGTTGTCCTCTGAATAATTCAGATGTTCATTGGCAAACTTCAGACGGGCATGTATATGTGCTTTCTTGAGCAGGGGGACCTTGCAGGCGCTGCAGGATTTCAGTCCTTCACGGCGTAGTGTGTTACCAACTGTTTTCTTGGTGACTATGGTCCCAGCTGCCTTGAGATCATTGACAAGATCATCCCGTGTAGTTTTGGGCTGATTCCTCACCGTTCTCATGATCATTGCAACTCCACGAGGTGAGATCTTGCATGGAGCCCTAGGCCGAGGGAGTTCGACAGTTCTTTTCTGTTTCTTCTATTTGCGAATAATCGCACCAACTGTTGTCACCTTCTCACCAAGCTGCTTGGCGATGGTCTTGTAGCCCATTCCAGCCTTGTGTAGGTCTACAATCGTGTCCCTGACATCCTTGGAGAGCTCTTTGGTCTTGGCCATGGTGGAGAGTTTGGAATCTGATTGATTGATTTCTTCTGTGAACAGGTGTCTTTTATACAGGTAACAAGCTGAGATTAGGAGCACTCCCTTTTAGAGTGTGCTCCTAAACACCTGGGAGCCAGAAATCTCTCTGATTGAGAGGGGGTCAAATACTTATTTTCTTCATTAAAATGCAAATCAATTTATAACATTTTTGACATGCATTTTTCTGGATTTTGTTGTTTTTCTGGCTCTCACTGTTCAAATAAACATACCATTAAAATTATAGACTGATAATTTCTTTGTCAGTGGGCAAACGTACAAAATCAGCAGGGGATCAAATACTTTTTTCCCTCACTGAATGCATTGGTCCTGGCCACCGTTTAGCAATTTGCACTGACAAAGTGTGGTGAAATATGGTCACGTAACGAACACGTCGTGATGAGGTATTCAACTAGCAGTGGATAACAAAAGACTGTAATTGTTTAAATATGTATTCTTAAGTTATGACAAATATTGTTTCAGAATTCTTCGGGTGTGCTTACTCACGATGGTGGAAAGCATACGCTTTATCTGGGAGCTCTGGGAGCTCTGGCTGCCCGCATGGCTAAACATCCCAATTGCAGATCACGCCAGCAAAAAAACAGTACTGCGAATCTGTGAGGCTTTGCTGAATAACGGACATTGTGACATGAGATGGATTGCCAGGATCACACGTTACCGGATAACTAATGTAAGGAGACAGGGACATGGCATTTAACATGTTTCCATTCTGAAGAGGCCCATTAGCCCCAGGTGTATGAGCGTGGCCTGTTTACAGGTGAACATCATCTCTCTGAGCCCAAGTTAATAGTGACATCGACATTTTTGCTTATTTTAATTCAGCTTTGCGATCACAAGCAATGCTAATTGGTGAAATGCATTGATACTTTTCATAGAACACAGTATTTGATACTCATTGTGCACATATATATATAATTATAACGAAATGCTGTAAATAATGTAAAACTGGGAGAAGTTTGGAAAATCTACTGTGCTGTATAAAACACACAATTGTAAATCGGGGTATAATACATGTAATTTCTCTCCTTTGCACCCAGGCCTATGACCAAGCTAAATGCATAATCTTCATTGCTCCTATTTCTCCATCCACTTTTTTTTCACAGAAAACAGGGGTGCCAAGAAAACCCTTCATCTGGTCATGGTCCTTGATGTTAATCGAGCGCAGGCTCCATTCTCCATTTGCCTGCCTACACCAGCACACGGTTTCTTGTAAAAGTCTCGCACGACTTCGTCTGGCACGTGCACAGTAATACAACTGTCTGTCTCAAGGAGCCATCGTGTCGCCATATGAGCCTCGCATCCAAAAGAGAGGGTTTCGGCAGGCATTACTCTCACTGAAAAGGAACGTTTAATGAGTCATTAATGCTCATAGTTTGATATTAAAACTGGTCTGATTAGTTATCATTTAATAAAAAAACACAATCCTTGAAATGTTCACAACAGTGGGGGGGGGGGGGGGATTTGTAAGTTCCAACAGCTCTCCTCTGCACGGAAATTGTTTTAGCACTTGAAGATAGGTGAAGAGAATGGCATTTTTACCACAGCCTTTCCAGCCACTGTTGTATTATTCAGACTTCCGTGATGCATTTATCGGACACATTTAAAGGGGAGCATGGAGACACATGGTGTTTATCAATGGCACATGTTGATAAAGGTGAAAAGGCAGAGGTGAATCTGTGAGCTGCTGGCTCGACGAATATCATATAGATCTGCAGATGATGGCATGGGCAGGATACATTTTAAATACGGATTTGACACCGTTATCCTACTTAGCCCCAAGAGGTCACCGATGATGCGGATATGGCCATGCACGTCGTTATTTATGTACATTGTCAAGAAAACTTATATGCATCAAATAAGTATGCACACCATAGCTTCTGCATAACTGTGCTCAAAGTCATTGTGGGGTGGAAATTTTTTTTTATTTTGATATGTTTTCAACAAAATGTGTAACAATTTACTTGTTTTTACTATAGAAATGTAAAACTCTCTTTCAACCCACTGCTGAAGCCCTCCCCATACCGCGTGGGTTGTTTGGTCATACTTCACCACACTGGTCATTGTGGGCTAGGGAAATAGTGCCTTAGGACTGACTCGGATATCACTTGCCACTGATGTTGGCCGAGGATCAACATTTAACTCAGGTTGCCAGGCTTCCAGTGCACCGCTTAACGCAGATGCCGTAGTCATACATTTGTTGGTGAATAATAATATTTTTTTATCATTTAAATCATGCATCGGCATGATCAGCTAAGATTTATCCACTGTCAGATGAAGGCTTCCCCAAGCCATCATCATCCCTCAGAGTCACATACCTGCATACAAGACGATCTCAAAATATACAGTCTGCGGTGTCATCGTCTTGACCTTGGCCATTAATTATTTTAGCAATATGGCCTGCCCAAACCCACTTGCTATCTTAACACTCGACATAACGTCTCCAATTTGCACGTGTTCTCTGGTACATGTGTAGTGACTAACTCGGAGACGAATAAGAGTTGGAGGCGCTTCTTTAGTAATAAGCACCATCGGGGTTAACACTTTATAATTAGTATGTCTAGTGTCGGTAACGTTACTCAGTCAGGACAGTTGGCAGGCTGCCTGACTGGTGGCACTCCGAGATGGTGAAGACGGAGACAATGACAAGGAAGATGGTGAAGACAATGAGAAGAATGGTGAAGACAATGAGAAGAATAGTGAAGACAATGAGAAGAATAGTGAAGACAATGAGAAGAATAGTGAAGACAATGAGAAGAATGGTGAAGACAATGAGAAGAATAGTGAAGACAATGAGAAGAATAGTGAAGACAATGAGAAGAATGGTGAAGACAATGAGAAGAATAGTGACGACAATGAGAAGAATGGTGACGACAATGAGAAGAATAGTGAAGATAATGAGAAGAATAGTGAAGACAATGAGAAGAATGGTGACGACAATGAGAAGAATAGTGAAGACAATGAGAAGAATGGTGAAGACAATGAGAAGAATAGTGAAGACAATGAGAAGAATGGTGACGACAATGAGAAGAATAGTGAAGATAATGAGAAGAATGGTGAAGACAATGAGAAGAATGGTGAAGACAATGAGAAGAATAGTGAAGACAATGAGAATAATGGTGAAGACAATGAGAAGAATAGTGAAGATAATGAGAATAATGGTGAAGATAATGAGAAGAAGAGTGAAGACAATGAGAATAATGGTGAAGACAATGAGAAGAATAGTGAAGACAATGAGAAGAATGGTGAAGACAATGAGAAGAATGGTGAAGACAATGAGAAGAATGGTGGCGAAGACTTCAGCAGCATGACGGGGATCCCACTCCACACAACAACCCCAAGGTCCCCTACAGGGCCCTTATACTGTCAGCCACGCCCCCTTTCTAGAACCTACCAGCGGGTTTTTCGTGTGCCCCTTCTGTGACCTTTCCCTTAGATCCCCCTCTGGTGTATAACCTGGCCTGCTAACGTCAGGGCTGCTGTAAGCCGCAGATCCCCTTCCCCGCCAACAGCCAGCGCTATGCTGCTACATTACTTATTCTATGCCACGACACACATGTGCCTCTTCTTTGCAAGCGGCACGTCTCCATGCTTCTTTGCACATTTTTTAAATATTTTGTTCCATTTTCTTTGTCGCTGTCCATGTTAGCAGGTGATTAAAACATTCTCCTTTAGGCCCCTTGGTCATGTTGAATTTTATTTAGAAGTTCAGTTTTCCAAAGCCCTTCAGCCTTCTCTTTATTTCGTCATTTGGATCCTGGTCCATCCTATGTAATTTCCCTAAGTCTACATACTCTGATATACTCTTATCAAAGCGTACAACTTTATCTATCTGTGATGATCGCTGCACTTTCCATCGTTTTCATGCAGGGGGTGCTGCAAAGCTACGCGCCCCCTGCATGAACGATGGAGGCGCAGATACAGACGTTCGATTATGTTGGAATCTATCTGCAGACGGCAGTCTTCTCGCACGGCCAGCTCTTTATCGCCTCATCTCGATCCCGCAATCCCAAACAGGTGAAAGTCCACATCGAACCGAACCCCCAGGAAGGCCATCTACTTAACGACGAGAGAAAATTCACACGAAATGTCCTTTTCAATTAAGTTTTCCAGATGTAAAATGATATAAGCTTTTAATGAATAAATAAAATGATCTAATTCAAAAACATAATACAATTCAAAGATGTTTCATTTTTAAACTTCAAAACGGATCACTTGCGTGAATGCGTCGTTCATGTGCAATTTTTGTGTGACTTTCCTGGCCAAAGGCCGTAAATGGTTCTGAGGGGCGCCATAGGTGCCCAAGAACAACCCCTAGTTACTTATATTCATCTTGAAGCCAACTTCTTTATTAGGTTTATTAAGCTTAGTTTATGGAAGTTTATGACGTTCATTATCCAAGGGTTTTCAACCTTTGACCACATAGTAATTCTGAAAAATACTGATAACTCAAACATTCAAAAATGTCTAACCTTTACAGACTATACAAGGAATTTGCCTCAGCATAAATTGGTGCAGTCATCCAAGGTCTGGTAAATCACCCCTAAATATAGTAATAGGTTTTTACCCTTTCAATTGGTACAAAAACTGACACCTTTATAGAAGGCATCATGTTTGCAATAACCACAACACAAGCAGTCAAATGCAAACAAAAAGAAACAACTCTGATAATGATAATGATATGCACTGTCCTTGAAGTTGATTGGTCCACACCCGAGACAGCTTTTCTTAGAGCCTAGTCTCCACTGGTGTTGGACCAGATGACACCTTGTATAAAGGTGTCAGTTTTTGTACCAGTTGAAAGGGTAAAAACCTATTACTATATTTTGCCACTGATAAAGGAGATTTCTCATAGTGTAAATGCTTACCCCGAGCTCTCAATACTCTGGCAGTGCACTGTTTTTGAGTTGTACGCCTTTTGGCGTCATCTGGTCCAACACCAATTGAGACTAGGCTCTAAGAAAAGCTGTCTCGGGTGTGGACCAATCAACTTCAAGGACAGTGCATATCATTATCATTATCAGAGTTGTTTCTTTTTGTTTGCATTTTGACTGCTTGTGTTGTGGTTATTGCAAACATGATGCCTTCTATAAAGGTGTCAGTTTTTGTACCAGTTGAAAGGGTAAAAACCTATTACTATATTTTGCCACTGGTAAAGGAGATGTCTCATAGCACCCCTAAATATATAATGATTTCCAAGAATGGAATGGCTATGTTGAGATTGTCTAAAGAAACAACATCTTATCAGCAGGGGAGTCAGGAAAGGAAATACGCTTTCTACAAATAAGTTGTTTTCCCAAAATGATATTGCAAATATAAAATCATTCATCACGCAAATACAAATAATAGTAACCATCTAAAATTTTCTGATGACGCAATAATTATAAACAATAATTATTCACTCTCACTGATATGTATATTGTTCAATAACGGTATTTTAATTCATAATACAATACATTTATTGAGGTAGAATTTGTGCACGAAGAAGTAGCTTCGAAATAGACTCGCATTTATGGCCAAGTAGCTGAGTGGCTGAGTACTAATGCTCCATGCCAGAGCAAGCACTGTGCCAGCACTGCTGTGATTCTGGATTACAATCCAGGTGCCACCTGTAATGTAGCGAGGTTCTCCAGGGTGGCGAGCTGATGGTCTCCCTCCAATTACCAACGGCTGCACGAAAACCCATTATACACTTTGTTTTGTCTTTACTTAATGTGGCCTCGTCTACCTCTGAGACATTTTTGCATGATTAGCATGTGTTCAACCACATTGCACAGTTCCTGAAGGGAACAGTCAAGTGTCATCCAAGAGACAGACGTTACGTGATCCAGAGTGCTACTCTGTGGTACGATCTGAATACGGGGTTATGTATGTAAATACAATTCTTTGCACTGGACATTTGATTCACAATTCGCATATAATAATACAATAATGTTAAACAAAACACTAAAATGTGATGCTGGTGCAAAGGTTTTAAGAGTAGCATATTTTCACAGCATTTTCATGCAGCTCCCACGTCATTTCGTTTTCCACCAGTATTTTATTAACGACCAACGTTGAGCTTATTTTTACTTAAGTGTATGGTATATGCCTAAATGAAATCTCCGGGAAAACAATGTTGATGATAATAAATCATTAATACTCCTTTGAGTGGTTTCATGACAGCGTCACTTTGCAAGGCTGCAATGAGGCTGAACAGCAAAAAAAGCATCGCACATTTCAAAACATTTCAAAATAAAGTAGTTTCTGCTGCTGCTGTGGGCTTTTGAAATGATCTGGCACAACACATTGCGGATGTGCAGGGTGATGGAATAATTGATGTACAACAGCTTCTGCATAAGACGGCACTGTCTTGAGGAGGTACCAGGTGTGAGATAGGATATGTCATGCAGGCAAGTGTGAAAATTGGATTTTGCAACAGAGATGGAATGGGAATGAATAGTGGTCACTGAAAATCGTCTGGGTAAACACTAGCCTGGACCAAATTTCATATATAATATCTTGTGTTGCATTCATATTGATTGTAAACTTTCACAGCTCGTACATTTTTTTCTGATTCCCGTACCCTACAACAATAGGCTCATTTAATCATTCAAACACATCCCAAATGTGAAGCAGATTAAACACTTTTATTACCATGTAAATTATCTTATCCTTCATTCTAAATTTACACTCAACAATATTTTTTTATTCTTAGCCTGTGACCAAGTAATCTAGAATGCACCTGATCTCATTAGATCTCAAAATCTAAGCAGTTTGAGCCTCGATCGTGCTTGGATGGGCGACCACCATGGATACAAAACTGGTGATGCGGGTTGTTGCTGCGTGGCTATCCTTTCAGCATAGGGCAATGCAAAAACGTAGATTGTTGTATTGTACTCCAACGCCCATGTATTGTATGTATGTTGCACTTATTTCGCACTGTACGCAGCCAACAATGCTCCCAAACCTTTACCAACTTGTCCTGGCTATCTATGGAATCTTTTTGCCAGTATCAAAGGCTGTCACTGGTGTAGCCAATCAGTTTCAAAGACGATGAATATATTATCAGAGCATGTTTGTTTGCATGTTTTTTTCCACAAGTATGTGTCGTTAATGCAGACTTTATGTATTGCAAAAGTTATCCATTTGGTGTTTGTAAGGTTTGTCACATAAACAGAACATGCAAATTCGTCACTAGTACAGCACAGCTCTCCAACACAACAGTGTGCTGTACTAGTGACGAATTGGCATGCTCTGTTTACGTGACAACCCTTACTAGTTGGCTGCATCGGGTGGTGGCGAGTTTAACGACACATTTATATATTTACGCGATCTAACCCTAAAACCTCTATTATGGATAACTGAAACTGTTCAATGTAAATGAATATTATTTTGAAGACAAAGAAATGCACGGACAGAAAAATACCACATTTCACAAATATACATTAGGAATGCCCCTTTTAGACACGTGCAAGGGATTATGGAAGTGAAATCTTTGTTGACAGGAGGTCACGAAACAGACCCAGGTAGTCTGGGTGGACATGAAAATACAGCAATCTGAGAAAACGACAGCTCTTACCACATCTATTTGCTGGGTTTGGCTGCCTGCAGCACAACTCCCTGTTACAAACATTGTTCCACTCGCCTTTGTTCTCGAGGGGGTTTCCGAATAGCAAAATGACAGCTTCACCATGGTGTTGCCGCACAGGTGGGCACACCTGCGTCTGGCCACTAGAACTCTATATATGTGTATCCTTTCAGTAAGACGGTAATACTCTGATCACTCAAGGAAAGGTGGCAGGACAGACACCAAATTGAGCAATGTACCAAGGCAGTTCCTAAATTGTTGTCAGCTTGATGGTAAATTTACACGTCTGCATTTTCCAGTGCCCACAGCAGAGAAAAAAACGCTGTCTCAGAATAGAGAAAGTATCAACAACATGCGGCTCAATGGCACAACCATTGTTAAAGTGTGCACACACACATATAGAGAAAGCACGAGATCAAAAGGACAATTCACTAATGGCATTCATACGATTTCAGCATCGCTATCGTTGATGTCACTTCGCCATTAATCCTGTGTATTTTTGTCAACACTCTAGCCAGTAAATGGTTTATAACCATTATTATACCTCTAAGGTCCACCCTAAGATGGTCCTGCATCAACTGGTTTGATGTCTTCCTCCTGGTCAACAGTCTTTAGGTGCTGCTCCCATCCCTATTTCAGGATTCAGCCCTCATCCTTCCCGAGCATATGCCCTGCTCATCACAACCATCTCTTTGGGATTTAGTTGACAGACACATATCTACCCAAGGGGACATGGCTGAGTGGGTGGAGCCAGATCACAGCTGGGGGCACAGCCCAAATATTAGCCTCTTCAGTACTATTCGTAACTTCAAATCCACTCTGCCACCATAAATACATATATGTTTTTATTACGGTTGCTGAGCACACATCGAAAGGCGAAAAAGCCAAGCTGCCAGCAGCAAATAGCACCGTGACATTTACAATTGATAAGAGTTAATATGTTTCCTGAATTGAGAAAGGTTATGCGAACTTGAGAAATAGTTCTGGGGGGGGGGGGGGGGGGGGGGGATTCCAATATGGTGCAGTGTGAAGGAAAATGCAGAAAGACAAGTATTGTGACCTGCAGTGTGGTGGTTGAATGCAATGCAAATGAGACGAAGCTGGCAGTCTGGTAGATGAAGTCCTCAACATGGGTTGAGTAGTACAGGGACTCCTCTACTTACGAACATTCGACTTACAAAACCAAACCGTATGTCCAGTTGCCCGAGAGTTGTGACTTCAACTGCCGTGCAATAGATGTGGCGGTTGTTCGGTGTCATTACCCAGCATCCCCACCATTTCTGTCTGGACCGCCGCCATTGTTTGTTGTCGCTGTGTGGTGCACTACGACGTTCTCTGTGTTTGTCACAAAAATTATGCTATTGCTTGTTACAAGTTGATTTATGAAGAGGAGAAGAGAGCAAGTGTGCAGACATCTCTTGGTAAGTTTTGCAAGAGAGTAGAGAGGAAATACGAGCACCAACGGGAATGAGCATCTGCAGAACGTGAAGAAGCAGTTGCATCTAAATCTGCAGAAAATAAAGAACCAGTGGCATCTACATCTGAAGAACGTGATGAACCAGTGGCATCTACATCTGCAGAAAATGAAGAACCAGTGGCATCTACATTTTGCAGAAGATTAAGAACCAGTGGCATCGACATCTGCAGAACGCGAAGAACCAGTGGAATCTACATCTGTAGAACATGAAAACCCAGTGGCATCTACATCTACAGGATAATATATAATGTTTAAAGCCATTCCCCGATTATAGTGTACATGCTGTACAACATGTATGGAATCGACAGGCGTAAATTTAGATGTACAAACAAATAGACTTACGAACAGACCTCTGGTACCTAATTCGTTCGTAAATAGAGGAGTCCATTATGTGGTGAAAGGGGCTCCACTAGAGGGAGCTTCACTAGGTACGGGTATTTGGTCTACTTTTCCATGCAGAACAGACATCTTGGACGAGATGGGTGTACTCACACTTTAACCCACGACACGCGACATGCCAATAAATTAATTGCCGTTGGGTGTATCCCATTTATACCGCTGGTATATATGGGATACACCCAACGGCAAGAAACTTGCGCCATTATTTCAACTGCTGCGCAAGGAGATGGAGTTAAACCGGAAACCTCTGGATGGAAAGTGCAGTGTGCTAACCACTGCACGCACCACCGTGGCAGTTCCCTTCGTTTCTCAGCTGAACTGTGATGCCTATTGCTAGGCATGTTTCTATGTGGGGCTAGCCAATAACAGGTTTATAACTATTATTTTCATGCATTGGCCAGTAATACAAAAACGAACTTAACAACCCTGATATAATGAAGAGAGAAGGAGGTAGAGAAAGAAAGGCATAGTTGACTCTTTGTAAAGTCTATAAGTCTATCGTGTTCATACAAGCTTTTCACAAAGTGTTAGAAGCACTTGTGTCCCCATAGCAACCTGGAGTGGTAATGTTCTCTGAAATCTGAGCCTGGCTATCGATTGGAGTATCTTTGGATGGGTATTTGGTTACCCCCTGTACTCCCGTGGAGGTTTGTTTATTAGTATCCTTCCCTTCCTTCGGGAGAAAGTCTTTTTCTGAAAATAAAGTAGCTGTGATAGTGAGAACAGCGTTAGTAGCTCTCATTAATCCAGCGCCTTCAGCTCCTGAAAAAAACTGGCACCGCATATTAAAGAGTTGGCGCTGCATGGTCTCAGCTTGTTTGAGCATCTGGTGCTACAGCGATGAATTCACATTTTTGGTCTCGAGCCAACGAAAAGTAACATTCCGCTGTGAAGTCTTATTAGCTGCAGCTTTCCCAAGGTTTAAATTAGGGAGGCTCTCAGCCCTCCTCACTATAATGCAAAGTTCTCTGAAGCTTCCCAAAGGCTTTAACTCTGTTTATATTGCTCCTGGTAATAACCCATTACCAGTAAAATGTTATCAATTTTAAATCTTTATATTTATTATAGTCTTATTCTTTGGGTCTTTCGGTAAAGTCAAGTAGATAGGTTGAAAGAAAATAACCAAAAACTACGACGTTTCGATCACAACACAAGTTATCATCATCAGGAGGAAAAAAGAGTAAAGCTGCTGAGGCAGACTATTTTAAAGGTTTAGAATGGATGTAGCCCAAGGATCATAAACAAAGTGGGTGGGGCTAGTGATGTTAATGTGAGAAATTAGCATGTTAATGTATTATTGGAGGATGACGTCCACGATGGAAGGCCCGTAGGTGGCTATGTTAATTTGAGATATTATCATGTTATTGTAAGATTGCAGAGCCGCTGCCGCATCGGCGCATGAGGTGGCTGTGTTAGTGTGATACATTTACCTGGTAATGTAATACTAGAGCTGAAAATACCAACTAACATCGGAAGGTAGGGTGGAAACATCATAGCCAGTTATTACTTAAACTGGTTAATAACGTCCTTCTGAAGATTGCTCAGTTTGTACCAATCTTCTCGGTTGAAATTGTGTCTGTGTCTATACATATGGATGGCTTCATGAACGAATCTTTGTTGATAGCCAGTGGGTTTGCAAATTACCTTCGTCTTGGAGAAATCAATTTTGTGTGAGCCCACTGCATTAAAACAATGATCAGCCACAGCCGAGGTATTGGTCCTATCGTGTTTCAGATCTGCCTTATGTTCACGAACACGGTCTGAGACATGTCGCTTGGTTTCCTCAATGTAACTACTGCTGCAGACACAGCTTAGTTTGTAGACACCGGAGTATTGCATGGCAGGGATCACATCCGTCACAGATGGGATCAGATCACAAATTTTCTGTACTGTGTTAAATCGAACCTGGATCTTGTGTTTGCTCATGATTTTGGAAATATTTTGGTGACCCCTGCTATGTATGGCAAGGTGATGGTTTTGATTGAGTCCTCAGATGGTTTTTTCCCAATGGTTGGGGTGATAGCTTTATGGATTGTGTAGTCTGAATATCCATTAATCTTGAGAGCTTGGTGTACGTGTTCCAATTCACTCTCTAGGTGATGATGGTCGGAAATACATCAAGCTCTATGGTGTAGAGTTTTGATGAGGGAATTCTTCTTGGATGGATGGTGGTGGGAGTCAGGTTTTAGGTAAGCATCTGTATGGGTGGCTTTCCTGTAGACATAGTGTCCCATTGAGCCATCTGGTCTCTTTTCGATTGAAACATCCAAGAATGGTAACTTGCCATCCTTTTCCACCTCCATGGTGAATTTGATGACTGGGTGTATGGAATTGATGTGGTTGAGGAATTGGTTCAGAGCTGGTAGGCCATGTGGCCAGATTACGAACGTGTCATCTACATACCTCTTCCACAAGGACGGACGTTTAGTGGATGCCTGGATGGCATCTGTCTCGAAAATTTTCCTTAAAAACATTGGCTACAACTGGAGATGAGGGATAACACATTGGGGTGCCTTTAACTTGTTTGTAGAATGTTCCATTCCAGGTGAAGTAAGTGTTGGTGAGGCAGTGTATCGCCAGGGCTGGTACATTAGCATTCAGTCCTTGTTGGACCAAATCTTCAATGATTGCAATGGTGTCAGGCACATGAGCTTTAGTTAACAAAGATACAACATCAAAACTAACGAGCAAATCACCTGGAGATAGTGAGATGTCCTTAATTAACGATACCAAGTGAGCTGAGTTAAGTACAGCTGAGGTGAATGGTTGTAAGGTCTCAGACAGAAATTGGGCCAGTTGGTAGGTGGGTGAGTCAATGGTGGAGACGATAGGACAAAGGGGTGCCTCTTCTTTATGGATTTTTGGTAAGCCATACAATCTGGGTGGTCTAGCAGCATAGGTGTAATGCGAGCAAGGATTGAGGGGGGGCGGAGTCTGGGTCACGTGGGGAGTGGGTGGAGTTAGGGTCACGTGGGGGAGAGGATTTAGGGAGAGAACCGGAAGGGGAAGAGGGAGTTGAGACGGAGTGAAATACGACGAGGCCACGCTGGGCAAGACGGAGAGTGTGGCGCGGTCGCCACGCGGTGAGAGACGTCGACACCGACAGCCATCGGTGTCAGACGAAGAGAGCTAACGGGAGCAGTGAGAGGCTAGCTGTGAAAGGGGCAGCAGTGACGCTAGATAGCGGGGCAGCGGTGTGGCTGCAAAGATTGCCTGACGGGGCAGCAGGGAGACTGCATATTGGAGCAGCAGGGAGACTGTATAACGGGAGCAGCCGAGGGCTGTAGAGAGGTCGTTGAGCGGGACGCGGGCCCGAGCGAGACGCCGTGGTATCGAGATTCAACGAACCCAATAAAGGACAACGGAGATCGACAACTGAGAGAGAGTCCTTTATTACAGAGGGTTTTAAGGAAAACCGCTTGGTTGGTTCGATTAAAGATGACGAATCAGTGATGATATTGTTGTTTTTTGTAACGAGGCAGTTGGTGTGATCTCTTTTAATTTTGGTATAGCTGCCATCATTAAGTAGGTCCTGAATGTTGTTATTGTATGTTGTTTTGTCCATGATGATTGTGGAATTGCCCTTGTCGGCTGAGAGGATGATAATGTCCTCTTTTTTTATTGAGAACTAGCGGTTAGTACCCTGCGTTGCCCGGGCGAAAAAGGCAGACACATGTAGTTACGCACGCAAATCCATTGATACACACACATAGAGTTACACGCACAAATTGACTCACACATACATACATAGACAGAACAACAACAACCGCCATTCGCCACTAAGTGGCGGTGACGTCACAACAATGCTTGTGCCAGGCTATGTGCACCTTGAGGCCACGGGAAGTGTCGAACGCCCGCTGGCAAGAGGTCACGGGGCAAACCCAGATGTACAGGTCAACTGACTGAGACGACTGGCTGATGCACCACCTGTGGCCCCTACTATAGCAACTTTCTGTGCTTTAGCCACCCGGCGCTCCACTCGTTGTTGTGAGCGTCGCTCCTCTGCCCTCCGTTGTTGTTGGAGGATGACTGCTTCCAACTGACCAGTAGCGTCCTTCAGGAGCCTCCTCCACAGTGGCCGATCTTGACACGGCTGGTACCAGTCATCCGCAAGTGGACTCAGCTCCAAGTCCTCCTGTAGCACATCACTCCATGTCTTCTCCAGCCTGTGCCGCGCCTGTTTAGCCCCCTCGATCCGGCAGAACAAAAGCTGCGGGCTACATGACTCAGGCAACGCAGCCTTGCCTGCCGGAGGTCACCGATGAGACTTTGTCCACATCTTTCAAGGATTTGTGAGCTCCTCACACAATGCAGCCTGGTTAAACCCAGGATGGATCGTAGGCAGGCCAGCCTAAATGTTTCTAACCGGCGAAGATGTTCCATTAGGGGGGTCCAAGTTTCGCAAGCGTAGAGAAGGGAGGGAATGACCGTGCCCGAGAAGACCTGAAGCTTCGTATGGAGTGATAGACCAGGTAGCTTCCACACAGCGTTACGCAGCCAATTAAAAGATACTGCAGCTTGACTGATTCAGAGTGAGACCTCTGCTGTTAAACCGGAGCCGGTCATTAGCACACTGCCCAGGGAAACTCTCCACTGTCTCCATAACTGCCCCATCACCAATTGGGAGTTGTGGGGGTGGAGTGTCGGATGGTACAAAATAGCCAGGCAGGTGCTTAGCTTTGGTTGGGCTGATGGTAAGGCCCCATCTGTTGGTGGCAAGCTCCAGATTCAGCAGCAGCACCTCGAACTCCTCCTCCGAGTGAGCAGCCATTAGCAGATCATCGGCATACATAACGTGGTTGAGCAATAAGGAGCCATCCCTTGACCGCACCCGGGCATCGATCAGCCTCCCATTGTATCTGTAGCAGATGGGAATTCTTCCGGTACAGGCATTGAAGGCTCGACGAACTACATTCAATGTGGGAGCCAGAGGACATCCCTGTTGCACCCCAAGGTGTAAAGGGAATGGCTCTGACGCGAGGCCGCTCACCATCATGAAGGTCCTTAAGGATGGTGATGAGTGGGTTCGGGACTCAGAAAGCACGAACAGCAACCCAGAGTCCAGGCCTACTGATGGTATCATAGGCCTTGAGCAGGTCAATAAAGCACACGCATGGACTAAGATGCACACATGGACCTACAGACACGCAAAGAAATGGAGTTACACTGACTAACATGGAGGCATGGACACACAGCGACTAACACACACACACATGGACTGAGACACACACACATATGGACTGACACACACAAACACATCGACTTACAGACACACACACACATATGGACTCACACACACATAGACATGCACTTGAGAAACGCACACATGGAGTTACACACACATATCGACGTACACACGTACAGCGACACATACATAGAGTGACACACACATTGCCGTACACACACATACACATATGGACTGTGACACACAGATATCTACTTTAGATACACAGACATGGATTAACACACATATGGACTCACACACAGACAGAGTGACACACACATGTACACACATGTGGACTAACACACACACATATGGACTGACATACACATGGACGTACACGCACACAGATCGACTGACACACACACATGGACTCACACACACAAATCGATGGGCACAGCAATCCCCGATGATGGCACAGCTATCAGTATCGCAGTACTACGTATGAGTAAATAGCGTGACGTGAGCGATGGAAACAATAGAAATGCATTTAAGAAATAAGCAGAAATCACAGACTGGCAGTAGACCGTGGCAGCGTTATAAAAGCGCAGCAAAAAAGGGGAAATTGAGCAACCCAAAAATCCAAAAAGAGTTTTGTGTACACAAACATAATTATTGTAACATGTCAACTCGTTTCATAATGGTAAACAATGAACCTGAGTTGTTATCTTCACGCAAACATAATTATTGTAACATCTGTGAACTTGTTTCATAATGGTAAACAATGAAGCTGAGTTTTTATCTGCACACAAACATTATTATTGTAATGTTTGTCAACTAATGTGTTTAACAATAGTAAACAATGGACTTGAGTTGTTAGCGTAAGAAGCAAGGAACTTTGTATTTACCATAGGCGTGTTGAGGCCTTGTGCGATGCGTAGCCCCCGTCCTGGCCTACATTGGCGAGGCGCGGAGTTGGCACGTTGCCAGGCTAGGGGCTGGGCCACTACCCCCTCTCCAACATCCGCCGCCCGTGCAAGAATAATGCTATGTAAGCAGTAAAATATTATTATCTACGGAGTCTGTAGAATAAACTGAACGCATCGTGTTGGGGGAGGGGCGAAGAGGTCATGACACTGTGAAGAAATATTCGCAGCGTCATGTGTGTACGTGTTGACTGTAAAACGCGTAAAAGAAAATGTCTCCCGTGAGCTGGAGGGAACGCGCATGACTTAGCAGGGTCCGCCCCCCCCCCCCCACGCAATTGGAGTCACTTGGTACAGTCGATATCGTGCAATAAGAAAATAATTAATAATATAAACGGCACAAATGTGTTAATTAAACTACTTTAAAGTTTACGGACGGGAAAACGGAATAGCCTATACCCACCACGGGGCTTAGGGCGTGCCGCCTGGCAAATGATTTCAGTGTTAAACACCACCGTCCGAGAGCCAAATCCCCCGCAAGCGCGAGCGCACGGAGACTTTTATATATAAGAAGAAGCTCAAAGCGCTCATACTTACTGATGCTGCTAATAGGTGTCTTAGCTTTTTGAGGATTTCAGTGATTTCCAATCTTGCCACGTCTGCAGTTATGTGTCCCAAACCCTTAAGGGCTACATCGACCTAGGCAATAATACCATCAACTGGGATGTGTTTAGGGGTGACTGCGAAATTCAACCCGTTGGCTAGAACCAATTTTAGGCTGTCTGAAATTGGACTGTTACTCTTATTGATAACAATCTTGTTAATGTTTAACTTTTTGACGTGTGGATCTGGCTTCTTCTTGGAAAGGAGGTTGAACTTGGAAATCAGGTTATATTTGCATTTAGCTGACATTGAGGCGGCTGAAGAGGCTGTCATGGTATCTGCATGTTCCCAATCAGATGTAGAATTTTTTGTCACTGTTAAGTGTTAGTTCAGGAGAGTCTTCTCTAAATTGTCTAGTTCAAATCGGAGCAATCTTATTCTCTCTGAGATCAGGGCTCGGCCAGCCCTGAACAAGATATGTTTAGCATTGGGAGAAGTGACAGCAACAGATGTCATTGTAAAGGCGATCAGTATTACCTTAGTGTCGCGGCATCTCTTCAGGAATGTGAGCGACTCGATCAGATGAGCTTACTTGTCTCGAAGTTTGTTAATAGATCTAATAGTTGTGTGGAAACCCTCCCCGTAGAACTGGTTAAATCTTGACTTAAAGCTTTCGTGACTGCAGGAATTGATATTCTTTGGGTCTTCCATTAAAGTCACGTAGATAGGTTGAAAGAAAATAACAAAAAAACTACGACGTTTCGATCACAACACAAGTGATCATCATCAGAAGGAAAAAAGAGTAAAGCTGCTGAGGCAGACTATTTTAAAGGTTTAGAATGGGTGTAGCCCAAGGGTCATAAACAAAGTGGGCGGGGCTCGTGATGTTAATGTGAGAAATGAGCATGTTAATGTAAGATCTAAAGACCAAAAGAATATGAATTCCTGCAGTCACGAAAGCTTTAATTCAATATATTATAGTCTTCTTGCACAGTGCCAAGATGGAAGCAAAACAAGCAGCTGGTACTAAAACTATCCTGGCAACTGTGGGTGGATCTGATCAACTGTGCTATTACAAGATGAGAGCTGGCAAGTAACAACCTTTGATGGAGTCATAGAGAGTCGAAATTTACTCTGGTATGACTCCGTGAGTGACTTCATGACTAGTTGTTGCTTAAGTCACCCTGTTCTACCTGGTCTCTATTGACTACGAAGGGAAAAACAAATTGGGAATTGGAATGTAACAGGATGGTGATTTTTTTAAAAGTAAGTGCGCTGTAATGCTTAAAAATGCAACTCTAAACAACCCACTTTATGTAGCAGCAGTCTGCACACACAAAAACAACAGCAAAATTTCACAGCAATGGCAGCAGAGTGTAGAACAGCAGCTGCAGCAGCAGTCTAGATTCAGAAGCCTTATCTGACATCAGATTGTGTGACATGCTTCAGGCTTCTTCAGGCCAAGTGGAGCATATATATATCTGGGTCACACATAAGCCCCCCATCATCACTAAAGATCCACTAGGCCTGAAGAATCCTGAAGCATACCAGGGAATCTGATGGCAGATAAAACTTCTGAAACCAGGCCTCTGCTGATGCTGCTGCTGTTCACCCCACTGTCATTGCTGTGTAATTTTGCTGTTGTTGGTGTTATCAGGGGAGCGGTGGTGTAGTGTATAGAGTGCTGCGCTATGAACCGGGCAACCCGAGTTCGGTTCCCACTCACGGCCAACACAAGTGACGATTATCTGAACCGGTCCTGGGCCTCTCCTAGGTCGACTCAGCCTCAAATTAGTACCTGGTGTGCGGTGTGTAAACATCGTCCCCGAGGAGACAAAGGCGGTCGGGCGTGGAGCTGGCCACCCACGCCCTCGTGTGCCGTGCCGGCCTTCATAGGTGCCACTAGCTAACAGCACATTTCCCAACAGTCTGTTAAGGCTTTACGGGGGATATTTGTCTTGGAGCTGCTGCACGTGTGTTGCTACCACGTTATTATTTTCCGAGTTGCATTTGGTGAGAATTACACCCTGTCACATTCCAACTTTTAATTCGTTGTCCGCATTTCTGTGCTCTTCAGAGACTGGGTGAAGATGGAGGGCAACTTAAGAAACAACTGGCGATGAATCAACACGTGCTGTCACACCGGAATGAAGTAAAGACAAATAATCAAGGCTGCAAAAACCAAAAATCATAGCGAATCATGTTGCAGCGATCTGTGAATGTGCACAATACTCTTACTTTTACCTCAAAATGCATAGGTTTATTTTACAAACTTACTGATGAAATATACTGAATTGCATCGGACTTCGTTGCAGCCATATGTACAACTTCCACAAGGGTTTATTCTTTAATTAGTCGAGAGTTGGAGGAGATTCGACTTCCAGTTGAGGGGATTTTGTTACCCTCAGTTAAATTTCATATGAAACTGTGAGGCTAAAATCCATGGTATTTTATCAAAGACGAGTATGAAATCTGCATGTGCTATATGGCAGACAGGATCGAGAAAAATTGCACTTTGTAAACCGAGCAGCTTCTCTGTGAAATCAACGTGGCGTCTTGGTTGAGTTCCGAGAGAGAGGGAACACATTTCACTCCATCACGCACGCAACCTTTACCCTTTCAACAATATGGATTTTTTTTCTTTTTTTTAGTGGTCACTAATCTAAGTACGGTTTAGGGCCTGACCTTGAGTAGGCTCTGGCTCCTAAAGTGGTACGGCTGCTGCTGGTGATATTGCCCCATTTTCAGAGAACAGCCCCCCCTTCCTCCCCCTTTCCCCGTCTGGCTAAGATATATCCTCTCCTTCTGTCGCTCGTTTATTCCACTGAGTATGTCTAACACAGTAAATGTAAGCCATTTCGCAATGCTTATGGACAGCTTGAGACTGTGCAGCTTAAGGCGCATAGCATCCAAAAAAACTCAAGAAAATTAGCTCCAATTGGCTCCTTTCTGGGGATGAACGTGAACTCCGAGCCCCGGAGATTGCAGGTGCAATAGTGAAATTGAATTTATCTCGCAGAGCCAACCTGGGTTGTGTGCTAAAATTAATGCCAATGCAATCCCAACAAGCCATCACACGATGTTATAAATCATTATCCTGGAGCGTTACAGTTTCTGAAAATCCATATTTTATTGCTGGCAAATAAACATGTATGTGCAGTTTAAAAAGGAAAATCTTAAGGAAAAAGATACATAATAAAATGTTTCACATATGATCTTTATGGCGGTACCCCGGGGTACCAAATAAAAAAAATGGCCAAGGCAGTTAAATATTGAATTTCAGGGGTGTACTTAACTCCGTGACTGGGGTACCAATCAATCCGAAATCAGTGCTACTCCGCGATGTCCAAACGCAGCGAGGACGATTGCGCTGTAATCCTGAACGCTTGTATGCACCGTAGTGGTGCATCGTGTACAGCTCGTCGAGATGAGTCGATTGCCGCATCGCCGACCATCAACAGACTAAAAATTACTGCATCACGGATATTACGCGAGAGCCGGGGTACTATGGTACCCCAGGGTACTGCCATAAGGTTCATAAGTCAGTATTGGTGCAACGCAGTTATATTTATCTGCTGGAGGCTATGATTTATGCCATATGTGATGATCACTCTGCATACTAAGGCTTATTAACAGATCATTGGAGGCTTTGCATTATATTATCCTTCTTTAGAACACAATTATTTCACTTAGATTTGCTGCCTATGGTCATAATATAGTATAGGCTTTATAATAAATAGCAGCTGAGATTGAAATTAATTACACTATTAATCACGTCTCAAAAACAAGCTGTTCTTGCGATAAAATCATTATGTTGATAAATAACAGCATGGCCGCAAACACATTGGTCATGTGCTGAATTGTGTGACTTTAAAATTACATTTTAATAAAACACTTTGGATACATTTTGTTAAAATAACACCAAAGAACAATTACTTATTAAGTCATTATATATGTATACAATAAAAACACAAATATTTTTTGCTTAAAATATCTTCAATTGAAAAATATAACTCAGAAAAGTGATATTTGTAAATATTTAAAAGTCAGAATACTTAATTCACTATAAAAGCACCGTGGAACGTTTGTAATAAATTATCTTGCAGTTTGACCTTGTAGGTACAATCATGAATTATATAGCATTGTCAGCTCAACAATAGTTTATCTGAATTAATGTAATACAGCAAAGTGATGTCTGCCATTGATGTGTGGTCATGCCATGCCATTTCTTTTGAGAAACCTATAAATATGGCAGCTTCAAAAGGCATATGTTATTGTGGTTAAACCTTGTTATGGATCACCTAACTACAATTTACACATTCGAATTATTCCATGTGATACAAAACATACAGTATAACAGAGAATTACTAACAAAGGCATATTAACGATCTTGTATAATAGATTTCATATTCCAACAAATACAAGCATCTAATATTAGAGTTGAGGCCAGAAATAGAAAAAAATACAGTTGCTCTTTGGCTGTTATTTAAATTAATTAAATATGCAATTGTTTGTTTATTGGTAGGAGTTTTACCTTAGTGTATTGACATTGGGGATGTCACTGTATGGTGCCGGCCCTATAGGGCCATGGCGTGCGATGTACTTACATCGCGGACAGCATCGTGTGTGTTTGCAGAGTGAGGCCGGTTCTAGCAGAGCACGGCGTGCGATGCACTGTCATCGTGTACACCCCGTAGGTGGGTTAGCACCAGCCATAGCGGGGCTTGGTGAACGCTGGGATAGCGAGGGCACCACGCATAGCGTGCGGTGGGGGCTCCCACTTGAGGGAGCGGGAGAGTGTCAGCCCAGGGACAGGGTTGCCCCGGGCCATGGAATTCTGGTTGACCCTGTAGGCACGTGATCCGGAGTGTCCATAGGGAGGCCCCCAGGTGGGGGGGCGTGGGAGTGATCACGTGTCTGGGGAGAGCTCTTGAGAGGGATCGAGAGAGAGCTGGAACGCTCTCGAAGGTGGGCGGGGCCGAGGGCGGAGCCGGCCCCGACCCGGGAGGATATATGGTGGGTCCCTGGGAGGGACCAGGGTCACTTCGTTCTGCAAGCTGGAAGCTCCACGTTCTACATTTCAAGAGGCACCAACACGTGGCCCAGGACCCGAGTACGGGTCCGGTCCGTCGTAGCCCTAACTCCTGTATGGTAGTGTAGTTAGCTGGGTGGTCACCACCCTAGGTTGTATCTGGTAAAGGGGCAGCTACCCCTTTTGTATATACGTGTTGTGTAATAAATGTGTTGCCTCTGAAGAAGAACGTCTGCGACTCAGTTGGACTCACTACATTCGGATACATGTAATGATATTTTAATTGAATCACATCACACCATTTCACAGGTTGATATAATAGACAAATGTAAAGTGTTTAAACGAAATAATGAAGTATCGTCTTCTCAACCAGTTATGTTAAGGCAATAATAGAAATAAAATAAAATAAATCACGACGTTTTGGAGGCAACACAAGTCTCCGTCATCAGGTGGGACTGTCACAGCTAAAATTACTGCATCAAGTAAGGCAAAATTCCAAGAGACCAGCCCTTATCTGAATGTGGTAACCAGGGAATGGAACGTGGGGGTGGTGGGCGGGGCTACAAGAGAAATTGGCGAACGTCATCAATGTGTGCAAGAGAACAATCGGTGTACCTCGACCTAAACCGGTGTTGGTTGAGAATCCAAATACAAAAAAGCAGTACTGTTAAACGCTGGGGATGTCAACACTCAGTAAAGTAGAAAAGTACCTGTCAAATAAGATCGTGTAGTTACATCTTTTCTGCATGGTTAATAACAACTTTCCAATGATTACTCAGTTTGTACCCATCATCACGGTTGAAGTTATGTCTGTGTTTGTAAATCTGGATGGCTTCGTGTACAAACCTTTGATGGTAGCCAGAGGGTTTGCAGAGCATCTTGGTCTCGGAAAAAAACAATATCATGAGAGCCCACAGCGTTGTAGCAATGATCGGCAATGGCGGAAGACTCAATTTTGCCGTGTTTCAGATCTGACTTGTGCTCGCGGACACGATCAGAGACATGACGTTTCGTTTCCCCAATGTAACAATCACCACAGCTCCAACTCAGTTTATAGACTCCAGGGTATTGCAAGTCAGGAATGACATCCTTCACAGATGGAATTAGATCACGGATTTTATGTACTGTACTAAATCGGACTTGTATCTTATGTTTGTTTAGAATTTTGGAGATATTTTTGGTCACGCCTGCTATGTATGGCAACGTGATAGTTTTGATCGGAGTTTCAAGTGGCTGTTTCTGTATGGTGGGAGAAACAGCTTGGCGGATGGTGCGGTCAGAGTATCCGTTCATCCTGAGTGCCCGATGTACATGTCTTAATTCACCGGCCAGGTGGTGTTGGTCAGAAATGCCATGAGCTCTGTGGTATAGCGTTTTGATGAGAGAATTCTTTTGAGATGGGTGGTGGTGGGAATCAGGTTTCAAGTAAGAATCTGTGTGGGTGGCTTTTCTGTAGACAGAATGTCCCAAGGATCCGTCAGGTCTCCTCTCAAACAGAATATCTAAGAATGGTAGTTTGCCATCTTTCTCCACTTCCATGGTGAATCTGATGGATGGGTGTCTGGAATTGATGTGGTCCAAGAAGTGGTTCAATGTTGGGAGGCCATGTGGCCAAATGACGGAAGTGTCATCCACATACCTCTTCCACAGGGAAGGACGCAGGGTGTATGTCTGGATGGCGTCTGATTCAAACTTTTTCATTAACATGTTGGCTATCACTGGTGACAAGGGGATGCCCATAGGGGTGCCCTCATTCTGTTTGAGGAAGGTGCCATTCCAGGATAAATAAGTGTTGGTGAGGCAATGCCTAACCAGCGTAGGTACATCCGAATTCAATCCATGTTGGACCAAGTCCTCAATTTTTGTTAGGGTGTCAGGCACTGGAACTTTGGTAAACAGATACTACATCAAAACTGACGAGGATATCATCAGGAGATAGTACAATGTCCTTGACCATAGAGACTAATTGGGTTGAGTTGAGTACTGCCGAAGAGGTCTTGCCTGTGAAGGGAAGCAGAGAATCTGATAGAAACCGGGCTAGTTTGTAGGTAGGAGAGTTGATCAGCGACACGATGGGTCATAACGGGGTGCCTTCTTTATGGATCTTGGGAAGACCATAGAGTCTGGGAGGTCTTGCCGCCGAGGGTTTCAGAGAGGGACGTTTGGTTGGTTCAATTAGGGAAGTCGAACTCGTGATGATCTTGTTAGTTTTTGTCGTTAGGCTGTTAGTAGGATCGCTTTTAATTTTGGAGTAACTCCCATCATTAAGTAGGTCCAGGATTTTGTTGTTGTATGATTCTTTATCCATGATGACCAGTACTTTTCTACTTTACCGAGTGTTGATATCCCCAGCGTTTAACAGTACTGCTTTTTTGTATTTGGATTCTCAACCAACACCGGTTTAGGTCGAGGTACACCGATTGTTCTCTTGCACATTGACGACGTTCGCCAACTTCCCTTGTAGCCCCGCCCACCACCCCCACGTTCCATTCCCTGGTTACCACATTCAGATACGCCCCTCCCCCCTTAACTTGTATTTAAGGGCTGGTCTCTTGGAATTTTGCCTCACTTGATGCAGTAATTTTAGCTGTGACGGTCCCACCTGATGACGGAGACTTGTGTTGCCTCCGAAACGTCGTGATTTATTATTTTATTTTATTTCTATTATTACTTTTAGTAATTATATTTTTTACCTACGTGACTTTACCGAAAAAACCTAAGAGTATGAATCCTTGCAGTCACGAAAGCTTCAAATCTAGAATTATGTTAAGGCATATGTCATTGACTCACAATCGGATGCCTGTGAGTTATATTCCTGCTTGGGGCCTACTCAGTCCCATCATCTCTCTTGGCACAGGGTTAATAAAACAAGTACTGCACTATGAAATGGTCCACACAATAGGAATTGTGGAAGGGCCACATATGGAGATGAGCACTGCTCAAAGCTTATTAGAGGAGGGAGACACTTTTGGGCTTTTTAACACGTAGGCTTTCGCGACCAATGTTATCCATAAGAGGTTTTTTGGGTTAGATTGTGTGCATATAAATGTGTTGTCAAACCAGCCGCCACCTGACACAGCCAATTAGTAAGGTTTGTCACGTACAAAAAACATGGTAATTAGTTACTTGTTCAGCACAACAGTGTATTGGAGACTAAACCCACAACATTTACAATTCGAGAATGATGTTTTGCTGGTAATTACAACTAGTCTCATCAGGCGACAGCCAGAATTAAATAGAGGGGGTAAATGTGCTGTCACTTGTGAGACAATCAGGTGCGAAGACCAGAAGGGGGTCAATGTAGTCATATAAATTACAATGGATATATATATTATTGGTTGGGTTATTCACAGTTAATCAACATACATAATGTAAATTTTTTTTGTACATTGTTTGTACATTCAGCTGTTATGTATGGGATAATTTTATACATTGTCTAATTGTATGCCTATACAGGTCGATGATGATTAACTGTGAGCAGCCGATACTAGGTATTGCGATATTTGGGGCCCAAGAATCGGCAGAAAAGAATCAGCCTTTTGACTTTTTTTTCAGCACAAATGGCCATGAATAATTTAAACATCTCACATGTATGTGGATCCTCATAGATTATTTTTAAGGATCCATATATGGCATATGCATCGGTTGTATAATGATTTTTTCAAATTATTATTGGAAACAAAAGCATAGGGTCATTAAAATTACATTTGATGATTATTATGAAACATCTATTGTTCTAACTTGATTGAACCTTTCGTGACTGCAGGAATTACTTTTTGGTTCTTTCTGTATTTTCTTTCTACGTGACTTTACCGAAATAACCGAAGAGTAATCTATTGTTCTGTGTATTGAAGTAAATGTTCATTTCATCACCTAGCAATAATTATATGGGACAAAAAGTCACATGTTTGTGGAAATGTATGTCTAAATTTGCATTTAACATGCACCTCCTGGACTTATTTGTATTTGTTTCTTCAAAAATGTGTAGATGTAAAATAAGTAAATAAGCCTAAGCAGATTATTATTGCAACACTTTAAACGCGATGGAGGCATTGGAGATTCAAGATGAGGGTATTCTGTAGGGATTACACAGGACAAGTTCTCACCTTGGCAGTGATCATTAAAAATACATGATTCATCATTAGCAATGCCCTACACACGTTTTGTACACCTGACTTTGTTTAGTTGTGTTACCATTGTTATCAAAGAAAGTTGTCACTTAACGTTAATCACGACTTCCTAATGCTGTTTTATTGCAGGGTGGCCCAAGTACATCTTAAAGTCTAATGCACTTGTAAATTGGATATACAAGTAGGCCTTTGATGTATCTGTTAGCAAAAGGATGGCGGAATTGGGCTACTGTTTGTCTGCAAAGCAATTATTACAACAGCGTTATGAAATCCTTTCAACAATTATAGAAAAAATACAATAATTCCTTGATCTTTTTGTAGTCTTTGCATTTTTAATATACAGTGGAATAAGAAAAAAATCTAATTATTCCCGAGAGATGATCACATTTGTATTGTGTATGACACGCATCACGTTGTGAACTGTACTCATTACGGCAATGACTCATAACATCCTGTTTGGATGAAACGTAACGTGACACAGGAACATTACACACATAATTTACAAAATGGTGATTTAATGCTTATCGCTCATCAAAATGCACAACTCAATCAGGTGCTCCACCGGTATGCTCTGCCGGTACCACTCCTGCTTTTGATTTATATAGCTTTACCGCTCTACGACTTTGTACAACTAATTTATTTGACAGGGCATACAAATACATCACCTAAATTACAAGTGGCTGCTGAAGTGGAAAATTATATTTAGTAAAAGCAATTTTTCAGAGAACACCTTTGTCACATGCTGGAGCATGCTGCAAACAAATACAACTCCAGGAATTTTCAGCAGAGTTGAGACAAACCAGAAAGCCTGGCCACGTCTGGCATCGTGCTACAGGCCTTACCCCGTGCATTTGTGTCGTATATCTATAGACAAGTGAGTAATTAATATTCGCTGAAGATCATGAGAACACTCAGCAGTGCATTGTAATGCTACAAAATTCATTGCTATTCAACGTGTACTAGATTTTTTGTTGAACTGAATCTCATTAGGACCCAATGTTCCTAAGACCTAATTATGTTAGCTAAATTTTTCTGAGCATAACCTCGTTTCAAAGTGGCAGACATGATCGTGGTGCTTATATGGAGCTCAGCTGTGAGGTTAGGGTAAATTGGGACATGTTACCTAATATTGCTTTTTAATGTTTACATAAAACTTAATTTTGTTGTATTTTATTTTATTTACAAAACAGATAGATTTTGTTCAGGCTTGGAAATTGAGCAAAGCTGAATAATTAGCAAAGTTAGCGAACTAAAATTTTAAATGGGTGCTTTAATTATTATTACTATTATCCAAAATGCATTTCATTCCACACTGGTATTTTAGAGATGGCAGTGCTATTTGGATTGTTTAACCTTTTAATTGTGTATGTTTCCTGTTAAAAAGCTGAAGTATAATTTAGCTTAGTTACTGTTCTATAAATTCTGACCACCGTTGGCTTTAATTTTGTCTTCCTGTGATCTTAAAAACAAGCAATTCATGGTGTCGCAGAAAATAATTCGTGAAAGCAAATGTAATCACTTGCGGCTGTATAAGAGTCTTAAAGCAAAGGGATGGAGATGGTGGTTTCTCAAATCGCCCTCTGGCCATTTTTTCGCTTACATCTTCTACCCTGGCTACTTCACAAGAGTCTGGGTCATAAAAAGGTCACTTGTGTCCTTTGCCCACATTCATACAACTGTTCAACGTGCTTACCAAGGATATTCAAATATTTTTTAACAAAGCACATAATGTGTCCATTGCAACATGCTACGATTCCTATGTTTAGATTGACTCTCCATCCAACATGGAGCAAATAATATATACTATAGTTCCCTGCAAAAGCCATTTTATGCACTAGTATGTCTGAGTGTGTTGAGAGAGAGGGAAGGAGTGGTGCTAAAGTAGTCACGTTCCATGCTACAATCCAAGCAATGTGAGTTTTACCCCCTGACCCGACACAGCATCAATGGCTGGTGGCATCTGAACATGATGCAGGTTTTCCCTGGGTCTTCACCTTGGGAAGACTAACGTGAGTTACTCTGGCACACTGTGCACATGCCTCAGTTACGTGATAATGCAACACTTAAATAAGTACCTCAGTACCCACCCTTAAAATAACATGCAAAAATATGTCTTTTTTTATAATGTGATGTGGAATATGTTTTAGGAGCAGCAGAATGAAGCACTTCCTGCAGTGAGTTGCAAACATGGCGAAACAAGTTAAATTTCTGGCCAGTTATATGCAAAATTGGTAAACCTGACCAAAGTCTCTTCTGGTTGACCCGGCCGAAAATGTGTATCTGCTGAGGTGTGTGAACGTTAAACGTGAAGAGACAATTGGCAGCCGACTACGGTCGCTCGTTGACCACAATGCTTTGCAAATGTGTTGTGCGGGCCAGGCGATGTCACCATATTGAACATTTCTTGCCATGACAATCTGTCCTTGCTAAATTTATGTGTATGTGCATATTGTATCTATGTTATATATATGTAGGGTGGTAGTGTCAAAATGACAATCGTTATTTATCCTGTGGGAATCTGATGAGCTATAAGCTATGAAGTTTATTTTCACAGATGTTCAGTAGGGGAGGGGAAGCAGTGGTTGGCGCACTGCGCGATGAACCTAGCGATATGCATTCGATTCCCGCTCACAGCCAACATACATAATGAATATCTGAACTGGCTCAGGGCATCCCCTAGGTCCACTCAGCCTTAAATTATTTTCTGGTGCAGTGTGTACATTGGGGATACAAAGGAGGTGGTACTGGCCACCCACCTTTTCTGTACCATCCCGGCTTCAATAGGTGCTGCTCGTTAACAGCACTTTCCCCAAGAGTCTGTTAAAGGCTATATGGGGGATATTTATATTCGCATTATGCACTATGTATTTGTACTGTTTGTAGTTATAAATATAAAATTATCTTTGTACAGTGTGCAGTTGTCAAAATAATGTATGGAATTTGTAATATACACAGACAATGAACACAAATAAAGAGAGACTAACTAGAATCAATTGTATCACATCCTGGTGGAATTTAGGTGATCTTAGTTATCTGTTCTCCACATTTTATATATTCAGGATAGTGACAGTACTTACTTAGTATTTACATTTCCGTGAAAGTTGAGCTGCACAACTGTTTCATAACATTTGTCACATACGCTGCAATTAAATCACATCCTCATGTAATTCAGTACAGGCACATCCATGCACACTCAATCACCTTAGCGCATTTGATATGATGGACTTGGACAGAGGTGCTATAGATTTTTAGCGAGCTTTGCATCATGTATCCGTTAGCCACTTTTTAACTATAACATATTAGCACACTTTACTCCCAGGAATACTGCTGGCACAGCCAAAACCTTCACTTGACTCTCTGTAGAGGTTAGACGTGGTCCAGCTGCCGATTATAAATGAAGACTCGAGGAAACCAAACACTCGAGCTGGGAGAAAATGTACACCTCACTGCCGATCGGGTGATTGGATGTCCCCAAATGCTGGCATAATGCACCTTGTGGTTATGGCAGAAGGATGAGCTCCCTCTAAATGTCGATGTGGCCCCCGTGTGTTTGAGGATCTCAATGTGCCTCATTGTAGCCAATGCGGACATTTTGATCGAGTAATTTGCATGGGTGTTTACGTACCCACGATCATTCTGTTTCAGTGCCGTTCAATAAGAGGCACTATATTTGTTGCAATTACGCTGTGGATTTATAAAGCGTATAAATGCAGCCGTATCTCAAGATGATGAGCGGTGATTAAATGCTCGCGAGTATTCAACGGAAATGTAAACACACGCATTTGTACAATGCCTTTGTTTAAAACGTCACGTCAGTCATTCTATTAAAAGATACAATCTAGACTTTAAACACACCCTGCGACGTGACTGGGCTGGGTGGCTCAGAGACACAATGCCTGTTTTAGTGGATTGAGCCAGCACCATGAACCGGCTGGATTCAAATCTAGGCAATTACTAAGCATGGCACATTGCTTATAAGTGCAGTGGGGTGTTGGTTACAGACAAATAACAAATGAGAGACACACAAAATATCACATCAAATAGTGTTTTTATGTTATTCCTAAGAGTAGTGCACCGAGACCTAATATATATTTACCAATTGAAATTGCACCTAGCTAGATGACAGAGTGGCTCGAGCATGCAACTCACAATAGTAACGTTGTGAACCGAGGATTGACGCAGTCCTGAGGTGGTACAATCAGTGCAATTTTGTGAGAAGTCAAGAATGGATGTCCTGTGAATATATTCACCCCTGTCAAATAAATGTGGAATTTCCACCCCCACTGACTCAGGGCTGTGAAGAGAAGATAGTATCAGCCCTTTATCACTCAAGGATGGATATCTCCCCAAATCATTTCTGTGACAGGAGTTGTTTGAAGGGCCCCACATCTGTTTAGTGAAACAGAGTTTACTTGTCACTGATGTTAGCTTTTACTGGAAATAAAACTCCGGTTGCTGGGTACCTATCGTGGAATGGGTATTTTGGATAAATAGTAATGTTTGTTAAACAAAAAAAGACAAACATGTTACGGTATCTATAACTTTCAGTGGAATTCTCATCCGCACGTTGTGGCCTGTTAAACCAAATTCAGTGGGTGATCCGATGTTATGAGCTATGCAAGAAATAATGTTGGGCTCAACATTGATAGCCATACATAGAAAGTAATCAGTGATGCAGTGGCAGGTGGCTGAGGAGTCCGAATGCTGAGCTGGAACTGCAGATAGTATGCCTTTAAATCCAGAATAGCCACCTGTGATTAAAGCAGGATATTAACTGTGTTGAATTGATAGTCTCAGACTGGCCACGAATGAGTGTGCAAAACAAAAACCACCATCACGTAAAATGTTGTTATGCACTTAACTTTGTTAATTCGATTTGTAATTATTAAAATATTGCTTTGATTAAAATGTGAACATAACTCTCATATGTTAAGTGGGTAGGAAGTGCTTACCCCTAATGTTGGACCAGAAGCCACTTGAAGGGGTCTCGGGGGTAGATCTGTGAAATCCGCTGTTGCTGGCCGTGAAAAGTTGCACTTCTGTGCAGGGGATCCGAATGAGATGCTTCATCCCATGACATAATGCCAATAGCAAACAATTGGAATAACATTGGAGAAAAATGACCTTTATAAAAAGATGCACTGCTGCTGCAAAAAATGATTGACACGTGACAAACCACTATTTACACAGTGTGAAGGAGAATGGTCTTTTTGGGTCAAAGAGGCGCTTTGAAGTGACACCAGGAGTAGTTTTCTCATGTCATCTTTTTTTGGCTTTTTCTTGGTGTGATGTGATTCTCTGCTGACAAGGGGAGTTCTATGAGGTTATATATTTTACTCATGCTTTGGATATAATCGCACAATTCATATAAATATTAAACCAGCACAAAATTCAGCGCTGTCAATGACTGATGAATCAGAAGTCTTTGTGTGGCATTTTTCTGTACGGTTACTCCCCGGCTAAGATGTTGCATTGTTGATGCTTTAGGTATCTGGTATGACTAGCACAGTATTGTGACTTCATCATTACAAATGGCATAGGCAATTGTGATAGGACTCCAGTCGTACAATTGGGATGTAAATAACGATGAAAAATATGTAGGAGAGACAAAAAACGAATACAATTATCTAAACATCTGACCAAGATAATCCAACATAAAATGTCTTAGTATGACACTTTATTTTGTTGTTGACATAACTTCACCACCAATCATACATCAACATACACAATTAAAGTTGAACGTACACATTTTAAGCAATACACAGTACAGGCTTCTCAGTGCAAGTCTAATAATATAGTCTTAACAATTACTTTCTCCATGTACAAAAATCAGATAGCTCAGCTGAATTATATATATTACTAACCTTTATGTGATGTGCTGCGACATTCTACAGTTTTTCCCCAAATCATGTTGACTGTACTGTTAGAGTTTGGCACATTTCAATAATTATACAGCCCGTTTATATCATGTACAATTTACTTCAATAAAGCATTGTCACCGTTATCAATTGCAAAATGCCTTTTATTAAATGACTAATGTCCCATGCAAGCAAGCTCATTATACATATCCATTCATCAGTTAGCACAAATTATCGCCAATGTCACCATAAAAAAGTTCTAAATGCCCATCTGAACTTTGGATATTCGTGAGCAAACAGGGAAAGGTAATGTTTACAAGTGTTAGTATATTATACGGATGACATTGAATATATTTGATAAAATATCACGTGATTATATTCATTATTTATGCATATTAAACCATTTGAAAGTATAATTAGATTTAGCGGATATAATTTGATTTGGGATTCCTTGGCAATAAAAAAAATGTATTCGTTAAAGACCACAGTTATGGGAATTTTATGAAGCAGAAAAGCAGGTTATGAATCGCTTGATTTAAATAATGCAAAGTTAATATAAATTTTTAATCTAAAGTTATACACATCGTTAATTAAAACAGAGAGGCATAAACTTAGATTATTTCCCATTCCATGGCATGTCCATTGAACCTATGGCACATTAAATGGGGTTTATGTTGAGCTCTTTGTGAAGCAGGATAAGATGTAGCAGACTGGCTTGGTATGAGCTATGAAATTCATTAAGTTGCAGTATCTATTTTGTTATTTTTAATAACATCTAAAAAGAAAGTAAATTAGATTGAGTGTTTGATCATGGTTCACAGTGTAATTACCGGTAACAATTACGTGTATTTCGGACTACTGGATTAGTTTTAGCCAAATGAAATACCATTGCTTATTCCTGACTTTAATTTAGACTGCTCTTCAGGCAGTGTTTTACAAACTCCTCTATTGTATCCCCACACCATGATTCACGTTTCCATTCAAAATAAGATCCATGCACTTTGTAATGACTTGTTTCACACGTACACTTTATCATCGGTTCTCGTAAGCTGAGTAGATTGGGACCTGGTTAATACTTAAAACGGGTGATCAATGGTGCTTCCCGGGTGCAGCAAGTGTCAACTATCACATGGCACGATATGCATACATAATATATATGCTATACGTGTGTAGTGGTTCAACTCGGAGGCAGTAATTCTTGGAGCCACATATTTTATCACATTCACAATCTCCCTTCACATACCCTACAGTCGCCTAGGCGACACACCCTAGCCTATACACAACACTAGCCATCTAACACCGATGGCGCTGACTGATACAGCCAACAACTGTATAACAGCGCAATATCAAGCGACGACAACTGCGACGACTAAGAGAAGAATGGTGACGATGACGACGATGGACTTGAGCAGCACGACGGGGATCTCACTTACAGCCAACAGCCCCGAGGTCCCCTACAGGTGCCCTTCTTATACTCTTAGCATGGCCTGGCTCCACCCCCAGCCATGCTCCCTTTCTAGAACCTACCAGTTGGTTCTTGGTGTGACCCTTCTGCGACCTTTCCCCTAGATCCCCCTCTGGTGTTTACCTGGCCTGCTGACGTCAGGGCTGCCGTAAGCCAGAGATCCCCAGCGCTATGCTGCTACATACATTACTATTCTATGCCACTACATCACCCCCCCCCCCCCCCCGTGAATAAAAAACAGCTGTCCCGGCTGACATCAATCACAATGTAGAGGGGAACTTCACAAATGCGCTAACGCAACAAAGCTAACATGGAGGAATAACAAATTTTAGGCGAGAACCCTCAACAACGAACCTGAACCGCAAGGAAAGCGCAACAACTCCTAATGTCCGCCGGCGCACCACCAGACAATGTTGGCGAAGCGCAGGCCCGCTTTTGTTCCTGAGGCGCAGGCCCCCCCGGATCCTCTGGCACCTTCGCGCAAGCAGACATCCCGGCCCACCGCTGCAGGCCGACGCGCGCCCGGATGCAGTGAGCCACCCTCAAGGATGACATGCCGCCCGCCTCTGTGGTGGGGAGAGCGACGCCCAACCCCCAAAATGGCGGTCGCTTGCAGCCCCGCGCCAGCGGCGGACAAAATGGCGGCCGCCCACGTAGGCGGGAACTCCGACGTTTCACGCGCTGGTGCGGTGGTGAAAGTCGAGCTGTCCACCTGCTGCCCTCATGCTGCAGCATCTACGGCAGGCGCCGCGGACCCAAGCTGGATGACCAGCTCTGCTGCGACAGAGAGTAGACCCGCGAGACGCCCGGTGAGGTTGCGCCACCCCTCTCCATCCGGCAGCTGCACAGGGCCGACATCCCTCCCCTGCTGCTCCGCAGGCATCTCCGCCTTGGGACGCATCACCAGAGTCCCAGATTCCGGGGCTGTTGAGGGTATCACATCCCCGTCGTCCTCGTCTCCAGAAGACACTATCAGGGGGTTCTTTCTCTTGGCCGACTTTGACATGCCGAATTTGTTTTTCTTTAGCACTTCTGATGCCAAATATAGTGGTTCAACTCGGAGGAAGTAATTCTGGGAGGAACTTCTTTTATTATACTAACAATCTTCCTTCACACACCCCATAGTCACCTCGGCTAGACACACCCTAGCCTATACACAACACTAGCCATCTAACACCAATGGTGCTGACCGATACAACCAACAACTGTATAACAGCGCAATATCAAGCGATGACGACTGCGGCAACTAAGACAAGAATGGTGACGATGATGACAATGGACTTGAGCAGCACGACAGGGATCCCACTTACAGTCAACAGCCCCAAGGTCCTCTACAGGGGCCCTTCTTATACTATCAGCATGGCCTGGCTCTGCCCCTGGCCACGCCTCCTTTCTAGAACCTATCAGGTGGTTCTTGGTGTGCCCCTTCTGTGACCTTTCCCCTTGGATCCCCCTCTCTGTGTATAACATGGCCTGCTGACGTCAGGGCTGCCGTAAGCCACAGATTCCCTTCCCTGCCAAAAGCCAGTGCTATGCTCCTACATTACTATTCTATGCCACTACACGTGCATAATGTACTTACATAATTTTACCTATGAATGTTAAATTTATTTCTGTCTGTCTGTCCATCTGTTTGTCTGTGGATGCACAATTGCAAAGGATTTTGCTCGCAAACCGTGGGGTCTACGCCGTAAGCCCTGTGATGAGCCAGCGCTAATCCATTTTTGCATCCGTACTGTTAATAATTATTTAATTATTTCATCGCGCCGCTCCACGAGCGACACAGCACGCATTTGCGCATGCACGAAACGCTAACCGGGGGTTGCCCCTAGCAACGCATACACACCATCGGTGGAGGGGGGGGGGGATTCTCAATCGCGTTAAAAATGCATTTAAAATACACAAAACGCTGAGGTAACTTCTTCACAGTGTTATGTCTTCTTCTCCCCCCCCCCACCCCGATGCGTGCAGTTACTACCATAGAGTCTGTAGATTCAATTACTATAGGCTGTAGATATTACTGCAGAGCGGGTGGGGGGATTGTGGGTGGGGGGGGGGGTTAGCGGCCCCGCCCCCAGCCTCCCAAGGTTCCACCTCGGCTGGCTTGGCAATCTAGGCGAGGCCGGGGGCTCTGCGCGGGACTAGGCGTCACCACGGCAATGTAAAGTAAGTGCTATTTTCTTCTAGATTTGAAGCTTTCATGACTGCAACGATTCATACTCTTTGGTTTTTTCGGTAAAGTCACGTAGGTAAAAAATAAATACAAATAAATAAAATCAACTTAATTAAATCACGACGTTTCAGAGGCAACACAAGCTTCCGTCTTCAGTTGGAAGCCATCACAGCAAAATTGCTGTATGAAGTGAAGAGAGCTCTAAGATACCAGAGATAATATACAGGAGGTTAAGGTCGGGAAGGAGGAGCCAGGAATGGGCCGTTGGGGTGGGGGGCTAAGTTAAGCTGCCTTTTATTATGCTGCAGGGGGTTAGGGGGACGGAGAGGCGATGGTGAGCGGTTGTCGAAAACGAAAGCGACCAACTGGAAGAAATGGAAATGGCTGTACAATTATAAGGCAGCTAAAGTTTGACTTGGTTGATGACAACTTTCTAATAATTGCTCAATTTAAAACTATCCTCTCAGTTGAAGTTGTGTCTATGTTTGTATATCTGGATGGCTTCATAGACAAATCTTTGGTAGTATCCGGGAGGTTTGCAGAGCACTTTGGTATCAGAGAAAACCATATCATGAGAACCTGCTGTGTTGAAACAATGATCAGCTACGGCCGAAGAATTTGTTCTGCCGTGTTTCAAATCTGATTTGTGCTCGCGAATTCGGTCAGAAATATGTCGTTTCATCTCCCCAATATAGCAGTCACTGCAGATACAACTCAAGTTGTAAACACCGGGGTACTGTAAGTCAGTAATGACATCCTTTATGGATGGGATGAGATCACGCATTTTGTGTACTGTATTGAACCGGACCTGGATCTTGTGTTTGTTTAGAATTTTGGAAATATTTTTGGTAACGCCTGCTATGTATGGCAACGTGATGATTTTGATCGGAGTATCAGGTGGTTGTTTCTGTATGGTGGGAGAAACAGCTTGGCGGATAGTATGGTCAGAGTATCCGTTCATCTTGAGGGCCAGATGTACATGTTTTAATTCCATTGTACAGTCATTTCACTATCTTCCAGTTGGTCGCTTTCATTTTCGACAACCGCTCGCCATTGCCTCTCCATCCCCTTAACCCCCTGCAGCATAATAAAAGGCAGCTTAACTTAGCCCCCCACCCCGACGGCCCATTCCTGGCTCCTCCCTCCCCCCCTTAAACTCCTGTATATTATCTCTGGTATCTTAGAGCTCTCTTCACTTGATACAGCAATTTTGCTGTGACGGTTTCCACCTGAAGACGGAAGCTTGTGTTGCCTCTGAAACGTCGTGATTTAATTTAGTTGTTTTTATTTATTTTTATAGATTTTTTTTACCTACGTGCTATTTTCTTGCTTCTTTCGCTAAACTAACGTAAATAGAAAACTAACATTTTTAAAAGATGTTTGGAAATATTTAAATAATTATGTTTGTGTGTAGACAACTAATATTTAAAAATTAAGTTGGCAAATATTAAAATATGAATGTGTGACTATGGCTTTGTGTGCGTGCGAGTCGATGTGCGTGTCTGCCACGATGTGTGTGTGTCTCAAATCGATGTCTGTGTTTATGAGTCCATATGTGTGTGTGTAAGTCCAAGTGTTTGTATGTGTGTGGGTCGATGTCTGTATGTGTGTAAGTCGATGTGTGTGTGTCTTTTTCGCCCGGGCAACTCTGAGCACTTCTCGCTAGTATACATATATAGTGACATCGAATTAGACAGTACTCTCTTGAAATGTACCTATTTTCAATGAGAAAACGAACGAAGTTGTGTCTTTTGGTTCATGTAAAGTAATTTAAACAACAACATATTAATCAAAATTAACATGTATTTATACTAAAGTAATACAAAAATGACTACAAAAGATTTAGAAGTGAGTAGTTTTTAGAGATTTACGATTATACTGTAAATCTCTTTCACGAATCAGCCCCCAAATGTAGTCTCCCATCATGTTCTCGTTATACTGTCCTTGGTATCAGCGTTCAAAGTCCAGTATATCCTGGTGGAAGTGCTCGTATTGCTCCTCCGACTACGCTCGCATGTTCTCCTTGAGTTTATCAAAATGAGCATTAAGGATATGAACTTTGAGGGACATCCTACAGCCCATTGTGCCGTAGTTTTTCACCAAAGTCACAACCAGCTCCACGTAGTTTTCGACCTTGTGATTGCCCAGGAAGCCACGAACCACTGCGACAAAGCTGTCCCAAGCCGCTTTCTTCTTACTAGTGAGCTTCTTGGGGAATTCATTGCACTGCAGGATCTTCTTTATCTGTGGTCCAATAAAGACACCGGCTTTGATCATTGCCTCAGACAGCTTAGGGAAGAAGTCTTGAAGGTACTTTAAAGCTGCCGACTCCTTTCATAAGGCCCAATTAGATTTGCAGTGGTGGCATCAGCACCTTCCGGGGGTCCGCCAGTGACTCCCACTTAACTTTGTTCCTCCCCACAGAGAACTCGGTCCGCTATGACCAGTCCCACCTATGGCAGTGCGCCTTGGTGTCCCTGCTGTCCCAAAGACAAAGATAGCAGGGAAACTTGGTAAAACCGCCTTGGAGACACATCAGGAATGCCACCATTTTGAAGTCTCCGATGACCTCCCAGCCATACTCATCATTCTTCAAGGCATTCAGCAAGGCCTTGATGCTGTTGTAATCCTCTTTGAGGTGCACTGAGTGAGCCAGGGGAAGAGACGGGTACTTGTTACCATTATGGAGCAGCACGGCTTTGAGGCGGCTGAATGAGCTGTCAATGAAGAGGCGCCACTCATTCTGGTTACAGGTGATACTGATTGCCTCGACCAGACTGGTCACATTGTGGCAGAAGCAGAACCCATCTTGACGGGTGTAGAAGCTTAAAAAAGTTGCAACGCTTCCTCTGATCTGCGACTTGCACACTTTCATTCAACAAGTTTCACTGCTTGAGCCTGAACGTCAAAAAAATCAGCATTGGACTTGGTGAGACCAAGATCTCTGATCAAGTCGTTGAGGTCTTTCTGGTTGGGGTAATATGGGTTTCTCTCCTCAGCTCCACCTCTGAAATTGCCATCTGGATCTACAACGTTGTCCTCGCTCTCTGACTTGCTGCTCTCTTATAAAGACGGCTGCTCTCTCTCCGGAAGAGTGGGTATGGGGAGCTCATGGCAGTGTGGCACCGGGGCGATGGATGAAGGAAGGTCCGGATACGTGATAGCAGGTGCATTCTTGCCAGTCTGACGTTTTCGAAGGGTCCACCATGCAGAAGTAGCAGTTGCTTGAGTGGTCAGTAGGTTCCCGCCAAATTATTAGGAACTTCATGGCTCTCTTTTCCCCTCTGTACCATCCTACAAAAATACATTGATCATTGCCTCAGACATGATTAATGTGTAAGAGATTCTCGCAACATTTTTCATGTATGATATATTTTTTCAACTACTTTGAAAATTATCCAACATTTTAAAATTAAAAACTTTTACTAAATTTTACAAATTGTATAACATCAAATTCCGAAGAACAATTGTCCATCTTAGCTTCAAGAGTTTTTTTGCATTGCTCGCAGGTGAAATGAGGTGCAGAGGGTTTGTTTTAATCCCTGACAGGCATGCCAAGATATGCCTTGTATGCCTCACACATCTTTGCAGATGCTTCCACAGAGTACTTTTTCACTCTTGTTTTGATAAATTGGCCACAGACAGCAAAATGCGTCTGCCGGATGCTTGCAGCCTCTTGATGCCATCTCAGAAAAATGCAGATATGTATCGACTTAGGCAGCTAGAGCTAACCTGAATTGGTGAGCTTAAGTCCCCTGTATTTATACTACTATTTATATTACTGGAAAGTTCTAGAATGTTCTAAAAGTTCTCCAAGTTTACTCAGCACTGAATCTATCTGGAATGTTCCGGAAAATAGGTAAATTAAAAATATCACTATCCTGGTTACAAAAGCAAAGTTTGTGGGGAATAATAGCCATTTTCAGTCCTTTTGATGCATAAGCAATTATGAAATAACACTTACTACCCAGGAACAAAAAAAATTGTTACACAGTGTAATAAAACAGTGCAGAATTATTAATTATCATAGATAGATTAGATTTTTTGTTAATTTTTAGGAATTACATCCTCTTGCACTTGGGATATTTTCTAATTAAAACATTAATTGAAAGGAATAATGAATAATTTAAATAACATTTCAAAATTAATTAACTGTCAACAGTGATGTACAAGAATAAATTAAATTCATATTAAATCTTTTTTTATTCACACTGCCTTATACCAAATAGATTTCATCATCATCAGCCATGATCAATCCACTGTTAGACTAATGCCTATTCAGACCGCTATGACATTTCATGCTCCCACGATGCAAAATACACCCAGAAATCCACCAAGAACCTGCGCACAAGATAATTGTATCGCTCCATATCTGTGTATGGATGACCACTCGCTGCGTTCCCTTTTGATTTCCGCTAAATATTCACACCCACCAGCTATCCTCCATGATATCGATGAATTATGTCCAAGCTCACTTACTTTTCAGAACAATAAACATGATGTCTCTAACCTGTGCATGTTTTCTAATCAACATTTTTTCTGTCACGCAGTGCAATCCAGAGCATGCATCTCTCCACACTTCGCACATTTTTTTGAATTCTGTTCCATCTTCTATGTTAGTGTCCATGTTTCTGATGGATGCCAAAGTGGGTAATCCACATTTATTAAAACACTCTCTTCTGCGTCCACGTTGATGTGTTATTTTTATTATCAAGTTTAGATTCCCACCAGCATTCCACCCTGTTCTCTTCCACCTCTTTATGTCACATTCCTTTCAGTCTATCTATAAGAACGCTTGCATCCTGCCAATTGTGCTCCTTTGCTCAGAGACCTGGACACTGCTCGCTTCAGGCACCAAGGGCCTCAAGGCTTTCCACGTGCCGTGTCAATGGTGCATCATCCTTGGAATCCAGTGGTATGACTCATCCAACATCGCCGTCTGGGCCTATTTGGGCATGTTTAGTTCCTCGTCTTCAACCAGATGTTCCCACTGACATTGCATTGCAGTTGAGCGCCGATATCAGATCTGGAACGTAATCCGACCAAACATGGTTTTAACCCAAGGGGTCACGCTCAACCTTGTAGGCTCACAGATCGCGCTCAATGCAGACATGGAGCCTATCCAGGAGATGTGGCTAGGGGAGATTGATCACACCTTGACGAACATTTAAAATGGAGGCCCATTGATGGCTTAGTGACTATGTACTGCTACTTCAATAAATAGGTCCCTGCTGAGTGGGCTGGTAGGAACGAACAAATGAATGGCTATAATAAATGAAATGGCGGGGGTACGATACGAAGGGAGAGTTTGAGGCCTAGTTCTAGGCTTTAGGCCTAGCTGTAGGCTTTAGGCCACTGTGAGTTAATTTTGAATTTAAATGTTTTAATTAAAAACTATCTCAGGGAATTATAAGGGAATGTTACACTTGTTTAGCCAGGAAAGCCTCACTGAATCTAAAGGTTTTTGTAGGGTCCTGCCAAGTGTTTGCAGTAGGGGGCGATGTTGCTACACCTAATCGGACATCGGACGGACGGACGGACAGACGATATCATCTATTGTAGGCTGGTTCACTTCGTTCCTACCAGTACTACCCTAAGTATACATACCCTGCTGTGTTTACCAGTTATATCTCTCCGACTGATATATCTCGTTTAGTGAATTGGTTGTTTCCTCACAGCAATACTGGAAGATCTTTTCCCTAAAGTTTTATTGGAGAAAGAAAGGCATGAATATAAAATGGAGAAAACATGAACCATTGCAGATTTGCTAAATTCGTGGTCATTATAACATCGAGCGGAAATGAACGGCACGCCATTCTAGAATAACGTAATAGATAAGGTAAAAATGTCCTACATACAATGAATGACCAATGCAAAAATGACGTGCAATTTCGCGTAATATATTAATGTTTTCAACAATAGCCCTTCTTCAAGCTGATACTATGCTGCCACTGGGAAATGTATATTGCTATTAAGGTTAGTATATTGGTTTTAATGTTTTTTCAGGCTCATGGACAATTTAAGTATTCTAATATCTGAATAATTGTGTAGTGACATATACTTTCACTATTCTGTAGCGCCGGGTATTGGAGGGACACGTGACCAGGGGCCGAGAGGCCTACAGTAGAGGGCGGGGCCGAGGGCGTGGCAAAGCCATGGCCAGGAAAATAAAGGGGGAGCCCTGACAGGGATCCGGGGTTCGTTGTGGGGATCAGCCTGGGATCCCGGGTCTCTTTGTCCTCGCTCTTCGCTCCTCGTTCGTCGGAAGTTTTAGCTTGAGATATTGGGTCAGACAGCGTATGTGCTGGCTAGCCTGTTCGCTACAGTAACCCGCCTGCACATAGTGAACAGATAGCCACACCTAGCTAAAGAACCCGAAGTGGTTAGAGATGTGTAAATAGACGTGTTGCCTCCAACTATAGTGTGTGCGACTCAGTGCTATATACACTAAAATTGTATCCAAACTACCTGAAAAAAACATAAGCTTACCAGCACCATGACCAGGCGAAACGTTACCATTCTGCTTCATGCCTGCTTCATGCTCTGTGTGCCACCGGCTCTGACCTTGAAACTGGGATACAATCTCAAAAAGGAGCCAAAGTGGCAGTGAAACCCACGCTCACAATGCACAGCATCCTTTCCTACCCCAAGGGTCCTGTTGTTTATTATGAGAACTGCAAAATTACTTGCACTGTAGTTGTTAACACCAAGCATATATTGCATTGGCAATACCAGGAGATTATTTCACTTTTGGTTATATGAATGTGAAACCAGTGCAGAACCTTTTGCTGTGAATACAGTTGAACAGGACCCTTTAGTAAATGGCAGAGAGTCACGGTTTACCTGGCCACGCTGAAGGCAGATGCCACTTCCAAAACTGGCGTCCTCTTATGTATTGTATAATTTTTACATCTAACTAGGACCTATGTCTTTAGGAGGAGCTTCTTGCCTGTAACATCTGGCAGATCACCAGCACTGATTGGAGCAGTGTCTGATGAGACACTGTGTGTCAAAACTGGTCCAGACAGAGTTTGCTTGTACTGAATCAATGTTGATGAAATTATGCACTCCCAGAAGACCATGTGACCGATGGGTTGTGTAAGAAATACTTTGTTTTGGCTCTGTGGAGAGACAGATATACGAAGGAGGCATATTCTCCAATAATACATACATATTTTGTTTTTACAATTTTACCGCAACTTAAGAAACAATAGTATGTCCCTCATGCGAATGACGACTTGCTGTCAACTTGTATGGATGGGTTGGGTGCAGGTTGTTAGATTTCACAAGGTTGTGTGGATTCACACATCTGTACACTGTCTGCCATGGGTCTAATAGATTGAGAGAGGTGTTAGGCAAATGTCGTGATTCTTCCAGTCCCCTTGACGGATACACTATCATTATGATAATTGTTTTTTTACCCTTTTATCTGGCAACAAAACTGACACCTTTTTTACAAGGAGTCACGTTTGCATGACGCCAAAATGCGTCATCTGGTCCAACACCATGTGAGACTAGGCTCTAAGGAAAGCTGTCTCGGGTGTGGACCACTAAACTTCAAGGACAGTGCATACATTATCAGAGTTATGTTTTTGTTTGCATTACGACTGCAGGTATTGTGGTCTATGCAAACATGACTAATTGTAAAAAAAGTGTCAGCTTTGTTGCCAGATAAAAGGGTAAAAAAACTATTATATTTTTTTTCTGGCAAATGAGGTTCCAATGGTGTAAACACTATCATTACTTTGCTTTTAGTGGACTTTACTTTTAGTTGGTTTAAAGTGATGCAATATATGTTTGCTAATCATAATAGTGTTTAGATGAACAAGCTGACTTTACCGAAGCTCATCACATGTGTAGTGACTAACTCGGAGACGATAAGACTTGGAGGCACTTCTTTATTAACACGCACCATCGGGGTTAACACACTTAATAATTAGTCCATCTATTTTCGGCGACGCTACTCAGCCAGGACAGTTGGTAGGCTGCCTGACTAGCGGCGTCCAGAGATGGTAAAAATGGAGATGACGATGAGAAGAATGAAGACGACGAGAAGAATTGTGAAGACGACGAGAAGAATGGTGACGAAGGACTTCAGCAGCACGACGGGAGTCCCACTCCAACAACAGTCACGAGGTCCTCTACAGAGGCCCCTCTTATACTGTCAGCATGGCCTCGCTCCACATCCAGCCACGCCCCCTTTCTGGATCCTACTAGCGGGTTCCTGGTGTGTCCCTTCTGTGACCTTTCCCCTAGATCCCCTTCTCGTGTATATCCTGGCCTGCTAACGTCAGGACTGCCGTACACCGCAGATCCCTTTTTCTGCCAGCAGCCAGTGCTATGCCACTACACATGTACTGTATTCAATGGTTGGTATATAGTGGAAGGATTTCTGCCCTATAAATTAAGCATGTTTGACTCAGAACCCTAGATTGATAAAAGAGTTGCTGACAGTTAAATAGGACTCATATTTTAAAGATATAGTTCGAGTAAAATGTTGGTCAGAGTGTAATTTCTTATATATAAATACTATATGTTAACATTAAAACACGTTTACCTTTCCCTACCTTTGTTCTTAAGGTTCCTAGTTTCGATGGTTGGGTTGTGGTAACAGTATTATCTGAAGAAAATTCTAATATACACAGATATAACACACAAAGACCACAAGCTGGTAAGCTATTGTGCTGTGTTGCGTATAGAAGTACTGAGATAGCCAACAGCTATGTGATTGATGAACATGATACTTCTGGCGAGAATGATGATTCAAAACATTCATTCCCGTGTGATCTAACAACCAGACTTCAGAGTTTATCCATAATGTTTTTGGGTGATATTGTGTAAATGTAAATATAAGAGTGTTGAAACAGGAGGATTTCTCCATAATGTTGGCGGTCGCCTATTGATGTGAGTTATACTTACTGTTGAAACGTCGTACTCAAATTATATATGTTGTAGGTGTACTCGCAACGAATTGGCATGTTTTGTTCACGTGATAAACCTTACTAATTGGCTGTATCGGGTGGTGGTGGGTTTAACGACACATTTATATTTAGGCGATCTAAACCAAAACCTCTATTATAGACTTCAGAGTCTGTGGAGTGAACTTTGTGCCACCTTGTCCAGGCACAAAATGCACCTTACTAATTCGACGTCATTAGACATTGTATGACGAAGCTCACTCGTGCATAAAATGATATTCCCACAATTGTGCAATACATACGGATGACTGAATGACAAAAGGTTAATTAATTTCCATAAAGTAGTCTAACTGCCTCACTTTACTTATAGAATAGCTCTTGTATAATTACTAAAGTCGACGTTAAGAATTTCTCCAAAAAGTATTTAAATCCATTTTCAAGCATCATCATCATCATCAGCCAGATGCTGCCGTGGGGTAATGGTTCACAAACTGTGCTCGCAATCCACAGGTCATTGGTTCATCCTCCTGGTGCAGCAGTTGAAACAAAGTTTCCTCTATCCTCCCAATAGTAGCAAATTGCATTTGTACAACTTGAAAACACATTAGAGTGTGCATAGCTAGTGCGGTTATTGAAGGCACACCAGGATCATGAATGGAATTAAACAATGCAAATGTATATTCACTTCAAATATTTTTTGCAAAGCATTGTTTATATATATTTATATGAGTGTTACTTCAGAAGTAACTCTGTATGTTTGAAAATATGAAATGTTGAATGTACGGACGGAAATATGTGGACTATGGAAAGATTTAAACATTTCAATGCTTCTCTCTTAGTTTTTCTGAATGTGGATAGATTTTAGCAATGGTGCACTACAGTAGTTCATATTCCGTACGGAGCAGGGAGCAGTGATAACATTGCTCAAAGCTGAGTTATATCACCAACTGTCATTAGCAGTGCACGACATTTTTATTATTAATAACGTTTAGTTTTGTTTCACGTCGTTTATGCGAATTGCATCTTACACCTGTCGAGGAAACGGAGACAAGCTGGAAAGCAGCAGCCATGCGATGAGCTGGTGCCAACATCACCCGAGCCCTGCAGTCCTCAATATATATTATGCCAGCCAATTAATAGGTGTTTATACAATCCTCGATATTACAGTGAATCACCTGCTGAAGTGAGTACTGGAAGATGCTGGATGAAATAAACGCATAGTGGAAACACCTATTTTCCTTAAGGTGGGCTTTTGCACGGGGTGAACAGCGACAGACCCAGAAGTAAACATGGGGAAAGTTGATGAACCGATTTACAACGGTCTGAACGTCATGAAGCATAAGGCCTCACACCGCAGAGCACAGCTACCAACTGTTGCACACTCGAAATGAAGGACATGGGCAGGTGCTCCAAATCGAGGGCAAACACATTTATTGTGGCCAATCTGTAAAATGCAACAGCACGTGTGTCACACACAGCAATCCACAACTGAGTCGCCATTAACCACGTGACTGGTGTATAAGTCCGGTTAATCAATAACCCTGCCAGCCACCCACAGGCTCAACTCAGTCATCACATGCTGGTGTACACACGTGCATTGATGTACTACACAGCACATAAGGACTTTCTCAAAACCACACTTTACTCCCTTGCTGCACAAGAAAATAATTAAAAGAGTGGTCCATTTCTAATGTGCTACACTACTCAGAAAATCATATCAAGGCGCTGAAGAAAATAAAAGATGCGCGTTAGATTTCGCTTCAGCACTGACATGGCAGTAGTCCTTCATCACAGCGACTGATCTTACGTGGGCCCGAGGACAGTGCATACTGGGCTGACTGTGCTCTCACATCCAGCCTAAGGGCCCTGACCTTGCTCCTTCACAAATTCTGTCTTTTATACTTTCATGGACAGCGTTTGCAGACTGAAATTTGACAATGCTGCAAAGGATGCCGTTTCTAAATTGTTGTATGGCAGCGATAAATAATTTACTGTGATGGGATACGTACCCTTTTCACATAGCTGTTCGTTTACAGACAATGATCGTAACTGATGTATACCATTATTTAGAGATATACAGTATCATCAGTACAAAATATCATTTTAAGGAAAATTTAGAATAGTGTTTAGTTTTTAATTGAGGAATTCTACTAGTCTATTGACGCGATAATGAACTGCTGTTAATCAGTGTTACCTGCTCTGTTTCAGTACATAACGAGGCATAATTTGGCCCATAGCCCTCTTGCTGTGACTTTGATCACTCCACATTCGGCCTAGCACCTTAAACTCTCTAGGTGTAATGTCTAATCTTTTATAATGGACCAGGGTCTGACTCAGCAATCAATTTAACCCCTTTACTTTGTTAAAATAGAAATCATGAGCTTTTAAAAGTAAAAATTGTGATTTGCATCTGAGATCAAGCAAGTCGAGAATTCAATTTTTAATTATAATTGTCTATTTTAATGTGGACTTATAGTTATGAGATTAAACGAGACACCTATTTGCATAAACACCCGCAGAAATGTTAAACTGTAAAAAATATAATGGCAATGTTCAGAGACTACTCAATTAAGGCCATACACACAAAAAACTAGGTTAGTATAATTAAGTGTTATTTTAATGTCTCTCAGTCTTCAAATTTTTTTGCACTTGGTAAACATGCGAGCATTTTTAGTTTTTCATTAAACGTGGGTAAATTGTTTAAAAATGTAATTGTAATATTTATAAAACCATTACAGTATGAATTTTGATAAGTACACCTACGAGTAAAGCGATTACTGCAGTAGTGATAATATGAAGAGACAGATTCCCAATGTGGATTTTTTTAATTGGGATAAAAATGATGAAATGCAGTATGGAGGTGAATGAGAGCAGAATGCAATGTGCTTTTGGATCAGTGTTTGATCATTAAAAGTAAAATAGAGTCCCGATATCCTTTAGAAAGAAAGTTTGTCTTCATATATGGATCAGAAAACATGGGACATTCACAAAGTAAATGGAACAGATGACAAGCATGCAAAGAAACACGGAGATATGCGTGCTTGGACTGATGAGGGACGAAGAAAGACACATGGATTAGAGAACATGTGCAAATGAAAGATGTCGTTCAATATTTTAATAGATGTTTTGATTTGATTGCTTGAGTAAAATGCGTCATAAACCCTCCTCCACCCAACACAGCATATGAATAAAGTTGTCACGTGAACAAACGTAGTTTTGCTTCAGTACCGGTGTGCGTTGGAGAACAGTTCACGGCATTTAACAATTTGGTACGAAGACATTTCACTCATATTTACATATTGTACTCATACGATCTGACCTAAAATTATTTGTGAATCATAGTATTGGTCGCGAAAGCCTGCACGTGTTCAAAGTAATTCAATCTAGGGAGGCCTTCATCCAGCAGTGGATTGATAATGGCTGACGATGATGATGCCTGGAAACCTACTAGCGGAAGTTGAATTGTTTGAATTTTAGAACTGTTTAGAAACCATCATTTACAAATACATACAGTGAGGGAAAAAAGTATTTGATCCCCTGCTGATTTTGTACGTTTTCCCACTGACAAAGAAATGATCAGTCTATAATTTTAATGGTAGGTTTATTTGAACAGTGAGAGACAGAATAACAACAAAAAATCCAGAAAAACGCATGTAAAAAATGTTATGAATTAATTTGCATTTTAATGAGGGAAATAAGTATTTGACCCCTCTGCAAAACATGACTTAGTACTTGGTGGCAAAACTCTTGTTGGCAATCACAGAGGTCAGACGTTTCTTGTAGTTGGCCACCAGGTTTGCACACATCTCAGGAGGGATTTTGTCCCATTCCTCTTTGCAGATATTCTCCAAGTCATTAAGGTTTCGAGGCTGACGTTTGGCAACTCGAACCTTCAGCTCCCTCCACAGATTTTCTATGGGATTAAGGTCTGGCGACTGGCTCAGCCACTCCAGGACCTTAATGTGCTTCTTCTTGAGCCACTTCTTTGTTGCCTTGGCCGTGTGTTTTTGGTCATTGTCATGCTGGAATACTTATCCACGACCCATTTTCAATGCCCTGGCTGAGGGAAGGAAATTCTCACCCAAGATTTGACGGTACATGGCCCCGTCCATCGTCCCTTTGATGTGGTGAAGTTGTCCTGTCGCCTTAGCAGAAAAACACCCCCAAAGCATAATGTTTCCACCACCATGTTTGACGGTGGGGATGGTGTTCTTGGTGTCATAGGCAGCATTCCTCCTCCAAACACGGCGAGTTGAGTTGATGCCAAAGAGCTCCATTTTGGTCTCATCTGACCACAACACTTTCACCCAGTTGTCCTCTGAATCATTCAGATGTTCATTGGCAAACTTCAGACGGGCATGTATATGTGCTTTCTTGAGCAGGGGGGCCTTGCGGGCGCCGCAGGATTTCAGTCCTTCACGGCGTAGTGTGTTACCAACTGATTTCTTGGTGACTATGGTCCCAGCTGCCTTGAGATCATTGACAAGATCCTCCCGTGTAGTTTTGGGCAGATTCCTCACCGTTCTCATGATCATTGCAACTCCACGAGGTGAGATCTTGCATGGAGCCCCAGGCCAAGGAAGATTGACAGTTCTTTTGTGTTTCTTCCATTTGCGAATAATCGCACCAACTGTTGTCACCTTCTCACCAAGTTGCTTGGCGATGGTCTTGTAGCCCATTCCAGCCTTGTGTAGGTCTACAATCTTGTCCCTGACATCCTTGGAGAGCTCTTTGGTATTGGCCATGGTGGAGAGTTTGGAATCTGATTGATTGATTGCTTCTGTGAACAGGTGTCTTTAATATAGGTAACAAGCTGAGATTAGGAGCACTCCCTTTAAGAGCGTGCTCTTAATCTCAGCTCGATACCTGTATAAAGACACCTGGGAGTCAGAAATCTTTATGATTGAGAGGGAGTCAAATACGTATTTCCCTCATTAAAATGCAAATCAATTTATAACATTTTGACATGCGTTTTTCTGGATTGTGTTGTTGTTATTCTGTCTCTCACTGTTCAAATAAACCTACCATTAAAATTATAGACTGATCATTTCTTCGTCAGTTGGCAAATGTACAAAATCAGCAGGGGATCAAATACTTTTTTCCCTCACTGTAAGCATACATTTCTGTTTATCTCCTTTGTCAAAAACGTTGACAATCATAGCCTTCCTTCCGTTAAGCACTGTCCTTAATATTACTTAATCAATTTGCATTGTATTCTCCCAGTTGCATCCTATTGTTCAAATTGCTTTTGCAACGTAATTATCTGTCTTCTCGGACTTTTTGTACCTCAAATGTTCACATAAAGTACATCTGTAGTGACACCCGACACAGTAGTTTTGAATAATAGGAGTCTTTATTTCTTCCAGCACGAGACACGGTCTTCTAGGATTCCCTTCACTCCTAGGGTCTCGAGTATTCGCGTCCCCCCCCACCTATTTATATATCCCTCAAGCCCTTTCTCGAAGGTTCCGTGAAATTACGCATTCCCTCCAGCCAATCACCTTCCACTTTCTCTAACGGATCCCAACCGATCTCCCTGTCAATCATTCTCCGTTTCCCGCCCTTTCCATTTTTGAATTTCTCCTCCAATCCCTTGATCCATTTCACTGCCTCTAACCAATCCCCTTGCAGGTCCTTAAAGTAAAATTCAGAGAGGGGCTTGTATGTACTTCATGATTATCTGCGTCACGCGGTGTCCACCACGTCAGGTGAGTATCGTTGGTTTAGTGATACAATCTCTTACATATGTATACAAAACTTGTACACCTTGATTTGATTGTACGTGTACATGTATACCTTAAACAATTAGGCACATCTAGAGTACACACATTTTCCAATAGCAAAGTTACGTCCAAGGTAATTGCTCGAATACAAAAAATGAAATGAAATGGGTGCGATGTAAAAATGTTTTTTTGTTCCTTGAATTATACACCATAAAAAACAAAAGGCTCACTGCATAGAAACTACTTCATTATTTATCATAGACAATTGCCAACATCATGAAGACAAGGTGCCCAATGCACAGTGCCATAAATTGCATTCACATTTGTTACACTAATTTGTGTAAAATGTTTAAAAGCCTAATGTGGCCACAAATAATTTGAAAGTTCTCCCCAACTAATCACAAGTACCATTACTTTCGCATACTGTACATATTGTAATAATTTCACGTGGCATAGTGAAAATTAACCGAATAATTTTCATGGCGACGTATTTTCACTATTTGTGATTAGTGAATCGGAATAATGAGATGTATATTATGATATATATAGTGTGTATGTTATGAGATGTATATTATAAGGTGTATATTATGTATATGCTTGTTATTTATTATGGCTACTCCTGAACCCATTGGGGAAATGTTATGAAAACATGGAAAAACAAATCTTAACCAAGCAAATAATTTGGAAACATTTTCTCCGCGATGTAGTACTGTTATTTGTTTTAATGAAATCTGTACCGTAACCTAACCCTACGAGAAAACGTAATGCAGCATTCGTGTTCTTGTCTCTATGGCATCTTAGCTTTGGCCAGCAATGGAAGGGTAGGCCAAATACCCTTGAGAGTTGCTCTCTTGAGATCCCTATACTGAAAGCCTTTCTGCCAGCAGTAGTGTGAGCAACGAATTTGCAGGGCTGTACCTTTATCTTGTATGGAGTCTCAGGACATCAGCATTGCAGGGACCTGCTCCTTTATTTGTGTATGTGTCTTATATTGCCACCAAAGAGAGAGCTCACATCCGGTTTAATATTTAAACGAGCGCCAACAACCCCACGTGGGTTATGTCCTCTGTGGCATATGCCATCCTAAGAGACACATACACACATGTTTATTTTGTAGCCTAGCATTTATAGATTGTACAATGTCAAACATTTACCCACCTTATTGCCACGTTGACAAACTGTGTAGAGTTACCTGGCATGAAATAGGGATGTCAACAATGCATTAATTCAGCAATTAAAGGTGAATGTTAATGCTCACGCTGTATACATAGAATTGCCATTGTAACAATCGATGTCTTTTTTTAATGAACGCCCATCATATACTCGTGTTACGTTTAGGCTAAAGGAGTTAATTTAATTGACACAAAGAGACTATGAATGATCAACGATGCAAACGAGACTGGAGAAAGCCGGACGAAAAAGAAGTGATTCTTGAACGAATTGCAACTCTGAATCGTGATAAGCAGGTGGTGTTCAAGGTGGGGGTAATCATGAGGCCACGCGTGTTCACCCGAGACGGCACCAGGTACCTGCGGTGGACCTGTGCTGGAGAACTGGCAGCTCAGGTGTAGGTTTGGCTTCAGACACATCCAGGCACATCAAAAGTGGAAAATGCAGGCCTAGTTGAAGTCAGTTTTATCTACCTTGCACAATACGTCGTATTGTTTCTATGTTACAGTTGTTCTTACAACGTTAATTGCAACATGAATGTAAAGCTTTGTATTCATGGAAAATGCCTCAATGTCACAATTGAGACAACTGCACTGTGTCATTCATACGAAATTATTACGAACTGTGGCACTGGTAAAGAAGGCTCTCAATACTCTGATAGTGCGCTGTTTTTGAGTTGTACGCCTTTTGGCGTCATCTGGTCCAACACCAATGGAGACTAGGCTCTAAGAAAAGCTGTCTCGGGTGTGGACTAATCAACTTCAAGGACAGTGCATGCCATTATCATTATCAGAGTTGTTTATTTTTGTTTGCATTTTCACTGCTTGTGTTGTGGTTAATGCAAACATGATCCCTTGTATAAAGGTGTCAGTTTTGTACCAGATGAAAGGGTAAAAAAACTATTACTAGCCAAAATCTGCTGCACAGATGGCCGGAATTCACGTAATGGATTATGTTCCTTGATGAGATCAGCAAGGTATTGTGGTTCATTTGTAGCAATAAATGTATGTGGCTCACAAAGACATGTGTTATCAATGTACAGCTAATGGGATCCCATTTATGGCATTTTATTATGGTAGGAATGGGAACACGTATTAATTATCTCAATGTTATCCCCCTCCTCAATAACCTGCACTGACAATTGTGGTGAAGTATAGCCAAATAAGCTACATTGGCGTGGGAAGGCCTTCATCCCTCCAGTGGATTAACAAAAGGGCTCAAAGTTATTATGATGGCATAATGGTTAAAACTCACACCACATTAAGGTAAGCTCAATAATATATTGTTTTAATGTACTGTATGTATTAATGAGTGAACACTGATTATAAAACAAACGTTTTTTCTGCCAGATTGTATCCCCATTTGAAGTTAACTCCCATCTCCAATTCGCAGAATATGACATTTAATTTCAATATGCCATGGATGCAGCACATGTCATTGTTATGATTTTAAACATTTTGCTCCACTCTACTTTCCTGCTTTATAATTTTAAGATCTGCACTGTTCAATGGATTTCTCTCATAATTTGAGGCTAACACGCAGCATTTACCTTCAGATGTCGTAAAAACCACGCTTTTATTTAAACAAGCTACTTTGATGGTCGAACCATAATCTTCTGAAGGAGTCTATAATTGTTATTGTGCTATATGTGCATTGTCATTAAAAGGGCTAAAACAAATACGTAATAACCTTCGGTAAAGTCACTTTTTTTCTCAAACATTAGAGAATGTGTGCAAATACTGCTCTGTTCAATTAGCGTCAGGTCGACCCGCGGTAGCGGCCACTTGAGACTAAATCACAAATCAATGGGATAATTCAACCCTGGATGTTTTCTCTTCACTCTGTTGGTCTCTTCTGACACTGTCTCCAGTGACCTTTGCTATTATCTGCATGTTCTCTTTTTACTATTTGAGAGATTGTCCTTGAAACCATCATGTTGCGAGCATGCACATCTGCCCATCTCACACTCCTTCATCAATCTAGCAGAAGACCTCTCCAGTTCACTTATCACCTGTATATTAAATTACTTGATGACACACGCTTACAGATTTGTTTTGTTTTGTCCGAGCAGTTTTATTCGAACTCATGTGTTATATGTAGGCTTTCATGGCCAATATTATGGGTTAGATCGTATAGGTATAATGTCCATATTCTTTGGTTATTTCGGTAAAGTCACGTAGATAGAAAAAATAAAAAGGTAAAAAACCACGACGTTTCGATCGCAACACAAGCGATCGTCCTTAGGTGAACAAATACATCTGGTGGACCGTTGAGAGAAATATAGCGAGAGCTGCTTTAGCCAAATGCAGAGCCACTGCAACTAAAGGTTATATATGCTTGGAGTAAATGGGGCGAGAGATGGAATTTGCAAGTAAATGCAAGATCGCAGAGCTAGGAATACCTCGGCTATTAGGTCTGTATTAACCACAATACTTGTGGTCAGAATGCAAACAAAAATAAGGCGATTGGTATTACCTTGGTGTCGCGGCATCTCTTGAGAGAAGTGAGAGACTCGATCAGATGAGCCCTCCTGTCTGGGAGTCTGTTAAAATATCTAATGGTTGTGTGGAATACCTCCCCGTAGAGGCTGTTAAATCTTGACAAAGCATTCATGACTGCAGGAATTCATATGATTTGGTTCTTTCGGTAAAGTCACGTAGATAGAAATAAATAAAAAGTATTTTTGTTTGCATTCTGACCACAAGTATTGTGGTTAATAGAGACATAATTAGCCGTGGTATTCCTAGCTCTGCGATCTTGCATTTACTTGCAAATTTCAAGCATATATCACCTATGTTTGCAGTGGCTCTGCATTTAGCTCAAGCAGCTCTCTCGCTCTGTTTCTCTCAACGGTCCTGCCAGGTGTATTTGTTCACCTGAGGACGATCGCTTGTGTTGCGATCGAAACGTCGTGGTTTTTTACCTTTTTATTCTTTTCTATCTACGTGACTTTACCGAAAGAACCAAATAATATTAAATCCTGCAGTCACGAAAGCTTTAAGTCAATGTATAATGTCCGTTTTAGTTTTTTTACAAAAACCCTTCACCACCTGACAGAGCAAATGGCACTGTCAAGTGAAATAATATTCTGGTTGATTTGATTTTTTTTCAGTAAACCAGAATGTTGAAAAGCAAAGCTATATTCGATAATTGTGTAGTGACATAAATGGAGTCACTATGAAATTTAGCGCCAGCTGCTTTCACAAGATTGGAACTGCGTGTCTTGAGCCTCGCTCTGGCACCAGAGTAGGTATGGCATGGAAGCGGGCCCGAGGGGACATGGTTCTGGTGACGGTCATAGAGAGGGCAAGTAATAACGTGACAGTCTGGGTGAACCTGAGAGGGCACGTGACCAGGACAGGGTAGCGAGGGGGCCAAAATGGTGGCTTGAGGGACACGTGGTGCTCGGTCGATAACCTTATGGTGTTCCAGAAGGGGGGTGTGGCCGAGGGCGGAACGAGGCCACGCTCCGGAGCATTCAAGGGAGGTCCCGAGAGCAATCGCGGCTGCCTGCTGGAATGGAACCCTCGGCAATACGTCTCTTCGGTCTTCGGTCATCGGTCTTCGGTTGTTATGCTCGGCGTCGTGTATCAGGCAGTGTGTTGCTGACCTGACCCGTTTATGTAGTTACCCTGTTGGGGTCTAGTAACTGTTTACGTTTATGTAGAAACCTTGTTGGGGTATTATAATAAACGTGTTGCCTTCAAGTTCAAGTGTGTGCCTCCGTGAAACCCACTACAATTGTTTAGAAAACATGTGCTTGCGTTGCAAACATTCCTCCGGTTTGCTGCAAAGCCAAATCAATCGGTGTATTTGCCCTCCAAACAACTTTATTTGATTGGCTTTCCTGGGTGGTAGAGGGTTATCGTATCTTTTTTTACATTGTACCCGTATGATCTATCCCAAAAAGAAATGAATCATGAATTTTAACTAATTTATAATTACTGAAATGAGAGTCTGCTAATTCTTATGAGGCTCTCAGTTAAACAAATAATTACGAGTTGCTCAATGCATTCATTGGATGTGCACATGTGGTAAGGGGAATAAACAATGCAGTTTTCAAAATAAGTAATGTTTGTCAACATTCGATGATTAAAACTAAATTTGTTGTCAAGCTCCCTACTTCTCTCTCTACATTTCTCCATGCTTGTCTGGTCCACACTTAACTTCTAATTTAGCAACATTTCGAAGAACGTTAATCAACCAGGCTATGCGTTAACTGTGTGTTAACCGATCCTCTGTGTTGTGTTGCATTGCATTACACTTCTTAATTTTACTGAATTTGCTTTCTCAAACTATCGATTGTATTTCTCGAAACCATTGTCTCTGCTCTGGCCACTGTGGTCCGGAATTCCACACTGCTCCACTCATTTGTCCTCCGCAGTCCTCTCTCTGCCCCGGCCCCTTCCCCCCTCTCTCTATTTAAGGCCTCGGCACAGAGTCGTTGTCCTTCTGTTTGTCTTGGTGTGTGTCTTTGTGTGTGTCTCTCTCTGCATATTGTCTGCCTATGTTGTTTCCGTGTCTGTGGTTCCTTGGTGTGTGTCATGCTCGGTGTGTCTTTGTATGTGTCTCTCTCTGCATGTGTGTCTGCCTGTGTTGTTTCCGTGTCTGTGTTTTATCATTCATTCTTACCTGATGATGGTTGCTTGTGTTGCAACCGAAACATCGTAATATATTATTAGATTTTATTTTCTACGTGACTTTACGGAAAGAACCAAAGATAATATACAGTTTATTTTATATGACTACATATTGTTATAACATGACAACATTTGAGAGAGAAAAATTGATGTTTATGCAATTACATTTTCACCTGACCACGTTTTAAACCCACGGGACTGACATTGTGATTAGCGTATTTTCACCTTTCACAACCATAACTGTGTCATCACATGTCTACCATTACAGTGGTACGATGTCAGACATTTTTTGCACGTTAAAATGTAGCAGGGTATTGAGTGACATGCAGGTGAATGAATCATGCTAATAAGCAAACAACATTTCAATGAATCGTCTGAATTTTTAATTCAATCTTGCGATATTACATACATCAAGCTGTGCGCTTTATTCCCAGTAGAATAACAGAGAATCCTTTATTTTTTTTACAATCTCAGCAGCCGAGAAGCCTGAAATTCGACACGGAGCCATCCTTCTGCTGCTGCATGAGGATGATGGATCGTGATTTTATTATGAATATATATTCCAGCCACGATTTGTTTTACTTGTTTTCAAAAAAAACTGCGGGTATGATAGAATTAAATTAAAATCAGTCTCCCAGTGGGGAAGCATGGTGTGGGGGTGGTGATAATTTTTGGACCTTAATTGTTGTCTTGTTATAGTTCGTAAAAGTGTAAATTGAAATTAAGTGGTATGTGTTGGTAAGTGTGAATAATATTAAGATAAAGCTGCGTTTACCAGCAACCCTTTCACAACAGTCTATAAGATTACGTGTTTTTTCCTTTCTGTTCTCCGTGTGTGCAAGCGCTATCGGGAGACGTGTGGATGATGGGGATGGCGCCAGTGCAACATCACCAACTGCCTTTTTTGCCACAGGGCTGTCATTTCTACATCACGTCATGTTGACTTTCTTCCTATTCTTAATACCAGTCGCATTTATTTTAACTGGATTGGATACCCACTAGGTCAACTTAGCCTAAAATAGATACCTGGTAGACAGTAGCCTCATCATTATCATCCCTGGAGAGACAAATGCAGCTACGTGTGGTTTTGGTCCCACCCATCTTTCACATTACAGTACTTGATTGCTTTAATACATTCTCGCTAACCAGTGCTTTGAGTATCCAGCATAGCTGAGATTACACTACTGATCAAGTTACTTTAGTTTAAGCGAGGATAATTCCCAAGTTACTCAGTTTCAAGGAGTGTCTATGTCACGATAACCTCAGACTCTTATTGCCGTGGCCACCTGCTGTGCTATTGAGCAAAATGCAGATGGTGGTGGAGCTGCTCTGTGAAGGCCGTCTAGATAGAACAAAAAGATGAAACGTTTTAACTCGGGCATGACAATTCCATTCACTCACATCAAAGCCATAGACAACACCTAATGACCAAGAATTCAAAGTTTATTGTGTGCAAAAAACACGTCTGAAAAAAAATATGTGCAACATCACCTGGAGCATCATTGTGCACGACAGAATGTGTGCCAGTAATGCATCAGGATATGCGAGACAGATGCTTGGTCTATAGAGGAGCCTAATTAAATGTTTGAAGTTTCCCTCGGTGGAGGTATTGGGGTTAGGTAGGATTTGCCACATGGCCTCATTGTGCATATGCTGCAGTTTTATGTCTTTTTGGTGCAATTGTTCAATACATCACAGCAACTGTGATGGCCCATTACAGGGACAATTAACAAGAGCATACCTTAGACATGTACATATGAGACGAAAAAAAGTCAAGTTAGGGCATCTCCATCCTCATGTGATCACTCATTGGTGTGCATCTGTTTTGCAGTCCTAACCCCTTGCTGAAAATGCCATATTCTGAATAATGGGACAAGTACAGTATCGGAAAGTTACTGTGGATTTCCCACAAAATGGTAGTCCCTATGTATTAATGTTTAGCATTATTGTTCTTTAGATGTTGATTAAACACGTGTAAACTAAGAGAAGATAATTATTTATCTGCATAATACAAAACAATTGGTTTCATAAATAAAAACGTGTATTTGTCTTTTGTTGAAATAGTTCACTGCATAACATACCCACTGGTTTTTTTCCCCACAACCACAGAGAATTGAGGCTCCGGGTGATTATACAGTCTCATGGTTTGTCTGTGAAGTGTGATTTACAACCTGAGGAACTGGCGATGATCTTTAAACAAAGCCAGGGTAAATATTATTTTCATATACAATGACACAATTTTGATTTGATGTTTTTCTAAGGAGACAGACTGGCATACTCCAATGCAATATTAGCTTCATTGAACGACGCCCATTTAAGGTGATTAATTATTATGTAAAGTGGAATATGAAATGTATAAAATGTTTAAAATCTGTCAAACTGCATGTAGCAGCCATGTTGCACATTTGCATTTTTTAAGACGGCAGAATTGGGCATGCTGCTGTACTCAGTGAGGTTAGAGTGCTGACACCTTGTTTTCCGAACAGCAAAATCCACATCTAGACGTGACCAATATTACTCATCGTCATTAACAATATTGTATCATTACTATTACAAGTGTATCTGACGCAAGCACCATGAACTTAATCTGGTTTTCAAATGGATGAGCTTTGAAAGTCACCTGAGGATAAACCAAATGTACTCATATGTACGTGTCAGCTTATCGCGCTTTCCCTTTCTTTGCGACTTGCATAACCCTTTAAGATCCTCTTATGCAGCATTCTGGAGACGTGCCAAAGTTGCTCTCTGAATTATAACACTAAGTGCTCTCTGCTCGCTCCTATTAGGGGGTTCGTCGATATTATACCGACATCAACAAAGCCGAATAAGAAAAAAAGTAAGACTCCCAATTTAAATGGGAATATATTTTCAAGACGGATATGCAAATATTAGGTACATCTCTCTTGGGTCACCTTGAGAAAATGAAAATGTTGTTAAAGAGCTGCCGATGAAAGGATATCAAGACAGCAATTCCCTCAAATGTCCTGTAGGTCACAGTGTTCTCAGGATAACACCACCGTTTTCCTTCTTGCAAGAACGACAGGTCCTGTGATGATTATGAAGAGAAATATGCGTTCAAACATATGCAAAAAACTGCAAGGGTGTTTGATAACAACCTAAAGAATAGGAGTATAATCAAGCACATTGGCATGTTTTGTCTTGCTGTTGGATAGGCATCCCGCTATGCCAATAACAAATCAATGTTATACATAATCCATTGGTGACAGTTGAAAAAAAATCATGTTACCGACAGTGCTTTGTTGACTCCTATGCAAGGGGAAAATGTGCCTACACCACTTAGAAGGAATTGGTAAATACTATTTTTTTTATTTACTGTATTGTATTTTACATCTTATTCCAACGAAAACAGTTGTTGGCATCGTGAAAGCATATTCTCAGTTTTTTTCGGTAAAGTCACGTAGGTAAAACATTAAAATTAATAAAAGTAAAATCAAATAAAACAAAAATCACGACGTTTCGGAGGCAACACAAGCTTGCGTCTTCAGGTGGAACCGTCACAGCCACGACCGCTGTATCAAGTAAATGAGAGATTGCAGGAGCTACCACTCCGTTTATATAATGGTTGGAGAAGGGGGGGGGGGTTAAGGGCCAAATACAGCACACTTTTATTAATATGGTAAGGTGAGGCTTAAGAGGGCCTTTGTTATGGAGAGGTACGGTTTTTGACTCAACCTGTGACAAGGAGACAACCACTAAACATGGTAAGTTAATTCTTTTTTGCATGGTTAATCACATCTTTCCAATGATTACTCAGTTTGTAACCGTCATCACGGTTGAAATTATGTCTGTGTTTGTATATTTGTATGGGTTCGTGTACAAACCTTTGATGGTAGCCAGGAGGTTTGCAGAGAACCTTGGTCTCGGAAAAGACAATTTCATGAGAGCCCACCGAGTTGTAGCAATGATCGGCAACGGCCGAAGAATCAGTTCTGCCGTGTTTCAAATCTGACTTGTGCTCGCGGACACAATCAGAAACATGACGTTTCGTTTCTCCAATGTAGCAATCACCACAAATGCAACTCAATTTGTAGACTCCAGGATACTGTAAGTCAGGAACGACATCCTTCACAGATGGAATCAAATCACGGATTTTATGCGTGAATGCAGTATAACGGCAAGAGTAACAGCAATGGATATTATGGTGACAATATTAAAAATAATTTGTGGTTAACCGTAAAGCCTTCACAATTATTGGCATCCAAACTCGTGCAAACTCATTTCATTGCAATTATTGCAAGTTTATGAATAAATAATCTTCACCAGTAATATTATTTAGGCTTTGCGGATAATAGTCATGATTTGAATAAGTATTCGTTTGTGCCCACTGTCACTGGCAATCCTGAGCTAGCAAGTATTTAAAGCTCCACATTTCTCTGGCAGGAGCTGATATGTCTGGATGATCATGGTTGACTTCCTACAAATTGGTGCTCACTTTATCAACCTCAGGGGATAGATAATGGATAGACTAAGCCATCCCTCTGTAAGAGTGCTTTAACCACATCACCACCCAGCCAGTGATAATACACAGAAGATAAAAATCTCTGTACATCTGTCTGTCCATCCCTTGGGCTCTGCGATCGACTGAATTGAAGTAATGTGCGTTAGATTATTATGTCACTGGGATACTCCAGCACTAGCAAATAGGCAGATGATGGTGGGAATGGTGTGTGAGGTAACTGTGGTGGCAATGGGGTTGAGGTGGCTGTGGTGGGAATGGTGGATGAAGAGTTGGTTGTGGTGGAAATGGTGGATGAGAAGGTGCTTGTGGTGGGAATGGTGGGTGAGTAGTGACTGTGGTGAGAATGGTGGGTGAGGAGGTGACTGCGGTGGGAATGGTGGGTGATGGGGTGGCTGTGAGGCGTTAAGTGAGGGAAGTTCAGCCGCAAATTCAATACAATAACAGTGACTGCATATTTCTTTGAGAAATTAATCATCTCAAAGAAGAGAATCTTCAGTCAAAGAATGTGTTACTGTATATAACTGAAATGAGTGGTCTCCGACACGGTAAGAAGCTAAGTTGTTTATTTAATAAAAGCTCAGTACAGCCACACGTCTCCGTCTCTGTTTGCGGCTTCCACTCTCTGCGTAGCTACGCTGCCCTGCGCCACGTGGCGATCACCCGCTCTCCAGCGCACCGCAGCTGGGCGGCTGGAGGACGAGCCGCCACATGGTTGATGGAGATGGAGGGCAGCAGCAACGGGCCCCTCTTCAGTCTTCGACACACCGACCCCTTCGCATTGCTCCGTGTCCCCTTATATCCCCCTACCCAGGTCCAAGCCACGCCTCTAGCCACGCCCCTTCCGGAACCTTCCCAAACGTTCCCGAAGCCTCCCTGGTGGAATCGCCTCTCAACTTTCACCCAGATATAAACCCCACTATGGATAAGTATGGCTGTAGAATTGAATACACCCCCCATGAATAATCCATGCGATAGCGCTCTCATTACAGAACTATGCTTTTGATTATTTTATAAAAAGAGACCGTGCAATAAGAACTATTCACAATTGTATTTTTATCTAAGTAATTACGTGTCAGCTACAACACTGGTCAAATACATGGCCCAATTAAAATAAATGGAACAAAGTCTGTTAAGTGTACAAAGATGCATGGAGAGATACAATTTTTATATTTCTAGCACATGAGAATAATAATAAACTGCAACTTGCAATGCACACAGTATTCGACGATTCAGAAGTGCGAGGAACCATAGAAAAGCGGGAAGGCAGCTATACGGTGAGCCGGCGCCCACGTTCTGCTGTCCTCTATATAGACAGGCGTTATTGGCCAATTAGTAAGCGTTTACATGTGGGAGGAAACTAGAGCACCCAGAGAAATTCAACGCGTGCAAGGGGGAAGCTCTCTATCCCATACAGACGGATAAGGTGGAGTCCACAATTTAGCTGTATCGTATTCTGCTGGTGAGCGAGGGTATGGCTCCTCAACGCCCACGGGAAGCGAGTTTTACAACATCTTTGTGCGATCTACCAACCCTCGCTGCTCCCTCCACAGTGCTGAATTACATGCATGCGCCACTATCGCCCGGCTACTTATATAACGCCACAGTGCATGCTTGAAATGTGAGGCAGAAATAGGAGCACACAAATCGGGGAATAATTATACATCGGAAACAGTGCATCAACTGTTCGGAACAGTGGGTTTGCAGAAAACACCACAAGAAGGTATAATCGCAGATGGACTCGACTTAACACGTAGGTAGTATGTGAGTTCTAAATGTGGTTGTGAGAATTGTTCTTCAACTGGTGAGCTGAAACAAGAATCGCTTGTGCACGTGACAATTGATTTGTTTGCCTTGTGTTGTGTGATGGAGGGTCAACGACACACATTTGGTCAGATCGTTCCGTGGCCTAACCACAACAATTGATACACTATTCAGGTGGTACTTATTTTGCCAATTTGGAAGCGGTGAGTCTGACCTGGCCAGGATTTGAGTTTATAAACGGGAACGTGCTGCTCTGTAAAGAAGAGTAATCCACGATTCCCAGGTATATTACAATACATGCTGCAGCATTGGCATTGTAAGTAATATCAGGTACAGTATTTCTTAGCACAGGCCTTTCAAAACTAAAAATATGTGTACCACCTTCCTTATCCATTGAAAATCTCATAATTATTTACCTTCAAATAAATGGGAGCCAAGTAAAACAAGCATTGACAGAATATAAAATAAAAGCTGTCAACATCAATTGAAAACGCAATAAATTGAGTTAAATATACATTGTATGAGAGTTGTAAGTGTGTACTGTGTAGTATGCATTTTTTATATATAATTTCTCGTTAAATTAGTGTAAGAAACCAGCCAACATTTCAGAAAAATGAGATGGCGGTGCACACCCAGGAAAATAATGACACAACCCTCTTTTTCTAAAATACTCTCTTTGAAAAGTGGATTAGCCAACGTTGCAACGGGAAGAGTGAGCTCTGCCATAGGGTGTAATTTTCTCCACTATCTCAGGATGGGCCACCAAGTGAAATGAGTGCTTAGAGTTAACATTACCCCTGAGTGGGACAGTCTGTATCTCGTGGTCCTGCCCATACAAATGAAGTATGGGAATTGACGGCAGGAACTTCTTGACGGGAACACACTTTTATTAAATCTTTACGTATCAAAATACGTGTAGTCTCCTTTCTTCCGACTTCACACTCCACTACTCTCGTGTAAACTCTAGGCCTCTGGCTACACACGATACCCTTCACTCGTGTAGACCCTACGCCTCTGGCTACACAATACACTCGACTCGTGTAGACCCTATGTCCCTGGCTACACAATACACTCGACTCGTGTAGACCCTATGTCCCTGGCTACACAATACACTCGGCTCGTGTAGACCCTATGTCCCTGGCTACACAATACACTGCATTCGGCTCGTGTAGACCTTACGCCTCTGGCTACACACACTACACTCGCCTCTGGGTTACACAGAGTCCCGGTCCCGTTAGGACAGCGGGACTAGGTACCGCAGGGCCCTAGGTCTTCATCCCCGTCTTCATTCTTCGCTGGTTACACACTGCCCTCACGCCTGTGTGCATCCCCTTTTATAGACCCTGCTCACGAGAGGCGGAGCTGATGCGTACTTCAACGTGAGCATCGCTCCTTAATGAACCAATCACGACGCACTCTCTCTACGATCCGTTTTCCCCAGCGCGTGTTAACACTCCTCCACTAATCACACCGCGCTGCCACCCGATCACTCCCTCTCAGCACGTCACCCGTCCACAGCCAATCAGTACCCCGTAACCCACGACCCCGCGCTGACCCCTGATCCTCCACCGTCAGCGCACGTCACCACCTACACAGCCAATCATTACGCGCTGGCATACGATCTCTAATCCCAGCGCGTATCACCTCTACACAAAGACAAAGATTCCCATAACGCCTTAAAAACTTGGGTAAAGTGCTAAGAGTGCGCATTTATTAAGGCTGACATTGCACATGAGGGGATGGGTAACCAGCACCACCCCCGGCTGTTTTGTCTCCCCAATATTAATACATCACACCAATTACTCATTTAAGGCTGAGTCGTCCTAGGGGGAGGCCCAGGATAGGTTCAGATATTCGTCACTGATGTTGGCCGTAAGCAGGAATCGAACTTGGGTCTTTGTCAGGTTTGTCGTGCAGTGCGCTATTCACCGTTTCACCATACACTTGCTGCATCCTCAAAGTGGCTTTTGGCTGGCCATAGAACAAAGACGGTCACTGCATCGCGCGCTTCGCTTTCAGACGCACTTCTGCGGCCGTCTGATTTGTTTAAGTGAGATAGGAGTGGACTCATGCCACATCCATTCTGCAGGCCCGCAGAGCCACGGTGCGCAATGCTCACGAATTTGCAAAACGTGGGCCTGGTGGGTAATTTCATAGCAGTGCAAATGCCTGAGGCATGAGAATCAGCCAGGCGTATGAACTATCCCCATAGTTTCCAAAAATGGTGCTACTTGAATGTGCATAAAATGTAAGAAAAAATGTTGCTGCTTCATCAAATGGAGTAAACAGATAATCATGAAATATTAATCTGGAAGACACATTGGCTAATGCATTTAATGATATTTCAATGATAATTGTTTTATTCAGTAAAATGTTAAAAAAGACTTGCTTTGGAGAAATATCACATTAACAACTTGGTATAGGTTGTAAGATAAAAAAAAAGCATTTAACTTATCATAATGCATATTTTCTTTATTTCGTCCCTCTGCCAATCCTTTGCTTGATCAACGCTTTTTGACCATACTTGCAGGTTGGTAAACGGGGTGCACAGGGCTGGTTCTGACACCATTTTGCACTGTTAGCCTTGGCCAGGAATCAAACCCAGGTGAAAACGTTCGGGGCATATTGTGTGAATCACTGTCACCATTCCACCTGATTAAATAAAAACACACTTATTTTAATAATCATTTCAAGGACCATAAAACACTACCTTGATCAAATCAAGTGTGTTTTGTTGTAGAGTATGAAATCGAATTTTAAGATCCTTGTCTTAAGGGTTTGATTTCCAGCATATTGGTGAGCAAAACACGTATTTTTTAACATAATTTTTTGGGAATGAGCAAATTCCTGGTTAATATTTGTATTTTATTTAATTGTATCGCGTCTTTATGATGGCTTATTAAACGAGTCATATTTATATTTGAGGGAATATTGTAATAGGTTTATAGAAGCTGAGAGTATATTTTGCTTGATAACATGAATCATAATGTTGCAGTCAAATAATTAGGCAGTATTATAAAATAAATAAAAACGAATACCATAATTGTGTAGTGAGTTCAACTGAGTCGCAGACGCACTTCTTGGAGGCAACACATTTATTAAAACCAACACACGGGGTACTACCCCTTAACAAGATGACAACCTATAGTGGTGGACCACCAGGCTAACTGCACTAATTACACTGGAACTAGCTACGACGGACCGGACCCTGGCTTGGGTCTAGGTCCACGTGTTGGTGACTCTTGTAGGACGTAGAACGTAGATTCTTCAGGATGAACGACAGTAGCCGGTCCCTCTCGGGGACCCGGCTTATATCCTCTGTGGCGGGGCTGGCTTCGCCCTTAGCCACAACCACCGTCACGAACCCTCGAGCAGGATCTCGACCCTGACACGTGACCAGCCCTAGCCCCCACCTGGGGCCCCTGTGTAGACTTTACTGGTCACGTGTCCTCTAGGGTCAACCAGAGTGTCATGGCCTATAGTAACCCCATTCCCTTGGCCGGCACCCTGATCCGCCATCCTGTAGGGGTCTGCACTGCACGCAGCGCGTGGTGCCATCCAGCACTGTCAGTCAGCGCTCATCGAGCCCCCTCTAGGACCGGTAGTGCACCCACATATACGTGGTGCCCGCGATGTCAATACATCGCACACCGTGCCTCTCTAGGGCCGGCATTACACAGTGACATCCGCGATGTCACTACAATTGTTTACATTTTATGCAAATAAGTATCAAGTGCAAAAAAGTGTCTAGTATTAAAGAAAATTCTGAACAGTTTTGTGTTACAGCAAGTATATATTCAAATATGCAGATGCGTTCTTATGCGATTTACAGATAGTACACTCTGTGTAGGCATATATAGAGTCAATAGATACTGACTATTTTGTAGGGTATGTAGGCATATATAAAGTCAGTAGATGTAGGGTGTGTAGGCATATTTGCCTCCAAAATATTTTTTTTATTTTGGGGGGGGGGGGGTGAACATTTTTTTGGGGGGGGGAGGATGAGTCAACAATTGTTGTAAACCTGTTGGATCAACGTTTAACCCTCCGATCTGGGGGGGTGGGGGGGATCCACTTCCTATAACTTTTTGATTCAGGCCTTCTGAAAGGCTCTTATTGGGCCGTAAATAAATGACGTCATGCGATTTTGGACGATTTTTGACCCCCCCCCCCCTTCGTCACACGGCGTCACAAAAAGTCAGACCCCCCCCCTCAAATATGACGTCACAAAGCTCTGCCCCCCCCCCCCCCCCCCCCAAAAAAAAAATATAAAACATGCTTCAAATCGTTTTAAAGCTTTCGTGACTGCAGGAATTCATCTTCTTGGTTCTTTCGGTAAAGTCACGTAGAAGGAAAATAATGAAATAATAAAAATAAAACATAATAAAATAATTCTCACGACGTTTCGACGAGTCTGTTGAGAAGGACGAGTCTGTTGAGAAGTCAGAGTCATTCATTCAGACTCTGCCTTCTCGACAGACCTGTCTCCACCTGAAGACGACTGCTTGAGTTGTGGCCGAAACGTCGTGAGAATTATTTTATTATGTTTTATTTTTATTATTTTCCTTCTACGTGACTTTACCGAAAGAACCAAGAAGATGCTTCAAATCGCTTTAAACTTTTGTCATTGTAGTGCGTATTTAATGTGGCGCTGCACTCTGATGTTGTAGGAGAAAACATGTATTAACAAGTCTATTTAATTAAGTAGAACGTGTTGTCTATATTTATTTAAAGCTGCGCATTTTGATGTGACGTCACATTTCTCACCCCCTCCCCCTCGTCACACATCGTCACAAATGTCTGACCCCACCTTCCCTAGGTGCGTGACATCATTTATGGACGCCCCCTAAAATGCAATTGACGGACAAACGGAACGCCGGGCTTTTTAAATATATTTCGATGGGCAGAGATTCAAAGAAATCTACAGAAATTGAGTGAAATCGCGAGGCCAGGTATTACATTATTATATTTATGATAAAAGAAGGCACCAGTATGCGATAACCCATAGAGGACCAGCATTTTAAAAAGTTGTCCACATCTCGGGATTGTCAGCTGGGTAAATCCCCCAAGGAACTGTTGCTGAGAAATTAAGAACTAACAAGGGTTGTAACTCGCACTGCAGATGAGACAGTCTTCTTCAGACTGATCTGATAAAACACGGGTTTGTCTCAAATGCCTCTGGAGAAAAGATGTAAATGAGAGCAAGCTGGTGGAAGTTGATTAGGGCTAGGTGTTGATGACATAATGCCTACAGGCTGTAATTAGATGAAGATGATGGCGATACGGCAGTGTTCAGATGCACTGCACACATTTTAAGCGGTTCTTGATGCAGGTGTCAAAGGCGTAATGGTTTGCGGTCACATCGTAGAACACTTTACGCTCGAATTGAGAGCCATTTCAGTGAATTCGGGATGTCTCAATTACAGCTGAGATCGGTTGTAAAGGTCCACAAATGATTGGAACTGGTCGTGTGAACACGCAAGCCGGAACGCGCGAGCAACGTTGAGCCCGAACACAGAGCCCCCGATATGTTCCGCTGTTCACAACGATCATGTGACCCGCACAATACGGCCTCGCTGACCACGTGCTGACAAATAAACACGAAACTATTGTTTGATAATGACTACTTTGTATGTATTTGTTTGATATGTGTTTGATAGTAATTATGTTACAACCAGCTTGGAACGATTCGATTATTGATTATTCTCGGCATAATAAAAACAATGTAAAAGTAAGGATATTCTGTTGAGCATTGTGCAGTTATGTATTCGTGTCAATGGTGATTTTTTCTGAGAGACATACAATGCAATGGCCAAGCTCGTTAAAAACGGTGTTCTGTTAACTTCATGCAATCTTAATTTTAATATTGTAAACATATACTTTTTATGTAAATAAAGTGTCTGTGACAAGAGGAGTCAGGCAACGGGATATGCGTTAATACACAATATTAGAAGATATTTTAAAAATGCATAATAACATTAATGCAAGTTATATTTCACTGACACATGACTGTAACTGAGGCACGGACCCAATAAGCATAACTTTTGGAAAGGGAGAAAGTATTAGCCATGTCAAATTTTCTGATCGACAAAGTCGTAATGATCAATGAAATTTAATTTACTGGAGAGGATTGAATAACTTTGAAAAAGAAGGCAGCAAATCTTGGCTAAAAATACCTGGGAAAGACAACAGTAACACACGCACTCCCCTCTCATTTCACTATTGACTCCCCTTCATGCACTCTCCTCCCTCTCCCCTCTCCATTCTCATCTCACTATTGATTTCCATTCACGCACTCTGCTACCTCTCCCCTCTCATCTCACTATTGACTCCCCTTCATGCACTCTCCTCCCTCTCCCCTCTCCATTCTCATCTCACTATTGATTTCCATTCACGCACTCTGCTACCTCTCCCCTCTCATCTCACTATTGACTCCCCTTCATGCACTCTCCCCCCTCTCCCCTCTCATCTCACTATTGATGTCCTCTTCACGCACTCTCAGAAACCAAGGCTTTCTGTGAACACTCCACATCAACGTTTGCTCAGTGGGGCGTCACTCGTTCTCATTTCTTCCCCCATAGTCTGAACATTCCTTCCTTCAGCCATCCATGCTGTCGACTCCCTCTTCTTTTTTTTAAGATTTCTTTTTTCTCAGCTGTTGTGGATAGTGTCTTGAAATGCTGCTACATTTAGATGCTATACAAATCAATATTGTACCACACCAATGTGTCCGAAGAAGACATTTTTAAATCAGCTAATATAACCCGCGAGTATGTAGATCGTAAACGTGAACACTGACAACAACAAAAATAGAGCAACGACTGAAAAGTGGACAAAGCGGCATGTAGAGATGCTGATGCTTGGATTTACACCGCGAGGCAGCAAGAGGAACACATTGGTCATACAACAAATGCAAGCCTGAGACAGCACCATTTTGAAGGTGAAGGAGAGTAAGCGGGCTTGTACAGGACAGATCACTGCCAGGAATGACTGCCGATGGACGAGACTGGGGACTTAAGGGCAACCAAAGGAGTAGGACATTTTTGAGATGTCAGCCCACGATGCAGATGCAGCAATGAGATCACCCCGTGTGTGGGACTGAAATGACAAAGTATGGCTTTTCAGGCCCATGAGGGATGGTGACTGCGTGGGGAGGCCTTCATCTAACAGTGTATAGACAACGGATGATGATGATGGTGACTGTAAATCGTTATAGAGCATTCACACAAAGGTTTTTGTAACCGATATCATCTTCAATTGATTTTACTGTGAGGCTATTATCTATCCTAAGTCTAAAATCAATTATTACTGGATTATACAGTTCATGTTATGAAATAAAAAAGTGTTTTATAACAATTTAACGAGTGAACATTGTGCCACTTAGCGCGTAGATCTCAGGATATAGACACACCAATTCAAACGTTGTTTTGACCCTTTCTGTGTACAAACGTTGTCTTTCTATTAGTGAACTTAAATAGTTTGTAAGCACACGTTAATGTTTGAGTTTCAAATCACCTCACACTTATACTCCTTCAACTTTTCAAATGCAAGCCCAGCTTAAATCACCGGGCTATTGAATTAAATTGAACTTGGAAGATGGTGTGTGGAAAGAGGGTTTGCATGTGTGATACCATAGCGACTCAACAAAACCCACCATGCATCATGCATCGCAAATTCAATTTATCACAAAGACACCACACTCTTCTGCATGCAGGGAAGTGAGAGCTGCTGCAAATCTCTTTAAGATACACGGGGTGCATTGCTGCTGTGGCCAAATGGCAGGTCACTGACATTTATTGGTCCTTTAAACACAAATAATACACATTTTATACAAAGTCTTTTTTTTTCTCCATCATGCCTAACGCGAGCTCAGATCACCGAGTGTTGCGGGCAACCTTTTCCAATGACAATATTTCCACGCTATTACCAGTGTACCGTCCCTTTTCTCTGTGTGTATGGTTGTAAGATAGCCAAATGTCACCGCTTTCGAATGACACATTTATAGTTGTTTGTCCCCGCTGAAATACAGTTTTCTGAGACGATACAAATTCATTTAAATGTCAGCGGGCATATTTATTTCAATGGTCGAATTTTTTAATATTCATTGTGCTCACGGTGAGCTGATTTCACACTCGCGTGCGTGTGTTACGTTTGTTGCGTAGCGCTAGGAGAGATGTGCTGGTTAACGTTGGCCCCGCATACGTAATTCCATTAATTATTGTTGCTATTATACCGCAGATCTGGTTATTGATGTTAAAGTGTTGAAATAACCTTTTAAAATAATATTAAAATATGTTACCAAGTAATTCATTTTAATTGCATTTTTAAATTAAACTGAAACCGAGAATTGCCTCTAATTTCTGTCTGTAAATGTTTTTTTTTCCACTTCTAACATGCTAACAAAATTAGGCAGATCAATTCTAAGACTGCAAATAGAACATTAATTGCATTTAGCTCTTAGTTATTTAACATTTGGCTGTGTAACTGCCAATCATTATTAGAACACAAAGACACGTTAACCAATTTAAGGGGATCAAAAGTTTTAATATTTATTGCACCACTCGTTTTATAAAGCACTTTTCTGATAAACGTGGCCTCCTTAGAGCAAAAAAAATATATTTATAAATGTATAATGGCATGGGTCACTCGTTCAGATCTATTCCTAGCAGCTAACCCAGCACCGTCAGTATCAACACACCACCAAAAATTGGAGGTCAAATTTGTATTACGACACTTTATTGTTTCGTCACTTTATTAAAACATTTACAAGACGTCTGAAATCATGAATTACAGCTATGCTTTCCGGCAGAGATCAAGGCTATTACCTGATGTGCCTGCTATGATTCATCTTTTGGGGCCACTGACAGGTTTTTGGAGACAATGGGGATATCATAAATGGTTCCTGATGGATGTATTGTGATCATGGTTTCCATAGGGCTCTCGATGTTGGTGAGAACCAAGAAAGGACCGTGAACTTTTGAAGCTCTTCAGAGGAAGACATGGTTTATCTGTAAAGTACCGTTTCCAAGACTAAGCAAATACCATTCTCTAGTTCAATTACAGGAGCTTAGTTGTTCCAAAGCAATCATACCTGAGTTTTACATGGTTTTAATTAACTTTATACCATTTCATCATTTTGAGAAACATCATTTTCTAATAATATGTCCTTGTGTAAAGTATTTAGGCAGTTGATTCATCTATCATTACTCTGTCCTTAGCAACTTTTTTCATAAATAAAATAACAAATCGGGCCTCTGCACGTGCTAATCTAAAGCATCCTTGAAACGTGCATACCTGACACAATTTTGTGCAAATGGATACACATTTTTTTAATGATACATGTGTGCAGCACTGAACCATAAATATCCCTGTGCCGTGACACGAAACTACAATGGTTTTTTTTGTTTATGTGTGGACTATTCCTGGATTAGCGACGCTTTTCCTTCTTCTTCTACTCAAGACTCTGTTTAATAATTTGGTTGCTTAATGATATCATCAGCACAGAACATTGGAGGTGCTGGTCCATGTCCTCCTTTTTAAATCCTTTATAATTAAGTTCGCTTGCTTGCTTACGACCGTGCAAATCTTTCGGTCGTTTTTTAACCCACTTCCCGTGATCCAATCGAGCTGACATTTTCCACACAGACTCGTTGTGCGTGACAATTAATGTTTGTGAAATTTTTTTCTCCAAAATTTTACACTTTTTAGGACAAAAATATTATATTTCATTACCAATTGCTTAATGGTGCAATGCAATCATCTGACCCATAGGTGGCAGCCATCTCAAGCCAGAGGACGAGAGGACTCTAGGCGCCATGCATATAAAGGATTTATAGTGAAAAACTTTGTTTTTACGGGTTATACTTGTTCAAGCCTAACCATTAGCAAAAAAATGGTGATGAATGGGTGGGTGGTTCCTGCATGAATCAGATGTGGAACACTGAGAGCGTCATCGTCGTGTCGCCAACAGTAGAGAGCCAGGAAAGCTGTTTCGCTCCAACAGTTTTGAGTGTCTTCTAAACTAATTGTCTGTTGTGTTGTTAAATGAAATATGTTTACCCATCGCAAATAATAATGTAGCTATTATAACAATTAACGTTCACTCTGGAGAAACAATTTCTTAAACTGTACAAATGCAATTGTAATTAAATGTATTAGGTGAAATGGTAAATGACTGATAAAATATGAAACGTACAATATACGTTTAATTTGATATTGGAAAAACTAGACAAATATGTTGTAACAGTAAAGCATAAACTGTACGTGAAATTCATGGGATCTCCTTTGCCAGTACCAAAATATAGATGTGAACATCTTAACACCTGTTTCTCATGTACGTGAAATTCTTTATTCTTTTCAGCATAAATACGTTGATAGATGGTATTATTTAATTTGACAACATTTATCCGGATTTTTTTTTTTAATAATGAAATGAAAATCCATGTTTAGATTGAGCAACACCTTTAATTATGCATCACAATTACATTATAATTACTAATATGCTGATGTATTCGACATTGTCTGCACTGGAAACTTTTAATTATTGATATTAGTTGCACTGAACAGTCTATAAAGATTAACCATTGCTGACACATTTTTGCAAAAAAAATTTCACAATACTAAATTATTATTAAAAAGGGTTGTCAATTATAGTAATTAAAATTTGACATGCTGATTTCAATTTTACTAAAATGTCTCACCATTTATGATCTGCTATTCCGATACATTTCTCACACCTTAAAATGTTTAAACACACCAGCACTGTATTATTTTGGTTTTTAAATTAAAAATTAGCAAGTATTGAAAATATGTACTCGGAATAATAACTTGTAATCATTATGCTGCCAGTAGCATACCTATTTTTAGATGAACCAACTGTGAGATCTGTTTTCCCACTCAAAATGTATTAACGACAGATATCACCTAAACTGTGTGAGAGATGTTGAAGAGCTGGCTATGATGAGTGTCTCAACGTGATAATGTAATCACCATATTACTGGCCCTGGGTTACTCCACAACACATATATTGTTTTACGTGGAGAAAGCTTATTTTACTATTTTAATGTGGACCCTGTTTTGAATGTCCACCTTCAATTTGTGAACGTTTTAAATACGGGAGGGAAGTTACATGACCATATTGAGCGCAAGCATAAAAATGGGATGGACACTCAGACCCGACGCAGATAAACGAGGATACTTGCTGTATCCTCTCTCCTGACATCTGGACATCCATTCCAATACACATCCTATTCACATCATCTCAGAGCAATGCATCAATCCCACCTCCGAATTTTGGGATGAAAATGTGCCTCACGACACATGGCATGTGTGTAGTGAGAGAAGCCTTCTACTAGACACACGTCGAGTAGAAGGCTTCTTATTTATTAAGAGCACACAGGGCGAAACACTTCATAACGCGGCTACACCTAGGCTGTCCAAACACGCAGCCCATCTCCATCCTGCGCTACGCTGGCTGGTTGACGAGTGTAGCGGCAGCGACGGAGCTGGTCTGGCAGAAGAACAGCCACGTGGTCAAAGACGAAGAGATGACAACGGCAGCGACGCAACCAGGACCCAGACCCCACACTTCGGTGCTCCTTATATCTACCTGGCGTGGCCAAGCAACATCTATGGCCACGCCCCCTTTCTAAAACCTTCTAGACCCTTCGGGATGGTTTACGGAGCTTCTCAACTGACTCAGCCCTTGAACTTTACCCCAGATATGCTCCTTCATAATAAGGCATTATGTAATGCAGCTATAACCGTAATTACCCTTACAGGCCGGCAGGTGTCACCCTGTCATTACAATAATAAGGCATTATGTAATGGAGCTATAACTGTAATTAGCCCTATAGGCATGCAGGTGTCACCCTGTTATTACATATGTACGAAAATTGTTAAGGTCTTATTCCATTCACCGATGATTGTACCAGGCAAAAACATTTCCATTGTAAATTGGCTCTTGCTTCGTGTGACGACATCTAATTTTGTGGGTTTAACAACAACATCAGAGACAGAGTGAAAAGTACATTTCCCTCCACAGCTGAAGTGTATTTATGGCAAGGAAGCCAAGTTAATGAAATGGGATAGTGGGAAGGGAGCTAATGGGTCTCATTCCAGGGCTTTTATTTGTAAGAAGGCGATGCTCTGCTTTTGGCAGAGGACAGATGATTCTGAGAGTAAGAGAGGGCTTCGTGGCAGTGACTGATGCTGGAAGCAAGACTGAGAAGTGCATGCCAAAGTGCGGTTTATATGGTAGTGAGTGCACTAATCACTGCACCACCGTACACCCCTTTCAATGAAATCCTGTAAGGAATATCACCGGCACATAATATGCATAGTGCTGCCAGATAAAGAGATGCTAAATCCCTCATTGGATTTACCGATGAATACAGAGCAACAAGAGATCTGTAATTTTCAAAAGGCAGAGAATACAGAACTCATAAGCTTTGTGAGATTTTATTGCTCGTGGAGATCTAAACAGCAGAAAACTATTCATAATCAACGTTTTTGGGTTTAGATCGCGTTATTTATAAATGTGTCGTAACCCTCCACCACCTGACACGGCTAATCAGTAAAAAAGTGTCACGTTGACAAAAGACAAATAGTTCACTGCTTTAGCCCACCTGTGTGTTGAAGCATGAAACCACAACATTTACAATTTCAGTACGACGTTTCGCTGGTACGTGTTAAACTGAGCAGAAAACTAATTAAATTCAGGAAATCAGGATTGTGTTGAATTACTGTTGAAATTATTAAACAAGGGGATTGAATCATAATGGAGGAATTACATCAAGCAACAGGTGTCACAGACGTAGAAACCTACTAACCTTTCTACTATTACATAAGCATGGGTAAGTTTGAACATTGCAGTAAAAATGTTTGTGAAGGTTTTTTGCTGAAGAGAATAAATGATTGCTTAACATTGACATTGAGGTAGGTGTGTATATTGCAGCTTGCTCTGCTCAAACTCAAGCTCCACGGTGCGATTGCTAAAGCCATGCGGGGAGAGATGCTGGTGTTTGGATATTTCCTGCCAGGCAAACTAATCGGTAAGAGCTGCTAAGAGCAAGAGTTTTATTGTTTGGATACTTTAAGAGCTCATCATGAATCTATATGGAGACGAGGACTATTTGAACCTTCTGGGTTTGCACAGGTTCACAGTTAAGTTTTGACGAGTTTACGACCTTTTGGGAGAGTGAAGTTGAGATGGACATTTAATGTACATCTCAATTTCACGTATCATTGTAAAATGATTGCTCTTTAACGCACTGTGAAGGTAAGTTTACATTTTAGTACAATATCAAAGTGAAAAAAAAACACTTCCAACAGAAGAAGGTGACATGGACAATGACATAGAGTGAGGCATTTGTGGAAAAGATTACACTGGAACTAGGCACTGTTGAACTAGGGTACTGTTTATGCAGGGCATTGGGGATTTAAACTGAATTCCTTACACATAAGTAACTGGCAGTGTGGTTATTTCAACTGTAGCACTGGTGTCAGCAGGAAGACAATATCAGGATGAGCATGATGTAGTTGCTGGTTGTAAGATGAAAGTCAAATGTTTAACGAGAAGTGTGAGGTTTGTTTACGTACTATGAAAGTGAGTTCAGGAGGGAAGAGAGGTTTATGTTAGTTTCAAGAGATTAACGTCTGAGGCGGGAATAATGTCTTGTTATTGCATGAGTTGGAGAGTTGGACTCTCTCATGAAGCGCATTCCGCGACCGAGTAAGTTTTTTGTGGACGTGCTGTTTTGCTCTCTGAAATAGAACACCTACGATGTGTATTTACTGAACGCAGTGAAGCACATATGTGATCTAGCACATCTCTGGTGTGATATTTCAGGAACTAAATTGAGCAGCTTCCAGTACGTGGAGCAAAACGTCGGACATGATGCCATGCTACATGCGGTACAACCTGAAAACACTTCAGAGAACATTCTGCTCGTACAGAAACACATGGCGGGTGCTCGGAATTGTATCGCAGGGCAGGGTAAGATAACTTTTAATATTGTATTACAATGTGCCAGGAAAATGTTCCAAATGTTAGCCGTAGAGAAGGTGTTGCAATGGAATTTGTGCAAGATCGAAGGAAGCAGGTACACGAGACAGGCATTGAAGTGGACCTAAGAATTTGGTCCTCAGATGGAAGACCTAAAGCCAGCTGATAGAAAACTATAGGAGCAGACCTTGAAGGTTAGGTGTTAACTGCGAAACAGTGGCAGGGCCTCGTAGAGAAGGGAGTGACAGAGGAGTGGTGGTGTCAATGGTCGCTGGCCACGATGAGCTCTGGGCTTCAATGAAACAGTTGAAGAAAAAAATAACAAAGCGCAATTTGCGTATTTCGTGGTTATCTTTGTAGTTCAAATTAATTGCGAATGTTATGTTGGCTTATGCTGTAAGTATGTATTGCACAGAATGGTAATACATGTACTGCATATAGGAACAACGATGGGATTTGATGATACATGGGCATAGGTGGGCACCAAACAATCTATTAGGCATGGTTGTATTGTCCAACAGTAAACACATTTTCTGTTTGTGAACAGATATTGAGCGCATTGGAGCATGGCTATGATCTGAGCCAATGCACAAGCCATATTTTTGCTACTGAAAAACTGCAGAGAAGACCTGGAATATGGAATCGGCACCAGCCTGTGATGGCGATGATAATGGTGCTGATGATGATGAATGGAACGATGATTAACAAATGTAAATTGGAATCAGAAATTATATTTGAAATTGATGTACTGATCCGTAAGCTGAAAACTAATCCATAACAAACAGCAATAATGTGTATTGCTAATCCACTAATCATAAGAGCATCTAAAAAATATAAATACTCTAGTTGTGTTCATATGTGCCTTTACTTATCATCTACTAACCCGCCATTTATGATAATTTAATTCAGGATTTCCAATGAGCATTGTAAAGCGTTTGACTATCAAATAAGCATGCGTATGAAAGGACATTTTCCATTTCTTTACATTTTTCCTTAATAGAGCATGAAACACAGCTTCAACATAGGGACGACGGCCTATGCAGGGTTCCGTAATTGTTGCCTGCACTAGGGATTTTAATGTCACGTTTTATATGGCTTTATGGAACATTGGCTTAAAATTGAAAAGAAGACGCCTCATGTGTTCCATTTAAAGGTCTTTTGATGCATTTGAGGCCGCATCGGGCATTACCAATGGTTTGCTCTTTTGACGTTTTTTTTTTTAATTATAATATATATTTTTAATAATTTGTCATAATTATTATTAGAACACACGCATTGATGAAAACAAATATTGCCCCATTCTCATCGTCCCACTGAAATTATGCTTTTTTCCGAGCACACAAGGCTATCTGGAACTGAAAGAAATTATTATAATGTCCATTAATTTGTGAATTTCATCAAATATAACAATACAAATAGTTGTAATTTTGTTTACTTATTTTGCACTAACTTAATTGCAGAATTTTCATTTAATAAAATCTCATCTCTCTTGTTGCAATTGCTTCATTCTCTGAATTTAGATCACTACAATAACAATAAGACAGTTAAAGTACAATTGCAATCACAACCGCTGCCTCAACGAACCACCACAGCAACACTACAATTGCAGCGCACTACGATATTGATCACGATGAACGCACCCAAGGACAGTACTACAAGACGACGTCTCACAACAATGTGACCAATCAAATTCTTTGCCCTTCTGATTCAGCCTTCTCTCCTGCTAAACCTACTCAATAACTTCTTCGTCACTTAACACGAAATGGTCCGCGTTGCTATTTTATTTCGTCCAACTGTTGCTCGGAAATCGACACCATATTCACGTCTCCGAGTCCAGGGTTCTACCGAATACAACATGGCACTCCATACTAGGGTCTTCACGGGTCCCTACTTCAACTCTGCTCATTTGTCTTGTCAGCAGCAGCGTTATTCCCTTGCTGAATGTCACTCTCCCCATGGAAATCCTGGTGCTCATGTTTTTGAGCATCTGTCATCTTCTGTAATGTGATATTCCCGACAACGCTATGCATGTCTCTTTAAGACTTGCAGCATTCAAGGTAAAATATAGCGTAAAATGTAAATAAAAATATAACAAATTGTGATTTACAACACATTGGGTTGGAGAAATAAAGGCATACACACACATTGAGAAAGGGTTTACCATCTTAGATGTCATTATACTATAATCATGGCAACTTATGAAAATGATCAAGAGGGTATGATAGAGAAACGTTTCAAAGATTGGACCTCACAGTCATGCACATGGAGTCGTGCTGCTTCGGAAACCGAGGAATATCCCAGCCACTTATTGTAGTTGGGCTCAAGATAAATAAGAGTAAGACTAAAATCACTTATAACAAGTAAACTAAATAACCAGAGAAAATAAAGTATGCAAATGATGGGGAAATCCATCATAACATAATCACAGTGCTAATTGGAAAAACACAAGTTTCAAATAATACACAGACATTGTGTAAAGAGCACACAGCCTTTGTGCGTATGCAAAACACCATCAGCATTTCATGGTGGTCATTTTTTTCTGTAGTCAGGATCAAAATAAATGTATTTGGTCAATTTATTTTTACATTTATTTTAATGTTGACTTACTGCAAGAAGACCACTGTGTGTCATGACCACAGTGAAATCATTTGGAATGCAACAAAAATGGTAAACCTTAAACTAAATTCCGATGTTTCTCGTTGGTTAATGGGACACAACTCGATGAGACAGAAACAATCATAAATATCATGGATGATGGTGCTGCTCAAGCCCCTTTATCCGTTCAACTCCACGTATCGTGGCCAGAGATGTACGGGTCATAAGTGCCATGTGCACGTGCCAGGATTATTTTATTATTATTTTTGTTACACGCTTTTATTTAACTCTGTTGTTGTCGTCGTCATATCCTCAAATCTTGTAACTCAATTTTAACCCACTTCCCAGTGTGGTATCGACTGCAAACTTTGTATACGTATGTCTTACTGATGACAATACTATATTCTATCATAAAAAATAAAAAATATAATTTTTCAACAATATTTTTACACGCTTCTATTAACTCACTGTCTGTTGTTGTCGTATCCTCAAATCTCGTAACTCAACTTTAACCCACTTCCCAATATGGTATCGACTGCAAACTTGGTATACTTATGTCATACTGATGACAATACCATATGCTATCAAAAGAAATAAATACAATTTAAACCATTTTTAAATCCTTTATATTAAGTTTGCTTGCTTGCGTGCTTGCTTGCTTAGGACCGTGCAAATCTTTCGGTCGTTTTTTAACCCACTTCCCGTGATCCAATCGAGCTGACATTTTCCACACAGACTCGTTGTGCCAGACAATTATTGTTCGTGAAAAAAAAATCCCAAAATTTGACACTTTTTAGGCAAATTTTTTTTATTTTACATATATTCAAATAGAACTCATTCATGGCTTTGGCTGAACGTCACAGTATAAGAGCCCAGAGCGTAACCCCTCCACAGGCCGTGGCGGAGTAGCGCAGTTGGTAGTGCCCTCGCTTCCCATGCCAAAGGTCGCGGGATCGATCCCCGCGTCCTCCACAGGCGAATATATTTTTAAATCCTTTATATTAAGTTCGCTGCCACGCATATAAAGGATTTATAGTGAAAAACTTTGTTTTTACGGGTTATACTTGTTTGTATATGTTACTAGCTTTACTACCGAGCTTCGCCCAGGACTTGGATTCACCACGCCCGGCCGCCTTTGTCTCCCCAGTGGCAATGTTCACACATCACAGCAGTTACTCGTTTGAGGCTGAGTCGACCTAGGGGAGGCCCAGGAGCGGTTAAAATAATCGTCACTGGTGGTGGCTGTGAGCAGGAATCGAACTCGGGTCTCCAGGTTTGTAGCGCAGCACGCTAACCTCTAGACGACAATGCGTTACGCTTCCACATGCGCGGGTCACGTGACAGATTTGACGTCACAGCTCACTTTTCATGCAAAAAAATATGCATTATTGAGCCCCCCCCCCCCCCCACCAAAAAAAGTGTATTTTTATAATTTTTGCATGGTGTACAGTCTGAAAAGTACCCACATGGCAAATTTGCAGTTTGTTGCATGTCGGGAAGTACGCTAAACATTTTGAACAGACACATATTCACAACTTTGCCTTTTATATATATGGAGATGTTTCGTCTTGGGTCTAATTGTCCACGCTCAACTGGCTGTAAATGACTACGACCCCTTACGTTATGGCAAGCCTCGGGGCCACTTCCTGGAGTCGTGGAGTTCTTCCATTACTTGTACGGTCCATTTCATTAAAGCGTGTTTAAAAAAAAGTATTTTAAAATGTTACTTATTTGGATTAGATCAATTACTCTGATTACACAAAGGATAGACATTGCATTCAAGGGGGCGACGAATAGTTCCAACGTGACGTGTGTAGCGCACAGCAGTGGCGGAGTGGCAGTGCAGTGCCACGTGGTACGAGTGACCCAAATTCCACTGCTGGAGTTCACTCCCTGTGCTTTTCGAGTAAGATCACGAATTTTTATCAATCAGGGGAATTTGCTCGATGTGAGAATACATTTTTGTTCTTTTCGTGCCTTATTTTTTTCCAATCTTTTTTTTGCTTCTTGTTTTTTTCATTTGTATAGTTTTATTTGCTTAATCATTGTTTATTTTATTTAAACTGTGCTGTTACAAGCCCACCACTCACAACAGAGGCGGACTGGTGTATGCAATTTGTCTGGGCTTAAAATGAGCGCTAAACCCAGGAGGAAACAGGAGCTTGGTGCAGTTTGCAAACATGAGCAACGAGGCAATAAAGTCTGCCAAGCGTGGTGCTGTCCATTCAAGGTCGTCACGCCTCAGAAAATATAATCTATGAGCCCATTGTTAGCATGGGCATATTATTAGTGCATATGCAGAGACGTGCCACCGAGCATTCATAATTATGCGCTTCTGTTCACACACCAAATGCAGCACAATAAGAGAGAGTGCGTAATCTAAAATCACCCAAGGAGAAACTAAAATAGAGTTAGATTAATGGCAGGCTTGTTGCTCTTCCACGTATCAGAAGTTTATTTTTTCTCAAATGGAAAAGGGAGTAAAATTTAAAACATTGCACCTCTGCGTATTTCCTGCTGGAGCCAAAAGCAACCCGGCGTGCCTGGCTGTACACAACTGACCGTCAACAACAGCTCAGGCTACAACAAGAATCTTCCGATCCTCTGATGGGGAAGCACAGTGCAGCAGTAAAGCAGCCAATCACTCGAGCCAGATTGACATTTTACTTCGGCCTGCGGATAGCAAGGTAATCACTCCCAGTGCAGCGATTTTGATGCCCTATCTCATTCCTTTCAGGAAATGACATTCTCTTATCGGGCCGAGCTTTTCACCCACAGACGTAACTCTCCTTTGCAGAGCAGAGCCCGGCCTGATAAGAGTCAGGGATAAAAACTTTCAACAACCAGTTTATCTGGAGCCTTTTATTTGGTTGGCTGTTTGTGAAGCACTTGTGTGTTGACACAGGCTTAATTGTTGCTTGCGATGTCACGAGCTTATTGATTTGCCCAGAAATGCTGGACTACATGCTGTTAACCACGCTGTTAAAATACTGCCGAACATGGACTAAACGTTCAGCGGTTTTATAAAGGGCAGCAACAATGTTTAGTTAATGGGACGTTAGTCAACACACCAATACAATATAAGAATTGTATTACATCTCCTTTCATCTTTGGGTAATTCCACTACAGGCATACATAATATATATTTTTATATTTTGTTATGTATGGGTGCTTTGTGGTTAGTCTTTACACATTCTAATTTTCAAGTCATGTGTCCTTGTTCTCCTGTAGTCTAGCGTTGCGCTCGGGCAAATGTCTCCATTTAAAAGCAAATAAAATGTTTTAACAGTTGGCATTACGATCACTGTTAAAACAGGACCACAAGTAATGCAAGAAACCGTGTTCTAATTTCATAATGTTAAATGTCACTTTGGCTCTATAGTGTTTATAGGTGTGTTATTGTTCGCCAATGCATCAAAACAACGAATTTTGTTCTTATTCTGGGCCACTTACCATTGCCAATTGATTTTTTGGGCAGCATCTTTCTGCTAAATTTATAATGAAAGAAAAGCCATTGCCTAAAATCGGATAGTGCCCATCTCCAGTGGCTGCTTCTGAGCCAGTGCTAGACATTGCACATTCCAAATGCAGAGACCAGTCTTCAAAATGTTTTATTTTTTTAACAAGACAGAACTCAAGAGACCAAGATGAGTCTCATTTGCAGGATTTGACATGGGTTACCAATATGACGAAAGCAAAACAGATAAAAACAAAGTGACAGCAATGAAGCAGCAAATTGAAATCAAAGCAAATTTTCCACCGGATGGTGGAGTCTCGCCAGGTGGTGTTCGTTTTACGAACCCTGGGGAGATAAGAAGGCTGAGTGCAGCCGGGGTGGGATTGGACCTCACAGTCATGCAGATGGAGCCGTGCTGCTTCTGAAACCGGTCCATATCCCAGCCACGTATTGTACGTGCACCTAGCATTTTACAATAAATTCCACGTACATAATTCATTCCTCCATTCATTATGCGACAACGCTTTGTTCCAGTTTTGCAGACCGCGCTTTCTTGATTTATTGAGATTATGTCCAACAAAAGATGCGGCTAATTAAATCCAGGTGAAGACAATTGCTGTACATTTAACCCCAATTAGAAACGAGCCTTTTAGCTGTAATTAATGTTAAGTGGACCTGCATGAGTGCCACAAAGGGTTTGACCAGACGCATCTCCATTCAGATAAGTATTATGTTATGCAGCAGTTTTTTCAGTTAAATAACAATGAATACATCTAAGTTCATAGGTAATGGAAACACCAGTGTAAATTCATTAATTTAGTCATGGAAGGGTCGTGCGTGATAGGGTAAAGTGTGCTTACCTCAACCTCCTCCAATGTTTGGTGGAAGAGTAGGAAAATTAGCTTCTCGAGGGGCTTTTTAGAGCTCCATTTTCTGTAAGCTCTTCCACCAGCAGTGGCATAAGCAAGTAATTGCAGGGCTGCACCAATATGTTATTTGCCGTTTTAGATATTTTTTTAAACACATTGAAACCAGCATTAGTTTAGAGCTACAGCTGTAATTTTCTGGTGACGTAATCGCTGAACGAGACCTACATATATGATACTCTGTTGGGTAGAAATATAAACAATTCAATCAACTATAAAACACCCTATCTGAATCTTATATTCTATTTTAAATAGATGTTGGATTTGAAACTGTGCCCAACCCTTAGGCTACAGCAACAGTTGGATACTTGTTTTGGATACATTATTAAAATATCCCATCCGTCTCAACATATTCAGTCTGCTTCCCCACATTAAAATGAATGAGTGGTGGTTACTCCATCTCCCTTGGTAAATCATGAACAATGGTGGAAATTCCATGTTTCTATGGTGGCGTCCACCCATCCGCTCCGTGGGAAAATCAACGTCGACTTTCCGCAATGTTGTACCCACAAGGTGACGCACCCCAGTTGTGATTTGATCTCGCAACGATATGACTGTGAGTCAGGTCACTGTATACAGCTACTCTCTCATATTTTTAAAAGCGCTCACGCAGGCATACATTTTTTAATGCATTCCCAGTTAATCAAGCAAACCGAATATATCCCCACTCAGAAAATTAGCACGCGACCCATTTCCCATTTGATTGTACCCAATCATATGCACGATTGGTCAGATCATCTGACTCAAATGAGTTAGATAAGATTATTAGATTGCATATGAATCCTGTAGTAACTGAGCACGCATCTGCATTCAGAACTCTGTGTTTCTCATTTGTTTCACGTCTCTGAGTAAAATTAGTTCCGAAACCATAACCCTCGTCACAGCAACCATAACGCCCTCATCACAAACAATAGATTCACACGCAGCCTTCCATGACTAATATTCCGATTATATTTATTCCTTTTTGGCTCAGATCACATAAGACCCAAGATTAGAGGATATTTTCGCAATTCTAGCAACTGTCTCATGATGCTGGATGTAACTAGCCAAATATCCGTAAACAAATGTTAAATGTGTGTGGATCGCTCTCCAACACACAACGGTGCTGCTGCTGCAGTTATACATTCAACTGGCTGATAACTTTATTAATGTGCTGTTTCAGGTGGAGGAAGGTTTACATCACATCTTTTACTTTTGCAATCTCACGCAAACATGCATATTGACGAATCGCTGCACATGACGATTATTTACGCATTGGGTTAATGCGCCAGTGAGAGGGAGGCATTGTTGGTTGCTGGTGTTCGGGTTTGCGGGACAGGCGTTGGCAGGTTTTTGGGAAAGCTGCCATTCCCTCGTGACGTCCGCAAACGCGGCGAGGCAGGCAGTGTGCGCGCGAGCATGAAGGTGAAGAAAAGGGGAAGGCAAAAACAAAAAGGCAAGAAGCACATTAGTGCGCAAACGCATCTAGCGCACATCAGCGCGCGCTCTCTCTCTCTAAACCAGCATAGTTGTAAATATAATGCATCACTGCCAAGCGTATCAAGGCATGATTTGGAGCTTTCGTGACTGCAGGAATTATTCTTTGGTTCTTTCGGTAAAGTCACGTATGAAGATAAAATAATAAATTAAATTAAATACTCGCATACGACGTTTCGATTGCAACACAACCAATCATCATCAAGTATAAATTAAATAGAAACACAAATCTAGTATACTTAGAAATGTAATGTAATACAACAGAGAGTCGGATAACATAACAGTCAACACCCTATCTGGTTGATTACGTTCTTCCTGAGAATGCTAAATTTGAGAGAGATTAAACACAGAACCAGAAACATAGACAGACATATAAGCAGATAGATTTCACAGAGATACATAGAGAGCAAACATAGGCACAAAGAGACATTTCGAATTTTTTGCTAGGTTAGTTAATTTAGTGTGTCTCTCTCCCTGCCTCTTAATTTTCTCAAGCTTTCGTACCGTACCACTCATCGTGCTACTCATTGACATGCTAATTTCTCTAACCCCTCTCTCCCCGCCCCTGCCCCCTTCTCTCAAGCTTTTTACACCTTGCCACTCACCGTTTCCACTCATGGACATGCTAATGTCTCTAACCCCTCCCTCTCTCCCCGTCCCCCCTTTCTCTATTTAAGGCCTCGACACAGAGGCGTAGTGTCTCTTTGTGCCTATGTTTGCTCTCTCTCTCTATGTATCTCTGTGATATATGTCTGCTTATATGTCTGTCTATGTTTCTGGTTCTGTGTTTAATCTCTCTCTCAAATTTATCATTCTCAGGAAGAACGTAATCAACCAGATATGGTGTTGACTGTTATGTTATCCGACTCTCTGTTGTATTACATTACATTTCTAAGTATACTAGATTTGTGTTTCTATTTAATTTATACCTGATGATGATTGCTTGTGTTGCAATCGAAACGTCGTATGCTAGTATTTAATTTAATTTATTATTTTATCTTTATACGTGACTTTACCGAAAGAACCAAAGAATAAGCCTAGGTATGCCCGTTGTTGTCTGGACAAATTGAGTGTTTCTGTTACAGGAAAAGGTACAGGCCCCACCCACTTCCTACAACGCGTCACTCACACCACTGCTGGTGGAAGGGCCTCCCGCAAGAGTGGGAGCTCTCGGGAGACCCCTCGAGACTCTAGAGGGGTATTTTAGTCTAGTCTTCCACACTGGCTAGACGCCTTCAGAAGAGGTGGGTGCATTGGCGGAGTTTGACTTCTTATTTGGGGGGGGGGGCAAGTGTTCTCTTTGTCCCTCACATTCGGAATCGTGGGTGCATTAATTGGTTTACTTATTTTAATCTTAATTGCAAGCTACTGAAAATGTATTCATGAAGGTGTCCGCCCATGGGTGGAAGTAACCCACACTTTACCAACCCGTTTATACTGCTGGGTGGACGGAGGTCACGGTGTTTCAGCTGCCGCGCTGGGAGGTTGAACCGACGGCCTCTGAATTGCAACGCCGTGACGTTATCCCCTTTTGTTCTGAGCTCTACTCACATATTTATATGGGCAGGCTCGAGGAATAATATATTTACTCCCACCAACTGATTGAGGAGGAGCCTTGTGTGGTCTTCAAGTGACCCATCAAGATATCTGGTAGCAGACTCGAGGATAGTTTGTCAGCATGAACAAAAATAAAAGTGTCGTTTGTTTTTCGATAAACCCAGGGGATTTCGTTGGAATAATGAATCAGTTCCAGTGCTGTGAATGTGCAACGCTCCGTGACATTGACTCTTCAAGTAAACACGCCTCCTCCCTCTTTTTCTGGGGCAGACTTTGAGAATAACGAAGACATCATTAAGGTGTGTGTGTGCACGCAATGTAAACACGAATGTTTTCAGTAACCCCAATAGGCCCCCGTTGCTTTCGGTGAAATCGTGAAAAATTAATGTGAAAAACACCGTATAATGTAGTGATGTAAACAATATAAACAGTGCAAATATGCTCGGTTAATATTTGCAGACAAGCCTGCAATATCTAAACTCGAAACTTCAATAGATGTTGTAATCACTGGTGATGTTCATAATCAGCGAGGTGTTCCTACATTGGTTTCCACTTTCTAATTGTAAAAAAAAATATTGCATAGAAAAACTCATAAATTTCTCTTTATGCGTGCATGTTTGTTTGCAGTTATTCACAGAACACGATGATTTTGTGACTGCAAACTAAATAGTTGGATCCAAATAATACCGATTCTCATTCTCCTGATCCAACGTTGGATAACCTTTGCATATATGCGACTGTTGTAACTTTTCTCATGCGACAGTTAAATATAATTGTGCACCTACAATAAAGTTTTCAAGAGCACCTTTTATGACTACGCAAGAAAGCAGATGGCCAGCATATGAGCTGCCTTCTCGGAGGACACCGCTCCTTTGCAGGCTGCACATCAAACACTGCAGCGGGGAGGAGACTATATCCGTGAGCTCCCAAGCACAGCCCTGTAAAGTACCCCAATACATAATCACGCGAGGCGCACGCGATTGACAGGTTTCTCACAAAATGCAATGGAAGTCGTGTGATTTGTAAGGAAAGCTTCACCTTTGCGGAGACGGCGTCGCAGAGCAGGAATGTAGAATGTCCACCCAGTGCTTCGCAATCACGAATTGACACGGGCAACCGCGTGATACAATTTAATTGACGAGGGATGTGGCCGGTGACCTGGCCTCCCATCTGAGGCGCGTTCGCAGCTGTTGCAGAGGTTCATGGTTCGGATCCAACGGCCGCCCTGATTATTACTGCCGGAACAATAATACAATAATACTAATACTCCATGCCCTCTGCTTCACAGCGGACGTGAATGATCCCCTGATGTCGTTCGCAAGAACAGGCCATTTTGTGATGGTTACCAGGGTCCAAATTTACCACATTGGAAAATGACCCACAAATTACTAAACCTGCACGACACTGTATATAGAAATAATCGCCACCTACTGGCAGAGTATTTAAAATTACTCTTTCCGGTCTCTCTTGAGTTCTCACTCACTTAAACTAAATGAAACTTTAAAAAAACGTTAAACAATTTCTCGCGTAACAATAAAACATTCTGACAATTAAGGGCATTTGATAACGCCTGTGGTAGGGGGCAGGCCGAACTTGTTAGATGTTAGTTCTTGTAATTTAAATCAATGCATGCCACAAGAATGTATACAGGCTATCATTTAATGGGCGGTACTGCTGCCGTGTAGAAAGACCCAACGATAGTTTAAGTTATGACGGCAAGGCTGAATATTTCTGGAGACTGAAGCACTGGACGGTGTCGAGGTTGAATTCCAAATACGGGTTCAATACCTTGCCTTTCACTGCGTCTTGGTGTATCTTTGGAGCCTGTGAAAGTGTCCCTAGGCCAACGTTAAACGTGCTCCTTATTTAGTTGTGCATCAATTATTGCCTTATCATAACCTCCCTTAGACATTATCTGAATCCTTATGTAAATAAAAACAACAAATTAAGCTAGCAAAATAAAATATATACTGCATTTTACTGCCGAGGCATATATAAGCATGCATGATAGGGTGGCTTCAAGCCTCCACTGAACAAAACACTGAACCGGTAGCTAGCTTCGCATTCACAGATACTGTTTGCATAATGATTTCCCTAAAGGTGCTCCTTGCAGGCCAGGAAACAGCGTATTTATAGCCGTAGATTGTAGAGCACTTTCCAAAAGAGAGGTAGAGAGAGAAAAAAAACATACATTTTAAAATATCACCATCTTATATAACGTAAATATTTTTACGGGAAAACAAAATATTCCCGATGAATTTAAAGAATATGGTCTTAAGCACCTGCAGATATAATACTGGTTAGAACCAGTGCTGATACATTTGTAGTTACGTTATACAGATCACTGCAGCGCTTTTGCGTTGTGTGTGTTGTGGTGATAACTAGCGGGGTACAGTATCATGCACGTGACGGGCCTGGGTGAGGTATAGGGGCACGTGAGGACAAGTCACCCCGGCTCGGGTTAAGCACGTGACAGGATAGGCTAACAGGTGCAAGGGAACTGGAATTGGCCGGATGAGCTGAGGGGAGGGGCGGCTGAGGGAGGAGCAGGGGCAGCGGGGGATAGCGGATATAAGGCAAGCCTCGAGCGAGGTTCGAGGCTGTTCGGTGGATGGAAGAATCCTGCTCGTCGCCTGCGTCCGCGCTCTCCGACATCGTGGGTCAACAGCACGAGGGACTGCTCTGACCAGGTATAGTTATGCCGTCCAAAGTGGGTCAACAGTACGTGGCTGCTTTGACCAGATATATACTTATCCTGTGCGGAGAGGATAGGTGTACGTAGAGTTAGGTGACATAGTCCCATGTGTATCGGTGTAGCGTTGTATGAATTAAAGTTATTGCCTCCAACTAGTGTGTCTGCAAATGATACCACTACATTTGGCATCAGAAGTGTTAAAACCTAAACTTAATTCCAAGCTAGGAAAGTTAATTAGTTACAGTGTCACAGTTACAACTCACTCTTGCCTCATCGGATGATGAAGATCGAGACGAGGTGATCCTGCCGATAGCCCAAGTCCCACAGAGATGCTGCCTGCGGAGCAGAGCACGGCGGAAGTCATGTCTGCCCTACAGCCGCCTGGAGTGGGACGGCAGCCCCGGAGTACGCGCCTCGCCGATCTATTGTCTGCCGTGGCGGCACTGTTAGCAGAAATGGCGATGGACGAGACGGAGGGGGAGATGGCAGCACGGGCAGAGCGGGAAGCCAACCCGCCAGCGACCGCCAAATTCCGAGCGTGGGAAACGCGGGGCCGCTGGCCACGCAGACGGCCGCCATTTTGCAAGCTCGGGAAACGGCCTGCTCGGCCACATTGCGGCAGGATGCCGTGCCGAGCCTGGATGGCTCGTCATCCCCTCGTCATCCTCCACCCCGCCGACTTCCGCTCCTCCCAGCCTGAAGGCGAGTTACGGCGCTCCAAACACCCTGTCTTCACTGTCACCTCAGGCATCCTCATCACAGACAAGTTCGAGTTCATGCACCATGAATATGGGTCGGATCGAAGCGCCGGTGCATATGGGAGTGGGGGGAATAGGATGGCCACGGTGTCCGGGTCAGCGGATAGCCCTGGTGCATAGGTTCGTGGCAGCAGGTTCATCAGCGGTCGTAGGGAAGGAACAGGGGGGAAATTTTAAGCACAAAAGTGCCATTTGTTGCAGAAGTCAGTCCGCTACTTGCGGCACATTGAGAGTGAGGCGGGGATTGTGACGGACCCTGACAAAACTGCTTGTGTGCGCTTGTGGCCTACCCCCAAGTCAGTGGGAGAAGTCTGCAGTTTTGTGGGTTTCACTTCCTATTACCGCCGTTTCGTGCCCAAGTTTGTGATAGTCGTGAAGCCGCTCCACATTCTTACTGTCAAAGGCCAGAGATTTTGATGGCGTGTGGAGGAGGAGGCCGCTTTTGTCGTGTTGCGCGATGCTCTTGTTGATGCGCCTCCCCTTTGATACCCCAATTTCTCTGTGCCGTTTGTGCTTGACAGGGATGCCAGTGACACTGGCATAGGTGCCGTGTTGTCGCAGGTCTGAAACGGAGTCGAGAACGTTGTTGCGTACGGGAGCCGGGTGCTGTCTCCCGCGGAACAACGTTATTGTGTCACACGCCGCGTGCTGCTGGCTATTGTCAACTTCATGCAGCAATATCCATACCTATATGGTAGGCATTTTGTGGCGCACACGGACCATGTGGCATTTCAGTACGTGCTTCAAGTTCATCAACCATCGGGATAACTCTCTCGCTGGTTAGAGGTGCTGCATGATTACTCCTTCACGGTCACCTATAGAAGGGGTTTACGCCGTAGTAATGCGGATGCTTTGTCATGTCTTCCGCCGAAAGACCAGTGCGTGTGTTTAACTGGGGCCGGCCATTGCAAACTGGTCGGTGATGGGGTACCTTGGGGTGGATGAGACGCCTCCAGCGGTGACGATCGCATTTGACAGCACACTCGGACTTGCACTCATGGAGTGGGGGCGCCTCCAAGTGGAGGACGTTTCCATTTTAAAGATGCGGCACCACATTGGCACTACGAGTCACAGGCAATGGCCGGGAAATATGTCCCCAATATCCCTGTGGGATGGTCTGCTCATGCGGTGGGATGCTGAGGTGTGATACCACTGCATCGTTGTGGCGACTGCCCTTCGTGGTAAAGTCGTGAGGGCTGCCCACTTGCGTTGTCTTCTTTGAAGCGTGACTTCTTTTGGCCTGGCATGTCCACAGACGTCCACAATATCCTGCAAGGATGTGTGGAGTGCACGTGACAAAAGCCCCCATTAAGGCCAGCTCGTCCACTCTTGCACTCTAATGAGGTGTCGCGCATGAATGACCTGGTTGCTCTGGACATCCTCGGGTCATTTCCCGTCACACTACGGGGATACAAATTCCTGCTCGTAGGGGTGGAATACTTGTTGCGATAGCCGGTTGCATGGCATTTGCAGGATCAATCGGCTGCATCTATCACTGACACTTTTGTTAATGGATATGTCATAAACAAAGGGGTGCCGGAACGTCTCCTCATGTTGAAGGAGGTGTGTGACCTCTTGCGCATCAAGAAAATCCGAACTTTGCCTTACCACCCCCAAACTGATGGGACAGTGAAACTGGCTGCATAGAACGCTCATGACCATGTTGTGCCAGCAGGTTAATGAGACTCAATTGGATTGGGACTTACACGTTCCGGGCATACTCGCGGCATATCGCATGGTTCCTCACGCCTCTACCGGGTTCTCCCTGTTCTTTTTAATGTACAGGCGAGAATGCGATTCCCCTATGGAAGCCCAGTTGAATGTGAGGGTGGGTGCCAAAAAGACCGCTGTGCCGGAGCTCATGTGCTGCACGCTTGCTCTTTTGGTGGAGGCACGGGAAGCATCCTGTCAGAATGTGTCTAGGCGGCAAGCGGCTAATGAAAAATTGGCGAGGTTTCGTAAATCAGGGAAACAATGGAAGGTTGGGGAGAGGGCTTGGTTGCATTGTTCTCAGTTGCCATTGGGCATGTCCCCCAAGTTGCATAGGCCATGGCAGGGCCGGGTCGAGGTGATAGAGGTGAGGAAATCCCAGTGTGTTCGGATTCAGGTCGCTCGCCAGCGCTAGTATGTCCACCCGTCGCGATTGAAACCCTTCTATCCACCTTGTCACGATGTATCATCTCCACTTCCCCGAGGCCGGGTGGGTGATGTGCCCGACGAGCCCAGGCATGCGGACTCTCAATTGCTGCCTCAGCGGTTGTCTATTCCTCCGCCCCCCAGGGATCCGCCCCGTGACAACCACGGAGCTGCCTGTTACGCTGACGGAGAGCCTGCAAGCAGAGAAGGAGTGGCCGGCATCCGCTTCTTCTCCCCCTCCATCTTCTGTCCTGGAGGGCTGCACCCAGTTGGGCGACATTCAGTCGTCCCCGGGGACCCCGGTGTGGTCATACTGGTCCCGGCCGAGGGTCCGGTGGCGAGAACCCAATCCAAAACTGTGCGATTTCGATGATTGCCCCAGATGCATATTTATTCTAACACCGATGGAATGAGGCCGTATCCACGAGCCAGGCTGCGTTGCCGGGTGAACTGAGTCCTTCCTGGGCTCGTGGGCTATGCGGGCCGGTTGGTGTCATGTCTGTACATATTTCAGAGGGGTTGTTGTCCTTGTCGTTATGGAGGCCGGTTTGTTGGTTGCAATTGACAGGTGGGGCCTGGTTGGATGATTGGGGCACCACCTGGCTGTGTGCGGGTGAGGGGTCAGCCGGGACGGCTGAGTTTTACAAAGGGGGGGGGGGGTGATGTAGTAACGTTATACGGATCACTATGGCGCTTTGCGCTGTGTGTGTTGTGGAGATAACTAGTGGGGTACAGTCCCATGCACGTGACGGGCCGGGGTGAGGTATAGGGGCACGTGAGGACAAGTCACCCCGGCTCGGGTTAAGCACGTGACAGGATAGGCAAACAGGTGCAAGGGAACTGGAATTGGCCAGATGGGCCGAGGGGAGGGGTGGCCGAGGGAGGAGCAGGGGCAGCGGGGGTTAGCGGATATAAGGCAAGCCTCGAGTGAGGTTCGAGGCTGTTCGGTGGATGGAAGAATCCTGCTCGTCACCTGCGTCCGTGCTCTCCAACATCGTGGGTCAACAGCACGAGGGCTGCTCTGACCAGAGATAGTTATATCGTCCAAAGTGGGTCAACAGTACGTGGCTGCTCTGACCAGATATATAGTCATCCTGTGCGGTGAGGATAGGTGGACGTCGCCATCCGAAGCGAGTTAGGTGACATAGTCCCGTGTGTAACGGTGTAGCGTTGTAGGAATAAAAGTTGTTGCCTCCAACTAGTGTGTCTGAAAATGATAACACTACACATTTGTAGTGAGTTCTCAGTGAGTCAGACGACGTAGTTGAGGCACACTCTTAACCAAAAGGCGGTAACAATACTTGAAGGAGTAACGGCCCCTTCACCCGTACTCAATCGGAAATACCACTAGCACTATTCCCTGTCCTATTCCCAGTCCTCCGCTATGAGTGGTAGGGGAGGCTATCTGATCCGGCCCTGGTCAAGCACTGATCCCGGCACCCAGCTAACCAGACCGTGCTCTTACAAGAGCAGCGGTCCTGAAGCTCTTGGGGCCGCGCCACTGGCTTGCCCTGCTCGGCCCTGAGAAGGACAGCGAGCCAGGGGAGTTCCAGGGCCTATTCTGCCGGTCTTCAGTCTTCACTGGTAAGCTTATAACACACTGGCCTCGAGCCCTCTGGCTCCCCGCTTTTTATAGGAATCCTCTCCGAGGGGTGGGGCTATGGGGGATCACAACGCCCCCATGGCCCCCAGGGTTAACCGATGCGGACGTGGATGTAGACACCCGTGTGTGGATGCAGACACCCTTGTGTTTCTGTCTGCCTTTCTCCCCGTAACAACCCCTACACATTGATTTAAAAAAAATGTCGTTTTCATTTACATTGCTCCAAAAAAATTGTATGTTTTTTGTGTGAAATATGACTGTAAGACCATAACTTGCTTCGTAGATGTCATTAGCAAGACAACACGTTCAACGATGTTTATAGTTTTCAGAGACTGTCAGTCACACACCTTGGGCCTTTCTTTTGCCAACTCAGCGAATTTAAACTTTATAAAAGGAAACCAGCCTGCACTTTAAGACGAACAAAGCTGCAATATCCTCTCAGGCAGGCACATTGAGCCAGATCCACCTTGTTTCACATCGTGTGGCTCTTCCACTGTTTAAATATTAAAGCTGACATATTTCCACATAATAGACTTTCATGTATCTGTAAATTCAGTTACTTTATGAATATTACACCAGTCAGCTTTGGGCATTGCTTGTAGTGCACTTGTAAAAAAACAACATCTAGAAAACAATCCAGGTAGGAGTGCATGCAGGACAGAACCAATAGGTGTACCAGTTCATTTTGTAATAAAAGGACTCGAACACTTCTTTCTGTCTTCGTGTCTTTATTCAGGTTCACGTCTTTACCCACACGGCACTCTGTTATAACTCCTGTATTTGTAGCCCCCGGCTATTCACTGCTATTATAGCTTCCTCACCCCTCTGACTCTCTGCTTCATCTACTGTAACCTCCTCCCTGCAGACTCGCTGCTACCCCTATGTGCAGACCCTCTGGCTGTCACTGTATGCAGACCCGCTGCCCACTCTCTCTGTGCAGCCCCGCTGCTGACTGCAGCCTCCTTGCTGCTTCGGGTCGGTCACCGCTGGCCAACGGTGCCGATCCTCGCTTCCCCCGTGTTCGTGGCGATCTCGCCACACCCCGCTTCGCCCTACGTGGCCTTCCTCTGTTCCTGGCTCCCAGTCACTTCCCCTGCTCTTCCGGTTCCCCTCCTTCTATACTCAACCCCTCTCCCCCCACGTGACCTAACTCCTCCCCCCCTGACGGCACCTCAGAAGGGCCGTTTACAACCGCATTACATCACCCTCCCCCCTAAAGAAAATCCAGCCGACCTCGGCTGAATTGCAACCTGAAAAGCAATGCGGGTGTAAAGGGCCAACACGCAAAAAGACACGAAGCATTGAAGAACATTATAACAATAACACAACACAACACAATCTAACGAAACGTGAGGGATTTCGAGCGAGTACGGGTAGCCGGGCCGTCCCGGACGGTCGGCGGCCCACCCGCCGAGCGGGAACGTGGAAGGGTTTTAGGGGCGACGGGCGCAAGTTCTTCCGTCGCCATTGGAGGCCCGCCACTGTCCCACTCGCGTCCAGAAACATCCCGTACTCGCGTCCGCGGAGGGATAGGAAGAGCTGCAGGTCCCGTGGGTTCTGCGGCTCCGGTCGGCGTCCCACAAGCGGAAGGTCCTCCTCCCTGCGCTGTCACGGCCGGCTTGTCTGTGAAGGGTACGACAGGCGCTCTCGCAAGGTCAGCAGACACAGGCAAGGGCGAGTCGGCAGCAACAGACCCCGGCAAGGCAACTTGGGGAGATGACGCATCCGGCCGTGGGGCAATGTATGGCTTCAACCGGGACGTGTGCACGAACCAACGCCGTGCACCAACCTGAACACGCGCCGACTGTGGGTTGGGAACCTCAATGAGGCGGACCGGACCCTGCCAAGGTCGATGTAATTTAGGAGATGTACCTGGCCGCACCTGTGGGCAATGAAGCCAGGCCAGGTCCCCCTTTTTCCAGGGACACTCCCCCTTTGAACGTCGGGCACACCGCTCATTCCTGGCCTGAGCCTTGGCAGTAGCCATGCGGGCATTTTCCCTCGCCTCAGCGACACGCCGAACGTTGTCCTTAATATACTCAGGAAGAGGCTTAACAGGCCCCCTCGCACCGGTTCCCAACTGGTCATGAATCGGCGGCACGTTCTCACGGCCGTACATAAGGAAAAACGGCGAGTATCCAGTAGCCGCGTGCGGCGTCATGCGATACGCCGAAAGCACCCCAGGGATATGCAAATCCCAATCAGATTGGTTTTCCCCGACTGTATGGCACAGCATGGCGGACAGAGTCCGATTCAACCGTTCCACCATACCATCCGTTTGCGGGTGGTAGGGGGACGTCCGTATCTTTTTAGTTCCAAGAGCCGCACACACCTCCCCCAACAATTTAGACGAAAAGTTACGTCCCTGATCCGTAAGGAGCCTCTCCGGAGCCCCTTTGTCCATTACATACCCAAATAGAAAGGCGTCCGTGATAGACGCCGCTGACTGGTCAGGCAAGGGCCAGGCCATCGGCCAGCGAGAGAGGTACTCCACCCCCACCAGTAAATACTTATTCCCTTTAGCTGATGGCAGAAAGGGTCCCAAAATATCTAACGCCACCAACTCATTAACCCGAGATACTTTAATCGATTGTATCGGCGGAACATATGGATGTTTAGGCGGCTTACGGCGGGCACAATCGGGACACGCGCGAACGTGACCGACGACATCCGTCGTCATGCCGTGCCAATAATAGTCTCGTTGCAGCGTCAATAGGGTTTTCTGCACCCCCAGGTGTAAAAGTGTGTGACAGTGCAAAGATCGAATCAACTCATAGCGCAATGACGCAGGCACAACGAGACGCCAGTGTTCCTGTATCCCTTCCCTCCACATCAGTAACCCATCTCGGAGAGCAGTTTCCGAATTACCACCCGCACCGACTTCCTTACCCGCCTTCTCCGTTCGTTTCCGTAACGACACCAAAGAATCGTCCAACATTTGCTCCCGAATCCACACAGACCTTGGAAGACGCAAAATCCCGTCAGCCGGTCCCCCCTCAACCGGTCCCGGTGTAAGCGGAGGTTCGAGAACATCCACTGCCCGCGCGACAGGCTGAGGGGGGGGCTGAGCCGGTCCACACCTATGCGTCCCCGACGCACACGCACAAGGGGATTGTTGTGGCAACCTGGACAGTGCGTCCGCGTTAGCGTGACGCACACCCTTCCGATGGTGAATTTGGAAGGAGAATTCTTGCAACGTGTCCAGCCATCTCGCCAATTGTCCGGATGGCTGGTCCATCTTAAGAGCGTACTGCAAGACCGCATGGTCCGTTCGGACAATAAACGACCGACCGTACAGATACGGTCGAAATTGGCGGAGAAAATACACAATAGCCAAAAGTTCCCTGCGAGTGACGCAGTAACGAGTTTCCGCGGGAGACAAAACCCGACTCCCGTACGCCACCACACGCTCAACACCACCTTTTGACTGGGACAACACCGCCCCAATCCCGGTGTCACTCGCATCAGTATCCAGAATGAAGGGATGTTCAAAATCCGGATAATCCAACGTCGGCGCAGTAGCCAGTAGGTCGCGCAGGCTCCGAAACGCCGCCTCCTCCGGCGGTCCCCACACAAATTTGTGCCCCTTCCCAGTAAGGAGATGCAAAGGCCTGGCGATAGTAGCGAAATTCGGAACAAACCTCCGGTAATATGAGGCGAACCCCAAAAACCGACGCACATCACCCACCGTGGCGGGGGTTGCCCAATCCCGGACACACGCAGTTTTCTCTGGATCCGTGGCCACCCCTTGGATCGACCCCGGTACAGTGGACGAACCTGTAGCGGCCGCGACAACCCGCCGAGCCAACTTACGCCACTGCGTTATCGAGCGACAAGGCGCAGATACTGGCCTCCCATATTTTAGAACATCCGCGTCGCACAACAACGGCGATGAGTGAGGTGTCAGGCCTTGCCGGGTGTCTGGTGCGCACCGACTTGCCTGTGCCGGAGGGTCTTTCTTTGGGACGTCCGCGATCGAGGCCTCCTGCTGGGGCGGCCCCGGAACCCGGGCCCAGCAGTCCCTGGCATAGTGGCCCCGACGGCCGCAGCGGAAACAGTCGACGTCGGGTCGGCGCGCAGCAGGCACCCCGTCCCGACGTGGCCGCGCCGGCGGCGGAGCCCGCGGCCCCGGCTCGCTTCGAGCCGGCCACGGAGTGGAGGCGGCCGACAGCTCCTTTGGGCCGGTCGCATCCGGCACGTACACGGCCTTTGTAGGGTCCCACCCTACGGCCCCCCCATCGACGACAGGACCGCCCGTCCACGCCGTGACTTGTTTCCAGCGGCGGAGATTGAACTGGGCGTCCAAACACTTGGCCGCGGTCCGGGACGTGAGTTTCTCGTGACCGCAAGCCGGCATAGGAATGCCCAGATCCCGGGATAACTCCAACATCTTCCCCAAGATGAGAGGTTCCAGCAGGTCAGGCTCCGTCTCCGGGTAAGCGGCCATCGCGAGTTCCAGCACGGCGCCCCTGTACGCTACAGGCGACTCCTCCGGTGCGCGTTGCCGCTGCACGAAGCGGCGATGGGCGTCATCCGGTGGCTCGTACGCGTCCGCCATTTCGTCGAACACTCCACGCAATGTTTTCTTCTTCGCAGCTTTTATAGAGCGAAAAAAACGAACAGACTCATCGTCAAGGAGAGTCGGAAGCACCTCCAGCGCCTCGGCGTCCGTCCACCTTGCCGTTCGTACCGCCGCCAAAAATCGACAAGCGAACGCACTCCAATCGCCCCCGATGGAGAACTCCTTAACAGTTGTAAGGTGACGACTGCGGCTCCTTGGCCTGCTTCCGTCCGTCAGCGACTCTTCCGGCGGCAAGTTCAGCAAGGCGTCGCAACGCGGTGTCGCCAAGATGGCGGACGATCTTCGTGGCGGCCCCAAGATGGCGGCTTCCCGCCTTCCGTGGTGCGCCACGCCCAAGATGGCGTCTTCACGCCGCGTGGTCGATGGCGGCGCCATCGAAGACGACCCGGGCTCCTGCCGATCCCCACCATCACCTTCCAACGCCGCCCTTGGCGTGACAAGGTCACACAACTCCGTGATGACGGTTTTTAGGGTCGCCAGTTGCTCCGCCATCCGGGTCCATCTTAAATCTTCGTCCTTCAACGCAGATGGGTCGGGCGCAGCGGCAACCTCCTCCACACCCGGGCCCTCACGGATCTCTCCCTCCGCCGAAGTGAAGCCGACCTCAGGAGGAAGATCGTCGTCGTCCGATGATGAAGCCGACGCCGGAGATGGGATATTCTTCTTCCTCAGTTGTTTCGCCATGCCGTTTCACTTCTGACTCCAGTGTAATAAAAGGACTCGAACACTTCTTTCTGTCTTCGTGTCTTTATTCAGGTTCACGTCTTTACCCACACGGCACTCTGTTATAACTCCTGTATTTGTAGCCCCCGGCTATTCACTGCTATTATAGCTTCCTCACCCCTCTGACTCTCTGCTTCATCTACTGTAACCTCCTCCCTGCAGACTCGCTGCTACCCCTATGTGCAGACCCTCTGGCTGTCACTGTATGCAGACCCGCTGCCCACTCTCTCTGTGCAGCCCCGCTGCTGACTGCAGCCTCCTTGCTGCTTCGGGTCGGTCACCGCTGGCCAACGGTGCCGATCCTCGCTTCCCCCGTGTTCGTGGCGATCTCGCCACACCCCGCTTCGCCCTACGTGGCCTTCCTCTGTTCCTGGCTCCCAGTCACTTCCCCTGCTCTTCCGGTTCCCCTCCTTCTATACTCAACCCCTCTCCCCCCACGTGACCTAACTCCTCCCCCCCTGACGGCACCTCAGAAGGGCCGTTTACAACCGCATTACAATTTGTAAGTTCAATTTAAACCTCCATTTAGTAAACAAGTGGAAATATTTTGAGCAACTAATTTACCACTTGGCAGCTTCATAAATATTTTACGAAATATATTATCAACATGTGCACGACTATAGGCCATCAAACAGATATCCGTTCATTCAGTTAAAATTGTGGGAATTTAGATTTGATTTTCTCAGCACCTATTTTGACGAACTCTTGCATGTTAAAAGGCTTTGTTAAACTACTAGTTTCATATATTTTTGCTATCGTAATACATTGCATCACTTTGTTAATCCACTGTTGAATTAAAGGTCTCCACAAGCTGTGTTGGTCATGGGGGTTGTTGCTGTCATATTTCATCGTGCTGGTCAGTTCGGATTGGTGAAGGTGATGTTAGCCTTGGCGAGGAATCAAATTCGCTGTTCGGTACACTAACCATTGTGCCAACGCTCACCCCCACTTAATTTCATCATGACGTAGTGAATAATACATGGAATTTGATAAATATGAACATAAATTTGTACCTCATATAAGCTGAAACAACGATATATATTTTGACTTAAAACATTCGTGACTGCAGGAATTCATATTCTTTGGTTCTTTCGGTAAAGTCACATAAATAGAAAATACATTTTTTAAATAAAAAAACCCACGACGTTTCAATCACAACACAAGAGGTCGTCCGGTCGTCTGCTTGTATTGCGATCAAAACGTCGTGGGTTTTCTGTTTAAATTAAAAAAAAATATTTTCTATCTACGTGACTTTACCGAAAGAACCAAACGATATATATATAAATAACCATTGTGTTTGCAACTAAAGTACCAACAATTTTGTAGAATGTCATGAATCACAGACCCATTATATTCAAGTGCTTCCTCACATGTTCTTACCCAATCCCATATCCTTTTTATAATTAACTACATTAATTTTTTTATTGCATATAAAGTATGACCAATATAGAGAGGCTTATGGTTCCCGCTTATCGTGACAAACTACGGCTATTTTATTTTGACATGGATGTGCATTTTACATACAATTAGAGTCACATTTAATTGTATACATGACCAATTATGGAATAAATGAAGGCCCGTAAAAGATATCAATTGGTCTCATTAAAAACCATTTCGAGGAATTACATGCCTGTGTGCTCACTTGAAAACATTCTTACCATATATTTTTTCAAATAAAATTTAAATGTATACATAAAGTCCCTCCAGCAATGCTTAAAATTGAATGTGACATTGACTTAAAATGCAATGCTATGTTGTAATAGTCGCTTCAAACTTATTGAATACCACAACATTCTTAAACATTGTAATGAAAATGTTCCTTTCAAACATTTTGTAAACAAGAGTAGCGCACCGTTGAGATCTAATTGGATGCAATCATCTAGTTTGGATCGGAACCCTAAACTAATCCCAAACGTATGCGATCCGACTAGTGTCTTGGGGAATCAGAATCCAAATCGCTTCATTAATTTTATTCTGAGAGATTGCGATTTGATTTAAATTCTTGTTTCAATGAATACATTACAGTGGTTGGAGCCATGTGATGTAGGTAGCACGCCATTCCATTAATTCAGCTACCCGAGTTCGATTCCACGTCACACCTAACTTCAGTTTTTTGATATCTGAATCTCGTTACCAAGTCTCAAGACTTTTGCAGGATGGTCCTGCATTGGGATGTTCGACTAACTCCACGAACGAGTGTTTTGACTTATGCAAGGAAACGAGAGCGCTCGTAGAAAACTCGCTAAGCTCTAAATACGTGTGAGTTTTCTCCACACTTACTGGAGTTTAGTTCAAGGGTAAACAAGGACAACAGCACAGAGGGTTTGAGAGTCATCCAACGTATCTATGTAATCCACCAACCTTTGCCTCCAAAGTGCTGGATTAGTGAACTGCACCAAAAATTACCGTATATTCGACTATAACTATCAATTGTGACCTCTGCAGCCATGATAAATTCATTATCATCTTATTCTAATAATTCGTCCGATGAACCAATCAGTTTGTGACCCGATTTCGATCGGGTCATGTTCAGATTCAACCTCGGTCCATCCTATTATTTGTGCAAATTCAGACTTTCGCTGGATAAAAAAAGTCGATCTTTATCAACCAAAGGTGCATTTATAGCGACAAACATTGACGACATTTATTTTGAGAAGCCAGCTGGGTGGCTCGGAGGACTAATGTTTGTGTCGGAGCAATGAGCCAGAAATAATGAGTTCCCAAGTTTGAATCGAAATGGTCACCCATGATTAAAACCTGATTCTCTAGTGTATAGAGCCACTTGTCTCAGGCCACCTGCCAACGGCTGAAGAGATAAAAAAAATATGTCACTTAATTTCACCTAAGCCCATCTCTCCGAGGAATACATTTCCCAAATATATTGAATGTCTGACATAAGGCTAAGCAATCCTTACAGAGTCTGCAGAAGCGTTATCTGGTGTTATACAAGAAATCGCTGTTGAAGACGATCCAGAGGAAATCTAATATCTTTTGGGGCCCATTCCCTGTCACAGTGCAATGAACTGCTGGCTAAAAGAATTCTGGAAGTATGTTTTCTCCGATTGCAATAGCTTTGATCACTCAATTGGATATATTCGCTGATAAAAACATTAATGATTTAGAGAAAATACATGATTTCATTGTGCTTATTTGACTTTGTATAAATTTGGATAATACAAACAGCAATGGATATGCATATGATATAACAAAATGTAATAGATGAGATGTGCAAATATAGTATCAGGGTGTACGAAATAAATTACTTTAATGATCATTAAATATTATGTTGCCTTTTATGGCTGAGTCAGATCCGAGACAGTGGACTGATAGAGCCCCTTAACAACCTGGTCCCTTGCCTGTCAGAATTAAAGCCACAGCTGTCAATACGTTCACACCAGGCTTAGCAATACCTCTTTGTTCTCTAAACTCGGGGTAATTGTCCATTAATGACTGGACCAGGACACTCAAGCTTCTCAAATGAGGCCAATGGAGTGAGAGGACTTCCGTGATTTAATTTTTTCTGCTGTATCACACTTATACAAAGCATATTAGAGGATGTCGACATTAAGAACGGTCACCTATCACAAAGAAATGCAGCCTTCTTGCAAGACATTACCGGTCCGCATTTTTACTCACATGCGCTCGTAGAAACTCAAAAAGCTCCGTGCGTTAAAAAGGTTACAAAGCAACCACAGTGCCCTCGTATGTATCGCAATCGTTTTCACATAGAGCGTGCGTGCTGTTGAGCGTCAAGGGAAATTGTGATTCGTGCCGAGGCTAATTAGAGTTTAGCACTCGAGGAGAACCATCGTTGACAATTCTATTGTGTAAAGGTCAATGAGTATTAGAGATCGACAAGTCATCAAAATGCACACATCTGTAATAAATCAGTCAATGAAGTAATGTCCTTAGTGCAGCAGTCACCGCGGTAACATGAAATGCGAACACTGGCAGAAAACCAATCAGATAAGGGTACCAATAGCAAACTCCGCTTTACTAGAATTAGCTCTTAAGGAAAACAAATAAATGGAAACATTTTGCTGCTAGTAGCATACAGTACTGTCAGAACCAAGTCTGGGCTGTAATAGTGCCTTGAAGTGACCATTATCATGAAACTGTTGACTTTCTCAATGGATAAAACGTACTGTTCTGTAATCTCAGGAAACGTAGAGCGATGCAATAATTTACACATTTTACTTCGCCTTCTTTGGTATGAATATTAAATGCCGCCCCTGATTCATTTTTTTTGCCCAGCTTGCTGATCTTTAACTTTGTGTAATGATTTTGTTATTTTACATCTGACCGGAATATTGGTTTCCAAGATTTAAAAAGGTCAGTCTTCAATGCTTGCTGGGATTATTTAGTTTCTTTGCTGGCTATGCAGCTTAACAGATAAAATGTGCAGAACTCACAATTAGATGTAGTTACCAGAACGTCTCATGCCTGACAGCAAAGACACATCTTTTAAAGTCACGACTGAGAAAACTTTTTACACTAAGCACGCGTTTTTTTTCCAATAGATAAATACAAATCCCACATATTTTTTTTACTCCATATAATTTTGTGATCCATCAGGGACACTTATGTTTTTCAATACTTAAAGCACCTAGAGGAGAGAACGTCTATGCTGAATCCACAACACAACAAGTACGATTTGAACTGCCTATTGTCCTGATACAGTCATTGCACTGAGAAGCAAAAAAGCACAGTTATTGTTAAATAGGGCTCACGTTATGAAACGGTTGGCAGCTAACACGTGACTCCTGTCTGCATGGCACCGCAAGGCTCTCATTCTCTGCCCTCGGAGGTCAGGAATTTGCAGTCGTTGGAGATTTCGAAGTCTCGGCTGAATACCCACCTGTTTAACAAGGCCTCTCTCTCTGTCTCGATCTCTAGCTGGTCTCTTTAATCGTTCTACCCCCGTTGCTTCTCCTCACTCATGCCCCACCTTTAAAGGCACGACGCTATGAGACCCATAGTTTACGGACGCCTTATAAATCTAAATTATTATTATCTTCACTCAAATTACATGAATTGTGCAATGTGTGGACATGATTTGATTCAAAAATCGATTTTTGCTAAACTGATTTGCAGCCTTTGTACTGGTTTGTACTGGCCCTTCTTGTAACTATCTTGCATGTACTGTCTGTAGTCTTGGGACTTTTCTTGCCAGCATCACAATATAATAATGTTTTTCCCTTTCTGGATGTTCACCTTTTGGCGTTCTGTGGTCTAACACAGTTTTAGACTCGACCCTAAAGAAGGCTGTCTCTGGTGTAGACCAATCAGTTTCAAAGACAATGCATATATAACCAGAGTATGTTTTTGTTTGCATGTTCACCACAAGTATGTGTGGTTAATGCAGACATGATTCCTTGCAAAAGTTTTCTGCTTGGTGTTTTAAAATTTTAACACGTGTTTTATTGCCAGAAATGGTAAAACCTATTATATGTCTGTAGTCTGTTTATGTCAGTTTAACACGTAGGCTTTTCGCGACCAATATCCTTTCTAGAAGGTTTTTTTGGGTTAAATCGCATAGATATAAATGTACTCTTTGGTTTTTTCGGTAAAGTCACGTAGGTAAAAAAAGGAAAATACATTAAATCACGACATTTCGGAGGCAACACAAGCTTCCATCTTCAGGTGGAACCGTCACAGCAAAATTGCTGTATGGACCTTTGCAGTCACGAAAACTTCAAATCTAGATATAAATGTGTCGTTAAACCCGTCACCACCCGACATAGCCAATTAGTAAGGTTTGTAACGTAAACAAAACATGCCAATTAGTTACTCGTTCAGCCCACCGGTGTATTGGAGAGTAAACCCACAACATTAACTATTCGAATCTTGATTTGAAGCTTTCGTGACTGCAGGAATCCATAGTCTCTGGTTCTTTCGGTAAAGTCACGTAGATAGAAACAATTATAAAAGAAACACGACGTTTCGGTCGCAACACAAGCGTCCATCATCAGGTGAGAAAATGTTCTGCTGTTGTGGCTTTATATAGGCACGGGAGGCGGGGGGAGGGGAGAGTTTTGTAGAGTCGTGGCTGTAGCTTGAGCACGTACACCAGGCTCTCAGGAGGAATGGATATTCTGACCGCACAATCTGCAAACTGCATCCCCAACCATGGGTAGAGAACCATTTGAGGACCCAATCAAAACCATCACCTTGCCATACATAGCAGGGGTTACCAAAAGGATTTACAAAATCTTGAACAAACACAAGATCCAAGTTCGGTTCAATACAGTACACAAAATCCGTGATTTGATCCCATCGGTGAAGGATCATATTCCGGACACGCAATGTCTTAGTGTCTATAAGCTGAATTGTGTCTGCGGCAGCAGTTACATTGGTGAAACGAAGCGACATGTCTCAGACCGGGTTCGAGAACATAAAGCGGATTTGAAACATGGTAGAACCAACACCTCGGCGGTGGCGGATCATTGTTTCAATGCTGTGGGCACACGTGACATTGTTTTCTCCGAGACCAAGGTGCTCTGCAAACCCTCGGGCTACCATCAGAGATTTGTTCATGAAGCCATCTAGATATACAAACACAGACAAAACTTTAATCGAGAAGATGGATTCAGATTGAGCAATCATTGGAAGGACGTGATAAACCACATCAACGTTTAACTGCTGTGATTTTCACTCACCCACCCGTGCCGTTTTAGTTTTTTTGGGTTACTAATTCAAGCTCATTGACATGCTAATTTTTCCAGCCCCACTCGTCCCTGCATGCCACAAACCCTCCCCCCTATCCCGTGAACTCCTGCAGCCACGACTCTATAAAACTCTCCCCTCCCTTCCCTCCCCCTCCCGTGCCTATATAAAGACACAACAGCAGATAATTTTCTCACCTGATGACGGACGCTTGTGTTGCGACCGAAACGCGTTTCTTTTATTATTATTTTCTTCTATCTACGTGACTTTACCAAAAGCACCAGAGAGTATTAAAAATTAGAGTACTATGTTTCGCCTGTAATTACAACCAGCCTCATCAGGTGACAGCCAGAATTGTGACTGTCGCCTGATGTTGTGGGTTCACTCTCCATACACTGGTGTGCGGAACTAATAACGATGTGGCATGCTTTGTTTTATTTGTACCGTTCTTTATTGTTGCTCTCATTTGTTCTGCCTATACTGTTTGTTTTGACCACTGACCTAAATAAAGAATACAAGCATGATGGAACTTAAACTTGTGAGTATTTGGAACCAGAGTTCATGATTCTGTACTTGCAAAGATTATGGGCTCTGCACCAAACCATTTGGTGCTGCTTGCATGACACGTCTCAACATGTTTGGACTGTAAATGAAGATTTCAATAAACTTTTATTGTTTATTTTTACAGATATCCATTGATTTTCAGAGATCTATTATGAAGACTACATTTTCTTTTAGGTCTAATTACACTAACTCCACAGGAACAGTTTGTTCAATGAGGCATGCCTTTATATTTAATAGCATATATTTATTATACTGCACTGATACAATCCAAACGATGTTAGGATTGCGATGCATTAATTGCAATATACAGTATGCACAGATAGCTATGGAAGTGAACAGGAGTAACTTCAACGTGTGTTTTGTTAAATATATAACAGGTTTTTCTCGCTCAGTGGCATAGTAGCTACATTTTCAGCTCAGGGGGTGTGGCAATCGGTTAAATGGGGCCCCAATATTTGATTTGTCTCGCACGGTCGCACCACTCATCGCCACTGGATTCGGACCTCACTCCGGGATCTGCTCATTTGAAGCACTTAAATGACAAACGTGAATTCTTTGGTTCACTCGCAACACGGATGTTGGCGTCTGGTGAATGTGCCCGCCCCCCGTTTGAACGAAGTGTGCCACCTTGTTATTCCTTATACCCCCCCCCCCCCCCATTCGGCCATACCCAGAGGAATGGTTCTGCTGGTCTATCTGGTTACACAGTATGATGAGAGGAACATGGAAATTACATACCTGCCAACCCCTTTTCAGTGCCTACCTTATTATAGACCAATTGAGACCTTAATGGTCACCCCGTGTCCTTATACATCTTCACGTTCATCATACAAAGTCCCATCACAAGGGAGAAACACAAAGAGACAAACCATTTTTTTTAATGGCTGTACGCGGTATGGACCTGAAAACTAAATTTCCCTGTACAAGAATACGGGTAAACCCGATGGGTTAACAGGCATGCACGTCCGACCACGTAACCGCATGTGAGTGAATTCAACCCGTATAGAGCGAATTTTGGGTAAAAATCGGTGAGCTGCATGTGAAAGGGAACGGTGGTGACCATTGTTTAATTTCTCACGTAATATGTCCCATGGGCCCCCAAATCCCCTTGCACTATTCCCCCACAACCACCTCCACTCATCCCCGACGACTGAACGCCGGAAGGCTCCAGGGTGAACTTTCTGCGGTAGGGAATGAAGGTCGGACGACAGCGACCAACTTTCTTACTCCGCCACACGGCGGTACGTATACGTATTGTCGTAGTACACGTTGCGTACGGGCAGCGGGGCAGGCAGTGGCCCAACTGACACCGCTTTGTCACCACCATGCTGCTGTTGCACAAACACAAAGATCCCCATGAAGCCTTTGATCGATTGTTGGGGCAAGTGCTGTTCGCGAGTAGCACCTGTGAAGGCCAGCACAGCACACGAGGGGGTGGGTGGCCAGCACCACGCCCGGCCGCCTTTGTCTGCCCAGTGGCGATATTTAAACCACACACCAGGTACTCACTTGAGGCTGAGTCGACCTAGGGGAGGCCCAGGACCAGTTATGATTATAATCGAACTCGGGCCGCCGGGTTCGTAGCACGCTAACCGCTACACTAACGCTCCCCACAAACACCACCGCAAGTCGCCCAAAGCGGGGACACGGGCTCTTGGCTATTGACATGTCACACGATGCGCCTGAGACGGGGGAGGAGAGCGCACCGCGATGGGGAGGTGTAATCTTGGGAAAGGGAAGCAGTGGCAGCGGGAGGCACTGTGCAGTCAGTGCCTGGCTGCACACGCCAGGTCGTGTTTTTTGCTCGGGTGGCCTGAAATAGAACTTGGCAGCGGTGCTGCTGGGTTCACTGCACAGCTTGCTCTGAAACCGCCCAGGGCTCTGAATTAATCTGGCGGTTTTTTTTCCACACATGTGGTCTCATAGGCAATTATGCCGCTACAGCATTCTGGCTTGTTTTTTTTCAATCTTTATATATTATTTTAGTTTTATTTGAGTTACTTCATTAAGAGCCACAAAAATGCAGAAATTTCACTCGAACAAATACATATAACAGCAAATACACACAATAGGTAGCATGTAAAGTATAATTTAAATGGCATAGGATATTGCATATTATCAGATGTGTTGTTCACATTATATATGGATTGTAGTACTGTAATTCCTTATTTTAAGCATTTGCCCATATCATGTGGCATATTCTTGAGTCGGGAGTAGACATTCCACATTTACATGGTGGGAGCATTTTAACAATCGGAAAAAGATAACTCCTAAATGGATGATAATGGTAGACTTCAGTAATACCGCACCAGGATTTGAACTCACAACTTCCAACTGTGAAGCCACTCAACAGATTACTAAATTGAATAGGCAATATATGGAATTTCATAATAGAGGCTTTTTGGGTTAGATCGCGTGAATATAATGTGTCGTTAAAACCCGCCATGACTCGGTACACGTAAACAAAACAAACCGATTCATTCCTAGTACGCCACACCGATGTGTTGGAGAGTCAACCCACAACATGTACAATTCAGTACGACACTTAACTGGTAATTCCAACCAGCCTCATCAGGCAACAGCGTCATTTAGGCGACAGCATGTTTTGTTCATGTGACAAATCTTTCTAATTGGCTGTGTCGGGTGGTGGTGGGTTTAATGACACATTTATATTTGCGCGATCTAACCCAAACAACCTTTTATGGATAACATTGCTCGCGAAAGCCTAAGCGTGAATATAGAATTTCCACAACAAGCTCAGGGCCTCCAAAGGAGATGAGTTCCAGCCTACTATGATGAAAAAACATCTGTACTATTTGTACATTAGAAACTAAAACGTGCATTTACTTTACCATACAATTACATTTTCATTGTAATTTTTGTTTTATGCAGGAATTCCTCGTCAATTCCACGGGACTTGTTTAAAATAATCTTGCTTTGGAATGTGTCCATTTGCGTTTTAAAGCAAGTCCTGTGTCTGTTTACAGTGCCTGGGGAAAACGCATTTGTAAGAATGGAGAACTCAGAAACTTCACACAGGCAGTTGCCATCCCCCTTTCCTGTGTAATGGCTTCATCCGGATTGCTCACTGCCCAGGAGGTTGGTGGTGTCTTGGCCACACGGTGCTTAGGATCCCAACATGACACAACCAACAGGCGTGTGCCACTGCACCCAAAAAATAAAAGTTATCTTCCAGATAATAACATTTACTTATTTAAGCATTCGTTTCAGAATCTAGGGAATCATACTCTTGTCAACCCAAAACTTACCTGTAATATAGTGACTTCGAATAATAAAAAGTCAAGACAGAGAAGCAATCACCACAAATACATTGGATGCCGCCTCATCTCTCACCGCTGCGTCATTCTGCCAAATCCGATAACTTTGCACAGTCGACACCCAGCCTCCCCTGTCTGCACACGCAGCATCCCCCATCTGGCATTGCGTTTATCTCTTGGTCACGGACCTCGGGGTGCCAGTTGTTGTTTTTCTTGTCCCATGCATCTGCATATGCCCCCATCATCAAAATCTCTGCTTCTTGATTTCACCTAATAATTTCATGTCTTGACTTGCCCCAAAGTCCCAAGTTGTGTACCCTATACCGCCGTGAAATTACCAGCATTACTGGTGTGCATCTGTACTCAAAATCTAAAAGATGATGATTTGCCTTGCTTTTATTGTATTACCTCACCCATCCCCACCCCGAATTTTATTCTGACTGTGCTATCGGTAAAGTCACGTAGGTAGAAAAATAAAATAAAGCAAAAAGTAATATATCACGACGTTTCGATCGCAACACAAGCGGTCCTCCTCAGGCGGAAAAAATAATCCAGCAGTGGAACTGCTGAACTAGTGAGAGAGCCGTTACAATAAGAGGTTATTTACATGGCGATGGGCAAGCAAGCGGGGTCTGAGCTGGAAAGGAATTCCATCCCCGACTCAAGCCCGTCAACATAGTGCTAATCTCCCATTATCACTGTTGTTGTGCGCATTTGCGGGGATGATATTCTTATGCGGCGACGGAAGCTCATTTCATGCTAATCTCTCTCCCTATCTCTCTTTCCCTAAGCTCCCTCATTAACACAACTGAAGTGCTTGCGTCCGGGGATGGAATTCCTTTCCAGCTCAGACCCCGCTTGCTTGCCCATCACCACATAAATAACCTCTTGTTGTAACAGCTCTCTCGCTGGTTCAGCAGTATTTTTCTACCTACGTGACTTTACCGAAAGAACCAAAGAGTATGGATTCCTGCAGTTACGAAAGCTTCAAATCAAGATTGTGCTATCGGCATCACCAATTGAAATGAAGAATCCATTCCGAAATCTCGCAAAGCAGTGCAACCCTTTATGCTGGAGAATGGCCACATAAATGTGTACTATAGAGTCACCTCTGAGATCCCTTTTAAGTAACCTGTGGTCCACACAGTGGGGGCAGCACTTTCCCACTCACTCTGCTATCAAGGTTAACGTGTTTTTAATGACAGTAAAACCATTATTAATCATCTAATTACTATTTTTATTTTACCAGATAAGGCCCACTGAGCCATATCATTCTTTTTCAGAAGTGACCTGGCCACAAATGATAGCTTATGTGGACATTTATATCAGCCAAATACTTTTAAAGGATGTTTGTATATGTGGAGATAAAACCTAGAGGCTCCTGAGAAAAATCTACGACTTTGGGGAGAGACATGCAAACTCCAAATATGCAGGAGTCAGGGTCGGGATTGAACCCACGAACACCTGCATACCAGGCAAATTTTCAAATATAGAATTTTAGCCAAAGTGAAGTGCAAAACGAAATGTAATGTGATTATTTTAGATACATTATTCGGTGACCAGGCTGACACTAACAAATCACTACACTTGAGACCCCATTTTAATCACAGGCCGCTTGCCTGGATTCAAACCCAGGTTCGAAGTGGTGCTAGCTCAGGTCTCTGACCCCTGAGCCATCGGGCCACCTCTACGGGTATTTTTTTATTACATTCAGCTCTCCAACCTCTGGTCAGGCACTCCAGAACTTAACAAGAACATTAATAATTGTATATTTTGTTTTATATATGTCGTAAATTGCTTGCAATTTTCAGTGTTTGCAAAATAAAATAAAGGAAATTCTGACATTTGAATGCATCTAAAGAGGATGGCAATGGCATACGACGGTCTGTATGTCAGATGGCTTGTTCACTTTCAACAAATTGATTAGACACTATTTTCTGAAACATGTCAACACAAGTGGTGCTGTTCTGACTCTGGTACAAATAACTTTAGCAGGACTTTCTTGGCCAGAAAAGAAAAGTCAAATATTGGACATTTATGCTCACGAGTAGCCTACTCCAGCCAACCAATTGCACACCACTATTAGATTATATCCTCAGACATTGTGGCTGTAGCTTTTAAATGGATAAATTCTTCCGAGCAAGTACACAGATAAACATTTACTAGATAAAAGGTATGTGTTCTGAACAGATGCATTTGGTAATGTGACTGTTGACTACTACCTCATTGGCTTTTTAAAGAGATGCATAAGATTTATCGACTGAGAAAGTGCAGCGTTTTTATGGAATGACTTGTTTTCAGCCAACATCCTGTAATTGGATAGAAAATTCACTGCTTTTCAAGGCGATATTTTTGCTGTAGTGTACGTGTGTGTGTGTGTACACGTTTGGGAAGTGATGGTGTCCTAGTACGTGCACTGCGCTACAATTCTAGTGACCCGAGTTCAATTCCCGGCAATGCACGGCATTGAAAAGTGGTAAATGAGTTTGCCTAATTCATTTTGCAAATATTAGCACATGGGATAAAAAGTTGGCTGATTATGGTGATGGGAAAACCACCTCCTTCGCATGTAGTACTGGCTCTAATAGGTGCTCGCTGACAGCAGTCTGTGAGGCTCTACAGAGGTTATACGTGTTTTTGTTTCATGTAACTGTGTGTGTTTTATCCCAGAATGCCCCATATATACATCGTGTGTGTATGTGTGCGTGTGTATTTCCAAATTAATCTGGAAGCTTGTGAATCGTGACGTCTCTGTGTGTGTATGAGTGCGTGCTTTCGTGAGTAGGGGTGTCATGATTGATCAAGTCAGACTCATCCATTTTGCTATGGATTTCCAATTGTAAAGGGGCTCCTAATGAAGAAGAAACACCGAGCAAAATCTAACATTAAGTGGAGACTGATTAAAACGTATTGGCTAACTGCGATTATATCACAACTGCCTAAGGCTTTTATTTTATGAACAGTTTCGAAATAACAGCCATTAGGCTTCACAGTGCAGAATAATGTATTTTATATACATCACCGATCATGAATTCCAAATTATGGACAATCAATAATAATGGTCACTTCCTTACGTACTTAACCAGTTAAAGAGTTCATGGGTTCTTTCAAGGTCAAACAGGAAGGCAATAATTGGCTTGAACGTTATAAATACATTTCAAAAGCGTGTAAGGACATTGCAAATTCTGCTGTTGATTTTAATTTAAATACATATCATGGGCAAAACAAGTGATTTTGAAAACTAGGACATTTATTGAGCTTCTGGTATCGGTTTAGATTTAATATAGTCGAGGACTACCAGGTATTGTTTTATGAACCACCAGGCTCCACCCAGGGTATCAGAAGACTGTGAAAGGCATCCTGAAGTCTGTATTGTGCACAGCACTTGTGGGGACATGCTTATTAAAGCACTAATTCCCCTTTTGCCCATTGCTCGTAAGTGCGTTTGCGTGCTTTAATTCCAAACACATGGAACATTATATACTCGATGGGCTGTACCTTAAGGTGAACCTTGCGTATGATTACAGATTTCACTGTCACATTCTTAGCGAGGCTGTAGATTTGCACATTAAGCTTTACATATTTACGTTTTCCCAAAGAATGTTTCGGTTTTCACGGACAAGCCTGTGATACATTAACATGTCAAACACCGCTTGTACATTGTACAAGATCAATCGCGAAAAGTTGGCCATTTATTTCGCGTCCATATAAAAATGACATAAAAAACGAATTCTGAAGTAAAGCCGTCTGAAGACAGAGGGATGCATCTACTGCTTTTGTGTGCAACATGAGGGAGTAGAAACGGTCACAACTCTGTACATGGTGGCTTTAAGCCTTTGCCTACAGGCTGAACATGGCTGGGAAACTATAAAATACATTTTTCTTTTGGATGCATTTGAAAAGAATCTTTCAACATCAGATTTAAAAAAAAGAAAAAAAAACTTCACATGGTCTTAGCAGTCACCGTCTTTGGCAGACCAGCAGGTGTCCCAGTGAATAGGCAGAGGTGCAACACCATCACCCACGACCCGTGTTTCCCCACTCCATTCCTTGGACCGGCAATCACATTTATCTTAATTAAAGGAGGGGCTAAAGAGTGCACGCATAGCTCATATACTTTTCCACTGCACCGATGTAGACTTCATAACAAAAAATAAAGATAAGGAGAGGTATGAATAAGTCAAGGCACTCTTATAGAATACACCCGCTCGTGTTTACAAATGATTCACGAGCTGACTTTCAGGAGATTAAGCGACGTCGGCTGAAAATGTATTTCCATGAGCGCAAAGTTTTCACATGTCATACGCACGATGAACAATTCCACCACTGCAGCAAATACCTATTTTCAAAATCACAGTTCCTTTGTAGAGCTAGGAGATGGAGAGGGTGGGGGTGACGAGGATAGGGGCAGTTGTTGGGGCCATAAATACACTGGCAGATGGTGGCATTGTTCCAAAGTAACAGCTTGGGGTTAAGGGATGGAACATATTGCTAATTTTGTCATTTGACCATAAAACAAAGTGGCTTTGCTGGAGGGTACGTGGCCACGCAGTGACATTAAAGATAATGACAGATCAATTTGTATGCCAGCAGTGTTCAAGGACAGAAGTGTGCTTCCCCCGTGCTGGTATCGAATTTAACATGGAAATTAAATATCATGTAGCGCTTGTAGAGTTGAGTATGGTGTGGCTGTTAAGATAAAGCTGTAATGAAAGATAATGGCCTATAAAAGAAAAGGTGGCATGCAAGCTGTATAAAGTTTAATGAGATTCCCTACACTATAAATGCAAATTGTATCAACCCGTGTGTTCTATTATTAACATAAATATATGAAGCCTTGCTCAATCCATGCAACACAATTATTTTCTTCCCACTAATATATTGTTTCTACGTGCAATTTACAGCGTCCAGCCAATCCCCAATAGCTGATGTACGCACCTTGCTCAAACAAGATGCGTCGGGAAGATTCGATCGTCCAAAGCTCAAAGAAGGTGCTGCATTCGTGGCAGTCATATAACGACACCGCCGCCTGCGCTCGATGCGCTTCACGCGTGCCACGCAGTGTGAACAGCGCAGGCCGTGTTAAAATGCCTCGATGCCTGTGGCGCCTTGGTCCGTCCGTGGGATATCTACAAAATGTATAGCTTAATTTTGGTGTGCGCCACTTTGGCTGTGATATGATCAAACACAATTTTCTGATAAGCAAAGGTTTAATTCATTGCTTTTTCTGTCTTCGAAAATGATCACCGGTGATAAAGGTGTGACACTTGACAGGCACAGTGTTGTGTTGTGTTTTCCTTTTTCGTTAATTCGTGTCTTTTTCTACGCCTTTAAACTAGTTTGCTCAGCAGAACAACTGACGTGTTTTTAACTGTAACATATACACTATCAGTGCAATGTCACGATCTTTTGCAGAATGTGTTAAATCCAATTTTCTTTTTTACAGACTTGCTCTAAGATTTTTTTATTAGTTTTGTTGTTATATAATATGTGAATTGTATTACCCCTTCTTTTTATTGTATACGAACATATTTGATAACAATATGAGATACTCGCAAACAAATTATGTTCAAATATTAAAAAATTCTATCAGAACACTGCTACAAAACAACTGTACCATAAGTTATAAACAGTGACATGCCCTGTGTATATTCGTTTGAAAATGTAAAGTGGTAACCACAATTTAACCAAAAATCACATTCAGCTCAGGGAAATGTGTTATGCACTGTCTCAGACGTATATTTTCATCTACAGTACATACACAATTTAAGGCCTATTTCGATACACCGTTGGATGAAGGTTTTCCCATTGCAGAGTCAGTTCGCACTTGTGTGGCCAACACGTATGTCAGGTGGTCGTGACCAATCCTGAGATTGTGTCCGTTGATATGGTAGCGACCGGCCTGTTTGGGCCATCGGAGATGTGAGTTTCTTGGAGAGACGTGAGGACATCGATATTACGTGTCTTCAACATGTTCTTGGCCTGGGAAAGTCACTCAATGTTGAGTGGGAGGATCCTTGTTCCAGGACCCTATTCGAAAGTCACAACGGCCCTGGTGAACAACAGAGGCGTTATGGTGGCTTGAGTTGTTGCAGCTCTGTAGAGGGGGAGATCGTTGATTGATGTTCGGTCGCCGGTTGATGATGGCCTGCCGTGTGATTTCTCACCTGAAAAAGTGGGGCAGCGTGAAGGCTGCCTGCCATATTCCACTCCGGTCAAAGTGGGTTACAGTATTTGTCCGTACTTTTTCGTGCTACTCGGTGAATGTTTGGTGAAGGGAAGGGACCAGGCCCAGTGCAAATAATACCCGCCGCTGACGTTAGCCATGGCAAATTCTTAATACGATAGCACAGTGCTCTAACCAGTGTCCCTGCTACTCACCTCCTACCCCCCCCCCCACCCCCACATTTGTAAGAGTTCAGTTCAATATAGTTTTAGTCTGAGCTCATATTTGACATTCGAAAGAATATTGTCTCTTTGATTTGATCAAGAAGATATACGAAATGAGACGAAACATTTCAGCAGCGTTTTTATCCATGTTAAATATTAAACTACACCTGTATATTGATAAGCAAAATCTCTTCCAGTAATACTCCTTGCAGTAAATTAGTTTGCATAAAAAATGGCATCACCAAGGGGTTTGTTGTTGTTGTTGTTGCAGTGAACCTAAAATAAATCCTGCTTCACGTTTTTTTTGTCCTCCCTAGCAGGACATTTTTCGGGTAATTAATTTCAGAGTTATTCTCCGACAGGCTCCATCTTTCTCGCCTCTGTGCCAGCTGTGAGGGCCATATTTGATAGGTGGATGGATGGTTAGATAGGTGAAAGGGTGAACATGTGGATGAATGGGTGGGTGGATGGGAGGATGGATGGATGAGTAGATCGGTGGGTGGATGGGTGAGTGGATGTGTGAATAAATGGTTTGGATGGGTAACTCGGTGATTGGAATTCACGATGAGCAGATAGAGCAAACTGATATTTTATAACTATAAAAAACCATCAACACATTAACCAATAACACAGTAAGTATAAAATATGTGACATTTTAGGCAACTGACCTTTTTTACAGCACACAAAAGCCAGATAGGTAGAATGGAAGAGTCAGAAAAGGCCATTGCCCAACATGGCGACTACGTCATACTTTTCATTTTAAGGCCACTGTGTAATTGACCAACATGTTGATTTGTGTTATACATAATACGTAGGCTTTCGTGAGCAATCTATATATATAAAATCGTAGATGTCTGTCTGTCCGTCTGTGTGTGTGTGTGTGGATTTCGGACCATACGCACTTTCATTGGACGGCGGTTGCCCCTGGCAACGGCTAGCGACGCCTTCGCCGCTTTCATTGGACCTGGCAACGGCTAGCGACGCCTTCGCCAAGGGCTGCAGTTTCATTGGACGGCGGTTGCCCCTGCCAACGGCTAGCCACGCCTTCGCCACTTTCATAGGCTCCGTAAATAATTAAATAATAGCCATTACACAGTATTGTTGGAGCGCTGAGGGGGGGGGGGGGGAAGGCACGCCACCCGTACCCTGCCTCTGCCGGCTGGACAATTTTGGCTAGGCCGCAGGCTCTGCACGCTACTAGGCCTCCACACCCACCACGCCACTCTGAGGTAAATTCATCAAAGTTTTTCCTACTCTTCACTCCACCCCCACCACAATGTGTGCAATTAATATTACTTTTAAACCCAACGCGCCAACAATCGATTACTTAAATGTTCACTGTACAAATAGTCATTAAGCTGGGTCAGCGTACTGCCAGTCTATCATGTAGACTGTAGCCTGCTTATTAATCTCGGTGAGCGTACTGCCACTCTATCATGTACACTCTAGCCTGCTTATGAAGCTGACTGCGTGTACTGCCAGTCTGTAATGTGGACTGTAGCCTGGTTATTAGAATCGATTCTTTATATGTTCTTTGTACAAATAGTCATTAAGCTGTTTGAGCGACCCCAGTTCGATTCCAACTCACGCTCACCACCGCTGACGATTATTTGAAACGGACCTGGCCCTCCCCTAGGTCCACTCAGCCTCAAACGCGTAACTGCTGTCGTGTGTGAACATCGTCACTGGGGAGACAAAGGCGGCCGGGCATCGTGGATCCAAGTCCCGGGCGAAGCCGGGTCATGTGTATGTGTGTATGTGTTTATGTGTATGTCTGTGTGTCTGTATGTATGTGTGTATGTATGTGTGTGTATGTGTTTGTGTGTGTGTGCATGTATGTGGGTTTTTTTCTATGTCTTTATGTGTATGTCTGCGTGTCTGTATGTATGTATGTACGTGTGTGCATGTGTTTGTGTGTATGTATGTGTGTGTCTATGTATGTGTGTGTATGTGTTTCTGTGTATGTATGTGTGTGTATGTATGTGTGTTATGTGTCTGTCTGTGTGTCTGCATGTATGTGTGTGTGTATTGTGTATGTGTTTGTATGTGTTTGTGTGTTTACGCTCGCATTACACAAATGTGTTGCAGGTCTAAGGAGTTCCTTGCGCAGCATTGCCGCTTTATTATTTCAGTCGTTTACTGCCGTACGCACCCTGAAAGTCGTGTGTGTCTGCAGCAAGCGCGTGTATGTGTACCTATGGACGCGCGCGCGTGTGTTGTGTAGGGGGAACGTTAGTGTAGTGCTTAGCGTGCTGCCTGTGTCTGTGTGTGTGTCTGTGTGTGTGTCTGTGTGTGTGCGTGTGTGGTGTGTGGGGAGCGGTAGTGTAGTGGTTAGCGTGCTGTCTGTGTGTGTGTGTCTCTGTCTGTGTGTGTCTGCGTGTGTCTGTGTGTGTGTCTGTGTGTCTGTCTGTGCGTGTGTGGTGTGTGAGGAGCGGTGGGTGTGGTGCTTAACGCTACGCTGCGCTACCAACCCGGCGAACCCAGTTCCATTCCCGCTCACGGCCACCACCGGTGACGATTATTTGAACCTCCCCTAGGTCGACTCTGCCTCAAACGAGTAACTGCTGTAGCGTATTAACATCGCCACTGGGGAGACAAAGGCGGCCGGCCGTGGTGGATACAAATCCCGGGCGAAGCCGGGTAGTACAGCTAGTATTATACATAATAGAGATTTTTTTGGGTTAGATCTCGTAAATATAAATGTGTCGTTAAACCCTCCACCAACCAACACAGCCAATTAATAAGGTTTGCAACGTAAACAAACCATGTCAATTAGTTACTAGTTCAGCATACCGGTGTGTTGGAGAGTAAACCCACAATATTTGCAATTGGAGTACTCGAACACACCGGTGTGCTGAATTAGTAACTAATTGGCATGTTTTGCGTATGAGACAAACCTTACTAATTGTCTGTGTAGGGTGGTGGCGGGTTTAACGACAAATTCATATTTACGTGATCTAACCCCCCCAAAAAACCCTCTATTATGAAATGTTTATATACAGTATATGTTTTGCATGTGCATCACTGCCGATGCAATGTCACCAAATGTTTATCATAAGTATGCAGCCTCCACCAACGTTTTCCTTCTTATTAAACAAGTTAGCTTATCTATTGATGTTTGTTTATTTATTGCTCATATAAACCACTTTAGTTTACACTTTTCAAAACACATTTACAAAAAAGCAGACACTTTCACCGTGCTCAGAAAGCAACATAGCAACTGTGAGCGGCAACAACAAAAAGCTTTAAATACAATGCAGGACCATGACTTTGGCTCTCCTGACCAGACACGACTAGTTCTGGGTCAATAGATGCTAGCTGGAAAGAGAGGCAGTTCATTCCCACATGCTGCCAAGTGAAACCAGGTAGAAAATGTGCCGACGACATCGGATAATTAAATTACACCGCAAACCGTGTCCACAAATCGCGAGTCATCCCTTTCCACACATGGCCATTGTGATGGTTTCTGACCCACAAGTCAAACGCGTGGGATGAACAGGCGTAGGTGCTTGTAGATTTTACATTCCAAGTGCACGCCATTATAGCATGAAGCCTATATTACTCATACGCATTTATTTTTTTATTCGTGCCATAAAATGTGTGCATTAGTTATTCGCGGGCCCAAATTTTTTTCCGAATCTTTACATGAAGGCATATATTATCTTGAAGTAATATGTACGGAATAATGAATAACATCACCACAATCATTTCCATTTGTAGATGATAAGATGAGTATCACATGGTAGTGAGTTAATAGTTAATGATCCGTATTTGTTTTCAGTTTAAGCCACGTGGTGTATTCATGCCAATTCATGTCATTAATCCTCCACCACCCGATTACAGGATTTACAAAGATATAATTTAAACATGGCCAATGAACCGATCAAATTATGACCACTAATGCTCCTCCCCAATGGTGACTTACGACTTTTCATGGCTGCATTTTACATCGAGAGTGACAAGGCAGTTATTGTCCAATGGAGAGACTGGAAAACTGTCAGGAACACAGGAGATGATGAGCATCCTCTGCTTCTCGACAGGGTTTATTGAACCATGGGAACAACTGACAATGATACCCGCGGATGTATCTCGGTAAAAGACGTTCGCAAAACTTTTTAGTAGTAGAAAGCGTAAACTATTTTACTTTTAAATGACACTGTGATGTACGGTATTTGAACCCAGCGATTAAGTTGAATTCCCAGTCAAGGCTAAAATCGGTGGCGAATGATGTGTGACCCATCCTGGCTGTGCCCGCCTTTACCCACTCTCCACTGAGGAATGGCACGGTGGCGAGATATGCATTCCCTCACAAGGTATGCAGTTAGGTCGTGGGTTTTATCGCAAACCTGACGCCTGTATATTTGGAGTTTGCATGTTTTCCCTGTGGTCAAGTGGATTTTTCTTTAGGTCCTCTGGTTTTTTTCTCCACATTTAGAAACATGCATTTAAAGTATTTGGCTGCAATAAATTTCCACGTAATAAGCCACTTTGTTGAGATATAATTTGTGGCCAGGTCGCTTCTGAAATGTATGTATGTTGAGCTTCTTTCACACCGTACATAGCCAAACGTGCTAATCGGAGATGAAAAAGAGCTACATCGCTTCGTGGGCTTTACCTGCTAAAATAAAAAAAAATTGTTTAATAGTTTCTTTGCATTTTGAAGTATGATCTACATACCCCTATGACGGGCACGGTATAAGGAGGCCTTCATTCAGGAGCAGATTGACAAAGAGCAGACATTTATACAGGGTATTTCAAAACAATTGACCTGATTTGAAATCGCTATATCTCTGCAACCACGAACCCCCATGAATGAAACTCTTACAACTTGAAAGGGAGGGATATATAGTTTCAAATGATTATCTCTAGATGCCTCTCCCAGCGCAAAAACAGCCCTTAGCCTCATTCATTCGCAAGATGGGGACCCCGCAACAGAAAGCATTTTGCGTTCTGCAGATCACCAAGACTGAATCCGTAATTGCGGTGCAGCGTGCGTTTCAACGGCGTTTTGCCATTGATCCGTCAATGTCAAAGAGCATTCGTCGTTGGTACCGACAATTTGAGGAAACAGGCTGTTTATGTAAGGGGAAGAGCACAGGGCGACCGCACTTTAGAGGAAAAGGTGAGAAGAGAGGCGTTTGGGACGAATTCAACTATCGTCTCAATGTTGTCCGTACAGCAGGTGGAGGGGACATAGAGCATTTATAAAATGGTTAGTAAACTTGATAACTCATTAAACCGTTTGTAACCTTTTGTGTAATTGTAACATGTTGCCATCGTGAAATATACTGCTTTGAAATTGGGTCCATTGTTGTCAAACACCCTGTATTATGATAATTTCTGCTGTTGCACAAAAGTTAAGCATGAGTCATACTAACATTCTCTTTAAATACAATGAAGAATTTTAATCTGAAAATATGTGGAAGTCAATTTTATATTTTTTAAAGAAATATTGTATTGGCGTTATTCCACTGAAACCTTGCATGTTTCCTTTATGTTACCTCTGACATTTTTCTATTTAAAAGGATGGGAAGTCATGTAAGCCCGTGTTATATAAAATAATGACACATTATTTAATTGATTTGTGTTTCTGTTATGTCATAGTTTTGTGCTATATTGTGCACACACACAAACACATCTGCCTCGTGAAAAATAAAAAAAAAGTTATTTCCCAATGGGCTGCATTCCAGATACATAAATTGATCAGTTAATGCGAGATAATGTTTATGACAGTGATTTACACACCTCATATGATTTTTCAATACAAAATTAACATCGTATATTTTTCCACAGACACTCCAAAATTTTTGATACATTTTTTTATCAATATCAAATGAACACATTTTTTAGGCTTCTGCAAAAAAATAAACAAAACATTCTGGTATTCGAAGCAGCATCTTTCACAAATTGTCATAAAAAACACAATGTGTGCGTTTCTAAACATCGGTCACAATTGTTGCATATGAAAAAAAACTAGTAAATAATACCTAGAATACAGTTCATTATAATTAGGTACTTCAAAATATATTAATTAACATCTCTGGTGTGTATATTTACTTTAAATAATATAAAACTAAACAGACGATCATGAACACAAATAAAACGTGGACAAATGTTATTTTGCACGTGTGGTAAATGTACAAACGTAAGAATACACTAGCCACACAAAGGCATTGGAACAGATAATTAAACATTGATTCCAAGCGCGGCTTTTGTGCGTAAAACTGCAGTCGCGTCGTATCGATTTATTTGCACCTTTAATTAAGCTAGTCATCTAATTTAGTGCTCAGCTTTAATTATTGCCTATGCTTTCAAATATTTCTCGCAGTGAGGTTAACAGAAATTAAGGACATTTGCTTTGTGCTCTGACCCATAGCTAACAATCTAAATGGACAAATAAAATAGAGGTTACCAATATTTGTTTTAATTATTGCACTCACGTTATGCTGTTTTAATATTAACTGCAGTTCCATTGACATGCTAAGTAAAGCCATCTATTTCCCATTATGAAGATATTAATTGCGTCCCGACTTGTAGGAACGAGATTGAGAGACTCACTTTTTATTCTCTGCACTCAATGGGTTAGCCCCGCAATATTTACAGCAACTGATCTATCTTTATCCACCAACGAGGTCCCTGAGATCACCTTCTTCTAAGTACTTCAAGATCAAGGCTCATTTCCTGGGGTGATCGGCCTTATGCCAGTGCAGATCCCAAGCTTTTAAATACTTTGCCTTGGCAAAAAAAGTAACCACTCAGAATCGTTATATATATTTAAGTCTGTCTTGAAAATTCACCGTAAAATTTGCCTTTACTCCCTAGTTCTGGCCGTTTTCTCTGGTTCTGTTTACTTGCTGCTTTCCATATGTGATGCATTGGGATCGACGGATAAACTGCGCCTTGCAACTGTAATGTATTATAAGTACGAATGTTGGCAGTGCATCTTATAATCTGGTAGACATGTGTGTGTGACAAAATCTCTATAATTTTATTGATACCGGGCACAAGTTTGTGGTATGCGTCTTACTTTGTGGCGTGTCTTACAATCCAGAGAATACGGGGATATCAATTGGCAGGTTGTCCATCTGTCAGAAGGCGGTGTGCATTCACAAGTCTGGAATAGGGCTGTTGAGTTCACAGGACAGCTGTTAACAGCCTGTGTATGGCAGAGGTCACGCGGGTGTATCCCACTTGTGGTGGTGCAAGCCTGTAACCCGGTGACTTAAAAAGCAGCCTCTGCTCAATCACACGGAGCTGGCCGCTGCGTGAATTACCCTTCGAAAATACGTCTGGTTTACTATATTGTCAAGGGCAATATGCATGCTGTGGTCCAAAAAGATTGCAGATAGGTGGACTGCGACAATAGTGGGCAAGAATTAAACCGTTTCATCCATCTTCATCACTCTATCGCATTTTCATTAGTTTTTTAATATATGTGCATCATCAGTATTTTATAATTATGGTTTTTTTCCGAACACAGTTTGAACAGTCTTGTCTTATTCCAGTGTTTTGGTCAAGGATATCAAGGATACAGGAGAGGGAATAGGTTACTTGATGTGTTATATTTCATGTGAATTAAAGTATACATTTTCATATACATGCATGCTTTACATGTGTATAATACCAATGTATGTGTAAGTAAGAAAACATATACAGTACATCTGTAGTGACATAGAATGGGTTACTACAGCGCATAGCGCTAGTTACTGGTAGAGAGCAGGATCGTGGGTGTAATAGCCTGGTTTACCAGCAGGGCAGGTGAAGTGTGCCCTGGAGCGCGTAGCGTCGGTTGCTGGCAGTGAAGGGCATTTGAGGATACAGCGGCCGATCTGGCAGTAGGGCACGTGATAGGCACGGATGTAGCGTAAAGGTGACAGAGGGGACACGTGGAGCAGAGCTCAGAACCTACTGGTATGTTCCAGAAGGGGGCGTGACCTGGGGCAGAGCCAGGCCACGCAGGATAAAAGGGAGGTCCCGACGCTGGGTCGGAGCTGCTGCAGTTTGGGAATGGAACCCATCATCTTCACAATTCTTCGTCCCCGTCTTCACCTCTTCGTCGGTGTTGGGTCAGGCAGTGTTCCGGCTGTCTTGACCGGTATATAGTTATCCCCTATACTGTAGAAAGTGTAGAATAAACGTGTATGCCTCCTACTATTAGCTATCTCTGAAATGACTCACTACACATCTATAAATCATCTTCGTTCAATCTGCAAATTAACTTGGGGTTACATTATTATTTTAGCTGTAAACTGGTGAGGTCAATTACACGCATTCAATTTTGATCTGGCTTGTTCAATGGCACAGTGAGTCATTTGCTATCCACTTTGGTTGTAGAGTCCCATCATTAATCTCTTCCACTAAAGGTTGGTCTGGCTTGTGCAAAATTACACAGCGAGGCATTTGCTCGCCACTTCGGTGGTGAAGGCTCATTATTAAAATTAATATTTGCCTACTCCCGTTGCACTGGGACTTCCAGTGGACGTTAGCACGTGCTGGGCCAAGGGACGTGGATCAGCAAACTGTGCGCTAAATAGCATCGGCATTACAAAAGTGGTCACTGCAGGGTGGCGAAAGCAGCTATGGTTTGTTGTCATAATTGACATACTGCTGTGCGGGAAAGAGGGTGTACAATGGGACTTGCATGTCACAACACAGCCAGGTGCTCGTATATTAGTCTTAAAACTTTGAATGCATAACAAGGAAGTCATGGGGGAAAACATGTGGTAGGGAAACAGAACAACTGCCTTTCACAACCCAGTTATGAAGCCATCGCCTATGGACTTGAACCAGGCTCGGTGCAGTTTATGGCCACCTGAAGTGTGGAAGGCTTGTTGGCAGGGGTGTCACAGGACAGGCCGAGGTGTTATGGATTTACTGACTAAGATAACTAACAGATCCACCACCTATGCTCCCCACTGTGCCAACTTTCTGCGTTTTATCTGTTCGGTGTTCCGCTCAATGTTGTGAGCCTTGCTCCTTTGTCCCCTGTTGTTGCTGAAGGACTGCTGCCTCCTGGGCATGCCAACACATTTTTGACTAGCAGTTGAGCTCCCTGATGGAACTATATGCAGGTATTTCAAGGATCTAAACACTCCTCAGATATATTCAGTTTGGTTAAAACACACATTATAGGCAGGCCAGCGTGAATGTTTTCAGCCTGTGCAGGTGATCCAGTAAAGAAGCCCTTGTTTCACAAGCATGGTAGGGCATGATATGTGCCCAATAAGACCCAGATTTTCACGTGAAGCGACGGCCTAGGCAGCCTCCAAACAGTATTACACAACCAATGAAAAATAAAGCCACTTGATTGATTCGGAGCGAGACCTCTGCTGCCAGATCTGAGTCACCCATGAGCACACTGTCCAGGTATTGCAACTCCTCCCTCTTCTCAACTGGTCCGCTCGGGGCAGCCCTAGACCAGCTTCCAGCCATTGGCACCCTAGGCAAACCATGCAATCGCTGCCCCCACCCCCAAACCACAAGGGCAGATCGGGGTGAGGTTTTTGGTAAACTGGGAAACATTTTGCCCCTATTTTCCGTTTAATGCTTTTTAAGCGAATTTATTTTCTCTTAAGCGAATTTTGTTTCTCAAATTTGGCGCCCCACTTAACCTGGCGCCCAAGGCGACCGCCTAGTTCACCTATATGGATGGGCTGCCCCTGGTCCCACTACACATTGACAGTTGAGGAAGTGGAATGTGCAATGATTCAAAGTACCCGACCAGGTGTTTTGGTGGTGCTAACAAGAATACCCCACCTCTAGGTGGAAATTTCCAGGATCGGCAGCAGTGCGTTAATATTTTCCCCATATTGAGCAGCAATTACCAAGTCACAGTCTCGGTTTGTATTGCTGTATTTAATACGAAAAGCCATTGTAGGGTTTTCATAAGTTCCTTCTTAAACTCTCTGAAAATTCATGGTGTCATAAACATTCCTCTTTTTTGCATGGCAACCCAGGCTGGCATTGGCTTTAAGCATCTGCCTTCTCTATCGGAGTACTTCCCAGGCACTTAAATCGACTCACTTGTTTTAGATGTTTTTTTTTATCCACCGTCCATTTACACCACTTCCATTTTTACGTGTGATTTTCCTGGCTTTTGTTTTTGTTTTCCGTACATTCATTCTCATTCCCAGACGTTCTAAATCTTTCTACCAGCGTCTGGAGGCCCTGTTCAGAACTGGCCATGAATGTTTAACGTTAGTGAGCCTGACCGACTCCAGTCCCCCAAATGCCTCTCTTTCCACCAGCTGCGTCCATGATTTCCTCCCATCGTCGGCTCCACATTGACGTTAAACAGCATGGGGAGCAGCGAGTCTCTCCGTTTCACCCCCTCTTCTCACAGTTCCTGGCTCAGACTCCGTTTGCAACTGTCACCGCTGCTCTCTGTCCATACACGATGACCAGATCAGCTCGCACCTGTCCCTCCAATCTACTCCTGTGTTGCTGAGCACCTCCTGTAACTCTTTCCAATTCACACGATCAAATGCCCTCTTAAAGTGTAATGAAACGCACCAAAAAAGATATTGGTCCTGTTGCAGACTTCTCTCGCCTATCACTCTCATCATTCCAATAGCTTCTACTGTTCCACATCGCTTTCCAAAACCAGATTGGCTACACCTCCTATGTACTTATTAGCTTACACATCATAATTGACATCATACTCTAGTGCACTCACCGCTAGCCCACCACTCCCTGATCATACCTACACAGATCCTCCATTTAGCCTTGTAATATAGGGGCTGTTGCTGCTATGATTGTGTTTTTAAACACGAGGGGGGTGATGGAATCAAAACCGTGCCTGGCCATTTTTGTCTTCCCATTGTGTGGACTACAGATTTCCACATACTCGTTCCATAACAAATCAACCGAAGTGGTATTAGGGTCTAGTAAATATCGACAATGTGATGTGCGTGGCCTGGAATTTAACCCATGTAAATGAAGGATTACTGATCATTGCCATAACCACAACGGCATACCTCATTTTCTTCCCTCTGTTGACATGAATAGAAAAACACTCATAAGATGCACACACATGAAACCCATTGCCTATTAAGCGTGGCGCACACGTGCACACATGCATCTGTATTAATGTACGTGCAACTGATAGCTCTAAGAAAGCCTGACTGCTCTCTCTGCACCACAACTGCTGTAGCAGTTCCAAAAGGCATCAGTTGATGTGTGGACACTTGCAGTGAAGTGTAAAATGTGTGCCCCATTCACAGCTGTTTGCTCTAACAGCATTTCCTCAGTTCCATCTGTGTCTAGAGGTTGTGTTGAACAGAGATAAGATGGCCTTTTAGGCAATTTGGCTCTTAGCTTGTTAATCCTCTTGTCACCGGGGCTACGCTGTTGCACCTCTAGTAAAAATAAATATATGCTATATAGACTCCTGCAAATGTCAGATAAAGGAACAAGTAGAGTCTAGACTTCATGGCATGTGTACAGCATATCACACGTGTTTTTTAAAATATTTAAATTAACACATTAGCCATTTCAATGGATGCCTTATATCACATCCAAAAGTGTTGTTCTGGATAAAATCGCATATCTACTGCTACAACCTGAAGCGTAATTTGAGCACAGAGCCCCCCCCGCCCACATTCCGTGTGTGTTCTTACCCTGTCCGGGATCAGGAGGCATTTACACATGTCAGTGGATGGCAGCCTCCCTCTCATCGCCCCTACCGAGCCATCCTTTTGCAGGACAATTTACAATTGGAAATATCCACAGTAAATTAATATTTTGAACGCAACAAGATTACAAACAGTTCAACCTGGAGCCAACCTGAGCATCGCCTAGAGTTATTTGAGCTCATTTGGTTGGCTTTGCAATTGCTTATCCATGCGATTGCTGGCGGAATGGTTTCCGCCAGAGGGAGTTCGAGAGAGCCTCTGCAGTGGATATCCCTCAGGCAGCAATGATAATATCTAAAGATATGTCCCTAGTGGGCAAAGGCCTTTCCAACAGGTATGTATTTTTCTTCTTGGTTCTTTCGGTAAAGTCACGTAGAAGGGAAGTAATAAAATAATAAAAATAAAACATAATAAAATAAAATAATTCTCACGACGTTTCGGCTACAACGCAAGCAGCCGTCTTCAGGTGAAGAATGAAGACGGCTGCTTGCGTTGTAGCCGAAACGTCGTGAGAATTTTTTTATTTTATTATGTTTTATTTTTATTATTTTATTACTTCCCTTCTACGTGACTTTACCGAAAGAACCAAGAAGATGGATCCCTGCAGTCACGAAAGCTTTAAATCGAAAGGTATGTATTTTGTTTCCGAATGCCCTATGCACCATGGGTCACTAGCATAACGTGCTTTTGTTTCATTATCCACAATGCTCTATACTACAACGCTCCACGAGCCATTGTTCAATACTGTTTGTTGTACTGATGGCCCATGATATACAGGGGCGGGAGGGCGGGGGGCACTCGCAAGCGTTTGTTATGCACGCTTTACACTGCTGATGAGCAAGAGGATGCCAAAACCGGCCAAGAGGATGTGTGCGTGAACAATTTATTATAGTCAATACGAATGTAGAAGGCTGGTAGGCCTATAGGCTGAAAAACATGTTGTATTTATGCGGAGTTACAAAGTGACAGTTGAATGATTTTGTATTGTATGTTGAAACTACATAATAGGGAATTGAAATGGTTGCACGGTGTTTCATTATTTATCACGCAGCTGATGTAGGAATATTGTGTTTTTATCAAACGAAATGTTCACACAGTTGGATGTTGATTTGTATGACCTGGAGAGAAACAAGTTTGCACTCAGGTCTGTCTCACGAAATATAAAACGAACCCTAATGAGCTCTCATCCCCACACCCCTTCCTAAACAAAGAACACACGGCAAAAACCATTGCAGCAAATCCCAGTGCCAAACTACCGTGTCTTTGTAACAATTCATCATATTCTAGGGCGTTAAGTGCACCTTCACAATTAATCATTTGAACAACGGAAAACAATACGTTTCGTGTTCATGCATACAATAAAAACATATTTGCATGAATAAATAAAACAAAGGGAAAGCGCTTGTTGTGGTCTAACGTGGTTAATTTGTCAAGGAGATTTGTGCCCGTCTCTCGAGGATGAAAGAACTAAGAACCATACTCTTTGGTTCTTTCGGTAAGTCACGTAGGTAAAAATAAAATAAAACAAATCACGACGTTTCGATCGCAACACAAGCAATTTTCATCAGGTGGAACAACCACAGCAAGAAAAAATTCTGAAGTAGGCGAGAGAGCTGCCATGGCAAGAGAATATATAGGTAAGAAAGGGGTGGGGTGTGGAGCAGGGAAACGGGGACTGCGTGAGCGCTAGGGGGAGAGGAAGTTAGGCTGGGGGGGAAGTAGGCGGTGCTAGAAGTGGGAAGCTGAGTGTGGGACACGGGGGGAAAGTAACTCGGAAACAACCACAACCAGTTAAGGCATTACCTGGTAAATAACATCCTTCCAATGATTGCTCAATTTGTATCCATCTTCTCGGTTGACGTTATGTCTATGTTTATATATTGGGATGGCTTCATGAACAAACCTTTGATAGTTGCCCGAAGGTTTTCAGAGTACATTGGTCTCGGAATAAACAGTATCATGCGAGCCCACAGCGTTATAACAATGGTCAGCCATGGCAGAGGTATTGGTTCTGCCGTGTTTCAGATCTGCATTGTATTCGTGAACACGGTCCAAACCATGTCGTTTCGTTTCCCCAATGTAACTGCTACCGCAGGTACAACTCAGTTTGTAGACTCCATGATATTGCATGTCAGGAATGACCTCCTTCACAGATGGGATTAGATCACGGATTTTGTGTACTGTATTGAATGGGACCTGGATCTTGTGTTTGTTTAAGATTTTGGAAATATTTTTGGTAACACCTGCTATGTATGATAAAGTGATGGTTTTGATCTGCTTCTCAGGGGATTGTTTCTCCATGGTTCAAGAAACAGCTTTGCGAATAATGCGGTCCGAGTACCCATTCATCTTGAGGGCCTGGTGTACGTGTTCCAGTTCACTGGCTAGGTGGTGTTGGTCGGCAGCTCTCTCGCCTACTTCAGCATTTTTTCTTGCTGTGGTTGCAGATGAAGATTGCTTGTGCTGCGATCGAAACGTCGTGATTTGTTTATTTTATTTTATTTCTACCTACGTGACTTTACCGAAATTACCAAAGAGTATGGATTCCTGCAGTCACAAAAGCTTCAAACTAAGAACCAATACATTTTGCACTTTAAAGTACAGATCGCGCGACTGCGTTTTAATCCTCTTTCTTTTTAGTTCGTGCAGCGTGTTCCAAAGATAAGTGAATGCTTCGTGGAACAGCAACGCCTGTTACAAATCCATGTTTTTGTGTTCTTTTGCCATTCAACGGCGTTTGGTATGTGACCCGGTCGAGTAGCTCCGGCGCCGTTGTTCGACACCGGTGTTGACGAAGCAGAACCGGCCCTAGACCTTTGGGGGCCCTAAGCAAAATTTGGTTGGAGGCCCCTTTGATGTATGATGTTTTTCACCCACTAGCTAGCAGTGACTCTAGGGGGCCCTCTGCTGGCCACGGGGCCCTTTGCAATTGCAAGGGTCGCTTAGTGGCTGGGCCCGGCTCTGTGACGAAGCAGTGAGCGGTTGATGCTGAGCTCCGGCCGCTTGCTTTGCTCTACGGGTTCTACGGGTGGCTCCATAGGCGCGAGGAGGTGCTCGCGCGCGACTCGGCCGTGCGGGCGACATGCGAATTGCCTTGATTTACCGCGGCCTCAGAGTTTACTGGGAAGCGAGGAAATGCCGGGATAGGGGGGTTTGCTTGGGCTGCTGATGATGTGATCTCCGTTGGCCATTTGTGCGTCCCCTCCATCTGTGCGTAGGTGGTTGCCCTTGTTGGTCAGCGTTTTGAGTCACTGACCAGAAAGGGTGATTGGGATATCTGGTGAGTCGGGGGAGGGCGGGGTGGAGGAGGTGGGATCGAGATTGTTAAAGATTGGTAGTTCATGTTTTTGAATGAAATATAAGTAAACAATTGATCAGACTATGTAGAATGGGCCAGGCAAACCACTGACGGACAAATCTAAATAGACATCATAACGCATGCACTGTTAGAGACAATTTATAAATTAAAGTGTCTTTATTGGCATCATTAAAATGTTAAGGGAATTGAATTATGATTTTAAGCTTTCGTGACTGCAGGAATCCATACTCTTTGGTTCTTTCGGTAAAGTCACAGCATTCTTGCTGTGTTTGTTCCACCTGATGAAGATTGCTTGTGTTGCGATCGAAACGTCGTGATTTGTTTAATTTTATTTTATTTCTACCTACGTGACCTTACCGAAAGAACCAAAGAGTATGAATTTAATTATATCCAGTTATATTTTGGACAGCACAGATTGTTACAGTTTAAAAAAAAGACAATGGAAAAATGTTCTAAAAATTACCCAAATGTTTTTTATACTTACTTAAATTTAATTATAACAGGATTATCACCTATCAAGAAGCAGGCATGTACACGATTGAAAATAGTAATTTCCTTGGGTTCATTTGCATGATTTATAAGAATAGCATGCATTTAATAAAAACGTTTACACCGAAAAACAAACGTTTGTAGCGAATTTCATATGAACAAAACAATCTAAGCAATTAACTTTTATAAAAGTATATTTTTCAGGATGTTAAGCATTATGATACTTTACAGTACGTATGATGCTCCTTTTGTGTGACCTAATATATGTGAAAGCCATACAGGTATCCCTCGAGTTACGAACGTTCGGTTTATGAAATGTCGCTTGAACGCAATTGACAAATCACGGACAAGTTCCAATTCATGATATAGAATTTACACATTAACGAAATTTCACTACGGCCACACGCTATGAGACCATCAGACAACGAGTACCCTGGAGCCTGTGCCGACATCCATCCACGACAGTGTCATGGTGTCCCTGCAGTGCAATAGGAGCAATGCCTCCACAGTGCCTCTCCAATCATTCCAACATCCAACAGGATTTTTTGCTGAGCTCCCTGAAAAGGTTAATTATTTTTGTTTGAAATTCATAATTATTCAATGGTTTTAATTTTTACGTTCTTTATTTATTTTGTTGTTGTGAAAGTTATATAGGTTTATATTTTGTAGGTTAGTAGAGCTACAATGACTGCTTGAAACACATCCATATTTTTTTTGTCCTAAATGAATAGGGAAAGCCATTCAAAAGCCATTTCTATTTGCGAAATGTCATTTAATGCGTGTTTATTGCAGAACGCACCCCTTTCACAAATCGAATGACACCTGTGTAGTGAGTTCCGGAGACACTTGTAGAGGCGACACATTTATTATAATGCACAACGGTAACAGACCTTCGTATACAGACTAGGGACTTAGCCTACGTCTAGTGTGCCTGACACCGGTCCTCCGGCTACGAATTACCTAGGGGAGGGTAACCCGACCCAGCCAAGGTGCGAGTCTAGACCACTGGCTTCCTCGGACCTGGCCTTACAAGGACGTCAGGCCGGGAGTCCCAGGGTCCCACCACTGGCCCGCACAGAGTCCCGGCCCTTACGAGGACAGCGGGGCTAGGGGTCCAGGGTTCTAAGCTGGCTGGTCTTCTGGCTTCTGTCTTCGACTGGACTCCGAACCTCTGGAGAGGTTCGCTTATACAGACCTTCTCCCCCCTCGAGGGGTGGGGCTGCGTGGGATCCTGGAACACCCTGCAGCCCCCCCCCCCCCCCCCCCGCGGGGAGGTGCAGCAGGGGATCCCAGAACACCTCGCAGCACCTCCTGCCTTTGGGCTGGCAATGCAGCAACTCCCCTGCCGGTACAAGGTACCGCCCTTGATGGGCTCGGTCGACCACTGCAGGTAAGTGTGGCCCATTTCCGGCGCTACTCCTCTATGTCACAGAAATTAAACAGTGGCTGGAATAGTAATCACAATGGACTTGCAAACCAGAAGTCTCCATTCTCAGCTCCCGGTGTGGCAGTTAAAACATGGGTGCAATTTTCTTGAATCCTCCACGCATTCGATAGGCAGGGTCACGTGCGGTGGGGTAAAGTGTGGGTAATTCAACCTCTCTTCAGGCGTCTGGGCCAGCAGAGAATAGTAGGCCAAAATACCCTCAAGAGGGGCTCACTTGTACTTTTTCTAGCGGAGGCCCATCTGCCAGCGGTGGCATGAGCAAGAAATTAATGGTCTGCGCCTTGACCTAAGAACAAATTACGTCTTATCCATTAGTTTCTCCTCTGGCTCTGTGATTGGTTAAGATTATTGTGTGCATAAGCCTTGAACATTTCTGCCATGTCCATAATGACAGCGCCCAAATGGTGAAAGCTAAATTGGTGAGTGCGGCTTTGCCTTTGTCAAGGTAATATATAGAGGTATTAGTTCCTGATTAATGGTCTGATTTGAGATGGTGACAGGGTTCTGTAACAACGTTGCTTCCTTTCTCGGGATAGAGAAGGGGAGACAAGCGATTTTTTTTCCATATCATGGACTGAACTCAGGACAAGGTCTGGTATTCTTGCAGCTGAACAGTGGCCCATGTACGTAACTATTGTAAATCCACGGCTAGATTGCATATGGGTCACGGAGCTTACACGACAACACTTCAACATGCTGGCCAGTGCGGGTTGGTGAAGGCAGGGTGCATAGATGGTAGAATACAGTACAGTACAACAATGTATTATGCTGGGCTACCCTTCTGCTGAAGACATAGCGATACGGAAAACTACAACACTTGGTTTATTAGCTATCCAGGCTTAATCGTGGTTGGTTTCTGATTTTGGGTGCATGCCCGGTGGTTTGGTTATTAGCTGTGTCGTGATGCCTGCTTAAATCCTGAATTTATAAATGACATTAATACGTATCTAAATGTGACCATAATTATATCTTCCTTGAAACCTAAATCATGGATTTCAATGCTATCGTACATGGTTTCATACAGAACATAAATTCATAAAAGCAATGCACGACGATTCCATTCTTCAATCTGTTACAAATGCAATAATGAAAATAATATTTTCAATAACAAAAATCAAATTTTCTCAGAGCATTCAAGCTCTGAGAATGTTGTATTTAAAGTAAGTGTTTTTGTGTGTGTTGTATGCTGCTAATAAACCAGTGATATAATTTCATGTGTTTCATGTAAAGAATTTCCATTTAGTAACAGAAAAACATATTTACAGCCTGGTGCATCTATTTGAATAGAAACATAACTTCAGTTTATATTTGTAAAAGCTTGGTTTTTTTGGGGGGGCTCAATAAATGTAAATCATGGGTTAGCGAGAGTGCGTGGCAAACGCTTTTCTCGCAGAGCAAAGAGCATTACGCTTTAACAAGAACCAATGTAAGATCAGCTCCCATAAATTTCTGAAGGGCAGATAATAAACACGGAACGTGTGCAATAATGACGCATTGACCAGTGTGACCCATATAACTAATCTTGTCAATTCCACCCACGACACTGCAGGGACCTCTAATAGGATTGGGCACCTACCTGCATGCTGATTGTTTCAATTTGGCGTGTGACATGTTAAGAGCTGAAAGGCAAGAGATCGAATCTAAATCCTGTTCCCATTAGCCATCATGTTAGCATGACAAGGTGAATGGGGCGGAACGGAGAAGTGGTCTTTTAGGCTTTTCAATAAAGGAAACTTGTCTCCACTATTCACTCAAGCCACGTGACCAATGAGAAGGAATGAAGAATTGGGAAGGGGGGAGGGTGCCTGTTGTGGGAGTCTTGTAACAAATTAAATCTACGCGTAATTTTGGAGTAACAGTGATTAAAATAGGCCAAGCCATGAATGCCAATTTGTATTTTTTGATTATTTTTCTGCTATACATTTTCACATGATTAGCCACTATGTTGCCCTATGATTTGTGGCCAGGTCGCCTTCTAAAAAATAAGTTAATAGATTAGTGGGCTTTCCGTCATAAAAAAAATCTCATTAAATGTTGTTACTTTTTCATGGTTTTTACACATGCTGCCTTAACATGTCAAAATGGAATTGACTTTATTAGTATAAATAATATATTGACGGTTTAACACGTAACCCAAAAAAACCCTCTATTATGAAATATATTCACAACTGAGATCTGCGACACAATCACGTTTCTGAAATGTTTGCAATTTATAATGTTTTAATAAATTTGGTGTCATTGTGAAATCATATATCTCAGATAATGCTAACACTGTCATTAATTAAACTGTAGATGAAATGTTAAATGTTCTAAGCCAGGAACCATAAAATCTTCACCAAAAATGTCACAACAAAAACATATAAACTATCCATCATTAAACAAACGATTTGGTGATGCTGCTGCATTGGCTGTGGTGCACAGGCACAGTTAAAAACAAGTATCTACATGCTCATAAACAACACTCATTGAAAGGAAGTGTTGTGGGTGTGTTGAGTTTAAATTATACAGAATACATTTGCCCACGAAGGACTGGGTTTCAGGCGGTTTCCAACGTGGGATGTTGGGCTATTTACTCCCTCTCCTTTCTTAAGTGTGGGAGACAACCAGAGTGGCTGGAGAAATCTCCAAACACCATAGAATACTTAAACGCACACAGGGATGAACTAAAAATAAGGAAAGCACCAAACACCTCGTATGTTTGCTTGCTCTATGTGTTGTTATTTTTTTTGTCTCATAGTTCTCATATTAACCTTGTTAAAATATTAAATGTAATCAAATATAAAGCACGCATGCTCTGGCAAGAGTCATCCTCTCACAATATGGAGGTGTTGAGTTCAAGTCCAGATAATGGGTCGATTCAGCCCAAATCAACAACAGTCATGCTTCTCCCCTCCCCACTTCAGGAAATGTGTTCCTACCTGGCTGCATAGGTTGATGTTCCCCTTTCTCTTCACAATAGGGCACATTTTATAAAAAAAAAAATCCTAAATATTACGTACCTACTGTGGATGGTCCCCTCACGGATCCAGAGGGCCTCTTCTTAAACATTGCATTCCCGAATCTCCTCCTCTCTTACATTACCGGTAGGCGAGGGCGACTTGGCTCTCCTGGACTTCTGGAAATATTAGATGGCCATGGGTCCGCATGATGTGAAGCGCTGGCTTGACCCATGGAAACGGGGGATTGCTTTGAGCTAAGAAGAGGAATCGGGCAGACCGTGCTCCTTAGGTGGGTGCGCCTTTGCCATAATAAACCAAAAAATATCTGGGGATGAAGGCATTATGGAAGGTTTCATCGATTCTAACGAGCTGCAAATACGGTAAAAATTCCTATCCCGGCCCCCTGACACAAAAGATTGTCGTTATGGAGCAACCCTTATTTTAAAGAATGGTGCAAAGTCATAAGATGGGCCAGTGGGAAGGAGCTGGATCTGGAAATGGTGAGCGATCTTTCGTCTGTGGGAGGGGGTGTGTGCTTCCTTTTCATAGGGTTCAGGCTGATTACAATGTCTCCAGATCAGAGATCTCATAACGAAATCCCCCAATCAAAACCAAGGCATATCAGTCCACCCAATCACAGATCGGCTGGAAGTGCCAAAGGCTAAATATAGATTATTGAGGCCTTCCAACTATTGGGCAGGGAGAGACTTGTCACCAAACCTGCAGCCAAGAAACCTTGGAGTAGGTCCGTGCCATATGCGATCATGCTGCGGTATGGACACGAGGTTTGGTGAGCCATAAGATTCGGCCAAAGAGCACTATACCACTCAGGATCATCCATTACAATTTCATGCACGGTATATACCCGACTAATGAAAAGAGATACACATTTATGAAGGTTTCCCCAGACTGTCGAAGGAGCCCCCTGGGCATGGTTCAAACTTGCCTCCATGCTTGTCTTGCTATGTCTGGACGTTGCTAAAATCTGTCACGATACTATGGGTTTTTTCAATGACATGTGTGGCACTAACCTCTCCCCATTGGTCAAAGAGACTCTGTGGGGCCTGAAAACCGATATCTTGACGAGACACCGGTATGTCCTACTCCAAACCTTTAACATCACAGTCAGGAAGACCATACTGGTTAACCAGAAGGACCACGAACCCCCTTCATGGAAACAGTGGCACAATGCCCTTCTAGCACAAGCGGGGGGCATGGGGCCCTTAAGCCACAAGCTTAAGGGGAATGAATGGGGAGTTCGAAGCCAGATGGTCTCGTTTCTTCCAGAGTCTGAAATGAACGGGCCAGATGAGGAAGTCGGGAGACAGGTATGAGGAAAACATGAGCAGAGCCCCTCAGTGGTCAAGCGGAAGCAGGATTAGGTGTGGTGGAATGCCGGCTTGTAAGCCCACTAGCCGCGAGTAGGTTATTTTTTTCTATGGATATTTTTTTGTTATCCCCTCTTCCCCTCCTTTCCCCCGACCCCATATCCCTGTCTTTTCCTTGGCATGCTTATTATTTACTCCCCCCCCCCCTCGTTCCCCCCCCTATTTAAAATCTTCATCTTCTCCTGAACGCGAGTTCTACAGTGGGGGGCCTTTATGACCATTCTTCCTTCCCCCTTTCCATGTGGTTTGCATTGCGCCGGAATGGATTACCGCGGATTTTCTGTGCCCAGTTACCAGAATTTTTCGGCGTGCTGTATCAGGCTTTGCGTTTTGTTGTTATAAAAATATTATTTAAGTAACAATAGTCGTGCTACGGAGAGACTGCCATGAGTTTGAAGACTTTCCATCACTGGCTTAGGGTCACGAACGAAGATGAGCCAAGCCCAAGCTCCATCAAGCATCGAGACAAATAGACACTTTTAACATGGGTTAGGCTGGATATTCTACTACGATGAATGACTTTTGACAAAATAAAAAAAAATGATAAGGATTGAAACTTTTTTACAGTAAATCCATGTATTATTAATTTAAGAATGGTTGACTTGATTATGTAACTGACCTGCTAAAAATGTTGTCAACAATAGAGGGTGGGTAAAAAAAAAGAACCATGAAGTACTTAAAAAACGTAATGAATTTATAATGAGCCCCATCAGCTTGTGTCAGCATTGTTGTGGGCTTGCAGATGCCTCTCGCCATGCGGTGATGTAACCATCACCGGCTGTCATGAGGCATGGCGTTTACTAAAAAGATAGATGGCTCCTTGTTGTCTCCAGCATGCATGCATACACACAATGACACATACACACGCGCGGGCACACTCACACACACACATCTGTCATGGGAATATATGATTAATCACCTTGCAAAACAGAGGCACCGTGAGAGCGGGAGATCGGTCTCATTGCAGCCAAGAGGGCACATTGACTCACATTCTGGTTCAAACGAAGTCCACAGACACACAACATGCCCTCTCACTTCATTAGTTAATTTTGTCTAAAATGCTTCCAACATTGTTAAACAATTATTAAGCAAGCAATAGATGGCTTTTACAAGTTATTATTTTTTGTAGATGTTTTGCTCAGTCCAAGCCCACCATAATCATCGGAAATGGTAAATCCACTGCTGGATGAAAGCCTCCCGAAGTTGTTTACATCTCTCACGATACCGGTGATAAAAATCTCTTCGGTGAATATCCACTCGGACCTGTTCCATGCCTTGGCTGCCACTCCTTTATGATGTTTAACCATCATCCATCATCCCTTATGGCGACGTGCTCTGCACAAGTCCATATACTGTTTTTTTTAAAATCAATATTCCATATATCTCTCATTGGTGTTTTTTTCTCTGATCCATGTGTTCCTTTCTCTCTTGCGGAGTATAACTCTCATCATGTATCTCTGTATGCTTTTTTGCATACACTTTGTCGTTTGTTCTACGTTCTTTGTCCATGTTTCCTCTTCATAAGTCACATCAGGTAATTTGCGTCAATGGAATGGATGATGTTGATGATGATTGGTCGTCGCATATGTTGAATGCTAGTCTCCTTTGCCAAACATTGTCGGTTTAAATGACCATCACGTTGGCTGCAAATTGTATAGCAGGAACTTTATGCTGCTGTACATTTTGAGCATCCTTTTTGAATGGATGCCCTTTCTCCATTGTTGAAAATACAAATAGTATGCACTCTCTACACATGAACCCTTTTACGTGAAAATTGCACACTCGTTAATTAAATGAGCAAGTCTTGGAAAACACACAAACGAGCTGTGTGAGGAATGTTCTATTCGTGACATTTATTCCATTCTACGTCTTCTCCCTCTGGGGAAGTATATGGAAGTCACAAACAGCTGAATACCAACATCCACTACCTCATGTGGAACAACATCCTGTATGTCATCTGCATTACAGTGCACCACGAGTGAACTGTAATACAGTGCACCACAATACAGTGGCGCAATGTTTCACATGTCGCACTGTTTCACATGCAGACATGATTCCTTGCATGTCTGCATGATTCCTTGCAAAAGGTTTCAGTTTGGTGTTTTAACATCTTAACACGTTTTATTTTCAGAAAGGGTGAAACCTATTTTAATACTATTTTCATTGTTAGAACCGTAATAAACTTACGTGAGATAAGTGCAGTAGGTTTAAACCAACAACAACCACCACTGTTAACGATACACAGGTTGAAGTAAACAGCCAGTGTTGTGACTGGGACAATGTATTGGGATGGACATGCTGATTACATAACAAGGGGCACCATAACAAAATGTATAGCTTAGGGAACTGATTTGCGTCATGAACATCAAAACAACATTGTGTCTAAAGTGTTCAATCTTCAATCATTTCTTACCATGATGTGGATCAAAAAGATCAGTTTCAATGACAGAATGTCACTCGCAGATTTACCAATCGGGATACTCGTGGAAATTTAATTTGAAAGGACAAGATGAGAAACCCATAGATAATGTAACGAGAACATGAGACAACACGATCGCTGTGAAGGATGATCAGTAAGAGGTGGCCGGGTGACCCGGGGGTCAGACCATTGAGAAGACAGAGTTGAGAAAGGGTTTGATCCCAGGTTACAACCATCTTGGTTAAAACCGGGTTCTAAAATTGATTGAATTGATGATCACAATAAATTCACTAATGATTGCACAAAAATAGCAATGGCACTGAGTTTACTTTTTTTTTATAATAATTTGGCTAAATACCATCCCTGAGGATCAAATAAATATCAGTCATACGAAAAATACATCTCTGTGGCAAGGCATATGGGAAAAATCACCTCCTAGTCCGTGGACCAAAAACTGTCACATGAGATTCTCAGAATTAAATAAAATCTCTTTCCACAGGCCATTCTCTCACAAAGAATATTCACTGCTCTGCAAACGTTCAGAGTGAACGATATGTTTCATGACTTGGTGTGGAAGGGATGCCTAAAGAGGACGTGAAATTATGAACTCGAAACTCACGTGGCGGTGATATCGATTCTTCATCCCTCGGACCATGTGCGGTGCCATTATTACCATTTTTTTCCAGTGCTTGAAGCTGATGGTGATAATTCTAACTTTCAGTTTAAGAGAATAATCAAATTGGGCTTTACCTCTGAATGGAAGGGAACATAAAAACGCAATACTCTACCATCATTCACCATTCGCCCAGTTATTTAACTTAAATATCACATCTGGCCTATAAGCATTATTTGGTATGCTTAATTATTGCACATAAAAGTTAAAATATCCATTACAATAGTTATACACATTAACATCATCTGCTTATTATAGCTTTTAAGACGAATGGAATTACATAAATTCACAAATGTCTATTCCAGTCAAGGTCACTCATACTACAAGCTTTCAGCAAAAACAAATAACATACCTGCATTAATTTCAATGTGGGAACATTTAGTGTCATTTCATCTGGAAACCTCGCCAAATAGTTTTCTTAATTCTATTTAAACAAAATCTTTCGATCAACATTGTGGTCTTCCCTGTCATCTTTATCATTATGGTCTTCCATCTGCTTTGACCTTCACATCCTCTTATTTGTGATTCCAACAAGTGGAATCAGTCCACAGGGTTTAAAGAGCGCACGGATATGCATAGCATAATTTAAAACGAATTGTTCAATTTAAGACTGATTGCTCTCCTGTGTTACCGTGACAATTACTGCCATATATTTAGATATACGTTTTTTTCCCATAACATACACACACTGTGTTGTGATATTTTCATAATTCTGGTATGTGCAGTATTTTTCATAACGCATACATTACAAAGGGGCAGAGTAGTGGCGCAGTGATGTCGTGCACTGCACCATGAACCTGCGAACCTATGTGCGATTCCTGGCCTCAGCTAACAACAGTGGCAAGTGATATCTGAACCTGGTCTTGAGCACCATTATGAAAGTCGGAGTTTGCCTTCTGTACTTGGGGAGGGGCAGGGGTTCAATTTGTCCCTCACATTAGGAATCGCCGGTGCATATAATTATTTCATTCATAATATTAATTGTAAATTACTGAAAATTAATTAACGGTGTCCAGTTTGGGAGGGCCGTTCCCCCCCCCCCCCCATGCCCCCACGCCCCCCAAAGTATGGTCACGCAACCCCCATGACCGAAAGGCATGGGGAAGGCCTTCATCCAGGAGTCGCCAAAGAGCAGTACATTATCATATCACACATTCAGTATCATGTCATACATCCGACTCGCTGCGGACATAGGTATAGGCCGATATTAGAAATGTTAGATTTGTGAAAGATCTATAGAACACGGCAGTTAAACTAGAATACAAAAATGGGTATATGCTGGTGAATTGGTTAATGCGGATATATATTCTTAAGTTTTTTCGGTAAAGTCACGTAGGTAAAACATTAAAATTAATAAAAATAAAAAATAAAAATTACGACGTTTCGGAGGCAACACAAGCTTCCGTCTTCAGGTGAAACCGTCACAGCAAAATATCTGTACCTTCACCTGAAGACGGAAGCTTGTGTTGCCTCCGAAACGTCGTGATTTTTATTTTTTATTTGTATTCATTTTAATGTTTTACCTACGTGACTTTACCGAAAAAACTTAAGAATATGAATCCTTGCAGTCACGAAAGCTTCAAATCTAGAATTAATGCGGATATGTGACAATCTGATCAAGGCTGGATGATGTACCGGGCCAGTGGGGCCAGTGCCCTGGGGCCTTGGACTGCCAGGGGGCCTCAAAGCCTCAGGCCGCGCACGGTGCGTGGCCCAAGACTTCCGAAAGAAGTTGAACACCAGGGCCCTCAGTGCGCAGAGCGCAAGCTGACCACTAGGCCCCTGGGTGCATATAGCGTGAGCTGACCACTAGGGCCCCCCAGACCCTTCAGCGCTTACAATGTGAGGGCCCCCGGGCCCCTTGGTGTTTAAAATGTGAGCTCACCTCTAGGGCCCCCAGACCCCTCAGTGCTTGCGCAGCGCATTCACTTAACTTGGTTTGGTGTTAACACCTTAGACGGTAGTAGCCCAGAGGCTGACGAGTTTTTTGACATGTTGCAGTTACTGTACACATTTTGGGGGAAAGTCTTTCAGAAGACAGATGTCAGACTCACATTAAAATCGCTGTCCATTAGTCGGTGGAGTGCTCGGGCAAAGTCAACCAAGACACTGTCGAGAAATTACATCCACATTAGAGAGGCCTTCAGTGGTATGTGCAATGATGATAAGGAGAAAAGAGATACTCGAATTGAGGCCACTGGACTATGTGCTAAATTGGACACCTTAGAGATTGTGTTCATGGCACATTTCTGGGATGTCATACTTAACCGGTTCCACGCTACAAGCATGCACCTACAGAAAAGTGACATTGAGATCTCTGTAGCGGCACAGCTTTAGTCTTCGTTGAGGGATTTTGTGGTGGGACAGCGAGACCAGTTTGAGGCTTTTGAAAGGGCAGCCTTAAATATGACAGGTGTCTCTCAGTTATATAAGCACGATCTTCAGCGAAAGAGGAAACGCAAACCATTTGCAGTTGAGAGCTCAGAGCCAGGTGGGAGGGAGAAGTTCAAAATAGAAATATTTTATGTGGTCATTGATAAGCTAGTGGCATGTCTTGAACATCGCTTGAAAGCTTACAAGCGTTTGACCAGTCACTTTGGAGTTCTGTTCATGTAAGAACAGGTGTCTAACACTGATGTCATAGTGGAAAAGGTAAATGCACTCTCCACTGCATATCCATCAGACCTGGACATGAACTTTGCCAACGAACTCATCCAATTCAAGTATTTCATGTCTGACTCTGAGGGTGAGAAGTGCCCAACTAAATTGCTTGAGACGTTGCAGGCACTTAATCTGCAGTCAGTGTTTCCCAATGTTTTTGTGGCACTTCGGATTTTTCTAACTTTGCCAGTGACAAACTGCCAGGGTGAGCGGAAATTTTCCCTTTTAGGCAGAATAAAAAATGAGCTGCGGAGTAGCATGTTCCAAACACGTCTCAGCTCATTGTCACTTATGTCAATAAAGTCAGACCTTGTCAGAAAGCTAGATTTTGACGATCTAGTGGATGATTTTGCCGGGAGGAAGGCAAGAAAGACACCAATATAGGAAAGCGGGGGGGGGGGGGGGCTCCAAAGACATGTGCGCAGGGGCCTCACAGGACCATGATCCAGCCTGGAATCGGATACGTGATGTATCGTGTGTTTACATTGCTTTATAATTTCCCACGCTTTGAGGATTGCACACCACTGCAAAGTACGTTGAATTTTCTGCCTTCTCAAATGAGCAGTTGCAAGGTGCTTGTCTCCTTTGGTGGCACGCATACAGCTGAAACAGTCCTCCATAACGATCCCCACAACATCACTTTTCCCTACCTCCTATATGCTGACGTCAATCCCTGATCCTCGTTGATGGGGAGTAACCCCGAGACATGGAGAAAGGGGATTGGTGGCTGGAGATAAAGAGACATGGTCCGAGGTGCGAAGATAGGTTATTGGTGGCTTGGAAGGATGAGACAGGGATGAGGGGAGGGGGAAGGAATGGGAGAGGGGATGGAGGAGCGAGCTGAGGATGAAAAGGAGATAACTGTGTATGAAGGAGGGAGATATGTGTGACGGAGAAGGTGGAAATAAAGGACTGGAACCCTTACCTGTCTTCGTGTGTTAGTGACGAATGTGCCTGCGACACAGTTTAGTTTGTTGTCCTTCCCCTGCACCTCCGATTAGCATGGTTGGCTACGTATGGTGTGAACGAAGTTCAACATACATACAAAGACATACATTAATATAAGTTTTACAATTCCACGTCATACTAAATTGTAAATGTTGTGGGTTGACTCGCCATCACACCGATGTACTGAAGCAATAGCTAATTGTCACGTTTTGTTTACGTAACAAAGCTTAAACATTGGCTGTGTTGGGTTAACAACACATTTATATTTACGTGATCTAACCCAAAAATATATATTATGAGGGAATCTAATGCACGTGGAAGTACAATTGGTCGACTTTCATCATCGTCATCATAATAATGACAAGACATGATTAATTCACTTCTGGATGAAGGCCTCCTCTTGCCGCCATATCTCACAATCCTGCGGTGTAACAACCCACCCAACCCATACACAAAAGCTGATTTCGGCATCTCCTCGCCGGACGTAATCTTTGACGCATTCCATTCCTTGGCTGTCAATCCATCTTGACACGTGACTATAGCCCGTAGTTCCTTCGAGCGACGTGTCCTACCAAAGCCAACTGACTTTTCTTCAGTGTGAATATTGTGAATAGTCTTCATATGTTATCTGATTCACACGTAACTCTTTCACTGTCAAGGTAATTTTTTTTTATAAGTTTCTCTGCAGCTTTCATCCTCTCTCCTCTGCCAAACTTATGGATCCTCAGTTCGGAGTTGATTTTATGGCGCATTAATAATTTATCTCCATTTTATTCCATAGCAACAGTCGTTATGCCAATCCATACAGCAGGCTCATTTGTGTTATGGGCAAAGGTCTCATCTATGCGTATAACACAATATTACAAAGTTTAGAGAAAAATATTAGATATTTTTAATTGGTAAAATTATTTAAAAAGAATTCAGAGTTTTGCAATGACTGAATTCCAAAGTCAAAAGCCCTTAAAAATAAATTTCGATTTAAAGCTTTCGTGACTGCAGGGATTCATCTTCTTGTTTCTTTCGGTAAAGTCACGTAGAAGGGAAGTAATAAAATAATAAAAATAAAACATAATAAAACAAAAATAGTTGTCTTTTCAGCAAGGCCAACTCAATGAGGCCAAGAATACATTACCGCTGCTCTTTTCACATAAATCACTGAAGTTGAAAATCCCACATAAACGTGTAGGAAAGAATAAAAGTCACAAAGTGAACATTGAAAATGGGTTTTATTCTCCAAACACTCTCGCTGTTTTAAAGAGGCGCCTATATGTTGCAATGGAGAAACACACGATAGCACATACACGGGCCACACACTGGCATTATTTGCAGTGCTGAGCCAAATTAGTATTTGGGCTATTCGCATGGTAACTGTGGAAATAAATTGAATTTTTACATTACTGAACGCATCAACGCCAATCCAGCAATACTTGCAAAGCCAATCTAATCTTTTCCACAGCAGGAAGCAAGACTTTTATTCAAGAGTTGATGAAGAAACATTACGAGTAAGTTGCATATCCCACTGACCCAATTAAGTGCCAAAAAGTTAAGTCCAAAGGAAGGTATTCTGTGATGTGATTTAGTTCCAATTTTGAATATTTTAAAATATGTAATGTTAGTTATCGCTGCAGAGCAATAAGGTAACATGTGATGATTCATTTAATTCATTTTGAGTTGGAGTTTTCCATTTGTATTTTATTACAGTTGCAAGCAGTATTTGCCACATTCTACATATGTAAAATACACACCTTTACATCACATTATAACACCCATTACATTTTAACAAACATTCCATTATAACAATCTTCAGCTCTTTGTGTGTGTCTTTGTCTTGTCTTTGTTGTGTGTGGCCTGGTGTACCGAGCCTGACACAACTGCCATGGTGACGTCACTGCCACTTAGTCGTCAACTGCGGTTGTTGTTGTGTGTGAGTGACACAATGGCTCTCACGCTTTCCCTTATATCTCACCTCTTAAAATTCTGCTTTCTAATTTTTTCATGCAATATAAAGTGGTGCACATGATTTTCAAGTAAATAATGTCTCCACACAAGAGAATACACATACACATAAATGGAACACGCCTATTTCGTTTCACACTTGGACAAACATCATGGAATGGTATAATGATAAATGGTATAACTTCATTATGCAAGGAAGCCACACTGAGGCTTTTTCAGGAGGGTCCTGCATTGAGATGTTTCGCATCTCCGATTAGCACGGTTGGCTACGCACGGTGCGAAAGAAGTTCATAATACATATGTAGTGGGTTCCATGAAGACTCACTCTTAAATCGGGAGGTACCACGTTTATTATATGGCCCCAACAGGGCTTCTACTCTAACATACACTTTTAACTAGACCCTTACAGGTTAACTGCTAACTAAGACCCTTAACAGGGTAATTACATAACCGAGCCAGGTAGCCACGTACTGCCTGACCCACGATGCCGAGCGAGACGATCGAAGTCCAACGACCGAAGAGACGTAGCACCGTGAGTTCACTCCTTCAAACAGCCCCCGCTCGGGGCTCGGGACTAGGTCTTTATGGGCCGCGGCGTGGACGAGCTCCGCCCTTGGCCACGCCCCTTTCCAGATCCTTCCCGAAGACTCTGCCCCCCTACATTACGTGTCCCTCTCCCCTTATTTGGGCCCCCCTTGCCACCTCGTCCAGTCATGTGCCCTCTCGGGGGTCCCTCAGGCTGTCATGTCCTCACTTGACCTCTCTCTCACTGTCACCAGGACCATGCCCCCTAGGGCCCTCTTCCATAGCATACCCACTCTGGTGCCCGAGAGAGGCCCAAGACACACAGCTCTACTCTTGTGACAGTGGCTGGCGCTAACGCCATAGTGACTTCATTTATGTCACTACACATACATACCCAGAGAAGTCAGAGGAAACCTACGCAGAACAGGGAGAAAGGCGCCCAAGTTGGCAATCCAACAGAAAACCTTCTTGCTCCGAGGCACTAAGCCAGGGGTGGGCAAACTTTTTCACTCGCGGGCCACAATGGTTTCTAAAATTTTACAGAGGGGCTGGGCCAGGAACAGATGGGTGGAGTGTTTGTGTGAACTAATATAAATGACATGTAAAAATCATTACATGAAAGGATTTGGCCTTTAACAGGTAGCAAACATTTATTTGCAAGGAAATTTAACAAATTGCAATACCTACGTGACTTTACCGAAAAAACCTAGGAATATGAATTGCACGAACATGAACAATACAAAAACATGTCGTAACGTGACTGATGAAACATCATGAAAACATCTGAGGCCTGCGCCCAAACCAATTACCTCACTTGAACTTCTATATTATCTACATTAACAGGTTAGAGCAACCACGCAAGCTGTGTGATGGAGATTTGGCTCCAACCTCGCTGCAGCAACAGATCATCATTTTCAGTTTCAGTGGGAACAGTGTTGTTGATCTCCCATTTTTGCCAGTGCATTCAAGTCTGGAGTTATTTTGCTTGTGGCAATTCTCAGGATAGATCTGAGCAGTGGCGGCTCCTGCAAAATCTCTCAGGGGGGGCAAATGTCTGGATGATTGATAAGGATAAGGTCCACCCATGCAATGGATAAATTAACAGCTTAAGCATGTAAAGGCAACTTCACTTCTTTAATATTAATGAAAAATAAAGTGACTCTTACAATACATCTTGTTTGTTTCTATACTCACTATTAAAACAAACCACTCAAGTTTATTTTATTAAAGATTCCACTTGGTGGCGATAAATTATATTGTTGGATGAAACGTGTTTACGTATGATGACGTTAGCACGTATGATGACGTAAGCACGTTAGTGCAAGCCCTCCCGGAAGCCATAGAGAATGCATTGGAGCGCCCGCCGTTCGAAAAAAAACATCTTTGAATGTAAGTCTATGGGGCCACTCTGGGCGATTCTCAGCCGGAGTGAAATCGCCCAAAAAGAGGCGGTACTCCACAGAACGTGACATGACGCTGATTGGACTATATCCAGAGGCACAGTGACGGCTAGCGTGACTCTGTGGTTGAATGACATTGGTGGTGCGTCGCCCAATCGCCCTAATGAAGAAACCGCCCCTGGATCTGAGGTGCTGATCCGTTAACTTTGATCTGTGACGGGCTTTGTTGGCGTTCATGACGCTGAATGTCTGCTCACACACATAAGTCGAGCCAAACAAAGTCAGTATATTCTGTGCAGTCCTTCGGAGGTTTGGAAACGTGGCTCTGTTAAGTGAAGCATAAAAGTCATTCAGTATAACAGAGTTGAACTTCTCCCTTAGGACGGAGTCAGACTGAAGATCTATCAGTTCAAACTGCAGCTCCTGTGGTGCTGTTTCAGGGTCTTGTGACAGGGGACAGGACACCAGCTGAAGTGACTGTTCAATGTTTTCGAAATCAGATAACCTACGGCAGAATTCTCCGTGCAGGTCCTCAAGCGATTTGCTGTATTTTTTCGCGTTTCGCGGTGCCTCTTCCTGCATGGCAAGTGTGGGGAAATGAGCGAAAGATTTGTTCGCAATTTGTCCAGAGAACAAAGTGAGCTTGGATTTGAAGGCTTTCACATGTTTGTACATGTCGTGAATAAACTGATCTTTCCCCTGCAGTTTGACATTCAGCTCATTCATGTGTGAAAATATGTCCACAGTAAACGCAAAGACATTAAGCCAGTTCTTGTCGCTTAGCTCATGGAATTCGTCAGATTTCCCCATCAACTCCAAAAATGCGATGATGTCCTCTTTCAGCTCCCACACTCGTTGTAACACTTTCCCTAAACTTAACCAGCGGACACTAGAGTGGTACAGCAAGTCCTGATGATCCGCATCAGTTTCCTCCAGGAACGTAATAAACTGATGGTGCTGAAGTCCCCTTGCTCGTATAAAGTTCACAAGTTTTACGACTGGATTCACGACATGGTTAAGCTGCAATACAGACTTACACAGGGATTCCTGATGGATGATGCAGTGAAGGAAAATAAGATCCTGGACAGGGTTTTCCTCTTTCACTTTATCCTGGATTCTTTTCAGCAGCCCAACATTTTTTCCAGTTAAATTTGGCGATCCATCCGTTGTGACATTGACAAGTTTACTCCGAGGTAGCGTCATTCTTTCGATGACAGCAGATACCTGGTTATACAAGTCCTCTCCCCGCGTTGTTCCTTTCAGGGACTCCATGGTCAAAAACTCCTCTGTTATCGCAAAACTGTCGTCAATGCCTCGGATAAAAATGAGGAGCTGAGCAGTGTCTTTTACGTCCGTACTTTCATCCAGTGCTAGTGAATATAATTCAAAGGAATCAGACTTTTTGTTTAACAATTGACTGGCTATATTTTTATCAATCAGTTGCTTTTGATCTCCGGACACAAGATGTCTGCTGTCTGTACCATGTATTCTTTTTAAAACTTGCCTTCGGAGAAAGTGGTAATGAGTGGTAATGTTGGTGAGAAGAAGTTTTTAAAGAAATTTTTAATCGAAGTGAAGAAGGAAATTATTGAAAAGTTTGTATAATTAATGATTTTTCAAACTTTAATTATGTTTTCTGTGCTTAAAACTCTTTAAAAAACTGTGGGGTCTAGAACGGAATCGTGAAATTCGGAGAGAACTCGGAGTTAAGTTTTGTTTGTTTTGTTGAATTACACAAAGTGCGTCATCTAGTGGGGAAATGGGGGCATTACAGGAGGAAGGTAAAATTTTATTTAATAATAATATTTGGACAAGTTCGGCGGGCCGGATTAAAAAGCCCAACGGGTCGTATACGGCCCGCGGGCCGTACTTTGCCCATGTCTGCACTAAGCGCTACCACCGCACCACCCTGCCATCATGCTACTATTATTTAAATTAGGCTACTAGTAATCAACACATTGCATGTCTTAGCATAGCTCAGTTATGGTTTGATGGGACTCAATCACAGCAGGCGTCATCAAATCTGAAATGGATTTTCATCAGGCCCAATCGTGTATCACCAAAATCCCATTGTGATCAGGTGACCTCCATGAGATCTCATTGAGAAATAAATTATCTCATACTTAATGTATAGTACATTCGGTTTTGGTGTATTATAGCTTTCTTCAGCAAATGCTGCCTCCTGACGTTTGGCTAAATGGACGCAATATAATTAACCAATGAGATCACATTGCTGGTCTGATCATATACACTGAATCAGGTACTGCCTGTATGCTTTAAGCATCATGCACTTGAACATAACTGAACACTTTTTAGTTGTGTACATCTACTTGCATATCAATAATTATATTGGCAAGTATACTGCCGACGTCAGTACGATTGCTTAAATAGGCAATGACAGTTGTGGGAAAAAATAAGCATTTAATTGAAAACCGGTTATATTGTTATTCACAAAATATTTAAGAATATAATAATAAAAACGCGTGCATGAAAGGAGACAGGTACGTCTTATATATTTTCAGATGTGATCATGTAATTAGGGATGACCAACTACAATGAATATAACCACGAACTCATTATTTTAAAATTTCCTGTAATGATGTGATGATCATCATGATATGAAACTAGAACAAATAAAACAGCTCTATTGTGTGTGTTTGTTAGAGCTCAGCATCCCTTCATAAACACAACTCTGGATACGGTGGAAGGACGTACAGAGACAGACAGAAAGATATACATATATGGAGTGACAGATGGATTGAGAGTTAAGACAGACAGGAACGGAACTGTGGGAGGGTAGGGACAGACAGATTGAGAGGGCACTCATAAAATGGCTCAAACCATGACGTGGCATCACTTGTACACCTGAAGGTCAGACATAACCCTTGTAGATAAATTGCATTGACAAGAATGTGTGCGATACCTGATGTTTGACAATTATGAACATGTGTTTGTGCATTGTCATCAACATCACATCATTGCGATTATTTCAGAGGTGAAATAATTTACGTGAATAAAACACACCCACAGGATCAAAATACTATCAGTAATGTTTAGTTGAACGCAAACCAGGTACGTAAACATGTTGCTAGCCTCAGAAGGATAATGTTAGTACGGCATCGCATTGTTACGTAAATATATATATTATTGGATCTTTCGGTAAAGTCACGTAGATAGGTTCAAAGAAAATAACAAAAAAATTGCAAAAAACTACGACGTTTCGATCGCAACACAAGCAATCGTCATCAGGAGAAAAAAATATCGGGAAAGCTGCTGAGGCAGGATGTTTTAAAGGTTTTAAATGGATGTCGCCCAAGGTTCATAAGTGAAGTGGGCGGGGCTAGTAATGTTAAAATGTAAGATCGGAGAGCTACCTCCACGACGACGAAGTGGCAGAGGTGGCCATTGTATTGTGAGAGATTAGCATGTCAATGTAAGATCGCAGAGCCACCACCATATCGAGGAAAACGAGCAACGGTGGCTGTGTTAGTGAGACATTTAACCTGTTACTGTAAATACATTTAATCTGTTCATGTAAAACCAGAGAGTCGAAAATAACCACGAACATCGGAAGGAAAGATGGAAACATCACAGCCAGTTATGACTTAAACTGTTTAATAACGTTCCTCCAATGATTGCTCAGTTTGTACCCATCTTCTCGGTTGAAATTGTGAATGTGTCTATATATATATGGATGCCATACATTTGTATATGCACAGGGGTGCACCAGGAGGAGGACAAAGGGGGTTATTTCCCTCGCCCCCTCCCCCACTCCTCCACCACTGAATTGTTTAGATAGATGTATGTCATAAAACATTTTTGAGATATACATTCGTACACACGTGATGTACGTACACACGTATGGCATCATTGCTCAAAATGATTCAGCCTCATCCATGATTCAAATGCAACTATATATGTTCAACTGGTCTCAGAACCCCACGCCCCCTGCATCCCCCGTGGATAATGCAAAGCTGGCCATGCATGGGTGTGAAACTGGCCAATGATAAGACTAAAAGCAAACTGCGTGCAAAGATCTGACCCAAAAGCGCCTGATCACCAATGTAATTTCTTTGTTTTTGTGAACAGATATTATATTAATAGCAATGACAAAAAATATTTTTTTAAACATGTATAATGAAGCCAATGTATCATTAGGCTCTGGCCATTTTTTTAAAAATAATATGAATGGTAGTTTGCAGGGTAGCAGACTAGAACCCGATAACAGCCGAACTAATGAAATTATGTCAGTCACGTAACATTTTCTGAAAAATTGTTGGATAATTCAATTTTTTTAAATGTCCAGAATTTTCAAGCTTAACAATGTTTCAAGTTTTTTGATAGGTGAGATCCATCCCTTATCATTTAGAAGAGTGCAGTTTGAATTCTTTAGAACGGGAAATTATTTAATGCATTCAAGTTTGTGTTTCTTTTTCGTAAACACCGGGGAAATGGGTGACTTTTTTTTATTCCAATCTGCTCACTCGAGCAATGTGTGTGTGTGTGAGGCAGGCAGGATTCAACCCCACACAGTCAAGGGTTTATTCTTGAGTGACCCGGGCCATCATAATAAAAGCAACATTGCACAGCAATCTGCGGCAAATTGAACGGTGATCTTGGGCAGTATTTCACTGTGGCCATGACTAAAGTGTGGCTATTTAATTTTGAACTAAGCTGCGATAAGATGTGCCAGGGCTTGTGCAATCAATACTTTGCTAATTCATTGGTAGGAAGCATCTCCCCACGCTGCCTACCTCGTCTGTGGCAACAAATATATATTTTGACGTATTAGGGGGTCTGATAGTGTTCTTACAAATGTCTTTACAGCAGTAGCTATACTAGAGAATGTACATGCATAAACATAGGTCCAGGAATTTCAGAGGTACGAAAGATACCCAAAAATTGCATGCGGCATCACACAAGATGAAATGTGTCCTTGTACTTTAATGATGAATGTGGCATCAGAGGGAATTGGGTGGAAAAATTACTGTTCTTAACATAAAAAATGCAGTGCACTAAAAATAATATTTCAATACCCCTACTGGAGACAGACCTAGATCCTTTGAGTGCTTTTATTAAACGATGAATTGTCACTGGGAATTGTCACTGGGAAACATTGGGCTTTTAATATTTTTGTGAAGCTTTCATAGTCTTTAGAATTGTTACGAACACTCATATTCGATTAATGACATATTATGCATTACAGTACCACGTGAACACACATCAGTGTGTGAAAACAAACTATGTTTCTGAACGCCGTTTTATTTTATCATAATAGGGTTACTTTATCTGCCTTGGGAACCAATGCAAGGGGTGAATAACCACAGAAAATTATCTTTGGTTATTATCTTGTAGATTTTGATTTAAATTATAATTTACATGCAAACATAACGTTAAAATTAGCTTCAAGTAAAATTATAACTATTCAATATGACTGGAAATACCAATCTTAGAAAATCAATGTCGGTCGGTGGAGAGCAAGATGTACAATGCCTGGGTTTGGAATGAGATTGGCTGGATTTGATCTATAGTTTTTCATTCCCCATGTGCCCTGTTGAGTGGCACCAATGAAAGTGCTTTAAAAACAAGATGAAATATATGCCATTCATTTTCGAGTGGAACAATATTTCTGCATCTTTTTCGTACAGTATGTACAGGGGGCAGTGCTAGCATATTGATCATCATGTTGTGTTTTTTCCTAACCATGCACATCATTAGTGGAAATTGGTATCTGAGCCTCATCTGTGCCTCACCGAGAAGTCGACTAAGCCTAAATTGAGTGCAAGAGCGTCATTATTATCACTAATCATGCCTCGTGCAGTACAGGCCCCACAACCCATGTATATACCAAGGCTTAATATGTCCATAAAAGCAGTATATGGCTGGGGAGTATTTTTAGGCCACATTGAGGACCTTTTTAAATGTGCGTATATGTATGTATGAATGTGTGTATGTATAGTGTCAGTGAGTCGGAGACGAGGTTTGTAGAGGCACCTTCTTTATTGAACACACAAGATCTCGCCTGCACACTCTACAGTCGCTAGCCTATGCACAACACTAGCCGTCTAACATCGACGGCGCTGACCGAGACAGTTAACAGGCTATCTAGCAGTGCAATATCGAGCGAAGACAGCAAGTAAACATGCAAAGATGGCGACGAGACGACTACAAAGACGAGACGATCTAATCCCAAAACCGGCAGCCTCGAGCTCCAGCTCTCGGGAGGCGCGGCCAGGGCGGAGCCAGGCCGCGCCTCCCTTCTCGAACCCACTAGCAGGTTCCAGGGGCTTCCAGATGGGCCCCCCCCATGACCCTTGCCCCAATACCTCCGCCCTGCCGACACACGCATGTCACGCTCACCGGCGTGTGTACTGTTTGTTCACCGCAGTTGCCGCTGCTGGCCACCAGCCAGCTCTATTACACTACATATGTATGTATGTATTCCATGGTGGGGAGTGGGAGTGTCGCAGTTGGCGTCCTACGTTACGAACCCGGCGAGCCGAATCGATTCCCGCTCATGGCCAACACCAGTGACGATTATCTGAATCGGTCCTGGGCATCCCCTAGGTCGACTAAGCCTCAAATGAGTACTTGTTATGATGTGAAAACATCTCCACTGGGGAGACAAAGGCGGCCGGGTGTGGTCCTGACCATGCACCTTCTCGTGTGCCGTGCCGGCCTTCATAGATGCTCGCTAACAGCACTTACCCCAAAAGTATGTTAAAGGCTATATGGAGAAACCTTGTCTATGGTTGTACTTCATAACAAATCACGCATAAAGTGATATGGTTGCCAAGTGTATGGGCGTTCAGTTTATAATATACTGCTATACCTCGAGCAGCCGAGTAATATATGCACACGTACACTGGAGTCCATTGCAATAACACAATCCCATCATTGCCTTCAATGAATCGTTTTGTAAATATAGATACTGTTTGAAAATTATGTTTTGGTTGGTGTTACTTCGGTGAAATTGGCATTGCATACAATATTCCTCTGGCTTTAAGAATCCACGAGACCCTGCATGGTGCACTGATTTTCGATAAATAAAATAAGAGCAACCAGCAACAACAAAAAATCCCTTCAACATCTACATCAATTTAATAGGGACTGTCCAGCTGGGGTTATCAAAACATTAAAAAATATGATCAGGTTTAGTGAGCGGTTTGCACACTGGACTTGCAATCTGAAGGTCGCCAGTTGAACCTCCTGGTACAGCAGTTGAAAAAAATGGTACAAGTTGCTTCAACTTACTGTCTATGTTCACCCACCAGTATAATTGGGCACGTGATAGTTATAGTGAATAGAAAAGTCACATGCAGTGAGGTAAAGTGTCAGTACTCCCACCTATTCCAAGATTTCTGGCCAGCATGGAAGAGTAGGCCAATTAGCCACTAGAGGGGCTGTGTATAGCTCCCTCTAGTGGATGCCCTTTTTCCATTAGTGGTGTGAGTAATCAATTGCAATTGATGCACCGTTACCTTAGTAACAACAGCCAAATTGTCCAAGCGACCTGGCCACATATGATAGTTCAACGAAGCGGCTTATCGCGTGGAAATGTATAGCAGCCAAATACTTTAAGTGCATGTTGATTCTACACGTCTAGGAAAAAACTGAAAGACCTAGAGAAAAATCCACATGACCACGCGGAGAAGATGCAAACACCAAATACACAGGTGTCAGGGTCGGGATCTAACCCACGGCCTCCTGTATACCAGACGAGGCAGTTAACATCTCAAAACATCCACTACTGGTATTTGTTGACCACCGAGAGAGATTAGCACCGCCCCTCGTTTGAGCGTGGATCAGACGACATTTTAACTTGACTTCGAGTGAGACCTTCCACTATCCCTGGCATCAATGCCGAATCACACAATAATTAATGACAGTAATTAAATTATATTCTTGGGTCTTTCGGTAAAGCCACGTAGATAGTAATATCTTGATTTGAAGCTTTCGTGACTGCAGGAATCCATACTCTTTGGTTCTTTCGGTAAAGTCACGTAGGTAGAAGAATAATAGATTACGACGTTTAGATCGCAACACAAGCAATCGTCATAAGGTGGGACAACCACAGCAAGAAAAAACTGCTGAAGTAGGTTCAAAGTAAATAGCAAGAAATGAACCTATCTACGTGACTTTACCGAAAGACCAAATAATATGAATTCCTGCAGTCACGAAAGCTTTAAGTCAAGTAATTAAATTGATTAGCTCAGGAGTTTCCTGCCCTCAGTGGTCACGATCAATAAAAAACAACAATACACCCTGCCACCCCTTCTGATTGTAGAAAATATTGCATGCAGGGATCGACTGCAGGTGCAATAACCACATTTAAGCTTTGCTGTTTATATATGCAAATAAGTCAACACTATCTTAAAACTATGGGGGGAGGCTTGGCACAGTTATTAATATACTATGCTATGAACCCAGCATGGTGAATTATGGTCAAACAACCCAATATGGAATGGCGAGACCTCATTCAGCAGTGTGATGACAAAGGGCTTGAACTTTATGATACGCTATATGTATTCTATAACTGAAGTTGAATAGTGCAGTGGATAGAAAACGCGAGGTGGGAGATTGAAAATATTCAGTGATGAAATCGTTGGGATTTAACCCAGTCCCGTGGCCATGATTACCACCCAATAATGCTGAACACTCGGAGCTCCCAACCCCTTGCTTCTCGGACTCCCCCAAACCAGCCCTACCCCCTGTCTGTGTACCACTACCAGGTGTGTACCCCTACCAGCCCTACCCCCTGTGTGTGTACCCCTACCAGCCCTACCCCCTGTGTGTGTACCCAGAGCCGGCCCAGCCACTAAGCGACCCTTGCAATTGCAAAGGGCCCCGTAGCCAGCAGAGGGCACCCTAGAGTCACTGCTAGCTAGTGGGTGAAAAAAAATCATACATCAAAGGGGCCTCCAACCAAATATTGCTTAGGGCCCCCAAAGGTCTAGGGCCGGCTCTGTGTGTACCCCTACCAGCCCTGCCCCCTGTGTGTGTACCACTACCAACCGTACCCCCTGTCTGTGTACTACTACCAGTCCTATTCCGTGCCTGTGTACAGTTTATCAACATCGGGAGTGGCTGACGTTTACTTGCTGGAGAGAGATAAAAAAAAAAATTACGATGGGATTGAATAATTTTTCTTGTGCATTCGTAAAATCAATGTAAAAAATGTAGACGCGATGCAGGGAAAAAGGCAGGGCGCCCTGTCAGTTGTCCAAGGGGCACGGGTGTTTGCGGTGAATTTCATAGAACCGGTAAGCGCGAAGCTTTCGAATTGCCAGTGCACACAATCCCCCCCCCCCCCATTGTTTGACCAAGACCCCCCCCCCCCACGCGGTTGCCTCACCGACCCCCTGGAAGTGCTCTGTACAACCACCATATCCAAGTCTCCTGTGAGAGTCCACGTTAAATTACTTCGCGTTCTAGTTTGGAAGAGGAGGGAGGTGCATCCATGTAAACGTGCAACGTTGGCCCGATGTTGTACATTCGAATTTACCTCATTTAATATTTACCCGAAACGGCTAGTTTCTGATTATGTTATTCCCTTCTCGGGGCTTCTTATGAAACAGTAAAATGAGCTGCGTGCACGTCGCTAGCTCATATGCGTGCGTGGGTTTTAAAGACTATGTTAACCCGAGCAGGATTCAACATTCTGTGGGAGACGTTGCCGCAGTTTTTTTTCCTCCGTCTACATTGGAGAGGAGAACCTTAAAACATTTGGTATTAGCAAAGTAAAATATTAGTTTATATATTGTATAGCATCATTCCATTCGTATTGTATACAAAAGGAACCAACCTAAATCCAAGACAAAACTTGACAGAATGTCCAATCATAAGTCTTCCGTAAATAAAACTAAATTAAATACAGAAGCTAACGTTTGAAAATGATTCCAACCCATTATTTTTTTTAGTAAACATTAATTACAACCCAAGCATGATTGTGTCGTTTATTTCTTACATAATCAAAATCTACGAAATGAGAACAGCTAATCTTTGTCAATACACTTGCATCGAAATGTAAAATGACATGTTTTCAAGAGGCTTCTGTAGTCACTATCATTCATCTCTAATTAGGACTCCAACTTGATATTTATACAAAATTGCATTGCTTCCCATGCTTATGACAACTTAAGAGATTGTCACACTGCCTGCTAAACAGCTGGTAAGGCAGTTCGTGCTCCTGAATAACAATAAAACTGCTTCAAATCAGAGCATCATACAACCACTAATAAATTAATCGAATATAAACAATAAAAATGCAAATATGTATCGATCTATTAGATATAAATACCACAATTATCACATCTATGCAGAGTACATATGGGTATATTATCCGTAAATGTATGACTATTTTTCGTTGGAGTACGCGACAAACTAACAAAGATATTATTACACTAATCAACTGCTGTACTTTAAGCATTCTGCAGGGATAGTGGTCAATGCATTAAACATCTCAATTGTGATGTGTGGCTCACTATAGAAGCTACGTGTCAGATGTGTAGACCTCATTATACACATTCTATGTCACCAATCATTTTGGTATTTTCCCCCAACATAATTTCCCAAGGCTCCCAGTTATATAAGCAGACAGCATGGTGAAGGTATCTCGCTAAAGCTGGCAAACAGATGGTAGCTTTGGCTGGAAATATAGGTTGGAACCCTGAGATGTTGTGGCAATGTTAACTATTCCCCAAGAGGAACGAGTAGCTTGCCATTGCATGCCGTCATTGCGTACAAATGCCCCGTCGGGTCCCAGGAGAAGCAGTATGAAATTTGGTGGCCTACAGAGCAAAAAATCACCATGCACCCTTGCACAATGTTACGATCATTATCAAATTTTTTCGGCTCAACGGAAGGACCTCATAAATTATACATTTTCAAATATTTGCGCACCGTTTTATTTTAAAACAAGAAAGAGAATCACTGCATGACCACTATTTTAAGAGCCAACAATGGAAACCATTACAATTTATCTGTAAAGATTTTGTCATATAATGCACCCAGGCGTGATCATATCGACTGACCTACGATGCTAGCTAATAGGATTTGACCTCGGAAAAAGCAGGCAACCGAAAACATATTTAAGTGGAAAAATCAATCCAAATGAGTATTAATTAATTGGTAATTAAATCATCGAGGAAGATAAAGACTAAATAACACTAGGGCATTATCAGGTGACAGGGAGGTAGACCCACAGGGAGGGGGTGGGCGTCATGGTTTATATCTTTCTCCAAGTAATTACAGAGAACTCACTGGGTCTCGGGCAATCACTTAGGCAGGTGTTGATGAAGTCCAGACATCTGGTGACTGATTTGTACCCGCGTAAGACCCCCCCAACCCCGCCCCTTCTATTGATCAAAATTGTTCACTCCAATCGACGGCGGGCGAGAGGTGTTTCATTGGAAACCGCACGTTTGCATTGCAGTGCTGCGTTTCATTTTAACTTTGCATCTCAACGAGCAAACGGCAAGCAAAATATGTGCATGTCTCTGCAGTGTGTGTGTGTAGCGTTATTAAATTGTGCATCGTAAACGCCGCGTGCAATACTCGTGTGAATGTGTTTACTCTTGAGTAAGAGCATGCGTCGTAATGGGCACAGGAAATATGTTTGGAATCAGAGGAATTTATATACAATATCGACAATGCTAATCACAATTTTGTGATTACGCTTTCTCCTCTTTAAAAAGTTACCATCACATTGTATAATTTTCATTCTAATGCGTTAATAATAACAATGAAATATTCTCTGCTCATAGGACAAGAAAGTAATATGATTATTATGCATGGGTATTCAAAATATCAATGAATAATATTAAACTATGTTTATTAACACCTGATTTGTTTCCCTTTATACAGATAAAAAATATATCCTAAGAGAGAGAAGGGAACTGCATGCAGGTGAAGTAGGTTGTCAAGCTATAAATTATCTGAGATATACAGATGCTGCTGTATTTCTATCAAAATCTGAGAGTGATTTGCAGAACATGCTGTCTGCAATAATATTAGAAAGTCAATAAAATGGGTTAACAATGAACTGTGAGAAAACAATTACTTATGGTCCTATCAGAGAAAAAAAGTCATACCTCAATGACAAGTCCAAGTCAGTGACACCAACACTGAGCTGGTGGAGCATGCTAACCATTGAGGTAGCATGATAACAGAAGCTGAAAAGTGCGTCACAGATATAACCAGAATAATACCAATGGAAAACAATACATAATATTAGAAAAAGGGATATCTAAAAAAAACTAATCTAAAATGATTAATGACAAGAGTAATGAGAATATTGCAGCGTTACATGTGGTCTATTCTCTTATTTGGACGTGACAGCTGCATAATTTAAATGCCCTACAAAGCAAACCAGAAGAAACCCAAATGTGTGTTTTTTTTAAAAAGGTGGAAAACATTTCATGGACAGACAAGATGAGTAATATTAATGTATTACAGATAAGCAGTAACAGCAAGAAAATGAATAAGAAGGATGAGAGAATGTGGCACAAAGCTGAGCCCCTCAGTGAACTCAACTCTGTGGGGCTTGAACAAAGAGGGGCCTCGAGACACCAACATGCATTACTGCAAACCTCCTATATCAGCGGTTCTTAACATTTTACTGCAACCCTGCACTCCTTGGTTCTCAATCGTAAAAAATGTATAATGTTCATAAATACGTAGGTTTTATGCAACAAAGTAGTTGTACTTGTGTGCCCGTGCTTAATTTGTGTTTCGATGATTTACCTTCTAAAGATTTTTGACATATCTCGCACCTACAGAAAGGGCGTCTCGCATCTCCAGGGGGCGAGTGCACCCCCAGGTTAAGAACCACTGTTCTTTGTCCGTATGTTGAACTTCTGTTGTACGGTACGTAGCCAACCGTGCTAATCGGAGGTGCAAGAAAGACTATACTGGCGATTCTGGCACAGAACTCTCCTTGCCTTGGTGGGAATGGAGAACCTCAGCCAAAAGCTGAAAGGAAAATAATTGGAGTATGACGCTTTGTGGTGCCCGTTTCTATTGAACTCAGCATGAATAACCGGAACATTGGGGGCCAGGGGGCGAGGAGATGGACTCCTGACACTGAAACATTGTAGTGAGCACCTGATGATCGTTGCTCATTGGGGAAGACAAGTAAGATAAACCGATACATTGTGATTATCTTACTTTACGTTATGCTTTGTTTGGTTACGACTACCCCATTTGAGGGTGTATTGTTCCCAGTTCGACCACTTGTTCGTAAGTTGGATCTCCCTCTGTGATATCCGTGTTCTGGGTTCTTGAATTAAAAAAAATTATCGGAGAAAGGCAAGTGATATTTCTTGGACATGTCATATGAAAACAAAAGGTTGAGTAAAATATTTTGACTGCGACAGTTATAGGTAGAAGAAGTCGGGGAAGACGCTGAATTCAGTACATAAGCAATTTTAATAATTGGATGCAACTTAGAGTAGTATCCAATGCAAAGTTCTTGAGTAAATATCACTCACAGAGCTAAATGGAAGGAAGGCCACGATCGCCAACGTCTTTGATAAAGGACATCATGGCATAAAGAGAGAGAGAGAGATTAAAAATACTGGACTGTTTTATGAATACATATCTCAAAAAGTACATGCATGTCTACAAAAATATATATCGTTGTACAAATGTACATTTAGTTTTGCTTTGCAATTTATTTTTTATTTTCTACAAATTATCAGCGGTTGTTTTTTCTTTTTCTTTTTTTCTGTGAGCCTGATGGAAGAGCAACGGGCCACATTGTGGCCATAATTGCATTTCATACATTTCAGTCGCAAAATACACAAATATAATAAACACTCAAGATGTCATTCTTATTGTCAACATGCCATTTATAATTTTCCAGAAACCAGCATCAGAAATAAAGTGATATACTGTCATAATGCAGTACGTCCCCAAGGATGATGAACTATCTTGTATCGGGAGTCGGTAATCCTTCGGGATCTTATACGGTTATGTTTAGTTCCTGGTGACTATCCATGATACAGTTTTTTGGGGTTAGATCGCATCAATATAAATGTGCTGTTAAACCCGCCACCACCCGACACAGCTAATTCGTAAGGTCCTGTGGTAGGACTCCACCTTTCCAGAACAAGAATATCTGCTCCAGCTTTAGCATGTCTACAGGAATGACTTGGTTTGACCTCATAAAATGTGGGATCACTGTCAAGTTAATGCAAGATCTTATTCTGGGGCAACTTTATATTGTGCTCGTTCTGAGATTGTGCCAGGCTGATTCAGTATACCTTTAAAGTATTCTCTCCACTTCATAAGATGTTCTCCACTCTCAGTGATCTGGCATTGGCCATCTTAACTTTCAAGAGGGGTCTCTGTACCAGTAACGGGGTCATAGACAATTTGAAGTGCATGATAACATTATTCATACAGCAATACCTCGGTATACGAATTATCTCGGAACAAAGCACCTTCCTAACAAAGTCGGCTGTGAAGAGACCCTTGCCCCCCCCCCCCCCCCCTATAGTTTAATACATTTGGGGCATATTTTAGATATTCAAATGTCTTCCTACCGGTCTGACGGATTGCATCCTGGAGCTCCTGGATCTGTGGGTTGTTCTTGTCAGACCAGACCTTGTGTATTCTACTTGAAATGCCATAGATGTTTGATGAGATCTTATAAATGGTGTTCTTGAAACGAGTCCAGCATAGCTCAGCGCATTTACTTCCCTGGTCGAGGTTTCTTAAAGATTGTTCAAGATTCTGTCGGACCTATTCAACCTTCAGTTCGCTTATGTTCAGTTTCTTTGGTAGAAATAGCGCAGTCTTACACTTTGGAGTGTTTATTTGAAGGTCTATTTTTGATCTTACAAGACAATCGTCAGTGTCACCAATCACTTCTATTACAACTCATGTGATGTAGATGTCTTTTAACTCACATTGACGTGTAATGACGCAATCTATTAAGTGTCAATGTTTTGACCAATGGTGCATCCAGGCTGTTTTGTTATGGTTAGGAATTTGATAGAAAGTATTAGCGATTGAAAGGCCAGTGTTTTCCATTGCTATCTGACTTGCACACACCGTGCCTTCCAACGTTTCTCAGTGATCAGCGATTTCTATGCCACAGCTAATCGAGCTGCTGTGCAATGAGTGCAGTCTTTTGTTTTTGAATGGGGAAAACCTCCTGGTCGATTAGGGTGCGAACGTTCCTGGTTCCAATAACAAATTTCTGTCAGATTTCATACCTTTTTTTCACACCTGCATTGGATATCGGCCAGCTACAGCTAGATGATCAGGTTCGTTAAACCCACCATCAAACGACACAGGCAATTAGTAAAGTTTGTCACATACACAAAACGTATCAATTAGTTAGCTGTGTCGGGTGGTGGTGGGTTTAACGACGCATTTATGTTTACCCAATCTAACCCAAACCACCTTTATTATGGATCATATTGGTCGCGAAAGCCTACGTGTTAAACTGATTCAGGTCCGTCTTCTTGGTTCTTTTGGTAAAGTCACGTAGAATTGAAATAATAAAATAATACAAATACAACATAATAAAATAATTCTCACGACGTTTCGGCCACAATGCAAGCAGCCGTCCTCAGGTGAAGAACAGGTCTGTCGAGAAGACAGAGTCTGAATGACAACCCCAGGCTTGGAGCGTCTTTTTAAGCTGGGTTGGAGGGGGGGGGGGATGAGCGCCTTGACAAAATAATTTGCATATCTAGAGGAATTTAGCATATTTATGGGAAATGCAGATATGCGATTAGTACTACTTGTGAAATGCGTAGGAGGTTTGGCGAGGGGTTTAAAGTCATTATGCCCGTGCATTATGCAGGATTAGCAGCATCAAAGGGAGGGGATAGGGGTAGCATTAATAAAGGGAAGGAGTGTTAATAGTATGCAGCTGCAGTAACTAATCCAACACGTAAACAACTAAAGTATAAACTACATAGTATCATCAGTATACTAAATATACTCTACAATAAGCTGAGTTACTAACAGTAAGTAATACATTACAATTCTACGTCGCAAAAAATATAATATGCTTCCATCTAAACTTTATTCTCTTACATCACACAATTCTACACTGTACTATATACTGCCATAGACAAACCCAACATTAAATTATATACTGTATTGCTATACGCCACCTTATACATTGTAATATTACACTATGTATTATTCTACCCACCCTAATGTATATCACACTGCTGTATATTCACTATACAATTACGATACTATATATTACTTTGTGCATTGTATTAAGCATTAACATGTTATACTATTTATTATTATACAATCCGCTATACACTGTACCATTGACCATCGTGTGAAAGATACTAAAAGGAAGCAACAAAATATGTCAATGGGAGAGTAGTGGTAGGAGACTTGCAGCGGAGCAAAGAATCCATTCCCTGCGGAGAATACAATGCCAGTGAGTTGGTACTTCTTTGGGCGGGGGGGGGGGGGGTTAATTGACTGACGTCTGGCACTCAACGTTGCCCAGTTGCAGGTCTGACCTGACTGATATACTGCATAGTATATATGACACGCATGCACCACAAATGCAAACGTGCCCTTGTTATGTGCTTCAATGGCAATGGAAGGCATCCAAAAATGAGTGTTACAGACAGCACTTATGAAAGAGTGAATTTATTGAGCTGTGACATGTTATCTATTATTGGTGCACAGCGTGCCAGTCTCAGACTGGGAATGCCGGCAGAGCAAAGGCTATAAATGAAAGTGCAGGGCTGAGACGAGGAAAGCAGAAACACATTGATTAAAGTGCACATTTTGACCCTCTGAGAAAGGCGGTATTAGACTGAAGGTCTTGCCAATTGGCCAGTGCTCTCCATTAATGTGCCTCTAGCGAAGGAAAGACTCAAGTTAGATATACATTTTCACTGCGGTCCACTGAGACCATGATTTCAAACATTATTTCTTGTGCTTTCCCATGGTCAATGTAACTACATTCACCAGCCTTGCCATTTCTAATTCCAATTATGTTGCTAAACATGGCACACATCTGATTCATTCAGCTTGCAAATCATCTGCTATGACAGCCGAATTGGCTGACATGTGATGCATTATACATTTACTTTCTTATTAAGGTAGTGTTATTGACAAATGTATTGATTTTGATTCATTATGATTGGCCACGGTTTATCTACTTTTGGATGGAGGCCTCACCACGCCGTCACCACCCCGATGGCCTTGCAAATGGCACAATCCATGTCGTGTACATGAGCTTATCTCATTATTCCGTCCTCATGGTGGTCATACTCTCAGGTGCGTGTTCTCTGCCGATTGTTGGTCAAAAAAAATCCTGCACTGTGATTGATTTCCAGGAATTGCCTTGAGAAACTCTAAGTACTGGGCCATGGTTACGAATCATTTTCCCATACTCATTTCTGAGTCAAACGTGTACATTACCGTGTCATTGATGGAAAGCAGTGCCTTCTTAGAACTATTAATATGTATTTCCCGAAAGTATGCAGCATCAACAAGTGGTGCTCATTTTATGGACTCGGAGGAATGACGAGCAGAGTCATTAATGTGAGTTAAAAGCAGGGTTCTGATTATAACTCACATTTTATGTCTGGAAGCCTGCTGCTTTACCATCAGAGCTTTTCATACATGCACTACATATCAGCCAGGTTTATACCATCAGATATATGGCCTCGCCCCCTCCCTTTGCAGCGTCGGTCGAGGTTGACACCTCTGAGGAAGCCGAAGGTCCTGAGGCGCGTGACGCCGCTATTGGCTTGGACCATGCGGAGTAGGGACGCCTCCAGGTGGAGGATGCTTTTCTGTTTAAGTTATAACGCCATGTCAAGGGGACAGATGGGGGCAGGGATTGACGGGGTGTAGCCTCTGTCATCCTCAGAGGCAGGTTGCTTATGCATTAGGACGAAGGATTGTGCCGTTACAACATTGTCGTGCCCACTGCCCTGCGGGGTAAAATCATCTGGGCCATGCACGAACGACTGCTGCACCTGGGTGTGCATAAGACACGAGCCACATTTAAGCTCGACTTCTTCTGGTCCGACATGGCGGAAGACGTCGCTAATGTATTCAAGGGGTGTGTGCAGTGCGCTCACCGTGGTAATCCATTCAAGTTTCCCGCATTAATGAGCTGGTCGCTCTTGATGTCCTTGGTCCATTTCCTACCACCTCTCGCGGGAATAAGTATTTACTGGTGGACGTCGAATTTTTTTCACGATGGCCGATGACCTGGCCGCTTCCCAACCAGTCGATGGCGTCCATCACCGAGGTATTGCTCGATGGCTATGTGATGGATAAGGGGGCCCCTGAGCGCCTTCTGACCGATCAGGGTAAGAATTTTTCTTCTAAATTGCTGTGGGAATGTTGTGATTTGTTGTTTCAGGATGAACAACCACGCCGGTACCTCTGAGGACCCAGCTTATATTCTCTGCGGCATGCTTGGCTCCACCCTTGGCCACGACCACCTTCCAGAATTCTCGGGAAGGATCTGGATGCTAACCACGTGGCCACCCATAGCCCCCACTTGGGCCCCTTTATAGATTTAACTGGTAACGTGTCCTCTCGGATCAACCAGAGTGCCATGGCCTTTAGTAACCTCATTCCTACGGCCCACACCCTATCCTGTAGGGCTGGCACTGCACGCCAAGGGTGGTGCCATCTAGCACTATCAATCAGCGCTCACCGGGCCCCTCTAGGGCCGGTACTACACCCACACCATTGTGGTATCCACGATGTTGTTACAACGCACGCCGTGCCTCTCTAGGGCCGGCACTGCACAGTGACATCACGCGGTGTCACTACCATCAGAGCTATTATGCCTATTTCATCATTATCTGTGTGCTTTGACTACCTTTGTACTTTTCTTGAAACATAATAATTATATTTTCATTAATATTGAAAAAAATAGTAAACATGTTTCCCTAGAACATAATAAGCACAGTTAACCATCTCTGCTTCAACAATACATTCCTCTTTTTAAATCCTTTATATTAAGTTCGCTTGCTTGCTTGCTTGTGTGCTTGCTTGCTTGCTTACGACCGTGCAAATCTTTCGGTCGTTTTTTAACCCACTTCCCGTGATCCAATCGAGCTGACATTTTGCACACAGACTCGTTGTGCGAGACAATTAATGTTCGTGAAAAACAATTAAAAAAATTTACACTGTTTAGGAAAAACAAATTAAATATTTAATTACCAATTGCTTAATGGTGGCAGGCAATCATCTGACCCATAGGTGGCAGCCATCTCAAGCCAGAGGACGAGAGGACTCTAGCCGCCACGCATATAAAGGATTTATAGTGAAAAACTTTGTTTTTACTGGTTATACTTATTACACGAACGGAATCATTTACATTGTTATTTATCACGGCAAATTCGACTTTATTTGCAATATTGAGCAATACCATTTATTACACGTATATTGCATAATCTGCAGCTCTGTAGGGCAGACAGGGCAGTCTCTCCTCAGCAATACTTACCTTAATAGAAAACTCGACTTGTAAACACCAAAAATACTGAGGTTGTATGTGCCCAGATATGGACATGCAAGGTGCAGTAAAAAAAAATGAAGGAATAATTTGATTCAAATGGAACGAATGGGTGACCTTGATGTTAAATTTCACCTTCGATCATTTGTTACCTCCCTCCCTCCAATTTTTTGTGCGATGCATGCAGAGTCCCGAGCTTCAGCAAGGTAATCATAGAGGCAGGATCTCATTGTGGTGAACCATGGGCAGAGTTTACGGGGGGAGGGGGGAACGGGGTGCATTGATTTATTTTCAGTAGTTGACAATTAATATTAAAAATCAATAATTTTATTATTTTAACGATTCCTAATGTGAGCGACAAAGCGAACCCCTGCCCCCCCCCCCCCAAATATAGAAGTCGAACTCCATCTATTTGGTGACCCCCAGGTCACTTTTGCAAACCATACTTGTCCCTGGTTCCTTGAGTTCTCATCCTAGTGAAATAAAGTTAACTTGAAATTGACCTTCTCCGTATGGGTCTGTACACCTTGAGAGTTACCATCAACCAAACTAGGCTAGTTGCGCTCAAAAGTTCCCACCTTTGCTACAACTCACCGAGGCAGACTGTTTTAAGGACCTCTGTTATGAAAATACTGAGGATATTAAAGCAATTTGTGACAAGTAAACTGAAATACATTTCATTTTGAGATGTTATGGATGGCTCGCTGGCACTGCGCAATCGTAAACGGCGATGCATTGTGCGGACGGAGACTGCTGAGAAGAGGGGCCACATTATAAACGCACAGCTTACATCTTATATATTATATTTATTTAATTAACATTTTCACTGGACCTCATATGCCTAGGCTATGATAAATCTATAATAATAAAAACATTACTTGGCATTACCTTAAGTCAGCAGCAAACAGGAACATACATACATTACTACCTCGGACTATTTTTGGACCCACAGAAATGCCATGGGGCCACTTCCTCTGAGCTTTGTGCAAGGGATGTATGCCACAAGCACTCAGGAAATAAACTTGTATTACTCCCAAGAAGAATGTATGAAATGGAGTTGTTAATTTAGGCCGAGTAGTTCTATCAAGGCCCACGCTGGCATAGATTACATTGAAATTCAAACGGGGATATTTGAGCGAACGCATCTGTGTACGGTATTTACCTCCAGCACACGCAGTCTTCTCCCCATGCTAAGCGATGGGGCAGATGGAGAATTGCGACACAAGGGGATTTGGCATCAGTATGAATTTCGTGTGTAACTGCTGCCCCTCCCAAATGCAAATACTCGCATTACCGCCACTACTCAGGCTTAAATGTTGCCAACTCATCGGATGCTTGCAATATGCGACGTCTTCATTTGCACACCTATGATCCACCAAAGCAGAGATAGGGTTGGCAAATTGAGACATGTGCATGATATGGAAGAGTAGAATGGAACAGAAGGGAGAATGGAAGGGAAAATAACAAGATAAATAGCCAAGGATAGGGGTGTTAGAGGAGTTGAAGGGAGTGTTTGTGGAAATTAAGAGGGCAAAGAACAGAGAATGGAGGATAAGATGGGAGCCAAGTACTGTGCACGGTCATGAAGACAGGGCACCAACGCAATGCACAAGGTATCAAGCTACAGGACAATGGGGTGCCAGTATGAGGTAGTACAGCAGGTAGGTTTTATTCATTGCATCTGTGTAGAGTTTTAATGCAATTTCTAAATATACATTTAAAAAAAATATCCAGGCATTCCAGCTCCTCTACATTGTCAAACATTCCAACATCCCCTGCATCAAGATGATAATTCCTAGAAAAAATATTAAACTAATAATTTCCAGCCCTTTGTCATTCCACTGCTGGATGAAGTCCCCCCTCATGGGGGCTCTTTAACCATAACCATAATTCACTGCAATGGTCAGTGCGGGTAAACGTTGGGAAGTGCCCAAGGCTGATTTAGATATCGCCACTCGTGTTCTCACTGCGATTTGTAATAATACTCTAATTGGTGTAGGTGTAAACACTCATTGTATAGGGGTTCTTTATATCATACTAGCGGAAGTACCCGGCTTTGCCCGGGTGAAAAATATCTTTCTTAAAAACCTTACATATATATACACAGATACTAAGGTATTGTCAAAGCCCGGTGGGCTGTTTGTACATTTTTCCACCAACAAATATATAAGAGGCTTTCACAAGTCCAAAAAGTTGTAGAAAGTGTGGGGTAAATAGTTGATGTCAAAATGTTTCCGAAAATTGTGGTCTCCCCCCCCCTCAAAAAATATCTTTACCCCTCGTAGGTATATATACTAACAACACCTTACATACAACAGAGGAAGTGGTATCTATTGACTCTGTAGTAGTATCTACTGACTGTACCGTAGTATCTACTGAGCCATGTGTAGCTACTGACTGTGTAGTAGTATTTAGTGACTGTAATAACTACTGACCATAGTAGTATTTACTGGGCCTACAGTAGTATCTACCGACTATATACTCGTAACGACTAACTGTATAGTATCTGCTGACTCTATAGTGTATCCACTGACTATAGTAGTAACTACAAAATCTATAGCAGTATCTACTCACTCTATAATAGTATCTACTGACTCTAGTAGCTACTCACCGTAGCAGTATGTACTGACTGTATAGTAGTATATACTGACTGTAGCAGTATTGACTGACTGTAGCGGTATATACTGACTGTTTTAGTATTTACTATAGCGGTATCTACCAACTCGATAGCAGTATCTACTATCACTACAGCAATGTATACCGACTGAGGTCGTACCTGCTATCACTACAGCAGTGCATACTGCTGTGTTGGTACCTGCTATGATTACAGCAGTGCATATTGTGGTGGAACCTGCTATGATTACAGCAGTGCATACTGCTGTGGTGGTATCTGCTATGATGAGAGGAGTACATATTGTGGTGGTGGTACCTGGTATGATAACAGCAGTGCATATTGACTGTACTCATCATTCACCCTCACCATTCACCACTCACAACTCACCCTCACCACTCATCCTCACCACTCACCACTCCCACTCACTATTCACCATTCACCCTCACAACTCACCACTCACCAACCTCCCTCACCAATCTCCCTCACCACTCACCCTCACCACTCACCCTCACCACTCACCCTCACCACTCACCAATCACCACTCACCCTCACCACTCACCCTCACCACTCACCCTCACCACTCACCAATCACCACTCACCCTCACCACTCACTCTCACCACTAACCCTCACCACTAACCCTCACCACTCTCACTCACCACTCTCCCTCACCACTCACCACTCACTCTCACCATTCACCCTCCCCATTCAGCCTCACCACTCACCCTCACCACTCACCCTCACCACTCACCGTCACAACCACCACTCACCCTCACCACTCAACTTCACCCTCACTACTCACCATTCATCCTCACCAATCACCACTGACCAATCACCACTCACCACTCTCCACTAACCCTCACCACTCAACCTCACCACTCACCCTCAAAACTAACCACTCTCTCACCACTCACCCTCACCACTCAGCACTCACCCTCACCACTCACCCTCACCACTCACCCTCACCACTCACCCCTCACCGCTCACCACTCACCCATCACCACTCACAACCGCCACTCACCCTCACCACTCATCCTCACCACTCACCCTCACAACAACCACTCACCCTCACCACTCACCCTGACCACTCACCACTCATCCTCACCAATCACACCCTCACCAATCACCACTCACCCGCACTGCTCACCCTCACCACTCACGCTCACCCTCACCACTCACCCCTCACTAATCACCACTCATAACCGCCACTCACCCTCACCACTCACCCTCAACACTCACCCTCACCACTCACCGTCACCATTCACTCTCACTACTCACCACTCATCCTCACCAATCACACCCTCAACAATCACCACTCACCCTCACCACTCACCCTCACCACTCACTCTCACCACTCACCCTCACAACAACCACTCACCCTCACCGCTCAGCACTCACCCTCACTACTCACCCTCACCACTCACCACTAATCCTCACCAATCACACCATCCCCAATCACCACCCACCCTCACCACTTGCCACTCACCCTCATCACTCACCCTCACCACTCACCCTCACGTAAACCACTCACCCTCACTACTCATCCTCACCAATCGCACCCTCACCAATCACCACTCACCCTCACTGCTCACCCTCACCGCTCACCACTCAACCTCACCCTCACCACTCACGCTCACCCTCACCACTCACCTCTCACTAATCACCACTCACAACTGCCACTCACCCTCCCCACTCACCCTCACCACTCACCCTCACCAATCACCACTCACCCTCACCACTCACCCTCACCATTCACCCTCACTACTCACCCTCACCATTCACCCTCACCACTTTCCCTCAGCACTCTCCCTCACCACTCATCCTCACCACTCATCAGTCACGCTCACCACTCACCCTCACTACTCACCACTCACCCTCAACACTCACCCTCACCGCTCACCACTCACCCTCAACACTCACCCTCACCGCTCACCACTCACCCTGACCACTCACCACTCATCCTCACCAATCACATCCTCACCAATCACCACTCACCCTCACTGCTCACCCTCACCGCTCACCCTCACCACTCACCCTCACCACTCACGCTCACCCTCACCACTCACCCCTCACTAATCACCACTCACAACCGCCACTCACCCTCACCACCAACCCTCACCACTCACCCTCACCACTCACTAATCACCTCTCACAACCGTCACTCACCCTCACCACTCACTCTTACCACTCACCCTCACCACGCCCCCTCACAACAACCACTCACCCTCACAACAACCACTCACCCTCACTACTCACCCTCACCCCTCATCCTCCCCAATCACACCCTCACCAATCACCACTCACCCTCACTGCTCACCACTCAACCTCACCACTCACGCTCACCCTCACCACTCACCCCTCACTAATCACCACTAACAACCGCCACTCACCCTCCCCACTCACCCTCACCACTCACCCTCACCAATCACCACTCACCCTCACCACTTACCACTCACCCTCACCACTCACTACTCACCCTCACCACTCTCCCTCACCACTCTTCCTCACCACTCTCCCTCACCAATCACCACTCACCCTCACCACTTACCACTCACCCTCACCACTCACTACTCTCCCTCACCAGTCTCCCTCACCACTCTCCCTCACCACTCTCCCTCACCAGTCACGCTCACCACTCACCACTCACGCTCACCACTCACCCTCACTACTCACCCTAACCACCCACCACTCACCCTCAACACTCACCCTCACCGCTCACCACTCATCCTCACCACTCACCCTGACCACTCACCCCTCATCCTCACCAATCACACCCTCACCAATCACCACTCACCCTCACTGCTCACCCTCACCGCTCACCCTCACCCTAACCACTCACGCTCACCCTCACCACTCACCCCTCACTAATCACCACTCACAACCGCCACTCATCCTCACCACTCACCCTCACTACTCACCACTCATCCTCACCAATCACACCCTCAACAATCACCACTCACCCTCACCACTCACGCTCAACACTCACCCTCACCGCTCACCACTCACCCTGACCACTCACCACTCATCCTCACCAATCACATCCTCACCAATCACCACTCACCCTCACTGCTCACCCTCACCGCTCACCCTCACCACTCACCCTCACCACTCACGCTCACCCTCACCACTCACCCCTCACTAATCACCACTCACAACCGCCACTCACCCTCACCACCAACCCTCACCACTCACCCTCACCACTCACTAATCACCTCTCACAACCGTCACTCACCCTCACCACTCACTCTTACCACTCACCCTCACCACGCACCCTCACAACAACCACTCACCCTCACAACAACCACTCACCCTCACTACTCACCCTCACCACTCATCCTCCCCAATCACACCCTCACCAATCACCACTCACCCTCACTGCTCACCACTCAACCTCACCACTCACGCTCACCCTCACCACTCACCCCTCACTAATCACCACTAACAACCGCCACTCACCCTCCCCACTCACCCTCACCACTCACCCTCACCAATCACCACTCACCCTCACCACTTACCACTCACCCTCACCACTCACTACTCACCCTCACCACTCTCCCTCACCACTCTTCCTCACCACTCTCCCTCACCAATCACCACTCACCCTCACCACTTACCACTCACCCTCACCACTCACTACTCTCCCTCACCAGTCTCCCTCACCACTCTCTCTCACCACTCTCCCTCACCAGTCACGCTCACCACTCACCACTCACGCTCACCACTCACCCTCACTACTCACCCTAACCACCCACCACTCACCCTCAACACTCACCCTCACCGCTCACCACTCATCCTCACCACTCACCCTGACCACTCACCCCTCATCCTCACCAATCACACCCTCACCAATCACCACTCACCCTCACTGCTCACCCTCACCGCTCACCCTCACCCTAACCACTCACGCTCACCCTCACCACTCACCCCTCACTAATCACCACTCACAACCGCCACTCATCCTCACCACTCACCCTCACTACTCACCACTCATCCTCACCAATCACACCCTCAACAATCACCACTCACCCTCACCACTCACGCTCAACACTCACCCTCACCACTCATGCTCACCACTAACCCTCACCACTCACCCTCACCACTCACCCTCACCACTCACTAATCACCTCTCACAACCGTCACTCACCCTCACCACTCAATCTTACCACTCACCCTCACCACTCACCTTCACAACAACCACTCACCCTCACAACAACTACTCACCCTCACTACTCACCCTCACCACTCATCCTCACCAATCACACCCTCACCAATCACCACTCACCCTCACTGCTCACCACTCAACCTCACCCTCACCACTCACGCTCACCCTCACCACTCACCCCTCACTAATCACCACTAACAACCGCCACTCACCCTCCCCACTCACCCTCACCCTCACCAATCACCACTCACCCTCACCACTCAACCTCACCCTCACCCTCACCACTCACCCTCACCACTCACCCTCACCACTCACACTCACTCTCACCACTCACTCTCTCCCTCACCACTCACTCTCTCCCTCACCACTCACTCTCTCCCTCACCACTCACTCTCTCCCTCACCACTCACTCTCTCCCTCACCACTCTCACCACTCTCACCACTCTCTCCCTCACCACTCTCTCCCTCACCACTCTCTCCCTCACCACTCTCTCCCTCACCACTCTCACCACTCTCACCACTCTCTCCCTCACCACTCTCTCCCTCACCCACTCTCACCACTCACCACTCTCTCCCTCACCACTCTCTCCCTCACCACCACTCTCCCTCACCACTCTCTCCCTCACCACTCTCCCCCTCACCACTCTCCCCCTCACCACTCTCCCCCTCACCACTCTCCCCTCACCACTCTCCACTCTCACCACTCCCCCTCCCACTCTCCCCTCACCACTCTCCCCCTCACCACTCTCCCCCTCACCACTCTCTCCCTCACCACTCTCTCCCTCACCACTCTCTCCCCCTCACCACCACTCTCCCTCACCACTCTCATCCCTCACCACTCTCTCCCTCACCACTCTCCCCCTCACCACTCTCCCCCTCACCACTCTCCCCCTCACCACTCTCCCCCTCACCACTCTCACCACTCTCTCCCTCACCACTCTCTCCCCTCACCACTCTCCCCCTCACCACCACTCTCCCTCACCACTCTCTCCCTCACACTCTCTCCCTCACCACCACTCTCCCTCACCACTCTCTCCCTCACCATTCTCCCCCTCACCACTCTCCCCCTCACCACTCTCTCTCCCTCACCACTCTCTCCCTCACCACTCTCCCCTCACCACCACTCTCCCTCACCACTCTCTCCCTCACCACCTCCTCTCCCTCACCACTCTCCCCCTCACCACTCTCCCCTCACCACTCTCCCCCTCACCTCTCCCCCCTCACCACCTTCGTCCTCCCCTCCTCTCTCCCCTCTCTCCCCCTCACACACTCTCCCCCTCACTCACCACTCTCTCACCACTCTCCCCCTCCCCACCTCTCCCCCTCACCACTCTCCCCCTCACCACTCTCCCCCTCTCTCCCCCCACCACCTCTTCCCCCCCCACCACCCACCTTCTCACCACTCTCTCCCCTCACCACGCTCCTCCCTCACCACTCTCCCCCTCACCACCTCCTCTCCTCACCACTCTCTCCCTCACCACTCCTCCCTCACCACCACTCTCCCCCCACTCTCTCTCCTCACCACTCTCCCCTCACCATCTCCCCCCACCATCTCCCCCTCACCACTCTCCCCCCCTCACCACTCTCTCTCATCTCCCCCTCACCCTCTCTCCTCACCACTCTTCCCTCACCACTCTCTCCCTCACCCACCCTCTCCCTCACCACTCTCTCCCTCACCACTCTCCCCCTCACCACTCTCCCCCTCACCACTCTCCCCTCACCACTCTCCCCCCCTCACCACTCTCCCTCTCCCACTCTCTCCCTCACCACTCTCTCCCTCACCACTCTCCCCTCCCTCCCACCACTCTCCCTCACCACTCTCTCCCTCCCACTCTCTCCTCACCACCACTCTCCCCACCACTCTCCCTCACCACTCTCCCCTCACCCTCTCCCCCTCACCACTCTCCCCCTCACACACTCTCCTCCCTCCCACACTCCCCCTCACCACTCTCCCCCTCACCACTCTCTCCCTCACCACTCTCCTCACCACCACTCTCCCTCACCACTCTCTCCCTCACCACTCTCTCCCTCACCACCACTCTCCCTCCCCTCTCCCTCACACTCTCTCCCTCACCACTCTCCCCCTCACCACTCTCCCCCTCACCACTCTCCACCTTCACCACTCTCCCCCTCACCACTCTCCCCTCACCACTCTCACCACTTTCACCACTCTCTCCCTCACCAACTCTCTCCCTCACCACTCTCCCCCTCACCACTCTCCCCTCACCACCACTCTCCCTCACCACTCTCTCCCTCCACCACTCTCTCCCTCACCACCACCTCTCCCTCACCACTCTCTCCCCCCTCACCACTCTCCCCCTCACCACTCTCCCCCTCACCACTCTCCCCCTCACCACTCTCCCCCTCACCACTCTCCCCCTCTACCCCTCTCTCCCTCACCACTCTCCCCCTCACCACTCTCTCCCTCACCACTCTCTCCCTCACCACACTCCTCCCTCACCACTCTCCCTCACCACTTTCTCCCTCACACTCTCCCCCTCACCACTCTCCCCCTCACCACTCTCTCCCCTCACCTCTCTCCCTCACCACTCTCCCCCTCCCACTCTCTCCCTCACCACTCTCTCCCTCCCACTCTCTCCCTCACCACTCTCTCCCTCACCACCTCTCCTCCCTCACCACTCTCTCCCTCACCACTCTCTCCCTCACCACTCTCCCCCTCACCACTCTCCCCCTCACCACTCTCCCCCTCACCACTCTCCCCCTCACCACTCTCTCCCTCACCACTCTCTCTCTCACCACTCTCTCCCTCACCACTCTCTCCCTCACCACTCTCTCCCTCACCACTCTCTCCCTCACCACCACTCTCCCTCACCACTCTCTCCCTCACCACTCTCTCCCCTCACCACTCTCCCCCTCACCACTCTCCCCCTCACCACTCTCCCCCTCACCACTCTCCCCTCACCACTCTCCCCCTCACCACTCTCCTGCACTCTCCCCCTCACCACTCTCTCCCCTCACCACTCTCTCCCTCACCACTCTCTCCCTCACCACTCTCTCCCTCACCACTCTCTCCCCTCACCACTCTCCCCCTCACCACTCTCCCCCTCACCACTCTCCCCCTCACCACTCTCTCCCTCACCACTCTCCCCCTCACCACTCTCTCCCTCACCACATGTTAAAGGCGCTCCTAAAGGAATCTACAACCTTCGATGATTCCTTTGCGCGATTCAAAGAATCGATTCCTGGCGCATAGGAGGTTTCCATTTTTAATTACAGAGTTTTATTTTCATTGTTATGTTATGTTTTAAAGTTTTCAGGAGTTATTAATTATATTTTAGCCCCAGTCAACGCCGGATATTTCCCATTCGTAGCAGTTTATATCAACTCTATAACCAACTTTATTAAACGGAAATAAGGCGATTCTAAATGAATCTACAACCTTCGATTCCTTTTCGCGATTCAGAGAATCGATTCTTGGCGCGGTCGGGTTTATAATTTTAATTACACAGTTGTATTTTCATTGGTATGTTACAATAATACTGTCTAATCGCTATAATTTTATTATCTACCGACCCTATAATAGTAATTGCACACATTGGGGTGGAAGGGGAGTGAAGAGGACGTGAAACTTTGATGAATTTACCTCAGAATCGCGTGTTAATGCGTGCGCATATTTGTAACGGGAATTAAAAATGGCGTCCACCCCGCAGCGAAGTTGTTGCTACCCGTTGCCAGGGGCAACCGCCGTGGTCCGCGCCGACCGGCAATATTAAATAAATAAATAATTGATTGTGTAACTAAATAAAGAGCAATCGCACTAAATCGATAATCGGTCCGATTTAAAATTTAGAGACGAAAAATCGGAAATGCCTAAGTTTACCGCGGGCCGGGGGCGTGCCCACCTGCAAAATTTAATCTCGGCGAACCCCACGGTCCGATAGCTAAATCCCCCGGAAGGGAGCGTACGCAGACGGACAAACAGACAGACAGACAAAAAATGAATTATATAGGTTAGATAGAGGAGCATAATGATACGTGCTATTGTTTTCTCGATGAAGGCCACACTCACAAAGTGGAAGATAGCAAATGGTTATTATTGTCCAAATTTTGTCTTGCTTGCATTTAAAAACAGCATCAGTTATTTACGTAATTTTGCACGTCAGCTTTCATGACCAAAAACAAGCAGCATATTACTATTTAGTACAAATTTGTAAAAAAACGCCTTGCTTTTCAACATTCCGTTTTATTTAAACGAAATCAATTGCCATATTTGCCCCCATGTAACAACTTTTTTTATTCGCTCTGTCGGGGGTGAAGGGTTATACAGTAGTAAAAAATTTACATTTTACCTACATGATGATCTTATCTAAAATAAACTCATGAATCAATTATGTAATTAATTACACAAATATGTAGATTCTTTTCATGGATAATTTTGCTTTTTATAGAGGTCTTTTTAGCCCCCATTATATCTGTGCATTTTAAAAGTGCAATTCAAAATGTGTCAAATAGGAATATACCTCAAGCTTGCTGAAGGCAAAATGTATCTTCTCAAACTATAGGGAAATTATGAGTTATTAGTCTGTTAGATCTCTCAAACATTTGTTTCCTTCAAGAGAGATTATTAAAACATCCTACCTACGTGGTTTCAACATTGACAACAAACTCTCTTTATCTCTATATAATATATACTCTTATGGCTGTTATATGTTGCATAGGACGAGTATTCTTTAAAAACTGGGTATAGCTGATTTTGGTCAGAAATATACATCGGTGTCTTCATTTGTTGAATAACGTCAATGACTACATCGCCTCGAGGTATATAATTGCAATGCATAACGTAAGAATGTATGACGTATAATGTCGTGATCTACCAACGCCATTTCTAAATCACTGAATTACATGCATGTTCCACTACATTCAGTCACGCATGTGATTTTCCTTCTCTGATTTTCCATGGTGAGTTCCAGTAAGAACCTTTAACAAGCTTGGGGGGGGGGGGGGAATTACCATAACAAAATAATGTTCATATGTTTATTTTGGGAGCAACAAAATATTATCCTTTTAAAGTTTAAATGTACCACAGATAAATCTTGACTTAAAGCTTTCGTGACAGCAGGAATTCAAATTCTTTGGGTCTTTCGGTAAAGCCACGTAGATAGAAAATAATAATACAAATATCACGACGTTTCGATCGCAACACAAGCAATTGTCATCAGGTGAAAAAATAGCGAGAGAGCTGCTCAGGCAGGATGTTATAAAGGTTTGAGATGGGTGTAGCCCAAGGGTCATAAGCGAAGTGGATGGGGCTAGTTCAAATTTCTTCACCATCTGAAACCTTTATACCATCCTGCCTCAGCAGCTCTCTCGCTATTTTTTCACCTGATGGCAATTGCTTGTGTCGTGATCGAAACGTTGTTATATTTTTTTTATTTTTCTATCTACGTGGCTTTACCGAATGACACAACGAATATGAACCACATATCTTTTTATTCTTCAGAAAATTCGATAAAAAAACCATGAGCAAGTTGCTTTGATCTTCTCACGGACAAAGTCGTTTATGTCTTTAGGATGACCCTTAGCCTCCGTGCTGTGCTCCAATGCTCCCAATACCTGCAAACAAATTGAACCCGTGTAGCTAAATTCATCGTGACACCGACCCACATGTATGGGCACGGACATGGTGTGGATGAGAGATCCTTTTCTTGACACTTTGGCTGTTATTTGCCAGTAGGGGTTGAAGCTTGATGTTCTGTCTGCAAGTATAATCTTTCAAAGCATTCCCCACCAACTTTGGCATCGTATAGTAAATGTTTTTGTTGTTGGCTAAACAGTTGTGCATCAGTGCGTATCAATTTGCCCTTTTTCCACAAGCATATTAGGCTTACAGACACATGGTCTCTGCATGTGAAGCCATTGACAATGACATTTAAAAATCTGATTTTTTCTTTGATGACGTGCTCCAAGGAAAACTGACATTGTCTGCATTATTACCAGGCCAAATCATCCAATTCCATTCCGAAACAAATCGTTTGCATTGCATTTTTTTCGTACATGTATTCTCCACGCACGTGTTCTATCTTGCCCCAATATAGTGAAAAATATGCTTGAAATTTGCAACATAAAATGAAGATTGAAATCCATAAAAAAAGACTCGCCTCAAATCAGCAAAAATAATTAATGCAGCATTCAGCACAGCAAGGCCATCTGCTGCCTAGGACCCAAGCAGTGATGTGAATGATTTGATCTGACAAGCATCATTAGCGCAGGCAGCCTCCGGAACATCGCACACAGTCAATGGAAAAAAAGCCCAGAGAAGCCACAGAATAAACAGAGCCATATCGAGTTCAGAAATGCTCTTTTAATAGGGCTCACAATAACACCAATGTTGATCTAATGATCCAAAGCAAAATATACATCATCAGGGTGGGAGAATTGATACATTATTATAATGTAATTATGTTGAAATGTACATTTATGTGAGAGGTTTAAATACGTTCTGTATTTCTCTGCTGTATCTGTCGCAGATTATAAATATTATATATGGGTGTGGGTGGAAATGCTTTGAATTGGAGATGTATAGGAGCATAAAGCTCCATGTTTATTACTTTATATTTTAATATAGTAACAGTTAATTTAATTGCACGTATGTTATGGTGGGTTAATGCAACAAGGTTTTGCACAATAGTCTAACATTATGTTAATATTTATTTTACCATTCGAACTAAATATCTTTGACTTTCCCTCCTATGTAAAGAGTAAAGCAGGGGAGTAGTGGCACAGTGGTTAGCGCACTGCACTACTAACACGCTTACCCGAGTTCAATTCCCTCTCACGACCAATAACAGCGATAGATATTTGAGCCATTCCTGGGCCTCCCCTCGGTCGACTCAGCCTTAAATGTGTACCTGGTGCAGTGTATAAACATCAAGAATATAAAACACAATGACGGCAAGTTTTTTAAAGGCTCTATGGGGGATCTTGGTCTCTTAGTTTTTTTCCTTGGTGAAATTAAAGCGAGGTGGATTATCTTCGTCGTTCGCGTACCGCGCTACAATTCTGAAGCGACATCATCACTGCATTTACAAAGGAGACAGGGCAACCGTTTTGTGTACCATGCCAGTCAGAATAGGTGCTTACTAACAGCACGTTGCTTTACGGTCTGTAAGCCTTCATAGGGGGAGGGGATCGTTGTCTTTGTTTCTGAGTTAAACCATGCAACTTGAGTCTGTCCCATGTCCTTCTGTGAGTAACCGTTCACTATTTTCTTCGTCTCACAGTGCACCTTGCCAGGCATGCAAGCACCACGGTGACATTGCTGACATACGGGGGTTCTTTAGTCTTAGTATGTTTAAATCGAGGGTAATGTTCACAATTGCAGGCTTCGTGACAAAGATTTTCATAAAATAAAAAGTGTAAGATCTCTGGAAACATTCAACAAAGATAACCCGTGGGGAGCTGTCCTTGGACCGGAGTGCATTTCTCTTGCAGGCTGATTATGACCTTCAGTGGCAATTCCTCTTAATACTCCTGCCCAATCTTGTTCTGCGTGAGATCAGGATCGAGAATGTCAATTTATTTAAAGGTAACATGTGACAACATGTTCACACTCTCAGACAACTTTCTATAACCCGTCATATGTATTAGATACATCGGAATCATCTCACGGCACCCATGACAGAAGGTGTATACATCTCGGAGGGGAGTGTCACTATCCCCATTAATCACTTTGTGGCTGCCATGGTTCAGACCTGTAGAGCACCCTGCAAAGCAAAATACAAATCTCACCAAGGAAATGGCAGTTGGGATTTTTTAAAAAGTAAATCACATCTTAAAACAACTGCAATTTGTGTGAAGTGTCACCCACCTCAGAAGATCATACACGAAGGGACAGCACTGTGACTAGGTAACATCCGACTGGGTCCAACGCACCCTAATCTTTACGTAAAAACTGTCAGTGGCAGATTTGGAAAAGTATAACGATTATTAAGCAAGGTTTCGAAAAAACGGGACTTTCATGCTCGATAACATTATTGTTACAACACAATGTACATTTTATTAAGTCATAAAAACAATCTGAGATTTGTAATCATCTTTTTAGATTACTTATAAATAATTTCTGTATATATTTTCTTTTTTATATATGTTTTTCATTTCTAAGTGTGGAACTACCTTTGCGGAGCTGTCTCAAGTTGAGTGATTTACACCCACACTGTAGATATGGCAGAAGTCATCACAGCGTTGCATACATTTTCACCTCTGTCAATGTGCCTCTACCATGAGCCTCCATCGAGCACAGAACCTTTGCATCAACTATGACACGTAACTAAGAATAGCTTAGCTGGTATTACGTCATACATAAACCATCTGAATGTATTCTATGAGCCTGTTTCACGTTTCAAATCACGTCTTAAAACGCACTTATTTGTACATGCTGTTCCTGTAACTTAAGATTTAAAAACTAAGCTTGTTGTCTAATTAGATTACTCTGTAATAATGATTCGCCTTTATCTTAGTTGTTCATTTTTTGGGAATTTCTAAAGTAGTCATTAATATTGTTGTAAGCTGTCTATTTAGATTATATTTCATCTGTATTTGTAAGTGGAGTTTTATTTTTATTAACAGCGCTCTGAGATACTTATATGAAAGGCGCTTTATAAAATAGAGGTTGTTATTATTATACTATCATTGCAACTAACCCATCATTAACCCATGGCCTTTCAGATTAATGTGTATCAGTAGTATTACATTTTTGATGAAACCGAAACGTTACCTATTATTTATTTATTGCATGCAATCCGATGAGCGCGTGCATAATTGTATTTTTTACATAGTCTTGTACTCCACTGATTGTAATTTGATGTCACATTGTTTCAAAGCTAGATCCCACCGATAGCATTATGTAATCATGTCGATTACTTTTAATAGATCACATCCTGTGGATGAAACTTAAAAAATAATTAATGCAGAGCAAGGTTTACTGTGTTAAACAAATGTTACTGGGGAACAATGGGTTAGAAGGCTCATTGGTAAATGGACCACAAGTTATTTTATTTTCAGAATTAAACAGATGTTTTACATATTTTTAGATGTTTTACACGTTTTTTTCTCTGCTGTATGTACCATTTTTTTAAAGGTAACATAATTTTATGCGATAGCATATTCAATTAACTGCGATAAGTAAAAATGCTCATGCAACTAGCCAGATGCTTTCTCACTGTGCTTTATGTGTAAGCAATATGAACCACAGTTTGATTAATATTTTCAAAGCTGCTGCTGTGATTTTGTTTGTTTACCTTGGTGTGAGTGAGTAATCTGCACAATAATCTAATTTGTAATGCATTCGGTCATTTTCATGCGAATTAGGAAAAAAAAGAGTTCACTTGATTTATTTCCAAAGTTTGCATTACAAGTCTGCTCCCTGGAGGTGGCAGAAAAATAGTTTTATACTATGATGGCTTAGGCCACAGATTTTCACAGCTATATGCCAGGAAAGTATTAAGGGGAATGTACAAATACATGTGAACATTGACTGGTCAAACCAACCGGTGCTGCAAGCAGCGGGTGACTCGAGGGTGAATCAACCAGCACACCAGTCAGATGAGATTGGTGTGAGATTATTCGTTTTCCTTTGGCGAAGAATATTATTGTTAAATATGATGACAGGTAAACTGTGGAATTGCCAGCCTTATATGGAACTATCATTGACAGGCTATATTTTAAGTTGAACGTCACGTCGTTTATGACACCCCAATCAAACATTTTTGAAATTATATCAGTGGTGATTGATAATTAGGTTTCTGTGTCTCAGGCAAATACATGTCTACTACTTTTTGTTGTTGTAAAATGCATAAAGTGTACAGGAGAAATTATCTTGTCTGTGGCCCTTTCATATGTTACTTCCATTATTCATGGCAGCTATAGGGTCCGCAAAAATTTCTATTATCCGCAGTCATTCTCCCCTATTTGCAATTATTTGCGACTTTTGCCATAGGTCTATGTGGAATGGAGTCGTGTGGAATATTCATAATATTATCCATAGTACGTATAAATATTGACTTAAAACTTTCGTGACTGCAAAAATTCATATTATTTGGGTCTTTCGGTAAAATCAGGTAGATAGAACAATGAAAAAATATAAATATCACTTAGTTTCAATCGCTAAACAAGCAATCGTCATCAGGAGAAAAAGGGGGGGGGGGAATCTGTTGAGGCAGGTTGTTTTAAAGGTTTGAAATGGGTGTAGCCCAATAAACGAAGTGGGCAGGGCTAGTGATGTTAAAGTGAGAGAGATTAGCATGTCAATGTAAGGGATTAGCATGTCAATGTTAACGGCGGCTGTGTGAGTGTGAACCTGTTAATGTAAAATCAGAGAGTCGAAAATAACTGCTAACATCACAGCCAGTTATGACTTAAATTGGTTAATAACGTCCTTCCAATGATTACTCAGTTTGTGCCCATCTTCTCGGTTGAAATTGTGTCTGTGTCTATATATCTGGATGGCTTCATGAACGAATCTTTGTTGATAGCCAGTGGGTTTGCAGAGTACCTTCGTCTTGGAGAAATCAATTTCGTGTGAGCTCACCTCATTAAAATAATGATCAGCCATGGCTGAGGTATTGGTCCTACCGTGTTTCAGATCTGCCTTAGGTTCACGAACACGGTCTGAGACATGTCACTTAGTTTCCCCAATGTAACTACTGCCGCAGACACAGCTTAGTTTGTAGACGCCGGGGTATTGCATGTCAAGGATCACACTCTTCACAGATGGGATCAGATCACGAATTTTATGTACTGTGTTAAATTGAACCTGGATCTTGTGTTTGCTCATGATTTTGGAAATATTTTTGGTGATCCCTGCTATGCTGGGGTGTAGGGAGCTCTGGGTAGAGGTAGTACCTTTGTTTTCTGGTAGCTGCACTCAATTATTGAGTGGACGGAAACACTGGTCCTCATCCATCTCCTAAATCTCTGACGTCTGGCTCCTAGTGCCACACCCCGGTAAACCGCTTCAGCTGGCGGGCTAAACGACGTGAGGGGGTGATGTCAACACTGCATCACTGGGCGAATGAACTCCCACGACGGAGTCACCGGCCAGGGCGGAAGGGTCTCGTTAGGACCCAACGGCCAAGTGTTCGGGACTAAGGCGCGCCACTTCGTTACTGTGGACTGCGGCTGTGGCCTACCAGCTATGGTTTGAAATAGCAGGGAAGGTGGATCTCTTCAGCCTTGGAAGGCCGTCTACCTAGGAGAAGGAAACTCTGATGTAAAACCTATGGCCCGAGGACCTCGCTATCACCGTCCCAGCTTGCTAGGCCATGGCAGACGAACCCCGGGTTTAAAGGGTGGGGTCAGTTCTTCGCACACTGCACTCCACTTGAAAGCTCCTTTGCGCAGGCAAGAAGGAAATCTTCACGTCTACCCCCCCCCCCCCCCGGTCTCACTAAGTCCTGTAGCGATGGGAAAGGGGCGAACTCGGCAGGTGTAAGATGACACTGGCAGCCGCAGTCTCAATCCTGCATGCAGGCGGCTCAGGCGCAAGTGGTCATCTGATGATGACCTGGAAACGACATCATCACCCGGCAGCACCCTGAGCGACCAAGCAGCCTTTTCTAGGGACAGCACTGCTTGCTCCACACGGAGAGGGGCCTAGAAAAGGTGGCCTAAACAAAGCTCGTCTCCTCCTCCCTCAGTTGGCTTACCGCGGTCAACGGGCATCTTCATATGCGGTCGAATTACATCAAAGAATCGACGGCGCATCCCACTCGCCTTAAAAGGTGGGAAAGGACTCCAACTCGCATGCTGGAACATCAGAACCATGCTAGACTCAGCTGACAGCACTCGACCTGAGCGACGATCTGCTCTAATTGCACACGAACTCGCTCTGCTGGATGTTGACATCGCCGCCCTCAGCGAAATCCGCTTTTCAGAGGTAGGCAGTCTGAGGGAGCATGGCGCAGGTTACACTCTCTACTGGTCAGGTAAACCAGCGACAGAGAGACGCCGTTCAGGTGTCGGCTTCATGATCAGGGACTCTATCGCTACCAAGCTTGCAAGCCTGCCAACTGGTCACTCTGACCGCATCATCTCAATGCGTCTACCACTTCGTGACCAACAACACGCAACGCTGCTCAGTGTGTACGCTCCAACTCTCCAGGCAGATCCCGCTGATAAAGACAAGTTTTACTCCGACCTACGCAGCCTTCTGCAGGATATCCCAGCTGACGACAAGATTGTCATCCTTGGCGACTTCAACGCCAGAGTGGGCAGAGACTCAGAAACCTGGAAAGGCGTACTTGGAAGGCACAGCGTGGGCAGCTGCAACGACAATGGACGCTTGTTACTTGAACTCTGTGCGGAACAGCAGCTTTCCATTACCAACACCATCTTCCAGCAGAAAGACAGTCTGAAAACAACCTGGATGCACCCTCGGTCAAAACATTGGCATCTCATAGACTACATCCTTGTGCGCCAGCGTGACCTAAAAGATGTCTTTCACACCAGGGTAATGCCCGGCGCCGAGTGTCACACAGACCACCGTCTTGTCCGCTGCAAACTCAGCTTTCACTTTAAACCCAGACCAAGAAACGGTGGCGCCCCGAGGAAGAAGCTCAAAGTCTGCAGCCTTCAGTCTGCCGCGGTCAAAGCAGCTTTCCAGAAAAGCCTACGATCTAGGCTAGAGGAACCGAGCTGCCTAGGAGACTCGCCTCCGATTCCTGAAGTGCTGTGGGACCGCATCAAAACTGTTGTTCTGCAAACATCTGAAGATACCCTCGGATTCTCCACGAAGAAAAACAGAGATTGGTTCGATGAGAACAACTTAGAAGTCCAGGAGCTGCTGTCAAAGAAGAGATCAGCACACCAGGCCCACCTGGCCCGACCATCCTGCCCGCACAAAAAAGCAGCTTTCCGCCTGGAATGCAGCACCATCCAGCGCAAGCTTCGTGAGATTCAGAACGAGTGGTGGACCAACCTCGCAGTAAAAACTCAGGTTTGCGCTGATACTGGCGACTACAGGGGATTCTACGAAGCCCTAAAAGCGGTATATGGCCCCTCGTACCAAATCCTGAGCCCCCTGCGGAGTGCAGACGGGAAAAAACTGCTCACTGAAAAGGACTCAATCCTGAACCGCTGGTCTGAGCACTTCTACACGCTCTTCAATGCTAGCCGCTCAGTCCAAGAACCAGCGATTGACCGCATCCCACAACAACCAGTAAAAACCGAACTGGATGTGGCACCAACATTACAAGAGACTGAGGAAGCCATTAAACAGCTGAAGAGTGGTAAAGCTGCAGGAGTCGATGGCATCCCTCCTGAAGTATGGAAGAACGGAGGCCCAGCACTGCACACCAAACTCCATGAATTCTTCGTCTGCTGCTGGGAGCAGGGTAAACTCCCTCAATATCTCAAAGATGCAGTCATCATCACCCTGTACAAGAACAAAGGGGAGAAATCAGACTGTTCCAATAATCGTGGCATAACACTTCTGTCCGTCGCCGGCAAAATCCTCGCAAGAATACTGCTGAATAGACTGGTACCCGCAATAGCTGAAGATCACCTCCCAGAGACCCAGTGTGGCTTTAGAGCCAACCGGGGAACCATAGACATGGTGTTTGTCCTGAGGCAGATTCAGGAAAAGTGCCGGGAGCAAAACAAAGCACTGTACGTCACCTTTGTGGACCTGACAAAAGCGTTTGACACCGTGAGCAGGCAGGGACTTTGGAAAATCCTGGACAAGCTAGGCTGCCCACCGAAGTTCCTCACCATGATCGTCCAGCTTCATGAAGACCAGCTTGGACAAGTCAGACATAGCAACAATCTCTCGCAGCCCTTCCCTATTGCAAATGGCGTGAAACAGGGCTGTGTTCTTGCTCCCACGCTGTTCACCATTTTGTTCAGCATGATGCTCCAGCAGGTCACAGAGGACCTCGACGACGCTGATGGCGTATACATCCGTTTTCGTCTCGACGGGAGCGTGTTCAACCTGAGGCGTTTGAAGGCCCACACAAAGACCATGGAGCAACTGATCAGGGAGCTGCTTTTTGCTGACGATGCCGCCCTCCTTGCTCAAACAGAGGCAGCTATGCAGCAAATTACGTCCTGTTTCGCGAAAACAGCTCAGATCTTCGGCCTTGAAGTCAGCCTGAGGAAGACTGAAGTTCTTCATCAGTCCGCACCCCATGAGGAGCACCATCCACCAAGCATCTTCATTGAACAAACAGAACTGAAAGCTGTCCACCAGTTCAGCTACTTGGGGTGCGTCATCTCGTCTGACGCCAAGATCGACAACGAAGTCGACAACAGGCTGGCCAAGGCAAACAGTGCATTTGGCAGACTATACAAACGTGTCTGGAACAACAGAAACCTTAAAAGAGCCACAAAGGTCAACGTCTACAAAGCTGTTGTGCTGACCACTCTCCTGTATGGCGCTGAGTCCTGGGTCATGTACCGTCGTCACCTGAGTCTCCTCGAGCGTTTCCATCAGCGCTGCCTCCGCACAATCTTCAATATTCACTGGAGTGACTTCGTCGCCAACACTGAAGTCCTCAAGTCAGCGAAGGTCATCAGCATCGAGGCCATGGTCCTCAAGACACAGCTTCGTTGGGCAGGGCACATCGCCAGGATGGAGAACCACCGCTTGCCTAAGATTGTGCTGTATGGGGAACTGTCCTCTGGCCATCGCGACATAGGGGCACCACGAAAGCGATACAAAGACTCCCTGAAGAAGTCCCTCACTGCTTGCTGCATCGATCACCGTCAGTGGGCAACACAAGCAGCTGATCGCAACTCCTGGCGGCACACAGTCCACCAGGCCACCTCCTTCTTCGAAGATACCCGCAGGGCTCGTATGGAGGACAAAAGGAGAAGGAGGAAGAACCATGATCCCTCAGCACCCATCCCAGATGAGACCTATACTTGCAGCTGTTGTGGCAGGACCTGCTTGTCCCGCATAGGCCTCTTCAGCCACCAGCGTGCCTGCAGAAGACGTGGATGTCCTTCCTAGATCTTCATTCGCGAAGCCAAGCCATGATGATGATGGCAAGGTGATGGTTTTGATCGGGTCCTCAGATGGTTCTTTCCCAACGGTTGGGGTGATAGCTTTACGTATTGTGGAGTCTGAATATCCATTCACCTTGAGGGCTTGGTGTACATGTTCCAGTTCACTGGCGAGGTGGTGATGGTCGGAAATACAACGAGCTGTATGGTGTAGAGTTTTGATGAGGGAATTCTTCTGGGATGGATGGTGGTGGGAGTCAGGTTTTAAGTAGGCATCCGTATGGGTGGCTTTCCTGTAGACAGTGTCCCATTGAGCCATCTGGTCTATTTTCGATCAAAACATCCAAGAATGTTAACTTGCCATTCTTTTCCACCTCCATGGTGAATTTGATGGCTGGGTGTATGGAATTGATGTCGTTGAGGAATTGGTTTAGAGCTGGTAGGCCATGTGGCCAGATGACGAACGTGTTACCTATGTACCTCTTCCACAAGGACGGACGTAGAGTGGATGCCTGGATGGTATCTGTCTCAAAATTTTGCATGCAAACATTGGCTACAACTAGAGATAAGGGAGAAGCCATTGGGGTATCTTCAACTTGTTTGTAGAATGTTCAATTCCAGGTGAAGTAAGTGTTGGTGAGGCAGTGTCTAACCAGGGCCGGTAAATCAGCATTCAGTCGTTGTTGGACCAAATCTTCAATGATTGCAGTGGTGTCAGGCACTGGAACTTTGGTAATCAAAGATACTACATTGAAACTAACGAGCAAATCACCTGGAGATAGTGAGATGTCCTTGGACTACACCAATTTAAAACCTTTAAAACAACCTACCTCAGCAGCTCCCCCCCCCCTCTTTTTACTCCTGATGTAGATTGCTTGTGTTGCGATCGAAACGTCGTGATATTTTTATTTATTAATTATTAACTTTATTTTCATTTTCATTGTTTTACTGTGCTATCTACGTGACTTTACCGAAAGACCCAAAGAACATGTTACATATGGTTTTACCTCACAGATTGTTAATGATAGATGTCATCACTCTGCATAGCAATGAAGTCGAGGAGACAAGATGATAATTACATGTACAAGATGGATCACCGTTTTCTTGGACTGGCCACACCGTAGCTAATTTGTAAGTTGATGGCAGTGTGGGTGCTATGAGAGATTTTGAAGAGCATACAAAGGACAAGGTTCCACTTCTGGAGCACACACCATCTGGACCATACGCCCTCTAGATCTTAATTTGGATAGTCCAGGATGTGATCTTTGCTTGCTGTTAGAAGGAATCACTGTAGGTGGTGTTTTATATTCGTTATCGAACTTGTTGCAAAATATAAGCCAAATAAATTTGCTTTGTTTTCGGTAACCTCATGAAAAAACATTTAAAAAATCTGGTTTTCTGCGAACATGTAAATGTCTCACTATATAAACATACAATTTAACCTTTTAAAATGAACAATGGAGGATGCAGCTGTAGTGTAATGCTTGGCACACTGGGCTTGCAGTCAAAAGATCGTTGGTTCAATGGTGCTCCGCTAGCCAATCAGCAGTTTAGTCTTGTGGAGTTTGTGATTAAGGGTGTAGGGGCACTTTTTAGTGATTAGACAATGGTCAAAAGTGCCAATTGTGGCAGTAACATCAACTGTGTATCCTGAAAGGTCAAAAGTCAGGAACGGATCTCAGGTATTAGACCGATCTGAGGAAGAATCTGGAATGCGAATAGCCTGATTTACCAATTATTCAAGATTATTTTTCAATTATAGTAGTAGGTTTTTACCCTTTAAACTGGTACAAAACTGACACCTTTATACAAGGCATCATGTTTGCAATAACCACAACACAAGCAGTCAAAATGCAAACAAAAAGAAACAACTCTGATAATGGTAATGATATGCACTATTCTTGAAGTTGATTGGTCCACACCCGAGATAGCTTTCCTTAGAGCCTAGTCTCCATTGGTGTTGGACCAGATGACGCCAAAAGGCGTACAACTCAAATAATTAAGTTTCATGGCCAGCTTAATTTTTTGTCTGGCTTTCCTTCAGCCATGACCTGCCATGGGCATAAAATACACCAAGGATTTTATGATTAGTTCGGTGGTATTATATTGGAGAAGAGTTTTGACTGACGATCTACATTTGGTTTGTGGTAAACACGGTAAATTAATTTAGTGGAGGTGCAGTACTCGTCAGCAGATACCTCAAACATTGAATAAAGCCAACATAAAAAAAATAAAGTACTTGACATTGGCTGAAATCATTTCAGTTGCTGTGTGACTTCTCTCCTCGTGCCTCTCTACTCGGAGAAATAAAATGGAACAGTAATTGCACCATTATTTGCCTTGATGGAGTAAAGTAATTTGCCATGAACCATTTGGAATCTTGTCTTCTGTACAAACACACACACATCAACAAAACACTGAGGGGCTCTTTCGTGTTATATTGGTATGGGGGAGGGAGCATCTTGCCTCATGTTGCATTACTTCTATACATGGAAGAGTTGAGGTGAAATTTAAAAACTACGGCGAGGGGAAGCTTGGTTTGCCTGTGTGACGTCACGATAGTGACGTGTGACAGGTTGCTTCAACCGAGGCCGTGAGCCTTACACCACGGCAGCGCAAGATAGCCCTGTCAATTATTAACAACACTTAGTTGAGAAATTACTACAACGTCGGAGTTATTGTAAGGAAAATTTTAATTCATTTGACAACATAACCGTTCCGAGCAGAAATCATGATACCGTTCTACGATTAAAACATTTGAAAGAAATGTAGGTGAAGCGTTCCTCGACCCAACACCTTCACTTATGTCGAAGCAACGTAAATACTGCATCGCAAAGCTTTGTCGGCCGGAGATTGATGGAGGGTTCTCATATTTAGCGTCGTTGAAGGCATAAGCCTCTTCACACGAATGCTCGAGTCGGCTCATTCAACATCTCCCAGGGGAAGTAAAGTCGACGCATTATGTTCACAATGTCAATAGAGGCTATTCACGTTGCAGCGAGGGAGACAAAAATCGTGTCTACAGTCTCATGTGGACAAACAACCTGCGCTTGTGGAAAGGCAGACTGCCTCAAATGAACACCTCACCGCTCTCCCAAGTGCGTGCTAACGACACTTGACGGGTCCATCTTTGCACAACTTACCAATTGTACCTCTGTGCCTCAGGATTACAGGTGTGCGCTATTACACCCAGCCGTAACTGATGTGAGATTTGCAGCTTAATGGAATCGCCAAAACACAATGAATTGGTAATGATATATTTTGCACCTTTTCACCTAGACAGACCAAAAGGGAACAATTGTAAACTGGGCCAAAATTCTATGTAGATGGATAAGTGATGCAATATTTATTTTGATCACATTTCCACACAGGAGACCCTGCTAGAGCCTCATTGCAGTATCACGGTTGTAGACACAAGCTCTCGGTTGGACAAATGCAAGGAACCATTAAGGCTGTGTACATCTGACCTGAGGTCATAATGATCGGGGGAACTGAGACTGCCTGAAAATATATTGGATAGCTCCCAGTTCTTCATGGTTGCCTGACTGGACCCCCCTGTGGATACACAACCAAACAGATATGGAAATTAACAAGCACAAAGTAACCCGATTGTACATAATCTGAATTGTAAATATACCGTCATATGCAGGAAATCTTAAAAAAGTCTATACGTTAAGATTCAGATTTAAAGCCTTCAACCAAAAGTCTTCTTTTGCCAAATATTGATGTAAAGCTAGCCGAGCAAGACTTCATATTTGTATAAGTAAGCTCCCCAGGTCTGTTATTCAGTTTGAAAATGTTTATATTGCTGCGATAAACATGTGTATACACAGCTACTCTTTAAATATCAAATCACAGGCAATATCAATTGGCATTTATACAAGGAGGTTATGTAAAAATGTATTTGGTATTTTTTTTTGCAATGAGAGATGTTTTCCATTCTAAAATAAAATAATTGGCCTGTCAGTGGGCAAAAATAATCTTGATGTGGGTGCACACAATCATGCACACATGGCGGCTTGAATAAATATTGCATTCCTCAAACTTCTGATTATCAAGCTATGCATTAAACATCAATAATAATTCTGCAAAAAATTGAATCAACTCATCAAGTGACGCTTGAAACACAGTCTGTAAATGACATTAAAGGAATATTTTTTCATGAACGTAATATTATCGAATGAGCATTATCATTCAACATGGTGTTTAGCAATTACTGCATCAGGGTACATAACATGGGCAAGAACGCATTTTCACAAAGATGATATATATATAAAATACACATAAAAAACCGAGCCCGCGTTATAACTTAGTCTTCACGAGCAATTAATTTCTATCTATGGCTAGGTAGAGCAGTTTGCAGTAAATCTTTCATGTTCTAAATTGTTGTGACTGACATTATGATAAAAATAGCCAAGATATGTGTGGTGTAAATGCTTGTTCCAAGTGCTATAGGAACGTCATACCATGGTTACATGTCTTTGATTTGAAAAACATGCGCCTCGAGAAGGTTTTAAGCATTTGCATAACATGCCAAATACATAATCATACGTTTGCAAAAACTTTTTTAAAAAAATCGGGAAATTTTTAAAGAATACAGATTTAAAGTAGTTATTTAATGCACACCACCGTAGAACATGTCATAGAGCCCTCCTGCTAGTTGTTTAATGTACAATTATGAAGACCAATACAAAAGTGATAGGTAATTCTTTTACAATGCATTATTGATGAAAGCAACGCTGCATAATTGTTGTGTATTTGCATTTCTGATGGGTTTTTTTGTGATTTCTGTTCTGTCATGCCACGTCTTGAGGTGAAGCCACATTATTCTGGACTTCCTACAATCAATTAAGCACTAAACCCTGTCAGGGAATGGGCCCCTGAAAATGACACCAGAGGACCACTTCTGGGTGTCAGTTTTTGAGGCATCTCTTACCCCTACACATTTTATAACAAGTGCTTCCAACATGTCAAGACATCCTTTTTGGTGTGTGATTTTAAGCTTTTATAGCTGGTTTACACAGAGACACGAACTCACTGCACTTGAAAATAACATTAATAAGGGGAGAAGTACTACAGCGGTTAGCGCTCTGCACTGCGAACCCGTCGACCTAAATTTGATTTCCAACTACAGATAAAATCAGGAGGGAGTGATATCTAAACCCATCCTAGGCCTCATCCCACCCTCCAATTTAAACCCAGGTATCTCAGAATTATCATCAGTGCGAGCCGAGTGGCGTGCCATGGAAATTAGTCCCCCATAGAGTACTCGCAGTCACATTCCATTACAATTATTTTGAAGACCAATCATTGTCGACTAATTGTATACCATAATAAGTGCAGTCATGACATGGATCGATATTTTGAAAATTAATACGGCAATGTCTTCATGTTTTTAACATTCTATTCCGAGGATTGAGTCTGTTTGCACCTCTGTTATCTCATTCTCGAAAAGATATTTCCCTTTATACGAAAGCTAAGCCCTTTAAATAATTTAGGCGATATCGAGTAACAACCAAAGGTTGCTTGTGTAACATGGCTGGAGAAACGTACACGTGTAATATGTTAGCCAGCAGGAAGGTGCTGTGTTAGGAACACTTCAATCACAATCAGGTTACAAGTTCATATCACAGACATGGGTAAACTCAGCCTATCATCCCTCCTTGATTAATAAAATGAAAACCGTTTTTTTGGGAAGTCAATCAGTGAATGTGTCATTTTAACACCGGGCATACGGCCACCAATGGAAATGGGTGCTACTCCATTGCTTATTAAAGCAGCGGGGAGAGGGGAACACGCTCCAAAGTTGGCCATGCTTTGTTTACGTATTATAGTAGCCATTGGAAAACAACAGGAGTGAATAATGGATAACACATCACCACTGAGATAAACAATGAGACTGTAATTGTAAGAAAACGCAGCAACATGAAAGCCAGTGTTGGGGTATCTCCTATGGTGGGGTTTGGTCTGAAGTACCGTTCAAAAAGTGGTACTCAATTTATAGACCTAACAGGAATGATGGGCTAAGGTGACTCCTGATTGGAATTTGAACTCACAAAATTATGAGTCAGTTTTGAAAGTTTGGAATTTATTTGGCAAGAAAGCAACGTAGGTGGAATCAGGAGGAGAAGATGAAAATGGTTGGGCGTGTGTACAGGAAGTAGGAGGGCAGGTTACCAATACAGGCACTGAGTGGCACTCAGAGGTCAGAGACCAAGAGTATGTCAAATGATAATAACGTTAATAGCAGATGTTGGAGACCAGGTGTTGACTGTGAACAGCTGTTGGATCTGACATGAGAAAAGTGATTTCCCGGTGTGGTGGCGTCCTTTTGATGACCTCTCGGCCATGTCCACATTTCACAAGACACTGTCCCTGCCTCAATCTACCCATTAAGACTCCATCAGTGTAACCCCGTGAAAGGGTCTCTCCAGCACTGTCAGATGAACTCCACATGTTTCGATGTACCACTTTTATAGTTATAACTCGCAGGCTCGCGACAGCGTCGTCATTATAAACAGAACAGCATAAGCAGCGGTGGCACAAGGAGATGCAATATGCAGCCACAACTTGCCGCCTTCCTCTCCCACCTGTGACTTCTGCAGCACCTTTGAATAGCAGCAGCTGAGAAAATTACCCAGACACACCCTGGGTAAGGAATGCCCTCTTTCCCACCAATCAGGTGAGCAACGTTCCTATATATTTGCCTCAAAGCCAATTAATGGGACCAGTGTCCAGACAGTCAATCTCTTTACTAGAGCAGACACCTTTCCCTTCGCTAACAATATAACCAGATGTGTTGGTCGGCCAGCAGGTGCCCCAGCCTGTAACAAATTCCCACTACTCATACGCCTTTCCATACCTCCAAACACTATGTCTAAAAATATACCTATTTTGCACTGCATATTACCTATTTTGCACTCCATCTCAAGCAACTCTGTACGACAATTTCACTTAGGCCCCCAGTCCAGAGAACTCACAAAAAAACAGGGGGGAGTAGGGTTTCCAGCTGTTCTGGTTTTCACATACTCGTCTTATTTTAGTTCACATCTCGCCACAGTGGCGAGATGTGAACTACCTCTCCTGGTATACATGAGGTCGCGGGCTCGATCCCGATCCCGACCCTGACGCCTGTATATTTGCAAATGTTGAGGCAGCTGTCCTGGGACATCTATAAATCTTCTCAGAACTTTAAAAGTCCCAGTTTTTGTCAGTTCCCATGATATGTCCTGCTTGTTTGTACCTCAGAGGTAGAAATCCTCGAGGTGAGAGTTGTGACCTTCCATTTTTTGGGCTGTAAAACTGAAAGAAACTCCTCATTGGAGACGGTACAGCAAGGGGCAATCCAACAACCACGTTAAAATAAGTTTAAAACCACATTTTTATTTTAAATCGAGTGATCGGTCCAAAAACACAACTATGTATTTGTATATACTGAGGCGTAAAAGGACGTAATTTCTCTGCAACTAACTGCACCGTGGCGAAATATTTGTAATTTTGTCATTGGTTATTGGTTACATTTGAAAATTCCGTTGTACTTTTTTTATACAAATGTGAGAGAAGTGGGAAGGGGGGGTATTATCAGCCCGTTCATCACGTAACTTGGCTAAATTCCAGTTTTAAGAATAAAACATCGCTCTGGCTGTGTCATAAAGCCAGTGTTTCTCCCGTGTGCATTGTGGGTGGAAAATTTCTTCCCTCAACTGCGCAGACCCCGAGGCCAACACACACATATAGGAGTTGCACAGTTGTGTGACAGCTCTGAATGGATTCATGTCATGACGTGCTGCCAATTGCACAATCAAATTCCCTCATCAAAACTCTACACCATAGAGCTCGTTGTATTTCCCACCATCACCACCTATCTAGTGAACTGAAGCACGTACACCAAGCCCTCAAGATGAAGGGATATTCAGACTACACAATCCGTAAAGCTATAACCTCAACCGTTGGGAGAAAAAAAACATTTGAGGACCCAATCAAAACCATCATCTTGCCATACATAGTAGGGGTCACCAAAAAGTTTTCCAAACACAAGATCCATGTTCGATTCAACACAGTACATAAAATATGTGATCTAATCCTATCTGTGAAGGATGTGATCCCTGACATGCAATACCCCGGTGTCTACAAACTCAGCTGTGTCTGCGGCAGCAGTTACATTGGGGAAATTAAGCGATATGTCTCGGACAGTGTTTGTAAACATAAGGCAGAACTGAAACACGGTAGGACCAATACCTCAGCCGTGGCTGATCATTGTTTTAATGCTGTGGGCACACACGAAATTGATTTTGCCAAGAAGAAGGTACTCTGAAAACCCACTGGCTATCAGCAAAGATTCGTTCATGAAGCCATCCAGACATATAAACACAGACACAATTTCAACCGAGAAGATGGGTACAAACTGAGCAATAATTGGAAGGACGTTATTATCCAGTTTAGGTCATAACTTGCTGTGATGCTCCCTTCCTACCTGCCTATGTTAGCAGTTATTTTCGACTCTCTGAGTTACATTCACTAACACAGCTACCGTTCTCGTTTTCTTCGATGTGGCAGTGGCTCTTGCTGAGCTCTCTCCGATTTAACATTTACATGCAAATGTCTTACAATGACATGCTAATCTCTCACAATACAATGGCCACCCCCACAGCTTCGTCGTCGTGGGTATGGCTCAGTTTTCCGATCTCACATTTACATGCAAATTTCATCTCTAGCCCCGCCCATTCACCCTTGGGCTACACCCATCTCAAACCTTTATAACATCCTGCCTTAGCAGCTCTCCCGCCATATATTTTTCCTGCCTGAGCAGCTCTCCCACTATATTTTTCACTTGATGACGAATGCTTGTGTTGCGATCGAATCGTCGTGATATTGTTATTTTTTTATTTTCTATCTACGTGGCTTTACCAAAATACCCAAAGAATATAACCACTATGAAATGAGATTTCTATTTCTTTCTAAATATTCCTATACAATCTATAACTAATTTATCTTATCCACCTTGTAAATAAAGTAGTGTTCAAGTGAATCCCCACAGAGTGGTGGCTACCGTGCTTAACATTTGCGAAGTGTTGACCTCATTACAGCCAATCCCAGGCACTGCTGGGCACTTTCACAACCCTCAATGGCCACTACGCACGTCCCTCAAGTGCTGTCCACATTTCTATTAAAATTAAATATGCATTAAAATAAATGCTACATTTACAACATTCATCAGTGCTTTCCATTGTTTGTCCAAGCTATCGATTTTAGAAATTATGTTGGGAAACATGAAAAAACGTAGTTTAATTAGATTCAGAAACACCAAGGCATTCATAGTAAAAAAAATTGGGTATATCGCAATGCACAGGCAATTGCATGTGTGAAGATGCAACTATATTATGCTGTTGAGTCTGGGTTTTGGATGAAAGCCCTGTCTGGTGATGTGACCAGTGGAAGCAGGGTCATTGCTGGCTCAGGTGATGGATGCCGTGAGTCAGCAGACTTGACAGTAGGTTAGGCAGCTACACTGTGCGACCTGTTATGGAGCTGAATCCAAGTGGGAAAAATAAATTGGGCCAAGCCCCTCAGATGTAGTGTGTGCAATCATAAGCTTTACTGTGTTAGCTCATATGAACAGAACATGTGAGAGGACTTGCTTGATATCAACTCTGCTGTAACTGTATATCTCACTCCAGTTATTATCACGAAATAAGCATGTGTCTAAAGTGATTTTAAATTCCATCTCTATCCATTGCCATAGATTTCTTGAGAAACCGTACATTATTTCAAAACGTTGTTCTTGACATTTTAAAAATACCGTAGCTTGCGTTGTAAAACAAGTGTATGCACCTTCATTGAAGACTCAGCAAAAGATGTTTGCTATTATTATATAATGCGTTAATATAAACCATTGTGCTTGTGAAAATGCAATTGCATAATAATTTGTTTTATCTACATATTTATTTACTCATAGTTTGACTTTACCCGATAGTTGGCATGTATATGAACACATATTATGTATGTACACAAACTATAAACAATTATTGAAAACTATAGACTATTTTTTACTTTACCAGGTAAGGCCCCATGAGCTCTATAACTTTTTTTCAGAAGCTACGTGGCCACAAATGATAGCTAAATGAAGTTGCTTATTATGTTGACATCTAGAGCAGCCAAATACTCTAAATGCATGTTTCTAAGTGTGGAGAGAAACCCTGGAGGACTTGGAGAAAAATCTACACGATCACGGGGAGATAGACATGCAAACTCCAAATGTACAGGCGTCAGGGTCGGGATTGAACTCACGGCCTCCTGTATACCAGGCGAGGTTGTTAACATCTCGCCACTGAATTTCGATTTAAAGCTTTCGTGACTGCAGGGATTCATCTTCTTGGTTCTTTCGGTAAAGTCACGTAGAAGGGAAGTAATAAAATAATAAAAATAAAACATAATAAAACAATTCTCACGACGTTTCGGCCACAACGCAAGCAGCCGTCCTCAGGTGAAAACCAGGTCCGTCGAGGCGACAGAGTCTGAATGAAACAGCACACGAGCTTGGAGCATATATATAAGCTGGGCGCATTGACAAAGGAATTTGCATATCAAAAGGAATTTAGCATATTTATGGGAAATGCAGGAATGTGATTAGTACTGCATATGCATGTGCATTATGCAGGATTAACAGCATCAAAGGGAGCTGCAGCAACTGCAGCAGCAGCAGAAACTGCAGCAGCAGCAGCAACTGCTGCAGCAGCAGTAACTGCAGCAGCAGCAGCAACTGCAGCAGCAGCAGAAACTGCAGCAGCAGCAGCAACTGCTGCAGCAGCAGTAACTGCAGCTCCCTTTGATGCTGTTAATCCTGCATAATGCACATGCATATGCAGTACTAATCACATTCCTGCATTTCCCATAAATATGCTAAATTCCTTTTGATATGCAAATTCCTTTGTCAATGCGCCCAGCTTATATATATGCTCCAAGCTCGTGTGCTGTTTCATTCAGACTCTGTCGCCTCGACGGACCTGGTTTTCACCTGAGGACGGCTGCTTGCGTTGTGGCCGAAACGTCGTGAGAATTGTTTTATTATGTTTTATTTTTATTATTTTATTACTTCCCTTCTACGTGACTTTACCGAAAGAACCAAGAAGATCTCGCCACTGCTTAACGAATTTTTTGTATATTCCCTTTAACCCTCAGCAATATTGTACGGCGATGCCCTCCTGTAACATGGTGCACAATGGTCTCCCCTTGCATAGCATGCCACGAGACCTTTGTTGACCACAGCTAAATGGGAAAAGCGACTCCGTATACCCAAGTGAAGGCTAGTGCATTGTACCGTACCGTTACCTCTTCAGATTTCACTCTGTCCGAAAATGAAAGGGTGACTTTCGACGTAGAGGTAAATACACTCCACCTCCCCTGGCCCTCCTAAACCACACTGCTGGTAATTATCTTTTTTTCTGGGGGTGCAGTATTTGTAACGACTCATTCTTTTATATCACCCTCATTTATAATTGCATAATAAAACCTTAACACAATGTAATTACTGTGTCTGCGTGAGTATGCTCCTTACCATATAGCTTGGCTTATCGACGAGGGCTTCTCATAAATCTTGTTAGCCGTTATTTATTGCCCATTGTAAATGCTATTTTGAACAAGAAGAAGTAATCACGGCAAGCAATACTTCATTGTGCACATTTATGCCATGCTGTACGAAATGTTGGAAAATCATTGGGAACGAATAAGCAGAACTAACATGTTTGTACACAGTTTATCATCATGCGTAATGTGTTCATTTGTCCACATTAACTCTTTGCAATTCTTTACGATGGAATCAACATAAATGGCTTCACCATTCTGCAAGATGGTTTGTAAATAAGTGAAAACAATGGATCAAAACAAAACAAGATGGATTATGCTGTCACCAAAATTGCTTCATTTTTTTTCTCCCCATCTTCTCAAGCAGAACTGTGCACTCAGCATTATCTGAGGCCAATGCCACAACCACTAAAGACTGGTTCATTTGTGTACTGCCTTTTCAATTATGATTGACACCTGATGGTGCACTTTGGAAGACTGGTCAATTCTGCCAATAAGTGGCAAAGTTAGTTTTGATTGATGGTGTTTTGTTTGATATTATATTAGCATGAGCAGTTTTGCGTGAACTCTGAAACATCTATTATCGATGTAGCATGCACTCCATTTGAAATTAGTTCAACCGTCGCCACGTGATGAGCAAGTTTTCGTGGTTGATTTATATTTTCAAAAGTTTTACTCTTGTCATATCATCTAATTAAATGTCGACCAACGATTACTTAGCAGGGAGAAAAAAATACTTTCATGTTGACAGCATTATGTTAACACGCAGCATTATCCACTGATCACACCTGTGAATGGTAAAAAAAAATCCATTTTCATACGCAATTTCTCTTGCACATACATCACCGTGACATTGTGGCACATTAATCTTTCTCAATATCAGAGAAATTTAAATGCGTATCCACCGTTGTAAAAGTCTTGGTAAATTGAAACAATGCAGGGCTCAATTCAGATGCAAAGGTGGGGAAAATTATCACTCATCCAGGTGCAATATGGGTAATTGAATAAGCGATACTTTCCCATTTATTTGAAATTAAATCTCATGACTATATCTTGTGAATTACTTCACGGGTGTGTGAGGTGAGATGTAAGGTTCTGTATGATCTACCATCTGATCAAATAAATTATGTAAAGTATGTTATAGATGCTTGCCTGGAAAGCTGAGCACTACTAGCAGTGATCAGGGCACTGCAGTCCCAGAGGACGTTATCGCACATTTCTCCAAAATTACCAAATGAATAACCGTATATATACAAATTATTATCGAGGAAAGACTCGCTGATATTCAAGATTAATTTTGATGAGTCCTCTTTGCAGAGGTTAAAGTGATCACCATACTTATTCTTCTTTGTTCGTATGGCTGATGTCAAAACAGAGTAACAACAACAATTTTATATTCAGGTGGTCAAGCCAGATAACAGCGTCAGGAGCAGCGGAGTTCATCGCTGTGATGTCTCCTTTGTATTTGTGGATCGGGTATCACGCTATTATATGTTGTACGGTCTGTTCTGGATGCCCACAGTAGCACACTGGAGAGTTAAAAAAATCCATTTGTACATCAGGTATCTGCATCTTCCATAGTTTGCGCCGATCTGATTTAGGGTGGACCATGAGCTTCGAGGAAAGTATTGTGGTCAATCAGCTGCTGGGTGAAGGCCTCCCCAAACCGTCGCCATGAGACGATGTTTTGATGCAATCTTCCATTTAGCATCTTGCACATGTTTTAATGCTATTGCTCCATCTCTCCCAGGGGACCGTTGTCTAGGACGCATTCCATTCCTTGCCTTATACTCCGTCATTATACTCGACCATGGGACATAATCCCTTCTTGCGACGATGACGACGTGTCCTGCCCAAGCCGCACTTACTTTTTTCTTAACAGTTTTAATCACGTCATTAATCTGCGTATGTTCTCTCATCCATGTATTCCTTTTTGTCTCTCGGTGTAATTCCAAATTGAGTTTATTTCCATAATTATTTGGGCATTTTACTATTTTCTTTATTTATTTTTTGTTCAAACCGTGTTTCTGAACCATGTTGCATAGCTGGTAGTAAGGACTGATGGAATTCTTTCTCCTTTTGGCACGTTTACGTGTTACTCCATTTATTATCAAGTTCAGCTTTCCACAAGCACTGTAACCTACTCTCGTCCACCTCTTGACGTCGTAATTTCAACATATTTTTTCACGATTCAGGAGTGTAGGAAGAACGCAGTGGCATGAAAAATAATAATAATAAACCAATGCATACGAGAAGTTGGTTCATTCACACAGAGCTGAAACCTGCTCGCTTTACTACTTTCTATATACATCTCACCACTTGCTTTGTGGTTGTTCACAATGGGTCCTACTATCAAGTTATTTTCCATGTATTCAGCTTAAATGTGTAAAACACAACAGTGACATAATCTCAAACTAAACCACGTTTTTTAACATAGTTCTAAGTTGTGTAACGGTTCTCCATAACGGTCCCCACAACATCATCATTCCCTACTCGCTGACGTCAATCTCTGCGCCTACTTGACCGGGAGTAATCTCACGGTGTGACGATCTGTGTGATAGATGGGGGCAGATGAGGGGACATTGTTGGAGATGTGATGATATGTGTGATTGGCGGCTTGGGAATTAGGTTACAGGGATGAGAGAAAGGAGAGGAATGGGATGAGGGGACTGGAGGGATAAGATGCCACGTCGGATGAGGGACGAGAGGAGAGAGTGGTGGATAAAGGAAGGAGCTTTGTGTAGTGGAGGTGGAACTGGAACCCTTACCTGTCTTTGCGTGTTGGTTGGTAGGGTGTTCTCTGAACTTGTAAGTCCTGCAAACAGCAGTGGCTTTCATCCAGCAGTGACGATACATTGCTGATGATGAAGTAATCAAATAAAAATTAAGTAGGTATTCAAGTATTCAGTGTCGGTATGGAATGTATTAATATTATAAGGCAGGTAGATGACATGCAATAATTCGTTCACCGAGCAATTTGATGTATTGTCATAATTTGGGACCATGATTCAAAGATTTGTTTTACTATGTATTTAGTGCCTCCAGTGGCTGCAGGGGTCATGAACCCAATAAGGTACTTTAATCTATATATATAAAATCGTTCATGTCTGTCTGTCTGTGTGTGTGTGTGTGGACTTTGGCCCATACGCACTTTCATTGGACGGCGGTTGCCCCTGGCAACGGCTAGCCACGCCTTCGCCGCTTTCATTGGACCTGGCAACGGCTAGCCACGCCTTCGCCAAGGGCTGCAGTTTCATTGGACGGCGGTTGCCCCTGCCAACGGCTAGCCACGCCTTCGCCACTTTCATAAGCTCCGTATTTAATTAAATAATAGCCATTACACAGTATTGTTGGAGCGCTAGGGGGGGGGGGAAGGAACGCCACCCGTACCCTGCCTCTTCCAAGCCGACAATTTTAGGCGAGGCCGCAGGCTTTGCACGCTACTAGGCCTCGACACCCACCACGCCACTCTGAGGTAAATTCATCAAAGTTTTTCCTACTCTTCACTACACCCCCACCACAATGTGTGCTATTAATATTACTTTTAAACCCAACGCGCCAACAATCGATTACTTTAATGTTCACTGTACAAATACTCATTAAGCTGGGTGAGCGTACTGCCAGTCTATCATGTACACTGTAGCCTGCTTATTAAGCTCGGTGAGCGTACTGCCACTCTATTATGTACACTCTAGCCTGCTTATGAAGCTGAGTGCGTGTACTGGCAGTCTATAATGTGGACTCTTGCCTGGTTATTATAATCGATTCTTTATATGTTCTTTGTACAAACAGTCATTAAGCTGCTTGAGCGACCCCAGTTCGATTCCAACTCACGCCCACCACCGCTGACGATTATTTGAAACGGACCTGGCCCTCCCCTAGGTCCACTCAGCCTCAAAAGCGTAACTGCTGTCGTGTGTGAACATCGTCACTGGGGAGACAAAGGCGGCGGGGCATCGTGGATCCAAGTCCCGGGCGAAGCCAGGGTCATGTGTATGTGTGTTTGTGTTTATGTGTATGTCTGTGTGTCTCTATGTATGTGTGTATGTATGTGTATGTATGTGTTTGTGTGTATGTGTGTGTGTATGTATGTGGGTTTTTTTTATGTCTTTATGTGTATGTCTGCGTGTCTCTATGTATGTGTGTATGTACGTGTGTGCATGTGTTTGTGTGTATGTATGTGTGTGTCTATGTATGTGTGTGTCTATGTATGTGTGTGTATGTGTGTGTATGTATGTGTGTTATGTGTCTGTCTGTGTCTGCATGTATGTGTGTGTGTATTGTGTATGTGTTTGTGTGCATGTATGTGTGTGTTTGTGTGTATGTGTATGTCTGTGTGTATGTGTTTGTGTGTATGTGTGTATGTATGTGTGTGTATGTGTTTGTATGTGTTTGTGTGTTTACGCTCGCATTACACAAATGTGTTGCTGGTCTAAGGCGTTCCTCGCACAGCATTGCCGCTTTATTATTTCAGTCGTTTACTGCCTTACGCACCCTGAAAGTCGTGTGTGTCTGCAGCAAGCGCGTGTATGTGTACCTATGGACGCGCGCGCGTGTGTTGTGTAGGGGGAACGGTAGTGTAATGCTTAGCGTGCTGTCTGTGTCTGTGTGTGTGTGTGTCTGTCTGTGTCTGTCTGTGTGTGTCTGCGTGTGTCTGTGTGTGTGTCTGTGTGTGTGCGTGTGTGGTGTGTGGGGAGCGGTAGTGTAGTGCTTAGCGTGCTGTCTGTGTGTGTGTGTGTCTGTCTGTGTCTGTCTGTGTGTGTCTGCGTGTGTCTGTGTGTGTGTCTGTGCGTGTGTGGTGTGTGACGAGCGGTGGGTGTAGTGCTTAACGCTACGCTGCGCTACCAACCCGGCGAACCCAGTTCCATTCCCGCTCACGGCCACCACCGGTGACGATTATTTGAACCTCCCCTAGGTCCACTCAGCCTCAAACGAGTAACTGGTGTGGCGTATTAACATCGGCACTTGGGAGACAAAGGCGGCTGGGCGTGGTAGATCCAAGTCCCGGGCGAAGCCGGGTCATGTGTATGTGTTTATGTGTATGTCTGTGTGTCTGTATGCATGTGTGTATGTATGTGTGTGTATGTGTTTGTGTGTATGTCTGTGTGTGTATGTATGTCGGTTTTGCCGCCGTGGTGGATCCAAGTCCCGGGCGAAGCCGGGTCATCTGTATGTGTGTATGTGTTTATGTGTATGTCTGTGTGTGTCTATGTATGTGTGTGTATGTGTTTCTGTGTTTGTATGTGTGTGTATGTATGTGTGTTATGTGTCTGTCTGTGTGTCTGCATGTATGTGTGTGTGTATTGTGTATGTGTTTGTGTGTGTTTGTGTGTTTACGCTCGCATTACACAAATGTATAATGCGGGTCTAAGGCGTTCCTTACACAGCATTGCCGCTTTATTATTTCAGTCGTTTACTGCCGTATGCACCCTGAAAGTCGTGTGTGTCTGCAGCAAGCGCGTGTATGTGTACCTATGGACGCGCGCGCGTGTGTTGTGTAGGGGGAACGGTAGTGTAGTGCTTAGCGTGCTGCCTGTGTGTGTGTGTCTGTGTGTGTGTGTCTGTGTGTGTGTCTGTGTGTGTGTCTGTGTGTGTGTGTGGTGTGTGGGGAGCGGTAGTGTAGTGGTTAGCGTGCTGTCTGTGTGTGTGTTTCTGTCTGTGTGTGTCTGCGTGTGTCTGTGTGTGTGTCTGTGTGTGTGTCTGTGCGTGTGTGGTGTGTGAGGAGCGGTGGGTGTAGTGCTTAACGCTACGCTGCGCTACCAACCCGGCAAACCCAGTTCGATTCCCGCTCACGGCCACCACCGGTGACGATTATTTGAACCTCCCCTAGGTCGACTCTGCCTCAAACGAGTAACTTAACTACTGTAGCGTATTAACATCGCCACTGGGGAGACAAAGGCGGCCGGCCGTGGTAGATACAAGTCCCGGGCGAAGCCGGGTAGTACAGCTAGTGCAATATATTAATAATTGCCAATAACCAATTGTTCCGTGCATGAAATCTATACATGTATTGCGAGCGTATTGATCAAAGGTAATCTATGAATTAACACATAATTACATGCCTCGTGGCTCGGCCTACTTCGTTTAAATAAGGTAAGAGTCCACTGTGACAGCATTGACGGGAGGGCAACAATACATATAGTGACGTGACCAATTTTCCTTATTACCACAGATAATGTAAGTGTAATGCAATCATTGTTTCAGTGCCAAAACAACACAATGATGAACACAAAAGTACCAGTGTAGTTGACACCACTCTGCCTGTGTTGACCTTCCCACTTGTCATCACATGCATACACAGAGTCAATCAACTGGCAAGTCTGTGTGTACACAAAAGCAATGCTGTATGATTCAGGCAAGAACAACAACAAAAACCCAAAGGACAAATTCCACTGAGGCAATTCCCAATAGGTCAAAAATTGTGCCTACGGTGTGCACCCAGCCTTCTCGTCATTATGGCTCATTAAACAATCTATAGTGAGCTTTGATGTGAGGATCTGGAGCTATTAAACTAAAGAAATAGTACATACAGTGAGGGAAAAAAGTATTTGATCCCCTGCTGATTTTGTCCGTTTGCCCACTGACAAAGAAATGATCAGTCTATAATTGTAATGGTAGGTTTATTTGAACAGTGAGAGACAGAATAACAACAACAAAAATCCAGAAAACGCATGTCAAAAATGTTATAAATTGATTTGCATATTAATGAGGGAAATAAGTATTTGACCCCTCTGCAAAACATGACTTAGTACTTGGTGACAAAACCCTTGTTGGCAATCACAGAGGTCAGACGTTTCTTGTAGTTGGCCACAAGGTTTGCACACATCTCAGGAGGGATTTTGTCCCACTCCTCTTTGCAGATCTGCTCCAAGTCATTAAGGTTTCGAGGCTGACGTTTGGCAACTCAAACCTTCAGCTCTCTCCACAGATTTTCTATGGGATTAAGGTCTGGAGTCTGGCTAGGTCACTCCAGGACCTTAATGTGCTTCTTCTTGAGCCACTCCTTTGTTGCCTTGGCCGTGTGTTTTGGGTCATTGTCATGCTGGAATACTTTTCCACGACTCATTTTCAATGTCCTGGCTGAGGGAAGGAGGTTCTCACCAAATATTTGACGGTACATGGCCCCGTCCATCGTCCCTTTGATAGGGTGAAGTTGTCCTGTCTCCTTAGCAGAAAAACACCCCCAAAGCATAATGTTTCCACCTCCATGTTTGACGGTGGGGATGGTGTTCTTGTGGTCATAGGCAGCATTCCTCCTCCTCCAAACACGGCGAGTTGAGTTGATGCCAAAAAGCTCCATTTTGGTCTCATCTGACCACAACACTTTCACCCAGTTGTCCTCTGAATCATTCAGATGTTCATTGGCAAACTACGGGCATGTATATGTGCTTTCTTGAGCAGGGGGACCTTGCGGGCACTGCAGGATTTCAGTCCTTCACGGCATAGTGTGTTACCAACTGTTTTCTTGGTGACTATGGTCCCAGCTGCCTTGAGATCATTGACAAGATCCTCCCGTGTAGTTCTGGGCTGATTCCTCACCGTTCTCATGATCATTGCAACTCCACGAGGTGAGACCTTGCATGGAGCCCCAGGCCGAGGGAGATTGACAGTTCTTTTGTGTTTCTTCCATTTGCGAATAATCGCACCAACTGTTGTCATCTTCTCACCAAGCTGCTTGGCGATGGTCTTGTAGCCCATTCCAGCCTTGTGTATGTCTACAATCTTGTCCCTGACATCCTTGGAAAGCTCTTTGGTCTTGGCCATGGTGGAGAGTTTGGAATCGGATTGATTGATTGCTTCTGTGAACAGGTGTCTTTTATACAGGTGAAGTGTTGTTGAAGACGCGTGGACAACGGGGTAAGGCACACGTATTTATTACACAAAAGGGCTTACAGTACTAGAGGGATGTATCGGCCCCCTCACCCGTACAACTGGGAATTCACCCCTAGCTAGCCTTCCTAGCTGAGTCCTCCGCTAACGGGCTAGGGGAGGCTGTCTGGCCCGACACTGGTTAGTTGGGCTACGGTACCCGGAATCCCAGAGGTCTGACTCTGGTTCCGGGACCACGCCACTGGCTCCAGCCTGCACTGCCCTTACAAGGGCGGCGTCCCAGGGGGAGTCCAGGGCCTATCTGGCTGGTCTTCTCTCTTCTCTTAACTACTCTAAGACTGAGCCCCGAGCTCTCTGGCTCAACCCTTTTTATACCCCGTTAGAGGATCGAAACCCCCCTCACGCCGTCCAGTACGGACGTCGTTGCGGGCACCACCCCGTGTGCTCACGGAGACCCCGCCCACTGTGTCTGTTTTCCGTTAGCCCCTATGTAAACAGCCCTACACAAACAGACCCTCTGTAACAGCCCTACATCACCCCCCCCTGTACAGCTCGCAGCCGTCCCGGCTGCAACAACTTTCAATAAAGGTTATTTAACCCCTGGATCCCCGCGTGTGCCTTAAAAAACGTTTTTAACACTAACTTGAAGGAACCAACAATAACAACAACAACGACGACAATGACAACAACAAAACCCTCAACCCTGAAAGGGAACAATCCGACGCACCCCCCCCCCGAATAAATACGGATACCGTAAGAACGAGCTATATACAATTTGTAGCGAAGCCACAATGCACACAACAGCAGGTGAGCCCAACGTACGTGAATGCAATGGGCAGGGAACACCCCCCCCCCCACACAACACACAATGAACACAACATATATACAAATCTTGCGGTTCCTCAACAGTCTGCGCATTTTTGCGCGTGTCCTTGCGGTTTCACAACAGTTTGCGCATTTTTGCGCGTGTCCTTGCGGCGGGCCCCTCACACGGAGAAACCCCGGGTGGCGGACCGTCAGGTGGCAATCGTCCGTCCGGGAGCGGGGCCTCCTCTGATGCCTCGTGACTGTTGGTATCCCCAGAAGGGGTGGTCGGGCGTGAGCCCGTCAGTCTCGATGCACCTGGAGGTGGCACGGCCGGCAAGGCATTAGGTGAGCGCGGTGGGGACGGACCTAGTGAGTCGGTCGACCCCCCACACGTCTGGCCACGCATGTGTGAAGTGGGTTTGTGTGCCGCGACGAAAGGTTTCAACCGAGAGGGGTGCACGAACCATCGCCGCTTCCCCCAACGAATGCGCACGCACTGTGGTCGCAGGACCTCGACCACTTCCACAGGCCCCCGCCACGGCCGCGCCAGCTTTGGGGAGGTAGCCAGGGGTACTTGGGGACAGTGCAACCATGCCCTGTCCCCCGGTTTCCACTGTATGACATGCGCCCGACCCAACCTGAGGCGCTCGTTCGCCTCTTGACGGAGGTCCGAGTTTAACCTCGCAGCATCCCGCGCCTCTGTCAATTTAGCCAAATTAAATTTGACGTGGTCAGCCAATTTTGTTTTTCCTTGCTGGTCGGGGATCTGCAGCTGGGCGCGAACAGGCGGGTCGGGTTCGCGACCGTACATAAGGTAAAAGGGGGAAAACCCCGTAGCTGCATGGGGCGCCATCCGATATGCCACCAAGACCCCCTGAATATGCAGGTCCCAATCAGTTTGGGAATCTGAGACCTGCTGTGCCATCATTGACGAAATGGTGCGATGCAGGCGCTCGACCATTCCGTCAGTCTGTGGGTGATACGGGGAGGTCCGAATTTTCTTTGTGCCTAAGAGGCCACACACTTGTTTAAGTAATTTGCTGGAAAAATTTTTACCCTGGTCGGTCAGCAGCCGTTCCGGGGCACCTTTGTCCAGGACGTATCCCTGAACAAAGGCGTCCACGATGGCTGCTGCCGACTGGTTGGCAAGGGGCCAGGCCATGGGCCAGCGCGTAAAATACTCGACACCTGTCAGCAAATACTTATTGCCCCTGGGGGTGGCGGGAAATGGGCCCAAGATGTCCAGTGCGACCAGCTCATTTATTCTGGACACCTTGATCGATTGTAAAGGCGGGTTAGACTCCCGCGCCGGCGGTTTCCGCTGCGCACACCGCGGGCATGAACTCAGAAGATCCCCCACATCCTTTGTCATACCAGGCCAAAAAAAATCTAGCTGTATTAGTGCAAGGGTCTTTAGAGTCCCCAGATGTAACAGGCGCTCATGCGCGGCCCACACCACTTTGCCTCGCAACTCCGAAGGGACGACCAGCCGATGTCGCTGTGATTTTGCGTCCCAGTGCATGAGCAGACCCTGTACCATTTCCCATGCACCCGAATCACCTTTCACCCGGCCAGCACCCCCGACGCGACGACGCCACCCGAGGAGGGAGGTGTCCTCCATTTGGAGGCGCCCCCACTCAGTGACGGGCAACCCCAACAGGGAATCCCTTCCCTGTTGTTCGATAGAATTATCAGCCAGTGGCTCGTCATCGTCGGTGGCTGCCAGGATCGGGACCGATGCGTCCCCTGAAGGTCTGCAACGTCCCGACCCCAGGAGGCATGCACATTCCGAGGCGGTTGGCATGCGTGACAGAGCGTCCGCGTTGGTATGGCGAACGCCCTTACGGTAAGTGGTCTCAAAATCAAAATCCTGGAGAACCTCCAACCATCGAGACAACTGTCCCGATGGTTGTTGAACCCGCAGGGCATACTGTAGTGCCGCATGATCTGTGCGGACGGTGAAATGCCGACCGTACAGATATGGGCGGTACTGTTGGATGAAAAAAACAATTGCCAACAGTTCTCTACGGGTAACACAATATCTCTGCTCCGCAGGAGACAACACCCGACTACCGTATGCGACCACCCGTTCAACGCCATCAACCACCTGGGAAAGCACACCCCCAATACCCGTGTTGCTCGCATCGGTGTCGAGCAAAAAGGGTTTCGAAAAATCAGGGTAGATCAAGGGAGGGGCTTTCACCAGGGCGTCCCGAAGGGAGCGGAACGCAGCCTCCTCCTCTTGACCCCAGTGGAAACGAACCCCTTTAGATGTTAGAGCGTGCAGGGGTTTTGCAATTGTTGCAAAATCAGCAACAAACCGTCGATAATACGACGCGAACCCAATAAAACTCCTGACCTCTCCCACTGTGGTGGGAGTCGGCCAGGAGCTGACACACTGCGTTTTGGCGGGATCGGTAGCAATACCCGAGCGTCCCACGATGTGCCCCAAATAACGCACCGAATCACGCAACAAATGGCATTTTTGGGGCTTAAATTTCAAATTAGCAGCCCGCATCTTTAGGAAAACTGCCCGCAACCTCTGGAGATGGTCATCAAAAGTTTTACTAAAGACGATAACGTCATCCAAATAAATGAGGCACGACTCCCATTGCAGTCCAGCCAAAACCAATTCCATCAAACGCTGGAAAGTTGCCGGCGCTGAGTGCAAGCCCATCGGCAACCTGTTGAATTGAAACAAGCCGTGCGGTGTACGAAAAGCAGTTTTAGGCTTAGACTCATCATCCAGAGGAAGCTGCCAGAATCCCGAAAGTAAATCGAGTGTGGAAAAGAATCGCGCTCCCGCCAAAGCGTCAAGCGATTCATCCATCCGAGGGAGCGGGTATGCGTCGGCAACCGAAATTTTATTAAGACGCCGGAAGTCAACGCAAAACCGCAACGAACCGTCCTGCTTTTTAACCAGGACGATCGGCGCTCCCCAAGGGCTGGTGGAAGGAGAAATGATGTCCGCGGCTAACATGTCATCAACAGCCGATTTGACATGTTCCTTTTCGGCGGGACTCAACCGAAACGGATTTTGGCGAATTGGCGCGCTGTCACCCGTGTCAATATGGTGACGCAGCAAGTGAGTGCAGCCCAAATCATATTTATCTCGACTAAAAACGTCGGAAAATTCTCGCAATAGCGTTTTAAGTTGTTGACGCTCTGAATCGGACAGGTCCGTCGATCCCGCACAAAGCGCCTCGAGCCACCCTTCATCGCTGTCCGAACGCGGTCGCGACGCAGGGACAGTGTTGACGGAATTGACGGCGGGCTCCTCACACGGCACCGGCGTTGCGTGAGCAAGCACGGTCCCCTGTGGGAGCACCACCGTCCGCGAGCCCACGTTTAGGACCGCGATGAAGGGTTCACTATCCCCTCTCACTATGGTCTGGGCCGGTAGTAAATCAGGTCCACTAACCCCGGCCCTAGACGGTCCCAACAGTACCCCTTGCGCCCCGGCACCCTTAACGAGGGGCCGCCGAAGCTTCAAAGGCACCAACATTTGCGTTCCCGGAGGAACGCGTACCGTTCTCTCCACGAACGCCGGCACCGTCGCGAACGCCGTCCGAGTCGCAACTGGTGATGGCAGGAACGCCATGCGTCTGCCCGATGGAAGCTCTATGCACCCCTGGTCGATCAAAATTACAATCGGCATTTTGGCCAGGAAGTCCGTCCCCAGCAGGCACGGAACCGCCAGCGAGGACGAAACAAAAATCGGCCCAGACAATTTAATTTCCCCAATACAAATTTGGGCACGAATTTGTCCGATGATGCCAAGTGAGCCCCCGTTAGCCGCATAGAATGGTACGTTAACAGGCATCAAAGGACGGCTCCGGACAGGGAGAATATTGTAAATTAATTCCGAAATAATAGTCGCCGATGCCCCCGTATCGACCAGGATGCGCACTTCCACCCCGTCGATATATCCTACAACGGCCGACGACCCCGACGATGCGGCAACCACACGATCGGCCAGCACGGACCACTGGCCGGGTTCGATATGGGTACCCGGAGTGGTGCGTGATGGTGCGATGGTGCGTGATACCGGCCCCCCTCTCGTCGCGGTGTTTGAGTGCGTGACGGGTGTGTGTGTGGGCCAAACGTGTGGGGTGCCGCGACTCGCCGGTTTTTGACGGTGGAGCTTGGGATGAGGCCCGTCGTCCCGGTGAGGTGTCGTCCCGCGCTGACGAGGAGAGCGGCACCCCGAGGCGACGTGGCCCCGGACGCCGCAGTTATAACACCGCGGGAGCGACGTCGGAGGTGACGAGTGGTCGGAACGGCCTGACCCGTCCTGGCCCGGCCGTGCACTCGTCGCCTGTTGCCGTCGGTGGTCGACGGCGTAGAGTTCCTCCGTCGGAAGGGTGGCTGCAGCCACCGCACGCCCCGCCGATGCCCTGCTGGCTTTGCGTCGAAGCGACAGGAGGTTTGCGTGGAGGAGCCGCGCCGCCTGGAGCGATGTCATTTCCGCGTCCTCCTGTGCGACGACAGCGATGTCCAGATCGTCGGCCAGGAGGAGTATCTTCTCCGTTACCATAGCGTCGATGCCGTCGTCATCCATCCGGGGGAAGGCCGACTTGGCCATCGCCAGGAGGCTCGTTCGGTACGCTAGGGGCGACTCCTTCTCTCCCCGCTTGCGGTCGTAGAACTCCTGTCTGCATTCCGCCGACGGTCCGTAGACTCCTCCCAGCAGCTGCAGCGCCATCGGTAACGTGGAGCGCCTTTCCTTTGGTGCCGATGTTAGGGCGGCAAGCGCGTCGCCGTCCAGGAGCGCCGGCAGGGCGCTGAGAGCTTCTTCGTCCGTCCATTTAGCCATCTCCTGGTGGGCGAGGAAGCGTCTTCGAAAGCCGCTCCAGTCGCCCTCTGCGCCCACGAATTCTTTAAGCGGGGGCAGCCTTTGGTGTAGCGCAGCGGCTGCCGTGGAGTCCCGTGGACTGCTGCCTCCCCGACTCGGCTGCGTCTCGGCGCGAATGGCAGATGGCATCGCCTGTCGCAGCTTTGATGACGCGCCCTCCTCCGTCGTTGATGCAGCAGCCCCAGCGCGGCCGATGTCGGACCCCAGGTTGAGGTTGGCCACGCCCCTAGCGGTCGCTGCGTCGATGGCGGGAATTTCAAAATTTAAATCTTCAGAAATGGCGGGAAGGCGCTCCACACGCCGGTTCCTCTCGCCCCGCGGTGGACCACCAGCCCCCAGCCGTGTGATGTTCTCCAGCGTAGCGGCAGCGGCGTAGAGCAGTTCCGCCAGCCTCTCGTGAGCCAGCCTCAGGTCGTCTCCCCGCTGCTCCTCTTCATGGCGATGCTCTGGTAAGCCCGCATCCGGCCCCGGCTGCACATCGTCTAGTAGAGCCATCTCGGGCTCGGCAATTTCGGCGGCGTCCTCCGCCCGCTGTTCCCTGGCTCGAGCTGTTTGGCGCGTGTCCATGTTCTTGGTTCTTCTGACGCCAGATGAAGTGTTGTTGAAGACGCGTGGACAACGGGGTAAGGCACACGTATTTATTACACAAAAGGGCTTACAGTACTAGAGGGATGTATCGGCCCCCTCACCCGTACAACTGGGAATTCACCCCTAGCTAGCCTTCCTAGCTGAGTCCTCCGCTAACGGGCTAGGGGAGGCTGTCTGGCCCGACACTGGTTAGTCGGGCTACGGTACCCGGAATCCCAGAGGTCTGACTCTGGTTCCGGGACCACGCCACTGGCTCCAGCCTGCACTGCCCTTACAAGGGCGGCGTCCCAGGGGGAGTCCAGGGCCTATCTGGCTGGTCTTCTCTCTTCTCTTAACTACTCTAAGACTGAGCCCCGAGCTCTCTGGCTCAACCCTTTTTATACCCCGTTAGAGGATCGAAACCCCCCCCTCACGCCGTCCAGTACGGACGTCGTTGCGGGCACCACCCCGTGTGCTCACGGAGACCCCGCCCACTGTGTCTGTTTTCCGTTAGCCCCTATGTAAACAGCCCTACACAAACAGACCCTCTGTAACAGCCCTACACAGGTAACAAGCTGAGATTAGGAGCACTCCCTTTAAGAGTTTGCTCCTAATCTCAGCTCGTTACCTGTGTAAAAAAACACCTTGGAGCCAGAAATCTTTCTGATTGAGAGGGGGTCAAATTCTTATTTCCCTCATTAAAATTCAAATAAATTTATAACATTTTTGACATGCGTTTTTCTGGATTTTGTTTTTGTTATTATGTCTCTCACTGTTCAAATAAACCTACCATTAAACTTATAGACTGATCATTTTTTTGTCAGTGGGCAAACGTACAAATCAGCAGGGGATCAAATACTTGTTTCCCTCACTGTACCATTGTTACCCATAAGTATTTCCAATATCAAATACTGCATTTTAATATTTTCAGCATTTGTTACTGCAAATATTTGGGGATTAGTATCAATAATTGTTATATCAGCACACTCATCACTCTGTCAGTGTGGGTGACGATGATGGTTCGATCCCCATCACAGCAGTAGATTCTGTGGAGACGTGATTACTGCTATTAACCAGCGTTCACCGTCTTGTGGGGTGTAAGGCCATTAAGGCATTGCTTGCAGAAGTTGTTTGGCCTTTGTGTGGTAGTGGAGTGGATTTAATCAATGTATCTACAATTTTTGAAAGCCATTTTGTCAATCCAGTGCTGCATGTGGGCTTCCCTATGCCATGTGCTTCATGGAGCTTATTTTAGTATACTTCACCACACTGGCTAGTGCAAGTTTAAGACTGGGAGCATAGATATTGGTGCATAGTATAGTACCATGGATTTTGCTGCACTGCCCTCTGCTGACACCATAGCCTCACAAAAAGTGATGACACTTGTTTTATGCATCGTGGTTACCCATGCAAACCACGATTCAGTGCTCAAACCTGCTTATCTGCCAAGATATGTTGAGTTTTGGTGCATTCTGGGTCATATGGTTATCGTTAATGATCTACCATTAACGAAAATCGCCTTACAAAATAAATGCATTCAACTATGGTCTAGCAAACGTAGTTCAGCGTTATCTCCTCAGTGATTGTGCAGAACTCTCTATAAATCAACACTTGGAAGAGACTCCCAAACTCGTATTGTATTGACTGAATTATAGATTAACGTAATACAAAAATAAGACAACACAGTTTCTTGAAAGAAGTATATAAATTCGTATACAACTGTAAGGGTTGTGTAAGGACACGTTTGGGTGGTGTGAGGGCACGTCGGTGTAGGGAATTGGTGGTTGGTGGAAAGGAGAGAGGAGATTCGAGGAAACTGCTGGAAGGTTATAGAGAGATCGAGGGAATATAAAGTGGGAGTGATGTGTGCTCTGGGTTCTTGGAGAGATGTCTCCTTACGAGTTTAAATCCGTTAAATTGAGGGATTTTTTTATTATAAATTCCTTACCAAAAAGATTACATTTGCGCTGACTGCCTACCACGCCTGCATGCACGCTTTTTAATATTGCGTCTTCCTGACTTTCTTGTGCATGTAAGCCCATCAAAATAGATCACGCGAATAACCAATCACGGCTGAGCACCATGACTCGGTTAACAAAGAAACTGGCTCTGATAGGTGGAGAAAGATTGGCTTCTGATTAGCTGGCACCTATCTCCAGGTGCGTCGAGGATCCGGGTTTGAGTCGGCACTCTCCATGCCAGGTTCAGAGAGTGCTGCCCCTACTGGTGACAACTTCTCAGTGTTGGGGCGCTGCAGTTAGTACCTTTGTATGTACAGAATTACAAAATATGGCAAATATCACTCTGCTATCATTCCGCACATCTTACGTTGAAAATGTATAAGTCATCTTAAATGAAACCTACCTGGTTGAATATTGACAAATAACCAGTTAAAGTATTATTATGTACAATATTTAATTTCAAAGAGATGTAATGCCAAATATATTGCCGAGCAGGTCATAACCATTATTTTTTATATAAACACTAGCTGTACTACCCGGCTTCGCCCGGGACTTGTATCTACCACGGCCGGCCGCCTTTGTCTCCCCAGTGGCGATGTTAATACGCTACAGTAGTTAAGTTACTCGTTTGAGGCAGAGTCGACCTAGGGGAGGTTCAAATAATCGTCACCGGTGGTGGCCATGAGCGGGAATCGAACTGGGTTTGCCGGGTTGGTAGCGCAGCGTAGCGTTAAGCACTACACCCACCGCTCCTCACACACCACACACGCACAGACACACACACAGACACACACACAGACACACGCAGACACACACAGACAGAAACACACACACAGACAGCACGCTAACCACTACACTACCGCTCCCCACACACCACACACGCACACACACAGACACACACACAGACACACACACAGACACACACACACACAGACACACACACACAGGCAGCACGCTAAGCACTACACTACCGTTCCCCCTACACAACACACGCGCGCGCGTCCATAGGTACACATACACGCGCTTGCTGCAGACACACACGACTTTCAGGGTGCATACGGCAGTAAACGACTGAAATAATAAAGCGGCAATGCTGTGTAAGGAACGCCTTAGACCCGCATTATACATTTGTGTAATGCGAGCGTAAACACACAAACACACACAAACACATACACAATACACACACACATACATGCAGACACACAGACAGACACATAACACACATACATACACACACATACAAACACAGAAACACATACACACACATACATAGACACACACATACATACACACAAACACATGCACACACATACATACACACATGCATACAGACACACAGACATACACATAAACACATACACACATACACATGACCCGGCTTCGCCCGGGACTTGGATCCACCACGGCGGCAAAACCGACATACATACACACACAGACATACACACAAACACATACACACACATACATACACACATGCATACAGACACACAGACATACACATAAACACATACACATGACCCGGCTTCGCCCGGGACTTGGATCTACCACGCCCAGCCGCCTTTGTCTCCCAAGTGCCGATGTTAATACGCCACACCAGTTACTCGTTTGAGGCTGAGTGGACCTAGGGGAGGTTCAAATAATCGTCACCGGTGGTGGCCGTGAGCGGGAATGGAACTGGGTTCGCCGGGTTGGTAGCGCAGCGTAGCGTTAAGCACTACACCCACCGCTCGTCACACACCACACACGCACAGACACACACACAGACACACGCAGACACACACAGACAGACACACACACACACACAGACAGCACGCTAAGCACTACACTACCGCTCCCCACACACCACACACGCACACACACAGACACACACACAGACACACGCAGACACACACAGACAGACACAGACAGACACACACACACACACAGACACAGACAGCACGCTAAGCATTACACTACCGTTCCCCCTACACAACACACGCGCGCGCGTCCATAGGTACACATACACGCGCTTGCTGCAGACACACACGACTTTCAGGGTGCGTAAGGCAGTAAACGACTGAAATAATAAAGCGGCAATGCTGTGCGAGGAACGCCTTAGACCAGCAACACATTTGTGTAATGCGAGCGTAAACACACAAACACATACAAACACATACACACACATACATACACACATACACACAAACACATACACACAGACATACACATACACACAAACACACACATACATGCACACAAACACATACACAATACACACATACATGCAGACACAGACAGACACATAACACACATACATACACACACATACACACACATACATAGACACACACATACATAGACACACACATACATACACACAAACACATGCACACACGTACATACACACATACATAGAGACACGCAGACATACACATAAAGACATAAAAAAAACCCACATACATACACACACACATACACACAAACACATACATACACATACATACACACATACATAGAGACACACAGACATACACATAAACACAAACACACATACACATGACCCGGCTTCGCCCGGGACTTGGATCCACGATGCCCCGCCGCCTTTGTCTCCCCAGTGACGATGTTCACACACGACAGCAGTTACGCTTTTGAGGCTGAGTGGACCTAGGGGAGGGCCAGGTCCGTTTCAAATAATCGTCAGCGGTGGTGGGCGTGAGTTGGAATCGAACTGGGGTCGCTCAAGCAGCTTAATGACTGTTTGTACAAAGAACATATAAAGAATCGATTATAATAACCAGGCAAGAGTCCACATTATAGACTGCCAGTACACGCACTCAGCTTCATAAGCAGGCTAGAGTGTACATAATAGAGTGGCAGTACGCTCACCGAGCTTAATAAGCAGGCTACAGTGTACATGATAGACTGGCAGTACGCTCACCCAGCTTAATGAGTATTTGTACAGTGAACATTAAAGTAATCGATTGTTGGCGCGTTGGGTTTAAAAGTAATATTAATAGCACACATTGTGGTGGGGGTGTAGTGAAGAGTAGGAAAAACTTTGATGAATTTACCTCAGAGTGGCGTGGTGGGTGTCGAGGCCTAGTAGCGTGCAAAGCCTGCGGCCTCGCCTAAAATTGTCGGCTTGGAAGAGGCAGGGTACGGGTGGCGTTCCTTCCCCCCCCCCCCCCTAGCGCTCCAACAATACTGTGTAATGGCTATTATTTAATTAAATACGGAGCTTATGAAAGTGGCGAAGGCGTGGCTAGCCGTTGGCAGGGGCAACCGCCGTCCAATGAAACTGCAGCCCTTGGCGAAGGCGTGGCTAGCCGTTGCCAGGTCCAATGAAAGCGGCGAAGGCGTGGCTAGCCGTTGCCAGGGGCAACCGCCGTCCAATGAAAGTGCGTATGGGCCAAAGTCCACACACACACACAGACAGACAGACATGAACGATTTTATATATATAGATACTCCCCATCAGGCCAATTGTAAGCAAAACAACTAGAGTGCCTCTGGTATAAAACATTGGCCCAATTTCTTTTAAAGGCTATGCGTGAAATATAACGTACATGCACGCACACATAGATCATATACTGCACAGTCTAATGATTATAGCAATAATTAACAGAATGTCAATCTGCTGCTGAATCACTTTCGTCTGTGCTGGTTGAAGGGGTTGTCTGGGACCAGCACAGTCATCGTTTGTAACTGATGTTATACATGGCTGTGAATTATACATCAAATCTGTAAATGATGAGAAAACCCCATCATCAAAGTCCAGAGTAATGCTTCACATGTATGGTTCCCAGAGGCAGACTTTGCAGCAGTGATCATTGGTGATTATATAGTGCTGATGAGTCCTAGCTATGATGAAACCAATCCACTGTTGGCTATCATTGGATGACCACATTTGTTAGTTGGTCATATTTGGTCAAATTAATTTGGATGATGATCGAAGACAAGATGACCACAATGCATATGTATGACGGTTGTGTGCTTTTTACGCGTTTTGTGTTTATTTGAAACGTATTAATCAAACTCAGCAAACAAGACTCATAGTACAATGTTTTAACCACTCATCCACCATTGCCCCATAGTGCATTGACTACTTGGCTGGATAAATTGCAGGTAATTGATGTGAGATGTTCATTCACCAAGAACATAGAAGCAATTATTAAATACGATATACACGTTTCCCTCGTGCTATGTGGTAGATGCATTGCCCAAAAATGGCCCACAAAGCGGAACCGCATGAAACAGCTGCCTGCCGATTAGCGCAGAGTGTACACACAATGTTGTCCAACTTCTGACCACATAGCTGGATAGGAGTGAATTCAAACCGCACATTGCGAATTTTGGATGGAAATAGTTTAGCACATAGGCTTTCATGACCAATATCATCCATAATACAGGGTGTTTGGGTTAGATTGCATTTAAAAAAATGTGTTGTTAAACCCACCACCACCCAACACAGCCAATTAATAAGGTTTGTCACGTAAACAGAACATGCCAATTCGTTACTAGTACAGCACACCAGTGTGTTGGACTGTAAATCCACAACATTTACAATCTGAGTATGACGTTTCGCCCGTAAATACAACTAGCTTCATCAGACGACAGTCAGATTTGTGGAGAAAACATCCTGTTTCATTCCTTAAAGCCGCATATACGCAAAATCACACAAACCGAACCCGCATAAAGCGAGGAAAATCTGTACATAATATGTTTTTTTTAAATACTGTACCACGAATGCTGTGTATGTACAATGTATGAGAAGTAAAAAAAAATTCTAAGATGATCTTTTGATTAACTTCCTGTTTATTCTATTCTCTTCCAATGACACACAGATTTTCAACTTAACATATTGGGTGGAGGTCAAAACTAGGTCATAATCACAGAAACGCTGCAAGATTACAGAGCCCTCTGCAATATCGGTGACCTTATTTGCCTGTGACTTTGTAAGGTTTACATATACCATAAAATACATGGTCTTGGAGAAGCGGCAACATAAGTGCCACCAAAGGCAAAAGGCAGTTTTCAAGCAATGAGCGGCTCATCACATTACACAGGGCTAAAACAATTTCATTGTTGTCCGCATTTTAAAATGCCGAGGTCACGATACCGCACATGCAGCAATGGGAAATGCAGAGTATGAATACATAACTGAACAGTAGATCACAGGCAGTGCTTTATTCCCCCATCAGTTTTGGCGTGGTAGTAATTCCCTACTATGAATTATGTTATTTTGCGTGCGCCTTCATAATGCCAGTCATGCCGCTGCCTAATAATCATAATGGTTCAGAACTCCATCTCCCTGATATCACACATAGAATGGACCATTCTATTACAAAATAAAAAGTATAATTTTAACACTGCTGTCTTCTAACAGCAGTCAACAAGAGAAACTTTTCAGCGCTTTTGTCAGGTATGACCAATGGACGATAATACAAATGTCAGGAGAAACTGATCAATCGCTCATTTAACTGCATTAGACACGCGTGACATTGGCAGTCTGTGGAATTCCAGCTGACGCCTCCCACAGCAATAACCAAACAGCACTGAAACGCAAACAATAATGTCAATGTTATTTTGTGCTACCCAGCTGCAGCAACTGTAGTACGTGTGCACATGGGCACTCAAATCAGCTCGGGCATGCAAATTGATTTCTGTGACAGCTGGAGGCAATGTGCCTTTATTTTTTAATTTGCAAGCATATTTACGCATTGCTATGCCAACGGTGGATTAGAATTCCCAAAGCAAATGAATGTCATTATATGGACAATGCCATAGCTTGCAGAGAAACTGGTGATGAAGAGATATCGTATAAGAAAGGTTTTGACTTTTCATTCTAGGGGGGTAAGTACATCAAAAGCGTCAAGAAGATGTTTGTTTATCCTCCGACTCAGCAGCAAGCATTCTTGTGTTGTTCATTTGAATATGACGGGTTAAGCAGGCTTAGACTTTGTTCGGTTGTGACTGATAGAATAGTGGGAGTGTCGTGGTAGTGCCTTTGTACTAAGAGGCTATAAAGACCTCAAATTGTTATTTTAATTCCCAGATGTATGTATGTTGAACTTCTTTCGCATCGTACGTAACCAACCATTGCACAATTAGATTCGTTAAAATTCAACCTCTAAAACTAGAACGTCAACTTTTAACTATTTTATTTTTTATTTGACCAGGTAAGGCCCCAAAAGATAGCTCAACGAAGTGGCTTATCACGTGGAATTTTATAGAAGCAAGATACTCTAAACGGATGTTGATTCTTAATACGGAGGGAGAAACCGGTGGACCCGGAGAAAAATCCATGCGATGATGGGGAGAACATGCAAACTCCAGGGTCGGGATTGAACCCACGACCTCCTGTATACCAGGCAAAGTGGCTAACATCTCGCCACTGTGGTGCCCACAGTGTCAATCTTATCTTGATAAGATCGACATTTGATCCGATCCAATTCTCATTTTTTTGTGTGTGCAAAAATTGGATCGAATCCAATTCCGAGCCGATGGCACCCCCCCCCCCACCCCAAGAGAGCAGCCGAGACAGCACTGTTCACGGCCCACTGGCATGAATTCTCGTTAAAAACCCATTGCGACAACAGCTATAGCTTGAGGAACATAAATACACTGACAGAATATATGTACGTGCTTCTGGAGCTGTGATAAATACGTGGTGGCCAATCAAAAAAGCAGCCGGAAATCCCAAAGCACATATTTGGCAGTCGTGAAAGCCAGAGACAGAGTGAGCAGTGGGAACACATTTTTAAAAAAGTACACGGGGATGCATTTTCATGCACTAGAATTTCAACGGACTGTGGCCGCCTTGTTTTAGCTCCTGTGAAGGGCTTCTTGATGCTTCGCACCTCGCCCTTTGTCCCCACTGATGCCCTCCCCCCCAAACCCCCCCAATTTGTGCAGATACTACTGGGTTGTACCTCAAAATTCATAAGATATGTTTTTAATTTCACCCTCCATCCATGACCGCAACTATCACAGCTGTAAATAAATGCTCAATGAATAGAACATTATGTATTTCTGGTTAATGGATGCAACAATAATTGGATTGATCATACTGGCTGTGGGATGAGTCAGTCTCCCAAGCGCCCAATGAGTCATCTTGATTTCCTGAAATTTTGAAGCGTTTGATGCAAAGATCAATTTTAATATTTTTATTTTCTGTGAAGGTATTTTCCTCGCTAGTACAGATGCGCAGTACTATCTAAAAAGAGCAACACATTTTTACCACCAGTCCTGACCAAACGAACCCGGCCAGTCAAACTGAGACATCTCTGAACATTGGGGGGGGGGGGGGGGGGGACAGTCAGATGTAGGCATATATGCCTACAACAGAAAAATAAATATATGAGGGGGAGGGTCGACAATTTTTGGAAAGCTGTTGGATCAACTTTTTACCCACACATCTGGGGGGGGGTCCACTTTCTATAACTTGTTGATTCGCGCCTTTTGAAAGGCTTTCATAATTTAGTTGACAGAAAAACGGAACGCTGGGTTTTTATAATAGATACGAATATGAGTGGGGTGGTGAGCGTGGCGGTGAGGGAAGCAAGTGATCTTTAAACAAAAATTGAGGTAGACTCATCCTGACTGTGTGGGAATTCGATATTTGTATGCGTGGAGGTGTAAACTCGTGTGTATCTGCACAAGTGCTCGTGTGAGGATGGTCGCTCAAGGGCAATTGCCTCCAACTGCCCAGCAGCATCCTTCACTCTCATCCACTCAAGCTGATGTTGACACTCCTGGTACCAGCCATCAAGCAAGTCCAATCAGCTCCAAATCCTCTTGTACTATTTCAACTCACATTATCTCTAGTCTGTGCCGTACCCGTTTAGGCCACTCTATCCTTCCAAGCATAATATGCTTGGATTTGCAGTGGATCGGCATGCACGCTACGTGGCCAGTCATCTCAGTCAGTCAACCCATAACACCTGGGTCTGTCGGGTAACCTTCTGTCAGCAAGCCTTCCACACTTCACATGGCCTCAAAATGCACCTAGCCTGGCACAAACGTCGCGGTGATGTTATCACTTAATGGTGAATTATAGTTATTCATGCTCATGGCAGAGAGCCAACTAGCATCATCCATATTTGGCGAACAGCCAAATATGGATGATGCTAGTTGTAATTTCTGGCAAAACGGCGTACTCACATTGTAAATGTTGTGGATTTGCTCTCGAAAACACCGGTGTGCTGTACTCGTGTAATGCGGGCGTAAACGGCCTCGCGGATATGACGTAACGGGGGGAGGGGTTAGGTCACGTGGGGGAGAGGGGAAAGCTCTTAAGGGCGGTAACCGGAAGAGACGGGAGGAGAGTGTAAGAATTAAGACGGGAAGAGGCCACGCAGTGCAGAGAGTGGAGAGTGGCGCAATCGCCACAGGACGGGACTCGGCACCGTTGGCCAGCGGTGTCCGGGCACAGGGGAGACGGAGAGCAGCGGTGGGGCTGCAGAGAGAGCAGCTGAGAGACTGCACAAAGGCGGAGAGGCTAAGAGGGAAGCCAGCAGCGGAGCTGTATTGGGAGCGGGGAGAAAAGGCTACGTGAGCGACGGCAGCTGTCAAGCTGCCAAGCGGAAGGCTCTGAGCGAGGGCCGTGTGGGGCAAAGTTGTAAGAACCCAAATAAAGGACAACGGAGACAGACACAGTGAAAGAGTCCTTTATTACACTCGTAAAGAATTGGCATGCTCTGTTTACGTGACAAACCTTACTAATTGGCTGTGTCGGGTGGTGGTGGGTTTAACGATACATTTATATTTATGCGATCTAACCCCAAAAAAACTATTATGGATGATATTGGTCGTAAAAGCCTACGTGTTAACGTTCTTTTATCGTAAATAGTCCCTTGTAGTTTCTACAAATATTTTCATTTAGCCTTCGGTTTGTGAAAGCTTATATGACTGCATCAATTTCCACTGATTAATCAGACAGAATGACATTATCAAGAAAGTTGGAGACACTTGTTGAAAATATACTAATTTACATATTTAATCCATGTTTAAACAAAAATGTAATACCTTGATCATTAAATTATGCCTCAATCATTTTCTATTTGAAGAATTACAGATACAGTACCCTCGTATTTCACATATAAATGGTTTATGGAGATTATTAGGAAGATAATAATGGGCAACATATAATCCGTTCAACCACGTGAGAAAGCTGAATATAGGAAATGTGCTTTCTACCTGTGACCACATCAATTCTGTTACCTTTACCCGAGCCCAAAAAAGGATAATCAAACTGGGTAAGATTTTAAGGTCGAAGATATGAGGTTTACTTTAGTAAATTCAGTTTTTGACATATTTAAACAACTGTAGATAAAAAAAAGTATTACTGTTAAACGGGACGTTAAATTAACTGGTCGGATAACACAACTGGAATCACCAGAATGTGTGTAACTCGGACAGACATTGAAGGCGTTCAGTGGGAAAATGAAGCGGTATAATTTATTTGTTTGTAGGTGCTGGGTGGAATACTACATTTCACAATCGTGAGAGGTGGCAGCGGCTTCGTAGAGGTATTCATCAAACAGTGGATTGACCATGGTTGATTATGATGATGAATTATAATCGAGTAAAAATATCTTCTTGTGTTATATTACTTTCAGATAACACACTTTTCAGCATTAACACACTTCTATCAATTTTCTCCACCACTCTCATCCAGCTTCATATACCCTATCTTCTCCCTTTCGCCATCGATTTCACTAACTTTTTCACTTCTCAAATCAACTCCATCCTCCCCATTCCCCAATGTCTCATTCCTTAGTTTTCCTCAGGTGCATCTTAAACCAATTCCACTTGGTAATCTTTTACTCATACCCAGTGGCGGCTCCTGCAAAATCTCTCAGGGGTGGCAAATGTCTGGATGATTGATAAGGATAAGGTCCACCCATGCAATGGATAAATTAACAGCTTAAGCATGTAAAGGCAACTTCACTTTAATATTAATGAAAAATAAAGTGACTCTTACAATACATCTTGTTTGTTTCTATACTCACTATTAAAACAAACCACTCAAGTTTCTTTTATTAAAGATTCCACTAGGTGGCCACAAATTATATTGTTGGATGAAACGTGCTTACGTATGATGACGTAAGCACGTATGATGACGTAAGCACGTTAGGGCGAGCCCTCCCGGAAGCCATAGAGAATGCATTGGAGCGCCCCCCGGTCGAAAAAAAACATATTTGAATGTAAGTCTATGGGGCCACTCGGGGCGATTCTCAGCCGGAGTGAAATCGCCCAAAAAGAGGCGGTACTCCACAGAACGTGACATGACGCTGATTGGACTATATCCAGAGGCTGCAGTGACGGCTAGCGTGACTCTGTGGTTGAATGACATTGGTGGTGCGTCGCCCAATCGCCCTAATGAAGAAACCGCCCCTGCTCATACCTCTACTTCTGAACTCTCCTCCATCATTTCTAAATCCCACCTTACTCTTGTCCATTCGATCCTGTCCCCTCCTCCCTCACACCCTATCTCTTCCCGTTGATTCTCCCCATACATCGTTTCCCTCTTCATTTCTTTCCTTTCATCTGGTGCCTTTCCAGCGGACTTCAAATCTGCCTTAATTATTCTCATCCTTAAAAACAAAAATCTCTCTATACTTCTTGCTCTGATAACTATTGTCCTATTTCCCTTCTCCCTTTCTCCTTTAAACTACTTGAATGCCTGTCACGTTCATCATAGTTTATTTCATGCATCATCATAATCATGCACTGCCATCCTTCTTATCAACTCATCTCGCTGTTCTGCTTTACAAAAGTTATTTCTTTGTTCAGCGCCTTAACCAATGTGGTATTTTTCGTACTTGCGTATTTCTCTTTTTTTACATTAACAGCATTTGAAAGCACAAGATAAAACAAAATGCAGCATGACTCAATGCTCCTGATGCAGGTGTTAGCGAAATAGACTTCCTGACAATTTTAGGATAGAAAAATGGTGAAATTGGCATAAAGTGGGACAAACAAATGTTTTCTTCGAAATATTGAGAGAATTATCTCTCAGGCAACATTTTAACGAGGTCGTTTGCAGCTCAAACTACAATACCAGATGAATATAACAGCAATTCCAGTATGTGTGGTCACATGTTGAATGTGAAGACTGTAGCGTAAACAGAAAGGACAAACTTGACGAAACGTCCAATACCAAACCAAACCTTTTTATCTATAAAATGTCTTAATTTATACATAGTGATCAAAATGGCCAGGTATACATCAGTATGCCATAACGGCATTTATCAGAACACCAAACAATAATACTGCCATTTTCCAGAACCGGTTCCCATTCCGATGCCACGATGTTTGTGTAGAGAGGGAACGGCAATGAGTGTGGGCTGCTGCAGGACCAGTCTGTTTCATACCAGTTGCCGAAAGAATACATAATAAGATCGCACTCATTACACACAAAGTGCTTTCCATCACGCAAACTCCAGTCATCCTCGCAGTGGCTTTTGGCTGGCCATCGAACAAAGATGGTCACTGTGTTGATCGGTTTCAGATGCGCTTCTGCAGCCATCTGGAATGCTTTTCCTTTCAATATTCGGACGCCTCTGGAGCTATGCACTTTTAAATATAGATTAAAACCTCATTTCTTTAGAACTGCTTGTTGTATTTTGCTTGTTGCCCTTCCCCACACCTCCGATTAACACGGTTGGCTATATACGGTGCGAAAGAAGTTCAAAATATATACATACTACATTTCCATTTTGATCACTGTGTATACATGTAATGCCCAATTATGTTAAATATTAGAATATTTAAATATTACACAAACCAAAATTGGCATGCTTACATGGACTTCCATTGATGATGAACCAGCTTTTATGGTTTTTCAGAGCTATATGAAAATACACGTTGCATTATATTGTCAAATGTTCCTGCAAAATAAAATACCCATTGTGCAGTGTCAGGTTTGAAAGCTATTGGATTTTCTAAATCAGAAATACAGTAGTTAACATTCCGCTGTTGACCTACACAAGGCAGGCATAGCCAGTGACCTCCAAGTGTCTCCCCAAACCAGAAAAGGCTTAAATTAAACCAAGCAAACATTCCCCTCAAACAAATCAATCAAACTAAGAGGTGCCAATATCTCATACCCTGCATTCGGCAAAATTACTCGTGTACACAACATTTCACAAATATGTACACAAAGACTAGTGTCTCGCGTTTCGCCTGCACTTGCCCCCCAACACAAACACAATTGATCTCCTTACATCCATCATTCGTCACTAAGAAGTGGTGATATCACCATGCCAGTTGAACCAGGTTAGGTGCACTTTTCTAGCTGCCCATTAGCTTTGTGTAAGATGGAAGCCAGGATTATTTTGTGAAAAGCCCACGCAGAAGATCCCTGCCTTCAATCTTCCACTAAGCTTATGTGCTACAAGCCAAAACCGCATACGCACAAACCTTTGTAGATGCGGCTAGTTGATACACAATTGTAAAATGAAAAGCGCTCCGGTATGCAACTGTGGTCATCCAGAAAAGACCACGGAACATATGACAACTCAACGCCCGATTCACAAAATATGACGGAAGTATTACAGTGATTCACCACTCCGCTACTCCTGATGCAATTATCTGGCTCAACCACCTCAATCTAAATTTACAGCTGTTGCTCTGCGTAAATAACAGCCATGTGAAGAAGATTGTGCATTTTTAGGTACAAAGGGATGTAATATAACTTTAAGAACGCCTTTAACAGACTCTTGGAGCAGGTGCTGTCAGTCAGCACATATTCAGGCTGGTATTGCACACAAGAGAGTGGTGTGAACACCACAACAACCACATCGAGCCACCTCTGTTTCCCCAGAGGTGATGTTTATTAACTTGACCAGGTGCTTATATAAGGCTTCATTAATGAGTAGTGCCCATGGCAGGATCTGATATCACTCACTTTTCACTGATTTTAGCCATGGCCAGAAATTTAACTCAGGCCACCGAGTTTGCAGGACAGTTTGCTGCTAACGACTATGCCACCGTCTCCATTGCATAGGAGACTCTAAGACAGGGGTCCTCAAACTACGGCCCGCGGGCCACATGCGGCCCGCTGAGGACATTTATCCGGCCCATGGTCACTAATTGGGCTGCGCTGGTGAGCACTAATTGGGCTGCGCTGGTGAGCACTGATTGGGCTGCGCTGGTGAGCACTAATTGAGCTGCGGTGGCGAGCACTGATTTGGCTGCGCTGATCGCAGTGCGGTGGGCACTCATTGTGCCCACCGCACTGCGATCTGTGAACAAAACTGCAGATGTAATTAACTTTTTAATGGCACCCGCACCAGTGTGAGCCTGGGGTAAAAGCAGAGTTCCCCCAATCAGACTGCATTGATGGGCAGTGCAGTTTGTATGTCTCTGTGTGACCAAAGTTATTGCAGGTATATTGTTTTTGTAGCGCTGTATATATATTGGTATTTTACTAATAGCAATTTTGACTCCCTAGGAAACAATGATGTCAAGAAAGAGAAAAATTGACTCGGAGTGTAGGATATTCAAAGAACAGTGGACTTATGATTACTTTTTCATGCAGTACAAGGAAAGAGCTGTGTGTCTGATATGCCAGAATATAGTGTCTGTGTTCAAAGAATACAATTTACGTCGACACTATGAAACTCAACATAAAGATAAATATGATTGTTTGGTCGGAGAAGTGAGAAAAGATAAAATATTAAAACTGAAAAATACATTAACAACTCAGCAAAATACTTTTGTGAAGCAGAAGCAGCTAAATATTTCATCACTGCGAGCAAGTTTTCAAGTTGCCAAGCTAATAGTGTGCACTGGCAGACCATTCGTGGAGGGAGAATTTGTTAAAGAATGCCTTCTTTCTGTTGCCAAAGAGATGTGTCCAGAGAAGGCCGATTTGTTTAGTACAGTGAGTCTTTCAGGACCTACAATTACACGGAGGATTGAAGAAATTGGAGACAATTTGCATCAGCATTTGCAAAACTCCACAAAAAAACTTTCCTATTTTTCCTTGGCACTCGACGAAAGCAATGATGTTCGTGATTCTGCACAACTTCTAATTTTTATTCGTGGGACGAATGACTATTTCGAAGTCACAGAAGAGCTTGCTGCACTGCAAAGCATCAAAGGAACAACTACAGGAGAGGATATCTATGAAAAGGTTTGCCAAACTGTGAATGGTTTGGAGCTGAACTGGGCTAAACTAGCCAGTGTGACAACTGATGGTGCTCCTAGCATGGTGGGGTCTAAGAAATGAGTAATTGCTCGCATTAACCAAGAGATGGACAAACATAACCATTCTCATCCAATAGCCATATACTGCCTCATCCACCAACAAGCGCTGTGTAGTAAATCACTGAAGTGGGACTCTGTTATGAAAATTGTGGTATCTTGTGTTAACTTCATTAGAGGTCATGCACTAAACCACAGACAAGTTCAGGAATTTCTGTCGGAGCTAAATGTTGACTATGAAGATGTTCTGTACCACACACAAGTCCGTTGGCTGAGTCGAGGGAGAGTTTTGAAACGTTTCTATGACTTACTTCCACAGATTACAGCTTTTCTGCTTTAAAAAAACAAAGAAGTACCAGAGCTCAATGATGCAGAATGGAAATGGCACCTTGCCTTTCTGACAGATGTAACAGAGCTACTCAACAGTTTCAATGTGCAACTTCAAGGAAAGGGGAAGCTCATCTGTGATATGCAATCACATGTCCAAGCATTTGAAGTAAAATTAGGCCTCCTCATCAAACAAGTGAAGGAGGAAAACTTCTGCCATCTCCCCACAACTCAAAATCTGTTAGCGGAAAAACCATTGGTTGCATTCCCAAACAAAACATGTGTGGATTCACTGTAAAAATTGCAAAAGGAGTTCCAATTTAGATTTAAAGAGCTTCATCTCCATGAACAGGACATACAGCTTTTCCGTAACCCATTTTCTATTGACATTGAAAATGTGGATACAATTTACCAAATGGAACTGGCTGAACTGCAGAATTGTGACTCTCTGAAAGACGCATTCAAGTCAAGCAGCCTTCATAATTTCTATGCATCTCTCTCCTCTGAGACATATCCTCATCTCAGGAACCATGCACTCAAAATGGCAACCATCTTTGGCAGCACAAGTCTGTGAACAGACTTTTTCCAGAATGAAACATTTGAAATCTCCAACCAGATCTAGACTAACGGATGCACACTTGCATCACTTGTTACGACTAGCAGTGACAAATATGGAACCGGACATTGACCATCTCATTAGCCAAAAGCAGGCCCATAGTTCCCATTGAAATACTGGCAAGTTTGTTGATTTAACTTTACTTGTTCTTCATTTTAAATATTGTATTTTTCCCGTTTTGTTTCTTCACTTCAAAATAAGATATATGCAGTGTGCATAAGAATTTGTTCATAGTTTTTTTTAACTATAGTCCGGCCCTCCAACGGTCTGAGGGACAGTGAACTGGCCCCCTGTTTAAAAAGTTTGAGGACCCCTGCTCTAAGAGCATATGCGTGCTTCTCACGTTGCTACAGTCCTGAACGTGCGAAAGACAAAGAAGACCCACGTTAGTCATATGCCAGTAATCCAGAAAATTTGCTCTGGCGGAACAGCCACATCTGTGAAACCATCGAGCCTGCTGGGCTGTGAGATGATCAGGAGACCGAAGCACAGCAAGTACGTTGCTTTTTACCACCTGTATTTATTGGACATGTAAGTGTTAGCCCCAATGTATGCATATGTTTATCTCCGTGTTCTCCGGTTTTCTTCCACATTAAGAAAAAAACATTCTTAAAATATAACTTTACAAACATCCCAATACAGAACCTTTTGCTGGAAAAATAAGTGATATATCTATAAGAAGCACCAATTCAAGGTGACACTGCATATGATAGCAGGAGGCAATATTATTTATGCTAATCTCCCAGATTATAATATCAATAGCGACTGACATACTTGGGTAGCAATTGAATCCATGATTCTGGAATTTCAGCGTGATGTATTTATCATTCGGATGCTGTCATGATTGGTTAGCAGACTGGACTTGCATTTCAAAGGTGGCCTATTCGATCTTCTGACATGGCAGTTGAAACAATTTGAAAGGTTTTCATTGTTTATTCCCGGCATCTGCCCACCCAGCAGTATAAATGGCGACACCACAGTTATTTGATTAGCAGATTGCGTGTGGTGGGGTAAAGTGTGAGTACTCACACCTCTTCCAAGACGTCTGGCCAGCATGACATCGAAGGCCAAATACCCTCAACAGGTGCTCCCTAGCGCTGCCTCTAGTGGAGGCTCATATGGTGAGCAGTCACGTGAGCATGCAAATGCAGGACTGCACCTTCAGTTCATTACTACTTGACACCACTGTCCCAAGTTACCCCTAAGATCATAAAATCACTCGATGGTCTGATATCGTGTGTGCAGGGCGACATGGTGGCGAGATGTTAACGACTTCGCCTGGTATCCAAGAGGTCGTGGGTTTCGATCCAGACCCTGCCGCCCAATGTATATTTTGAGTTTGTAAGTCTCTCTTCCCGTGTTCTCGTGAATTTTTCTCCAGGTCCTCTGTTTTTTCCCTCCACATTTAGAATCAGCATGGGTTGTGCGATATCATTTGTGGCCAGCTTTATAGCTCAGTGGGCCTTTCCTGATCACATACAAAATTGCTTAGTTCTTTCGGTAAAGTCACGTAGAAGAGAAATAATATTATTTTATTATTTCCCTTCTACGTGACTTTACCGAAAGAACCAAGAATATGAATCCCTGCAGTCACGAAAGCTTTAAATCAAGATTTAAAAATGCTTAGCTTTAAATAATTTAGTTTATAGTAATAATTCAGCTAATTTGGTAATTGCGCCATTCTTAAGGTTGTCAAAAATGGCCTACTCATTTCGAACGATGTCACAAGATCTTTAACGTTCACTGTGAAGCAGATGGTACACATTTCCTGGTTAATAGACCCATTATCCCTGACCAACTTTGTTCGTCCATGTTGATGTAGGCCACACCATAGTAGGTACGGTATAACTGTAATGTCATGGTGATTGAACCATGCACGGAATCGTATATAATATATGCAGCCCTCCCTGCCATGCCCTGAACAAGGGAAATTGTAAAACATTACCATTGGTATTAATATTTTTCGCATTATTGGGCAGTTTAAGTTACTAACGGTGATAGTAATGTATTTTAGGCCCACCATGTTTTATCATTGCCAAAGCATCCCTCAAATTCAGATATTGTATGCATACATAAATGCATATACAGTTTACGCATATTCACTATCACCATTAATAGCCATGGATTTTTTGTCGACATTGTCCGCTGTGTGCGAAGACGACGCTGCTGACCGTGCTATGCATTGTGTGTGTGTGCAACTGTGGCCGTGGAGACCGCAGTCGCAGCTTCCTCTCTGTCTCTCCCACGTTGGTTGCAATTGGAGCTTGATGTTCAAGCGATGGTGGTTGCCTGTTGAAACTTAGATTGTTTACGAAGCTGACCTTTTTGTTTCGCGCGACGTTATTTCTCACACAGAGTCACTTCATGTTGAACTGCTGAGCGCCAGTGTGGCCTCCCCAGTGCTAATGACTCCCAGCCTCCAACGTCAATGTTGAGCTGCTTCAAGCTGTGCGTCAGCGTGCCTTTAAAGCGGTTATTGCGGCCACCGTGTGAGTGGGTTCCCTCTTTTAGATCCCTGTGCAGCAGTTGTTTTGATAACCTTGTGTCATCCATCCTCAACACGTGGCCAAGTCCACCGCCTATTGAGCTGAAATGACCTGCCTTCAATTCCTGAGGAGTGGCTGTATTGCAGAGTTTCGTTATTGCAAACATTGTCTTGCCATGCAATGTGAAGTAATGTACATACTTGGGCGACGGCAGATGGAATTTGTCCAGGAGTTGAACGTGGCTTCTATACTTATATAACAGGCTGAGGTCTCACATCCAGAGAGTTGATCAAAAAGCACCACTGTAGTTGAATCCTTTATCTTCGTTTCAAGTTATTTGCCTGTGTGCTTCCATGCACTGTCACACTGTTGACAAAACAACGCACTGGCTCTGTTGATATAGTTTCTGAGTTATTTTGCCATGGATAAACCACTGCTGGATGAAGGCCTTCCCACACTATTGCCCTCCGAATGGTTCTGCAATGCCACAATGTCTCACTCTCGGATGTGAGCTGATCACATTTCTCCATCTCTGCGGTGGACATCCGTTTGGGCACAGTCTCTTTTTCTGCATGTATTTTTTAAAATAAGTAGTACAAATGAAGTCGGTGATACCCCGTATACTATACTAAAATACAGTATAGTATGTGATTGTTTTGTAGAAGCCCCATCAACACGCAAAAATACACCGAATTCCTCTGCCCAAAATGTTCTTAACGAGCAGTTTACATAATGAAACATAACGTACAAACATCCAAGAAGCTGCGAAATACACAGCAGAGATGGGATCAGATGTTATGCTAACGTGGAATAAAGAGGGCAGTGGCAACCTAATTCATTAAAACTGTCCCTTCGTTATCCAACGTTATGCATTGCACATCACCTTCAATAGCAGCTCAAACAATTATAAGTTCATAAATCAGATAGAAATTCAAACCATCACCAGCAGCTAGGCGTAAATAATAGTAGTTTTTTCTGCTGCAGGTCTGCATGGAATTTCCCACTCAGTCTGGCAAGTATATTGTTAATGCATATGAAATGCTAAGTAGAAACAGTTCACTGGATTGGAAAATTGTAAAAGTAATTACGTACCAAGCACCCTGGCCCTATGCGATGTGTGTGTGTTTTCTTTCAAATGATGGATAAGGTTTTATATATGTGTTTATATATATAATTCTCGTGACGGGAATTTAAATAATGCATGAATTTGGCTGTGGTGTCACTTTAACCACAGTGGATTATTTCTAATTTCACATGCTTTACTTTGTACTTCGGAAAGTATTGTCCAAATTTGTAAGAATGCATCAGAGCCAGATGCCCAGTTCTTTACACTCGGACTACCTAATACCCTACACATCAATTTAATGGTAATTCTACGAAGATCCATGACTTATGCTCAATGCTTAAATATTTGCATATTGCTTCAAATGATTGACAGATATATTTATTTGTAAACCTATTTACATTTCCATTAACATTCAAAATACTTTTAGGTACGTAAGGCTTTCATGTGGAATGACTTTTTTCCCGAAGCTTATGATCATACCGCATACAATGCATTAGGCGCAGAAGTACACCGGTGGTAGATTACAAAACATATATAATTCCAAGTAAAATAATGTACAGTGGTACAATTTTTTTTTAGGTTTGCAAAAACACATGCATCGTGCTTTTGATTCTAACTATGCAGTGAAATGGGAAAGGTCTTGGAAGACATTGAAATTGTTTATAATGTATACATTGCATTTTTTATTCATAAGGTCGAATGCCCCCATGCGTATAACATAAAGGCCCATGCTTGGTCAAACAAAAATCCTCATCATCCTCTGGCTGCAAGCAAAAAAAAACCTTCTTTGCATCAAATTGGATGAGAAAAAGAAAACCCCTTCTGTAAAGTTATGAATCCAATGAATGGCAAAGAGATTGACATAAACGCTGCAACGGACTTGCAGTGGAAGATTTATTGGTCCATCTGCTGCAAAAAATTGCACATAAGGCGAATGGGTGGCTCAGCTGGCTAAGCCCCAAATTTAGTGAACAAAGCCGAGGCGTTTGAATATGGGTTAGAATCTAGTCCGAGAAGGGCATGATTTGGCTTTCGTTCTGCCTGCTGTCCAAGAGCCTGTAGGTGAAGTGGGTTAGGCATGGATGAACCCCATTTCCAGTAGGCATTGTATTTCTTTACAGCACAGAAAAAATAATAAAAAAGTTCAATAACGTTTATACATAATGGGACAGACTAATCAATGGCAGTCTTGAGGCAATGTCATGCTTTTTTTTAAATCATTTATATTAAGTTCACTTGCTTGCTTGCTTACGACCGTGCAAATCTTTCGGTCGTTTTTTAACCCACTTCCCGTGATCCAATCGAGCTGACATTTTGCACAGACTCGTTGTGCGTGACAATGTATTCTCGTGAAAAAAAAATTCCAAAATTTTACACCTTTTAGGAAAAAAAAATTATATTTAATTACCAATTGCTTAATGGTGGCAGACAATCATCTGACCCATAGGTGGCAGCCATCTCAAGCCAGAGGACAAGAGGACTCTCGCCGTCCGTTTCAAAGACCAATGTGGGCTGGGTTGTGGCCCATTGAACACGCATATAAAGGATTTATAGTGAAAAACTTTGTTTTTACGGGTAATTTTTTCTCCTCTGGTGGGGAAATATACTCGTGTTGTGAAAGCGATTGCGAAAATAATTTTGTAATCGTACACGTTGTAAAAAATTGAGGTATTTTGAACGAATATGTTTAGTGCTTGAACCCAGCTTCATGCCGCACTGTTTGGATAACAACAATGTATACCAAATATCAAAATCAAGTGGGGTGATCGCATGCTGAGGAACCACGTTTGTGTAATACAGGACAGTACATCAAAGAATGAATGGTAATAAGTGAATAAGTGATATTTAATGTCCATATGAATATAGGTTTATATCTGTTATAAGTATTATATTTTTATTTACCGAACATGTTTTTGCGATTGTTATGTGATTACTTTGGGATAACTTCCATTGTCATTATTATTAAATAAGATACATTACAATTCCTTATAAGGGAAACAAACACTAACTGATTACTAATGTAGCATAATCACAATAAAACACATTCCAAATGATTACTAATCTACAACAATAGCCTGATTACTAATCTAGTATATAACCCCCCCCCCCTCAAATCTTTGCACCTGATGAGTTAATGAGTTAATGATGACGTGACCCTGCTGATGCTCTATATTAGAACGGGAGACACAGCAGAGCCTCACCATTCTGGCGAATTGCTCGATGATGCTGGATGCAATTACCAGCGAAACGTCGTACTCAAATTGTTAATGGTGTGGTTTCACGCTTCAACACACCGGTGGGCTAAAGCAGTGAACTATTTGTCTTTTGTCAACGTGACACTTTTTTACTGATTGGCCGTGTCGGGTGGTGGAGGGTTACGACACATTTATAAATAACGCGATCTAAACCCAAAAACGTTGATTATGAATTCCATTGTCACAACTGAACTTTTTTTCACAAGGTCCCGTAACTATTAAAAATAGGATACCTCAAAAATCAATGTCATTTTATTCATTACTAATCTATTTGTGATCTACAACATGCAGGTAAGTGTGCTGTGCTCAGGCATAAACTTATGTAAGATGCAAACAATCCTTTCTGAATTTTTTAAATCAGTGGAATATGGCTTCATATCAGGAAGATGCCCAGAAAGCCTCTATCTCTCACTCTAATAGACCTCTTCGAGAAGGTGGAGGTTCAGCCCTGACATTTATTCACCATGCCTGCCACTGCGAGAGGAAGGGCCTCAAATAGTGGAAGCTCTGGAGTGCCCCTATGTTATAGATATTTCTTCCACGCCGGCGAAATTTTTTGGATGACGTGAGACTGCACACACTCTAACCCACTACACATGACCGACCAACCGTGGTGCGCCCATGTATACTGTTGGATGGACAGAATGGGTAGATATAACTGGTAACCTCTGGATTGCAACTCCAGTGTGCTGACCATTACGCCATGGCAGCATTGCACACCTCAGTTATCCAATACTTAATGGTGATTCTTCATACCCTCCAAAGAGCGGCTGACCACATGTCACTCATCCAAACGTGCATTGTAATATCTGTCCTCAGATATTGGCTTGGCTGAATCAAGCATAACAGTTGCATTTAATACAGTTTTGTGCAGTAATCGTTGACTGGACTGACAACATCAATCTGCTACACTTTAGCTGGCAGTTTCACCATGAGTCTTTGCTTTGACTCAAACTTAGGCTCTCAGTGGTGCTAACTCAGTGTTATTGCACGGTCATAAATATCAGCAGCGCCACCTATCACATGACCTCAGCCAGCACTTGGGTGAAGCACGGAGGTCAAATATAAAATGCACGCATCTTCAGGTGATGTCACTGATGTATTTTCACAACCCAAGTTTGTTGTGCTTGGGCAGCTTTGCATACACATTCAATCTCTTCTCTTTCTGAGACAAGTATCAATGTTGGCATTGTGGGCTGTTTTAACTATGCCTGTGTTCATAATCTGAACTCGTGCATTTTCTTTCTTGCTTGATGTAACTGTGAAATTAACCGCACGTTTTCTTGCTATTGTCGGATTATGGCATTCGTCAATATTTTGTTCATTGGAGTTTAAAACACATTCGAAGTGTCTATGGCTATTGAATATGACTCACTAACCCTAAATGTAAAACACATGGACATGCACAGAGAAGTTTAGCTACAGCATTTCCCCATAACAAGCAAAACACGTGCAGTGAAATACACGAAGGTGAAAGCAAGGTCGCCGCTGGCATATGGCTTTCATTCATTGAACCGTTAATTGTCACGTGAAGAGCAGAAACCGCCGTTTTCTTTGTTAGTTGTTTTTAATCGCCACTGCTTAGGCATTTCAAGTTGTCCTCAACGTTTATCAAATCATAATTTAGAAAAATGACAAACCGAGAGAATTGAACATAAACTCTTTATGTATTGTCATGGAGCATTGTGGGTAAATTTTAATATAAGCAGAACTGTGTGATGTGTCCACATACAAAACAAATCGTTGGTTTAGACAATCAGCCGATTAGCCTTTGAATATGAAATGCTATTTTCAATAACTGTGGCAATCCAGCAAGCCTGATTATGCTGATGAGACACAGAAGGTCAAAACTGGTCCAGAGTTTACTTTTAAAAAATACTGTACTGATTGATAATGTTCTTTTGGTCTTTCGGTAAAGTCACGTAGATAGGTTCAAAGAAAATAACAAAAAATAACAAAAACTACGACATTTCAATCGCAACACAAGCGGTCATCATCAGGAAAAGGGGTTAGCTTCTAAAGATAAGTGGTGGGCAGCGACTGCCAGGTAACAATTAGCATGATAACGTAAGATCGCCGAGCATCCTCCACGGCGAGCGCGCTGAGGTGGCTATGTTAATTTGAGAGATTAGCATGTTAATGGCAGATCTCCGAGCAGCAACATCGAGGATGGCGCGCGAGGTGGCTGTGTTAGTGTGAGAAATGTAATCCGTTAATGTAAAAAATCAGAGAGCTGAAAATAACAACTAACATCGGAAGGTGGTAGGATGGGAACATCACAGCCAGTTATGACTTAAACTGGTTAATACATCCTTCCAATGATTGCTCAGTTTGTACCCATCTTCTCGGTGGAAATTGTGTCCGTGTCTATATATATGGATGGCTTCATTAACAAATTTTTGTTGATAGCCAGCGGGTTTGGAAAGTACCTTCGTCTTAGAGAAATCTATTTCGTGTGAGCCCACCGCATTAAAACAATGATCAGCCAAGGCCGAGGTATTGGTCCTACCTTGTTTCAGATCTGCTTTATGTTCACGAACACGGTCCGAGATGTGTTGCTTCGTTTCCTCAATGTAACTACTGCCGCAAACACAGCTGAGTCTGTAGACACTCGGGTATTGCATGTCAGGGATCACATCCTTCACAGATGGTATCAGATCACGAATTTTACATACTGTCAGGGGCGGTTTTTTCATTAGAGCGATTGGGCGACGCACCACCAATGTCATTCAACCACAGAGTCACGCTAGCCGTCACTGTGCTTCTGGATATAGTCCAATCAGCGTCATGTCACGTTCTGTGGAGTACCGCCTCTCTTTGGGCGATTTCACTCTGGCTGAGAATCGCCCCGAGTGGCCCCATAGACTTACATTCAAAGATGTTTTTTATTCGAATGGGGGGCGCTGCAATGCATTCTCTATGGCTTCCGGGAGGGCTCGCCCTAACGTGCTTACGTCATCATACGTAAGCACGTTTCATCCAACAATATAATTTGTCGCCACCTAGTGGAATCTTTAATAAAATAAACTTGAGTGGATTGTATTAATAGTGAGTATAGAAACAAACAAGATGTATTGTAAGAGTCACTTTATTTTTCATTAATATTAAAGAAGTGAAGTTGCCTTTACATGCTTAAGCTGTTAATTTATCCATTGCATGGGTGGACCTTATCCTTATCAATCATCCAGGCATTTGCCCCCCCTGAGAGATGTTGCAGGAGCCGCCACTGCATACTGTGTTGAATCGAACCAGGATCTTGAGTTTGCTCATGATTTTGGAAGTATTTTTGGTGACCTCAGCTATGTATGGCAAGGTGATAGTTTTGATTGGGTACTCAGAAGGTTCTTTCCCAACGGTTGGGGTGATAGCTTTACGGATTGTGTAGTCTGGATATCCATTTATCTTGAGAGCTTGGTGTACGTGTTCCAGTTTACTGGCTATGTGATGATGGTCGGAAATACATCGAGCTTTATGGTGTAGAGTTTTAATGAGGACATTTTTCTGGGATGGATGAAGGTGGGAGTCAGGTTTTAGGTAGGCATTCGTATTGGTGGCTTTCCTGTAGACAGTGTCCCTTTGAGCCATCTGGTCTCTTTTCGATTTAAACATCCAAGAATGGTAACTTGCCATCCTTTTCCACCTCCATGGTGAATTTGATGGCTGGGTGTATGTGTAGAACTTGAAATATGACGCGCCACGCGTTCTGTTGTTCTGCTGCAATGCAAGCGAGCAGTGTACAGTGGGGGGTATCTGAGGACGGGGTTGTTGTTGTCGGGCGTGAGGGAGACGTCGCTAAGATGGGCGACAGGTGTTAGGGGTAACCGAGGACGCAGGCCGGTGATTGGTTAGGAGGGTGAGTAGTTAATGACCGGCGCCGCTCTGGCGGGAATAACAAGGTCACGTGAGGCTGGGGGCCTGGGGGCGAGTGGCGAAGCAGGGGGGTGAGATAATTGATTGGGACTGATTGGTGTGGGGATAAAAGAATAGCGTAATGAAGAGACGGGAGTCTTGGTGGGAGTTGGAGCGATCGGTGTCCGGGGAAGAGAGTAGAGAAGATACGATAAGGGTAGCAGTGGATAGAGATAGGATAGAGTACGGTAGCAGTGGATGGAGAGAACGTAGAGAGATAGGACAGAATACGGTAGCAGTGGAGAGAGAGAACGCAGAGTGCGGTAGCAGTGGTAGAAGTGCATCGGAGGAATACAGAGTAGGGTAGCAGCGGAGTAACGGACCTTGGGAGAGCAGGAGAGCGAACAGAGAGACATAGAGTGTCGTTGATGGCGGATAGCGTAACGGAGCGAACGGGGAGACACAGATGAGGAGGTGTGAACTCTAAAGTGCGAATAAACGGAACGAGAAAGACAACCGGAGTACGAGTCCTACATATGTAAAGGATGTGGTTGCGGAATTGGTTCAGAGCTTTGCAAACTCGCTGGCTATAAACACAAATTCGTTCATGAAGCCATCCATATATATAGACAGAGACACAATTTCTACTGAGAAGATGGGTACAAACTGAGCAATCATTGGAAGGATGTTATTAGCTAGTTTAAGTCATAACTGGTTGTGATGTTCCCATCCTGCCACCTTCCGATGTTAGTTATTTTCAGGTCTCGGATTTTTTACGTTAACAGATTAAATTTATCACACTAACACAGCCACCTCGCGCGCCATCCTCGAGGTTGCTGCTTGGCGATCTTACCTTAACATGCTAATCTCTCACATTAACATAGCCACCTCGGCGCGCTCGCCGTGGAGAATGCTTGGTGATCTTACATTAACATGCGTGGTGCAAGTGTCGGCCCAGGAAGACGGAAGGAGCCGACGGATATGTGTGCCAGCACACGTGCGGCTCTATCAAACTCCACCTGGTGCACGACCAACCTCTCGGGGACCACGGCGTATAGCAACTTACGAGGAACGTCTTGCGCCGCTCATACTGCTGGCCAAAGCTAGATGAGGACGTCACTGCTTGAGTTCAAGGTTGCCATGACTGCCAGCCACACGGCCAGAAGCCGGAGTGCTACCCCCTGTCACCGAGGCCTCGTCGAGTAACTCAGAGGAACCAGCTGCTTGAATTGGACCTAATGGGACCTGCTACCTGCCACTGAGGCAGGTAAAGGTACATCATGGTGGCTATCCAGTAATTTACATGCTGGTCAGTGGCAGTGACCATCACGGATAAGCGTGCAGAAGCAGTGGCGGAGGCGTTCACCAATCACTGTGTGTGTGCGCACAGGATACTCGAGCGTGTTATCACGGATCAGCGCACGGAGTTCGAGGCCGCCCTATTGTATGTACGATTAAACGGTTATAAGCCAATTGGGAGGCGCAAAAAAGGGATAGAGGATTTAAGTGGAGGAGGCAGATTTCGGTCTCATCTTAGCGACGAAGCAAACTTTCGGAAGAGATACCATCTTGACCAGGTGAGGAGTTAGTGCAGATACAACCCACATGTGTGGCACTTGGTCGCGGCTTAACATTCGGTGTGTTTCCACTGCTTATGCTCCTGGTTAGCTGAAGCGGTGGTGAGGCGAAGGGCCGCTCACAGCCTGTGAGACTGTTTGAACGCCGCGTTTTATCTTAGGGTAAATACAAATCCACTGAAACATACTGAAGTCGTGTGTGCATGTTAATTGCAGAGGTGTTGCTGTCTCTGCATTATTCAACCACCGTCATTAGTGATCAAATACAGGGACGCCATTTCGAGTCTCTGTGTTCTGAGCCTGCGAATATGGGGATGATTAACTGATGTTGTAATTAAGCGTGCATTCACAGGTGTGCATGTGACGTGTGGAGGTTTTTCATTACTGCATTGTTCACTCATTTGCATGTGTTTAATTCATTGTATTACCCATCTTAAACATACTAATTTTAAAAGAACACATAAAAATCAACAATATAACAAATTATCATGAAAAATGTCAGTCATGTTGGTGTTTTCGAAACTTACTACCCCCTAACCCCTTAATTCGCATTGAATCAATGGTTATTATAACGCGATTTTTCCAAAACGTGGTTTTCTTCAGGAACGCAACTACCACGTTATAGGAGAAGAGAATGTATTTGATTACTAGATGTGCAGGCAGTATTAGTTTGCTGCATACGCACACGCGGGTATTATACATTTCCATGCTTAATTGTGATGGGCGATGAGTGGTTGTGCTTGCTGTCGAGTGGAAATTGTACTTGGTGGAATAAGCTGTTGTGTGGTGGCAGACATCATCGTTTAGTCACTGTACCTGCGTGGCAGTATTAAGGGAGAGTTCCATATCTGCAAGGTATAAGTAAGCATTCCCTTTCCTTGCTCGCGGTAACTTAAGAGTTGGGTGACACATTGCACGTGTAATTGTTAGAATGGATTGTGAACCTGAGTGTGTGTGCACTGCTATCCCCATGAGTTGGACTGTGGTTGTATACGTGTGAATATTGTTGTTTATATGAAAGGAATATATCTCAATTCATTGCACACATTCTTTAAAGTAACTCTGTGCAAGGTGTTTCGGTACTGTATTATTTAATTGTGCAAGCTAATAGTTACACAGCATGCACAGGTTAAGCTGCTTCGTCTGAGCACGGTACACGCTTTGTTTGATGACCTTTTGAGAAAGAAATGCACACAAACATTAGCTAAAAGGTGGAAAAACTGTGATATATTGATCTCTCAGGCTACTGAAAGGCTGTGGGATTATGGGACACTTTTATCAGAATGTTCCGAGCTGTATCAAATTATAACATCAAACTTTCTTAATAGCAAACATAAATGGGAATTTAAAATGTGCTTAGAAAACATTAAAGCCAACTTTTGTTTTGGCCAGAAGCCTTTTATCAGTGCCAAGTGATATAATAGCATTATCTGTTAAATTCCCATAAAACATCGAGCTTAAATTGCTGAAAGTGCAGTGTTCTGTTATTCTGCTAAGCACTGTAGCTAGATCATCATCTTCAGGCACAATCTGTTCCCTGCTGGATGCAGGCCTTCCAAAGCCATCGCGCCATTCCTCATGCGTCTCGTGATGCAACAATTCTTCTAGCACCTGCACAGGAACTGATTTCTTCTGATCCATCTCTTTGCTGAACCTACTCTTGGGCATTCCCTCCTTTGGCTGCCAGTCAATCGTTAATCTCGACCACAGCAAAAATATCCTTTCTACCAATGTTCCCCTTAAAACTACATTTTTCTTCACAGTCAATATAAATGCCCATAATCTGTTCTCTGATCCATGTACCCTCTTCTGTCTCAGTGCAATTCCACCAATGCACCTCTCCATGCTTCGTTGCAGACTGTTCAGCTCTTGCTCAATTCCCTACGTCAATGTTCATGTTTTCAAGTGATTTGTCACGGCAGGTAATATATACTGATAAAAAAAACGTTCTAGGATCGGCACATTATTGGAATGTTGATTCTCATGATTCAATCGTTTTAGTACAGTGATATTCAGGATGTAAAAATAAGTTCAAATGTAACTTAACTTTTTTTATGAGGTAAAGCTCTCTGAGCTATATAGTTCTTTTTCAAAAGAAACCTAGTCACAAATGATAGCTCAGAGAAGTGGCTTATCACGTGGAAATTTATAGCATCCAAACAAAACTAAACAAATTTTATGTTACCAGATATTGACCACTCACTATATAGATTTTTTCAGACGTGACCTGGCCACAAATTATAGCTCAACGACGTGTCTTATACTCTTTGGTTTTTTCGGTAAAGTCACGTAGGTAAAAAAAAAAAAATGAAAACAACTCAATTAAATCACTACGTTTCGGGCGCAACACAAGCGTCCTTCTTTAGGTGGGGACAACGTAGCAAAAGCACAAACGCTTAAGTGTGTCTCAGAGATGGCTGTGACGAGGGATTATATAGTCGCGGGGCATAGAGGGGGGGGGGCATGGTGATTGTGGGGGCGGGGTGTGGGCTGGGAAGTAAAGTTGGGAAGCCGAGGGTGCGCTGGGAGGCAACGACTGGGGCCGAAACTGAGGCTTTGTGATGTAGATGGCGGAAGTAGATAAGCAAGCTAGGATTAAGCCGCATTTTGTTATGCTGTCGGGTGGGTTATGTGGACATGTATAGGAAAAAAAATACTTTAAACGCATGTTTCTAAATGTGGAGGGAAAAAACCAGGGGACCCGGAGAAAAATCCCTGCGACCATGGGGAGAACATGCAAACTCAAAATATACAGCAGGCGCCAGGGTCAGGATCAAACCCACAACCTCCTGAATTCCAGGCAAGGTAGTTAACATCTCACCACCGTGGCATCTTGTAAATGTAAAGGTGCGGCTCTGCAATTACTTGCTCATGACACTGATAGCAGATAGGCATCCACTAGCGTGAACGCTGGAGGGTGTTATGACCTACTCATATACATTTGTAGTGTCGTCTGTGTGTGCAGGTGGCATGCGTAGAACACACACTCGGTCGGAGTCAAGGTAGTTGCAGGAGGCACCGTCCTCCCCTTTTATTGTTATTGATGGGTTCACGCCACCACCCGAGCCCCCTCTCTCTCTCCCTCACAATCACGCTGCCGCATGACCTATCCCCAGACACGACCTTGTCCACGTTGCCCCGATGGCGTCGATCGGGACAGCCAACTACTGTCTGGCCGCGCAATGATCAGGCGAAGGTGGCAGCAACGAGGGTGGCGATGACAACAGCGACAACGAGACGAGTCCAATCCCAGAACCGGCAGCCCAGAGCTTTCGCTCTACCGCTGCTTATATTCCCCTCGGCATGGCTTGGCTCTGCCCTAGCCGCGCCTCCCTTCTCGAACCTTCCAGAGGATTCCAGGGGCTTCCAGACGAGGTCTACCATAACCCTTGCTCCAGTTCCTTTGCCCTGCCGGCACACCCGCGTATATGCTCAGCGGCCTGTGTGGTAAGTGCCCACCTGCAGTTGCAGCTGCTGTACAACAGTCAGCGCTATGTCACTACACATTTGTAGTGGGCTCAAACGGACACTCAGACGCACGGGTTGCTGGCAACACATTTATTTAACACCAACCCTATTCACACAAAGGGGTAACTGCCCCTTTACCAGATGTTAACCTAAGGTGGTGGTCCACCGGGCTAACTACACTAGCTGCACGAGGAGTAGCTACAATGGACGGGACTCCGGCTTGGGTCCGGGTCCTGGGCTGGTCTTCTCTTGAGGCAGAGGCAGCACGTAGATTTCTTCAGGATTCCCACAACAGCCGGTCCCACTGGGAGACCGGCTTTTTATCGTCTGTGGCGGGGCTCACTCCACCCCTAGCCACAACCCCCCTTCTCGCACTCTCGAGGAGGATTTCCACGTCACACGTGGTCCCCCCCCAGCCCCCCTTTTGGGGTCCCTGGGTAGACGCCTCCAGTCACGTGGCCCCCGGGGTAAATTAGAGTGCCATGGCCCTGTGGAACCCCATTCCCGAATCCGACACCCCCCTTGCACCTTATTCACTATGGCTGGCGCTGCACCCAGTGCAGGGGTGCCACTGTTTGTGGGCAGCCCATGCTCCTCGAGCTCCGCTAGGGCCGGTACTGCATCTGCCTTCGGTGGTGTCTGTGTTGAGAGGACATTGTGTGTCGTGCTCTTTGCCAGGCTGGCCACACACAAAGCAACATCCAATGATGTCGCTACACATTGACCATATGTTTTAGAAGACATGAGTGTTCCCACACTTTACCCCACCACACGCGACCTGACGATCGACTAACTGTGGTGAACCCGTTTACACTGCTGGCGAACTTTTGGCGTCATCTGGTCCAACCCATATGAGACTAGGCTCGAAGGAAAGCTGTCTCGGGTGTGGACCAATCAACTTCAAGGACAGTGCACATTATCAGAGTTATGTTCTTTTGTTTGTATTATGACTGCAGGTATTGCGGTCTATGCAAACATGACTCCTTGCAAAAAGGTGTCAGTTTTGTTGCCAGATAGAAGGGTAAAAAAACAATTATCAAAGGCTGGAAGATTTTAAGACATTTGCCCCATTGTATTCATTGTAAATCTAGTAGGCTAACCATTACGCCACAGCAAGGTTTTGCACCGATGGTGGCATGCTACAAAACTGTGCATTTCCTTTAGACAGCCAGGTATTGTAAACAATTTAAACTGATTGTATGTGCTATCAAGAATGGTCATTGCCATAATGTTTCCTATCATATAAAAAAAACATCTGTTAATGCATTGTTATCGACGATAGTGTTGAGTTTTTCTTGTGAATGCTGCTCGCGCAACACTGCTTTACGCAGCATCACCAGATAAATTGTAAACATATAGAAGTCACTGATCAATATTGCGTCTGCTGAATTGACCACTGCAAAAAAAGCACCGTGTAGCAACACGTGTTCTCATTTACAAATAATTGTAACTAACCAGGGTAGACTGTCAATATCAACTGGCCTATATTGAAGTCTAACAAGCACAATGATCGTGGTTAATTATTTTGGTACCCATAGATTGCAGTTTTTCTATTTTTTCTTCATAACTAAGAATGCTACTTAAAAATTATTCGGTGCAGAGTTTGGACAATTGCGCAATGCAACATTGCAAATACAGTCACAACCTCTATATTCTGAGTGCATGTTTTTTGGACAAGGAACGATAACGAGTATAATAATTCGAAAAGACACTGCAGAATGTTATATATAAGGTGGGTGTAATGCCCTGATACCTCTTTGCCTCTATCACTGTAATTCTAGCTTTTAAGCAGCCGTATAAACACTTCTCACTCACCATATAGTCAATTGATATATTGTTTATTGACTGCTACTTGTGTTTTACAAACTGCAGTATAAATATACTCTTTTCCTCATAAGGGGCCGTCCATATATGACGTCACGCGATTTTGGCGTCACAAAAAGTCAGACCCCTCTCAAATATGACGTCACAAAGCTCTGCCCCCCACCCCCGCAAAAATGCTTCAAATCCCTTTAAACTATTGTCAATGTAGTGTGTATTTAATGTGGCGCTGCAGTCTGAACTTGTAGAAGAAAACATTTATTAAAAAGTCTATATAATTAAGTAGAACGTGTCATCTATATTTATTTAAAGTTGCGCATTTTGATGTGACGTCACATAACTCAACCCCCCCCCCCCTCGTCACACATCGTCACAAATGTCTGACCCCCCCCCCCCCCAGGTGCATGACGTCATTTATGGACGGCCCCTAATAGTATTATTTGCTTGAGGGACACGACAGGTTATTATGCAGTCGTTAGAAATCTGATTTATGTCAGCTTATTTGGGTCCATCGACAGAGAGCACGTGTTATAATTTGGGATTGGATTCTCACGCTGGTTGATTTCATCTGATGCGGTTTGGATTAGGGTCCCGTCTTATTGCATGGGGACATGGATCAGGATTTGCTCAGACGAGGCCTGTGCGCGCCATTACACGTGACGAGTGACGTCATAACAACACACCGATAATGAAATTGCATACATTTTCTGTTGCATTCTTGTTGTTTAAGCAACAGAAAGAGCAACAAAAATGTTCAATTTGTGTCCTTTGTTCAGTTTAATTCCAATGTGAAGTTGATGTTTCTTAAGTGCTCCTTGAAATTCGTCAGGAATTAATGGAATGTTAATGAATGATCACGTGTGCTCCACGCGCCAATGTGTGGTTAACCTTATGTATTGTGCGCTCAAATATTGTGACAAATAACACAGGAGACGAGTTTACAAATTGACAGGAGCACAGTGATGTTAATAATAAAATGTGTAACAATAGCAACGACACGATTAAAATATGTCACTAATTCCCAAGTCCCATCGTGTAAGACTATGGTATTTTTTTACATGCTTGTGTTAATTCCTGATTCTCACTTAGCCACATTAACGAGCTGTCAATGAGTTTATGCTCGATGTGCAGGGACAGATATATTAAGGAGCTACATTGTCTTGGAATCAGTCTGCTATGTATTTTATAACATATTCTCCACAATCTTGATTTGAATCTTTGGTGACTGCAGGAAATTATACTCTTTGGTTCTTTCTGTAAAGTCACGTAGGTAGAAAAATAAAAAAAAATAAAAAATAATATATCACGACGTTTCGATCGCAACACAAGCATAAGCAAAAATAGCAAACACTCAATGCATTTAACAGATGGGCTTTTGCGACCAATATTATTCTAAATAAATGTTATTGGGTTAGATCGTGTAAAGTCGTTAACCCACCTCTCTCTGATACAGCCAATTACTAAGGTTTGCCACGTGTAGAAAATGTGTCAATTAGCTTCTACTTCAGCACACGGATTTGCCAATCCTGGAAAATCGCTTAATGAAGCTGGTTGTAATTACCAGTGAAAGGTCGCACTGAAATTGTAGAATGTAGTGGGTTTAGTCTCCAATACACTGGTGTGCTGAAATAGTAACTAACTTTACCGATTGGCTGTGTCGGGTGGAGGTGGGTTTATGACACATTTATATTTACGCAATCTAACCCAAAAACCCGTTATTTCGACTCAACACATTCATCAATAAACACCACCCTAAGATGAAATATATATAAATATATGTATAATTGGTGACGTTTTGGACAATGGCTGTTCTTATCAGAGATTGGGAGATGCTGATATGGGGAACAGCCATTGGTCGAAAACCTCGCCTATTGTATATTGTTTTACCTCGAAGGTTAAACGCAATTACACTTTTACTTGAGGCATGAGAAGGAGCATTTTCCAATGGTATGTAAAGATAAAACGGCTCGATAACAATTTGCCATGTAAAGATTGTCAAATATCAATGTCACACACTAAAGAAAGTATAAAAAACAGATTAGCTTCTGGCAAAAATGTAACATTCATTTATCAACTGTGCACCAATACATTTTCTTTGGGGAAATGCTGCTTGATTAGCAGAGGAACACCATATCCTATTATTCTGGCAAAGCACACGTGGTAAAAAAATACTATAATGTAAAATGTTATGACCTCGGAAATTTTGGGCCATGACAGTTTTCAAATGATGTCACTAAGACCTTTAATGTGCACTTTAGAGCAGCCTGTCTTTGTTTGATTCTGTTTACCAGCATGATCAGAGGTGAGTTTTCAGCCCACAAACCCTTGCAATCTGGTAACAAAAATACACAAAGAAGACTTCACCTATGCTCATGGGGAAATGTCATTCATGAATGATGGCGAGCTAGTCGCCTTGTATCTTTTTTTAGATCCACGGGTGAGATAAGACAAATGATAAAATTGTCCACTGGTTTGTAAGATCACAGATCAGAGGAAGTTCCAATACTTCTGGGTGTAATGTGTTGTGTCATACATGTATCACACGTAATATGGTTGGTCACACCCTGCATGAAGACATACACAAACTGAATAGTTATTCATTACCAGTGCTGGTTTGTCTTATTTTGTACAACCCAATGGAGAGTTCTTCTTATCTGTAAAACCTCTTATTACGTGATACATGCAATCCACACAAACGTGGACAAAATATATTCCCACTGGACTACAAACGTTATCATCGTCATCAGCCATGATCAATCTACTGCTGCATTAAGGCCTCAAGTCATAATCATCATCATCATCATCATCGTTTCTGACAGTTCTGTGATGTAACGATATACGTAGCACCTGCACAAGAACTGATTGCATCGTTCCATCTCCTCGGAGGACCTTCTTTCAGACACGTTATATTCCTCGGCTGCCAGTCCCTCACTATTCTTGACCACCGGCCAACTGCAAGATGATTAAAAGTGTGTTTATAAAAAAAGAATTAAACAGCCAGCTTCCACATTATAATACATTGACAGAGATGAGCGACGTTTTTTAAATTATATTTTTTGCATGCAATCCATCTGAGCATTGTGCATAGATCCTGAATAAAAATCCATTCCCTTTGAGACGAACACCAAGAAAATGGATCAGGAGATCAGTGCTTTTGTTTCGTGTGCATTTCTCATTTGGATGGATCCGGCACGGTTTGACGCTCTTGGCTTCCTTAAAACGCTAGAAACACCACAGAACATGTCCTGCACATATATTATTTATGCATACATATATATTTTGAGAGATTACTATGTCCACATTTGTAGTTCAGTTAAACGAAAAAATTCCAACGGACGTTTTATATATTTTTGTCTTTTTCCTTAGCTAAGGCCTGTTTTTTTATTCAGCAACCTAGTTAATACAGTATAATGCTGCACCTCTACGGGTAATGAGATTATGTATCACTACTTCTCTTCCCATTGTGAGGAATGTGGGAATCAACCGAATATAAATAAACAATGAACAGTGCAGGCGAGCCTCCAGTGGACTGATTTATTTGTCATTCCATCTGCTTTAGGAAAGCTAACGAAGAAAATGTGTGATATACCATAGTCAAAGTTTTTTTTTATTATGCAAAACTGAGTATCAGAATCCAATCTCAATGCGGAATGGTGAATTATTTTGCCAAGGAGCTACATTTCTTGCATGAGATTCAGTCAATAACCGAGATTGATGCATGGGGTGCCCACACAAAAGAACAGTTTCCCTTTAAAACAATAACGATATAACATTGGGTATGCAAAGCACACTTGCAGCCTATGCTGGCAACTTTTTCGGATAATTTGATTTGCCAATCTCGAAAAGGCTATCTCAATTATGCAATTATGAATGAAAGTATCTAGGGAATCAACTATTATACGGAGAAATATGTAAGCACTGTTTTTTTAAGAGATTGCTAGCTGTCTTCATTAAATCAAGCAATGAATTGTGCAATGCAAAATATGAAAATTTAATTTCATGGAAATAGCCTTGCATTGATTGCATTTGCATTGTTTTGCAAAGGGCAGCTAAAACCACAGCGGCTTATCCAAGATATCGATATAATGTCGTGTATATGAAGTAGAATCCACGTGAGATCCACCATCGAAAGGCTCTTTTATCACCAACCGGTTTTCTAAACAGTAGTATAACCTTTATGATGTTAAAATAAAGAAATAAAGAGCAAAGGTAAATAAATATATAACATATGTTGACGCGGGAATTACTTAGTAGCACAAACCTCCAGTGGCACGAGATAGGAACGTAAGCAGAAGCTTTCGCCTGACCAGTTTATCGGACGCGCCACCCAAACGCTGACACTGTGGACATTTTCCTCCTCGGCAGAATGGCTAGTAGCACCAAAGGTTCACTCGATAAAGGCAACATAAAATGTCATGATGCCAGCACGCCGTCTCTGCGTGTAAACACGAGGAAGCACAAAGCAGCAACATAAAGCAGCTATATTTCTTATTTACAAATTATTTGGTGATATTTATATTTTTAAGGCAGCATTATTGACGAACATTTTTGGTGTTCTTTTTATATATATTACTGTCATATTTATCACTGCAAATGCACTTTTCTTAAATGCAATGATAAACATATTTACCTTTTTTAAATAAATATTTACCAACTTTGAAATGTCAACTTTTCAACAATAATGGGTAATTGTATATTTGATTCGCAGAATAGAGGCTCTTGAAAATGGAATATGGACAAACAGGCTCTTTCATTAAATAAACAGAAAAATAACACATTTTATGTTTTAAGAAAAGTACTGTCAGTGAATTCATATTTATTTCACACTATCTTTGAAAATATTTTCATATTTTACTTGTTACAGTACCTAGACATTCAATAACATTGGACCGGGAAACAAATGCATCGTTAGTGGTAGACGATGAAAATATTTGCATAAACATTAAATAACCCACTATTTATTTCATCTAAGTAATTTTAGTAACAACTGTCCTCCTGTTTGACTCTTGCAGGCCAGAGACAGGTTTTATATGTTAAAGGCAACGCCACATTTCAAGCCTTGTGTATTTGTTTGCTTGCCACATGTGAAGCCAATAGACAAAACATTTAAAGCACACAACCCATTGACATATTTTCAAGTTTCAAATATCAGTTGCGAACACAATACGGAATTTTCCTAAATCCACTTAAGCATTCCAAACATGTTTTTTCCACACTTTATCACGGCTGTGTTCAATTAATAATGTTGCACAATACATTGTTTGGCCAATGCAAACTAGTCGTGGCATAGCATGCAGCCTTAATTTAAAGTTAATCTCTGCATTAATATTATAAGCAAAGTGCTTTTTTGGTTCAAATATGTCAACAGATCATGAAAACGCTGAGACCATTTGATTGTCAACCTGCAATTGTTTTGTCAAAATCTCAGACAAGTTAAGGTTCTGATATTGAACCTCGACTGAGACGCTAAAGTATATGCCGGAGCGATGAAACCCCTTAATGGCAGGAAATGGATTGCTGAATAGTGCATTAAATCTGGATGAGAGGCAGACACGAGGTTTCAATGTCATCCACAAATATTCATGACTCCTGCTTTGTGAAATAATCCCTGACAGGGCCAGCTTAGTAAAAGTATGCTGCAGCCATAAAAATGCTTAAATCTGTTATCTGCTTAAATCTGTTATCTGTCTATGGACACAAAATAAAGGCATTTCGGTCACACCAGAGCATGAAAAATAAATATAATTTACCCCAATAAGGTCTCAGTTACAATTTTTTTTTATGTAGGCTGTTGAATAAATTATCAAAGAACAATTGGAATGATATCTAATGCTGATTTCAATGATTGTAGAATTTGAAGAAATTGTCTTTAAAATGCATTTCATTTAGATGGGGTGAAAGTGATATGCAATGGCTGTACAGAGAATGGATCCAGCGAAATTCCAAGCCCGTCTTTCTGCATGAATAAGATACATCATTGACGATTAATAACAGCAAATTGGGGCTTGGACAAGATTTCTCCGCTATACAGGATAATGGCCAATGGACGAGACTGACGGTGGAACAGCAACCCAAGGAGAGGGTGCATCCAAGAGTTTCCACCAGCGTGGAGATGGGTGAAGTCAGTTCAGGAGAGAGGTGGTGGTAGCAGCACTGGAGTCTGAAGATGGCGTTGGTGAGGAAGCCTTCATCCAGTGGTGGATAGACAATGGCTACTGATGATGTGAGATTGGAAATATATGTAGAGATTTATAAGGCAACTAAATAATGCTGAACTTTGCAATTATTGCTCACTTATTGATATTCATGTTAATGAGCAACTTTAACATGATGCATAATAAACACATACATAAAATACATAGTCATTCCATGTAGACATTAAAGAAATACTGTATTTTAAATAAATACCCACAATTAATCTTGTTCTGTTAAATTTTTAACTCACGTGAATTTGACATTGACATTTCGAGGTATAGCTCAAACACTATTCTCAAAATACAGTTAACATTGCGCTCGCTACTTCTTCTTTATCATATGCCATTATTATACACTGAATATTTAATTGTCCTCTCGCGCAGTGGATGATTGTCTATGACAGCTCCGTTCCTACAAAGCCAATGGTCTCCGGGACATTGTCCATCGACATGGATACGTGACTTTGTGACCTTAAAATGAACTACTGGAAGAATGATAATTTACACCATCTAAAGCAACCCACATAGTTATACCACCACCACTCCTCGCTTCAGACAGAAAACTAACGACAGCACTAGAATTGCCGCAATTGTGTTTGGCCTTGAGACAGAACTATAACTATAAGCTGATGTAGATGTATTGATGGGTTTGAATAGTATAGATAGCAGGCTTATTATGGTATTATATGTTTAGGCTCATTATTATCAGCATCTGCGCTGCTTTATAAATTATTTGTACGATATTTACATGGCGCGGGAACTCTCCAAAACCGAAACGGTTTGTTATAGATATCAGCTGGACTAATCTTTCCATGAGATAACTAGAGAACAGTTGCACAAACAATTACAGTGAAGCATTACACACATCTCACGAGGACATGTAATAAATTATACCAATTACAATTTGGAGTAACAGTCGAGGTCAATTAATGGGTCCGTGACCAGCAGGTCAATGTGATGATAGTAATCATGATCTCATGCGCCGTGGGTTTTTTGTGTAGAAAATAATTACGAGGTCACTATTAACATTTAGGAAGATTGTGTTTGAAGTATCTTTTTTAACAAGTAAGGCCCACTGAGCTATATAGCTCTTTTTTCAGAAGCGACCTGGCCACAAATTATAACTCAACGAAGTGGCTTACCATCACGTGGGAATATATAGCAGACAAACACTCTCGACACGTTTTTGTAAATGTGGAGGGAAAAACCGGAGGACCCGGAGAAAAATCCACACGACCACAGGGAGAACATGCAAACTCCAAATATACAGGCGTCAGGGTCGGGATCGAATCCACGACCTCCTGTATACCAGACGAGAGGGATATAATTATCAATGTTCAACGAGAAGTTGGCTACAAAGATCGGTGTTTTTTTTCTCCCGAATGCGATGGATTTCAGAGAGTACAATAGAGCGTCCAATGTTCATATCTGTCGAGTGAACGTGCAACGTTGGGCCAACGTTGCATGTTTACTGGACTGCAAAAAATGTGTGCAAGACAATACTCAGGTATGGGGTGCTGTCAAGCAGATCTTAATGACCCTGCGTCATCGTGATGTGCCAAAGTCAGCCTCATCTCACTAAATCTTAATGCATGTGTAGTGACGTATATTGGGTCACTACGGCGTTGAGCACCAGTTACTGCAAGTAGAGGGAAACTGTGCGTGTTCGAGCCTCTCCCTGGCACCAGAGTACATATGGCATAGAAGGGGGCCCTCAGAGGCATGCTTCTGGTGACTGTCAGAGAGAGGGCACTTGAGGACGTGACAGTCTAGGTGAACCCGAGAGGGCACGTGACCAGGACAAGGTAGTGAGGGGGGCCTAAAGGTGACGAGAGGAACAGGTGGTGTAGGTCCCAGAACCTTCTCGGAAGATCCAGAAGGGGGCGTGGCCGAGGGCAGAGCTAGACCACGCTCTGAGGATAAAAAGGGGATCCTGAAAGCCGAGCGGGGCTGTCTTCTGGAATCAACCTGCCGGGCTATGTCTTTTCGCTCTTCGGTTGTCACGTTTGGCATCATGGGTCAGGCAGTATGTTTCTGACCTGACCCAGTTATGCAGTTACCCCGTTGTGCTTCAGTTAATCATGATAGTTACCACCTATGTCGTTATCCTGTGTACGTTATGTAGTACCCTGTTGGGGTTGTAGAATAAAATGTTGCCTCTAAGTTCAAGTATGTGCCTCCGTGGAACCCACTACACATGTATTCTCATGCCTATATTTCCTCTGGTCTCTCTTGTAAGAGGTATGCTTTCTCATCAGGATTGCACATTGTTTAAATACACAATGCCTACCCAAAGAATAAAGTTTTTCACAGCAAAATAAATCAAACGAACACATAAAGAGGTTTGTGTTCAAGGTAATAATTATTCACCAACATTACATGTTAAACATCGTTTTCTTTGTAAAATCGACTTTTAGCCTCAAAAGGCTCCTACCTGGTTATACAAAGACATAATATGTGTATCTGTTATATTTATCTTATCGGCCTCCTATCGTGGAGCTCTGCCCTGCGGGAAGTGAAGTAACTTAGCAGAAAACATTCTATTCAACTTGTTCATAGAGACGAGGGGACTTGAGTTTGGTGAAAGGAAGACCTCTGCATTCCAAGCATAGTGAGTACTTTATATATATTTTTTTAAAATAATATTCCAAATACATTTAGTCATCGTATGGAGTTCCTGACAATTACGTATGCAGTGTTTCCAGTTAATAGCTCCGAAATCCAGTATATATTTCCACACAACCACACACACCGTACAGCCGGAACACATTTGAAATATGTATGTGGGTGATTTAAAAAAAATCTATATTCTTTTTCAATTGTATCTGTACCTGTTGTATATACACGCAGAAAAATAAGATGGCACATTACTTGTGTAAAGAAAATACCATGCACTATGTCCAATGTAAAATAAATTATCGCCCGTGATTGCAAGAGCATCATCTCTTGCATTTTTTATGACACTAAATATAAACGTAATTAACATTCTGCAGCTAGTTAAGTGATTAACTGAGTGAGCTTTGCAAACTTCAGCTCATTACATCTGCTACTGGTCTGTTTCAGCTTCACTGTACTCTTTAACCATTTCACTCAGAATATCTGCTCATGCCATTGATTACCATGTTTGTTTAAACGCGTTGAGATAATTCTGCTCGTGCATGCTTGGAAACTCTCTCTCAAGGTTGTAAATGAAACAGTTCCCCACTCAGTCATTCGCAAATGTAAACAAAATCTGATTTACAAAGCATATGAATAGTAATTCAAATCAAGAGTAATTTATAACTTAGCTATACCCCCCCTCGCTACGTGGTTAATTAAAGGTAAACAGGTTAATTCCCATCATTAAACAAAAAAGTATTTTTGCAGATGTATAACCTGCCTAAATATTAGTGCGTTACAGCTAATTGGTCACGCTCATGAATAATGGAATGGCCTGTTGGAACCACGCACACTGCACTGGCGTACCACTCAGCGAAGGGTCCCGCGTCTGGAACATGCATCATGCCCGGGCGAAAAAGGAAATTGCCTCGTAAGTCACGAGCTGAAATTACTCCAGCTTCCACTATTTATTCCTAATGATGTAAGCGGAACTCGCGGATCGTTCGTCTTGCCAAAAACAAATAACACAACACCACCTTAATCAGATGTTTCACCTCCTGCCCTGCTCTGTGTGCTTGTTCGGAAAACATTTTGGGTGCTCTCCTAAATTTACAACGGGAAACTGCATTCAAGCACTTTTCCCAAATCAGGCAAGTTATTTTGTGAAACTCCTGCCTAAACTTATTTCCTGCTCGTAAAACTGAGTAACATTCTAAAATCAAGATTAGTTGCCTACCCTTTCTGCGGTATGCAGATACGTGCCGATGACAAGGAATCAAAAGTCTGTGAATGTAATTTATTGCATATGAGCGGGAAGTACCCAGCGTTGCCCGGGCGAAAAAGACACACACACCGACTTACACACACACAGACATCGACCCACACACATACAAACACATCGACTTACACACACACACACACATATATGGACTAACACACACAGACATCAACTTTACACGCACACATGGAGTTACAACAACAACAACCACCATTCGCCACTAAGTAGCAGTGACATCACCACGACTCTTGTGCCAGGCTATGTGCACCTTGACGCCACGTGAAGTGTCGAATGCCCACTGGCAGGAGGTCACGAGGCAGACCCAGATGCCACAGGTCGACTGACTGAGATGACTGGCTGATGCACCACCTGTGCCCCCTACTGTGCCAACTTGCTGTGCTTTAGCCACCCGGCGCTACGCTCGTTGTTGTGAGCATCGCTTCTCCCCCCTCCGTTGTTGCTGGAGGGCGACTGCCTCCAACTGCCCAGTAGCGTCCTTCACGAGCCTCCTCCACAGAGGCCGATCTTAACATCGCTGGGACCAGTCATCGGCAAGTCCACTCAGCTCCACATCCTCCTGTACCACATCGCTCCATCTGTTCTCGAGCCCGTGCCGCGCCCGTTCAGCCCCCTCGATCTGGCCGAACAAATGCTGTTTCGGCATGCGGTGGCTGGGCATGCGGGCTACATGACCCAGCCAATGCAGCCTTGCCTGCCGGAGGAGCTCACCGATGGGACTTTGCCCAGATCTTTAAAGGATTTGTGAGCTCCTCACACAATCCAGCCTGGTTAAACCCAGGATGGATCGTAGGCAGGCCAGCCTAAATGTTTCCAACCAGCAAAGATGCTCCATTAGGGGGGGTCCACGTTTCGCAAGTGTAGAGAAGGGAGGGAATGACTGTGGCCGATAAGACTTGAAGCTTCGTGCGGAGCGACAGACCAGGTAGCTTCCACACAGCGTTACGCAACCGATGAAAAGATATTGCCGCTCGACTGATTCGGAGTGAGACCTCTGCTGATAAACTGGAGCCGGTCATAAGAACACTGCCCAGGTATGGGAAACTCTCCACTCTCTCCACTACTGCCACATCACCGATTGGGAGTTGTGGGGTGGAGTGTCCGATGGTACAAAATACCCAGGCAGGTGCTTACTTTTGGTGGGGTTGATGGTAAGGCCCCACCTCTTAGTGGCACGCTCCAGTCTCAGCAGCAGCGTCTCCAACTCCTCCTCTGAATTAGCAGCAATTACCAGATCATCGGCATAGATAACGTGGTTGACCAATAGGGAGCCATCCCTTGATCGCACCTGGGCATCGATCAGCCTCCCATTATATCTGTACCAAATAGAGATTCCCCCGGTACAGCGCTTGAAGGCTTCACGAACGACGCGGTCGAAATAGATGTTAAATAATGTGGGAGCCAGAGGACATCCCTGTTGCACCCCAAGGTGTACAGGGAAAGGCTCTGACTCCCGGTCACGTAGTTTAACCCGGGCCCGCTCACATTCATGAAGGTCCTTAATGATCGTGAGTAGAGGGGCAGGGACTCTGAAAGCACGAATAACAACTCAGAGCCCAGGCCTTGTGGTGGTATCATAGGCCTTGACCAGATCAATAAAACAGAGATCTAGGTCTTGATGGAATTCCCTACACCTCTGCTGAAGCAGACAAACAGAAAATATGGCATCTGTGCAGGACCGCCGTTTCCTGAAACCGCATTGTGGCTCCGCAAGCCTCTCCTCAGTGTGCCTAGCAAGGCGATGTTGAATAATCCTTGCCAGGACCTTTCCCGGCACACTGAGGAGTGAGATGCCCCTGTAGTTGTTACAGTCTGTGCTGTCCCCCTTCTTAAAGAGGGGGACCACCAGGGCATCCTTTAAATTCTGCGGAACCCGTCCAGCGGTCCAGACTGTTGTTATGATGTCATATAGGGCAGTCTGTGCACAAACGCCACCCTCCCTCAGCATTTCGCTTGGGAGATCATCTCGGTCCGGTGCCTTTCCTGGTCTCAGACTCCGGATTGCCTTAAGTACTTCCTCAGCACCTCAGCCAGCCACTCACAGGGGGTGACCTCTTCTAATATTTTAGGCACCGCAGCCTCAGCAGGGTTATCCCCACTTTGTGCCATGATGTTTTCCTGACTGAGGGATTTCCCCTCCCCCAGGACCTCACAGAAATGCTCAGCAAATCTGCAAACCTGTTCCTGGGGGTCGGAGATTGGATCACCGTTTTTTCCCCCAATGATGGCAATAGGTGTGGTGCCGCAGGTTACTTTTTTTTATGGAGTTAAATAGTGATCCGTGATCTCGGGCCACTGAGGCAGACTCCATCTCCTCAGCAAACCGCGACCACCACCCATCCTTGCAGCGCCTTACGGCTCTCCTAACCTCCGAGCGAAGGCTGCGGTAAGCCTCCTCATTCTCTGACGTGGGATGCTGTAGCCGATGAGAGTGGGCCTGTCGCTTTTTCTCAACTATCCTGAACACCTCCTCTGTCAACCAGGGTCTCTGGGGAGGTCTGGACTGTGTACCCAAAGCAGCCATTGCAGCTGCATGAGTCACAGTCCTAAACCTCGCCCATTTACCCTCGTCATCAGGAGGAGTGGGGGACGATGCCAACCCCAGCTGCAAGCGATGATGAAATTCTCGCTTGCAACTTTCATCAGCTGAGACCAGGCCACTTTAGGTTCGAATGGGGTCCTGGGTGTACACCCACCACCGGAGTGGAAGAATGGCAGGCGCATCTTACAGATGACTAGTCAATGGTCAGAGGGCAGATCAGCTCCACGGTAGGTCCTGGTGTCAAGGACATGGGATCGCATCCGCTGGTCCATCACTATGTAGTCCAGCAGATGTTCTTGCTTGGACTCGGCATGCATCCATGATGTGTGGATGCGTCGATGCTATATAGACTTACACACACACATATCGACGCACCTTGGCAGGCTGGGGGCTGGGCCGCTAAACCCCGACACCCACGATCCCCCCGCCCGCTCTGCAGTAATATCTACGGCCTATATTAGTAGCATCTATCGATTCTATAGTAGTATCTGCACACATTGGGGTGGGAGAAGAGGACATCACACTGTGAAGAATTTACCTCAGCGTTTTGTGTATTTTCATTGCATTTTTTAACGCGAATGAGACTTCCCCCCCCCCTCCACCAATGGCATATGTGCATTGCTAGGGGCAACATCCGGTCAGCGTTTCGCGCATGCGCAAATGCGTGCTGTGTCGCTCGCAGAGGGGCGTGAGGAAATAATAAATTAATAAATCGCACTAAATTGTTAATTAAACTACTTTAAAGTTGATGGATGGGAAAACAGAATAGCGCTGGCTCACCATGGGCTTACGGCGTGGTACCTGGCTACTCTTTTTTAAATGTAAACCCCACGGTTTGCGAGCCAAATTCTTCACAAGTTGCGCCCACAGACAGATGGACAGACAGACGGACACGCACACAGACAAAAAATACTTTTATAGGTAAGAGGACAATATGTTAATATATCTATCAAACTGTTAACCATAGCATACTTATTGTGAAGTTTTCGTTATTGAAATATGGACAAGTGGAGTATCAAAACATAGATTGTGTCGTATCTTATTTAAATCTTCAATAATTAAATATTTTTAAACATTTTGCACATTTTCCATCAGTTTTCATGTTTCTGATAGAGTTTCAACTGCAATATATGAAGTATTTTTGGTTGTGGAAATAAGAAAGAGTGTGCAGGTCAAAACAAGTTAACATGCACATGAGGAGAGAATAAATATCAAACGGCACAGATGGGACCTCATTGCGCTGCGTGTCTGGGTGTCTCTGACACATCACTGCTCAATCTGCCTGATCTACCGACCCAAACTCCCAAGTTGCTGTATTCCACGTGAGCATTACACACACTCCATTACAGTAACACTTTACTCAATTTAGAGTTCAAAATTTAAATATGGTTAAAAGATGTACAGGCCCCTCACGGAATTTCCAGTCACACTGCCAAGTGGCGCAGTAGTTAAGAATGCATGGCTTCCAATCAGAATGTTTGCAAGTTAATTTCGAACATTTGTCAACTCAAATCATTATTTTTCTCGGGTAAATAAAATCGGTATAGTACTACTCGAAGGCAACATAAATTGTCGTATAAGCAGACTTAGCACTAACATTGGAATGTGACATATCCATAAGTGATCCGAATTATAAGTAGGGGATGTGTGCCATGCTTGTGCTTTGAGTGGAAAATATCATAATCCCATGGAAATAAATGACAAAACGTACCTGTAAAACGTATCGTTATTTTTTGTAGCTTTTTATATACTACAAGGAGGTCTGTACAATATGAGACAATTAATATTCGTATTGGTCTAGAGTTTTCTTGTGTTGGCCCAATAATGCTGATGAGGTGTACTTTCAGAAGGCCGAATGACCTTTGGATCTGTATTTTTTGTGGGGAGACAAATATGGGAAAGGACATTATTTATTTTTGTCATTAACATTCTCCGCAATGATGCTTAGTTATATTTTGTTTTCTGTGTCATTTGTACTTTTTATGTAAACTTTACTAAGCTATTACAGGTATACCTGTTTTGATTTTGTTTTAAAATGTTACATTTAAAGAATGATCTACTCAAGGTATTGTGAAAATTTAAAATGGAGAAGCATTCATCGACACTGGAAGCCAAGAGTCAGCTGTGGACTTTCCAAATTACCATGGCAGTCCGATTTTTACTTGGATTTGAAGTTGCAATCTTATCGTAATGTGCCATGTCCCCTATCAATGGCACAACCTGGCCAATATTAGGAATTATAAATTGTGATCACATATCAAGCATAATAACAGTATTAACATTCAAACGCTATCCTATGCCATATGATTGAGAGCATGGCATGAAGATCTAGTGTTCCTGACAAACTGCTTTCCTTTCATTGTATCAAAAAGATTTGCATTTATGGTTTTAAAGGATGCTTTTTTCAAGGCTTTTGTTTACTTGTGGATTTAATTTCCCAAGGGGTGCCTGGCCTAGTTGATATTTGCTAGCGTTTTGTGTTGAATCCAGCAATGTGCACCTAACAGAGAGACTATACAAATGCAGATAAACGTCAGTGACTTCCGACCAAAAGTAGCAAATCACGTACATTAAGCAGGTTTGACCCTGGATAAATACTTTGTGAACACCATGACGTTTGTGAATAATTAATTATAATTTCCAACTTGAAATGCGCCACACAGTATTCGCTCGCTGTCGAAGAGAGAGGACGAACCACAGGCAGCTATGTGGTAAGCCGGTACAGTGAGGGAAAAAAGTATTTGATCCCCTGCTGATTTTATACGTTTGCCCACTGACAAAGAAATGATCAGTCTATAATTTTAATGGTAGGTTTATTTTAACAGTGAGAGACAGAATAACAACAACAAAAAATCCAGAAAAACGCATGTCAAAAATGTTATAAATTGATTTTAATTTTAATGAGGGAAATAAGTATTTGACGCCCTCTCAATCAGAAAGATTTCTGGCTCCCAGGTGTCTTTTATACAGGTAACGAGCTAAGATTAAGAGCACACTCTTAAAGGGAGTGCTCCTAATCTCAGCTTGTTACCTGTATAAAAGACACCTGTTCACAGAAGCAATCAATCAGATTCCAAACTCTCCACCATGGCCAAGACCAAAGAGCTCTCCAGGGACGTCAGGGACAAGATTGTAGACCTACACAAGGCTGGAATGGGCTACAAGACCATAGCCAAGCAGTTTGGTGAGAAGGTGACAACAGTTGGTGCGATTATTCGCAAATGGAAGAAACACAAAAGAACTGTCAATCTCCCTCGGCCTGGGGCTCCATGCAAGGTCTCACCTCGTGGAGTTGCAATGATCATGAGAACGGTGAGGAATCAGCCCAGAACTACACGGGAGGATCTTGTCAATGATCTCAAGGCAGCTGGGACCATAGTCACCAAGAAAACAGTTGGTAACACACTACGCCGTGAAGGACTGAAATCCTGCAGCGCCCGCAAGGTCCCCCTGCTCAAGAAAGCACATATACATGCCCGTCTGAAGTTTGCCAGTGAACATCTGAATGATTCAGACGAGAACTGGGTGAAAGTGTTGTGGTCAGATGAGACCAAAATGGAGTTCTTTGGCATCAACTCAACTCGCCATGTTTGGAGGAGGAGGAATGCTGCCTATGACCACAAGAACACCATCCCCACCGTCAAACATGGAGGTGGAAACATTATTATTTGAGGGTGTTTTTCTGCTAAGGGGACAGGACAACTTCACCGCATCAAAGGGACGATGGACGGGGCCATGTACCGTCAAATCTTGGGTGAGAACCTCCTTCCCTCAGCCAGGGCATTGAAAATGGGTCATAGATGGGTATTCCAGTATGACACGGCCAGGGCAACAAAGGAGTGGCTCAAGAAGAAGCACATTAAGGTCCTGGAGTGGCCTAGCCAGTTTCCAGACCTTTATCCCATAGAAAATCTGTGGAGGGAGCTGAAGGTTCGAGTTGCCAAACGTCAGCCTCGAAACCTTAATGACCTGGAGAAGATCTGCAAAGAGGAGTGGGACAAAATCCCTCCTGAGATGTGTGCAAACCTGGTGGCCAACTACAAGAAACGTCTGACCTCTGTGATTGCCAACAAGGGTTTTACCACCAAGTACTAAGTCATGTTTTGCAGAGGGGTCAAGTACTTATTTCCCTCATTTAAATGGAAATCAATTTATAACATTTTTACATGCGTTTTTCTAGAATTTGCTGTTGTTATTCTGTCTCTCACTGTTCAAATAAACCTACCATTAAAATTATAGACTGATCATTTCTTTGTCAGTGGGCAAACGTACAAAATCAGCAGGGGATCAAATACTTTTTTCCCTCACTGTATCAACAATTACTCAAGCTCTGAATGTTTACATTTGGGAGGAAAGCAGAGTACCCAGATAAATAAAAACGCAAGTGTAGTGACTGGGAATTTTACTGTGGTGCCGGGCCTACGAGGCCACGGTGGGATGGAAACTGTTGTGTGTACACCCCGGACACGGGGTGTAGTACCAGCCCTAGTGGGGGCTTGGGTGAGAGCTGGTTAAGCGTGGTGGGACCACGCACAGCGTGCGGTGCGGGCTCCCGTTGAGAGAGCGAGAGGGTTACGTTGGGGGCATGATACTCTGGCTGACCTGGGGACATGTGACCGGATGATACTGGAGGGGGGGCACCTGTGGAGGGGGCCAATGGTTGGTCACAAGGTCCAAAAATAACTCTTGGCAGCTTTCGGGCAAGGGCGAGAGAGATCGAAAGGTGGGCGGGGCGAGAGGTGGAGCCAGCCCCAGCCCAGCCCAATATAAGGGAGGCCCTGAGAGGGGCTCGGGGTTCTAACTGTTGGAGCGGCAGGAGATCCACGTCAAGCTTGAAGAAGCCTCCAGCCGCGCGGTCCGGGACCCAGCTTGTGGTCCGGACCGGGATAGGGGAACCGTGTCTAGTTCTGCCATAGCATGGTTAGTTGGGTGGTCACCACCCGAGAGTATGTTGTGTCAATAACTAGGAGTATGTTGTGCTAAAACGTGTTGCTCACAAGACAACATCTGCGACTCAGTTGGACTCACTACACATGCATGCGAGGGGGAAACACTCGATCTCATACATACAGTATATGGAACAGGTGGAGTCCATATTTGCTGTTCCGCCTTCTGCCAAGCCAGGGCATGGCACCTTGGCGCCCACGGGAAGGTAGTTTCACAACTTGTGTGTGATCCACCAACCCTTGCCTCCACGGTGCTGGATAACAGGCATGCATTGCTACTCGGCTCGTTTTTATACACTTTCCTGCCCACCTTCACGAATCCGGTGTGGTGAAGTATGATCCATATTTACGTGAGCCATATATTTTTTACCACATGGTCGAACCCAACAGAAAATGTGGATCATTGTATTGGCCACAAAAACCTACGCTTGACGTAGTGGAATATAGTCAATTACCCCTCACAGAGCCTGCGAGGCATGAGGAGGCCATCGTCTGAGAGTGGACTACGTTTGCTTGTATACTTCATGGGCCTGAATCACACGTTGCAGAACATTTAACTTTTCAGCTCATTTTTGTTGTCTAATCGTGTCGATGGGAGGTCTGTCACTCCAATAGAGTGCATTGCCAACCGACATGTCCTGGCCTTTTTGTTCAAAGACACAGATGCTGTATTAAAATATCAAATATTATCACACAGAGAATGTGAAATTAGCACAGCAACTATACATGCAAGAATCGGATGTTTCTCCCAGGCCTCTTGGAATTCTTCATATATTGCCTTTGGCTAATTGGAATTTTGTACATTTCAACGGAGTCCTAAGAAATCTAGAACGGGGAATTATGTCCGCAGTCCTGAATGTAAGTGTCCAATGTTTTGTTATACAATCATAAATTCCCAAATATGTAATTGCATGAAAGTATATTTTTTATTGAAACAATACGTGAGCCCGTTACATCATGCTGTGCCGCGTGCACGAACCGTCAACATGAGCTAAACCGGTAATGGACGGCAAGAGGTAGAAAGATGGGGAGTAGGCCTACTGCCCCAACATGTGAGTGCTCCTGACACACCTTGGTAAAAATGTGCAGCTCTGCAATGAAAGGGTCTCTATGAATACCCACACCCTACCCCACCGCACGTATTCTACCAATTGGCATAAAACGATGTAACCATAAGTGTTGCCGTGTGGACAGGGGCAGAGGTGGCGATTTAAGCCACCTGTCCATTGTTTTAACTGCTGCACCAGATCAAATAGAACCGGCAACTCCTGTAACCCCCCGCCTAACGTCACCCGGTTCATGCTCTGTACCAGGCTCCTACTGAAGTATGATGAAAACATTAAAACACACATTTAACAATGACTATTTCAAGTAACACAAACAACATTTTGGTTTGCTTTGCTTTAATACACGACTTTAGAACGAAACATTTCCTAACTATTGTATTTACTGAAGCGTTCAAGTTGTTAGTAGACTCATATCAAGGTTGTTGTGAAAATTAATGTTTAAAGTGTAAAATGAAATAGCCTTGACTGAAATGTATTAATGTTTTGTTTACCCAAAGTAAATAATAAAACTAAATTTTGTTTCATACAACAAACATGTAAAAAAATACACTTGTATTTTGCTTTGTGTTGGCTTGTTTATTGTTCTCAACTGTATACGGCCCTCGCGAAATGTCTTGCTGCAAACGTTTTTCTCCACCGTACCTTGTGTTTTACCGCCAAAATAATCTCCACCAACTCATATATGTAACCCACAGTGTATTCATTAACTTGTATATCGTATTTTAAAAACCACCTCGATCATGTTTTAAGGCAAATTTAAGCAGTGCCATTATCTCACAATAAGGCTACTTATATGGTGATGCTGTTGTTCCGGTTGCTCTGTGTGACGGACAGCCAAAACAACGGGGACAAAAGTTGTACGTGTTGTGTCCCGTCTTTCAGTGGCTGATGTTGAAGAAAAGCTAAACCAAAGCGAATTCACCTGGGGCGCACACTCCTCTTCCTCTTCTCGCCTTTTGTTTGCGAACGTATTTACAACCACGCAACGATTAAAATAAAGTTAAAAACAATTGAGCTATTGTAAAATACGCGAACGAAATATTCTTGTAACGTAACTATGCGCCTATGGCGCCCCCCAACAACATAATATACTAGCAGAAGTACCCGGCGTTGCCCAGGTGAAAAATATATTTCTTAATAACCTTACATATATACACAGATGGCCTGCTACCCCTGCCCCCCCCAGCCACGATCTCCTCAGCCGCTGTGCAGTAGTATGTACGGCCTATAGTGTGGTGGGGTGTCGAGGCCTAGTAGCGTGCAGAGCCTCCGGCCTCGCCTAAATTGCCCACCCGGCTGAGGCTGGGTACCGGGGCCGTTACCCCCCCCCCCCGTGCTACAATAATACTGTGTAATCGCTATAATTTTATTATCTACCGACCCTATAATAGTAATTGCACACATTGGGGTGGCGGGGGAGTGAAGAGGACGTGAAACTTTGATGAATTTACCTCAGAGTCACGTGGTGGGTGTCGAGGCCTAGTACCGTGCAGAGCCTCCGGCCTCGCCTAAATTGCCCACCCGGCTGAGGCTGGGTATGGGTGCCGTCCCCCCCCCCCCCCCCACGCGCTACAATAATACTGTCTAATCGTTATAATTTTATAATCTACCGACCCTATAATAGTAATTGCACACATTGTGGTGGGGGGGGGGGAGTGAAGAAGACGTGAAACTTTGATGAATTTACCTCAGAGTCGCGTGTTAATGCGTGCGCCTATTTTTAACGGGAATTAAAAATGGCGTCCACCCCGCGGCGAATGCGTCGCTACCCGTTGCCAAGGGCAACCGCCGGACCAATCGTGTCTCGTAAATCCCTGACATTTCGTCCAATGAAACTGCGTATGGTCCGATACACAGACACACACACAGACAGACAGATTTGCGATTTTATATATATAGATGGCAGCCTGCGGCGGCCCTGACCAACCACAGCTTGCGGCACCCCCCAACAACCACAGCCTGTGGCGGCCCCCAACAGACTGGTCAAGTAAATCCTTACGATCCACTCGCACGGCGTGTGGCGGGCCTTCATCCAGCAGTGGATTTAAGCACCAAAAAACCTCGAGTACTAATGTAATGGACAGAGCACGGCTCTCCCTCAAGCCAGCAGTGGAGAGCACGGGGGTCCCTCAGGGCAGCCGTGGACAGAGCACGACTCTCCCTCAGGGCTGCAGTGAAGAGAGCGCGGCTCTCCCTCAGGGCAGCAGTGGAGATAGTACGTCTATTTCTCAGGGCAGCAGTGGACGGAGCACGTCTCTCCCTCAGGGCAGCAGCGGAGCGAGCGCGGCTCTGCCTCAGGGCAGCAGTGTAGAGCACGGGGGTCCCTCAGGGCAGCAGTGGACGGAGCACTGCTCTGCCTCACTCTGACTCACCCGTCTCCTCTGAGCTGCATGCGATTGTGTGTGTGAGCTGTGTGTATGAGTGAGCCGTGTGTGACTGGATCGACCGTCAGCTTCCTCACTCTGACTCACCCGTCTCCTCTGAGCTGCATGCGATTGTGTGTGTGAGCTGTGTGTATGAGTGAGCCGTGTGTGAGTGGATCGACCGTCAGCTTCCTCACTCTGACTCACCCGTCTCCTCTGAGGTGCATGCGATTATGTGTGAGTGAGTGCGAGTGAGCTGTGTGTATGAGTGAGCCGTGTGTGAGTGGATCGACCGTCAGCTTTCCGTGGCTGCGTCTCCGGCGCTGTGGCCGTCATGTTCCTGCTTCTCGGGCCTCCGAGGTGCAGGGCGCACCACAACAGGAAGTGGCCAGCTCATGGTCACGTGACGCACTTCAACCAATCCGGGAGCGTACATGTTTGGGAAGGGCGCACCTCTGGTTGACTGCTGGCTCGCGGTCACATGACGCACTTCAACCAATCCGGGGGCGTTAATCACAGTCACAGAAGGACAGATCTGGGCTATTATATATGTGTATGAGTGCACTAACTCATTATACAAAGCCAAGGTTCTTTACACAAATCTATTATTTCAATGTTCGCCATCAATAAACGTTATCTCCCATTGTACTCGGCGTGTCTCTCTCGTATGACCACTAACACTGCTGCAGTCGCCTTCCATTCACCAGAATCTAAATAATTATCCTCGTCATCGCTTGAAGTTACGCATTCCCATTTGGATCCATTCGCTTCACCTTCAACAATTCGAGTTAAAGCCCGATGAAGCTTGGAAAGCTGAATTGAGTTAAAAATAACTCACAAACACCTTGTGAAAGACCCAACGCAGAAGATCCCTGGGTTTGATCTTCCAAAATCTCATGGTTCACCCTAAATCGCATCCGCACAAACCATGGCACAAATGAAAAATGTAAAACTCTCTGTGTTCATTCCAGAACAGACCAACGAATACATTATAAGGTCGTACTCATTACACACAAAGTGCTTTCCACAAATGAACCACAAGACCTTGACGATCTCGTCAAGGAGCATAAACCATCACGCGAACTCTGGTCATCCTCGCAGCGGCTTTCAGATGCGTTTTTGCGGCCGTCTGGAATGTTATTCTTTCCGATATTAGGAAGCCACTGGAGCTATGGACTTTTAAATCTAGATTGAAAACGAATTTCTTATGAACTGCTTTTTGCGTTTATTATGTAGTCCTTCCCCACACTTACAATTAGCATGGTTGGCTATGTATGGTGCAAAATAAATTAAATATACATGCATGCATACCGAAGGGTAAACCAAATGCCCTCTAGAAAGGTTCACTGGAGCTTTCTCTCGTGGAGGCCTTTCTGCCAGCAGTAGCATGAGGGAGCAATTAATTACAGGACTGCATCTTTTGACAGGTCCCAGATGTAAATTGTTGTCTCCTTTGTGGCACGTGGTACAGTGCTTGGAGGGCTGCGGAGGAGAGCGGAGGACGCGTGAGGTCCTCTGCATGGACAGGTGAGATGGGCTACCCTTGAACCCTTCCCCTACCAGTCCATGCTGTCCCAACCGCCCATCCTACTTCCTGTCTATTCGACCCTGTCTCCTCCTCCCTAACACCCGTCTCCTCCCTCTGATGTTCCTCTACCTCGTTTCCCTCTTCAATTATTCCCTTTCCTCCGGTGCCTTTCCAGCATACTTCAAAGCTGTCATCATCATTCCTCCTCCTTATAAAACACGTAACTCGACTCTTCTTGCCATAAGAACTACCACCCTATTCCCCTTCTGCCTTTCTTCAGTCTCACTTCTCCTCACCCACCTCAGCAATCTCATCCAACCACATCATCTCTCCACTATCCCCCATCACTGTGTGTCCCCGAGGTTATTTTATTGGTCCCATACTTTTCTCTTTCTACATATCTCCTCTCAAATCCCTCTTATTCTCATTAAATCTTCCCATCATTTTTTTGCTGACAACACTCACATTTTCCTCTCCTTCCCCACTTTTCCTCCTGGCCTTGCATCTCACATTCCCACCTGCTTGCTCACCATCCAATCTTGGATATCTTTCTCTGTATAATTCATTCCAAAACCCTAATTTTTTTTCTTTCCTGCTTCCCATTTCCCTTCTCCCTGTCAAACGATCTCCTTTCCCCCTTTCTCTATTACTCCTGTATCATCTTCCAATAATCTTGACATCATCTTCGACTCCTTTCTCTCTTTATCCAACCACATATCTGCCACTGCCCGTTCCTACCGCTTTCACCTGCACAACATTCGCAAAGTCCACCCCCTCATCTTAACTATGGCCGAAAAACGTCTAATTCACTCCCTCATCTTCACTCAACTCGATTACTGCAACCCGGTATTCCCTCCTATGCATAAAAACCATTCCAACAAATCTCCCACATACCGCCTTTCCTTGTCTGGCTATACTGGCTTCCCATCTATCATCGTTGCCTATTCAAAATCCTCACCCTAGTTTACAAATCTCTCCATGGTCTCGTCCAAACGTAATTTGGAGCTTTCGTGACTGCAGGAATTACTCTTTGGTTCTTTCAGTAAAGTCACGTATAAAGATACAATAATACATTAAATACTACCATACGACGTTTCGATTGCAACACAAGCAATCATCATCAGGTATAAATGAAATAGAAACACAAATCTAGTATACTTAGAAATGTAATGTAATACAACAGAGAGTCGGTCAACACCCTACCTGGTTGATTACGTTTTTCCTGAGAATGCAAAATTTGAGAGAGAGATAAAACACAGAACCAGAGACATATAGACAGACATATAAGCAGACAGATATCACAGACATACATAGAGAGAGACAAAACATAGGCACACAGAGAAACCACGCATCTGTGTCAAGGCCTTAAATAGAGAGAGGGGGCGGGGGCGGAGACAGAGGGAGGGGTTAGAGAAATTAACATGTCAATGAGTGGCACGGTGAGTGGTAAGGTGCAAAAGCTTAAAAAATTAGGAGACATGGAGAGAGAACACACTGAATTAAATAACATAACAAAATTTCGAAATGTAATGTAATGCAACACAGAGAGTCGGTCAACATACAATTAACGCATAGCCTGGTTGATTACGTTTTTCAAAGATTGCTAAGTTAGAAGTTAAGTGTGAAATTTTAAAGACACAAACACGAAGAACAGACAAAAGCAGAGAGGGAGAGGGACAACAGCCGAGACACACAGAGAGAGAGAGCAGAACATAAGAACGACCAAACGAGTGGAGACAGAGAAAGTACACTAAATCAAATGAACCTAGCAAAATTTCGAAATGTAATGCAATACAACACAGAGGGTCGGTCAACACACAATTAACGCATAGCCTGGTTGATTACGTTCTTCCAAAGATTGCTATATTAGAAGTTAAGTTAAGTGTAATTTTAAAGACACAGACACGAAGACCGATACACAAGCAGAGAGAGAGACAACAAAAAACCCAGAGAAAGAGATAAAAAAACAAACTTAAAACTTCCCCGTAGAAGTGGTTCAAACTTAATTTGGAGCTTTCGTGACTGCAGGAATTACTCTTTGGTTCTTTCGGCGAAGTCACGTATAAAGATAAAATAATAAATTAAATACTACCATACGACGTTTCGATTGCAACACAAGCAATCTCGGGTTCTCCCTAATCCAATGGTGGGGAATGACCCGAGGACGTCGAGCAAGATGAGTTCATTAACAAGAGACACACAAGTGGATTTCAATGGTGGACGATACATTCTCAGTGGGGTTTTTTGGCGAGCGCATTTCGTGCATCCTTTGAACACATTTTAGATGTAATCTGCCATTCCGGGCCAGAAGAAGTCAAGTTTGATGATGGACAACGTTATTCAGACACCAAGGTGCATCACTCATTTATGCGCAAAATATTTAACTTTGCCCCGCAGAATGGTGGGCACCACAATGTAATATCGCTGTAATTCGTTGTCCCATCTCATGAGCAGACCCTCTTTAATGATAACATGGGACAACTGTAACTGGTTCTCCCTGCCCTCAAGATTCTTGACGCAGCATCTCAGTTTAAATAATGAGGTACTTGGAGTCGCACCCATTCTGTATGGGTGAGGCCGATTGTGTTGTCACACGCACCGGTCGTATCGGGGAGTGGAATGTCCACTGACGCCACTACAGTGGGAGACAGTCCCGCGTCAGTGGGCTTACAATGCCCCGCTCCCGTAAGACACACGCACTGATCGCTTGATGACAGTCACGACAGTGCATCAGCGTTAACATGGCGAATCCCTTTCCTGTATGAGACTCCAAAAGAATAGTCCTGAAAGACTTGTAGCCATCGGGAGAGCTGCCCAGATGGCTGCTCGACCCGCAGTGCATATTGGAGAGCCGCATCGTCCGAGCGTACCGCAAACCTTCTACCCTAGAGGTACGGATGGTATTGCTGGACAAAATAAACAATAGCCAACAACTCTCGGCGTGTCACGCAGTAGCGTTGCTCGGCCGGGGACAGCACCCTACTCCCATACGCAACCACGCTCTCCACTCCAGCATTTGATTTTGATACCAACACTGGCTCTGTCATCCCGATGTCGCCAATGTCAACAGTCGTCCAATAATCCCCAATGACCTGCCGTTTGTGGCAAAACACGCAATCTCCACAGGGCGAAGGACACACGATTTTGTAAGCAAACTATCATAAATTCTTTCAGATATAATGGTAGCGGATGCTCCGGTGTTGATGATCACCCGTACCTCTACACCCTGAACAGTTCCAATTGTGGCTGACGATGCCGCCACTGCGGCGACAATTTGGTGGGCCAATGCCGACCACTGAACAGGATGTCATGGCCACCCATCGTGCTCCAAAACCTGATTCTCCACTCCGCAACCTGATATGAATGAACAACACGTGAACCCGACCCGGCGCACAAATTTGATGCCTGAGGTGACTGCACGGGCCGGGTGTGTGGTGTGCTGCGACTCGCCTGGGGACCCAGCGGAGTGGAGGACGGCCGGATGGAGGACGAGGGCGCCGTGGATAGTCTCCCTTGGTCGGCCCGGCATCCCTTTGAGATGTGTCCCGGCAGGCCGCACTTGAAGCAGATGATGGGAGTGCTTCTCGGGCGATGGAAGGTCCCCTACCACAGGTCTCGGTCTTCTTTCCGCCCTGCCAAATCCTTCTTCCACCTGTTGCCATTGAGCGAAGCAAAGGCTCGAGGAGGATCAACGACTTCGGGTGCTCCCACCACCTCGGAGGGTCCGACGCATGCAGCCACTCTCACATGCCGCTTCAAATTTAAGATTGCCTGGAGACACCGCGCGATCTTCAATGATGACAAGTCATCATCTTCTATGGCTGTCAGAACGATGTCTAGTTCCAGGCCAAAAATGCACTCCAGGACCAAGGAGTCCAACCTGTCCGTGTCCATTTTAGGGTATGTGGTCTGCGCCAGCAACACAAGTGCGCTGCGGAGGGCCTTCCCCCGCTTTGCGCAGCAAACTTGTGTCACATATTAGATATTCCTGCCATCTGTGCCAGAGCCTGTGGTAGTATTTGCTGGTCCTCCAGTGAAATCGCGTAAAATGCCCCCAAGGCGTCATCATCCAGCGTAGTGGGGAGCACCCACAGCGCCTCCACATCCGTCCACCCCGCAAGGTCGCAGGTGGCGGCGAAACACCGGCGGAATGCCACCCAGTCACCCGCCGCCATCACAAATTCCTTCACAAAAGGAAGCCATTTATTGAGCGCTGGCACCGCGGACTGCAGTTTTGGCTGGAGGTCTGTTTTGGTGGGAACTCTGTCCCACCCATCAGCAAAAATGGTGGTCGCGTGCATGGGCTGCATTTCTTGGGTTTCCAATGCGGGGGAAACAGCAGCGGCGGAGTCATCTCCCCATGGCCCCGGCACACTGACCCCTTCGACCGGCTTCCCCAGCATTGCATTGGTCTACTCATGATCAAAATGGGTTCATAGTAGCTGTAATTCCCAAAGTGTGGTATAATGTGGCTAATCTGTGTGCAGACACCCATTTGGGTGACATGTAAGGGTAATTTCTTAATGCCCCTGAAACTAATAAGACCTGCCTATGGTCGAGTGAGCACTATATACTTGGTATGCCTCTCCTTTCCATATGTAGTGGATTAACGCGCGCCAAACGGGGAAATTGGAATAACGTGTGGGTTATGGACAGTGGGGTCGCATCAGGGCAAGCAGGTTTTGCTGGCGGATAACGGCCAGAGAGAGATGGTTCGTTAGGTGATTATGGGATGCAGGGCAGTGATTGGCCGGTTGTTGTTGTCAGGGACAAGGTGGCGCCAGCAAGTCTGTGGATGGGAGCAGGTGGTGGCGGGGGCCGCGGGTGCGGGGCGTAGGTGGGGACGCCGGTTCATTAATTAGTAATTAATGAGGATGGGGATAAATACGGGAGCGTGAGAGTGAGATGGGGAGTTATGCTGGGAGCTGGACGGAGACAGTCGGGGAGAAGAAGAAGATATGAGAGATAGAATAAATTAGCAGTGGAGCAGGAGAAGAAGATATGAGATAGAATAGGTTAGCAGTGGAGCAGGAGAAGAAGAAGAGATGAGAGATAGGATAGGCTAGCAGTGGAATGGGAACAGAGAAGACACGAGAGAGACAGTCGGAGTGAGACGGAGAAGCCGAGAGAGAGTGACAATTGGAGTGAGATGGAGACGAGAGGGAGAGAGACAGTCGGAGTGAGACGGGGAAGCCGAGAGAGAGAGCGACATTTGGAGTAAGACGAAGATGAGAGGGAGAGACAATCAGAGTGAGACGGAGAAGCCGAGAGAGAGCGAAACAGTCGAAGTTGAGACAGGCGAAGCAGAGAGGAGATTCGGGGAGAGAGAGACGGAGAGAGAGAGGGAGGGAACGGAGCGAGCGAGGCCAGCGGAGCGCGACGAGCGAGCAGAGAACGCGCTGAAGTCTCGGTTGTGGAATATGTAGAGTTTTGTAAAATAAAGTGACGACGGAAAAATAAGTTGTCTGCGTAAAGTTCAGCACTACACATATAATATGTGTAATTGGTTGAACTGAGTCGCAGACGTAGACTTGGAGGCAACACATTTATTCAGTTCTAACACAGGGTAACTTTCCCCTTAACAGAATAACAACCTATGGTGGTAACCTCCAGGATAACTACCCTAGTTACAACGTAACTGCTACTACGGACCAGGACCAGCAGCTTCGGCCCGGATCCACATGTTGGAGACTCGTCGAACGGAGATGAAAGGTTTCTTCCAGGATGAACAACAACCCTGGTCCCTATCAAGACTCGGTTTATATTCTCTGTGGCGTGGCCGGCTCCGCCCTTGGCCACGTCCACCTTCCAGAATCCTCAGAAAGGATCTGGGTCCCAATCACGTGACCACCCCTAGCCCCCTCTTGGAGCCCTTGTCAACTTAACTGGTCACGTGTCCTCCCGGGTCAACCAGATTGCCATGGCCTCACGTAACCTCATCCTTAGGCCGGCACCCACACACCCTGTCCTGTAGGGTCGGCACTGCACGTAAAGTGTGGTGCTATCTAGCGCTATTATTCAGCGCTCACCGGGCCCCTCTAGGGCCGGCACTGCACCCAGCATGTTGACATCCAGCGATGTCTTTACATATGTAAAAAAGTGGTGATCGCAGTTTATGATGTCTGCAAAGAGAGTATAAATAAATAAACATTAAAATAATAGATACGGCATACACACCTACACCGTGACTTATCACACCTTAGCAACACCACAGCTCATTGGTGTGTTCACTTGTTGAGTGCCTTTCTCAAACACTGTTTAAAACGCGTTCTCCATAACAATTAACATGGATTTCATAAATTAAATTACAAATCTAAACAGGCACAATGCATAAATATGAAAGTAATGTGGCCAACTGTTCGCGTTTTGCATACAACACCAACGTTATTCACAATCACACATATGCCTTAAGAAATACACCGTGAATGCCAGACTGGCAACGAGTTATACCGCAGACAGTGAAGGATCAGCACCCAATACCGCATATAAAATAATACTATAATATTATAATATTCCTTGAGTTTTTCGGTAAAAACACGTAGATAGATAAAATAATAATAACAAAAAATATTAACAATTTTGTGATATTATTATTTTTTGTATTATTATTTTCGTTATTTGATATATTTACGTGGCTTTACCGAAAGACCCAAAGAATATGTAGTCCTGCAGTCACGAAAGCTTTGAGTCAATATTTATAATATTATTATTTCTCATGTTGGTTAATACAATGGTTAAAATGTGCAGCTGTTCATTTGTCTGGTGGGAATTCAGCAGCAAATGCATCACAGCTTGATTGGTTGCTATTTTTTATATTAATATTAATTTACTGCCAAACACTATACCGCAGGGATGATTAGTACCTTGGAGCTATTATGGTCCTCAGTCACAAATACGTTTTACGGAATTGTGGAGCCACAGTAGATATGATCTGCTCATTCCAGCTGAGGTTAACATTGGCAAAGGTTCGTGCATAGCACGCACGCACAATCGATGTTATAAATCCACAAATAGACGTGGAATGAAGTTAGATAATGTTTTTATTACATTATTTAGAATCAGATGCAAGCTAAATATGATTCAATGTCAGTTTAGCAAAGCAGAAACCAGTGCATGTGTGGATATGGACACTTCTATTTAGATTGGAGCAGGGGTTCCAAATTGTGATTTTGGCCATTATTCCACCACAATGATTAGCCTATACAAGTGTAATAAAGGACTCTCTCTCAGATGTCGATCTCCGTTGTCCTTTATTGGGTTCGTAGAATCTCCGTACCACGGCGTCTCGCTCAGGCCTGCGTCCCGCTCGACGACCTCTCCACAGCCCTTGGCTGCTCCGTTGTGCAGTCTCCCTGCTGCTCCAATATGCAGTCTCACTGCTGCCCCATCAGGCAATCCTTGCAGCCACACCGCTGCCCCGCTATCTAGCGTCACTGCTGCCCCTTACACAGCTATCCTCTCACTGCCCTGTTAGCTCTCTTCGTCTGACACCGATGGCCGTCGGTGTCGACGTCTCCCACCGCGTGGCAACCGCGCCACACTCTCTGTCTTGCCCAGCGTGGCCTCCTCGTATTTCACTCCGTCTCAACTCCCCTTTCCCCTTCCGGTTCTCTCTCTAAATCCTCTCCCCCACGTGACCCTAACTCCACCCACTCCTCACGGGACCCAGACTCCACCCCCCCTCAATCCTTGCTCGCATTACACAAGGAAAGTCACACGGTCTTGAACACTCGATAGCTCTTTGGGAATATCTCCACAAAAAAATAAATTCAACTGGCTCAGTGGCATACTCTCCAGCGACGAGGCTTCGTGTCACCCACCTGTGTTCAATATCAGCTCAATGCTGATTTAATTGTTTCACTAATGCTCTCATTGCTACATAAACTTGAGTTGGAGACAAGATTGCGGTTAACATTTCAGTTTTTCAGTTTTCAGTTAACACTATAGTGACAACACCATTGAAATGGTTGAAACGGGAAAATACTTTATAACCCTGAGATATTCGTGTCACGAAAAAAATGTGTTTACATATGTCAGGTGTTGACAGCTTGGTTTACAAAACTAGGTGTCCCAATAGCCATGGTGATGTTAAACTCATCCCTATTAAGCAAGCTGATGGTCTTTTAGGAGGTGCGTAATGAACAGATGACTTACCCATCAGATGTATACAGCTGACAATCACTCGTCATGCTTCTGGTAAATGTGTGGTTATCATTAAAAAATAATGTTTGCCAGATTCAGAAGTGGTAGAGACATTTTCAGGACCATCAGCTTGCCTCAGCAGCAGATCATGCTTTCCCACCTGATGGTGGATGCTTGTGTTACGCCTGAAACGTCGTGATGTACTTTCTTTTATTTTATACCTACGTGACTTTACCGAAAGAACCAAAGAGTATTTTCAGGTGTGTTTTATTTTTTTAATGCAAGTGTGGTGGTCAGGATTGACACACGCGCCACAACCTAGGGGAGGGGTAGGTACTGGTCTGAACCGGTCCGAACCGGTCGGGCAAAAGGCGGTTGGAACCGCTCTGAGGGGAGGGGGGCTGGTGAGAGCTGGGGCCCCCAGAACCCCCGCCCCTCAGAGAGGGGGTATATAAGACGGCTCCCGGAGAGCGGGAGTTAGTCCATCTCAAGCTGAAGCAAGAAGCCGCCCAAAGACCCTGGACTCCAAGCCGCCGATGTCCTTCGACAGGCTGGGGCTGAGTGGGGTGCCAGCGGTGGGTTAGCCTTCCCTAGGCTAAAGAGACGGAGGGCTTAAGTAGGGAGTGTGGTTAGAATAGCCCGGAGGCTGTACCTCCCTAGGTTGTGAGTGTGAGTAAGGGGCCATTCCCCAGTCTGTTAAGGTGTGGTAATTGTTAGTGAATAAAAGCGTGTGGCCTCTAAGAAGTCTCCGTCTCCTTCAAGAACATTATACAAGCACTACCGGTGCATGATTCATTTGGTTTATAATTGAATTACAAAACGTGTACTCAGCATGGATAATCAAACAGACTGTGTAATCATCAAAATGTGACCTAATTCAGACGGGGTCATATCCTCAAAATATGTTCAATGAGCTCATCGGATTTTTATTTTTATTAAAATAAACTATTGTACAGCAAAAAACAAATATAGGCAAATCTCAAGTATGTGTACAGATGCTTCGTGTATTATGAAATTGTTCCTGGTGAATAGTTTGAAGGTTTCTTGAGTGGGTGGCGAACCGGCAGGGCTGACGAGGCGATGGAGTGCGGGTCAGGTGGTGGACAGGTGAGGCTGTTGAGAAAACATTCGATATGGCAATGATCAGACAATTGGCGAAGAGAGGAAGAGAAGACAATGAAGAGCAATAACAATGCGGGTGAGGAGGGAAGGTTAGACAAGGTCAGGTGATAAGTGACAAATAACGTCAATAGCAGCAGCCTCTAGTGGAGGTTAGGACAAAGTGTGTGCATTACATCTCATCTAATATTTGATCCGATTAACCGTGACACGTGTTGACTGTTGTCAGAATATATTTGGCATAAACTATATCGTCCACAAGATAAATTGTACCTATTATTTGCGGCGAATTCTCCTCCCTGCCGTTCCATAGTTCTGAGACCTTTCCTGGTCCATTTCCTTAGTTATCTAAGGAAATGGACCACCCTTTGAGCCTCATGTCTTCTGTACCATTGCAATGTGTTTCCTGGATAGTCGTTCCACTGGTGGCAGCCAACCTCTGCTTGGCACACGGAGCAGCTGCAGGCCTCGTGTTGCCCTTCACATTATCCTTCAAAAGGAGAGGGAAATTTTTGGACACATGTAGCCTCTTTACACCCTCGGCATGTTGGAACAAGTGTAGTGTAATAATGCTGGCTGCTGATGGAAAAACGGTACTGACAGCAGACGGCAGTATACACGCCAGCAGAGAGAGTATATATGGGGTGAAGGGAACTAGAGAGAAGCTCAGGAAGAGGTCCATCTGGAAGCTCCGGGAACCTACTAGTAGGTTCCAGAGAAGGGGCGTGTCGAGGGCAGAGCGAGGCCACGCCGGGAGGATAAAGGGGGGCCCGGGGCGAGTGCTCGGGTTTGTTTCTGGAAGTGGATCCCCTTGCTGTGTCACTGTTCGTCACCTTCATCACTGCCGTCTTGACCATCCTTAGACGCCACTAGCTAGACAGCCTGCCAACTGTACTAGCTAGATAATGCCGTCAAATTAGACGGATGTGTGAATAGTGTGGAAGCACGTAGGGTGTTTGTAGTTCCCTGACGTGTGAGAATAAAGAAGATGCCTTAATTAACCCTGTCTCTGAAGTGAATCACTACACAAGAACACTCAACAAGTGTTGTCCTTCATTGGGGTGGTGACATGGCCCACGGCTCGCTACAGGGGTTCGTGGCTCGAATCAAACGGGCCACCCTAATTCATGCACCAGATGAATTAACCAATATATAAGGACGTTGTTCACTTAAAAAGTGGATGTCAAAGATCTTGTGACATTATTGAAAGACCAGTAGAGGATATACCATTGTGTGCCGGCGTCATGGTCCAATTTGTCGAATAAAGAATAAGAAAAGTTAAATCTTGACTTAAAGCTTTCGTGACTGCAGGAATTCATATTCTTGGGTCTTTCGGAAAAGTCACGTAGATAGGTTCAAATAAAATAATACAAAATAACAGAAAACTACGACGTTTCAATCACAATGCAAGTGGTCGTCTTCAGGAAAAGGGGGGTTAGCTTCCAAGGGAAACTTTTTATAAGGGTTTGAAATGGGCGTAGCCCAAATGGAAGCAGCCAATGATAATGTAATTATTCGGCAGAGAGCTCGGCAGTGGTTCGTTTTCCACCAATCAAAGGACTGCCAGGTGAAAATTAGCATGTTAAAAAGAGATTAGCTGTTAATGGAAGATCGCAGAGCCACAACCAGGGGGTCAGTGCGCGAAGTGACTGTGAAAGTGTAAGTTTGAAATGGGCGTAAAACACAACTAACATTGGAAGGTGGTAGGATGGGAACATCATAGCCAATTATGACTTAAACTGGTTGAAAACGTCCTTCCAATGATTGCGCAGTTTGTACCGATCTTCTCGGTTGAAATTGTGTCTGTCTCTATATATATGGATGGCTTCATGAACGAATCTTTGCTGATAGCCAGTGGGCTTGCAAATTACCTTTGTCTTAGAGAAATCAATTTCGTGTGAGCCCACTGCATTGAAACAATGATCAGCCACGGCCAAGGTATTGGTCCTACTGTGTTTCAGATCTGCCTTATGTTCATGAACACGGTTCGAGGCATGTCGCTTAGTTTCCCCAATGTAAATACTGCCGCAAACACAGCTTAGTTTGTAGATGCCGGGTTTTGCATGTCAGGGATCACATCCTTCACAGATGGGATCAGATCACGAATTTTATGCACTGTGTTAAATCGAACTTGGATCTTGGGTTTGCTCTTGATTTAGGAAATATTTTAGTGACCCCTGCTATGTATGGAAAGGTGATGGTTTTGATTAGGTCCTCAGATGGTTATTTCCCAATGGTTAGGGTGATAGCTTTACAGATTGTGTAGTCTGAATATCCATTCATCTTGAGAGCTTGTTGTAGGTGTTCCAGTTCACTGGCTAGGTGATGATGGTCGGAAATACATCAAGCTCTATGGTGTCGAGTTTTGATGAGGGATTCTTATGGGATGGATGGTGGTGGGAGTCAGGTTTTAGGTAGGCATCCGTATGGGTTGCTTTCCTGTAGACAGTGTCCCATTGAGCCATCTGGTCTCTTACCATTAAAACATCAAAGAATGGTAACTTGCCATCCTTCTCCACCTCCATGGTGAATTTGATTGGTTGGTGTATGGAAATTATGTGGTTGAGGAATTGGTTCAGAGCTGGTCGGCCATGTGGCCAGATGACGAACATGTCATCTACATAACTCTTCCACAAGGACGGATATAGAGTGGATGCCTGGATGGCATCTGTCTCAAATGTTTCCATGAAAACATTGGCTACCACTGGAGATAAGGGAGAACCCATTGGGGTACCCTCAACTTGTTTGTAGAATGTTCCATTCCAGGTGAAGTAAGTGTTGGTTAGGCAGTGTCTCACCAGGGCCAGTACATTAGCATTCAGTCCTTATTGGACCAAATCTTCAATGATTGCAGTGCTGTCAAGCACAGGAACTTTGGTAAACAAAGATACCACATCAAAACTAACGAGCAAATCACCTGGAGATAGTGAGATCTCCTTAATTAGCAATACCAAGTGAGCTGAGTTGAGTACAGTTGAGGTGGTCTTACCAGTAAATGGTTGTAAGGTCTCAGACAGAAATCGGGCCAGTTTATAGGTGGGTGATTCAATGGTGGAGACGATAGGACGAAGGGGTGTCCCTTCTTTAGGGATTTTTGATAAGCCATACAATCTGGGTGGTCGAGCGGCAGGGAGTTTTAAGGAAAACCGCTTGACTGGTTCGATCAAAGATGTCGAATTAGTGATAATTGTTGGTTTTCGTAGTTTTCTGTTATTTTTAATTATTTTCTTTGAACCTATCTACGTGACTTTACCAAAAGACACAAGAATATAAGACAATTACTTACTTAACAAATGCATAGCTACCGTCGCCCCTATTGTGAAAATGAGGCAAGACCCTCCGCAAAAGAATATTGAGATCCAGTGCAGCTTTCCTGAGTATTTTTTTTTAAATGATGGACAGCCGAATGTGTCTAGAGCAGACTGCTACAAAAACCCATATCACATCCTGGATGTGGGATTTTGGTATGGGAGCAGGAACACATCTCCCAATTATTTCCAGGCTCATTACAGGAGAGCAACTCCCACCACCTGATCTCTGGCTACATCATCGTCAGTGCAGGATATCTTCAGAGCAGCCACATGGTCTGCTGCAGGAGCCTTTGTAAAGCATCATAAGCTTGCTAAAGCTGCCTTGGCTGAGGCCTGCTTTGGTCATTCCCACTACCGTGGTTCATGCCTGATCTGCCCTTAAATGGATTGGAAGACCATAACCCTCCTCCTGGGTTGGTAGCTCTGGTATTTCAGCATCATTTAGTTAGTTGTCCTTGCCCCGCACCTCCGATCAGCATGGTTGGCTACGAAAGAAGTTCAGCATACATCAGCTCATGGCTTCTGAACGTTATTACATTAACTACAGATTCCACCACACACATACACCCACATATTATCTCCTACAATGATTCATATTGACCGTTGAATGCCCATATACATGTAATTGTGTTGGCACTTAGGTCTGTTACTTGTGATCTATGGCAAGAGACACTGCAGTGGGCCAGGCATCCACCAATTGGGGATAATTTTGTTTCATTTGCATGGATAAACTAAATTTGGTTTCGGACTAAACGTAATTTATTAGTTTGATTATTATTTTTGTTCAGTTTTTAGTACACTACTTAATTTCCAAATATATTAATTTATTTCCAATTGAATGTTGCTGGCAGCCGATTGGAACAAAATCTGTCTTTGTGCCATGATGTCCTTCATCAAACACATTGGCGATCCTGACCTTCCTTCAATTTAGTACTGTTCGTGATATATATGTACTCAAAACGTTGCATTGGATGCTCCCAGTTGCATCCCATTGTTCAAATTGCTTATGTACTTCATTCTCTGTTTTCTCCAGCTTCTTGTACCTATACTTTTCTTAGCCAGAATAATGTAGATCAAATCTGAACTGAATTTCAGGTCAACTGGACCCAACATAATCAGATATCATCATAAATTAACTATACACCATATCAGGTACATATTTGATGTGCTTGTTATGAACTTCAAATAATCATTTTAATATGCTGTATTAAAAACTCTGCCATTATTTTTGCGTGAAAATGTCTTACTATTATACATACCAGAGCCTACTTAAGGACCCAGATCAGGAAGCTATTTATTGAGAGATTTTTGTTTACACCTGATGGTGCTATGTGTAATCATCTGCGAAATGTCGCTTGTATAAAATTGTCTACATTTTGCTTTACTTCTCAACATTCCAGTTTGCTGCAAAACCAAAATCATTTGCTATGTTTTCCATCGTGACAACGTGATTTGGTTGGCTCTGGCAGATGATGGATGGTTATAGTTATAAGATCTAACCCAAAATAAACCAATTATGAATCATTTTGGTCGGGAAATCCTGCGTAGAAAACTAGAGCCTAGGCCTTAACCTCTTCAAATCCAATTAATGTCAGCTCTGAGCTTTTATCTCAACAAACATCCACATTTATGTCATCAACAGACTTGCATGTCACAATATGGCAGTTTTCAAATTTAAAACACATTTTTCTAAATATTTCACATGAAGTATGTGCTTAGCCATATGACCTTGCTTGAGCGCTTCTGGACAGCCAGACTGAAATTATTGCATTGGTATGACTTTTAAATCACATATCTGTCCATCCTTCTGAATCCACTATCTGATAAGCTGCATGGAGGTTACACGGAGTTTAACGGCTACATCAGTTGGCATGGGGTCACGTGGGTTTGATTTTATCAAGAATGATGTGTCTTGCTTGAATATGGTGGATTTTTATTCTGGCCTGACCCCTTAAGAGTTTAATAATAATAAAAACTGGCTGACCATTCACAAATGTAATACAGAAAACATATTTTTGTTATTTTATAGATAGGATTGTTTTTATTGCAATGCATTTTCACGGGCTGAGTTTCTGATCGAGATATTTAAGTTGATCATTTCCCCCCTCTCCACATGAAAAAGGTTTATATTTGTACACATTCCATCAGCCACATGACCTTCTCTGGGAATGCATGCTTTCAGCAAAATTGGTTTAATAAAGGGAAACTTTCGACCGGCTTTAACATTCAATGACTCACCAGCAGAGTCAGACATTCTTAAACTTCATGGTGGTCTCGGGGTTTTCTACAGTGATGCAAAAGTAACATAAATATCAACGTAACATAACAATAGGTAAAGGTACAACACATCACCCTCATACATACATTCATCCCTCCACATGCAAACTATTCGTGTAAGGTGTGTACTTTAGGTAGACCTAAGATTCACTGTGGGAAAGCTGGGGTACGTATGTTGAGCTTCTTTCGCACCGTATGTAGTCAACTATGCTAATTGGAGGTGCGGGGGAAGAACAACAAACTAAACACAAAAAACACTTCTAAAGAAATTCGTTTTCAATCGATATTTAAAAGTGTATAGCTCCAGTGACTTCTAACATTGGAAGGAAGAGCGTTTCAGACGGTCACAGAAGCGCATCTGAACGTTTGCGCTGCAGTGACCATCTTTATTCGATGCCGAGCTGCGAGGATGAGCAAAGTTCGCATGATGGTTTATGTTCCTTTACGAGATCAGCATCAGTTCACATGGGAGGTGTTTGTAAATTGATTTGTTTTAATGAAAAATTATGCAACATCAACATCATTGTGATTGGTTAGATTAAGGTCACACGCATTTGACAGTAATGTCAAGGGAAATGTTGATAAAACATCAGTGCTTTACCTGACACAGGTGTGAAGTAGTGTTGTCAATGTAATACAGTACATGTTCACAAGTTACCTAACATTTTAATTAGTTTCACATTAATGTGTACTCCATATTATCTAGAGCTTACCAGATAAATATTTTGCCCTGGGTTTAGTGAGTGCAATTGCCTGGGTGAATAGAAGGGAAAAGGGACTATGTTCCTATGGTAGCCAAAGCTGCAGTTTATTCCTTCCCTGCATGGGGAATGGAGCATTAAGTTCGATTTAAGAAGTGAGCCTTTTCACGTTAGCTTCGTTGCATTCTACAAAGGTTGGACGTCAAACATAACACAACGCTGCTTGATTGCCTCTAATTGCAACATTTTGCAATTAGAGGCAACATATTACATTAATCGAGCCATTAAACATAATGACAGCACACATCTTTCATGGTGAATACAGGTTAGGTCAGGCCTGGCAATCTCAGGTCTGACCCATGGAGCCGAGTCGGGGATCGAAGCAAGAAGGGTGTCTGCTTCACCCTGTGATAAAAAAGAGCATTTAGCAGAATGCAAAAATAAAATATGATTACAGTAACTTAATTGCGTTATTTACCTTCATAATATAAATGAGCATTGCATTTTTTATGCTTTCCAACTTATGTTGAAAGTGCACTTGGGTTTGGGTAGGTGTTTGAGCTCTATTCATCTGTCTAATATCATCCATACACTAAATTTAATCTTTCCACTTTCCCAAAAGTGGTTGACTGTAGTCCATCAGAAAACGTGCCCGGATAAATCACATCTTGACTTCCAAGTTTTTATTGCATGCATTAATTTGAAGCAGCCCTGAATCCACCCCCCCCCTCCACCAGTCTATCCTGAAAAGCATGGCGAAGTATGGTTAAACAAGCCCTACGACTGACAGTGTGGGGAGGCCTGCGTTGAGAAAGTCGATTGATCTGTTACGTCCCCCCAGACTTCTCGCGCATTCGGTAGCAGATGTCAGTACTTGCCATTAATTGTATGCTTTTAAATCGCAAGGTGAAAGTGATAGGTCATTGGTTGTTCAGTATGCTGAGACATCTCCATCGATAACCACTGATTTACATAAGAAAATCTGGAGTGGAAATTCTGTTACTTTTTTTACAAACAAAAACGAAACTTGGTCGATAATGAAGATTGACAAAGAAACTACATTTACTTCAATTCCCTAATTATCACTATCCACAACAGTGATCTTATACAATGTAAATCCATTAAACTATTTGGTATCACAGTCATATAAGACATAGCATAAGGTGGTTACCTCATTAATTATGCTGAAATGGCAAAAAAAAACTTGTAATTTAATTTTAATTTCCACTCCATAATAGCTTCCACTGCTAGCTAATCCACAAGTTGGCCAAAGATTGAAATATATATTAGGCATGGAGCTCCTGGTAAGTCTATGTATCTGTTATATGATTATTCTGAGTTATGTTCTGTAGAATCAGGTTGGAGCAGTGGTGCAGCGATTAACACACTGTGCAATAAGCCTGGACACTGCAGCTCGATTCCTGGACACAGCTAGCATGAGTGACGAGCAATATTTCAAAACGCCCTGGCCTTTTACCAACCCACGCTGACCAAGCACGTTGAAGTATGAGCAAACCGCCCCCATGAACGACATCACATTAGGAAGTCTCCACCGAGAATTTGACTGAAACATGGTTGTAAATTACAATTATTGTATCGGATCTTTTATGCTGGAAGCTCTCAAGCTTATTAATTATATATTGATATTTAGCTCATATTTGCTGCAGTCACTCTATCTATTGCCTCCTTGTCTCTCTTCTATTGCTACTATGGTCATTGGTCTCAAAAAGTGCTTCTTATGATTCTGTTGCTGATTTATAGCATGTGGTCTGTATGCTTGGCTGATTCTGCCATCTATAATGTGTGCAGCTGCCGTGCTGCGGAATTGAACAATTTTCCTCTTTCCTCAAACAACCTGCCTTCAAGATGTTCTAATCTGTCTGTCTAACCTCGTGTAACCCCACTCAATTCAAGAAGCTTATCAAATCTCACCTACCATCATTACTCTCATTCTCTCTGTTGTAGGCTGCTTTGTGCTTTCGGACCTAGGATCTCTGCTCAATGATTGAACAGATTCCCTAACTGTTAAAACACACTACTGAACAATTACTAAACAAGGCATATCATTTTATCCCAGTTGGGATGGATTGTAGCGAGTGATAATCATTTGATCTTCATCGCTGGGTTAACTTTGTAAGAAATGCAGTACTGCAGCAAAGAATGTCCAATCATTGTTGGACATGGCTGATATTGAAATAAGATTAGAGTTGTGCATGTTAATACGAGCTATCACGATGTTATGTGTTCACTATATACCTCACCCTTGGATTTCCAGAGGCTTTGAATGGTATATTTGTGTGGGTCTAGGTAGCCATGTGTTCAGTTTTTGAATGGAGAGGCACATACAGAGGTCACGTGTGTTCTCTGATTGAAAGCCCTTTATCTCCTTCCACCCACACAACAACGATGAAAGTCAAGTAAATGTTTTTTTCTTTCAAATTTGGCATCAGGATCAAGTGTCAGGGAGGTTGTAGCATTTTTTTCACCGTCAGAAAAATGTTAGCAATTTCATTGTACATATCCATTATTCATATTTGAAAAATAGTATCAGTCTTCAGATATCTCCCTTTCAAGCATTTGTCCTCTACAATGGTTCTGTATTCAGAAGTGCCGTTATATTGCGCTGTTTGGTTATCATATTTTATACATCCACCCAAAAATATTACCCTCGTGCAATGTAATATTGGTATAGCAATAGGCTGCCGTGGCTCTTTATGGAAATGTTGAAAGCTCCATGGCAATACAGTCATTAGAAGCTGAGAAACAACAACTGAGGAATGATCTTGTGGATAAAAATCAATGAAATTCATTGCAATTGGCCAGAACTACATTTAGATTTAAATGAAAAAAAAAAACACGTGAAAAAAGAGATATATGATGAAACCTAACATCACATTGATGTTGTTGGTAGCTCAATAACCTATTGGCTATGCAAGAGCACTGACCAGATGATCCAGAATGCAACTGTCAGATGTATTATCCATACCCATAAGATCGCATCGCTTAACTCTTTAGATTGTTTGACTGATCCCCAATATCATCATGGATAATACCATTGTGTTTCAAAATGCCCCCCCCCCCATTAACAATTCTCTAGACATGTCTCCCATTTCACTTAACTGTACCCTTCCTTCTTGTACCCAACAACTCAAGTAAGGTCATCTATCTGCACCTAGCCAACCTCTCAACGAGAAGTCTCTTGCACTGTACTTCTGCTACCATTTCTGTCTAGAACATTCCTCTTCTACCCCACCTATCACTGACTATTCTCTCTTTTCCTGAACCCAGCTTTGTGTTAACTATGCCCCCTTCACCCCAAATGATATTCTTTAAGATTTTCCTGCTATATAAACTCCAGACCCCCCTCCCTCCTGATCACTTCATATCCCCTCTGCGAATAACATTCCCCCTCTTGTACATAATCTTCAGATATGACATTTAGACGCTTTGTAGAACTCATCTGATCTAAACTCACAATAAAATAACCCTACTGTTGGATCCTATTATCTATGATTATTTGTGCATTTTTTATTCTTATGTGCTTGACATTTTGAAAAATAAACATATATTAGGATGCATTTGCCACCAATTTATAGGGTATCCTTCTTAACTGCCCTTTAACTTTTTCATTGGATAATAGGATGAATGATTTATGTCATTTCATCTTGGCCACTGCTCTCCTTGCAGATACGGGGTAAAAAAAATCTTTCTTAGCCAATACTGCGTACATACATACACTTAAAAATCAAATCTGTGAGATCACAAAATGTAGGCAATTTTTAAAAGAGACTTCTATTTGGTACAAAGTTTATCATCCTCCAGAATTTTGTAATGTATATTGTGGTAATAATTTTTTAAAAATTATTAATCATCTCATATTATTCTCTACAAATTAGATTTGTTGTTACAAAATCGTCCATATTATTTCAATGTATATGGGAGTGGGTTCCTTCGCCTTAATAAAATACACATATTTTTGGCAGAAGATCACACGATTAAAAGATCAAACACAACCATGTTTTGTAAACATTTTTTATACTGTAAGTTATTCGTTTTTTTAATGTCTGGGTAATAACACCCTATTAAAAATATTATGTTCGAGAAAGTGTTGGTTTTATATTGTTGTGTGGTTAGATTTTTTACAGTTCGTGTGCAGGACCTGGATGTTTTGTTGCAAGACTGTGGGTGATGGCGAAGACATGGAGAGGCCTTCAAGCAGCAGGAGGCATGTCATGGCTGACGATGATGACCACGGTCTTTGGCATTCGAAATAAGTATGAAGAAAACAGCTTAGTGGTTGTGTGAATCATCCACATTCATTCAGTTAAAAAAGAAATGTGCTCTGACTAAATATCCGATTAACAAAAGCGTGGAATTGTAAAAAAAAGCTAATCACACGTGGAAGTCAATGACCACATTCATATTTTAATTGCATGTTTAATAACAGAAGCACACACATTACACCGACCCAAATTTGACAATCTTAAAAAGTTGTATTTGTATTTTGAAGGCACTGGACTTTCACTCGAAACCCGAGTTTAAAATGTATCAATGTATTTCTCTTACTTTATTTGACTGTAAATGACTCTCACTTCATACATGCCGAGTGCAAGATTTCGATCTATTGATCCATATTTGATCATAACCAATTATCCACAGGGTCAAGACAGTCTGTGACTATTCCCATTATCCACAGATGGAGAGTGATATTGAGATAACTCAGGTAATAGGATCAACTTTAGTCATCACTATCAATGAAGTGTGGAAAATGCAGCACCACTCCATATTGTTTAAATGAGCTCGAGGGTCTGCGGCAAAGTGCACATTACCACCACATAAAATAAGGATAAGCAGGTGACACTTTTCTGGTATTGTTTTCCAAATTGTGCTACCGGCGTTGTGTCATAAGATCAAGAATTCATTCACATTTCAAGCAGAGCAGTGCATCATGTAGTGCTAGATAAAAAGCTCCCACGGAAGCAGATATGACAGAGCCACCTCTGATATCCCTTCACATTACCTCTGGGCCACAAATTAGAGTGCAGTATTTTCCCACCCCGCTTTTTTGTATGAAAGTGTTGGCCGTCACGTGACAGAAAGACGTTCAAATCTCAGAGCTGGAATTTCGCCAAATTAAGCGAAGGTATATTTAATGTTTTGTTTTTTCTGTGCAGCCATAAATGACTGAGCTCAGACCAACAACTCACGACACTTGGGGGCTCGATTTAATGACAGGCAGCTGCCTCGTTTTTAGATCCGAAATCTCAGCAACAGTGCCGGCTCAGCGCTCTGAGCCACCAAGTCACCTCCATTTTACTGTAGTTGTTTAAAACCATGCTCATTTTTCTCTGCTCCATAGCATGTATACACCTCAGTCCACTCAGTTACTTAGCTATCACACCTGCCATGTGATAATCATGGCTAAATAAAGACGAAGGTTCTGTCCATACCTGGTAAAGCAATGGCAACCCAGGGAAGTTCCAATGCCTCGCTGCATTGGTATTTGTCTTCGAAGAGAAAACAAAATGTGGTCAAGTAAAATGTTTATGTCACCCAGAGTGTGTGGTCCTGACGGGGAAGTGTGAGTGACTGCACCATCATTCCGGTGTCACAAGGTGGTGATCTTTCAAGAGACCACAGGGCCCTGAGGAGCCGTGACACTCGTGAGACCATAATTTCAGGAACTCTGTCATCATCACGGGCCGCTGAAGCAAAACGTGTGTTCACCTTTTTTTAATCAATGCCAATTCATGTGCATCATTAGTACGCGTCACAATACAGATAATGCATGTGTGGATCGCCTCACATGGTGGTAATGATGCTAATAATAGTACAACGAATTAATGCAAGCAATTTCACAGACTAAAGATTGAGGTAACAACACACTGTGTAGGTAATTTCACATGATTCGAGAAGGACCACTCTTATCTGACAAGTATATTACCCATGATCCTGTCCATTCAAGAATGAGATCAGTTGTATTCCTGGAATGTTTTTTTTGTATTTGGTTCATATACATATATAGTTTATAGTGCTCATACCCCTGCTCTTACAATGCTTTGCCAGCATTTTTGGCCAGGTCTCCCTTGTAAGATACACGTTCTCTCTACAGAGCTCTCATGTGGGATAATCTCATTATAAAAGTGGTGACTCAAGGGAGGCACTTTTTCCCTGTGCCCCTTCATGGTACACATTAGGGGAACACATGCTATAAGTCTGAAAAATAAGAAAAGGTTTTTCCCTTTCTGGCAACAAAACAGGTTTCAAGATGTTCAAACACCAAATAGAAACCTTTTGCAAGGAATTAAGTCTGCATTAACCACACATACTTGTGGTGAACATGCAAATAAAATGCTCTGATAACACTACAGCCAAAATGCTTCCGAGATAAATGTAGTCTAGATTTAATAATTCTGGGTCAATGAGAACAAAAATGATGCTTAAAATTGTTGATTTGCTCTAGTTTTCAATATATGCTACTGGGTCAGTACGACCATTGACTTGGGAATGGCGGAGGATAAGTAAGTTATAAAGGGAAGGGATCTCAATTTAAACCAGAAATGACTAAAATACATCTTTGAATGGATCTATAGAATACATTTTTGACTGGGTTTGGACAGTACTTGCTTTTTGAGCAAAACAATGAAGGATGCAATCTGAACCTGGTATTGCATCATACATGATATGCATTGCATCATGTTAAGTCATGGATGATGCAATTATAACTAGGCTTGAATCCCTCTGCTGAACAAATTGCCCTATATCAGTTCTCGAAATCATAAAGTGTCGTGCTCTCTTTCGATTTAAAGCTTTCGTGACTGCAGGGATTCATCTTCTTGGTTCTTTCGGTAAAGTCACGTAGAATGGAAATAATAAAATAATACAATTAAAATAATTCTCACGACATTTCGGCCACAACGCAAGCAGCCGTCCTCAGGTGGAAAACAGGTCTGTCGAGTAGTGAATGACAAGCCCCAGGCAGGGAGCAACTATTTAAGCTGGGATGGAGGGGCAAAGAGCGCCTTGACAAAAGAATTTGCTTCTGCATGGCGCCTCCAGTTGGAAAGGTGTGTCAAATAATAAAAAGTGGACTGTGCATTATCCAAACATTCCATCAGCTATACGCCCAGTACCCCACGGAAAAGGACTGCCGGTTCCCGAAGCACCGGAATCATTCTCACTTGAGTCAGACGAGAAAGAGGATGAAACTTCTGGTACTGAACCATCAAAGTCACATGACCCAGATTTTCTCCCATCCTCCACCTCTGAACCACACCTCATAACACAAGGTGAACTGAACACCTTCTCAGGGATTTAGAACTACCCAAGAGTAAGGCAGAACTGTTGGGCTCCAGACTGCAGCAGTGGAATCTCCTGGTAGGTGATGTTAGGATTTCCATGTTCCGTGACCATCAAAAGGATCTTGTCCCATTCTTCTACATTGACGGTGATCTTGTAGCCTGCAACATCATTGATGGTGTGATTGCAGCCCCCAACATCGTTCCTGATCTAGATGAGTGGAGACTATTCATCGATTAATCGAAGATGAGTCTTAAAGCTGGTTTGCTGCAAAATGGCAATGTTTTGCCATCAATTCCAGTTGGTCATGCAGTCCATATGAAGGAAACCTATGACAACATCAAACAACTTTTGAACTATGACTATCATCAGTGGCAGCTTTGTGGCGATTTGAAGGCTGTTGCTCTCCTGCTTAATCTGCCGAATGGATACACAAAGTACTGCTGTTTTCTCTGCGATTGGGACAGTCGTGCGAGAGATTCCACTACATCAATATAGATTGGTCACTCCGACAGTCATTGGAGCCTGAGAGGTAAAGTGATCAGCATCCACCACTTGTTGAATCAAGGAAGATGTTGTTACCACCCTTACACATCAAGCTGGGTCTGATGAAAAACTTTATCAAAGCCATGGACAAAACACAAGCAGCTTTCAAGTACCTCCGTGGAAAATGTCCAAGGTTAAGTGAAGCTAAGATGAAGGAAGGTGTCTTTGTTGGTCCTCAGATTCGTCAACTTCTTCGAGATGATGCATTTGACAGTGTACTCACTGTGCGGCAAGGAAAAAACAGCATGGAAAGCCTTCCAGTTAGTATCAGCAAATTTGATCGGAAACAACAAGGCAGACAACTACGGGGAGTTGGTAAAAAACCTCCTCAAGGCAAACAAAAGCCTTGATTTAAACATGTCACTAAAGATATTTTTTTTGCACTCTCATCTAGATTTTTTCCTACCGAATTGTGCAGCAGTGAGCGACGAGAATGGCGAGCGATTTCACCAGGACATTGCAACAATAGAGAAACGCTATCAGGGCAAATGGAGCCCATCAATGCTTGCAGACTATTGCTGGACAGTGACAAGAGATGCTCCATTTAATGAATATGTAGTGACGTGGAATAGGTCATTATGGCGTGTAGTGCTGGTTTCTGGCAAAAAGGGGACCTGTTGTTGAGCAGCCCTGTCGGTCAGTGGGTCAGGGGATAGGCTGGAGGAAGGATTGTGAGGGAAGGATGACAGAGGGGGCAGGTGAAGTAAGTAGGGAACCTTAAAGTAGTTTCTAGAAGGGGGCATGGCCTAGGGGGAAGCGAGGAAATGCTGGGGGGATAAAAGGGAGATCCCGGAGAGGACTTGTTGCTGTTCTTTGGAGTGGAATCCGTGGAACTGCGTAAGTCTTCATCATCAGCTTCGACATCATCTTCATTGTTGTTGGTCAGGGAGCTTGTTGCTGTCCTTACCCTAATATAGTTTCCTGTGCCTGTGAAGGCTATGAGAAACAGAGTGCCTCCTAAATACTAGTGTCTCTAAAGTGCATCGCTACTTTTGTAGAGTAGGGTACAGCTGTTGAATCACGATGTCAAAGTCTGCAAGAAAGAAGGCTCCTATCGTTGTGTCCTCGGATAAAGAGGACGATGGTGACGTGATTCCCCAGACAGCCATGGAATCAGGGACCCCGGAGACCGGTCCCGAAGAGGCGCTCCCGCGTGAGCAGAGCGCAGGGGATGCCAACTCTACGCCGCTGCCGACCGGTGGAAGATGGAGCGCACGCAAAACGTGCCTCACCAACTTACTGACTGCGGTGGCTGCGCTGATAGCGCAGTTGGACGTGGAGGAGCCGGAGGAAGAAACGGCGGTTCAAGTGCCACAAGCGGGCAGCTCCACCGCCGTCACCAGCCAAGCGCGGGAGGCGGCGGAGCTCCAGCCTGTGCAAATGACCGCCATTTTGTCGGTCGCGTGGCAATCACTTCACGCCAAAGTTGGCGTGCCACCAATTTCACTTCCAGAGGCGCCGTCTCTTAAGAAGCAGCTGCCCTTCGTTCAGGAGTTGTAGCCGAGGGGGGCAAATGGGCAGCCTTCCAGTGCCGCTTCACCGCTACTTGCGCACTCGCTGAGTAGACTAATGCAGAGGCGCTGCTGGCTCTTCCCACCGCCCTGCATGACGACGGCTTGGCGGCATTTCACACTGTTCCACCAGCGGACAGGGCGACGCTGTCACAGGCATATGCCCAAATGGTGGCGATTTTCGATCCGCCGTCCAACTTGTGCCAAATGTTCCTGATGCCAAGATGGGGGGAGACCGAGACGCCCGTTGACTTCCACAGCTGCTGTCACTTGTGCAAACTGCATTTCCGAAGATGGAGCATGCGGGACTGGACTCTGGAGCTGAAGAGGCTGTTATTCTGGCCCAGGAGATGAATATCGTTCTGTACGGGAGGGAATACAACCCCCCCGTGGAGACTCAGTTAGACATAGAGCTGAGCAGGAAGAAAGTTACTGTGCCTATGCCCATGCACCTTAACCTGAAAAGATTGACGGAAGCTTGGGAAGCTTCTCGGGGTAATTCGGAGAAACAGCAGGCCGCAAATGAAAAGTTGGTGGGACTTCAGGGATCTGGAAACCCCTTGAAACCTGGGAACGAGGAATGGCTGCATTGCCCCCAGGTGCCCCTGGGCACGTCCCCTAAATTACATAACCATAGCCCGGTGGAGGTGATTGAGGTCAGGAGGCCGCAGTGCGTACGGATCCAGGTCGGTCGCAGACGCTGGTATGTGCACCCGTCATGATTGAAACCCTATTTTCCATATTGCGAGATTGTTTCATCCCCATTACCTGAAGGCCGGGTGTCTGATGTAGTCTGACAAGCCCGGGCGTTCGGTCACGAAGGTCGCGCCTCAGCGGAATTTTATTTTTCCACCCACAGGATTCCAGTGTCTGACAACCACGGAACAACCAGCGGCACCATCCACAGGAGGGCCAGGGAGGACGGAATGACCGCCACCCATTTCCTCTTCTTCCCCTTTATCTTCTTCCCGGGAGGGGCCGCGGCCGTCAGGCCATTTACAAATCGTCACCGGGGTCCCCGGGAAACCCATTCTTGTCCCGCCTGGAGGCCCCGCAACGAGGGCCCATTCAAAAACTGTTCGATTCAGATAACCCGCCCCTTGCCGTTCTCCTATTTATTCTGACGCTGTCTGGCGGGTGGTCGCAGAAGCGAGCCGGGCTGTGGCTGTCGGTTGATCTGAGGTCCTTCCCTTGGGAGGGCGTTGAGCAAGGCCGACAAAGAAAGGGGGCTTGCGACGGGCTCGTGAGAGAGGTGATTCTAAATTACCCAATGGACCACCCAATGGGGGGCTATCAGAAGAGTCTGAGGATAAATAAACATATATATATATAAGGAAGGTATACTGATAATTATATGGAGTTGCGATATCAGAATATTGCACGATAAAATGGAATAGACCACAATAATATAGTACGATGCCATATAACCGACCGTCACGTGTCCACCCTGATCAATTAACTTCCCACACCCAGTGCAATATTTGTACATGGTGTAACTGTCATTTTCTACAGATATTCATGAATCTGATCTTTTTACCTATTCGCCTATATCTAATTTTTCAGTGTGAGTCATATGTACGACATTGTACTTGGATACAATAACACTATGTACCCTAGGAGATATACACATTGATATGGCTTACATACACATGTGTGTACCTCCATGCTTTTAAACATTTCAAGAGTTGCTGTCAAATTTAGAATTCATATTTACATTTAAAACGTAAAAACATATTAAACATGAACTGCAGTCAACGGGAGGCTTGCCTGCATGAGTTTATGTGTAACTCTGTGATAGGTAGAAATGCACATTCATCAAGCAAAGCATTTAAAATGTGAAAAATTGTCACTAATACAACATCCCCGAATTTGTGCCCATTTCTCCATACGCTTAAATTTTCAAAGGTAATGCCCCAGATGTCACGACTTGGAGCACAATACATCTGCTGGCACAAAATGTGCTCATTGTAACCTTCCAGTGATGTTTCACTTCCTGTGACCCTCAAGGTTGTTGTCATCGCTTTTAGCGGCAGGAGATATGCTTTCCTTTTATGTGCTGTATTGACAGCGCACTTCCGATTAGTCTTTGATGTGCATGGACCTGTGATCTCAACATGGGGCCCAAGGCCAGACTACAGGAAGGCTGCTCCTTGGCATGCATTGTTATTCCTCGGTCGCTGCGGAAAGCAGATAATCAGCTGTATCTTTAACACTAATGGAAGTTGCTCCTCCAATACGCGGTTCGTTTAATGCATGCATATAGTGCATTTGTTCGTACATCGGTGCAGATTCCTAGAATCTGATAGCAGTGGATCAAAAGTCCCAGTGGGGCAGACAAGCCACATTGGCAAAATAAAATTCACAAGAGCGATGTTCAATTGTGATCTTCTTTTCATTTTATTTTAGCTTTTATATGTTTTCACAAATTACACTACTGCAGTCACTTAATGGCTAGGCTGTAATCCATTACAGACCTTTACCAACAGCAACACTTCCTGGCAGATAACAGCCCTGGAATAGGACACTATCAGACTCCTCTCAGTGTCTCAATCAATAAAAATCCGTTATTTGCTGTACAAAAAGGTGTTTCTTGTTTGTGCGGGTAAAGGAGTGCTTTGCAAATTTTCAGATTTTATTTTACCCCAATTGGTAACAAAAAAATCTTGATTTTGATTTAAATGTCTTCATCCTTTTATTGTTTCACTTTATTACAGGAAAATGTCGATGTTTATTTAGCTGTACCCAGCCGTAACGTAAGATACTGCCCTTGACCTCTTGATTATTATTATCGATTGTGTTGCTTATGACTCCAACATTTTGTATGTGACATATCAAATGTGTTAACCTTATAATGAAACTCATTGTGAAATTTCACACCGCTCAAATAATTGAGAGTTGTGAAACACGATCTAAGCACTGTCTCTGAGACACGGGCCACACACCTGCCAATAAATGCGTTTAAATTACATGTAAGTGTTCATATTGTACGAAACAATTTTGATGGTAAATCCAGAATCCTTAAAGGCCAATCAATAAACACTGGGACTCTAATGTGGCTATTATTTTGAGCCAAAATGATTTTGGTTAGCGTTGGCTGTTACTTTTATCATATCAAAATTAACCATCCCGCAAACGGTCAGTGTGCCACAGGGGTGGCTCCTAATGCGAGCATATAATAAAAAAGCTATTGATTCCCGTGCACTGTGTGGGAGTCAATGCAGGCTCCTGATGCACGTGTGCACAATTGATGTCTTCTGCAAATGCAAAATAATCAATGTCGTTTTTTTAACTTAAGGTCATGGTCCTTTGTGGTGACCCAACGTCATAACTTGTTGAACACTCAAGATAAAAATAAATAGTTATGGACTGAACATTATCCAGCTAGCAGGTATAAAATAGTTTTGCCCACTTTAATTATTTATATTCGGAACACTTTCAATACACTTAAAAATGGCTAATATTTCGTCTCAATTGCTCCCCTTTACTTACAAAGGAACATCATAGTTTTTGAATACATTTAAATGCCAGTACTTGTTTGATGTTTCCTCCATTCTAAACCTTTCATGTATTAATTGTATTGCTGTGAATGTGTGATGTGAAGCAATGGGCGACATGGAAATTCTGGATTGGCTTTTGGCTTCCAGAGCCTCCCAGTCACAGCTTCAAGAACATTTCAATCTGGCAAGGCTCCACATCAAAGCACAACAGGACTTCTCCAGCTGTCCAAATCAATATAAGCAGTGTTCTACGTGGCTCTCCAGTGTGCACCCTCGAAGGCCAATCAGCTAGAAATAACTTATGTTTCCCCATCACAAATCGGACTCTCTTCGCTGAGTGTATAACTATATTTACAATGGACCATATATTAAACTACTGTACTCTGCACTCCTTTAATGGCAGTATATCTAAATTGTGCACACTCTCTCTGGAGACCCTCTCGTGATTGGCAGACCTCGATATTGGCATTTAGCCCCCGAACGTATTGTCATAATATGCACAAATAGAATAACAACATTTACTCCGAATGTCAATTTTGCTTGTGTAAAGTTATTTTTTAAATCTTATTTTCAGTGCCATCTTCAGTGGCTCCTGCTGGAGAGGCACAGAGAGAAGAACAAAGCTGTGCACGTGTCGTTCCTCGACCTTGAAAAGGCATTTGACAGGGTCCCCCACGACCTCATCTGGCACTCGCTTCGATCCCATGGAGTCCCTGAAACCTACGTGCATTGGGTGCAACTCCTATACAAGAACGTCACCAGTGCAGTCAGGTGTGCAGTGGGCATATCACCGCCATTTCCCATCAGCGTTGGAGTGCACCAAGGATCGGCCCTGTCACCACTCCTGTTTATCCTGTGCATGGACACGATCACTGCCGACCTGCACACGCCCCTCCCATGGTCAATTCTCTACGCGGATGACGTCCTCCTCTCAGATGAAGAGAGAGGAGAAGTGGAAAGACAAACGCGCCTGTGGAAGGAACGTTTGGACGAAAACGGGATGAGGTTCAACATCAAAAAGACGGAGTGTATGGAGTGTGGCCCCCAAACCGACGGCACCATCAGTATTGACGGAGAAGATCTGAAGAAAGTGACGGACTTTAAGTACCTGGGCTCCACCATCAGCTCAGATGGTAGCATCACGACTGATGTGAGGTCACGAGTCAATGCGGCGTGGATGAAATGGAGGCAAGTCACCGGAGTCCTCTGTGATCGGAAAATGCCGGATAGGCTGAAGGGAAAAATATACAAGACCATCGTCCGACCGGTGGCACTCTATGGATCCGAGTGCTGGCCAGCCACAACTGTACACGAACAAGCTCTCCACACCATGGAGATGAGGATGCTCAGATGGAGCCTCGGGCTCACTCGATGGGATTGTGTCAGGAACGAAGACGTTCGGAAGCGACTTGGTGTGGCCCCCATTGCGGACAAGATGCTTGAGGCAAGGCTTCGGTGGTACGGCCATGTGATGCGAAGTGAAGAGTCATCAGTGGCCAAGACTGCCGTGCGTATTGAGCCAGAGGGCCGCCGTCCACGCGGACGTCCGAAGAAGCGATGGATGGACCGAATAAAGGAAGACATGAAGACGGTCAACGCATCCCCTGAAGATGCCCTGGACCGAGCCAAATGGAGAAGACAATGCCGAAAAGCGGACCCTGCGCCACAGCGGGAACAACGCTAGGAAGAAGAAGAGTGCCATCTTCAGTGGCTGGGCAGAGAATGTACAAACCTCGTCAGCGTGAGCACCATCATTATCGGCCAAAAGTCTCTCCACTGCTGAATGGATGTCTTCCTGTACTCTCACCATCCTTCGTGGTCTTGTAATGACTCAACCATCTTGCTCCTGCACAAGAGTAGATCTCATCACTCCATCTCCATGGTGGTCGGGCTCGTGGGCACGTTCCTTCCTTTGGTTGCCATTTTGCAACCAGTCTTGTCTATCGGCCATCATTGTGTCGAGAGAAATGTCCCATCCAAACCAACTCAGTCCATCGGTTGTCTCCAACGTGTGTCTGTGAGACAGAATACTACAAATTAACTTCGAACAAGTAATGCCAATACTTGTATGGCAACTTATCATGTTAGCTGTGCCAAGACTGGAAATGTTCTTCAGCAAATGAAATGTGCTAAATTATCGTAAGCTATTGCGATGCAAGTTACACTGCAGGACGTAGGGAAATGGTTCTCTTACATTTACTTGCAAATTCCATCCCTAGCCCCGCCCACTTACCCTTGGGTTGTGCCCACCACAAACGTATATAGCCTCTGGTTGCAGCAGCTTTCTCGCTACATTTCCTCCTGCCTCAGCAGTCTGCCTGCTGTATTGTTTCACCTGAAGACGATGGCTTGTGTTGCTATCGAAACGTCGTGATCTATTAGCTATTTTTCTATCTACGTGACTTTACCGAAATAACCAAAGAGTATTAATTCCTGCAGTCACGAAAGCTTTAAGTCAAGGTTTGAGTACATTTGGCAAAAACTAAACTTTATAATAGAAATAAACTAAAATATTGCAATTAGTGCACATCAGCTGGCACGATAAATGTTTTGAAATGTGGACCCTGACAATGATCGTGGAATAAAAATAAATAATGAAAAGAAGCGTGGAGAAATACGATTTGGGAAGACTCTGTCAGGCGATGCTGGTCTCCGTTTGTCTTTTATTTAGGTTCTTCTCCGCACCCCCAATGGCCTCTTCTCCCGGACCAGTGTCGTCTCGCGTGCGCCCCGCGCACGCTCCTCTCGCGTGCCACGCACGCTCTCTCTCTCTCTCGTGCCCCGCACACTCCCCTGTTAGCTCCCTTATTCCCGCACTCCGCTGGACAACGGCGTGCAGAGGTCCTTCGGCCACGTGGCCGATGGCGCGGATCTTCTCTCACCACCCAACGTGGCTCAGCCTCTTAGCTTCCCCGACTGCCCCGATCTCTTCCGGGCTCCCACTTATATACATTCCCCCCACGTGACCCTGACTCCTCCCCTTCCGGATCCTCAGATCCAGCCTTCCCATACTACCCCGCTGGCTCCGCCCCCAACGGTGGCCCCTCCCACACGCCCCGCAGACCAGGCTCCGCTCCCCAATACCCCGGGCCATGTGATAGGACCCGAGCCCAGCAACAACCCCATTTACATTTTGATTTAAAGCTTTCGTGACTGCAGGGATTCATCTTCTTGGTTCTTTCTGTAAAGTCACGTGACTTTACCGAAAGAACCAAGAAGATGAACCCCATTTACGCTCGCATTACACACTGAAAGGTATTGAGGAACGCATGTTCATATTGGCGGCTTAAGAAATTTAAGTGTTCTTGGGCAAGATATATTGCTAAAAGAGATGATAACAGGTGGATGACACTGGTGATGGAATGGCAGCGAAAAGGCAGAGACGTATCAGAGAGAACACAAAGTCCGCCAATTGGAGTGATGAGATCAGCTCATGCACAGGGGCAAAATGGATTTGGCCTCGTACAATGAGGATAACGATGGCATGCTGATGTTCCCATCAAGCAGTGGATAGAAGGTGGCCGATAATGCAATGCATGGTTTTCATCTTGTGTTCAATTTTCTATTGTCATTGGTTGCGTGAAAAAAAATCCATATCTAGTGTATGTAAGGAATCATCTATATGAACAGAAATTACTTTTACTCGTTAAGCTTTCCACTCAAGAGCTTGAGCTCCGGATGACAGTATCACAGCTGGATCAGTAATCTTACAGCCAGGGCATTAGCCCCCTGAGCTAGCCGGCTCTTTTTAAAGTCCAATATTACCTATGGCGATAGTTTATTATCTTTACTGCCACTTGTAATATAAGGCATTTGGGCAATACGCGATAAATTCAAAGCCAAGGGCTTCGTGTGATTTTTTTAAAGGTTACGATACCATACAACTGTATTCCACTTCTTGAATCTCGATTATGAGACACAAATGCAAACGTGCCTACCTGTTTAACAATACTATTGCTCCTTACAAGGAGCATCATATGGAGACAAACAAATTAACGGTTAAAGTGTTGGGTTTCATTGATTGTGCGTGTCACTCCTATCTACAATTGTGGCATTATTGGATTTGTGCAGAATATGCACGCCGTTGAGAGAAAAATCATACGCAATAATCTCAGTCTCAAGGTACACAACAAAAACAAAAAAGCCAGAAGAGCGTTGGAATGTTTTTGTACAATGCTAAATGGGTTTTTTAACTCCTTGTCACTTCACCTTTAAATAGGATAAAGCCCTTCGCTGGAGGAAATGTTTAAAAGCAGGATTTAAACGGTCACTCGAATGTGCTGCTTTCCAGAAAATAATGTAAGATAACCTAAAATGTGTTAAAACAAATATTAAATGCCGCTTTGCGTTAATATAATTATAATTTAAGCTGTATGTTGCAATATAAGATAACATATTGCCATTCACCTATAACAAGTTGATAAATGTTTTGCTGTCTCACCGCTCTAAAGTATCACAGCTGCGTGTTAACTGCATCAAGCGCAACGATATGTCAGCGTTTGTTCCTTTCCCCCCAAATCCATGTACGGTCGTATGTATGTCAGGGTTATGGTCACTCACTGCAAATGACAATCCATTCAAACGCTCAAGGAGATGTTCATATTTCTTGCTCTTCTGCTCGAATACTGTGGGGCTTGGCTATAACATTCTAGAAGGTCCGCTTAACATTTTGGCACGGGGTAATAGCTCCTCTTGCTCAACCACCCAGCCACCTCTAAATAGTAATTATGTAGTGGCATAACGCGCGCAGGGTTTACAAACAGCAGTTGCATTCATGTACGGGGTTGTAAACAGTGAGGTCAGTTCAGGACGAGCAGGTGCAAGCGTGTGGCCTGGGAGACTACAGACAAAGAGACGCCAGCAATTAGGGAAAGAGGCAGTGGTTGGCTGGCTGCAAATGTAAACAAGGGGGAGGCACCAAGGAGGCGATAAGGGGGGAGCACGTGCAAGAGACGTCGGAAGGAAACTGGTTTAATGAGCGCCACCTGAGGACACTTAATGAGGAGGGGGATATAAGGGGGAAATGTGAAGCAATGGGGTTGAGTTGGTTGGAGATGAAGTGAAGAGTCAATACAAGAGAAGTCCGGGACCTCGCCCTCCACACCTCGTCCTCTCCAGCAGTGTTGGCTGAACCCCCGTTGGGGGCACGGGCGAGGTTGGAGGTGTGGGTGGAGTAACAGGCTAGCGGGGGAGAGGCTAGCAGAATCCTTAGTGTGAGTGTGTTAGGCTAGCGGAGAATATGCTAGCAGGAGATTCAGTGAGAGATTAGTGGGGTGAAAAGTTAGCGGAGGACAGGCTAGCGGAGCCAGAGAGAGAGCGTCCGTGACAGGCTAGCAGAGTGCGGAGTAGCAGGCTAGCGGAGCAAGAGAGGGAGAGTTCGCGAGAAGAGTACGTGTGGTGGAACGTGAGGAGCATCCGTGTGGGATGCCTCGAATAAAGTGACACAGGAGAAAAATAAGTTGTCCGCGTGAATAAACACCACTACAATTCTATTAATTAAAATGAAATTCTTGACTACAGTTTCGTTGGTCTACTTCCCCAGAAAATACAGTAATGCAACTACTTTATTGTGCGTAAAGGGGTCACTGTAGGAATGACATGATGTTCCACCTAACAGGGCTCCCTCCCAGCGAGAAGCTGATTGCAGAGGCAGTTTTAGACAGAATAACCAGCCCAGTGGTGTCTAGATGGGCACACCGTGTGCCATCAATCATAACGGGATAGAAAGCTGGCTAAGTTTAGACCAAAAACCGTCGGTGAGTAATTTTTACTAAATTTAATAATATGCCACTGCTTGTTATGGAAAAAATGTGTGTACGTGGTATGTATAGTGTGAATAATAACTAAAAAGTTAAGGTTGCTTAAATGTAGTACATTTAATATTCTTTATACTTTATAAAATCATTCTGTAAAACGTAATAATACTCGTCCATGGGACTCCACTTGAAACCTACAAATCAATGATTGCAGGAAAACACGATAGGTATACTAAAGCAAGCTCAATTTCCTATTTGTAGTAAAAAACTGTTAAATGCTGCACACATGCTGTGTTCCATGTTAGGCTTATCTTTGACAGCAATGCAAAGGGGCTTCCTCTTTAAATGTCCAGTAGCATTATAATAACTCAATTATGACAACTACATGACATTACGTTTTAGAAAGGGAAGTCAAGCAAGCAACATGGCCCCACATTACATTCTTCAAAATTATAGAATGAAAAAAAAGCCAGCAATCACTACATGTGAAATTTAAGACAATTCTTAACGGCTGTACTACCAATGTTATTTCCAGCAGTGGTACAAATTAGAAATGGCATGCTGTGCCATTACCCAGTTCACGTGGATTTGCACTAATTAAATGGCCTACACCTGGCCCTGCACAATGAACTTAAAGTGAGGTGCATTGCCTTTAATTTCGTTGAATCTCATATAATGGAACTGCAACTGCAATAATAGAAGTTCTTGTCAATAAAAAATACAATAACATAACCTATGCTCTTTAGTAAATTGTCAACACAAAGCATAGAAAAATAGTGCACACACATTTTGTTTGATGATTGCATTCTCCACAATAATTGATAAAATGCAAAGTACTATTCAATAAGCAAAATATTTTCTGTCTGTAAACACATTACAATATAGACTGTACTTGACATTTAATATGAATCTCTTAGAAACGATTTTGAATCTTTCTTTGTTTTGATTAACCTGATAATGCATATAGGACAATATAAACAACATTTTTCTCTCTTGTCCTGCACAGAAGGCTGTTCAATGCTCCAAGCTATTATTTTTTCCCATCACTAAATTGGTACATGATCACGAATCATGATGATATTCAAAAGCTCGCACTTTCTGGACTTTTCATTTGACTTTGGGCTGCTACATACCAGTATTATATTACTGTCTCAGTTGTGCTTTTACAATCCCACACTGAATTAAACTCCCTCTATTTCAGGACCATTGAGACAATTCTCAGACAACAGACTGCACAATTCTCGCATTTTAAGTTGACATAATGGTACAGATGAATGTATGTATGCCGAGTCCAAGAGTGGCCCAGTAATGGCCCAGGAACAGCTCCAGGTACTCGGTTAATATCCTGAGGCTCTATGGGTCACATATATACAGTGAGGGAAAAAAGTATTTGATCCCCTGCTGATTTTGTACGTTTGCCCACTGACAAAGAAATTATCAGTCTATAATTTTAATGCTAGGTTTATTTTAAGAGTGAGAGACAAAATAACAACAACAAAATCCAGAAAAACGCATGTCAAAAATGTTATAAATTGATTTGCATTTTAATGAGGGAAATAAGTATTTGACCCCCTCTCAATCAGAAAGAGTTCTGGCCCCCAGGTGTCTTTTATACAGGTAACGATCTGAGATTAGGAGCACACTCTTAAAGGGAGTGCTCCTAATCTCAGCTTGTTACCTGTATAAAAGACACGTGTTCACAGAAGCAATCAATCAGATTCAAAACTCTCCACCATGGCCAAGACCAAAGAGCTCTCCAAGGATGTCAGATTAGGGAGAGAGATGAGCATGAAATGAGCTTCCGTCGCCGCACAAGAGCCCCGTCCCCGCATATCCGCACAACAGCAGTGTTAATGGGAGATTAGCAGTATGTTGATGGGAGAGATTAGACAGAGAGATTAGGGGGATTGGCAAGTTAATGTCATGTCTATGTGTAACACAAGCTGCGGCGCTGCCAACTGCGCTGTGAGAGGCAAGCGCGTCCACGCAAAGAGAACGGTGGTCGTGCCAGTGAGACACACAACCCATCACACAGCCAGAACCATCGATACATCGAGATAAAGTCGTAACTTGCTATGGTGTTTACATTATTCCCTGCCGTTTGGCTGTTTTCTCTGACTCTGAGTAGCATTGCCCTGTTAAGTGCCTCTGCATTAACTGGCTGGGGTCTCACTAACATGGCCACCTCTGCTCCCTTAGCCTGAGACGGTGGCAGCAATTCTACATAATTTTGCTGATGACCAGATTGTTCATAGAACAACCACTGCTGACTTCCAACCCATGCGATATGATGGACTTTGTCGACTCCTGATCAACTGCAAGTTGAAAACTCTCTCAAGATACTTTATGGTACGTATACATATGTAGTGGCGTTTATTCATGCGGACAACTTCGTCTTTTTCTCCTGTGTCACTTTATTTGTAGCCTCCCACACGGAGGCTCCCCACGTTCAACACCACATACTCCCGTCGCGAACTCTCCCTCTCTTGCTCCGCTAGCCTGCTACACCGAGCTCCGCTAGCCTGTCACGGACGCTCTCTCTCTGGCTCCGCTTGCCTGGTTTCCGCTGGCCTCTTACTGTATACTCTGCTAGCTTCTCACCCTGCTAGCCTCTCACTGATATCCCGCTAGCCTATTCTCCGCTAGCCTATCACACTCACACTAAGGATTCTGATAGCCTCTCCTCTGATAGCCTGTTACTACACCCACACCCTCCAACCTCGCCCGTGCCCCCAGCAGGGGTTCAGCCAACACCGCTGGAGAGGATGAGGTGTGGAGGTCGAGGTTCCGGACTTCTCTTGGATTGACTTCTTCATTCTAGATTTGAAGTTTTTGTGACTGCAAGGATCCATACTCTTTGGTTCTTTTGGTAAAGTCACGTAGGTGAAAATAATAATAATAATAATAAAATAAAAAAGTGAAAACTAAATTAAATCACGATGTTTTGGGCGCAACACAAGCGTCCTTCAGGTGGGGACCACCACAGCGATAACAGTTGCTGAGGTATGCCAAAGAGATGGCTTTGACAAGGGTTTATATAGCTGAGGAGGGTGGGGGGGGAAACGAGGGCAGGGTGAGTGTGGGGCGGGGCGTGGGTTGGAGAGGCTAATCCTAAGGGTGGACATTAAAGCTCCTGAGCATACTGCTCATACTGCTCCCGTACATCGGATGGGGGGGGGGGGGGGGGTGAAAGTGGGATGGGGGGACAATTTTGCACGATTGAAACACTGCACGTCAAATTTCCTCGTGATGGTAGTGTGCAAGGCTGGGAATAAAAGACTGGAGATGTGGATATGAATATAAACTATAAGGCAACTAAAGTTTAACTTGGTTAATAACATCCTTCCAATGATTGCTCAATTTGAATCCATCCTCTCGGTTGAAGTTACGTCTATGTTTGTATATCTGGATGGCTTCATGGACAAATCTTTGGTGGTATCCAGACGGCTTGCAGAGCACTTTGGTATCGGAGAAAACAATATCATGAGAGCCCGCCGCGTTGTAGCAATGGTCAGCCACGGCAGAAGAGTTCGTCCTGCCGTGTTTCAAATCTGACTTGTGCTCGCGAATGCGGTCAGATACATGTCATTTAGTTTCCCCAATGTAACAATCCCACAAATGCAACTCAGTTTGTAGACTCCAGGGTACTGGAAGTCAGGAATAACATCATTTACGGATGGAATCAGATCATGGATTTTGTGTACTGTACTCAATCGGACCTGGATCTTGTGTTTGTTCAGGATTTTGGAAATATTTTTGGTAACGCCTGCTATGCATGGTAACGTGATGGTTTTGATCGGAGTCTCAAGGGGTCTCTCCATGGTTGGAGAAACAGCTTTGCAGATAGTACGGTCCGAATATCCATTCATCTCAAACATGGAGGTGGAAACATTATGCTTTGGGGGTGTTTTTCTGCTAAGGGGACAGGACAACTTCACCGCATCAAAGAGACGATGGACGGGGCCATGTACCGTCAAATCTTGGATGAGATCCTCCTTCCCTCAGCCAGGGCATTTAAAATGGGTCGTGGATGGGTATTCCAGCATGACAATGACTCAAAACACACGGCCAAGGCAACAAAGGAGTGGCTCAAGAAGAAGCACATTAAGGCCCTGGAGTGGCTTAGCCAGTCTCCAGACCTTTATCCCATAGAAAATCTGTGGAGGGAGCTGAAGGTTCGAGTTTCCAAACGTCAGCCTCGAAACCTTAATGACTTGGAGAAGATCTGCAAAGAGGAGTGGGAAAAAATCCCTCCTGAGATGTGTGCAAACCTGGTGGCCAACTACAAGAAAGTCTGACCTCTGTGATTGCCAACAAGGGTTTTGCCACCAAGTACTAAGTCATGTTTTGCAGAGGGGTCATATAATAATTTTTTCCCTCATTAAAATGCAAATCAATTTATAACATTTTTGACATGCGTTTTTCTGGATTTTTTGTTGTTATTCTGTCTCTCACTGGTCAAATAAACCTACCATTAAAAATATAGACTGATCATTTTTTTTTTATCAGTGGGCAAACGTAGAAAATCAGCAGGGGATCAAATACTTTTTCCCTCACTGTACACGAAAAAAAAAACAAAGTACAGGTATCTCTCGATTTAGGAAAGAAATACATTCTTTGAAAAAACACGTGTTAAATGGAATTTCGTAAATCAGAATGGCTTTTCACATTGTTATAATACAAAAAAGAGGGATGTGTTTAGGACGGTCATTCCAACTCGACTGCTAATATATATAACGATTTCACTTTTCACAATACAATGCTAATAATAAAGCACGTAAATATGAAAACAATTGAATAACTGTTAATTTGAAACTAAAATCAGGACCCTGCGGGGTGGGCTGGTAGGAACGAACAATTGAATGGCTATAATAAATGAAATGGCAAAAAATGGCCGCCAATAAGTGGATGCCCCATGGCCCCGCCCTCCACCCGCGTAACCCCGCCCCGGCCACCCGTGGCCCCGCCCCATCTCGGTGTCCCCGCCCCCAGCTCGTTGCCCTGCCCCTTACCGCCGTAACCCCGCCCCAACCCCGCGTAGCCCCGCCCTCCACCTCGTGCCCACGCCCCCTGCCGCCGTTGTCCCGCCCAGCCCCGCGTAGCTCCGCCCCCTGCCGCTGTAGCCCCGCCCAATAAACCCCGAGCGGGGGAGAGATTCCCAGGCCTGGCTCGGCTGGAGAGCCGCCGACGAGGTGGGGGTAGGGAGTTGTTTTTAATGTAAAAGCTTTAGATTTAAATGTTTCTATTAAAAACATCAGGGAATGTAACATTGTTAACCATCAACTCCCTTTCACACACGCGGGGGTACGATACGAAGGGAGAGTTTGGGGCCTAGGTCTAGGCTTTAGGCCTAGCTGTAGGCCTTAGGCCGCCGTGAGTTAATTGTTAATATAAATGTTTTAATTATTTATGTAAAATCTTTAAATGTAAATGTTTACTCCCTTTCACACACGCGGGGGTACGATACGAAGGGAGAGTTTCAGGCCTAGGTCTCGGTTTTTGTAGGGTCATGCCAAGTGTTTGCAGTAGGGGGCGATGTTGCTACACGGACGGACGGACGGACAAACGGACGGACGAATTAATCTATTGGTGTCTGGTCCACTTCGTTCCTACCAGTAACAGGACCCTGCGGGGTGGGCTGGTAGGAATAATACTTAGTACCGGTACAGATATATCGACCGGGTATAGAGGAGTTAAAGAAAAAAATACTGTATTCTAGTGTAACGTTAATTAAAAGTGTTTGTTTTGACAAGAAACGCTGTGAGATTTAAAGACTCGTAGTCTTTCATTTCCAACACCACCCTCAACACCACCCCTCCCACGGACGGACGGACGGACTGACGGACGGACGGACGGACACATTAATCTATTGGTGGTCTGGTCCACTTCGTTCCTACCAGTATAATTAACCTTTTCAGTGAACTTAGCACAACATCTACATGTTGGAATAACTGGAAAGGTGATCTGAAGGCCTTACTTTTGCACTATTTTGATACAGACTAAACCCACTTCATCCTTATGCTCTTAGATTTGCACTGGATGTACCACACAGGACTCACCATTGTGATCTCTACTTAAAATACAATATCTCATCACTTGATGCAAGAAGATATCTACATTGGGCCCTGTTCATCCATAAAATCATTATTGGCAAATCAGTGATATACTTAGCTTATTCGTTATTCCGGTTGTCAAACCCAAGAAACATAAGTCGTCCATCTAATTGCCTTTTAACTACACCTAGAACAAGAATTGGATTAGGTGAAATAGCCTTTGCTGTTGCAGCATCGTCGTTTTGGGATAACATTGTTTCCTCCCATTAACATCGTAAATCGTCCTTCAAAAAATATCCTGAAGCTGAAGATTAGTGCTGTATATATCCACATTTGCCAATTTGATTTGAGACTTTGATCTATACCTCTGTATCGATAGTTCAATGTTCATGTGCCACTTTATTGGGGGATTGTGTGTTATCTTGGTGTGTTCTGGGACTTTTGTTGTTTTTGCTGCCTTGCCAAAGCTTGATAAATCGGACTTTTTCATTTGTTATTTATTTGTATCTAGTGACCTGCTTGGCCTTTTCTATATTATGAGCTCCTATGATATTTTTATATTGTTTATTGTCGTAACGTTTTGACCCTGTACCCATACTGGACATCTGTGAAAAAATAATTTTCAAAGCTCATCGGATTCCTCCCTCAGTCTCAGTAAAAGATTCTGATTATGATTCTGTCACGGATGGATGATGCAGCACCCTGGGTGCTTCGTGGTTTATCTCATGGGCCCTTGCCATCGTGAAATTTAGTTTACGCGCAAATTCAATTTTGTTAATCAAATTGTCAATTGCATGAATGCAAAATATTGGAAAGTTCATAAATCGAGGAATACGTGAAAGTAAATGTAGGAAACGTAACCATTAATTAAGTTGCAACTTACTTTGATGCAGGATGGAATCTCAACCACCCACAGCCTTAGCAGAATCTATTAAATAAAAATTGGAAGCTGGAAAGTGTAAAAACGCTCCCAGAGCTCGTTAGTTTTCTAAGTGTGCACTGTATTTAGTATAACTCAACCAAGCAATACCTGAGAAGATTTATGTTGAGCTTCTATGGCCCTTTCAGAGAGCTTGTTGTTTGTTCATACAGCGATGGTGCAGTTAATTTGTAGGAGCGCAAATTTGTCCATGATACCTGGACATGAAAGAGGGTCGGTGTGACGCAAAGCCTGTATTTAGGAAATAAATAAAATAAGACTATATATATTTAAATACGTTGTAATATAAGTGTAATGAGTCCACCAGACGAAGGTTGAGATGACACAGCTCATCTTTATTTCCCACATGAGCTCACTCCGCGTGCGACCACTCCACTCCAAATCCCACCAAGGATCACCCCATCCGGTAACGTCACCACTCCCCTCATGTGCGTTCCCCCTCTCACGCCCCGCCTTCTTTTTCCTTTCGTCCGTGACGTCATTTTTAACAATAACCTGGGATCCTTTGGGTATTTCTACCCCCGGATCCCGTAAGTATTAACAATACTTAAGCATAGATGGATGTGTTTCTTTTCTCGACACGTTCCACTGTCACAATGTCCCACATGTATACCACGTTGTGCCAAAGGTAAATGTTTAAATTATCTACAGTTTCCGTGAGAGATTGTTTTGAATGCAGCATTTTATCGAATAATAAATTCAGTGGCAGAAGGCGTTTGGCTGTCCTTCAAACATTTACCCCCGTATAATTTGTTAGTGGCTAAACTAACCCTCTGTCAATGCTTTCTAACAAAATCAGCGAGCTTATGGAATGAGAATTGCTCATATCCTATCCATCACGATCGATGTAATTGATTTTAAGAATACAGATACTTTAGTTATGTGGTACCAAAAATATGTAAGCCATTGAGAGATTAAATGGGAAATGTATTTTATTTAATTGTCACTGAAGGAATCATCCAGGTATACTTTAAATTACTACACAGAAATTGTAATAACAATCTTACCAGTACAGTAGGATTGATATTGCAAAAATACTATTTTGAAATTAATTATGCATTGATCGCTACTAAAAGACAATAAACAGGGAAAATTCACACAGATAACACACGCTGCATTGGATGCTAAGTTGTGACAAGAGTGGGAATGTATTTAGGAGTAATGAAGCAACATTAATGGGTGGGACAGTCATGTCCATAGTGATATCTAATTGTGGTTACTCCATGTGTAAAAATTAGCTTTTGCTGTCTTGCAGTGCCAAACCTAATGAACTGGGGTGTCATGAGAGTGGGAAGCAGCCAATACGGACATTCTTTTAAGAGCAGGAGAGTTGTGCCATTTAGGCTGGAAAAGCAATTTCAATAACATGCCTGGTTGACCCCATGAGACACCCACGCGGATGCAGAAATAGCCAGCCATTGCCAGTGGCAAGTTTCTTGTTGCGAAATCGTATGCAAATTGTTTGAGCTCGCTGAGCCTTCACCAAAACTACAGGTGCCAACACATTCTGCAGCAATGTGCGTGCGCCCTAATAAAATGGAGCTGCGCCATTGCCTTTGCACAATCTAACGCACACAGTCCCCCCTCCCCACCTTCCGCAGAGTTTACAGCACGTTTATGCCTATGTTTATAATCAATCCAATGGTGATTAAAATCGGGACGATTTGGTGTGGAGTCTTCAATCGTGGGTCATTGCTGTTTGCCTTATTTATTTTCACGTATATTTGCAGTTGAAACAATAGGACACGATTCCTAAATCTCGCCCCCCCACCACCTACAGTGAGGGAAAATGTATTTGATCCCCTGCTGATTTTGTACGTTTGCACACTGACAAAGAAATGATCAGTCTATAATTTTAATGGTAGGTTTATTTGAACAGTGAGAGACAGAATAACAACAACAAAATCCAGAAAAACGCATATCAAAAATGTTATAAATTGATTTGCATTTTAATGAGGGAAATAAATATTTGACCCCTCTGCAAAGACATGACTTAGTACTTGGTGGCAAACCCCTTGTTGGAAATCACAGAGGTCGGACGTTTCTTGTACTTGGCCACCAGGTTTGCACACATCTCAGGAGGGATTTTGTCCCACTCCTCTTTGCAGATCTTCTCCAAGTCATTAAGGTTTCGAGGCTGACGTTTGGCAACTCGAACCTTCAGTTCCCTCCACATATTTTATATGGGATTAAGGTCTGGAGACTGGCTAGGCCACTCCAGGACCTTAATGTGCTTCTTCTTGAGCTACGCCTTTGTTGCCTTGGCCGTGTGTTTTGGGTCATTGTCATGCTGGGATACCCATCCACGACCCATTTTCAATGCCCTGGCTGAGGGAAGGAGGTTCTCACCCAAATTTGACAGTACATGGCCCCGTCCATCGTCCCTTTGATGCGGTGAAGTTGTCCTGCCCCCTTAGCAGAAAAAAACACCCCCAAAGCATAATGTTTCCACCTCCATGTTTGACGGGGGGGATGGTGTTCTTGTGGTTATAGTCAGCATTCTTCCTCCTCCAAACACGGCGAGTTGAGTTGATGCCAAATAACTCAATTTTGGTCTCATCTGACCACAACACTTTCACCCAGTTCTCCTCTGAATCATTCAGATGTTCACTGGCAAACTTCAGACGGGCATGTATATGTGCTTTCTTGAGCAGGGGGACCTTGCGGGCGCTGCAGGAGTTCAGTCCTTCACGGCGTAGTGTGTTACTAACTGTTTTCTTGGTGACTATGGTCCCAGCTGCCTTGAAATCATTGACAAGATCCTCCACGGTAGTTCTGGGCTGATTCCTCACCATTCTCATGATCATTGCAACTCCACGAGGTGAGATCTTGCATGGAGCCCCAGGCCGAGGGAGATTGACAGTTCTTTTGTGTTTCTTCCATTTGCGAATAATCGCAACAACTGTTGTCACATTCTCACCAAGCTGCTTGGTCATGGTCTTGTAGCCCATTCCAGCCTTGTGTAGGTCTACAATCTTGTCCATGACATCCTTGGAGAGCTCTTTGGTCTTGGCCATGGTGGAGAGTTTGGAATCTGATTGATTGCTTCTGTGAACACATGTCTTGTATACAGGTAACAAGCTGAGATTAGGAGCACTCCCTTTAAAAGTGTGATCCTAATCTCAGCTCATTACCTGTATAAAAGACACCCGGGAGCCAGACATTTTTCTGATTGAGAGGGGGTCAAATACGTATTTCCCTAATTAAAATGCAAATCAATTTATAACATTTTTGACATCCGTTTTTCTGGATTTTGTTGTTATTCTGTCTCTCACTGTTCAAATAAACCTACCATTAAAATTATAGACTGATCATTTCTTAGTCAGTGGGCAAACGTACAAAATCAGCAGGGGATCAAATACTTTTTTCCCTCACTGTATATCTACTCAGCAGTATAGATGGGTACACCACAGTTAGCCGATCGGCAGGTCATGTGTGGTGGGATAAAATGTGGGTACTCCCACCTCTTCCAAGATGGCTGGCCAGTATGGGTAATGAGGCTAAATACATCTGGTAGAGGCCTTTCTGACAGAAGTGGTATGAGCAATTGCAGAGCTGCACCTTTTACCATATATTGGCAGTCAGATTTACCGTTGACATTTAAGTGGAGGTTTGATCTCAATAATTGTTTCAGAGACACATTAATAGGCTCATGTTTTACAGTGGATAGTTTCACAAATATTCCAATTATTTTCATTTGGCCCAGGTGTGTGATGTTATCCAATTCCTTTAATGTGGGAGGAAACCAGAATGCCTGAAGAAAACGTAGGGACAAATAGTGGGTATTTGAATGCAGTATGTGTGTACAGCCTACTTGCTGTACTGCCTTATTCCAGACATCTTGCTACAATGCGTGTAGATGATTCATGGACAAAATCAATCTCTGGGTGCTCAACTAACCCCATCACCGAGCCGATGAATTGCGGAAATGCACCACTACACCAGGGGGAGAGGTGTGTTGCAATGTATTGTATGCAGCATTACCGGACCAGAGGAGAGAACTTATTATATCCTTTTTTTAATAGTGAACACTGTGTTCCACTTTCACTGTAATCATGGTTATTTTATTAAAACGCATAGCGGATGGCTTTATCCACGAAAAATGTGCTTTTTATGAAACATTAAAATAACGCATGAGCATATATGTGCCAACCCCGTGTTTGACACTGCCAGTACACGCACGTTGTTTTGGGAAAGGGGGCGGTTTCCTTTCAGTTAGATGTTCATTTTCCATCAAAGATAAACGACCCTTCAGTGAACATCATTGGAACTATGCGCCTGAGAGCTTGAAGGTGAAATTAATGTCATCACGCAGCGCTTCACGCCGCCGTCTAAAGCATACACGCGTGATGACCGCTGTAAATGGAAAAACGCGTTTAGTAGTGACTCGGTTTCGCCGCAAGTTGCGATAAATACCTTCCTTATACTTTTACAGCCGAAATAAACGTTTAACATAAAAATGCATGCTAGTGTGAACCTTGATTTTCTTATAAGCCGAAACATGTGATGGGAATTATATACAATATAACTGGAGGCATTCATGACACGTACACACTTCAATGCATATATCCCATTATACGCATGTAGAGAAGACAACGATGCTGAGTAAAATTGTCCAGCATCAGCTTAACAGCACCACTGTTTGTGTCTACCATATATGCAGACTATTGCACGGTTGTATGAACATCAAATCATATGCACTTGTGCATTCCTTAATAAATCCAATACCGGGTGTGTATGTACAGTATGGCATTCCCGTGTGCATTTGTTTTCTCTCCGTGAATTAAATGATATTTATGCACTAATTATCAAAGCAATTGGCAGAAGTGGGCAAACGTATTTTCATATAAAATAATTAACCTCCTTCGCCTCTCCGACGATCAGTGGGAGCTTGCATACGTGCCGCACTACACAGTCGGCTGGGCCCTCTCTGTGCCCGGCCACTTGCATGCGTCTCGCCAAAATAAAGACGCCGCCGCACATACACTCATACCGTGGAACACACACACACATTAATAACATGTTTTATACCGTGTGCTATGAAGAATGTCGATTGCCCAAAACGTCACCTATTGCATTCCTTTCCCAATTTAGGGAAATTATATAATATTCTGTATGGCAATAGTCAGGAGCTAAATACCAATGTCGAGTTCTGCTAGCTATGAGATGGCTTCAGCAAAGAGTTGTCGTTTTGCTTTTCCTCCATTGATGGAGCTCAGACTACAGTGGTTCACGATATGGTCCATAGTTTTCATGTATGTACGTTGAGCTTATTTTGCATCGTATGTAGCCAACCGTGCTAATCGGCAGTGCGGGAGATTTGGTTGCATGGCCACGGTCTCACTGTGGCTTATCTTAAATGTTCTATTCATGAAGATGTGTGCATCGGCCTGTTGATGTTCTGATGCGGTTGAGAAAGCCACGAGGTGTGATGTTTGGGTCTCGAATAAGGTGTTTAATTCTGGAAGTCTGCGTTGTTCCAATCTGTTTGCCAGCATTCTTATGGATTTGGATGAGATTGTAGAAGAGTAACAGCAGCGCCATCCCAGAAGGAGGATTGGGACTCGAGTCGGTGGCAATGTACATTGTTGATGCCTTGGTTAATGGATAGGTTGTCATTGGCAAGAAAACTGCCTTGCATTTTGCATGTCTCTGTGGATATTTGGTGGCTTAATTTTTGCTAGAACAGGGAGCCCAAGGGGTTGGTGTCAGTTTCAGTAAATGCGCATGTGTTATTTAATTGTGCATACAGCAGTTTTGTGTACGAGCTTTAGGACCAGGCTGGAGTGCAGGAATACTGAGTTGATCAGTGAGAGGATGGCAGTTCACAGGAGATTGGCTGAGGTGCCGCAGGTCGTTACTGCACGTTTCCGTAGCAGGGAAATTCTTGGTTTGCTCTTTTCACAGACTTGTTTTTATGCGGGGCTTGAACGTCAGGCTTCTGTTCATTATAACCCCTCGATATCTTGCAGGGCGGTCATAGCGCACTGGGCTACCACAGAAGGACACATAAAGGTTGGTATCCGTTGCATGATTATTCAAGTGGAAAGTGCTTGCGGTGGTTTGGAAAGATTTGGTCGGAGTCTCCAGCGACAGAAAAATTCCTCCAATAATGTTAAGATCAGCTGTGAGAGTACTGGCAATGTTCTTGAGGTTTGTGCCCTGTGCAGCAAAGGGGCTATGTCACATGCACATATGAACTTGCGAGATGGTGTACATGGCAGGTCACTTACGTTAAATAGTGATGGTGCTAGTACGGAAACTTGAGGTAGGCCATTTTAGGGCAATGATATGGAAAAATGTGTGGAGTTTATGTGTTATACACACAGAGTATTGGTGTAGATATACAGTTTACTGATGTAGATATACTGTTAGAGATATCCTGATACTTTCTCCATGAGTGTTTACAAGTAAATGTATTTGGAATATTTGTACATACATTTGCCCATAGAGGTGTATACATAAAAGTGTATATGTACACGTAATTAATTATATATTTCCCACATATATTTGCTGGATATAACAAGTATCAAGCCAAAGCACGCATACATGCAATGTAAAATTACTCAGAGCAAAGACATTTTTTTGCAGGAGTTTTTGTATCGTATCGCCTTGCAATACTAAGTAAGCCCTCACATGGATCAAATAAATGAATTATTTTAATAATTATTATTACCACAGCAGAAACCAGTGCATGCCCGCAATGCACATTCACAGACACGTATAGGCACTCCCAATTTAAACAATTCAAACTAATAAAAATAAGGCACATCAATTGCAGTTACGGGCAAAGGCATTCATTCTTTTTTTGGGATATTATGTTTAAATAAAGGACGGACGGAATAAATGAATAAAAGGAGACGACATTGATGAGCGTGGAGGCGTATTTACTCCTCGCAGCGGACGGACTTGGTAATGAATATCCAGCATCCGCTGGGAAGGCGTTATCAGGGGCTGCTGCTACATTCGTGCATGGGGCGGGTATAGGGAGCGCACAGCACACACAAGCACGCACAACAACAGCTGGCGACGAGCGAATAGTCGCAGCCCCGGCCAGCATTCATCATACGCGAGCTGCCGAAGCTAGGCTCAAGCTAAACAGGCGCTAAGGTCGAAGCTTTAGCGCACGCAGAGTGTCTACCGAGAGAAGAGCGACCGGGAGCAAGGTAGCGGTGAAGTAAGAGGGACCTTGGCCCCCGGAGTGTCCCGCTTGGGTGCGGGCTCTGGTCCCGCGTGGGAGCCGTGGGAACCGAGGAGGAGAGGAGGGGGTATAGGGAGGCTGTTTTGCGAGAGAGGAGACAACAGAGCTGTGGGGAAGAAAGGAAAGGCGGCAGGAAGGCGCCTGCAGTGAAGGCGATTGGACCATGGAGCTCGAAGGTGGCAACTTGCTGCCCTCACCGCCACCGGCCGAGAAGGGCAGCCCGGAGGGCGCATCGCTGGGGCACGCGGACAGGCAAATGTCAGCAGGTGAGTGGGTGGGTGAGTGAGTGGATTGGTGAGTGAATGGGTGGGCGGTGAGTGTATGAGCGGGCAGGCAGAGTGGCTTTAATACGCTTCACTCACAGTTCTCAGCACAAACCACACGTACAAACGATGCACACTAAAAGACAAAGATTCCCCTCCGCGCATACAGCCTGAACGCACACGCGCACACACGCGCACGTTACCAAAACCCAGCACGCAGCAAGTGAATAATGTTTGCGTGTTTGAGATATGCGAACTCGACAAGACGCGGCTTAAGTAAACAATGGGCATATTTGTACACAACAATGATACGCAGCCGTCGCCAGCAAAGGGAGACGCTTTCGTTCCAAGGGCTACGTTTTAATGATGTGCCGTGGTGGAACCGCAGTTCAAAATAACGAATGGGGAAAACTATACACAAAGGGCCGCAAGAAAGCACGTGGAAAGCGACGATTTACGCACACACAACGAAAAACGCAAGCACTGCGCAAGAAGCGCATTACGAGCAGCAGCAGCATGACTCAAACAACCACACAGCCAGAGCCCATTACCACCAGGCATTAGAATGGATCCCGTAAATCAGCCAAAAACACATTAGTTAATGGCACTGTGCTGCGGTGCCATGTGTATGCACGTCTCGAAGCAAATGAATATCCTGAACTGTGGGACCTTTCAGTGAAAGGATACTAAGCCAGGTGTGCTTGTTAAAAAAAGGCACGTCTCCGTTGCTTGCAAAGGTCACCGCGATGGGGTCACGGAAGCAATGTCCGCAGCACTTAGCACTGATTGCATTACATTATGTATGCTTACACGTGCACGCTTGCTTGTAGCCTGTATGAAATATGCATACGCGCCGTGGCGCTGCGTAGCGCCGTAACACCCATTGTAGTGGCAAAGTGCATAGGAACAAATGAGTAGGGTTCATCGGTGGCGAGCAAGTCGGCCCCACGTGTGTATCGACAGCAAGCAACTCTGAGAGTAAAGAGACAGCGGTGAGCCACCCCGCTACAATCACCTGGTGCTTAAATACCTGGGCTGCCTTGTCAGCCATATGTCCTCAGTGGGTGGGGGGGCATTTACGGATTGTCCATTAATGCACGCGCATCGATTGTACATTAACGTTTCTTTTCTGAGACAATGTATATTTAAATAAATATTTAAACTTCCTTCAAACTCAACACGTTCGTCAATCACACTGCCTTAAAAGTAACATATATACGGTGACGTTTCAGACAATGGCCAATCTTCATAGTACATCAATAAACGTGGTAACAGTTTTAAATGATAGGCTACAATTGTAGGTCTACACTGTTTTCATATTTGTTACCGTAGTCGTTGTAGTTGGTATTTTGTGGCCATGAAAATAACAGTTATGTGCGTGTGTGTACACGCACCACCTTTGGAGGGATGTGAAATACTTAAATCTTTGGCCCCAGAGCAAACACTGAGGCAATTGTATCCGTGCATTTAATTCCACTTCAGGGCACTCGTAGCTGCGTTCCTTCATGAAGAAGCACTAATTGAACCTACCGTAGCATTCGAAGACTCGCACTTCACGGATAAAAACGCTCAACTTTCACTTTTTGCCTCATAAGCTACACCAATTACTTAATATAAACGTGTGCATTCGTTTTTGGATTGTTGACAACAGCGCTCGACTCAAATTGCTGCCGCGAAGCAAGGCGGTGATAATTGATGCTGAATAGTGATGCTATTTTTTCTCCCAGGCATAAATAACCAGATTGGGGGGGGGGGGGTGACAAGACACACACAGAAAACATGCAACGTTGGTCCCAACAACGGTGGGCCAACCAAACATGGCAACGTTAGCCCCACGTTGGCATGTTTATTTGGCTATTGTTAATCCTCTTGTTGTATGACCACTGTGAACCATTGTGATAACGTTAACTCTCCAACGTTTAAATATTGCAAGGCATGCGTGAATGTAATAATTAACTCGTGATTACATAGTTTCCCTCATAAAGCATAGATGGTGCGTGCGGGGAAAAAAATGATGTGTGAATAGTGATTAATTCCTTTATAATATATACGACCGAAACCTGTTAGGAAATTAGAGTACAGTATACTGTTTGGTGAAAAGTATGTATATACAGTACAAGGTCACATATCCCACCTGACCAGGTAACTGTCCACACTCAGTGTAGTATTTGCGCATGAGGGTATAAATGTAATTTTGTACACATTTTCACAAATCTGACCTTTTAACATCGAGTAATGTGTTCTGAATCTCAAGCACATTCCCTTACTTCTAAAGCACCGTGCAACATTTCCCTGTGTTTTAAGCACATTGTGCTTTGCTTTTGCCCAGTTACGTATTTGTGCATGATGTAATTGCAAATTTAGATTCGCATATCTAACACTTTCGCATACCCGGCTAAACCTATGTCCCCATTGAGTTGAATATGCGACATTGTACTGCACTGTATTCACCAACATTAAACTCGTGTCAACATCGCACGCTCTGTATAAACACAACGAATTTGTATTCTCACACACATGGAAACACATTTTACAATGACTACAATATTTTCACAGTATGAAAGGGCATTCAAATATAAAAACACACGTAGTTATCTAAATGAGTATTTCTTGGAGAAGGCCAGTTGGCAGAAACATTTCCTTAAATCTGCTACTTAATGCACACACAGATAACCACACATATAAGAGGGGTGGCCTAAATGTTAAGTGTTCTTTCTCAGTCCCATCTATACATTGAATGTTATACATACCGTTAATCACTTTTTTTATATCCTGGAACCTGCTGCCACATTTTCACAAGGGAGGAAAATAAAAATGTATATTTACACAGTCAATTTGAGATGTTCACACATCACGTGAGTCAAATGTCAAAGTTCTGTTCAAATTCAACCAACCAATAACCCCCATCAGGCAAACTTTTAAGTTTCAAAATTAAATCTTATGTTCCCACAAGGCAGTGAGATGTAATTATATAGAGTTCTTATGTCATAAAATCAGTTTTACCCCTTTCAATGTGGCATGGGTCAAGGATCCTCGGTTGTCTGCATTTGCAGGTACAGCTGATCCAACGACGACTTTACACCTTAGTGTCACACAATTGTTCTTAAAAAAATTATAAACTGGCTTCATCAATCAACGAATTGTTCATACACGTGTGGATGATGGGTTCTGCAATGTGCCACACTGCCAGTCGATATTCAAGAAAGCATTATTCTCTAAACAATTAAGATAAACTCGACTTCACATTCAACATGCGTGCAATCATAATCCCTTCACGAAAACCATAGTCCATGCTTCTCTTATACAGCTCCGACATGTACCTCGTATGGGAAATGCACACCATGTGACAGGACATTGTTCACAATTAAAATGGCGCTTTGATAAAAGAAAATGCCCCCTGAAATGTGCGCCCATGGGCAAATGATGATGATAATAATCTTATGTTATGTTAATGTAATTTATATAATAATGCCATATGTTTATCCAGGAAGATAATAATAATGCCATACTCTTTGGTTATTTCGGTAAAGTCAAGTAGGTATAAAATAAAATAAATAAAATCACGGCGTTTTGGGCGCAACATAAGCGTCCGTCATCAGGTGGGCCAACCACAGCAATAAACAATTGCAATTTATACTTACATGACTTTATCGAAAGAACTAAAGAGTATGGATCCGTGCAGTCACGAAAACTTCAAATCTAGAATAATGCCATACTTTTATTCAGGAAAGCCTTACTGAGAATCAAAATTATTTCATTTCTGAATGGACAAATGGATGCATAGATCGTTGTATAATTTACGATTTGACAGCAACAATGATGAGAGTTATTGATAATTGTTTTTCAGTAACACTGCTTATGTTACATTTGAAAGTTATCTACCAGAGAAAGTCATGTTGATGTAGGAATTTGAGCGCAGAGGTTGAACTGTTACAGCTCATGCCAGTTTGTTGTGAACTGCAAGGGCAGTTTGGTAACACAAGTGTACAAGTAATGTTAAGAGGGGGACAGAAAATGTTACCTTTTTTACAAAACTGATCATCTTTGTGTGGAAGGAACACAAAATGGCTGTTTAAAATATACTGTTATATATTCAACACAAAATATTAACAACGCTGATTACATTAAAAAAATAAGTAAGCAGACAATGTATTGCTTTCATATATCTGTCCCTCCACATAAATAACTAAATTATTTTTTAGACTTCCCATCAACCACAAGGCCTTCTGGGAATGCAAATTGGCAGCAGCATTGTTTCAATCAAATGATCATTTTGACCGGTTTTGACCTACAGTGTCTCATCAGCAGAGTCAGGCTTACTTGAACCGATGCTGATGAACTTCCAGATGTCCTAGTCAAGGACCCTCTCATGAACATATGGGTCCTAGTTGGACGCAAAATTACATAATACATAACTGAATATAATAATTAGTGTCGCTGTGGATAACATAGGTTACAAAATAAATAAGCAAATCGTATATGTCCTTCATGTAGCAGCAAAAAAAAAGTTAAATATAGTTATGTGAGTAAAGGGATGTTGCCTTGGTAATTGTTAACACACTGGACTTGCAATCCACTCATCACTGGGTCAATCTCCCTGTGCTGCAAAGGAAACAATGGAAGCTTCTTAAATTGACCCCCTCCCACCCCCGCCACATTCAACCCAGCAGCATAAATGAGCGCAGCAAGGTCGGTCGACCGGCAGGTAGGGTAAAGTGTGGATACTCCCACCTCATTCCAAGACATCTCAGAATATTTATACTGGAGGAATCCGATGAGCTATGAAGCTCTTTTGCACAAATGCCCAGTGGCGTCGAAGAGTAGGCCAAATACTCTCTCTCTCTCGAGGGGCTCTATAGAGCTCCCTTCTGCTAGCAGTGTTGTGAGCAAATATTTGCAGGCCTGTGCATTTGACTTTTAGAGTTCGTGGTGTAGTTTTACTACAACTGCCTGACCTGCATTATATTTCTGTAAGCACAGTTCAGGAAGCCTGTGGTTATTATAGATTATTCCTTTCCTTTACTCATCAGAATCCGGTTGTAACCTCCACAAAAATCAAACGTGTGCAGTAATTGACGTAAAGCAGCCATCGCAGCAAAACAAAATATAGCAGTTTCATGTTGGAGTGTTGTGTAAATAATAATTGTATCCCAGCTCCACTTCAACAAAGTGCGAGATGAGTGTCGAAGGAACTCGTTCCTGTTTGAAAAGGCAGAGGGTGACAATTGCTTCCGAGCTTTTACAATATCCCAAGAGAGAATGTGGTCCGCAGCAAGCTTGTCACATGCCACTCCTGGTGTGAAGTCTGTGCCCCTGCTGTGTCAACAGGCGCTCTTCAGGCAGCACCACGGTGGCAGTAAGTTTCAGTGCAATTAATACAGGCAGTCCTACCGAGATACGAACGTCCGAATTACGAACATCCCTACTTACAAACGAACCACCATAAGATGTTATTTTTAACCATCCAACTTGCGAACGTTCGGTCATACTCACGAACCGAACTACGGAGTGATCCTTCGCGAGATGTTATGAGTCTCCTAGAAATGCCCCTTCTGACAAGCACAAGCCAACATCAGCACTCAAGGTCATTGAAAATAAAACAGTTTATTTTCTATTCTTGGTTCTTTCGGCAAACTCACGTAGAAAGGAAATAATAAAATAATACAAATATTAAACAATTAAACATCGCTACTCGGGAGACAATGGCGGTCGGGCGTGGTGCTGGCCACTCAAACCCCTCGTCTGCCGTGCTGGCCTTCCTTCATAGGTGCTCACTAACAACACTCACCCCAACAGTGTTAATGCCACACGGGGGGGGGGGGGGGTGCCGTTGTCGTCGATGTGTGCATGCATGCTCCGTGTGTGTGTGTGAGTGTGTGTGTGCTTGCCGATTGTGAGTTGTAGGGGTGGAGTGTCCGATGGTTGAAAACATTTAGGCTGGCCTGCCTACGGTCCATCCTGGGTTTAACCATGCTGGATTGTGTGAGCTCACAAATTCTTGAAAGATCTGGGCAAAGTCCCATCGGTGAGCTCCTCCGGCAGGCAAAGCTGCGTTGGCTGGGTCATATAGCCCGCTTGCCCAGCCACCGCATGCCTAAACAGCTTTTGTTCGGCCGGATCGAGGGGGCTAAACGGGCGCGGCATGGGCTAGAGAAGAGATGGAGTGATGTGGTACAGGAGTACGTGGAGCTGAGTGGACTTGCCAATGACTGGTACCAGCGGTGTCAAGATCGGTCTCTGTGGAGGAGGCTCGTGAAGGACGCTGCTGGGCAGTTGGAGGCAGTCGCCCTCTAGCAACAACGGAGGGCGGAGGAGAGACGCTCACAACAACGAGCGGAGCGCCGGGTGGCTAAAGCACAGCAAGTTGGTACAGTAGGGGGCACAGGTGGTGCATCAGCCAGTCATCTCGGTCATCTCGGTCAGTCGACCCGTGGCACCTGGGTCTGCCCCATGATCTCCTGCCAGCGGGCGTTCGACACTTCACGTGGCCTCAAGGTGCACATGGCCTGGCACAAGCGTCGTGGTGACGTCACCGCCACTTAGCAAGCCAGCATCAGGGCTCAAGCTCAGTGAAAATATAACTGATTTTTATTTCTATTCATGCTACTTTATTTTATGTTTTATTTACTATACAGTATGTATTACAGTATTACATACGAATGTACACTATTTCTTCTCATGCGCTTAACAATGCTTCCCTTTTTTGTTTAAGCAGAACATTTATAACACTGACCGTAAATATTCCGATATACTAACAATCGACGAAACGGGACTGCCTGTACATTACTTGACCAGCTTTATAAATTGGTAGTCTTCATCGCCTTTCATACACCATGTAGTAGTAAAACGCTAGATTCGAAGCTTTCGTGACTGCAGGGACTACTCTGGTTCTTTCGGTAAAGTCAAGTAGAAATACATTATTATTTAATTTCTTTCTACGTGACTTTACCGAAAGAACCAAAGAGTAGTAAAACGCTGTCATCTGTGCTCGTTCAATGGGGAATAGCACTAACACCAACCCTCTCGTGGCTAGCAGACCTCAACATTGGCATTGCTTTCCTTGAACACGTTGCCATCTGCAAGATTAGAATAGGCCCTGTGAGGAGGTACCATAGTAGGCCACATGTTTAGGTCCTGGTCGCAGGACAAACTCATAACCCCCCCAGGGTTTGATGAGAAGAGTGCCAACTTTGTGGAAAGTGACCAGTGGTCATTCTGTGGAGGAACATGGGAAGAATGCAGGACATTTTACCAGTACCACCATTGGAGAATAAGACGAAACAAAGATCCCCATATAGCCATTACCAATTTTGAGCAAGCACCTATTAAGGTCGGTACGGCAAACCAGGGGGTGGCCGGCCAGCATCGTGCCTGGCCGCTTTTTCTCCCCAACGCTGGAGTTTACACACCTCAACAGTTACTCGTTTAGAACCGATTCGACCTAGGGGAGGCCCAGAAACCAGTTCATACATTCTTCACCGATGTTGGCCGCGAGCCAGGTTCATAATCGCTGTGCCACCGCTCTCCATTGGAGACAAAGCACTGCCCCACACCTGTTTGAGCGTGGAGACACATTTCATTTTCATGATGTTAACACATGCGTGTACCCAAATATATGGACAGAGTGCATTTCTTTATCCCTTCAATGCCACTTGTTTCCATGAATTCTATGTGAACGTACTGTATGAATGCACTCGCGTGATATGGAAAGGGTGGTGTTAAATGGTCAGTGGTGTAAAAACTGCTAGTGCTATTTCTTGGTAATCTGATCGACACTCTTGAAACAGGGATGGACGCTGTTTATGGAAGAAGATCTGGAGCTGGCACTGGATTGATAGGCTGATATCCTATCCTGGAGCACTGTAGACTATCCATGAGAAGTGCCAGCATCTCTTATTATCCATCCCATGGGGCAGGTGTGGCTCATTTACAATTCAGGTTCAAAACTGGGAAATGTATGCTCTTGGGAGCGAGGGACTATAAACTCATACTGGGACGCGATCTAGCATGTTTTTTTTCGGTCCCCAATGCACCCTTACTGAGTCCACGTACAGGAAGCAGCCTTCCCGCGGCACCAAAGTCGTTTGTTAACTGGCCTGTATGGCCCACTGGCAGAAACACGTTTTGCCCAGGCTAACCTGGCCTATCCTGTGCCACGCTGTTTCAGACATCTGACCAACGTGGCAGAGTAAGCCGATTGCCCTCTAGATGGGCCCTCTAGAGCCCACTCTATTGGAGATCCTCCAGCATTGGCAAGAGCGAGCAATTTCAGGGCTGCATGCACCCGCACCTTTTACATTTGGAAACTGGGTTAATGCGGAAAGGCTGTGTTTTTGGTCCAAAATACTGAAAATGCATTTTAAAAGTAAATAATAATACTATCCAGTATTGTTGTTTGGGATAGCTTATACTGTATGTATTAAAAATAAATTACATTGTATCAAATAAATGTCGTTTTCCTCTGGCAGCAAGGCAGGGACGTATGTGGAGGGGACAGCGAGAGGTGGGGGGACATCTATGGAGATATGTGGCTCATGGAACGTTGGGACAGAATCTAAGCTGTGCTGGAATGGCTCAAAACCATTCCTAGGCTAATGAGCCAGTTTGCTCAGTAGTTGTGGGAACATGGCAAAACAATACTAGGTATAACATGTCTTCTGCTACAAATGTACTGCTGTGTGTGTGCTTACCCCAATACCAAAGCTGGACTGAATTATGTTAATGCCGCAAGGCTAGAAAGTGTATCACAGTCATAGTGGATTTAGTTAGACGAGACATGCATTGGTCGAAATTTGTATTTCATGCATTCACTAATATTTTACCATACCATTTAGTAGTTTGTTAATTCCAATAGCAAACCCTCAAAACTTAAGATGTGTTTTTATTATAATGCCATATCCCAAACGTCATTGCCATACTACATTTGGTGAATCCACTTTAAGTTTTGATGCTCCTTACAAGGAAAATAACAATGCACCAGGGCTGCATTCATCACATATGCACTCATCAATACACTTTTGGGTTCTTTACTCAGTATTAATGCAGTTATTTAAAAAATATATTTTTTCTAGAGTGCTTGAATTTATCTGTAGGTTATTTTCCACGATTACCAAGTCGTGGCACAGCCAACACAGCGGAGTGTAGCATACTATCGACAAAGCTCGAATATTCTAACTCACTACTCTACGGGATGTCTGGTGAAAACATTACCAAGCTGCAGCGTGTACAATTTTTTTGGCACGTGTCGTGATGGGTATTGCAAGATCCGACCATGTCTATTCAGTGCTCGCTGAGTTGCATCGGTGTCCAGTTGCCGAACGAATACATTTATAAGGTCACACTCATTACACACGTAGTGCTTGCCACCAAAAAAAAACACAACACCTTGCTGATCTCATCAAGGAGCATAAGCCATCACGAAAACTCCGGTTATCCTCGCAGCGGCTTTTGGTGAATTATCAAACAAAATGGTCACTGCATCGCACACTTTCAGATGCGCTTCTGTAGCCATCTGGAATGCTCTTCCTTCCAATATTAGGCAGCTACTGGAGTTATCTACTTTTAATTCTAGATTGAAAATTCATTTCTTTAGAATTGATTTTTCTGTTTAGTTTGTTGTCCTTCCCCACACCTCCGATTAGCATGGTTGGCTACGTATGGTGCGAAATAAGTTCAACATGCTCGCTATTAAACTTGTGTGAACTGTTGTTACATGGTCTAAATGTGCACCGATCCACTCTGGTTTCTGTTTGTCCGTTTTGTAGTTGTGGTTTGTTTTGTCCAACCCAGGCCTACTTTTAATCATAGACTTGTAGTTTAAATTTACTCACCTGACTATACATGCTTTCCTGTCCATGTACTTTTATATATAATCCTGGGTGATTTATTTTTCAACTTCAAAACTTGACTGAAAACCCAAAATCTCATGTGTCTTTAATGAAAGGTTTGCTATTACAAACCTGAAAAGGGCATGTTACTGTGTTTTCATTTGGCAAGGAAATAACTTTTAGTGCACAGTGTGCATAAATACCAGCTTTTAATAAGCAGACAAGCACATATGAACAAATTCAGGACAGATTAAACCTCTAGGAAATGTTACAATGGCGTTATAAATTCCAAATATTACCTTGTTAAATTTATACTGGCACCATTTTTACAGGGAGAAATGTGTATATATTTTAGATATACCCAATTGCCATATGGGGTTTTTTCATGTATTATAACTCTTGTGAATATACACGAATTCACTATTTAATAATTACATGGCAAAGCAGGAATCGAAAAGTTTTAACTAAAGTTACTGACATTTTTTTTATTTTCTTATGCTTAATTATTTTACTCATAATATTTTCAAATTGACTAGGCTTCATTGTGAAATCTATCTCTGTATGGCTGCAGGGTTTTGGTAGTAGATGTTGTTTATGCCATTTATTGTAAAAATTCCGTCACAGTTCCTATGGTTGCTTTTTCATTGCTTTCATGGCTTTATTTTGGTGATTTCGAAAAGTGTATTGGTTTAGCCATGTTTGTTTGTTGTAGTACAGAGTTAGACTGATGGCCTTAATCTAAGCTGTCTTGTGGTTGTTGTTGTTTGACTTGCATCCCACTGAGATTTTTGCACACAGCGTTGGTGTACGGTGTTTTTTCTGCAATATTTTTGCTGTTTTTTCTTGAATTTTCTGTTTGCACTTAGTCACATATTCACTTTAAGATGTTTTTTGTTCATGTTTTTGTTTTTTGTTTGTTGCGGTTGCACCCGATTCAAGAGCTGAATGGCTCACAGGGCTACACCTAATAAATGAACTTGAACTTGATGTACGTTGAACTTCTTTCTTACCATATGTAGCCAAATAAGCTAAATGCAGGTGCAATTATCATAAAATATAATTTATAATTGCGTTGATATTAGAGGTTTTCGTATTGAAAATCATATTAGTATTAGGTGTGAATGCTTAAAATATCCAATTCCCCAAATGTTTACACTTTGACTTAAAGCTTTAGTGACTGCAGTAATTCATATTCTTTTGGTCTTTCGGTAAAGTCACGTAGGAAAGAGGAAAGAGGTCTTTCCTCCTGATGACGATCGCTTGTGTTGTGATCGAAACGTCGTAGTTTTTTGTTATTTTCTTTGAACCGTCTACGTGACTACTGAAAGACCCAAAGACTATGTTTAGACTTTGTTTAATACATTATTTAATATATTATGCATGTTAAAATATACAATATTCCTCCATCTCCTGCTGAAGAATAGTTTGGCACATATGGCAGCACTCCAGTGTGAATGCGATAAGAAAGCCAGAGGTTTGTTTGCCAGAATCCATCCCTGTGTGTCCACTGAGGACTCGAGTGTGAATATTTCGGCAATGATTTCGGAGTACAAAGTCATCTCCTGAGGAAGAGTAGCAGCATAAATGTTTAACTCATTAAATGTTTCCTTATTTTTTACCCTTACAGTCAAAAACCCCGTATCCATCATTCGAGACACGATCATGGTTTTGTGACATTTTCTCTCTTATGCAGTCATAGTGAATGACCGGCAGGTATTATAAGTGGTCAGTCTCAGTATAAGTATTATATTAAGGACATATAACAATAGTAAGTCCCACTCATTATTCACCTGGACATTTTCATGTATGTATTTTTATTATTATTATTTTAGGTTGAGTTAACCAATGAGGAAATAAAGCCTGGTTCACCCACCACTTGCCACCGGTTAGATTTGTCCAGATATGAAAGCTGGGTCATCACGTTCATAGTTAAAGAGTGCTACCACTTCACCACTGTGGCTATATCTACACGCAATGGCAACAAACAAATTCAATTTCTCCCATTTACTTTAATAGACTGTTGAGTAAGTGATGTTAACAATATCCTATTAAAGCCGGAATTGCACACGAGGAAGTAATGTGGCCAGCACCACCCCGAGCTACCTTTGTCTCCCCAGAAATAATGTGTGCTGCACGAAGCACCCCCTTCTTTCGATGTTAAATTGGCATCGGGGAGGTCCAGGAAATATTCAGGTACTAATTGCCATTGGGTATGCATGGCTAAGAATACATCTCATGTTACTGGGACCTTCCCAATAATTGCACACACATGCTGTAAAATGCAGACTTTGTATGCAAACTTTGCTATGTTAATGCAGTGACTATCTCCAAATGTGCATTTTCATAATGTTCACCCCCATGACATCACAGCTGGAGTTTATAAAGTTCACGTAAACTTTACTACCCGTCGAGTAATTTTATTGACTGCAAGATGAACTATGCCCGCAGGATGCTTAACTCAGCGGTGGAGTTCAGAAGACACCATGCTGCCAAACACACCAAGCATGAGCAGCCTTTCAAACTTCTTTGCCTGCTTCCTTGCGGACATTATGATTCTGTGATTGTCTTTTAAATAAAGCAGAACGTTCATAATAACGTTTTTTTCTGGGTTAGATCGCGTAAGTATAAATGCGTCATTAACCTGCCACTTCCCGAAGCAGCTAATTATTAAGGTTTGTTACGTAACCAAACGTGCCAATTAGTTGGCGCACTGCTGGTTTTTTCCAATTTTGGCAAAATCGCCCGATGATGCTGGATTTAATTACCAGTAAAATGTCGTACTCAAATTGTAAATGTTGGAGAATTACTCTCCAACACACCGGTGGGCTGAAGTAGTAACTAACTGCCACGTTTTGTTTACGTGACAACCTTACTAATTGGCTGTATCGGGTGGTGGCGTGTTAACGACACATTTATACTTACGCAATCTAACTAAAGAACCCTTATTATGAATAATATTGGTCGCGAAAGCTTACTTCGTCTCAAAGCAGCATGTGGCTGTAAGCCAATTGATACCCTCACTGAACTGCTGCCTTCAACAACAACTAATTATTCGTAGCGCCTACATTGGGGAGCACTTGAAATTAACACCATCTTGCACCGCTGATGGTTTTGCTGCCATAATGTGCAACTAAATACCATTAGGTGCACAAATCCCGCATCGCACCACTACCACTCTAGCAGCCTGGAATGTGTTACGTGCATATTTATTTATCCTTCATGTATTTGTTTAGAAATACCGTGTCGAGTTAGGTCTTTGTCCATATGATTTAAATTGTATTGTGTTGTGCGCTGTGCACACATTGCCTCAGTGTTAATCGATGCAGTGATCAAGTGTCATTGTTATTAATGAGCAAAGTGATAAAGGCATTGAACTAACACAGATGCATTTTGCGTGCTGCCAGCTTGAATATTCCTCCTGCGGTGAATATTTTATGGAGCACACATACAAGATGATAGCGTCTGTGTCAGTTGAATTTTTAGATCTTTCGATAAATGTGCAACAACAAAAGCACCACGTTGTTCTCATAGAAAAATAAATGTTATCCTTCCTTGAATAAACATAGCATAAATTTCGATTTAAAGCTTTCGTGACTGCAGGGATTCATCTTCTTGGTTCTTTCGGTAAAGTCACGTAGAAGGGAAGTAATAAAATAATAAAAATAAACCAATAAAATTATTCTCACGACGTTTCGGCCACAACGCAAGTAGCCGTCAGGTGGAGAACAGGTCTGTCGAGGAGACAGAGGGAGGGGATAGGGGTAGCATTAATAATGCTACCCCTATCCCCTCCCGTTGATGCTGCTAATCCTGCATAATGCACGGGCATAATGACTTTAAACCCCTCGCCAATCCTCCTACGCATTTCACAAGTAGTACTAATCACATATCTGCATTTCCCATAAATATGCTAAATTCCTCTTGATATGCAAATTCTTTTGTCAAGGCGCTCTTCGCCCCTCCATCCCAGCTTAAATAGTCGCTCCAAGCCTGGGGCTTGTGATTCAGACTATGTCTCCTCGACAGACCTGTTCTCCACCTGAGGACAGCTACTTGCGTTGTGGCCGAAACGTCGTGAGAATTATTTTATAATGTTTTATTTTTATTATTTTATTATTTCCATTCTACGTGACTTTACAGAAAGAACCAAGAAGAAGAAACATAGCATACTTGCCGATTTTTTTGTTTGGTATAAGTATACACACGGGTACTTGCAAGTTCAGTGTGGTTTTGCAAGACGATGATAAATAATGCAAGTACATCGTTACGTATTTTTGTTGGAGAATAATGTATTATAATTGTCAATGTTGTTTTGATTGCAGAGGTGGAAAAAAGCCAAAAGGGAAGAAACTCTTCTGGAGAGAATGGATGGAAATTTATAGACGTCGTGAGCAACAGAAACGTGAAGCTAATCGAACGGGTAATCATCCCCGTAAGACAACATCCAAAGGTAAATTGTTCACAATCACTGCATTTTAGCTGTGCCATTGATTGCCATACTATTTTATCACAAAGTCAAATGGTGTAATTTTTTTTCTTTCATCATAACGACTGCAAATGATACATTGTAATCATAAAAAACCACGCTGCATTATTCAAACATTTATTTTGAAATAATGCATTGTTCCCCTTGCAGTTTAATTTTATTGGCAAGCTGTTGGGCCCAAGAGGGAATTCTCTAAAGAGGCTAAAGGAAGAAACTGGGACAAAACTCTCAATCCTTGGTAAAGGCTCCATGCGAGACAGAGACAAGGTGGGTAACATGGCTTTTTGGTTGTAAGTAACCTGACACACTTCACTATAAATGTACCAATAATTTTCGATTTAAAGCTTTCGTGACTGCAGGGATTCATCTTCTTGGTTCTTTCGGTAAAGTCACGTAGAAGGGAAGTAATAAAATAATAAAAATAAAACATAATAAAACAATTCTCACGACGTTTCGGCCACAACGCAAGCAGCCGTCCTCTTCACCTGAGGACGGCTGCTTGCGTTGTTGTTTTATTATGTTTTATTTTTATTATTTTATTACTTCCCTTCTACGTGACTTTACCGAAAGAACCAAGAAGATGTACCAATAATGTTTACATTTCAAGCACACCTAAACTTGTGGTGTATGTGTGTGTCTGCATTCAAGCGTTTTTGAGATGGGGGTCGTTGGTTGATCATGAAAACGTAACAATTTGCATGAGACACTCACCAATAGAGCCATGAGGTGGCCAGTAAATTATATTGCAGAACATAGCTTGCTCATCACTACATCTTTGAGGGTCATCATCTCGTGGGTGGAATTCTTGCTGGGCATTAGGGTTGTGAAAAAGTGAAAACACTCGATAATGAAATCACCACACATCTTTTAGCCAAAGTCTCTGAAAATAGTCTCAAGACTGAATGCACAGGACTTTGGGTGGAAATTCAAAGACGTCTTGAACAACAGAAACGTAAAGCTATTCAAATAGGTAATCATCCCCATAACACAACATCCAAAGGAAAATTATTCACAATTACTGCAGTTGAATCTTGATTGTCAGTAAGACTTTCCTGGATAAATGAGTTTGAATACAAGAAAACAGTCTCAATCGTAAATGTAAATGCAAAAAGTATTGACATTCTAATGTCAGTCAAATTTTGAACTATATTCCTTACTTAACAATTACAAAATTAAAGTGCACTTATATTCGAGTTAACTACAATATATTCCAAAATCATGTTAAATATACAATAGATAAGATCAAGTTGCAAATAAATACTGACCAAACAAACATGGAATTCCTGGATAAATTTCTATATTACTTGAATAAAGTCTAAATAGAGTTTAGTCATGTAGTATATTGTTATTATATGAATGTTGGACTTCGTTTGCACCCTACGTTACCAACCATGCTAATCGGAGGTACGGGGGATGGACAACAAACCAAACATAAAAAGCAGTTAAAAAATGAGTTTTCAATTTAGATTTAAAAGTGCATAGCTCCAGTGGCTTCCTAACATCGGAAGGACAGCTGCAGAAGAGCATCTGAAAGCAGTGACCATATTTGTTCGATGGCTAGCCTAAAGCTTCTGCGAGAATGACCGGAGAGATAAGCAAGATAGTATGGTTCATTTGTGGCAAGAACTTTGTGTAATGAGTGTAACCTTATAATGTATTCGTTCGGGAACTGGAAGGCAATGCAGCTCGGCGAACACTCGGCGGACTTGGTCGGATCTTGTACTCCACACACTTAATATATATTTGGCCACAACAGATGCAAGTCTATTAAAAGGCATTGCATACCTTATAAATAAGATAACGTCAAGCGTTCAATTAGTTTATATGACTCTATAGTTGGTACAAATTAACACATCATCTCTTCAGGGTTTGTAAAATAGGTATCACCGAATCAGCCTTCACCACTCGGTGGGCAGTCATGAGTGGTTGTTCAGAGGGAAGTATTAGTTTTAGTATAGGAATGCGGGATTTCTTTCACAGACTTAAGTCCAACAACAGAGCTGAGCGATGTGGAAATCTCCGATTAGCATGGTTGGCGCCTCCAATTAGAACGGTTGGCTATGTACAGTGCAAAAGAAGTTCAACATACATGCATACATGCAAATCGTTGTATGGCTGATGTTGATGTAAAGCAATGTTTTACATGTGTCAGGAGTAGCAGAGTGCATTACTGTGATGGCCTCTTCGTAATGTTCACATATGTTCCATGACCTGTTCTAGTTGACCACAGTCACACTGTGGGAGAGTTTTTATTTTCCATTTGTGCATCAAGTTATCCACATCTGCCATGGTTTGTGCACTGGATGGGTTTAGCGTTGCCAGCCTTTAGCTTCATGGAAGATCGAAGCTGGAGATCTTCTGCATCAAGTCTCTTATGAGGTGTTTGTTAGTTAGTTTTTGTGAACTCCAATTGGCCTTCCAAGCATTATCGACTTTAAAGTTCCATTGTTATAGGTTAAGCTCATGGCTCCAAAAGGAATGGGTGTTAGACAATAGAATAGCAGCGATGTTTTGGTTGAAATCATTATTTTGGGTAGATGACTTACTCCTTCATTCTTATATATCTTACATAATACAACGACCATTTGATAGGATTTCAGAAAGTGATTGCTATGGAGAGAATGGAGACTATTACGGGACAGCAGAATTCACACTATTGGTACTGGATTGTCAACAGACGTGAGCACTGCACGACACTTGTATCAGCATGGATACACTTTCAACTTGACCTTATTGATGATTAAAAATATATACGACGTAATAATTATTATTTGGTTCTTTCGGTTAAATCACGTCTAAAGAAATCCGTCACTGCATTACAAATACGTAAAAGTAAAATATATGTTTCCACATTTCATGCTTCATGTATGAACAACTCTTGGGAGGTATCATATGCACACACTTCTTATGCCCTATTGAAGGACAATATTTCCACTACTGGTGGATAGGGCACTGGCAACATCATCAATTCTGACCCTAGTGACCCATATATGTACCTCTATTTCTGGGATAGGAGAGGGCACTCTGCTGGACTGATGAATGAACAGCCACTCTGACACCATCACCCCAGGATTTTCACTGCTGTGAGATTGAATAAAATGAAAGCATAGATTTTTGAGCAACCAGTGGTGACCCTGGCTGGGTGCTGTATCAAAACCGAGCACATGTGGAACCCCCTCTGGACACGAACACAGGCAAACTTCGCTTCCAAGAAACCACGGAAAGCTTTACTTCACAAGTGTTCCTCAGTTTACTTTGATAAAAATTGTGTTTGGAGTTGAAAATATCGGGAGAATATGAAGCTGCAACTTATGTGAGTGCCACTGTATTAAAATACTTTTAAAAAATACCGAAGGAGAGATGTTCATGAAAACAAATCTCCACATGGGGATACTGAATATAATTTAATAAAACGGTGTTAAAATGTAGTTCGAGCTATTTAACCTTCATTATTAAACAATTTTAATAACAATACATGTGTAGTGAGTTCAACTGAGTCGCAGACTTACTTTTTGGAGGAAACACATTTATTAACACCAACACAAAGGGATAACTGCCCCTTAACCAGATAACAACCTATGGTGGTGGACCACCAGGCTACAGCTCGGGTCCAGGTCCACGTGTTGGAGAGTCTGTAGGACATAGAACGTAGATTTCTTCAGGATGAACAACAGCAGCCGGTCCCTCTCTGGGACCCGTCTTACATCCTCTGTGGCGTGGCTGGCTCCGCCCTTAGCCACGACCACCTTCTAGAATCCTCCGGCAGAAACCCAACCCTGACACAACCCCTAGCCCACACCTGGGGCCCTGTGTACACTTTATCGGTCACGAAGTCCTTCGGGGTCAACTAGAGTGCCATGGCCCATAGTAACCCCATTCCCATGGCCGGCCCTCTCACACCCTATCCTGTAGGGGTCGGCACTGCACGCAGAGCGTGGTGCCATCCAGCACTGCCAGGCAGCGCTCACCGAGCCCCTCTAGGACCGGTACTGCACCCACATATACGTGGTGCCCGCGATGTCAATACATCCCACGCCGTGCCTCTCTATGGCCGGCACTTACACAGTGACATCCGTGATGTCACTACACATGTATTCTCAGTTAGTATACTCGGGAGTCATGGGCCAGCCACCACGAGTTGCCCCAAAATAAACCATGGAATATTAAATGATTTTGTGAAAACACCAATAATCAAATAACATCACTGAGCAAAATCGTCAATAATTCTTAAGAATATGAGGAGAAACGCCTCAAGCGGTTTTACATGGCTGCCATGTTACTTAGTTTGCCCTGAGGCTTAAGCTGAGGCTCATACAGAGTATCACGGCATGGTTACAATAGTACCCTAGGAAACCCAGCCACTTCATTAAGGGTTTATTTTCAATAGCGATTTACATTTCTTCTCTAATTTTTCTCCCATTTTTTTACGCGCTCACTAAACTGTGTGCAAAATGTTTTCAATTAAAATTATTGTTTGCAACACCAACCTAATTTTTGCTTGTGCTTTATGCAGTGAAAAAGCTAACACGGAACGTGGTTTTGCTTAATTTGATAATTAATTTATGCATTTAAATATTGCACCCTGTAGGAGGAAGATCTGCGAAAAAGTGGCGAAGCCAAGTATGTGCATTTGAATGAGGATCTGCACGTACTAATTGAGGTGTTTGCACCACCGTCACAAGCCTACAGACGAATGGGTCACGCTCTCGATGAAGTTAAAAAATATCTTGTTCCCGTAAGTGTCACACACAACACAGTGTTGGCTCCATTTTTAAGTGAGAATATTTTAACGTCTTGTGAAAACATGAGATAATGCAATTTACAAAAAGAGTGCCAAAATAAATTTGACACAAAGTTATTTATTCAGGAATTCTGGATTTCAATTTAGAAGCGAAGAATAACCCTAAAATGTTTGTTTTTAAAATGGATATTATTATTTTTCAAGAAATGAAATAACGTTGTGTGTGAAATTGAGATGGCTGGGTTGTCCGATGAGGGCTGATACTTTATGTGAGTACTGAGCCGGCACAGCTGAGATATGTGGTTCGAGTGTGGGCAGCCACCTATGATTAATCCAGGTTTTCAAGTATACAATGTGTCGCATATAAATGCACAAAGAAGCCATCAAATTAAAGTGAGTTTGAATTTACTTAGTTTTTTTTTCCAGCCCTGATGACTAAAACGATTTTCGGTTTGATTGTTATGAACAAAACAGTAACAATGTCCGTCGTGTAGATAAGTGGCGATTCAATACGATGTCAGGCAGCAGTATTGTAGCTTTTCCTTATAAAAGCCATTTCGTAACATAGTTAACACGTTTTTTTTTGCATAAGCAGAATTAATTAATACAAATCTCAACATATTTGTAAATATAACTGACCTAAATAAAGAGAGATCTGTCTGCTATGCAGATGGGCCATTGCCTATAATGTCGCCTATTATATGTTGTTGTTGACGAATATGTTTTTGATCCTCTGTAACATGGAGTGGTGCACTGGCTTTGAATATGATAATTTTTTGTCTCGTGACTCTGATAACACAATTGGAATATAATTGCATGGAAATAAAACGTGATTAAATTATATTTTGTGTGCAAGATACGGCCATTAATATCGCACTCCTCAAACACGCTGGTTTGCTGTGATAATTTCATTGAAATTATAGATCAAAGGGAATATTACATTTTTATATACAAAATAAGGAATTTATAATTGTTTTTTTTACCCTTTTATCTGGCAACAAAACTGACACTTTTTTTTTACAAGGAGTGATGTTTGCATAGACCTTCATTAGCTGCAGTCATAATGCAAATAAAAAACATAACTCTGATAATGTATGCACTGTCCTTGAAGTTGATTGGTCCACACCCGAGACAGCTTTCCTTAGAGCCTAGTCTCACATGGTGTTGGACCAGATGACACCGAAAGGCGCACGAGAAGCAGGGAGATGTGTGGGAGACTCGGGCTGTTGCAGTGGGATCTCCACCTGATGTTAAGTGAACATGTCTTCAATAAAGTGCCATCTCAAGAGAAATGTGTCAAGTCGTATTTACAACTGGTGTCAGAAGTGGGGTGTCATCATGCCGCGGCATGGTCGCAAGGAGAACTCACTGACGATGACTTCGGACGGGGAGGAGACCCCTGCAACAAGCACTGGGTGGCGGGGACCCGGTGAACAACCCTCCCGGTGAAGAGGGACGGGCGGTGGTAATGAGGAGAGAGGGGGCCGGCCGACAGCTTACCATGCAGCTTGTCGCGGCTGCGGCAAGAGGAGTGGAGGAGAGCATGGTGGGAGTCCCCACGGTTGAAACCACTCAACCGATGGCCGCCATTTCGCGAGTTGGCAAAATGTCGGCCGAGGCGGCTGCAGCTCTGGCGGCACGGGAAAGAGCGACTGACCAGCTGTGGCGGATGACGCCCGTAAAATAATTTGTAGCAGCGGAAGGTGACTGGGGCACCTTCACCAGAAGGTTTGAGGCAGCGTATCAAGCCAACGGATGGTCGGAAGAGGAAGCACTGAGAGCCCTGCCTACCGCCATTGACGACGACACCCTTGCAGTGTTCCGAGCTGTGCCGGAGGACCTGAAGGGCTATGCTACAAAAGGCGTATGGTGAAATGGCAGCCATGTTCGATCCCCGATTAAATACACGGAGTTAGTGCAGAAAAAGCGGTGGGAGGCATGAGGGGATGAACCGGTGGCCTTATGTGGTGGCATGGTCGAGTTATCTGATGTCGGCTAAGGCCTCGACAGTCTGGTCAGCAAGGAGTGCGGGGTCGCCAATGGAGGAGGGTTTGGAGTTGGGGGAGGAGGTGACGGCGGAGGTACACGGGTGGGTTCGACGCCAGGGGGAGACTTTGCTATGGCCTCAAGGTTGGGGACCAAGGGGGGAGGTGACTGCTCCACAGCGAGGGCCTGCCATCGCCTGCTTCAGGTGCGGTCGGCTGGGGCACATCACGCCGGGATGTCAGAGCGACGCCTGGATAGCGGCGTCGTCAGCATCTGTCTTCCCACCGGCGACCACTCCATAACGGCGGAAGACAAGTCGCGACACGACAGACACCTGGCCCGAAACGTCACCTCACACATCTAGGCAGGTGTGTCCCCCCAGGCCCCATTATCACCTTGCATCCTTCGTCGGTTGTTTCGGTTGTGTCGGTCATGTCGGTTGTATCGGTCACGGGTGAGTGACGGGTTTCGAAGGATTGGGGAAATTGCGGTGACAGGTCCTGTTGTGATTTCATAAATGCGGGGTATCCCATGCTTGTGGGACACCAGCTTTTTCAATTGAATGCCCTCGGAAATTGACGGATCAGATGTGTAAAGAGATGTTGTCGGGGCAGCGGTTATTTTTTTGGGATCCTATTGGAAGGGAGGCGGGTGCTACGTGGCGATTCAGGCCTTGTTGAGGGGATCGGTAGAGATCCCTCTGGGCAAACAGATGTTGGTTCCCTAGCGGTATCGCAGGCAGTTGCATTCGGCCGACCCAGATACGGCGGTTCTCCTGACGCCAACAGTGTGGCCCGTGAGCTTACGCTGGCTAAGAGCCATTCCTGCAAGTGTTGAATGTGGGTGGAAGGACAGCTGTGGTCCCAGCGGCTTACCGTATTGGCCTACGTGAGCCCGCATGTTGCGAGGCGGTGGCGATAGATATCATGGAAGCGATGGGGGACAGAGCCGGGTCAGATGAAACGTGGGCGGAAGCCCTTGTAGCGACAATCATGATTTGCCTAAGGCACAACGTGGCGAATTGAAGTAATTGTTGCTGCAATTTCAGATGTTTTCAGTAAGAGCAAGTGCGACATCGGTCATACTTCTCTATTGCTGCACCATATTGATACGGGAGACACAGCCCTGTTCGCCAGAACTCTGGTGGAGAAGGAACATGCGAACAGGTGGTGGCTGGTGCATGCCTAGTAAGCGTGTGGACAATTTGATGGGTGCGTTGTTGAGTGCTAGTTTATATTTGTTTCCTTCTCTGATGTGCGAGCGGGAACACGGGCCCCCCCATACTGTTTAACTGGGTGCGGCTTTGAGGAAATAAATGCGGGACATAACCGTGCCATGGCAGATTGCGTCCGGGCGAGTGTCGGTGACAGAGCATAGCTGCGTATGTACCGCTGCAGATATCACCTAAGTAGCACAACCATAGTGGGGACCGATCGAGATTGTGGAAGTGAATCGGTTTTGGTGCATGCGAGTATAGGTGGGGCGTCACCATTGGTTTGTCCACCAGACATCTCATATCCATGTCCAGAGCGGCCAATGTCTGGTGGGTCCGACATGCCAGGGTAGTCGTCCGGGATGGTTGTGCAACCCGGGAGATGTGTTGTGCCGCCCACAGAATGTGACCCTCTGATTCTCAGAGGTCCACAGGACTCCGCCACGTGCGATGGACTGGCGTCAGGGGCCCGGTCAAGAGCTTAGCGGCTGCGATTGCGTCTCTCCAAACCATGAGGTGGACTGTCAACTCTCAAGGCCAACTGTTTTTCGTGTGTGTACCCCAGTGCGGTTGCTGTTGTTCGCGTGGGGCGACTTGCACCACTCAGTCATCATGTTGTGTTGTTGTTGGTTTCTGTGGTCGAGTGACGGGTTATTTTCCATGCAGCTGTGGGTTGCCATTCTGCCCTAATTGTTGCATTTTTGTCTTTTTTTTAAGTCTTGGTATTAACCGGGATGGCTATACTTTTTAAGAATGGGGGGTGATGTAATGACAATAGAACTTGCATGCTGTGTGAGGGGACTAGTGGCCATGGGAGGTAATGATAGGGAAGTCAGCCTACAGTACGAATGCACTAGTGGCCACGGGAGGTAATAACAGGGGTATCAGTTGTGAATGCGAAGGGACTGGTGGCTACGGGAATATTCGAGAAGGGAGCGTGGTCAGGTGACGGAAGAGGACGGTTGAGTCTGCCGGTAGAGCGAGCGTCCAGAGTCAGCGAGAATCATCGAGAAGGGGGGCGTGGACTCGGTTGGAATATAAGGGAGATGCGCGGGACACTCGGGGCTATTGCAGTGGTATCTCCGACTGATGTCAAGTGAATGTGTCTTCAATAAAGTGCCATCTCAAAAGAAGCGTGTCAAGTCAATACACACGCATACCACTGCAGGCACTCACAGCACCCACTCCTCCGCCCCCCACCTGTGCCTTGGCCGTGCCCACGCTGCCCGCTCACCCGCCACTCAAGGCGGAGTGGCATTAATCCCCTTGCAGTGGGACCAGGCCGTAATAAGCCGCAAACCCGTCACTGACAAGTAGAAAAGTGGTGTGAAGTGCACGAAAATTTCAAGCCAGGTGTCAACTGTTTGACAGCTGTGAAATTTAACAGATGGAAGGTGGCTGTGCTGAAGGGTGATGGCATCACTGCCATCAGCCTTGATTACGTTGTGATGTATCTGGTAAATGAGGCAAGGTTGGTACATCGCATAGAGATGATCCCTGCATCACACACATACAGTGGCACACTCATAGCAAAGACCGTGTGTTTTCTGACAAACTTGCGAAGGTTTCAGTGTTGTCCACCTTATGCGTAGGATTTATTTTGGGTGCTCCAAATTCCCAAAAGAACAAAATGATTAACGACCAAGGTGTTGCCTAAACATCACAAAAAGATCAGCTGTGCTACTCGGTGATATATTCCACATTAATAAATAATTATATATATATTTTAAGTGCGTGCAGACCGCAAAACAAGAGTGAGGTTAACAAGTCAGGCTGATGACTGATGCTGCACATCATGTTAAAGACTGACATGCCTGAAGGCTGTCTTGAGATTCAGCCTGCTCGGCTTTGCGCAGTCTGTAATCGCTCATCAATGCTGCTGCACTGCACATTTGAAAGTTAAAAGCAACAATGGACCACATTCCACTATCGAACATTATTTTGAAATGAATAACAACTTAATAAACTACGTGAAATTATGAAAACATAAAGTAACAAAACTTGATATAATTGTGTATATGCAGTTTTGAAAAAAAAATAACTAATGGCTGTACAGTATAGCTAACCAGGCAGCATTTCTCTTTCTCAGCATAAATTTTATTCCCTGATAATGTATTTTTCCCACTCTAAGGAAATGGCTGACACTGCAAAAACAAAGTGTTGTGTGTAGTATATATGTTTTAAATTAGAGCACTGAACTACGAAATTATTTCGTGTAAATATAAAGTGGCCACATTCTAATTTAGTTACTTGATTAAATGGATGCCAACATTACCTGTATATTAAATCGTTATACAATCGTACCATTTTTATAAACAATAGCCTGCTCGATTTTAGAATTTATTTCCCTCATCTTTTTTCCAAAGCTCGTATAGCCTTGCTCAATGCAATGCATTTATTCCTTGACCCATTACAGCTTCAATCGTGTTTTTTACTGATTGCTGTGATAATTATATATATATCAATACATAATAATATATCAATAATACATATATAATGCTAATACACATATAACTATTGGCCGATGTATTAAATATTTAAATATATATTTCAATGATCTATATAAATACAGTAAAAAATATACAATGCTGTCTTCGTGGCCTCTACAGGACTACAATGACGAGATCAGACAGCAACAGCTCCGTGAACTCAGCTTCCTCAAAGGAGAGGACGATGCTGAGGTCGGGCTTGGGGTCCACGGCAGAAGCGGCCACGCCAGGGGCCATCCTGCTCCAGTGCCTCTGCCCTCCATCCGTCCGCTCCCATCGCTGCAGCATGCCCTTGCCAGGTACCGACCGTGCACGGACAATTGAGCTTCCACGGTTGACATCACAGATGCTAGGGCAGTGCTGCCCGAAATCCCAGGCTTCACTTACCTCCTTTCCACTGGCTTTTCCCACTTACCTTCTTCCGTTTCTCTCCAGCAGCAAGTGTGTGTCATGCCCATTTTTTTTCTCTCGTATCAATGGTGTGTGAATGGAGACAACTGGGACACATTGAATCCTTAGGCGGTGTCGTCAAACAAAGCATACACTTATTAATACTCTTCATACTGCCGTTACATTGCATATATAAATGTATATGTGCATATGTATGTTTCATTTGCAGGTAAGTTATTAGTCAATGATATACAATACAATTAACACTCTTGATGGTGTGAAATTGGAAATACAGTAGTAAAACTGCTTTAACCTAAGGAGACTATGCCGCTATGCATTCAATTAATGCAGCTGTGCATTCAGACAACCGGAGGGGAGAAGCCATTGTCTCTTTGGCAAAGGAAGACCTGGAAACAGGTGGGACCTTTTAGCTGAGGCGAGGTCATTCTTAGCAGTGTCTGTGGGACGGGATTCTTTTGTAATTGATGACATTCGTCTCAACCCCGTGGAAAGACGGTGACCTGCGACCTAGCGAGATTGGCTGTCCGTTTTACATGCCATTGCATAGAATGCTGAGATATAGGAGCACAATAGATAGGCCCTTAGAGAATTGCACACTGATGCATGAAAGTGATAACCACAATTGCACACATGTGCTCACTGTGAATGTCATTGCATAGGAAGGTAATGCCTACCAAACACATTTACTGTGCAATTAGCTATGCCGGTAATGCTAGGATATAGTTCATTAGTTAATTGATTAATTTCGATTTGCCTACTGTTTGATTTCACCCAATGCATCTGTGTCACCTTGTTACTGCACGTGTATGCCATGCAGCATTGTGACAAAATAACAATTGCTACACGTCGACATTGTTAAATTGAGTACGTTGACTGCGCCACCCACCAGATCTAAAATCACTGCCGTCACTGCCATTAATATTTTACATAAATCAAAATGGGGTGCGGTTGAGGCACGCTCTCAATCCGGTGTCCTGGAGGTAGTTGTTAGTGGATCACGTAACGATTGAATCCATGGTCTCATGCCAAGATGAAGTGGTGCCATTATGTGTGCAACGCATTCACATGCTGGGCAATAACAAACCTACCAGGGAAGGACAGCGAGTATGTTTCTGTGCAGCTTCATTGTTTTTTCTCTTGTAGGTGTGGACTTTGTCTAGGAATTTGTGGTTTCTCTTACACACGCACACATATTTTTTAAGAAATTGGACTTCCTTGCCAAGCAAGAGGCTCGTAATACGCGTTAGGAGATTCAGCGAGGCTCTTCAAATTGGAAATTTCAAATTGTTACTTACATTATGGTATTTTTAGGTTTTCTGACAGGACACGTGGATGTAAACAGCCAGACTCGATGGAGGGCTTTATTTGAGAATTGGTGAAGAATGAAAAATGTTACCAAGTCAGAGATCTTACGGCACAAGTAATTTGACCAGGATATTATGAGAATGAATCTTTGCTTCGCTTATCAAAATGCACCACGGGTTCGTGAATGCCCACAGGTTGAGCAGGACTTAAATTTTATATTCTGAAAATTGCCACCTCAATAGAGCACGATACCATCCGGGCACCATACTGGAACGTGAGTTGATCGCTAGCTCAAAGGGACTACATTCCCTACTGAACGGTCTGTGTCCAATATCACTGCCTTTTACCCGGTAACTACCCATCCAAGTGTTAACCAGGCCCGAGTCTGCTTAGCCACTGCGGAAGCGACGCTGCAGGTCGATGCGGCAATACTGCATTTCATTTCACGTTGCATGTAGCCCAGTCTTAATGGTAGTTGCCGGGAAGGCTGCCCTTTTTGAGACGAGTCCTCCACCTTGCAGACGCTGAAGGTGAGGAAGTCCTGTTTGCTGGGCTTGATCTTGGTTCGTACTGCACGGTGGGCTTAGGCTGCACATCGGGCTCCCATTTCCAATTTTTGCACTTTGGCTGATGCTCACACGGTGGGCAGTGCTGTAGTGCATCCACGTTGTGAAAGGTCACCTTCCACAAATGCACAGGGGGGATTATGAGAAGCAAATATTTTCACCGTCCACCAACGCCAGTCTAGTTTTGCTTATTCGTGGTCTGTGCTTGTATTATTACACGTGCTCCAAATCGAATTGCCAATGCGCTACATAATTGGCAATATGCATTTCGTTTTCTCTCCATCGATTAATTGTTCATATATGTGGATATATATACATATTTACATATACAAAAATAACATTGAGTCAATATATAATGGGAAGAGTTCAACTTACAAGTTTAAAATGAAATAATTCTAAAGCCCATGATCCATTTGAACTTCGCTAAATCAGTGTTCCCAGGTAAGAGTGCGGTGTCAGGTTAAGGAGTTTTAACTACAACATTCAACTCATTTGAAATGTAAAAAAACGGAAAGGCTAGTGGACGTAAAACTTTCACATCAACAGTCAGAATTTTTTTTTTCATAAAAATGTAAATTATTTTGGGTTATGTATAATATCCATGCAGGGGAAATACTCTATAGTTTATTCTACTCAGAATCAGTATCGCGATATTTAAATGTGAACATACATAAATGTGGGTAATGCAGTCACTAACCCCAATGTACAGTAGATTTTCATTTATGTATTTGACAAAGTGGTCGATTCATATGATTTCAGATCTGTTTCTGGTTGAATCTTATTTTCGAATACCTAAAGCAGGAAGCCTGCCTCTTTTTGCCATGTTACGTAATTGTATTTACACAAATATGTTTCCTTATGAATATCCACGTCGCCAACTTTTCATTTCTTCAAATACTTAATCCTGCTCTTTCAGGCCAGTAATTAGGTGAACATACATGGGGATAAACTCACACGTTACCCCCGGAATAAGAAATTGGTCTGTGTATTTCACTGGCGCCTATTTCACTTGCTGAATTTACAGAGGTAGTGTTACAATTTGAATGCAATTGGGCTTTTGTGGAAAGCATTTAAAGCCAACTGCAACTCTGACACTTACAGCAAGGACGAATGTGTTCAGAAACGTGTTGAAGCGTCTCGCGGTGAAGGGCAGGGGGCTGGGATATAGAGCAGGATTTTATCGGCAAGATTACATACTGCAGGGACACAGACGTAACATTCATAGTCGGTTAAGTTCTGCCCTAGCAAGGTAATAATACCAAGTCTTGCCACACTGGCTTCTACGACAGTGATCTGCTGTATGACAAGTTATATTTTTCTTCCGTAATAGAGGTTTTTGGCGTTAGATCGTGTACATATAAATGTATCGCTAAACCTACCACCACCCGATACAGCCAATTAGTAAGATTTTTCATGTAAACAAAATATGTTAATTAGTTACTAGTTCAGCACACCAGTCTGTTGGAGAGTAATCCCACTACATTAACTTTTTTTCATTGACATTTTTTAAATATATAATCATCCAGGAGTCTAGGGATAGTAATGTTTTGCTGAGGAAACATAATAAATGCAAGCAGCTTATTAAAAAGTCTTATAGAGTAAGCAAATGAAAAAAGGGTTGCAGCTGTGGCATGGTGGCATGTGCACTGTATTGTAAACAGCCTTGATGGAGGGCTTCATTTGAGAATTTGACGAGTATTAAAAATGTCACCAAGTCCAGCTGTGGTTAACAGCGGTGATGACTGAAACACTCTTGTGCCTCCATATTTACCAGCCCACAACACGGACTCATGTGGGAAAAATGCGGTTACACAATCCCCCTGACCAAATCGGTATGTGAGTGTTTGGAGGCCGTCATTCAGCTTGGACTGACAGAAGGCTGTAAAAAAAAACTTAGAAAATAAACATTAAATAACTCAGACTAATACAATTTGCACATTGATGGATGTCGAACTGTTATTAATAGCATTTGCTGTTGTCCATTTTCATTGGTTTTATCGGCTCCACCATAGTGCGCAAGGGAACACTCATCGCTGCGCAAGTGTTTTTTAGTTCTCCGCGTCTCATTTCTCTGATCGTTTCTTTTCAAAGCAGCCGCGGGCTACATTCAGCGGTTCCCCGGAGAATGGCCGCCCCGCGGGGCCTCGCCCTGGCCCGGGCACTGGCACCCCCTCTCCCTGCCGGCAGGGGAGTCCTGGCACCTCAAAGAATGCGGCCAGTCGCCGCGTATCGAGCGGCGCCGCCGCCTCCGCCGCCACCTCCTCCACTGCCGCTCCCGCTGGCTGAGGAGGCCTACGAGGAGGACTACGTGAGTGCTTACTGATCCTTGGACTCCTTTTGATGCCATTGCTCGTTCATGGCTTCCCGCTACGAAACCTTACACAGTCTGTGTGTTGTTGTTTGCATAACGCGAATTGGATAGAATGCCATGAATTTATTGGGGAACGCATATTTTATACATAACGCGATTGAGTGAATGGAACTACGTCGCTGCGGGTAGGAATAAGCAGTTGTACGGCTGCCTCAGTGTAGCGACACATGAGGCGGGATGCTGTTGGATGCTTATAGATGCTACCCACATGCCTCAGTCTTTGTGCAGCCTGCATACACATCTCACGTGTTATCGCGGACTGTGCTTTACCCATTATTATATATCATAGCGCGATATTTCCATAACACGGATTTTACAGGAATGCAACTACCGCGTTGTAGGAGACAGACAGGATTTATTTCTCCCACTACCAAGAATCATCCCATTTTTTTAGATGATGAGGAGAAAGTGCCAGAGGTTTCATGTGAAACAATAAACACTGCTTAAACTGTGTGACAAAAAGGGAAAGTTCCTGGACCAGGTGACATAACCGTAAATAATCAAAGCAGCAGCATTCGGCAGATGCAACACAATTAGTGTACCTATTTACGAAATGTTTACCTAGAAATGAAATACCCCAATCATTGAACGATGCCTCAATCATCCATAATAGAGATTTTGGGTTAGATCGTGTAAATATATTAATGTGGCGTTAAAACCCGCCACCACCCGACACAGCCAACTCGTAAGGGTTGTCACGTAAACAGAACATACCAATTCGTCACTAGTACAGCACACCGGTGTGTTGGAGAGCCAAGCCACAACATTTACAAACTGAGTACGGCGTTTTGCCAGCAATTACAACTAGCTTCATCAGGCGACAGCAGTCACCTGATTAAGCTAGTTGTAATTACTGTCGCCTGATGAAGCTTGTGCCATCTTGATGGAGTTTACTGGCCACACACTCTCAAGAGTCTGATTATGGCCATGTCTCCAAGTTTGTGCATTACATACGTGCACCATAATCCTCAGGGTGGCACATGAGGCAAAGCCTTGCCATCACATCGGGTGATTGAGGTGAAGTTAGTCGTGAAGTGTGGAAAGACATGAGCCTTCTGGTCAATGCACAGAGTAAAGCACAGCTTGTGCCAGACATTATAAGTTACACATCGAATGGGCAAGTATGCCGCAGGTTTTGATGTTTTCTGTCGTGTTTATTTGCCAGAGTGTACACTACGAAAAATTGAATGTGGCAGAGAAGTGATTTGCTACCTCCTGAATTCACATGCACTGCAAAGTAGAAGGCACAGTGATTAAGACCTTTCACTCTATGATCCTGGTCACCCAGTTTTAGATATTTTGGTGTTTAAATCACCACCGGCAATTGGTGCCTGGTCTAGGCCTTTCCTACATTATTGCAGTCTAAATTAATACCTAGTGCAGCAGTGAGTCAGAGTTAGTACTGGAGGGAGAGAGAGAAAAGGCGGTGTTGTGTGGCGATAGTCACGTTGTTGCAGAGGTTCGAGCCCTGCAGCTGCCCTGGTTATTCTATGGATGTGCTAAACAAAAATCTGTGTAGCCTGCTTCACAGTGGATGTTCAAGATCCCGTGATGTTATTTGAAAAAAAATAGCGTGGGTTTTGTGTGCCAGCGTCACGGTCAAACTTTGGCAAATAAAAAATAATAACTCGTGAATTACTTAATTGGATAAAACCACGTAATAACATCGACCGCCTACTGACAGGCTATACCTATCTGTGCAATATAGCACCTTCATCATAGCCTCTGTGCTGTAATATTGGCACAAGTGTAGTGACATACTCGGAGACGAGCAATCGGGGTTGACACTCTTAATAATTAGTCCGTCTATTGTCGGCGACGCTACTCAGTTGGTAGGCTGCCTGACTGGTGGCACCCCGAGATGGTAAAGATGGAGACGATGACAAGAAGAATGGTGAAGACGATGAGAAGAATGGTGAAGACGACGAACAGATCGGTGACGAAGACTTCAGCAGCATGACGGGGATCCCACTCCAACAACAGCCTCGAGGTCCCCTACAGGGGCCCATCTTATACTGGCAGCGTGGCCTGGCTCCGCCCCCAGCCAAGCCCCCTTTCTGGAACCTACACGCGGTTCTTGGAGTGCCCCTTCTGTGCCTTTCCCCTAGATCCCCCTCTGGTGTATATCCTGGCCTGCTGACGTCAGGGCTGCCGTACGCCGCAGATCCGCTTTCCTGCCAGCAGCCAGCGCTATGCTACTACACTATGCCCCTACACAAGTACAATACGTTAAAAATGTGCTTATTGATATTCCAGCTTAGACAAGGTGCTCGCTAGGGTATCCACTGAACATGTATGACACCGAGTGGAAGTGTGGCAGGGCACCCTTATCACGTTCACAATGCTCAGAGTTCAAATCCCTGTTGAGTTGACTCAGCTCAGCATCCCTGCTGAATCAATAAAATATACACCAATTTTAGGCCAAATCAATACTGTAGTTGGTGTCCTGTGGAACAACTATCTGCTTTAGCAATTTAGAATGTACGCCTCTAATGCTCGTTGAACTAAGAAGACACTGCCAACTTTTGACGGCACACATACACACATGAATGCGTGTGAGTGGGAGTGTTCATGGGTAAATATCCTTCGGCTGCTCATTACCACTTTCATGTACGTAGGCACAAAAAGCGAACCACTATTATGATTTGAAAGGTATTTTTCTAAAGAATCAAGCCGATGGTCTCAACTTAGTCACCGATAACTGCACACAAAAAAGTCAGTTAATTGTATTCACTTGATTTGGTCGATCGCAGCTTGTGGATATGAATTGAATTGAATTAGGACACATGTGGGGAGTCAGCTTTGAAGAGGGTGAAAGAGCACCCTCTATCCAGTGTTGTAGTCAGGGACATCTATTGCAATGACCGCAGAATTACTTCTCTGGTGTCATCTTGCAGGGCCACATTCCCTGACACGACGTGATTGTCCATTGACCGGGGAAAGTCCAGAATGACGTTTCCACGTCTCGGGACACAACTCTGATATTACAACTCAGAAAATAAATTGGCAATACAATCTGAAAGGAATGTATTTTTTAAGTTTTAAATAAAAGTAAAACCATACGGCACTACATATGTGCTGTGTATGATATCATTCACTGCGGCAAGTGAAGAAACGTGAAACGCATTTCTTACATTGCTTCTGTTCACAGCTGCAAAGGTGATAAGAGTAGTCAGGTTGTGTTTTGGTGTCAAAAATTTTGGGACCAAAAAACATGTTTGGAGGCGAAGTGTGACTTATTTTAAATACCGCTCCCAGTTTGACTCCTAATTTTGTTGACATGAGATATTTTATTTTGGGAACATGAAATTGCATCAGAGCGTGCACATGTCAGAGGGGACTGCGGTGGGTACGATCCCGGCAACCTCGGTTTGATTCCCTGCCTCGCGCATCCTTGACGAGCGACAATGTCTCAACCCGCTGTCAGATTTTTAACAAGTACTCGCCGTTGTGCATGAACATCAGCACTGAGGAGACCACGGAAGCGAAAGTGCAGTGTTGGGCACACCACCCCCCCATGTCCCTGTACCATGTCAGCCTCAGTAGGTGCTCACGAACGGTGGTATTTGTCATTAAATATCACTACATGGTGGTCAGTGTCTTTGTTGTGTACTGGATACAAATAAGTACCACGAACATTTTTTTCTAATTGCAAGATAAGCTCATAACACTGGGGAAATACGAGCCATCTACATGTCTTGACACGTTTGAAGACGAAACTTTTTTGTTTATAGTCTATGCAGACTCTCACTTCAATGAAAGTCTATATGGCTGCAACACATTTTAATTAGTTTGTACCACCCCAGCTGTGTTTGTTTTTATATATATGGATTCTGTCACCACTTTCAGATGTAATTATCTTGCAATGTTAACTATTTTTTCGAATGGAAGTTGTTACGGTTACTTTGCAGATGTAAATGAAAATGAGCTACTGTTAATTTGCAAGAGATGTCGGTAAAATCAAGGAGTGGCCTAATACGTATATAATTCTAAAATATGAATAACTCAATAAATACAATTTTCAAAATACTGTAATATAATCCCTTTTCTATGAGAATGCTCTGCTGGATTTTAAAAATGTGCTCTGGTGGATTAAGTGATTTTCTTTAAGACCTCATGCATATATAACGAAAATGAAATGCCTCAGGCCAAATTATTCCAATAAGCTTGCAAAGCTTCAGTAATGTTTTGTATTTCTACAAAAAAATCTATCATGAAATTAATTGCACTATATAGTGGCTTAATGTGGGATCATATACCGTGCAGCTACCCGGAAGCCCCGTCTGAGTGCTGTGTGTGAGTCAGCTTCACAGTCCGTCTCGGTAGTACTGGTGATTAGATAACCAGTTGGTTGAAATCGTACCCTGTAAAAATAATTTCATTCAGTATCTATGCTGTAGAGCTCGGAAAGAACCACACGTGCAACAGCAGGCCAACACTTGTGTATGTGAACATACCTCCAGGATGTCAGTTGCACTTAAGAAATTATGAATAACTTTGAAATACACAGTAGTGTTAAGATGCACAGTGGTTGGAGCTCTTGAGTACCTTTTTATAATAACCAATTCCATATTCATATCAGTGCTCTTGAAAATGTGTAGTGATAAAGTTATTAACTTTGTGCAGGATCTATAAAACCCTTATTCAGATCATATCATGCCCATGTTGGCCTATAAAATATATAAAGTATATAACCACCTTGCCCCAGCCTACCTTAGAGACAAACTGCACCCATGTGTGTTGCTAGGTTGAGGCTTCGGTCTATGAGTGACCGAGTTGTGTGCCGTGCAGCAGCCCCGAGACTCTGGAATGCCCTCCCACAAGACATCAGGATATCATCAGGATATCTTGAGTCTATAGACATTTTGAAAGCTCGTCTTAAATGTGATCTGTCCACTTCCGTTTATTAAACTTTTAGATAATTCAGCGAATGGCTTAGCAACATTTATTTAATTATTTTACCGTTTATTTTATTGTGAGTTATTTGCCATGTTGTGTCTGCTGCGTCTTGTACAGCAATCTGAGGCCCTCAATGAAAGGTGCTTTATACATAAAATTATTCATATTGTGAAGGAATTACACATATAGCTATATATGCTTGCCATGTCGCTTGCCGAAATGAGGGTATTATACGCATAGTAATTTGGCGTGTATTTTTCAGTAGTTTTTCCTGTAATTCTAACAACATGGCAAGTACTATATGTGCTTGCAACGAAGTGGCTTTAATTGTAGGACACGATTTTCAGCGATCTATTACTATAAGTCATGAAATAAAATATACAAAATGATACAATTATTAAGATAGCCTTCTATTCACTGACAATAATCTGTGGACATACGAAGGCACTGCTTCATCGTGCACAGGGCATTGGCTCAAAATTAAGCATATTCCCCAGTTCATTCCATGTCACTATAGTCCATTCTGAAGTATAATACGTAATCTTTTTTATTTTTCACTGCTGTATTCTCGCATATGATGTAATCTGGATTGAAGAGCCATTTCTTTAAAACTGCTTTTTGTGTTTAGTTTGTTGTCCTTCCCCCGCACCTCCGATTAGTTTGTTGTCGTTCCCCCGCACCTCCGATTAGCACAGTTTGCTATATACAGTGAGGGAAAAAGTATTTGACCCCCTACTGATTTTGTATGTTTGCCCACTGACAAAGAAATGATCAGTCTATAATGTTAATGGTAGGTTTATTTGACCAGTGAGAGACAGAATAACAACAACACAATCCAGAAAAACGCGTGTCAAAAATGTTATAAATTGATTTGCATTTTAATGAGGGAAATAAGTATTTGACCCCCTGTCAATTAGAAAGATTTCTGGCTCCCAGGTGTCTTTTATACAGGTAATGAGCTGATATTATGAGCACATTCTTAAAGGGAGTGCTCCTAATCTCAGCTTGTTACCTGTATAAAAGGTACCTGTTCACAGAAGCAATCAATCAGATTCCAAACTCTCCACCATGGCCAAGACCAAAGAGCTCTCCAAGGATGTCAGGCACAAGATTGTAGACCTACACAAGGCTGGAATGGGCTACAAGACCATCGCCAAGCAGCTTTGTGAGAAGGTGACAACAGAAAGGTCCTGCGAGAGTCTTTAGCCAGACATCAGCGGTGCATTGAGTGTGTTGAAGGCTGGACTTCACACACTCCAGCCCCTGTGCCAGGGCCCTACTACATCTGGGTGCTGCTAATCCAACAGAATACTGGGCCGCAAGAGTCCTGCCCAACTCTATAGCCTCCAAACTAGTGGAGAATACCGCTCGACAAAAACATCAAACGAGAGATCCATTGCCAATTACCCCAGACATTGGCCTCAATTTCCTCACAAACCCCACCGCCATCAGCACAGAGGAATTGAGAGAGGGTTTGGCTGCAATGAAGAAATGCAAGGTTGCCGGCAGAGATGATTCCTCTGCAGAATTATTCTATCATTTTAGACCCTAGGGCACTGCAATGACTGGAAAAACTGTACACCAAAAACATGAAAACTGGATGCATCCTAAAAGCATGGTGGAAGATGATGGTCATTGCTGTACCTAAACCGGGTAAGCCAACTGATGACCCGAAAAGCTATAGGCCAATATCACTCCTGTGCACGACCTATACACTCCTGGAGGGCATAATCATCATCATGATCTGGAGAATCGGCCCCCTCGTCAAGTCAGTGATCCCTGAAGAACAAGTGGGATCCTGGCCTGGACGCAGCTGCTATTTCCCTCGATCTTGCAAATCGAGGGAAACAGTCGTCTTGCCATTAATCAGGACCTTAACAATATCCCTCTTCATCGCTTGAAATCATGCAAGCCCTTTTGGACCCATACGCTTAAGCTTCAGCAATGCAAGTTCAACCCCGATGAAGCTTGAAGAGCTGAATGGAGTTCACAAACAAACACCTTGTGAAAGACCCAACACAGAAGATCCCTGGGTTTGATCTTCTACGAGGGCTCATGGTCCACCCTAAAGCACATACACACAAATCATGGCAGATGCGGATACATTATATACAAATTAAAACTTAAAAACTCTCCAGTAGTGTGCGACTGGTCATCCAGAACAGACCGTGCAATATATGAGACATCTCACCAAGCAACTGCAGCCCCATGTTATTGGCTTATAGAGGTCGTAGCAATTTTTTTACACCTTAATTTACAATTTGAACTGCAAAGTGCAGTATTTATTTAGATATATATTTTTTTGCAAAACTGCTCTGAAACCTGTAACCACATCCCTTGTTTGAGGAGTTTTCATTTCGAGCCAAAAAAAATCATTGGCTCAGATTGTATCCCGAAAAAAAAATGGTTGGAAGCCGGCTTTTCGCTCTGGTTTTCGTTTTAGTGTTACTCCCTGGATGCAACATAATGTAAAAAAAATAGACCATTGTGTGTCCAAGCCAAGGTTTATACTGGGAGGTATTATTATAATGTATATATTAAAATGGAATGAGTCGATCGGTAGATCATGTATGGTGGGGTAAGGTGTGGGTACTCTAAGCTCTTCCAAGACGTATGAGCAGCGTGGAATAGGTTCTCCAGAGCTCCCTTCACTGGATTTCCTTCCGCAAGCAGCGGTGTGAGTAGGCAATTACAGGGCTGCACATCTCCCTTGCTAAAATTGCGAATGAAATCGACTCGAGTCACCATCTCATTGGCAGATGAGATGCCATGTGGGCGTGCGTGTGGCACCTCGCGGCAGGGTTCATTGCGACCTTCGTGCATCACCCCCACCGAGTGTGTCGCCCACACTCCTCATTAACCACTTCTCACGCCTCACTAATTTCATTTCACTGCAAATTAACTTTTAACTTTTTTTTCATATACAGCATAAAAATATAATCTTCTACTTACTTACATGTGACTTAATCTACTTAGGCTTATGAAGATGTGTATGAGAATGGATACGAAGAGGACTATGGTGCCGGCAGTACCTCCCAGACTAACAGGTATGGGAATACATGTACTTTACTCTTGTGTGTAAGGTGAAAATGCAGTTTACTGGAAGTGTCATACCACTGTTTACCGCATTTTATAATGAAGGGCTCTGGGTTGAAAAGGTGTGATATCAAAAATGTATGATTATTATTGGTATAACATGATCATACAACTAGAATACATGTATATTAAAGTGAAACCTGTGCTGTGAATAAAATGATAAACCAGTCCTAAAATATCTGCATAATTATGTTTTAGAAAAGTGAAAACATATACACAATGTACTTTATATGATTATACAGTACATTCTATAATCATATACAGTACATTCGTGTTGATATGGGATTATTTGGGGGAGGTTCTATCATCTGCAAAAAATGTTGCTTGAATGCAGTGTGGCACGGATTATGGAAGGAAAAGCTGTGTGCGACTCCATTCATCAACAAATAATGTGCGGACTAAGGAGAAGTGCAACTACGTGACTTTAGGTTAAATTAATCTGCAGTAAATTGGTGGATTATAAGGTTATGGGTGTTTCTAAGACCCAATTAGGCAATTTTGTCATAAAGTGAAAATATTTGTAAAACATTTTTACACTTGATATCCAAGTCTCAAAACCTACAAAACATGTCACATTAGCACTCCTAGTTTAATACGTAGACTTTCGAAACCAACATTATGCATAATAATGGTTTTTGGGTTAGATCGCATTAGTATAAATGTGTCATAACCCTCCAGCACCAGACACACCAAATTAGTAAGGGATTTGTCAATTAAACAAAACGCCAATTCGTTACTACTTCAGCTCACCGGTGTGTTGCAGAGTAAACCCACAACATTTACAATTTGAGTACGACGTTTCGCTGGTAATTACATCCAGCATCATCAGGCGATTTGCCAGAATAGCACACCTAGTCTGTGCAGATGCAAAGCTAAAATATAAAAATTGCAGCTTTGCGTTAGCCCCTCTGCCACTGCCACGGATTGCCGTTTTGCGGTCCGCGATACTCTTTCAATCCGTCAAGGTGTGCTATGTATTACAGAAGCAGTCGCGAACCGCCAATAATCCACAAATTTACAGCAAACTTGTGATTATTGTATAGCGGATTGTATTTCTGCCACACGACTGAAGATTGATGCTTAAGCAGTACAGGCAGTTCCTCGACTTAAGTCGGTTCGACTTACGTCGATCCACACTCTCGGCAGGTGGCCATTCGCCACAGCCGCGTTGTTAATCACAGCGGTTGGACTCGCACTTACAGCAATGACGCTGACTCAGGCGCCGGTTCTGCAGACAAACAAACATACGTACGCATGTATGTGTAATGACAGGGTGACACCTGCCAGTCTGTAAGGGAAATTACAGTTATAGCTGCATTACATAATGCCTTATTATGAAGGGGCATATCTAGGGTAAAGGTTAAGGGCAGTGTCAGTCGAGAAGCTCCGGGAACCATCCCGAAGGGTCTCATAGGTTCTAGAAAGGGGTGTGGCCAGAGGTGGAGCTTGGCCACGCCAGGCAGATACGTATAAGGAGCACAGAACCAGAGTTTTGAGGCTGTTAGTGTGGGGTCTGGGTCCTGGTTGCGTCGCTGCCATCGTCATCTCTTCGTCTTCGACCACGTGGCTGTTCTTCCGCAAGACCAGCTCTGTCGCCGCCGCTACGCTCGTCAACCAGCCAGCGTAGCGCAGGACAGAGATGGGCTGCGTGTTTGGACAGCCTAGGTGTAGCCGCGTTACGAAGTGTATCGCCCTGTGTACTCTTAATAAATAAGAAGCCTTCTACTCGACGTGTGTCGGAAGTCGCTCATTACATATGTATGTTAAACATGTTTTGCACCATACATAGCCAACCGTACTAATCGGAGGTGTGGGGGAAGGATGTCACCCAGTTGATCTGCCTCCCGACTTCGCCTTCCGGTGCTAAACCTTCTCTGCATTATTAGCTGATGGAAAAGCATTTATTTATTTATTTAAACCTTAAAAATGGCTGATGAAAGGAAAGGTCAGTGATTTCGTGATGGTGTTGAAAAGAGCATGGCAGAAAGGCCATGACTGTATTCAGTCCAAATAAGCCAGGATTACGAGGAATCAAGGTAATAACTTTTCGTAAGAATATCATTGTATTCTATATATGATTGGTAGTCGATTCAACATGCGATATGTATTCGTATAAAAAAATCTAACTTTCTTCAAATATAAACAATATAATTGTTTCTCTGGGAAAACAGTTCTTGACATACATCGTTTCAACTTGTGGCACCTTTTCTAGGAACATTACCTAACATAACCTGACATATGTCCGAGGACCACCTGTACTTTGAATGTTTTGACATTTTTTTTTCATATGAATGGTTGTCTGGTATGTTCTTATTATACAGTGCTGAAGAATACTGTGACTACAGCTACACCCTTACTTTGGGAGAATACGATGACTTTGGTGAGAATCTGCATTGGCACTTTGACACGGACATTAAAAAGACAATGAATTGAAAGATTTTATTCGAGCTTAAACACCCACATATACAGCACCAATTTTGGTTCGGTGGATTAAAGGGCTAGTGCAGGGGTCAGCAACCAAAATAACAAGAAGAGCCATTTCTTTCCAATTCGGTAAAAAATTCAGTATTTCAAGAGCCGCAATGCATCTGAGTACATACTGTACATACGTACATATCGTCAAGAAGCAGCCCGTAAAGAGCCGCATGCGGCTCCGGAGCCGTAGGTTGCCGACCCCTGGGCTAGTGGAACACTTAGCAGGCACTGCGATGACTCCCGAATATGAATCTGTCCAGCAGAACGAGATGAAACTGAGTGAACAGGTGGGGCGAAGATGTGATCATAGCGTGGTCACCAGGCCTCGCAAAGAAGGATATAATGGCAGTTAATTCAGACTGGCCCAAAATGTTCAGTTTTATTGATGACTAGCTTTTCTACCCGATTTCGCCCGGGACTTGGATTCACCATGCCTTTGTCTCCACCGTGGCGATGTTCACACACCACACCAGTTACTCGTTTGAGGCTGAGTAGACCTAGGGGAGGCCCAGGACCGGTTCAAATAATCACCACCGGTGGTGGCCGTGAGCGGGAATCGAACTCGGGTTGCCGGGTTCGTAGTGCAGTGCGCGAATCACTACGCAGTCGCTGCCCCCCTCCACACACAGGATACAGACAAAGACCCCCCGTTTAGCCTGTGAGACTGGAGGGGGCAAGTGCTGTTAGCGAGCACCTATGAAGGCCGGCACGGCACACGTGGGGTTGGGTGGCCAGCACCACGCCCGGCCGCCTTTGTCCCCCCAGTGGCGATGTTCACACACCAGTTACTCGTTTGAAAGCTGTCTCTGGTGTGGACCAATCAGTTTCAAAGACAATGCATATATTATCAGAGTATGTTTTCTGTTTGCATTCTGACCATAAGTATTGTGGTTAATGCAGACATGATTTCTTGTAAAATGTTTCAGTTTGGTGTTTTAACATCTTAACACCTGTTTTGTTTCCAGAAAAAAAGGGGAAAACCTATTCTCATATTTTGGTACTGGCAAAGGAGGTCCCATGAGGATATAACCTGTTCATGATTATTAATGAGGGGGTAAATATAGTAGTCAATTAATACATTCACAGTGGGGAGAGGGAGAGCAGTGGTACCCTGGTTATTACACTGCGTTCTGAACCCCACGGTGACCTAAGTTTCATTGCTGACCATGGCTAACATCAGTGGAGAGCATTATCTGAACAATACCTGGCCCCCTCCTGTCCCCTCAACCAATTAACACTGACCAGCAAGGTGAAGTGTCATAACAATTCCCCCATAGCTGAACTCGTGTGGGAGGGGCCTTCCAGAAGTGGATCGACAAGGGGTTCGGCCCAAATACATCGCATGCAGTTATGCCGTGGATTGAATTTAATATGTTACGATTATAAATCCAACACTGCATATTCCATTTAGGTGGCACGTTCCGTGTGCAATAATCTGATTTTTTTTTAGATGACATATTCAGTGAATTACGTGACATTGTTGATTTGTTCATATGGAACTGGTATGCATTTGAGATGATACGTTGTTTTCAATCGTAACAGTCGTACTCACACTGGTCAACAATATTATGTTTGCTTGCTTGCTTGCTTCAGACCGTGGAAATTTTTCGGTCGTTTTTATACCCACTTCCCGTGATCCAATCGAGCTGCCATTTTGCACACAGATTCGTTGTGCGTGACAATGCATTTTAGTGAGAAAAAAAAATTCCTAAATTTTACACTGTTTAGGGAAAATGTTTTAAATATTTAATTACCAATTGTTTAATGCTGCCAGACAATCATCTGACCCATAGGTGGCAGCCATCTCAAGCCAGAGGACGAGATGACTCTAGCCGCCCCGATGCCACGCATATAAAGTATTTATAGTGAAAAATTTTGTTTTTACGGGTTTACTTGTTATGCTATCGGCATACCCCATTTACATTGATTTTACCCGAAATTAACTCTGTCACTTATGATTGCAAGTTGTTGCGAGTCAGTGACTGCTTTAGTGTTAAAATATGGTGCTGTATTATTAGGATAGTGTGTTTATAATATCATATTATGTAGATATCCACATTTATTTAATATTTTCCTTCTGCAGTTTTTGTTGAGAATGCAATATTTGATATCTAAAAAACCTGATGTGATAGACAAAAACTGATGCCAGATTTGGAATCAGCACCCCAAAATTACCTTTAAACCGTTGCAATACCTTATGCCAGAAAAAGTGTGTTGACCAGTGTTATGCTCCAAATGTAATGCTTATATGAACATTTTAATTATACATTTCGAAGCCCATGCTTACAGCATTTAATTGTTTATATGTTCACTCTGCTATGCATGCACATTGCAACTCATGAAATAGAATACCGTGACCTTTTCCCACATTGCTTTGCAGAGTTTAAACTGTTGTGACATCTTGGACCATGTTATTTGATATTTTAGTACAAATCTGCACCTTCATTTTTGGCCCATTAGTGAAAGGGGGGATGTGTTCCCTATAACAGCTCAAAGCACAACATGCGTCAGAAGCAGCGCTTTACTTGTGCTGATGAAGCATATTAACAAGTGAAACCAGCACATAAAGGCTTTGCTGCCGTAAAGCGGATGTGCCTTCAGTCTGGTAAAAGCTAGTGACTGAAGTTCAGGCTCCTGTGCACATAGCGTGCAAATTTAAAACCCGGTCAGACATTATTTCTGCTTATATAAGCCTCCGGGGTTGATTAAATGATTACTAACTTGTGAAATCTAAAATTAGCATTGTATAAATAGACTGGCCCTTGCCATTTCCATGATTGGATCAAGGTCACCAACATAAATATGTATTGGTCAAAGCTTCTATGAGAAAGTAGACCATTCTGCTTCAGACATAGACACCTATAAATAATTAGAATCGGAAAGAAGGCTGATAAAACATTGTCAGCACATCAACAAATTGTTCCGGGAGAATGAAGCGCACGTCAGTTTTCGAAAAAAAAATCCCACTTCTTCTATCAACCATTCATTGAACAACGCATCATTTACTCGCCACGCTTCCACGTTCATTCTGTATTGTAACGTGTACAGGACCAAGCGATCACATAGCCCTAACGTTGAGTCGGTCGTCGTTGTTGCTGTAGGTCAAAATGGGTGGTCCAATACCAATGGCCTCCTCAAAGCAGCGCCAGTGTGGAGCATGAAGGGCGCCAACAGGGAACACCCCTATGGTATCTATTGACATCTTGTTTGTTGTGCACTGAATATTTGTCTGCTGTTCTAGACTTCATCGCGTGTCATTTTCAAAACGTAGTGTTAGACTTTGTGGCTGTAATGCTGACGCACACATTTCGCGTACTTTGCTACGAATTGGTGTACATTTTGCATTTTGCGTGCGCCAAATTTTGTTACAGCTACCGCTTGTCTGTAGTGAAATAATTAAACCTATACGTCTATGGTATGTAGTTTGTCGGATGAATAAGTACGATCATGAGCAATTTAACAACTTTTTAAAACGCAAGCTGTCTGTAAACCTTATTTGTTTTAAGGTGTATTCTAATTATGGCAAGCATGAAGATCTAATAATTTTTAAACAATTACACTAAGTAAATACCAGTTTTGTTTTCATACTTAAATAGATGCAATTTAAAAGCAAAGGCAAATGTTATTTATGGCACAATTTATGTTCAATATAAAGTAAGTACCCTGCTATCAATAATGATTAAATGCGAATTAAAGTAAGATAATTTTTGTACATAATTTACATTTGAATCGTAATCTATAATGCTGAATTAATCATATTTGCTTAAATCGATCGCATAAAATGTTATTGTATGAATAAAAGTAATCTTATTACGTAGTTCTGTGTGCTGTTTTAAATATATCGGTTAATACTTTAATCTTATAAGTGACGTAAACACTTTGCTTTGAAACATTGCAAAATAATTGCGTTCAGAGCATCGCACTGGTCTATTGACTAACGGTTGTATTATTGCACAGTATATGAAATTCACGGAAAATTATATCGCAGCCTAACTGCCGTTGCACTCGACGGTTTATTCAAAATGTAAACTTCACCTGCAAGTAATCCAACTTTAACGCTGTGCTAAAACGAAGTTACCTTTGTGTTGTCTCAACGCTAGTTAACCCCCCTCGTACATATCTATAGGCAGGCGCGTTTGATTAATCCATGCTGATTCGAATGAGAATTTAGGGGATTTCAAAGGATCTCTAAAGCAATAAGCACCTCAGCAATAGAAGGTAACCCTAATACTTTGTCTTAATCGCATAAAACTTCATAATTTTTGTTAATTGATTTGTAAAAAAAAAACATTAATTACGAGATGCACTAAGAAAATGTAACTTGATATTTCAACAGGAAGAGTCTTAATACCAGTGGTACTAATTTAAAGGTAATACAAACTAAAAGCAACTTAATACATGCCATGGTAAATGTTAATATTCCAGCGAGCATGAAATATAATACACTTGTTTATAATGCTACTATCTTAAAATATATCTTTAAAATGGATCACAGTATAATTTGTATTAATACAAATCTAATGAATGCAATTCATACCAATGCACTGCTGCAGAATGTTTACAATTTGTTGTGATCTTACGTCGAAAATAATGATTACATGATACGACAGATGGGTTTACATAGATAATATGTGATAGTCATTGTTCTTTAGAATACTGGCAATAATGTGCTTAAATGTTTGCGAAATAATTGAATGTTGTGCCGAGTTTTAATTTTGCACTTTTTCTTGCTTTAGGAGAACGATAGTACTGTTGTACCCAGGTGCAAACTACTTGGTAGGTAAGTCTCTTATAAAGCAAATTTTTGCATCCCTCTGAAGTCGTGACTAAATAGATATGCTTTACATTTAAGAAAACTGAATGCATCTACGCATTTATGAACATGATCACACCTCATTCAGTCACAGAAACAGGGCATGGATGGAATGTTTTCCATCTGTACGGGTCATTTAGCATTGCCGTGTGTGAAGGGACATTGTGTTAGACTTGGTTAAAGTGAAACATTTATAGACTGATAAGCCCACAGTAAGTTACTTTGTTGAAAAGAGTTTTCATCGTAAGAGATGCAACCTCCATAAACAGCAAGGGTGAGGGTGGGCGTGCCAAATGTATGCTATGTGTGCACAGTGTAACTTCAGTCATTATCATTAAACACCTGTCACATTCCATAGTTGAATAGAAATAAATGCTTAAAACTAATCAACCAGTATCTCAACTGAAGTTTCATTGCTGCGTGTCGATTATTAGTAAACGCACAAGTCTATTACCACGTTGCTTTAAAGTTGGCGAGCTGTTTTTGGCATGTCCCATTACTACCAACACTAGTTCTGCTTGATTCACGATGCAATTAATTGTTGATTGGGTTATTGAGACCTTAGAAAGTACCTTATAATGTTGGCTGAGAAGACCCCTTATCCACCAAATCACCCACAATGTTTATAGGATTGTCCAAGGAGCGTGATGGATGCACTGACACTGTTATAAGTAATTTATCCCAACTTATGTTATTTACTATGCTGTCACATGCATGTAATGCCTTTTAAATATTTACTGCCTATCTTGTCCTGTAATGGCATGTGACCCCATGCTTCTACTGTGACCGCACAATAAATTATATGCTGCATTTCATTTGTGTCCCTGGACACGATATTTGACGTAAATAATATTCCAGTAAGGTGGACAAATGTAGAGCTGAATTTATGACATGATTCTCTTGATGTGATTTTTTTCCATTGTTTCAAAAGGGAGCCCGAACACTGTTCACATGGAAAACCTGAATATACCATTCTCATAGACTGCATCAATATATAAATGTCATTGACCTTTGTTCTCTGTTCATTCCTACATTTATTACAATATACATAATCATTTAGTACATTCTGGAAAGCTGAGGAAATATTTATATATTTTGGGAAACAAAACACTTGTTACGAGTCACTGGCGGGCTTTGAAATTAATTGCTAATATGTTTAAATATTTAGAATGATTTTTTGAAGTGTTTAATGTACGTTTGTACGTGTGTGTGATCATTATGTTATGTTTGTAAGTTAAAATGTGAACTTATACAGATTGTTTGCTGTCTTTCAGGTGAACATTGCGAATAGAGCACCGGCCACCCAACTATTCACGTTGGATTTCGTTTAAATGTTAATTTGTTTTTACCTTTTAGCTATACAACTTTACTTAACATCCTCTTGGTCTCTTAACAATTTATAAAATCAATTATTTATATAATAAACAATATTGGCAAGAATCGACCGATGTGTGTGCGAGTTTTTTCGTGCCTTTTCCTATGCGTGTCTTTTAATAAGCTTGTTTTTTTTACAACTATAAAAATTATTGAAACGTTTTGTTACCTTGATCTTTAATAAAAAAAATCAGAGATTTAAACTAAACTTTTTTTATTTTACCAGGTGAGGCCCATTGAACTATAGATCTCTTTTCCAGAAGTGACCTGGCCACAAATGAAAGCGCAACAAAGTGGATTATCATGTGGAGAGTTATGGAAGCCAAGTGGAGGGTAAAAACCGGAGGACCCGGAGAAAAATCCATGCAACCACAGGGAGATCATACAAACACCAAATATACAGGCGTCGGGGTAGGGATCATACCCATGACCCCATGTATACCAGGCGATGGAATTAACATTTCTGTTTAATTTTTTTCCCTGAATGACCGTTACTATGTTCCATATATATATCCATATTATATAGCACAGCACGTCTTGACCTGTGTGTTTGTGTGCTACCCAGATTATGATACTTCAGTCGCGATATCACATTAATGTTATGAAATCAAGGAAACTCCCCTCACTGCGAAAATGAAAACCTGTAGCAAAGTATTACAATTCACACATCTGTCAGTAGTAGTTACCTAATTGTTATGAACTCTCTGGGTACTTTAAATACAATTGCACCTTTCCTTCAGCTGCAAATTATGTCAGTGAGTGCCTCTAGCTATTTCACAGAAGCAATAGTGAATGCTTTAAAGAGCATTGTTATTTAATGTAGCAGTTATTGATTCAATGTGTAATGATTAAACATGTGTGCCAACTCAAGAGTGGGATGGATAACAAAGCCGCATACAACGTGTTACATTCAAAAAGCAATACTATATGGGTTAAATGTTTAGTGTTTTGTCAATTCATGCCATACCGAACGTTGGGAGTCGTTAGTCCATACTTCACGATACTGGTCAGTGCCGGCTAGTAAAGGGGGTGGAAGGGAGGGTGGCGTCAACACAGATTCGGATAACATTTTTTGTTAATGTTAGATTTGGCCGGGAATTAAACATGCAGTTGTGGTGTTTGCACTGCATTACAGCTCTCCCCTTGAGGGCAACGTTACCTAAACAAATTACGTTGGTGATGCTGATGCATTGACAGTGGTACATAGGCAAAAACAACAACAAAAACTACAACACAGTGGTCAATAAGACTGCCTTAAAATAAAACAATAGCTGACGTTTTGGGCAATGACCCATCTTCTGAACATGTTAATTGATTTATGTGTTAAATTTCAATGTATCGTTCTTTGAAGAAGGATCATTGCAATTGCCTGACACGTTGCCAAAAAAGTATATATTTCAAGTCAGTGTTATTGACCAATGTGTTCAGTTTTTAATATTACATATGCTCACCGTTGCTTATACTATCAAACGCATTCTTATACAGACAATTGGAAGGTAAACCGATAGTAAATATATTCATTGAGTTAATAATTCCATATTACGTCATACAATTCCCACGAGGATCTGCGTTTTATGAGAGAACGTTCAGCATCACATCACCAGCAGTGTCCTAAGTAAAGAGTACAAACGCTGCATTAAGCTATTTACATTTCATAACCTGACCACTGCATAACAATGAACAAAAGATGACAAACAGCTGTCGGAGGCATTATTATTATTATGAAACCTTCTGCTCTAATGCCTGCGGTGTTACGAGAGCCGGAGATAATGCAGTTGGTCACATTTCATTAGACGGCTGGGAAATGCGAATAACTGCAGAGGTGATAATGTGCTTCACACTAATCAACCTGCGTTCATGGAAGGCAGATTTGGAGGATGGTGCCACGCTAAGAGTGCAGGGAGTTCAAATCCCTCTGTTCCTCAGATCTCATTTGCCAAAAATATATTATCTGAATGTGTTTCCACTTGGAAAAAAATATAACATTATCCAAGCACACTACAAAGTTGTGAGAAGTAACATTATTATGATTCATTATTGAATCAATAGCTTAACTTGCCCGTGAAATGTCACAGTTTAGCTCCCCACTCACGGCTCAAGACCCTGCTTGGTCCTTCCGTACGGTTGATTAACTGCGCCTTAAACGAAAATACCTCTTATATGTGCCCCGATTATCAGCAACTACTTTAGCCACAGCATCTGTATAGCAGTGTCTGCAAAAAACACGTGCAGCCCTGTTCTTTTATTATCAGAGCATGTTTATATTACCAGAGCATCCATAATACAGTTTTCTTTTTGGGTTATATCGTGTAATTATGTGTTGTTAAACCCGCCACCACCCGACACAGCTAATTAGTAAGGTTTGTCACGTAAAACAGAACATGCCGATGCGTTACTAGTACAGCACACCGGTGTGTTGGAGAGCAAAGCCACAACATTTACAATCTGAATACAACGTTTCGCCAGTAATTACAACTAGCTTCATCAGGCGACAGCCAAATCTAACGACAGCTAAATCTGGTGTGCTGTACTAGTAACGATGTTGCATGTTATTTTACGTGACGAACCTTACTAATTGGCTGTGTCGGGTGGTGGCAGGTTGAACGACACATTTCTATATTCACACGATCTAACCCAAAAAACCTGTATTCTGGATATTAGTCGTGAAAGCCTACGTGTTAAACTTATCAGAGCATGTTTTATTTGCATGTTCACCACAAGTACGTGTGGTTAATGCAGACATTATTCCTTGCAAAACGTTTTTATTTGGTTTTGAACATCTTAACACCTGTTTTATTGCCAGAAAGGGTAAAACCTATTCCTATTTTTTCATACCTGTTCTTCCTATCCGTTTTGATTACGCTCGGGTTTTCCTACCCCTGCATTGTGGCTTTGCGGCTGCTGCTCCCTGAAGGGTATTTGTCCATTCCTTAGCACTCGAATATGACATTTAAACACCCAGCGCACGCACACAGCTATTGTATGTGCCCATGCACACGCAGCGAACGGATGGCATTCATTGCACAGGGCAATGCACATGCTGTGCATTGTACACTGCATGCTTCAGTCCAGTGGCGGCTCCTGCAAAATCTCTCAGGGGGGGCAAATGTCTGGATGATTGATAAGGATAAGGTCCACCCATGCAATGGATAAATTAACAGCTTAAGCATGTAAAGGCAACTTCACTTCTTTAATATTAATGAAAAATAAAGTGACTCTTACAATACATCTTGTTTGTTTATATACTCACTATTAAAACAAACCACTCAAGTTTATTTTATTAAAGATTCCACTAGGTAGCGATAAATTATATTGTTGGATGAAACGTGCTTACGTATGATGACGTAAGCACGTATGATGACGTAAGCACGTTTGGGCTTGCCCTCCCGGAAGCCATAGAGAATGCATTGGAGCGCACCCGTTCGAAAAAAAACATCTTTGAATGTAAGTCTATGGGGCCACTCGGGGCGATTCTCAGCCGGAGTGAAATCGCCCCAAAAGAGGCGGTACTCCACAGAACGTGACATGACGCTGATTGGACTATATCCAGAGGCTGACAGTGACGGCTAGCGTGACTCTGTGGTTGAATGACATTGGTGGTGCGTCGCCCAATCGCCCTAATGAAGAAACCGCCCCTGCTTCAGTCGCTTCTTAAACACTCTTCCTCTTAACCGCATCTTTTGTTGCGGATAATTTTGAGCCGCGTGGCAAATTCTTTCTGTAATTCACGGGTTGTCCAAGGGTATTGACCAGTATGCGATTTGTAAAATTACATCAGAATCCTATTCACAATTATTTTTTTTTTTTGCAGATAAGGCATTCAATGACATTCATATTCTTATCTGCACTTATCCACAGTTATTTCTCGTGGATATGCAGGGTAAATATCGTGGATAATAGGATCAACAATGTTCTTTCACATCATTATGGATAAGAAGAGATCTGCTGTATGTCTGTCCAGCTCAGACTGGCTCTTTTGAAGCAATGGCACACAGGTAACATTGATGCAGGTGAAGGAAGCAATAGTACAATTGTAAAAAATTTAAGCGGGTAGTGTTGATCAAAAACCCACCTGTCATTGTTGTTTTTTGTACTTCGTCATTGTCTATGACAACGCTTTCCATTGCAAATGTACTGAAGATGGTGAGGTCTATATAACCTCATTTAAGCCTTTCACGGAGCAGATGGATGGATGATTGAACAACCAATACATTTAAATATGGATTATGAATTCATATTATACTCCATGTATATTCCGAACAGATTCCAAGGTTAAGCGTATCTATAATCCAAAGGGTTAATATGCTCAGACAGAGAGAAAAAACGCTTCATTATGTAGATAAGTCTTTCCCAATATTATTACTGTTTAACTGCCGTCAATTTGCATTCAAGACGTGCCCCCTATTTAGACTGTATTTTACTTAGGTTGACTTACTTATGTGTAAGATAAGATACAGTATTCTAGTTTTTAAAGAAAAACTGTTTTTTTTTCTCTTTATTTCCATAAATACCTACAACTCAACCAAATTGAAATTCACCAGAAATGCTCGAATGTATTTTTCTGAGCGAGATGGAACGCCATATATGAATAATGGCAGTTTCACGCCTTAATGTGACGTTGAAGGCTATACTTTTCATCGGACAAAAAGAGTCCGAAAAAGCACTTCTACCCTACTCCTGTAATCTAACATTAACTATTAATCCCAACTTGTCTGCAATCCCATCGTCAAGTGAACAGCAGTTACCATTAATTGTTTTGCTATGTCTGTATGCTGTCAAACACTTGCACGTGGGTATTATTAGCCACATGCTCTATGTATGCTGCCCCGGTGATTTGAGAGCTAATTGTATGTAATTAGGGACACTTTCCTACTGCGCTTGCTGGGGCACAACCACGTATTTTGCATAATTTATTCGGTCCAGGCAATTATAAAAAAAATGTATCAATGGAAAACCGGGGAAATAGGGGTGACACATTACGGAGAAATGCGAGTGACTATAAATATTAACACTCAAGTTGGGTTCAATTGGACAATGCTTGCCACCAATGGCGGAGCGAAGATTTTCAGGTAGGGGGGGGGCAACGCCTCCAGCAAATAAAAATGATCGGAGTTGTTAGTAAGGACTTGTCCTTTGCTTTTTATTCGATGTGTGTGCGGCGATGGCGCAGCCATCGATCGAGGGTTGAATTCGAACCGTGTGTGATCGGCATCGCGCTCGCTGAAGGTATGCCTTCAGGGAAGTCGTGTACTGTATACGCAACTGCGCACAATTCGGAGTCACTTATAACTGCTTTGCCGTTACTTATTGCCAATTATGGACGCAGACTATTGTCCTATCATCTCATAGAGTCCCTGGCACATAATAATATGCTACACAGTGGCAGTGTGGGGCGCAAAATTATGATGTATTACTAATAAACCCCAATGATCCGATCGAAATTAGGTATTTCGATCGGATCATCGGGGGGGCACGTGCCACCATACCCCCTCCCCACTGGCTCCGCCAGTGCTAGGCCACGATAGTTTGAATCTCATCAACCCACGCAAGAGGTGGCAAATGACTGAAGTGCTGGCCCATACATCCGACAGGGACAGCAGCGTGTAGAGCAGCAAATAGGACAGGAGCTCCCTTAGCAGCGCATGGCTCAGTGTGTCACTCTAAAGTAAAGTTCTGTATCCAGATGGAAAGCCAGATATGATAAAACCCAGATATATCTGTTCTAATTTTTGAAGTTCGTTAATTCCATGGATTTTAATTTCTAAAAGGGTCTACAAACCCAATGAGGCCACGTAATTCAGTGGCTTCTATGGAGCGTAAACTTACATGGCTACAGCATACACATTATACATATCCTGCGTGTTCTCACATTTGCTCCATATATTGAGCTTTGCTCGTCAACCACACCCGTGTGTGGCTTTACTCGATACGTTGAGAGAATTCAGCAAGCATTTCAGGTTGGCGACCCCTGTTTGGAACGAAAGCATGTATGCAGCCACATTCGTCAGATATCAGATACACATACACATGCTAAGCACGATCATGTTGAGTCAAGTGCTTTTGGCGAGCGCCTATGAAGGCCGCGGTACGGCACACGAGGAGGTGGGTGGCCAGCACCACGCCTGACCACCTTTAACGCCCCAATCGCGATGTTTACACACCGCACCAGGTACTCATTTGAGACTACGTCGACCTAGGTGAGGTCCAACACCGGTTCAGGTGGTTGCCGTGAGCGGGAATTGAACTCATGTCGCCTGGTTCGTAGCACAGCGCACTAACCGCTGCGCCACCGCTCCCCAAATGCGCAACATATATTCATACGGCACACGCACAGCGAAGCCAGGAATAGGAAGACAGAGGGACAAGGAGAGAGACAAGAAGAGAGATACATGGGGTGAGAGACAATAAAGACACGCGGAGAGAGTTAAAGGAAGATATACAATGGGAACCATGAGGACAGATGGGGGACAGACACAAAGAGAGCAACGCAGGGAGAGAGAGAGAGACACTGGGACAAATGGACACAAGTAAATAGAAAATATCAAACGTTATTTGGGTTAGCTCTGTATATAGCCTAATCTAATTCAAGCATATTTTAAACCTTGTTTATAAAACAATTAGGTTAATTTCCCTGTGGTTGCAGAGGGGAAGAGAGCGATGGGGGAAAGGACCGAGGTCACGGGGTTACAGTACGTTCACCACGGTGCCACCTGGTTAGATATGTATACAGTATGCAGAACATGTAAATATGTAACCTGTGGTGCCTATATCCATGCAAAATAAAATTATAACATATGTTCGAATCGGTTCTTAAAATATGTCATGATTATCATTTCCTAGAGCAGGGGTCAGCAACCAAAATAACAGGAATAGCCATTTTTTTAGATTTCGGTAAAAAGGCTCCTCAATATTTCAAGAGCCACAATGCACCATGTGGTGTTTACCAGACGGTGGTCCTTCTTAATTTACTTCACAAAGCAGTCCTTAAAGAGATTAACGCGGCTCCGGAGCCGCAGGTTTCCGACCCCTGGCCTCGAGACGGAAAGTCAAGATCATCTCTCAAGCAGCACCGTGGTGACAGAGGCATCTCATATGCCCATCAAAGTATTGGCCCAGTCTTACAGGTCAAAGTTTGCATTATAAAAGTAATTGACTTATCAATTTAGTCAGATATTTTCAGGCATAATAGTCAATGTCTAAATCAAAATGTCCAGGCGCTCTTACAACGTGACTGGGTGGTGCCCATCTCCAGTGGAATTCATGAGGTGCAGAGGGCGAAATTTCACATTCGTAGGCAAGGATCCAGTCTATAGATCAACCACTGTTATCTTCCCATGACATAGCACTTACCCATCATATCTTGCTCATTATTCTAATTTAAATGCTATTTTAAGGCATCGTTATTTAAAGCAGTGTTTTTTATGTGTCTTTAAGGTCAAAGGAATTTTGAATGTTCAATGAGGATGATTCATAAATTGCAGTGTCTCCTCTAGGAGGATGTTGGCTTGCGCACGGCAACACTCTTCCCATAGCATGGAGGCTGCTTTATGTGCTTAAACAATTGCACCAGTAGCAATTCGCATGCCCCGCAGGCATAGTCCAAGTGAGAAAAAAAATCAATAAATCCCACAGTGCCCACTAAAAAGATACGTGTCTGGGTGAATGCAGGTCCTACTGCGTGGTGGTCTGGGCATCATGATTGCAATAACACTGATAACACTGCAGCTCACGTCATGTATTAAAAATAAATCATGAGGCCCAATGAGATACTTTTACACAACAGGAAGAATCCAGCAGTACTTGGTATCCTGACTGCGGCACGCGAACCCTCCACATGCTCAAATTACACAAAGTTGGATCTCTCTTCAACGGAGTGCCTTTGTCCAATCGTATGAAACTGAATTTGAATGTGCGTATGCACGCGCTTACACATTAGATGTGATATTACTGGAATACAAAGACAAGGCATACACTTGCACAGACGACATGACACTTTATGTAAAAGTGTGTGTTTTTAATGCTCAAATGAGCATGGGGAAGGTGCTCAACTCCTGGTTGCATCTAATGTTTGTTTACGTCGGTCATGTTGCTATATATTCACGATACTGTACATATATAATGCATCCATATACAACCTGTTCTTCTTTTGGGCTCGGTGTAATAGCAGAAAATTATTTACCATGCTTCGTGATTGCCGACTTTTTCGCTTTTGTAAAAAAGTGCTTTTGTTACGGGGATCGGAGAGCATATGCAAGAGACACCCACTGTATTGACTGTTGGGAAAATGAGTGGGCTTGGGCAGGTCGCGTCGCGAGAAGGAACGATGTCCAGTGGTGGTCGAGACCGATGAAGAAGTGGCAGCCAAAGAAGGCGACAGGCCAGGAAGTACCACGTCGACCAGATGGAGTGATGAGATCAGCTCGTGCGTAGGAACTAGGTGGATTGTACGATCATAAGAGATAGCAACAGCTTGGAGAGAGAGGCCTTCATCCAAAAGGAGATAGATCATGGCTGTGATGGAAACACTTCGTGAAGTTTATAGCGAACTGAATGGTCAAGTTAGAAGCCAAACAACGGTTTGGTTTCAGAAGAGGTTTTGTACCACTGAGTACATGTGTATCAAACTCGATTTACACAGCTCAAAAAGTACAGTTCATCATGATAAAATAACTCCTTCCAACCCACCCTTACAGCCCAGTTCTAGCACCCAAAATAACAAGCTAGAAAAATGATGCATAGGCATGGAATATGTAAGACTTTACAATGAATGTGTCTTCTGGGTGATTACCAAGGATATATTAGTGATCATAACGGTCGCGCTTGCACCAGGTGCACAGTAAGTAGTGGGTCTGTAGGGCGTGATGAGACAATGCAGCTCAGGTAATCAGCTCTGCCTGGACGAATGCGCCTCAGTTAGGAAAAATTCCTAATAGCAACATAACTTTTTTAAGAAGTTTAATTCATATTGGATTAGCAAAACAAGGGTGTGCATGTGCCCCCGCTCCCCCCCCTATTATAGGCAAATGGGTGGATAATGGATGGACAGAGATCATGTATAACCACTTTCAACCTGGGAAAGCTTCTTCGTAAAAAAAAAAACATGAAAGACAAAGTTAGATGCCCCATGGCTAAACAAGTGTAGTGGTGTAATGCGCGCAGGGTTTGTTAACAGCAGTTGCATTCAAGCACGGGGTTGCAAACAGTGAGGTCAGCTCAGGATAAGCAGGTGCAGGCGGGTGGCCTGGGTGACAGCAGACAGAGAGACGCCAGCAATGAGGGAAAGAGGCAGTGATTTGCTGGCTGCAAATGGAAACGCGGGGTAGGCGCCAAGGAGGCGAGAGATAGAGGCGATAGGGGAGAGAACACGTGCAAGGGACGGCGGAAGGACACCAGCTTGATGAGGGCCATCTGAGAGCACTTAATGAGGAGGGGGACATAAGGGGAACGTGCGAGGCAGTTGAGTTGAGTTGGTTGGAGATGAAGCAGTGAAGAGATTCAAGAGAAGTCCGGGACCTCGCTCTCCACACCTCATCCTCCCCAGCAGTGTTGGATGAACCCCTAATGGGGGAACGGACGAAGTTGGAGGTGCGGTTGTCGACAGGCTAGCAGTGGAGAGGCTAGCGGAATCTTTAGTCTTAGTGTGATCGGCTAGCGGGCTGAGAAGCTAGCAGAGTATACAGAGAGAGAGTCCATGACAGGCTAGGATAGCGGGGAATTAACAGGCTAGAGGAGCGAGATAGAGTAAGCTTGAAGTAGCAGGCGAGCAGAGGAAGAGTTCGCGACAGGAGTACGTGGTGTTGAACAAGAGGAGCATCCGTGTGGGATGCTGTGAATAAAGTGACACAGGAGAAAAGACGAAGTTGTCCGCGTGAATAAACACCACACTACACAAGCACTGGGTGGTGCTCATCTCCACTGGCAGGGCTGAGTAAGTGGTGAAATATTCCTCACACATGTGGTGAGGATGATTATCTTCGACCGCTCTTTGCTTCCCACCAAAGTGGGACTTTGCTTAGCACCTCTGGAGGGATGATGTGTTGAGTCAACCATTGCAAGTCAGGTGCTTTCCCACAGAGCCACGTAGCTGGATGTACTCTGCACACAGTGACTAGTGCAATGCAGCATTTGTTTTCGTTCATGAAGAACATGGGATGGAAATAACCCTTTCGCATGTAAAATGTGTGTGGAAATTATGAGTTTATCCTCAGTAACGAAGGAGCGCTTCTTCAGTCTTCAACATTCTCAGCTCCTTTCTTTGACATTCTACCTCGCGTATATCACAGCCTGTCATTTTCTTTGCAGGTATTTGGAAGGAACCATTGTCGAGTGATATTTCTTATGGGCCAGACTTTTGGAATCATTGGATGGAGGATATCTTTACCTTAATGATTTGTAATTGCAACGGTATCATTTCCACATAATGATGTTCATGATGACGTGATAGGAAACCAATTGTAATTTGTGATCTAATGAGAGATTACTATGGGTGTGGGGTGTGAGGTATGGGTCCCAGGAGGGGTAATTTATCAGCATTCATGTCGTGCCCCCCGTCAGTACCCAGGTCTGCCTGGGGAAACGAATGATCATATAAGCAGACTAAATTCTAAGAGAAGCTTCATGAGAATAGCCTTAAAGTCCCAAAGCCAAGAAGACACCGCTTCAAGATCACATTGCAGTCAGACCAGCCCTTCGAATACTCAAACTCAATGTCGAAGGCCCGTCGGCAACCAAGCGCAGCCTCATTGAAGTCCCTGCTGTCCAACACTGGCAGGCAGATATCATCTGCCTTACAAGAAACCCACATTGGAACAGAAGAGGCTGGCTGCTACTCCATCAAAGGCTACGACCTCCCTGTGCTACCACCTACACGCCAAGCATAGCCACGGCACCTATGTCTAAACCGATACCGCCCAAGAAAATCACCTGGCAACACCCACCTTCTTGGCGGGTTCCACATAGCCAAAGAATACCAGCCCCCAGCGTGAGCTGGGAACAGCAAGTTCTGGCCACCCTCCTCCACCCAGCCATATATGTAGGGGACTTTAACAGCCACCATCCAACCTGGGGCTACCCAGTGCCAGACAGTGATGGGGAAGCACTTACAAACTGGGCATCAAGAAATGACCTGGTTCCCATACACGACCCAAACCAACGATAAATATTACATTCTGCAAGATGGCACAGGGACTACTCACTTGGCCTGTGCTGAGTCAGTTCTCTCAAAGGAACCCCCTTCCTTGATGATTTCCTGCACAGTCACAACCGCCCCTATTCATTCATGCATGCCTATGTGTCCCAACAGTCAACAGCTTAAAAATCTGAGATTGGACTTTCAGAAAGCCAATTGGACAAAATACAGTCATACCCTGGAGTGCAGCATCCCAACAATCTCACTACAAAATATCACAGTAGACAAAGCATACAACCGCCCCGGCAGAGCCATCAACAAAGCTGCCTGCTTGGCAGTCTCCCACAGCTACCAACCTACCTACATACCATGCTTGGACATAGAAAGTGCTACCCTTCTAAAAGAATATGAAGCATCAGGGGACCCTGAAATAGCATACCATCTCATCGAGTCCCTAAATGCTGCACGCCATTCTAAATGGGATGAGACCATAGCAGAGCTCGATTACAAACTCTCCAGCAGGAAGTGCTGGCAGCTTAATACGCTGCATGGGAGCTGCTCAAAAGCCCCCTACACAAAAATGCCCCCCCCCCATCACCCCAAACCAGATCTGCAGCCACCTGGTTGCCATAGCCAAGGCACCCCTGAATAAAACCACCAAAATAAAGGTGCAGAGGGACCTTAGACAACAACTCCAGAAGCACAGAGGACGAAGCAGCCCAGACCCCTTTGAGGTTACAGAACTCCAGGAATTGATACAGGGTCTAAAGAATATCAAGGCAGCAGGATATGACAACATCCTGCCAGAATTAATTAAACACCTGGGCCCGAACTCTCACATGGTTGACGCGGTTTTACAACATGATTGTAAATTCCAACTCCATTTCAAAGAAATAGCAGACAGTAAAAGTCATCGCCATACCCAAACCAGGACAAGACCCCACACTTGCATCCATCTACCACCCAATCTCTCTCCTATCAGTCTGATATAAAATCCTAGAGCATTGCATTCTCCATCACATATCCCCTGCCACTGAAGAAGTCCTCAGCATGGAACAGGCTGGTTTCCACAAGGGCCACAGCACAGCAGAGAAGGTTGTAGCCTCCTCATGAAGTTGCCACAGTCCCTCCCCGAATGGGCAACAAAATCATCACCACACTACTGAGCAATATACATTTTAGAGTTCACCTGGGAGAGGCACATTGAAGAGACAGACTAAAGGTCACCCTCAAGGCTCAGTGCTGGCCCCCACTGTTCAACCTCTACACAAATGACCTCCCAGGAACCACTTCCTGAAAATGCATATCCGTTGACGACATCTGCCTGGCAACGCAAGCTCCCAATTTCTACACCCTGGATCAGACCCTCAACGAGGATATAGCAAAACTCGAAGAAGGCAATTCAAACCAAGCCCTGCAAAAACTGTGTTCAGTGTATTACACCTCTAAAACGCAAAGGCCAATAAAGAGCTCAATATCCAGATGAACAACTACAAGATCCAGCACCATACCAACCCCAGATACCTCAGGGTGACCCAGGACAGGTCACTCACCTTCAAGAAGCATCTGAGGATAACAGCAGCCAAGGTCAAACCAGGAACTACCTCATCTACAAACTAGCTGGCTCAACATGCGGGGCCACTACCACCACCTCGGCAATAGCACTCTCATTCTCAGCAGCAGAAAACTGTACACCTGTCTTATCAAGGTCGTCACACACATAGAGTCAACAGTTAAACACTACTATTGCGAATCACCACTGGTACACTACGATCCACGCCGCTTCCCTGGCTCCATGTCCTGGCAAACATCCCAGCCACCCACTCACGACTTCAACACAAATCTCACCTGAACACAAGAATAGGAGTCACTGGACTTGGCAAATAAGTACCTCTATGAGATCTCTTTTACCAGTGGCAAAATATAGTAGTAGGTTTTTCCCCTTTTAAACTGGTACAAAACTGACGCCTTGAACTGATGCCTTGAATAAAGGTGTCAGTTTTGTACCAGTTTAAAAGGGTAAAAACCTACTACTAAATAAGTACCTCCTTACGACCCCCACACAAAAGCATCCTGGTTTCAACCTCCCCAGGAAGGAGTGGTCCAGATAATCTTTTGGTTTTTCGGTAAAGTCACAGAGTTAGGTTCAAAGAAAATAACAAAAAATACGATGTTTCAATCGCAACACAAGCAGTCGTCATCAGGAAAAGGGGGTCAGATTCTAAAGGCAAACTGTTTATAAAGGTTTGAAATGGGCGTAGTCCAAATGTCAGCAGCATGGGTCAGGCAGCTAATGTTAATGTAAGTGGTGGGTGGCGACCGCGACGGTGGTGGGTTTTCCACTAATTAAAGGGCTGCAGGTAAAAATTAGCATGTTAATGTAAGATCAGTGAGCGGCCTCCACATCGAGCACACTGAGCTGGCTATGTTAATGTGAGAGATTAGCATGTTAATGGAAAATCGCAGAAGGTGGCTGTGTAAGTGTGAGAAATTTAACCTGTTAATGTAAAATCGGAGTGCCGAAAATAACAACTAACATCGGAAGGTGTAAGGATGGGAACGTCACAGCCAGTTATGACTAAAACTGGTTGATAACGTCCTTCCAATGATTGCTCAATTTGTACCCATCTTCTCGGTTGAAATTGTGTCTGTGTCTGTATATATGGATGGCTTCGTGAACGAATCTTTGTTGATAGCCAGTGGGTTTGCAAAGTACATTCGTCTTAAAGAAATATATTTCGCGTGAGCCCACCGCATTAAAACAATGATCAGCCACGGCTGAGGTATTGGTTCTATCATGTTTCAGTTCTGCCTTATGTTCACGAACACGGTCCGATACATGTCGCTTAGTTTCCCCAATGTAACTACTGCCGCAGACACAGCTTAGTTTGTAGACGCCGGGGTATTGCATGTCAGGGATGACATCCTTCACAGATGGGATCAGATCATAAATTTTATTTCCTATGTTAAATCGAACCTGGATTTTATGTTTGCTCATGATTTTGGAAATATTTTGGGTGACTCCTGCTATGTATGGCAAGGTAATGGTTTTGATTTGGTCCTCAATTGGTTCTTTTACAACTGTTGGGGTGATAGCTTTACGGATTTTATAGTCTGAATATCCATTCATCTTGAGAGATTTTTGTATGTGTTCCAGTTTACTGGCTAGGTGATGATGGTCGGAAATACATCAAGCTCTATGGTGTAGAGTTTTGATGAGGGAATTCTTCTGGGATGGATGGTGGTGGGAGTCAGGTTTTAGATAGGCATCTGTATGGGTGGCTTTCCTGTAGACAGAGTGTCTCATTGAGCCATCTGGTCTCTTTTCGATTAAAACATCCAAGAATGGTAGCTTGCCATCCTTCTCCACCTCCATGGTGAATTTTATGACTGGGTGTATGGAATTGATGTGGTTGAGGAATTGGTTCAGAGCTGGTCGGGCATGTGGCCAGATCACGAACGTGTCATCTGCGTACCTCTTCCACATGGACGGGCCTGGATGGCATCTGTCTCAAAATTTTCCATGAAAACTTTGGCTACAACTGGAGATAAGGGAGAACCCATTGGGATACATTCAACTTGTTTTTTAGAATGTCCCATTCCAGGTTAAGTAAGTGTTGGTGAGGCAGTGTCTCACCAGGGCCGGTACATCAGCACTCAGTTCTTGTTGGACCAAATCTTCAATGATTGCAACGGTGTCAGGCACAGCAACTTTGGTAAACAAAGACTCAACAGGTTCAGGACTGGTCACGACCCATGCCTCGCCAACCTTCACCGATGGGGCATAAGATCAATCCCCTGATGTTCCTGTGGAATGGAGAAAACCATCTACCACATCCTAGAAGTCTGCCCAATCTACAAATTCAGGGGAAACTACTCACCCTCAACACAGCAGGACCGGAAGCAACCGCTTGGCTTAGGGACTTTGCATTCGCTAAACAAATAAAATGGGTTACAAACTGGGACCTGTGAATTCCACACTTTTGAGCTTGCTTTTCATACCCAGAACAGTAACTTACCAAAGTTGTTTGGTAAATAATTACCTTTTTTTCTCTTGTCCCATGGTTGTTACTACCAATCCATATTATCTAAATGTAGTTTGGTAACATATAAATATAAATCTATGTGGATTGTAATGAAAGTTTAGATAACCAACTGATGCAGTTTGAAAATATTTTAAAATATCTGGGTCAGCCATTATGTTCTGATTCCATCACGAGTGTTGATTAAGAAGACCTGTAAAGGGCATATACTGCATCAGATGTAGTTGATTCATGTACCTGCTCGAATGCACATTGACTCTAGACTTGAACTCTGATGCTGCTTGTTGCTAGGTCTTACTATTTACTATTTTTTGTTATGTTTATTTGCCGCGACAATCAATTAAGATTAAATATCGTGGAATAGAAATTGTGAGCCTAAAGGAAAGTGAAGATGGTGGTCTCATAGGAACTGTTGCGCTGCAGAGTTTTGATCGCATCAGGTATGATTAATTAAGCGATGCATGGCTTATTTTAAAATGTAATTGACGTGCTACGTGCCGCAAGAATATACTGCAACACGATTCTGTAATTGTAAAACATTTTAACAACGATTACAAATAAATGTCACGTGTCACAACAGAAAACGGCATTACGTGCTTTTCTCAACAAGAATGCTAAATATAATCTGTGACTGTAATACGTATATCTAACAAATTGTCGGGATCAGCAGGGCAAAGCAATTACTGTTGATTAACATTCATTTGACCCATATGCTAATGGCAGCACTTAATGATAATCAGAATCATCTAATCATCCTCATCTAAAGCCCACTTAGCACTGTGGTGCACGCTGGAAATTCTATGCCACATTATTTAAGGTCACAATTAACGTGCCACCTGGGCAGTCGCGGAATTAAAAGCCCAACGTTGCATTCACCTAGCACTTTAAATAATTGCCAAGCTATTTTCTCCATTGTTTTGTTTTTTTAGCCTTTGATGTAACACACTATCTAAAAACTGTCGTAACAAACGAAATGTAAACATTGCACGACTATTAACTTGCTTCTGTTTGATCTACATTGCAGGCAGACAATGATGCATCAAATTATTCCCTAACTCGGAAACACGTACAATTGTGATTTATTGTTGACGAAAGATATAAAACAAAGCAACTCACAGACTAGGGTAGTGCTTAGATGATAAAACACAAACAGTGCAATATGCTTCCACATCACACCACCATCTGCTACCTGTTACGACACGCTCCGATACCGCTAACCTACTCAGAATTTTAATGTAACCCTAATTGACTGCTATTCAAAATAAAATTTAGGGACTATATTGACAATTGTGTACGTGCACGAACACACATAATTTCACCACTCTCATCACTAAACAAACATAATATTGGAACTCACTGTCAGCAGAGCGTTGCATCACGTTAGCAATCTTCCCTGGAATATGGAAGCACAGAACAGAATTTATTTTACACAGTGGCTGAAGAGGCACAAAATCACAAAACGTCAAGCGGCCAGCAAACAAACAGCACTATCATTGTGGGAATATATACGAATTAACAAGGGTGCTTAATTGGAGAAGAGACCATGGGAGAGAATTCCAAAGTGGAGCAGTGGGAGGAAAGAAGCAGCAAGAGAAGCGTTGTGACTTGTAGTGTGGTTAGTGAATGAATGAGTATGTGAATGAGCTGGTGAGTGAGTGAATGAGTGGGTTTGTACGTGAGTTGGTTTGTACGTGAGTGAGTGGGTGTGTTTATAGGGGAGTGTGTAAGTCAGTGTGTGAGCGTGGTATTGTTATGACCTGCAGTGTGGTGGTTCAACACCATGTGGATGAAATGAAACAATTTCTGATAGACCGAGTCCTCAAAATGGGTGGATAAATGAATAAATTAAGTTAACAGGAACGATAATTATGATAGTAGCGATGGAAGAGCAAGAAGGAGGCGACTGACCGCTGGTGAGCAAGTGACTCGAGTGAATCAGTAAGTGCTGGATCTTCAGTGAGCAATTGTGAATGAATCCTGCCCGTGCAGCGAGGTAGGAACTCAGTGCTCCACCCGAGATATGACAACAGGATTCTATCTTGCGCCGAATTTGTGATTTTATCATGTTCATAATTGTGTAATAATAGTAGAGCCTACATGCGGTGTGAGTGGACGAGTGGCTACGGGAGGTAATGACAGGGAGTCAGCCTACAGTGCGAATGCACTGGTGGCCATGGGAGGTAATTACAGGGGTATCAGTTGTGAGCGCGAAGGGACTGGTGGCTACGGGAATGATCGAGAAGAGAGCGTGGTCAGGTAACGGAAGAGGACGGTAGAGTCTGCTGGTGGAGCGAGCGTCCAGAGTCAGCGAGACGGTTCGGGAAGGGGGCGTGGCCTCGGTTGGTATATAAGGGAGATGCGCGGGAGACTCGGGGCTGTTGCAGTGGGATCTCCGCCGATGTCAAGTGAACATGTCTTCAATAAAGTGCCATCTTAAGAGAAGTGTATCAAGTCGTCATTACAATTGTTCAGGGTGAAGGAAGGCTTTATCACGAAAAAAATACAAGTTACTATAATGCCTGCTTTAGCCTGATTAGTAAGAGAGACTTTCCATGACAGGTCAGATGAGATTGTTGTGCCAATTTTTTTTTTACTATGGATATGAACCTCATTGTTATATATTATGAGAGGAACGGTGGAATGTATGCATAATCCATTCATTGACAAAAAAATTATGTTGGAGATAAACAGACCCTTTCCGAACACGAGAGTTAATGCTCATGATGTAAGAAAGCTAGAGAGCTAACCTTGCAGTGGATGAGAAATGATAGTACAGCAATTAGTGGCGTAATGTCAGACAAGATCATATGTTTTAGCAATGCAAGGGCCATGATCATAAAATCTTCAAAATTTTCAAGGCTTCAAAGCAACGCTGAGTTACCCAAGCTGACAGTTCACCTGTGAATCGTGCTTGATGGAACCCACAATGAAGTTATAGGGAAGCTGATTGTAAGTGAGATGATGGTGTTTCGTTTTCTGTAGCAAGTGTTGAGATTTTTTAAAATACATATCTACAATGGTGGTTTATTTTGTTTTTAATTGATTGGATATGAGAGCTTAATGTACTTTACAGCATACAGTTTGTGTATTCAATATTTAGTTTTTACACCAAATGCCAATGCTGTATATGACTATTATATTCACATCATTGCCATGAAGATAGGGGAAGTTAACAGCTCATGCCCATAAACTGTTTCATTACAATTTTGCAGGCAATTGTTGCCACTGCAGTTTGGGCGTCGGGCAAACTTATTTACAAAATAAAAAATGCTGATGTGAATGCAACCGGATGCCAAAGTGTCTATCTTAAAGGAACCTTAAAGGAAATTGATTATATGAAGACTGACTCTTAATTCAGGCAATCATTCATACAGCGACGGGACTGATGAAAAGAAATTATTATGATGCTACCTCCACATGTAATTCCCGTGTGTATGTGTGTCTCATTTTATGTATGCAAATAATGTGACCAATGTGGCTGTTCCCCCTTATATTTATCATGTTACCAAGGGAGTAGAAAATGGTATTTTCAGCAGGATTGTTTTTGTTATAAAGCCTACTCAGCGATCTTCACCTTCATGAAGAGCGTTGAACCACTGCCATAAATTCCCAATATCTAAGGTGGTGGTGGGAGGGGGAGGCAGTCTGTCCTTGGACAACCACTGTTGTATCTCATGGTGGAACTCACTTTTTTTATTGACACTTAGAGATAAACGATGGGCATAGCAAACTCCCGTCGTGCTGCTACTCTTTCCCTCTAGTACAACGTCCATCGACGGCATTCGTCACCATTGACTTGAGTGTGCCGTCACCAATTTATTTGTTGGTGTGATGTCATGAAGGAAAACCTCTTTTTTGTAATTACTATGGTAAAAACGCGCTATGGTGTCAGAAAAGTGCCCAGGAATTTGATACGACAGCAGTTTCGGAGTCATGTAACATTCCCTAACTCATTAGAAATAAGAAGCTAAGCACGTATGAACCTCCGTAAGTGCGTGGATGGGTGACCACCATGCATTAACCTGGTGTTATAGGCTGCTGCAGCAGCGCTATGTTGTTAATACTTTCATTTTATATTTTGTCATTCATGATAACGTCATCACGTAACGCTGTACATTAACTATATATATAATAGGACCAAATCCCATATACAGCCACTACCAAGCAAGTGGAAATGCTACACCCAAGGAAATTTTAAAAGTAATAAATAAATTAAGAAATGGCACTAAAACAAATAGCACAAACAAGAAAACATCATAACAAAAAATGTAGTCAGTGAGGTCACATCCCAGACCATGATCCCAACTTCTCAACCAAGCTAGGAAACCTTGACAGGAAGGGCGGTGGTAGAGTCGGCAAAATGTTACGACTCATTTATATCAATCGATCAAATTTCCAAAAAGGAGATAACCTACTTATCTGCATATGCCGAGATGAATAAAACGGCATTTAGTTCAGATTTTAATAATATGATATAATTGATTTGTCGGGTGTGGAGTGGGGAAGGTACTCCAGACCGCAGAGGCTCCCTGTTCAAGCAATGTGCTCCAGAACTCGCCATCACGATCAGGAACACCGCAATGGCTCATTCTCTACGGGGTGTTTTCCATCCAACCTCAAATCCGGAGGAGATTCCCACCTGTTAAATAAACCAAGTCTCGACCCTGTTGAACCCTCTAGCTATCGTCCCATCACTAATCTCTCCAATCTCTCTAAACTCCTCGATCGACTCGCCCTCATCCAGCTCAAACTCCATATCACCTTCTCCCCAAACTACTGCTCCTTCCAGTCAGCTTATGGTCAAAACTACTCCACAGAAACAGCACTCACCAGAGTCCTCAATGACATTTTAATTATTATTGACTCTCGCTCAATCGTTGCTCTTGTAAGTCTGGACATTTCATCGGCCTTTGAAACCGTCAACCACTCGTTTCTAACTTCCCTCCTGACATCCGACTTTGGTATATGTGGCTCAGCACTCTTTCGGATCGGAAATCCTCAGTCAGGGTGGCTAATCCACATTTGCTGAAACAAAAGCGTTATGTGGTGTCCCTCGGGGCTCCGTCCTCGGTCTCTTACTGTTCACGGCCTACACTTCCCCAATTGGCCACCTCATCGCAAGTGTCAGTGTCAAGTACCACTCATATACATGATGACACTATTCTTTTCACCTTGATCAATTCTCCCAATGCGTCTGGATTTGAGAGGCTCTCAGAGTGCACTACTGCCGTGCAACAGTGGTTCTCCACACGCAACCTTGCCCTCAATCCTTCAGGGTCAGCACATATATTCATCTCTAGTTATAGCATCAGGTTCACCAATCACTTGAGCTACCTCGGTGTGATCCTTGATTCAACTTTATCCTTCGACTGCCAAACCAATCAAATCATCAATTCCTGCAACTTTCACCTGAAGGCTCTCAGACTCCGACGTCCTCTCATCTCCACGGAAACTGCCAACACATTGGCATATTGCATAGTTCGGTCTCGCCTCGACTATTGCAACTCTGTCCTCGTGCCTCTCTCTGCGCCCTCCACTGGCTCCCCATTGCCAGCAGGGTCACATACAACATCGCCTGCCTCTGCCACCGTGCCTTCATATCTGGCTACCCCCCCCCCCCCTTACCTCTCTTCACTATTGACTACTTACAGCACAGCACACGGCAGTGCAACTCACAATCTCCTCTCAATACCAAGATTCAGGATGGTCACGGCTATACGCCACTTTTCGCTGGCTGCCCCCACAGTCTGGAACGCCATCCCTCTGCACATTCGCAGCTTAACTTCCATTGTTTCCTTCAAGAGACACTTAAAAACTCACCTTGACTTTCGAGTGACTCTGAGCTTGGCTCCATGCCTCTGAGTTGCAGCCATTCTGTCCGTTACAAATTGCATTATTATTGTAGTGGTTTAACGTTCCCATGCCAACAAGGGAACGTTCCCCACCCTTGTCCCCTGTCCATCCAGGCAGGGGTGATGGACCGGCTGTGGGAACCCGTTCTCAAGGAAGGACTTTCCATTAACTTTGATTGAAGCGCTGTTGTACTGTATCCATTGTTGAGGAGGGGGGACTTTTGAAATTGTGTTGGGGGGTTTTGCTGGAATGTTTGCCCGTCCACTGGTCGCGTATTACGTTGCTTGTGCTTAGCCGGGACGGCTAATTCTTTATCACGGGAGGGGGGGGGGGTGATGTAGTGGTTTAACGCACGCCAAAGGGGATAATTGTAAGCACGTGTGGGCGGGGAACAGTGGGGTCATACCGGGACAGGCTGGTGTTGCTGGGGGACAACGGAGGAGAAAGAGACGGCCCGTTAGGCAATTAGGGATGCAGGGCAGTGATTGGCCGGTTGTTGTCAGGGACAGGGTGGTGCCTCTAAGTCTGGGAATGGGGACAGATGGCGCCGGGGGCAGGGGGCGCGGGGCGTTAGGGGAGATGCCAACTAATTAATTGGAAATTAATAGGGACGGGCATAAATACGGGGGAGTGAGAGTGAGACGAGGAGTTGTGCTGGGAGTTGGACGGAGTCGATCAGAGCAGAAGAAGAAGAAGAAGCGTAGAGCAGCAGTGGAGTAGAAGAAGTGTAGGGTAGTAGTGGAGTAGAAGAAGAAGTGTAGAGCAGCAGTGGAGTGGAAGAAGAAGTATAGGGTAGCAGTGGAGATGGAGAAGCTGAACGTGAGAGATAGTCGGAGTGAGACGGAGAAGCCGAACAAGAGCGACAGTCAGAGTGAGACGGAGAAGCCGAGAGAGAGCGACGGCTGGAGTGGGATGGAGAAGCATAGAGGGGAGTCGGGAGAGACAGAGAGAGAGAGGGAGGAACGGAGCGAGCGAGACCGGTGGAGCGCAGCGAACGAGCAGAGAACGCGCTAGAGGCTGGTGCTGTGTTGGACAAAATAAATTGACGACAGAAAAGGAAGAAGTTGTCCGCGTAAAGTTCAGCACTACATTATTAAGAGAAAGCTCGTGGTGAAGAGCAGACCATGAGAACATGAATGGAGAAACCGGGGAAGGGAATACACTGAAAATCTGTGGGGGGAAATAGCCACGGACTAGCCCGTGAAGATGTTTGAAAGCAGTGCAATCTTGAAGGTGATTCTGGACTGATTAAGTAGCATTTGGAGGGATCGTACGATGGGAATAATTTGATGACGCTTACAGGTATGAGTGAGTACTCTTGCAGCTGCATCTCGAACATGCTGCACACGTTGGATGAGAGACGAAGGAAGGCCAAATAATGGAGCATTGCAGTAGTCTTGCCTGGAATTTCGAGGGAAAAGTCGAGAAAAATACACGATTGTACTTTACTGTGCTCCTGCGTCTCTGCTTTCCACCTCCACAAACCTGCACTGAGCAGCCTGGTGAAGCATGGTCGAATAACCCCCATAACCTACACAGGGTGGGAATATCCTCACCTCATTCATTTCTAATATTTGCCAATGTGAATAAAACACACACACACTTTTAGGTAACATTCAATCGTGAAGAGACAAAGACAATCCCCTCTCTACACTTTCAAAGCTGGTTCGATCATTGGCAGCTGCCCTAGTTCCATACCCAAGTATTAGCAGTGCTGGCTCAGGGTTAAAAGAGCTTCAGAGCTCACCGGAATCCTATAATCCAAATACATATTATGCTTCGAATTAAAGCTTTCGTGACTGCAGGGATTCATCTTCTTGGTTATTTCGGTAAAGTCACGTAGAAGGGAAGTAATACAATAATAAAAATAAAACATAATAAAATAATTATCACGACGTTTCAGCCACAACGCAAGCAGCCGTCCTCTTCACCTGAGGACTGCTGCTTGCGTTGTGGCCGAAATGTCGTGAGAATTATTTTATTATGTTTTATTTTTATTATTTTATTACTTCCCTTCAACGTGACTTTACCGAAAGAACCAAGAAGACATATTATGCTTTTGATTCTGATTAGACCATTGGTGTCTAAGCAACCAAGCCACTTCTTTAGCAGGTCACGATTAGAACATTTGATTCAAATAATTCTTCAGGTTCCCGTTGTGCTCTGTAGTTCTGTAAATATATGAACGTTAAAACAATTCCCCAACTTAAAATACATATGAAATCATTACTTTTGAAAGACTGTCCGGCTGTACAGCTTCTGCTTGTAACAGGCAAGTTGGTTTTGGTGAGAGGCATTGGCTCCGTTCAGTAACTGCTGCGATATCACTTCTTTGGCAGCAAAGACGATACAGTTAATTTCCTTTCTGCCATGCAGTGGTGGCGGGCAGTGGGCATATGATTAATGTGCTGAGTGTGGGGAACAGATAATGTTCCCAACCCCATGGTATTTTACAAGCCAACAGGCCCTGGTATGACACACGGTGTCAAAAACTGGCAGCGACATATTACTCCTAGGCTTGCCAGTATATCGCTTATACAATAAAGCCTCTATGGAAATTGATTTTAGCAGCGTAGGCTGTAACAAAAACACGCACAGACATGTATAAACATATACAACCGTATGCACTCAACTGCATATGTGAATGGTGTGTGCTCAGGCCATATATATCACCGATGATTTTATCTTTCACGACGTTACGTAAAAAAAACATTTACGTACTTTTATTTTTGTGGAGAGACAAATATATGAAGGAGACATATTGCTTGCTTGGTTAGTTGGTTATATTCTCCACAACGACCCTAATTATTACGTCCTGTTATGTTCACAATGTTGGCGGTTGTTTTACACTGGCGGCAGTCACAGATGTAAGTCGAGGCAGGTGCTGGAGAAATGGAGTTGTATTACCTGATACGATCAAGAAATGCATTCATACTTAATGTGTCAACGATTAAGCATGTAAGGCAGCCCACCAGAGTATAATGAATGGCGTGTGTCTACTGTGCCAAAATCACATGTACAGATGCAAGGATTAAAGCAATATTTAACACGTGGCATTCAAGGTCTTATCAGAGCAATTACACAGATGGACGCAAGATTATAATAAAAATGGCAGCAACATACACTGGTCTACAGCCAAAATGCTTCCGAAATAAATGTCGTCAAACTTTAATAATTATGGTCATTGAGAATGAAAATGATGCTTAAAATTGTTGATTGGCTCTACTTTTCAAGATATGATACTGGGTCAGTATATACGATCCTTGACTTAGGAATGGTGGAGGATAAGTGAGTTATAAATCTCAATTTAAACCAGAAATGACTCAAATACATCTATGACTGGGTTTGGACAATACTTGTGTGGCACATTAGGAATGTATCACTCTTTTAATTATTTCCTCGTGGAGCAAGGGAGTAAAGTGTGGTATTGTGAAAGTCCGTATGTGCTGTGCAAGTACATTGATGCATGTGTGTACACCAGCATGCAATAACGGAGTTGGGCCTGTAGGGGGCTGGCAGGGTTATTGATTAACCGCACTTGTACACCAGTCACATGGTTAATGGCGACTCGGTTGAAAATTGCTGTGTGTGACACACGTGCTGTTGCATTTTACAGGTAAAGGTCCCAAAGGTTGTTTTTTATCGTTATAGAAATGTTCTAGACTTGTTCTAGACTTCAAGCTTGGCTTTGAATTGTTAGTTTGTGATATATCCAATAGGAGGGATTTTAGCACTGTGCACTGTAAAGGATGACGTACTGTAATTACGTACTGTAATTGTAATTCTCTAACCCTAATACTTTTTATTCTATAACCATGCCCATGCACCCAGAGTGTGACTACTTGCAATGCTATTGTAATAAAAGACTCCGTCAGGCACTGCTGGTCTCCGCTTGTCTTTTATTCAGGTTCTTCTCCGCACCCCACTGGTCTCCTCCACGGACCAGCGTCGTCTCGCGCGCGCCCCCGCACGCGCTTCTTCCTCAGCTCCTCCACTCGTCCTCACACCCCGCTGGTCCTGACAAGGGACCAGCGTCTCCTCTCGCGTGCCACGCACGCTCCTCTCGCGTGCCACGCACGCTCCTCTCGCGTGCCCCGCACACTCCTTATTCAGCTCCTTCTCCCGCTCCGCACACCGCTGGCCGACGGTGTGCCGAAGCCCCATCAGCCACTATGGCTGATGGCGCGGCGGCCACCCAACGTGGTCCCGCTTCTTCACTCCATCAACTGGCCCCGATCTCTTCCGGGCTCCCCTCTATATCATCTCTCCCACGTGACCCTGACTCCTCCCTTCCGGATCGTCAGATCCGGCCTTCCCATACTGCCCTGCTGGCTCCACCTTCATTCACCTCGCTTTCCATTGGAGCCGAGGTGAACGGCGGCCCCTCTCACACGCCCCCCATACTGGGCTCCGCCCCCAATACCCGGGTGGTGTGATTCGGCCAGAGTCCAGCAGCAACCCCATTCACGCTCGCATTACACTATTGAGAATAGAACACATGTATAGCAGTAAGTTGTACAATGGTGACAAGTACAGTTCGTTTATTGTACACATACAGTACAGGTAATGGGTGTAAGATACCGATATAAGTCGATGGTATAGATAGAAATACAGCTTAGGATTAAAGTAATATGCGAATAGTGAAGTGCAAAGGTTACTGTCAAAGACAAGGATGGTTTATCAGTAGTAGAATTGGGTTTAAGTGAAATTGTGATTAATTAACCGCACTTGTACACCAGTCACATGGTTAATGGCCACTCGGTTGAAGATTGCTGTGTGTGACAGACGTGCTGTTGCATTTTACAGATTAACCACAATACATGTGTTTGCCCTCGATTTGTAGCACCTGCCCACGTCCTTAATTTTGAGTGTGCAACACTTGCTTTTTCAGCAAACAATGAATTATGCAATCTGAACCTGGTATTGCTTCATACATGATATGAGTTACATTATGGCATTCCTAGAAGTCATGGATGATGCAATCATTACTAGGCTGACATCCTTCTGCTAAACACATTTCCCTATATCAGCTCTAGAAACCATACAGTGCCATGCTCTCTTATTTGTCAGTGTTTGATTTTGCAAAGGGATACATCTCTGTTTAACCAAAGTGAGCAAAGATGCCTCGTACTTGTGTGAACAAAGCATATCACTTCTGCTATGTTCGTGGTGAAGTGACTTTTGCATCACAAAAGCATAGTATAACCACTATGGGTAAGAAAGCCTATAACCTTCATTTTGGCTGCCAAATTGAAGATCAGGACCAGATGTGGGCCCCACACATATGCTGCAACACCTGTGCAACAGATCTTCGCCAGTAGTTGAACAGGAAAAGGAAATATATGCCTCTTGCAGTGTCATTGATTTGGAGAGAGCCAACAGATAATATCAGCAATTTTTACTTCTGCATGGCGCCTCCAGTTGGAAAAGTGTGTCAACAAAGAAAAAGTGGACTGTGCATTATCCAAACATTCCATCAGCTATACGCCCAGTACCCCACGGAGAAGGACTGCCAGTTCCTGATGCACCAGAACCATTCTCACTTGAGTCAGACGAGGAAGAGGACGAAACTTCTGGTCCTGGACCATCAAGGTCACATGATCCAGATTTGCTCCCATCCTCCTCTTAACCACACCTCATAACACACGGTGATCTGAAAGACATTGTCAAGGTTTTGGAACTACCCAAGAATAAGACAAAGCTGTTGGGCTCCAGACTGCAGCAGTGGAATTTTCTGGCAGGTGATTTTAGGGTTTCCATGTTCTGTAACTGTCAAAAGGATCTTGTCCTTTTTCTTCTTCATGGAAGGTGATCTTGTAGCCTGCAACAACATCGATGGTGTGATGGCAGCCCTCAACATCGTTCATGATCCAGATTAGTGGAGCCTGTTCATTGATTTATCGAAGATGAGTCTTAAAGCATATTTTCTGCATAATGGAAATGTTTTGCCATCAATTCCAGTTGGTTATGCAGTCCATATGAAGGAAACTTATGACAACATGAAACAACTTTTAAGGTGCATAAACTATGACCAACATCAGTGGCAGCTTTGTGGCGATTTAAAGGTTATTGCTATCTTGATTTGTCTGCAGACTGGATACATAAAGTACTGCTGTTTTCTCCGCGAATGGGATAGCCGTGCGAGATATTCCCACTACATCAAGATAGATTGGCCATTCCGACAGTCATTGGAGCCTGGAAGGAAAAGTATTCAGCATCCACCACTTGTTGAATCAAGGAAGATTTTGTTACCACCCTTACACATCAAGCTGGGTCTGATGAAGAACTTTGTCAAAGGCATGGACAAAACACAAGCAGTTTTCAAGTACCTTCCGTGGTAAATGTCCAAGGTTAAGTGAAGCTAAGATAAAGGAAGGTTTCTTTCTTGGTCCCTTCTTCGAGATTATGCATTTGACAGTGCACTACACAGCAAAAAAAAGACGCCATGGAAAGCCTTCCAGTTAGTGGAAACATATTTTCTCAGAAACAACAAGGTAGACAACTACAGGGAGTTGGTGTAACCCTCCTCAAAGCATACAAAAGCCTTGGTTGCAACACGTCACTAAAGAAAACAATTTTTGCACTCTCATCCAGATTTTTTCCCACCGAACTTGCAGAGCAGTGAGCAACGAGCATGGCGAGCCATTTGACCAGGACATTGCAACAATGGAAAAACGCTATCAGGGTAAATTGAGCCCATCAATGCTTGCATACTTTTGCTGGACAGTGACAAGAGATGCTCCATTTAATGAATACAAGAGACAAGCCAAGAAGCACCGAGTACACACTGAATACGGACTAAACTATGTACTTATATATACATAATAGTTTTTGCCTTTTGTTTCAAAATTCATTTTATATATATAACCCTTTTGCTGATTTTTTCAAGTGTTACTTTGAATAGGAAAGGTGACATGTTATCATGTGAAGCAACCATGAACACATGAAAAGACCTAAGTTTATATTTATGAGTAAAATGTAATTTTTTTACATATCTTGGGAACAGTAGCCAATCAGATATTTTAATTGTCATTATTTCAATTCAGCACATCGAAATCCATAATAAACAGCACAATTTATCTCTGAATCAGACTGGTCTACAAAATTGTACAAAATTGTAGACCAGTGATACCCCTGACAATGTGCATTCTGAAAATATTTAATTTGCCTTTACGTAAAAATGTTAAAATTTGTGATTGTATCATTAAATTGAAAAACATAAAAAAACTCAACACACTGATCAACAATACTGCATTGAAAGAAAAAAATACATAGCCATCGAAAATTCGGCGATAGCCCATCTTCATAGCACATAAACAGAAAGGCCAGATAGATAGAGATGGTAAGGGTTGGACACTGCACTCAATACAATGAGGCCTGATGAGAATCATATTATATTTGGATAAAGAAAGTCGCTCGATTCTTGGTTGGACTTTCGTCTGCCTGGAATGCACTGTATGCGCATTGTGATGATGAAGCTGCTTTGGCTGCATGCCCAGCCAGCGCTTGCCCACGCAGCTTCTGTTTGACCAGATAGAGGAGGCTAAATAGACATTATACGGGATAGAGAAGATATGGACCATGCGGTACAGTACCAGTGGTGTAAAAAATAGACCTCTGTGGAGAAAGCTCGTTAAGGATGCTGCTACTAGTCCATGGGCCCAGACCAAAAAAAAACACTTATTAGTACCAGCTGAGGTGGCAAAGTTTAGTAATGATTTTTTGTAATTCTCCATGTGGGTGGGACATATTATGACATGATAACCTTTGTGGAGTGGCAGCTTAGTTGTAGTTACCATGACTTTTATGCCCATACCCTATGACAGGCATCCGGAACGATGAAATGGTCATTATTACTTAAAAAACTACTTATACCAAAGCCAGTTCGGTCAAAAACTGGTCTTCATTGGTTTAAATACACAATGAAAACACAGGATAATAAGGAATACCATAGTGAGGTAAGGAACTAATTCAATATTATAAACATTGAAATTCGCATATACTTAGTCAATGATACATGTATTCCCATATACATCATTAGTGATGGGTATATGTGAAAAAGGTTACATTATTGTTATCAAGCTCTGTGTGTACTTAGATGGTGTTAACAAGGGTAACCAAGTCCAGAATCACGACACTGTGCATCAAAGTATACTCCTACTACCACAGTAATACCATTAGAATCACCACCCTGTGTCACTCATCAAACTGCTCGTTTATCTCATCATCTGACTCCCCCAGTTCAAAGTCACGTTTTGGATCATCCTGCAGTTTTTGGTTAATGCAGGCCTGTAACCTGCACATGTCTGTGCATGTCCGTTCATTTGACAGGCACGTGCAGCTTGGCATTTTGCATGGACGCACACACTTGCATGCTAGGTGGGGAGCGCATCCAGTAAATGGCCAGCTTGCTATCAGCGTCTGTCCATCCATGCTCAGTAGGGCTTGGTACCACAGGGTTAGCCTGCAGAGCGCACTTCCAGATTGCTGCCTGATAGTTGGCTCGTTGAACATGCATGAAGAGACAGTCTCTACATGGTGGCAGCTGGCTGGACTCGACTTCTCCCCGTTTGGTGCAGAAGAGCTGGTAGCGCAGTTCGTTCACCTCATCCGTGCTGTTATTAGCAACATACATGCGACAGGTGAACTGCTCAATTTTCTGGAACAGCTCATCACTCACATTCCATGACTGACCCAGTCGACTAAAAGTCTCTTGGCAGGAAGTGTCCTTTCTCACCATCTTCAGGGCATTCAGCTTCCCTCGACCGGCGAATGCACTGACAGTGTCGCAGCCTGTGAAGGCGTGTAAGCCAATTAGGCTATCACAGATGCTGTCTCCAAGTGAACTGATATCAACAAACCGTGTGCGGTGCTGTGTCCCACACTTCTGGTAGATGGGACAGGTGATGTCCTTCTGGCAGCCAAGACAAAGCACCATGACATCAGTGTCCTCAGCTGTGATGATAACTGTCTTTGAGCCCACATTTGCTGCATGCAATGCATGCAGAAGCAGACGGGTGTCAGCTTCTTCATGCGTGGAGTGCAGCTCTGCTACTTCCTCACACTCATCTTCTGTCAACTTGTAGAAGGTTTCCTCACAGGTCATGTACAACACCTTGCCATGCAGCATCTCTGTGTATCGTGGGAGTTTCCACTTTTCCACCAGAAACTTGATGAGACTGGTCTTAAACTAGATTCGAAGCTGCAGTCACAAAAGCTTTGCCGTGCTTGTTTGTTTCACACTTAACTTCTAATTTAGCAATCTTTGCAAGAACGTAATCAACCAAGTGGGGTGTTGACTATGTTGTTGGTCGACTCTCTGTGTTGTATTGCATTATATTTCCAAGTTTACTATGTTTGTTTTCTCATTCATTTGTACCTGATGATGGTTGCTTGTGTTGCAATCGAAACTTCGTATTCTATTATAATTTTATTTTATGTATTTCTACGTGACTTTACCGAAAGATCCAAAGAGAGACTGGTCTTGTTGGAGGGATTGCATTGCACAGGAATTGTATTTACTGCTGGACGTGGTGTCTCCCTGCAAGGTTTTTGTACTGGAGAGTGGTGTCTGCTTCCCGGTTTAGTCGTTCTGAATTTTTGATCGAAGTCTGTCGGTAGACATCAAAAACAACATCAATCATCTCACTCTATGCCCCCTCGTGGAGGACCTGGGTCAAGGCTGATTCTGCCACCTGTGAAAAGGTTTTGTTGTTGCCATTACATTTTTGGACCAGGCTCATCCCATCTATGATGGAATTAGATGGGGTTGGGATGTCTTATGCAGGAGACACATTCTTTTCAAGCTCTCTGGCAGGTGCAGCCTTGTTTGTTTTTCGTAGGGACCCAACATCATTTGCCAGAGCCCACGGCAGTGGGCCCAGTGGGTGGGCAAGGACATCCTTCCTATTCACCTTCCTGCTTTCAGGCACCAGGATCATGTGGCTGAACAGGTTTCTACCTACCTTCAGAACCACATTCTGTGCTTTCTTTCAATGTGCTGTTTTTGTGCTTATATTGGAAAATGTCTTCAGACTTTGCTTGGTCATCTTGTCGTGGAATTTCACAGATGGTGGGCCCTCAGCTAACTTTGCTTGAATACCTGATAGGCCTCTTCTCCTATCTCAAGAGCTCTCAAGAGATCCCTGGTCACATCAGGTGTAGCAATGGTGCCAGTGGAGAGGCTAGCCATATCTGTCTCATCAGGGGACATAGGATTGATCCAGTTATTCTCCATAAGGTCAACGAGAGACATGTACATCTGCTTCATCTCTCTTGATCCTTGGACCCTGTAAATCTGTATGGGACAGTTTGGACCTGCCTTGACCTATCAGGCCTCTCAGCTGTCTGAGGTACATGCTTCTGTACTCAGCTGTTAGGTAATATTTGGTTAAGGTTCCTGGAATCAAGCTGAATCCCTTTGTCCCTCCAGCTGTCAGGTTGTCTTTGTCCACCGTTTCTTTTATAGCTTGGTCAACAGGGATTCGGCCAAAGGTATTGGTGGAGTCCAGTGGAACTGAGAAGCCTCCTTCCATGAATTCTGTGTACATATCTGGGTATTTGATGGGCAGCTGAGACATCTGGGTGTAGCAGTAGAGCAAGTAGAGTGCATAATCCATCCTATCATAAGCGAAGCACCAATGGATCATTGCTCGAATGCTTGCCAAGTGAAGCATCCAGTCTTCCTCTCTGGATGCTCGGATGAGCCCCAACAAGATTTCAACCATGTCCAAATAGGACATCCAGAAGGTCGAGAGGCTGCCGTTTCCCCCTCTGAGGAACTCGCGGTAGACTTCAAACAGTTCCATGATGTGTGTACATGAGCTGTTCTCGAGGAACTCCTTCAAAGTGGCTTGTGAGACTATTTCCCAAGGTTGCCAATGGTCCTCAATGTCTCCTCCAGGTAAACCATGTCGTTTATGTGAGTTGCTTCCAACCAGGACAGGAAACCATTCCATGTCAGTTGCATGAGAGCCTCATACAGGAGTTTGTGTAGTCGCACTGCCCTGTTGTCCTTGCGGCCATACATAACACCAGCAATGGGGCCTTCTGCAATAATGCCAGACTCAATGCAGAGATTTCCGAGTCCAGCATCTTGGAAACGCTTTCCTATGACTGTCAGCAGTGTGCAGATGGTGTGGAATACCCCAAGCCTGATAATGATATAATGGAACTTGTCACAGTGTTTCCACGTGATCTCGACAGCCTTTGTGTACAGGGCTTGGTCAAAGACGCAGACAATATTTGTCAGGCTTAAGTACTGCATGACGCTCAGTGACTGGTTAAGCACCTCGTTGACAGTAGACATTTGTGTCGCTGGAGCATTGATGGTAGACAGAGAGCCTACATTATCGGGGATGACCATCATCTCACCTCGAGTCAGGATGTTGAAGCCTGTCCAGCTGCTGATTGACTGGTCTTCTTGTTGTGACATGCGTGCTAGGACTCAAACAAGGTTCTTCTCTCTGGCAAGCTGAGTATTGACTGCAGTATCGGCATCTACACTTTTGCTTTGTGATGGCCCCACCCATTGTCCAGCGTTGTAAGTTGGTAACATTGGCGGGGGTGAATTAATGCTTCTCTGCTTTGTTTTGGCAACAGTGGGCATGGTTTGGACAGAAACTGGGTTGACTGGCTTTGTTTGCACAGCAATCCCTTTGCCTCTGTGAGATGTTCCCTAACCACTGACGGCTTCTTCAAGACGATTGATAGTGTCTCAGGCTAAAGTTGTGAATATACCAGGATGGATGTTAGCTGGTAGGGCAATGTCACTCCCTGATGAGGAGAGTTTCTGAAGACACAGGGCAGTGTCGATCTCTTCCATCTGTGAATAGGACACACTGCGACCAAGTCGGTTGAGGATGTTAATCAGCTCTACATTCCCTGACAATTACTTAACACTGAATGGCAGAAGAATGTGCTTGTAAGGCTTGGTCTTTTCACATGTCACTGCATAAAGTTTTGGTTTTGGGTTAATCTGAAAGATTGACATCGTCAATATCAATGATCGTTTTATGAAGTAATGTCTCTGCGCTTTTCTCACCAAAAAATTACGTGAGGTGGCATCGGGTGACTTCACTCTGATGAAGACGCATCATATTATTCCTTAATTTAAATGACCAAACAATTGAATAAAACAGAACAAAATTTGTTCCTAAAATACAAAATCTGAAATTTGTAACTCTGAAACTCATCCCAAATACGTAATATAGAAATAACCAGATAATTATTATTTTGGAGGTCATATGATTTTTGCTTTGTTTCGCAAGGCAGCTCTGAAGGGTACCTGGATACATACCCTATGTGAATACATACCCTCTTTTGGCTTCTCATAAAATTCTCCCTGTAATTGAAATGACAAATGGTTGCACATTTCACACCGCCTTTCAGACTGTGTCACCATAATCCTATGTAGGTGTCACAAGTGATTTTACTGGCAGCTGCAGGGGTGTCAAATTGGTTAAAAGAAAATCCGCCTGTACATACGTCATCACCAGCCATGCTGTGTGCATCCACCACGAAAATATGAAATCCATAACAATTTAAGTTGTGATTGTAGAGATGCAATTTACAAAGTGTTTGTGTGTGTGTGTATTCATTATAGTGGCATGTAAAGGTCATAAAAAGCATTAATAATTCATCTCGAATTTTTTTTCCAAATGAGAAATTAATTCTACATTTTTGCGTTTAGAGATAAGGGGAAGAGAATAAATAAATAAATTACAAACCTATTACCTTCATTCAAGAGACAAGAGATAATCATATGCTTTAACAGTGAATATGGCTTTCTTTGACAGTTGATAAAAAAAATATTGGGAGGAAAAAAAGCATTGTAGAATAACAACTGATAAGAATTCTTTCACAGAGCCTCACCATGTAATCTCAGATGTTCTCACAACAGTATTAGAGCATTAAATAACACTCTGCTTTGACTAAAACAAGAAGCGGTGCTTCATCTTGTTGGCAAAATGTACAGTAGCGCCACTCTGGGGTCCAACATGAAACGATCCATTCTTAAGGGACACGACACTTACAGAGCATGTGCCTGCAGGCGAGATCCATTCTTCTTTTATAACGAATACATTATCTGATGAAGCACGAGCGTCAAATGCATTTTATTATGACACTAATTAAAACAAGGCAGCCTGGGGCAGTGTAATCCTCTCTGCTTTATCTGTTAAAGGGATAGGTGCTCCCCTGTTGAGCATTCCAGCTTTTTTGTAGCAAGCTGCTGCATTTGACAGCCACAGTCACAAACAAGCATCTTCATTCTGACAACGTGGGCCCACCACTGCACAATTAAGGGGCTATTTATGAGGCAATTAAATTCCAAGATATTTACACTCGTCAAGGTAGATATTGTTGAATTAATGAATCCATCGCACAGTCATGATTAAGCGTGTATTTTAATTTATTCCACAGAATTAAGATGTCAAGATGGTTTTCTACCTGTCTTCTTAATACAGTGCATTTATTCGACTATTCTGGTGACATTTCACAGTGCAGTCGCTTCACTCCCCTGTGGTGAAGCTGATGTCCGAGCTCTCCTCGTGGAAGCGACCCTGCGTCAACGCGTGACTATGTTCATCACACGATGACACGCGTGTTTTTAACGAGCTGCCAAACAAGTCTATGAAGAGAGCCTCCACTTTAGACGATGAAATTTACACACAGAAGCACAACATGCACAATTCGACGTAATACATTAGGAATATGAAATTACACCCACACCCTTGGCAGTATAATGCTGGAAATCTCAGTGTAATATGGCACGTAGGTTTTCGTAACATATATTATTAACTATACATTTTTGGATTCGGTTACGAAATAATTTGAGGCCATGTGTGTCTCGTTCAGAGCCTCCACCACCCGGCATAGCCAGACGTATTATTTGTCACGTGTACAAGTGTTTAACACCAAAGTTAGCAATTATTCAATGCATCTAATAGTTAAATCAAGTTTTGAAGATTATTCTTCAACTTACCTGGTGAGCTAAAACAAAAATAATTAGCATGCTGTAAAAAACTTTTACGCATGGCAATTAATTTGTTGAGCTGTGTTTTGTGGTGGATTTTCTTAATGACACAAATTTTGATCAATTATTACGTGGCCTAACCCAAAATCTATCATATATCACGCAGTTTAACGATTATTTTTCGTTTATAATTCTGATGTCTTTTTTTCGATACCAATCTAAAATTATACAACGCTAGTTATTTTATGCTTTTCATATAATCGCAAAATGTGTGGGACGTTTAAGCATTTGAATTCGGGGATTTTATTCGTGAGGCTGACACATTTTTACATTTTACGCACACGATTATAGACAAATGGATGGTTAACTCATGATTATACGGTATATATTAAACATACACATATTTTACTTCTGGCCTTTCATTTTTTTGTGTGGAATATAAGTGCGACAGATCAACTGTTTTACTATCTCTGAGTAAAGGTAAAGTGTCTCCATAATCAAGTGAGCATCATCTGCTGCCCTACCAGGCCCTCTGTGGGTTCGCCCCACAATATGTGCATCCCTCAATTAGTACGGTTGGCTACGTATGGCTACGTGCGGTAAGAAAGAAGTTCAACATACCTATAAACATACGTGCAGGAAGTGATCCACGTTAAAATATCAACGAGGTCCCTTGAGTTGTTCTGATCGCCTTCTTCTAAAGCAGGCCGAGGTCAAGACTAATTTCCTGGGTGGTCGGGATTTTTGCGAGTGCAGCTCCCAGACTATGGAACGCTTTGCCTTTGGATATAAGACAATCAGAGTCGTTGGAGTTATTTAAGTTCTTTCTTGAAAACTCACCTCTTTAGATTGGCATCTACTGCACTATTGATGGCCTTTTTTGCTATGCAGGTCCTGTTTGTGACCTGCTTTCCATGCACAGTGCATTGGGATAAATGGATGAAATGCCCCTTAACAAATGTATCATCTATATTCTTTGGATCTTTCGGTAAGGTCGCGTAGATAGGTTCAAAGAAAATAACAAAAAGACGTTTCGATCGCAACACAAGCATTCGTCATCAGGAAAAACGCTTGTGTTGCGATCGAAACGTCATAGTTTTTTTTTGTAATTTTTTGTTATTTTATTTGAACCTCGATTTAAAGCTTTCGTGACTGCAACCTCTCTATGTGACTTGACCGAAAGGCCCAAAGAATATAAATTCCTGCAGTCATGAAAGCTTTAAGTCAATATTTTTTATCATCTACGTTGGTGGTTATTAGCTAGAAGTGAGAATCCTAATTTTCCAAACAGCATAACCACTGGGGTCAGCGTAACCACTGGGGTCAACGTAACCACTGGGGGTCAGCGTAACCACTGGGGGTCAGCGTAACCACTGGGGGCCAGTGTAACAGACTTTAATAACTACAGGAGCATCTCACTCCTCAGTGTGCCGGGAAAGGTCCTGGCAAGGATTATTCAACATCGCCTTGCTAGGCACGCTGAGGAGAGGCTTGCAGAGCCCCAATGCGGTTTCAGGAAAGGGCGGTCCTGCACAGATGCCATATTTTCTGTCCGTCTGCTACAGCATAAGTGTAGCGAATTCGCGAATTGCTTTATTGACCTGGTCAAGGCCTATGATACCATCAGTAGGCCTGGGCTCTGGATAGTTCTTCGTGCTTTCGGAGTCCCTGACCCTCTGCTCACGGTCATTAAGGACCTTCATGATGGTGAGCGGGCCCGGGATGTCCTCTGGCTCCCACATTATTTAACATCTATTTCGACTAGCGTAGTTCGTGAAGCCTTCAAAAGTTGTACCGGAGGAATTTCCATCTGGTACAGATGTAGGGCTTGAGAAACACGCGTCACGCGCTGGGTTGAGATGTGTGCACGTGGCGGACAGTGAGGGCAAACGGGGACACAGGGCGCTGAGCGACTTACTGTTGTTGTACCAATTAAGGTGGCATGCTAGTTAAGGGGGGGGGGGGGGCCGCAGGTGACTGGGGGTATATGAGGATGCAGGCCGGTGATTGGACGAGAGGTATGGGTGTCTGAAATTGGTGCCGCTGTGTCTACAACAACAACGCCACGTGGCACTGGGGGCTGGGGGCGAGTAGCGAAGCGGGGGATGATCCAATTAATTAAGGGGAATTGGTTCAGGGATAAAGGCGGAGAGCATGGAGAGAAACGGGAGTTGGTGCCTGGGACGAGTGATGAACGGATGGAGAGACGGAGCAGTGGACAAAGAGAATATAGTATAAGGTAGCAGTGGAAAAAGATAATATAGTATAAGGTAGCAGTGGACAAGGAGAATATAGTATAATGTAGCAGTGGACAAAGAGAATACAGTGTACGTACGGTAGCAGTGGATAGAGAGAATACAGATAGAGTAGCAGTGGACGGAGCGAGTACAGCATAGGATAGCAGTGGAGTAACGGACCTTGGTGGAGAGAGCTACGACGAAGTGGGGCGGCAGAGAGAACAAAGAGCGACCGAGCTGGAGAGAGAGAGAGCAGAGAAGAGGGTCGCTGGAGCAGAGGAGCAGAAGGAGAGCGAGCTAAGCCAGCGGAGCGGAGCGAGCGAGCGAAGGGACATTGAGTGATGTTGACGGGGAGTTGTGAGTGGAAGAGTACGGAGGGACATTGAGTGATGCCGACGGAGGAGATGTGAACGATATGAGTTAATAAAGAACCGAGAAAGACAAAGAAGCTGTCGCGTCAGTACGAGTCCTACACAGATGCAATGGGAGGCTGATCGATGCCCGGATGTGGTCAAGGGATTGCTCCCTATTGCTCAACCATGTTATGTATGCTGATGATCTGGTAGTGCTGCTCACTCAGAAAAGAAGTTGGAGGCGCTGCTGCTGAACCTGGAACTTGCCACTAAGAGGTGGGGCCTTACCATCAGCCCCACCAAAACTAAGCACCTGCCTGGGTATTTTGTACCATCGGACACTCCACCCCCACAGCTTCCAATTGGTGATAGGGCAGTTGTGGAGAGAGTGGAGAGTTTCCCATACCTGGGCAGTGTGCTCATCACCGGCTCCGGTTTAACAGCAGGTGTCTCACTCTGAATCAGTCGAGCGGCATTATCTTTTCATTGGTTGCGTAAAGCTGTGTGGAAGCTACCTGGTCTGTCGCTCCGCACGAAGCTTCAGGTCTTCTCGGACACAGTCATTCCCTCCCTTCTTTACGCTTGTGAAACGTGGACCCCCTAATGGAACATCTACGCCAGTTAGAAACATTTAAACTCGGTTGAAAAATTGCTGTGTGTGACACACGTGCTATTGAAACTTACAGATTAGCAGCAATAAATGTGTTTGCCCTCGATTTGGAGCACTTGCCCACGTCCTTCATTTCGAGTGTGCAACAGAAAGAACGGCAACGCGCTCAACCGCACGCTCAAGTGTGGTTCATCGTAATGGGTGCTTTAAAATGATTCAACAGACTACAGGTGTGAGACAGCGAGATATCAAATGCAGGTAGAATCCTGGATATGAAAAAAAACAATACACGTATATACACCTATAGTTGTACGCTACAATGGAGCCTTTTCAATTGAAAGCGTTGCAATAATTGAGATGCATTTTTATTCGTCAGCCATAGCGGTGTGATGTGGTGGCAGCTTCAACTGTTACCAATACACCCTTCACCAAGCTGGGTTCACATGGGACACGTGGTGATCCCTGTGTTCTGATGTCACACAGGTAAGAATATTGCATTACAAAGGCTAGTACCAGCTCAAAAAGAACAACACCACAACCAATTAAATAGACACCAAAGCTCTTTATCCACCCACTATGCGGCCTGTGACGTTTGTTTTGTAACCAGTTGTGCCAGATGGGGAGAGGCTTGTCTGCCTTTTAAACAAGAAAAGCTTTTTTTTTAAACCCTACATCACATTACTTAACAAGTCACTAGTAGCTTGCATATGTTAATCTGGACAGCAGTTTTAGAGGCCGTAGGGAGCCCCTATCGTTCTTGTTAAAAAGCATGATGGTAGCTTGCGCTTCTGTGCCAATTTCCACAAGCTCAACAAGATATCTGTGGCTGATGCTTATCCTCTCCCTCGGATTGACGATTCCCTGGATGCCCTAGTGGGATCCCACTACTTCTCTACCCTTGATCTCCTGTCCGGATTTGGCAGTTGCCACTAGAAGAAGCCAGCCTCTAGGCCCAAAACAGTCTTTCGTACACCTCAGGGCCTATTTTAATTAAATCGGCTTCCGATGGGGCTCCACTCCACGCCAGCTACGTTCCAACGATTGATGGAGCTGGTCCTAGCTGGACTTCAGTGGGACTCATGCTTAATATACCTTGATGATGTTATCGTCTTCAGCCGTATGCTCAAAGAACATCTTGATCGGTTGCGTGCTGTCTTTCTCAAAATGCGTGCGGCCAATCTCAAATTTAAGCCACAAGTGTCACCTCCTTCAAAAATCCATGTGGTATCCCGGTCATATTGTCAGTAAATCGGACACTGTGATGGACCCCGACAAAACTGTGTGTGGTTGGACTTGGTAAACCCCCACGTCAGTGGGGGAGGTGCGGAGTTTTATAGGATTTGCGTCGCCGGGTTCGCTACCATCGTAAAACCCCTCCACGTTTTAACGGCTAAGGGTCAGAAGTTTCATTGAGGGGAGGAGGAGGCCGCATTTGTTGCGCTTTGCGATGCCTTGGTGAACACCCCTCCCCTCCGCTACCCTGATTTTGCCGCACCATTCGTCCTTGATACGGACGCTAGCAACAACTGGCATCGGCGCTGTTCTGTCCCAGGTTGTCAACGGGGTGGAGTGAGTTGTCGCATACGGCAGCAGAGTGCTGTCGCTGGCTGAGTGGCGATACTCTGTCAAGTGCCGGGAACTCCTTGCGATCGTTTTCTTCGTACAACAGTATTGCCCCTAATTATATGGCCGACAATTTACGGTACACTCGGACCATGCAGTGCTACAGTACGCATTGCGCATTGATCAACCATCAGGCCAACTTTCGCGTTGGTTGGAGGTCCTCCAGGACTACTCATTTAGGTCTCCTATCGAAAAGGCACCCAGCATACGAAGGCGGATGCCCTGTCGCGATTGCCACCAAGCAACAGGTGTGCGTGCTTTTCGGGCTTGGGTAGCTGTAAAAAGGCAACCGATGACTCGCCCCCGCCCCTTGCACCTCCGATGGAGCCAATGGTCTCATAGCGCGTGACTGCCGGCCTTGGCCTAGCCCTCGCAGAGTTGGAGCGCCTCCAGGTTGAGGACGCCTCCCTGGTTAAGCTGCGCCACCACGTGAAGGAAACGGATGGGGGTAGGGATCGTGGAGGATTAGCCTTTGTTTTCCTTCGGGATGGCCTCTTGTGTTGGCACAGAGGCTTGCACTGTCACACCATTGTTGTGCCCACTGCCCTTCAGGGTAAGGTTGTATGGGCAGTGCACGAACGACGGTTGCACTTGGGTGTGCACGAAACTCTTGCCACGCTCCAGCTTGACTTCTTCTGGCCGGGCATGGCAGAGGATGTAGCTGATTTATTGAAAGAGTCTGTACAGTGTTGCAATCAATTCAGGTCTCCCGCATTAACGAGTTGGTCGCTCTAGACATCCATGGCCTGCTTCCCGCCACCCCTCGTGGAAATAAATATTTGTTGGTTGGCGTCGAATATTTCTCACGCTGGCCAATGGCTTGGCCGCTCCCCAACCAGTCGGCGGCGGCCATCACCGAGGCTTTCCTCGATGACTATGTCATGGACAAGGGTGCTCCTGAGTGTATTTTGACCAATCAGGGCAATAATTTATCTATATTCTTGGGTTTTTTCGGTAAAGTCACGTAGGTAAAAAATTCAAATTCTAATAATAAAGTAAAATAAAATGTTTATGGAAAATGTTGAATCAGACACCATCCATACATCCAACCTGCGTCCTTCCCTCTGGAAGAGGTATGTGGATGACACTTACGTCATTTGGCCACATGGCCTCCCAGCATTGAACCACTTCTTGGACCACATCAATTCCAGACACCCATCCATCAGATTCACCATAGAAGTGGAGAAAGATGGTAAACTACCATTCCTAGATATTCTGTTTGAGAGGAGACTTGACGGATCCTTAGGACATTCTGTCTACAGGAAAGCCACCCACACAGATTCCTACTTGAAACCTGATTCCCACCACCACCCATCTCAAAATAATTCTCTCATCAAAACGCTATACCACAGAGCTCATGGCATTTCTGATCAACACCACCTGGCCAGTGAATTAAGACATGTACATCGGGCCCTCAGGATGAACGGATACTCTGACCGCACCATCCGCCAAGCTGTTTCTCCCACCATACAGAAACAGCCACATGAAACTCCGATCAAAACTATCACGTTCCCATACATAGCAGGCGTGACCAAAAAGATCTCCAAAATTCTAAACAAACATAAGATCCAAGTCCGATTCAGTACAGTGCATAAAATCCGTGATCTGATTCCATCTGTGAAGGTATGTAGACTAACCGTACAGTACCCTGGAGTCTAGTTGCAGTTGTGATGATTGTTACATTGGAGAAACGAAACGTCATGTCTCTGATCGTGTCCGCGAGCATAAGTCAGATCTGAAACACGGCAAAACTGATTCTTCGGCCTTTGCCGATCATTGCTACAACTCTGTGGGCTCTCATGAAATTGTCTTTTCTGAGACCAAGGTGCTCTGCAAACCTCCTGGCTACCATCAAAGGTTTGTACACGAAGCCATACAAATATACAAACGCAGACATAATTTCAACCGTGATGATGGGTACAAACTGAGTAATCATTGGAAAGATGTGATTAACCATGCAAAAAAGACTTAACTACACATATTTGGACCATCTTATTTGACAGACAACTATTCTTTAGTTACTGTACAGTTTACTGATAGACAGCCAGTTTTGTTTCATCATGTTTAGCTTCTTTTTTCACACGCTGGTTTCCTGCTATAAGTTTTACCCACCAAGCAACATAGCAGGAGGCTGTTTCTTCCTGACCTGCTTTTTTGCTTTTACCATCTACATGGCAGTGGCTCGGTCCCATTAGCAGCAGTTGCACTTTAACAACTCTGGCACTCCCCCCCCCCCCTCCCTCTCAGCCAGTCTACATAACAAAGGCTCAGTCCTTTGTTATGTAGACTAACCGTAGTTTCAGCCACACCAACCTTACCATAATAATAAAAAGGAGGCCTGTCCTGGCTCCTCCCCCCTCAATCAGTATATATACGGGGTTGGATCTCTTGGAATTTCTCATTTACTTGATACAGCAAGCATGCTGTGATGGTTCCACCTGAAGACGGAAGCTTGTGTTGCCTCCTGAAACGTCGTAATTTTAATTTTATTTGTTATTTCATTTTACTTTTATTAATTTTAATTTTAATTTTTTACCTACGTGACTTGCAGTCACGAAAGCTTCAAATCTAGAAATAATTTATCTTCCAAATCACTGCGGGAGGTGTGCGACTTATTGGGAACTAAGAAAATACGTATGTCACCATACCACCCCCAGACGGATGGAATGGTAGAGTGGCTGCACAGGACTCTGACTTCGATGCTGAGCCATCAGGTCAGCGAGTCCCAGATTGACTGGGACTTGCATGTTCCGGAGTCCTGGCTACCTACCGAATGGCTCCTCATGCATCCACCGGCTATTCGCCATTCTTTTTAATGGATGGCAGAGACCATGACCCCCCAATTGATGTCCAACTACGTGTCGCGCCAAACAGGGCCAAATAAAACATTTTCCGAAGCCATACCCTTTAACCTTCAGAAGCTATCGGAAGCGCGTGAGGTTTCTAGAGCAAATTATAATTTGCGCCAATTGGCTAATGAGCGACTAAGGCGTCTCCGTACTTCTGCCCACGAGTGGGATGCAGGTGACAGAGCCTGGCGACACTGCCTACAGGTGAGAGGGACTGTTGATGTAATTTGGGTCGTCCGACCACAGTGTGTTCAGATTCGGTTGGGCCGGCAGAGCTGGTTTGTTCACTTGTCGCGCCTCAAGTCTTTCATCGCTCCGCGTGAATTCATTCCATCTCCACAACGCAGGGGCCGAGTGTCGGATGTGTTGGATAAGCTGAGGTCTGTGCCCGCTGAGGTTGCTTCTCAGCGGAGTCGTGTGATCCCATCTTCAGGTGCCGCGCAACTGACACTCTCCAAGTCGCCATCTGCTCCGACTCCACTGGCTCCAGATGACGAGAACCCGTCTGCCTGAGAGGAGCCGGGTTCGTCAGGACACTTGCATATTTCCCCCGGGACCTCCAGGGAGAGTGAGCCCACCTCCCCTGGGGGCCCGGCCACGAGGACTCCCCATACACAAACACTCCCACACTGTCATTTGGTTGTCGCACTCGGCGGGCCGCATTGGCTATTGGCTGAACCTAGCCCTAGTTGTGCTTGTAGGTATTGGTACACGGTGTGGGTGTGAAATGGGTTACTGCATTTTTTTTATCTCTCCCTATCCTCTTCTTGCTTGTTGTTCTGTACCTCCACCCCCTTTCCTTGCCCGTTGATGTATATTCGTAGATAGTGTGTATATTGTATAGATGAGCTGGGGTATTTATTCATTGTTGTTACTGTTGAGGCACATATTGTTGTTAATTGTTACACTTGGTAATTGCTTATTGAGGGGGAGTTGACAGCCAGGACGGCTGAGTGCTATGAAGGGGGGGGAGGGGGGGTGATGTAGCGACATTGATGGATGTCACTGTGTGTGGCCGGCCTGGGAAAGGCACACCACGCAATGTAATGACATCACGGACACCACTGAATGGGGATGGAGTACCGGCCCTAGTAGGGCTCGGGCAGCACTGACTGACAGTGAGTGATGGCACCATGCTCTACGTGCAGTGCCAGCCCCTACAGGATTTGGTGCGAGAGTGCCGGCCTCGGAACGGGGTTGCAGGGGGGCATGGCACTCTGGTTGACGTGACCGGAGGTGTCTACCCGGGAACGCCCAAAAGGGGGCTGGAGGTGATCACGTGTCAAGGTGGAGATCCTCCTCCAGGATTCCAGAAAGGGGTCGTGGCCAGGGGCGGAGCGAGCCCTGCCACGGGGATATAAGCAGGTTCCTCAGTGGGACCAGCTGTTGTTGTAATCCTGAAGACTCTACGTTCTACGCCCTACGTCCGTAAGACAAGATCAACACGGGCACGGGGCACAAGCTGGGGTCTGGTCCATAGTAGCTACTCCCAGTGCTGTTAGTGTAGCTAGCCTGGTGGACCACCACCATAGGTTGTTATCTGGTGAAGGGGCAGTTACCCCTTCGTAAGTACGTGCAAATGTTAATGAACATGTTTCCTCCAAAGTACGACTGAGTCTCCATTTGAGCCCACTACAGTTGTGTTAGTGATAGTTGATGACACTTAGTGTTATTGTGTTACGTTGTTGCTGTTCATTAAGCATGCACAAAATGGTCGACTTAGAGCTTGACCCTAACGTTGAGCTAATGGGTGAGCAGAATAGGTGTCTTGGTACAGATTGCATATAAGGAAGAATAATTGTCTGATATGTTTATAGTCAGTAAAACATGATTTACCTTGTTTACATTTTATAAATATAGTTTGATGTAAAAAAATTGCGTTTTTAAAAATTCGTTGATTAAGTACATATTGTTGCGTTGAAGTTTTATGAGGAACTAGGGAATTTAGTAGGCACTGCAGATGTTTCAAATTAAAATGTATCTTGTTAAATGTTAAATAATATGTATGTAAAATGTTTTCAATATGAAAAGCCGCTGTTATCATAATTAAGTTTTGGGGTGGCGTGCTGAAGGACTGAGATGAGGCACTGTATGATGTATAGGGTCATGAGGGTGTGTGGTCATTATTGCGGGTATGCAAATGCTCTTCAGAATGAAACTTTGAAATAAAGCGTTGCCATTTCACAAACCTCTGGTGCTCATCTGTTGTGGAGTCGCCCACTTCTTAGGAGGACAGAACACAAAACAGAAGTATCTACTCATCTTCTCCGAACGTTATTATTCCCGTTGTCTATTTAGCCGACCTGTCCACTGGTTATGATTCACAGGAGGAGGGGGACAAGGCGGGCCGGCTACACATTATACCCTGACTTGCGTTCCACTAGTATTCCCCTGACAGGTATCTTCAAATGTTCAGTGACTTTTGTAACTATGGAGAGTGTTGTTTTCTAGAGATTGACTTGTACCTGTTATCGGAATGCAGAATTGTACAACACTGGCTCACGGCTGTTAACAAGAGATGAGCAATGCCTCAATGTTCATTTGAGCAGAAATCACTATCGATAATAAATTAGTTCACCATAAGTCAGCGATGTTAAGATGAGGCATTTGGATATGGTTAATGATTGTGATGGAATGCAGGGGGCATCTAGCTAAGACGATCACTCTCACACTGCTTTATAAATAATCTCAATGTTCAATTAACATAGATCAATATTAAAACTAATAGAAAAACGTTAATTTGGAAAGAATACAATGAATGTACTTATATAAAAGCAAAATAAAGCAGAGTGATGTGTAAAGATTGGGTTATAATAGGGAAATTACTTTTCATGTATATTTAACGTAACCTAGGACATTATAGGTAATTGTTCCTTAATCAGTAGCAGTGATTGTATGAGTGGAATTACATCTTATAATCACGTAATAAATAGCATAACATTATTAAGATTTCTAATATACTATTATATGATTCTATTAGTAGTAAAACAGTAACATAACAGTAAGAGAATAAAATATTATTATGGAATTATAATAGTTTAATAATATAAAATATATACTGTTATCTTGTTCAGGCTGACTTTGGGAAAACACAGCCTGGCCAGGCATCATCGTTTCATTTGCGTGAGCGTGTCATTGGCTACACATCCAGCAGTTGGGAGAGGTCAGAGGTCACCTAAGCATGAGTGGGGGCGCTCCCCATGTCAGGTGTCTTCACCGACTCGCGCGGAATGACGTTTTCAAGTTTGGTCACATCTTTCCCCTTAATGACATTGTAGGCAGCCTCATACGCTTTCCTCAGTGACTGCAAAGTGCTTCACTATCACCACATTAAGAACAACAACATATTTTGGTAAGATAAAACATTTAATCTGACACCAAACAAAATGAAGATGGCAAGTGGACCTTGGTTCCAATTAAAAGACAATTCTTGGTCTGCAGCAGTCGACATTTACTGCAGTCAGGAATATATAATGAGGTAATTTCGCAATTAAAACATCCATTACACTCATGCTGTCAATCAGGTATGTGCTTTGCTGTTTTATGTGTACTGTGTTATATTCATGAATTCATTCTGCCTTGTAGTACATTTTCCATCTCGTGACATTCTGTGATCCAGAAATGTAAAAGCTGCTTCTGTATTCTCAAAATGTATCTAAAATGTATTATTGTTTCTCTACATAGAGATGCAATGTATATTGCATTGTTTGAAGTCAGATGTAGTCGGCCAATCCGAGGCATAGGTATTCATGCAAGAGTATGGACAGTATCTGGCTACCGATGAACCAAGTTTCAATTCAATATATTGTATTCATAAGAGATATTTACATTCAATTAATAGGGACATAGAAAAAGGCATCATCTAGACTTAAATTTGCATATTAATAGAAGAGCCATGTACTTGTACAGATGTGCAGTTTCATAGGACATTCTGCTATTCTAAATTAAAGAGAGGTCCATTGCATTAGGCATCTTCGTGCTTCCAATCAAGAAAACAAGGGTATTGTATGATGATCTCTGCATGGTACACTTGAGCTTCTTTGAGCTTTGGTCCTGACAAAAATAATAAAGCCAGCACTGGAAACAGCAGGAGAATGTCACAATCATTACCATAGTCAAAAACCTCATCTTAGACAAGGTTCATTGCACTGCACACCTGTGTCTGCCCATATATACACGGGAGCTGGCTGTAGTATATACCATGTGAGCTGAGGACAATCTTCCTTAGACAAAGCCCTACTGTACAAATGTAGCAATCGTGTCACCTCATTTTACTCACTACACCCCTTCCCTATTCCTTAAACATATGTCTCTGACACTGCCAAGAGTATTGCTGCACCGTGGTTCACACATGTATCAAACAAGGTACTCTACATACCTAAAGCTATGAAATGTTCTGGTTTTGCTCGAAATGACCCACTTTCATGAAGCCTGTCCTAGTTTCTCGAAACATTAGTCAAAACTAGGACTGTGCCCTAGCTTAAAATGTTCTGGCCCCATGCTCAACTCATGATACTCTACTTGTATCCCTCGATTTACGGAAGAGATGCATTTTTTAAAAAACACGAAGTAAAACGAAATGTTGTAATTCATTATGGCTTTTCCAATGTAATACAAAAATTACGGATGTGTTTTGGACAGTCATTCCAACTCTACTGCAAACTTAAAAATATCCACCTTTATTACTATTCAAAATACAAAAATAATAAAAAATGTTTGAATATTTTCACCATGGAGTCCTGAGTGACCGATTAACAATTATCAGTAATTCCACTTTGCAAGTTATGATACTTTGACTTGAAATACCTGTGTCTTCGATAACGTCGGTCGCAGCTACAACATTGCCAGATGTGAAGATGAGATCCATTATATAATTCCTGAGACATGTTGCGCTGCTTACATGCTGGGTTAAATTATGACTGTCGATAATCTCGGTGAGATTACTGTTGATTTCACCACAAAGCCGAGTCGGTCTGGGACAGGTCACCACAGATTATGGAGTGATAGCCAAGTGACTCACCGTCTAGCAGACCAGAAAGCTCAAAAAAAAATTCCGACAGCGGTGAAGATGGCAGTCGATAGATGACAGCCATCGTAAGTTCTTGGATAACCATTGGTTATTTTCAGGAGCAGCAGCTCGAGTTACTTGATAAATTATTTGCCCACCCATCACAACGATATCGTGTAGAGACTGAAAGCAACTGGACCACGATGCTTTCCGTCAGAAGATCTGGTCATCATTGGCGTGTCTAAATTCTGCATCGACGGTCGATTCATTTGCAGCTCAATTAGAAAATGACATCACTGATGTTTACATCATTGGACCTCCTTTGCCAGTACCAAAATATAATAATAGGGTTTTCCCCCTTTTTTTCTGGCAACAAAACTGAAAACTTTTTTACGAGGATTCATGTCTGCATTAACCACAATACCTGCAGTCAAATGCAAACAAAAAACACACGATGATAATATATGCATTGTCCTTGAAACTGATTGGTCCACACCAAGGGACGGCTTTCTTTTGAGCCTCGACCCAATTGGTGCTCGACTAGAGGACGCCAAAAGGCGAATAGCTTATAGAAAATGCAATATCAAAGTAATGAAGGCTCGGGGTGAGCATTGACATCATTGGACCTCCTTTGCCGGTACCAAAATATAATAACAAGGTTTTTCCCCTTTTTTCTGGCAACAAAACTGGAACCTTTTTACGAGGATTCATGTCTGCATTAACCACAATACCTGCAGTCAAATGCAAACAAAAAACACGCGATGATAACATATGCATTGTCCTTGAAACTGATTGGTCCAGACCAAGGGACGGCTTTCTTTTGAGCCTGAAAATTACGTCATATAAATTTTAAAATATATACAAAATTATGAAAAATGTTTTCGGTTCGATGGGTGAGGGAAAGTGTGCGTAGAGGTGAGTCTGGAAAAAAACTTCACGGGACACTTGACATCATTGGATCAAACCATGTGCTCATTGTAATTTGCATAAATATAAAGGTGATCCAGGACTGCTTCAGAATACAATTGCCAATGATTTACACTGTCAGATATTAAATGTAGGTCACTATAATCATAGCAGTGCCAAATTACACCACTGCTTATTAAACACCACACACATCAAAAGCACACAATGTGCACATGCAAATATAAATTCCCAAAATATTAGTCAATTACATTTATTAAAGCAATGTTTTTGGGGCATATTAATAAATGCAATGAAAGAAAACGCATAAAAGGCACAGCACGTATTGCAGTCGGCACCGATAAGGAAGTAAGCAGGATGATTTGTAGGGTCTAAGGAAAGCTGCCATAATTTGCCCCTAGGGCTTTAGGATTTGTTAGAGGCGCTGCAGTTTTGCTCTTGTTTTCGATTTCAAACAATGTTCTTTGTTCTCCAACAGCGCTCGGTCCAGCCAGGGTTACTCAAATGAGGCCATGCTGTGATGCACACGTTCTTACCACGTGCCACCTTCCTCTCTATAGGCAGAGGAACGCAAGCCACAAGCTGCACTCCATTACGATATTGCTCTCTTGGGTGTCTACTTGTTTACTCATAATTTGTTCAGAATACATATTAATTTGGTGCATTTTAGGAGACATAATTGGCATCTGGAAATTAGGTATGTGCACATAAAAAGTGCTCCCCTGGGTTTCTTTTCATTTATATGATATACAAGAAAAAGGAATGCTGTAAAAAAATAACCAATTGAGTTATTAATCAAGACTCTTTGAGGAGGTTCGTTGCATGTGATTGATTAATTCTAAAAATAATCTGCTATGTTGCGTGCATTGCATGAGGGCATACTCGAGAAAAGAACACATCACGGAAGAACATTCAAGTCCATAAAGTCAGTCGTGAACTAACTTTCTGTACTATGCCTTACATTTGGGCGTATTAGATGCACCATGGCTCCATCACTCCATGATCCAATAACCCTTGCCCTCTGAGTCATTGTATTACAGGCATGTATGTATGTTGAGCTTCTTTCCCACCGTACGCAGCCAACCATGCTAATCGATGTTGCATAACAAACAAAAAAAACAATGCACACAATGGTTTATTTGAGCTTAATTTACCACGTGTTGTATTGTTATTTGTATAATGTGTTATGCTTGACAACACAATGCAGTATATCACTTTATTATTAACAATTATTTTTTTTAACTGCTTTGGAAAATGAATTAATGTGCAAGCAAATAGGTTGGAAACCATGTAATCTACGCTAATCTGCCCCTTGCTACTTAAGTGCAACTACAAGTACATATAAAGCCCTTTGATTGTGTATCCGTACATTGGCAAAGTGGTTATTCAGTGAATCCATGGATATGATTGAGTTTTTTTTCTTGGCCATGCTTTGCAATTTTTTCCATACAGTAATTACTGTTAATGATAGTGTAGTGGCTTCACAAGCGACGGAGATGACGTGTCGGGCGGTGGTTGGACCCCGCCCCCCACGTGGTGTGCTTGGCCCCCGCCATCCCCGGAGTTCACTCCAGAAATGGCGGCAACTTCAAATTGCGGCGTGGTCCCGGTGGTGGGAACATTTGTTTGCTGCCGGTTTTCTCCGCGCCCTCCAGCAACCGCCCCTCCCGCCCGCGTTATCTCCTCCAGGATGGAGGCGGCGGCGAGAAGTAATTCAGCGAGGTGGGAGTGAGCATCCCCGAGCCCACTCCCCGACTGCGGCGGTGCGTCTTCCGACTGCGGTGGTTGTTGAGGCGCCGACATCGCCTCAGACTCCGTCTCCGAGTCAAGCAGACCCGTCCGTGCAGAGTCGTCAAGTTGGCCAGGATCGTGCGCACGAACTGTCCTCCTTGTGTCCATAGCGTGCAGTTAGAACCACTTCTGAACCCAGTTATAGTGGCTTCACAAGCGACAGAGACGGCGTAGTCGAGGCAGCACTATCCAGTACGGTGTGAAGGGGTAATGGCCCCTTCACACCGTACTGGACTGGGATAACTATTATGCTCCCAGGTCCTCCGCTAAAGGCACTAGGGGAGGCTACCTGACCTGGCCCAGCCAAGGCACAGGTCACGACACCCAGCCAAACAGACCCGGTCCTTAGAAGGACATCGGCTCTGAGGCTCTGGGGCCACACCACTGGCTTGCTCTGCCCGGCCCTGAGAAGATAAAGTGGGTCAGAGGAATTTCAGGGTCTATCTGGCCGGTCTTCAGTCTTCACTGGCTCTTCGGCTCCCCAAAACTACGTCGAGCTCTCTGGCTCTCCGCCTTTAATACGAATTGGCCACTGAGGGGCGGGGCTCTGAGGGATCCAAACACACCCTGCAGCCCCCACCCGTTGGGAGGGGCGCGAGGGATCCAACACCCACAGCCGCCCAAGGTGCGAGCTGTAAACGACTTGTTTGTCCCGTGGCATCCTAACGGCTGTAACTGATGTGTGTTTCTTCCATAACACCCCTACAATAATTTATATGAAATGGAATTTATGCATCAGTATTCTTTTTTTGCACACGACGATTGTGTGGCAGTTGGTGTTCTGAATTTGGCACCCGACCGGCCACTGATTGTCTCTGTCCCCTGTGTGAGGGGGAAGACCATTTATTTTAATGTATTCCCCCCTTCCCCTTCATGTGTCTATTGAGGGCAGCATTGCTGAACTTAACATGAACTTGAGAGGAGGTAATTTTTGCACATATAACCTTGCTGTTACATTTATTTGCCATCGCCCAAAGCAATATTAAATGGTATCAGGTTAATTGTTTTTGTTGTCCAATGCATGCAACAATAAATGACATAAACATGGGGAATTTAACATCTACAACTACCGGATAATATAATTACTACCTACTTTAAGCTAGGTGTTTTAAAAATCATCTAGCCATCTTGATAGCATTGTAATTCATTCTAGATGTCCTATTATTCCTTGGGAAGGGACATTTAACTTCAACAGCCCTTGTTAATGTAGTGGCTGAACTCCAAGAAGCTCTGAATAGTGGGGAAGTAGCAGTTTAATACTTAGTCTTTCGTAACCAATATCATCCATAATACATATTTTTGTGGTTAGATCACGTAAATATATAATTGTGTCGTTAAACCCGCTTAAACCTGACACAGCCAATTTAGTAAGGTTTGTCACGTGAACAGAATATGGCAATTCGTTACTAGTACAGCACGCCGGTGTGTTGGAGAGCAAGGTACCTGACTCCACAAAGCACCATATTGAGCTCTTAAGATGAAGTTTTCGTAGCAGACAAGGGAAAGGATACATACTATTTTATTTAATACAAATGTTTATCATGTGAAGGGAAAATGTAGCTTATGTAAACAACCAGATAGTTGGCATTTAAGCAATGCATTTAAATTGCAATACATTTCCTCTTGGAGATCAGTTGGTTCGAACGGTGTTTTAAATAGTTTGGTTGGATACTGGAAGTATCTCAGGCAGCATGAGATACCATTGACAAGATTTTAAGTATATGTTTTTAATTATCATTATTTTCCATTGCAGAAGTAACTATTGCTTTTGAAATATATGTATCTGGTCATTGTTTTAGTGACATATTAAGAAGTGCTGTACCTTAATGTGTTCTCTGTTTGCCTGGGTACAAAGTTGCATACGTATTTGCCCAAGTCGGGCCAGCTGGCTCAAAAGGTTCTAAATGATAAAAGAACACTCCTGGATATGCACTTTGAGCTATGCCGAGAAATCTAAGATTTTTTAAACGTATATGTAGGTTGTTTTTTTCACCTGTCTGCCAGCAGCCCACTATAACTTCCGAATTAATCTCTGTTAATGCCAAGACAGGAGATCTGTTGAATAATGAATGGCATCAACAGACTCAAGGTGATATGCTACATCAATGTATGTGTGTATGTTGAGCTTCTTTCACATCGTACGTAGCCAACTGTGCTAATCGGAGGGTTGGGAAAGGACCACAAACTAAACACCAACATATTTTATAAATAAATTAGTTTTCAATCTAGATTTACAAGTGCATAGCTCCAGTGGCTTCCTAATAGCAAAATGAAGACTGTGTTAATCGGAGGTGTAGGGAAGGACCACAAACTAAACACGATGATCCTTTATGAGAAAATTAGTTTTCAATCTAGATTTGCAAGTGTATAGCACCAGTGGTTTCCTAATAGCGGAAGGAAGAGCTTTCCAGATGGCTGCAGAAGCGGAACTGAAACCGAGCGATGTGGTGACCATCTTTGTTTAACGGCTAGCCAGAAGCCGCTGCGATGACTGGAGTTCGTACGATGGATCAATCGTGTGGAGACGCCATTTGCAGAATGATTGTTGGGAAACATCATCACGCAATCAATAGCACTTAAATGTTATATTAGTACTGTGTCTAATTGAGTGGCTTCTAAAAGTTAACTTTGGTTTTTCAGGATGGGACTTCATTAATTATAATGGTTGGAGGCGGGAACACCATGGCATTAATTTTTATGAGGGAACTTTCAATTAATCTTTTAGGAAAGAGTTTAATAATTACTCAACTTTCAAAATCTCCCAAAATAAAATGGCAATGTTAAACTGATTTATATGTTCCATTGTAAACATTTATAATTATGATGTAATGAACATACCAACAGTTTCAATATCAAATTATTGGGACATTTAAATAATCTGAAGCACTGCTTTGTGAAAGTAAATGATGAATATACAACTGATCACCATGTAAAGGAAATGTTCATGATAATGTTGCAGTTAAATGTATATCTGTGCTATGATCCTCCATCAATGCAATGTGTGGAGAGCTGGTCACAAAAACAAGGAAGGGGAATGTGATTTAACACAACACCTTTACAGGACATTCAACCACATAAAAGTTTGTTCAAATTCCAATAAAACCCATATCTGCTCGTTTTCCTATCTGTATAAATTTTTTTTACTTTAATATATTACTTCTGCGTGGATTTTTCGAACCTGGATTTTCTCTGCCTTTAATAATGAATAACATAAATCTTATAATACAATACCATCAAATAATTCTTCTGTGACATTTATTTTAATTCAACTAACACCTGGAAGGGCATTAAGTGTGGATGTGAGTTATGTTCTGCCACAAACCAGGCCATTCGGGCATAAAGGAGCGCAAAAAATAATTTTACTTCATATTGTGTGAACACAATCAACTTTCTTCGACAAAGGCACCTGGAAAAAATATAAATTCCCAAGAACATATTACCCAGTGCATGCATGGTAATTGCGTCTTTTTTAAGCATTGCTAAAAAAAATATACAATAGTTGTATTACCTATTCTATTGATTATGGTTATAACGGCTTAACTAAATTCAAGTAAAGAAATAGCATTGACTTAAGTGGTCACTTTTGACAGAATAATGCAGATACTAAAATATTTAAAAACGGAATTGTAACAATTTAATTCTGAAATTTCAATTGCATTGCTGTTTTATATTTATCCATTCGTTAAATGCAATACATTGAAGATTGAAAAATACTGGTTACAGAAAAGCATTTGCTCATGATAACAGCCTTCCATATATATGGATGTATATTGAAATTGAGAAAAATCAAAACTTATTTTGCACCGTACATAGCAAACCGTGCTAATCAGGGGTGTGGGGAGAGGATAACAAACTAAACACAACAAGCAGTTATGAAGAAATTAGTTTTCAATCTAGATTTAAAAGCGCATAGCTCCAATGGCTTCCTAATATCGAAAGGAAGAGTGTTCAAGCCCCAGAAGCGCATCTGAATGCGAGTGATGTCATGACCGTCTTTGCTCGATGGTTAGACAAAAGCCGCTGCAAGGATGACCTGAGTTTGCATAATGGTTCACGCTTCTTGACAAGCTTAGCAAGGTATTGTGGTTCATTTGTGGCAAGCACTTTGTGTGTATTGGGTGCGACCTTAATAATTTACCTCTCCTCATCAAGTTGACATTTGTCCAGCTCATGACAGCTACCTTCCAGCTGGGAAGACATTTTAAGATAATTGTTTCGTGGATTATTATTTAATATATCCGCGCTGTGCTGTCAGTCACACCACGAGGTAAACACATAATATATTCTCAAACTCACCAGAGTAACACATCATCTCACCCTGCAAGGAATGTTTATCATACATCTTGCAACTGAAACTTAAATACATGGTGCTGGAATGTTTCAAATGAAGTCATATCTAAATGTACATACAGGGTTTGTTTTGTTTACAGTAATTGGAAACTGACGTAGACCATCAACTGACTGCAGTTGAAAACCTGGCATTGTTAAATTACTCAGCAAGGTATTGTGGTTCATTTTTGGCAAGCACTTTGTATGTAATGAGTGCGACCTTCTAACGTATTCGTTTGGCAACTGGAAGCCAATGCAGATCAGCAAGCACTGGACAGACATGGTCAGATCTTGCAGTATCCATCATGACAGGCGGCAAACCATTTTGCATACACTACAGCTTGATGATGTTTTGTCAGACGCCCCGAAGAGTAGCGAGTTCAGTAATTGGGCCTTGTCAATACTATGCTACACGTCACCGTGTTGGCTATGTCATTGGTCAAAAGTGTCGTAGAGCCCTGATATTAAAATTTCAGGACCTGACTATATTTTGCCCGTGGTGATCAAACGATATATTATAGTGTCAAGTATGGTGCCAAGGGTCTATAGAAGAGTAGAAAACTTAATTCTGGAGTCTGCGACCACCACATCGCATTTTTTTTGCCTGAGCCCAAGTGCCAACAAGCAGAACCTCTGATTTTCCTGGATTAAGCAGCATTTCGTTTTGTGCAAAACACACGTTATAGAGGCTCTTCATGCCTAATTTTGACTTCACTACGGTTTACAATTGTGTATCATCAGCACATTGATGGAACTTGATGTCATGTGATGAGATTACATTGGCGATCGGAGAGAAGTATGTTGAAAATAGGAAGGGCCAAGGACGGACCCCTTCGGTACGCCCACTGGGCACGGCATAGGCGATGACTGTTCGTCACCCGGATTGACGAACTGTGATCGACCATGTAGGTATGACTCAATCCACCCCAGTGCTGTGCCCAATACACCGAACCTTGACCATAGCCCCCCGATGAGTTTCTCATAGTCGATGGTATCAATGGCAACTGAGAGGTCGAGGCCAACCAATGCTGCAGCACACCAGTCATCCATGATAGTTTGCGGGGTCACAATGGCTCAAGCCAACTTATTGCAGGAGCGGTGTTACCTGCGCCATTTTGAACCAGTTTGAGCAACAGCCCTCGTCGAATACATGATTTGCCAGGTGGATAATCAGTGGCACGTGCATGTCCGAGCATGATGCGAGAATCACGTGTAGATGTAGTCCTCTTTGGAAGCCATGCGATGAACATCGACACCTCTGCCATCGACGCTGGTGCCAGGGTCTCGAGTTTTTTAATTGGTTCCAGGTTGATTAAACTCAGATGTAGACCGGGAGAATGTGTTGCCTTCAAGTTAGGAACCTATGCTACACATGTTCAATCATAACGTTTTTCAGGTGTATTTTCCTCACTTAACAATTAAAATACCACAAAAAATACAACTGGTAATGCTAAAAAAACGCTAAAAAGAGGCATGCAACATTTTTAATTCCGTGTCAATTGCCTGAATTTCAACGTACATATTCTTCATGCTTATACAGTGAGGGAAAAAACGTATTTGATCCCCTGCTGATTTTGTACGTTTGCCCACTGACAAAGAAATGATCAGTCTATAATTTTAATGGTAGGTTTATTTGAACAGTGAGAGATAGAATAACAAAAAAAATCCAGGAAAACGCATGTCAAAAATGTTATAAATTGATTTACGTTTTAATGAGGGAAATAAGTATTTGACCCCCTCTCAATCAAAAAGATTTCTGGCTCCCAGGTGTCTTTTATACAGGTCATAAGCTGATATTAGGAGCACTCCCTTTAAGAGTGTGCTCCTAATCGCAGCTTGTTACCTGTTTATGAATGCCCATTTTTGATGACAACCCGGTTGCACAATACGAAAACAGGTAACAGCAAAAAAAACCACGAACAAAAACAATAAAAAAAAACAGTTTAACACGTAGGGTTTCGCGACCAATATCATCCATAATATAGTTTTTTGGGGGGTTACAGCACGTAAATATATAAATGTGTCGTTAAATGCATACCTACAAAGGGCATCATACTTCAAAAGGAATTACCGTTGGTACGGCTATTTTAATACACACAATAGACAGGAAGGACAAGTTCTGTGCTGTACTAGTGACGAATTGGCATGTTCTGTTTACGTGACAACCCTTACTAGTTGGCTCTGTCGGGTGGTGGCGGATTTTAATGACACATTTATATATTTACGTGATCTAACCCAAAACACCTATATTATGAATAAAAAAACAGTACGTCGGTAAAGTTCCAAATGACAAGGTCGTGCATCAACCAGATGGCTTTTAAAAAATCCAAGGCAGGAGATCTGTTCAATAATGAATAGCATGACCGGACAAAAGGATACATCACAGTTGGGTCCAATTAAAAACCACTCTCAGTGAAATGGTAAATCAACTATGGGGAACCGCACTGTCTGTGAAGCTGGTTTGCAAAACGATTGTTGGAAACATCAGCATGTAATCGTTAGCACTTCAATGTTACATTAGTACTGCGTCTAAGTATTGTGTTCTAAGGGAAAAAGGCAGGACATTTTAGAAGTGGCCATGATTTCAGTTATCCATGCAATCCTAACCTTTTCATTTGCTTACAATAAATAGCACACTGCAAATCAATTTGTATATATATATATTCCTATTTGCACTCACAGTACATTATTTCAATTGTTCACTTAATTATAATTATATAATGCTACTAAGGGTCTGCACTTGTAAATGACGACATTATTGACCCATTGTAGTAAACAAGATAGAAATGTTTGCACTTGAGTCACTAACCATCACTGCCCTTCCCCTCTTCTTCTTGTTTAGTGCTGCCTAACGGCGTGTGCGACTTCACGATGATATTGGTCCCGGTCTAGCACGGCGTGTAGAGTTTGTGCTGCTGTTGTTAATTGTAGCCATGTTTTGATGTTACTAAGCCATGTCGTTTTTGGCCGTCCTGGTCGTTTTTTCCCTTCGATTTTTCCTTCCAGGATTTGCTTTAATAGCTGGTATTTGTGGTCGTTTCGGGCAATGTGGCCTAGGTAGTAACACTTCCTGCTAATGATGGTCTTCAGCAGTTGCCTGTCAGTGCCCATATCTTGCAGAACTTGTGTATTGGTGGTTTTGGCTGTCCATGGGATTTTCAGCATTCTTTGATACAGCCACATCTCGAGAGCTTCGAGCCTTTTTGTTGCTGTTGTTGTCAGTGTCCACGTCTCTACTGCGTACAGAAAAATTGACCAGATGTAGCATTTCAGTGTGCGCAGTTTCAGTGATGTACTCAAATTGCGGTCTGCAAGGAGTGTTTTCCATTTAATAAATGCTTGCCTTGCTTGTTCAATTCTGCTCTTGATTTCGACTTCATGGTTCAACTGATCGTCAATGATTACACCAAGGTATTTAAATCGGTGTACTTGTTCCAATTTTTCGCTGCCAAGCTTGATTGTTACTTCGCTCGTAGTTCGGCTGACCTTCATAACCTTTGTTTTCTTTTTATTAATTCGTAAGCCCCATATTTGACTCTCTGTGGCAACCTCGTCCAAGATTTGTTGTAGGTCTTGTCCTGAATCGGCCAGCAGTGCAGTGTCGTCGGCATACCTAATGTTGTTGATGTATTGTCCATTGACTTTAATACCAATGTTTTTATCTGCTAGTGTTCGATCAAAAATCTGCTCCGAGTAGATGTTAAAAAGACTCGGTGACAGTGGGCAGCCTTGTCGTACACCTTTTTGTATTGGTGTCGGGTCTGTCAATTCGTTGTCATATCGGAGTTGGGCTGTTTGCTTCCAATAAAGAGCAATGATGAAGTTGATGTCGTTTTTATCTAGTCCCAGTTGTTTTAATAGAGCTGCTAGTCGGTCGTGGTCTACTGAGTCAAAGGCTTTCTCGTAATCTATGAAGCAAATGTACACTTCTTTCTGATGTTCGTAGCATCGCTGTAGTAATATCTGTAGACAGAAGATTGCTTATCTTGTGCCTAGTCCTTTTCAGAAGCCAAACTGTGTGTTCTTCAATACATTTTCGCATGTGGAGCATATGCGCTGTTGGATCACCTTCAGGAAGACTTTCAGCACGTTGCTCATCAAGCTTATCAGTCTGTAGTCCTCGCATTTCCGGCTTGTTGCTTTCTTTGGTATGGCCACAAAGATGGATTGTAGCCAGTCGGATGGAATTTTATTGCCATTGTATACTTGATTGTACCAATTAGTCAGTTGTCGTATGTTGTTGCTGTCTAATAGTTTGAGCAATTCTACATGGATTGTGTCGGGCCCGCACGCTTTGCCTGACTTAGCTGTTTTGATTGCATGTTCTACTTCTGATGTTAAAATGTGTAGAGCGTCTTTCGACATCTGTTGGTCTTTTTCTGCAGGTGTTCTCACGGCGCCATAGAGCTTGTGTATATAGTTTGTCCAGGTGTCCATTTTTTCTTGTTTATTTAGGATTGGTTGGTTGTTGTCCGCATACAAGGTAGCTGTTGGGGCTGGTCTGTAGATGTTACCAGCTTCTTTGAGCTTCTTGTGCAGAGTAAAATTGTCATGGTTTTTAATTAGTTCTTCAATCTCGGCGCATTGTTCTTCCATCCACTTTTCTTTTGCCTGTCGGATTGCTTCTCTGATCTTCTGTTGCATTTGTTTGTACTTCTCCAAGTTGTTATTTTTGTACATTCTTCGTTTGCGCATTATATCGAGAATACAATGTGTCATATATCGTTGTTACTTTTTCGGTGGCTGATGTCCCAGCATGACTTCTGTTCTTTCTGTGATGCATTGTTTGAACGAGCGCCAGTACTCCTGAACATTTGCTGTTTCTGTTGCTATTGAGTGGATGCTATCGTTGAGATGTTGCTGTACTTGTCTTTTATCGGTGCTGTTCATCAGATTCTCCAGGTCTGCTCGTCTCGTCTTTGCACATTGTATTGATCGCAATTTGAGTCTTATTGTAGCTGTTACTGGGTTATGATCTGACGATATATCGGCTCCAGGGTAGGTTTTTGCTGTAATCACACTGGACTTAAACCTGATGTTAATTAGGATATAATCGATTTGGTTCCTGACGATGTTGTTGTCGGAGTTTTGCGGCGAAGTCCACGTGTACAGTCGTCGAGGTGGTAATTGGAACCACGTGTTAGCAATACTGAAACGTTCTTCTTGGCAGAATGGAACCAGTCTGTCGCCTCGTCCATTCCTTGTTCCTAGTCCGTGTTCTCCGACAATGTTCTGCATTCGACCGTGGCCAACCTTGGCGTTGAAGTCGCCGAGGATTATAGTGATGTCTTGTTTCTTCAGCGGCTTCAGCGTGTTGGTTAGTTGCTCATAGAACGATTCGATTTCATGATCTTGTTTATCTGCTGTTGGAGCATAAACCTGTAGAATGTTCACGTTGACTTTGTTGCCTGCTAATTGTAGTAGTGCTATTCGTTCTGATACTGGGGTAAAGTTGTTGACTTTATTTGCTAATTTCTTGTGTACTATAAAGGCGACACCGTATGTTTGTTTGGTGTTTTCTTCTCCTCATTGCAGAAGATGTGGTGTTCGCTCGATATAAACGTTTTTGTTCAAGGACATTTAGTTTCGCTTAGACAGATTATGTTGATTTTAAGTCGATCCATTTCTTGTATGACATTGGCTAGTTTTCCTGCTTGAAGTAAACTTCTAACGTTCCAAGTTGCTACTTTGAAAGGGTTCTTTGACACAAGCTCGGAGATTCTTAGCACCCCTGTCCTATTTAAAGGACGCCGATACTCAGGGCCTTTGTTAATGTTGCTTGTCATCATTGAAGTTTTCAAGAGAAAAATAATCCAAGTAGTTTCCCGTTGCTTTCTTGGATCACAATTTATTTGAAAAGGTCATGTGGGGACCTTTCGAAACGGGTTTTGTCTGACGTCTCCACTGAAGTCTTCCCGCCTTGGGTGACCCTTCTGAGAGCATTAGGCTCTCGACGGTATAGCGATCAGCTTCTCAGACGTACACAAACTCTCTCGCCGCGTTAAGGCACCGTATCCGAACATCCCATTGTTAACCTCCTTAGAACCTCCACAATACATTTCACAGGGATTGATAACCCATATTGATCACACTTAACATGTCACCCATACCATCTTGGACCACTATAATGCATCACCCCTTCTATTAACAAAATTAGTGGTGTATAAACAAACCCTTACCAATCTGTTGTAGTGCATTAAAGACACTCCTTCACTCTTAAATACAGCCAATTGGTTTCCAGGTTACTGATGGTGTTTGCTTAATGAAATAAAAAAAAAATTCGTTCCTAAATTTTTTTTCGTTAAACAATGTAGTAATGTATTTTGTTTTGCATCTTCGACCAGTTACCTATTCCTGTAAGATGTGAATCGTGTACCGATACGTGTTGTTTTGTATCGTGACCTATGTACTCATGCTTGTGTAACTAAGATATGTACTTTATACCATCTGTACCATCGCAGGACGCCCATGAAATAAAACCTAGCAGCTCAATGGCCCTTGCTGTTGAAATAAAATGCATCAACAGTATATATTAATTACAATGGTTAGAGAGCTCTCCTCACAAAGGGAATTGTGCTAATTGAAATCCCTATTTTGGGGACGACAACTCAGCAATCATCCTTTAGGGCTTGATAAGATGAATACCACTTTGTGTGAAGTCAACAATGGTTTTCCTGTACATTGGCTTTCCCCCACCATAGGAGTGCACCATTTCCATCAAGGCTTCCAACAAGCATTGAGTGGAAAACTTTGCATTATTTAACAGTGCTCGACTAAATTTCGATTTAAAGCTTTCGTGACTGCAGGAATTCATCTTCTTGGTTCTTTCGGTAAAGTCACGTAGAAGGGAAGTAAAAAAATAATAAAAATAAAACATAATAAAATAATTCTCACATAATTCTTATTTTATTATGTTTTATTTTTATTATTTTATTACTTCCCTTCTACGTGACTTTACCGAAAGAACCAAGAAGAAGTGCTCGACTATAGCCATATTTTTTCTATAAAGGACATGAAGCAGGACAAAATTGTTATTCTAATATCTGTATATATAATCAACTCCACTGGGTTGCACATAGGCTTCACAATAATGGAGCGTTACTTTTTTTCGCCCAGCTTTCATTCTGCCACACCAATAGCTGAGGTCATGCATAGAACGCTGTGGAGCTTTTTATAATGTGCACAGGCAGCCCGGGCAGCAGGATTAATGTTGCTCTCACACGGGAGACGCGCTCCGTTTACACCACGCAGCAAAAACACGTCACCTGAACTGAGATTTTGGTTTAAATCGTCGACGTTTGGGCTGAGAGGTGAATCCGCTGCCTAAGAGCGCCTTCCGCCTCCCCCAACTGCCCTTTTCACTTGGTGCCCTTGGAGCCAGCCGAGCAAAGTCACCCCGAAAAAAGTTATGACCTTCAACAACACACACCAACGTGTGAGACACATTGTGCAAAGTGGAACAATGTGCCAAGGTGACAGTGGTTACGTGCGTGGCCTCTAATCCAGCGTTGTGGAGGCAAGGTTTGTCGATTGCAGAAATGTTGTAGAACTCCCTTCCTGTGGGCGTCGAGGAGGCATCATACTCTGGTATGCCATGAGAAAGGTGGTACAGCAAACTTGTGGACTCCACCTGTTCCATCTGCATTGGGTAGTGTTTCCCCTCTCATGCATGGGTATTCTTTTCGGATGTTCCTGTTTCCTCCATTATGCCAACACTCATTAATTGGCTGATAACACCTTAATATATAGAGGACCACAGAGTTTGGGCAACTGTTGGCACCTGCTTACCGGATGGCTGCTGCCTTGCCGCTTGACTGTGGTTCCTCCTCACACCTCTGTGTCGTTTTCTGTCTATGACAATGAGCAAATACCGGTGCAGCAGCGAGTTAAAAGTTAAAATTAATATTATATATATTATTATCCCATTCCCTGCATCCACAGCCAATTATTCCACAGCTCCGACAACTGCATTGAACTCAAGATGCTTCCACAAGGTGAAAATAACTTTGGGAAGACTTCAATACAAATTCTTAGCATAACAACTGTTCATCAGTTCCTGTATTTTTTTGTATTTGACCCTGCATTATGAATGTCACACTTGTGTTTTAATTCACTTGATATCCGTTGCAAGCTACACGTATATATACTGTTCAATAGTCTGTGTGGGCTTTTTATAAACCCTTTCAGCACTCCTTAGCCACCCATCTTACAAATGCACTATAATATATGACACCCTATTACATCTAAAGATCAGCAGTGTTTGGGTTGGGTTTGTCAGGGGTCCTTCAGGACCTCTTAAAGTAGTCCACACCACCCAAACTCCTCATCGCTCACTGACCGAAACGAAGAACCGCCGACTTTTACCAATACAACTGTATTAAAATAAAGCACAACTAAACAATCACAAAACAATCAGCCCACTGGTGACTCGCCCGAAAGGTCACCGAACCGCACGATGGAGTCTTGACTTTGAAACTCTTCCGGGCCTTGTGCCAGAGCAGCTTGCAGCCTCAGACCCCTGGGCTTTGATGCAGTGAAGACACGTCTGTTAATGAGTAGCAGCAGGGCTATGCCTAGGAGACTCGTATCCTCTGTACTCGGAAATAATGTAGACGTCGAACGGCCACAGTTCACAGGTTGCAGAAATGCGGAGGCCTGGGTGGTTAATCAACGACTTGTGTCTTCATTCACATGTTTCTGTTTGCATGGCCACAATCACACCATTGTGTTTTTTGTTTACATTAACAACAGTTAATATTGTCATCTAGGCGAAATGGACGTCGTTGATTCACGTGATATTAAATATAAGAGTTCACAACGTGTGCGTCCGTCACTGTGCAAGTGTCTGCTCTGACAGCATTGGCTTAATATAGACAAATGTGGTCTAATTCGAACAATAATTATTGGTATAAGGGTACAGGAAACTGGTAATGGTTGATTGATTTGAGAATTTAAAAATGTACACTATATGATAATAGTTTTTATACCCTTTTATCTGGCAACAAAACTGACACTTTTTTTACAAGGAGTCATGTGTGCATTGACCACAATAACTGCAGTCGGAATGCAAACAAAAAACATAACTCTGATAATGTATGCATTGTCCTTGAAATTGATTGATCCACACCCGAGACAGCTTTCCTTAGAGCCTAGTCTCACATGGTGTTGGACCAGATGACGCCAAAAGGCACACAACTCAAAGACAATGCACCATCAGAGTATGAGAGCTCGGGGTAAGCATTTACACCATTGAAACCTCATTTGCCAGTAGCAAAATATAATTGTTTTTTTACCCTTTTATCTGGCAACAAAACTGACACCTTTTTTTACAAGGAGTCATGTTTGCATTGACCACAATACCTGCAGTTGGAATGCAAACAAAAATCATAACTCTGATAATGTAAAAAAGGTGTCAGTTTTGTTGCCAGATAAAAGGGTAAAAAAACAATTATCATATTTTGCTACTGGCAAATGAGGTTCCAATGATGTACACTATATTGTATGTTGCATTGTCCAGCTTTACAATGTTAATTCAATGGGTGAAATACCATATTTTCTCTATTACCTATTGTTTTCCATCCTGGAACATTCAGAACACTTTCCTTTGGAGTGGGCAGGTAGGAACTTGGTTGGACAGCGCATTCGTGCACGACAGATAAATATTCACGACAGACAGACAAATAATCCCTGGTGGGCAGTGTGGAACCTGTTGTTCCTACCTGTGTAACGGGTTCCGGAGACACTTGTAGATGTAACTTCTTTATTACAATACAACACTCCAACAGTCCTCCAACTCTCCAACAGTCCTGATACTCTGTTACAGCCTAGGTACACAGCCTAGCTACACAGCCTAGATACTCTACTCTGGCTACGCTCCGGAACTCGCCCTCACAAGGTCGTAGAGTCGGGAGTTCCAGAGTCCTAGCGCTGGCTCTCACAGCATCCCAGGGTCTTCAGATGGCTGGTCGTGGGTCTTGGGTCTTGAGTTACAACTGGGCCCTGATCGTCCAGGGAGCTCTCCTTTTATGCCTGGTCTAACGAGGGGTGGGGCCGTGTGCGCTACCAGACATCCCACAGAGCACACACAGCCCCCCCCCCCCCCCCCCGTTGGCGGCGCCAAAAAGGCTTAAGCGCCTGGGAACCCAACGCCTGGCGCCCAGAGGCTTAAGCGTCTGGACCCACCTGGGAACCCAGAGCCCCCAACAGCCCCTCCCTTCTTATGTCACTACACCTGCATAAAAGATAACTTGACTTGAGGTAGCCAGGTAGCCAGCCCCCTTAACTATCGGCCCCTACCCCTTGCTTAGGCCCCTCCCCTTACCTCCCTCCCTTAGGCCCCTCCCCTGACCAACCCCCCCCCCCCATATTCTTAGGCCCCTCCCCTGACCACCCCCCCATATCCTTAGGCCCCTCCCCTGACCCTCCTCCCTTAGGCCCATCCTCCCCTCTCCGTACCCGGCAGTTGGTCTCCACCAATCAAAGAGCTGTTTGTATTATATTTATTATGCACGACAGACAGACAAATAATCCCTGGTGGGCAGTGTGGAACATTGTATTATCGTTAATTTAAAACGCAATCCAAAAATATACTGCTTCAATAAATAAAGTAAAACGTGTGTGGGCATTTTGTTTTAAAGTGAACGTTTTTAACTATTTAAATTGTTGCGTTTTAATGGGGAAAAAAATTCAAAGCTGGTTCAGTGGATAATTCAAGTTACATTGCGCATGTCGGTATAATAGGTGTGATATCGGCAAACATATGTCATGTCATCTCATTTTCAGTGTGACAATTATTGCCTTGAGGGAGTCCAGCTGAGGGAACCTGCTGTTTAAGAACAGAAGCAATTTCAAGACTGTAGTATACAAAACACATATATATATCACAATGCCCATCGTGTATAATACTTTATACAGTCACTAGTTCATTCATTATTTTGTATTTAAAAGTATTGTTGACAACGTGGTAATGTGAGCAATGGAATGTGCACTATGCAGTGAAAGCATTTTTATTCGTTTTATTGCCAATTAAAACATATACACAATTCACCAATTGCCAATTACATCGGTGAATATTTTTAAGTGAAAAAAATGTGCTTTGGAGTGGTGGAAAGTTAAATATATTTCCCAATTCACGAATATAATGAAAATGCATGTTTATTTATCCATTTATTCAACATTGTTTACTCTTTACTTTAGCTATAATCTGCCCCTTATTTAACTTATTTTCATAATTGTGTATCCGCTACTATATATATTCTGCACCTATTGTAACGTGTTTATTTTTACCACGTTTCCCTCGTAATGTTTTGGTAATGATGGAAGTCAAGCTAGGCATTGCAACTCACAATTAAGACATGGCATATGGTTTCGTTGTAATGATCATATATTATCACGCTATCTTTTTTATCGCAGATATTTTTCAGTCAACGATATATTTCAGCCCTTTGTCAATCCATTACTGGATGATGGAATTTCCACACGGTATGGATCATGGGGAGTTTTTGATCATACTTCACCACACTGGTCAGTGAATGTTGGTGAAAGGGTGGGAATGGGTGGCAGGATTGGTTCAGATATTACTCGCCACCGATGTTAGCCATTACCAGGAGTCAAACTCAGGTTCTCTTGGTCATGTTGCAGTGCAGTAACCAATGTGTAGTGGGTCCAACTGTGTCGCAGACGTTGTTCCTTTTAGAGGCAACACATTTATTTGTAACACTCAACACAAGGGGTAACTGCCCCTTCACCAGATACAGCCTTGGGTGGTGACCACACAACTAACTACTCTATACAGAGGAGTTACTGCTACGAAGGGTCGGGTCCCTACTCGGGTCCGCGACCACGTGTTTGCCTCGAAGACGTAGAGCTTCCAGCTTGCTACGTGTGGTGCCCGCGCTATCTAGCGCTCACCAAGCCGCGCTAGTTCTGGTACTACACCCGCCCACAGGAAGTATGCGATGACAGTGCATCGCGTGCCCTGGCCCTCTAAGCCCGGCACCATAGTGACATCCCAGATGTCACTACAAATGCACCACTGCTCCCCATTTACAGCTTGTCATGGTACTTGAATTGATCTTGTTACGTAATACATATTTATACACTTTTATCCACATGTATATGTTGTCATATACATTGACTCACAAATGAGACATGCATGTTGCAGGTGTACAAATGCAGACTAAATATACTTTGAATATGACCACTGCCACTGTCGAGCTAACCTCGCTCTTACAAATGAATCAATTAAGTTATCCCATTGCATCGTGCACAGAGTTTATTATTAAAACAAATATGTGGACAATATCAAGCAGTGTCAGTTTAAAAAGGCTATATACTGTATTACCTTCCGGCAATTTTAAGTGTTACAGAATCAACAATATATGTGTATAAAGTTGCAGCTTGGTGAACTCAAGACGTAAAATAACACATTAATTAAAAGTAAAAAAGTAGTTATCCCATCACTGAGAGGAAGGGAAGACTGTATCGTGTATAAAAAAACACATTCGTTGATAACACCACCTTAAAAGGAAAGGTATAATAGGCAATCATTTGATCAATAACCCTTCTCTTCACGCGCTATGAAGAAGGGTCATTGCTCGAAATGTAAGTTATACTTAATCCTTTAATGCAGCGTCATTGGCGAATGTGTTGAGCTTTTTGTTATTTTGTGTACTGCTGTTAACGCGGTATCACTAACTCAAATACTGTACATATTATGTCATGCCAAGAATGAAATAGTTTAGGATAAATGACATATCTTTTTGTCATAATTACACCGCAAAACAGTACGAATTTAACGTCTGCATTGTAATAATGTGTACATATAAGTAGTGTAAATTGTATAATGTTGCTATAGTCACGTCAAATATATTTCCAAATTACCAGTTAACAAGTACCCTAAATGACACCATGATGCAATGATCTATTTTAATGTTTATCCAACAAAAAGTACCTGTGTAGTGACGTTATTGGAGTGACTACGGCGCTTAGCGCAAGTTACTATCGCAGGAGTGGAAACGCATGTCAGGAGTCCTCTCTGCCACCAGGCCATAGGTTGACATGGAAGCTGGCCATCGGGGGCATGGTTCTGGCGAGGGTGGGACGAGGGAAAATGAGGACATGCTACTCCGTATGAACCTGAGAGGGCACGTGACCGAGGCAGGGTAGCAAGGGGAGCCGAAGGGGGCTCGAGGAACACGTGACAGGGAGCCGAGGTCTTCTGGCAAAATCCAGAGGGGGGCATGACTGAAGGTGGAGCAAGGCGGTGCTCGGAAGGGATAAAGGGGAAGCCCAAGAGGAATCAAGGCTCGTCTGTGGAATCAACCTTGGGTGCTACGTCTCTTGGGTCTGCACTCTGCATCTTGGGTCAGGCAGCATGTAAGCTGACTGACCCGTTCGTGTAGTTAACCCGCTACTCACATAGTTAACCGTGTAGCTATCATTCACATGTTGAACCAGTGTACGTTTAGAGTTACCCTGTTGGGAAGCTGTTAAATCAACGTGTTGCCTCCAACTCCAGTGTGTGCCTCCATACAACACACTACACCTGTACAAATTATAAAACACCATTCCACGCATAGCAGAGTCACCATGGCATGCTGCCGACATATCCGTTCACCCCCCCCCCCCCCCCATAACATGCCAGTAACACCAGCTGCATTGCTTGAAAAAACACCTTGCTCTCGTTGCTAAAGGTATAATTATTGTAAAACAAAATGACACTTGCAATCACAGAGTGACAAAATGCCTGATAGGAACGAAATGTGAAAATTGGACCGCGCTAGCTTATTATTCTGGTAGCTTTCACATCGTGTGGTCTCAGAGCTAACCCAATGACATACACGTTCCCACATGCCCCTGATAATTCCTTGTGCCAGTCCCACCTGTGACCACTGAAAGCACAATGGACATCTGTGAAAAAAAGCTTCGTAAGTCATCGGATTTCTCCAGGGTAAATAAAGATTCTGATTCTGACAATAACGCAAATATATTGAAACATTGTATGCATGATAATGATCAACCGAGGATTGTTTGTTGAAGGCAATGGTTCTTTCTTTTTTTATTTGTTTCATTTATTTAATTCTGAAAAGTAATTTTTTTGCATACATTTAAATTGTTTCGTGTTCTTGTGGCTTCCCAAACATTATTATGCCAATCTAAATTTAAATATAGAATCTATAAGAAAAAAGTATGTGGGTGGAATATAGAATGAGGTGTTTTGACACAGTTTCTCCTAATTACATTCTCTTCAGCATGTTGGAAACCTTATAAATATGTAGTGACATCACTGGATGTCACCATGCTGTGGGTGCAGTACCGGCCCTAGAGGGGCACGGTGTGCGATGTAGCGACATCGCTGGATGGCACCATGCTGTAAGTGGAGTGACGGACCTAGAGGGCACAGTGTGTGTGCCAACCTAAGGGTAAGGTCGGGTAAGGCCATGACACTCTGGTTGACCCGGGAGGACACATGACCAGTTTGAATGACAGGAGTCCCCCCGAAGAGGGGGCTATGATGTTCTTCCTGATGGTTTTGGAAGGGGGGGGGGGCGTGGTCAAGGGTGGAACCGGCCACGCCGGAGAGAATATAAGCCGAGTCCGGAGAGGGATCTTGGTTGTCCGTCCCGGCGAAGAAACCCTTCGTCTACGATTCCGTTCTGTGAGTCTTCCAGCACGTGGACCCGGGCAGTATGTTGTTGGTCCCGGTCTGCAGTTAATAGTTACTCAGTAACCAGTGTAATTAGCCAGGGTGGTCACCACCTGTCTGGTTTAAGGGTGAAGTCACGCCGTTGTGTTGGAACTAAATAAATGCACTGCCTCCAAGTCTAAGAGTGTGACTCAGTTGAACCTGCTACACATATATACAGAGACAAATATCCCCCCCTATAGCCTCAACAGACTGTTGGGGCAAGTGCTGTTCGGGGGCACCTATGAAGGCCGGCACGGCACATAAGGTGGTGTCAGTGGGCAGCACCGCAGCCGGCTGCCTTTGTCTACTTAGTGGCAATGTTTTTGTTGCACATCCCACCAGGTACTGAGGCTGAACTTCTCCTTTAGGGCGGAGTCAGACTGAAGATCTATCAGTTCCAACTGCAGCTCCTGTGGTGCTGTTTCAGGGTCTTGTGACAGGGGACAGGACACCAGCTGAAGTGACTGTTCAATGTTTTCGAAATCAGAGAACCTACGGCAGAATTCTCCGTGCAGGTCCTCAAGTGATTTGCTGTATTTTTTTGCGTTTCGCGGTGCCTCTTCCTGCATGGCAAGTGTGGGGAAATGAGCAAAAGATTTGTTCGCAATTTGTCCGGAGAACAAAGTGAGCTGGATTTGAAGGCTTTCACATGTTTGTACATGTCGTGAACAAACTGATATTTCCCCTGCAGTTTCACATTCAGCTCATTCATGTGTGAAAATATGTCCACAGCAAACGCAAAGTCACTAAGCCAGTTCTTGTCGCTTAGCTCAGGGAATTCGTCAGATTTCCCCATCAACTCCAAAAATGCGATGATGTCCTCTTTCAGCTCCCACACTCGTTGTAACACTTTCCCCAAACTTAACCAGCGGACACGAGAGTGGTACAGCAAGTCCTGATGATCCGCATCAGTTTCCTCCAGGAAGGTAATAAACTGACGGTGCTGAAGTCCCCTTGCTCGTATAAAGTTCACACATTTTACGACTGGATTCACGACCCGATTAAGCTGCAATACAGACTTACACAGGGATTCCTGTTGGATGATGCAGTGAAGGAAACTAAGACCCTGGACAGGGTTTTCCTCTTTCACTTTATCCAGCTGGGCCCCAAAGTGAGAGGGCCAGGAGGTATGCAGTCAACAATGCTTGACTCAGGGAGGAGGACGCCCCTGCCATGCATAGTCCCATGGGATGTTGGCTATCAACAACAAGGCAACTCCTATGACTAATTGGGAATGGGACGCAAGCGTAGGATTGATCACCCTGTCGCTGGCCGCCTTTGGGGAGGGTGTATAGTATGAAAGGCCGAAACACCCTAGGACCCAAAGGTTCACTACTGACGATGCGCTCCCCAAATTTCACCAGGCTCACTGTTCATGAACTCTTGGAAGTGCTTGCACAAAGGATAGTAACATCTCATCCTGTATTCTTTGGAATCTGGATTCTTTTCAGCAGCCCAATATTTTTTCCAGTTAAATTTGTCGATCCATCCGTTGTGACATTGACAAGTTTACTCCGAGGTAGCGTAATTCTTTCGATGACAGCAGATACCTGGTTATACAAGTCCTCTCCCCGCGTTGTTTTTTTCAGGGACTCTATGGTCAAAACTTCCTCTGTTATCGCAAAACTGTCAATGCCTCGGATAAAAATGAGCTGAGCGGTGTATTTTACGTCCGTACTTTCATCCAGTGCTAGTAAATATAATTCAAAGGAATCAGACTTTTTGTTTAATTGACTGGCTATATATTTTTTTCAATCAGCTCCACACGGCGAGTCACAGTCATGCGTGATAAGCTGACTTTTTCAAATGTGCTTTTGATCTCCGGACACAAGATGTCTGCTGTCTGTACCATGCATTCTTTTACAAACTTGCCTTCGGAGAAATTGGTAATGAGTGGCAATGTTGGTGAGAAGGTTTTAAAGAAAATTTAAATCGAAGTAAAGAAGGAAATTATTGAAAAGTTTGTATAATTAATGATTTTTTAAACTTTAATTATGTGTTCTGTGCTTAAAACTCTTTAAAAAAAACTGTGGGGTCTAGAACGGACTCGTGAAATTTGGAGAGAACTCGGAGTTAAGTGTTGTTTGTTTTGTTGAATTACACAAAGCGTAACAGTTATGTATATAACTTTTGTTATATAAAATTCCTAGTAAGATATTAATTTTGTGAGTGTAGTCATACCCCTCCCCCTCATTCAAGCCGTAATTTAGAGAGCGAAAGCGCCGAGTACGTAAATCGCTAACATAAGAATCCGTTAATCCATCATTCATACGATGATGCAGTAAAGTAAACGTTGATACGATATTACGGTGAATGCTTCAAAAAACAATACTGTACCCAAATATTACTGTTAATTTACTTTCAATAGAAACATGAATTGCTCATACGAATATTCTCTTTCTCTCAGAATCGACCGACTGATGTAGCAGACAAAACAATCATCTTGTTGAATGATTCTAAACCTTGATGCGGCAATGTTAGTTTTCTCTGTTATTCAAGGTTATCTCAGTGTTATTCAATGTTGTTACATTTAGTTTACTATTACACTGAATTCTACGGCGTATTTAACTATTTTTGTGCTTAATAATCTTTAAAAAAACAATATTTATATACAGTTCGTAGGAGTCTGGAACGGATTAATTGTATTTACATACAATCCAATGGGGAAATTAGGTTCGAGTCACGACCAAATCGGGTTGAACAAGTTCGGCGGGCCGGATTAAAAAGCCCAACGGGCCGTATACGGCCGCGTGGGCCGTAGTTTGCCCATGTCTGGTGTAGACCAACGGTCAGTGGGCGGGGCTAGAGATGAAATTTGCGTGTAAATGTAAGATTGGAGAAATATTGACAAACAAAGCTGTGGGGGTGGCCATTGTATTGTGAGAGATTTGCATGTCAATGTAAGAAATTAGCTTGTAAATGTAAGCTCAGAGAGAGCTCGAAAAGAGCCATCGCCACATGGTGGTGGAAAAGCATGGCAAGCCACCATTTACTAATTCAGCTAACGGTGGTTGTGTTAGTGAATGTAACTCAGAGAGTCGAAAATAACTGGTAACATAGGTAGGTAGGGAGGGAACATCACAGCCAGTTATGACCTAAACTGTTTAATAACATCCTTCGAATGATTGCTCAGTTTGTACCCATCTTCTCGGTTGAAATTGTGTCTGTGTTTATATATGTATGGATGGCTTCAAGAACAAATCTTTGCTGATAGCCAGTGGGCTTGCAGAGTATCCTCATCATGGCATAATCAATTCCGTGTGTGCCCACAGCGTTAAAACAATTCAGTCACAGCTGAGGTGTTGGTGCTACTGTGTTTCAGATCTGCCTTATGTTACGAACTCGGTCCGAGACATGTCGCTTAGTTTCCCCAATGCAACTGTTGCCGCAAACACAGCTTAGTTTGTAGACACCGGGGTATTGCATGTTAGGGATCACATCTGTCACAGATGGGATCAAATCACGAATTCTATGCACTATGTTGAATCATTCCTGGATCTTGTTTGATCATCATTTTGTAAATCTATTTGGTGACCCCTGCTATGTATGGCAAGGTGATGGTTTTGATTGGGTCCTCAGATGGTTCTTTCCCAACGGTTTGGGTGATAGCTTTATGGATTGTGTAGTTTGAATATCCATTCTTCTTGAGGGATTGGTGTATGTGCTCCAGTTCACTGGCTATGTGGTGATGGTCGGAAATACAATGAGCTCTATGGTCTAGAGTTTTGATTAGGGAATTCTTCTGGGATAGATGGTGGTGGGAGTCAGGTTTTAGGTAGGCATCTGTATGGGTGGCTTTCCTGTAGACAATGTCCCATTGAGCTATAAGGTCTTTTTTTCGATCAAAACATCCAAGAATGGTAACTTGCCATCCTTTTCCACCTCCATGGTGAATTTGATGGCTATGTATATGGAATTGATGTGATTGAAGAATTGGTCCAGAGCTGGTAGGCCATGTGGCCAGATGAAGAACGTATCATCTACGTATCTTTTCCACAAGGAAGGACGTAGGGTGGATGCCTGGATGGCATCTGTCTCAAATTTATCCATTAAGACATTGGCTACAACTGGAGATAAGGGAGAACCCATTGGGGTACCTTCAACTTATTTGTAGAATGTTCCATTCCAGGTGAAGGACTGAATGCTGATGTACCGGCCCTGGTGAGACACTGCCTCACCCAGCTTATATTCTCTGCGGCGTGGCTGGCTCCGCCCTTGGCCATGACAACCTTCCCCAATCCTTGAGCATGATCTGGACCCCGACCACGTGACCACCCCTATCCCTTTGTAGACGTAACTGGTAACGTGTCCTCTCGGGTCAACTAGAGTGCCATGGCCTTTAGTAACCTCATTCCTACGGGCGGCACTCCCACACCCTGTCCTGTAGGGCTGGCACTGCATGTCAAGTGTGGTCCCATCCAGCTCTAATCAGCGCTGACCGAGCTCCTCTCGGGCCGTTACTACACCCACACCATAGTGGTATCCGCGATATCGTTACACCGCACGCCGTGCCTCTCTTTGGCCGGCACTACACAGCGACATCCCACGATGTCACTACACCTCTACCAAATACGATTTGTGTCCATTCCACAACTTAGGCTTTCACGATGTGCACCTTGTTTAGTGCTCGAGTCAATGATGTTGCTGCCACTCGGCGGCAAATTGTGGTCCTTGTTATTGTGTGTGAGCGCAAATGGAATACAGTATATACGTTTCCTAATATGAAATCACTGCATCCGGTGGAAAATGCGCACCATCCGTATGCTTGTTTGGGGCGCGAAAGACAATTGTCATTGACGAGGATTAAGAATGATGCATCTGATATTGTGAATAAATAAGCAAATAAATGACATCACTTTATTAACCCTGGGTAATAATTTCCACCAAAAAACACCTGTTATAATCCATCACAAGGCTGATTGAATATGTGGTCAAAACGCAGGTGTTTTCCTTTGATTGAAGCAACGGACTTATTCAACAGAAACAAATATGGTAGATACAATCTCCCACCAAGCCCCCACCCCCACATTACTTAATGCGCCATACTTGTGAAGATTACAATTTTTTTTTTAATATGGGCAAGAGAGGAATTAGGATCCATTTTTTCTCCCATGCAAATCCATCAACATGTTCTAGGTTACCAAAGCAGATTTTTTTTTAATGTGCTTTAATGGCGACAGAGAAATGGACAATAACTCTATCCGGAATATAGGGAATCTTAACACGATTTGGAATTTGTTAATTATGCCTTAGTTCGTTATGTACTATTGAAACACTATGCACAATGACACGAACCAACTGTGGTGGCTAATCATTTCGTGACGACCAAGTACAACCAACTCTTCAAAAAACCTTCGACAACAGTAACATAACACATTTGTATAACGCCGTAGTTCACCAGTTTAACACGGGGCCCCCCGGGTGTTGACAATCACAGAACACTGTGCTGACAAAACAGATCCAGAAAAACACGACGACCTCCCGTACCAACCCTGACGCACACTCCACTCTTGGGTGTTGAGACAACAATCGAGAAGTCCAGTATAGCGGCAGTCTCAGGACTTGGTTGGCATTTTAAACAGGGCTCTGAGCGACTCACTGCAGTGACACTATCGGAACTTGGTTTTGGAGCTTCTAACAGCGCTCTGACCAACCCAACACAGCGGCAGTCCCAGGTCTTGGTTTGTCACTATCAACAGTGCTCTGAACAACTCAACGCAGCTGCAGTTTTGGGACTTGGTTTTGGAGTTTACAACAGCTCTCTGAGTGACTCAATGCAGCGGCAGTCCCGGGTCCCAGCTCACACTAATGCTCACAGTGACTCAGTCCAACAGTCATCCTGGCCATGGACTCACCCAGCCCGCAGCACCACACACAGCGGACTCCACCCACCAGCAGCGTCCGCAACAGCCCATTGCAACAACAGTCCCGGTCAGTGAGTTGCCCGTACGACAGCAGCTCTTGGCAACAGTCGGCCCCACCATGGGAGCCCCTCCAGCCCTGGCGAACGCAGACCACTCCTACCCCCCGGCGAATGTTGACCACCGAATCCCCGCCCCGGCGAATGCTGAACACCCCGCGGCCCATACATGGGTAGTGCTCACGTTTACAAATTGAGTATCGCCCTCGCGGCCTCTGTCAATAAACTTAGCTCGTGCAGCACCCCCCAATTGGAGCCCTGTAATATGATGACATAAGCTCTGCTACCACAGCTCCGAAGACTACCACTCACTCCATGCCAACTGGCTTGCCCTGACTTGAAAACTTTTGCTCCGCCCCTAGTCAAGGCCAGACTCTATGGCGCCTTGGCTTCTGGAGATGGGGGGTTTGGGGAGTTTACCCCTCATAACCGCTCACCCCCCTTACCTCATGAAGCCTCGGCCACCTCGGCTCACCCCGGCGCGACAGCATTCGTCCACACCGTTACACCCCCCCCGACCCCGAGCTTCCATATGTAGCTGGTGTGAGCTCACCTGTGATTAATCACACGTACAATTGAACCTTATGGCGGGACCCCGGGGTCCCGAAAAACGCAAGTCAAAATCCCACCGCGCACATAAACGCCACGACCCACCTGGCGCGGATCATTCTTTCGTCATGTCGTCTAAGCACAGCGAGGATGAATACCATAGTCATAAATAAAGCTTTTAAACTTTGTCGTCTAAGCACAGTGAGGATGAATACCATAGTCATAAATAAAACTTTTAAACTTTGGTTAGCTCATCGTGTAGACCTCCTCGAGAGGAATAGATTGCCATGTTGTTCGCCTTCAACAGACATAAAGTTATGTTGCAACACAGTTTATGCGGGAGCGAGGGCTTATGGGACCCCGGGGTCCCGCCATAAGGTTCAATTGTATACTCTGTTGCATACGGGAACCTAAAAAAACCTCTTCCATTAGCTACGGGTAACCAGGTGCATTTTTGTATATTATCATGAATATAAGTGAAGGCAATGGTGATCAGGGATTAGACCCCAAGACTCACGTGCACAGTAGAATATGAGGCACGCCCCCAATTTTTACTTAGGCAAACTTGGTGCCTAATAAATTAAGCTGCGATATTGTGACATGGAGGGTGTCTCTGATCGATATTGCTTCTACGCAATTGTTCTTCTGAAGAAGACTTTTGAAAAAAGTTTTGCCGTTTCATAAATCCCAAAAATTTACCAAACTTGCTAGGACTTTCTCTCCCCTTGCTGCCGCGGGGTGAATTTCCACACAGCTCTCTCATTGACATGCTAATTTATCAGCTCCAGCAGACCCACCTCTCTCTCTCTCTCTGTCCCCCCCTCTCTCTCTATTTAAGGCCACGACACAGAGGCATTGGGTCTCTGTGTGTCTATGGTGTGTGTGTGTCTCTCTCTGTGTGTCTCTGTGTTGTGTCTCTCTGCTTGTGTGTCTGTATGTGTGTCTCCGTATCTGTGTTTTGTCTCCCTCTCAAATTTAGTTCTACCTGATGACGACTGCATGTGTTGCAATCGAAACGTCGTATTCTATTATTTAATTTATGTATTTCTACGTGACTTTACCGAAATAACCAAAGAGTAGTATTAGTATTAAAGGGTAAACAACATTAAGTCTAATATTATAATTCTTAATTAACAATATTCCCTTTCGTTAATAGGGGTTTCCCCTTTCTGGCAATAAAACAGGTGTGAAGATGTTAAAACACCAAACTGAAACCTTTGCCAGGAATCATGTCTGCATTTACCACATATAATTGTGATGAACATGCAAACAACAAAAAAACATGCTCTGATAGTATGTGCATTGTCTTTTAAACTGATTGATGCACATTAGAGACAGATTTCTTTAGAGCCTAGTCTTAAACAGTGTTAGACCAGAGGACGTCAAAAGGCGAACAGGACAAAGACAACGCACTATCAGGAAATTGAGAGCTCGGGGTGAGTAGCTACTTCATGAGACCTCCTTTGCCAATACTGATAGTGCGTTGTCTGTAGTGTATTTAAAAGATGCTCTCCTCAAATATGTGCATAAAATTTTTCATATATACCATGCACCAAAATAGACATGTAATCTAAGATATTATTGTTGAAACAACCATTCAATGCACACAATTACGAGGCGAGAAAATTTGAAAGAACGTGCACAAAAAATAATGAATATATATCGGACCCAATTTTATATGTATTTTATTTATATGTAAATGCAAAATATATTTTAAAAATCATAACAGCCTGACAACCATTTTGCTTTAGTTTGTACAAACAATATATACAGTATATGTGTTTAAATATAATAATCTGAATGCTCCACAGAAGTTCCAATGCATTTAATTTAGCATTTTTTTTAAGACTCAAATTTCCTATCAACATGCTATACCTTTTTTGCATTTGTCACCATTCATAAATAACGACAAATATTTCATCGAACGATTATAACGTAAGCGAAATTTATTCATCATAATGGTCAAAAATGACCAAAATCCACCACGGTCAGCATACAAATACGGGCATTTATTTCAATTAAATAACTGCACCATTGTCATTATTGTTACGACTCAATTCCTACCTTAGTCAAGGGTTGGGGTAGAGCCTGACAGGAATACAGACTAGATCTGTGCAACATTTGACACCTTGAACTCCTTTACGTCTCAAAATCTGGAAAAATTGTGCCAATTTATGGATAGAGAACATGTCGAAACACAATTGTGATGTCAGCATATGTTTAATTGCATTTGAGATCAATGAACCAATAGATAAATATGTTACTAAACTAAATTATATGGATCCCTTTTGTTCCAGCTCCGTAATCATGTTTCTTCAAACTCAAGCACCAACATTTGTTTTTACTTTAAAGAGCCCCAGAGTCTAGAGTGTCAACATTTATCCGAGGTCCCAAACACTGTTATTGCCCTTTACCTGCTGTCAATGTATTTTTTTGTAAAACATATACCATTAAACGGCTTACAAAAATTAGGCTTAAACTAATTCTTCAAACATTTGTATTTAATCGCACACAGAAACATTAATTTGTCGCTCTATTCTCATTTCTCAACATTGTTTAACTCTACAAAGTTTCAATCGCGTTCGTGTCACGATGTGAGTTCATCAGGATGCGGCTCAATCTGTCCACTCAACAGTATTAACCAGAGTAATACAATGGCTGTGTTACCGCACAAGGAAACCATTATGTGGTTACACGATTGTATCTCACCTCATTGTCATCACGTAATACACAATACATACAAAAACACATTTGATAATATCTCCACAAAATTTTAAACAGCTGTGTACATATTTTAGAATAACAATTAACATTATACGTGGAAATGTGTATCTTCAAATGAGATTTAATATGCAAAATACGTATTAATAATATGAAGTGATGGCAGCATAACTCAATTTAAAGTGACGTAGATAGAACATTTATAGATCACAACGTTTCGATCGCAACACAAGCAGCCGTCATCACATCAGGAGAACTGCTGATGCAGGAATACATTTTCCATGCTTTTCATTTAGTGTTCTTGTCAAGAGACGTTATTTTGTGCCATATGGAAATCTAGCTTTGATCACTGCAGCACAAACACAAGCCGTGTGTGTGGTCAATGACTGGACGAACGTTGCTCAGGAGGGTCCTTCAAACTGCATTGTAAACAAGGCGAGTTAGATGACCCCAGACGTTTTCCTGTGGCCAACAACAAAGCCCTTTTTGCCACCGCTACCAGACCATGTTTTGCGTGAGAGAGAGAGAGAGCACCCACACACTGCGCTTGGGTCATTTAATTAGCACTTCAGGTCTACCGCTACCTGGTAGGGGGCCAAAAGCAGACCTGTGTTTACTTGACCTTGTTAATAGTAATTCAACACTATTTTCGGTATCTCATTTTGTGCTCCTTTCATTTTTTTTTCATTTTATAAAAAAAAGGTACAAGGCTTCATACTTACTCAGTTTGTAACCATCATTACGGTTGAAATTATGTCTGTGTTTGTATATTTGTAATCATTGGAAAGATATGATTAACCATGCAACAAAGATTTAACTACACTTATTTGGATCATCTTATTTGACGGAAAACTATTACAGGTTACTGATAGACAGCCAGTTTTGTTTTACCATGTTTAGCTTTCTACCAGGTTAAGCTTTCTTTTTTCACACTTTTGTTATGCAGGCCAGGCGTAGTCACAAACCGAACCTCTCCATAATAAAGGCTCAGTCTTTTGTTATGCAGTCTATTCATAGTCTCAAGCCGCACCTTTAATCATTGGAAAGATGTGATTAACCATGCAAAAAAGATTTAACTACACTTATTTGGACCATCTTATTTGACAGAAAACTATTGCAGGTTACTGATGGACAGCCAGTTTGTTTTACCAGGTTTAGCTTTCTACCAGGTTTAGCTTTCTTTTTTCACACTTTTGTTATGTAGGCTAGGCGTAGTCACAAACCGAACCTCTCCATAACAAAGGCTCAGTCTTTTGTTATGCAGTCTATTCATAGTCTCAAACCGCACCTTACCATAATAATAAAAAGTGGGCCATTCCTGGCCCTCCCCCCCCCCCTTCCCTCAACCATTATATATACGGAGTGGTATCTCCTGTAATCTCTCATTTACTTGATACAGCTGTCGGGCTGTGACGGTTCCACCTGAAGACGGAAGCTTGTGTTGCCTCCGAAACGTCGTGATTTTAATTTTATTTTACTTTTATTAATTTAAATTTTTTACCTACGTGACTTTACCGAAAAAACCTAAGAATAAGTAAAGCATGGGAAGGCCTTCATCCATCAATGGATTGACAAAGAGGTCTTACACGTGTAATGATTCTCGCACGACTCTAACTGTAGAGGATTGCTTTATTATTATTTAGGGTGCTTCATGCAGTTAACTCGGCCTGGGATAACACACGGATAACTTGAGCCAGGAATGGCATGCAAGTATCGATGATGCGAAGACAGTGACTACGTGAAGACAGCGATGGCGCAAAGACAGCGACGGCGTGAAGACAGCGACGACACCGATCCCACGGCAGCCTCGAACCTCGCCTCTCGCCTCCTTTAATCCCCGGCGTGGGTCTCACCCCGCCCCCAGCCACGCACCTTTTCCCCAACTCTCTGGCCCATTCCCGAACTTCCCTGATCGTTCCCGCTTGTCACAGCTCACCCTTTATTATTATCAATTCCCTGTAATCTCTACTCGTGACCGCTAGTCCATGCACTGTCCCTGCACCCGCACTGTCTCCAGACATGCCCTGTCTCTACACATACATGGGCATACATACAGATACAATACATGTGTCGTGATGTAAAACCATGTTTCTATACATAGTTCAAAAAATCACAGCTAAAGACAAATGTATAAAAAGGTGGTAAAAAATATTTGAGAATGAGATATGAAATTGCATACACTTCATTAAGGTATTATCTGGCAGCAGTATTGTCATTGTAACGTCTTAAATCGTTTCACAAGAGTACATATTAATCTCCGCTGTATATATTTACAGTGAAGATGGACTTAACAGGTTGGGATTATTTTTGTTGTTGTCACATTCTCAAAGTGTATTTTTTTGCATGCGAACCCTACATATACGTTTTATAATCTCCATGGAACTTCCAAAAATAATCTCCTTTATAAAGGCATATATAAACTCTCTGCCTATTATTAGGCTCAATGGCATTCTACCACTTTGTATGGCCCCTGAAGCCTTCAAATTAAAATAGTTACATATGCATTAATACAGGAGACATGCAATTTAGCAATGCCAGCCCCTACTTAATATGAAAATGTATGAATATTTGAAAGGACCTGGCACCGAATCACTAGTCTACTACGACACTTAATAAGAAGATTGTGATGTTAGTATCTGTGTAAAATTTGATTTGCTCCATTGCTTTTAAGGAGAGCCTTTCTTGGACCACCCCAAACTCCACCCTCCCTCCACGAGTGGTAATTTATCATTTGTTGGGTGACAGTGTGGGGGCAGGAGGGGGCTCAATACCGTGAGAGGCTAATTACTGCAGGAGACCTTGCGCCGTCGACTCCAACGCGGTGGAGTGGGCGGTCGCCACAGCCTGCACGGCAGTTTTTTCTGACGTCTTAGAAATGCATCACATACTTACGAACATCTGACTTACGAACTTTCAAAGAGACGAACCTATCCGTATGTCCAGTTGCCAGTTCGGACCAAGAGTCGTAATTGATGGGGGTGGTGGCATCCACATCTATCGGAAATTATACAACTTTTAAAGGCATTTCCCCTATTTAGTATACATGCCGTACAACATGTTTGGAATCGACAGGAGTAAAGTTGGACTTACGAACAAATCGATGTACGAAGAGACCTTTGGAACATAACTCATTCGTAAGTTGAGAAGTCCCTGTACAGTACAGAGTCCCTGCACCAAGAACGCGATATGGATGCCACTAGGTTAGCATAGCAACATCACAAAGTTGTATAACTGCCTGACAACAGTGTTGCCACCTGTGATACCTTAAAGCTTTGTGCAGTTGCACTCTGGAATGTATGTTTGTTGCACTGTACTTAATTTGCACCATATGTAACCAACCTTGCTAAACATCGGAAGTACGGGGAAGAACAAACTAAACAAAGCATTTCTTAAGAAATTTGTCTGAATAAACAAATTTCATGAACTGTATTCAAAATGCATTGCTCGTGCGCATTCTGGACATATTCGCATACATATGTCTTTTTTAAACAATAATTTAATTATTATGATTGTTTCCCCAGAAAATACTATTTTTATAGAGGGTCCTGCCAAGTTTTTTTTGCAGTATGGGGGGGGGGGGCAGATGACTGCTATGCGCAATCAGAAATTTGGATTAAGCATTTTTACTTTTTCAAATGTGGCCAAATTAGAAGTCTTGGGATCTTTAATGTTCACTGTGAAGCATACAGCACGAAGTGTTTTTACGGATATCACACCCTCAGTAATAAGCAGGGCAGCCGCTCGAGTCGAACCGTGAAACTCTACAAAAAGTGGCGAACGTGCTACCGCTAGGCCCTGTCTCCACACTCATCCTTGTGCTTCAGGTATGAATGCACCATGCTTCCTGTATTAAATTGTCCGATTACACTTGAGGTGTGTGAAATTATACTAAACAAAATATGCCTTACCCAGTTGTATCATTGAAAATGTATGTAATTGTATTATTAGAAGCCCACGGAATATTATTGTAATTTTTACAAAATTAATCATGTCTCTAATCATCATTAAGCTCACATTTTTCCAGCTAATGCCAGCTGCCTTCCATCTGGGAAGACATTTTAAGATCACTAATTTGTGAACTATAATAATTCTTTTTATTGAACATATCCCCAACTGTGCTGTCAGTCACATCACGAGGTAAACACATCGATAACTCCAAACCACCAGATGCAACCGGAGGCTCAGGTGCAAGAACCCAAGGCCTACATGGGGTCCCTCCAGACCTTGCCCTCCAATCATGTATCAAAATATTGTTTTAGACCAGGACGTCTTAGGGTATGTACCATGGGTAGGATGCGATGGAGAGAGCTGCACTCCGCGGTGAGGCGCCGAGACAGGTTGGGGCGTAAGTTCACTTTGAATAGAGCTCACTCCAGGATAGTACATATAGAAGGGCAGAGTGCTGGTACAAGCCGAACACCCTGCTACGTCTAAACACCGACGCAATTGCGCTCAAATACACACAATTTCAAACCCACGCTCGGCTAATTGGTACACAGGTTTGTCAGTCATTTGCCCATGTATCAACTTTCGATTTAAAGCTTTCGCGACTGCAGGGATTCGTCTTCTTGGTGCTTTTAGGTAAAGTCACATAGAAGGGAAATAATAAAATAATAAAAATAAAACATTATAAAATACAATTCTCACGACGTTTCGGCCACAACGCAAGCAGCCGTCCTCAGGTGAAGAACAGGTCTGTCGGAAATACAGCGTCTGAATGAACACCACCAAGCTTGGCAGCGTATATTTAAGCTGGGTTAGGGGAGGAAGGGCACCTTGACAAATGCATTTGCATATCAACAGAGGAATATAGCATATTTATGGTAAATGCAGATATGGGATTAGTCACTACTTGTGGAATGCGTAGGAGGTGGGGGGGGGGGGGTCTCAAAGTCATATTATGCCAGTGCATTATGTAGAATTAGCAGCAACAAAGGGAGGAGGTAGGGTTAGCTGTAATAAAGGATAGGAATTTTAATAGTAAGGAGCTGCAGCAGCCAAACCACCACGTAAAAACTAAAATATAAACTACATCTGTGTCATCAATATACTAAATATACTCTCCAATAAGCTGAGCTACTAACAGTAAGTCATACATTACAATTCTACGTCGCAAAAATATAATATGCCTCCAGCTAAACTTTTTCTCTTACATCACACGGGTCTACCCCGTACTATATACTGCCATAGACAAACCCAAAATTAAATTATATACTGCATTACTATACACCCCCTTAGACTATACATTGTAATATTACACTGTATTATTCTACCCACCCTACTGTATACCACACTGCTGTATATTTACTGTACAATTACGATACTATATACATTATATTAAACATTACACTTTTATACTATTTATTATTATACAATCTGCTAAACACTATACCAGACCTGAAACATGGTAGGACAAACACCTCAGCCATGGCAGATCACTGTTACAATTTAGTGGGCTCACATGACATTGACTTCTCCAAGACAGAGGTTCTCTGCAAGCCATCTGGCTACCATGAGAGATTCGTTCATGAGGCGATCCACATATACAAATACAGAGACAATTTCAACTGAGAAGATGGATTCTGGCTCAGCAATCATTGTAAGGACGTAATAAACCATTTCGGATCTTAACTGATTGTGTTCACGTTTACGGTGACTTTCAGACCGCAGTCCACTCACTGGCGTTGACTATATATCTTTTGTATTCTCCGCAGGGAATGGAGTCTTTGCTCCGCTGCAAGTCCCCTGACACCACTCTCCCATTGACATATTTCGTTGCTTCAGCTCCTTACTATTAAAATTCCTTCCCTTTATTACTGCTAACCCTACATACTCCCTTTGTTGCTGCTAATCCTACATAATGCACGGGCATAATGACTTTTAGACCCCCCCCCCCCCCACCTCCTACGCATTCCACAATTAGTGACTAATCCCATATCTGCATTTTCCATAAATATGCTAAATTCATCTGTTGATATGCAAATTCCTTTGTCAAGGCGCCCTTCCTCCTCTCACCCAGCTTAAATATACGCTGCCAAGCTTGGTGGTGTTCATTCAGATGCTGTCTTTCCGACAAACCTGTTCTTTACCTGAGGACGGCTGCTTGCGCTGTGGCCCGACACGTCGTGAGAATTGTATTCTATTATGTTTTATTTTTATTCTTTTATTATTTCCCTTCTACGTGACTTTACCGAAAGAACCAAGAAGACAATTCATACTGCTTAAAAACATTAAGTGGTGGTGTGCCACTAATATGAAGAGACAAACATTATAATTCAGTTTCATAGCATCGACCAGCAGAAACTACAATGATCAATCTGGCACTCACATTTTCATACACCCATTAATTTGGCCATTCTGATTATCCCAATAAATTTCTGCACATCAATCTCCTCTATGCAAATGCACATTTGCAATGCTTTGAAATAGGCAGGCAATAGACCGCCATTTATTTAAAGTGTTGGTATGGTTTTTTTTTCAGCAGTGCATAAATTAAAGCGACAGACTATGGTGAATATGGTAATTTGCAAGATCGACAGTCTGCTACAAACTATGGATCTGGACCTGAGCTCAGACGAAAAAAATCTATTAAAAACAACGCTCTCTTCACAACCATGATCGATTTGGGAGGAGGTCATCTGTGGGACATATTGTGCCAGCTCATATTCAATATGAAACTGTAAGATTAAGGTTTTTGCATCCAAAATAAATCACAATAAGTTGTGATTTTTCGAAAACACACTTAAACTAGTTTCAACAAATAAATATTTTTGGGGCATTTTTAATAATACAGGCACATTTGTTTTGAAAAAAATATATGTTCTATTCAGTATGTACTCTACACTATACACCACTAAATGTGTGTATGTGCATGGAAATAGCCTGATAAATGCAGTTTTTAATTGATGACTCAAAACACACACACTATACTTTGAATTATACAATCCTTAGAATGCATGTCAAAATATCAGACACTCCGAACATAGCCCACGTGTGCATTTGGGCTGATAACAGCTATTTGTATGATTTATGCAATATGAAAAACGGATTTTGCCTCACACCATTCAAACGGTGGAAACCGTCACACCACATGTGACGTGCGGTGTGTTGCGCAATAGACATCATCTCACGGTCCACCACGCAGGGCCTGTGTGCTTTGTAAACGTCCATGACAAAATGTTGTCTGCCGTACACGTTTGTCACTTTATATCGACGTGGGCCTTTGAGAAATTTGACTTTGTCGCTTACCTACAGCCCTTGCGTTTAGACAACATGCAAGCTAACAAAATCAATATGGACACTGCTAACCTTGGCTGTGTAAAGACCAGAATGCGGACAACCAAAAAATCTCTACTTCTCCGCCCCACACAGAATTTGGAATGAGCCCATAATCTCGTAGATTTACCAAGGTGTGCACACGTGAAATAGAAGTCCCTTGAGTCAAGCATGGATCTATAAGGAACCACATGCAAGGTCACAATGCAATTCAACAGTAGGCAAGCTTTAAAGGAAACACATGAGCGGTGATGTGTATTGCCTGCAGATAATGGGACACCACTGTGGACAACTTGGTCCCATGTTACGGCATTGCTCAATAAACATTATGAGTAACTCGAGACCTGCTATGTATGATGCCAGGCATGTATGCCAACCATTGAATTCCACAAAATGTAAAATTCCATTGGACAGTAATATAAGGAAAACACTCTTCAGGGAGGCATGTGAGCACTTACAGACAAAAATAGAGACATCTTGAGGTGGTTGGGTGGCTCAGATGGTAATGTATGTATCAGAGCACTCAGCCAGCACTACTGATATTCCAAAGTTCAAATCCCAGTCTGCTACCCATGATTAAACTAGGTTCTCAATGGTCTTAGTGCAGCCACTAGTAATGAAATAAAATACTAAAAATAAATAACGGTTAGACCACAAACATTAGCTTCATGGCACACACGTTATTGGCCAGCACAATACATATAGGGGGTGATGTGGTCAGTACTATAATGCTCAACAAATACAACAACGAGCATGCACGTATGCACACGTATTCACACACTAATGCAGCATCTCAAAAATGCAACAGTGCATCAATGCAGTGAACTGAACAACAACACATAATCTGTTAAAACTTAATATGTTTAAACGTGTGTTGTTTCGATTTAAAGCTTTCGTGACTGCATGGATTCATCTTCTTGGTTCTTTCGGTAAAGTCACGTAGAAAAGAAATAATAAAATGATAAAAATAAAACATAATAAAATACAATTCTCACGACGTTTCAGCCACAACGCCAGTACCCGTCCTCAGGTGAAGAACAGGTCTGTCGGAAAGACAGCGTCTGAATAGGTCGTGAGAATTGTATTTTATTATGTTTTTTTTTTATTTCCTTTCTACGTGACTTTACCGAAAGAACCAAGACGATGTGTGTTGTTATGAAATACAATTGCCATGTCTTCTATAATGAATTCCCATGTGAGCCATTATGGCTTCAATTGGTGCTCACTAACAGCACTTTCTCCTATTAAAACTCAACGAGAGCTTTTGTCTTGCCTAAAACCCTTTAAGGGAGCACAAACGTAAAATCTTTCAATTGGGACAAAACGCGTAATTAATCTAACCAAAGACAATGCAGTGGAGGGCTATTGTTTCTTGGACACAATTGCAATGGGAACTTTGTTGAAACCCTCCAATTTTAAAAAGTGCCATGCAAAAAAGAAACGATTTAAGGTCTACAAAAAAACGCTCAATGCATTCATACAAAACGTAAAAAAAACACAGTCGTGCCCATTGAATATGTGGCAGGCTTCTTAACATCCTTTGTTGTGAACACTCAAACATGAGCTGCTGCTTCTGCTACTGCAGTAGCACCGCCACTCGTAATTTAAAATAGGGGTGAGTATTTTGTTGGAAGATATAGACTCGGGCACACTTATAGCGAACAGAGTACTGAGTTGTGTTAACGCATACAGCACGGAGAACCGGTTACATGACAGTGTTCACATTGTTCAAATCTCACAATTGGAAGCTCATAATCCCCAGAGAAGTTGATACAAATGAGTACAGGGGGTCCCCGACATATTTCGAGGCTAGGGACTGGAAATTTCCAACTTATAACAAAACTATTTACAAAGGGGAATTTCTCCTCAAAAGAATAATGCGAAATGGGGGGATAGGGACCGTAAAAGCGTAAACATTGCCTATGCGACACAAAGTGAGCCAATTTCTCTCATAATAAATAATGGAATAGGGTAGGGATAGGGACCGTAACGTAGGGAAATGTTGTTTCATACCTAGCAATCAAAATACGTACTTGTACTATATTATACAACACATGATATATACATTTATAACCAACTAGGTTGTTTGTAGGAACCTCTGGCGCCCCTCAAAACCATTTACGGCCTTCGGCCAGGAAAGTCACAAAATTTGCACACGAACGACGCATTCACGCAAGCACCAGATGCTCCGTTTTTATGTTTTGAAATTAAACGTCTCTGAATTTTATTGTTTTGAATTAGATAATTTTATTTTTTAATTAAAAGCTTATATCATTTTACATCTGGAAGACTTAATTGAAAACGACATTTCGTGTGAATTTTCTCTCGTCTTTAAGTAGATGTCCTTGCTGGGGGTTCGGTTAGATGCAGAATTTCACCTGTTTGGGATTGCGGGATCGAGATAAGGCGACATAGAGCTGGCCGTGCGAGAAGACTGCCATCTGCAGATCGATTCCAACGTAATCAAACGTCTGTCCCTGCGACTTGTTGATTGTGATAGTGTATGCGGGGATAATGGGAAATTGTCATCATAGCAAAACAAATGGCAAAGTCGTGTCGGTGGGGGCCAAGCCAATTCTGGGAATCAACACCGAATCACCTGGGTTACACTCGGAAATGATCCGCGCCGCGAGCTCCTCGACAGTCAGTCGCGTGCCGTTGCAAAGTCCTTTCTTTGGGTCGAGATTCCGCAGAAGCATGATGATGACGCCCTTCTTCAGCAGCAGGACGTGTGGTGGCATTCTCGATGGCGTCTGGTAGTTGAGAAACTCGACTGGAAAATGTATTGTGTCGCTGGGATCTTTGCTCATGACTGAATCAGTGCTGTAGTATATGGCGGACTCGCCAGGCATCTGTATGATGATCTTGCGGTTCATTTCGAGTGTCTGTGCATTGGTCGGTGCGACAATGACTCGCTTTGAAAGGTCGTCTATAGACATACTTCCAATGCTGCCGAAGATGGATTCGATGAGATTCTCCGTTGCCACCATCAGCTCCGGGATTTGAATTGTGCCCTCTTCGAAGATTCCCAGCACTGGAGGCAAGCTGCCTGTTCCAACTTTAAGCAGCCATTCATTGTGCTCATTTTGTCCCTCGCTGCGCATGTTTATCGTAAGCATGAGCTGCGTGAAGTTCTTCCACAACCGGCTTGCCTTGATACAGCACTCAATGATGTCTGTTCGCGTTCCTCGCGGCACAATGAGAAGAGTTCGTCGGAAGTCGCCACCTACAACGAAGACTTTGCCGCCGAATGGTTTCTCGTTGCCCATCTCCTCGCACAAGAGCTTGTCGATGCAGGGAAGTCCGTTCTTCGGCAGCATAGTAATTTTGTCGATGATGATGAGCGAAGCTTTGCGAAGAACTTCGGCTTGTGGCGATGCAGGCCGCATGGAAGAAACTGAAGTGTCGAGCAAGGAAACTGGAAGTTTTAATCCGCTGTGAACAGTACGTCCTCCTTTCAGCATTGTTCTGGCGATGCCTGTCGTTGCAAATGGCAGTACAATTTGTCCTCAACCACGGATGTACGCCATGAGAGTTGTGTAGAGGAAGCTCTTGCCCAAACCTCCGGGACCGTCGAGATAGACGCATCGGTTCGTCACATTCTCGTCATCAACAGCCATGATGATCTTGTTGAACGTGTAAAGCTACTTCTCGTTGAGCATCGCGAGACGTCGTGCGCCCTTGTTTGCTTCCTCAACTTGGTCATACACATCTTCTTACGGTGGGTTTCCCTTTGGTTTTGGCAAGGCAATTGCTTTGCAAGGGAATCCGTGCTGCTGCAGAATGCTGTTGATGTCGTGAAGTGCTTTGTTGATCGTGGTGTCGTCGGCATCTCTTCGCATGTAGTCGAGAGTTAAGTACAATTTGTGGTCCTCCCACAGCTTGAGAGGTAATGCGGGCTGAGAGAAGCAGCAGATGAAAGCAAACATCTCACGCAACTGCTTCGGCATCATGTAAGTGCCGGCATCCGTTAAGCAGCGATCCCACTCATCGTCCAAATCAAGAAGACCTCGCGATGAAGCTGCTGCCTTGAAGCTCTTGCACACTACTCTGTCGACGGTCCGCAGCAACTCAAAGCTGGTCGCACCTCAAACATGCAACAGCAGCATTCGAAGATATAAACGTTTTTCGTCTTTGACGCTGACCGTGTACATGCGGGACACGATCTTGTCTTCTGCGGCAGAGAGGAGCCGTAGTGCTGCAGGATGTCCGTGTAGAGCCTGATGTGCGTCTTGATCGCTTAAGTTCAGCAAGAACCACGATTCCAGCTTTGTGCGACTGGTCTGTGCTGCTAGCAGAGCTTCCTCCTCGTGTCCAGCTTCAAACATTATCGTCTACTGGTTGGGCAGATGGACTGGCAGTCTCATCACCGTGTGTGAGCGATCGTGCATCTTCGACTTGAGGAGCCGCCACATCGCCTCTGGAGTGCTCACATACCGGAAATCGAAAAATTTGGCGATTTCATCGTAGCGCAGTTCCGGCTGTCCATTCGAAGTGAGAGCAATGTTGGTGCAATCTAATCCCTTGAAGCTGTATTTATAGATGTATTTGATGGTTTTAAGGGAAGTGCACACTTCCACGTTGATGTGCGCATTGTACTTGAGCGTCAAGTAGCGATTGTACAGCACGGCGTATCGATCGTCCATCGAAACGCCTCTGACTTCTGCCTGCTCAGCATATCGACAATGGTAGAGTGGGTAGCCACTCACATTTGGGATTGTGGTGTTGTTGAAAACTTTTGGGAATTCCTTGCTGCACTTTCCGTCGTTCATGCAGGGGGCGTGTAGGTTTGCAGCGCCGCACGGATCGTACATCATGCATCTCGTGACAATCTCGTGCAGTCGTGGATGGTCCCGCGTTGGAATTTCGGCGCACACAAACTGGTCGATCTGTTTGGCAGTTGTGTCTTGAGCTCGCAGAATCACCAAGATGTGGGCGTGCGGAAGGCTTCGCTTCTGGAACTCGATGGTGTAGACGTGTGCCTTCAAGTCTCCAAACACGCCGTGTTTGGTCAGATCGTCGATCAGAGCGTCCAACTTGATTTTGAATACATGCGCCACCAAGTCTGGTCAAGCTGATGGCTGCTCGCCCCGTCGAAGGTTGTCGGTGATTTTTGGCTAGCCTGGATTTGCGGTGAACGTTATCAAGAGGTCGGGTGCACCCCATCTCGCAAAGATCGACATTGCATCGCAGCATCGCTCGCGCATGTTTCTCGGTGATCCCTTGAAGCTCAAAGGGAGTACGACTGTAACGCCAGCTGCTCCCGACTCTCCTCTCCGCTCCTCCATCACAGTCCAGCCGCTCTTTCACGGTCTCTCCGTCTCACTCTAGCCACTCTCTCGCGGGCTCTCCATCTCACTCCAGCCGCTCTCTCGCGGCTTCTCCAACTCACTCCCGCCGCTACACTATACTTCTTTCTTTACTCCACTGCTAATCTATACTTATTCCTGTATTCCACTGCTACTCTATACTTCTTCCTTTACTCCACTGCTACTCTATACTTTTTCTTTTACTCCTTGTCTTCAGCTCCGACCGTCTGCATCCACTCCCAGGCACGACTCCACTTCAACTCCTCTCAACTCGAAAACTCCCCTGTATTTATCCCTGCTCCTATTAATTCCCAAGTAAATAGTTGGCTTCCCCCCCACGCCCCTCGCCCCCAGCCCCCACTGCCACCTGTCTCCATTTACAGACTTGGAGGCTACACTTCACACCCAACAACAACAACGAGCCAATCACAGCCCTGCATCCATAATTGCCCATCAGGCCGTTTCTGACTCACCCGTTGGCCCCTGGTAACAGCAGCATGTCCCGATATGCCCCCACTGTACCCCACACGTACGTGTGTGCAATTTCTCCCTTTGGCGCATATTAAACCACTACACATATGTAGTGAGTTCAACTGAGTCGCAGGCGTAGACTTGGAGGCAACACATGTATTTAACTCCCCTTAACAGAATAACAACCTATGGTGGGGACCACCAGGCTAATTACACTAGTTACAACGTAACTGCTACTACAGACCGGGACCAACAGCTCGAGTCCGGGTCCACGTGTTGGAGGCTCGTTGAACGGAGAACGTAGACGAAGGTTTTTTCTAGGATGAACAACAACCCTGGTCCCTCTTCGCGATCTGGCTTATATCCTCTGCGGCGTGGCTGGCTCTGCCATTGGCCAAGACCACCTTCCAGAATCCTCGGGAAAGGTCTGGGTCCCAACCACGTGATCACCTCTAGCCCCCACTTGGAGCCCCTTTGTAGACTTAACTGGTCACGTGTCCTCCCGGGTCAACCATAATGCCATCGCCTTTAGCAACCACATCCTTTGGCCGGCACTCACACACCCTATCTGCAGGGTTGGCACTGCACGCCAAGCGTGGTGCCATCTAGCGCTATCAATCAGCGTTCACCGGGCCCCTCTAGGGCCGGTACTACACACACACCATTGTGGTATCCGCGATGTTGTTACACAGCACGCCGTGCCTCTCTAGGGCCGGCACTACACGTTGACATCTCGCGATGTGCATTTAACCACACTTGAACAATACTCTTTGGTTTTTTTCAACCTACATTACTTTACTGAAAGAACCAAAAAGTATGGATTCCTGCAGTCACGAAAACGTCAAATCAAGATCACACTTGAACTGTTTTTAAAATAAATTCTACACATCAAATTTGGCCATAGAGGAAAGCAATCTCAAGTTAGATAAATAAAAAAGCAACGACTGTAACATGCAGTGTACACAAATAGATCACCCATATAGCCATATTGTCTGTAGGTGCCAGTGTTGTTAGTCAGTACCTTTCAAAGGCTGACACATGTGTAGGGCTTGAGATAGCGCGCCACGCATCCCCCGCTTCTGTTGCTATGCGAGCAAGCACAGTACAGTGGGGTGATGTGAGGTAATGGTTGTTGTTGTGACTTTAGGCGAAGTGGGTCGTTAAGGGTTGAAACAGGTGTCAGGGTAGCCGGGAGGATACAGGCCAGTGATTGGCTGGAAAGGTAATTGGGCATTAGCTGGCATTGCTCCGGTGGCGAAAACAAGGCCACGTGACACGGGGGGCCAGGGGGCGAGCGATAAGCGGGGGGTAGAGATAATTAGGGAATTAATTGGTGTGGGGATATAAGCCAGAGCACAACGGAGAGAAGGGAGTCCTGTACAAGTTGGCTTCGTGGATGGAGCTGCAGCAACGGTGCCCAAGGAGTCGCAGAGCAAGTGATAGTAGAGTAAAGTGTAGAGAGACAGTGTCAGTAGAGTAAAGCGTGGAGAGACAGTGGTAGCGAGAATGCAGTGAGCAGACAGGGTAGCCATGAGTAGGAGAAACCGTAGAGACGACAAGCATAGCGATAGTGAGGTAAAGAGGCGCGGAGCGACGTGGAGCGGAGTGAGGGCACGGAGAGACGCGGAGCGGTGGCGCGGCGAAGGTGGACTCTAAGAGGAAAATAAAGAGAGAGAAAGACAACCCTTGTACGAGTCTTACACATGTAGCCTGTCCTCATCCTCCCTATCCCTCCCGTCGTGAATCCGTTCCAGGAGTGGAGGGGTGGGAGAACAGGTCGCCTAAATAGACAACAACAATACTAATACAAGTAATAAAGTTCGGATACGATGAGTAGAAACTCTGCGTTGTGTTATGCCCTCCGTAGAAATGGGCGAATCGACTGAACACCAGGAGGGGTGTTTGTAAAATGGCAAAAGTTTGTTCTAAAAGTCCTCTTCAAAAGGGCAAATTTGTTGTTATCTCCAATAGCGATCAGAGACTCACCCTCCACGTTACAATACCGCAGCTTAATTAGTTGATCCGGAAGATAGCCCAAATCTCAATTATTATTACAGCCGCTTATCATATTTAACAACATTTAACATATATTATCTAACAAAGATGTAACGAAAAACATTTTAAAATCTAACAACAAACATCTGCCCAAAACATCCGTTAGTGTCTCTTACAGCTCCTGCTAATCTTAACTACAGTGAGGGAAAAAATATTTGATCCCCTGCTGATTTTGTACGTTTGCCCACTGAAAAATGAATGATCAGTCTATAATTTTAATGGTAGGTTTATTTGAACAGTGAGAGACAGAATAACAACAACAAAATCCAGAAAAACGCATGTCAAAAATGTTTTAAATTGATTTACATTTTAATGAGGGAAATACGTATTTGACCCCTCTGCAAAACCCTTGTTGGCAATCACAGAAGTCAGACTTTTCTTGTAGTTGGCCGCCAGGTTTGCACACATCTTAGGAGAGATTTTGTCTCACTCCTCTTTGCAGATCTTCTCCAAGTCATTAAGGTTTCAAGGCTGACGTTTGGCAACTCGAACCTTCAGCTCCCTCCACAGATTTTCTATGGGATTAAGGTCTGGAGACTGGCTTGGCCACTCCAGGACCTTAATGTGCTTTTTCCTGAGCCACTCCTTTGTTGCCTTGGCCGTGTGTTTTGGGTCATTGTCATGCTGGAATACCCATCCATGACCCATTTTCAATGCCCTGGCTGAGGGAAGGAGGTTCTCACCCAAGATATGACAGTACATGGCCCCGTCCATCGTCCCTTTGATGCAGTGAAGTTGTCCTGTCCTCGTAGCAGAAAAACACCCCCAAAGCATAATGTTTCCACCTCCATGTTTGACGGTGGGGATGGTGTTCTTGGGGTCATAGGCAGCATTCCTCCTCCTCCAAACACGGCGAGTTGAGTTGATGCCAAAGAGCTCCATTTCGGTCTCATCTGACCACAACACTTTCACCCAGTTGTCCTCTGAATCATTCAGATGTGCATTGGCAAACTTCAGACGGGCATGTATATTTGCTTTCTTGAGCAGGGGGACCTTGCGGGTGCTGCAGGATTTCAGTCCTTCACGGCGTAGTGTGTTACCAACTGTTTTCTTGGTGACTATGGTCCCAGCTGCCTTGAGATCATTGACAAGATCCTCCCGTGTAGTTCTGGGCTGATTCCTCACCGTTCTCATGATCATTGCAACTCCACGAGGTGAGATCTTGCATGGAGCCCCAGGCCGAGAGAGATTGACAGCTCTTTTGTGTTTCTTCCATTTGCGAATAATCACACCAACTGTTGTCACCTTCTCGCCAAGCTGCTTGGCGATTGTCTTGTAGCCCATTCCAGCCTTGTGTAGGTCTACAATCTTGTCCCTGACATCCTTGGAGAGCTCTTTGGTCTTGGCCATGGTGGAGAGTTTGGAATATGATTGATTGATTGCTTCTGTGAACAGGTGTCTTTTATACAGGTAACAAGCTGAGATTAGGAGCACTCCCTTTAAGAGTGTGCTCCTATTCTCAGCTCGTTACCTGTATAAAAGACACCTGGGAGCCAGACATCTTTTTGATTGAGAGGGGGTCAAATACTTATTTCCCTCAATAAAATGCAAATCAATTTATAACATTTCAGACATGCGTTTTTCTGGATTTTGTTGTTGTTAATCTGTCTCTCACTGTTCAAATAAACCTACCATTAAAATGATAGACTGATCATTTCTTTGTCAGTGGGAAAACGTACAAAATCAGCAGGGGATCAAATACTTTTTTCCCTCACTGTATAAACGTAATTTACTGTAGTGAAAGCAGGTACCACCAAAGTTGGTTTGCTCTGCTGTAGCCATAGCAAGTACCATCACAGTCAGTACGCACTGCTGTAGTGAGAGCAGGTACCAACACAGTCGGTATGCACTGCTGTAGTGAGAGCAGGTACCACCACAGTCGATATGCACTGTTGTAGTGATAGTAGTTACCACCACAGTCAGTATGCAGTGCTTTAGTGAAGGAAGGTTCCACCAAAGTCGGTATGCACTGCTGTAGTGATAGCAAGCACCACCACAGTCGGTATGCACCACTGTAGTGAAAGCAGGTACCACCAACGTCGGTATGCACTGCTGTAGTGAAAGCAGATACCACCACAGTCGGTATGCACTGCTGCAGTGATAGCAGGAACCACCACAGTCGGTATGCAATGCTGTAGTTAAAGCAGGGACCACCACAGTCAGTATGCACTGCTGTAGTGAAAGCAAGAACCACCATAGTCGGTATGCACTGCTGTAGTGAAAGCAGATACCACCACAGTCAGTATGCACTGCTGTAGTGATAGCAAGAACCACCATAGTCGGTATGCACTGTTGTAGTGAGAGCAGGTACCACCACAGTCAGTATGCAGTGCTTTAGTGAAAGCAGGTTCCACCAAAGTTGGTATGCACTGCTTTAGTGAAAGCAGGTATCACCAAAGTCGGTATGCACTGCTTTATTGATAGCAGGTACCACCACATGCAGTATGCACTGATGTAGTGATAGCAGGTACCACCACAGTCAGTATGCACTGCTGTAGTGATAGCAGGTACCACCACAGTCGGTATGCACTGCTGTAGTGAAAGCAGATACCACCACAGTCGGTATGCACTGCTGTAGTGATAGTAGATACTGCTATTGATTTGGTAGATCCTACTATAGAGTTAGTAGATACTAAAACAGTCAGTATATACCACTATGGTCAGTATATACTGCTACAATCAGTCGATACTACTATACAGTCAGTAGATAATACGACGGTCAGTAGCTACTGCTATATAGTCAGTAGAAACTACTATAGAGTCAGTAGATACTGCTGTAGAATTAGTAGTTACTACTATAGTCAGTGGATACTACTATAGAGTCGGTGGATACTAATGTAGTGCCAGTAGATACTACTACGCTCAGTAGTTACTTCGACAGTCAGTAGATAGTACTGTAGAGCCAGTAGATACGACTATGTTCAGTAGTTACTACAGTCGGTAAATACTACTTTACAGTCAGTAGCTACTACTGGCTCAGTACATACTACTATAGAATCGGTAGATGCAACTCCATAGATATATACTACTTACTCTGTTGTATGTAGGGTGTTTAGGTATATATACCTACGTGGGGGTAAAAATATTTTTTGAGGGGGGGGGGTCGACAATTTTCGGAAACCTTTTATATCAACTATTTACACTCCAATTTCTATAACTTTTTGGACCTCTGCAAGCCTCTTATAATTGTGTTGTTCGGAGAAATGGACAAACAGCCCACCGGGCTTTCACAATAGCTTAGTATCTGTGTATGTATATGTAATGTTTTTACGAGAAGTTTTGAAATATATTTTTCGCCCGGGTAACGCTGGGTACTTCCCACTAGTTAATAATAAATACATGTTTAATATAAAATTATATGAACAATATGAAAATTTACTAACAATAAACATACAAACCAATTACTATTTATTTTACCCGAACCAGGAAGGGCTGGAAGGTAACCTCTGCCAGGTCACCTGTGCCGCTCACCCCATGATCTTAATGTTCAAATTAAGCTCTAATTCAGCCATTGTGTGCCTTCCCAATGAAGAGCGCAACACAATGATATGAAATGTTTTAAACTATTACAAAACTCCTTTATATATATTGATTCGATGTGGATTGATCAAAATAAATAACACTCGTCATAATAAATTAAGTAACTCGCCACAAGACGCAATGCCATCTTATTATTAGATTTCTCGCCCAAAACAGCAAACAATATAACATAACTAACAAAAAAGTGAACATCTCGTACCTGCAAAAGCAATCAGAAATACATTGTACTTTCGTCTGGTTAGGGACCAGAGCATGGCCGAATTAGAAAAAATGGACGAATGTCAAAGCAGAGCCTTTATTTAGCCTGCAATTTTATTTTGGCCGGCGAAAAACGTAATGAAAATAACAGTAATCACAAAAATAAGCACAGTATGAATACTGTGGACGTGGGGGCTCGGGGTCCAATCTCTGACCACACCGTTCCCTGATCTTAAACCATAATAATTATCATAAAACGCCTCTGGCTACCCGTAGCTATGCAAAAAATAGTTGCTTGGGTTTACATACGCTACATAGTGCACATTTTTACGTGCGATTAATCACAGGTGAGCTCACACCGGCTACACACAGCATTCGAGGGGGTGGCTGGTTAATACCACATCCTGCCTCTTTATTCCCAGTGACAATATTTACATACTTTACTAAACACTAATTTAGGGCTGAGTCAGCCTTGGGGAGACCCAGGATGGGGTTCTGATTCTATTTGCCACAGATGTGTGTGGCTGGCAATCAAACACAGGTCCCTGAGATTGTATGTTAAAGGCACTGCAAATATCTGAATTTATGTTTAAAATTTGGATCTTCACAGGTTTTCTGGAATTAATTTAGAGGTATGTCACACAGTGGGGTAGGTGATTGTGCTGTAAATGTGTAAATGATTCGCATTTCAAATTCTGCCTGGGCTCAATATCCGATCAGTGTCGTGTTTTTTTTTTTCCGTACAGCAATTGTAGTATGTTGTCCCAATTGTTACGGCTCAGCAAGGCAGACCGTGTTCCAGATGGCTAAGCCTTCTTGATCTGCTGACTTACACTCTTGACTCTGCTGCTTGAACCCTGACAATCCCAACCGGTTATTTTGCCTTTCTCGCACAGATCAATGTGCTAAATCTCCCAGCCCATCCGTGTCACCACAATATGAGCACAGGCGCACATACCAAAATAAATACGTGCTTGGTGTAGGATTTTAGCAGTTGATTTCGGGTAGCATGTTTATTGTTAAGGGTTGGGTTTGTAAAAATCTATTTCATTATGCAGGTTGTAGATATATTGTGGTCAAATAGAAGCAGCGTAAATAACGTTCTATATTTGGAAATGAAAAAAACATGAATGTGCACACTTTAATAAACGTGTGCACTTCATTTACACCTGCATTATTGTGTGGGAGGTTATGGGAATTACAACTCTCTATGATCATTTTATTTAGACCAAAAAAATATGTGCAAATATATTATTACATATTGTTGGACAATGAAAAAATAAATTCACTGTATATACTGAAGTAACACATTTCTGTTATAAAGGACCTATTAAGAACAATTGTGCGTGGTGTGTGCGTGATGTATGTGCATGGTGTGTGATTGGTGTATGCTTGGTGTGTTCCATAGTTTGTGCTTGGTATGCGCATGGTGTGTGGGTGGTATGTGCATGGTGTGTGCTTGGTGCATTCGTGGTGTGTGCTTGGGGTGTGCTTGGTGCGTGGTGTGTACATAGCGTGTGCGTGGTGTGTGGGTGGTGTGTGTGGTGTGTACTTGGTGTTTGCTTTGTGCGTGCGTGGTGTGTTTGTGGTATGTGCGTAGTTTATCCACTGTTCTGCCCCATGGCAGGTATGGGGGTGTTGATTACACAGGAACTGCCTGATATGGTGTTGAGTTTGGTCACGTGACCAGGAAGTTACGATTTAAGCCATGAAGCAGGGTGTCAGCCATTACACAGAGTACAAAATGGAGGCACAAATAGCGTCTCAGTGAAGACAGGTGCATCTGTTCATTGTTGGACTTTAAGAAGCATTGTCTGTAAGTTCGTTTATATTCTTATAATACTGGGAATGTTGTTATGTTAGGAGTCACAGTCCTAAACCTCACCCATTTACCATCGACATCAGGAGGAGTGGGAGACGATGCCAACCCCAGCCGTAAGCGATGATGAAATTCTTGCTTGCAACTTTCATTGGCTAGCTGAAACCAGGCCACCTTAGGTTGGAATGGGGTCCTGGGTGTACACCCATCACCGGAGTGGAAGAATGGCAGGCGCATCTTACAGATGACTAGTCGATGGTCAGAGGGCAGATCAGCTCTATGGTAGGTCCTGGTGTCAAGGACATGGGCTCGCATCTGCTGGTCTGTCACTATGTAGTCCAGGAGATGTTCTTGCTTGTGTAGGGGTGTCAGGGGAAGGATTCCCACCAATAGGAGGTTTAGTGGGAGGGGTGATCGAGTAGATATAAGGGGAGAATGGGCGGTAAGAGGGGGCCTTTGGCGGGAACGAGATTGAGATGGCTGGGGACAGGTGTGGATGGGAGAAAGGGATTAAAAGACGAAAACCCTGCAACCTTGTGTCGGCTCTCCTTTGCACTTGGACCCGGCATACATCCATGATGCTGTGTGGATGTGCCGATGCCGGAACAGTGTGTTGGTAATTACAAGCCCATGGGCTGCCCAAAAATCTAGCAGCCTCCTACCGTTGCTATTGAGCTGATCTGGCCTATACACACTTACAGACTTTGACCCACACACACAAAGACATCGACTTACATACACACATACGGACTCACACACACAGACATCGACTTTAGATACACATGGAGTTACACACACACATGGACTAACACACACATGCACCTACACACACACACAAAGAAATTGACTTACACACTCATATGGAGCTACACACACACATCGACTGACACACACACACATCGACTTTCACACACACACATACACCCTCACACACACATCGACTCACACACACATATCGACTGACACACACAAAAACATCGACTCACATGCACACATGTACTTAGACAGACATAAATATTAAGAAATGTACTATTTTAATTGTAAAATTTAAGTTGTCTACGCACACTCAAAACACGCACACACATTGACTAACACACACACATCGACTGACACACACACATGGACACACGCACACAGACACGTCAACTCACACACACATATCGACGCAGACACACACGTAATAATTTAAAATAAAAGTAACCTAATTCTTAAATATTAGTTGTGTACACACACACACACACATTGACTAACATACACATCGAGTCGCATACATATCGACTCATACACACACACACGGACGTAGACACACACATGGTGGCAGACACCACATGGACTCACACGCACAAAAATACTCAGACACAATTAAAAATATGTTAATATTGAACAAGTAATTTTTGTAATCTTAGTTGTCAGCACATAAACATTATGAATATAATATTAGCAAGGTGGTTATAGAAAAAAGTTTTCTATAAAGGTGAGTTGACAAATAATAAATATAATAATGACAAAGCGATTGTTAAAAGATTAGCTGTGAGCAGGCAAACAAAAATAGTAGTCCGCACACAAACATAGTTAATGTAATATTAGCAAGGTGAGTATTAAAAAACTGGATTTCTGTCAAGGTGAGGTTAGGGAAAAAAGCAAGGAAATGTTACTTAACATTGCCGTGGTGAGGCCTAGTCCCGTGCAGAGTTCCCGTCCTCGCCTAGAGTGCGCAGCCGGCCGAGGTGTCCCCTTGGCAGGCTGGAGGCTGGGCCGCTCCCCCCGGCTGCGCGACAATAATACTATCTATGCGCTATAATAATATATAGGGGCTTTATAGTAGTAACAGGATGCATTGGGGTGGGGTGGGGAGAAGAGGTCATCACACTGTGAAGAAATAACCTCAGAGTTTTTTGTGTTTTAGTTGCATGTTTAACGCGAATTAAAATTTGTGCCAATCATGTGTGCATTGCTAGGAGCAACCCCTGTCAGCAGTGCAAAGTGTCATTTTATAAATGCTTATAATACTAATGTGTGTGACTCACCTTGTAGAGTGTGCAGGCGAATAAAAAAGGCCGCACACCTCCAGCGATGGCGCGTGTTGGTTGCTAGGGGCTAACCGTGATGAGCGTTGTGCGCATGCGCAGCTTGCTGCGTTGTCCCGCCCTGAGCGATGGAAAATAAATTATAGTGCAACGATATTGATGATTAAAGAGAAATAGCACAAAAGCGCTATTTTAACTAATTTAAAGGTGACGGGACGGGAAAAGGAAATAGCGCTTGCGACGTGGTACCTGTCATTTTTTTTATGTAAACCCCACCATTTGAGAGCCAAATCCCTCTCAAGCATGCGTGCACAGACCAATAGACAGACAGAAAAAAATGAAATTTATAGGTAAAATTGTTCATTTTACAGTGGCATTGCCTGAGACATAAAACATCCAAAATTACTTAATGCTGCAGTCTTCCACTGTACATTACCTCATGTATATTTCATCTGATTTATCACCAGAGGGAGCCAAGTGTTGTAATAAAAATTTCAAGCGCGATGCTAATCAGCACTTTGAATCAGCAAAATATAAAGTTCTAGTTTTGTTTTCCCAAGCTAATTTTAGTGCCATGTTCCATGACCGTCTTTCACGTCTTAATGATGTGAGCTGGGGCCTCCACCTCTCTGTTGTAACTACTATCAGCAGAAGCTGTCAAGGGCAATGCCAAGCACGGCTTGAGCACTCATTCATCTTTGTATCGTGACACTAAGTAATCTTAATTTGGGCTGCTCGCAAACGTACTAAATAAGGAATCCAAAAAAGAATATTATTCCCAATGCATGCTCATTATTTGCTTCGAGTTCATTATGTTATCATGGCTATTACTGCTTGTGGTGCAGTCACCTTTATTGTAATATAATTGTTATTTTAGCCATGAAATTTTTGTATTGTATTTCAATAATAGCCCGGTACAGAGCACGAACCGTGACGCAGGGAGGAAGGGTACAGCAACTTCACGGATAGAAGTCCTGAAATCTGTGCACATGGGTTTAGATGAGTGGAGAATTTGGGCTCACTGCCCCACGCAAATGGGGTTCACTGCTCCGCCCAATTGGGGAGAAGGAAGGGGGGGGGGTGTTAATTATTTTTTTTTATATGTGATTGTAAATTTTTGCTTTCATCTGATATTGCCCTATAAACATTTAAATTAACAGTAATAAGGTGAAAAGGTTGTAAAGAAATGCACATTCAAATGTACAATGAGGTCTACCTGGTCTATTTTATATTTAATTTCCTTTACACCCCATCGCTACAGTGAGTGGCGGTGTACAATTACAGCCATCCACAAATTGCCAATATTTGCAGCTCAATGAAAACAGAACAAGTTTAATCCTTTATTTGTGGAAGCCCTATCTATCATGGAAAAGTTATTATAATTAAACCTTGTTATGAAAATGTTGAAGCCACAAATTGCTTTATACAAAGCTCTTATGTCACAAATCCAGTTATTGAATATACATTTATGCAGTGCGAATAAATAGCCTAACTTTTGAAAATTGCAGAACATTGCCAATATCTAACCACGCATTATAATTATTCATAAATAATAATTTTAAGAATACATTTGGCAGAAAGTCATAATAAAGTAAATACTTTACCTGAAAGCGCAAAACAGAGGAGAGTGCGCCTCAAATTAATATTTCCAGTGATAATGTTTATTTATAAAAGTGCAATAAATGATTGCAGAGGTTTCATATTTATTTTCAGGCCGCCTATAGTTCTTTGAAGTCGTAAAATATATCCCACGAGGCTTCTGACGATCACAAAAACTTGAGAAAGTCTGAATGCCGCAGAAGTCTGACTTGAAAGGGATGGCCATTAGGGACAATATATATGACGTGTAAATTACAATTTATGGACACATTTGGTGTTTATATTAGGCAACTACATGTTATATCTTGACTTAAAGTTTTCGTGACTGCAGGAATTCATATTCTTTGTGTCTTTCGTTAAATTCACGTAGATAAATCTCGATTTAAAGCTTTCGTGACTGCAGGGATTCATCTTCTTGGTTCTTTCGGTAAAGTCCCATAGAAGGGAAGTAATGAAATAATAAAAATAAAGCATAAAATAATTATCACGACGTTTTGGCCACAACGCAAGCAGCCGTCCTCAGGTGTAGAACATGTCTGTCGATAAGACAGAGTCTGAATGACATGTCCTAGGCTTGGAGCGTCTATTTAAGCTGGGAGGAGGAAGAGCGCCTTGACAAAATAATTTGCATATGAATAGGGATTTAGCATATTTATGGGAAATGCAGGAATGCGACTAGTGCTACTTGTGAAATGCGTAGGAGGTGGGCGGGGGGTTTTCAAAGTCATATTATACCCATGCATTTTTCAGGATTAGCAGCATCAAAGGGAGGGGGTAGGGGAAGCATTACTAAAGGGAAGGAATGTTAATAGTATGTAGCTGCAGTAACTAAACAACCACGTAAAAAGCTAAAGTATAAACTACATAGTATCATCAGTATGCTAAATATAATCTCAATAAGCTGAGCTACTAACCGTAAGTAATACATTACAATTCTAGGTCGCAAAAAATACAATATGCTTCCAGCTAAACTTTTTAAAACGTTTTCCTTACATCACACGGGTCTATCCAGTACTATATGCTGCCATAGACAAACCCAACATTAAATTGTATACTGTATTACTATACACTACCCTATGTCTTAGAATAATACATAGTGTAATATTACACTATGTATTATTCTACCCACCCAACTGTATACCACACTGCTGTATATTCACTATACAATTACGATACTATATATTACCTTATACATTGTATTAAACATTACACTTTAATACTATTTATTATTATACAATATGCTATATACTATACCATTAACCGTCGCGTGAAAGGTACTAAGAGGAAGCAACGAAATATGTCAATGGGAGAGTGGTGGTAGGAAGCTTGCAGCGGAGCAAAGAATCCATTCCCTGTGGAGAATACAAGATATATAGTCAATGTCAGTGAGTGGAACGCGGTCTGAAAGTCACCGTAAACGTGGACACAATCAGTTAAGATCCGAAATGGTTTATTACGTCCTTTCAATGATTGCTAAGCCGGAATCCATCTTCTCAGTTGAAATTGTCTCTGTGTTTGTATATGTGGATCGCCTCATGAACGAATCTCTCATGGTAGCCAGATGGCTTGCAGAGAACCTCTGTCTTGGAGAAGACATACAGTACCCTGGCGTCTACAAACTAAGTTGCCTCTGTGGTAGCAGTTACATTGGAGAAACCAAACGACAGTCTCAGACCGCATCCGTGAACATAAAGCAGACTTGAAACACGGTAGAACAAACACCTCAGCCGTGGCATATCACTGTTACAATTCAGTGGGTTTACATGACATTGACTTCTCCATGACAGAGGTTCTCTGCAAGCCATCTGGCTACCATGAGAGATTCGTTCATGAGGTGATCCACATATACAAACACAGAGACAATTTCAACCGAGAAGATGGATTCCGGCTTAGCAATCATTGGAAGGACGTAATAAACCATTTCGGATCTTAACTGATTGTGTCCACGTTTACGGTGACTTTCAGACCACGTTCCACTCACTGACATTGACTATATATCTTGTATTCTCCGCAGGGAATGGATTCTTTGCTCCGCTGCAAGCTTCCTATCACCACTCTCCCATTGACATATTTCGTTACTTCCTCTTAGTACCTTTCACGCAACGGTTAATTGTATAGTGTATAGCATATTGTATAATAATAAATAGTATTAAAGTGTAATGTTTAATACAATGTATAAGGTAATATATAGTATCGTAATTGTATAGTGAATATACAGCAGTGTGGTATACAGTTGGGTGGGTAGAATAATACGTAGTGTAATATTACACTGTATTATTCTAAGACATAGGGTAGTGTATAGTAATACAGTATGTAATTTAATGTTGGGTTTGTCTATGGCAGCATATAGTACGGGATAGACCCGTGTGATGTAAGGAAAACGTTTTAAAAAGTTTAACTGGAAGCATATTATATTTTTTGCGACCTAGAATTGTAATGTATTACTTACGGTTATTAGCTCAGCTTATTGAGATTATATTTAGCATACTGATGATACTATGTAGTTTATACTTTAGCTTTTTACGTGGTTGTTGAGTTACTGCAGCTACATACTATTAACATTCCTTCCGTTTATTAATGCTACCCCTACCCCACTCCCTTTGATGCTGTTAATTCTGCATAATGCATGGGCATAATATGACTTTGAAAACCCCCCGCCTACCTCCTACGCATTTCACAAGTAGCACTAGTCGCATTCCTGCATTTCCCATAAATATTGCTAAATTCCTCTTGATATGCAAATTATTTTGTCAAGGCGCTCTTCGCCCCTCCATCCCAGCTTAAATAGTCGCTCCAAGCCTGGGGCGTGCCATTCAAACTCTGTCTTCTCGACAGACCTGTTTTCCACCTGAGGACGGCTGCTTGCATTGTGGCCAAAACGTCGTGAGAATTATTTTATAATGTTTTATTTTTTATTATTTTATTATTTCCATTCTACGTAACTTTACCGAAAGAACCAAGAAGATAGTGCAACAGTATTGGTGCCATCGTTGATGTCCGTAGCACTAGTTTTGATGCTCCCCAGCTTGCACTTGCCAGTTTCTGGACAAGGTTGACCCTTGTTTTGGTCTTGGCGGCTACCTTTTTCAGGTGGTCTTAGAATGTTAGGATGGGGTCCAGTTTTACTCCGTGATAGGTTGAAGTGCGGTCGAGTTGCACAGTATTGTCGCAGATCACTTTTAGAGTGTGCTTGGCACTCCTATTATCAAGATGAAATGCAGTGACTGTTGTTTTGTGGGGATTCGACTTGAGCTTCCATTTCCGGAAATATTCTCCAATGGTGTTTAGGTTTTGGTTCAGAATGTATTATTGTTGTTGATTGTAGCTGCTTGTGTTGCTAGGGCAAGGTCATCCGCATATACAAATTTCATGACCCAGTTGGCGGCTTTTCACTCGTATAGACATTAAAGAGTATTGCCGCGAATATTGAACCTTGTGGCAATCGATTGTTGAGGAACCAGGGTGAGATGGCTTTATTGCCTTGATGTTGAAACTTCCTTTATTGCCCATAAAGGAAGTTTCAACATCAAGGCCTTAATCCAGACAGTGTCATAGGCTAATGACAAGTCCACAAAGGCTGTGGCGGTCTTGGATTTCTTCTGGAATCTGGCCTCAATGTGCATCGCAAGGCCACAACAGCTGCGTCCAGGACAGAATCCCGATTGTACTTGAGGGATCACTAACTCCACAAGGGGACTGATTCTAAGAAGGATGATGCGTTCCAGGAGTTTATAGGTCATACACAGGAGTGATATTGGGCTATAGTTTCCCAGGTCGCCTGTTACCTTGCGTGGTTTAGTTATTGCAATGACCATTGCCTCCTATCTTGCTTTTGGGATGTATCCATTTTTCATGTTTTGGTGAACAGGTTTGCCAGCCATTTGAGTCCCTAGGGCTTAAGTGGTTGAGGAATTCGGGAGGGATACCAACTCTGCCAGCAGCCTTGCCTTTCTTAATTTCAGCAAGACCCTCCCTCACTTCATCTGTCCTGATGGTGGTGGGGTATTGTGAAGAAATTGAGGCCAATGTCTGGTGTAATTAGTGATGGATTCCTCGTTTGATGTTTTTGTCAAAGTCCTTTTGTATTTTCAACTAGTGTGGATGTGATGAAGTTGGGCAAGACTCTTGCAGTCCGATATTGTTGGATTAGCAGCACCCAGATATCATAGTAGGGGCTTGGCACATTGGCTGGAGTGCGTGAAATCGAGGTCTTCCATGCACTCAATTCATCGCTGACATCTGGCTGAGTCTAAAGACTCACACAGGGCCTTTCCAACCTGTGGGCTGCCTGACTGTTTGTACTGTTGGAGCAGGTCCCGAGTCTCTTTTGTCCAGCAGGGAGTATATATTTTTTTCCAGAAGCCTTGGGGGAAGCTCTTCTTAGCAGCTGCAGTAAGGAGGCCAAAACAATTGGATAACATTTTGGTGTCTCGGAAATTCGACTCGACACTCTTTCTACAGCTTCCTTATTGTGGTCCCTGTCGGCTTTGGCCATGTGCCACGTTGCTAATTATTTTGACAGATTCACGTGGATTTCTATGCTGATGTGGGTGATGACAGGCCTATGTTAAGTTGCAGTCAAAGATGATGATTATTCTAATGGTAAGGAAGATGATATTTTGTTTATGGGATGAATGGTGAATATAATTATGATGACAAAATTACGCTGATAACGGTAATAATTACGTGATTATGATTATGGCAACGTATGTGTGTCTTCCATACATTACACCCAACTGATTGAGGATGGTTTCAATGCCATGTTCCTATAGGATGGAATCTGGCAATCTCACACCAAGCAGTGACTCAGAAGATGCATGCACATATAATAGTTAAAGGTAAATACACATTTTTTTCTTTACTTCCATGGCAGTGTTGAGGTACAGATCCAAACCAAATAGAGACAAAGAGACACACACATACAGTGAGGGAAAAAAATATTTAATCCCCTGCTGATTTTGTACGTTTGGCCACTGACAAAGAAATAATCAGTCTATAATTTTATGGTAGGTTTATTTGAACAGTGAGAGACAGAATAACAACAAACAAATCCAGAAAAACGCATGTCAAAAATGTTATAAATTGATTTGCATTTTAATGAGGGAAATAAGTATTTGACCCCCTCTCAATCAGAAAGATTTCTGGCTCCCAGGTGTCTTTTATATAGGTAACGAGCTGAGATTAGGAGCACACCCTTAAAGGGAGTGCTCCTAATCTCAGCTTGTTACCTGTATAAAAGACACTTGTTCATAGAAGCAATCAATCAATCAGATTACAAACTCTCCACCATGGCCAAGACCAAAGAGCTCTCCAAGGATGTCAGGGACAAGATTGTAGACCTACACAAGGCTGGAATGGGCTACAAGACCATCGCCAAGCAGCTTGGTGAGAAGGTGACAACACTCTTTGGTTCTTTCGGTAAAGTCACGTATAATGATAAAATAATAAATTAAATAATAGCATACGACGTTTCGATTGCAACACAAGCAATCATCATAGGGTATAAATGAAATAGCAACAAAAAAATCTAACCAGAAAACTATAGACAGACATATAAGCAGACAGATATCACCAAGATACATAGAGAGAGAGTAACACAGGCACAGAGAGGGAGATCGTCTCTGTGGCGAGGCCTTAAATAGAAAGAGGGGGGCGGGGGCAGAGAGAGGGAGGGGTTAGAGAAGAAATTAGCATGTCAATGAGTATGGCGACGCGTGGTAGTAAAGTACGCAAGCTGAACATTAGGAGAGAGGGAGAAAGAACACACTAAATTAAATAACCTAGCAAAATATTGAAATGTTATGTAATACAACACAGAGAGTCGGTCAACGCACAATTAACGCATAGCCTGGTCGATTACGTATTTCAAAGATTGCTAAGTTAGAATTTAAGTGTAAAAATTCCAAAGAAAGACAAAACATAAAACAAGAGGAACGGAGACACACAGACAGAGCAGAACATAAGAACGACAAAAAACGAGTGGAGATAGAAAAAGTACACTAAATACACAGGCAGAGAGAGAAAACAAAAAACCCAGAGAGAGAGAAAAAGATAAACTTGGAACTTCTCCGTAGAAGTGGTTCAATCTTAATTTTAGAGCTTTCGTGACTGCAGGAATTACCAGAAAACTATAGACAGACATATAAGCAGACAGATAGCTATTTAAGGCCTCGCCACAGAGACGATCTCCCTCTCTGTACCTGGGTTACTCTCTCTCTATGTATCTTGGTGATATCTGTCTGCTTATATGTCTGTCTATAGTTTTCTGGTTAGATTTTTTTGTTGCTATTTCATTTATACCTGATGATGATTGCTTGTGTTGCAATCGAAACGTCGTATGCTATTATTTAATTTATTATTTTATCTTTATACGTGACTTTACCAAAAGAACCAAAGAGTAATTCCTGCAGTCACAAAAGCTCTAAAATTAAGATCGAACCACTTCTACGGGGAAGTTCCAAGTTTATCTTTTTCTCTCTCTCTGGGTTTTTTGTTTCCTCTCTCTCTGCCTGTGTATTTAGTGTACTTTTTCTGTCTCCACTCATTTTTTGTTGTTCTTATGTTCTGCTCTGTCTGTGTGTCTCTGTTCCTCTTGTTTTATGTTTTGTCTTTCTTTGGAATTTTCACACTTAAATTCTAACTCAGCAATCTTTGAAATACGTAATCGACCAGGCTATGCGTGAATTGTGTGTTGACCGACTCTCTGTGTTGTATTACATAACATTTCGATATTTTGCTAGGTTATTTAATTTTGTGTGTTCTTTCTCCCTCTCTCCTAATGTTCAGCTTGCGTACTTTACTACCACGCGTCGCCATACTCATTGACATGTTAATTTCTTCTATAACCCCTCCCTCTCTCTTCCCCCGCCCCCTCTGTCTATTTAAGGCCTCGCCACAGAGACAATCTCCCTCTCTGTGCCTGTGTTACTCTCTCTCTATGTATCTTGGTGATATCTGTCTGCTTATATGTCTGTCTATAGTTTTCTGGTTAGATTTTTTTGTTTCTATTTCATTTATACCTGATGATGATTGCTTGTGTTGCAATCGAAACGTCGTATGCTATTATTTAATTTATTATTTTATCTTTATACGTGACTTTACCGAAAGAACCAAAGAGTAATTCCTGCAGTCACGAAAGCTCTAAAATTAAGAAGGTGACAACAGTTGGTGCGATTATTCGCAAATGGAAGAAACACAAAAGAACGGTCAATCTCCCTCGGCCTGGGGCTCCATGCAAGATCTCACCTCGTGGAGTTGCAATGATCATGAGAACGGTGAGGAATCAGCCCAGAACTACACGGGAAGATCTTGTCAATGATCTCAAGGCAGCTGGGACCATAGTCACCAAGAAAACAGTTGGTAACACACTACGCCATGAAGGACTGAAATCCTGCAGCGCCCACAAGGTCCCCCTGCTCAAGAAAGCACATATACAGGCCCGTATGAAGTTTGCCAATGAACATCTGAATGATTCAGACGACAACTGGGTGAAAGTGTTGTGGTCAGATGAGACCAAAATGGAGCTCTTTGGCATCAACTCAACTCGCCGTGTTTGGAGGAAGAGGAATGCTGCCTATGACCCCAAGAACACCATCCCCACCGTCAAACATGGAGGTGGAAACATTATGCTTTGGAGGTGTTTTTCTGCTAAGGGGACAGAACAACTTCACCGCATCAAAGGGACGATGGACGGGGCCATGTACCTTCAATTCTTAGGTGAGAACCTCCTTCTCTCAGCCAGGGCATTGAAAATGGGTCGTTGATGGGTATTCCAGCATGACAATGACCCAAAACACACGGCCAAGGCAACAAAGGAGTGGCTCAAGAAGAAGCACATTAAGGTCCTGGAGTGGCCTAGCCAGTCTCCAGACCTTAATCCCATAGAAAATCTGTGGAGGGAGCTGAAGGTTCGAGTTGCCAAATGTTAGCCTCGAAACCTTAATGACTTGGAGAAGATCTGCAAAGAGGAGTGGGACAAAATCCCACCTGAGATGTGTGCAAACCTGGTGGCCAACTACAAGAAACGTCTGACCTCTGTGATTGCCAACAAGGATTTTGCCACCAAGTACTAAGTCATGTTTTGCAGAGGGGTCAAGTACTTATTTCCCTCATTCAAATGCAAATCAATTTATAACATTTTTGACATGCGTTTTTCTGGATTCGTTGTTGTTATTCTGTCTCTAACTGTTCAAATTAACCTACCATTAAAATTATAGACCGATCATTTCTTTGTCAGTGGGCAAACGTACAAAATCAGCAGGGGATCAAATACTTTTTTCCCTCACTGTATACTAAAATACACACATGGAGAGTCACACACAGACATAGAGACACATGGTTGGGGAAATTCTCGTCACGAATTTTGGCAGCGCTACGTGATTTCCCTGTTCATGATAATATCAGCATAAACAAGGCATTGTGAATTCTCCGTCAGCTACAACGCATTCCTACCCACCCACCGGGCCCCACTGTAAAATGTAGGTTCGGCGTGCCGTGAAGATCGAGTCAGCCTGAAGGTGTGTGTGCTGTGGAATTTAAACGGAGGCTTAGAAGCTCCTCAGTACTCACTGCCAGCGTGGTTATAGTTAGAGTACGTGAGGGCTCTCTCATCCAGACTATTTTACACACGGGTTGTAATGTATTTCTAGCTGATGTAAGTCTAGTTGTGATCCTATATTTAGTCTATTTGTATTTTCATATGAAAGTTATGGAAGGCCATTGTTTATGATACTTTAAAGAGTGTTTTTTTTATGTTTTACTGTGTTTTTTTGCAGCCCACCAGAGGGCCATGACCCGTAGTTTGGGAACAGCTGCTCCAAGAAACGGTGCCCTTGACACACACATTTACCTGTGCGTGTGTGGGTGGGGCTAGCATCACGACCCGATGCTGCTGATGTCAAAAAACCCTTGCTCCTCCCCTGGTTAATGATTGGTTGCCAGGTAAAAAAATTGGCTGTCAATTCTCTAAATTAATTTACAGGAATGGGCTTCTTTCTGGAAATGCACCTGTATTGGAGAATTTCCAGGAAAGCCTGATTGTTAAATTATTCATGAATACAGCCACATGCGTCCATTTGTATGGCTTGGAAAGCAGTGCATCACATCATATGCAAGAAAAACCCGCGAAAGGTGATATCATAGGACTACTAGTTTCTTTCAAATCGCCTGTTATAAACACTGGCATTGTTGAACTTTCCCATGCACCTTCCTATTGACATCAATTAAAATTTTAAATCTTTCATTTTCGGTGATAAAAGTTTTTACCAAATTATTACATTTAAAGACAGGGTTATTAAACTTGAAACCCTATTTTAATCTTAAGTGGTTTCCTGGGTTAAAACCCAGGGTCTCAGCAGTTCCAACTCAGTGGCCTGACAACTGAGCCACCCAGCCATCTCTTAACCCCAAGTGACCAGGTAGAACTCTGCATTAAGATTTCAGGCAAAAATCAACTCATTCCATCCACAGGGTAAATATAATAGGCACCACTTTGTGGAAGTCTACAGTGGTCAATCAATGGGTGAACAAATTTTTGCATTAGGAATGTGGAATTTCCATGTTTGGTCCAAGGCTGCCAATTGTAAATGAACAATGCCCAGTGCTTGTTTGAAAATGTAGCAAATGGAATTAATTCCCCCCCCAAGCAGATAATTGAGATGTGTTTTATTTTAGGCTCATGCCAATTGTGTGCAACTGAGGTGATAGACACTAAATGGAAACCACTGTCAGCAAGAGCTTAGCCACGTTAAATTATGGTGCTGAACATCTAAACTGGAAATTATTTGAATTTGTTTTATTACATTGCAGGTTGGTTTATAGACAGTTAAAGTGTTAAAGTAAATTATGTCAATGCTGAAAATAATACATTTTGGGCTTTGAATGATGTATTTAATTGTTTCCCAGAAATAAATTGTGTTGACCCCATATCAGTTTATACACGGATTACCATAACTGACAAATTTGAAATAGGAGTACTATAAATAAACACAAGGCGCCCATTAAACCCTGCTTTCTGAGCTCATTCAGCATGTTATCACGCAGGACATGCATTGTGCCTCATCACTGCCGTGTGGGTCGCACGGCGGTTGTACGGACCAGTGGGGTAAACGCACCGCAGGGCACAGGGTTGTTAAATGTGTCTTTGAAATGGCCGTTCAGCTGCCGGGATCATCTAAAGTTCATCTGGGTTCTGTTTCTGGAAATGCACAATGTATCTGATAATGACATTCGCAATGACTCCACCTTTATAACAAAGTGGCACGGTGACACAGATGACGTGTCATTTGTTTTGCATAGGCTATTAGCATGGACAGAGATGAACAAATTCGACGGGTCGCGAAATGGTGTGCTTGATATGGTTAAGATATAAAAAAAACACATCTGCAAGTCGATAAAATGTGTCACGTTTTGTATAAAATATATATTGTTTTAAAAGATTCACTTGGGACAAATCTGTAATGTCATTATGAACACAGTTTGATGCAAACACAGGTAAAACATGAATATAACAATGGCAGCAACATCCAAGTATTGTATATGCAATATAAACAGTTTAGCTTCAGACTCAATCAATGATAACCGTTATTCAATCCGTGTTTAACACGTAAATGAGTTAGACGAGCACAATACCTCTCACCTTTGGAAATAAAAGTAAATCCAAGGCAAAACAAAACCCTCAGCAACTCAATACCAGAAACCTAGCCAAGGCATACAGGTCTTGGGCCTCACTCTAATATGATAACATTTTTACGTATTTTCTAACTGAATGGGGTTTAGTAATTTTGAGAACAACTTCACTCCATTAACGTAGCTAAGGTAGTCAAAATAATGAATAGCAAATTGGCCTTATTTTAAGAGGCTGACATGCCTAATAACGCACCGATCTCCAAAAGGCAATTGTACAATAAATAAAAATCGGGCAATAAACAATAGCTAGATGCACATATACGAGGCTTCTTCACTCTGTCTTCTCCACATACCATAAGCTCGATAATGGCCACATTCCTCTTCCACCGTTGGGAGCAAAGAGTAGATCATGTGAGGAGAGAGACGTGGCCTGCTGACCGCACCATTGCTCCGCTGCGCGTTCCACCTCATCGCAGTCAGAGAATCGATGTCCACAAAGGTGCTCCTTCAGTTTGCGGAGCATGTGCTGACCAGAGGGTGTGGGATTTAAGGCCTTAATGGTGCACACCGAGACCGAGTTCCTGCCAGATACAAGCATCGGGGCGATGGGAATGAGATGGAAGTTGTGTGTAATGTGTTTTTTTTTGTGTGTTTACATTGTACAGGCCGTGCTGCAATAGTGTAATGGGTAGCACATTGGAGTTGTAATTCAGGGGCTGTGGTTTAATTCGATCTTCCAGCGTGGGATTTGAAACAATAGCGCAAGTTTCTTAACCCCAACCACCTCTCTACACCCAGTTAATCGATTAGCAAGTCACACATGGTGGGGTAAAGTATAGGTACTCTCATCTTTTACAAGATATCTGGCCAGCGTGGAAGAGTAGGCCAAATTATCTTGATTGGGGCTCTCTTGATACCCCTCTGCTTACTTTTCCACATCAGCAGTACAGTTAGTGTGGAGTTTTGCGTGTTCTCTACTACTATGTGTGGCTCTTCTCCATACACTCTGCTTACCTCCCACAAAAAAGCGTAAACAATTAGCCCAATTATTTTCTCAACATGGGCCTTTTAGAAATTAGTCTTGTATATGCAGTGAGATTTTCCTGGGTAAAGATTATTATTATTACTATTCATGGACTGTCCACGAGTCAAAATGGCCAACATGTCCACTCTTTCTCCTTCGACATTCCTTCTTGGTCCCAGGATTCCTCTTAATCAGGGTCATATTTTGTCATTTGTGTAATGCGGTTGTAAACGGCCCTTCTGAGGTGCCGTCAGGGGGGGAGGAGTTAGGTCACGTGGGGGGAGAGGGGTTGAGTATAGAAGGAGGGGAACCGGAAGAGCAGGGGGAGTGACTGGGAGCCAGGAACAGAGGAAGGCCACGTAGGGCGAAGCGGGGTGTGGCGAGATCGCCACGAACACGGGGGAAGCGAGGATCGGCACCGTTGGCCAGCGGTGACCGACCCGAAGCAGCAAGGAGGCTGCAGTCAGCAGCGGGGCTGCACAGAGAGAGAGTGGGCAGCGGGTCTGCATACAGTGACAGCCAGAGGGTCTGCACATAGGGGTAGCAGCGAGTCTGCAGGGAGGAGGTTACAGTAGATGAAGCAGAGAGTCAGAGGGGTGAGGAAGCTATAATAGCAGTGAATAGCCGGGGGCTACAAATACAGGAGTTATAACAGAGTGCCGTGTGGGTAAAGACGTGAACCTGAATAAAGACACGAAGACAGAAAGAAGTGTTCGAGTCCTTTTATTACACTGGAGTCAGAAGTGAAACGGCATGGCGAAACAACTGAGGAAGAAGAATATCCCATCTCCGGCGTCGGCTTCATCATCGGACGACGACGATCTTCCTCCTGAGGTCGGCTTCACTTCGGCGGAGGGAGAGATCCGTGAGGGCCCGGGTGTGGAGGAGGTTGCCGCTGCGCCCGACCCATCTGCGTTGAAGGACGAAGATTTAAGATGGACCCGGATGGCGGAGCAACTGGCGACCCTAAAAACCGTCATCACGGAGTTGTGTGACCTTGTCACGCCAAGGGCGGCGTTGGAAGGTGATGGTGGTGATCGGCAGGAGCCCGGGTCGTCTTCGATGGCGCCGCCATCGACCACGCGGCGTGAAGACGCCATCTTGGGCGTGGCGCACCACGGAAGGCGGGAAGCCGCCATCTTGGGGCCGCCACGAAGATCGTCCGCCATCTTGGCGACACCGCGTTGCGACGCCTTGCTGAACTTGCCGCCGGAAGAGTCGGTGACGGACGGAAGCAGGCCAAGGAGCCGCAGTCGTCACCTTACAACTGTTAAGGAGTTCTCCATCGGGGGCGATTGGAGTGCGTTCGCTTGTCGATTTTTGGCGGCGGTACGAACGGCAAGGTGGACGGACGCCGAGGCGCTGGAGGTGCTTCCGACTCTCCTTGACGATGAGTCTGTTCGTTTTTTTCGCTCTATAAAAGCTGCGAAGAAGAAAACATTGCGTGGAGTGTTCGACGAAATGGCGGACGCGTACGAGCCACCGGATGACGCCCATCGCCGCTTCGTGCAGCGGCAACGCGCACCGGAGGAGTCGCCTGTAGCGTACAGGGGCGCCGTGCTGGAACTCGCGATGGCCGCTTACCCGGAGACGGAGCCTGACCTGCTGGAACCTCTCATCTTGGGGAAGATGTTGGAGTTATCCCGGGATCTGGGCATTCCTATGCCGGCTTGCGGTCACGAGAAACTCACGTCCCGGACCGCGGCTAAGTGTTTGGACGCCCAGTTCAATCTCCGCCGCTGGAAACAAGTCACGGCGTGGACGGGCGGTCCTGTCGTCGATGGGGGGGCCGTAGGGTGGGACCCTACAAAGGCCGTGTACGTGCCGGATGCGACCGGCCCAAAGGAGCTGTCGGCCGCCTCCACTCCGTGGCCGGCTCGAAGCGAGCCGGGGCCGCGGGCTCCGCCGCCGGCGCGGCCACGTCGGGACGGGGTGCCTGCTGCGCGCCGACCCGACGTCGACTGTTTCCGCTGCGGCCGTCGGGGCCACTATGCCAGGGACTGCTGGGCCCGGGTTCCGGGGCCGCCCCAGCAGGAGGCCTCGATCGCGGACGTCCCAAAGAAAGACCCTCCGGCACAGGCAAGTCGGTGCGCACCAGACACCCGGCAAGGCCTGACACCTCACTCATCGCCGTTGTTGTGCGACGCGGATGTTCTAAAATATGGGAGGCCAGTATCTGCGCCTTGTCGCTCGATAACGCAGTGGCGTAAGTTGGCTCGGCGGGTTGTCGCGGCCGCTACAGGTTCGTCCACTGTACCGGGGTCGATCCAAGGGGTGGACGTGCGTATTTTGGTGGATTCCGGGGCGTCCGCGACCATTATTTCGGATGTCATATTCCATCTTTTGAACATCCCACCGGGGGCCGTGAGGCCGGCTTACGCTTCCTGCATCGCTGCGAACGGGGGTAGTATGGGCATCGTGGGACAGGTGGACGCTAATATTTCCATCGGGGGGGTCTCGGCCTCGGGGGTTGTGTTAATTTCGAGGTCCCTGGCGGTTCCTTGCTTGTTGGGCACGGATTTTTTGGCTAAGATGCCCATTTTAATTAGAATCAATGAAAATTGCATTGAACTGCCAGGGGGCCGCAAATTGGCGTTTTTACAGTCCACCTGGGGGCGACCGGCTCCGGTTGCCCAGGTGCAGGCGTTATCGGAAGTTTCAGTTGATATTCCACCTGGCTCGCAGATGCTCATTCCCCTACGATACCGGAAGCCGGTTCCGGGTCGGCAGAGTGCTTGTGGAATTTTGCTGTCGCCGTCCGCCGCTGTTACGGGCGGATTGGCACTGGTGGGGGCGCAAACCATTGTCCGTCCGGATCAGCGCCCGTTTTTGCAGGTGTTAAATGCGACTTCTGAAAGCGTGTGTGTGCCGGCTGGTACCGTTGTGGCACACGCCACTACGGCGTTTACGGCTCAGAGTGACATTCCGGACGGGGGGCTGGTGGGTGGTGTTTCACACGACGGAGGGGTGTACGATCGTTGGATCACCGAATTATGTGCGGAAAATTCGGCCCTTTCCGCTGAGCAGCGTTGTGCGATTCATAAATTATTAGCGAGCTATTCCGATGTGTTTAGCTCGGACGATTTGGACTTGGGACGCACCTCGCTGCTCTCTCATCACATCGAAACGGGGGACGCGGCCCCTATCCGCTTGAACTCGCGTCGGATGAGTCCGGCTGAGCGTGAGCACGTTCGAGGGGCAGTGGAAGACATGTTGAAAGCGGATATTATATCTCCGTCTAATAGCCCGTGGGGTGCGCCTGTCGTGTTGGTTAAAAAGAAAGATGGTAAATTACGATTTTGTGTGGATTTTCGGAAGTTAAATAAAGTGTCGGTGGCAGATGCGTATCCCCTGCCGCGTATGGACGATTCTCTCGACGCCTTGTCAGGGGCTAAGTTTTTTTCAACGCTAGATCTCTCTTCGGGCTTCTGGCAGCTTCCCCTTGACGAGCCCTCGCGGGAAAAGACAGCGTTCCGTACGCCGCAGGGGTTGTTCCAATTTAACTGTCTGCCGATGGGGTTGAATGCAGCCCCTGCCACCTTTCAGAGATTGATGGAGTTGGTATTGACGGGGTTGCAGTGGGAGACATGTCTCATTTATTTAGATGATATTATTGTCTTCAGCCGCACATTTGATGAGCATTTATTGCGGTTGGAGGCCGTTTTTGCCAGAATGCGTTCTGCTAATTTGAAATTCAAGCCTAAGAAATGTCATCTACTGCAACGTTCCGTTCGATACTTGGGACATATTGTTAGTGCGGACGGGGTGGCCACGGATCCAGAGAAAACTGCGTGTGTCCGGGATTGGGCAACCCCCGCCATGGTGGGTGATGTGCGTCGGTTTTTGGGGTTCGCCTCATATTACCGGAGGTTTGTTCCGAATTTCGCTACTATCGCCAGGCCTTTGCATCTCCTTACTGGGAAGGGGCACAAATTTGTGTGGGGACCGCCGGAGGAGGCGGCGTTTCGGAGCCTGCGCGACCTACTGGCTACTGCGCCGACGTTGGATTATCCGGATTTTGAACATCCCTTCATTCTGGATACTGATGCGAGTGACACCGGGATTGGGGCGGTGTTGTCCCAGTCAAAAGGTGGTGTTGAGCGTGTGGTGGCGTACGGGAGTCGGGTTTTGTCTCCCGCGGAAACTCGTTACTGCGTCACTCGCAGGGAACTTTTGGCTATTGTGTATTTTCTCCGCCAATTTCGACCGTATCTGTACGGTCGGTCGTTTATTGTCCGAACGGACCATGCGGCCTTGCAGTACGCTCTTAAGATGGACCAGCCATCCGGACAATTGGCGAGATGGCTGGACACGTTGCAAGAATTCTCCTTTCAAATTCACCATCGGAAGGGTGTGCGTCACGCTAACGCGGACGCACTGTCCAGGTTGCCGCAACAATCCCCTTGTGCGTGTGCGTCGGGGACGCATAGGTGTGGACCGGCTCAGCCCCCCCCTCAACCTGTCGCGCGGGCAGTGGATGTTCTCGAACCTCCGCTTACACCGGGACCGGTTGAAGGGGGACCGGCTGACGGGATTTTGCGTCTTCCAAGGTCTGTGTGGATTCGGGAGCAAATGTTGGACGATTCTTTGGTGTCGTTACGGAAACGAACGGAGAAGGCGGGTAAGGAAGTCGGTGCGGGTGGTAATTCGGAAACTGCTCTCCGAGATGGGTTACTGATGTGGAGGGAAGGGATACAGGAACACTGGCGTCTCGTTGTGCCTGCGTCATTGCGCTATGAGTTGATTAGATCTTTGCACTGTGACACACTTTTACACCTGGGGGTGCAGAAAACCCTATTGACGCTGCAACGAGACTATTATTGGCACGGCATGACGACGGATGTCGTCGGTCACGTTCGCGCGTGTCCCGATTGTGCCCGCCGTAAGCCGCCTAAACATCCATATGTTCCGCCGATACAATCGATTAAAGTATCTCGGGTTAATGAGTTGGTGGCGTTAGATATTTTGGGACCCTTTCCGCCATCAGCTAAAGGGAATAAGTATTTACTGGTGGGGGTGGAGTACCTCTCTCGCTGGCCGATGGCCTGGCCCTTGCCTGACCAGTCAGCGGCGTCTATCACGGACGCCTTTCTATTTGGGTATGTAATGGACAAAGGGGCTCCGGAGAGGCTCCTTACGGATCAGGGACGTAACTTTTCGTCTAAATTGTTGGGGGAGGTGTGTGCGGCTCTTGGAACTAAAAAGATACGGACGTCCCCCTACCACCCGCAAACGGATGGTATGGTGGAACGGTTGAATCGGACTCTGTCCGCCATGCTGTGCCATACAGTCGGGGAAAACCAATCTGATTGGGATTTGCATATCCCTGGGGTGCTTTCGGCGTATCGCATGACGCCGCACGCGGCTACTGGATACTCGCCGTTTTTCCTTATGTACGGCCGTGAGAACGTGCCGCCGATTCATGACCAGTTGGGAACTGGTGCGAGGGGGCCTGTTAAGCCTCTTCCTGAGTATATTAAGGACAACGTTCGGCGTGTCGCTGAGGCGAGGGAAAATGCCCGCATGGCTACTGCCAAGGCTCAGGCCAGGAATGAGCGGTGTGCCCGACGTTCAAAGGGGGAGTGTCCCTGGAAAAAGGGGGACCTGGCCTGGCTTCATTGCCCACAGGTGCGGCCAGGTACATCTCCTAAATTACATCGACCTTGGCAGGGTCCGGTCCGCCTCATTGAGGTTCCCAACCCACAGTCGGCGCGTGTTCAGGTTGGTGCACGGCGTTGGTTCGTGCACACGTCCCGGTTGAAGCCATACATTGCCCCACGGCCGGATGCGTCATCTCCCCAAGTTGCCTTGCCGGGGTCTGTTGCTGCCGACTCGCCCTTGCCTGTGTCTGCTGACCTTGCGAGAGCGCCTGTCGTACCCTTCACAGACAAGCCGGCCGTGACAGCGCAGGGAGGAGGACCTTCCGCTTGTGGGACGCCGACCGGAGCCGCAGAACCCACGGGACCTGCAGCTCTTCCTATCCCTCCGCGGACGCGAGTACGGGATGTTTCTGGACGCGAGCGGGACAGTGGCGGGCCTCCAATGGCGACGGAAGAACTTGCGCCCGTCGCCCCTAAAACCCTTCCACGTTCCCGCTCGGCGGGTGGGCCGCCGACCGTCCGGGACGGCCCGGCTACCCGTACTCGCTCGAAATCCCTCACGTTTCGTTAGATTGTGTTGTGTTGTGTTATTGTTATAATGTTCTTCAATGCTTCGTGTCTTTTTGCGTGTTGGCCCTTTACACCCGCATTGCTTTTCAGGTTGCAATTCAGCCGAGGTCGGCTGGATTTTCTTTAGGGGGGAGGGTGATGTAATGCGGTTGTAAACGGCCCTTCTGAGGTGCCGTCAGGGGGGGAGGAGTTAGGTCACGTGGGGGGAGAGGGGTTGAGTATAGAAGGAGGGGAACCGGAAGAGCAGGGGGAGTGACTGGGAGCCAGGAACAGAGGAAGGCCACGTAGGGCGAAGCGGGGTGTGGCGAGATCGCCACGAACACGGGGGAAGCGAGGATCGGCACCGTTGGCCAGCGGTGACCGACCCGAAGCAGCAAGGAGGCTGCAGTCAGCAGCGGGGCTGCACAGAGAGAGAGTGGGCAGCGGGTCTGCATACAGTGACAGCCAGAGGGTCTGCACATAGGGGTAGCAGCGAGTCTGCAGGGAGGAGGTTACAGTAGATGAAGCAGAGAGTCAGAGGGGTGAGGAAGCTATAATAGCAGTGAATAGCCGGGGGCTACAAATACAGGAGTTATAACAGAGTGCCGTGTGGGTAAAGACGTGAACCTGAATAAAGACACGAAGACAGAAAGAAGTGTTCGAGTCCTTTTATTACATTTGTAATCAATTCCTTGACGATAATTTTTGCCTTTGGAAAAAAAATGCCATTACTTGGGGGAGAACAAATGTATACAAAGGTATAGAATAAAACATCCAATTCGATAAACGAGCAACCCATTTTCAATTAAAACAAACATTCTGAAATGAACCGCACCACCAAAGCACTGGATTGCAGGTGTATGCCACCGCAGTAGGCAACTATGCAGCAAATTAATTCACTATTGTTGATAACTGGTGGAACCATAATGTTCATTAGTACTCAGCATATCCTGGAGAATTTTGATAATAATACTGTTTAGTGATCACTATTGATGACTACATATGACGACGGTAAGTTCCATTGCTCTGGATATCTGTAACGCTATTTCTGCACCAAAATCCAAAGTAATGAGTATCACAGAATAGAAAAAAGAGTTGGGGTTAAGTTAGGTATGTGGGGTGTTTTACAGTACTGACAGCCTATCAGACACATCATCATTGATGTTACTCTCCAATTGACATATGCGTGTTTTGTTTTAACTGAAGGACATTATTGGATGCTCAAGTATTGCTGAATTGGCATTTTCGTGTAAGATTAATAAGCCAATTAATACAGAGGTAATTAAAAATATGTGAACAATTATTTTCTCATTAAAGGATCCATCAGTCAGTTGTGCATTTCAAATGAAGCAAAGAAACCAATCCATTATTCAAAGTGTGTTTTAAAAAAAAAAAATCATTACAGCTTTAGCTTAAAGGATTAAACTAAGAACACCAAAGTGTTTGAAAATTCATTGTTATTGAAGGCTTATGTGGCATGCACTAATTTCCAATATGGCAACTCCGAAAGAAAAACTCGACAACACATTCACGAATAACACTACCTTAAAACAAATAAGTACATAACAAGTGATGTTTTGGTAAATTTCCTGAAACGTTGCCTATTATGTTTTTATGCAGTATTGTTGACAAATGTGCGGCGTTTTTTGTTGCAGTTGATTGTGCTTGTGCACCACTGCCAACGCAGCGTCATCACATACATTGTTAGATCCTGATTTGAAGGACGTTATTAACCAGGTAAAGTCTTAACTGACTGATGTTTCCATCCAACCTGCCTATGTCAGCTGTTATTTCAGACTTTCTGTGTGTCTCTCTCTATGCCTCTCTCTTAGATCTCTCACATGCCCTTTGGATTGCACTCTCATGCTCACATGCCTTTTGGATTGCACTCTCATGCTCACGTGTCCTTTGGATTGCACTCTCATGCTTACATGTCCTTTGGATTGCACTCTCATGCTCACGTCCTTTGGATTGCACTCTCATGGTGCTAATCTCTCATTAACAGTGCTGTTGTGCGCATATGCGGGCATTATATTCTTATGCGGCGACGGAAGCTCATTCATGCTAATCTCCCTCCCTAATCCCTCTCTCCCTAATCTCCCCCATTAACACAACTGACGTGCTTACGTCCGTGGATGGAATTCCGTTCCAGCTCAGACCCCGCTTGTTTGCCCATCGCCACATATATAACCTTGTTGTAACTTCTCTCTTGCTGTGTTCAGCAGTTCCACTGCTGGATTATATTTTTTCCGCCTGAGGACGACCGCTTTTGTTGCGATCGAAACGTCGTGATTTATTTTAATTTATACCTACGTGACTTTACCGAAAGAACCAAAGAGTCTACATTATTAGAACTGAATACGGTGTCTGTTACGCTCGACCAAACTCACCCATTTGGAGGGACTGTCGTGAAATGTATCTGATAATATGCAACAGTAATGTGCGTGTGTATGGAGTGTGTAAACGGTTGCCTCTCTGAAAGCAAATAACCAAGATGTAACTTTGCATTTAAATGTTATATACATTTTTAATAATGAAGTCCCCGATTCTCCCAGCCCAATGAAAAACCTATAACCGTTGATTATACCTGTCTGGATCTATTGGCTACTTGGTACACTGAGATGTTTGTGAGATCTTTATCAAATAATAAAATACATGTATACACGTATATGTACTGCATGCAGGTATCAGAATCCCACAGATTGTGGATTACTATGATCGTGCCACCTCTATTCACCCAGCAGTATAAATGGGAACACTACAGTTCGTCGATTAGCAGCGTGGTGCGGTAAAGTGTGGATACTCCCACCTCTTCCAAGACATCTGGCCAGTGTGGAAGAGTAGGCAAAATACCATTAAGAAGGGAGCCCTCTGGAGGTGTTTCTATATAGCTCTCTCTCGCGAATGCCCTTCCACCAACAGTGGTATAAGCAAGATATTTCAGAGTTGCACCATTACCTTTCTATGACCCTGCCATTGTTAGCACATCTCTTGAAAATACAACCTGCTGTGTGTGGCCCATACATTTGTTTTACTCTTATTCTCAGCCGCACAACCTCGATGTAATGCTTACTAATCACCTTGATGTATTTTTTTTATATAACGTGGCCAAAAATATTTGGTCATAACCTTTAAAACCTTAAAAAAAATGATAGTGCATTATTATAAAAAAACAACTGTTAAGTCATTGTTTTTACATTAATACACGTGCCTAGTATTATGCAAATATAAATTGTATGAAGGAAAAATTATAAAGTTAGTACTAATCTTGCAGAGCAAATTATATTTATAAGTTATGGAAAAAACTGTAATATGTTTCCTGCTTATTCAGGGCACGTGCATTCTGTCCGTGATATCTGAGTGTGTGAGCACTGCACTAAATCATATAGATTGATCTATGTGAAATTTTTAACGGTGTAATGAAACTGCTCTGGGGGAGGAACACAGGCAGAAGATATATGTCTTTGTAGGGAGAGATTAATGTTTTGGGCGTTTGTTCCAGCAATCGTTGGAAGCTGGCAAGATACAGCACCTCCTATTTTAAAAGAACCTGCTCCTGGGGAGAAAAGTCAGAATGTACACAATGTTTAAGGTTTTGTCCTTTTTGTTCTTCCCCATAGGGAAATACCTTCAATGCAGGTGTGTCGGCGTGGCTCAGTTCCGTTCTTGAGTGCCCCAGTTTAGGATTTCTAGTCTTTGCATATATATTGGTGGTGTGAGGATCGTATTAATTGTCACTATGCATAGGCTTTAGTAACCTTGAATTAGTACTCATTGTTGTCTTGGTGAAACGTAATGATCTTGAACACAAATGTACACACTAGAATTGCAGCATAGGCATGCTTGTCGCAAAAGAAAATCGTTTATGTCCCTATGCTCAACGAGTGTTCGATGGTGTTTATCTCGATATGTGATCCTCATCCAGTGGTGGAAATTTTACATTTTGTATGGTGATGACCAGATTATCCGTAGTAGTTAACAATTGATCTTAATAAGTGGTGTTTAACCTCTGAGTGCCCACTTCACGGACCCCGTATGGATCGGGGTGATGATGGTGATGGTAGTTTGGCTGGGATTTAAACTCAAATGATCTGATCGAATGGTTTGTAAATGTCCTTTTTAATAAAACAAATTTTGACCAAAAACATCATCCAACACCTCAATTGCCAATAGTGGGGAAAGTAAGAAAGACAATGGTTTTGGGTTATTTTATTACGATGTAAATATAATCCAAGGACTTACAAGTACTATCCCGGAGCCGTAGGCGACTCTTTAAGGACTGCTTCATGACGTTATTCATTAGCGACCAGCGTCTCGTATTCAACCACAGTGCATTGCGGCTTTGGAAATAGAGGTATTTTTTATGAAATCGAAAAAATAGCCTTTCCTGTTATTTTGGTTACCGACCCCTGTACCAGTATATTGCCCTAATGTGATATTTCTTTGCACACATAACGATTACTTGGAAACTTAGAATATAATAAAAAAATAAAAATGTGTAGTTTAAATTTAAAATTATTCTTATTGGCTTTAAAATATATATTTAATGGGAGTGTGTATTGTAGTAAGATTAAGTCGTTATATTAATGACAGCATAAGTTACATCTATTTAAATTAGAATGTTTTCATATTCATTTAAGTATATACACACTATATAAATTATAACGCAATCATACATTGACCAATCGTATATGTGAAAAATGTTACTAGAAAAAAAATTGCATAAATACATCACATTTACCTAGGGGATGGGTTGAACTCTCAATGTGGCTATTGAAATTTAGGAAGAAAAATAACTTGGTATGTTCAAAATCTAAATACAAATTGGGCCCAAATTATTTTCTTCCTAATTTTATGACAAAAATGGTCCAATATTTCCATGGGGAAGATTGCAGAGGTCACCATATGCTCACTATAATATGCATTAATGATTATTATAACATTTTATTGTTCAAATGAATTGGATTTTTTGGGAAATCTTTGCATTAAATCCGATAATCTCTGTAATTTGCAGTTTATCAGCAGCTCGCAACTGCTCCCGTAATCCACAGCACACAGTGCCAGAGTTAAAACGCTTGAGAGACTGCAGGGAAATGGGGACGTAAGACTTGAATACAACACGTAGGCTTTCGTGACCAAAATTATAGGTTGTAACATTTTTTTGGGGTTAGATTGCATAAATAGTATTATTCCCCTATTTAAGACCGAAACAGGATTTCTTCACAATTCTGGCTATCGCCTAATGAAGCTGGTTGTAATTATTAGCAAAACTTCGTACTCGAATTGTAAATGTTGTGAGTTTACCCTCCAACACACCGGTGTGCTGAAGTAATAACTAATTAGCATGTTTTGTTTACGCGACAAACCTTACTAATTGGCTATGTCGGGTGGTCGCGGGTTTAGCGACACATTTATACAAGAATAGGTTTTCCCTTTTTTGGCAACAAAACAGGTGTTAAAATATATTAACTGATACCTTTTGCAAGGAATCATGTTTGCATTAACCTCCTCATCACACCTGGCCACACCGCTCACGTCTTTCTCCGCCATTGGATCCCGTATCATGAATCCTCATGAACCCATCCATTAGTAACTCTTCCCCGCCATTGGATCCCGTCTCATTAATAGCTCGTCCATTAGTAACGGGGAGCCACATTGTCGCACTATCGCTCCGCACTGTCACTACACATGTATTAGAAGCATATTACGGATTGCATATATATATTTTAATATTCAAGTTAACGTACCTGCTACAAAGCTTGGACTATTCTAAAGAGTCGTTTGTCATTATGATTAAAGGATGCAGTAATGATGATGCTGACGACAATGACCATGACGATGATGGTGATGATAATTAACATTGTGATGCCGTTACTGCTCCTACATGGACACATCCAGATAGACTGGAGTGATCATCCGGATCGTCCATAGACGAGCAAGGGCTCGCAGGCGAGGCAGCGGTGGCGGAGACAGAGGCTGAGGTGGAAGGGAGTGGAGAGCAAGGCTAACCCTCTCGATGCAGTCATGTCGAGTTCCACATGTATACTCTTTGGTTCTTTCGGTAAAGTCACATAAGTATAAAATAAAATAAATCACGACGTTTCGGGCGCAACACAAGCGTCCGTCATCAGGTGGGAAAGCATGGCCTGCTGCTGAGGCAGACTGTTTTAAAAGGTTGGAAATGGGCGTAGCTCAGGGGTTATAAAGAAGTAGCCGGGGCTAGTGATGTTAATGTGAGAAATTAGCATGTAACTGTAAGAAAGAAGAGCGGCCTCCTAAACGAGGGCACGGAAGTGACTATGTTAATGTGAGGGATAAGAGGGCACGGAAGTGGCTATGTTAATGTGAGAGATTAGCATGATGTTAATGTGAAAAATTAGCATGTAACTGTAGAAAAGGAGAAGAGCGGCCTCGTCGACGAGAGAGTGCAACCCAACGGGTGTAATATGAAGGGCCTGTGAGTATGAAAGTGCAATCCAAAAGACATGTGAGCATGAGAGTGCAATCCAAAGGCATGAGAGTGCAATGCAACGGACATTTGAGCATGATAGATCTAAGAGAAAGGCATAGAGATAGAGAGACAGAGTCGAAATAACAGCTGACATAGGCAGGTAGGATGGAAACATCACAGTCAGTTAAGACTTTACCTGGTTAATAACGTCCTTCCAATGATTGCTCAGTTTGTACCCATCCTCTCGGTTGAAGTTGTGTCTGTGTTTATATATCTGGATGGTTTCATGAACAAATCTTTGAAGGTAGCCGGTAGGTTTGCAGAGTACCAACGTCTTGGAAAAATCTATTTCGTATGAGCCCACAGCGTTAAAACAATGATCGGCAACGGCAGAGGTATTGGTCCTACCATGTTTCAGATCCGCCTTGTGTTCAGTCTGCTTCAGCAGCAGACCATGCTTTCCCACCTGATGATGGACGCTTGTATTGCACCCGAAACGTCGTGATTTATTTTATTTTATGCCTACGTGACATTACCGAAAGAACCAAAAAGTATGGATTCCTGCAATCACGAAAGCTTCAAATCAAGTTCCAGATTTGTTTCTTTGATAGCCAAAATCGCGTATAGCAAGTTCGTGAATAACGAGGGAATATTGTACACACAAACACTCACTTCCAGCGGGAGGCTGAAACTCAATAACTTCTCATGGAGAATTGCTGTGCTGAATAAAATAGTTCCGCGGTTCAGTTTGCAAGTGCAAGTTCGCGTTTGAAATTTGATGTATAAAATAAATCTTATGGAAGTTGTTTTATAATTTCAGATTTTAGTGAGTCGGTGTTCTTAAGTCGAGGATTGCCCTGTAGTCTGTTAAGCATAGCGGGCGACCCTTCATGTAGACTTCATAGGGAGAGGTATAATCGTGAGACTATAGCAAAGGATAGATCTGGTTAGGCATCATTACACTATTGGATAGAGCTTCAAGCTATTGCAGCATCTTTATTGTTAACTTCAGAGCCCCTGATTGATAATTCCACATTTGTGTAAGAGACATACTGTCGAGATAAAATATGACAAAATAACTCTGTAACAGCCTGTAATCTAGCTAATGTGTTATTAATGGTAGCTCTTATTTCTATGCTGTAACGTTATTTAAAACTCTTTCATAAATCATATGCGACTGTATCTTGCGTTAAAGCGACACGTAGGGCATTATCTCATCGAGCAATGAGACATACACGTTATTGTCGAACAATTGATGATCAAATACGATCCGACAGAACTTTTTCTGCAAAAATAAAATACATATTTCGTGACTGCACCGTATGCTGCTTGCATATTTGGTGAATCAGTTTTCAATGATGTTTGGCTAAGGAATTGCAATTCAGATTGATTTAAGGAAATTGGAAATGCATGAACGTAATGCCATTTAAGCAATTTTAGTATTCTATTGAAGGCTCGTGTAGAATTACATAGTCGAGAAAGTTATCTACTTCAGTGCTTTGAAAATATCTCTTTAATTACACCGTTTGAAATGCAACTGTATTATTACCAGTAAAATGTCAGGTTCCTCTGTGTTGAATGGGGCAGTTCTCATGGCTGTAGGATGCCTGAGCAAATAGTGTGGACATTCTACATTCCCATAGAGAAAAATAAGTGGGAAGCAGTCCATGATGTGAAGGAACATTAATAACATATGCTGCTGAGATATTAATAAGCAATCATGAATGGATGAGCTAATCTATTTACGCATAATCTCTAAATAGAAGAGCATCATATCTACTGACCTAAAACTGATTATGTAACAGTTTTATTACTGGGTTCGAAAATGAAGATTGTTTTCAGATGCAGATTTTGAAAATTGTAAGCTTAAAAAGTCGTCTGCCTCTATACTTTTTTATTTTAATGACAAAACTGACCACATGTTAACATTATTTCGCTGATAATAGGGTATGTTTGAAATATAGCCCAAACATGAGAGCAATGTACGAATAAAGGTTCTGCTTTTGCAATAATTTTTAGGTTGGATTGTAATTTAGAGTTCATTGATGTCTCTCATGGTGTAATGCATACTGGCTTCACATTCATGAAACTAAATAATATGGTTATACCATTTCTGGCAGTAAAACTGGAGGTGTTAATATGTTCAAACACCTTTTGCAAGGCATATAACATGCATTAACCACACGTATTTCTGGCAAAACAGGCAAACAAACATACTCTGATAATATACATTCTCTTTAAAACTGATTGGCTTTTTTCCAGAGACAGACTTCTTAATGGCCTTGTCTTTTTCAAAAGAAGTTTAGGCGAAATGCAAAATTTATTTTAATATTCAAAGTAAACATTCTGACTCAATAGTAAACATTGGAAGTCACTTATACAATGCAATTCATGACTGCTACTTTTATTCACAAACACAATAGGATTTAACCCTGCAGTGCATTGACCATTGGGGTCAGCGGGGGGGGGGGGGGGGGACTGGTTGGGGTGGGTATCAGTAGTGTTAATGCCGTGCTTGGTTAACCTTACAAATGTAAGGTTACAGGCTGCTTGCATTGTGGCCGAAACGTCGTGAGAATGATTTTATTATGTTTTATTTTTATTACTTTATTATTTCCCTTCTACGTGACTTTACCGAAAGAACCAAGAAGACTTACAAATGTATATTTGTTTCTGAATATTTATTGCATGTGACACTCCCATCCGATCTGAATACATATCGCATCACCCTTCTCTCATTAACGATATTATTTATATGTGTGTATCCACATGCCTCAATGTTTCCACTGCTTCAGGCACTGAACTTCAGGAAAAAGCCATCCTCCAAATCCATGATTCAGAAAATGTGCCACCAATGTGAAAGGGGGAAAGGGAGTGGCAATCATCAGCTTGGAGCATGGGCATTGTGAAATCAGTGCCATTACATAATCATGACACTAACCTCACTGACAGACACAGCATACTCCAGTCCATTGACACAAACATATGCATATGTAAATGCATGCAAAGTGGCACTGCTCCCGAAAGTACAAGACTATACTGTATTAGGACCGAGCACTTCAAGGCTGAGTCAATCTAGGGGTAACCCAGGACAAGGTATCTGAGGTATAAAGTTAATATTCATATATGTGTAGTGACACAGCGCCAACTGCTGTCCAGCAGCAGCAACTGCGATGGACACTTAGCGCACACGCCGTTGAGCATATACACGGGTGTGCCGGCAGGGCGGAGGAACTGGGGCAAGGGTCACGTTAGACCTCATAGGGAGGCCCCTGGAACCCTCTGGTGTGTTTGAGAAGGGAGGCGTGGCTAGGGCAGATTGAAGCTGCACCGAGAAGACTATAAGCAGCGGAGAGTGAGAGCTCCAGGCTGCAGGTTCTGGGAGTGGACTCTTCTCGTCGTCGCTGTTGTTGTCACCGCCTTCGTCGCTGCCGCCTTCGCCCGATCATTGCGCAGCCCGACAGTAGTTGGCTGTCTCGGTCGATGCCGTAGGTGCAATGCGGACAGGGTCGTGTCTGGGCTGGGCCATACGCCAATGTGGTCGTGAGAGAGGAGGCCGGAGTTGGTGGTGTAAACGAAATAATAACGAGCGATGGTGCCTCCTACAACTACCTCGTTGCCGACTGAGTGTGTGCGCCGCACACCACACGCACACACACGCCACCAGGAAGGAGGACAATACATATGCATAGATATATACACACATGCAAGTGGATCCAGTATATAAATACTGTGCAAGGATCATATTATCTTCATTTTGAAATCTACACTGTCTTAGCAAATGGGATGTGGATAGCATCAAGTGAGCTTGTCGATAGTAAATTATCAACTCCTTTAACAATAAGATTTTGTCTTGTCTCCTTTTATTGCAATTTAGAAACAAGGTAAATGGAAGAAAGACCACAAAAAAACCTGCTAACCCAATAGCCATCTGAGTACTTCCAGAATTATTGTGTTTGCTTGTGACAAATGTCAAAATGCTTCATTGCGAAGACTTGAACTCCATGAATCTGAAAAACAAACACCCCAGCTGCCCGAGGGTGTCAATGCCGCGCACATCACAACCTTACACAATTTACATCCTCTTCATCTCCACTGTTACGTTTTCAGGGTTGCTCCTCAGACATGTCATTATTTATCACACCTGGAGCTTACTTTTAAATTATTTGTTCTGACTGCTGCCCTGTTCTTTATCTTTTCCGTTTTATGATTGTATGAAAGGTGCGTCACACGCACGCAGCAATGTGGCCCCAGGTGTGCGCTCGTGGCTTGTTCCACCACGAGGCTTGACCCTTAACAGCAAGTGGTGTACACAAAGATGTAATATTTTTGCGATTATTGACAAACAGGCTGGTGGCCCAAGAATCACGGAATCCAGGATAAACAGCGTGGTACAAACCACTTCCCCCCACATTGAGCCATGCGGCTCTGTGGACTCGGTCTCTCGTGCAACGTTTCCCTCTGTGTTCGTTCCCTTCCCCAGTGTTTGAAGTTTGCTTGGTTTATATTGGGATATTCTGCTCCTTTATATTATTTTTGTAAGACTGTTTTGTATGACAAGCATAAGTAGACGAGGGACGTTTTTATTGTGTGTGTTGTGTATTTACGGTTTGTGAGTCAATACTTTGTGCCATCATGGGGTGGTGGTAGTGTAGTCGTAAGTGCACTGCGATTTGAACACAGCGCACATAGGTTCGATTTCTGCTCACGGCCAACACCAGTAACGATGATCTGAACCAGTGCTGGGCCTCCCCTAGGTTGACTCAGCCTCAAATGAGTGTCATCCCTGCAACAACCGCAACGACCAGTCTCCAGTCCCAGCGTTACAGCTCAACACAGCAGCAGGCCTCACGAATTGCTGTCTCACCGCAGTTCGATTTTAGCATTTAATGAATTTATTGTAGTTTATTTTATTAAACTTGATTTGAAGCTTTCGTGACTGCAGGAATTACTCTTTGGTTCTTTCGGTAAAGTCATGTAGAAAGAAATAAATTAAATAATAGAATACGACTATTCGATTGCAACACAAGCAGTCGTCATCAGGTAGAGCTAAGTTTGAGAGAGAGACAAAACACAGACACGGAAATACACAGACAGACACACAAGCAGAGAGAGACAACACAGAGACACACAGAGAGAGACACACAACATAGACACACAGAGACCCAATGCCTCTGTGTCGTGGCCTTAAATAAAGAGAGGGGGGGGGCAGAGAGAGAGGTGAGTCTGCTGGAGCAGAAACATTAGCATGTCAATGAGAGAGTTATGTGGAAATCCACCCCGAAGCGGCCAGGGGAGAGAAAGAGCGAATGGACCTATGAGAGCCTGGTAAATTTTAGAGAGAGAAAAATTTACCAGACTTACTGGGTCTTTCTTTCACCCTGCCGGCGAGGTAGATTTCCACACAGCTCTCTCATTGACATGCTAATTTCTCTGCTCCAGCAGACACACCTCGCTCTCTGCCCCACCCCCTCTCTCTCTATGTATGGCTACGACACAGAGACATTGGGTCTCTGTGTGTCAATGTTGTATGTCTCTCTCTGTGGGTCTCTGTGTTGTCTCTCTCTGTTTGTGTGTCTGTGTGTTTCCGTGTCTGTTTTTTTGTCTCTCTCTCAAATTTAGTTCTACCTAATGACGACTGCTTATGTTGCAATGGAAACGTCGTATTGTATTATTGTATTTATTTTATTATTAAAATTAACGTTTTCACCAGAATGTGTATCAAACCTGCGATCGTTACCTATGATAGACAACATTTATTGGACATAGGGAAGAAGAGGTTGCTTACCCAATGCAGCCTGCCCGGAGACGACCCTTTGTTTACCAAACAACAACATAAGACGAGACGTGGAAGAAGAGCCGGCGTTCAGATGAGGGATAGAAAACGTCTTCACCCTCCTGCAATGCCGATCATATTCTTGTGCAACGCACAGTCCCTGGTTAATACGTTGAATGATGTACAGGCCTGCATCGAATTCCAACGGGACACACGAGACTGCAATGTTGTGTTTCACACAAAGCTGGCGAAATGGAAACATCCCAGAGGCAGCCATCGGGCGCAAACAGTCTTTTATCCTTTTCGCCATGATCGGACTTTGGACACTGGGAAAATAAAAGGTGGCGGATTGTGTGTGATGATCAACTCATCTTGGTGTAAAGTGAGTAATGTCTCCATCAAATAGTCTTTGTGTTCACCAGATGTAGAGTTTGTGATTCCATCATGCCATCCTCATTACCTCACGAGATAATTTTATGCGATTGTTTTAGTCGCTGTGTACGTCCCTCCGAGCGCCAATACCATGCCGGCTAAGGACATATTACACAAAACAATCTCTGAACTTGAAATCAAACATCCGGATGCTGCTGTGATTGTAATTAGAGAGCGAACCTTAGGAGTGTACTCCCAACGTTTTATCAACATGTGAAATGCAACTCCAGAGGAGACACCATCTTGGATCACTGTTATTCACTGCTGAAAGACGCCTACACTGCTCTCGAAGTCTGACCACAACGTCATCTTGCTGCTGCCAAAGTGCCACCCTCTCCTAAAGAGACAGGCTCCCACTACAAGAGTCGTCCAATGCTAGTAATACGGATGGCCTGAAGGATACAGACTGGGATATGTTTAGGGATGTGGCCAACAGCAGAGTGGAGGAATTTGCATCGACAGTGTGCTAGGTCATATCAATTTCTGCATGGACGTTGCTGTGCCTACCAAGACTGTTCGTTCGTACCCAAATGACAACACCTGGGTTAACAACGCGGCAATCAAAGCAGCACTGAAGGACTGACACAAAGCATGCAAATCCAGAGACCCCACTGAAATCAGGAGGACCAAATGCGTGGTCCGAAAAGCCATCAAGGTGGACAAGAGACAATACAGGGACAAGTTGTAGGCCCTGTACCGTGACTCCAATTCTAGAAGCATGCATGTGCCGCGGATTATAGTCCATCATAAACTACAAAAGAGACAATAATCTGCGAGGCAATTGACAACGCCTCCCTCCCCTACCAGCTCAACACCTTCTACAAATGATTCAAGGCAAACACAGCTATTCCTGCACCCCCAGCTCCACAGTCCCCCCAACTCCCCCTACGTCCCCCACCTCCATCTACCCCCATCACACCAACCACAGCTCTCCTGCAGGTGTCCTTAGGCTCAACAGAGGCGAGGTGACAAAGATCCTCTGGAAAGTTGACACAATCAAGGCAGTCGGCCCAGATGGGATACTGGGGCATGTCCTCAGAGCATGCGCACCCCAGCTGGCCCCTGTGTTAACAGACATCTTCAACCTTTCCCTCGCCCAGGCTGTCGTTCCAACATGCCTTAAGTCGTACAAAAAACTGACACCTTTATACAAGGCATCATGTTTGCAATAACCACTACAAGCAGTCAAAATGCAAACCAAAATAAACAACTCTGATGATGGTAATGATATGCACTGTCCTTGAAGTTGATTGGTCCACACCCGAGACAGCTTTTCTTAGAGCCTAGTCTCCATTGGTGTTGGACCAGATGACGCCAAAAGGCGTACAACTCAAAGACAGCGCACTATCAGAGTATTGAGAGCTCGGGGTAAGCATTTACACTATGAGACCTCCTTTACCAGTGGCAAAATATAGTAATAGGTTTTTACTCTTTCAACTGGTACAAAAACTGACACCTTTATACAAGGCATCATGTTTGCAATTACCACAACACAAGCAGTCAAAATGCAAACAAAAAGAAACAACTCTGATGATGATAATTATATGCACAAATATAGTAATAGGGAAAAAACCTAACACTCTCGACACTCTCGATGTAATGTCAAGGGAACAACCTTGAGCTCAATGTCGGCAAAAAACAAGGAGCTGATTCTGGACTTCAGGAATAGGTGTAAGCATGTACCACTAACCATCAATGGGGCCTCAGTTACTCGGAGTTCACATCTCAGAGGACCTGAAATGGTCCCGACATGTGGATACACTGGTGAAGAAGTCCCAGCAGCGTTTTTATAACCTCCGAAGGCTGAACAAAAATTGGTATGCCCGCACCTGTTCTCAGGAACTTTTACAGGTACACCATTGAGAGCATCTTGACTGGCTTCATCACCAACTGTTACAGTAATTGCATCGAAAGGGACTGACAGAGGCTTCAGAGGGTGATGTGGTCCGCCCAACGGATCACAGGTGGCATGCTGCCCACCTTGAGAGACCTATACACCAAAAGGTGCATCGCGAAGGCCATGGAATCGACCTATACACCAAGAGGTGCATCGCCGATTCCAGTCACCCGCAGGGGACCCTATGTCTGCTATGCACATGTCACTTTCATCATCTTCACAGCGATTTGACTTAGTTTTAATACATTTTATATATTTTAAAATATTGTTGCTGCTGTTTACATTGTTGTTGTTAATTTGCTCAAGCTGAGAGAGAGTGACACAGGAACAAAGCATCTCACTGCCATGTACCTCATGTATGCATATGTATGTGATCAATAAAGCTGACTTGGTGAAATTTGTGAACATTACCCCTGGGGATACAAAGACAGTCAGGCGTGGTGCTGGTAAAATACCCCATCGTGTGCCGTGATGGCCTCCAATAGGTGCTAAGCACAGCACTTGCCCCAAAAGTCTGTTCAGGCTGTACGGGGGTTCTTTGTGCCATCACAATTAAATCTCTCCACGAATAATGAGGTTGTTGTGGAGAGAATTTCTATACTTGGGCAATGTACTCATGGCCAGCTCGAATTAAGTGGCAGAGGTCTCATTAAATATATTAGCCGCACTAGCTTTGTGCTGTGTGTAACGGACACTCTCCATACCAACACGCTAAGACGGGGGTCATGGTTCTAGTTAATTTATTCCACCTCCATAACACACAGAGCTCCCTCCTTCACAGATAGCTCTCTCCTCTCATCCCTCCTTCGTTCCATCTGATCCCTGCAATCCTTTCTCCCATTTTCTCCCCCTTCCATCATCCCTGTCACCTCATTCCAGCCACAAATACCAACACCATCGAAGGCTCGCTGGCACGAGGTCACGGGACAGACTCATGTGCCATGGGTTGACTGACTCAAGATGACTGTGCTAACTTGCTTCATTTGAGCCGCCTGACGCTCTGGTCGTTGTTGTGAGCGTCGCCCCTCTGCCCTCCGTTAGTGTTGGGGGGCGGCTGTCGTCTCCACCTGTCCAGTAGCAGCGTCCTTCACGAGCCTCCTCCACAGCCACCAATCACAAATATCGTCACTTCTCGACCGTGTCTCCTCATCTCTAGACACCAATCATACAGATCGTCATACTGCGGGGTTACTGATGTTTTGGGGACGGTTATGGGGGACTTGTTACATGTGTTGCAATGCCTGGCCTCTCATTCCCCACAAAGATCTGGGGTTTTTTATTTCTTTCACACAACCGTGCCCTCTATGTTTGTGAAATGCGGACACCTTTACAGAAAGGAACACCTTTCACTGGCTGGATTGTATAAAGGACCCATCATTGAAATTTTACAGCAAATGAGGATACGTTTGCGAGGTCATGCGCCCCATATATCTAGCCATCACATGCCTAAGCAGCTTGTTTGGCCAAAAATATGGGCTAAATGATTGTAGCAGACATGTAGGCTCTTGTGGTGCAGGGAGACTTGGATAAAACATAGGTGGGCAGGCATGATGCTGGTGTGTCAACCTTGTTAGATGCCTCTCTAAAAGAACGTTACCCTTATGTCTGCAAAGCTACAATGAGGATCATATCATCACAATCATCACAGTTTCTTCTTGTTTGTGTTGTGCAAAACGAGTCAGCTTTGCAAAAGCCAACAACAGCAGCATTTAAGGGGAACAGTCATAATGCTTTTATTTACATATGCATGTGCTTGTGTCAATGGACTGGAGGCTGATTGCTCTGCTCTGTGGGTGGGGTTAGTGTCATTATGTAATGGCACTGATGCCAAAATGTCCATTATCCTCTTCTAGCTAATGATTGGCTGCCAAGTATGGTGTGAGATAGTGCCCTTTATTCCTAGAAAATGGTAGCACATTTTACATATCATTAATTTGGTGGAAAGGTTTCTTGAAATTTACAGACAGAGAATGTTTTGAACAGCACGAATATAGAATTCTTAAATTGGGCCCATAGTAAGATGTGATGGAAATATTCATTTAAGCACCTAAAATTAGCACAGTTAGCTGCGTACGGTGCGAAATAAGTTCCACGAAAAATACATGCGAGACAAGTAAATAAATGCATATAAATGAGATAAGCAATCACAGATATAGGTGATTAGAGAAGTATTTGTTAAGGCAGTCACATATACAACGGTATTCAGATGAGATAGAAGTGTGACATGAAATAAATATCCAGGTCTTTCTTGCAGAAAGAACATATATACTACGTACTGTGTAAACTTATAGTGAATAAACAAGTCGTCCTTGGCGTCAGCTTCATTAACTTGATCCTAAATGACAGAAAGCAGAAAGCAGATGAGGCTCTGCTTATTCTATTTTGAATATCTTGTTCCAGACTATCATCGTTTGTCACTGTGCTTCCCAGATATGTGAACTTAATGATTTAGTTAAGTTTCTGTTTGTGAATATGGATCCTTGTTCCAGCTTCCCTGCTCGTAGGAGCCAGTTGGTGCATTACCTCAGTTGTCTTGAGGCTCATAGAAAGACAGAATTCTCTGACTGAATTGGAACAGGAGTTGATTAGCAGTTGTTGGCCCCTATCAGTATAGTCGACCAAGGCACAGTTAACCGCATACTTAATTGCATTTACTATGACCTCCGTGATGAGAGCCTTTGCATGTGTAGTGTGTGTTAACTTAGGCGCACACTTGTACTTGGAGGCAACACGTTTATTTTACACAACAGGTAACTCTGACAGGATATCAGGATAGGGTGGTGACAACCATGACTAACTTAACTAACACTGGGAGAGATGATTCTATAGTCGGACCAGGGTAGCTAGCTAACTGGCTGCCTAGTCCATGCGTGAAGATACTACTCCTGCTTTCAGTTTATTTGCGTCATCAACCATGGCGGCAAAAAACAGGCTAAAAATTATTGGAGCTAATACACAGCCTTATTTCACTCCATTTGAAATGTGAAACGCATCTGAGAAGCCTGAGGGGAGTGTGAACCCTGCCTAGCATACCATTATTGAACTGTATGATTATTCCGAAGATCATGGGTGGACATCCATATTTTTGGAGAAGTTTACAGAGTCCTCGTCTCTCTACAGTCTCAAATGCTTTGGTGAGATCGTCGGAAGTGACAGTGTTTTGTGATGTTCAATGCATTTCGTTGAGAGTAAAAAGCTATTCCGGTGTGTTGTGACTTTCCCTAAAACCACCTTGGCTTTCTGGTAGTATTGTATTTGTAATTGTTTTTTGGATTGTGTTTAAGAATGAGCGTGGCTAAATATTTGCCATAAATTGATAGAAGAGGGACGTCTCTGTAGTTGTTACAGTCTGCCATATTTCCCTTTTGAAACATGGATACCACCGCCACATCCTTCAGTTCCTGTGGCAGGATTCCACTTTTCCAAAAATCTCTGAAGAGGGGTCACAGTTCTTCAACGAGAATATTTCCTCCAGCTTTAAGTATGTCTGCAATAATCTCGTCCACTCCTGGGGCTTTACCAGATTTGAGTTGCTGAATTTTTTGATCTTATGCATGGGCAACTTTATCTCGTACTTAATCTGACATTGTGCCAGGCTGATTCAGTAAACCTTCAAAGTATTCTTTCCACTTCATAAGCAATTCCCCAACTCTCAATGATCAGGCATTGGCCAACTTCACTTTCTGTACAAGTAACTGGACCATAGACTTCTTTAAGCACATGATAAAAAATAATGTTATACTGATTTGCAACTGTGTAATTCTGTATTTCCGCTGCTTTATTGTACCACTAATTATTCATTATTCGTCTTAGCTTCGTCTGGAGGAACATATTTTTAGATATGCCAATTTCCTCCTATGGGTCTTGATGTCATTGAAGTATGGTGTTATTAGCTTAAGTTCTGCGGGTCGTTCTCATCAAACCAGTCCTTGTGTATTCTACTCGAAATGCCAGAGTCATTTGATGAGACGTTATATATTGTGCCCTTGAAACTAGTCCAACGTAGCCCAGCGTCTTTGCTTTCATGGTCTAGATTTCTTAAAGATTGTTAAATATTCTGTCGGGCCTCTTCAACCTTCAGTTTGCTTATGTTGAGTTTCTTTGGAAGATGTGGTGCAGTCTTACACTTTTGAGTGTTTATATGAAGGTCTGTCTTTGATCTTAGAAGACAATCGTCAGTGTCCAAAATCACTCATCTCATTGCTCGTGTGATGTTGATGTCTTTTAAATCACTTTGTCATGGAATGGCATAATCTATAATGTGCCAATTTTTTGACTTTGGGTGCATCCATGTTGTTTTGTGATGGCTAGGAAGCTGATATAAAGTATTCGAGATTGAGAGGCCATGCACTGAGCACAGCCCCAGCAGAGGTTGGCCATTAGACTCGCCCACACCATACCTTCCAATGATACAGGGCCAGGTGTCATGTTTGCGCCCAACCCTGGCATTAAAGGCAGGATGGGGACCAATATATAGTCGGTTTAATGAATGGAGGATAACATTTGGGCAAGTTCATGACAGAACGTTTATTTTGTCGTTTCAGGGTTATTCAAGGTTGGGGCCTAAGCAGAGACAACTGTGATGTACAGTATCTATTAACTACGCATTTATTTGTATGCGATCTAACCCCAAAAAACAGTATTATGGATGATATTGGTCGCGAAAGCCTTCATGTTAAACTAACGCCCACAAGGCCTGCACAACAAAGCCCTCATCCAGTAGTGGATTGATGAATGGTTTGTACGTGTGTGCAATACCACGAGCGTTTCTTTACGATGGCAAATAAAGTCCGTGCGCACGAGTTATCCAAGTAAAGGAACTTTTTATTGTTCTGCTCAACATCAACACCAACCCTTGTAGGGCCGTGGGCTCACATGAAATTGTCTTTTCCGAGACCAAGGTGCTCTGCAAACCTTCTGGCTACCATCAAAGGTTTGTACACGAAGCCATACAAATATACAAACAGACATAATTTCAACCGTGATGATGGTTACAAACTGAGTAATCATTGGAAATATGTGATTAACCATGCAAAAAAGATTTAACTACACTTATTTGGACCATCTTATTTGACAGACAACTATTCTTGAGTTACTGTACAGGTTACTGATAGACAGCCAGTTTTGTTTTACCAGGTTTAGCTTCTTTTTTCACACACTGGTTTCCTGCTATAAGTTTTACCCACCAAAAAACATAGCAGGAGGCTGTTTCTTCCTGACCTGCTTTTGTGCTTTTATCATCTACATGGCAGAGGCTCGGTCTCATTTGCAGCATTTTGTTATGTAGTCTAGCCGTAGTCTCAAGCCGCACCTTACCATAATAATAAAAAGTGGGCCGTTCCTGGCCCATCCCCCCCCCCCCTCAACCATTATATATACGGAGTGGTATCTCTTGTAATCTCTCATTTACTTGATACAGATATCGTGCTGTGACGGTTCCACCGGAAGACGGAAGCTTGTGTTGCCTCCGAAACGTCGTGATTTTAATTTTTTATTTTTATTTTACTTTTATTAATTTTAATTTTTTACCTACGTGACTTTACCGAAAAAAAACCTAAGAATATAAAAGAAACCTGTTCACAGAAGCAATCAATAAATGAGATTCCAAACTCTCTACCATGGCCAAGACCAAAGAGCTCTCCAAGGATGTCAGGGACAAGATTGTAGACCTACACTGGAATGGGCTACAAGACCATCGCCAAGCAGCTTGGTGAGAAGGTGATAACAGTTGGTGCGATTATTTGCAAATTAAAGAAACACAAAATAACTGTCAATCTCCCTCGGCCTGGGGCTCCATGCAAGATCTCACCTCGTGGAGTTGCAATGATCATGAGAACGGTGAGGAATCAGCCCAGAACTACACGGGAGGATCTTGTCAATGATCTCAAGGCAGCTGGGACCATAGTCACCAAGAAAACAGTTGGTAACACACTACGCCATGAAGGACTGAAATCCTGCAGCGCCCACAAGGTCCCCCTGCTCAAGAAAGCAAATATACATGCCCGTCTGAAGTTTGCCACTGAACATCTGAATGATTCAGAGGACAACTGGGTGAAAGTGTTGTGGTCAGATGAGACCAAAATTGAGCTCTTTGGCATCAACTCAACTCGCCGTGTTTGGAGGAGGAGGAATACTGCCTATGACCCTAAGAACACCATCCCCACCGTCAAACATGGAGGTGGAAACATTATGCTTTGGGGGTGTTTTTCTGCTAAGCGGACAGGACAACTTCACCGCATCAAAAAGCCGATGGACGGGACCATGTACCGTCAAATCTTGGGTGAGAACCTCCTTCCCTCAGTCAGTGCATTGAAAATGGGTCGTGGATGGGTATTCCAGCATGACAATGACCCAAAACACACTGACACGGCAACAAAGGAGTGGCTCAAGAAGAAGCACATTAAGGTCCTAGAGTGGCCTAGCCAGTTTCCAGACCTTAATCCCATAGAAAATCTGTGGAGGGAGCTGAAGGTTTGAGTTGCCAAACGTCAACCTCGAAACTTTAATGAGTTGGAGAATATCTGCAAAGAGGAGTGGGACAAAATCCCTCCCGAGATGTGTGCAAACCTGGTGGCCAAGTACAAGAGACGTCTGACTTCTGTGATTGCCAACATGGGTTTTTGCCAGCAAGTACTAAGTCATGTTTTGCAGAGGGGTCAAATACTTATTTCCCTCATTAAAATGCAAATCAATTTATAACATTTTTGACATGCGTTTTTCTGGATTTTTGTTGTTGTTATTCTGTCTCTCACTGTTCAAATAAACCTACCATTAGAATTATTGACTGATCATTTCTTTGTCAGTGGGAAAACGTACAAAATCATCAGGGGATCAAACACTTTTTTCCCTCACTGTACATATGTATAATAACCATGCGACACAATTGACACTCAAATTAGACCTAATTTGACGCACTGAAAATACTTTCAATACAAATGAGATGATGTGTTGTCAATATTTCTGCAGTGTGAAATACAGGAATACCTTGAACATATTTTGAGCCCATTATCACGTCATGTATAGAGGTGAAGCCTTGCTAAGGTGTCAATCCTGTATGCATGTATTTTGAACTCATTTTGCACTGTGCATAGCCAACCATGCTAATCCGAGATGCAGGGGAAGGACAACTAACTAAACTCTCAAACACAGCAGAGTAACACAATCTCACCCTGCAAGAAATGTTTGTCATACATCTTGCAACTGAAACATTAATACATGGGAGCTGGAATAACGCAAATGAAGTAAACTATCTAAATGTAGATGCGGGGTTTGTTTTGTGTACAGTCATTGGAAACTGACATACAACATCAACTGACTGCAGTTGAAAACCTGCCATTGTTAAATTGCTAGCAAGTTATTGTGGTTCATTTGCGACCTTGCAATGTATTCGTTTGGCAACTAGACGCCAATGCAGCTGGGTGGACATGATCGGATATTGCAGTATCCATCACGGCACGTACCAGAGAATGTTGTATACCCTGCGGCTTGGTAATGTGTTTTTCCAGACGTCCCATAGAGTAGTGAGTTGCAATAATCGAGCCTTGTCGATACTATGCTACACGCCACCGCGTTGGCTATGTTACGACTCAATAGTGGTCGAGTGTGTCGTCGAGCCCTGATATGGAAATTGCTCGACCTGACTATATTTTGCACGTGGTGAGCAACCGTCATATTATGGTCGAGTGTGGTGCTGAGGCTCTTTAGACGAGTAGAAAGCTGAATCCTGGAGTCTGCGACCACCACACCTGACCCTCCCACATTTTGTTTGCCTGGGTTCCAACCAGCAGAACTTCTGATTTCTCTGGATTAAGCAGCATTTCGTTTCGTGCAAAATAATGTGCTTCCTATTAATATTTACATTGCCTGCAAGCCCCTGTCATTCTCCTTGTTAATTTTTCTTGGCCCAAGTGAAGGTTGTTGAGTAATAAATCTAGCAAAACAAATGCCAATTTATTAAATCAATCCCTATATTTCTTCTTCTATAGACTACATACGTCTCAATTTATCATGGACATTGCAATTCAAATGATCTGCGACAGGCTTCCATCCTTTTAACATCCAATTAACCCCTAATGTAGGAGGGGAAACAACCGGTCGGCACATACTTTGTGTATTCCTTATGGTTGTGTGGGTTGGACTAAACGTTTACATGATTGCACTGTATGCCATAATTTGATTTTTATGTCTGGGTCCTTGTTAATTCGTAAAGAGCAAATCGAATCTGCGTGTAACTTCATACTATAAAAAAACTACAACAAACACGATAAAATGTTGACCTTAAAGCAGATATTTGCCACAGGGAATTATTATAAGTTTTATACACCTATATTTTCTGCTGACACTTCAACACTGACCTGTAAGAAAAGTTAAACTTTTAGTTTCTTGTAATAAAAATGCTATCAGCAAAAATATGCCATCACTAAAGTAAAATAACAGTTATGTGTATGTATCTTGTATATTATATCTAAATTGTTAATATTGAAATATATACTGCGTAAGTCTATAGTTAGACTTGCACAATGTTGCCCACCCCTTGTAGGGAGAAAATCTGAGATTCAATCGGTATCAGTTTCTTCTGTTCTGGACAGATGAGCTTAAGAAAAAACCAAGCTTTCACTGCCAAGGAATCTGACGGCAAATGAATGCAATGTGCAGTGTGAGTGCAAGGAGGACGGGATCAATCCTAAAATGAAGAAATAGTCCCAAAGTTACAGCTGTCCTTGACTGGCAATTGAATTGAAAAACCTCTGAGATATGTATTCAGTATATTAGCCTCTAAATCACAACTTCACACAAGCACACACAAAGAGCTCTTACACATTATATAAAAAGAGTACACTAAAACAAATCCATACCATGGGCTTGATACTCAATTTAACCATCACATTTTATGCTGACAGAATAACTCAATGTTGTATGTATATACATCTGTATTTCAGCAACCAAATAAAATGTTACACTATACACATTCTGCTCTTATATGGCATTTTATACGAGCTGTTTAAAATCTCAAAGCTCAGCTTTAACAAGGTTCCTCTCCAAAAGCAATAGTAAAGATAGACCATTATTTCACGCCACTGCAGCGCGAGGGTTAATGGGTGATGCAGCTCGCAAGGAATTGGAAGAAAATGCCCCTGGCAGCAAGTGAACACGAGCTGTAGTTAGCGCAGGACCACAGAGTGAAATTGCCTCTTGCCACCAATTTTGGGAATATGTACCGTGCATATGCGATCACCCAGACCAATAAAATACATGTGGAGAAAAAAACTACAGACTCTGCAGACATAACAAAAACTTTACAACTCATTTGAAAATTGCAGATAAACAGAGCCTGTGGAAGAAACACCATGTCCATCTAATACGCACAGTACGTGTTGCTGTTCTTTTAGAATGGCCAGTATTTATAATTGAAACGTTGAATTAAACATTAAAGGTGTCTCCCTACTCAAAAGATCATGGGAAGGTACCGTCTCATTTGGTAGGCCTGAGCCAGTGGTGGCAACTCCACACTCAAATAGTGTGGGCCAGTCTCAGTTAAACTATAAAAAAACTACTTTTATTTCATGAGGTAAGGCCCACTGAAATATAAAGATATTTTTCATAAGCGACCTGGCCGCAAATAATAGCTCAACGAAGTGAGTTATCGTGTGGACATTTATAGCAGACATCTCTAAACGCATGTTTCTATATGTGCAAGCAAAACCGGAAGAACCGGAGAAATTCCACGAAATGAAGGGGAAAAGGTGCAAACTATAAATAAAGCCAGCAGTGTATCCAGCAAGAAATTGCAGGGCTGCGCCTTTACCCCTTTCAACTCATATGAATGCGAATGGGACAGTTTTATTTAAACAATTTGAGTTATTTCTCTTCTCAATGGACATCCAATGCATCATTTTCATATTTGTCAGATGTTATCTAAAAAATATCAATATGTTAATAATTGATAATATGTGTACATTAATTCAACTTGGCGTTATCGATTTAATAATTATTTATTTGTTTTACCAAAAAACTTAATTCTTCAAAAAACAGAAATGATTACTATATTGAAAAGTCCATCGTCGCAGTTGTATGTGTATACGTTGAACTTCTTTTGCACCATACGTAACTAATCGGAGGTGTAGTTGGGTAAAATTTATGTTGTGTCGATGGCAGTTTCACCGTGTCTGTTGCTCTGACTCATTACATGTGTAAAGATTGAAACACAACGAACGACTTACCTGACATGATGCAAATGCTGCGCATGCAAACACGGGAAGTCAGAAAGCAAAACAAGGCCTCTGATGTTTGCCCCTAATCTGGGAGAGACCATATGGGGTGGATGATGGAAAAAGGGAAGGTACAGAGGGGCCTGGAAAGGCATTTGCTGGAGACTCAGAATTGAAATGATTGGAGTTAAGATATAAACGCAAAGGGCGGAAAAACGAAGGTTGACCGACAGGAGAATGGTTGATAATTGTTGAAGGAGGATGGGGATTGGCTGAGGGAGATAGATTGAGGGAACCATCGAGAAAGGGGGCTCGATGTATAAAGGGAAGCACAAGGGGGAGGGACACTTGGAGAGAAGACCAAGTTTGTGCCTGAAGACCCGAAGCTCGTGCATGACAAATAAAAGCTTTCAAAAACTTGACGAACGTGTGTCAGTCCTCATTACAACTGTTGCCACAAGTGGGAATCTGGCTGTGATGGTCCCACCTGATGACGGAGACTTGTGTTGCCTCCGAAACGTCGTGATTTATTATTATTTTATTTTTATAAATTTTAATTTCATTTTCTACCTACGTGACTTTACCGAAAAAACTAAGAGTGTGTCACTGGAAAATGTCGCGCCCATGCCAATGAAGGAACCCACGGGCGACATTCGATGAGGAAATCTTCATCAAGAATGTCCTGGGCGAAGAGGACCCGAAGATCAACCTCGGGGATGCGAGAGAGGCTTCTGCGGCACCGGCGGAGATATAACCGGGGCAGCCACAGAGAGAAGAGCGTCCACTCAACCAAGCACTGCTGGTGACCAAAGGATGGAAGTAGCTAGAGGGATGGATTGACCGCCTCACGGACGCAGTTTTCCGGCTAGTGTTGCAGCTTGCCGAGGAGGGTAGACCGGGAGTGGCAGAGATGGCAGCAGAAGAACCGGCGGTCAGAGCCGTCTGGCCAACTGCCGTGGGGGCCGAGAAGTCAGGGATGCTTGGCGTCATGGCGGCGGCCTGGGCACCATCGCTAGAGACAGTTCCAGCAGCACGCAAGAGAGCCCCCAACAGACCTTGCCAGCTGGGGCTGGTCAAAAAGTTTGTTGCAGCAGGAGGTGACTGGGGAGCATTCACCAGGCAGTTCAAGGGTTTAAACCAGGCAGTGGACTGGACAGAAGAAGAGGCATTATAGGCACCACCCACGGCCTTAAACGATGAAGCCCTCACCATCTTCAAAGCAGAGGACCATGCTGCAAGCAAGCTGTCGCAAGATGGCAGAAGTCTTTGACCCGCCATCCAACATGAAAAGAAAGTTCCAACAGCACAAGCGAGAGGAAGCGGAGTTGCCTCTCGCCTACCGTAGCGCTCTGATGGCACTAGGGCAGGCGGCTTACCCTCAGCTGGATGAAGCAGCACTAAATTCGTTGCTGATGGTGAGGATGTGGCCCTGGTTCACATCATGGGCGTTGTACTACCCATAGTGGAGGAGGAAGCACAGACCTCCTTATAGGTAGCCCAGTATCTGCGGGCACAAGAAGAAATTAACCGGCAGTCCTGAGTGGTGGCAAGAGTAGAAGAAGCCCTGAGGAGCGGCACCTACACCTCCTGTTCAAGCACAAGGACAATGTCTACCACCAGCAGGGTTCCGCCCGTCACGACTGCAGTTCGGGGAACCAAAGGGCCACCTGAAGAAATAGCAGTGGCGGTCCGCGGGTGGATGGAGCCCAGCAGAACGGCTCCGCAGAGATCTCAAGGGTGGGGGCCGAGAGAGGGGACTAGCTCCATGGCAGAGCCCACCAATTACCTGCCATCGCTGCAGCCATCAAGGACACATCACACGCGGGTGCAGGAGCTGCTGTCAGCACCGACAGCGTCCATCTCCTCATCGGCAGCCGCAGCTCAACAACCTCAGGTGAGTCGTGACATCCCAGACACTCGGCTAGATAATTCACCTCATGCATCTAGGGACTCATCGCCTCTCACCGCCTCCATCGCCATCCCATATGTAGCATCTAAATCGGTGCGCGTCAGGGATTACGGGGTCGCAAAATCCCCTAGAGAGGGTCGGGACTCGCTTATCCCGAGTTGGGCAACCAGTGGAAGAAACAGGCTCGGCAGGTCGTAGTGGCAGCGGTAGGGACATCAATAGCGGTGGGCTCAGTGGGAGGAGTTGTGGTCCGCATTTTAAATTGATATTAAGCTTGTTATCGTCCAGTTGCCATCGTTTGCCACCTGTCACCATCACATACGTGGCGGCAAATGGCTGTAACCTCGGGATTGAAAGGCAAATCGGTGTGCAGGTACAAATTGGGAGCTTCCATTGTTGGGACCTATATTGGTTTCCAGGACGTTGGCTGTTCCATTCCTGTTGGGAACCGATATCTTGAATAGGATGCCTCTCTGGATGCTCACTGACCAAGGGTGCATATAAATGTAGTCGAGAGCTCACATTTTTTTCCTGCAACCAGGAGGCCAGTGTATGGAAACAGGGATGTCTGTGCAGCCACTGGTCAGTGAGTCTGTGACTGTACCTCCGAGCATGCAGATGCTGGTACCTTCACGATACCGAAAACCGCGAGTGATGATGCGGGTTGACTTGCCAATCGTGATCTCCCCGTAAAATGCAATGACCTGCAGGCTATCTTTGGCAGATGCACAGACAGTTTTGAGTGCGAAACAAAAACCATTCCTGCAAGTAATAAATGTTCGGGAGGTTCCGACCACTGTTCAGGCGGGAACGGTATTATCTCACGCGGTACCTGTGTCATTTGCTTCGAATGACCCGATGAAAACAGTGGTCGCAGGAGTCGGTAAAGAACCGACATCAGCCGATGTTGCCTGGCTTGAAAAGCTTTGTGGGGAAAATCCGGAGCTGTCAGAGGCACAGCGGCGCCAGTTTTTTTTTATATTAATAGAATCAGAGCCGTACATAGGGGGCGTGTGGGGCCCGGGGCAAATCCCACCGGAAGTATTACATCTGACGCCGTGACGTTGAAGCGAAGACTCCCCCCCCGCCCCCCCAAAGCGCGGGGCCCGGGGGGTTGCCCCGAGTCGTAGTTTACCCTGGGGACGGCTCTAAGCAGAGAATGTACTAACCTAAAAGGCAGCGTGGCTGCACCCTCCCCACCCCCATGGGTGCATGGTAAGGGAAGTTCTGCCGATTGCTCTTAAGTGCCCATTTGATGGAGTGCTGTCCATTCACACAGGCCAACATGATGTATTGATTTGATGTTTACCAGTATCAAGCAAGTCTGAAATCCACCTTGGCAAGCAGGATTACACAGCATTTCAGAATAACAATGCACAACTCATGAACATTGCAAGAAAAAACTCGCAAAATGTCAAGTAAAAACATAAACCGAGATTTTGGTTCATTACCTACTATAATCACCCAGAAATGTCTGTCCGTCCCATGCGTGACGTCACTCCACATGAGGCCCACCCTCCCTCATTAATAATAATGAGCGGGTGACGTCACTCCACATGCCGCACCCCTCCACAATAACCATGAGGCGGTGATGTCACTCCACAAGGCGCACCCCTCTCCAATAACTATTAGCGGGTGATATCACTCCACATGGAGCAACCCCCCCCCCCCCTCATTAAGAATCATGAGCTGAACATTTGTTCTATTGAATATTTTCGATTTGCTGCAATATACACCAATCCTTGGACAGGCAAAAAATCTAGTTGTGCTATAAAAAGTATCTTCCTCCAAACATTTCTGTAAAATTTTCTCAGATGATTTGGTAGTTTAACTTACTGTTAATGTTAGCGGTAATTCCTGGTATTTGTTACATCTGCACATGCAATAAACAAGTATAATGTAAATGTGTAAATCATGCTTATTGAATTTTAAATCACATTTATGTAAAATAAAGTGACTGTACATTCCTTAAATTGAAAACTTGATTACAATACTACACTGGGTGGGAATATAGCTTGAAGCTGACTTAGAATCCGTCGTTTTTACACGTTAATATACAACCCATCCGGGTGGACGGCCTTGGTTAGACTCGGCAACTCGCTTTTGGAAGGTACAATTTCAAACCCTGGAGTCGATAAAATAGTTACCACGTTGTGGGAAGACGACTATGATTTTTTTGTGAAATTAGTGCCCTCCGGTGTAGGAATGTTAAATATTCACCACTGCCTCAGGGTTGCAACATTGGATGAGCAATGTCATACACGTGGGGAGGCGGTGAGGGTAATGACCTTGGAGCAGTCGACAAATAAAAAAATGGGTTTAGTTGATTGAGTTGAACATGGAGATTTAGAAACGGTATAATGTGATACCTGCAAATTATTAGTTTAACACGTAGGCAATGTAACATAAACAAAACATGCCAATTCGGTACTAATTGTAGATGTGGGTTTACTCTCCAACACACTGGTGTGCTGAACTAGTAACGAATTGGCATGTTTTGTTTACGTGACAAACCCTACTAATTGGCTGTGTCGGGTGGTGGCAGGTTTAACGACACATTTATACTTACGCAATCTAAACCAAAAACCTTATTATGCCTAAAAATGCTATTGTATGTTCCTAAATTTCTATCGCTTAGCACATCTTGTAGCATGGACACTGATATTTCCCTTCACAATGCATGCTGCAGAATTCCAAATGCCAGAGCAAGTGCTGAATTCAATATATATTATTCTTTGACGTGTTAAATACTGCTAAGTGTGTGTCATAGCAATAGCTCTAGAGGGCTATGCACGTCATTGCTATAATTATGTTCATTTCAGCTGATGGCGATGCCCTGTTTGCTGATTTTTGTTTCGAGTGGTTGTGGCAGTGAATGACTAGGTGGCTGATTTATAGCCAACTTGACAGTTTTTTGCTCCAGGGGTGGTTGAATGGAGGTGTTGTTGTGTGTGAGTGTGTATTCGTTTGGGACATGTGAGGGAGGACAGAGGGACCCTTCTGAAAATGACCATGAACTTCCATCTGATAGAAAGCAACATGACAGCGGTGACCTTCACTTCACCTTCTCTGGCTTCTATAAACAATAGCCAGAAGCAACGACTACGTTTCTATGCCCAGTATCAAACGCAACCATTTAATTTGTCTCTCTGTGCACACACACGCGTGTGTGTGGCTGTGTGTGCACGCGCGCGAGAGTTTGTGCATGCGGGTGCTTATGAGTTATGTTGGAAATATTATCTTACTTGTGTAGATTAGGAAAAAAAATCAATACATTAAAAATGGATACAAAATGGTAGGGAATTTGAGTCAACTGTGTTATATAGCACAGTCTGCCTTGTCCCCTTGGGATGTGACACAAATGCACTCCTTTATTTCTGTAAAAAGACAAATAATTGAAATTGACATTTAGCATTTAGGCAATTTCGCTCCATGCGTTAACTATGGCCTGAGCAATTTTCTAATCAAAATCTGCAGGCTATGTGGAGTGCTCGTTTTATTATAACCATTTATTAAAAAAACGCCACGTGAACACAAGCATGACATTGATGATGAAAGGTCAACGTTAGGTATAAGAGCATGGTGCAACATGAAGGCATTCATTTTCTTGAAAGATTCATTTATCAAAATATACATTTACGTTTGTCAATTTTCATTTTCTGGTGGAAATTACACAGCGCCTGATTAAGCCAATGACTTGTATTCACAAGAAGGGTCATGAAAAAGCCCTTGGATATTCCTCAGTATTGTTAACATGGTCAGCACTTAACAGTTCAAGTGCGTTTCATATAAGTGCATTCCATTTTGCTGTGACCACTCCACTGCGGTTTTTCCAGTGTTTTTTCTTTGTTATGGTAATTTACATAATAATAGAATTACACTTAAATTATACATCATGAAGTCGCTGTAAACACTCAGCAAGCAAAATTGACATCGAATAAATGGTGTCTAAGTTAGGTACCAATTGTGAGGTTAGGAGAATAGATTCAGGGAAGGACAAGTGCTCAGGACTGGCTGTGTAATCTGGTACAGGTGGCAGATTTAGTTAGTGACTGGGTGACTAGCAGGCGAGTAACAATTCACAATTTAAGCTTATGTCATACTTACAATACATGTGCCGAATTGTGCAAGTGAATTTCGATTAATTATGATTTTATGCAAACGTGAAGATGATATGGTGAACGTTATATTTAGGCTAATGAGGTGTAGAAGACTGTAAACCCGAGAGAGAACAAATGAAAGACAATACAGATGGGAAGGTGTGAGCGAGACTAAAGAAGAGATGCTTGCATTAAATTATAAACAGATTAGAAACCAGAAATCACGACAATTCATCGAATCGTGGTAATGGGATAAGGGAGGAGGACCTGGTTGGTTTGTTTATTAGCGCTGGTAGTAGAGATGGAGCCTGGTTGGTTTATTCACATTCAGGGTAGAGATGGAACCTGGTTTGTTGGTTTATTAACATTAGGGGTAGAGATGGAACCTGGTTGGTTGGTTTGTTAACATTAGGGGTAGAGATGGAACCTGGTTGGTTGGTTTGTTAGCATTAGTAGGAGAGATGGAGCCTGGTTTGTTGGTTTATTAGCGTTGGGAGTAGAGATGGAGCCTTGTTTGTTGGGTTATTAGCGTTAAGGGTAGAGATGGAGCCTTGTTTTTCGGGTTATTAGCGTTAGGGGTAGAAATGGAGCCTGGTTGGTTTGTTTATTAGAGTTTGCGGTAGAGATGGAGGCTGGTTGGTTGGTGTATTAGCGTTATGAGTAAAGATGGAGCCTTGTTCGTTTATTAGCGTTAGGGTTGAGATGGAGCCTGGTTGGTTGATTTATTAGCGTTAGGGTTAGAAATTGAGCCTGGTTCGTTTGTTTATTAGTATTCAAGGTAGAGATGGAGCCTTGTTGGTTTGTTTATTAGTGTTAGTGTAGAGATGGAACCTGGTTGGTTTGTTTATTAGCGTTTGGGGTAGAGATGGAACCTGGTTGGTTGATTTATTAGCGTTATAGTTAGAGATAGAGCCTGATTGGTTGGTTTATTCGCGTTAGGGGTAGAGATGCAGCCTGTTTCAGAATCAGAATGTTTATTTATACTGCAGGAATCCTATGAGCTATAAAAGCTCTTTTTCAAATATGTGCAGTCGGGGCGGGTAACAGCGTGACAACAATAAACAGTCCAAAAACATGATAGTAGTACAAAGTACAGAAAGGTAAACAAATCACCAAAACACATACAAATAAACTAAACCATCCCCATCCTACCAGGCAAAGCCCACTGAGATATGAATTTATTTTTCAAAAGTGACCTGGCTGCAAATGATAGCTCAAAGTGGCCCATCATTTCGACAGGTATAGCACCAAAATAATGTAAATAATCGCAATGTATGTTTCTAAATGTGGAGGGAAAAACTGGAGGACCTGGAAAAAAATGCACGCGACCACGAGGAGAGACACATGCAAACTCAAAATATACAGGGTAGAGGTGGAGCCTAGTTGGCTGGTTTTGTTGCACCCCTTTCCTTGTTGCCAGCCATGGCCTTTGTCACTTGTTCATTGCTCGGACTTATTTGGTATTTACAGTGCATTTCTTAAATCTCTGTACGGCTCAGCTGCTAAAAAGTAAACCACATTAGTACACAGTTTATATTGCCGACTTAAGGAGTCAATAACTTTTGTAAAGTTCACTGGGAGAGAGAAATGCATTCATCAGACAAATGGAAAGTGCCGCTTTTTCACGTTAGAGTGCAACTTGCGACAAATGTTGTGCAGTTTAATTGCATCGATTGCTTCGTATTTTTGTTGCCCCATTTCCCTTCTTTCCTTTTTTGTAGTAACCTTTCCAAAAAAATTGCAACGCGAAATGTTTTCTCAAATGGAAAAGCAGCTTTAAGTAAACCAACAAAGAGACAGCTAATGAAAATCGACCGTGTATTATGGACGCACTTTAACATCTTGCTGAGAGAGACAGTCAACTGTTAATTTATTTTATTTCCTCAGCCTACAATGTGATACCCCGTGTCAGATAAGGTTTTTTAATGAGCTGAGCAATTTCATTTACGGCTACATTTGCAAAACATTTTTTTACAAAGAGACAATACTATTGTTATCCGTTTTTTCCAAAATACATTTGGTTTAATAGACAGTGGCAGCAGAGGGCTAATGGCAATATAAAAGGATCATGAGGCATACAGGGCCAACAGCTGATCACCAGGAGAAAGACCTTTGTGCAAAATCAACGTGCTGAAGGTGTGGATAATTCCTCCATAAATGGAAGATCAATAACTCACCAAACTGCAAAGCGTTTGTCACTGATAACTGTTCAATACAGCACGCATATTCCAATAGAACAGGCGGACTTCACTCGCTACTCTTGGATGCTGTGGAATGGCCCACATAATCTCGGTTAGCTATGTACGGTGCGAAATAACTTCAATTCCCAAAAAATCAGAAGACTGACCCATATTGTTTCAAACTGCAACAAGCCTGTTGTTATTACATTTGTCGTGAGTTCAACTGAGTCACAAACATACTCTTGGAGCCAACACATTTATTTAACACCAAAACATGGGGTAACTGCCCCTTAACAGAATAACAACCTATGGTGGTGACCACCAGGCCAACTACACTAATTACAACGTAACTAGCTCCAAGAGACCAGGACCACAGCTCGGGTTCAGGTCCACGTGTTGGAGACTCGGTAGAATTTAGGACAGAGATGAAGGCTTCTTTAAGATGAACAACAACGCTGGTCCCTCTGGGGGACCCGGCTTATATTCTCTGCGACGTGGCTTGTTACACTCTTGGCCACGACCACCTTTTAGAATCCACGAGCAGGATCTGGACCCGGACCACGTGACCACCCCTAGCCCCCACTTGGGCCCATTTGTAGACTTAACTGGTCACAAGTCCCCTCGGGTCAACCAGAGTACCATGGCCTTTAGTAACTCCAGCACACCCACACCCTATCCTGTAGGGCTGGCACTGCACGCCAAGCATGGTGCCACCTAGCCCTATCAACCAGTGCTCACCGAGCCCCTCTAGGACCGGTACTATACCCACATCATAGTGGTATCCGCGATGTCATTACATCGCACGCCGTGCCTCTCTAGGGCCGGCACAGCACAGTGACATCCCGCGATGTCACTACACATTCATGTGATTTTCAAACGCACAGGGGGTGCGAACAAAACTGTAAGCCACGTGTAAGTGGATTTCATCGCGATATTAAAATAATTCTGAAAATGCGGCAGATTTTTGGTATAGGTTGATTCTGTAGTTGACAAAGACAGCCACTGTGTGCAAATTACCCTAACTATCGCAACCATTCATCTAAAGTATAACAATTACATTCGCGCAGTATCAAGTAAATATGTCTGATAACTTGCATGACCACTGGGCAATGTTACCTTTGTGTAGGCATATTTGGGATTAGTGCCATTCTCATAGCACAGAGATTCTCACAAAGGCACTTTGTTCATGCCTTGTAAGCTTCACAGGACATTTCCGACTTGCGTTGGTGGGACTAGTCTTTGCGTAAGGCAACTGCTGGCACTGTATGACAGCATAACATGTTATTAATAATTGGCTACCACCATTATGTAACATTTCAGAAGAAATATACCAGGTGTAATTGTAAAATAACATTCTTACTAAATTTGTTTATTTTAAGATTTTGTAGTTGCTGGTGCTAAGAGCCCATTGACCAGGATCAGGCTTCCTTGCGTCCAAAATCACTCATGTCCAGCATGCTCTCAGCATGGTCATCACGCAATAAAATGTTGGTTTAATTGGTAAAGCTGCTACTTTCCTGTGCACACAACCTTGAACCTCCTTACACCCTTCCATCTCTCTCTCCCTGGGTGCACATATCAATACCATTCAGCAGTTTCATTAAAATGTTGGGTTGCCTGACGTTTCTTTAAACCCATGCCATCACAGAATTGCATCTTTCTAAAATGTCAATAATTTTTTGTTCATTTTATTCATATTTGCATTTGTTATCATATTCATTTATTTTATCTACAACAAAACGGCGATGTCAACATTGAAGCTGGCCTATGGCGCAATTACAATATCAGCACTCATGCCCGCTTTGTGCGATTGGAAATGCAATTCTAACACATTAGTTCGATCCAGCGCAGTGGCGTGGCTACAACATGACATCCGCGGCGAGGCGTCTGCACTATCCATCCATCCGGCATTCAAAATGTGTCCCTTGAGACTTGCCAGGAGGTTATTTAAAGCTCCAACAGTAGCTTGACCTCGTGGCGATAGAGCACAGAATCCCTCGGGGCGACTGTAACCCTCTCACCTCACGGGTGTTTATTCTCCTCCTCGAACAACCGCCTGCACACCGAGGAACGCTCACGGAAAATTCTAAAGAGCGCTTATTTGAGACTTGATGTCATATGGTGACTTTGTAACTGATGGCAGCACCACGTAACCAACTCACCTGGCGGTATCTGCAGGCATGCAGCACTCGTGAACAAGAAAGGCAAGGCAAGGAAGAAAATAAAGTTAAACTGTACCTATGAGACCTCCTTTACTAGTGGCAAAAATATAATAGTAGGTTTTTACCCTTTAAGCTGGTACAAAACTGACACCTTTATACAAGGCATCATGTTTGCAATAACCACAACACAAGTAGTCAAAATGCAAACAAAAAGAAACAACTCTGATAATGATAATAATATGCACTGTCCTTGAAGTTGATTGGTCCACATCTGAGACAGCTTTCCTTAGAGCCTAGTCTTCATTGGTGTTGTCTCGGGTGTGGACCAATCAACTTCAAGGACAGTGCATATTATTATCATTATCAGAGTTGTTTCTTTTTGTTTGCATTTTGATTACTTGTGTTGTGGTTATTGCAAACATGATGCCTTGTATAAAGGTGTCAGTTTTGTATCAGTTTAAAGGGTAAAAACCTACTACTATAAACTGTACCTGTCGGACGGCGGTATTGTTGTTGTTATTAAACAAAAACCACGATCCTCCAAAGCTAGGTGGGGTTGGAGGTGTCGGGGGCAGGTGGAGGCATGCTGAATGGAAACAGAGGTCCACTCCTGTGCAGTTAATCTGACACCAGCGCCCAAGCAAGGCCTCGGGCAGAGTGACGGTGATAGAGAATCAAATCAAATTATTATGAGAAAAGCTCTCCGGGGTTTTATTGCTGCCGCAATGGCCTCTGCGACAGACCCGTCGAACATTTAGCTAAAATAAATGCAAGGATACACTGTGGTAACTGCCAAACATTTCAAAGGAGTCAATTAAAGTTGTTCTTTTTAGTAGCATTCCATATTTTCTTCATAATTGAATACCGTTTTTTAAACAGCTTTCACGTATTCTTTTAGAAAGTCAATTGATGGAGCTGCATTTAAGGTTTCATATTAGGGTTTGAAATTTCCTGTGACCTAATTCCCCACAATGAACAACATATCTTCGTATATCAGAAGCTAAGCGGGTTTGAGCCTGGAAAGTGCTTAACTGGGTGACCACCATATGCTACTGCAGGGCTGTGGTGGGCAGCAGAGGACAATAACAGTATAGTGTACGGTACTGTACTATCACGTCTAATGTCCCCAGCTCACATTGACCAGCAGGGTGAAGTATGGACGAAAAAATCCCCGCAACAAAGTTAATTAAATTGTTTTAAACGTCTTAAAAATTATGCAACGTGTTGGCCTTTTATCTCAAAGTGAAAGAGGACTGTATCTTTTGTTGGTGGTTCAATGGCAAAGGTGGAATGTCCACATCTAATGGTGGATGCCATTCTTCTTCTTTAGTATGGCTGATGGATATGCAGAGCAACAACTACAATTTCACATTCAGGTGGTCAAGCGAGACAACCGCGTCAGGAATAGCAGAGTGTATCGCTGTGATGTCTCCTTCGTATTTGTGTATCAGGTACCATGTCGTTATACGTTGTAAAGTCTGTTCTGGATGATCCACAGTCGCACACTGGAGCGTTTTAAAGTTTCCTTGGCATCTGCCATGGTTTGCATAGATCCAGTTTAGGGTGGACTGTGAGCTTTGTTGAAGATCAAACCCAGGGATATTCTGCGTTGGTCTTTTACAAGGTGCTGGTTTGTGAGATGGTTTGAACTCTATTCAGCTCTACAAGCTTCATCAGGCTTAAGTTCGCATTGCTGAAGCTGAAGCACATGGGTCCAAACGGGATGCCAGATATTGAGACAGCCACCGTTAACTTCCCACAATATGTTCTACTTAGTATCTTCACTTAGGTATTCATAGTCTTACAATATTAAAATAATGGCATAATTATAACTCGTTTGTAACTACCTCTCTTTAAAACGTTTTGGTGAAGTAAATTACGCTGTCAGTGGATTCACTTTTAAAAAAGGATATCTTTTAGGATATTTACATTTCCTTACACGGACCCTGTGACAAACACGGTAAAGCAGTGGATGTCATGTTGAATGTTAATTACCTTTTACAGGAAAAGTATAGTTCAAGCCATTACAACTTAGGGATTGTGTAGCCTTGGGAGCTGACAGTAGCAGAGTAATGTCTCTTCATAGAAACTGCAGTGACTGTGGCCGATGACAACTTCTAATGATCCGTGGGCTCCACAGAGGAGTCGTCATCATCATAATCATAAGCCATGGTGAATCCGCTGCTGGATTAAGGCCTCCTAAAACCTCTCACAAAAATAATATAATCTGCCTAACACTTACAAAACATAGGGCAAATTACGAGTTTACGTCATCACGTAGTTATTTATTTATTATACCAGCAACCCGCACATCCTTTGGACATTACCGTCTATCCAATCTGTCACCTCCCTCCCAGGCAGCCAGCCAGCAAAACCTGTTATCTATATTTTCTTTTTTTATATATAAAAGTCAAAAGTTGTGTGTGGGTTTGTGTCGGGGTTTGTGAGTGGGTTTGTGGCGGAGTTTGTTTGTGGTGGGGTTTGTGTGTGTGTGGTCGCGTGCTTGGCTCTCCAATGGTGGGGTAAACGTCTCAAAAAAATAGGCAGGTACCATGCCTGCCTATTGCTATTGCTTTTTCGCATCCGTCAACTTTAGATTAGTTTAATTAGCGATATAGTGCTATTTTTGTACGCTTCACTTTTATTTAGGCATTTATGATGCGTGCACGATCATACCAACTCACGCGCCTTTGGTGGGGGGGCAGCCTATGCCAAGTCGCACACCTTTGGTGGGAGTGAGGGGGACATTTTTTTTCGCGTAAAAAATCCTATGAAAATACACTAAACGCTCAAGTAAATTCTTCACTGTCTCGTCCCCCCCACCCCGATGCGTGCAGTTATTACTACTATATAGTCAGTAGATGCTACCACTATAGGTCGTCAATCTAGGCGAGGCCAGAGGCTCTGCACGGGACTAGGCCTCACCACGACACTCTGTGAGGTGAGTACTTTGTGCTATAGAGTCGATAAATACTGCTATAGAGTCAGCATGTACTGCTATAGTGATAGCAGGTACCACCACAGTCGGTATGCCCTGCTGTAATCATTGCAGGCACCACCACAGTCGGTATGCACTGCTGTAATTATAGCGGCTACCACCACAGTATGCATTGTTGCAGTGAAAGCAGGTAACACCACAGTATGCGCTGCTGTAATCATAGCAGGTACCACCACAGTATGCACTGCTGTAATTATAGCAGGTACCACCACAGTCAGTACGCACTGCTGTTGCATTTTTAAGAGTAGTTTTGATATATTTTTAAGACCAGGACAACGCCGGGAACTTTCTTCAAGTATATATATAGAAGTCAAAAATTGTGTGTGGGTTTGTGGCGGGGTTTGTTTGTGGCGGCATTTGTGTGTGGGTTTTGTGGCAGGGTTTGTGTGTGGGTTTGTGTGGTCACGTGCTTGACTCTCCAACAGGTGGGGTTTACGTAAAACAAAATAGGCAGGTACCACGCCGTAAGTTCCGCGGTGAGCAAGCGCTATGCCTTTTTCACATCCGTCAGCTTGAAATTAGTTTAATTAGCGATTTAGTGCGATTTCTGTGTGCTTTCTTTATTTTTTATTACGCGAGCACGACCATACTTTTGGTGGGGAGGACGGCCCATGCCCAGTCGCATGCCTTCGGTGGGAGTGAGAGGGACATTTTATTTCGCGTAAAAAATTCTATAAATATACACCTAATGCTCAGGCAAATTCTTCACTGTCTCATGTCCCCCCGACCCCAATGCGTGCAGTTATTACTACTATACAGTCAGTAGATGCTACCACTATAGGCTGTAGATATTACTGCAGAGCGGCCGGGGACATCGTGGCTGGGGGTGGGGGAGTCAGGGGTAGCAGCTCAGCCCCAGCCTGCCAAAGTGCCACCTCGGCTGGCTGGACAATCTAGGCGAGGCCGGAGGCTCTGAACGGGACTAGGCCTCACCACACCACTCTATCAGGTGAGTACTTTGTGCTATAGAGTCGATAAATACTGCTATAGAGTCAGCATGTACTACTGTAGTGATAGCAGTTACCACCACAGTCGGTATGCACTGCTGTAATCATAGCAGGTGCCACCACAGTATGCATTGCTGCAGTTAAAGCAGGTACCACCACGGAATGCACTGCTGTAGTGATATCGGGTACCACCACAGTCGGTCTGCTCTGCTGTAGTGAAAGCAGGTACCACCACAGTCGCTATGCACTGCTGTAGTTAAATCAGGTACCAAAGTCGGTATGCACTGCTGTAGTGATAGCAGTATTCACCACAGTCGGTATGCAATGCTGCAGTTAGTCGTTACTACTATAGAGTAGGTAGATACTACTGTAGGGCCAATAAATACTACTACTACGGTCAGTCGTTACTGCTACAATCGGTAAATACTACTAAACAATAGCAACTACTGGCTCAGTAGATACTACTGTAGAGTCAGTAAATACAACTACAGAGTCAATAGATACTACTTACTGTCTTGTATGTAGGGTGTGTAGGTATATATATATCTACGTGGGGTAAAGATATTGTTTTAGGAGGGGGGTCCACAATTTTCGGAAACCTTTTAGATCAACTATTTACCCCCCACTTTCTATAACTTTTTCAACTTGTGCAAGCCTCTTATAATTTTGTTGGTGGAGAAATGGACAAACGACCCACCGGGCTTTCACAATAGCTTAGTATCTGTGTATGTATATGTAAGGTTTTTAAGAGAAGATTTGAAATATATTTTTTGCCCGTATATCCTAATCTATCTCGATTTCTTTCTTCTGTTTCTCTTTTCCTCTGTTCCCACTTCTACCTCTCCCTCTATATTCATTATTGTGGACCGAGAATGGATCTCGTCCCAACAATACCTCAAGTGCAAATGGCTTGACCCACTGTTCCACTTCTTAGCACAAATCTTCAGGAGGCTGGACATCCCTTTCTACGAGAGTGCATTCGTGTATGGAGTAGCGGCAACAGGCACGACGTCACTAAATTCATGTGTGCCCAGGCAAAACTGGCGATCTATAAAACTAGGAAGCAAAGACTGGAAGGCAATAGTCGTGACTGTGGGGCACTGGCAATGCTGAAGGCCCTCATAAAAGCACGGCTAAAGCTGGAACACGCGTACTATGGTTATACTGGGGGGAGGGTGTCTTTTTAAAGAAATGCACAATTTTACATAATGTACTTCACTATGCGTTCCAATTCCCCCACCCCCTGCATCTCTCAGAGATGATGCCCGGTCATGCGTGATGAACACCTTTTTGTTGTTGACATTGACGCTTAGTACGAGTGTACTATCACTGGTTTCTGGCATTGACGCTTCCTAGAAGCAATAAAATAGATTTTAAAAGTCAAAAGTCTAATTTCCTTTCCTCCCTCCAGTGTCTCAACCACTGTCCCACTCTCATATCTCTTCCAGTTTCTCTCTCTCTCACCTATTACCCCCAGCCTCTTTATTCTCACATCTCCCTTTAACGTTTCAGTATCTCTTGCCTCTCCCTAATCTTCCCTCCCGTTGCGTGTCGCTCTCCTTCACTCGCCTCTTTCATGCTATCATCCCGCAGATGTGCCCGGCGATGTTTCTGTCGCACACTTGCGCGCCGGCTAGTCATACAGACAGGAATCCAGACGGGAAGGCGATCCAGCACGACTCTTTTTTTTCTTTTAATATAGTATGATACACCAAATACCCAACAAACATCCTGCAACCACATAACTGGCAATATATACGTCTCCAAATATTTTGTTCCCAATCATAGCCGGGATTGTCTTGGAGAATTCCGAGTGCCGCTGCGCTATGACAGGCCTGACCTGGAATCTGTCTCAAATTATAAATTCTGACGTTTAACTCACGAGGAAAATGCTGATGTGTGGACGTGTAAAACTAATTATAGAAACAAACCTCATTTAATTTACAGCAGACATAAATAATAAGGCAGTGTTCAGTTATGTATATAGGTGGTAGGTAGGTTACTTAGATATATAAATAGGTGAGAAGTGGATAAAGTGATGTGTTTGTGGGTGGGTGAGTCAAAATACTTTAATTAAACTGGGAGGGAATGCACATTGATACATTTATTTTCACAAGGAAGACAAAGGAAGAGTACATGTGAAATACAGGTACAGGCGGCATAGGCTACAAAATATGCAATCAATTAGTGGAGAAAAATAGACATGCCAATAAACAAGGAGCCACCCTGGAACCGAAATGGGTTTTCGTGCATGTGGTTGATAAAGTGCATGAAGTGAGTCCTCACAAAATATCACCTTCAAACAAACACCGGCATTTTGTCTTCGGGGTAACAAGAGACGACCCACAACAGATGTTCTGTGCGCTCTGGATGTTAAGAAATGCAACCTACATGGAAAATAAAATCCCTCAACGGCCTAAAGGAGAAAAAAAATCTATTCCCCTGATTAATTATCTGCAGCTTGATATTTACATCCAGAAATACTGGTAGACTAGCAAAGCACAGATGCGAAAGAACACTGCAGTTAATGCATTATAACGAGACTGTGTCATTTTCTGGGGTAAATTATGTATTTTATGTGCTAACCGTACTGCGCAAAAAATGTATGTGACGTATTTTAGGACAACGCTCCCATGTTCTTTGATATATTTAAAAATCCTGATAATATACTGTAGAGGCACACATAACATATATAAGATATATCTAAAAAATATATAAGATAACTGTAACATTATTTTTCACTCTTGCAATAAACATGCATTACCTTCACTTTGTTTGATTTACAAATGATAACATTCCAGTATAATTTTCTGGTCGTGCCAAAAAATGATTAATACCATGGATTAGGTGCCATAATTGCACCAGATGTGACTCAGTTTTGGTTCAGTAAAACCTTTCAAAAAATTGCAAAATCACATTTTATTTCTTTTAAAAAAGAGCATGAAGATTAACTGCTTGAAATAGCAAAAATATCAGTCGTGCCACATGCTATATCCTCTATTTACCCTCTAGTTTTTATTATCCTCAACTAATCAGCTTGAACGATATTTCATTATGTGTCCAGGAATGACCTGGACCACCTTATAAACTTCAATTTGCAGCGTGTAAATGTCATTTAACACCTTTTTAGAGAAATTTCATTACAGTGCAAAATTATGCTCATGAAATGTTCATGTTTTATCGTGACACTGTCCGATTACAATTACTGTAACTTTAGGGAGTGCTGAACAGTATATGCACAACAGATCTTATAAAAGGGACAATAAAACATAATAGGGACAGTTACAGTGCAAATACAGAGCAGTTGCTATTTTGTTTGTCTCATATTTAAGAAACGTTTCACACTTTTATTTTTTTCTAATCATTATTTATTAATATTCATATTTTAGCCTTGTATCGTGTGTAGATGTATAATAATGATTTTCAGCAATTTGTGAACCTACTGCTGGATTAATTCCTCCCATTACTGTTTCCACCACTGGAACGGTTTGACCATACATTACCAAATGGCGTACTGCAGGTTGGTAAAGGAAGGGGACCTCGGACCGGATGACACATCACTCCCCCCTGATGTTAATCATAGTCAGGAATCAAACTCAGGTTATGAGGAACTTTGTGCTTTGGCTCCGCGCCTCCGAGTTCTCAATCGAACAATGGATCTCATTTGTGAAACATGCACCCGTTGGAAATTGTGTTGACTGTTATTTATAGCGCAGTGCACGAACCGCCGTGTCACAGGTCCTTCTGAGATGTGCAGCTCGATGTATTTATATATTTAACCAACTAAAATCTTATTAATCTTCACACCTTTATTTTCAACGAGGCCCGTGAAATACAAGAAATACAAAGCGCAAACGGGAAATTGGCATATTATTTTACGATGTAAATTTGGCAATTATTTTAATTGTGACAATTACATTATCTCATTGATTAACATGTGCAAACAATTATTGCGCTTGTGCCATGCTAGGTGCACTTTGAGGTCACGTGAATTGTCAAAGACCTGCTGGCAGGAGGTCATGAAACAGACCCATGTGCCATGGATTGACTGACTGAGATGACTGGCAGATGCACTAACTGTGCTCCCAACTATGCCAACTCTCTGTATTTTAACCGCCAGGTGCTCTGCTTGTTTTTGTGAGTGTCGCTCCTCTGCTATGTTGTTGCTGGAGGGCGACTGCCTCCAATTCCCCAGCAGTGTTCACAAACCTCGTCCACAGAGGCCGATCTTGACACTGCTGATACCAGTCATTGTCACATCCAATCAGCTCCACATCATTCTGTACCAAATCAATCCATCTCTTCTCTAGCCCGTGCCACACCTGTTTATCCCCACCTATCTGACTGAATAGAAACTGCTTGGGCATACATGACCTAGACAATGTAAACTTGCTTACCGGAGGAGCTCACTAATGGGACTGTATCCAGATCTTGCAATAACCTGTCACTAGGGCGAGCAGTGCTGGTTACTGGAAAAAAGCGGGATTGTGGGTTAAGTAGCCCGGTCTACCAGCAGGGCAGGTAAAATGTGCCACTGGAGCGCGTATTGCTAGTTGCTGGCAGAGAGGGGGGATCTGAGGACACAGCAGCTGGTCTGCCAGCAGGGCACGTGATAGGCCCGGGGTAAGGGATGTAGGGTAAAGGTGACAGAGGGGACATGTGGGGTGAAGCCCAGAACCTTCTGATAGGTTCCAGGAGGTGGTGTCGCCGAGGGCGGAGCCAAGTCACACTGGGGAAGATAAAAGAGACGTCCCGACGCTGGGAGGGGCAGTCGTTTGGAATAGAACCCGTCGTCTACGCAAGTCTTCATCCCCGTCTTCACCTCCTTGGTGTTGTGGGTCAGGCAGTATGCTGCCCTGACCCGCATGTAGTTATCCCCTGTACTGTGGAAGTGTAGAATAAACGTGCGTGCCTCCTATTATTAGAGTTTATGAAGTGACTACTACACTCGTGTAAACCAGTATGCAATACTGCGTCGGGCCTCTAGGTGGCTGGCAGGGTTATTGAGTAACCTAACCTGTACACCAGTCACGTGGTTAATGGCGACTCGGTTGAGAATTGGAGTGTAACACACGTGCTGTTGCATTTTACAGATCATCACAATAAATGTGTTTGCCCTCGATTGAGCACCTGCCCACGTCCTTCATTTCGAGTGTGCAACACCATTTTTTTTATGATGAGATGCGTGGTGCTGCAAGTTACTTTTTTTATCGTGTTAAAACGTGATTTGTTATCGCGTGCTAATAAGGCAGTTTCCAACTCGTGACCACCACTCATCCTTGCAGAAATGCACGGCTCCCCGAACCTCAGAGCGAAGGCTGCGATAAGTCTCCTTATTCTTGGATGTGAAATCTTGCAGAAGTTGGGAGTGGGCCTGCCGCTTACTTTGAACTACCCAGAACACCTCATCCATTAGCCAGGGGGTCTGGAAAGGTCTGGACTGTGTACCCATTGGAGCCACAGAAGCTGCATGATTCGCTGTCTTGAAACTCACCCATGCCCCCTCGGCATCTGGAGGAGGGTGCCAATCCCAGTTACAAGCAGTGGTCAACTTTCTGCTTGCAACCTTCATCAGTTAGACAAGACCAGGTCAGTGTATGTTTCAGAGGGGTCCTTGATGGATGATTGCCACCACAGTGAAAATATGGTCGGCACATCTTACAGGTGACAAGTCCATGGTCAGTAAGTAGATCAGCTCAACAGTAGGTCCTGTAGTTCAGAACGTGGGCCCGCATTCACTGTCTGTCCATGATGTTGTGTGAATGAACCAATCACGGAACAGTGTGTGACTACAACCCAATGACTGAACATAAATGTAGCAGACTTCCACCGTTGTTATTGAACTGATCTGGCTCATGTCTTTCCAAAACACTCCAGACCAGCTGTCTGCATCATGACCCACTCGGGCATTAAGGTCACCCAAGATGATCACTCCATCCCAAGGGGCCACTTTAGCCAGCACCTAAGACAGGAGATCATAGAAGGCATCTGATTCATCAGCCATGTTTGCATCCCTCCACTAATGTTCATCTTTTGTGGGACGTAAGCTACCACCACCACCCCTCATCCCTCTCACCCAGTGATGGGGAGGCGATCCCACAATAGCCTGAGACTCACAGCTTCCCACACCTCGCTTCTATGCTCCCACACCCACTTCATTATTTTATAAAAATGAGGTGCCACTCCCTGTTGTTTGGCAGTTTTCTGCCCCGAGTATGGAACTGTCCATCATGATGACTGTAACCAGAACCAGTCTATCAAACCTCATGTATGTCACAGAGGTCCAAGCGATACCAATCCAGTTCCCGACAGAGGAATGGAAGCATTTCCTCCGCAGTGAATGTTTAGACATTCCACATGGGCAACCTCGGTGTTCTCCTGGTGTTTCTTGAAAGACACCGAGGAGAATGCTCGAGTTTGACTCCACCAAATGGGGTTTTGCCATGAGGCGTCATAGACGCCTCTTCTCACCAGGGACTGCAACACAAGCTTAAATGGGTGTTACTACCATGGTGATTGTTATAAATTAGTGCTAACCGGAGGGGTTACCAGCCCCTCGCACTATGACTATTAGGAACGCCTTGATATGTTGTCTCAAAGCACAATGTCCGAGAGAGGGCTCATTCATGCATTTTACCCGTGTTTTGTGAGAACAGCATTCTTAGGAGGCCACAGAGAGTCATTTATTGGCAAAATGACCCACTCACAATAAGTAATGTATATCCCAATACTCTAAAGGATGCTTTTCAATTAATTCTCCTCTGTGCTACAGAGCATTTATCTGGCACTGTGATAATTATATAAACAAATAAAGCACCGTCTGTGACTTCAAAGACCTCTGCACAAATACGTTCTCTGCTGTGCCAATGAGCAGTCTTCTAGGACAGGAAAACAAGTCCATAAATATCCCAACGTTATACAGATCTGTTATACACAAGTGAGCAGTTTTCTCGAAGCACACATAAAGAATACCAATCCTGTAAAGTGTAAATACGCCGCCTGGCAATTGCTTGCTCACCCCACTGTTATTGTAAGGGTCCCGACAAGGGATATTGGGTATTTGGCCTACTCTTCCATGCTGGTCAGGCACCGTGGAAGAAATGGGAATACCTAAACTTCACCCCACCAAAATTTACCTACCGCTTGACTAATTGTGGTGCACTCAATTTTACTGCTGAGTGCACCATTGTTTAAACTGCCGCGCCATGAAATCCAATCAAACCAGTTAGCCCGAGATTGTAAGTGCACTGTAACACTGTAGAGGCAGGGATCATCCCAGGACTGTACTTTATTTTATTTGGTTGCCCTGTAACGATGAGCATATCAACAGAGAGATACACTGCAGCGATAGATGCAGTAAGCAGCATGTCACGGAAGGAGAAAAAAAATATGCATTGAAATCGTTCGGACTACTTGCAATGACATAGTTCGGAAAGATTTATATTTTCGAAGATTGTTCATATAATTCTAAGCATGCAGCAATGGAGAGCTGCATGCTTGCAGCTCTCCATTGAGAGACAGAAAGAGTAGCACATGGATTAGAGAACATATATGCAGGTGAATCAATTATCTTTGTAAAGGTAAGCGCGCTTGCGCAAGACGACAACCGATAAAAAATATCAATGAAATCGCAGCCAATTAAAATTAAGGCATCTGACAGTATGTAAACCGATGAGATGGAGTAATGAAATCTGTTTGTGTACAGGTACTTATAGAACCGTATAAGATAGCAATGGCTTGTGGAGACCTTCGTACAGCAATATATTGATCATGAATGGTGATTAAAATGGACCTATATGGTTATTCTGCCTTCTGGGATAGTGGTGGGACATGCATCGCACATGAACAGAAATGCTTTTTTTACAAAGCACTTCACTGGTTAGACGCCCTGCCAATACGACCCACGGGGAAGATGCATAAAGACTAGAACCACAAGCCACATTAAACTATAGGGTAAATCTAGTTTTACAAGCTACCTTTATTAAATCAAGTGACTGTGTGCAATGCATAACAGAAACTACGGAAATATGCAGTGCACAAAACAACTGAAGAATGCGGAATCCCCCAAAAACAGTCTAGAATCTCACGTCATTGAAAACGAGACAGAGAAGACACGTTTAGAAGGCTGATTCACGTAGTTAAGGTACACTTGTTGTGAATCAGTGACTGCTGTGCAAGGAGGCCAATAGCACAACCACTTTCCAGCACAGCAGCGTTCGAAAAACAAAGGTACACGTTTTTATATTTTCCAAGACATGGTGAATCATTCTCTGGCAGTCAGAATGGTGGACACAGCATGGCAGCAGGAGATTTAGGTGTCGGGTCAGTATCACACACCTGGACGGTCACAAGCATGAGAAGGGGCTTGCTCTCGCTCATAATCCCATGTGTGATGTTCCCAGCATCAAGCAGAGAGGAACCCAAGGTCTGGATTTGTGAGATTGATGAAAAGTGCGCGGAAAAAGCGGCATCTCAATGGAAATCAATTGGAAGAAATCCTTAACACGTGATGCTTGGCAATGCTGAGGAGTTTCGGTGAAAGTTAAAACATCCTTGTGATGATTACTAAAGCCCTGGCTTTGGTTGATTTTTGGCTTTACTGCACTTTCCAATATTGAAATCGATTTATCAACTCAAAAAGTTGTTCTCCGTGGCTTTAGGGTAGCTGGGTAGCAGCGTAGTGTTCAGCACACTCACCATTAGGCCAGTTTGAGTGGAGATAAACCATTTGACTCTTGCAGTTCAACTGATTCCCACAATTTTAGCAGAGAATTACATTTTCAAAGTGTAGCATCTGCTACAAAGTGGATATTAAAGTAGAAATTATTGTTGGACTATCGTCATAGCCGAATTATAAACGAGGACATTATTCACAACTCTTTTAAATATCAAAGTGACTCCCTGCCCAAAGCGTGCTCAGCTCTTCTGATGTGGAGCTATTGGTGGGATTTCTGCATTGTCATATTGGATATAGGGATAGTATGGTATGTGTCTTCATAGAACAACCACTATTGACTTTACGGAGAGTATTACTCTCTTTTTCGACCCCAGAGGGATCATTGACTAAATCAACTCCTATGAAAAAATAGTTTTTTTCATAACAATGTTTTTCTTGCTTTTAAAATTTCATATAAACCCTCAAGTACACGTCCAGCCTTATTTTCAATCCACCGCTCGGGGATATTTGACCATCACGACAGTCAGTGTGGCTTGGAGCCTAGATGCGTGAGCATATGAAGTATAGTACAACAATGGATTGTGTTGTACTGCGCTCCGCTTCTCAAAACGTAGCCGCACAGCAGCTGACAGCATCCTGGCATGGATAGTGGTCGCCATCCAAGTGCTATTCCAGGCTCGGACCTGCTTGGCTTTAGAGATATTATGAGATAGGGCACATTCCAGGTGATTTGGTAAAAGACAACAGACCTCTCACCTGGTTGACAAGAAAGTGATTTAATGAGGAGGAAGCCAATGACATTATCTGATGCAGTGCTTTCCCCCCGCAGCCCCTCTCGGCAGTAGATGTTCTCCAGGGGTGACAGGTTCCCACTGAAAGACGAGACACAAGCGATTGGACAGCCTCTCCACAACATTTGTCTGGGAGATCGAGCGTCAAACGTGAAATGCTCCAATGACCACTGTCATTTTCAGGGCTAATCCATCCTTTTTACAACCCATCTTCCCAAAATATATCCGGAGTATGGCTTCTCGGCCAATAGTACGATTACGTGTCAGGTCACATGACAATGCCATGTGATTACATCAGCTTTGCTTCAAGCAAAGTATTTAGCTTTTCTTATGAAATAACTGGGAATTATAGCTAGCAAATATATTCCAATCAAGAATACATTGCATTGTATTCCATGAGTCTTCATGAAAATAAAAAAACATATATCTTACTGTAAACAAACAGAAATGTATTTGCAAATCATAATGAATTCTGATCTCATCTCTGTAAACAAAGCAATCAAACATAATGTACTTGAAATGTCCCATTTTACTTCATAATACTTTTATCATTCCCAGTGAGTGTCCCCAGGCAAGGGTTCTGTCCCATGAAGCAATCTTGTAACACTTAAATAATTCGTTTTAAACTTCAAAGATACTTTCTCCTTTCAAGTCGTCTTATTGTGGGTCTCATCTGCAAAATTGCAGCTCCAAAATAAAAAATATCAAAACACTTGCAAAAATATTTTTTATACGTGTTTAGTTTGTAATTATTTGGTCTTAAAACTTTCATCAATAACAACGCATTTCAAATAAATTTTCCCTGACATCGAGTGCAACACACGGTGGAGAAGCTGTGTGTGGGAAATGACACCGTCAAATGAGGCTATTTAAATGTAAAGATCATTTTCAATCCATTCATTGAGCAATACCAATCCGAAATTGTGGTTAAGCACAAGCCTAGGGTCACGGAAACCGAAGGGTGACTTCTCTATTCCCTGCCCTCATCAACGTTTAGTGAGCATTTGCAATTATTTCAGAGCTGTCATCTGTGGTCTTGGCTATTTCCTGTGGTCGTGAATTATTATTTGGCAAGGCACGGAGCCTTGAAAAGCAGTGGGTATGCATTCGTTACACTTATTTGTGCTGTTAAATAGTTTTGAGGCTGTGCATTATTATTCTTAACCTTTCAAAACAAACAAAAAACAATAGATAAAAAAAAACATACTAAAGGAATTCTATAGAAATGTTACATTTTGTAATTTGTCGAGTATTTTTAACACTGTTATATGTATATACTACATGTGTGCAAAATGTTATATTTTTCATGTATAATTGCAAGGCTGATTTTATTTCAATTATGTTATCATTTATGCTTTTGCTGCTGTTGTCATTCTTTAATATGGGTGTTTTCCTCTAATGTAAAAAATCACACGCATATACATCGCTTATTAATTCACATCAAAGACAAATATTCAGTTGCATTTTATTGATGGTATAAAAATTGTGGCATCAAGTGTTCTGACAACAAGCACCACATCCAAGTTGATTGAGGCATCGTAATTAGGCCTGCAGTGCATATGTCTGGTAATGATATTGCAATAAAAATATAAAATGTCCGACATCTGCAAGAACCCATTCGTCCTATTTACTGCATCACATGCCATTTTTACACAATGCACATTGAATACATACTGTCAAATCCAAAGGCCGTTGAACGCTAGTCATCTGCTGTCACAAATTCACTGTGAATTTGATCCAATTCACCAATGACATGTCGCCCTAAAATGTAAATGTGTGTATTCGTGATCAATTATGAACATATTATTCCACGACGTGAAATGGTGGTATATAATTATTCCACGACGTGGAATAATTTTAATTAAGAACAATAATTAAGTGCACTATTTAACTCGTGGGCAATAAGTCTGAATATCGAGCCACACATTGTAGGCTTCCCAGTGCCAATTAACTCTCTTGCGTCAAAAAGTCGCAGGGAAATATCTGATTATGATCACCCAAAACCAAACTAATTGTAAATACTATATGTAGTAATTGCCTTTTGCTGGAACACAAATTGCACCTGTGTTTGAAGCGGTACAGGTAGTTGTGCCATCTGCCACTGAACCTTGCCAAAGCTCGTCATATTTAACCATAATGTCAGCGGTAAAATATGTGATCCATGAAGATTTAGTGCTCCCCACCAAGTCGACCCAACACCTGGAAATAAATCTAGTTTCTTCCCATAATAGCGTTATACTCGTAGATCTGCTGAATAAATCACTTTCTCCATGAATGCAATATTCCACACTTCAGCCAGTTCATTTAATATGCAGTGGTTCAGTAGCTAGCGGCTGGCTTATCAATATATGATTTACACAGCAAGAATTTATGACTGGCTGGAAAATTAACCATTAGCCTTACAAGTGACAGCTTAGTGGCTCCAATTCAATAGCACTGGGCAGAGTGAATTAACTCCTGGCCGTAAACATGATTTAGAGGTAAACAGTAAAATAGCTCATGATGACACCATTATAGCAAATTGCAAATACACTACTTTTGTGTGCGTGATGCACTGATGACTGTGTCATTCTAAATTATACACTTTCCAATTAGTGTAAAGCAAATAAAGTGTAGTTTATGAACATTTTTACAGTCAATACATTTTGACTCTATAAATGGCTTTACTAGAAAGTATCACAGCATTGCACTTTAAAGATCTATGTAGCCTGGAAAGCTACAATGGATATTCTTATGATGGTGCATTACAAAGGTCAGGTACTTAACAGCATTAACAACCATTTATTTACATCTCAAGAAACATTATTTAAGAAACTCCTCTTAAACCTAAATTTCAAGTTGATGTGGGTGAACATTCTAAACAGCCTGTTTCAATGATAAAAACACAAGTATACCAATCGGGTTTTTTCCCTTGAGATGGAAATAACCTCAAGCATATGTACTTAAAGCTGTTCAATACTATAAAGCCAATAATCCCCTTAACTGAAAGTACACATGTCACACGGACAAATATTTGAGATGAGATCTGTCTCCATCACCTGCCATTGCCTTGGTGAGGACAAACACAAGTTTACAAAGCACAGCAGTGGCCTCTAGTGGATAAGTACACCTTATCAGTTCAGACATGGTTATGCGGGGGAATTCCTACATAGGAAACAATCTAAATAATGTAAACTCTGTGTTTGTATGGAGTAGCTGACAGAAAGCCCTGCAATTCCAGAGTGTAAATCATGTGGATCTCGTTTTTTAATCAATGTGCATTTTCTGCATTCCGCGTTTTGTGAGGGCTGATGCAGTCTGGACAGATTTGGTGCGTCAGATCAATAGAACACGTGTTTACCACGAATTGGTTATTGAATGGGTGTCCATTGTGCCGGTTTTCACTTCTGTGAGTGGTTCAATACAATCTCGCTGGCAGAATTGCGCCGCTGATTAACACGATGACTACAGGCGAATGTAATAAAATGAGGCAAAATCACATTTTTTGCAGTTTCAAAAAGAATAAGGCACATAAATATAAAATTGCCAAGCAATGAAACTGAAAGCATAAACGATTGTATCTTTGGCTTTGAACCAAAAGCTCACATGTAATAAAATCATATCAAAGGAATTACAACATAAAAGCAAATAATATGAATTAAAAAAAATCAAAATATTATAGCATACGCATTGTGTATATATTATGAGCATAATAAATATAGTGTATGCAATATACTGTAAATGTTCCATTGCCTGTATGAAAATAAACCTATGTAGATGTCACGCACCATTGTTAAAAACACGTTTTAAAAATTGTTATGATTTTGTGTAGTGCTAAGGACATGTATTATTGTTTAACTTCTTTCACATCGCACATAGCCAACCGTGATAATCGGGGGTGTGGGGGAAGGACAACATAATAAACACAAACATCTATTCTAAATAAATTAGTTTTCAATCCAGATTTAAAAGTGCTTAGCTTCGGAAAGAAGAGAGTTCCAGTAAGGACATAAGAGCGACTCCTCAAGCCTATTCTCTCCAACACCTCTTCGCCATTCTCCCCCTTGATAAATAAACACGTTAAAAAAGATATCACGGAAATAATTTATTTTCTTGGGACTTTGGGAAGTCTAAACAAAATTACACCTTTTCATCACGAACGAGTCCCTTAAGAGCATCAGCAAAATCACTCGCACGGAGCGGGGTTTCGTAATGACAACAGGCCGCCAGCTGAACCCACCATGAGCGGGCCCTGGCCACCGGCAAGGAGTGCACCTGTGTGGGACTCTTTACCGAGTCTCTTTAAGGAGCGGCCAAAACTGAAAGAGCCACGATAAGGTCATTCAAAGTTGTGCGAGTTCTCTGCTCTGATCGGTTTGTCCATATGCTGATTTAATTATCTCCGTGCCTGGGCCTCGATTTGTCGTCGAGGGAGTCACGGCTATCTTCATCGCGGCTGGGGATGAATGATTAAATTAATTTCATGAGCAAATGAGTCAGACTTCTCACCAATTGCCTAGTATTATGTGTTAATATCAATACGGATAGGCTGTTCTGATTTAGGCAGGAAAAGCTAGTTTTTTTTACGTATACTCCAGTATCACATATTGCTTGCCACGGTGGCATTTTGAGGCTGTGCTGATGAACGGTAAACTGGATTACAACAAGAAGAAGAGAGAGTTTTCGCCCAAGCTGTTGTCAGTGTCATTGAGATAAATATATTTTGATTACTTTGACCATTATATATATTTTTACTATCATATAATCACTTTTATCTGTATGTAATCATATCTTACCTTTCAACAAGTCATTGCACAGTGGGGTTTTAAATGATGTACCCTTTTCCCAAGTATATGTGGAGGAAAAAAATCTCGGCTAAATTGTAAAGGTTAAATATTAAATAATGAAATGCATTAACTGCCACTTTTGATTTTAAATTCATTTGCATCAGATTAGCACTAATGTCCCAAAATCAATTGCACATCATTGTGAAGCATGATGCATCGTTGCAAGGTTAGAGAGCATAAGGCAAGGTGAACATCATCATGAGTAATTCAGTGTACGAGTCAGTAGCCAAAAAAGCTGATTTTAGGTGAAAACAAATATTTTTGTTCAACTATTATTAACATTGACTTCATATCCTTTGTATTATTAAATCATTTCTAATTGTATATTAAAAAAAGATTGACTGAAAGCACATTGTTAAAAGTAATTGGACATGGTATACACATGGCCTTGTTTTATTCCCCTGGCCTTGATAATTTTCCAATCTCAAGGATTCCCTCGTGGGAGTTCAGATTATCCATATGTGTGTGTTTTTTTTGTACACGTGTTGTGCTCACATTTAAACTGAAGCTTTTAGCACAAATGCTGCACACATTTTCAATAGATGAATACCTTTACGAAGAGAAAAAATGATATAAAAATCTCATCTCACAGATTTCTGCTGTGAGGTTAGGTAAGCAAGTGCAGGGATTGAGTGTTCCCTTTATAAACCCAGAGCTGAGTTCAAGGCTACAGCAGGATTGAGAATGGAATGTTTCGTTACAAATGCACGGGGCATGTTACGCAACTATAGTTTTAGGAACTACACTGCTCACTCAGGCGCACGTAGAAGAGCAGCAAACTGAAAACCAATCTGTTTTTCAGATATTAAGCGACATTAAAAACACTTAATATTTGGTGTAACAATATTTACAAGCTGTGCAGTGGTTCGAGTGCATGACGACTCGCAATCCATAGATTGTGAGTTCAAATCCAGAGGTTGAATGAATGCTTCATCCATCTAGGATCGATAACATTGGTTCCAATTAGTGGGAAGTGAACCATAGTTGTGCTATGTAGTGACACTCGCTTGTCATGGGAATGTGGAATTTCCACAACTGGTGAAGGGCTATAAACAGGAGACGAGGAAACTAATTGAAGTTATGATTTATAGAGTTCACTTGAAACATTTACTAATTAAAAAATAATAATGAACGTTTCAGTTGGCAGGAATAATCAATATGCTCTAATGGCAATCGTGAGATGCAATAATCTTAGTCCAGTTCAGTGAGATCAGCTCTCATTACCGCAAGGTCAAGATTAAGAAGTCATCAGTGCCAATGCACAGATGCAGTTAATTGCAAAGTCGACACCTAACCTCCAAAAGTTATGATCTTACAATATCTGACCAATTGCCTTCAGGTCTTTCCGTGAGTCACCAAACGCTGGGTGCCACTCCAACTCCCATCTCGGGATCTCACCCTGCTCCACACATCGCCCCCTCGTTTTCCCACTTCCTTGTCAAGTTCTAGCCTGAATTTTCAAGTTTTCTTACCATATCCTTCCATCAGTTACTTTGCAGACTCCATTTGCACCCGTTTTAAATTCCCAGAAAAAACGTGTGCTTGCGGAGTAACAAACATTCGTTTCACATCAAATGCCTGTCTTTTGACACAAAGGCCCAGTTTATTATTTTAAAGTCATCATCTTGTAACAAAACATGGCTTTCAGATTGCTATAAACACAAAACCAGTTTGTACTGTTACTTTGCACAGGGGAGGCCCAGGACTGATTCAGATAATCGTCACTGGTGGTGGCCATGATTGGGAATCGAATGCGGGTCGTTGGATTCATAGTGTATTGCGCTAACCGCTACACTACCCATACCCACACAAAAACAAAGTTCCCCCCTATAGCCTTCACAGATGGTTGGGGCAAGTGCTGTTAGGGAGCACCTATAAAGGCCAGAACAGTACACGAGGGGTGGGTTGCCAGCACCACGCCCGACTGCCTTTGTCTCCCTAGTGACGATGTTTACACTCCACACGAGGTACTCATTTGAGGCTGAGTCGATCTTGGAGAGGCCGAGAACCAGTTCAAATAATTGTCACTGGTGTTGGCCGTGAGCAGGAATCGAACGCGGGTCACCAGGTTCATAGCGCAGCACGCTAACCACTAGAGTAGACTACCACTTTAATTCTATATTTGAAGCTTTCGTGACTGCAAGGATTCATATTCTTAGGTGTTTTTCGGTAAAGTCACGTAGGTAAAACATCAAAATTAATGAAAATAAAATAAAAGAAAAATCACTACCCACACACAAAGACAAAGATCCCCCTGTATGGCCTGAACAGACTGTTGGGGCAAGTGCCGTTAGCGAGCACCGCTACACTACCACTCCCCACTACACACATTATACTCGTTGTGTATCATGCCCTTCCAAGTAGTGTTTTCATTTGCCATCAAAGACACACTAAACCTGCAATAATAACACTATGTAACACAATTTTTGCTAGTTTAACCCGTAGGCTTTCGCGACCAATATCATGTCTATTATGGACAATTTTCGTTTCCTGTGTAGTAAGTGTTATTTCGTAATTGCTTATGCTTAAATAGTATAGAAAATGGCGATGATTGCCCACAAACTTTGCTTTTGTGACCAGGACAGTGATATTTTGAAATGTACCTATTTTCAATGAGATAACGGGCGAATTTGTATATTTTCGTTCACATAAAGTAAAAAAAAAAACGTGAAAAAAATTAACATGCGTTTATACTAAAGTAATACAAAAATTACTTTAAAAGATTTAGAAGTGAGTAGTTTTTCGAGATTTACGATCATACTCTAAATAACTTTCACGAATCAGCCCCCAAATGTCTCCCATCATATTCTCGTTATATTGTCCTTGGTAGCGGCGTTCAAAATCCAGTATATCCTGGTGGAAGCGCTCGCCTTGCTCCTCCGAGTACGCTCCCATGTTCTCCTTGAATTTATCAAGATGAGCATCAAGGATATGGATTTTGATGGACATCCTACAGCCCATTGTGCCGTAGTTCGTCACCAGAGTCTCGACAAAGCTTTTTCAAGCCGCTTTCTCCTTACTAGTGAGCTTCTTGGGGAATTTATTGCACTCCAGGATCTTCTTTATCTGTGCTCTGACGAAGACACCAGCTTTGACCTTTCCCTCAGACAGCTTAGGGAAGAATTCTTGAAGGAACTTGAAGGCTGCCGACTTCTTATCTACAACTCTGACAAATTGTTTCATAAGGCCAAAATTGATGTGCAGTGGTGGCATCAGCAACATTCGCTGGTCTACCAGTGGCTCCCACTTGACGTTGTTCCTACCCACAGAGAACTCGGTCCACTGTGGCCAGTCCCGCCTGTGGTAGTGCGCCTTGGTGTCCCTGCTGTCCCAAAGGCAAATATAGCAGGGAAACTTGGTTAAACCGCCTTGGAGACCCATCAGGAATGCCACCATTTTGAAGTCTCCGATGCCCTTCCAGCCGTACTCATCATACTTCAAGGCGTCCAGCAAGGTCTTGATGCTGTTGTAATCCTCTTTGAGGTGCACCGAGTGAGCCAGGGGAAGAGATGGGTACTTGTTACCATTATGGAGCAGCACGGCATTGAGGCTCCTGGATGAGCTGTCAATGAAGAGGCGCCACTCATTCTGGTGAGAGGCGATTCGGATTGCCTCGAACAGACTGGTCACATTATGGCAGAAGCAGAGCCCATTTTGACGGGTGAAGAAGCTGCAAAAAGGTTGGTGATGCTTCCTCTGATCTGTGACTTGCACACTTGCATCCAACAAGTTCCACTGCTTGAGCCTAAGCCTTCAAAAGTTCGACATTGTACTTGGTGAGACCAAGATCTCTGATCAAGTCGTTGAGGTATTTTTAGTTGGTGTATTATGGGTTTCTCTCCTCAGCTCCACCTCTGAAATTGTCATCTGGATCTACAACGTCTTCCTCGAATTCTGACTTGCAGCTCTCTTCTAAAGATGGCTGCTCTCTCTCCGGAGGAGTGGGTATGAGGAGTTAATAGCAGTGTGGCACTGGGGCGATGGATGAAGGAAGGTCCGGATACATGATAGCAGGTGCATTCTTGCCAGTCCGAAGTTTGTAAGGATCCACCATGCAGAAATAGCAATTGCTTGAGTGGTCAGTGGGTTCCCGCCAAATTATTGGGATAGCGAACTTCATGGCTCTCTTTTCTCCTCTGTACCATCCTACAATTTTTTTTCATTTCACCCATGACTAATGTGTAAGAGATTCTTGGAACATTTTTCATGTATGCTATATTTTTTCAATAACATTGAAAATTCTAAAATATTTTTTTATTAAAAACTCTTACAATTTTTTTAATTTTAACAAATTTTATAACATAAAATTCCGAGCAACAATTGTCCGTCTTACCTTCCAGAGTTTTTTTTGCATTGCTCGCAGGTGAAACTAGGTGCCCAGGGGTTGTCTTGATCCCAGAGGTCGCAAATGGGTTTTGATTCCTTACCCGTACTCGTATCCGGCCGCACCAGGGTCGCAAGCGGGTACCCGTACCCGGCCGGGTACGGGTATGGGTAGCCGGGTATCGGGTAGAATACAGGTATCGGGTACCCGATTGCAACCTCTGCTTGATCCCCGACAGGCATGCCAAAATCGGCAAAATGTGCCTTTTAGGCCTCACACATCTTAACAGATGCTTCCACAGAGTTATTTTTCGCTCTTATCTTGATAAATTGTCCGCAGACATAGCAAAATGTGTCTGCTGGATGCTTGCAGCCTCTTGATGCCATCTCAGAAAAATGCAGATATGTATCCACTTAGGCAGCTGGAACTAAACTAAACTGGTCGGCTTAAGGCCCCTGTATTTTCCTACTATTTATATTACTGGAAAGTTCTAGAATGTTCTAGAAGTTACTCCAAGTTTACTCAGCACTGAATTTATCTGGAATGTTCTGGAAAATAAGTAAATTTCTAAATATCACTGTCCTGGTCACAACAGCAAAGTTTGTGGAGAATAATAGCCATTTTCTCTACTTTTGAGGCATAAGCAATTAGGAAATAACAATTACTACCCAGGAACAAAAAAGAATAGTTACACAGTGTAATTACAGTACCTAGTTCACATTAAAACGGATAGGTAGAATATTATTTGATATTCATTTGTCTTCTGTATAAGCTGATTGATAGTATGTTTTTGATTGTTGAAGCCCTTTACTAAAGGAGGCTTGCTCGTGGTCCCACTTATCTTCATGAACAGTTTGTAATTTTTCAAGTCGGTTTTGTCTCTATTTTTTGAGAGAATATTAATTCAGGCATTGTTCAATGGTTGAGGTATTTCATTTCCCTGTAAACATTCAGTAAATATATTTCGACCAATTTAGTCTCCACAAGTTGGTCCCACTTACCTTATGATATTCACAGCTATTTCATCTGATCTTGAAGATGCCCTCTTATGATATTTTGAATGGAAGCGGTTACTTGTTTAAGTGTTACATAGAGTACTTCATCCTCTACATCTGAAACATTGTTTGATTTTGGGGATTGTTATGCGTAAGAGATCTGCATAAAATGTCTCCAATACATTTAGCATTCTGTCTCCATCATGTGGTACCGCTCCATCATTTTTCCTCAGGGCTCCTATCTGAGAATTACAAATCATCATCTTAATTATTTCTGCTTTCATGCTTCCATCTCTTGCTCCGACTGCTTTAATCATTTTTGCGTTGTGTTGTATGAGTTATTAAAATAAGTTCCAATCATCTTACAGAGTTCTGTGTATTCACTCAGTTGTCATGTAACCTCAACTCTTATTATATATATCTCTCTTGCTTAATTGTGTGTTTCGTGGCTTTAGATACGTTGTTCTTTTTTATTAAATTTTTTAACTCGTCTCCCACTTTTGGTTGCTCACTTCATGTCAAATTTACCTATACACATCTTACCTACTTTTGCATTATACAATAACTTTTGATTTGATGGTGTGTTTTCACCTATTAACCTCTTATCACACGTATATACATTATTTACGAAGATCATAGAGATCCGTGCATATGAACAATTACAGGCCAATCAACCATGTCAGCAACCTGGCTTCAGGAAAGGATTCTCTACGATTGACCAGTGATCAAACAGATTCCAGAATAGACTAATTAAGATCGATACCATTGTGGCTGGCTTGTGTGGACTATGTTTCACTGGCAAGTAATCTAGACTTTCAAAAACCAAGGCTTTAATAAGTAATTCAATGCAGGGGCGGTTTCTTCATTAGGGCGATTGGGCGACGCACCACCAATGTCATTCAACCACAGAGTCACGCTAGCCGTCACTGTGCCTCTGGATATAGTCCAATCAGCGTCATGTCACGTTCTGTGGAGTACCGCCTCTTTTTGGGCGATTTCACTCCGGCTGAGAATCACCCCGAGTGGCCCCATAGACTTACATTCAAAGATGTTTTTTTTCGACCGAGGGGCGCTGCAATGCATTCTCTATGGCTTCCGGGAGGGCTCGCCCTAACGTGCTTACGTCATCATACATAAGCACGTTTCATCCAACAATATAATTTGTCGCCACCTAGTGGAAGCTTTAATAAAATAAACTTGAGTGGATTGTATTAATAGTGAGTATAGAAACAAACAAGATGTATTGTAAGAGTCACTTTATTTTTCATTAATATTAAAGAAGTGAAGTTGCCGTTACATGCTTAAGCTGTTAATTTATCCATTGCATGGGTGGACCTTATCCTTATCAATCATCCAGACATTTGCCCCCCCTGAGATATTTTGCAGGAGCCGCCACTGATTCAATGTATCAATACATTCCAAATTCACGTACAGGAGGGAAACAACTACAATAAGATAATATCTAAGCAATCTCACCCAAAAAACGTCTATTATGGATAATATTAGTCACGAAAGACGATGTGTAAAAATGAGATTTCTTGGTGGAAATTACTAAATACACAAAAAGTGGAGCCAGGGCATGCAATATGCTCTCACCAAAGTAATTTACAATGACACTCGAAGATTTGTTCAAATAATTAACACGAGAAGTTGTACTCACCTGGATAAGCAATGTATGTAAACCTGCATTAGATTTGAATACATGAAGGCATAAATGTGAATCGAAGTTATTGAAGACCTTGATAAAGGAAGGCTGCTAAATTGGCTCGGGATGAATTTAAGAAAACAAAATTCATGCACAAGTTTCAACTGAAAAGTACATCAGAGTTATCTTACCGAGGATAATTATTGGAGTTGGACAAGAATCAGAATTATGAAATAAAGACTAAGTGAAAAGAATGTTGGAACACTTTTGAGAAAATATATTTTGATAATGAAAACAAACACATCATACAGCGGCTACAGTGCCAATGTTATTCAAGAGAATGACCACGTAGGAAATGAAATGATGAGTTCAGCTCACATCACGGACAGATGCAGAGAACTGGGGTATTACAGGATCACGATGAATGATGTTGGGTTGAGCACTGATGATGATGATGTTAACATTCATCTCTGGTTTGCGAACAATGGCCATTGGGTGTCAATGTTACGATAACTGTTGAAATATCTGGAGATTAAATTACTATGGTTGGAGAAGCATCTTCTTGGTGAGATCTCTCCTGACCCATAAACGTTTGAATGCGAACAGCTCCATAATCATCTGCCATTCAAAATATTTCACGTTGAATTGTGGTGACATCAACAACAAAGTTATCCACGATGCCCAGTTAGCTTTGACCTTAGGTTAACCCTACCCCACAATAATATACTCGTCATATACATCGCTTATCCGTCGGCGAATACATATGTATGTCTGATATCTAATGCATTCATTAGCACCCAAGTGCAGGTGCACGGCGTTGTCAGTAGTAGTGGAGTGGCCTAGAGGGGGTTATGCGACAGAGCGCAATGTTCTGGGACCGAGAGTGATGAATACGTGGCGATCTGTGACCCCGGTAAACATGGAATGTTGGTTGAGCTAACGTTGGGCAAACATTGGTCCACAGTTATTATCATGTAACATAAGGATGTTACCATAGGAAATACATGTGTAGTGTCTTCAAAAATTACTCACACCGACACGTTGTAACAAGTCACCTGCTTACACTTTATTTCACCTGTTCTTGCGCCAGTTATAGGCACTCCTATAGCTATCTGTACGGTCACATATACTTGAATTATCCCCGCTCTTATCTATAATGCACCTCACTTATCCTGCACTCAGCAATTTTGCTCTCAGTGACTCCGCACACAGCAGCTCGGCACTCAGCGACTCTGTACACAGCAATTTCACACTCAGCGACTCTGCACACGGCAGCTTCGCACTCAGCAACTATGCATCTCCACCGCTGCCTTCACCTACGCTCCCTCAGACCCGCTCACCCGTCTGTCCCGGGCAGGGGGTTCAGCCAAAACCCGCCCGGCGAGGGCGTGAGGGTTGAGGTCCCACTGACGGCTGGAGTGGCAGCTGCAAGATGTCTTCACTCTTGGTTTCCCGGCAACAACTCTCCCTCGCTCACACACACTCCCGCTCATATCCCCCTGCTCATTCCGAGGTCCTCACGTGCTTCCACTTAAGCTCCCGGCAGCTTGGCACCTATTGCCCCATTAATTCCTTATCATCACCCCCATCTCCCGTCTCCTAGACGTCAACCTCCGGTCACAGCGTATCCACCTGTTCGACCTCAGTTGCACCCGCTTCTCCCCTTAATTACTGTCAGTTTGTCGGTGAAAAACTCATGTTGCAATGCGCAACCTGTTTGCCTTCAGTTGTACCCACTTAACTGTGCACACCGCGTATCTCTCCTCGACAAATGTTAAGTGGTATTTTTGTTTATTTTTATATGCGATACAACACATTGCATTGCAGTTGGGGAGGAATGTGCTACAATTTACTGCAGATTTAACATTTGCAATTGCTGTAAAGGTCACACTAATCATAAACATTAATTTTCTGATTTTATATTCATTTTCAATTATCAATGTGTGGCAGAGGTCGCAACCGGGTACCCGATACCCGTACCCTACCCGATACCCGGCTACCCGTACCCGGCCGGGTATGGGTACCCGTTTGCGACCCTGGTGCGGCCGGGTACGGGTACGGGGTAAGGAATCAAAACCCGTTTGCGACCTCTGATGTGTGGTGGGTAATTGTTGGGCGTAATACGCTGCCACCACTTTGGTTGAGCTGGTACTTCCAGTCAGGGCCCAACAGGGGGAAATAGCGAGTCCGACCTGTGACAAGCAGGACTCGGGGGTCAGGCATCCCGGGGGGAACGGTTGGGAACCAGAGGGGGACACCCCAGGGCCCCGGGTGGGGGGCTGGGGGGGATTGCGCAACAATTCAGGTCCCTCGAGAAGGTTCCAGATGGTGGGCGCGGCCAGGGGCGGGGTGACCCTGGGAGCCCCATAAAAGCCGGACCCCAGAGCGGCTGAGGCAGTTCGCCTCAAGCCGAAGTCCAGAAGCCACCTGAAGATGGGACCCTGGACCCTAAGCCCCGACGTCCTTCTGAGGGCCGGGGCTCAGTGAGGCCAGTGGTCAATAGGCTAGGACCCTGAGGATCTCCCGACCAAACGTCCTTCTAAGGGCCGGGTCTGAATGGGCCAGGGTCGTGACTCGCACCTGGGCTGGGTCAAGTCAGCCTCCCCTAGGTCCCGCTAGCCGGAGGGCTACAGGAGCAGTTAGCCCCAGTGGCTAGGGTACGTTAGCCCGGAGGTTGTACCTCCCTAGGTTGTGGGTGGAAGGGGTCATTACCCCTTCATGTTAGGAACCTCGTGTTGTGTTGCTGTTACGTTATATAATAAACGTCTTGACTCCTACGAAGACGCCGTCTCCATACAAACCCACTACAAATGCATTACATTTCAAAGGTGTTCATGGAATGCAATGCATACACAGATGAAACATGATTGCAATATATTAACAAACAATATTACTTACTTGTGTGTTTTGTTATGCAAATGCGCGTTGAATAAATCCTGCACATGTATAATACATCTGAAGCAAATGACAGACCCTTTTAATGGAGTTGTTACTGAGTCTATACACATCACATACAACAGAGTTGTTATTACTTTATGCAATGCTACGTTAATTATTCATGTCCAATATGTACATTCCTTTCGCCAGAATTTGTTTCTCACGGATGGAGCTACATTAGCGATAATTGTCGCCAATTCCATGGGTCCGTGCTGTAGGCTGATGGGTAATGATCGAGCTCCCGGCACGCGCAATCCTTTGCTACCGCAAGTGCATCGCCGGCGCTTTGCTGCACAATGCGAGGAGGAGCCAAGCGGGCGCCGGTGCACCGCAAAGCAGCCTGCTGCCTGCCTGCCTCCCTCTGTGCGGAGGCATGGGCAGCAATGCACTCAGCAGAGTCACTCGACAGGCTATGGCAAAAAAGCAGTGCCAGCAGCAGCCCACGGTTGCACTTCAAGATTCTTAAAAAGCAATCTTTCACTTTACGCTGGAATAGGCGATTTTTCTCTGCATTACCCTGAGATACCTCCTCCACACATTAACATTTACACCAAAGCGATACGTTATAAGTACGACAGGTGTATAATAAAAGTATAGGCACAGCTCGTTTAATTTGAGTTGTTGGCCCAGGCCACTTGGCTTATATTGCATGCGAGGGCAGATTCCTTAGTCTGTAAATTTAAATACTGAGAGTTGCCTACTGCACTGCAGTTTATACAATTGCGCCATTATGTGCGTGCATGATTTATTGTTTTGTTTGCACGGATGTGCGTTTGCTCTACAAAACGTTTTTGAACCCTGTTCCGTTGTTTCTGTGATTTATTTGGCGTTTTCCAAAGTGCCCATTGTAAAATATACCAGTTCATCTGCTTGTAGTGGAGTACAATGGTTATTTTCGTGTCATCGATAAATACAGAGATGCATTGTGGCAGAAGAAAACGATTGTACAAAGCCACAAATATCGCTTTGAATGAACAGAGCGTAGTTCTATGCACAAATTCATTATTCGATTGTCGATGAAAGCTTCGGCCGAGTCTGTGGACATTTCAGGAGGGATCCGATTGGGATGTCGGGCTGATGCTGTTTTGAGTACACCGCGTGAGGAAAGAAATCAGAGCGGCCAGAGAAAATCCACGCTTTTGAAGGGATAATCCTTCAAAATCCACTCGTATGGATCAGCAACCCATTCGCCATCTACAGCCACATTATAGCCCTGTACGTGATCTCTCTGCACAATCCATCAACTGCACATCCTTAGCACTTGGCAAAAGAAGCATGTATGCATATGGGAGATCGGAATTCATTTAAAATTTACACTAATATTTTAGGCGTTTATAATATGAATACCCGTCTTAAATGTACAGTACAAGAAGTGAAAGAGAGAAAACATGTACATTTCTTCTAAAATGAACTTTATTCAAGATTAATTCATATTTCGTCAACGGTTGCTGTAATTTTGTGCTTTTTGTTCTGAGGTATCAGCTTGAAGGTGCCAGTTAATGTGGCAGAAAAGTCTTATTAACACACATTATCACATAAAACTGACCCAAACGAAAATTGGCAAAATGTGCGGTTGGAATAACGCATTCAAATGACCAAATTACAATAAGTCTTATAAGAGAGGGCCTATTTGATCAGATAAGTGCTCTACATAATTGAATATGCTATATTTTACAAAGGTAATAAAGTTTAAATGAAAGTACGACTTAAAATATATATAAATGTAAAAATCCCTTCCAAAGGCAATAGGATTTACAATTTCCACTTCACAAATAGCCCTTTTGTATCAAACCCATTGGTGTTTAAACTGCTTATAGTGCATATGTACCATCCGTGGTTTATTATGTATTGAATACAACTTATTAATAATTTACACTACTGAATGGTCTGCCATTGCTTTGTCTGTAATGGGAGTAGTTTGGCCATACTTACCATGCTCGTCAACGGGTGGTGGGGGGGGGAGAGGTCGGACTGATTCTGATATTGCTCACTCCCATGTTAGCCATGGACAGGCATCAAGTTGGAATGAGCGGGTTCATTGCGCAGTGTTCTTACCACGGTGCCACCACTGTCCCCTGAAATTGTATTACCGTAACAATAAACTCGTTTAAATGGGACCCATCCCAAGTTTTAGTTGAGAGATAATGTATGCAGATTTTACGGGTAGATGTCGGAAACACACCATCACAGGATGTCCCACTCTTGTGAAGGGCGCACTGGGATCGTTACCGATCGCAAGGGAGCAGAGGCAACACCACGCGTGATGTTTCCCCACTGAGAAGCCCTCACAGACAAGGTGGCTGCCACCGTTTCTCACGTGGACTTGACACTGGGGACCCAAGCTCCCCAGCCATTTGTCCATCTGTGCCCTAATGCATATCACAATACCAAGATCCACGTGTTCATTTTTAAAGGGGTTCTATCTAATTAGGAAGTTGTTTTTTGTTTGTTTGTAACAGCTACTAATGTGAAGCCAGTAACACATACCAACTTCATTTACATCGAGGTCAATGCAGCCTTTGCCACTGATAATCTTATTCTGGGTGCTAAGGCCTAGTTAAAAAGCCCCCTTTGAACTCAACTCCATACCTATGAATATGTAATAAATACAAATTGGGGCCGACAAAATGTGAGTGTATAAGCTAAGGATTTCAATAAATTACGATTGGAATAATGTGAACCGTACACTATGAACATATCATATTTAAACAATGAAGTGTTTCATGCCACGATGAGACTGGCCTCTGGCATAGTAATGATGAGCACTGCCAGACACTGGCTTGGGCAGGGAGATGAAAATAAAAAATCCCCCTTCAGCCAATATCGCCTGTTGAAGTAATGTATGTTAGTGAGCACCTATTTAAACTGGCATAGCACACAAGCAAATTGTTTGGCTCAGCATCGCTCCTGGATGCCTTTTCCCAGGACTGATCGATGTTAACACACCACAGCACTTGGTTATTTCATGCTGAGACATCCGAGGAGAACTTCAAGTAATGTCAATTACCACTGTTGTTATGCAAGATCAGAAATCAATCACTGCATTAACCACTATGCGTCCAACTCCTACACGTGAACACATAGTAGATGCTATGACAACCTGAGACTGTTGGGACTACAAAGCTCATGCTAGCATAGCTGGGGAAAACAACCCTGTTCCCCTCTAGTCCTTTACTTATTCATTTCAGAAACGTTTCTGTTTTGTAACTTGCAGCTCAGGTGGAGCGTTACTCCCGTTTAATATGAAAATCTTAAAATTATAACGCTATTAAGACATTGGCAAAAAAAAACCTGCGGACATAAATAATAAGCAGAGAGGTTTTATGAAAAGTGATCATCTGAGTGCTCAGGTGGAAAACACACATTCCACCATCCACATAGAGGTGCTCAATGGTACCAGGGTTAACAGAGGGTTGCAAGGAAAACTGTACACTTTATTGCTGGACGGTTGAGGAAGAGGTGACAGACGAGTTTCCATTTGGTGATCATCAAGATGAGAGCCATGAACACTTTCGACCTGCAAGAGAGCACGGTGAGAGCGTAGGTGAGACTTAAAAAACAATAACAACATTTAATTGTTCCTTGCACGCAAACCTAATAAAGGTGTTTATGCACGAAGGATAGTCAAAATGTCATGAAAACAAGATTTTAAGAAAACGTATACAGGCTTGTTTCATAGGATATATTTTTTACCATAACTTTGCCAAAAAAGTTATGGAATGACAGCCGCCTTCTCATAAAATTGCACCCAATTTCACGTCTTCTAATTCACGTGCCGCCATTTCCGCAACCATTTCGCCAGCTGAAATGGGCGGTGGGGGTTAGGCAGGAACCACGGATGGGGAAAGTTTATGCAGAAAATTTCTGCCTGGGTGCGGAATCGCGTCAATCACAACTTCGGGGATGTGGTTCGTGTGTGAGGGCATGGAGGGCCAATTCCACCCTAAATCACCGTGTGATTGTGGAAACATTTGATTGAATGTTTTTTTGTGTGGAATTCCCACCTCTTTCCAGGATTCTGCAAAGCATACATTCATACCCTGTGTGAATCAGGGACAGACCACTCAACGCAAACTGGAAATGTGGTGATGCTCATGTTCTACGGCAACCCTGAGATATTCGTAGATATTCCACATTACCACACTGGGGGCCGGGCTCCCCATAAGCCACCGTTGGCGCTTAGCAAAGTGCTGCCCGATGTGCTGACCCTAGAGCAGTGATTCTTAACCTGAGGTACACACATCCCGTGGGGGTGTGAGACATGGCCAGATTGTTTTAGAAGGTAAATCATCGACATTAAAATTATGCACAGGCACGTAAGTACAGCTACTTTGTTTGCATCAAACCTATGTATTAATATATTGTTTTGCTATTGATCACCACAAGTGCGCAAGGCTGCAGGTTGAAAGCATGATTTAAAAAAAATTTATGTCAAGTAAAATCTTTAACCAAAAAAGTCTCAAATTATTTTTGGAACGATCTATTGGGAGTTTTTGGTAAATGTCTTTTACAGATATATATATTACTATGTTGTACTTCAATACAGTTATGAGAGTAAACCGATGCACACAAGAGGACAAATTTCAATGTTCACACAACTCAGTCAGAAAATAATTTTGCCGCTTCACATCCTCCACAAACATCTCTGCCCAGAAGGTAACTGTCTCATGTATATCATGGCTCCCATCCCTGTAAGGTTCACCAACACCTATCTCCAAGTCAACAAAATACATACAAAATATCACAATAACCTAACATTGTGTTTAATTTGTATCTTCAATCTACATTCACGAATAAAGTAATACAGTAGATACACTGGGGTTATCGTGTTAAAATGTCAATATGTAAGTCTAAGCCTGTGCCTATTCAAGTACAAGCAATACTAATAATGCAATTATATGCAATTGCAAATGAAGTGTGAAAGTTTATAGGCTGGTGTGGGAAAATTCCACTGAAAGAACAGCCAGACAGTCTTCATCCCTGAATTTATTTTGTGCATAAAATGTGACCCTGCTGATCCCTTTTTTTTTTGACGGACAAAAGCAAAACAATTCCACTTGCAATGACTTGATGTGCAAGATCACCAAATGATACGTTGCCTATATGCTGAGTGGATGTGTTTGAAAAAAATAAAACCATCGGAGTTGTGAAATGTCTCGTGGCTTTTATTCACAAAACGTAAAAATAGTTTGCTGTGTCATAACACCACTAATCTCAGAAAATAATATAACAAAAATTATCCGGAAAGTGCTATGAAAAAGATGTTTTTTTATCTCAATGTTGATCAAATGCTTTATGTTATCAACGTGCTTTAACTTTCAAATGATGAGTGAAGACATAACATGATCTTGCCATTGTCATGCATGAGCCCTACATTATACATGTCCAGAATGAACAAGGTTAAAGTAAATTATGTGTGCACGTCCATAATTGTACCTTAATGTCGAGAATTATAAAGAGTTCCACATTTTTGTTTAATTGAAATTATTTATAATTACATGGCAAAAAAGAGCGTTCAGTACGTAATAAAATAGCTACCTTTATCATTAATGGAAAGTTAATATGCAGTTCCTGAAATGGAACTGTTAAAATAACAAAAGTCACTTCATATCCACTCAGCCCAAAGTATATGTGAACCATTTACAGAATACGTGTGTGGGTGTGTGGAACGACGTGTCTCCGAGCTAGCACATCACATAATGTGCTGGTGTGTATAATATTATTCTTGGATACAGTTCTGCAGATTTTTTTGTTCTTCCCGTGTAGCGTCCCCACTGTAAACACCATCTGTCTCTTTCCCAGTACGCTGTCATGTCTAGCTTTGCATGCAGCCTTCCAAATTGGGTCACCCGCATTTGCATAATCCACAAAGCAAGCGAACAAGTGTGCGGAAAGCCAATCGGACTTTATACGTTGGCATTTCCCAAGTGTAAGGACACTTTTTTTTACATTTTTAATGCAAGACTGTAACGGAGCGAACACGAAAAGCCTTACTTTTGATCCCAGACAAATAATACATACATTAAAATATTTAGTAACCACACACGTGTATTTAAAACGTCAATGTGAACAACTAAGCAGAAAGGCAAATATACACGACGATAAAATTGACAATTTAATAAGTGAGTTAAAATAAATATCACACGTGCATTTCCTTACAATTGCAATTACTGGTTTGTTTTTTAGGATGACATCTTGCTTCTTGTTCATTTGCATATTTGACAACAACAAAAAACACTTTATTCACAATCCATTTCAATGATGATAAATCTAAACGGCCCATCCAGTCTGTGGTGTGTCAGCCAAGTATATCACATAGAGCCACCATAATCATGATTGAGGACCCTGCTTGTCAGATTACAGTATTGTGAGATTTGCATGGAGATGAGTGAAGAAAATGGTGTTCAGACCGGGAACAACCCAGGGGCTCTGTTGAAATGACACATTTCGGTAATATGAAATGATTTCAGCAGAGTTCTTTGTAAAGAGGGATTTCCATGAAGAGTGCATATCTATAACCTTCCATGAAAAACTCTTATTTTTTACATTTTCCTTAAATATATAAACACACAAACAAGTTTTGTAAATCACCTGAATAATCACCCAACTATATCATTGTGGCATGGGTGTATGACAAAAAAACAAATCCCTTATACCAATATCAGGTAATTTGTAGTATGAATCCTTGCAGTCACAAAAGCTTCAAATCTAGAATTTGTAGTTTGTAGCAAAAATGGTGTTGCGGTGGCGAGGTGTTGACTCCCTCACCTTGTATGCAGGAGGACGTGGGTTGAATTCCGTTCTCCCCGTGGTCGCACGGATTTTTCTTCGGATCCTCCGTTTTTTCCCTTACAAATGTATAAACATACTTTTTAGGGTATTTGGCTGCTATACATTTTCACGTGATAAGCCACTTTATTGACCTACAATTTGTGGCCAGGTCACTTCTGAATAAGTATAACCCGTAAAAACAAAGTTTTTCACTATAAATCCTTTATATGCGTGGCAGCGAACTTAATATAAAGGATTTAAAAATATATTCGCCTGTGGAGGACGCGGGGATCGATCCCGCGACCTTTGGCATGGGAAGCGAGGGCACTACCAACTGCGCTACTCCGCCACGGCCTGTGGAGGGGTTGCGCTCTTACACTCTGACGTTCAGCCAAAGCCATGAATGCATTCTATTTGAATATATGTAAAATATTTTTTTTTGCCTAAAAAGTGTAAAATTTTGGGAATTTTTTTTCACGAACAATAATTGTTTGGTACAACGAGTCTGTGTGGAAAATGTCAGCTCGATTGGATCACGGGATGTGGGTTAAAAAACGACCGAAATATTTGCATGGTCCTAAGCAAGCAAGCAAGCACGCGAACTTAATATAAAGGATTTAAAAAGAGCTACATAGCTCAGTGGGCCTTACTTGGTTAAATAAATAAAATTTGAATCCTAACAATAGTTTAGTTTAATTATGAAATGTAAATTGTTTTTGTTGTAACGTTCTTACTCGCTCCAACTGGATGTCTGTGAAAGAGCTTTATAGCTCATCGGATTCATCCAGTATAAATACATGTTCTTATTCTGATAAATGTTATGTTAACCAAGATTTATCAATGCAGCCATTATTTAATGTACGGCTAATGCCTTCAGAAGAAATACTTAGAAAAAAGATGGTGATCACGTGAAACGCTTTGTTGTCCTTAACGATTTTATTTCTCTCAATAAAGGAGTGACTTTCTAACGTATTCGAAATTCCAAATTTACAGTATCTGATTCCTGCACAGTTACAGCGACGAATGTGTCGTTTATTTTATTTTCGAAAGCAGGTGTTGATTTGAGCAGACACACCAACGCAAGTGTACATGAACAGCTGCAGGCATGGGCAATGCATTCGCGCAGTGTTTATTACCGTCCTTTTGTTTCCGTGGTAAAACATGCAACAACAAAAAAACACCCCTATCAGATGTGCGTACCAGAATGTATCATCCCATTATTTAACAATTTCATCGGAGGACTTAGCTCTTTTCAGAAGACAGAGCGGAAGTTTTAAAAAAATGGAAACAAATGGAAACAAAGTACACTTTTAGAAACTGCTTTGGCAGTGGTATGGGAACTCAGGTTGAAAATACTTTACCACCATCATCATTACAAAAAAGAGACACTGCTGCCTTATAATTTAAAAGTGCACAGTCACTGCTTGAAATGCTAACGTATTATTATGACGATAATAGAATACTATTTGGTTTTATAGTAGTGTCTCAATGTAACCACATTTGCAGATGGCGTACAAATGACTGGGGCATTGTCATCCAGGGGAAAGTTGCCATGGTTTTTATATTATAAAATTTCGGCGCTCCATATGTCCGTTTGTCCGTCAACTAAAGTAAAAGAGCCTTTCAGAAGGCTTAAATAAAAAAAGTTATAGAAAATTTGGGGGTAAAATTTCGTGCTAAAATTGCCGAGTCCCCCCCCCCCCCCCAATTTTAATTTAATTGTATTTTGTAGTCACATATGCCTACACACCCTAAATACAATAGTCAGTAGTATCTCCTGACTCTATATATGCCTACACAGCGTACATACTAGATTAAGGAGTATATACTGACTATATATGCCTATACATCCTATTTACAATAAAGTCAGTAGTATCTACTGACTATATATGCCTGCGCACCCTACATACAATAGAGGCAATAGTATCTACTGACTCAATATACAGTGAGGGAAAAAAGTATTTGATCCCCTGCTGATTTTTTACGTTTGCCCACGGACAAAGAAATGATAAGTCTATAATTTTAATGGTAGGTTTATTTGAACAGTGAGAAACAGAATAACAACAAAAAATCCAGAAAAACGCATGTCAAAAATGTTATAATTTGATTTGCATTTTAATGAGGGAAATAAGTATTTGACCCCCTCTCAATCAGAAAGATATCTGACTTCCAGGTGTCTTTTATACAGGTAATGAGCTGAGATTAGGAGCACACTCTTAAAGGGAGTGCTCCTAATCTCAGCTTGTTACCTGTATAAAAGACACCTGTTCACAGAAGCAATCAATCAATCAGATTCCAAACTCTCCACCATGGCCAAGACAAAAGAGCTCTCCAAGGATGTCAGGGACAAGATTGTAGACTTACACAAGGCTGGAATGGGCTACAAGACCATCGCCAAGCAGCTTGGCGATAAGGTGAGAACAGTTGGTGCGATTATTCGCAAATGGAAGAAACACAAAAGAACTGTCAATCTCCCTCGACCTGGGGCTCCATGCAAGATCTCACCTCGTGGAGTTGCAATGATCATGAGAACGGTGAGGAATCAGCCCAAAACTACACGGGAGGATCTTGTCAATGATCTCAAGTCAGCTGGGACCATAGTCACCAAGAAAACAGTTTGTAACACACTACGCCGTGAAGGACTGAAATCCTGCAGCGCCCGCAAGGTCCCCCTGCTCAAGAAAGCACATAATACATGCCCGTCTGAAGTTTGCCAATGAACATCTGAATGATTCAGAGGACAACTGGGTGAAAGTGTTGTGGTCAGATTAGATCAAAATGGAGCTCTTTAGCATCAACACAACTCGCCGTGTTTGGAGGAGGAGGAATGCTGCCTATGACCACAAGAACACCATCCCCACCGTCAAACATGGAGGTGGAAACATTAAGGGGACAGGACAACTTCACCGCATCAAAGGGACGATGGACGGGGCTATGTACCGTCAAATCTTGGGTGAGAACCTCCTTCCTTCCCTAAGCCAGGGCATTGAAAATGGCTCGTGGATGGGTATTCCAGTATGACAATGACCCAAAACACACGGCCAAGGCAACAAAGGAGTGGCTCAAGAAGAAGCACATTAAGGTTCTGGAGTGGCCTAGCCAGTCTCCAGACCTTAATCCCATAGAAAATATGTGGAGGGAGCTGAAGGTTCGAGTTTCCAAACGTCAGCCTCGAAACCTTAATGACCTGGAGAAGATCTGCAAAGAGGAGTGGGACAAAATCCCTCCTGAGATGTGTGCAAACCTAGTGGCCAACTACAAGAAACGTCTGACCTCTGTGATTGCCAACTAGAGTTTTGCCACCAAGTACTAAGTCATGTTTTGCAGAGGGCTCAAATACTTATTTCCCTCATTAAAATGCAAATAAATTTATAAACATTTTTGACATGCGTTTTTCTGGATTTTTTTGTTGGTATTCTGTTTCTCACTGTTCAAATAAACCTACCATTAAAATTATAGACTGATAATTTATTTGTCAGTGGGCAAACGTACAAAATCAGCAGGGGATCAAATACTTTTTTCCCTCACTGTATGCCTACACACCCTAAATACAATAGTCAGTGGTGTCTACTGACTCTATATATGCCTACACACCCTTACTTACAATAAAGTCAGTAGTATCTACTGAATCTATGTGTAGTGACATCGCGGATGTCACTCTATGGTGCTGGCCCTAGAGGGGCACAGCGTGCGATGTACTCACATCGTGGACATCACGTATGTAGCCACATCAGTGATGTCACCGAGCAATGCCAGCTCTAGCAAGTCACGGCGTGTGATGCATCGTCATCACAGACACCCCATAGGTGGGTGCAGTACCAGCCCTAGTGAGGACTTGGAGAGCGCTGGGATCGCGCAGTGGCACCACGCGTGGCGTGCAGTGCTGTCTCCTACCGGAGGGAGTGGGAGAGTGTCAGCAAAGGGACAAGGTTACCCTGGGCCATGGCACTCTGGTTGACCTCGAAGGCACGTGGCCGGTAAAGTCTACATGGGGCCCCTGGTGGGGGCTAGGGGGTGGTCACCTGTTGATGGGAAAATATCCTCCGAGAAGGATTGAGAGAGAGGTAGGACTCTCTCGAAGGTGGGTGTGGCCAAGGGCGGAGCCGGCCACGACCTGGGAGCATATAAGCGGGGTCCGAACAGGGACCGGGGTTCAGCGTTGTTACCGTCATCTGAAGGTCTACGTTCTACGTCGAAGAAGAGTCTCCAACACGTGGACTCGGACTCAAGCTGGGGTCCGGTCCATTGTAGCAAACTCCAAGTGTGTTAGTGCAGTTTAGCCGGGTGGTCCACCACCCTAGGCTGTTCTCTGGTAAAGGGGCAGCTACCCCTTTGTGTATTACGTGTTGGTGAAATAAATGTGTTGCCTCTAAGAAGTACGTCTGCGACTCAGTTGAATCCACTACATATGTATGCTTACACTCCCTACATGCAGTATATATGCTTAGACACCCTACATACAATAGAGTCAGTCGTATCTACTGACTCTATATATGCCTATGCACCCCACAAACTATTGTCTGTAGTAACTATTGACAATAGAGTAATTAGTATCTACTGACTCTATATATGCTTACACACCCTACATACAATGGAGTCAGTAGTATCTACTGACTCAATATATGCCTATGCACCCTACATACAATAGTCAGTCGTTTGCACACCTAGGTGCAAAAGGCACTCATGTACAGCCCAAATAACCTTTGCCTCGAGGGCAGTGGGCACAACAATGTTATAACCGAGTAATCCCCTGTCCCAGTGCATGAATAAGCTGCCTCTAAGAATGACAAAGGCAACACACCTCGATCCGCTCCCTATTCCTCATGGTCCAACCCAATGACAGCGTCCCACGCCCCCGGCTCTCCGACCGCCTCACATGTTACAGCCTCGGCCGCCACCGGAAGGGAAGGGGGCGAGGGCACATTGGCTGGTTTACAGTGCCCGGAGCCTGAAATGCAGGCGCATCCATCGCTCATTGGCAATCGCAACAGGGCGTCGGCGTTCGTGTGATGGGAGCCCTTGCGATAGGTAACTTTAAAGGAGTAATCCTGGAGGACCTCCAGCCAGCGTGAAAGTTAGCCTGATGGTTGATCAACACGCAGCACGTATTGAAGCGCTGCGTGGTCAGAGTGCCTCAAAGTGTCTACCGTACAAATAGGGGCGATACTGTTGCACAAAAACCACAATAGCCAACAGTTCCCGGCGCGTGACACAATACTGCTGTTCGACCGGAGACAGCACTCTGCTTCCATATGCGACAACACTCTCGACACCATTGACAACCTGGGACAGAAAAGCTCCAATTCCGCTGTTACTAGCGTCTGTATCAAGGATGAACGGCAAAGAAAAATCGGGGTAGCGCAGAGGAGGGGCATTCACCAAGCTATCCCGTATAGCACAAAATGCGGCTTCCTCCTCCTCCCCCCAATGGAACTTGTGACCTTTAACTGTCAAGGTGTGGAGAGGTTTAGCTATGGAAGCGAACCCGGCGACAAAACGACAATAATGAGATGCAAATCCTATGAAACTGTGTACCTCCCCCACTGACGTGGAGGTCGGCCAAGTTTGAACAAACGCGGTTTTGTCTGGGTCAGTCACAATACCCGATTCGCTAACTATGTGGCCTAGATACCGAACCGATTTTTGAAGGAAGTGACATTTATGCAGCTTGAATTTCAGGTTGGCAGCACGCATTTTGAGAAAAACAGCGCATGGTCGTTCTAGGTCTTCGTTGAACGTACGGCTGAAAATGATAACATCGTCGAGATATATTAAGCACGAGTCCCACTGTAGGCCAGCCAGGACAAGTTCCATTAATCGCTGGAACGTAGCCGGCATGGAATGAAGACCCATGGGAAGCCGGTTGAATTCGAACAAGCCTTGAGGTGTACGACAGGCAGTCTTAGGTTTCGACGCTTCATCAAGTGGCAATTGCCAGAACCCGGATAGAGTAATGAGAGCTCGGAGTAAGCATCTAAATCATGAGGCCTCCTTTGCCAGTACCAAAGTATACTAATAGGGTTTTCCCCCTTTTCGCTGGCAACAAAACTGAAACCTTTTGCAAGGAATCATGTTAATATTAACCACAATACTTGCAGTCAAATGCAAAAAAAAAATACTCTGATAATGTATCACGCCAGGCTCGCAGATATTGGTACCGCTGCGCTATCGCAAGCAGTTGCAGGTGGCTGATCCAGAATCAGGCATCTTGTTGACTCTGTCTAATGCATTGACCTGGAGGTTAGCGCTGGTTTGCGCACAGACGGTCATCTGCCTCAATCAGGAGCCGTTATTACAGGTGCTCAATGCGGGCCCGGAGATGGCTGTAGTTCAGGCGGGGATGGTGTTGGCTCACGCGACGGCCACGTTTCAGGAGGGTGATGGAATTGCACGTGATGGGGATTGTTGGTGCGGTGGCCAAGAATGTTGAAATGAATGAAACATGGGCGGAGGCGTTGTGCCAAGAAAACCCGCAGTTGTCTCCAGCGCAGCAGGGAGAATTGCGATTGCTGCTACACGAGTTTTTGGATGTGTTCAGTAAAAGTAAATTTGATATCGGCTGTACCTCCCTGTTGCAACACTGCATTGATACAGGGGAGGCCGGCGCCATTTGTCAGAAGCCATATCACCTGAGTCCGCTAGAGAAGGAACATGTGCAACAAGCGGTGGATGAGATGTTAGCTGCCGATATTATTTCTTCCTTCAACCAGCCCTTGGGGAGCGCCCATAGTGCTTGTTAAGAAACATGATGGTAGTCTTAGGTTTTGTGTAGACTTTCGTAAATTGAATAAGGTCTCGGTAGCCGATGTGTACCCGCTCCCACACATGGACGCATTGTCCGGTGTGCGTTTTTTTTCTACACTCGACTTATCGGGGTTTTGGCAACTTCCCCTCGAAGAGTCGTCAAAACCTAAAACCACATTCCGTACATCCCAATTTAACTACCATCCGATGGGATTGCATTCTGCCCCAGCCACCTTTCAGTGGTTGATGGAACTCGTTTTGGTTGGACTACAGTGGGACTCCTGCCTCATTTATTTAGATGACATTATTGTGTTTAGCCGCACTTTTGAAGAACACCTCCAACGACTGTGATCTGTTCTTTTTCGGATGCGATCGGCTCATCCGAAATTGAAGCCCACTAAATGGCATTTGTTGCAAAATTCCGTGCATTACTTGGGCCACATTGTTAGTGCAAACGGTGTGGCCACGGACCCCGAAAAAACGGCGTGCTTACGGGACTAGCTGACTCCCAAGTCCATGGGGGAGGTCCGCAGTTTTGTTGTGTTTGCATCATACTATCGCAGATATGTGCCACAGTTTGCTCCGGTGGCTAAGCCGCTACATGCTTTGACGGCTTAGAACAAGAGATTCAAGTGGGGGGAGAGGAAGAGGTTGCATTTATAGTCCTTCATGAATGCCTGGCTGACGGGCCCCCACTCGATTACCCAGATTTCTCCCTCCCATTAGTCCTTAACACAGACGCTAGCAACACAGGTATAGGAGCTGTCCTGTCCCAGGTTAAGAACGGAGTAGAGAGGGTAGTCGCATATGGTAACCACGTCTTGTCCACTGCTCAACAGCATTACTGTGTCACCCATAGGGAACTATTGGCCATGGTATACTTTATACAACAGTATAGGCTGTATCTCTATGGCAGAGAATTTGTCATACGCACGGATCATGCAAACCTTCAGTACTCCCTCAGAGTGGACCAGCCCTCTGGGCAGCTCTCGCGTTGGCTGGAGATTCTCCAGGAGTACTCGTTCCGAGTGATATACCCTAAAGGGGTACGGCATTGCAATGCTGACACATTATCCTGCTTGCCCCAAGGAACTGGGTGTACATGTTCATCCGGCGCAGGGTCGTTGTAAACCTCTGGCAGCGAGGCCTATGGCCATCATGGTGGCACTCGAGGGAAGAGAGCCCACCGAGGAGATAGCGCCGGGGGACAGTGTTTTTCACCTTACGCGTGCTGAGTGGGGAGGATTGCAAATGAAAGACGTGCCCTTTATGACATTGTGGAATCAAGTGGAAGCAGGAGTCTGCTCTCTCTGACGGCCTCGCAACCGTCCTACGGGAGGGTCTTTTGATGTTGAATGAGGATGGGTTGCACTGTCATCGCGTGTTGGTTCCTACTGCTCTCCGAGGCAAGCTAACTCGAGTGGTGCACGAGGATACGTTGTTACACCTCGGGGTGTGGAAAACGTTGCTCACATTGCAAAGCGATTATTATTGGCCGGGGATGTCAAGCGACGTGTACCACTTAATTCAAGGTTGCACGGAATGCGCCCGTAGGAAACTGCTGCCGAGGAAGTCCCAGCCTCCGCTGCAGTCTATCTCGGTCTCGCGAATTAATGAGTTGGTCGCGCTCGAAATACTTGGGCTCTTTCTGGCCACACAGAGAGGGAATAGGTTTATCTTAGTAGGTATTACTCTTTAGTAGAAATAAATAAAATAATAGAATACGACGTTTTGATTGCAACACAAACAACCATCGATCAGGTATAAATGAATGAGAAAACAAACATAGTAAACTTGGGAATATAATGCAATACAACACAGAGAGTCGGTCAACAAAACAGTCAACACCACATCCTGGTTGGTTACGTTCTTCCAAAGATTGCTAAATTTGAGAGAGAGACAAACCATAGCAACGGAGACACAGACAGACACACAAGCAGAGACTCACACACAGACAGAGAGAGAGACACACATAGGCACACAGAAAGACAACGTCTCTGTATCGAGGCCTTAAATAGAGAGGGGGGGCAAATGGGGAGTTGTGTGGAATTCCTGCCCATTATTTAATAAAATGTATTTCTACGTGACTTTACCGAAAGAACCAAAGAGTAACTCCTGCAGTCACGAAAGCTTCGAATCTTAGTAGGTGTTGAGTATTTTTCACGATGGCCTATGATCTGGCCGCTGCCCGACTAGTGGGCAGCCTCTATTGCTGAGGCGTTTTTGCACAAATACATAATGGATAAAGGAGCCTCCGAGCAGCTTCTCACGGATCAGGGGTGAAATTTATCTTCAAAGCTGCTGCGAGAAGTTTGTGATGCGCTAGGTACTAGGAAGATTAAAACATCTTCGTACCATCCCCAGACGGATAGGGTGGTGGGACGGCTGCATAGAACCCTGACATCTATGCTCAGTCGAGCAGTCAGCGCGGCCCAAACTGATAGGGATCTGCACGTTCCGGGAGTGTTGGCCGCATACAGAATGGCTCTCCACACTTCCACGGGATGAACCTTCTATGAAGTTCAATTGGGTTTGTTTGAAAAAAATGGAAAGCCTAATTTACCTACGCCCTTGCAAATTACTCTAGAACGTGTTTCGGCAGCTCGTGAAGTGGCTAAATCAAACACCACCAAAGCAGAGGCGGCTAACGGACGGAATGCAGGGCAGCAGGACCATGTGTTGCAGTGGGTTGTGGGGAATCGGGCGTGGTTGCATTGCCCGCAAGTGCCATTGGGAACGTCCCCTAAACTGCATTGGCCATGGCAAGGTCCCGTGGAAGTGGTCGAAGTCAAGCGACCGCAGTGCGTGCATATATGAGTGGGCCGTCGCCGTTCGTTTGTTTATCCGTCGCGGTTGAAGCCTTATATTCCTTCTCGAACTGACACCTCATCCCAAAATTTTGTACGGCCGGTGTCTGTTGTGTCCGATGAGCCAGGGGAAGTGCCGATGGAGAGCGTGGGCCCGTGATCTCGCTGAACGCGAGGAGTCGCTCGCTGCGACCGGGCCCACGACACCTGCAAAGCCGGGAGTGGAACCACCTTCTTCGGGTCTTCAGGTGGAGGCCACATCTTCTGTGAAGAAGACAAAGATTGTCCCCATGGATTGACTGGCATCGAGGGCTCGGTCTAAATGTTCTAGATTCCAGAGGTGTGGACTCGAGTCATGTGACTTGGACTCGAGTCAGACTCGAGTCATGAATTTGATGACTTCAGACTCGACTTGGACTTGCATAACAATGACTTTGTCCCACCTCTGAGGTGTGGACTCGAGTCATGTGACTTGGACTCGAGTCAGACTCGAGTCATGAATTTGATGACTTCAGACTCGACTTGGACTTGCATAACAATGACTTTGTCCCACCTCTGCTAGATTCCCATGATAAGAACATTCCTATGTGTGCGTATGAAGGGGGTTGGGGGGTTGCGTTCGTGTGTTATACGGAAGGGAATTTTATTTATCCTCTTCCTCTCTGTTCCTCTTTTTGCCTCTTCACTTACCTTCCTAAGTTGCTGCTTGGGTCCTTCCCTTTTCATTGCGGATCCTTCCGCCTTATTCAAGAACAATTTTGTTGGGTTTGTTTATTCCAGTTTATAGCGGGACTTTTTCTGCCTCGCGTGTGTTTTTGTTTTTATTGTTAGCCGGGACGGCTATATTTTAAACGTGGGAGTGGGTGATGTAATGACAGTGTGCCACTTGTCGGCCTGAAGGGTTAAGAGTAATGTCGAATTATGATTGGGGTGTATCTTGGTGAAAGGTGAAAAGCGGAGTCAGTCGGTAACCTGCTCGAAGGTTCTGGAAGGGGGCGTGGCCAGAGGCGAGGCTTGGTCGTGCCGGGGTGTATAAAAGGGGGACCGAATCGAAGGTTCAGTGCTGTTGGTGGTCCTGGATCCTGGCTGCGTCGCTGCTCGCCATCATCTCTCTTCGTCGTCCGGCCATGTGGCCGATCTTCTGCAAGGCTCTCATCGTCGCCGTCACTGCACGAGTCAGACAGCTGTGTAGTTGGACGCCGACGATGGGGTTTTGTAGAAGGCTCGGCTATGTGTAGCGACGTAGAAACTTACATAAATGTATCGCCCAGTGTTGTGCTCAAAGTGTGAGAATAAATAAGAAGCCTTCTAGACGTGTCTCGGAAGTCACTTACTACACAGGCACACACACACACACTCATGCCTATCCACTCAATAATGATTATGACAGTGATAATATTAATACTGTAGACATATTCTGAAACCGCTCACTCCTGAGAAGCAGGTTGCTGAGCTAAATTGGCCCCACCTTGCTCGTGGGAGGGCTTTTGTTTGAAGAAGCTCTGTTTGTTTGCTGCCCTGTCAGCACAGTGACTAGCACCTTCTCCCAGAGCAAATCATTCATGCGGACCAGCAGGGCAGGAATCACAGGGCCAGGCAATTATGCGCTATAATCTTGACATGTGGGAGAAAGGGGATTTCTGTGCCAGAAGAGAGCCCAGCATGCCTGAGGACGTTAGCACCACTCGAAATTATAAATATTTAATTAATAGCGTACATAATAAAAAGTTACCTTTCAGTGGCATCCGTTAGTGGTCTTAGTGCAGCTTTTAAACAGCTGCCAGGATCCCAGATTAATGACACAATATCTGTATTGCTTACTCTTAAACCTCCACAGCATCTGTTATGAGCTTTACACAAAGAGCAGAGACACGACCCCAGAGGATGTGTGTGGGTAGACAGCATCATCTTAACTATGCGGTCTGTGCAAGGTTATCTAAAGAACATTATTTACAATCAACAAAACTAAACAATATGACATAGACGTTGATGCATAGCAGACCGTTACACCTGTATTTATATGTGTGTTATATATACCATAGTGAGGAGTGGTGGTGTAATGGTTCAAATCATCATCAGCCATTGTCTATCCACTGCTTAATGAAGACCTCCCTACGCCGTCACAATCTGTGATGGTTTCGCGATGCAACGATCCATCCGCGCTCCTGAAACAAGAGCTGATTCCGTCGCTCACTCTCCACGGAGGACGTACTCCTATCGTTTGGCTGCCACTCCTTCGCTAGTCTCGACCACCAAGCCATTGTCCTCTGCAGCGACGTGTCATGCCCAAGCCCATTTACTCTTTCTTCAACACAATCAAGTCTCTCAGTGCTTCTTTGAGTTACTTTTCAACTTTTCTTACATTTTTCTAAGACAACGTCCAAGTATGTGCTGTACACTGAACGTCTTTTGCACCGTACGTAGCCAACTGTGCTAATCGGAGGAACGGGGGTTGCGACAGCAAACTAAATACAAAAAGCAGTTGTATGTTGCTGATCCATTTGACATAACGGGTGATGTATATTGATTACAAACTCTCTCTCGGCACAATGTTTAGTTCAAGTTAAGTGTTTCCGAAAGCACTTCAACCTGCTCTCCAATGCCTCTTTATTTTTTCCATATTGGTCCCAGTCCACCTTCAGTTGTGTCCCTCGAACAGATCGCTTCCATTGTTGAGTGAAGTTATCCCGCGTGACGTTTGTTTTGCTCATATTTATCTAGAGTGGCCCTCTGCAGATTTATATACTTTTTTTCATCATTTCCTATGCATTCGTTTATTTCCATTGGTTGTTGTAATGACTGAATAATCAGCAAATCTGAAAGGGAAATGTGTCCATGTACTGTATATTTATGCTTTTATGTCTCTATTTGTAAAATCATCTTTCAATAATCTTGTTATGAATAACTGCCAAAAGCATGCTTCATCTATGACTCCCCTTCTCCATATATATTGTATCTTTAGCTATTTTGTATTTGGTTTGTGTACTGCATTCGAAACCCAGCATCCATGATTCGATTCTTGGCTACGCGCAAAACTGGAAACAAGGGGATAAGCATTCCCCGAGGTAAATTTGAGCCTAACATAAGTATCTAGTGTCTGGTGTGAACACCACTAGCCACACCACAGTCCCGTTGTGCTATGACAGCTTTAATTGACGTTGATTTGAATGTTCAATGTAAATCTAAGAAAACATGCACTTGCTCATGCCTGCACATTATTGTAAATATTTCCGAAAGCAGCATATATACAGATAATAGCAAGATTCCTCTAACATAGCAGAATCACATGCACGCTCTACACATAGGTATGCATACAGTGAGGGAAAAAAGTATTTGATCCCCTGCTGATTTTGTACGTTTGCCCACTGACAAAGAAATGATCAGTCTATAATTTTAATGGTAGGTTTATTTGAACAGTGAGAGACAGAATAACAACAAATAAATCCAGACAAACGCATGTCAAAAATTTTATAAATTGATTTGCATTTTAATGAGGGAAATAAGTATTTGACCCCTCTTCAAAACATGACTTAGTACTTGGTGACAAAACCCTTGTTGGCAATCACAGAGGTCAGACGTTTCTTGTAGTTGGCCACCAGGTTTGCACACATCTCTGGAGGGATTTTGTCCCACTCCTCTTTGCAGAACTTCTCCAAGTCTCGATTTGAAGCTTTCGTGACTGCAGGGATTCATCTTCTTGGTTCTTTCGGTAAAGTCACAGTAGAAGGGAAATAATAAAATAATAAAAATAAAACATAATAAAATACAATTCTCACGACGTTTCGGCCACAACGCAAGCAGCCGTCCTCAGGTGAAGAACAGGGCTGTTGGAAAGACAGCATCTGAATGAACACCACTAAGCTTGGCAGCGTATATTTAAGCTGGGTTAGAGGAGGAGGGCGCCTTGACAAAGGAATTTGCATATCAACAGAGGAATTTAGCATATTTATGGAAAAAGCAGATATGGGATTAGTCACTACTTGTGGGGGTTTCAAAGTCATATTATGCTCGTTTATTATGTAAGATTATCAGTAATAAAGGGAGGAATTATGATTAGCAGTAATAAAGGGAAGACATTTTAATAGTAAGGAGCTGCAGCAGCCAAACCACCACGTAAAAACTAAAATATAAACTACATCAATATCATCAATATACTCAATATACTCTACAATAAGCTGAGCTACTAACAGTAAGTCATACATTACAAGTGATGTCACCCGCGCATGCGGAAGCGTAATGCAGTGTGCCTGCTGACGTCACGCACCCCCCCCCCAACCCTCGAGTAAAGTGCCATACAAATGTGTTGCAGGTCTAAGGCGTTCTTCGCACAGCATTGCTTTATTATTTCAGTCCACCCTAAAAGGTGTGTGTGTCTGCAGCAAGCGCGTGTATGTGTACCTATGGATGCGCCCGCGCGTGTGTGGGGGGGGGCGGTAGTGTAGTGGTTAGCGCGCTGCGCTACGAACCCGGCAACCAGAGTTTGATTCCCGCTCACGGGCACCACCGGTGACGATTATTTGAACCAGTCCTGGGCCTCCCCTAGGTCGACTCAGCCAGCCTCAAACGAGTAACTGGTGTAGTGTGTGAACATCGCCACTGGGGAGACAAAGGCAGCCGAGCGCGGTGAAGCCGGGTAGTAAAGCTCGTATTATATATGACAAAGACAAAGAACTCCCACATAGCCCATAACAGACTGTTGGGACAAGTGCGGTAGGGGGTGGGAAGCCAGCACCACGCTCGGCCGCCTTTGTCTCCCTAGTGACGATGTTTATACAGGACCAGGGGCGGTTTCTTCATTAGGGCGATTGGGTGACGCACCACCAAAGTGTGAAAGGGACTTTTTCAATCACATTCACAATCTCATTCAACTACAGAGTTACACTAGCCGTCACTGTGCCTCTGGATATAGTCCAGTCAGCGTCATGTCACGTTCTGTGGAGTACCGCCTCTTTTTGGGCGATTTCACTCTGGCTGAGAATCGCCCAGAGTGTTCCCATAGACTTACATTCAAAGATGTTTTTTTTCGAACTGCAGGCGCTGCAATGCATTCTCTATGGGTTCCGGGAGGGCTCGCACTAACGTGCTTACGTCATCATACGTAAGCACGTTTCAGTCAACAATATTATTTGTCGCCACCTAGTGGAATCTTTAATAAAATAAACTATCAGAGTGGATTGAAAATACATTTACTGGTCAAAAACCCTTGTCAAACTCCATTTGAGCTTGAATTTTGGTAAAATGTTAATTAACGTAATAACACACACACAAATCATCGCTGTCGGACGGAAGCCTTGTATGTCCAAAACTGTTACTTTTCAGGAAACGAAAGAAAACCTGTTTTTTCCCCAAAATAATTTCCAAGCTCTTTTAATGCTTTTCATTGGTTAAATATTTGTGAAACACATTGACAGATGTAAAGGGTGACCAATAGCATTAATTTTTGAAAAAATATGGAGATATAAAATATGGATTCTGCCTGATACATTGTTGCTGTCGGGATGGAAACCTTGTATCTCCATATTTATATTACAATAAATAATTTATTTTATTACTAAAATAAATGTATTTATTTTGTCAGGTTTGCGACACAATCTTTGTCCACACCAAAGAAAGGTTCTCCTTTACCGACCACCTTGTAAGTGCCACGCTGCTACAAGGAGAGATGTTTCAACAGCATGGCCATACATTCCCTGTTGAGGCTCTGAACATCACTGTCAGGGCATACCCTATGTTAAATAAGGCGAAGCTGAAGACTGAACTGCCTCTCATTTATGAGAGTCCAGAATTCAAGGGCTGCTGTGGTGCACTGGCACTGTACCAGGTTTTGCTGAAGTACAACCTCCAGGATACTTTTTCAGAGACTGTTGCTCTGTTGAACATCCTCATAACCACTCCCATGACAACTGCTGAAGCTAAGAGGTGTTTCTCAACCTTAAAGAGAATCAAGACATTCCTGCGAAATGTAATGGGACAGGAACGTCTGAATGCACTGGCTATGCTTTCCATGGAGAGGGAACTAGTGAGGAACATGCATGCTTTCAATGAGAGAATAATTGATCACTTTGCTACTTTGAAAGAGAGAAGAGCAAAATTTCAGTATAAGTAAGCAGTATATTAAGCGAGTAATCTGATGTAAGCAGTGTAATAATAGTGAGTATAGAAACAAACAAGGAGATGTATTGTAAGAGTCACTTTATTTTTCATTAATATTAAAGTAATGAAGTTGCCTTTACATGCTTAAGCTGTTAATTTATCCATTGCATGGGTGGACCTTATCCTTATCAATCATCCAAACATTTGCCCCCCCTGAGAGATTTTGCAGGAGCCGCCACTGTACAGGACTGGTTCAAATAATCGTTACTGGTGTTGGCCTTGAGTGGGATTCATATATGTATATATGCACAAACATTTTGAATTCATATTTAATGTTTGAGCCGAAACATTAATCGGAGTAATTTTCTAACCAAAGCATATCTCATACATTGTTTTAGTGTTGGGTGATGCTCATCGTCGCTGGCATTACTCAGATAGTGGTTAAGGATCCAAGTTCCAGTCTCCCCATCAGACGACCACCGTTCAATGGCCACCAAAGATGTCCAGCTTAGCCATGTGGGGCCCATGGTATCGTGAGATACAGCATTTGGCTCCTATATGAAGCCAAGTTGTTAATTTTATGATGTTGTTTATTTTATGATGTTATCAGAAAAACAACGGATAATATCAGCCCTGGCTGGGGTTTGAACTCACATTTATATTATTGTACTGGGTTGCTCGCTGCTCTCCCAACAAAGCTATATTCTGACCTTGGTTCGCAATACGACACAGGCAATACATTGTGGATATATACAGCATCTAAGTGTAACCGCACCTCAAGATGCTATGGACAAAGGCATCCTGGGGAAAGGAGGCCTGTTTTATCCAATATCGACAAAGAGACAGTCAAAAGGCACAGGAAACAAGGGAAATATGTGCATTTAAAAAGAGGCATGGATTTGACAGCACGTATGGCTGGGTGTAGGGAGTTCCAGACAATGGGAGCATTCGTGGAGAAATATCAAACAACCAGTGAGTGAAGGTTGAATGGGTGCATTGATAGGAAGCCTTGTTTGCTGGTGCAAAGACTGTGTGGAGTAGAGTGAGATGAGCGGGGAGAGGTCGGCACAAAGCGAGTCCATGAAGGATCTTTGAAATTATGAGTGTGAGTTTGAAGTTGATTCGGTGACTGGACTGTGAGCCAGTAGAGAGATCAGAGCATTGGAGTGATGGGGTCTCATTTATGGGTGCGAATGAGAAGACTGGCAGTGGAATATTTATCTGGAGGGATCGTGGAAACTGTACAGGACAGAGTTGCAGTCGGCAATGAGTCTCCTTTATTAAACCAGCAAATGAAAGAAACGTATCGAGCCGCAAGAAACAATGCCTCTTGTGCAAGCATGACTCGACTTACATCATGATATTTTAGGTTCACGGAATATTAAAAACCTTTACAGAACACAAACCTAGACTGTGTTTCACAATAATTCAATTGAAAGCAATTATTCAATTGAAAGCAATTGAATAAGTCGTATTAACGAAGGTAAAATTGCACTTAAAAATGTTAAATAAATAACAAATGTAATGTAATTTATGCAAAGGAAGTGACTAGATTAGTCGCATAGAGACAATGGAGAATGTTTCACAAATTGTGACAAAGTGTACACCTAAATGGCGTAAGTCAGGCAGAAAACACAAAAACAAACACAGTCTTAACAAAAGCATTTCCAAAGCTGCTCATCAAAGCCCGTTCATAAGTAGTTTTTCAAACTCAGCTGTAGTTGGCATTGAATTTAGATACAGTTGAAAGGTCAAGTGATTCCAGAATCGGTGACCGTCAGCAGAAAATAATGCCAGAACAAACAGATTATTCGCATCGGGTTATGATACATTGCAAGTGGAAGGCACGTCTTTGGTTGTGAAGATTTGATCTGGATTTTAAGAAACACAGCTGTGGATTTCAGTTATTTGCATATATGACACATTGCAAAAAAGATTTGGCCCAATGTATTTCTCTCCTGACTGAGAGAGGCTGAAAATCAGACTTCATCCAGGATTAAATGTAAGGCGGAATAAAAAAAAAAGTGATTTAATGAATCCACCGTTGTATGTGAAGCAGCTTTGTAAACACTGTCAGCATAATCGATAACAGGGAGAACGGTAAGGGTGTCAAGTGTTTTTTCAGTGGAAAAGGAACATCAAGCTTAGTTTTTCAATAAGTTTCTGATTGTGAAAACTAAATGTTAGAGTTGGGATGTGATGAGAGAATTGGTGGGGATCTCAGGGTCAGCTGGGGTGAAAAAAGTTTAGATCTGAGAGATTTTTCACCAATGGAGCTATGAGGTCCTGCAGAGCCGAGATGTGAGCGAAGAACAAGAGTGCAGAGGATCAATGACAGCTCCAAAGTTTTGCACACCCCATGCCAGTGTAAAGTCAGATTTTAGTGAACAGTTAGCATGCAGTCCTTACAAAGTATGAACTTTTAATCAATGAGGTGGTGTGATGTTAACTACAGTACCTCGCCTGGTATACAGGAGGTCGTCGGTTCGATCCTGACCCAGGTGCCTGGATATTAGGAGTTTGCATGTTTGTCTCCCCGTGGTCGCGTGGATTTTTCTCCGGATCCTCTGGGGTTTCCCTCCACATTTAGAATCAACATGCGTTTAGAGTATATGGCTGCAATACATTTCCACATGATAGGTCACCTCGTTGAGCTTGCATTTGTGGCCAGGTCACTTCTGAAAAAGAGCTACATAGCTCAGTGGGCTTTGCCTGGTAAAAATAAAAATTGTTAAATAGCAAAATAGTATTTAACTTGAAAAAACTAAACGTATGGACACACGTATCCATGAGGTGGAACATTTTGCAAAATTAATCATGTATTATCATTTCAACTTGTAATGAGCCGACGCCAACAATTGCTAAAGCTCCACGGTCCTCCGTGTATTAAGGTGTTGTCGGCTGCGTACTTTGGTGACCACACCGCTCCTGTATTTATTGTGTCAAGTGTAATGATAGTTTCCAAATAACACCACGTGCCGAATCCATTGTGCAAAAGTAATGTTTGTTTGTGTATGTGGAGGAGCAGTGGTGGAGTGGTTAGCGCGCTTCACGTGGCAAAACTGTTTTAATGTTTTCGTTCAGTCACATGCAATGTAATGTTACTGTAATAATAACAATAATACCGAAATAATAATACTGCTCTTTATAGGGAGTGACAGTACATGTGGTGCCAAAACAATCAAGTTACAGATTGTGACTTAACATCCCAGACGGAGGTGGACTCCACCCATTATCATTCCTGCGGCTTTCAATAAAGTGGGTAAGTGCCACAATGTGGCAAGACAAAAGTGGTATACCTGGAAAGATGTGCCCCCCCCCCACCACTGGAATGTTGGATTTCCACAACATTGGCTGTAGAGGCCACCCACAGAGAATGGAGACAACCGTTCACCTCAGATTCCACCGCACTACTGAGCCCCAGGCACAGCTCAGCAGACGCCAGCTGTGTTTTCCACTGCATAATCCGAGCCGTGACGTCACGCACAATCAACAATGCTATGAACGCACGAAACTTATCGCCGCTTGGCCCAGATACAGATTCAGAGGCCTCAGTTTGGTAACTGGCTCGGCTCGGCAATATCCAGCGGCAAGCCACCCCCACTGTGAGGGTTCCCGTAATGACAATAAGGATTTGGACAATTGGCCAAATCCTTATTGAGCATATTTATGCGTGGGAGAAAAATAGGAGCACTCAGAGAAAACCTGGAAACACTGAGGAATAACACTACAATATATGTACAAATGCTCGATGTACACAATAACTCAAATTGTACTTGCTGGCTCGGCCAGATGATTCCATCGTAAAATATCGGTGGTGAATCGGTGTGATGATGCCTCCTTCGTATTTGTACATCGGGCATTTATTTGTTATGTGTTGGATGGTTTGTTTTTGGGTGACTACAGTCGCACACCGGAGGGTTTTAAAATGTTAATTGGCGCATCAGGTATTCACATCTGCTGCCATGGTTTGTGCAGTGGATGCAGTTTAGGGTTTGGCGCATAAGGTTGAAGATCGAAGCCAGGGATCTTCGGCATCGGGTCTTCACGGGGTTTTTATACACAGTCGATTTGCTGTACTGCCATATTTTAACCTTTTTTACTCAGCCAGTCAGATGTGTCATGCACATGGTGATATCTGTATGATCCACCACTCCTGCCTCTAAACAGTGAACGTCTAGGCGTACACCACCACGCCTGACGTTGTCGATGTGTTGATATAAGTAAGGAGAAGCCAAGATACGAGGTTTAGTTCATTGGAAAACCTGGCAAAGAGGTATTTGAGGTTATGAGGTGGAGCCATAGAATTAAACAGTAAAATTATAATTCTGCATGTGCATTAGCTTCCATGCACTCTGCGTCATCTCGACTTATCCTCACCGAAGAGAGAAAGGCAGACTATTGGGTAATCCTCCGATTCATTTTTCACCTGCTGCTGTATACGCATTAGAATACGTGCACGGTGTGTCATTGTGGCTCATCTCCCGCTCAAGACAGACAAGCTAAGAATTGGTTAATCCTCCATTCATTCATTTACTCTTCCAACCCGTCCCATCCGCCCACGCACACATGCCCACGACACTGTCATTACGCGAGGTGAGAGCAGATTTTAAGTCTCTCTCTTGCAAGAAGGCCAGCCGGCAGCTGGCTGCAATTCCAAGCCCACCCACTTATCCTGAAAGACGTTGTCCCCCAATGCCTAGTTTAATATTCCACGAGGGAGCCAACCATCTCGATTGTACGCACACACTAACAACGCCGCTCGCAGGTGACATTGACGTCCTTCTTTCGTTTAAAATGCGACACTGCGACACGTGAGAGAGGCGAGCATAGGAAATATATACGGAAACATTTCCAGCAACGGCAACATATTTACTTTCATGTCTATACCCTGCAAACCAAACGCACACTACGTATCTGACTTGCGCAAACTATTAAATTGCGTTTGTGATTGCTTCTGATATCTGCTTTAAACAAACACATATGCATCGGCCAGATAAAGCTCCTTCTTCATATTCAGTGGGAGGTGGCTCGTGCACACACGAGCTTTTATTTCCCAGACGAGTGCATGCAAATGATGGTGGGGAAATTGCTAGAGAGGGGAAATATATATATATATAAATAAAGCGTTTTTGATGCTTGTGTCAGGCATGGTGTGCAAATAAAGAGCAAATGGATTCTCGGGCAAAGCATAAGTCACGCAACCTGTAAAATAAGAGGGCCTCGTGTTGCCCTGATGTGGCCGCCACCCCAAAGGCCTCATGCGTCGCTCGCACCACCCCGCTGCACTGCCCCCGCATGCACCAGTGCCCCAGATCTCTGACATTCCTTTCAAAGTCATTACGTACATAATCATAGGAGTGGATTTTCTCGAATATGTTTTTGTTTACGGCTAAACTTTGTCCATTTCATTTTCTTTACGGATTAAACAAAAAAAACTTAATCTCAATTGGGAATCAATATTTTATGCATATTGCACGAGCGTGTGTCATAACTTGGATTCCATTGCACTGATCCTTTGGGTTCTGCTCTAGGAACACATATTATGGGTTGTAAAAATTTACCGCATGAGTATCTGAATCCAAAATAAAATGGCACGGGAATGCAAACACTTGCTTGTGTGCAAAATCCACATCAGCGTGCTGAACACATCTAAAGCCATGCCCACATAGGCACAAATCCGAGCATGCACAATTAAAACACACAAAATAACTGCTCCACGTCCCTCTACGGCAGTGTTTCAGCCGATGCAAACATTCCCGCGAACCACCCAGCCCCCCATTCCTGGTGACAAAACACATTCGCTTATCTCTAAATACCAGTAATACGAAATGAGTCATATTACCAGAACATAACAAAAATCTAATGCAGCTTTCAGGTTTATTTTTTAGGGGTGCCATTTCGATTTCAGGGTTAGGGTAGTTGAATAAAAAAAAATCAATATCATGAGTAAAATATAAATTGACGCTGTTCTTCCCTGCACTTCTGATTAGCACGGTTGACTATGCATGGTGCGAAAGAAGTGCAACATATATACATATACGTGCGTATACACAATGTCATTATTTCCAGATCAACCTGCATTTGCATCACAGCAGCGCGGCTCACCTGGAGGACCATCGCGGACCACTGGGGGTACCGGGGACCACACTTTCAGAACCACTGCTGCTCGAGGGCAAACGCCGTTGAGGACCGCACCAGTTTGATGTTGCGATTAACTAGGGGAGACTCAAGCTAGGTTGAGATAACACTTTCCATTAGAATTATGCATGACCAGGAATTGTAGCGCATTGTGCTAACTACTCTGCCTAGTTTCCCCACGTACTAAAAACGACTAAATTATAAGAATTTAAATTTTACTAGGTAAGGCCCACTGCACTAAATAGCTATTTTTAAATCCTTTATATTAAGTTCACTTGCTTGCTTGCGCGCTTACGACCGTGCAAATCTTTCGGTCGTTTTTTAACCCACTTCCCATGATCCAATCGAGCTGACATTTTGCACACAGACTCGTTGTGCGTGACAATTTATTTTCGTGAAAATTTTTTTCCATAACTTTACACTTTTTAGGATTTTTTATTATATTTAATTACCAATTGCTTAATGGTGGCAGGCAATCATCTGACCCATAGGTGGCAGCCATCTCAAGCCAGAGGACGAGAGGACTCTAGCCGCCACGCATATAAAGGATTTATAGTGAAAAACGTTTTTACGGGTTAATTTTTTAAGAAGCGACCTGCCCACTAATGATAGCTCAACAGAGTAGCTTATTATGGGGCAAGTTCTGTCAGCGGGTAGCTATTAAAGTCAGCACGGATCACAAGGGGGTGGGTGGCATTTGTTTTCCAAGTGCTGATATTTACACACTACACCAAATACAAATTTAAGCCTGAGTTAATCTAGAGGAGGCCCAGGACTGGTTGAGATATTCGTCACTGATGTTGTCCATGAGCAGGAATCAAACTCAGGACACCAGGTTCATAGCACAGTGGGCTGACATAAATGCACACACATACACATTTATTTTTCACTTAGATTTACACACATTTAAAAAAATATGAAGACATTTTGGTGATATATTTAACTAAAACCCTATGGCAAATAAATCAGCCCCAAATCGCCAGCATTTTTTGGTTTCTCCAGCGGTACCACCGACTGTTGTGTGAATAAACAGAGTGCTGAGAACCAATAAACAGAGTGCTGAGAACCAATAAACAGAGTGCTGAGAACCAACAGAGTGCTGAGAACCAATAAACAGAGTTCTGAGAACCAATAAACAGTGCTGAGAACTACTGGGAACAAACAGAAAGGCTTATTTCTGTATTTTTGCTGCACATGAAACGTGGACTCCCGCTGTCGAATTAAACGCCGTCAAAGTAGAGAAATAAAACTGAGATAAGTGAATTAAGACATAGGCCTAGGTGAGGAAATAATGAGATTCACTCCAAATAGTCTATCACAGAGGGAACATTGACAGCCATTATGGAGATGTAGTATCCTTAGCATCTCCAATAATCAAACTTAGAATTGGAGGTTTTAAGAGCAATATAATTGCCCAAATACCTGCGAGGCTCTCAATCCACTGCAAGGTTAAAGTTAATTCAAAAATATGCTCCAACAACAGGCCACGAAGAAATACAAGTATGTCAAATGTGTGAAGATATTAGCCAGCATCTGAATGAGCGCAAAGCACAGTAACAACACACACTGAAAATAATAATGGGCAGCTTTGGAAATATTGGAGAAAATGTGCAAAGATGAGAGGATGATTGGTAAAATTGGCATAGAAGTGAAGAATGAGAGAAGGTAACGTCTGTTATAGTATGCAGTCGGCCGGGACATGAAAATAATTAACGTTCTTTTCAAAATAAGACTAGGAAATGGAAGTAAAGGAGTCCAAATAGCGAAATTAGAAATTACATTTACTTTATTCTGATGGACAAACCCCTAGATTATCATAGATGTCCCCGCCCTCAGCAAATTGAGAACATGAAATGCACGGGCAGGTGAGATGCAAGAGTTACATTGCCAATGGAAGGACGAAGCTTAATGGCTAATCTCATTCAGGAGGTAGGGGAATTTAAACTCATTCTAAACGACAGATTCGAATCCCTGGAGAAGCTAAATGATGAGAATGACAATACCAATTGTTGACGTGACCAAATAATGTAATGATTCACATTGTAACAATCAGTGCGCTGGGAATGGGGGGAAGTAGTATACAAGAAGACAAGTTACATCTGAAACCACAAAATGCATGTTGAAGAAAACCAGAGGTGTGAAAAGGGATTAAAATGGCAAATGGAGCTACAATTGTTCGTATTCATTCGGAAATCACAAGGACAGAAAAAATAGCGAATACAATACAAAACGGATTGAAGATTACGAAAATGATCAGTCGGAACATGAACGGAGTAAAGCAAGGAAGTTAATGATTGATAAATTGCAAAAATTGTATCCCTCAGAGCAAGATGGAGCCATAACGCACAAAAGATGCAGAATCCCAAGACCAGTGCAAGTATTCTACGCAGAGTTTTATCGCAAAGAAATCGTAAATATCCCTAAACACAACATCATATTTAAGGTGAGGAAGAGAATGTTCCAGATATGAAACCTGATGAAGTGACTACTTGCCTGTACGGTATGAAGAAGGGAAATCTCCCAGACTGAATGCAATGGCCATGGATATATTTGAACAAACAGAACCGACAGTTGGAGCAAGAGTAGCAGACCCATATACTCAATATCTACTAAAAACGAAACACCTAAATTGTGGAATGGTGCCTCATTCTTCCATGTAAAAAGCAAGAGAAAATCGATTTGAAGAATTACAGACCCATTGCCCTCTTATCGCATGCATTTAAATACTTTACAAAGACCATAGAGAACTGGATAATGGGTAATTAGATGCCAATCAACCATGAGAGGAAGCTGGCTTTACCCTTAACCTCATGCATAGAGTACTAATAACGATATTTTAGAAGCCAAATGAATGGGAAATGCCAATTATGCCTATCAAGCTCTCAAAAACAAAAACTTGAAAAAAAAGATATAAATACAGACATTTTCAAACATTTTCATGAAGATGTAATAGTCGGGTGGAAGGATGACAAAGGACATGGAACAACATATTCAAACTTACAGAAAAGGCATTGAGATATTCATACTGGGGATTACACTCAGACACAAAAGATGAATACATGTACGAAAGAATAAAACGCAAATTAGAGACGTAATATTGACAATTAGGAAAAGTAAGAGGGCTTGGGCAGGACACGTCGCTATAAATGTTGATGTTGCAGATGACAGAGTGGTGATCGAATGTCATCCAAAGAAGTATATAACTATGTATGTATGTATGTTGAACTTCTTTCGCACTGTAAGTCTCCAACCGTACTAATAGGAAGTGCGAGGGTCTGACCACTGTCGAGATCCAGTGATGAGATCAGCGCATGTGCAGGAGAGGAACCATTGTGGCATCACCGGACCATGAGGGATGGTGACGAAGTGTTGAGGCCTTGGTCCAATAGTAGATACAACATGTCTGATGATGATTTGACTACATTATTCCACTCACAATATAAAGCAGTGCATAATTAAATTTTGATTTAAAGCTTTCGTGACTGCAGGGATTCATCTTCTTGGTTCTTTCGGTAAAGTCATGTAGAATGGAAATAATAAAATAATAAAACAAAACATAATAAGATAATTAATTATAAAAATAAAACAGTTGTAGTGTGATGCTCAAAGCAGCCGGCTTATGCTACGATGCAAGGATGAAAACAGAGGAGAACGCAATCGCTTCTCAGAGCGTCGCGTTGAAAAAAAAATGATTCTCCAGAGCGGCAAGAACATCGCAGGAAGTTTCGCAGGCACTAAATCAGAGCGGCAGTGCGTGGCTGCCGTGGCGCCATCGCCGAGATCCGACGAGCGCATCTGTCGGACGAGACCACGCTGGGAACACAGCAGCACCTGTCTCCCACGTGTGTCTGCGGTGGGTGGAGGTATCACTCGTTTTATATAAATAAATAAATACAATCAGGGCATCGCGGTCAAGGTCGCAATTCAATATTTACCGCTGTAAGCTCGTACTCAAGGACTCGATGGCAAACGAGGAAACATCGCACGTCCTGCTCACAAGCTGTGAGCCATTACCATTTGGGATTGCCGTTTCATTTTTTTTGTGCTAAATACGATGTCTTGAAAACGTGTCAGATGCCTTTATCGGGGATGTTTTATTTTGGCTCTCGAGAGGAGGATAATCCAATTAAACATTCATACACCACTGCAATCTACATCATTGAACATAACAGTGACTTGCACTGGCAGTTTCCAGCGTTCGTCCACATGCGGCTTATGCACTGCCGAGTTCTGTGCCCAACAGAAGCATAATCAGAGCAGTAAGCACAGAACCAGATACAGTCTCAGCACAGATCAGAAGATCAGTATGGCGCAGTGTTGAACAAGGTCTGAAAGTGATTTTGCATCGGCTTGGCGTGATATCTCGAATTGCCAATTTATATGAAATGTCTCTGCTTTGTCTGAATTGTGCTTGGAATTCCATTACCGTAGGATTGCCCATTCATATGCCTGAGGTGGTGTCATACTCCTGAAATCTGGTGACTTGAAGGTATAGCCGGTGGATAACACGGAGATTATCCGTCACGAGTGAGGAGTTTGTAGGGGGAAGTGTATGCAGTGTTTCACTCCGATGCATGGATTTCTCCAGTAAACCCATTTTGCTCCCACACACACACACACAAAAACCCAACGAGGAAATAGCCCAAGACCTCAAGTGGGACCCTCTAGAATGAAGCTGAATGAGTGAAAATCCGGAAAAGCTTTCCAGAGAGAAGGGACACACACAAAGCATAAGTGTTTGGCTCTTTTTTTCTTGCACAGTTATCCACAATTAATGAGTGGAATAACAGAGATTAGACTCAACAGTGCAATTCCGTCAAAGGGATAATCGCAGCTCGTATCTGGACACTTTTCTGAGACTGTGGTAAGAAGATCCAAGCTGCATCGTAAGAGAATGATGGAACAAAACATCTCATTCTGAAGTGGAATATGAGCTATTGATTTAATTACGTGAATTTTCTGCAACCTTTTTACAGCAAGGAGCATTAGTTTTAAGTGTGTATAAATGTGCAATGCATTGGAAAAAAGCTCGCTCTGATGCTTATAGGGGCAAGTGACTATAGCAAGCCCTTCCAACGCATTAACCCAAGAGTGACTTGAGATTCATTTTCGACCCCACAGGACAAAACTTCCAGCAGTTTCAATTGCATTCCGTGACCTTACCCGTGGCCAGCTCAGTCCGAAATGGGCGCCCGGTTGAACATGGCATGCGTGCATGATGATATATATACGATGCCAGGAAATGCCCTCCCAATGGCACCGTGAATAAGCGGTTGGTTACTCTGCACAAATGCAGTGTCTGTGCCAAGCTGGGTCGTTCCGTTTCTGCTCGTGGGGCTTGAACTCACGACCTGGGAATTGCAGTACAGAAGTGCCAGCCACGAGTCAAGTTGGAAGCAATAACTTCCTGTTGGCCGTGCGGATCGACGGAGATTGTTAAACTTTTTGCTTACTTTATAAGTTTAGGGTGACATGTCTCCCATTAGTAGTAGTCATATTATAATGGCAAGCATTCAAAGATTCACTCACCCATACTTCTCTGGCTATAAACAAACGATGTCCTTGGAAATGTAATGAAACGGGCCGCCATTAACCACTAACATAGCATGATTTTACTCTTTAAAAAAAGCAGTCCATGAATCTTTTTTAATACCGTATTCATGACCGATTCAGGAATTTTACAGGGAAATGTAATTTATCACATTTATTGACCCTGAGAGCTGTAGGAAATTAAACACTTTCTCGTGAAATAATGCACGATTCACTCGTTTTGGCGTTATTAATACAGTATTCATTTTGTAAAAAAAAACTTACCCTCTATATTGTTATTAAAATAAAACCACTTTGATTCCATGGGCATTTTCATTTTATTTAATTGGAAAGAAGAAAAATGAATACTGTATTTCATTGTGTATTCATTGTGAATACATAATTAGTTTATTTTGGGTTAGATCATCTTGTAGGTATAATGTAAATTCATAACTATAACCCTCCACCACCCGACAGCCAATCAGGTCAAGGTGTCATGGGAGCAAATACACCAATTTATTTGGTTTATCAGTGAATCCCTAATGTTGAAAAGCAAGCAAAATAATGAAACAAAATGTTATGATATTTCGCTGGTGATTTCAACCAACATAATTAGGTGTTATTCTCCAGTGAAATGTTGTACAACATTGTACATTTTTGGTTGCTTTTCAATATTCTGATCAACCAATCAATTGGCATATTCGCCCACGTGGCAGCTTTATTTTATAGTTGAAAGTTGACGTTAAACCTCTTCGATCTAACTAAAAACAAATTGAATTCAAATCATAATATCAGTGGTGAAAGCTTACGAATAAAATGTGTAAATCCATGTTGAAATAAATCAGCATAAAACATTGGAATCCATTCATACAAATATGACAATTCATGGAAGAATCCGAAACTCATTTCAATCTTAGTCTAAACTACCAATGGATGACATATACAATCCATACACGAGGCTTGGAAAGGCTATATTTCAAACAAATAATGGTGTTTCGCTATTATGCATCCTAAATGACTGTTACAACAAATACAGTTAAAAGTTCCGAGTAGTTTTAGCAGAGCAGCAGTGACCTCTACTGTTTGGATACGAAATCAATTCAGCATACTTGCATAGAATTTAGCTACGGGTCGAGCGGTGGGGCAATGGTTAGCGGAGTGTGCTATGAATTCAGCGACCATAAGTTTGATTCCCCACCACAGCTATCACCAGTGTCGAGTAAAATCTCAACCAGTCCTGGTGTCCCTTTCACCAACCAACATTGACCAGCGTGGTGAAGAATGGTCAAACGAAACCCATGACCGACAGAGAGTGGACAAGCCTTTATTCAGCGGTAAATTGATAAATGGCTAGATTTGAAGCTTTCGTGACTGCAAGGATTCATATTCTTAGGTTTTTTCGGTAAAGTCACGTAGGTAAAACATCAAAATTAATAAAAATAAATATAAAAATAAAAATTAAATAATTTTGATGTTTTACCTACGTGACTTTACAGAATATGATAAATGGCTTTATTTAAAACACCTATTATTTACTATATGTTTCAATATGGATTTATAGAGCGTCTAATTGCAATTTCAAATCAAGAAGAGGAGGGAGTCGACAGCATGGATGGCTGAGGAAAGGGAGTTCCAGATAATGTGGTTTTCAGAGGAGAATGAGCGACCTCCCACTGAGTGAAGGTTGACTGTTTGCTTCAATAAAAAGCCTTGGTTGCTGAAGTGGAGAAAGTGTGGAGAACAACATAGTGAGATGGGAGTGGGTATGGAGGCAGTCTATAGAGGATCTGCAGGAAAGTGTCATTTTGGATTAGAAGAGTTTGGTAATGACGGATTTGGAGACGGTGAAAGTGGTGTAATGATTGAGTCGAGATGTGATGAAGGCATGGAAGAAGATCTCATCAGTAGCTCCCGTAAGAAAATTGAGGACCTGAGAGATGTTGCATAGATGGAGGCATGAGTTCTGCAGACGTGATATATGTGAGAACAGAATAAGAGTTTTGTATCAATGACATCCCAGAGATTTTTATTCGTGAGTGTGGTGTCAGAGATACAGTATTAGGAGGTGCATGTGCAAACTGGAGTTTTTGCTGAGTGGGAAGTTTTTTGCCAATGACAGGGTCAGGAGGTTATATTATTTGGCAAAGATCTATGGATTCAACGAGTGAATGGAAGGTGGTTGAGATGGAATTATATGGGTCGTCAACATAAATGTTGAAATCGCTAGGCATTATGAGCGGAGGGAAGGAGAGTGGAGTATGTTTAGGTGAAATCATGAATATCAGACGTGAAGTCTGGGTTTTAATTTGGCAGGCAGCAGACAACACAGATAATGAAGTTGGAGGCAGGTTGGAGGTGGTGAGATGTTAACGCATTCGCCTGGTATACAGGAGGTCGTGGATTCTCTCTCCCCGTGGTCACGTTGACTTTCTCTAGGTCCTGCACCCCCCCCCCACCCCACATTTAGAATCAACATCACGCGTTTCGAGTATTTCGCTGCTATAAATTTCCACACGATAAGCCACTTCATTGGGCTATTATTTTCTGGTCAGGTAGCTTCTAAAAAATAGCCATATAGCTTAGTGGGCCTTACCTGCTGAAGAAAACAAGTTAAGTTTAGAGGTGATAGCCAAGAGGAACAGCGTCAGAAAGTGGGTAGACCTCAGAGGTGTGGCTCCGCCTTAGTGAGGAGAGGGTGTCAATCAAGAAAGCTGATGTGTGCCTGGGGTCATTGTCTGCTCACATTGACCTATAGTTTACGGTCTACAATTTCATATTGTTCATGCTTTGCTGAATTCACAGAATGTTTTAAAACAGTCCACTGTTGGTGGATGGTTTAGTGCATACTGCATAGTACGCTCACTACAGACGTAGCAAACTCAGTTTCGCATGCAATATTCCTTGCAAAAAATACATTGTGGTAATACAATTACAAATGATCATATTAGAGCTGGGAAATAGCTTTAGGAATCGTATTTGATCCCTATGATTGCACCATACACAATTCCTGCAGGAATTGAGATTTGTCGATGAGAGACTCCCGTGTTAATATATGCATACAAGTACATGACTGAGCATGTGTGTATGCATGTATGCACATACCATCTGTGGGCATCTATATATGGGCATCCAATCATGTGATAGTCCCGGAGGTCCTAGTGGCCTTGTTGATAATTATGATGGCTCCAGTGGGAGTCCCCTATGGTTTCGATATTCTGAGTGGTAACGGAGTTCCGAGTGATATCAGTTGTCCCAGAGATAGCCCCAGTAGTCCTTTGGTGGTCCTAATGGCATTGCCAGGTGGTTCTATTTATAGTGTTATGGCCCCATCAGTCCTGGTGGTCCCATTATTGTGAGCAGTAAATTTGATAGTCTGGATTGTCGCAGTGGTCAAAGTGTACGTCCTGGTGGTCCCAGTTAGCCGAGGTGTAGGTCATCATCCAAATGGTGGTCCCACGGAGGCTGTGTGGACTTCTGAACCCCCTGCTGGGCTCAGCAGGAAGCTGGTCTATGGGGAGGAGCTCAGTGCAGCCAAGGCTACTTGCCTGTCACGTGCATGTGGGAGGCATAGCACTTAGTTGATGTGCATAAAGCCTACGCATCCACCACGCCGTCCACGCTCCACAAGTCCTTCCATCTTGCCAGAACATCATTTCTGTATATGCGAGTGTCCACATCATGGGTAATAAATACACGAATAACCCACACATCATATTGGTCTCATTCAACAATGCAATGAACCAAATATCAACTACTGTAATTGTTTTTATTAAAATTGTTTAAACAGTAATTTTGTTTAAGTCCAAACATTATTCATCGATGGCTGTCTGCCCTTGTGTGATGTAGGGTGCCCAGTAGCGACCGTTTATGCAGCCACATTTTGCAGACTAGACTCACTAAAGACAAAATCATTCCATTCCTTTAAAAAGTGCTCCTAGTCAACTGCTATTCACAAGGCCCATACATTATCTGTAATATTTAACAATCCGAAAGTCTACTTTAAATGTCCCATTGCTCATCGTTTCTGGTGGCTTTGGCCAATTTTGGAAATTCCACTTTCTCATAGCAGAGGGCAGGCTCTCCATTGCACAACTGCTGCTGACTCCCCACAAAGTGCGTACACGCTTTATTGAGCCAGAGGGATGGTGGGTTAATTTGTCCCAGTAACTTTCTTATTCTGAGCGGAAATAATTGTGAAACATGGTAGGGTGCTGACAAAAACTTTCCAAACCACACTTCAAGAAGCTGGATTCAGGGTAAGCCTGCATTCATGGTAAGCCAGAATGCAAGATAATCCAGAAGACTTCCCTAAACAATAATAATAAACAAAACAACTCTCACTAGAACACTGTTCTTGGTAATTGTGGGGTACGAACCAAGATGCACATTTGCATTAGCAAATTCTAATATTTGTATACGTAATATGTGTTGTACTGCATGTGTTACCTATTGCATCAAGGTGCCCTATTCGATCTCTCTCATTTTACCACAATTGACGTTTATTTATTTTTTATAAACCAAAAGAAATGCTTCAAGCCCTTAACAAAATATAATTAACCTTGTACAATCCAGTGCACCGCAGCCTTCATGCTGTTTCATGGTGATGAATAGTGACTTTGCTTATACTATACAGGAGTTATTTAGTTATTATACATATGATATTAAATAACACAATGACCATGTTGCTGTTACCTCTATGTTAACACGTGAACAGTTTACTAAATCTATGGGATGCAATTCTATGTCAGGTATAAGAAGCCTACCGAAAATGAATATATTTTGAACCAAATTTAAAACACGTAAATTAAACCGTGGTTACAAAGGAGCTCAAAATATATACAAGCCTTAAAATAACAACAGTGAGCTGGAGCCATTCACCGTGGAGGACATCGCCAGGGCTCCAGATTTGGCCACATCAGTCACCATCACCACCGTGTGCCCGATATTGGATCAATATGTCCCTGTGGTGGCAGGACACCAGAAGAAGACCTCTCCATACGATAAACACTGTCGTATACATATTGTTGTTGAGTCACATTTGACGTATATATATATAGAATTTTAAGTATACGTATTTTTTTTATAATAAATGAACAAAAATGCTCCGTACTCCCAGTCTTGGTTAACGAGCTGCTTCTGCTGATGCAAGGAGCCTTTGCCCAGCATGGAGCTGTGTGCTCGCAGAGTCTCCCGTGGCATCTCGAGGCGGAAAATATTTATTTAAATGAAGGATCGCTGCTGGCGTCGTGTTTCAGCAATGACCTTCCCAGTGTAGGACACCCTGAGATTTCACAGTGGGTGATCATCATGACAACTTGCGCGATGAAGTCATGCATGCTGAAATACCTTCATCTTGCACCTTTTGCAAGCGATGCGCTCCCTCGTAACTTCCAGTCGATATTCCGAAATGCATAATTCCGGACCATGCGATTGTTTTAATGCTGGGGCTAAATTCGGCAAGGTTAAAATTACAACAGCCGCACAAAATATAGCAGGGGCTCTAAAGAAGCAATCTACCCAAGCGTGTTTCATCATGTGATAGAAACATTGCTTCACTGCTTCTTAATCTCTCCAAATCTCTCCTTAGCCAAAGGCGTTTTTGCATTTAGATTCCACAAGGCTGTCCTCTGTGTACATTAATTATTATTCTTGATTTCAAAACCCGATCTTGGCCTCTCAATCAGTCAGAAACAAACAATAGCCACTATATGTGCTACGTCTGGTCTCGAAGGTGGATGTTGGAGTGAGAAGTCTAAAGTCAAAAGGGCAAGGCATCTCCATCTCCTTAAATGAGCAATGGGACAGCATGCATATCCATTGGGTGCCTTGAACCAGTCGGGGAAATTACATCTTCCCATGGTGGGAACCATATTGTTCTCTGGATGACTACAGTGACTCCAGGTCATTACCGTGCTTGCTCTGACTGAGCTGAGATTCCGTATGCATGTAAAGCACCGCACGAAAAACACATGGGAAACATTGTGGTTTCTACTCAATTTGGTCTCGTGCAGTTCCGTTGTGTTTTTTCCGCAGTAGCTGCAGAACTAAAGAGCACACAGTGTGCGGTTTACATTCGGAGAGACCATCCAAGGGTTTAAGATAACGTCCAAAGTATGTAACTCCTGGGACGGTAAACAACACGACATGCAGCTTTGCTATCGACTGAGTCCAAAAAGGATTTATTTGGTAAAAACTTGAGGAAATAAATTACATAAAATGTGTCTAATTACATCTAAAATTGTGCTTAGACATTTATCTCCATGATGACCTTGTGTTTTCTAATATTATTCATATTTAATATACACATACATATAGGGCACTATTAACAGTTTATATCCTTGATTGCCTTGTGTCTTATAATATTATTCATATTTTATTTTCACATAAATTTAGTGCACTAGTTTCATGTTAACACTTTGTGTCGACAGAATGTCACTCGTAAATGAAGGCAAATATTTCTCCGCGTCTGTCCACATTTCCCCTCCAACACTTCACCCCTTTCCACCTCTGTCTCCCACCCTTACTCTGCCCCATACTAAATAGAGTGTGAAGAAATACACCTACAAGGGTTGTTGGGAGAATAGAAAAACAGCACTAACTAGAAAATAATAAAATATTGCTACTCACGTCTCATTGTCATATGCAAAGTGTGCAATATCCTAGTGTGCTATTACTGTCAACATTTTCAAGTATTTTTTTGGATTCAGGATATTTCACGAATTAAATAAAAAAAACGAATACATATGTCTATACATAGTTGTAAATTGTTCAATGCAGCAGATTAATCCTAAATATACACTTAATTTTAGAGAGTATGCATAACAAAAAGGTCCCCCTGTGTAGCTTTAAAAAACTGTTGGGACAAGTGTTGTTAGCAAGCACCTATGAAGGCTGGCACGGCACACGAGGGGGTGGATGGCCAGCACCACACCTTTGTCTCCCGAGTGGCGATGTTTGCACACCACGTCAGATACTCATTCAAGGCTGAGTCGACCTAGGGGAGGCCCAGGATCAGTCCAGATAATTATCACTGGTGGTGGCCGTGAGCAGGAATTAAACCCAAGTCGCCAGGTTGGTAGCATAGTGCGCTAACAGCTACATTACCGCTCCCCAACACACTCGTCAAAAAAAAGTCTCCTAATTTAGCCATATATACTGAAGGGGCACATGCCATGAGTGAGAAGCTATCGAAGGGGTGGCTATGACCCGCTCTGCGTTTGGCCACATTCTTCTCTGCAGTGCCAATGTTGACTGCGGGAGGCCCAGAATTGGCTCAGATACCACTTGCGATAGATACTATCCATGGCCAGGAATGAAACTCAAGTCACAGATGCACAGCAGAGCACATGGACCACTGTGCCACCGTTTCCCACTTACAGACACACCCATACACACATACACACACAAGATCCACCCTATGACTAAATTACAATTTTTATGCTGCATCTGTCAGGAAAGTGCAAATGCGTTTTTTTTCTTCATTATCTCATTTAGCATACGTTTTCCAAAGAAAGGGAATGTAATAGAATTTCATCTTGGAGGAACACAATGTATTAGATTCTATATATATTGAGTCTATATATGTTTTGTTTAAAAGGTCACCAATCTGTCTCTCCATCTGTACAGCAGTTCCGTCAGCAGTTGAAATACTGTTAGGCAAGCTTGACCATTGTCAAACACATTCACAATGACAGTACCCAAGCGGAGAATCCAATCGGGACGGGTGCCACAAAACACACACCTGGCAGTTATGGAATAATATATATATTTTTTGAACTGTTATTTTAAAGGGTTTTGGGACATTCGGACACTGTTCATCATAAATCCATAAACAATTATGATGAACATAAATAGTAATGCATGAAGAGTGATATATATATACAACTGCTTGGAGACACGAGGATCCGTTAAATATTAAACTGCACTCTTTGTTTGGGAATCGTAAAATAATTACTGAATGTTTTTTAGACTTGGTGTGAGATGATTAAACTAAACTATTAAACAATTTTTATATAACCAAGTAAAAAAATAGCTACTGTTCAGAAGCAACCTGGCGACAAAAGATAGCTCAACAAAGTGGCTTATGTATAAATATATAGTAGACAAATACTGTAAATACATGTTGATTCTAAATGTGAAGCGAAAAACCGGAGGACCTGGAGAAAAAAAAACCTCTAACTGTACAAGCGTTAGGGTCGGGATTGAACCCACGACCACCTGTATACCAGGCGAGATAATTAATATCTAGCCACCAGGGCACCCTGGCAATGGCTAATGTCTGGAAATGGCTGCGTGAAATAACATTACAGCCGCACAGGGCAGGCGATGTCAAACAGTGTCACGTGCTATGACACAGCTTTCTGTACTGAAGTTCCTGGTTAGGATGTCAAACTGGCTGGAGTTTACAGGAGGGTACGAGTGATGTGTGTTTCTCACACAGACGTGCGTTGAAGTGGTGCAGAAAGTTTAGAAACATCGACGCGAGTTCGTAAAAAGAGGTGATAGGGTTGTGAAACCAGATGTCGTGAAATGGCTGGGTAACTGCCTGAAATAATAATTGCACGTGAAAGTTGTAGGGTAAGTAGGGAAATATACAGGCCATGTTTCCTTCGCTTTACTTTCAAATTAGCGAGAACTAAAAGTGCAGAATTTAATAGGGAACGAAATTTAAAAGAAACTACGCAAACTTGTCACATGCCATCATCATCAGAGGCTGTTGATTAACACATCGTTTTGCTTCATTTGCAGTAATTGCTATTGTTTAAGTCACCTTAATTTAAGTGCAAGCTAATTTGACTGTGTTAAATTAAAACAAAATGCAGACCCAACAAGCTTACAGTACCCTCTTCAGGTTGTTCTATTTTCTTGTATTTAATCCTTTTGCAGCACGAAAACGCACTTCGGCGTGAGAGACACGTGTCAGAGAAATGTAACGCAAGGATCGTGAATTAAAGTCTTAGGAGGCACGGCGTTACACACATGTGACGGATCAATTGAGAAGAACATAATGTAAGGATCGAAATGGCTGCAGAAGCGTCCAAACTCTAATAATGCATCTCAAGGGATCATGATGCATCTGTGACATTATACAGGGCAATTGTTGTGCCAGTTCGGACATGTGGATGTGAATTATATACTCTCACATAGGCCACTGAACAATGCTCTGGCGCATTTGACCATCATTTCCTTACATCATATCCTGAAAATCCACTGGCCGGGAAACTCATGAAACGGGATCATCCATATCTATGGGCTATTTTTTTGCCAATATCAAAAATTATGGAAAAATAAGAATAGGTTTGACCATTTCTGGAAATAAAACAGGCGTTCAGATGTTAAAACAACCAATTGGATGCTTTTTGCGAGGCATCAAGTCTGGATTAACTACACATCATTGTGGCGAAACATGCAAACAAACATGCTCTGACAAAATAAGCATTGTCTTGGAAACGACTTGTCTTACAACAGACAGCCTTCTTCATGGCCTTGTCTCACCAGTGTTAAACTAGTGAACGCCAAAAGGCGAACATTACTTTGACAATCGTACCTGTCAACCCCTTATCAGGGCCTACATTATTACTGACCAATTCAGACCTTACTTGTCACCTGCGCCCTTATGAATCTCGACGTTCATCCTTCAAAGTCCAATCACAAGGGAGAAACACAAAATAGACAAAAACTATGTCCCTGTAAAATAATACGGGTAAACCGTATGGGTTGTTAGGTATGGACAATGCAAGTATCAGAACACGTATCGCCTGGGTCGAGCAGTTATATCGATAGAATACCTTTTTGCCAGTATACAAAATGATAAAACATAAAAATAGGAATCATTTGTGTAACAAATACATTAATTTAAGCGACCAAGATGCCAGAAATAGGACAGAACAGGGGGCAATCCGTCTGGTTATCACAAAGACGAAGAAGAGGCTGTGATTACTCGAACATCTACTGCGACTTGATACCGCAAAGAGATCGGCATGCAAACGGATGCAATTTAAACCGACACACAGAAGAAGAAAAAGAGGAAGACCTATGACCAGATGGAGAGATACGGCAGGCAGAGACTTAGCATAATGGGATCTAATGAAAATAACAGCAGAGAAGTTTGGCAACAGATTGGAAGAGGGGGGGGGGTAAACTTGTGTCGCGACAGAAAGTGCGTAAATGCATAATGTTGCCTAATGATGGCATTACACGCACTACATCGTCCTTCACTGGCGTCTTACACACCAGTGCACAACTGCAATATCTATATCGACCCTTCAGCAACCCTTGCCTTATGTTGCAATCCTCAATCAGTTTCCACATAATAAAAGGTGGCACCTTCTCCAAGGGTCTGAAACAGTCTGGCCCTTGGCTGCCTTTGTTTATTAAAAGTCAAATTAATAATAATTATAAACACATTATTTGGTGATGCTTCTACGTTGGCGGTGGTGCACAAACACCGCTAGCAAACAAACTAAACAAATATGAATTACTTCCTTAACAAAAATATATATAAGTGGCAACGTTTCAGGCAATGAACCTTATTCAATAACACATAAATAGAGAGGTCACAGAGATAGAGTTAATAATGGTTAGGGACCACACATAACACCATGGGGCCTGATGAAAATGACATAAAAAATATCCTGGTGACCAGTTTTTAACAAGGCATATGAATAGCGACGTATTAGTAGTTGTTGCATAACAGATGAATCCTTTAATAATCAGAACGTATTTGCCACTAAATACACTCAAATATATTAAAAGTAAAATTAGAAACTATTGCTGGCACAATGCATTGTGGGGAGTTTTGTACTTGTGAGGACAAACACGACATTCCTAGGCCCCATTACCTAGTCTGGGAATTACAATGTCGAGTGCAATTATGCAATAAAGAGGTGAGAGGTTTGTCTAGCACTCAATGATAACATTATGTTTTAAGTGAATGTGAGATATTCAGTCCTCTCGGCTGAATGGTATAAAAAGACTCATAAACTCAGCACCTTTTCCCATTCTAATCACAACCTATACTGTACAAAAAAAAACCAACCACGTTGGTATTTCCACTACAGACACATAGCACAATGATTTAAAATGTTAGTTTACGTAGCATTGATTTTAAACTAATTAAATATCTAAGAGTTGGTTAAAATACGCATTACATATTGCCGTTATGATATTGAGCCAAGTGAACGGGGGGTCGTCATAAAATATTTCTGTGTTAAATTAATTTACATCAATCACAAGAGAGGGCCTTGTGTTGCCATGTTTGCTGCAGGCTCATTGTCCCATTAGTAAGACACCAAAAGTGTAAGACGAAGCTGTGAGGCGCTCCTTCGATCAACGCAATAATCCAAGACCAACCGCTCTCGCATCCGTATGGACACAGAGCCATTGCGCGCACAGTATTCCGCACAAATGGGCATGCCATTTATTTGTACACATTTTATATGAACACTGATTAGGATTTTGTTTTTAATACCATCTGAATTATTCATTTGTAGACCCGTATAAATAATGCATAGTTTAAACTTTTCAAATTGTGTTAGAGTTTTTTTTTTTTATCAGGTCAGTTTGAAAATGAAGCATCCCCAATTCGTACACATTTGCCTTCATTAAAAAAAAAAGTATCATGGGAAAGTTTCCGATTGCACAAATCAAGGTATATTCATGAGCGGCCTCATCACGCTATCCCATCGTAATTCATATGCAATTGGTGATGTCTATTACTACAGGCAAAATATATTCATAGACGATTACTGGTATGTGACAAAATTGACTTTTGAATTAATGTAACAATATATTTATGGGCTTTAATTTAGGGTAATGTATACAGTTTTTTGTTTCCTAATCGGCATCATTACTCACAAAATGTATTCCATTTTGTTAAATAGTTGGTTTTCCTGTAGATGTGCAGTATATTTGCCCTGTCTATTTTTTTCCTGTATTCATTGCAGGTTCTAAATAGTCGTGAGTTTTATGTATGCACTCATCCCGGGGGAACGATCATTAGCGTGCGCTTGTTTATGCTCACTGATACTGCAACGAAAGTTAATCATACACTGCGGCTTTGTAAAAAAAAAAAGTTGTGAATGTATATAAGCGAGAGTTGCAAAAAATCACGATCTTTATTGTTACATATAATTTTTTTTTATCATTTTTAACACCAGGTAATGCAACAGCATTTCTGTAGAGACCCAGATAGTGGAAACTGGCTGGAAAACATTGGTCTAGAAAGCTGATCGACTTAAATATTATATAACACTGGTCAACAACAACAAAAAAATCTGGCCTGGACTTTTGCAGCTGTTTTAGACTAATTTCAGGGTGCTGATTCCAAATCTGATCTCAGATTTGCTCTATCACATTTATGCTATCGGCATACCCCATTTTCATTGATTTTACCAGAAATTAACTCTGTCACTTATGATTGCACGTTGTTGCGAGTCAGTGACTGCTTTAGTGTTAAACTATGGTGCTGTACTTTTAGGATAGTGTGTTTATAATATCATTTTATGTAGATATCCACATTTATTTAATATCTTTCTTCTGCAGGGCGTAATCTAACAATGGCAACAACATCCGAAAGAAGGAAATGCAGTAATGACCCAGATATCTTCTGCTACATCTGTGGCAGCTTCACTTTGCAGGATCAAAGACGCAACATCAATACCTTTGTCAGGAAGGTTTATCTTGCCTACTTTAAAGTACGACTTGGAGACCAAGACAAAAATTGGGCTCCTCACAAAGTGTGTAAAACCTGTGTTGAAACGTTGCGATCATGGTCTAAAGAAAAGAATGCTAAGCTGAAGTTTGGTGTGCCAATGGTTTGGAGAGAACCTACAAACCATTTGGATAACTGCTACTTCTGCCTTGTCAATGTAAAAGGTTTCAATAAGAAATACAAACAACACTTACAATACCCAGATATCCCATCTGCCAGACGACCAGTTGAGCACTGTGAGGAAATACCTGTGCCTGTATTTACTGAGCTACCAGAGATTGATGTTGAATCCCTCAGTTTACCTGCTTCTACAGATGATGATAATGATGCTCAGATCGAATATACGCCATCTGATAAAATTTCTTTGTTTAGTCAGCCTGAATTGAATGATCTTGTAAGAGATTTGTATTTGCCAAAGCAGTCTGCTGAATTGTTGGCTTCCAGGCTGCAAGAGAAAGGACTACTCAGACCTGGCACTAGTGTATCCTTTAATCGTAACAGAGAAGCAGCACTGCGAAAGTACTTCCATTCAGATGGTCAACTTGATTATTGTAATGATGTTGAAGGGCTTCTTCTCAATATGGGACTGCCTGCATATGATTCAAGTGAATGGAGACTTTTTATTGACAGTAGTAAAAGGAGTTTGAAATGTGTGTTACTTCACAACAGAAATATATATGGTTCAATCCCAATAGGACACTCTGTAAAAATGAATGAAGAGTATGCCAACATCAAGATTGTTCTGGATAGATTGGAATACCATGTTCATGGATGGCTAATTTGTGTTGATTTGAAAATGGTTAATTTTCTGCTGGGTCAGCAAGGAGGTCACATCAAATACCCTTGTTCCCTGTGCTACTGGGACAGTAGAGCTACATTAGAACACTGGGTTAAAAAGAACTGGCCACCAAGAATCAGTTTGACGCCTGGTGACAATAACATCAAGAATGAGCCTCTGGTTGATAGGAATAAAATTGTATTTCCCCCACTGCACATAAAACTTGGGTTAATGAAGCAATTCGTCAAAGCTCTTGATCACACTGGAGACTGCTTCAGCTATATATGCTCAACCTTTTAAAGTCTCAGTGCCGAGAAGAAAAAGGCAGAGGCTAGAGCTTGGAATGCATTATCTGATGTGTTGTGGAATTTCCTTGGGAACAGGAAAGCGGACAACTATCGAGAGATTGTGGAGGAGCTGCTCTTGAGTTTCCAAGCACTTGGATGTAGAATGAGCATCAAGGTTCCCTACTTACATAGTAACTTGGCCCGGTTTCCAGAGAACATGGGTCACGTGAGCGAACAGCAAGGTGAACGCTTTCATCAAGACATTCAAGTTATGGAAGAACGTTACCAAGGCCGATGGGACTCAAACATGATGGCAGGTTGCTGCTGGTCCTTGATGAGAGACATTCCAGGTCGTTTATGCAGATGTAACATCACTATTGTGAATGACCTTTTTGTACATATTTTTCTTATCTTCGCAATTCAATTCTTACATGGAAATATGCATTCACTCAAATTGATATGCAGTCACTCTCACAACTTTGTGCTACGGCTCATTAAATGTTTGTTTCATTATTATTGTATATTGTATCTTATCTTATTCTTGTATGGATGTCTGTTTAGCTATTCGTATATGAGCATACATTTGCTGTTTTATTGAAAAAGCAATATTTGATATCTCAAAAACCTGATGAGATAGACAAAAACTGATGCCAGATTTGGAATCAGCACCCCAAAATTACCTTAAAACCGTTGGAATACCTTATGCCAGAAAAAGTGTGTTGACCAGTGTAATTGCAGAACCCTATCTATCTCATCATTATTTTATTTACTACAATCCACCAGGACAAGTTTAAACAATTTACATTGACAAATGGCCCGATGGTGTTCGTTGAGAGCGTTTGGCTTTGACACCAGGCAGCCCAGCAGTCCTCTTTAAAAGGTCACAGTCCACTGCCAATCCATGTCTCTCCAACTCCACGAAATGCTCATAAAGACATTGGTCAGGAAGTCAATTGACAAATGAACCTAAATGCAGTTTAATATATACATGCGAAGGGCAGACTATTGTCGATTTACTTTCTATTTATCTTCGTATCTAACAAGAGCATATTCTAAAAATGCCAAGAATATAGAGTGTACTTTACGTATTATTGACTACATTTATAAATCAAAATGAAAGCATTTGCCTACAAGGCCTCACAAAACCAAAAGATATGCTAATTAATGCTTCTAAGGGTTAATGCATGAACTTGGAATCTCTGTAGGTAACATTTTCTGGCCAAATTGTAGCATTGCCTGCAGACAGCATGGCATGGCATTGCAAACAGACCTTCCACAAGGGACATCTGTTTTCTTGCCAGTACTAAAATGACATTCAGTAATTTGTACACCCAGAAAGGCCCTGGGGGCCCGAGTTATGGAAATGGTTACATTCAGCTGGGCATTGGCATGAAGCACGATTTAGGACACATTATTTTCAATAAGCGAGAGTCCGTACAACAATTTGACATCGGTTTAATACAAAGTACCCAGGCGCTTACATGTTACAAAATTGCTCCCCTTTATTACTGAGAGATGACAATCTGCCTTCCTTAACGTGCAGTTTGAAAAAAATACAAGGTTAAGAGCATTCCCACTTCTCGTTGTTGAGTAGATCATTTCAAAACATCCTATTGCACAAATGCACCAACAAGCATTGCCTTGAGCAACTATTTGTCATTTGTGACAGCTTGATCATAACACAAATATTCCCTAAGAAGCAGAATAAAGCCTGCCAAGGTTATGTTAAGAACATTTTTTATTGAGGACAAATCATTGTATGTGTGAATGTGTGTTAGGGTATTTCTTTTCAAAATCGTTTTTATACTACCAGCGCATTTGGCACGTGTACAAAACCTTCACATATGTATTAAATTTGGGAATAATAGATTTTATTCCAAGCTTTCGTAACTGCAGGAATTACTCTTTGGTTCTGTCGGTAAAGTCACGTAGAAATAAAAATAATTAAATAATAAGAGAATACGACGTTTCGATTGCAACACAAGCAACCATCATCAGGTAAAATGAATGAGAAAACAAACATAGTAAATTTATAAATATAAGGCAATACAACACAGAGAGTCGACTAACACAACAGTCAACACCCTACCTGGTTGATTACGTTATTCCAAAGATTGCTAAATTTGAGAGAGAGACAAAACACAGACACGGAGACACATAGACAGACACACAAGCAGAGAGAGACACACACAGAGACACAGAGAGAGACACACACACATAGACAAACAGAAAGACAACGCCTCTGTGTCGAGGCCTTAAATAGAAAGGGTGGGGGCCTGGGGCAGAGATAGAGGGGGGGATTGGGGTAGAGAACAATGAGATAGTTGCGTGGAATTCCTGCCCATAGCAGGCGGAAAAATTTAGAGAGAGAAATAGAAAGTTTGAGAAAACAAATTTAGTAAAATTAACTTCTAATTTAGCAATCTTTAGAAGAACGGAATCAACCAGGTAGAGTGTTGACTGTTGTGTTAGCCGATTCTTTGTGTGGTATTGCATTATATTTCTAAGTTTGCTATGTTTGTTTTCTCATTCATTTTCACCTGATGATGGTTGCTTGTATTGAAATCGAAACGTCGTATTCTCGTATTATTTAATTTATTTTCTTTCTACGTGACTTCACCGAAAGAACCAAAGAGAAATAGATTTTATTTTCATTACAATCCTGTGTGGGATCTAAATTCCACAAAATCTTGTATCTTATCTCAAATGAGTTTAATATAGAGAGCTGTGTATAACTTTAAGGGGTTAATTTGACAATATTATGACAAATCACGTGTGTGCATCTTACATGCATACAAACATTTCAGTAATAAAATTAAAGCAATATACAACATTCATCGCGACGACAGTTATGTTGATACCAATTAGGGAACCTCATTTGTCAGGCCTTTGTTAACACGCTGTTAGGTGTACCTGAAGAAATTAATCTTCCCAGCAAACAGTTACCTGCACTGAGGGACCTTGAACACTCTTAAAGCAAGTCAGTGCAGATGCATGATCAAAATGAATATTCAATTTCCAAGTGGACAACCACTACAGACACTTTCCACAAATGTAAATAGTGCCATGATAAAAACAAGGTAGAATAACGTTTCCCAAAACTAATTTTAGGCCCACATAGGGAGTCGCCATATCAGTATTTTTTCTATACCTTGTTTATATACACACACACATATATATGTCATACCTGAATAAAGTTTAGAAATTAATCAAATTGTAAATGTTGTGGATTTACTCTCCAACACACCGGTGCTATGAAGTAGCAACTAATTGGCACGTTGTTTATGTGACTAACCTTACTGGCTGTGTCGGACGGTGGAGGGTTACGACACATTTATACTTACGCGAGCTAACCCAAAATCTTCATCATGACTCATTACGTTGTTTGACCATACTTCACCACGCCGGTCAGGACTGGCTTCTGACGTTAGCCAGTGGCCAGAATTCGAACTCGGGAAAACATTCTCATTGTGCGGTAAATTGTATCTCACCTTTGCCGCATGTACGACATTTAAATCGCAGTTTAACATCTGTACACGGTAAGCAACCGGCGCATTTCACACATCTGTGTATGTGCGATCTAACGTCACTCGGTGGGTCACACGCGATGAAACCTGTCCGTTCGGATCGCTCACAACAAAGGACGACCGCCGCTTTTCTCTGCAGCAAATGGGGGCTCGTTGACAGCTCTACAGCGCCCCGATCCGAGTTGTGTGTGACCCGTTAGTCCTGTCGTGCCGTTTATGCGCCGTGTGCACACACGTAAACAGTTCCTTTTGGAGTCGTGCACACGCATTCAATGAGGCCACGTTGAACTGTGGCCAGCAGACCCTTGAGTCGCGTTCATCACGGCATTACGAGCCACGCTCCTGCAGCTAACCAGATGGATAATAAACACATTCCTGCAGAGGGAGCTGATAGGAACGTTGGGTTGCTCAGTCAATGGCCAGGGTCAACGGCGGCGTGGTGTATTCCGCAAATATGCCCGACTGTGAGGGCGGGCACAATCCGGCGTGAGTAGGTTAAACGTTGAGTTTTATAAGGGCACCACGGGTGACCAGTTCCTCCCCACCCAGCCCCTCCCCACTCAGCCCCTCCCCACCCTCCCCTCCCCATCCAGCCCCACCCACCCTCCCCACCCAGCACCTCCCTGCACGACGGACGGACGGACACAATAATCCCCTGTGGGCTGGTGTAATCAGCAGGTTCCTACCAGTATAAATCCGCCGTCAACTGTCCGTTCGGCGAAACAAAGCATAACATTTCACCTTCCCTTTAATGCATTGGGTGAAGTGGGGAAGCAGTGGCGCGGTGGTTTATGGCACTGCGATATATGCACCCAGCAAACCCGAGTGTGGTTAACAGCCACATAACTAATTATAAAATGTGCATTCTGAATCAGTCGCGCCCCCTCAGCCACCGAGTCACGTTGGTGCCATGTTTTTGTTTCACCTGCATCCAAATCATATTGAATTCCAATTTGTCATATTCCTTCCACCAATTTAAGGGTAAATCTTGTTTTCCAATTCGACACAGCAGGACATTAAACGGGTGCAGTTAATTCAGTGATTTACTGATGCAAAGCTCGTAATTACAAGTTTAAAGACGTTCATGATAATAATATGGAGATAGATTGATGCAACCACATCTTAGTGAGCAATTATAAATGTTTGTTTTGCCCTTAGTCAATCCACTGCTGGATGAAGCTGGCCTCCAAAAAACACATAAATATGGCTGTCGTGGTGTTTGTTTAACACGGAGGCTTTCGGGACCAATATCATCCAAAATTGCACTAATAGTGATTAAAATCAACGTAAGCATGTTGTCTCACACTTAATATGGGTTCTTTGGCATTTCGAGGCTAACTCACTTACTGCTGTGTGGGTAAATGACCGTAATAATGAATGGGTTAACGCTTACAGAACCACACATTGTTAACCTCATTAAAATGTGCACTTAATTCACTGACACGCTGAGGGATGCTTCGCCTTTTTTAACATTGCAACAGCTGCGCAAGCAGTGTATATCATGGAAATTGAGGCGACTGGCAGGTGCCACCGTCCCAAACAAAACAGCTCCTGCGAGTTTCTATAATTGGGCAAGGCGGATTTCAATCAATTTGCAGCGACTGTGCCACGAGAGGCCACTGGCAAAGCCATTGCTATCGATCGCTCTGCCAGATATTTAGCACAAGCCACGGTTGTAAACACAGCCTGCACTGAGCCAACGCATACAATGCACCCTGAAGGCAAAAGCTCTTCCAGGAGGCAGGTACCATGGTACAACTGTGTTAAACATGGCATTCTTCTGTTGTGCGGCACAAAACAGCTAATTTCTGCCCCTTTGCTCTTATAATCCTTTGTTGGCTGTCTTCATTTGGCTCAATTATTCTTGGGCACTCCCAATGAAAACAAAAGAATGGCAATTATGGTTTACTTTGGTTGATGCAGCTATTGGAAATCAAAAACGATTGAGTATGTTGAGTCATAGAAAATTTAAATATTATTGTCCTTAAATAATGAATATTAATCATGCACTCAAATTTACAGCACATACGGCACACTGTGACAGCAAGCACAGTATACAGTCAGGTGTTCTTAACAGCAAGATTATTTTGTCTTATTTTATTATATCCCATTGCAGACTACAGTGGCAGCAGCAGGGAAGTTTGAGTACTTGAGTACTGGAGTAGAGAGCGTGTGAAGTGGAGCAAAGCAAGATTGGAGGAGAGAGATAGGGAATGGGTGAGTCCTTTGTGATATTGAAGATGTGAGTGCAATTTTGTAATTGCCTCAGGATTTTGGATTATGGGGCAAGTGAAGGTATCTGAGGATTGGGGTGGTGTGGCCTCATTCACGAGCGTGAGCAAGGAGCTGTGTGGAAATGTCTTGGGTCATTTGTGGCTTGGAGGTCACATATTTGCTGTCCGTAGAGAGAGCTGCGGTAGGGATAGTGAGAGTTGATGAAGGGTCTTAGCGTCTGATGTGGCAAGGAAATGGCAGATGTGGGAGATTTAGGCTAGGTGGAGACTGGAGGTCCTACAGATTTGAAGGATGTAGAAGAAGGATGAGGGCTTGGGATGAATGACTTCAGGATTACACAAACTCGTTGTTAACGTGATGTTGCTTTGCAAATTGAAATTTTTACTCATGGTGGCATGTCTGTCAATCAAAAGTATATCTGTTTTGGTAATGTTTAGCTGCAGAACATTGGAACCGTTCCAATATGAGACCTCATAAAGGCAAGAAACAATAGTGAATGGTGAAGTTGAATGCATGGAGTAAATGGACACGTAGAGCTGGGTGTTTTTCGCAATAGGAATGATGGTGAATGTTGAAGCTGTAGATGGCTTTTCCGCGTGGAAGAAGATACGTTTGAGAAAGAAACGTGCTATGAATGGAGCTTTAACAAGTATCGTTCTGATATCTAGAGGCATAAACCTGCGTGGAAGCTTATTGTTAAGTAATACACTGTTTAATTGTGTAATAAAAGGACTCAGACACTTCTTTCTGTCTTCGTGTCCTTTATTGGGTTCTTGTCTTCTCCCACACGGCACTCTGTTATAACTCTGTATTTATAGCCCCCGGCTATTGACTCTATTATAGCTTCCTTTCTCTTCCCGCAGACTCTCTGCTTCATCTACCGTAACCTCCTCCCTGCAGACTCGCTGCTACCCCTATGCAGACTCTCGCTGCCACCCCTATGTGCAGACCCTCTGGCTGCTACTGTATGCAGACCCGCTGCTGACTCTGTATGCAGCCCCGCTGCTGACTCTCTGTGCAGCCCCGCTGCTGGCTGCAGCCTCCTCGCTGCTTCGGGTCGGTCACCGCTGGCCAACGGTGCCGATCCTCGCTCCCCCGTGTTCGTGGCGATCTCGCCACCCTCCGCTTCGCCCTTCGTGGCCTCTCTCTGTTCCTGGTTCCCCGTCACTCCCCATCCTCTTCCGGTTCCCCTCCTTCTATAGCTTAACCCCTCACCCCCCCACGTGACCTAACTCCTCCCCTCCTGACGTCACCTCCGGAGGGCCGTTTACGCCCGCATTACATCACCCTCCCCCATAAAGAAAATCCAGCCGACCTCGGCTGAATTGCAACCTGACAAGAAATGCGGGTGTAAAGGGCCAACACGTAAAAAGACACGAAGCATGCAACAACAATATAACAAGAACACAACACAATACAATTTTAACGAAACGTGAGGGATTTCGAGCGAGTACGGGTGGCCGGGCCGTCCCGGACGGTCGGCAGCCCACCCGCCGAGCGGGAACGTGGAAGGGTTTTAAGGGCGACAGGAGTGAGTTCATCCGTCGCCATTGGAGGCCCGCCACTGTCCCGATCGCGCCCAGAAACATCCCGTAATCGCGTCCGCGGAGGGATAGGAAGAGCTGCAGGTCCCGTTGGTTCCGCGGCTCCGGTCGGCATCCCACGAGCGGAACGTCCTCCTTCCTGCTGCGTCACGGCCGGCTTGTCTGTGAAGGGTACGACAGGCGCTCTCGCAAGGTCAGCAGACACAGGCAAGGGCGAGTCGGCAGCAACAGACCCCGGCAAGGCAACTTCGGGAGATGACGCATCCGGCCGCGGGGCAATGAATGGCTTCAACCGGGACGTATGCACGAACCAGCGCCGCGAACCAACCTGAACACGCGCCGACTGTGGGTTGGGAACCTCAATGAGGCGGACCGGACCTTGCCACGGTTTATGTAATTTAGGAGAGGTACCTGGCCGCACCTGTGGGCAATGAAGCCAGGCCAGGTCCCCCTTTTTCCAGGGGCACTCTCCCTTCGAACGTCGGGCACACCGCTCATTCCTGGCCTGAGCTTTGGCCGTAGCCATGCGGGCTCTTTCCCTTGCCTCAGTGACACGGCGAACGTTGTCCTGAATATACTCAGGAAGAGGCTTAACAGGTCCCCTCGCACCGGTTCCCAACTGCTCATTAATCGGCGGCACATTTTCACGGCCGTACATAAGAAAGAACGGCGAGTATCCAGTAGCCGCGTGCGGCGTCATGCGATACGCCGAAAGCACCCCAGGGATATGCAAATCCCAATCAGATTGATTTTCCCCGACTGTATGGCACAGCATGGCGGACAGAGTCCGATTCAACCGTTCCACCATACCATCCGTTTGTGGGTGGTAGGGGGATGTCCGTATCTTTTTAGTTCCAAGAGCCGCACACACCTCCCCCAACAATTTGGACGAAAAGTTACGCCCCTGATCTGTAAGGAGCCTCTCCGGCGCCCCCTTGTCCATTACATACCCAAATAGAAAGGCGTCAGTGATAGACGCCGCTGACTGGTCAGGCAAAGGCCAGGCCATCGGCCAGCGGGAGAGGTACTCCACCCCCACCAGTAAATACTTATTTCCCTTAGCGGATGGCGGAAAGGGTCCCAAAATATCTAACGCCACCAGCTCATTAACCCGAGATACTTGAATCGATTGTATCGGCGGAACATATGGATGTTTAGGCGGCTTACGGCGGGCACAATCGGGACACGCGCGAACGTGACCGACGACATCTGTCGTCATGCCGTGCCAATAATAGTCTCGTTGCAGCGTCAATAGGGTTTTCTGCACCCCCAGATGTAAAAGTGTGTCACAGTGCAAAGATCTGATCAACTCGTACCGCAATGACGCAGGTACAACGAGACGCCAGTGTTCCTGTATCCCTTCCCTCCACATCAGTAACCCGTCTCGGAGAGCAGTTTCCGAAATACCACCCGCACCGAGTTCCTTACCCGCCTTCTCCGTTCGTTTCCGTAACGACACCAAAGAATCGTCCAACATTTGCTCCCGAATCCACACAGACCTCGGAAGACGCAAAATCCCGTCAGCCGGTCCCCCATCAACCGGTCCCGGTGTAAGCGGAGTTTCGAGAACATCCACCGACAGCGCGACAGGCTGAGGGGGGAGCTGAATCGGTCCACACCTATGCGTCCCCGACGCACACGCACAAGGGGATTGTTGCGGCAACCTGGAAAGTGCGTCCGCGTTAGCGTGACGCACACCCTTCCGATGGTGAATTTGGAAGGAAAATTCTTGCAGCGTGTCCAGCCACCTCGCCAATTGTCCGGATGGCTGGTCCATCTTAAGAGCATACTGCAAGGCCGCATGGTCCGTGCGGACAATAAACGACCGACCGTACAGATACGGTCGAAATTGGCGGAGAAAAAAAACAATGGCCAAAAGTTCCCTGCGAGTGACGCAGTAACGGGTTTCCGCGGGAGACAAAACTCGACTCCCATACGCCACCACACGCTCAACACCACCTTTTGACTGGGACAACACCGCCCCAATACCAGTGTCACTCGCATCAGTATCCAGAATGAAGGGATGTCCAAAATCCGGATAATCCAACGTCGGTGCAGTAGCCAGTAAATCGCGCAGGCTCCGAAACGCCGCCTCCTCCGGCGGTCCCCACACAAATTTATGCCCCTTCCCCGTAAGGAGATGCAAAGGCCTGGCGATAGTAGCGAAATTCGGAACAAACCTCCGATAATATGAGGCGAACCCCAAAAACCGACGCACATCACCCACCGTGGCCGGGGTTGCCCAATCCCGGACACACGCAGTTTTCTCTGGATCCGTGGCCACCCCATCCGCACTAACAATATGTCCCAATTATCGAACGGAGCGTTGCAGTAGGTGACATTTCTTAGGCTTGAATTTCAAATTAGCAGAACGCATTCTGGCGAATACAGCCTCCAACCGCAGTAAATGCTCATCAAATGTGCGGCTGAAGACTATAATATCATCTAAATAAATGAGACATGTCTCCCACTGCAACCCCGTCAATACCAACTCCATCAACCTCTGAAAAGTGGCAGGGGCAGCATTCAACCCCATCGGAAGACAGTTAAATTGGAATAACCCCTGCGGCGTACGGAAAGCTGTCTTTTCTCGCGAGGGCTCGTCAAGGGGGAGCTGCCAGAAGCCCGAAGAGAGATCTAGCGTTGAAAAAAACTTAGCCCCTGACAAGGCGTCGAGAGAATCGTCCATACGCGGCAGGGGATACGCATCTGCCACCGACACTTTATTCAACTTCCGAAAATCCACACAAAATCGCAATTTACCATCCTTCTTTTTAACCAACACAACAGGCGCGCCCCACGGGCTATTTGACGGAGATATAATATCCGCTTTCAACATGTCTTCCACTGCCCCTCGAACATGCTCACGCTCAGCCGGACTCATCCGACGCGAGTTCAAACGGATAGGGGCAGCGTCCCCCGTGTCGATATGATGAGAGAGCAGCGAGGTGCGTCCCAAGTCCAAATCGTCCGAGCTAAACACATCGGAATAGCTCGATAATAATTTATGAATCGCACAACGCTGCTCGGCGGAAAGGGCCGAATTTTCCCCACATAATTCGGCGATCCAACGATCATCAACCCCTCCATCGTGTGAAACACCACCCACCAGCCTCCCGTCCGGCAGGTCACTCTGAGCCGTAAACGCCGTAGTGGCATGTGCCACAACGGTACCAGCCGGCACACACACGCTTTCAGCACTCGCATTTAACACCTGCAAAAACGGGCGCTGATCTGGACGGACAATAGTTTGCGCCCCTACCAGCGCTAAGCCGCCCGTAACCGCGGCGGACGGCGACAGCAAAATCCCAAAAGCACCCTGCCGACCCGGAACCGGCTTCCGGTATCGTAAGGGAATGAGCATCTGAGAGCCAGGTGGAATATCAACCGAAACTTCTGATAGCGCCTGCACCTGGGCGACAGGAGCCGGTCGCCCCCAGGCGGACTGTAAAAATGCCAATTTCCGGCCCCCCGGTAGTTCTATGCAATTTTCATTGATTCTAATTAGAATGGGCATCTTAGCCAAAAAATCCGTACCCAACAGGCAAGGAACCACCAGGGACCTCGAAATCAACACAACGCCCGAGGCCGAGACACCCCCGATAGAAATGTTAGCGTCCACCTGTCCCACGATGCCCATACTACCCCCGTTCGCAGCGATGCAGGAAGCGTAAGCCGGCCTCACGGCCCCCGGTGGGATGTTCAAAAGATGGAATATCACATCCGAAATAATGGTCGCGGACGCACCGGAATCCACCAAAATACGTACGTCCACCCCTTGGATGGACCCAGGTACAGTAGACGAACCGGTAGCGGCCGCGACAACCCGCCGAGCCAGCTTACGCCACTGCGTTATCGAGCGACAAGGCTCAGATACTGGCCTCCCGCATTTAACAACATCCGAGTCGCATAACAACGGCGATGAGTGAGGTGTCAGGCCTTGCCGGGTGTCTGGTGCGCACCGACTTGCCTGTGCTGGAGGGTCTTTCTTTGGGGCGTCCGCTGTCGAGGCCTCCTGCTGGGGCGGCCCCGGAACCCGGGCCCAGCAGTCTCTGGCATAGTGGCCCCGACGGCCGCAGCGGAAGCAGTCGACGTCGGGGCGGCGCGCAGCGGGCACCCCGTCCCGACGCGGCCGCACCGGCGGCGGAGCCCGCGGCCCCGGCCCGCTCCGGGCCGGCCACGGAGTAGAGGCAGCCGACAACTCCTTCTGGCCGGTCGCATCCGGCACGTACACGGCCTTTGTAGGGTCCCACCCTATGGCCCCCCCATCGACGACAGGACCGCCCGTCCACGCCGTGACCTGTTTCCAGCGGCGGAGATTGAACTGGGCGTCCAAACACTTGGCCGCGGCCCGGGACGTGAGTTTTTCGTGACCGCACGCCGGCATAGGAATGCCAAGATCTCGGGACAACTCCAACATCTTCCCCAAGATGAGTGGTTCCAGCAGGTCAGGCTCCGTCTCCGGGTAAGCGGCCATAGCGCGTTCCAACACGGCGCCCCTGTACGCTACAGGCGACTCCTCAGGTGCGCGTTGCCGCTGCACGAATCGGCGATGGGCGTCATCCGGTGGCTCGTACGCGTCCGCCATTTCATCGAACACCCCTCGCAGAGTTTTCTTCTTCGCAGCTTTTATAGAGCGAAAAAAACGAACAGACTCATCGTCAAGAAGAGTCGGGAGCACCTCCAGTGCCTCAGCGTCCGTCCACCTTGCCGTACGTACCGCCGCCAAAAATCTACAGGCGAACGCACTCCAATCGCCCCCGATGGAGAATTCTTTGACGGTTGTAAGGTGACGACTGCGACTCCTTGGCTTGCTTCCGTCCGTCGCTGACTCTTCCGGCGGTAAGTTCAGCAAGGCGTCGCAACGCGGTGTCGCCAAGATGGCGGACGATCCTCGCGGCGGCCCCAAAATGGCGGCTTCCCGCCTTCCGTGGTGCGCCACGCCCAAGATGGCGTCTTCACGCCGCGTGGCCGATGGCGGCGCCATCGAAGACAATCCGGGCTCCTGCCGATCACCACCATCACCATCCAACGCCGCCCTTGGCGTGACAAGGTCACACAACTCAGTAAGGACATTTTTGAGAGTTGCCAGTTGCTCCGCCATCCGAGTCCATCTTAAATCCTCGTCCTTCAACGCAGATGGGTCGGACGAAGCGGCAACCTCCTCGACACCCGGGCCCTCACGGATCTCTCCCTCCGCCGAAGCGAAGCCGACCGCAGGAGGAAGATCGTTGTCGTCCGAAGATGAAGCCGACGCCGGAGATAGAATATTCTTTTTCCTCAATTGTTTCGCCATGCCGTTTCACTTCTGACTCCAGTGTAATAAAAGGACTCAGACACTTCTTTCTGTCTTCGTGTCCTTTATTGGGTTCTTGTCTTCTCCCACACGGCACTCTGTTATAACTCTGTATTTATAGCCCCCGGCTATTGACTCTATTATAGCTTCCTTTCTCTTCCCGCAGACTCTCTGCTTCATCTACCGTAACCTCCTCCCTGCAGACTCGCTGCTACCCCTATGCAGACTCTCGCTGCCACCCCTATGTGCAGATCCTCTGGGTGCTACTGTATGCAGACCCGCTGCTGACTCTGTATGCAGCCCCGCTGCTGACTCTCTGTGCAGCCCCGCTGCTGGCTGCAGCCTCCTCGCTGCTTCGGGTCGGTCACCGCTGGCCAACGGTGCCGATCCTCGCTCCCCCGTGTTCGTGGCGATCTCGCCACCCTCCGCTTCGCCCTTCGTGGCCTCTCTCTGTTCCTGGTTCCCCGTCACTCCCCATCCTCTTCCGGTTCCCCTCCTTCTATAGCTTAACCCCTCACCCCCCCACGTGACCTAACTCCTCCCCTCCTGACGTCACCTCCGGAGGGCCGTTTACGCCCGCATTACAATTGCATGCCAATACATGCGTCGATGGTAATTAACTGTGAGCAACCAATCACAGGTTTCCGATGTTTGCACCCAAAAACTGCAGAAATTAAATACATAATGTACATGTCTATTGCATATACACGATGTACATACATATGTTACATATACAATGTAAGTACAGTACATAATACATATACGCAATACATATACCCATTACACGTGCATTATGTACATACACAATGTATATACACAATGCGCATCTATAATGTGCATACATAGTGCACACACAGTGCATAATGTATAGACATTATATATGTTGATTACCGGTGAATAACCCAGCCACTAATAGATGTTCATTGTAGTTTATATTAATGCATTAATCCCCCCCTCCATCTAGCTGGTTGTAATTACCGGCGAAACATCGTACTGTACTCGAATTGTTAATGCTGTGGGTTTACTCTCCAACACACTAGTGTGCTGAACTCGTAGTAATTGGGATATTTTGTTTATGTGACTAATTGGCTGTGTCGGGTGGTAGCGGGTTTAACGACACATTTATATTTACACGATCTAACCCCAAAACCTCTTATGGATAAATGGAGCTTTGTGGCATTACATAGCACAAGGGTTTCTGAGAAAAAAGTCGATCCTTTTATGGAACCAAAAAGTAGCAGTTTGAGAGGTAAGAGTGAAACCAGGAGAACTGAGCTGTCGAAAGACCAGAATGACATCCTATACGGCAGAAATCAAATAATCCGTGTTGATATGGGGATAATCCGTGAAAAAAGTGACGCCAATGTGGTGTGCCACGGATTACGGGAGGAATTAGCAGGAGGCTCCATTAATCGAGAAAAACATGTTGGGAAGCATGACACGTGACTTACAGGTTTATTTTTCCGTGAAAATATTATGGATCATGAGGTTATGAGTTTATGAAAGACCCCAATGATGCAAATCTGCCAGAATGATCTACGCAAAATGAATTGTTTTCACTTCCAGACTTGATATCCGAGTCTAAAAATGTCAAACATATTTTGTACTAATCACATTGCATCAGCACAGCTGGTCTGTGCAGAAAAACAAACCAGAGTTCTTACCTTGTTCAACAAACTTAAGTGTGGAGGGAAAGGTGTCTACACTGATGGAAGGAGAAGAAGAAGAAGAATGGATTACAAACTGAAGCATTCATGAAGCTGAGAGTATAGGATGCTACAGTGGCTAGACCAGGGGTCGGTAACCTTTCAAAGAAGAAGAAGAGCCATTTTTTTGGGCTTTTGTGTTTGACCGAAATCATTCCAAAGTGGCATCACACGCAGAGCTACTTGTACACAAACACAGCAGCAGGAACACAGCAAACACATTTTTGACTTAAATTTAAACAATATAGGATGGAATAAACTACCTCTGTTTAGTCATTATTCAACAATACAGTTTGACTGTAACAATTGTCACCAAGCCATTCCATCGTTATCCATTCCCTGCCATATTTAATTGAGTATCCCGAAGTTAAATTCAGTTTTTATTTTAACGGCTGCCCGCAAGGTAGAAGCCAAAGCGCAGCATGCGGATCCGGAGCCACAGGTTGGCGACCCCTGGGCTCGACAATGATGGACGAGTTTAGGACGTTATAGATAATTCGAGCGATGTCCTTTGCGTGACGAGCAGCGGTTTGCGGAGGGGAAATGGTGAGGAGGTTAGTGGGCAGGCCTTGATCCTTAATTTTCCAAACCTTTGAAGTGATATACGAGATATGAGGTGTTCACATTTGAAAACAGGTTGGGACGTAGAGAAAGATGATTTCTACGGGAAGTAGAACGGAACCAGGATAGAAATATTACCAGAGATGTGTGGTGGAGTAAAGGTGTGTACTCTCATCTCTTCCAAAATGTCTAGCCAGTGTGGAAGAGCAGGTCAAATATCACCCACTCGAGGCGATCTCTAGACATCCCTCCAGTGGAGGCCCTTCTACCAGCAGTTATCCTTCCCCCACACCTCCGATTAGAACAGTTGGCTACGTCTAGTGCGAAATAAGTTCAAGATCAACTTCGTACAGCAAGACATTTCTGAGCAGCACATTTAAGTTTGTATCCACTCCTGTTTGGACTGAGTGCGGAGGCGCTGCTTGTGATCGAGTGCTTCGGAGGCAACGGTTGGTGGATCAAGTAATTTTGTGAAACCTCCAAACCTATATAGGAAGATGTCCATACAACTCATTGATTCATGAACTTATCCATTTGCACCGTTGGGTGACTGTTAGTCCTAGATACGCCGATTACCTCCCACATGCAAAGCACTCTTAAAAAAAAAAGACAAATAGGGCAAACGTTTTCACGCTATGCTCTCCTGAGAGTTTTGAGACCCAGTGAAGATTTTCTGGATAAATGAACAAAAGCGTTCGTATGTTTTTGCTTTATATTCTGCTTTATATTGAAATATATTGAACAACAAAATATGTAAATATAAAGCAGGGATTTCAGATTCACATCGTTGAATAATTTTCTATATATCTCTGCAGCAAATATGTGAAATGTCACAATTAAAGAAGTGGTCACTGCTCTTCTCAGGATGAAAACAGAGATAGCTCCCAGACACTACGGACTCACCGTGGAGATCATTAAAACACGTGATCATTATTAGCCAGTTGAGCCACATGGCTACCTCAATTCTCAGCAAATAGCTGGCATTTATACATTGCAAGCACAATTCTTGGAATATACGTTGTGAATTTATTCAGCCAGTTTACACCCAAGCCACGGGACTTGATTCAGTAGATTGGGAGTTTCAATGCTGGGTTGGGGTCCACTTAGCCTGTCAGAGACTGGCGCTTGCAATATCGGGCCACCAGCAAAGGCTGGCTAGCTCAAGGCCTACAAGGGAAATGGTCATTGTCCCATTGGCTCACTTGAGCAAAAAGGAACACTTTGACTTGACTTACTGGAATTTCCTTTTTTTTCAGTATGACCTTCAGATTGTGAGGACATACACACCAGAGATAAAGTGAAACTACTTCCACACCAGTAGGGGGAGAGGTCCTTTGGTAGATACACGGGGTGGGGAGGTGCTGAGGAGGTGTGGGGCTGTTCCCCGCTCGGATGTGTTGTGCAGTTTTCAGCAGGTGTCTTTGGCATGAACAGCAATTCTAAGTGACATCAGTGAAAACAGAAAGTTTTAAACTGAAAAAAACGAGAAAGAGAGATGAATACAACCGCTGAGTGTACCCATCCACGGGCTTATGATATATATGTCAAAGAGTAATAAACAACTGCTCAGAGTAGATCCTTGGGGTAATTCTTTGCAAACAACAGCTCAAAATGTTGGACTCACTTTAAATAATTCCCAAAGCATACAGGGCACCTTTAAAAACGCGTTTTAAAGCTTGTGTGCGCTATTATTACATTGAGCTGTGCTGCCACCGTGTGGAAGAAATGTATCTTTAGACGGATGACATAAATCCCATAACGAACAACAAAAATGTACTTAGAATTTAAAAAAATACTTCAGAGGAGACGTAAATAAAACTTCTTTAAATGGGTTGACATGGGTGCGAACAGCAAGTATTGAGCGTGGATCAAAATATCTTAAATTTGACGGCCGATAAACGTCTAAACCAAACAACAAACTGCAGCAAAACTGTGATTTCACATGATAACAAATTAAATATACTATGAGTGTGACTTGCATGATAGCATCTGTGCTGCCTGAAAGCAGCACAAGAGTAGTTGGATGTAGTGCTCTCAAATTCACCACTAAGTAGCGATTACGTGGATATCAAACAATGACACTCAAATCATGGGTTGCTGCGCCCCCAATCAAAATGAGGAAATACAGGAGGTCGTGGGTTTGATCCCGACCCTGACGCCTATTGTTTATTTTGAGTTTTCATGTTCTCTCTGTAGTCACGTTGATCTTTCTCCGGGTCCTCCGGTTTGCTCACCACATTTAGAGTATTTGACTGCCAAAAATTCCCACTTCGTTGAGCTATCATTTATGACCAGTTCGCTTAGAAAAATAGTTATATAGCTCAGTCAGCCTTACCTGGTAAAATAGAAATAGTTCGCTAAGTTAATTAAATAGGCCTCTTAACCAAGGAATTCCACAACATTATCCTTGCCGCAAGGTCTCATCAAAATCAATTGAAGGTGAACACGGTCGCGTCGATCTCCACGTCGGTTTTAATTAAACGGTTTGCGTGGACACCTCTTCGGCCTCCAACGCCGCTGGTAATGCTCTGGTTAAATCCCGCCTTCACTGTTGCGACCTAATCTTGAATCGAACAAACCACACAGCTCTTAAGTGGCACTTTGGACAGTGCTGTGCGGCGGGGCTTCTATCAGTGATCCTGTAACTCCCAATTTTCGCCAGAAATGTGGACAAGGCCACCTATTTATTCTGCTTATGTTTAGAAAGCCTCCAGTCAATTTCACTTTTACTCGACATTTGAAACACACAGTTTGTTGTTATTTCGTTTTACTCCAAGGCATATCCAAATAATCACACAGAATATATACACAGGACACATGGGATCGTGGTTTGGTCAAGTATGAATTTATATTTAGTGAATTACTAACCTTTTCTCTGTCTTGCTCTTATATCGTGTTTTGTATTGTTGATGTAGCTCGTTGACCAGATCATCGGATTCCTCCGGGATAAATACATATTCTGATCCTGAAATATGACATTAGGGACAAGAATTGGCATCTTAGTAAAATTGTGTAGTCTGGTCTGCATTGCACGTTTGCTTATTAATCTAGGTTCGAGATAGACTCCATATTCCCAAACATTTAGAAACAAGGCCACACTCTATGTGAACATAAAGCTATGGAATTTTATAATTGCCACCATATTTCTGTGGTAAAATAGTGAGTGCATCAGGCACGGTTGTGAATGGTGATAGGCTATAAAAAAAAAAACTTAATTCATCGACATCATGATCATGCAGCCTAACAATCACTTCCCAAAATGTGTATTAAATGAGTTGACATATACAGCAACAAAGCACAGTCAGTACAAACTCCAATTGTACTCTCTTTATTTTGGTGCAACAATTAAAATACATATGTTTTTACATTCCTTCATCAATTCCCTGGAAAACGAATGCCTCTCCACACCTGATCGGCGATGGGGGTTGTTTAAACCATGCTTCGCCACACTGGTCAGGTGTGGATTGGTGCGTAGTGGCTAGACCCAGTTCAGTTATTGTTCTCCACTGATGTTGGCCATGGCCTGGAATAAAACTTATGTGAATGACTGCAGAGCACAGTGTGCTGACCGCCGACCTTAATAGAACTATTTTAATTATACAAGACGCTGCTGTGATGATCACTTGTATGAATAATATAGAGGTGGCCACAGAGAAAGCAACGTGCAGTCAGACTTAGGAGGCAGGCAAGCGCAAAAACCATCATGTAGCCTCATATGGCCCAGAGGTTATTAGGGCACCTGCTGTTAGTGAATACCTATTAAGGCTGGTGCAGCAAATTCGAGGTTAATGTGGCCAGCATCACACATTCGCCCTCCACTGCAGATGGTCACACACTACCGGGTGCTCATTTCAGGCTGGGTCCACCTAAAGGAGGCCCAGTTTACGTTCAAATTGCGTAACATAATCTCTCTCTTTCTCTGTGCAGCGCCTATTCTCAAAGACGTCGGCGATCGAGGCCTTCCTTCCAATTTAGATCTGTCCATGATATTTACTCAACAACTTTTCATTGGGTTCTCCCAGTTGCATCCACTGGTTCGATTTGCTCATGTACTTAAATCGCTGTCTTCCCCTGCTGCTTACTTGTTATTACGACAGTTTACGTGGATAATCCCTGCAGATGGAACGTCTTGTTTGCAAGAGTAATCCAGGTATGCTTATACTGTGCGTATTGATAATTGCGTGCAAGGCATACTATAGACGTGCCACTGCAACAAGCTCGCAAACTCAGCCGTAGACACGCGGCACACGAGGGACTCGATAGGACGCGTACAGCCACGACGATGCATTTATCCCAGCATTAGGTGGAAATAATTCCACTATGTTTACAGATATGACTTCCAACAACACATGGGCCACAATGTACGGCGTTCATGCCCACGGTTTTATGATGTTGCGATGTTTAACAAATCCACTTCTGCATTTCTGCTGGGAGTTTGAAGCCAATTTTCTGCTTCATGATGTGGGGCTCATCGCCTGTCATTGTTAATGTGGTAACTGCCATCATATCATTAACACCGCCACAATGCGGCGAGGAACACACTGATCACGACAGTCCTCAAGGGAGCTGGATGTGTCACGTTGTTGATTGTTACGGTGTTAGTTTGACCCTACATGCACTTGAATCACTGCGTTGCAAATGGTCTTCCCCGCCATCAGAGACACCAGACACCAGTCTGTCCGTGTGCTCGACGCGTTGTTCCTCAAATTCAGACAATAGTTTTTTTTTCTTGAAAACTACTTTTTATTCATCCATTTAATCATAACGTTTTCATTCAATCTCACATTTGTGCTGAGTTTTATATTTCAAAGAGATTGGTTGCTAATAAGATGTAGTTCATAGGGAAGGTGTTATTCTTATGCGAGCGCACCCACCCTTGCACACACACGAACATGTGCACGTGTTAGGGTATTTGTGACAAGTCCCCTTCCTTAACGCAGGCTCCCTTAAAAACAACAAGTCACTGTGTCCCAATAGAGAAAAAAGCAATTTAGCTTGCAGCAGCCATTAAAAATGTAATGTCATTTGGGAGTTAATGTGATTAACATATTCCTTCATTTAAATGAAATGTCACTATTCGTGACTTGTTACCCATTAGGGATATAAAAACAATTATAATTAGACTTCTAGCAATATATCAGCAAGAATGTAAGAGAGGTAAAACTAATAGAACACACGCATTGAATTATTTAGTGTATTTAAATATCACGTTGCAGCCCGTAGTAAAACAAATGTAAAAGCTCAGCGGGGCCATTAATCGGAGGTTTATCGCGCGTCTGTCCGTGATCCGTCGGAAGCCACCGTGCAGCCCTGCGTCACTGCGCATGCATCGTCACTCGACGCGGGTGGTCACCGAGGTGTACATCTTACCAAAAACTAAAACGCCTGGACTTTAGGGGCTTTGCTGCAGCCATCAGCGTGGAGGGAGGCGTTTGGGCTGATACATATTGTCATTGACATTTGATGGAAGCTACTTACCCTATGTGCATCTTTAGACATCGTTCATACTGCTCAGCTGCCACACATGTTTCACCTGGTAAATTAACCCAGCCGAAGCAGTGGTTACAATGGCTCAACCAATTTCCTCAGTCAGAGTGCTCATATTTAAAATTACTAATTTAAAAAAAGAAGATAGATTTTAAATTCCCAACTTGAAATAATGCACATTTTTTCCACATCAGACCTGTCTGGTTTTGAAATGAAGTAGACAGTGAAATTCCACAGGCGAATTCAGTGAGCTTAAAGCATTGGACTGGTGAGCAATTATCGTTATGTGAAGAATGACGTAAAATTGCTTATGAACCTGGGAGAAATAGAACCATTATTATAAATATTGCCAGTCCTTAAACGGTTATTCTAGTTGTGTTGTTTTACACCTTATTACACTGTAACGGGGTTCACTTTGAGTGTTGTAGAAATACCCACTCGCATCGTTTAGTGGTAATTTCAATGCATTAGCTTAGGCGAACGTGATTGCTTTTTCGAGTTGGGGGGAATTGGGGAAAAATAAGGAGAGATTTAGCAAGAGAGTGAAATTCCATTACGTGGATAATTTCAGAGGTATTAGACAATTTGCTAAGATGTGTTTTTTTATATGCGCAAACAAACTTCCAGCAGGCCAAGAGCCCGAGCAATGCACTCAAATTGACCTCTGCACAAGCAAAAAAACTGCGCGCACAGCACGCAGATGCGCACTTGAATCGCCGTCTTAACGTTGATGGGTTGTCCTTTACGCGGCAAAGGCGAGGCACCAGCAGCTTCCACCGCGATAAAACGCATCAGTTGCTCAATCTTGTAAATTATGCACAAGATGGATTTTGTGCCAAGCTTTAAGACGCTAACAGGCCGTCATACCCCAATCACAGACCTTCCCGGCTCACCTCTTGCCACACGCGCGCACGGCTTATTTTCGACGCATTAAACGCCCTCCCTTATCTTCACGCGAGCACTCCAGCCGGCCTTATCGCATTTGTCGTGAAACATTTACAGAAAACTACACCATTAAGAGGGTATCATACTCTCCCCCCACCTCCCCTCACTCCACAGCGCGATATGTCGTGTTTATTTATTTATGCTGTCATTTATTTATTTATCCTATTTCATTGCATGCAATGCGATCGTTATCACGTTACTCCGAGTTCAAAAAGGGTCGCCCGAGACAGGACCGGTGGATTGAGGCTGCCGCAGTCTCAATCAAGCATCCTTGGCATCTCTCGAGGGCGCTGAGTTGTTCACTCTGTCTTCGAAAGAGAGGAGCTACGATCTTGATTTGAAGCTTTCGTGACTGCAGGAATCCATACTCTTTGGTTCTTTCAGTAAAGCCATCAGGTGACTTTACCGAAAGAGCCACAGACTATAGAGGAGCTATAGTTTGATGACGTTGGCTCAAACATCTTTGGGCATTCAACCGTCCCTGTAGCTATAGTATCAGTGCTTTATCCATAATTGGGTGAGGCTTAAGGAGCAAGAAAAAGGGGTGGAAATGTCGGGCTAGGAAATATGAGAACACATCCCAGAGGCCACAGTGAGACACTTTGGCTGCACAGTGGATTACTGAGGCCAATTAAAATCTGTGTGGACTCAAAGCACAGCACACAAACAGGTTTTTTTGTTTCTTTTCCACCTATTTAAACGTAGTTTCACAGATATGTGCCATTGTAATGACACGTTCGTATGAGTGCGTGCCAAAACACATCACACTTCATATGTGTTGCCTAACAATTATGAATTGTGAATCTATTTCTAAATATGTACATCTACAATGCATTTTGCTCAAGGTACTTGTTTCATTTGTCCGAAAAGTATTTTCTACAAAACTATTACAGATAAAAAAAAACTATTCCAGCATATGATATTACATGTAATGTTATTTTCATGACCCAGCATTTAATTTGTATGTTCACGGTATCAAATTGAGCGTGCAAACGGGAAATAGACAATTTATACCACAACTGGTCGCATTTTATACATTTTACAAAGCAGAAACATCACCTTCACCAAACTTTGAGATCTAAAACCCCTTCGTGCTCGTCGTATCGAGCCACACTCTGGGGAGTCCTCTCTCCTTGGGCTGCCGTTCCATCACCAGTCTTGCCCGTCGGCCATCGCATGCCCTTGGTCATGTCCTGCCCAAGCCCACTCGCTTTCCTTAACAGTCGATGCGATGTTTCTGATTTGCATTTGTTCCCTTATCCACGTGTTCCTCTTTTCGTCTCATTGTAATTCTCAGCATGCATCTTCTCCCATGCTTCTGCGCGTTCTGCCAGCATCCCCCCCACCTCTCCCTCCCCCATTATTTGTCAGTGTCGTCCATGTTGCTGATCCATCTCACGCCAGGTAATATCCACTCATTAAAAACTTGTTTCTTCAGGCTTTACGTTTTCTTAAAAGGCATATTCCTATTAACTGTATTTGTTTTTTTAATATATTGATCCACCTTCGAACAGCCATATATATACAAATTATTAAGCTGTGTACCTGAAATAATTATATTATTTTGTTTATCAAGGACAGTGTATGCGACATTTGTGTTGCTCGCAATTATTTTGAGCCTAACTTTGCAGCCTTCTTCGTGAAATTCCAAAAGGTTTGCAGAACACCTTGGTCTCGGAAAAGACAATATCATGCAAACCTTCTGGCTACCATCAAAGGTTTGTCCACGAAGCCATCCAGATATACAAACACAGACCTAACTTCAACCGTGATGATGGGTACAAATTGAGCAATCATTGGAAAGATGTTATTAACCATCTACAAAAGATTTAACTACGCATATTTGTACCATCTTATTTGACAGGTACTAGTCTATTTTACCGAGTGTTGACATCCCCAGCGTTTAACAGTGCTGCTATTTTGGTTTTGGCAGCCAACATCGGCCGTAACCCCGGTGGAGGTTCTCCACTTGTACCTTCCCTTCTAGCCCCCCCACCCTCCCAGTCCCTGACTGCCACATTTAGATAAGCCCCTCCCCTTAACCAGTATTTAAGATCTTGTCTCTTGGATTTCTCTTCACTTGATACAGTAAATTTAGCTGTGACGGTCCCACCTGAAGACGGAGACTTGTGTTGACTCCGAAACGTCGTGATTTAATTGAGTTATTTTCATTTATTATTATTTTATTTTATTATTATTTTTTACCTACGTGACTTTACCGAAAAAACCTAAGAGTAGTTGTACACCACAGTTAGTCAATCCGCTGGTGGTGTGTGGTGGGGTAATACAAATACTCCCACCTCTTTTAAAACACCTGGCGTGCGTGGAAATGTTGGCCAAATAACCTCTCGGGAATACCTCTGGAACGTGCTCAAATGGGGGATCTTCCACCAGTATTGGAGTGAGCATGAAATTGCAGGGCTGCACCTTTGCCTCTTGCTGTGTATCGGTTATTAGCACACGCTTGTCGTATTCTCGTCTCTAGGTGGCCACCTGGCTGCACCTCATGTTTGGTGTTTTACAGTGCTTGTTGAAATCTGTACAATCTGCCAGCCCTGCCTGCAGAGCACTGCATCACTTGTTTATAAAACATTTAAACAAGTCCAAAGCACAACATGCTATATTTAATACAAAAACAAATATAAGCAGAATTGCATTCTGCATCTCCATATATCAATACACATACTGTTTTTTCATACATCAGCCTAACATTTGCTTTCCACACCAACAATATCAAGGAGCTTTTGTTTAATCAAACAATCTCTGGTACCGTTTCATCAGCCAGGCGTGTTAAACAATGTATTGCCCGATGTTATTGACAAGGGCACTCCATTAAACGTGTGATCCCATTCAAAGTAAAGAGCAATACCGTACACAAATTGATTATTTAAACAAAAATCAACACGCTCGTCAACAACACTGCCTGAAAAGAAACAAATATAACTGGCGATGTTTCTGCAATTATATTCTAAATACACGTTTAATAAACGTGTATCACTTGTACGTATGTATCTTGAACGTTTGTTTGCACCACATGTAGTCAACCGTGCTAATCGGATGTGCGTGGGAAGGACAACATGCTGTGTTTTATTAAATGCTGGTTCTCTAGCCACATGCTTTTTCCAATTGGAATATCATAATTATACGTGGTTATGGTGTTCAAATTAACATTTGCAGCAAAGGCATTTCAAATATTTTATTTTTGTCGCAATAAATATACAGTATACGAAGGTGGTTTAAGACATTCCCAGACTTTTGATGGCAGAAAAGAGAGTTTTAATTCCACAACCATTGCAGATCTCCCCTCTTCATCAATAGTGTATCGGTCCACACCACAGCACTTGACCTGCCCATGCAGAGGCGCCTGAATGGCCAATGCAGCACAAGGAGAAAGTCTCGATTTAAAGCTTTCGTGACTGCAGGGATCCATCTTATTGGTTCTTTCGGTAAAGTCACGTAGAAGGGAAGTAATAAAATAATAAAAATAAAACATAATAAAATAATATAATAATCTATATATATAAAATCGTGCATGTCTGTCTGTCTGTGTGTGGATTTCGGACCATACGCACTTTCATTGGACGGCGGTTGCCCCTGGCAACGGCTAGCGACGCCTTCGCCGCTTTCATTGGACCTGGCAACGGCTAGCGACGCCTTCGCCAAGGGCTGCAGTTTCATTGGATGGCGGTTGCCCCTGCCAACGGCTAGCCACGCCTTCGCCACTTTCATAGGCTCCGTAAATAATTAAATAATAGCCATTACACAGTATTGTTGGAGCGCTGAGGGGGGGGGGGGGGGGGAAGGCACGCCACCCGTACCCTGCCTTTGCCGGCTGGACAATTTTGGCGAGGCCGCAGGCTCTGCACGCTACTAGGCCTCGACACCCACCACGCCACTCTGAGGTAAATTCATCAAAGTTTTTCCTACTATTCACTCCACCCCCACCACAATGTGTGCAATTTATATTACTTTTAAACCCAACGCGCCAACAATCGATTACTTAAATGTTCACTGTACAAATAGTCATTAAGCTGGGTCAGCGTACTGCCAGTCTATCATGTAGACTGTAGCCTGCTTATTAAACTCGGTGAGCGTACTGCCACTCTATCATGTACACTCTAGCCTGCTTATGAAGCTGAGTGCGTGTACTGCCAGTCTATAATGTGGACTGTAGCCTGGTTATTATAATCGATTCTTTATATGTTCTTTGTACAAATAGTCATTAAGCTGGTTGAGCAACCCCAGTTCCATTCCAACTCACGCCCACCACCGCTGACGATTATTTGAAACGGACCTGGGCCTCCCCTAGGTCGACTCAGCCTCAAACGCGTAACTGCTGTCGTGTGTGAACATCACTGGGGAGACAAAGGCGGCCGGCCATCGTGGATCCAAGTCCCGGGCGAAGCCGGGTCATGTGTATGTGTGTATGTGTTTATGTGTATGTCTGTGTGTCTCTATGTATGTGTGTATGTATGTGTGTGTATGTGTTTGTGTGTATGTGTATGTCGTTTTTTTTGTATGTCTTTATGTGTATGTCTGCGTGTCTGTATGTATGTGTGTATGTACGTGTGTGCATGTGTTTGTGTGCATGTATGTGTGTGTGTATGTATGTGTGTGTATGTGTTTCTGTGTATGTATGCGTGTGTACGTATGTGTGTTATGTGTGTGTCTGTGTGTATGTATGTGTGTGTTTGTGTGTATGTGTATGTCTGTGTGTATGTATGTGTGTGTATGTGTGTGCATGTGTTTGTGTGTATGTGTGTGTATGTATGTGTGTGTATGTGTTTGTATGTGTTTGTGTGTTTACGCTCGCATTACACAAATGTCTTGCAGGTCTAAGGCGTTCCTCGCGCAGCATTGCCGCTTTATTATTGCAGTCGTTTACTGCCGTGCGCACCCTGAAAGTCGTGTGTGTCTGCAGAAAGCGCGTGTATGTGTACCTATGGACGCGTGCGCGTGTGTTGTGTAGGGGGAACGGTAGTGTAGTGCTTAGCATGCTGTCTGTGTCTGTGTGTGTGTCTGTGTGTGTGTCTGTGTGTGTGTCTGTGTGTGGTGTGTGGGGAGCGGTAGTGTAGTGCTTAGCGTGCTGTCTGTGTGTCTGTGTGTGTGTGTGTCTGTCTGTGTCTGTCTGTGTGAGGAGCGGTGGGTGTAGTGCTTAACGCTACGCTGCGCTACCAACCCGGCGAACCGAGTTCGATTCCCGCTCACGGCCACCACCGGTGACGATTATTTGAACCTCCCCTAGGTCGACTCAGCCTCAAACGATTAACTGGTGTGGCGTATTAACATCGGCACTGGGGAGACAAAGGCGGCCGGGCGTGGTGGATCCAAGTCCCGGGCGAAGCCGGGTCATGTGTATGTGTGTATATGTTTGTGTATGTCTGTGTGTCTGTATGCATGTGTGTATGTATGTGTGTATGTGTTTGTGTGTATGTGTGTGTGTATGTATGTGGGTTTTTTGTATGTGTTTATGTGTATGTCTGCGTGTCTGTATGTATGTGTGTATGTACGTCTGTGGATGTGTTTATGTGTATGTATGTGTGTGTCTATGTATTGTGTGTATGTGTTTCTGTGTATGTATCTGTGTGTATGTATGTGTGTTATGTGTCTGTCTGTGTGTCTGCATGTATGTGTGTGTGTATTGTCTATGTTTTTGTGTGTATGTATGTGTGTGTATGTGTGTGTATGTGATTGTGTGTATGTGTGTGTATGTATGTGTATGTATGTGTGTGTATGTGTTTGTATGTGTTTGTGTGTTTACGCTCGCATTACACAAATGTGTTGCAGGTCTAAGGCGTTCCTCGCGCAGCATTGCCGCTTTCTTTTTTTAGTCGTTTACTGCCGTACGCACCCTGACAGTCGTGTGTGTCTGCAGCAAGCGCGTGTATGTGTTCCTATGGACGCGCGCGCGTGTGTTGTGTAGGGGGAACGGTAGTGTAGTGCTTAGCGTGCTGTCTGTGTCTGTGTGTGTGTGTCTGTGTGTGTGTGTCTGTGTGTGTGTCTGTGTGTGTGCGTGTGTGGTGTGTGGGGAGCGATAGTGTAGTGCTTAGCGTGCTGTCTGTGTGTCTGTGTGTGTGTCTGTCTGTGTCTGTCTGCGTGTGTCTGCGTGTGTCTGTGTGTGTGTCTGTGTGTGTGTCTGTGCGTGTGTGGTGTGTGAGGAGCGGTGGGTGTAGTGGTTAACGCTACGCTGCGCTACAAACCCGGCGAACCGAGTTCCATTCCCGCTCACGGCCACCACCGGTGACGATTATTTGAACCTCCCCTAGGTCGACTCAGCCTCAAACGAGTAACTGGTGTGGCGTATTAACATCGCCACTGGGGAGACAAAGGCGGCCGTGTGTAAGTGGTGAGGGAGGGAGAGTGGTGAGGGAGGGAGAGTGGTGAGGGAGGGAGAGTGGTGAGGGAGGGACAGTGGTGAGGGAGGGACTCAGCCGCAAAACGAGTAACTGGTGTGGCGTATTAACATCGCCACTGGGGAGACAAAGGCGGCCGGCCGTGGTGGATACAAGTCCCGGGCGAAGCCGGGTAGTACAGCTAGTATAATATAATAATATATTATGTTTTATTTTTATTATTTTATTGCTTCCCTTCTACGTGACTTTACCGAAAGAACCAAGAAGAAGGAGAAAGTCCCTCTTTACCTGAACTATTTTAGGACACTAGTCTTCACTTCGTCACCTTAGTGGAATATTTGCCCCCACCCCCCAGAGGGCCATATAGATTAGCAACTCCGATTAAAACGTTTGGCTAGTAAGGTGCAAAAGAAGTTCAACATACATACAAACAGATAGAAATCGATAGCAGGCAAATATGCCTGGAATGCATTGTCACGTGTGATGAGACCTGGGTTCACCCCCACTCTCCGACACTCCAGCCATGGCTACCATCAGTCGTGAGTGATATCTGTATCAGTTTTGGGACCCCCCCCCCCACTGCCTCCTTCACTAACCCGTTCTGACCAGTGTGGAGAAGTCTGGACAAACTACCCACCATGAATGACACAGTGCCTTAATCCAGCAGCCCCATTGACAAAGGGCTATAGGTTATTGTTGGTATTGTTATAACTGTTTAGTTTTGCAGGGGATGCGTAAACTTAAAAAAAGAGTGGATAACATAATATTGAGTAGTGTTTCATTTATTTTTGACCACTAGTCTGAAGCTGTATCCATGCATCTATTTCGATTAATCGGTTTGTGCAACAATTGCATGTTTCTGTTTAAGAATGCATGCAAGCAACAGGCATGTTTGTTAGCAGTAAGCAATACGTGTGCTTTACGACAATCTTCTGTACCATATATTTATCGTAAAATGAAATGTGTTTATTGTGATCAATCCAAGTTTCACATTGACTCTTCATATGGGTTTATTATTCATTCATCTATTTATCTGATTGTAAAAAAAGTATTTATATTCTGGCATTCACATTGAGTTTAGTATACTACTGATGCAGTGAGTGTTAAACTTGAAACAGTTATGTGAATGAATGATAATGGAAGTTGAGCATTGATTACATCTAAAATTTCAACTTACTTTGGAAAAAATGAAAAAGGTAAGCATGAGCATAATATTCAAGACACGATATAGTATATGATCCCCCAGATAGCAATTACACTCAACATGAAAAAATATGTCCTTGAAATTACCGATGTGAATGCCATCAGGTGTATACAATAATTGTTAAATCATGTTCGTTTGCATTCTCTCGCCTGTTTAAACATGCAAAGTACACAGATATGGAATAAAGCTCCTCCTGGTATCATGCTATCCGTTCCTGTTGTTCTCGGTTGACATGAATTACAAAACGCTTGTGAAGTGCATAAGACTTAAAAAACACTGCGTTTTTAAATGTTCATTGCGCAACAACTTACCATTTGGTCTTACGACAAAACCAAAAACCGCATATTGTGAAAAGCGCCCATGAGACAACATCGTGATTCATCCCTCCAAGCTTCCGTGATTCAATGAATTGTCAAAATTGATCTTCTTGGTTCTTTCGGTAAAGTCACGTAGAAGGGAAGTAATAAAAGAATAAAAAGAAAACATAATAAAATAATTCTCACGATTATGTTTTATTTTTATTATTTTATTACTTCCCTTCTACGTGACTTTACCGAAAGAACCAAGAAGATGAATCCCTGCAGTCATGAAAGCTTTAAATCGAAATGTCAAAATTGAGTTTGTTTTCCAATGCGGTGCATGTACAACCTAGAGTAGCTGTTGGGTTTGTGCGAACCGATTGCACGCTTTATATGAATCGTACATCATCGTTTCTCAAGACGTGCAATTTGATGCGAGCTTGTTGAGCGTATTTAACACACACTTGAGCCTAATTTCATCCACCTCTCTATTTCATTATGTTAATCCCGGTTCACTACCAATGACTGAATTATATATATGTCCTCTGATGTGTTTTCTTATTTTATCCTTCGAACAGGCATTTTCAAATGAGCCTCAGAAGAAAGTTGCTTGATCGGCGTATATATTACCTGCGGTGACAAATGCATCAGAAACATGGCCATTAAAAAAACTATTGAAGGAAAGATTAATGTTTGCACCGATTGGAGAGAGCTTCATGCTTGGAAATTTAATTGAGAGACGGAGAGAGAGACACGTGGATCAAATGCTATTACACAAGATGAAGAGATAACAATTACAGTGAAGAAAAGCAGTGGGCTCGGGCAGAACTAGGAATGACGCCCAATTGTGGCCTAGCCTCACAATCTAGTGGCAGTTGGAGAAGAAAACACGCCTGAAAAGATGTCTACCGTAGAGATGGAGCGACACGTTAAGCTCGTGTGCTGGAGTTAGATGGATCATTGATTGTATCCATATACCATGGGGAATGGAGACAGCTTGCGGTGGCCTTCGTTCAGCAGTGTACATATCACGGCTGATGATGATTGTGTGCATAGTCGTCGATATTTTTTTATTGATGAATCGTTACATAGTTGCATACCTAGTGCACACATTCGCAAGTTATATTTCACACTAAAACTGTAACTGTAACTTCTGTTATCCACTGGGACTTACAAATACGTTACCAGCTTGCTAGGATGAATTTGCCATTTAAGTCCTCTCGTCTGTTAAAAATGAATAACGGAAAGCTCTTCCCATTACTAGTTTGCGTACCAGGTAAGGTCTACTGAGCTGTACAGCTCTTTTTCAGAAGCGACCTGGACACAAATGACAGTTCAACGAAGTGGCTTACAGTGTGTGGAACATTTTAACAGCCAAATACCCTAAATGCATGTTTCTAAATGTGGAGGGCAAAACCGAAAGTACCGGAGAAAAATCAACGCGACCGCGGGGAGAACATGCAAGCTCCAAATATACAGGAGTCAGGGTCAGGATCAAACCCATGATCCTCCTGCATACTATGCGAGGTAGTTAACATCTCGCAAACATAAGGTCGTAATCCAGCTGGCGGTGCTGTAGCAGAGCGCTTGGTTCACATTCAGGGCTACATTTCTAACTGAATATGTTGCAGGTCCCTGGTAGACGGGTCAGGCAAGTAGATCCAATAGCAGCCCCAGTGATAGCGAGAGGTACATGGGATGGGGAGTGGAGGGTGAGTATGTATTTTATTGGACACAAACCTGGACAGACATGTCTGAAATCAAGCCCTGATCACTCCAGAGTGGATATAATACATTCCACTTTTGGGCAGAGTTCACGTATTCTGGCTTCATGTTCACAGAAACATTTAGACATTTAAAATGTATTTCTCAAAATATAGTTTTCATTCTTAAATAATTTATTAGCATTTTCTGTTCCTATCAAAGCAACGTGAATGTTTCTGGGCCCTGAGCTTTGTCACGTGATCTGGCCACTATATTTAACACCTTCACTCAATGGCACTTGACGAATAACCATTCACTCGAAATCAGTGTGCAGTAACACTTAACGAGAAAAGGCATCAATTTTCACATGCTTAAGATTATCACTCTCTGCACATTCAATTCTGTAGTTTGGGCCTCTCAATAGGAGCCACTTTACAGGTTCCGGTGATCGTTTAACTGTTCGCACCACTATATCGTCTTATTTTATTTATATTCATACAGTACCTTCACTCATGGCATTATAACATACTCTTGGTTCTTTCGGTAAAGTCACGTAGGTAAATAAAATAAAAATAAAAGATAAAATAAATTAAATCACGACGTTTCGATTGCAACACAAGCAATCATCATCAGATGTCACAACCAATTTTACTGCAGTAAATTTTCTTGCTGTGGTTGTGACATCTGATGATGATTGCTTGTGTTGCAATCGAAACGTCGTGATTTTTTATTTATTTATATTTTTCGTTTCTTTACCTACGTGACTTTACCGAAAGAACCAAGAGTATGGATCCTTGCAGTCACGCAAACTTCAAATCTAGAATGCACTTAACATAGTTTACAACACGGTGACACAATTTAATTACAGAGATGGCAGGGGCATGCAAGAGTTGAGGAATGGGTGACCGTGAAAGAGGATACTGAGAGGTCACGGAAGTGTAGGGGAGGGATGGGAAGACGTGGATGGGTAAGGGGAGGGAAGAGGAAGAGAATGGGCAATAGAGAAGATGTAAGCCTTGGACTACATACAGCTGTGCAGTACATAATACCGCATAGTGCACTGTCAGTCTAGATATGACAGACATCATACTATGCATGTTGCTACTCATCTTAGTAAATACAGCACGGTATAAAAGTATAGAAGTATTATATTAACACCGTTAAATATTCTTTCATATAATGTATGAAGTCATCATATAATATAGATTAAAAATATTAAAGTAACACCCCATTCTTAATTTAGTCCCGGAGGCTTAGCCCCATTTCTATTTGTGATCTTGAGCCAGTGATGGCAATTCCACATTCCGGTTTCTCCATCGGGTTAACGCTTTGGCATAAGATGCAACTTACAATCGGAAGGTTATAGGGTGGACTTAAGCCATAGGGTCGATACAATAGATACTACTTTGTCAGATCATCCTGACCGCAGAGATGACAACGGTCATGAAGAGAGGGCCACAGTTAATAACGAGAATGTAAATTATTTTCCGAGGAAAGCTTCACTGAGTCGGAAGGCTCCCTCTCAAGAGGGTCCTACACTGTGAAGTTAGGCCCATTCCATTCATGAGTGTTTTGCTTGTATACTATGAAGAGACTGGTTCTTGCCACAGGGCCATGGAATTTCAACCCTTGGCTCATAGCTCCGAGCAGAGATGGCAGCCACCGTACACTAATTAGAATATCAGACACTTTTTTTTATAAAGGGTAGTGCAAGAGCAATGCATATCTGTAGTTTCTTCATAAACAATACACAAATGAACAATTGACTGCATAGTGAAACTTCTCTTTCCACTATGAGGTGGAAGGACAAGTTATGGGTAAACATGTTCATGGATGAATAATTTTCTTCTTATTTTCTGGTACAAAAATTACTCCTGTCCATCATAAAATCACTCAGATGCAGTTAATAAGAAAAATCAGTCTTACATCTGCTAATGTGCACAACAAAACAATTTAATGATTTCATGGTTGCGTGCACTAGTTGGTTAATTCCATGGCCATTCCCATATCTGTGGGATATCTCAAATCATATATTGCATTGAGTGGCCAATTATCACTTGCAAATCTAAGTAAGGTGCAAATGTCTTGCCCCTCAGCTCCCCTGGGTGTCTGTGGCATGACGAACAAGTCAGCCTCCTGTCGGATTTTTATTAACTGCAGGCCTCATGGATATTATTATTTATTTAGTTATTGCCTGTGACTTATTCCACTTTCTTCCGCCTATTTGTAAAAAACGTTGGTTATAGAAAGGGGTTGGTCCGCAGATAATGGAAAGAATTGCGGATCACTCTGACAGCAGAGATGACAACGGTCATGGAAAGAGTGCCACGGATAATTACGAGAATGCCAATTATTTTCCGAGGAAAGCGTCACTCAGTCTAAAGGATCCCTCTCTTGAGGGTCCTAGACCGTGATGATGGGTTCTCTCCGTGGTGACATGGCTTTCCCTCCACATTTAGAACATGCGTTTACAGTATTTGGCTGTAATACATTTCCACGCAATAAGAAACTTCATTAGGCTATCGTTTGTGGCCATGTTGCTTCTGAAAAACATCTATATAGCACAATGGGCCTTACCTGGTAAAATAAAATGAAACATACTTTTTATAGTTTTTGCATCGATGTAGCAATGAATCAGCACTGCCATCGCTTGCCATACCACAGCCCGATGCCTAAAACCAATCCCTGGCTCATGATTACACATCTGAGCACGAATCAGGCTTAGGCCTGCATTCAATATATTGTGTTAAATGTATAGATGGGGCAAACGCTGCAACACATATGTACCATCACATCTTTGCCTGCTCAAACAAGGATGAATTCTAGCACAAACGACTGTGCAATACATATGTACGTCTCTAAGAGACAGCAGGAGTTCCTGAAGTGGTGCATTCATTACTTAGCGTGATACACGAGTGAATGGCTAACCAACACCTCTCCTAGCCTATTTCTCTGTCTCTCCATCTGCAGGTAATATTCCACTTTTAATGCACTCGACTGTATTAAAAGTGGGGAGGTGCCCACTTCTTATTATTATTGTATAATTAACCAAAGGTACAGGAAGGTCAGCTGCTAAACCCCATCATTTGGCTCGTATTCGGTGTTAGAAAACGCTGGTCCAGTGAGTTTTTCCTCTATGAACGTTAAATACTTATTGCACGAAGACAATGTAGTGATGTAATCCCCGAGTAACTTGCAGTTTTGTTTTATGATGGCTCCTTGTCTATGGATATTGGTCACCCACGAACTGATGTAAGTCAAAACCGCCAGGAGGCGGCAACACTTCCACGGATAAGAAAGTGAAAGCGCTACGCACTGGCGCGTTGGATAGTACACGTTGCCAGGGTATTGTGAACAGAAGAGACCCCGGTATAAAGAAGTAAAAAAACACTCTATTACTGAGAATTTGTATTCCAATTATCCATGCTAATGACAGTATGCCTTCACATGATGTTATATTCAATCATTTATATATATAACTTTTAAATGCAAGTTTATTTGTCTGTTATGATCATTCCAATTACTATTTTACAAGAAGAATGCACCACCGAGAAGATGGTATTCAAATCAGTGAATTTTAACTGTCAGTGTATTTTTATATTCCCCACATTCACAAGTTTCTTAAACCCCCCCCCCCCCCATCTCTCTGTCCACCCAACAGTAAAAAAGGAGTTTACTATAGACAGTCAATGGGTAGGTTGCATGTCGTTGGGTAAAGTGTGGGTCCTCCCACCGCTTCCAATACGTCTGACCAGCGTGCAAGAGTAGGCCAAATACCCTCGGGGGGGGCTCTCTGGAACTCCCTCTATTGGAGGCCCTTCCACACGCAGTGACTTGCAACAACATGTGGTTCCAGGATTGGCCTTATCAGCCACTTATGTACACATAAACTCTATCATCGCTGTCCATGGACGATCATTATACTCGACTTGGGTATGCAATGTCTGGCCCTTCACCTTAAACTTATATACTCTTTGTTTTTTCGGTAAAATCACGTAGGTATAAAATAAAATACATCACGACGTTTCGGGCGCAACACAAGCATCCATCATCATGTGGGAAAGCACTTTCCCACCGAAAAAAACAAAGAGTATGGATTCCTGCAGTCACGAAAGCTTAAAATCAAGCTTCAACTTACGTTTCACAAGAGCGTCTCTCCTGGAGCTTACTCTTGGGATTGAAAAAAGCAAGGTATACTATTTTGCAGCTATAAGGAAGGTTTGACTCGAACACTACCCGTTTGTGGTCACACATCTGGGGGAACGTTGAGAAACTGAACCCGAAAAAGAGGAACTCAATGAGATGAATGCTAAGCGTTGCTGAGATAGAAGGTTGTGAGCACACCCCACACTAAGTACCCAAACTTTTATAAAAATGGAACACAAATTACTCTATATTTTACATCAAGAATTAATGGTATCTATCTCATTTTTTCATGCGTGCAATTACATGTGAGCTTTGGGTGACGCAATGGCGAGATTTTAACTATCTCGCCTGATACGGAGGAGCTGGTTGGTGGGATCGATCCCGACCCTGACGCCCGTATATTTTGAGTTTACATGTTCTCCCTGTGGTCGCGTGGATTTTTCTCAGGTCCTCCGGTTTTCCCTCCACATTTAGAAACACATTTCTGCGGAGGGAACTGGTTGGAACGTTGGGTTGCTCGGTCAATGGCCAGGGTCAACGGCGGCGTGGTGTATTCCGCAAATATGGCTGACTGTGAGGGCGGGCACAAGCCGGCGTGAGTAGGTTAAACGTTGAGTTTTATAAGGGCACCACGGGGTGACCAGCCCCTCCCCACCCAGCTCCACCCCTCCCACCCCCCAATCAGCCCCACCCTGCCCTCCCAGCCCCTCCCCACTACTCACCCTCCCCTCTCCACCCAGCCCCACCCCTCCCATTTTTGGATGCACGACGGACGGACAGAATAATCCCCTGTGGGCTGGTGTAACCAGGAGGTTCCTACCAGTAACAATGCCTTTAGAGTTTAGAGTATATGGCTGCTATAAATGGACAGATGATACGCCACTTCGTTGAACTATTATTTGTGGCCAGGTAACTTCTGTAACTTCGTAGCTCAGTTGGCCTTACATGACAAATGAAAAATATAGCTTCATAGTTTTAGTTGAGTCCATGATTAATTTTGGCATTTTTTCCTCAATGTTTATTATCCTATGTACAAATGACACACGCTGTATTTTCACACACAAACGTGTCCATAAGGCTGAGAGTTAAAGTAACACATTCATTTCACTGCACATAACATTGCATGTACTTACCATTCAACCCTTTTCATTTCTACAATTATTTGTTGTTACTCTTCACCTTTGAGATTTCATCTCGGAAAGTTTGATAGGCAACGGCCCGATAATCCTTGTGCCTTTGAGAAGGGGGAGCGCACTGTAAGTGTTAAATGTGTATAAGACAACACCAATGTTTGAGAATGTTCACACAACGAAGAGTTGTCCCATGTATTCACTAGACTCTGCCTAAGTCGTGGCACATACCTCACAATTAAGTCCATTGTTTAAAAAATAAAGAGTCCACAAAACTACAGCAATCCATATTTCTTTTGCTAAACAAGGAACATTAACATGGGTTATCGCATGTGTGTGGAAGGGCTCGTCTGTGGGCGTTGTTGGTAGCCGGGCCAATGAGACATATGAGACATCCGGCGAGGTGGGAAGTGAGTCGGTGAGTGAGTGGGTGGTTGAGACCAGTTGTGGTAAGCATCTGGATAAGCAACCGGGCAAGAAAAGCACGTGCTGGAGAGTCATCGAGTCCGATGGCCAAGGAAGGGCAGGGTAAACTGGTAGATATGGAAATGACGCACACTATTTTCCTATAAATCCGGCATCGTGGCATTAACGGCCCTCTGCCCAAGCGCCGTGTTTGTGTTTGCTCATGACCCCCATCCAACATGTGCAGTGACCCCACTTTGGGTCATGACCCCAAGGTTGAGAAGCACTATAATACGGGGTAATGTGACTTTTTTCGTTCTCCCTTATACATCAATGGAAGGCAGGGATATCTTGAGCTCGTCCCTCCATGAGCGCCACCACACTTTGGAAAGTGGGGGTAGCTTCACTTGCCGAATGGTTCCCGGTGGTTATTTGGTTAGATTATAGATATGATCCGTGACTCAGTACAGAGACGACCATCTGTGTATTTATGGTGCATTGTTGAAGAGTAAAAAAACACAAACTCAAAAATAGCACGATGTCTGTGTCCAACATCTTAAGGATGTATCCTAGCCATGCACACGAATGTTGTGGCTGTCCAGACACCCATGCTGCTTCAGGCAACAGCCAGATTGTGATGAAGCTAGTTGTAATTACTGGCGAAACGTCGTACTCAGATTGTAAATGTTGTGGCTTGGCTCTCCATCACACCGGTGTGCTGTACTAGTAACGAATTGGCACGTTCTGTTTACGTGACAAACGAATTGGCTGTGTAGGATGGTGGCGGATTTCACGACACATTTATATATTTACGCGATCTAACCCAAAAAAACTGTATTATGGACTTGTATACATTTTACTAGATTTTCAGGTCTTGATCTTAAAATATTTTTTTCCAAACTTGCTGTATGTAACTTGTTTTTTCTAATACTTATATTCAGCCTCATTTGTTAAATTATTCAGTCGTTTCCGAACACATTCAAACAACTGGCCACGTTACATAACAACTCAAAGGTCCCAGTATAGCCTTTAAAGGATTGTTAGGACATCTGCTGTTATGAAGGCCGAGACGGCAAACGTTGAAGTGGGTGGCCAACACCGCGCCCCGGCGCCTTTGTCTCCCCAGTGCTCACGTTTACACAACACAATGTACTTGATTGAGGCTGAGTCGACCTGGGGGACGGCCCCATGACCGATTCAAATATTAGGCCACTGTTACTGGTCGTGAGCGAGCATCGAACTCGGGTCACCGGGTTTGCAATACAGTGCGCTTCTCCATGCGTTACATAACCGCTCAGTAACGCACGCACGCTCAGACCGTGGAGCGGACAGGTTTCTCAAAGCATGCGGTCCGGCTTAGTCACACACAGAAGGGCTGGTAGTTCACAATCCCACGCAGTGCTCATCACTGTGCCAATCAGCAACGTGTCACTTGCTTTCAAATGCAACCTGCCATTGCATGCCCTGCGATGAAGAGACATAAGAGGAACACGGCATCACTTCTGTGCAGGCCTACTGTGTTGACATACAATACCCGGGTTATGAACAGATGTCTTTTTATATATATACTAGCTGTACTACCCGGCTTCGCCCGGGACTTGTATCCACCACGGCCGGCCGCCTTTGTATCCCCAGTGGCGATGTTAATACGCCACACCAGTTACTCGTTTTGCGGCTGAGTCGACCTAGGGGAGGTTCAAATAATCGTCACCGGTGGTGGCCGTGAGCGGGAATGGAACTCGGTTCGCCGGGTTTGTAGCGCAGCGTAGCGTTAACCACTACACCCACCGCTCCTCACACACCACACACGCACAGACACACACACAGACACACACACAGACACACGCAGACACACACAGACAGACACACACACACAGACACACAGACAGCACGCTAACCACTACACTACCGCTCCCCACACACCACACACGCACACACACACGCACACACACAGACACACACACACAGACACACACACACAGACACAGACAGCACGCTAAGCACTACACTACCGTTCCCCCTACACAACACACGCGCGCGCGTCCATAGGTACACATACACGCGCTTGCTGCAGACACACACGACTGTCAGGGTGCGTACGGCAGTAAACGACTGAAAAAAGAAAGCGGCAATGCTGCGCGAGGAACGCCTTAGACCTGCAACACATTTGTGTAATGCGAGCGTAAACACACAAACACATACAAACACATGCACACACATACATACACACACACAAACACATACACACACATACACACACATACATACACACAGAAATACACATACACACAAACACACACATACATACACACAAAAACATAGGCAATACACACACACATACATGCAGACACACAGACAGACACATAACACAGATACATACACACAGATACATACACAGAAACACATACACACAATACATAGACACACACATACATACACACAAACACATCCACAGACGTACATACACACATACATACAGACACGCAGACATACACATACAAAAAAACCCACATACATACACACACACATACATACACACAAACACATACACACACATACATACACACATGCATACAGACACACAGACATACACATAAACACATACACACATACACATGACCCGGCTTCGCCCGGGACTTGGATCCACCACGCCCGGCCGCCTTTGTCTCCCCAGTGCCGATGTTAATACGCCACACCAGTTACTCGTTTGAGGCTGAGTCGACCTAGGGGAGGTTCAAATAATCGTCACCGGTGGTGGCCGTGAGCGGGAATCGAACTCGGTTCGCCGGGTTGGTAGCGCAGCGTAGCGTTAAGCACTACACCCACCGCTCCTCACACACCACACACGCACAGACACACACACAGACACACACACAGACGCACGCAGACACACACAGACAGACACAGACAGACACACACACAGACACACAGACAGCACGCTAAGCACTACACTACCGCTCCCCACACACCACACACGCACACACACAGACACACACACAGACACACACACACAGACAGCACGCTAAGCACTACACTACCGTTCCCCCTACACAACACACGCGCGCGCGTCCATAGGTACACATACACGCGCTTGCTGCAGACACACACGACTTTCAGGGTGCGCACGGCAGTAAACGATTGCAATAATAAAGCGGCAATGCTGCGCGAGGAACGCCTTAGACCTGCAACACATTTTTGTAATGCGAGCGTAAACACACAAACACATACAAACACATACACACACATACATACACACACATACACACACATACACACACATACATACACACAGACATACACATACACACAAACACACACATACATACACACAAACACATACACAATACACACAGACATACATGCAGACACACAGAGACACACATAACACACATACATACACACACATACATACACAGAAACACATACACACACATACATACACACACATACATACACACAAACACATACACACACGTACATACACACATACATACAGACACACAGACATATACATAAACACATACAAAAAACCCACATACATACACACACAGACATACACACAAACACATACACACACATACATACACACATACATACACAGAAACAAACACATACACACAAACACACACATACATACACACAAACACATACACAATACACACACACATACATGCAGACACACAGACACACACATAACACACATACATACACACGCATACATACACAGAAACACATACACACACATACATACACACACACATACATGCACACAAACACATGCACACACGTACATACACACATACATACAGACACGCAGACATACACATAAAGACATACAAAAAAACCGACATAGACACACATACACACAAACACATACACACACATACATACACACATACATAGAGACACACAGACATACACATAAACACATACACACATACACATGACCCGGCTTCGCCCGGGACTTGGATCCACGATGGCCGGCCGCCTTTGTCTCCCCAGTGACGATGTTCACACACGACAGCAGTTACGCGTTTGAGGCTGAGTCGACCTAGGGGAGGCCCAGGTCCGTTTCAAATAATCGTCAGCGGTGGTGGGCGTGAGTTGGAATGGAACTGGGGTAGCTCAACCAGCTTAATGACTATTTGTACAAAGAACATATAAAGAATCGATTATAATAACCAGGCTACAGTCCACATTATATACTGGCAGTACACGCACTCAGCTTCATAAGCAGGCTAGAGTGTACATGATAGAGTGGCAGTACGCTCACCGAGTTTAATAAGCAGGCTACAGTCTACATGATAGACTGGCAGTACGCTGACCCAGCTTAATGACTTTGTACAGTGAACATTTAAGTAATCGATTGTTGGCGCGTTGGGTTTAAAAGTAATATAAATTGCACACATTGTGGTGGGGGTGGAGTGAAGAGTAGGAAAAACTTTGATGAATTTACCTCAGAGTGGCGTGGTGGGTGTCGAGGCCTAGTAGCGTGCAGAGCCTGCGGCCTCGCCAAAATTGTCCACCCGGCAGAGGCAGGGTACGGGTGGCGTTCCTTCCCCCCCCCCCCTAGCGCTCCAACAATACTGTGTAATGGCTATTATTTAATTATTTACGGAGCCTATGAAAGTGGCGAAGGCGTGGCTAGCCGTTGGCAGGGGCAACCGCCGTCCAATGAAACTGCAGCCATTGGCGAAGGCGTCGCTAGCCGTTGCCAGGTCCAATGAAAGCGGCGAAGGCGTCGCTAGCCGTTGCCAGGGGCAACCGCCGTCCAATGAAAGTGCGTATGGTCCGAAATCCACACACACACAGACAGACATGCACGATTTTATATATATAGATAGAATGAAGAACGCTATCGTGTTAAGGGATTATTATGACGGCAGCTCCGAAATACTTTGATCATGTCTATTACTTAAGGGGCCGTCCATAAATGACGTCACGCGATCTTGGACGATTTTTGACCCCCCCAACCCCTCGTCACACGGCGTCACAAAAAATCAGACCCCCCCTCATATATGACGTCACAAAGCTCTGCCTCCCCCCCCAAAAAAAACATATTTCCATTTCAAAAATAAAACATGCTTCAAAGCGCTTTAAACTATTGTCATTGTAGTGCGTATTTAATGTGGCGTTGCACTCTGATGTTGTAGGAGTGTTGTTAAAACAATTAGTGTTGTTATAACAATTCTGTATTTATTTAAAGTTGCGCATTTTGATGTGACGTCACATTTCTCAACCCCCCCCCCCTCGTCACACATCGTCACAAATATCTGACCCCCCCCCCCCTAGGTGCGTGACGTCATTTATGGGCGGCCCCTTACGAGCAAATACATATGGTATCCACAGTAGAGACGGTAGTAAAAACAGGGTGGAATCATTCCTAAGCTCAAGCCACATGCATTACGTGTGCGGGTGATGTATTTGTACAAAACGTATGGCTTAAAGCAGTGTGACAAGGTGACTTACGTCATGTGTTATGAACCCCGAAAGGGTGAGTTCGTTTGCTCACCACAAGCTAATAATGTCAGTGGCGATTGATAAGCGAATTGGTCATCTCAGTGAAGAATGGTCAATGGTTTTGTGTCACCTTTGAAGTCACTATTTTTACATTGTGAAAATAAATACTGAGTTCGAATCGCGACTGACTATTCCGACAAATTATCGAATTGCTATGGCAATGAACCATTAAATCCCTGATAGTTACTTCGGGGTTGACAGTTTATGAGTTAATTACAATCACAATTCAGTTATTCTACATTTTTGTTTTTCCAGAAGAGACCTGCGTGTTAACGATTTTTTTTAACACGGTTCTGTTTGTAAAGTTGGCCAATTCCACGTTGAGTTTATTGCATGTGGGAGACAACCTGGGTGAATGAGGAAATCCCACGTCCCCTCGATGGGTACAAGTACTGTACACGTTTAGTCATTTTGTCAATCCACTGCTAGATGAGGGCTTTCCCAAGCCGTGCAGCCTGTTGGGTGTTATTTGACCAGAGTCCACCACGCTGATCTGTGCCGGTCGGTGAAGGGGGACCATTGGGACGTTGGAGCGCGGTACAGTACAGACAGATCTTGCTTAGAGCGAGCCCTTAAAACACTGATTCGTTATAGCGCTCCTTGTCATGGAGACATGTTTTTAAACACAAATTTTATATCGAGACATATATACGCAGCAACGGAGGCCCCGGAGAAATAATCCACGCGACCATCTGTGTATTTATGGTGCATTGTTGCAAACTCCAATTAAAATGTATATCGGGGCTGCTCCCTAAAGCCTACTAAATAGTGTCGGCATGTAGCTAACACTATCCTGCTTCCGTGAAACACGCAAAGCCACAGGGGCAGTATACGTATGCTATTACCTGCCAAGTGTGAAGGCCTGCAAGCAATCTGAATCACATGCATCAAGGTGTGTGCGTGTGAATGCAGAATATGAATCATGAAACCTCTGAATTGGCCATGATAGCTGCTTATTTTGATATTGTTTATTTGCGAATGTTGGGAGGTTACTTTTGAATGAATAAATGAATACAAATTATTAGTTTAATAAATGCTTCGGTTAATTAAAATGTGCATATTTGATGGGAAGCCAGAGACAGAAAAAAACATCATATAAGGTTGTCTGTCATGCACGTCACAAGATTGAACTTTATATTTAATGATGTCATTGGATTTCTGTCACGCTGTTTCATAGTTGGGCATGAATATAAATGGTGTCTCATATAAATGCCCACCACGGTTCGAACAATGCTGCTGTATTTGTGCTTCACAGTCAGTACGTGTGATCATGGCCAATCCGGTTGGAAAGTGAGTCATATTATACAATGTACACTGCTTTAAAACTGTGGCACACAATTGTTGTGTACACAGCGCCATCCTGTTTGGGTGGCAATGTGGTTGTGTGGCGTTTTGGTTGGGTGGCAATGTAGTTGGGTGGTGATGTGGTTGGGTGTTGATTTTGTTTGGTGGCAATGTAGTTGGGCGGCAATGTGGAAAGCTCTCGTTAGAATGTGGACGCTCAACTACAACTGGGTTGCCAATGGAGAAGAGCTGCGGACACCCATTTCTCACTTGAGTTAGAGGACACTGACCCTGCATGTGACAGTATAAATAATATAGGTAGGAACAATGTTCCACACTGCCCAAAAGGGATTATTTGTCTGTCTGTCGTGCATATTTGTTTGTCGTGCACGAATGCGCTGTCCAACCAAGTTCCTACCTGCCCACTCCGAAGGAACGTGTTAATTAAAAAAAAAATGCCCTGTTGCGGTAGTGGGACCATACATCCTCACAGCGTAAACTACAAACTAACATATTTTTTCTATTTACCAGGTAAAGCCCACTAAGCTATGTAGAACATTTTCAGAACCTACCTGGCCACAAATGATAGCTCAATGGAGTGGCTTATCACGTGGAACTTTATAGCAGCCAAATACCATCATCACCATCAAAGATAAATCCACTGCTGGATGAAGGCCTCCCAAAACTGTAGCCATCTCTCATGGTCCGGAGATGTAGTAACAATCCACCCAGCGCCTGCACACAAGTTGATGTCATAGTTCCATCTCCACTGGCCACTATCACTTCCAGTTACGGATCCTGCACAAATGCCCCATAATTTTTCTGAATGATGTATTTAACCAGCACGTGCTCTCAAATCCATGTTCATCCCTCTGTTTCTCAGTGTGATTCCAAGCGTGAATATCACAGGGCCAACTCCGAGATCCCTGAAAGTGACCTATGGTCCACACATTAGAGGGCAGACATTCCCACTAACTCTGCATATGAGAGTGAGATTCATTGCATGACAGTCAATCCAATATTTTAATTATCAGGGCTCAAATTTATCAAGCCAAAAAGCAGAACCCATATTAAAGTAAGGCGAATTTAGTTTTTGGTGTGCAGACATTCGTGACTGGGCTATATATGTAGTGCAGTTTTATTATATAATAATTTCAACTTGTAACACACTGCACAGTATCCGCCCAATCTCGTAGAGCAATAATGACTCAGAGGTGTGAAGAGGAACCACAGATGAACAGGAAGGCAGCAGCTACGCTGTGAGCTGGCACCAACAATTGCCCACGCTCTGTGGTCCTCAATCTATTCATGTATTTATACATGTGGGAGGAAAACGGAGCTCCCGGAGAAGACTCACGGCATGTGAGGGGGCAACAATATCCCCTACAGACGGATCAGGTGGAGTCTACATTTTTGTTGTACTCCCTTCTAGCTAGGACATGGGTTGGCATGCTACCTCTTAAAGGATTGCAGTGACGGCTCTTGAAATTCGAAATAAATGGCTCTGCTTGTAATTTTTGTTTCTTACCCCTGTGACCATGGAAGTCCAGTTCACCATGGGCAGGGGTAAGCAACCTGCGGCTTCGGAGCCGCATGCGGCTCACTAAGGACTGCTTCGTGACGTTATGTATTAAGGACCACCATCCCGCATTCAACCACATGCATTGCGGCTCTTGAAATATTGTTTTTGTTTTTACCTAAATCGGGAAAAATGGCTCGCCTTGTTGTTTTGGTTCCCGACCCCTGAGTTAGGGTATAACATCTCGACGACCACAGGAAGGGAGTTTCACAACATTCGTGCGACCCATCACCCCTCGCTGCCTCCAAAATGCCAGATTACAGGCCACGTGTATAGCCGCCACTGCCCGGCTACAGTTTTTGTTAAAGGTGTAGAATAGTTAAATAATAATGCTGCTTGCATAATTCATTTATTTTCTTCAGCCTTGAATTTGCGTATTTTTAAAGGTGAAATGACATCACACCTCGGAACTGACTGGGTGATTTACGTCTCAATGAATTTGATCCACCCAGGGAAAGTGTCACCGTGAGTAAAATGTCATTGGAGATGCGAGAAAACACGTGGAAGTGGGGAGATGATGACCTATGAAACCAGCCGTGAACTATCACTGTTAAATCAAAGCTTTACATATGACCGGTTTCAGAAATAATGTACTCACTCAGGAGATTATGTCATTATTAATATTAACTGCACCAAATACCATGTACTTACTATATTGAATACCACCGTACACTGTGCATACTTTATGTGGAAGCGCACTGAGTTGCAGTATGCATTGTATCCCACACAGTAAATTAAATGACACATTTCTAAGGAGTTTTCATTACAATGCCCTTTGCACTCGAGCATGAAATATACCCACCAACACGAGACTACTGCGGGGCTTACTTGGCGGGCAGCAGAAAACGGCGCGGCTAAGTCCATTCTTATACCGCACGACAATGCTCTCCGGCTTCACCAACCCGGACAAGCGTGGTGAAGTATGGTCAGATAACCTCCCACGACTACACTCACACGACGTGGGCAGGGGAGGGCCCACGTCCAACAGTGAACTGACAAGGGCTCTACGTGTGCTCTCCGTCTCAACGTGTGTTCTCCATCCCCCAAGACAAAGATCCCCCTTATAGCCTTAACAGACTGTTGGGGCAAGTGCTGTTAGTGAGGACCTATGAAGGTTGGAACGGCACACGAGGGGGTGGGTGGCCGCCTTTCTCTCCCGAGTGGCAGGTACTCATTTGAGGTTGAGTCGACCTAAGGGTGGACCAGGACCGGTTCAGATAGTCGTCACTTGTGTTGGCCGGGAGCGAGAATCGAACCCGGTTGGCCAGGTTCGTAGTGCAGCGCGCTAACCGCTGCTCTACGTCTCCACATGTTGTTCCACAGTAATCGCCCCCCCCCCCCACATGCGCCGTGCTGTATACCGTATATGCCAGGTGGTCTCAGCTGAATGAAGATGTCACCAAGGCACACGCGTGCGGTCACAATGCCCAGGTGTGGCGGCTCTCTTGACAGCCCTCCTCGCTCGAGCGCTCCTAGCGCGGTTGAGGCAGCCCACGCTGCGCTTTGGGGTTTCCTGGCCTGACTATGACGTGGCTTTCCGTTCAAGCCCACGCAAGTCTGCCAAATGCTATCGCATGTTGGAATTTTTTTGATAAATCGGAAATGGCACAACGTGGAGATTGCCTATACCATAGTTGTGCGCTTTATACATTTAATAATTATAATGACAACAATATAGCCCTACGTATATTGTTTAAAGTATGTTTGGCTGGTATATATTTCTACGTGATAATCCACTTTGTTGAGCTATCATTTGTGGCTATGTTGCTTCTGAAAAAGAGCCATATATCTTCTTTGTTCTTTCGGTAAAGTCACGTAGAAGGGAAGTAATAAAATAATAAAAATAAAACATAATATTATTATATTATATATTATTTTATTATATTATTTTATTATGTTTTATTTTTATTATTTTATTACTTCCCTTCTACGTGACTTTACCGAAAGAACCAAGAAGATGAATCCCTGCAGTCACGAAAGCTTTAAATCGAAATTTAAGAGCCATATAGCTCAGTGCGTCAGTGGGCCTTAACTGGTAAAAAAAAATCAAGTAGTTAGTTAACTCCTAGCCTCATTCAGCAGAGGACAGAACAATGGCAGAGTTTATGCTGGCGATAAAAGCCTACAAAAGTATCTATTTCTAGTGGGTCTGTAGCCCATTGTCCCATACGGGCCTTCTTTTAATAAGCATTGAATGAAAACATAGTCTTTATTTTTATTGAATAATACATAAAATGAAACTAAACACACCGTGTAAGGTGTCTTTATTAATATAGTCATGAATATATTCATTAAAACATGACTATTTAACATAGAGTACAGCAATAATTGTCATCATGAGAATAGGTTTTCTCATTTTTTCTGGCAAAAAACATGTGTTAAGATGTTAAAACACCAAACTGAAACCTTTTTTACAAGGAATCATGTCTGCATTAACCACAATACTTGTGGTCAGAATGCAAACAATTGTCATCATGCATGTGCTTTTGCAATAATATTACAGCCAATTCCCTGCTGGACGAAGGTCTCCCCGTGCCGTGTCTATCAAAGGAGTTGGTTGACCATACTTCACTAGCATCACTTTGCTCGATCTGGCTTGTCGAAAGGAAGTTCCCTCGATTTTCCCCATAGGAATTAATGTCTCGGCGCAGTGGAGCGCCAACCGTTTCCAATTGCTACGTATCTCGTGGATAAAAACGCAATCATTAATATTCAGTATTATGACCCAACACATTTAAATTAAGCAATGTAAGTGTTTGTGGTATGATTTATAGTACTTTACAAGGACATTGTTATTATATCATGAACAAAAAAAACACTGACATTTTACACACAGTGTTGCCGAACAATAACATGCATATCAGCCCATACAATGGCAAAACCGAATTGATAGTTAATAGCCGAGGCAATGTTTATGCAGTGAAACATTTCCAAAGAATTCATCAATAGCACTGCCTTGAAGGAACAATTATATAATAGGCAACGTTTTGGGCAGTGCCTCTTTTGGCCAGTGTTATTGATGAATGTGCTGAGTGTTTTGTCATTTGCGCTAGTGCATCACTACCAACGCAATATCCCCATATTATATTACGTCCTCGAGATCATGACTCCTGGTTAATTCTGCTGAGAATTTCCGAAGTTCTAAAATTGACGTTAAATACCCTGTGAAATAACAATGGTAATCCATTTCCACTGTTCAAATACTGTATGTGAAATTATCCCCGACTAAACAGTAATGAAAAAAACCACTACAAGAAACTCCTCGTATGCGTCTGGGGTTGGAGTGGTGGTGCAGTGGTTAGCGCACTGCGCTTAGAACCCAGCCACCAGAGTTCGATTCCCAGCCTACGGCTAAAATCGGTGGCCAGATATATCTGAACAGGTTCTTCCCACCCTCATTCCATCCCCTTCGCCAACTCGGAACTAACCAGCGTGGTGAAGTATGGTCGTACAATCCCCGTGACAGACACACCGTGGAATGATCTTCATCGAGCTGTAGATTAAAATAGGGCTGTAAATTATTACTGCGATATTTAACAACTAAGGCCAGGCTTCCTTTGAAAAAATAAATCATAAACATCAAAGGAATGTAGCCTATTTAGACATGATTGAAACCTGCAATCATTTATAAATGTAGCATAACACAGTACTGTACAGTGCTGTACGCAGATACATTTGATTTCAACCGAAATAATGTTTTTCTTACAAGTTAATCTTGCAGTAACGGCTGTAATGCAGTCATACAAATATAATCGATTAGTTAGTCTGTCCAAAACTACATGCAAAGATACATGTATATGCTACATCTCACTCAATAGCGCTCAGTAGCTATCCTGTAGTACCAATGTGTGATAAACAGTTGCATTAAGGACAGAATGGCCCCCGCCAGAATAATGTGGAACTCCAACGGCTAAATCTGGGCCACCAATGTGCTGAATGTCACCCATTGCTCACTGGAGCACGCAGGGATGCACTGTGAGTTTGTTAAGTGCGGCATGGGCAGGACATGCGTCACTGCAAGGAATGACGGCAGGTGGTCGAGACTAACGCTGGGGTGGCAGCCAACGGAGGAAAAAGAGACGACCCGATAAATATGTATACCGTGGAAATGGAGCGAAAAAATCAGCTCGTTCACAGGTGCTAGATGGATTGTAACATCATAATAGGACCGTGAGAGATTGATAAGAGACCTTCATGGCTGATGATGATGACACTGTGACCTGATAATGGTGATTATGGCTAGGAATTTTCCCCGTCGACTAAAAATACCACTAATCATTACCCCACGAGTACCATCATGTGTGCGCCAAGTCAGCTTTAACTAATTAATGGATACTATGGTCCCTGCCACAGGAACGAGGAATTCCCATCGCCGGCTGAGGACCACCAACCCACCACCGCCTGTATAAGCAAGGGGTACAGGGTCCTTTGGTAACTATAATTATGTATCCAGTGAATACTGAGTTTCATTACTCTTATTTAGGGAGGGTCCTACATTCGAGATGTTTGGACAATTCAACTTTCAATATTGTAATGTTCTTTATGTAATATGGAAACTTGAGTACCCGGAGAAAACCCACCGCACTTCAAAGAGGATAACCACTGCAGCAGCGGCGTTGCTAGTCTCACAAATACACGTGTCCCACCAACCCTTGACTCAAAATCTCTCGACTGCAGGCGCTGTGGAGCTCCATCAAGTGTCCCCGTTCCTCCCACAGGCCGAAAGCTGACCCCCGTACGGATTGCTGCCTACACACTGAAAACCGGGACTGAACAGGTCGCTTTCTGTTCCCTCGTTAAGAGAAACTCGAATGTCGATAGCGAAAGCCAGTTCATGGCACGGTAAACACCTTGAAGCGAAAGGCCACCACGGTCAAACAACAGCTAGCAAGCAAAGCAATGCTCATCCACGAGCGGCGGCCGGTAGGGCATTTGAGTTTCGCGGTGGTTGCGGAATAACTCGTAGTTTCTGCCCTGTGGAAATTCCCATTTTGCTCAGAGGTCTGTGGTACCGGGGGAGGAGGGAGGGGAGGGAGGGAGGGGGTGGTGGTGCACGTCAGCGCCCAGCAATGTGGTGCTGACGTCAGTGCTCAGTGGAAGCCGTAGGGGGGGACATGGGGGGGGGCCTTTGGTGCCGCTGCTGCTGCTGCCACCGCGCGCGCTATAAGCCCCACGCGCTCACGCAGCGCCGCATTCTGTCGAGTCTCGAGCGCAGGTAGCGGGGACACGAAGGAAGGGGTCCACGTCGCGTCGTTTCGCTCTTGCTTAGTCCGTCTGTTTGTGGAAGCACTTGTCGAGCCCGGTATCTCTGCTTTCTCGTTCTCGCCTCTTTTTTTCTGTTGTTGCCGAGTGATATTTGTTGTTGTTGCCGCAACAACAACAACAGCGAAAAGGCTTGTTTTTGTTATTGTTATAAAAGCGACAAACCTGTCATGATGTGGAAGGTGTGCTTCCTCGTGTTGGCTTGCCTGGCGACGGTGGCCAAAGGAGAAACGGTGAGTTTTTATAATTCGCACGTTACGGTACAGACATGGACAAAGTCGGTGTCATCTTCATCATCACCATCGGCGCTGTTTAATGCCAAACAATGTCTTGCGTAATGCACGCCAAGTGTGTTCCCCTCCGGTTTTGTGTGAAAAAAAAAATCAACAAGTAACTTTGAAGTAACATGTAATTATAATTAAACTAGTCCATTCCATAGGAACGTGGAATTACCACCACCAAATTACAGGATCCCCCCCCCCCTTCCTGCGAGGGAGCTCAGCAGTCCAGGCAGGGTTACTGCTCCTGTGTTCATGATGACATAGACCCGAATTGCCAAGCTGTGGGGCAGTGATAAAATCAACTGAACATTAGGCGTTACAAATCCGCAGCAGCGTGTAATGTGGTGGGGGTGGTGATGGTGGTGGCTTTGGCTGTTGTCGTTTTTGTGTTGTTGTCTTGAGGTTACGACTTGCGTCTCAAAGTCCGCGCACTGTTGTGACTGCGCAAACAAGTTGCCCTAAACTTTGCGCACGCACGTCAACCCAAGCGCGCACACGCACACACCTGGGACTTGAACACGTGATGTGGTTTTTTTTTAGCTTCTGTACGCGCATGTGTATATACAATCACGTACGTGTCTTGCGATCGAGTCCCCGTAGCCAATAGCCAGCAACTCTTGTTGTGTGTGTGTGTGCCATGAGTTCAACCGCTCATCTGACGACGCATCACTCAATCCGGGAGGGTGTTTGGCAACGTGGGAGATGGAGGAGGGGTCCCATGGACAGGAGTAGCCGTGGTCGTGTGTGACTCGCTGTGAACGGGCGCGCGTTAAGCTGACTTTTCACAGAACAGTTCGCCACATTGCGCTTGGATTGCTCTTGCTGGAGGCTGGCTGCTTTTATGGGGCCTTTATTCAGAGTTTACACCATTTAAACGCCGTCGCATGACTAGTTTCTGGCACAACAAACCAGAGGTGTGGACTCGAGTCATGTGACTTGGACTCGAGTCAGACTCGAGTCATGAATTTGATGACTTCAGACTCGACTTGGACTTGCATAACAATGACTTTGTCCCACCTCTGCAACAAACTGCGCGGTTGTATATTCGCGCTCTCTCGCTTCTCTCTGCCTCCACAGGGCACGGAGCCTTGCCAGTGAGCGGCAGCGGTGTTTTTGTAGGCGCGTGTTGTGAAGCGGCTCCAATGTTGTATATACAGGAGGACGTACCTCCCGCAAGCACTCTCGTTTCTATCAGGCATCGACATTGCCATTGAGCTCCTGTAACATGTTGCCATTCGCAAAAAAATTGAATGACTTTTTCGTAGAATGCATGGTATGGGTGCCAAACAAATCACTGCGACATACATACAGAGGAGATGCGGTGGTTAACGCACTGGACTATGGACCGAGCAATCATTTAGTTTTATTTCATGAATAATATCAGTGGTGAGTGATATCTAAACCTGCCCTGGTATATACACCACCCGTCATCACTAATCCGGATTGATCAGTTTGGTGAAGTATGGTTAAATAACCCCCAAGACCGACACGGTGTATAGCGGAAGCCTTAATCGAGCAGTGGATGAAGAACATTTTTTTGAATGCTGACTGTGTGGTTTTGTGTAAAGTATTTAAGTACTTACACGTACAAAAAGTTGGCTTCTGCGTTATTGACGTGACCAGGCTTGCGTCATGCATAATGTATATGACAATCACTGCCTCGCGCCACCTTGGTCCAAGTCTGACAGCTGAGTGCAAAGGGCACGATCCTCTGGAACGTGTTCACGTTTTTGCCTTGGGAGCTTGGGTCCTACTCCCTGACAGCGTCACATTTACACACAAACGCCTACTCAGCGTACCTTGGCTTGGTTGGTCATTGCAAGAGGTTACGCTGTCACGGGACGTTATTCCAGAACCGTGTCGTTAAAATCTCACGAATACAAGTCACATCACTACAGTGGTGGGACAGAGGGAGTTTGATTTTTTCCGACACGATCAGCCTCGGGAGGTGGGGATGATCGTCGCCAGTGGCGCACGCACATACACATTTCGGTGGGGGGGGGGGGGGAGATTGAATGATTCCTATCAAGAATGACCAGTCAGGAATACGTTTACCTTATTTATAATTCGACATTCTTTAGGGGGGGAAGCTTCCCCGCTGCGCGCCCCCCAAGGTTGACTCAGCCTGAAGTGAGTGTACCACCACCCACACACAGGTTGACTCACCCCTGCTCTGCGTGGGTGCCCAGTGTTGCAAAATTACGTGGTGTGTGTGGGGAGAGATGGAGGCACTGGTAGGGGCCGTCACCGGTGACCCCGGCATCCCACCCCCCCCCCACAGGACAACACACGTGGACTCACGCGACATCATCATCATCATCCCCCTGAGTGGCTGAGACGCTACCTCGTCTGGTATACAGGAGGTCGTATATTTGGAGTTTGCATGTTCTCCCCGTGGTCGAGTGGATTTTTCACCGGTTTTTCCCCTCCACGTTTAGAACCATGCGTTTGAGCCGCTATAAATTCCCACGTGATGGGCCGCTTCGTTGGGCTATCATTTGTGGCCAGGTCGCTTATGAAAAAAGCGATATAAATTCTGAAAAAAAGCTATAAACCTCAGTGGGCCATACTTAGTAAAATTAAATAAAAAATAATACAACATTTACATTTAAACACAGTGGACCACATCAGCAATATCGCAAACACTGGCAAGCATCACATAATAACAAAATCAATATAACCACATCCGTTTACAGATGCACGCGTTGTTAATAACTAGCATTTTGCAGGGAAAGATGCGTGCAAGTTATTACTTAAAAGTATAAAGTTGTCGCCCACCCCTTTACCGTATGTGTACGGGTTTGTCACCAGGCTTTAAGAAGCATGTGGAATGCAAAAGCTGCTCTTAGTGTGTTTTCAAAAATAAAAAAGACATATATAAAAAACCGTGTGGGAGCAAAATCCTCTTATGAGGGTGGCGGATTATGGGGGGGGGGGGGGTGGTTGTCCCAAAGGGCCCAAGTCACCAGTAGCTGTGGCAATGTCCAATAATTAATCTTTGCAGATGGCAGGATCCGATTAAGAATTCATAGGGTGCACAGGAGTTGAACACGGGGGAGGAGGGGAGAGATCGTACCTGCATGTGGCCTGTCCTCTGTGTTAGCGCCCCGCTCGGCAGAGAAAGACACATTTGCGTGCTAGGACATGAAAGTGCCGTTGTGTATTTTACAGTAGTTTGTGCACACATTAAGAGGTGTGTCCTTAAATAACTAACAAAGATAACATCAGCCAACTCCCTGCGTGTTGGAGGTCAACACTTGGCTGAGGAATTTCCTCGGGAGTTATGCTTATCTAATCAACGACTGAATGGCACAGAGATTGAACGTGTGTGCCATCGACTGCCATCGACTGGGTGGTATGGGTTATATGTGAGTAATATTTTGGCTATTTTCCAAAAAACTAGGCATACATTAACACACGGTGCCCATGTCACACTGCCAACGTGGGAGAAATATTGTATCTCTCACAGCAGCAATGGCACGAATACATCAGTCAGAGGCACGCACACTGCAGTGGCGTATCTTCGGTGAGCATGACTTGTCCCATGCTCCTCGTGGATTTAAACGTCAAACATGTTTGTTGTCGTCATGCTCAATCGGAGCACGTCTCAGTGTGGAACTAAAGAAGTCGAAGCTTATCTGGTTTCAACATCCGTGAAAAATAGGTTCAGCGTCTGCGGAAGTTTTTGAGGTTGCCCATTGTAGATATATTTCGTTGGCGTTGGAGCTTGTATTGGCACAGCAATTGCCTGTGATGTTACTGGGAAGTGCAGGTGGCAGGGGGAATGCCCCTAATGACGCATTCATGGAGAGAAGAGGGATTCCCCCTCAGAGAAAATGGTAAACAGCTATCATGTAAGCTAAATGTTACTGTGGGCTCAGTTTAAAGGGTTTTGTGGCTATTCACAGGCACGCATCATCATCTGTGAATGCTATACTGCTCACCCAGTGATGCTATTTGTTATGTTCTGACTCGTGTCTAGAACTCAACTGGCCTTACATTCCTCACATTTATTCCACTGATATGTTTCCAAGTTTATAAATTCACAAAACAAGTGTCTGCTGTTTTTTTTTTGTGTGACCGCAAAAACACACCGAGTGCCTTTTCCCATCTGCGCTGGTTGCTTTTAAATTCAAGTTTTTTTTCCTCATCTAATTCATCAATTGTTGGCTGGCGCATGTTTTTGGCATCTGTGAGCCACATGTCCCACAGTTGACCTACTGAGCTAAAAAATAAGTTTATGTTGCTGCCAGCCAACGTGGACACACTGGGATGAAGCCCTGTTTACAGTGTAGTTAAACAATATCGCGACCACATCAATTCAAGGGTTATTAAAATGTCTTCAAGTCTGAGCTGCTTTTGGATGAAAGCCACAAAAATATTCCTTTGGGGCTCACGTATGGGTGGTCCTGTTTAGGCTGTGTTATGGAATGCAATTTCTGTTTCTTCTGTACATTCTTGAGCCCCGTGTCACTTGTTGAAACACGTTTTCTTTTACCCCTCTGCCGTTCTCCAGACCCAAAGTCAACACTGTACAATCTATATTCTTGGGTCTTTTGGTAGTCACGTAAATAAGTTCAAATAAAATATTTAATAAATAACAAAAAAAACACGACGTTTCGATCACAACACTTTTTTTTGCCTCCTGATGATCGTTTGTGTTGTGATCGAAACGTCCAGGTTTTTTTGTTATTTTTGTTATATTTTCTTTGAATACTATACTCTTTGGTTCTTTCGGTAAAGTCACGTAGGCAGAAAATAATAATAGATCACGACGTTTCGATCGCAACACAAGCAAACGTGACTTTACCGAAAGACCCAAGAATATGAATTCCTGCAGTCACGAAAGCTTTAAGACTACAAACTAGCTCACATGGAGAGTTGTTATTTCACCGTCATTGTCACCGTAATTATACCGAGAAACTCCCTATCACTGTTAAGAAGACATTAACACGGACTGAGGACGAACAAACAGCATCCTCAGCGATTTGTAAAGAATTTCGTGACACCCGCACCAGGAACATCTACCACGCACACAACCAGGCCCGGTCCCTATGACAACCCTTGCCAACGGGAGAAACACTCGCCTTTCAGCATGATCGGAGTGAGCTGGGGAGGAGTGAAGCTGCTAGGCTAGGTTTGCAAATCACGCTGTAACAACACTTCCAAGGCACTCGTTTTGGCTTCAAAATACTGCATATGTGTGTCCGCTGTTCGCTGTGTGCGCAACATGTAGTGCTGCTGCGTGCAATGTTCTCCCTCCGCTCACCTCGTGTGCCAAGATGCCAAATACAAATGTGACTGGGAAACAAAAGCACAGAAACTACATTTTAAGCAAAGCTACGGTAGAGAGAGAGTGCGCCACAAAGTGAAAATTTCGACTTTGTAAGGTTTCATAACACTGGGTCCTGTTTGACATAGTTACAAACAAAAGGTGCAGAGCGTTGAAATGGGTCATTCGAGGTATTATTAGTAGATGGAGATGTTGTGGCGAGTATTAGGTCTCAGAGCCTCGCTGGCTTTGTGTGCTCAATACGCTGGCGGTGATGAAAAGGGAGCCTGGAGCTATTGCATGAGCGAACGAACTCTGAGCTGGTAAGCCATTGAATGTAATATACGGGGGGGGGGGGGGGGTGGGAAAGGGTAATCTTCTATTTTTCAGCCGAAATGGTTGTTCACTGACAGTTGCCCCAGTTTTGGCTGTCCCATATTGTTACAGGGGTCACACAGCCCTTTATCGCTGGCATCATAAAAGTAAAGTGTTGTTGGTACACCTGCCATGCCGAGTTAATATTTGTCTACACACGCAGCGTCAGTGTATAGTTTCACACACATTGCGCCCTGTGTAATGTACCATGCACCGTCGTGACATACACTCTGCACGCAGTATATGCATAGGTGGTGGGTGTGGTGGAGTGTGGACACACAGGGTCAATGGCGGTTGTGTGTGTTTTTGTGTTTGGAGGGGAAGAAAAAGAGTAAACGCACAGGCACAGATTGGGGTGGGAGCAGTTAATAAATCTCTGGGGATGTTTTTCTGGTGTCCCTGTACTACTGAGCCGCAGTTGTCTTAGAAGGGCACGGCTATATTGGCCTCTGTGTGCAAAATTCCAAATTTCTGTGGCAACCGCATTTCTTGCATCATAATTCTGACTGCTGAAGGCGAGCTTTGTGTACTTCGACAGATGGGTTCTTTGACTCTTATCATCGACGGTGAGTTACACTTTAATCACCACTAGAGCCCAGTGTGAACTTATTCCGTTATTAATGTCACAATAATAATGACTTCATTCAGCAGTGGATAGAGAGTGGCACCTATTTGTTTTAATAGGCTGTGCTATTTAATGATAATTAATAATACATTACCAGTGAATCGGTAAAAATATATTTGACAATATTTTTATGAATTAAGCTATACCACTGCCAAATATGTTACCGTTCTGGAACAATGAATATCAAGTCAAGAGTTGAAGTAATTCTTTCCGTAAATGATTATCTGCATATGGTGAACGGAAAGTCCCTGTAAAAGCTATTACTGTTTGATCTTGTACTCATGTATGTGAATGAGTAGAGGGGTTTCCCACACACGACATTGCTGCAGTATAATTATTTTAGGTACAGGACATTATACATTCCACACCCCATTTCTGGGATATAGCCTACAATTGAAAGAACAGCAGGGCTCCAAATCCTGAGACTGTGAGTTTTAATTCCAGTCAGGGTCAATTCAGCCCATCATTCCTCCAGATCGATACAATAAGCCCCTTTTGGTGAGGCTCCATTTTCTTCTGAGAAGCTATTTTGCATTGCAGAGGATGGACTCTACCATAGGAATGTGGAATTTACACCAATAGCTCAAAATTTCCAACAGAGATGACCAGAGTCATGTTCTTGTTTGATATGGCGGGACATTGATATTCTCAGAGTGTGTTTAAAATGAGGCGTGTGTACTCTTTCAATTTAGTTTGTTTGGCACAGTGTTCAAGTATTTTCTTGCTGAAATATTTAGCTTGATGTTGAATGCAGATAACCATGAAACCACGAGACTCATTGGCTTGTTGCACAATATCTGGCATAAGCTGACTCTGTAGCGACTACACACAGTACTTAGCCTACCAATGTGTTACTGCCTGCCAGAGCTGTTTCCCAGATGAGATGCACAAGCCATCATATGTAATCGGATATTTTGAAAACTTTGGGGAACGTACTGCTGCAGTGTATGACACTGGTTGTCCAGTGCTCACTTTAAGACGATTAATGTACCGTACTGTACGCTGTGCAGACATTATAATCAAACGCATCTATGTCTATACAGCATACATAAAGTAAAGCCATTAAATATGGTAATTTCAGTCCTATAAATGATAAATAGGATTTTTTTACTGATGTAGGGAAAACTTCGCCGAGTTTACAGTTCTTTCTCGTTGGTCCTGTCCAGATATTTGGAAAAAATTGGGTTTAAGTTTAGCTTTACAATAATTAAGCAATTCAAGTATTGTCTCTACTGCATTTCTTTTAGACCATATGTTTAATTGATAAAATGAAGTTAGTGTTCACTCTAATATTTTTCAGTCAACAATTTAAAAAAGCAATTAAATTATAGTACTGTACCTTCTTTTTGTTATGTTTATCGGACCAGATTACAATATAGGAAGTGATCATAGAGAAATGTTGTGTTTAACCATAAAGAATAGCTTGAATAAAAAACAATCTCAATCTGCATAACTCATGAATAGAAAGTATTTTGGCTGCAGCCCAACCTGAAAATGGCTATAATGAGTGTCAGTCACTCATAATTAGGTGGGCATCATTGGACATGGCAGTGACAGAGTGTGCAGCATGCAATTGTTCACATAATTTTTGTTACATAATCAGGCTGGTATGACCCGCATGCGTCTACATAAATGTGAGCTATAGATGAGCTTAATCAACGTTTTACCTCCTCTCATTAATGTATTTTATATATACTGTATATATCCCGAGGTGGTCAGGTTGATGAAGGCACACATTGGCACTCAGTTGACACAGCTGAGGTTCTGGATTTGGCTCCTCATCAGAGATAACCAATTTCGCAGGCAGAGTGAGAATATGGTCTCAGCTCGGTCACCATTAACCGCATATACAATCTATTGTGCACTTCGTTGGGCAAAGCCTGGCATTGAGGGCCTTTGTTGGATGGCGATGCCATGGCAGCGCCTCCCTTAAAGGCAGCATGTGATGGGGCATCTGTTGGGTGTTATAAGGTAAACCGTTAGTGAGCCATCGAAAGTAGTTTTATGGCGTCATCCTCAGGAAATGATCCCTGGCGAACAATGTATACATGTGGAATCTGATTTGACTAAGAAAAAGCACAATCAGCTTTTTACATGAACTGGTCATTTTCAAGATAAACAGCACCTTGTAATGTAATTTGCCTGTTTGTGGGTTTTTTTGTAAGTTTGTGTGATTTATATATTTAATTAGGTGCTGCCGGGAAACGCTAAGTATTTTCACATGATGGGTGTGCATACGTTTCAAATATATCGACCCACAGTAACCCCCAGGCGGGGAAAATATGGCTTCGCTTTGAACGTCCCATTTCACGTGTACAGCTCAGGAATGTATTTTTTTACAATGCATGAAGGAGAAAATGAGAGTGCTTTAACTACAAGGCTTACCACTAACATTTGGCACCAAATGGTACCCAATCATGATTAATTGGAGTCCCTGAATAATTAACCCTCAAATAATTGTGTGCATTATTTTTGAATTACTCTACAGTATTCACATGGTATGCACAGTAGATTATAAAGCGCCCTCAATTTGTGAAGTAATCAACATCAGAGGGCATTTGAACTCGTGCAGTGATCGTGACCATGGCGTGTGCTAAAACAGGTGTGTTTAAGTAAGAGATGCGGTTAACCGCAGGCTGTGAAAGAGAAACTGACATCCTGGTCCTTGTGTTTGGATTGTTCAAATTTCGCTGGAAACCCCGACAATCGATTACCAAAAAAGTAAATCAACCTACTGAGAATTTTCAGTGAAAGGAAAAGCAACCTGAGGAAGCTCACGTGGCCGCCTTGTGAATTAAAATACTACTATAAACTATAAAAGAATGAACAGCGATTCCTTTACGTCGCTGCGGTCTTCCTGCTTGTGCCGTGAGAAACCCCCTCTTCCTCATTGTACTGTGGCGTAAATTTCCCACTTACATCTCTGTGCTGTGTGGTTCCCGGATGTCTTTATTTTCAACTGCCATCGCAGTGTTTCTTGTAATACGATCCGTGGAGCTTTATGAAAAGTACCCGCAGTTGGCCCAGTCATGAAGATGTCCTTTCAGAGCTTAAAAAAAAACCGTGTCCGTAATGTAAAAAGCTACTAAAAGAAATACTTTTAAAATGGAAAAGGTGGTGTTTTTTGACTTAAGTATTTTCATGCTTTGCGTTGTTTGTGCCAAGTATGGTTAGTTGCTGTGGCATTTGTTGGTTTAGGTTACAAATTATTTGAATTTTTTGTCTACGGGAATTCGCTGTTGTAACCAACTGTGGGTTATGGATTTTTGTTCGTGTACATTGTAGTTCATCATTACCAAAACACATGATTAATCTTTGTGTGACAATCGATCAATACTGGCAACAACAGGTTGCACATCTTATTTATTTAGGGACTTCTCATTTCACAACCTCCTAAGCACACATCATCTATTTAGTTGGACAGTGACCCTGAGAGCATTTGGAATCGAAATGAAATCAACCTGTCAAATCAAGGTGAAACTTGGGTTGAATTGAAGAAATAGAAGTGGAAGGACCTATCAATTGAATGCAGCACACCTTGTTCTGTGCTCAATTTATCGTAATTATTACTGTACTCCGATTTGCCAATCGCATTTCAGTAAATGTGCAGACGTTGACTAACGTTTCCTGATATCAGACCAATGTTGGCACAACGTCAACCAACGTTCGCCCAAACGTCAACTAACGTTGGCCCAAGGTTGCATTTTTACTGGGATATGCCAACAATTCATGAAATGTACGAGCCTAATGTTAAACTTTAATGCAGTAACACCTTAAAGTGACATGTGCATTAAGGCATATTCAATATATATGATTGCTCTTAAACTTGTGCTTGACGTGTACCCCCAGAAGTCCTGTTAACTGTCGTTGTAGCATTAAAGTGAAGTAACACTTTACATCAACATGTAGCAGAGGTGGAAGGCTGATGCTTATTGTGATGTGGGAGGCTGAATATATTGTTACGATCGGTTTGAAGAATGTATTATTGGTAAAATAAAAATTTATAAAATGTCATTAGCAATAAAGAGCTAAAGCAGAGCATGCGGATGGTTCAACGAATTCCATACAATTGACGAGTGCATAGCTTTAAAAATGCAAAGTGCAAAAAACACAAAGCAGCAGCATGCTTAGAAACCTTGTGTAATCATACCTCATAAGATCGTTTTGTCACGTACCCCCCCCCCCCCCCCCCCCAGAGATGTTTCACACGTCGTGTTTTTTTGTTGTGTTGACGGAGTATTTAACACACAGTCATAGTGACCCAGCCTCAATAGGGGCCAATTCACATCAGTGGCAAATATCATCACCCCTCGGCATGTGCGATCATTGTCCCCTCCTAGCAGACTAATGCCCCAGGTCACTTTTGCAAGGGAGAACATCATGGTCTCTTGAGTTCTTAGCTGATTATGCCATATAAACTTAAACTTGACTTTTTAAAGAATCCCTTACTTTATCCACTTGAAATCATCCACCATTGCGGAGGAATGCTTGGAATGTCATCGTCATGAGCAATTGGAATGCGTGGAGTAGATGTGGAAAGACAGTTTTGTAAATGGAATGTAAAACGAGGTGGTGATGGGTGGACCACGTGCCGTGCAGGATGGAGGGCAGGTTAGTGACAGTGAAACTAATAAGACAGTGACCAAGGAATAAATCCAAAACCAGATGTTGGGCTACATTAAAGAGCAGACCAGGAAAGTCAGGCATTGACTGGCCTGACAGAATGAGGGTGAGGTGTGGTGGCGACGGTGGAATTAACTGAGTTGACCTTAATATCATCACTATGCATTAATGGATACTTTAGTTGTGGTATCTTCACTCTTAGCTTTATTATTACTGCCAATGTGTCTCTCTAAAGCTCGTATATTACTGCTGACCAATAAAAGCAAGATTGCTTGTATTACCCCTAAATAAATGTCTGTCAATGCTGTACAAGGTGTAATCACCATAAATACACACGAGCAAGTGAACTGAAGGTCTTGTGTGTGTGTGCGTGTGCTCTCTCATAGAGGCGCCAGGCCACCGAATACCGCTTCTTGGCCCAAAACTCAATCGACACGGATGAGTCTTCGGGAATGTCAAGTGGAGAAGACCCAACCTGGGATGTTCAGGAAGAATCTACCTTGGATGACGAAGATAGCAGCATTTCCTCAAGTGAAGATGATGACTTCTCTGGCTCGGGGTCTGGCTCAGGCTCAGGTACTAAACGTAACAACAATAAAAAACTAAGTTTCCCCCGCATAGCCTGAACAGACCGTTGGGGCAAGGGCTGTTAGCGAGCACCTATGAAGGCTGGCACGGCACACAAGAGGGTGGGTTGCCAACACCATGCCCGGCCGCCTTTATCTCCCCAGTGGTAATGTTTACGCACTACACTAGGTACTCATGTGAAGCTGAGTCGACCTGGTAGGTCGGGGGGAGGGGGGCATGAAGAGTTCAGATAATTGTCACAGGTGTTTGCTGTGAGCGGGAATCTAACTCAGGTTGCCCAGTTCGTAGGACTAAGCGTAACACAGTCACTCACGCACAGACAAAGGTGTATTGCTGTGAATCAAATTGTATTCCCAGCAACTTCTAAATGTAGACATAATGGTGGTGGTGTAATGGGTGAGCACACCAGACATCCAATACAAATGTCACGGGTTCAATTCGATCTCCCAATACAGCAGTTGAAACAAGGAGCTGGTTTATTATATCCCCACACCCTCTGTTCACCTCTGTGCTTTTTTATAGTTTCAACTGAATGAGAAGACATGATGCAATATTGCTAATATAACTCTGATGTGTGGGTGTTCTGCGTTATATATTATCTGTTCGCTGCAACGTACTACACCCCCAGTTATATACTTACCGTACAGTACTATATTTCAAGTTTATTTTGTTCAGTGTACTCGCCTCGTGGGTATTTAGCGATAAACCATTCGACTTAATCCAATTGGCTAGAAATATATGTACACTTTTTAAACACATACTGCATTATAGTTTAACTATCTTCACAGCTCCTTTCTAGTTATAAGTCAGATGAGAGGTTATTCTTTTCAGAAAAACTTATTTTCCTCCAAAACAGCCATTTCTGCAGAAATTTGTGAAAATTTGGCCATTTTATGTTGAATATCAGTGGAAACTACCCTTATGAAGGCACATTAGTTGAGCTCAATGTTTATTTTCCGTATGCATTGACTGATCATCGTGCAGAAATTAATGTTTTAGTGCACGACTCTCTTGACTAATTTAAATTATGCTCGCTTTTTTTCATGTCCAGGTGATGCTGATGCGGAATCGGAGGAGGATGAGACTCCCGACAGCAGTGAACAGGAAGAGGAGCTTCAGGTATAACTTAATGATTTCCATAAAGCACTGGCGAAAATGTTTTTTGCAAGTTGTCTACAAATGATTTGGTGGAACGCAATGCAGAATGAAATATTCTCACTGCAGTTGACACGGAAGAATGTATTAAATCTCATCAGATAGGGAGCATAGAAACAAGTGCCACATTCAACTTTAGTTTCTACCTTCAAGAAGCCATGCTTGCAACATTCGGAGCCATTCAAACCACACACGTCTCTCTGTAATCTGTAAAATTAGTCGGGTGACCGAATCCTCGTCGGCGATTAATTTAGCCCATCATCCCCTCCAGTTTTGGTAAAATGCTACCACTTTGTGGGAGGAAAAAATAGGTTGTCCAGTGGATAAACCTCTCCTTATGCAATTTACACAGCTCGCTCAGGACCACCAACAGACATGAGCACCACGATTATTTGGTGGAGTAATTGGACAGTCTTTGGTGTTTCTTGTTTTCATTCCCATAATCCAAAATATAAACTGCAAGCACGTGTTTTATGCAAGGCAGCATGATAAATCATAACACACTGTTCCTTAATACGGTACACATTGTAATATTGTATGCACCCAGACATCAGCTTGGAGAGTGAGGTCATATATATTATAAAACACACGAAAACTATTATGTAAAAACTGGAATTCCAAGTTCATTCGTTGAAGGGGAAAATGCGGATGGATTTTGAATAGTTAAGTCAATTATAATCTTCTTATTGTGTTTATAAAGAACACCGGTTGATCTGGCTTGCAGGTGGAACAAAGTAAAGACCTGAATACGATCCCAGATGATGACGAGAAGGAAGAAGATAAGACGGAGTCCAAAAATGATCTTGGCGAGAACTACGATGAGGAAGAGCCGAACGGAATCAGCGTTCCCAAAAAGACGCCACGCATTAGCACCGACATGGACAACAAAGTTGAGACATACGTCATGGCTCAGAAGAAAGGCTCCCAGAATCCCCTTGAAAGCACCGAGGTCCTGGCAGGTAAATGTTTCACGCCACACGCTTCTGTAGCGACATTTTCAATCTGTTTGACTCCGAAAAAAATAATCCTGCTAATTCATTATGAACTACACCGCTATAAAAGCAGCAGCAGTAGTGCTGTGGTACAAGTGCACGCATCACGCCCTTCACCGCGAGCTCACTTAGTCATTCGAAATTGCCTTCTCGTCTTGACCCTTATTTGTTTAACCAACTTTAACGACAGTATCCCCTCGTTATTCGCGAGCGATACATTCCGGACATGCTCGTGAATAGGACGGATAATTATATTTGCCTATGTAAACCTATCGTTTTAATAAATTACCTTGAATAAATAGATAAATAAGCTATTAAATACATAAACATGAGTAAAATATATATAAATATAAAAGTTTCTCGTCGTTCTCTCTCATCACTTTATCTCATCACTTTCTTTCTCCATTTCTCCTTCTCTCGATGCAGTCGTGTAGAGTTCCAGATGCGAGTTTAACACGTAGGCTTTCATGACCGATATTATCCATCATAAAAAAAGATTGGTAAGGTTTGTCACGTAAACAATGTGATTCGCCGATATCCAAAATTTCGGATAGTAAGTCCGTGAAATAGCGAGGGAATATTGTACGTAATAACATCCTTGATTTGAAGCTTTCGTGACTGCAAGGATTAATATTCTTAGGTTTTTCGGTAAAGTCACGTAGGTAAAAATTTAAAATTAATAAAAGTAAAAAAATAACGACGTTTCGGAGGCAACACAGACAGAAGCTTGTGTTGTCTCCGAAACGTCGTGATTTGTATTTTTTATTTTATTTTTATTTTTCTTTTATTAATTTTCATTTTTTACCTACGTGACTTTACCGAAAAAACCTAAGAAAATGTAATAACATCCTCTCGAAATTAGCTCCATTTTGAGACGTAACATCGCTATCCCAGTCCCTGTACGTGGTCACACATTAAGATATACATCACCATCTAACAAGACAACCTATTGATTTAAATGTCAAGTGTTTAGCATAATTCCTTTCAAATTACAGTTTTCGTAGACTTATAATTCCACATAGTGTGATTTCCACTATTATTTTTGTAATAGATGATCATCATTAAAGTGATAACCAAGACAGTGTAGCCGATTGCTTTTTGGTACAGCTGTCTGGAATTTAATAGATTATGGCTTTAAACAGTTACCAATTAAGTCAGGTATTTAATAATTGTTTTCTAATTCAAAGTTTAAAAAAATATATAACTTTGAAAGAGACACTGGACTTGGAACCTGAAGTTTGTAGTTACATATTATTGGCATATTCCTCCAGTGCTGTCCCAACTAGTGCGCGTTTTGCTTTGTTACACTTTTATGCAGCATCGTTACTAATCGGCATTAGCCACACTGCTTGTGCTAGAGTTGCTCGACTGTGTTTTTATAAATCTCGACCGAAAACAACACTTATATTTCTGGCAACTTAGACAATGATTCTGTGTCCTCATATCTTCGTATAGTGTGTCTCTCTTTACCATGGAGTAGAAATGCACATACATTGTAAATCGCAATTTCACCATTCAGAACTTTCTACATATCGGAATATATGTTACAGTTCAGCTTTTCGTTGAAATACGAAAAATTACTTGTGATTATTTTACCAATATTACTATTCATCAAGTTATATTTTAGTAGTATTGTATTTCTTTGTACTCTCTATGTATTAGGCTATTCGTATGCCTGATCACATCAGTTCATGGAAGCTAATCATGTTTTGAGCCTGGATAGTGCTTGGAAGGGCATCCACAATGGATAACAGGTGTTATGGGCTGCAGACTTACAGTTGTGGGCAATAGATGGCAGTTCAGCAAAATCCATTGTTCCGCTGTACTTCTGCACTGCGCGATTTTCCAACTCACACTTGACCAGCATGGGGAGATACTAATCCAGCAGTGTATTGACAAAAGGGTCATTTGCAAGATTGTAAATGTTCCTCGTGTGAAATGTCTGGGGGCTATTGCCTCTGCTGACTGAGTCAGAAGCACTGACATTGAGTTCAAATTTCAGTCAAATATTAGTCACCCAAAATGTCAATAGTTCTCAGTCAGCAATGACGAGCAAACAAAAAAGGCCATATTATTAAATATATATATTGTTATCACATGACTCCCTTGAAGACCACATGAAACGGAGCATCCACGTGGTGGATGCACGAGAAGCTGTTGGAAACACATCAAAAGTAATTTGTTGGACGTCACCCCTGAGTGCCGGGCGTGCTTGGGAGTAGCAGTGAACGTGGGAATTGATGTGCCTCCTATGTCACCAACATCATGGTCACGATGGTGCAAAAATAAAGCTGACACACGATTGTTGTCACCGTTGTTGTAATCGTTGTTTTCATGTTTGTTGTCGTGTTTGCCTGCAGCGGTGATCGCGGGCGGTGTCGCTGGCCTCGTGCTGGCCGTGCTGCTCATCGTCTTCCTCGTCTACCGCATGCGCAAGAAAGACCAGGGCAGCTACATGCTGGGGCGCCCCGCTGCCCAGCCATACCAGCGCACCAGCGACCAAGAGATCTACGCATAGGGCTCGCAAACCGACTGTTTTAACCAACCCCGCAACTCATCACGATCATAATAATCTAAGAAGTAAAAGTTGGAACATGTAATGTGATACACGTTCCTCAAGTTGTAAAATATCAGCCTATATTAAGCTGTTGTTGCTGAGAGGTTATGAATCAAGTGTGCTGGTTTTTAGGGGACCGTGCAGGGTTGGCAATACATTAAAAAGGATGGAAACTTACCCGGCTTTTTTAATCGTTTATTGACCCAACAGGTGACAAGACTGATTAAGGGACATTTTGTTTTTAAGCAAAGACTGCCAGAAATTAACTGGTGTTGATGAAGTCATTTATTGACTTTATCTTCTGACTGGTTGGAATGTATGATTCACAAAACACTTAAACAGGTGCATTATCAGTTACTGAAGACTAATTTACATAAGCTAGCAAGCCTGTAATAATAAAGCCAACGAGCAGTCATTGTACTACTGACTAGTGTAGCATGCAAGGATTTTTATAAATATTCCTTTGCCCTAAAACCATATTCTTTTTTACATTGACATGTTGCCTGGATTGTTTGTGCGTAGCCTTTGACATAGACATTTAGGGTTTAACACAATGGCCCGTTTTTGTTGATGTTTTATATTGCCTTCATGAAATGTTAACCCATACATGTTTTATTCTAACATGATACAGGAATCTATTAATTATGTAAATAGGGATTATTTTAACATATAACTTATACCGATTGTTCATTTTAATTAGAATAATTTCTATATGTTGAATGTCTTATAATTTCCAGCATTTCTGCTTGTTACGCTGGTATTTACAGTGTCCAAAAAACAAACAAAAAATAAAGTTATTTAAGTAGTTTTCATTCAGTACTCTCATTATTTGAATAGCTGCAAAGAATTATATTTTCTATATTTGTCTTGTTTTTATTGTAGTGTTGAATATATCTCTGCTGTGTAAATGTCATATCAATTTAAACAACAAAAGAAACACCGCGATGTGAATGTAGTTGGTGCTCTTATTAACACAAAATAGCAGGGACGCTGAGGTCACGGACACAGTCACTCTCGAATGGACCTGTTTTGTGTGGGGGCCACATCCAATAACACGAAAGCACGTCTGATTGCACTTTACTGTAAATGTGTGTGTTCCCATTATATTAGCAATCATGTGAAAACAAATATATAGTTTAAGCAGCCCAAGTGAAACAAAACCTAGAGTTATTATTTCGACACATTTGTGTAAAATACACTTAATAACACTGCAATGTATGCAGACGCAGTAATAGGTACTTGTGATTATTAAGTAGGTAATCTCTCGAGAACTGTTTAATCGAATATCAATTGTCTTATGAACAGATCCAGTGGATGCGTAGAAGCTATGTTACATATCGGAGACAGGAGTTTGTAAACCTTTGGCATTTGCAAACACAGCATGCGCTGTATAGCTGTTGTGCAGAATTTGTCTTTAAGCGTGTTTCGTTTAGAATCCCCCCCCCCCACATGACTGCATGCTTTTGTGCAAATGCCGACAGCTTACATCAACCCTGGGGAATTTTACAACTTCTTGAAAACTTTGCAACCACCACGAGTCATTTTTGTTTTAAAACAAAGAATACTCCGTAAAGGGGTGCATTGCCTTGTTTTCTTGGACTTGTTGACGTTTAAAACGAATAACTTGCTTTCAAGTAAAACATGCTGAGATGAAAACAAAGTCACCGTGAGAATACTTTGCAAAACGAATGTATTCGCCTGCAGATGTTTTTGTGCAACTAAGCCCAAACGTTTCGTGTGCAACCTAAGGTTACACATTTTAACTTGTCCATTGGGTTAAAGGGATGAATTGGGACGGAACATTTAACACTCAAACATGACTTGGCACAGGCAGATCCTACCAGTTACTTAATTCAATTAACATACTCGATCATACTCGTCTACTCATGCTACTCATGCGTCTCAGGCTTCCGTTGTAACTAAATATTTAAATTCTCTACTAAGGATATATTGCAAGATAAGTCAGGTGTGTGTCTTAAGTGCATTTAAATCAAAGACTGAATATTTTCTCAGAGCTTCAATGATTTTGTTTTGCCTTTGTATGATTGTCTCGTTGAAGAATATCGCTAATTTTAGTATGTGTAGGTTGATGGCATTTAAAAAGAAAAAACTCAACATTCCAGTCAGATGAATGTCACCTGCCTGAGAAGTACACAACAGGGAGTGCCATTGTCAAGTACAGGTTTTGTGAGTGATGTTCAGCTGTGACAGTATATTAAGCAAGTTTCCATACCTGACGCTACAAACATAGTTTTTGGCTCACGTGTGTGTGTGAACATGATGGCGTATGTTTCACACATTTACTGAATGGGTGATACATGCTGAGGTACTGATGCAAATACACCAAAATGTAACAACAGATATGTTGCTTTGTGTGTACAGATGGTAGAGTTTGTGTGCATTTGAATGCAAATGAGCATGTTTGTAGAACTCACCATGCAATCCTGGGTCAGTACGAGCAGATACAATTGAGCAATGTTCATATGTGCAGTTGGTGGTGCATTGCATATTAAAGTACACATTTTTTGTACAAAATACATTCCTAGTCTTAATATGATCTAATTTAATACTAGACCAAAGGATATTCACAATATAAGCATTTATTATAGCCTAATAAATATGTTCTCTTTTGATTTCCATAGACACTGAAAGTTTTGTACTTCAAACGTCGTGTTTCTAAGATGAAAATAAATTGTACCAAAATTGTCATTGATAATTGAGTCTCTGGATTTCTAAAATGTTAAAACAATCTTGGCTTTCGTGAATACAAAACTACATGTGGAAATGTACGTTATTAAGGCGTGTTAGCAAGTTGCGAATTCAGTGAACCTTGACATAAAAACAAGTTAATTAAAAATTAGAATATGTTCTTTTTTTACTTTTACTGTCATTGTGACCCTCTGTAAAGCACGATTTCCCCAAGGCAGTTGTACAAAACATCACTATCTTACTTTTCTGTCAGTGCCAGTTCTATGTATGTGTATATATACAGTAATTAAATAATGTTTTATGAACCTGTTATTATGAAGGGCTTGCTCGTGTTCAGTAATGATACAAAAAATATCAATTTCCATAGCGCCCTAACATGGAAAGCCATTACAAGGGCGTGGAAACAACAAACACATTCAACATTCGTCATTAGTCCATTACAATGAGAAACGATGGCCACAGAAAACGACTCCAGAGTCTCCAAAATACCCTCCTCCACAGAGTCGTTTTCACCGGCTCCATCTCCCACGAGCTCTTCACGCCTTGTACAGGAGCTGCACCCGCTTACCAGTGCACTAGAGAGTCCAGTTGAAGGTCGCAGTGTTATTCGCTTTCATGGCACAGAAAACCCGGTCAGCTAGCCTCTCTAAGCGATGCCATCCACCCATACGTACCCGTCACACAAAAAAGAAACCCACGCTCAATCTGCTATGGACCTGCTGAGTATGAAATCCACTCTGCTTGGGACAGCAGAACGGAGCTTTTACGGCTGCACCCGCGTGGTCTCTGCCAAACAGAAGTCCGCTGAGCCGTGATAATCACTGCCTTATAGGACCGAATTAAATACGTGTCTTTTCTCGTTTTGTTTAGTTTCACGTAGTTTAATTCTCCCAGTGCCATCGTCGCTTCGTCTTAGCTTTGTTTTTTGCTGAATACAGGTGGCGCGTTGTCAATCTTGGATTGATTGATGCCTCACTTGAGTCACATGCCGCGCAACTGGTTATTTCAGTTGACATTCATTTCTAATAAAAGCCCGGCGTTCCGATAAGTGCGTCCGTTTGTCCGTAAACTGCATTATAAGATTCTAGATTTGAAGCTTTCGTGACTGCAAGGATTCATATTCTTGGGTTTTTTCGGTAAAGTCACGTAGTATCTACTGACTCTATATATACCTACACAGCCTACATACAATAGAGTCAGTAATATCAGTAGTATGCTGGTGTGGACTCGAGTCATGTGACTTGGACTCGAGTCAGACTCGAGTCATGAATTTGATGACTTCAGACTCGACTTGGACTTGCATAACAATGACTTTGTCCCACCTCTGGTAGTATCTAATGGCTCTATGTTTGCTGACACAGCCTACGTGCAATAGTCAGTCGTATCTGCACACATGGGGCGGGCATCAGTGGGGTCGACGAGCGAGGCGCGTATTGCCAAGAAGCCCTCCTCCAGAGCTAAACTTCCGGCGGCTGCAGGCCACCGAAATTCTAATACTGGTAAAAATGTAAAATTTAAAATTAATAAAAGTAAAATACTTTTATTAATTTTAATTTTTTACCTACGTGACATTACCGAAAAAACCCAAGAATATGCATTATAAGAGTCTTTCAGAAGGCCTGAATCAAAAAGTTATAGGAATTGGACCCCCCAGATGTGAAGGTTAAAAGTTCATCCAACAGTCAACAGGATCACTGACTCCATATGCCGACACATCCTACATACAATAGAGTCAGTAGTGTCTGACATTATATGCCTACACACCCTACATACAATAGAGTCAGTAGTATCTGACTCCATATGCCGACACATCCTACATACAATAGAGTCAGTAGTATCTGACTATATATGCCTACACATCCTACATACAACAGAGTCAGTATTATCTGACATTATATGCCTACACATCCTACATACAACAGAGTCAGTAGTATCTGACTATATATGCCTACACACCCTACATACAATAGAGTCAGTAGTATCTGACTATATATGCCTACACATCCTACATACAACAGAGTCAGTAGTATCTGACTATATATGCCTACACATCCTACATACAATAGAGTCAGTAGTATCTGACATTATATGCCTACACACCCTACATACAATAGAGTCAGTAGTATCTGACTTTATATGCCTACACACCCTACATACAACAGAGTCAGTAGTATCTGACTATGTATGCCTACACAGCCTACATACAACAGAGTCAGTAGTATCTGACTATATATGCCTACACATCCTACATACAATAGAGTCAGTAGTATCTACTGACTCTATATATGCCTTCACAGCCTACATAAAATAGAGTCAGTAGTATCAGTAGTATCTACTGACTCTATGTATGCCTACACAGCCTACATACAATAGAGTCAGTAATATCAGTAGTATCTACTGACTCTATGTATGCTGACACATCCTACATACAATAGTCAGTTGTATCTGCACACATGGGGCGGGCATCAGTGAGGTCGACGAGCGAGGCGCGTATTGCCAAGATGCCCTCCTCCTGAGCTAAACTTTCGGCGGCTGCAGTGCCACCGAAATTCTAATACTGGAAACCTGGGCAACTCAAGGGAACAGTCAACGAATGCAATGTATTCGACTTCAACAAAACCACGTAATGAAATTATGCAGTTGTAATCTGATGCTCGTCGAACACAAAGGGCACACTAATCTCCATGCAGGGGCTCAATTCATTTCGAGAGTACGGTAGTCATATAGGTCACATTGATGCAGAGATCTAATGATTATAACTGCATTGTTTTGTCAGTCTTAATGTTTAGGATCTTTTTTTGCAAAGCACACTGGCTAACATAGAGCCTTAAGGTTTCTGCAAATAGCAGAAACTGCTCCAACAAAAACCGTGAATGGTTATACACTTTAACAAACTTTATTATTGGAACAAAAAAAAGGTATTTCCAAAGTCCAACACTATGACCGGTGTGACCTAATTGAACATGCAGTCCCAGCACTTTTAAAGTTGTGTAACTAGAGCCGCAGTACAGTATATCAATACTTTGCTTTATTACAAACGTCAGGAACAAAATGTGCTTCCACATCATTGAATATGTTTGAAACAGACCCAATTTTCCGAGGCTTGATCATGTTAATCATGACAATACAGGCTGGTAATTTTAATACTAACATCAACTTTGCAACACTATGGGCGTGTTTTTTTTCAAATTGCTAACCCACTTATTTTACAATAGGTAATACAGTGTAAATGGTAATGAATATGGAGTTCTGTATTCAAACTTGGGCAGCTGGCGTAGGGGATTTTATTTCACAAGTCAAATGAGATTGCGAATGCAGCACATTTTTAATGAATATCCCAGGCTGAGTGAAGTAGGGTGCGGCTTAATTTCCGCCTCTGTATTTACGTGGGCCATCTCCCAAAGTGGCATATATCTGGCTTAACAAGCCCCACAATTCAAGTCTTACAGAGATATGAGCAGACAAGTAGACTTGGCACGGCACTTAATTCCACTCACGGAGAATTGTTTTTCTATATCATGCAGCAAGGCATAGGGATGTTCTTTTTGTATATAAGTATTTTTACAATAGGAAATCCGAAATGAAAAGGATGACAGCACAGCATTCGGATGAAGATCACAAAAATGTTACGGTTAATTCCGTGAAGGCAGTTGTATTCCTCCAGTCTACGTCACTGCCCACCTATGGTTATGATTGCACCTTCTGTTAAACAATTGTATCCTGTCTGAGTTGGTCATGTCAAGCTTTTCCACATCCTCGTTATGTCACACATTGTCCCTTAAGTCTATGGGCTCCATTCACATCTTGAAGAATCGGTCAAAACTCGTTGCCTTGGTGATTTGCCCCATTGTTGGCACGGAGACATCGGTGCTTTTTCACGAAACATCTCAGCAATATTTGCCAAAACACAAAACAGGGCCCCGTATCATGAAGTCCAAATATGTAGAGTATCACTGAAGTCTGGGAGTAAATCTCGTCGATTATTTCCCCAAACACCAGACCTTGGCTCGTTGTCCATTTGTCTACGTTTAGCCATCATCTCCATTCACACATAAAGCATCCATGATGTTATTTTTTGGTGAACATGTAAAGTTGGAATGGAGCTTGTGAATCAGTCACAGGCATGGTAGAGTGTTGCATAACAATTGTTTTTCTAGACCTATGAACCAGTTAAACCTACTGTGCACCATACTTTAAAATGTTCCTTTAAAAATAAATGTAGATTTATGACCAAGCCAAGTAACTAAGCAGGTTAAATCAGAACACAACATGATGTGTGTATTCTTATATTACCTGTTAGAGCCACCGCACCTGTGGAGATACATATCCATATGAGATTACTAGAGCTCCCCTACCCATTGTGACAGCAAGCCGCGCGGTTTTAATTCGTAGTCTGCAATGCCACAATGGTCTCATTTTAATACCCTGATTATTTTCAAACTATAGCAGTGGAGGTTAGGCGAGGTGCTGTTGTATAACCACGTGGATGTAAAGCAATTGCTTTATTCATGTCTACTGAGTCCTCTGCAATGACGTTGGGGCCCGAGGAAAATATTAATGTATTTATAAGGATACCCTTTATATTTAACTGACTGTTGTTTACCACCTAGTAGTACTTATTGTAATGTATCCTACATGCTGAATGTATTCGCATTAACTCTCAACTTTCCCAATTGTGAAGTTTTCTGGAAAATGTAAAAAAAAATGTCATACGTTGTATCTACTCAGCTCTTCTGAGAAACATGGGGTGGTATTTAACGCAGTGATTCAAAAGATGTCTGTAAACGGGACATGAAGAGTTGCGACATCAACCCAAATGACTGGGAGAAAACTGCCGGCGACTGACTCAGCTGGCAGCAGGCTGTGAAAACAGGCCTCAGGAGAGGCGAGGAGAAAGGACACACCGCTTGGCAGACCAAGAGGGAGCGACGTAAAGAACAAGCAACAAACACCTCTGGAGCTGCCACCGCATTCACTTGCAAGTGCTGTGGCAAGGATTGACACTCAAGAATTGGCCTACTAAGTAATTCTAGGCGCTACAAACCCTACAGCTGACCTCGTAAGGCGCAAAAGAATTGTCTCTCGAGATACAAAGGCCTATGATTAAAAAAACACTCACCGATTACATAAACCGGATATAAAACCACTCTTCGAAACGAAAATGAACATCTTAGAAATCAACCCTAATCTACGGGACAGGTTCCACATTACGTTTAACCAGGACTATCCACATAGTGAGTTTTCTCGATGTCATAATAAGCTCAATCATGTAAACCAACCCAAAGAAAAGTAATTTTGAATGCAATTGTATTCAGGGATACTATTTACACAAAAATATGAACCACATGTTACCAAGTAAGGCCCACCGAGCTATATAGCTCTTTTTCATAAGAGACGTAGCCACAACCAATAGCTCAACCAAGTGGCTTATCATGTCTACACTTATAGCAGACAAATACTCTAAATGTATGTTTCTAAATGTGGAGGGAAAACCCGGAGGACCCGAATAAAAAGTCACGTGACCACGGGGAGAACATGCACACTTCAAATATACTGGTGTCACGGTCGGGATCGGGATCGAACCCTCCTGTATATGAGGCGAGGCACCCTTACAACTGTTTATAAATGTTTGACCTTCATTAAGGAAAAAATATAGCTTTGCTACATTTGCTGAAGATTGATGCTCAATAATAAAAATGAGTCTCGTAATGTGATAAAATAACAGGGGCGTATACTTGACCAATCAGTAATGGAGTCACTGAGCACGCAAAGTGGTGTGGTCCTGAGCCATTACATCTCGGCTTATTGACATACGGTAATGTCAAAAACAAATAAATACAAGAGAAAGGTTGTCAGGCCTCTATACATTGTTCAGCCACGACAGGTGCCTTCCCACTTCATGACACAAAAATGTGTTGTTGTTTGCGTAGATAATATAAGTAATAAAAAAAATATCTAAAAAGCAAATATATCTCCTTCATATACCAGTCCCTCCGCTTAAAAACATACGAAAGCATAATTTACACTTCCAGTCATTTACAAGGCCTTCTGGGAGTGCATAGTTTCACCGGCATTGGTTCAACGCAAGTAAATTCTGGACCGGTTTTGACCTACAGTGTCTCATCAGCAGAGTCAGGCTTGCTTGAACCAATTCTGCTGAACTTCGAGATGTTACAGGCATTGGCCCTTTCTTTACACCACAAAATTATACAACATATAACACAAAATAATCATTCGCATCATTGTGGAGTAACACAATACATACGCAGACAATACGTCTCTTTCATATATCTCTCCCTTCACATGAAACAAAAAGTGTTTTTACACTTCCAGTCAACCACAGGACCTGCTTGGAATGCATTATTTCAGCAGCATTTGGCAGAGGTGGGACAAAGTCATTGTTATGCAAGTCCAAGTCGAGTCTGAAGTCATCAAATTCATGACTCGAGTCTGACTCGAGTCCAAGTCACATGACTCGAGTCCACACCTCAGAGGTGGGACAAAGTCATTGTTATGCAAGTCCAAGTCGAGTCTGAAGTCATCAAATTCATGACTCGAGTCTGACTCGAGTCCAAGTCACATGACTCGAGTCCACACCTCAGAGGTGGGACAAAGTCATTGTTATGCAAGTCCAAGTCGAGTCTGAAGTCATCAAATTCATGACTCGAGTCTGACTCGAGTCCAAGTCACATGACTCGAGTCCACACCTCTGGCATTTGGTTCAATACTGTATAAGCAAAAGTATGGACCGGTTTCGACATGCACTTCATGGGTCATTCATCCCCACATTGCAAAGAGCTTAAACGAGGAAAGGAGGAGGGGGAGTGGTGAGTGGTCACAATATTTAAAGCATATTCTGTTTCTAGTTATATTTCAAAGTGTCTGCATGTGCTTGGTAAGATGCTCTGCAGCATGCTTTACAGTAAAGACGAAGAAAAACAACGGGTGGGTGTGGTTCTGAAGTGTAAATCAATCTGACTCCAGACTTTGAGTGTACAATAAACGCCAAGTTTGAGGCACAAAGGTTCAAACAAATAAAGATTACAGTATAGCAAACACTCGAGGTGGCTGGGTGACTCAGGTGGACTAAGAGACGGTGTCAGCACCGTCCCAGCGCCGTTACAGCCCTGGGTTTGAATCTAGACCAGGTTCTCAAAATGAGTCAGTTTATCATGTTTATGGTCTCAGCCAGGTCACTAATTTCTGCAAAATGTGGCGTATTCCAGCTCTGAAAGTTGAATAATTTGATTTGATGGATATGCAATTAGTCCATGACCGATTAACCCAGTATAAATCCGATCTCATCAGATCTCAGAAGTTAAGCAGTCATTGAATGAGTGACTGCCATACATAAACTAGGTGTTATAAGATGTGAGCGACACTGTAGACAGGGCAGCAAAACATCAATTGTCATACTGTAGCTCTATGCTCATAGCCTTCACCAACCTACACTGACCAGTGTGGGGAAGTATGGTCAAATAACCCTAACGACCCTCGTGCCATAGGGAGGTCCTCTTTCAGCAGTGGATTGAGAATTGGGCTGAACATGCGCATGCACATGTCATGCAACAAGCCTGCTTTGCAGGAAATATACATCTTACAAATTAGGCTAAAGAAACCCTTTGTGTTATTTCCTCACACAGCGTGGTGAGAATTCAGAATGTATGTTTTATTTCACAACACAATTTCATGTATATAGCACAATCAGAATTACTGTAGTCGTAAGAAAAACTATAAAAATAAGATACCAAGCGATTCCATAAGTGATGCCCTTTTTATTGTTAGAGACATGCTCACATCATATCAGTACATTACTTCCCTGCTCCAGCCATGATAAAAATTTATAAAAAGTAAAACATCAGAGGACCTTGGAAACTATAAGGGAAACATTGCCGTTGATCTAAGGGTTCACTGATGCTACGTTTAAAAGACCACTGTTAGCAGCCCAGGAACGGTCCCAAGCCATTCGAGGATCAGCAGCACAGTGTGGGTCTATGTCCCCCAACACATAATGGTGAACACGTTTACTGAAGATTGATGCTCGATAATGCATTCATAAAAAAACAAAAACTGTATTGTAATGTGATAAAATAACAGGGGCTCATACTTAGCCGGTAAGTGATGGAGTCACTGAGCATGCGGAGTCATGTGGAATGCTCAGCCATTATATATCGGCTTACATACATACGGTAATGTTAAAAAAGCAAATGAATACAACGGAAATGTTTTCAAGCATCTATACATTGTTCATCCACTACAAATAAATGTCTTAAAGCGTCTGCATATGCATCACAAGATAGAATACAAATGCTCAACAGATCTGACCACATCATTGAAGTGTGCCATAAAAGCCAAGTTTGAGGCACAAAGGTTTAGACGAATACAGATTAAGGTATACTAAACGCAACGGTTGGCTGGGTGGCTTAGGGTCCTAATACTGTCAAAGCAGTGAGCCAGCACTGTTAAGTTTCTGGGTTTGAATCAGACTCGGTTCTCAAATTCGTGAGTTGGTGTTCAGAGTCTGGTCACCATATATAGATAATTGTTGTAGTTACAGTTGAATATTAAGAATACGAATGATTGATTTACTTTGCTACGAGAGATACAATCCAATGCCACTTTTAGAATGTGTGAGAAGATGCATTTTAATCTCTTACACAAATACATGCATACACAACATAAATTAAGTTCAGTACTGTATGCTATACAGATGTGACTGTGTTAATTATGGGAAAGTGTTCGTTCCAATGTGGAGAGATGGTCGTAGCAGACAAGTAGCAATTCATGTGCTACGGAACAAGTTGTCATCAGCTGAACACTACCATCTTTCACAGACCACCTACTTCAATACAACATTGTTGCATCTTGACTTAAAGCTTCCGTGACTGCAGGAATTCATATTCTTTGGGTCTTTCGGTAAAGTCAGAAGAAAATCACAACAAATAACAAAAAACTACGACGTTTTGATCGCTACACAAGCGTTCGTCATCAGGAAGAAAAAATAGGGGAAAAGCTGCTGAGGCAGCTGTCTCAGCAGCTCTCCCCCTCTTTTTTCTTTGAACCTATCTACCTGACTTTACCGAAAGACCCAAAGAATAAAAATTGTTGAAGTTTTTTTTATAAACACAGTTTTAATTTTAAACAAAAGGTTATTGGAGCATTCATGGGCCTCAAGGCTGGGTAATTAATTTAAAGTTGGAATGCACATTGGACATTCATATGCAACAGTTTTTATTTAATTATATGAAGTTGTGATGTCTGTTACTTGCATCATGGGTGGGGAGGTGGTGGTGCAGCGGTCAGCGCACTGCGCTACGAACTCAGTAACCCGAGTTCAATTCCTTGCCATGGTGAAAATCAGTGGCGAATGATATCTGAAGTAGTTTGAGGTCCGCCTTCACAAACCTACACTGACAAGTGTGGTGAAGAATGGTCAAAAACCCCCCATGATTGACATCGCTCTGCAGGGAAATGACAAAGGGCTATACTTCGATTTAAAGCTTTCGTGACTGCAGGGATTAATCTTCTTGGTTCTTTCAGTAAAGTCACGTAGAAAGGAAATAATAAAATAATAAAAATAAAACATAATAAAATAATTCTCACGACGTTTCGGCCACAACGCAAGCAGCCGTCCTCAGGTGAAGAACAGGTCTGTTGGAAAGACAGCGTCTGAATGAACACCACCAGGTAAATTCCTCTTGATATGCAAATTATTTTGTCAAGGCGCTCTTCCCCCTCCAACCCAGCTTAAATATACGCTGCCAAGCCTGGTGGTGTTGCGATCGAAACGTCGTGATTTTTTCATTTATTATTCTATCTACGTGACTTTACTGAAAGACCCATAAAGTATGAATTCCTGCTGTCACGAAAGCTTTACGTCAATGACAAAGGGCTGTACATACATTAGACATCCTACATGAATATACATTGTCAAGTAACTTGTGCCAGATATCTTAGATAAATAAGTTAGCCGAGCATGTTGTGTGTGACAATCTTAAGGTTGTTTAAGGTTTAGTAATTAAGCCAATTAATCTGTGGGCATTCCCAATAAACATGGCACATTGAGCCAATGGCTCCAACCATATGCGAACGTTGGCTCAAAGTGTAATGTTTACTGGGTTATTGCCATTTATTGGGTACGAGAGTAAAGAGTGTTGAAACGTGTAGCATTTATGTATTCGTGTGTCCCAAGCTTCGCTTGCTAACTTGTTTATCAATCATTTTATGGCTACATCATTAAAGACCCCTGATTGGCTTAACGCTGCCTGCCATTTAGTTTTGCATATTTTCTTCTAACATTGCATCAGGAATGCACCACAGCATAATGGTTGAGTTACTTTGTATGCTCATTATGAGTGAAATACAGTACTAATTCAAGTTTCTGCCATATGAATGTGGAGCGTGGCCCCTGCAATGGGAATGTGGAATTTTCACCACTTGCTTAGACTTGCCAATGAAAACTGCATTCCAAATGAAGAAAGGAGCAACTTGCAATATGACTGCATATGTGGGCGAGTTTTGTTCACAATCCGGTAGTTATTATTCTTGTTTTTTTCTTTATTATTGCGTTTGTTTACCCAAGAAAACCTCACTGAGTTTCATCACTTTTTCAGGAGGATATTGTCAAGTTTTAGTTTTTATAGTAGAAGCGATGATTGCTATCCAATTGAGTAAACTGATTGTTGTGAAATCCTGACTGCAACACTTTGGATGTGACTGTCCATCCGTCCCTCTCTCCAGCCAGAATTGTTCTTCTTCTTTAAAATAATATGATTTTAAGATGCATTATTAAAGAAAGACACAACACGTAGAAAACGCAATCGTTTTTGTTTTGTGGAAACATCATGGTATGTCCAAAGAGTCGAGGAAAAGAAAAGTTGCTGGTCAACAGCCACGTGACCTTAGGCCCCCCCCATTTCTCTATTGACACGACAGGGGCCCCTGGAAGGTCTTCCTCGTTCGAGTTGGTTTAATGGTTTCTGGGAGCATCTCTATGTTTGTCTATGGAGCCCAGCACGTGGAGGTTAAGTTGAAATCCTTCATGGCTGTGCACTAGGGACGTGTGGTCAGGGGAGGCAGGGGAGGCAGAGCCTCATCTGTAATACTCCAATTAAAATAGCTGTTACAAAAAGTAAAAATAAAGAAGAATAAAATTAAATAAACATAAAAAATGTCCACTGATCTGTGCTATAAATGTCATTTATGTACGATTCTAATCATTTTTAGTCAAACTCGCCAAATTTGCGGAGCAGCGCTGCAAATACAAGAAGAGACGAGAGGCGAGGCAGCGACGAGCTCAGCCTCCCCTCTGAGTGCGCAACACCTCAGTAACTGGATGGAGTGCGGGCAATACGCCTGCTACTATCTCAGTATGTCACCAATGTAATATTTGTAGACCCCTTCCTTTCATGTCCTCGCCTTCCATACTCTAGGTAACTTATTTCACGTATGTGTGTATAAAGATATTTAGGCTCGCTGGTCTCGTCATGAAACTGCAATGAAAAAGTACCAGGGGAGGCAGCTATCACATTTGCCTCACTGAGGGGGACGTGTCTAACACGCCCCCCTCCGTGAGGCCACGCCCCCTCAGTGAGACCACGCCCCCTCCGTGAGGCCACGCCCCCTCCGTGAGGCCACGCCCCCCTCAGCGTGTGAATCTGGCTCTGACACTAGGCAGTGCCTCCCCAGCCATTGACCTTACCGCACGTCACTGCTGTTCACCATCTATCTATCTGGGCGTTGGGATTTAGGAACAAAATCAGTCACCTTTTTTGTATTTACGCAACACATTTCTATATCTACCTTGAAATAGATTCATATTGTTTAGCTAATTTAATAAAAATGTCACACAATTGTTTCTTGGATTGCGTCTATAAAAACTGCAGTACGTCCGATTGCACATTTAAAAACTTCCCTTACAGCATGGAAAATACAGCAATATTCTTTATTCTTATAACACGGTTTGATAAAGCACTTGGACTGATTCAGCAGGAGCAGGATGTCATGGACTTTTTTTTCAGCAATGCCTACAGCAGAGAGAAAGTGGGCTTGGGCAGGACACATTGCGACAGGGGATGATAGCTGTTGGGTGAGAATACATACTGAGTGGCACACAAAGGTAAAGTGCACAAAGAAGCATGGAGAGATGCACGCTAATTGGAATTGCATTTAGACGCAAAAAGAGGAATGTGGATTCGAGAACATATAGAGGCTAAATACATCATGCTGACTGTTGAGAAGAGATGATGGCTGATGGTCGGGAATAAACACATTCGTGCGGAGGGAGCTGGTAGGAACGTTGGGTTGCTCGGTCAATGGCCAGAGTCAACGGCGACGTGGTGTATTCCGCAAATATGCCCGACTGTGAGGGCGGGCACAAGCCGGCGTGAGTAGGTTAAACATTGAGTTTCATGAGGGCACCACGGGGTGACCAGCCCCTCCCCACCCAGCCCCACCCCCCCCCACCCCCCACCCAGCCCCACCCTCCCCACCCAGCCCCACCCTCCCCACCCTCCCCACCCAGCCCCTACCCACCCAGCCCCTCCCCACCCTCCCCTCCCCACCCAGCCCCTCCCTCCCCACCCAGCCCCTCCCTGCACGACGGACAGACAGACACAATAATCCCCTGTGGGCTGGTGTAACCAGGAGGTTCCTACCAGTATGACAGTGGCTGCTAATGCAGTGCTTGAGAGGACGTCCACCACATATATGCATCTATGAAATATAGTCTTGGGCAGTTGCTGGGTGGATTGTTGCATCGTGGGACTGTTACGAGTGCCAACAAGTTGGGGTGGCCTTCATTCAGTAGTGATATAAAGGCTGCTAATAATGATGATGATGGAAACAAAAGGCAGAGCCACGCATTTGAATGGTCCTTACGTGAGAATCGTACTGGTAATAACAGCCACTAAAATATGTTTCATGTCAAGAGCCAAGTATTCCATTTGTGTCTAAAGCAACACAGTCAGTTTTACCCAATGATGTATTCTCAGAACCATTTCAGGCTTTGTGCTGTTTTGAAATAAACCAAAAACCCTTTACTTATGGTGGATTTGAGACAATTGACATTACCATTTTGCCATCATAAAATCATCCTACAAGTTTCTACAAAGTCACCTTCATTCTATACCGACACTAGTGTCCACACACGTCGTTGAGGTCGTTGCCCTCTAGTATTTTGATTTAAAAAAAAATCTGAACTACGTCACCGCGGACAAGCAAGGCGTGCATTAAAAAGGGGCTAGTGATCGTGACACCATGGATACTATGAACATAAGTTTGTACTTCCTTTGATTGGAAAACTTGTCTGCCAAAATAGGAACTTTTGTCGCCATAATAAACAGGATCTTCGAAGGTCAGAACATAGGCATATGAATATGTTTTTAACGGAAGCAGGATTCTAAATGTCTTGATTCATCAATGATCTGGTGGGGGTTATTTTTTTATGTGTTGACACATTTGCATGCCGCCTCTCGGTCCCTAGTGCCGGCTCTGAGCACAAGATACACACTATGTCTTATTTATTTATTTCCCAATGCCTGGTAATTTCCACAGTGCTTCTTTGCAAATACTGAAGATTAAATTCCAAAACAAGGAAGTGCCTGTTCTTCACTCTTAGCCCTCCCCCGACTCTTAAACTGCCCTAATGCGCAACGAAAAACACATTTTTCTCAAAAGGTTTAGTTGTTCTACTGCTCTGACCGTGTAAAGTGTGCTTCCGTTATGAATACTTCAACCATAATTAACTGGTACACTAATGTCCGTATGTGTCCGTGGGCGAACTTCAAACAGTGGCAATGCACGTGCAGTGCTTAGCAGCTGCGTGCCTGCAGTGATCCTTGGCAGCCCTGCTTCTATTTCCACCCATGAACAAAATGAGTATCTGAAATTATAATCTAAACCTCACACAATGTAGATTCAGCCTAATGTCAGTCCAGAACGTGGTGGGTCAACATTAGAAAAGACGAGACAAAATAGTCAGGCAACGGGGGATGGTCAAACGACGCATTCATTCCTGCCCCCACTCATATTCTAATGTGCGACATAAGTTAGCAGTCTATAATCCTAAATGAGGATGGTCTTTCAAAAATATGTACATACATTTCCGGATTAAATAGCTTGCATATAAACCATGAGCTTTAACAAGATGAACCTGGTGGATGGTGATGTGGTTGAAGAGCATAACAATCATAAAGCTGGATGGATGGTTGATGACATTTACAAGCAGAGCTCTGTTCTGTCTCGGCATCTCCTATCATTCAGCTCATTGGCTCATTGGCTGAATGATCGGAGATTCTGACCATAATCCACCCAGGGGTGGAAAGTCAAGAGTACAGTACAGTAATAATCCCACAACACGAGCTCTCACCATGAGAATGTGGAATGTCCACATCCCCATGCTTGCTGCTAATGGGAATGACCATGTTTTATGCTGATTTGACCAAAATTGTAGTTTGTTTAATCGGGTGAGAACTCACGACACCAGGATGGTCTCATTTGCTAGTGACCTGAAAAAAAATGATCAGATAAACATTTTGGCTTTATTTTTTATTTAGCACATTTCTTGTGATCCGCAATTAATTGATCCCCTAACATTTTTTATCCAATGCAAATTCAGTTGTTTTCAATAAACCTTACTTAAAACACTAAGTTTTCCAGAATTAAATTGGAGTCACATGAAATCTGGACCACCATGTACAACAGTGATTCGATATTTTTAGGAAAGCTAGTTGTTTTAGTACGTACGCAGGTTAAGACAATACAGTTATGAAATTCAAACTGTGAAGAATAGAGGGCTTGAGCAGGATAAGTCGCCAGATGGGATGATGACTGGTCGTCGAAAATAGTGCAGGAGTACATCTTCTTGGTTCTTTCGGTAAAGTCACATAAATAATAAAAATAAAACATAATAAAATAAGAATTATTTTATTAATAATAAAATAAGAATTATTTTATTATGTTTTATTTTTATTATTTTATTACTTCCCTTCTATGTGACTTTACCGAAAGAACCAAGAAGATGAATCCCTGCAGTCACGAAAGCTTTAAATCGAAATTTAGTGCAGGAGTAGCAGTCAATTAATTAGATAGCTTCCGAGATTACGCATCCAGAGGAGATGGAGCGGTGAAATCTACACGCGTGCAGGTGATGTGTGGACCGTTGAATCGCTGGATCGCAGTAGAAAGAAAAGTTTCTTGGCAGTGCTTTCATCAAGAAGTGGATTGACCACGGCTGACGATCAAGTTCTTTTTAATTGTTATTGAGTTTTTGGTTTGTATTTGGTAATACTTGATACCTTGGCAACATATACACTGTATAAGACATTGCCCTTGTAAACAGGATCATCGCTCACCTGCCTAACCGCCCAAACCGGGTTCGCAGGCGTGAGAAGGGGATTAATTGGGTGATTTATGGTGTTGCTTGTGACGTGTATTCCTCGTGTCCGCCACACCCCACAGTGGAATGCTCAAGGTCTCAGCGTGTCTGGTTAAACCGGTGAGCGAGACGGAACTGAGCCAACGATCTTTGCATTTTGAAAAACATTCTTACGTATTGCAATGGATTATTTGTTAAGTTTACAGCATCGTAGCCTACTTTGCATTGAGTTTAAACCCTCCTAAGTAGGGTAATGTCACCACCTTGCGGAAAACAAACGTCCCACTTTAGACTTAAAAGTGGAACGTTTAGACCTTTTCTTTAGACCTTTTCTTTCCACCTGAAGAAGACGGCTTATGTTGCGATCGAAACGTCGTGGGTTTTTTGCTTTTAATTTTGATTTTTTGTTTCTATCTACGTGACTTTGCCGAAAGAACCAATAATATAAACGTCCCACTGTTATTTTGCAGTGCAAATAAAGTGCGATTAAAGTACAGGATAGCCAACACACATTGCATGACGATTTATGAAGATGGATTTTTAAAATACAACTGTTCAATCGAAGCATTGGCTCAGAAACTTTTGCTCCCAATGTAATTATATATCCTATCACCAATTTATGTCAATGTCGACACAATTACTGCATGTGATTGTTAATGCTGACACTGTGTGATTGGTTTTGAAATAATATGTCCCTTGTGGGAATATTTTCACATTTACGTCTGGTGTCAATTACTTTTCCATGGTATTTTAAATTAAAATTGTATTATCGCGCGACTCTAAGTAAGTGTTTATGTGTCTCTCTCTCAAGAAAGCTTTCGCTTGATTCCATACTTGGGTATGATTCACTTATCTGCTGGGACTGGGCTGACCACCTGTGCTAGTTTTCCTATAAATGTCTTCTTTTGGGTAACTCTTTTGGAAAATCTATTTCTTCCCAGAACATAAAACATCCTGTTGTCAGTTGCACAATATGTAATATTACACGCAAGACAATGCATTGAAATGTAATTTTCCCTTCTATCAGTAGTGAGTTATTTGTTCCCATGTTATGTACCATTTCTTTGTAACTCCGAGATGGGAACCCTTTCTGGAACATCTTGTCACATGCACAAAACCGCATAAAATTTAAATATTATAAATAACGAGAAAACGCATCACAACAAAAATAATATAGTGCAGGCTGGAAAACAAATATATTAAAAAAAAACATACACAGATGTGCATTTCGTCATTAAACCATTCGGCCGTATACGTTATGCAAAAGCAATCGTTGAGATCAAATGCATTGTGGTATTTTTGTTGATAGTGGGCTGATGTAAAAATGGCCTCAATGCAGTTCTTCTGAACTAGTGGTTTCGCATACTCATTCGATTTATAAATACAGCAGCCCTTGCAATTCCCTTCTTCATGCTCCTTGCGCCCTCTGCTGGCGGCGCCATTCATTGTGAATAGGGACCGGCCGCCTTTGTATCTGTGGTGAGAAGCAGCTGTTATTCTTAGGTTTTTTCGGTAAAGTTTTTTCGGTAAAATATGAATCCTTGCAGTCACGAAAGCTTCAAATCTAGAAGCAGCTGTTATTTAATGGTCCAAGAAGGGCCATTGCCCATGACGTCGTCTATGATGTGTTTTATTCCTTTTTAAAACCACAGCGATATTGATTAATGTCTGGCGAAAATATACATTTCGTAAAATAAGATCTGCATTGAAAAATAAGACATTTATTTTTTGACGAGAATGAGAAAACTGCAGTGTGACATGTAAACACAACACAATAAACTAAACGACGGTATTTTTTATTTTACCAGGTAAGACCCATTTAGCAATGAAATTGCCCACAAATGATGACGAAGTGGCTTATCGCGTGGATATTTAAAGCAGTTAAATACACATGGTTCTAAATGTGGAGTGAAACCCCGGAGAACCCGGGGAAAAATCCACGCAACCACGCACAGAGAGACCCGCAAACTCTAAATATACAGGGGTAAGGGTCGGGATCGAACCCACGGCCTCCTGTATACCAGGTGAGGTAGTTAACATCTCACCAGCAGGGCGCCCATATTTGGTTTGGTCTCCTTTGCGGATGTGACATGTGGTCAATTACAAAGATTCTGCAAATCTAACTTCAAAGCAATAGAAACGCGGTGTTTAAGAAGGGAGGATGTTAAACATTTCATCGGCAAGATGAGTAACGTAAATGTATTACGGATAGTAGCAGGTACACGACAAGAAAACGAATAAGACTACTTGGATAAAGGCGAGTAATCATTATTGGACATGTAATGAGAAAACAAAAGACAATATAAACATTTGGACTAGGAAAATTATAGGCACAACATGAAGCCGGGAAAAAGAGCAACTTAAGTACATGAGCAAATTAAACAACTCAAAATCATCCAAATATGTATTTATGCTGGAGGAATCCGATGAGCTATGAAGCCCGTTTTCACAGATACCCCGAATTGGATGCAACTGGGAGTATATCATTAATAAATATCATTGACAGAGCCAGTGCCGGATTAAGCCAGTGCGGGGCCTTTAGCTTATGTTATAAAGGTGCCCTAAATAATAAAAAAACACAAATATTAAAACACATACATTTTTTAATTGCAAAGTAAAGTAATTATATTTTAAAATTTCCTATACAGCCAGATGATACGACAAATCGCTAACCTTACACACCCAGTCGTTCATAAAAGTTGAAGGCAGTACTGTATAGCAGAGGTGTGGACTCGAGTCATGTGACTTGGACTCGAGTCAGACTCGAGTCATGAATTTGATGACTTCAGACTCGACTTGGACTTGCATAACAATGACTTTGTCCCACCTCTGAGGTGTGGACTCGAGTCATGTGACTTGGACTCGAGTCAGACTCGAGTCATGAATTTGATGACTTCAGACTCGACTTGGACTTGCATAACAATGACTTTGTCCCACCTCTGCTGTATAGTACTATAGTAATAGAGCAAGTGCAGAGTTACTGCACCGGAATTGATAGCTTGAACGCATTTAACGCGAGGCCCTTGAAAGTGCGGGGTCCGGAGCATATGAAGCTACTTTTGCTACTCGGATAATCCGGCACTGGGCAGAGCTCAATGGAAGGAGACCCGCAAGGTCATCGATATGGCACCGAGGGGCCAAAGGCTTCGTTTGTTTCACGCGTGCCCGCGCACCACAGCCAACGCATGTGCGCGAACATTCGTCCGAGAAACGTCGAGAAAACACCCAGCCCTTGCGCTTTGTTGTGCTGACAGAGGCGACCGGTGACGTCAACGCCCTCGTGACGTCACGTCGCGGAAATTCCCGGACGACGACGACGCCTCCGCTAACACCGCCGCCATCTGAGCTCCGTGGCGCGAAGGGGATTCTGAAGTCGCCAAGAAGAACCGCGGACGACGACAAACTTCGACCATCATGAAGCCGATTCGAGAGCGCGGCTTCTCGAGCAGCTGCTGCTTCTGTTTCCATGTGCGAACCGGGGCGATCGCCATCGGGGTCGCCTACCTGGTAAGGGCCGCGCTCGGGCCTAGGGGGCAACGCCACCCAACCACAACCACATCCTCCTCCTCCTCACAGTACACACCCACATCCTCCTCACAGTACACACCTCGCCTGTGTGCCCCAGGCTCCACACAGTACACACCTCGCCTGTGTCTCCCTGGCCCCACACAGTACACACCCACATCCTCCTCACAGTACACACCTCGCTTGTGACCCCCTGGCTCCACACAGTACACACCCACATCCTCCTCACAGTACACACCTCGCCTGTGTCCCCCTGGCTCCACACAGTACACACCCACATCCTCCTCACAGTACACACCTCGCCTGTGTCTCCCTGGCCCCACACAGTACACACCCACATCCTCCTCACAGTACACACCTCGCTTGTGACCCCCTGGCTCCACACAGTACACACCTCGCCTGTGTCTCCCTGGCCCCACACAGTACACACCTCGCCTGTGTCTCCCTGGCTCCTCACAGTACACACCTCGCCTGTGTCTCCCTGGCTCCACACAGTACACACCTCACCTGTGTCTCCCTGGCCCCACACAGTACACACCTCGCCTGTGTCTCCCTGGCCCCACACAGTACACACCTCGCCTGTGTCTCCCTGGCTCCACACAGTACACACCTCGCCTGTGTCTCCCTGGCTCCACACAGTACACACCTCGCCTGTGTCTCCCTGGCTCCACACAGTACACATCTCGCCTGTGACCTAGTGGCCCCACACAGTACACACCTCGCCTGTGCCCCCCTGGCTCCACACAGTACACACCTCGCCTGTGCCCCCCTGGCTCCACACAGTACACACCTCGCCTGTGTGCCCCAGGCTCCACACAGTACACACCCACATCCTCCACACAGTACACACCTCACCTGTGTCCCCCTGGCCCCACACAGTACACACCCACATCCTCCTCACAGTACACACCTCGCTTGTGACCCCCTGGCTCCACACAGTACACACCTCGCCTGTGTCTCCCTGGCCCCACACAGTACACACCTCGCTTGTGACCCCCTGGCTCCACACAGTACACACCTCACCTGTGTCTCCATGGCTCCACACAGTACACACCTAGCCTGTGTCTCCCTGGCTCCACACAGTACACGCCTCGCCTGTGTCTCCATGGCTCCACACAGTACACACCTAGCCTGTGTCTCCCTGGCTCCACACAGTACACACCTCGCCTGTGTCTCCCTGGCTCCACACAGTACACACCTCGCCTGTGTCTCCCTGACCCCACACAGTACACACCTCGCCTGTGTCTCCCTGGCCCCACACAGTACACACCTCGCCTGTGTCTCCCTGACCCCACACAGTACACACCTCGCCTGTGTCTCCCTGGCTCCACACAGTACACACCTCGCCTGTGTCTCCATGGCTCCACACAGTACACACCTAGCCTGTGTCTCCATGGCTCCACACAGTACACACCTCGCCTGTGTCTCCCTGGCCCCACACAGTTCACACCTCGCCTGTGTCTCCCTGGCTCCACACAGTACACACCTCGCCTGTGACCACCTGGCTCCACACAGTTCACACCTCGCCTGTGTCTCCCTGGCTCCACACAGTACACACCTCGCCTGTGACCCCCTGGCCCCACACAGTTCACACCTCGCCTGTGACCACCTGGCTCCACACAGTTCACACCTCGCCTGTGCCCCCCTGGCTCCACACAGTACACACCTCGCCTGTGACCACCTGGCTCCACACAGTTCACACCTCGCCTGTGACCCCCTGGCTCCTAACCTGTGTGTCCCTGGCTCAGGGGTCGACAACCTTTGGCTCCAGAGCCCCACGTGAATCTTTGGCTGCCCCACTGCGGGCAGCCTTTTTTTTCTTCCCCAGAACGTAAAGCTTGAAGTATAATACTTAAAGATATAACGTATTAAATATGGGAGGGGATGGGTCACGGTGAAATGTCTTGACCACTACAAAATGTGCAACAGTCAAAACTGTATAGTTAAATAATAAAAACAATCGTCCTCAGGTGGGACGATTGCTTGTGTGGCGATCGAAACGTCGTGATCTATTATTTTTTCTACCTACGTGACTTTACCGAAATAACCAAAGAGTATGAATTCCTGCAGTCACGAAAGCTTCAAATCAAGATTAAGTTGATTCCATCACCTATTTTGTTTAAGTCAGAATGTGTGTTGTCATCGGCTGTATAGCCGCAGTGTTTGTCTACGTGTACAAGTAGCTCTGCCTGTGATGCGACTCACCAACTATTTTGGTGAAAGACAGAAACTAAAAAGTCTCTCCTGAGAAAGTTTGACGACCCATGCCGTGGCTTTGCACAGTACACGCCTCGCCTGTGTTCCCAGGATTTCAGTAAACAAGGAATAATATATATAAAAGTTACAATCACGCACTTTGTTGGACCTCTGGTAACATCGCTAGGAGTACATTGTTAGCGCTGTCCGACGTAAGTTAGAACCTACTTCGGAAATATATTCAAGGTCGATAATGCCATTACGGAGTTCAAAGAACTCACAAACGCCTTGTGAAAGACCCAATGCAGAAGTTCGCTGGGTTTGAGCTTCCACGAAGGTCACGGTCCACCCTAAACCGCATCCGCACAAACAATGACAAATGCGGATACCTGATGCACAAATGGAAAATAAAATAAAAAACCTCAAGTGTGCGACTGTCGTCATCCAGAACAGAGCGTACAACGCATTATAGCGACGCAATGCCCCGATACACACATACGAAGGAGACATCACAGCGATGCACTCCGCTATCTTGGCTTGACACCTAAATGTTAAATCCTAGTTGTTGCTCTGCATCTACATCAGCCATACTCAGATCCGTTTGAATGCATGAACGTAGGGAGGGCGCTGAAGTGTCTTAATGATGTGCTTCACCGCAACCTTAAAAGCATATCATCGTGAACATCGCGTAAAATTATTGCGGCACGTACAGCTTGACACGATATCGACAAGATAACAGCTGTTTGTTTGCTACGTTGCCTGTGACTTCCTTTAAGAGTTTAAGGCAACGGCTTCTATATCCTGTGCACTGCTGCGGTTTTACTCGTAATAGCTGATGTTTATTCGAACGAAACGTTTGGAAGGTTGGGTTTGAAACCGAGTAGAAAGCATTCCTACTTTTTCCGAATATAATACCACCCTTATTTATTAACCACAATGTATATTTGGGAAATCTTGTATTCGTAAAAAAATCCATGCTTTAAAAGTCTCGCTCAACACCAGGGCATACATTTATTCAATGTTAATATATATATTTTTTAAGCTGTTCAGGACGCACTTAATGGGAAAAAAAGGATGACAGATTTTCTACATATATCAGAAACATGGATCTTTAACAACATTTAACAAAAGCTGAAAAGTGCACAAATAAGCTTAGGTTTAACACGCTTAGAGGTGCATGCTTGGTGTTAACCGAGGCAGAGAAACATACGCAAGTTATTTGCTAATTTTGAAAAGTATTTCACTCCACCCTGGACTGGATGGTGGATGTTGGTCGAGACCAGGGATTGGAAACCTGCGGCTCCAGAGCCGCATGCGGCTCTTCGTCTTCCCCTTGTGAGTCTTTGGCTGCCCCCTTCCGGGCAGCCTTTTTTTTTAATTAAATCTTAAACATAATTTAATGCAGGGAATGGGTCACTATGGAATGTCTTGGTTACAACAAATTTTTGTCGAACTGTATTGTTAAAGAACAACTAAGGGGAGGAAAAACTAAACGGACACAGTTTATTCCATCACCTATTTTAAATCAAGTTGTGTCATCTGCTGTATATCTGCGGTGCTTGTGTATGTGCACAAGTAGATGCGGCTCTCAAACTATTTTGGTCAAAGACGAAAGCAAAAAAATGTATTTTCTTCCTTGAAAGGTTGTCCACCCCTGATCGAGACTAACGACAGAGCAGAGGGAGCACGCCCGGGAAAACCGCCACTGTAAAGTTGGAGCAACACAATCAAGCCATGCGCAGATGCCTGATAGATTGTTGCATCGCAGGACCATGAGAGAAGCCGACTGCTTGAGCAGTCCTTCATCCAGTAATGATAGGTGTGATGTGAGCCACTTGCCTGTTGCTGTGACAGTGTCCATCGCTCCCCTTACTGGCCGAGACAACTTTGTTTTAATGGAATGGAGTGTACAACCCATAATAAGAATGTCAAGAAGGTAACAAGTCCAAACGCATGTTAGATATCAACTCATCATATCATGGGGTTCAACTAAAACAACGAACATACCGTTGTGTGGGAAGTCAGAACATTGTCAGCCTATTTTTAAGACTGACCACATACAATGGGAGTACGGAAATTTAATGGCCGAGTCAGGGCTCTATAATAAATTTACTCCAAGCAACAAGCACTCGTATCAACAGGGAGACATTTTGCCTTTGAGGTACAGTTATAACAGTGCCACTTTGGTATGATCTGAGCAGAAATCTAGAGGCAAATTCAGAAATGGGTTAAATGAGCAATCGGCAGTGCTCAAAAATATTGGTGGTTCTAAGACTGGTCAGAAATCCATTTATCTGTGGCATGGACCAGTCTCTCGCATGTTTTGTTGTAAACCAGGTGGTAGCCCATTTGAGACTATCTGTTTTTTCGAAGGAAGACATGGTAAAATGTCATGAAGACATTTAAGTGTAGTGATTCAGGGTACAAAGTCTACAAGACAATCGCTGTTAACGTATCACCAAGTTGCACAACTTTACAAAGTTGTGCCAATTTTATGAACTAAGGGAGAGATTATTATGATGGGGCTTGATTGACTCTAACAAGGAATCGAACATTACGATCAGGAGCTCTGTTGCCATTCCATCAGATCCATGACAGTTTAATTTAGGTCCTTTAAAAGGAACTTCCCAAAAGTTAATGTCAGAGATTAAAATTGTCCTTTAGATATCACAACCAAATATTTTGTATGTTGTACTCAGTAAACCACGCACACAAGCAAATTGTATACGTGTCGAGTACTTTGTATTATTGACCACAATTTGGGTCACTTGAGTGGCTACTGTACACAAGTAGCTATTTATGGCAAAGAAGCCGACATTTGTGTTGCGTGCCAAGAGGCACTTTCCTCACAACAATTACAACGTTTGAGTGCATTGCAAGCTGAAGTGTTGTTGCCAGGTTTGGATCGGTGCTGTAAGCTCTACTTTAGCTTGACCAGATTCATTCTGAAGCCAAAATTATGTATTAATGATTATGTATTAATGATTATGTATTAATGATTATGTATTAATTATTACGTAGTAATTATTATGTATTAATGATTATGTATTAATGATTGTGTAGTAATTATTACGTAGTTAGTATTATGTATTAATCATTAAACAATTTACCTCTTTGGGGAACATAAAATAGACCTGTAAAATGCATCACTTTTAACTTTAATGTGAAAAATTACCCCCTTGGGTTGGTTTTTCACAACTGTTTGAGAGACAAACATTTGTTTACATTTAAGTTTAACTCAAATGCTGAGGTCAACTTACTTTCTATACATTTTTGAAAGTCAAAAGAAGTCTTCCAATGAGAAAACTGGCCCTTGATTAGAAATGGGAAGGTTTTGTCATTGCTTCAGAACCACCAACCGATATGAGCAATACGAGCACTTCACACCCCACGTTGAAGTCTTCCTATGAGAAAACTGGCCCTCGATTAGAAATGGAAAGGTTTTGTCATTGCTTCAGAACCACCAACTGATATGAGCACTGCACACCCCACGTTTAAAGGAAACATTTGGGTACTAATTTGTTTTCTTACGAAAATATTGTTTGGTGAAATTGTTTTGTCTGCTACTGCAATGGAGGAAAAAAATGGCCATTTTCTTAAAACGCACCACCACTGCAGTTTTCAAGTTCTAATTGCACGTGCTGACCAATAAATAGCAGCTTCCACCCAGTCATGACTGGTATAGAAACTGAGTAATGCAGGTGGGTTCACATGAAGGTGGGTTCAAATTGAGCCTGGTACATGTTAAGAGCCAGTGGGTGAGTTGACGCTTTCATTCAAGTGTTGAGACTGCATGGGTTCCTCACTGCACATTTACCGCCCATTAATATTAAGCTGATTAATCCCATTTCGCTGAATACCACAAAAGAGCTTTCTCATTCCACTCAGCTACAACATTCCATCCTCTCTGCATGTCTGTTTTGCTCATTCAGAACTACTCGCTGCCTGTGTAACTTCCAATAGTGTGTTAAAGAAAAACACGACGCAACTCTTAGCTCGTACTTTGTAACTACATGCCGATGCTGTGTGGCTAAAGCTGTCTGACACGAAATTTGAAGTTTGGTGAAAATTAGCAATGAATCTAAACTGACTCGGCAGCGCCCGCCAGTGACTTCCCTGGTATAATTTCTGTGCCCTTTTATACAGTTCACCCCACGTCACAACACGTAGAGTGCATTGTGGGAACCAGCTTTTTTCAGTTTAAGTTGCGACGTGATTTTCGGAAGCCAGGAAATGGTGATTTAGCCGGAAAGTGTTGTGGTTTCTAAGGGAACTGATAATGTTTATTATTCTTTGCCAGGAAAATGTGTCTATCTATAGGAGGACTAATAAAATGTGTTATGCACACTCCAGAATTCCTAAACCAATAGCCTTCAAACTTAACACACAGATTACCAGTACAAATGCCAAGATCCTCATTCTTTTTACGTAATTGGCAATACAAGATTTTTTTTATTCTAGTAAAAAAATAGAACCTAGTGTTATGCTGCATAGAGCACAATTGGTATATGTTCATTACAGCACGTGGGGGAAATGCTTGTTAACCTAGCACGGTTTCCATTTGTGCTTGTTTTAACGTGCATTTATCGAGACGAATCCCAAGCAAAATTTTAGGTGCTAATAATGAACTGGCTTTCCAACTTTTTTAATTTTCATCAAACAATGAAACAGCCAAATTGCCATGAAAACTGCTGGTGCAGCAATGAAAAAACAATGAATTGTTTTGGCGGGTTCTATCTTCCGATGGAATTTTCCTATTTTGTTTCATTACTGGTGTGAATTTATAAAAAGTATGAGTTTCAAAGTTTCCTCGTGATATATTTACCTTTTTGAAATCATTTAAATGTACGATATGTCAATGTATTTTGCATCGATAAAGCCATACCAATAATGAAAGAAAGAAATGCCAGCTAAAGGTGCAAACCTTGCCTTTGGCCTTCATGCCAAATATAAAGAATCTTAAATAGGAGGTATAACTTTGGAAAATGCCATGCCTGTATTGTACATCCCTTTGTGATTCCACTGTTGAATGAAGACATCCCCATGCTTTGTCAGTCATGGAATTGTTTGGCTGTCGCCATGTTAATTAATGAGGCTTGGTCAAGGGATGACCCAGAACTGATTCAAGTATCACTTACTGCTGATGTTAGCCGTGACTGGATATCACATTCTGGTCGCCAAATTCATAATGCAGTGCATAGACCACTGCACCACCACTCTACCTCGAGAGTATTGTTATTTATTTTTATATAATGATTGATACTAAGAATCCCTTGAAATGAAGACTTCTATAGTAGACTGGCTTGCCAGCTTATCCATGAGTTAACTCGGCAAGTAATGCTTTTTTAAACAAAAACATAGAACTCTGACTTGGTTTCCCCAATGTCTTGCACAATTTCAGATTGTAAGGCTGTGTAAATATTAGTTCCAGATGGCATCGGTGTTAGTTTTGGGAAGTCGAGACAAACGCTGTTCTTCTTGAAGTTGCCCATGCCACAGTATGCCCAAAGTTTTACAAATAATCAAAAACAGATGGACCCAGCTGAGATGAGTGACAAGCCAAGCAAACAGAGAAGCAAAATTAACCTGGTATCAAGTTTCATCTGCAAACCTAACCATTCAAAAGTGACTGAACCCTCTCAGTCACCCCCACATGCCCCTGCATGGAGTGTCGGAAAAAAGTTTGAATTGTTTCACTTCTTTTCTCATGTTAATTTCAGCCTTTATAGTTTTTTTTGTTTTTTTTTTGTTACAGGTGGTGTATTTGGTGACTGCAAGCCTGATGACAATTGCTGCATTTTACCAATCAGACCTTGCTGATGTGGGGAAGAAAGTTAACCCTAACTGGTTCAGCGAGGAAGATGGCACTGGAGTTGGTGAGGGACTGTGGCTTAACTTTAAATACAGCACAGTGGCTATCACATAACCTCAGCATGGACACTTCAGGGCCTTGTTTACATATTACGTACATGTTAGGTGGACCATGTCAGGGTGTATTAAATTGTTCCAATCAACTATTCCACGTGTCCAAGCATGCCGTTAACAAATTTAATTTGAATAATTGCACATTCATTGCATCTGATAGGTACAAATAGAATCATGATGACAGCAGTTTGTGAAAGCCTGGACCATATTGTGTATATGGCTCATACAGGCGGTCCCCACTTTTACGACAATGCATTCTTGGAAACCAGCAATGTAAATCGGATCTGCGTAAATTTGACCCTTTTTTCTCATAGACAGTCCAAACATCACTTGCTGATGTGTTTTTATATCATCAACGTTAATGATGTCTCGGACTTGAGTCTCTATAGCAGTCTAGGCCTGTCTAATCTAGGATATACATTAATCACAGTGACCCACGATTGTTTCCACCTTGTGGATATAATTCAGAACAGTTTTGAAACTGTTGTACACTGTTTAGCAAATGGAGGTTAAACTGTGGGCATCAGATTGAAACTTTTATTTTGAGATGTATTTCTTGGACCTCTATGAAGTCTGTTTATTGCGGTGATGTTCAAAGTGTTATATATATGCTTATTTAAATAGTTGACAATTGCTTTTCAGTTTAAACCAGTCAACTCTCAATGATGAAAGATAACAGTGGAGGCAGTCCTCAGAAATCCTGTTTGCCCAAATGTGGCAGTTGCTGAATTTGCTGAAAGCCTCCCAATACATTTAACCGACATTAAATAAGTCTGTGTCAGCTACTTTACACCAGTATTTAATTAATTTAGCTTGAGTGACGCAGTAGGAAGATAACAATGGTTGTAGGGAGTCAATGGTTATTCTATAGATAGACTGACCCTTGCTTTTTGAATGTGGACTTCCCCACCTTTGAGGTTGCAGTTTGCCAAGTAAGATAATCTACACCCCATTGCTTGTTTGAGAACTGTTAGATTTAAATATTTACAAAATTTATTGAACATTAACATTTCTTTCTTTGACCATTTAGCCCAATATTTTATGTCACAGTTGTAAATCAAACTAGCCATATATATTGTTATTACATGCTTATTCTTACTGCAATGTTAACATCAGTTGTATATTTATTCCAGCAGATGGCAGCATTGGAATGGTGGTTTGTTTGTTAATGATTACCATCAGTGGCATGTTGGTCTATGGATGTGTGTCGGTAAGTTGCAACGTCCAACTCCTGAGCGTCTTTTACATCATTTTTTTATGACAACGCACCAGCCAGCTGTGACTTGGGAAACATTGCATTTGAATGATGAATGCTGTTGTGTGCGCACTCTGATGTCTTTAGCACCGGGCTGGATGGATGATTCCATTTCTCAGCTATCAACTCTTTGACTTCTCCCTCTCCTGCCTGGTGGTCGTGGGATTCCTCACCTATCTCCCGAAGTTCCGGAGCAGCCTGGAAGAAATGGTAATGTCATCAAAGTGCATGGTTTTAATTCCTGGCCAGTGAGGTTTACAAATAATGGAATATTTAACCAAAATTTTTTTTTCAAATATATGTATTTTTATTATAACAATTTTTTTTTTCAAAACCACATAAAAAGGGTATGCAGCATGAAAGACACACATTTCACACGAGTGCTGCATCAGTTGGCTATGCCCAGCTGCAGACTGCTATGGAATTCCCTGCAAATTCTATAGGCGAGGAGATCACAGCTAAAACATTTGTAGAATTGTGATAAAATATGCCGATTCAAATATAAACCCAAAAATGTTGCAAGTGACCACTTTTCACATTAACAAGTGTCGCATAGTTATGCCTCAACAATAAATACGGATGGAAAAAAAATCCACTGGATTCTATCAATTTCAGTATCATTAATATAATGAGCCAAGAATGTCTGTGTGTAATGCACGTGACGTCACTCCACGTCGACCAGCCCCCCTCATTAATAATTATGAATAGGTGGGGCCCCCCACAGACCCCCGTCATTAACATTCATGAACGGGTGACGTCACTCCACATGAAGAAGGTGGAGCAGAAACAAAAATTTGTTTACGCAAATTAGCTTTCATTTTGACCTTTCTTCATGGAAAGTAAAGCTAATTAAAAAATTAACGCATCAACTAATATAACAAGCCAAAAAAGGCTGTGTGTGTCCAGCGCTTGATGTCACTCCTCATCAGGCCCCCCCCCCTCATTAATAATCATGAGTGGGTGACATCACTCCACATGGGGCACCCCCACCCCCTAATTAATAATCATGAGCCGATGACGTCACTCATTTGGACCCCGCCCCCACCCTCCATTAATAATAATAAGTGTGTAATTGTTTTCGATTAAATATTTCGGATTAACTGCAATATACACCCGTTCTATAGGCAAGTTTTACAATGGTTAGCCCTATCACTGATCTCCTCAGTGGCAGAGTAATGTGCTTCAGCCTGGTCCGGGAGCCCATACACAAAATTGCTAGATGTACAATGAAATCATACAATGCGCATCATAACTGGAACACTGAAACTGACACCAGTCACTTGGGCTCCCTGTCTGGTGAACATTCTGCCACCGAATATCTGCGGAGACATGCAAATTTGCAAGGCAGTTTACACGTGTTCTTGCCAATGACAATCTACCTATCCACTAAGATCTCAACAGTGGACCTCGTCTCGAACTCAAGTCCCAATCCTCCTGGTGTCACACTGTCGCCATCCTAGAATCTCACCCACATGTGAAAGACTGTTGAAGAATAGAGTGGTACAATGCAGATGTCCAGAACAATCACCTGAAAGCTACAATAACTCTCTCCTGAAGCTCTTTTGTGACAAGCCGATATCAAACTTTGGCGTTTAGCTCCTGAAAATGTTGCCTTACACAAGAATATATCCCGCACCTCTGATTAGCATGGTTGGCTACGTACGATGCAAAATATTTTCAACCTACATACAGTACACAATGGCACATTGTGGCACAAAATCAGATGATCACATTCCCTGTATGTGGTGAATTTACCATCACCTATAGCTATTCTCTTTATACTGGTGGTTAAAGACTTTCATATGTTAAATCAGTTGGTAAAAAAAAATCACAGTTGTAATCCATTTTATTGAAAAATCTACAACAATGGCCATCTTCCCTTCAGTGTGCTTTCTTCATCTTGCTCCATCTAGTGGTAACCAATTCAGCACTGAAACAGGAACTATGTTGATGTTTATAGCACACAGTAATTGCAGTAGGTTTATGAGGCATATCTGTTATTACCATTAATTGTCCCTGTCCATTTTATTGAAGTTGAATGTCTCTCGTTAGTTTGCACTCAATCACCCTTGCATACACAAAACAACACGTGACTAGCATTACAGAAGTTGTTTTAAATTCTTACCATGTGTAAAATCTTCCCTTGTGCTTAGCTTGTTGGTATTTAATCGGTATTTACATTGCCCAGAACTGCAGTAATTGAACAATCCGTTCAAATGTTTCCAACATTGAAGGTGCAGTAAAACATAATTTTTAACATGAAAAAACAACAAAAATATATTTGCAAATATAAAAGACTGTGCTTGAGTGATCTGTATTTTTCTCAAATTTTTATTAGAGATTCACATCAATAATTTTTCCTACTTTGGGATGTAAAGAATGCGGGTATTCATATTATTGGTTCTTTCGGTGAAGTCATGTAGAAGGGAAACAATAAAATAATACAAATATGAAACAATAAAATTATCACGACGTTTCGACTGCAACACAAGCAATCATCATCAGGTGTGAAAAACACGTGACTTTACCGAAAGAACGAAGAATATGAATACCCACAATCCCTGCAGTCACGAAAGCTTTAAATAAAAAAAATGTGGATATTATTTTAATCAGTTTTCAATGTAGAGTCTTGAACCATTCCACAAACTTCTCAGTCTCTTGTATATTATGATATTATAATACTCTTTGGTTCTTTTGGTAAAGTCACGTAGGTATAAAATAAAATCAAAATCAAATGTTTATTTTATACCTACGTGACTTTACCGAAAGAACCAAGGAGTATGGATTCCTGGAGTAATGAAAGCTTCAAATCAAGATAATATAATAACCTCAGTTTTCTCAATATAGATTTAAAACTAATTTATTTAGAACTGCTTTTTGTGTTTAGTTTGTTGTCATTTTCCCGCACCTCCGATTAGCACAGTTGGCTACATATGGTGTGAAAGAAGTTCAATATACATACAAAGCACTGTACATAAAAACAAAGATTAAAAAGTTAATAATTAAAGTGAGTGATTAATTGTCAACATTGCATTGACAAGATTATCAGTTTTGCATTACATTTTCTTCCCCGACATGTAAAATATTTGGTACAATGTTAACTAATTCTCAGTATTGAGTTTTTGCCGCTGCTAAAACTTTGAATCAAATGTATCTCTTTCACACTGGGTACGTTTTTTTCTTATTCTCTGGTCTGTGCTGCCCTATCTTGCGTGCAGGATTTCCAGTACAAGGAAACCATTGAGAACATGGACACCACCTGGCTCATCGTGTTCGCTGTCCTGTGCTGTGCGGTGGTGCTTGGATTGAAGGTGCCACATTTGCTCAACGTCACTGCACAAGCAATCACGATATGCTAAATGTTAACGTGCCACGTTCAGCAAAGTCCAGCATGGTTTGTTTAACATTGCAATTGTACTTGCTCTTTCAGGCTTATCTGGTGAACTGCGTGTGGAACTGCTACAAGTACATCGTGCACCGAAACTCCCGTGACTTCAGTGTGTTTGCCAACCCAAATGCAGACGTAAGGATAATTATAATGTGTATTATAACACCTCGTTTTCATTTATGGGAAATACCTATGTTGTACGCTTCATCTTTGTGTCTGGCACTGACAACTTACTTTTTTCAAGTTGGCTCAACTTGTGCTGCTTTTAAATTCCTTAATAGGGTGCCTAAGTTTAACTCTCTTTGACAGGAGGCAAGTCATGAATTCAATTTCTGGTTTGGGTTCAACACAGGCCTTGATACCTATGGGTTTGATAATTGAGAACTACTTTTGTAGAAGTCAACATTAGTTGTCCCACAGAGAGGCTGGGTCCCACCATGGAAATGAGGAATGTGCATTGCCGTCTCAGGACCGCCATTAGAAATCATTCAACACCAATGCGCGTTTAAATATAGTGGTACTCATATTATTGACCCTAGAGAAATGAAGGTCTGACTTGGATTTTAACCCACAACCTTCTGATTGTAAGTTAAGTATACTCCTGCAGTGCCACCCAGCTAAGTATACAAATATATTATGCTGAAATATTAAGAGCAATGGTGCTGCAAAAAAAGTATCTGGCAGAAATATCCTTTTTCAACCGAAAGCTTTATTGTTTGTTAGTTTATTTTAAGCATGTGTCAAGTATGAGTAGATCATGTGGGGGATGTTTGTTTTTTTAATGAACAGAAAAGAAGGCATGCTTTCACACATGTACGTAGTCTGCAGAAGACCCACGAGACCGGGAGCTTTTTGATTTCTGTGCCGCCTGGCTCCTTGAATAGGATGGTTCATGGGGTTAAAGTGGAAGAAAGTGTTCTCGACCCATGCTCTGTCAGCCAATTATGCACATGGCGAGGGTCTGGGATGTGGAGCACACACAAGACCCCTTTGTCTAATCCAGAAGTCTATTATGGCCAGGGCAGATAATACTCCGATCTGGATCACTGCCCTCGCCTCAGTGGTAGACCTTTCACGGTCACGGTGCTTGTGCAGAGGTCTTCTACGTTTTCACGACCAATTTCCAAGGGTTACAGTAAATATGGTGTTGATTTCTGCAGGCTATTTGTTTACCGGAGGAATGCTACTTCATAAAAAAAAGTGTAACGGGTATCCTGCAGAGGTAATTTAATAATGCATGTATTTCATGACTACAAGGTGAGGATTTATTTTGTAGTTTTAGTGGGTGAATGTTTATAAATTATATGAATATTACTGCTACGTTTCCAGTATGTATATTACTGTTGCTTAATCTTAAGTTGAAACTCAATATGTTTTCTGTATGATTAAATGTTCGCAGCGATTTTAATTTATCTGGAAGCTAAGAAATGTATGCCCCATGAACAATTGCGCAGTGTAGATATTCATTTTTTGTATATCCTAATAAGATGCATCTCCCATTCAGGACATATCTGCATATTACCTGTTGCAAATTCCCCAATCAAATGATCAGCAGACTCTTTTCCTGATTTTCTCTTCAGAAACACTTGGCAAACCCTTTCCTTTTCAACGTTTATAATGTTTACACTTTATTTCCATGCAGATGGCTAGCTTTCAGCAATATTTATGCATGTTTTAATACCAGACCTCAACTTGACCATAGCATAATGTCCACCTTGCACATTATTGTCAATACACAGATTTGTGTGAATTTCAGCCAGCACAGTACAATCTTGGTCAATTTAAAGAACAGAGCAGTTGCTCTACACGTGAACAGTCTTTCGGGTATTTCAGTTCAGTTGAATATTTTGCTGAAACTGTTGTTAGGCATAACAAGAGAACATATTTAACTTTTACTTAAAGCTGGCAAGACTGTAGAAATGGCACAAGGTACATTCTTTCAAGAGTTTGTCAGATAATTGTCCACCAAAACCAGACACGTGGGAGCGAAGGTGTGTATGCCAACATTGACCACCAGTGTGTAGTGCTCACCATAATTTAAATCCCCTGGCTGATGTGTTGATTATTGAGACGAGCTGATGTAGAAGCATGAAATGCTGGCTTGTGTTAACCTAGCTTTGTTTGGTTTTACTGTACATTGCATGTTGCCCGAGAACAAATTTCAATCTCTGCACAAATATTTCCCTTTGGCTGTGGAAATTGGGTTGCATTTAAAGCTCGATGTGCCGGAATATTGTGCGGCCAAAACTGCACAAGGAAAGGTTTATTTTTCCCATTGATGTGTTCGCATGTTGAGTTGGCCCAGCTGCTGCAGTTTGCCTTGTAAAAACATTCCCTATCAGCAAAGGCTTGCACAAAAATACCCTGCGGTGCTCTGACCACCTACACATGTAAAGGTAGCCTACTAGTGCCTGGACTAAGAGTATCGGATTCATCCATGCTACTGAGAGCATTTTGCCCGTCACGAAGTGGCACAAGAGTCACTTGTAAACGTAAGATCCCCGACTATTGCAGGAAATAGGCTGGTCGCAACAAACGACGCTTGTAAAGTGTAACCTGATCAACTTGGAAGTTTAGGTACTGTATTATTTTGCATGTACACATCCTGTATATTTAAACCACAATAATTGTTCATTTTGAAAACAATTAGATTTTTTGCAATATTAAAACAACGGTCAGCTTGGTTAGTAGAGGGTCATTATTTACCAAAACAGTTTAGTCATGAAATAATTCGAAAAGCATTTCTCCAGTTCTCCAAAACAAGTATGACACAATATTTAAATGATCTATTTTAATAGTGTGGGCAGATGCATGCATACACAACAGTTGCAGAATTATTTTATTTATTACAGTCCGTTCTATTTTTAAAGAGGTATTACTGCAGAGGGTCATGTGAAAGTGAATTGTGTAGATTGTAATGCATTTCCAGAAGGTATGGAATGCTGGATTGTTACAAACTTAGTTGAGACTGCTTATAAGTACAACAATTCTGAAACCTACAGTTTGTGCTTTGAATGGCCAAACATGACAGTCCAGCAATTGGTTTCACCAAGGACGTGGTCAGGATAGAGCTCTACATTGCTTTAGCCTCATGCAAAACACTTAAATACACCGTCCGCATAATCAGTAAATCAAATAATGTACCTGTTGATGTAAACGCCTAAACCAGGCGCTACTAGTAACTACGAACATGGCTACAGGCTAAACGCATATAATTGATTCTCAGTATGTATAGTTTTAATGTGTTGTCAATTGGAATGAATATTAAAATGCACAAATTACATCACATATTTGTATTTTCCAAAAAATATTAGCTCAGCAGTGCAAGTATACAAATTCTGCCTTTTTTATATAATGCATATCGCACAAAAACCTTGAAGACTCTGTTAAATCACCTTAAAACGTGTTACACGGTATACTGTGTTCTCATTGCCCCTCACCGTGGGTCTGAAGTTGCTATAACACTTGAGTTAAAAAGCCATGATCTGCTAAAGCAATTTTGGGTCTAAAAACTGAATTAATATGTTGAAATATATCGCAAGCCCATCATGGCCCATCATGGCCCATCCCAGCACTCAACCCCATCAAGCCACATCAGACTGTCACACCACACCATCATACTACAGCATCTCATCACACCGCACCATGACACCACAACTTCGCACATGGCACCATGCTCTCACATCACCACACGATCACACCATACCATGTTACCACACCACAACATGCCAGCACAACTACACACCCACACCATCGTATTGAGATCCCAATCGTTCACTGAATTGAATCCGACATTTTATTCAGATGGAGAGTGTCACATCAGGCTATTACGGTGGCCTCTGTCTACGATTTCATTGAGAGCTGCCATCCCAGTTGCCCACTAGGGGTGCTGCAATCAGATTTGTTCAGATTTTGGGCGATGAGATCTTTTACAACGGCAAACCATGCGGCAACCATTGCCGGTGACGATTGCCAGTAACAACTGCCCTAGTGGATGCTGGTATTTAGGATACGCGCGATTGATATTTAAGCAAGGAGATGTATTGGCCTTTGTATTCTTCATTTTTAATGTCGTTTGTTATGAAGTTATATTGCATAAATTGTGTATTGTATACAATGTGCTTCATTGATTTGTGCCAATTTGAAATCTTATATATTTCTCTATACATATAGTTATGGTCCCTTTGTGAATGAGGTGTGTTGTTTAAATGCATGTTTGGTTGGATTACATCTACCTTCCCACCTCCCCACCCATTTACTAAACTTATACCTATCAACTTTCCTACCTACCTACTGTCCTACCCACCTGTATACTAACCATCCAAACAACATACCTACTCATTTTCTACATATCCACACGTCTGCTTACCTACCCACAAGCCTGATTGTTTACCGGCTAAACCCACATTCGACCATGGTGATTCTGATTATTGATGTTTGCCGTTGTACATTTTTCCTTGCCTTCCTCACAGTACTACTTGCCACCGAGCTATGATACGGTGGTGAAGATGCCGCTGAAGGAGGAGGAGAGTCCCCCGGCATACACACCTGCCTAGACTTATTGTTCCTCCAACCGTATAAGACCCGCACCAGCCGGCCGCTCAACTGGGCCCATCTCGAGTGTGAAGTTTCAACAAATTAACGAGGGTGATGGAAATATGTCGTTGCACTAACTTTCTTTAAAAAAAAGTTTTCACTTTTTTATATATTAAGGTAATATATTGCACTGTAATTAACCAAAACAAAACATTTAGCCAGATTAAAACTTGTTAAAGTCACAGTTAAAAGCTGAGTCACTATGTACCTTTTCATATGACTAAACGTTTTGTCATGCAATTTTCTTTAAAGAAATTAGTGCTTCCACAAATGGTGTGTTTGAATAGCTGGTTCATCAATACAGAAGTTATTTTTAATGCAAACGTTAACTTCATCTTAGATGTGCTCAGTTGTGTTTTTCTCCGCATTGTTTATGCCATTATGTTTTGTGTTATGGAATCATATTAAATAGCTGAGGGCACACGATTAATTAAATTTCGATGAGAAATATGGTTTTCACTCACATTTTTATTTTAATCATGTCATTATGTCAAGTCAGTTAAACATGCTAAGGGTGGGGGTGTCATGTTACTGAAAATTTTGATTTTGGGTGGACATTTTAATTTGTTGTATATGTTGAGAGGTTTGAATAACCTAAAGGGGTATTGCATTTGTTTCCGCTTTCATTTGTGATAAAAATTCTTCTGGCTTGGATTGGTCATTGAAATTAGCCTTTAAAATAATTGAGTTTCCTCATTATTGTGCTCCTAAAATCTATCAAGACAACGTATTGCAATGTATCTGCTATAAAATGAAATATGAAAAACACTGGACACTTTTACTCAAGTTGTAGTTTTTCCGCTGCATGCCTTTGCACTGTTTTAGTGCGATGAACATTGCTTCACCAGATGACCATTCAGTCTATATGGTTGTGCATGTTCTCAATGGAACGCCTGAGGCCTCGTGTGTTCCCTCCCATGGAACGTAATAGGCTGGATATTGCACTCAGTTTTTACGTAAACGTTCGTATAAACACACTGGAGATTGTATTCTTTAAACAAAAACATTCCCCTACTAGATACATGGTGCTGGATTACTCTGCCTGAAGGAGTAAGAACTAAACACCACTATTAAAAACGCCGATTATGGTTAAAAGGAATCAACTGTCAGGAACTGTAATGTGCTTATTATGTAATGCATCTACAGGTAATGGATGTAAAACGCTGTTTAAGGTGTGTGGGAAACATCAGTTGTGTGCATTGAATTTTGGCTATGCAGATGAAAAACTTAAGCAAATAAAGTAAAAGTGATTCATTTTGTTTTGTTCTTGTCAGTTCAGATGAGTGTAAAAACTAGATGGTTCTTCCCTTTTCACCAAATAATCCACTGGACAATAAATGAGGTCCACAAGAAGATACCTTTGGAAGGATGAATATATACTCTTTGGTTCTTTCGGTAAAGTCACGTAGGTATAAAATCAAATAAATCACGACGTTTCGGGCGCAACACAAGCATCCATCATCAGGTGGGAAAGCATGGTCTTATGTTGAGGCAGACTTTTAAAGGGTCTTAAATGGGTGTAGCTCAGGGGTTATAAAGAAGTGGCCGGTGCTTCAAATCAAGAAGGATGAATATAAACGTAAATACTGTCTGCGCAGGTTTGTTATTCAAGACGAATCGCTGAGTTTGCCACATTGTGTCTACTTAGCGGCTCATTAAACGACGTTAAGGTCACGTCACATCTCGTGTATAATTTTTATCAAAATGTACATAATGAGAAACACCACGTGCCGCTTAAGTCTGTCAGTCACAACACTTGAGTAAATGAGCTTATACAAATTCAAGTAAGGGCTCATTTTGACTGGAAGGAACCAGGGACAGATGAGAATAATACTCTAAAATAGAGCATATCGCCTTCGATTTAGAGTTTATAAACGCCAAATTCGTGCAGGGATATACATGACCAAGTAGGTCACGTGAAATGAAGTTTAATTATGGATTAATTTCAAATAAAGATTCACCCAGACTGGTAGCAGCTTGTTTCAAATTAAAAACAATACAATTTGTACCTTGTGTTTTGGAGATGAATAGGTTTCTAAAATTAACTTAAAAATCACACTCAAGAATTTTCTTTTTTCCAATCGTCACTTCTAAAATATTTATTGGCGTATACTTTAATTCGTTAAACTAATGTGGCTCGGTGGCACATCATACTTTGCAGACGTAGTCCAAATGGGCAGGGAGATATTCTTAAACATTTTAGGATGGGCGCATCAATGTGACGAATGCGCAGAGGACGCCCAATGAAAAGCATGGCTCAACATCAAGGAGGATTGCAAAGAGACTGTGCAAACAGAAAATCCAGGAAAAAACAGCAAAATATTCCAGAAAAAGCACCGTACACCAACGCTGTATGCAAAAATCCCAGTGGGATGCAAGTCAAACAACAACAACCACAAGACAACTTAGATTAAGGTCATCAGTCTAACTCGTACTACAACAAACAAACATGGCCAAACCAAAAAACTTTTTTAAATCACCAAAATAAAGCCATAAAAGCAATGTAACAGTGATCGTAGGAACTGTGACCGAATTTTCACAATAAACGACATTAACAACATGTACCACCTAACCCTGCAGCCCAAGCTGGCTGCATGAGTCACTCCACAAGGCATTGAAGAAGAAGGTGTCCAGGTGGTTCCGTGGCAGAGTACTCAACTCACTACTCAACGGTCGTTGGTTAAACCCCAGGTAGGAGTGAACACGGTCAAGCATCCCTCTCAAGTAAATTCAAACTTCCACTGTGTGGAAGGCCGGTCGTGCCTGTGCTATGTAGAGACTGACCTCTTGCACAGAATGTGCAAGAACTTCCGAAACCAACAAAAGGCCACCAGCAGATTTGAGCACCAGTCGGTGATAATTTTTGTTCAGGATTGTTTTTATTTTGACATAAGGATTCAACATAATACAAACAGGTTAGTTTGACTTAGCAGCACATGGATTAGTTCAAATTATGCTTATAGCCTGCTCTTGAAATGTACACATTTGTAAGTTATTTATAAATACTGTGTTGGTGACTTGGCTGTGATATAAATACATAGTTTACATCTTAACATAAGCTACTTTAGGGTATATGTTCTCGAGCTAGACCTCATTTGAAAACATCTAAGCTTAATTAGCCTATACGTATATACTGTGTCTGACACTTAGACAACCCCTAACGCATAGAAACACTTGAAAAACACATTGTATTGTAAACTATTCTGAAGAGTTTCTGTTCGGTGGAGAGTTTTCCTCCCACGATAGGAATGTGGAATTTCCACCTCTGGCTTAGGGCAGGAAATTGAAATGTCTGGCCACCAAATGCCCACGTGAGCATGGCAACACCATTGGTCCGATTGATATGGAGGTGATATGTGCATGTTTGCCCGATTTGACAACCAGCATGCTCATGTCTCCATCACCAATACCAGGGTAAATGGCCAAGGAGGTGTGTTTCGGGCCATTACGTCGGGATGTAAATTTGGCACGTTGACTTTATTCGCTGATTGGCGAGCAGATGGAGAACAGGCGTCAGAGGAATCAAAACAATGACATGCACGCGTTAACGACTATTTTTTACTTAATGGCCGTGTCGTGACATTTAATCTAAATAAGCCCATGAATTTGAACGGACAGTCACAGATATACTGTTTCATTCTTGTACATTACACAATACACTATATTGTATTCGTGACAGTTTAAATACCCAGTGATCGGACATAAATCGCAGTATTTAGTGTGCCTCTGTGAATGTTATGACTCCGACAACTTGCCGATTTTTTTTTTTCAGTGTGCCACGTTTGCATGCGTATTTTTGTATTTGTTTTTACAGGGCCCTATAGTGTAGATATTTGGCAATGTCCAGCGAACGTTCTCGCATCGGCTGGATTTGTTGCGTCCACCTCACATTGGAGGCCTCTGTATTAAACTGTGAAATATCTGGCGTTGCCAACCTGTTACCTTGCGATTTAAGAGAATATAAAAAAAAATATGCGAATGTACAGCTGCAATAATAATAAACAGCATATTTAAGTTTTCTGATTTTATGCCACCAAACAACATGAAAAAAACAACTTACTGTTGATGTGTGATTTAGTAGCCATGAAAAGTTCGAACCCACATACCCCATGGCTTTGCCAGGCCATTATGACTGAGTGACTTACAAATATGAATCAATGGATAAAAATTCAAAGTTCTCATTCAAGCACGCGGTTTATTCCCAGTAGCTTGTTATATGAAACAAATTCATTTACCCCAACGTTGCAGCCGTTACAGATGACAAACTAAAGGAAAGTTCCACTTGAGGTGCTTTGTGCAACCATCCACAGATCCATATCAAGGTCATCCTGACCATAAGGACCGCATTCTGGCCTCCCCTATGTCAATGGATCCACCACCACCCATTCTCTTCTGCATTCCATGTGGCCGATATGCAACAGTTTACTTTTAAGATTGGCCCATCAATTTATGGTGACTGAAACTCACAAGGATCTAGCCAAATGTCATGGTATACTGTGCGAAAAGTATAATCTGAGCATTCATCAACTTTCCCAAACCTCAGGGACATATTATAACGGTTGGCATCCAAATATTGGAGGAAATTTTATTTTAAATTCATAAAAATTAAAGGAGTGTTCAAATGTCTGGGTATGCATTAGTCACATGCTTGCACAGAGGTTGGACGTATGTCTGTCGAAGAGCAATGTTTGCATTTCATACATCGGCGGTCTAGACTTGGGTATAGTGTTACACTTAATCGGACAGCTGTTTATTATTATTATTTTTATAAAGGACAGCGATCCTTTTAAGAACTTTACGAAGCAATGTGGTTAGAATTGCTAAACTGCCTCCGAGTAAAAAGTGTGTTGAGAAAACAGCATCTTACGATGTGTGGGAGGATAAATGGTTGACGCAGTTGGCATTTGAGTGAAAGTCAGGAGAGGTCTCTGGAAGAAGAAAAAAAAAGCCACCAAAGGTAAAAGCGTATTGCCTTCAAATTGCATCGCAGTCCCAAGCATTGCCACGGATTTAAAGCACCTAATTACTTAATAGTGAACGTGTGGGCACCGCAGGTTAAAGGTCGGACACACACAAATGTGTGCAATGTCAGTAAACGTAAATCACTGTCTTCACACATGTTCACACAAAACATCGTGGCCTGTGGTTTTACACGCTTCCGTTTACAACAGTAAACCTGCTTAAATGTGAAACTCCAATCGCAAGGTTTGCCATGTTGACACGTGTTCCTTTTAATCAGATTTATTTTCGCAAAAACGTGGCGATTTAATGACACAGCAATTTTTAATGAGTCTAGCTCAAAGCGATGGAGGTAGCTTGTGTGAGATGCATCACATATAGATTTTATATGACAGGAATTATGCAGTATGCATACGGTATATACTTAGATGTTTAATATAAACTCAACAACTCCATGCACATTATTATTATTATTTGTATTGTGTGTAATGGGACAATCTCTATGATAATACATGCTGCATTCTATAGTTGAGTTACATCGTCAATAATAATAATAATTTAAAAATGTTCCGCACAGTGAAAGTCAAACTAAAGTGAAAGCAGTTTCCAAGGTACTTATTTATCTCCATATAGCCACAAGCAGCAACATTTCCACATTCCTATGGTGAGGCTCAAGTCGATCCATAGGACAATCTCTCTCTCTTTTGTATGGCATTTTGAATAGCAACTGGCACAATGTTACAACTGTATGTTGAGTTTGGTAATCCATGCGATAGCGTCAGGAGTTGCTTGATGCGTAACATTCGAGGGCTCTCACAAATCTTTCTGGACTCATGTGAATGGCAATCACTGTTGACTTTGCACAAAATGGTACTTATTGTAATGACTACAAAGAGACGAAGAAACGAATCTCCTCCTGGCCGGGGATTTGAACTTCAACCTTCCAATTGCAATCCTGACACTCTAAACTCCTATGCCACCCGGGCCAGATCGTTCAACACATTTCACAGTGTTACGTATGCACCTCTTGCTATTGGAAGAAGCAAGCTTCATAAAACCTTTAAAACGTCTAAAAATAGATTTCTGAACCAGGAGTTGAGGTGCATAGAGTCTTAGAGGGCAGGCAAACATAGCTGGAAATGTTGGCGGGTGGGGATACAATTTCAAGGACCCCTTGCGCTCCCTCGCCTTGGCCTCTGCCGTTATCTATACATCAAGCGAGGCGCGTGATCACACATATGGTCCCTACTACCCCCACCCCCTCAACAGATTTTTCATTCACTCGACCCCCTGCATTGCCCCCAAAGCCTGCATGACTGCGTAAGAGACACGGTGTCGATTTCTTTAATATCAGTTGGCTGTAAGAAAGTTTGACCGCACAGTAACGGGGGAAGTTCAGCCGAGATAATAACATGCGATCGTATGTGTGTATGTTTGTGTGTCTATGAGTGTGTGTGTCTGTGTCTGTCTATGTGTGTTTATGAGTGTGTGTGTCTATGTGTGTGTCTCTGTGTGTGTCTATGTGTGTGTGTCTGCGTGTAATGATGAACAAACACAGACAGCGGTAGTGTAGCGGTTTGATTCCCCTTAACGGCCAATACCAGTGACGATACAGATAATTATCTGTACCGGTCCTGAGCCTCCCCTAGTTCGACTCAGCATCAAATGAGTACCTGGTGCGCTGTGCCACTGGGGAGACAAAGGCGGCCGGGCGTGGTGCTGGCCACCCACCCTCTCGTGTGCCGTTCTGGCCTTCATAGGTGCTCGCTAACACCACTTGCCCCGACAGTCTGTTAAGGCTATACAGGGGGGTTCGTTGTCTTTTGTTCGATGCGGAGAGCCAATGGCTTAGTGGTTAGCCCCTACTGCCCTATATTTTTGGCAACCCCAGTTTAATTCCTGGCCATGCACAACACCGGTGGTGAGTTGAGCCTGGGCTCTTGGTGCTCCGGGTTGACTCGGTGTTAAATAAAGAAGTTACTTTTGCGGTTTGTCAAACATCATCGCTAGGTTGGGGCTCCACATCGGTCAGGCTTCATATTGGCCACACCACACCCTCATGTGGCCTTAATAGGTGCTTGCCAGCCACACTTTCCCCCAAAATCTACGTGGTTATGGATGAGCTTTTGGTGCATAAACTGTGCATTAATGACAATACGTTTTGAATATGTAACATTCAAAGTACACGTTCATGTAATTCTAGATTTGAAGCTTTCGTGACTGCAAGGATTCATACTCTTAGGCTCTTTCGGTAAAGTTACGTAGGTAAAAAATAAAAAATACAATTAATATGTTTCAATACTTAAGCATTTATGCAAATTTAAACGAGGCGATCGTGTTGTTGCGATTAGTTGTGCGGAAGGAAGTCACTGCAGGAATTCAGTCAATGTCGTATATATACGGCATTTTTAAAAAGTGAAAATGTATGTATTTTCCACCCACCATTGCTGGCTACTGCTCACGTGAATGTGGTCTGTATTCACACTCAGTTTGTAGGCAAGCAGCACTGTGGTGTAATTGTTTCATGTGTTTATTTGTCCTCTGTAACCCAATGGTTGAGTGCTTTGTCCCGTAGAGAAACGAAGGTATTTACCATCCCTGCCCCCAACTCTTTCAGCAATAACTCCTCACAGCCCAACATCACCCACCCGCCCCACTATCTACAGATATACACGCATACTTTGAAAACTACGGGGATGTTCATTACCTTTTTTATTATTACTGAGTGAGAAAGAAACATTCAATTATACCTGACAGTTAACTCTCATTTTCAGTCAGGGAAAAGATGGACATTCTTTTTTTTCCTTTGCGAAGTTCATAAATATGAACTTATTTTTACCGTATTCTCTGGAGTTAAAGAAATATGTTTCCCCCCCTGAATATTCTATTTTTTAAGTTCTGGGTGCATTTTATAATCAAGTAGCTGTGTGAGTGACCAGATTTGTGTAAATGTATCGACACTGAGCACAGGTTTTGGGTGAGTCTTACTTTCCAGAGGATATACTCATCAAGAGAATACGGTAGTCGATGTCAAAATCTCACTGAAAATACTTCCTCATCTTGATTTTATCATTACATATGTTACATCCCAACTATTTAGCTATCAGATTCACGGCATGTGGCAAAGCCCCCTCGAAAACTGCAGATGATAGAGATCCTGATCCTATAGCATGTCTGAGAATGTCACTGGAAGATGACATCAAAGCTATGCTTCTAGTTTCACTTCAATAGAACTCACTTGCCCAGCATTTCACGATGATTCGTTGCGCTCTGTAAGTAGTGCTTGATCAGTCCTTAACATGGGGTGGGATGGTATGTACAGTATAATGGAGACTCAAGGAGCTCACATTTACCGAATGGTTGAGCGTTTTAGAAGGCCCACCTTTAAATTGTATGTTATTCTATCCCTGCGTATGGTATATATGTTCAGGAGTTAAATGCCAATGTCGAGGTCTGCTGGCCACGAGAGAGTTTTGTCTACTTTTGCTATTCCTCCTCTGTTGAAGGAACGCAGACTCCAGTGGTTTACTCAGAATAAGAATCTCTCTTAGACTGGAGCAATCCGATGAGCCACGAAGCTCTGTTTCACTGATGTCCTGTATTACTACTACAATGAGCCAAGAATGTCTGTTTGTGTGTAACGCGCGTGACGTGACGTCACATGACCCCCCCCCACCCCCGTCATGAATATTCATGAGCGGGTGGATTTTACACTCACGAGAAGGTCGAGCGGAAATAAAAAAAAAAATCCACAAATTCGCTTTAAGTTTGACGTTTCTTTATTGAAAGTTAATCTAATAAATAATTATACGCAACAAAGTGGATTTGGTGTCTTTATTTCTTCAACACTTGAGACAAAAGGTAAGTCTAATTTATGCTTCTACATTATGGCAAAATAGTCATTTATCGGTGATTGTATCGAATTCCAATTTATTTCAACCTCAGCGACCGAAAGCAGAAGATAATAAAGTATCGGAACAGTGAATTTGCACAAATTGAAGGTCAGTAATATACAGTGCTACTGTGACATGAAGTGAGGTGTTTTATGATGTAGTTTTTTGCAATAATCACTGCCATTAATACAGTGCTACAGTGAAATGCAGTGAAGTGTTTGATGACATACATTCGTGCTAAATGTTTTTGTAAATATTACAGCTTCCGTCCTAGGACGGGCAAACAAGCCAGTACTATATATGGTCCACAGTATTCGTGCAGTGATATGTTGTGTAGGCACTCCCACCCTCATCCAATATGTCTTGCTGAGATTGTAGAGTAGACCAAATACACTCTCGTGCACCCACTCATTGAAGCCATGGCAACAGTGGCATGAACAAGCAATTTCAGGCCTACACCTTTACCTAAATCTGACAACCCTTAGTAATGACAAGCATTTAGCAGATGGCACGAGCGCTTGACTCACAACCATAGGGTTCCAAGTTAAAATCCTGGTTGAGGGTCGAATGAGACTGAGACTTGCTACATACGGTGTGAAAGAAGTTCAACAAACATACATGTCTCCCATATCACTAACATAGGCACCACTGTGGAGAGATTCAATCAAGAAAATTGTCCTTTTTAGAGACTGCCCTTCATCGTGGGAATATCTAATTTCCATCACCGGCTCATTGCCAATAACATCATCTGAATGATACTCCAATATTAGTTTTAACATGTGGACACTTTGACTTATCTTATTTTTTAATTAAAGAACATGCTACACTCTGCCTATTTAAATGTCTATTCACAGCAATATCTGACTTGCCTTAAGTAAATTCAGCACGAAACAGGTTAAAACGCAATCCCCGTTGTGACAACTGCCTGGCCTGTTAAAGAGGGGGTGGGGGGGGGGCTCTGCAGGGGGGATGCTAAGCAGATGTTGGTGCAGTCAGAGAACAATTCTTAATAGACGAAGATGCAGGGAATGCCATCACCGTCACGCAGCCCAGGGGAATGTAATTTATCGTATTATGTGGGCATGTCCGCTTGTTTTTCAACGGTTGTGCCACGAGACCAGTGGCTGACAGCATATACCACTGCTGCAGGGAAGCCTCTTTATTTTGACTTTGTGTTGTCCAAATACATTCTACAGGTTAGTTTGTTTTAAAGCTAATCCGCCCCGAGTCAGTACCGTTCGCATGCCTCCGACTTCAAAGTGCCCTTCAATCCATGTTGCCCATTATCGGCTTTTTTATATAACATACAAGATTTCACAAAAGTTTAATCCTTCCACTGACTTACCTGCATTAAAAAAACACATTTCTCACATACTGCACACCGTGGGAATGGCATTAAATAAAGTGTGCCACGCTTTGTGCAGGGGAAGTTAAAATGACTCCTGCGTTCTGTTACACAAGCCGAGCAAGCCTGTACAATAAGGCGCCTGCTCACTACCCCCGAATAAATACTCAATGAATGATCCTTTCTCCTCTCCCTTTTCACAAAAAACGGCGGTTTTTTGGTATAACTGATGCCTGTAGCCCAATGCTACGAATGAGAAAAAAGGATAACAGTATGCACGATTGTGTGTGGAATGAGTAAAGGAATACATAATGAGTAAGGGAATGCTGCTCCTTTGGCCGCCATTTTGGGTCGCTTTGTATTTGACCCAGACAAGAGATCAAATATAAAGAGTTGGATTTGCTTGATTCCGACAACGTCGGCGTTTTTGTGACTGTGGTTCACGGGATTGTGGTCATATTTAGCATCAGGCAATCAGACACTCCGTCATAATCTATTTTTGCAAGAAAAAGGAACTAATGCTAAATGCCAAGCTTATAATATTGTCATTCTATCCAAATAACCCAGCCACGTATTACAAAAAATGCACACAAGTCGATTTCTAGTAAACCTATGAATAGAATTGGCTCATCTGCATGGAAAAATGTTGCGTTGTGTAGAGTATACATTTGAGAAGTTTATTTTGTCAGCCATAAACGCTGAGTTAGTTGTGTGTGCCTAAACCATAGACGGTCGGGGGAAGGGCGTTTAATGACATTTCTATTCATGCAGACATGGCACACGAAGGGGTAATGTGGCCAGGAACTGGTCATCTTTGTTCCTTCAGTGCTGATGTTTTGACACACTACACCATATACTCATCTTATGCTGCATTGATCCACAGAAGACCCAGGACAGATTCAGATACCAGGCTAAAAATGTAATGCAGGTTGCTGGATTCGCAATGCAGTGTATGAGCGACTGCACCACTGCTCCCCACATTGAGACTCCGAAGGGAAGCACTATGAAAAATTGTCTTTTCAGTCAAATGAACAAAATTATAAACTTACTCAGGCAGAACTTTAGAGTGGCAACATTTGAATACATGTGTAGTGTAATAGCGCCGTCTGGTGGACAGCAGCAGCAACTGTGGTGGACAGAGTGCACACGCCAGTGAGGGTGTGCACGGCATGTGGCAGAGAGGAGGAACTAGGACAAGCATAACGAAGGACCCCATCTGGAGGCCCCTGGAACCTGCTAGCGGATTAGAGAATGGAGGCGTGGTCAGGGCGGAGTCAGGCTGCGCTGGTAGCATTAAAGGAGCCGAGAGCGGGAGCTCAAGGCTGCCGGTTCTGGGAGTGGACTCGTCTCGTCGTTGCTGTCATTTTGTCACCATTGTCGCTAATCGTCTCTGCTAGATATTGCGCTATGAAGGAGAATAGTTGGCTATCTCAGTCAGTGCCGTCAGTGTTAGACGGCTAGTGTTGTGTACAGGCTAGGCTAAGCTACTGTGGAGAGTGTGTGGACGAGACCGTGAAAGTTGTTAATTAAAAAAGTGCCTCCTCTAAACTCTGTCTCTGAATCGTTGACACTACAACTGGTGTCAGAAGTGGTTGGAAAAATTTGATAGGCATTAGGGTTTAGGTTGCAATGTTGAAGTGGTGGAGACCATACAGTTGCTGGCCATCATTTTGCTTGCAGAGGGCACAGTGGGGCCGACGGGTGCCATTTGGTGTGGGATGCGAGGCACATCAGAGCTGTCGTTTTCAGAGCTGATTCCCGCGGCAAAGACCACACGGTTGCTTAGTGCCATTTTGCCCACGGAGGGCATGGCGTGGTCGGCGGGTGCCATTTGGGAAGGGACGCGGGATGACGCTAAGGCGGCGATGCAAGGAGCTGCATGTTGACCATGAGGGCTGCCTCCCGTTCGGGAGTTTATGGCAACAGGAGGCGATTGGATGGCGTTCTCTCATCGCTTCGGAGCAGCTTGGCTGTCTGTCGGGTGGAAGGCCCTCGACGACAATGCATTGGCGGCCATCCCAGAAGGTGATCGATCAACTCTCCAGTGGGCATAGGCCCAAATGACGGCAGTCGTCGACCCGCCGTACAACGCCCACAGGAGATTTTTTCAGTGGAAGCGGGGGGAGGCTGAGACGCCTCTCGCTTTTCATAGTGCTCTACTGGCATTGGGGCAGGAGGCATATCCCCACATGGACCGGACAGCGCTCGACTCCTTAGCAGTGGAGATGCTGCTGTCTTTGGCACAGGAGTTGGGGGTCGTCCTGACAATCACGGAGGACGACGAATTGACATCCTTGAAGGTGGCCCGGTGGATTCAGGCCCACGAAAACATGCAGCAATGGCCCAAGGTGGCGGCTTGGACGGGGGATGCCGAGGCACAGGGGCCCACATGCCGGGAGGTGGAGATAGTGGCTGCGGTGTACGGCCATGGGCCGCGTGGGAAGGGCTACTTCAGAAGGCCGACGAGATGGAGTTGGCAAGAAGGGCAGCCCCTTCCACCCTGGAGAGCCACGGCAACCTGCATTATGGTGTGGTCGGCCGGGCCACGTCGCAAGAGAGTGCCGGGGTGTTAATGCGACGTTGATAGCGCCACCGACGGCCTCCACCCTGCCGGCTTCTGCTCCCCAAGCCCCACAGGATCCGAACCTTTGATGATGGAATATATTCCGAGGTCGCATTTTTCAAGGAATCGGAGGCTGGAGCTCGGTCAAATGCTGCGAATGAATCCAGGGAAGGGCCGCGTCCTTTAGGCCGTTCTTTTTTTAGTTCCTCGGAGCCCCCAAGAAGCACAAAATCCTACCCAAGGTGAGGGACCGGCGTCAAGGACTCGGTTAACATGAGCAATGACCGGTAAAATGGACTCTCCCTTGTTCTGTCTGATTGGGGAAAAATGCCGTGCTAAAGGGTAATGGATGCTGAGAAGGGGTTGCGTGGTGCTGCTTGCTTTGTGTTCGTGGTTGTTGTTGTTGATGGGTTTTTTTTGCTTGCGCCGCGCACTGAGTGTCATGGCGGTTGTGTTGTCAGTTCGCGGGGGAGGCGTCATGGTAGTGCTGTCTCTGACGGGTTTTCTTTTGCCTGTGCCGTGCGTCGAGTGTCACGGCTGTTGTGTTGTCGGTTCATAGGGGGGCGCTGCAGTCGTGCTGTGTGCCTGCGAGAATGCCAACTTGCTCAGGTGGAGCAGTTGTTGGGTTGTTGATTCGCGGGGAGTATCACGACTATGGTTATGGATGGTTATTATGTTTTGTATTTTTTTGGTGGTTTTGATGTTCCTTGGTTGTGGGAGTTGTTCTGCTTGTCCACCCAGTTGCGTTGCTGTGTATCAGCCGGGACGGTTGTTTTTTTAACTAGGGGGGGGGGGGGGTGATGTAGTGTAATAGCGCCGGCTGGTGGACAGCAGTGGCAAATGTGGTGAGCAGACAGTGTACACTCCACTGAGGATGTGCACAGTTTGTGGCAGAGAGGAGGAACTAGGGCAAGGGTCACGGAGGACCCGATCTGGAGGCCTCTGGAACCTGCTAGCGAGTTCTAGAAGGGAGGCACGGTCAGGGTGGAGCCAGGCCGCGCTGGTAGCATGAAAGGAGCCGAGAGCTGGAGCTCGAGGCTGCCGGTTCTGGGAGTGGACTCGTCTCATCGTTGCTGTCATCCCGTCACTATGAAGGATAGTAGTTGGCTATCTCAGTCAGCGCCGTCAGTGTTAGACGGCTAGTGTTGTGTACAGGCTAGGCTAAGCTACTCTGAAGATTGCATGGACAAGACCGTGGAAGTTGTTAATAAAGAAGGTGCCTCCCAAAAAAACTGAATAGCTTTTGCGCAACAATGTTATAATTTATTACGACTATAAAATCAACATTAGCATCACAGATCTGTCTCTCCCCACAAAAAAAGTATTATACAGCCAATCGGTCTAATGGCCTTCTGGGAGTACGTTCTTTCAGCTCCGTTGATTCAGTAGAAACTGGTCCAGAGTTTGCTGCTAAAACTATGCACTCCCACAATGCTGTAGGGCCAATGAGTTGTATAAGAATAACTTTTATTTTTGTTAAGAGATGTTGGGATAATGGTTGAAAATGTAAAGTGTGTGAAAGTTTTTTTGATCAAAAATATTTCCATTGTACAAATACTTCCACATCAAAACTACATTGTGTTTACATTTAACACACAGGCAATATATATATTTAACAGAAAATAGTGTTGAATTTAAATGCATGATGATAATATTTCCTGTACTTCATGAGTGTGCACGTTCTGTAAAATTATATTAACAATAAATCCGTCCTGTCGTTTGGCTGTTATCTCCGACTCTCTGCGTTTCATTGCCCTGTTGAGTGCCTCTGCATTAACGGGCTGGGTCTCACTAACATGGCCACCTGTGTTCCCTTAGCCTCGATGTATCTATGGTTCTGGCTGTGTGATAGGCTGTGTGTCTCACTGGCACGAACACCGTTAGCGGTGGTTCTCTTGTGTGAACGCGCTTGCCTCTCACAGCTTGTGTTACACATAGACATGAAATTAGCTTCCTAATCTTCCTAATCTCTCTGCCTAATCTCTCCCAACAACATAGTGATAATCTCCGATTAACACTGCTGTTGTGTGCATATGCGGGGACGATACTCTTATGCAGCGACGGAAGCTCATTTCATGCTAATTTCTCTCCATAATCTCTCTCTCCCTAATCTCCCCCATTAACACAACTGACGTGCTTGCGTGCAGGGATGGAATTCCTTTCCATCTCAGACCCTGCCTGCTTGCTCATCGCCAACATATATAACCTCTTGCTGTAACAGCTCTCTTGCTGTGTTCTTCCTGGTTCAGAATTTCTACAGCTGGATTATTTTTTCCGCCTGAGGACGACCGCTTGTGTTGCGATCAAAACGTCGTGATATATTATTTTATTTTGTCTACCTACGTGACTTTACCGAAAAAACAAAAGAGTAAGGAATCAATCAATGCTGATAAGGCAAAACATACTAAATTGGCATTCAGTTCTTGATTTTGGCTTTATATTTGAATATTCCGGTGCATTCATGAGTGCAATGCACATTGCTGTGTATACGAGACCTATCAATCAAGAGAAAATTATTGGGTAGTGCAGTGGTTAGAGCACATGACTTGCAATCAAAGGCTGCGAGTCCAAATCCCAGGGTTAGGAAAATGGGTATCACTTCATAATAAGTCAACAATGGTGTCTTACAGAGTGCTTCGCCCCATGCATAGGATTTAGTATTTCCATCACTGCTTAAGGGCTGTATACATAAGAACACCGAGTTATTCGAAGTCATTACAATGTCAACGCTTTTAATAGTGGGGAACATTTACAAGTTTATTTTCAAAATAAGCCTAAGTTGGCTTATGCAGGACAGGTTCCTCTCGCGCGTTACTTATAATTTTAACGAGATATTTGCGTTGGAAAGGTCCAAGTGGGGATTCTCATCAAGATGAAGGGAAAGCAGCCCTGCCAACCATTTCAATGAGCGACATTTACCTGGCGTTATTCCACAATGCACAAACTAATAGATCCGTTTTCCCTATTTTTTATACGCTGAGAATATGCGGTACGTACAATTCATATACGTGTTCTTACACAAGTGAGAATTTGTTGATGCTCAAACACAATTAATAGTCCAGAGCCAGCACTACAAATTCCACAAGACTATGGTGGATGTCAGCCTCCACAGGGCCGTATTATCCAATGTGCCACAGTAGGCACTGTTCCTAGAGCCTTCGAAAACTAAAGGGCCTACGAGAAACAAAAAATATTACCATGTGTTTTTTTGTTTGTATGATAAAAGCAATCTAACCAAGATATCTTCTTTAATAATTAGCAATAACATCTTCAAATGGTGTTGTTTTCCTCACAATCAAGCGAGTGGCAGCGGTGATAGTGACATGGGGCAGCAGCAGTACCAACTGGAGAAAGTTATCACTGAAGGCCTACGAAACAGAAGTGCCGAGGGCTTACAAGAACCTTAATCCGGCCATGAGCCTCTCAACAGTAGAGCGTTGACTTTCCATAAAGCGGTGGCCATGTTAATTTCGTACTCCAGAGGCACGAAGGACTCAATCGACTCTCAACCTTGATTCGAAGTCAGAACCTTACAAGTGTACAATACTGGCGCTATCATACAAATGTAGTGACATAGGACATAACTACTGTATTGGCCCGTATGGGGGCTGGAGGTGGGTGTCATGGAGGTTGTGTCAGGCCATGGACACTGTACGTGAACCCGACAAGACACGTGACCGGACAAAGGGGGGCTATGAGCCCCAAGTGGGAGCTTGGGGGGTCACGTAGTTGAGGACCAGGACCTTCCCGAAGGAACGAGAAGAGAGGCGTGGCCTGGGTGGAGCCGGCCACGACACAGCGGTTATAAGCGGGGTGTGGACGTCATCATCGGTCCCCGATCGCCGTTCGTGACCAGGCAGCCCGTTGCCTGCCTTGGTCACGCTGTGTAGTGTTCCCAGAGTGTTAGTGAGATTAGGAAGGTGGTCACCACCTTATGTATAGTGTTTACATTGGTTACTGTTATAATAAATAGTGTTGCCTCCAAGTTGTGTGTGTGCCTAATTCGAACCCACTACACAAATATGGTGCTAAGACTGGTTACTATGGCACTAGTGTCGTGCTGTGAGTATGGTGTTATGGATAATTGACATGGACTGTGAATCTCAATTTTCTGCTAAGGACTCCTTTCTCAGAGCTATATCACACCGGGTTTGTGAGATGTCAAGAAATCAGATTGTTGTGTGATAATAAGTCTGCCATCACAGTCGTTTTTGTCCATCAGGACTCGCCAGGTTAAAACAAAATTGCGTGTCACTTAGCGGCACAGCATTGCTTCACGGGTCCGACAAAACCTCTATCTTCATGAACATCCGACTAAAGGATGATGCAAACCTAAAAAAACGTGCTTTATCCAGTGGATATTTACCTAATTATAGTCCACGAGCCAGATATCTCACTTGCCGGTACCAACTGACGTGGCATCACTTTAGCGGTTCTAGTTTCTTGACGTGGTCAATAACAGCGAGTTACGTGAGAACTACTCTAAATGAGTGAGTTATTAAATAACGCACTGGTATTAGTCGTAAAAATACATCTGTGCAAATAAAGTGTTTGGTGCGCCTTTTGGCGTCATCTGGTCCTACACCATGTGAGACTAGGCTCTAAGAAAAGCTGTCTCGGGTGTGGACCAATCAATTTCAAGGACAGTGCATACATTATCAGAGTTGTGTTTTTTGTTTGCATTCCGACCGACGGTATTGTGATCAATGCAAACACGACTCGTAAAAAAAGTGTCAGTTTTGTTGCCAGATAAAAGGGTAAAAAAAACAATTATCAAAGTGTTTGTTACCTGCATCTTCCCGGCTGACCAATATCAGTTTGAAGCTTCATGAATGAGAAAGAACACTCTCAAGTGACGTGACTGCCAGGCATGTTGCAATCGCGCTCTGTTGAAGTCACTGCAGTGACGTTGCAGTGACATAAACGGTGTAATAACACGTGGCTCATGCATTGGCAGCTCCTCAGTCAGCTTCACATCAATGCACAACACTCACCAAGTGCGGGCCACCTGTGGCACGGAATGTAGCTTCACCCAGAACTACCCCCTGTAGCCCAGAGCTACTTATCAGCGCTTCAAGATGTGGTTGCATTTAAAGACACGAGAAAACCATGGCAATTTAGGTGTACAAATCATCTGGATGCAACTGCATCTCTGTCGTGAACACAAGTGCGGGACACATTTTTTTCCGTGGTGTTTGGCGATGAGTATTTACGTGTGGAGTGAGGAAGAGAGGTTTTGTGGATGACAGTGAACACACTGGGTAGCAAAAAAACAGTCATAGATGGAGGATGCACTTTGGTTCTCTCGGTAAAGTCACGTAGAAAGAAAATAAACTAAATAACAGAATACGACAATTCGATTGCAACACAAGATGCTATGCTAATGGGCGTCTTCTGGACCAAGAGATATTGTCCTTTAAACTGCGAGAGGTGTGTAAGGTTATACGAACAATAAATTGTTCACAATGAAACAAGGACACACGTATTTTTATATTGTGATGATTTATCTCGTGCTATTGGGTCCGATAGTGTGAAGGCACGCCCTCTCCATATCTCAGGCTCCAGGAGGGCAGCAGTGAACATTAATGACTGTACGTTACGGTACTGTACTGATGATTCCTAATAATAATAAGCATAATGCAACGAGTCTAAAGGTTAAGAATGAAACACCACCAAGCTTGGAGCGTATATTTAAGCTGGTTTGGAGGGGGGGAGGTGGGTTGCGTTGTGGCCGAAACGTCGTGAGAATTATCTTATTATGTTTTATTTTTATTATTTTATTACTTCCCTTCTACGTGACTTTACCGAAAGAACCAAGAAGATGAATCCCTGGAGTCACGAAAGCTTTAAATCGAGATTTAAGTCTAAAGGTTGTGCATATCTTTCACGGCTGGCTGAAGATCGTGCACATTTTCGTTCAATGTATTCAGTTTGGTGGCCCAAGACGAAAATTACCACAATGCAGTTCTGCTGAATTGGTGGATTTCGCACGTGCAATGCAATTGTGTGTTGTTCAATAGACGGTATTTGTTTTTCGACCTCTACGAATTCTTCTATTGTGATGGAATTTCTCGTCACTTACAAATTTGAACGGTTCCGTCTCAAACGAAATATCCTCAAACTCATTCTTTTTCTAGTGCCTCGTGTAGAATGTATCGCTTCTTCATTAAAAAGGATCCTTATTAACACACATAAAATGAAGCGGCATTGAATGCCTTTACTGTGAACTGTTAATATAAAAAAATATTTGAAAGCACCACTTTGTTCTCGTACAGGAACAGCTCCAGTGCCTGTTATTGTAACCTGGTGCAAGCCAGCATGTGCTAATTTCCAACAACACGGGAAAAAGGTTTGGACTTCTAAAACACTTGATTCACACTGAATTTATGTGGTAATACATAATACGTCTTTATACCAGGAGGGTACGTATCCTGTTAAGACTGGTAAATGTATGCTCTTGTGAGTGAGCTGTACTGCACTGCCTGTCAAAATCTAATACAAATATATAGGGAATACATTACACGTTATGAAATTTAATGAACAGTGTATTGTCTTTATTTCAAGAATTCTACGCAAAGTGTATAAAAAGTAAATGTCGAAAATGTCGAAAATGCAGCTCTGCAATTTGCTCAAAGTACTGCTGGCAGAAAGGACCACCATTAGAATGAGGCGAGCGAGGCGCCTCCACAGAGGTTATTTGGCCTACTCTTCCACGCCTGCCAAACGTCTTGGGAATTGTGAGATTGCCCACGTTTGACTCCATCACGTGCAGCATACGGATCGTCTCACCGCAGTCTCCATTTACATTTGAGGCACCGCATTTTCCAAACTGCAGTGGTGCCGGAAAATAAAATTGAACAGGCGACCTCTGGTTTGACAGTCCAGTGTGATGACCGTTTTACCATGGCAGCATCCATGAAAGTGCACGTTCAGCTGGAAACAGTGAATCAACTAACGTATTGATAATTGGTTTTTTACCCTTCTATCTGGCAACAGATAGAAGGGTAAAAAACCAATTATCATATTTTTACTGGCAAATGAGGTTCCCATGGTGTAAAAAACTAACGTTTTGTTAAAGTCCTCAGAACATCAAACTAATTTGCACTCTTAGTTTGTTGCTTAAATACATTATCCTCACTTAGATTTCCCAAATCCGAAAGGGGAAGAGCACTCCAACTGTTGCATTTTCCAGGTCAAAACTACGTTATGAAATAAACACGTTAAATAAAATAAACCTTTGCTAGTAGCACTCCACATTCCTGCTCTAAAGATGTGCCTTTCACGTATAACCCGCACCAAAGAGGAAAAAATATCCTGTATAGCCTGAACAGACTGTCGGGGCAAGTGTTGCTAGCGAGCACACAAACACACTCACTGCAATTAACCTGACCGAAAACAGCATGTGGGCTTTATATGCGAAAAAGACTTTGAAGTAACGGACGCCTCTGTGCCTCAACTCTTCAAACAGATGCTTGCCACTGAGACAACTACCTTAGGCAAAGTTGTGTACTGCACGAATTACATATGCTTCATAATCAACATCCACTTATTATTTTACAACTACCCTTTTGCCCGTCCAAGGACGGGTGTATTGCAGTAAATCTTAAACTTGCAAGCGAAAAGCAGACCGCGACGTGATATATTCATTGCATTAATGCGTGTGCCATTTGTAAGAGCTCGGTGACACAGACGTATTTCATTTAAAGGTAATAATCCCTTGTTCATCATGACGTCCTTTTACTTCTATGTCTCAATAGCGTTACGGAGATCACGTGACGTGAGGGTTCTGCCATTGTAGTGAGGGTTGTAAGTTGACGCCGAGGAGGGGGGAGGAGGCGCCTCGCCCCCCCCCATGTGGAGTGACGTCACCTGCTCATGATTATTAAGAAGGGGGAGGGTTCTCCATGCGGAGTGACGTCACCCGCTCATGATTATTAATGAGTGGCGTGTCCATGTGGAGGACGTAACCTGTTCATGAATATTAATGAACAGATATTCCTGGGTGATTACAGTAGGTATTATTATAGTGACGTTTTAACCTTTTTAATTCACCTACCCGAACGGTCGTCATGTTTAGCTCGCTTGGACAGTCGGGATAAACGCCTGCTAGCAAGCACCTATAAAGGCTTGTCGAACGCATGAGATAATGGGCCAGCACCACAGCATCGCTGCCTTTCGTGTCATCAGTGATGGGCCTCGCACACCTGCACACACCTGCACCAGGTGCCATGCCAGGGAAGATCAATATCTTATTTAAGCAGGTGGGAGTCCATTGATATGCTAATGCATTTTTTTTACTATACTGGACAAAGTAATACATGAGTTCATGTGTGCTTTTAATATCATGTTCTTAAAACTGTTTGCCTCTCGTACATTTATTAAATGCCCAGAATTCGTGTGGCACACTCGTACAGACAAAATATATTATAACAATTCACCTTCACATGTACTAAATGGCAGTAGTCTAAGCATCACTAATGATTTTTTTGGTGAAGCTGCGCTGGTGCACAAGCACATATAACAAAACAACTCGAGATAAGTGACATTTTGAGCAATGGCTCTTCATGATGTGCTATGAAGAAAGGACAATACCAAAAGCCTCCAATTATATAATTTTTCATTTTAAGGCCGGAGTATTATTGATGAATTTGTTGAGTATTTGTGTTATTTAAACTTGAATAGCTTGCCTGTGTTCACTCCTAAGCCAAACCTGATGCATCGCCGCAGTTCCTTCGTAATCAGCGGAATATTACAATGCTCATACAGTATAGTGATGACAATTTCTGTCAAAGTTTGGAAAACTAATTATCACGAGATCCCAATGAGCTTGGTCAACCCACTCTGCTGCGACCTCCCATCGGTACCGCAAGACTCTCCGCGCATGCATATTCTACCAATGACACTTTTTTTATGGCACTTGCCAAATCTGAACGTTTGTTATCGCGCACTCTTACGAGTCTAGTGTGTGGTTGGCACGTCACAAGAAAAATGTGCCGTGCCAATCACACATCGTAAGCTCTTTGGATTAAAAGCACTGTTTAAAGTTACTTGAAAAACTGGCTCACACTGAAGGATGGATCACAAAACTTTTGCTGGTAACTGGGTCCGGGTCTTCCGATCAGAGATCCCGGTGAAACTCCGTTGGCCGTATCGCACAATTGTTTTTTTTACGTGCGGGTACAGGCAGCAGGATCACAGGGAGCTGCGGGTCGTAGCTGGCGTCGATTGGAGTGGAAGATGGGAGCCCCCATGCGGGCCCACTCTGTTCAGTGAGAACTCACGACCAAAGCCATCATCAACTCAACAATTGAACATCGATTAACGATCTCCCAGTCTCCAGAGCAACAACTCACCCAACTGCTACACTTGTCAACTCATTGCATGCATTTTTATGTTGTGTAACGCGTAGCAATGTGTAGCTATTTAATATAGATATAAATCAGAAGTTCACTCTTGTCTTCAGAACATCATTTTCTGGGGGGTATTTCTAATCACAGTCATAACGGACCAACAGAGACCAATCTCTCTTTAGCATCGGTGTGTTTATATAAACAAAAACCCTGACATTTGCTGGCTCTCACGTGCAGGGGGGATAAACTGCACAAACTCCACGGTTGCAGCTACCGCAGTAGCCCAGATGAAGGCTGATGTATGTGCAGTATTCTTTGGGTCTTTCAGTAAAGTCACCTAGATAGGTTCAAAGAAAATAACAAAAAAATAACAGAAGACTACGACGTTTCGATCACAACACAAGTGATCGTCGTGCAGTGTTTACGTGTTGGCCACAGCGGGTGCAGTATGCGTGCCACTCCTAACTGAGCTAAGCTCCTGGGTGCTAGCGTGACAGACTGACTTTCCAGAACACATTCCTTTACCCGAAGTGTCTGTAACCCAAAGAGAACCGGAGCATTGTCCTCAGCATTCCTCAGTGCCTCCTCCATTTCCCCGTGTTGTGGGCAGAATGCAGAGGTCAATATTTTTCTTTCATTTAGAGAGTCCATAGCCTTTGTTTGTAGAGCATACGCATGCCAAGAAGACGTCAATGTTCAAAATAATCGATCAACAAGTCTTAACAATAGGAATCCTTCAATATATAAAAAGTATTGATTTTAAGCTTTCGTGACTGCAGGAATCCATACTCCTTGGTTCTTTCGGTAAAGTCACATATGTAGAAAATGAAATAAAATAAATCACGACGTTTCGGGCGCAACACTTGATGATGGAAGGTTGTGTTGCGCCCGAAACGCCGTGATTTATTTGATTATATTTTATACTTACGTGACTTTACCGAAATAACCAAAGAGTATATAAAATATATAAATGTTAAAGAGTAATACAAAACACTTTTATTTATTACGTAGAGGGACAGCTATGGCAAGGAGGTATGTTGTCTGATTATCTATATTTATATTCTGTTTCGTATATTCTGGTGGTGAGTAGTTATTAATTCACGAAGCTATGAACCCCGAGGCGAGAGTCGGAATTTGGCCTACAGATAACGTCAGGGGCCACGTGAATGCCTTTGAACTGTCCTGGACCACCCCCTTTTCACCAACACGTACTGATCAAGGTGGTAAAGTATTACTGTCATGGCAGGGGCAGGCCTTCACGTAGCAGTGGATTGACAAAGATTAGCACGGTTGGCTACGTACAGTGCGAAAGAAGTTCAACATACATATAATATGTCTTTAAAATATTTTTCTTTTTTTATAATAAAAGTTTTTGGGTTAGATTGCATGAAATATAAATGTGTCGTTAACCCACCACCACCAACACCCGACACCGCCAATTGGTTATGTTTTGTCACGTGAACAAAACGTGCCAATTCACTATTACTTCAGCACATCGATGTAATTATAATCCATTGTAAATCTTGTTCTCGTGGCAAACCTTACTAAATGGCTGTGTCGGGTGGTGGTGGGTTAAGGACACATTTATATTGTATGCAATCTAACCCAAACACCCCTCATTATGAAATATATTGCCTACCTGTTGAATACTGCTTATTTATTTAATAGGATAAGAGTGAGTTTAGAATTAGGGTTTATATTAGGGTGTAATGATACATTGATTAATCAATGTGTATGTATTATGTGGGCTCATGCATCAAAATGTATATGGAAAACTCGATGTATATTTTTGTCTTATATTCATTATTGTATATGTTAACGATACGACAGCGTCACTCTTAGGCTAATGAATTTGGCAGCAATTTACATAGAAAAGATAACAAATACGAAACAATGCAACCAGAATGTTTAAGAAAAGAAATAAAAAAATATATTCATTTTTCGAACGCAATTGCAGCCCTGAGTCGTGTGACGATTCGTGGAATTGCAGGAGTGAGTCCAACCCCTCTGGTTAACGCTGTACGGCCATAGTCCGCTCTGGTGGTTCTGTGGAAGAGTGCCCATCTCACAATCGAAAAGTCGTGAGCTCAAATTCCGGCTATGGATCAAGTCAGATAATAATTCTGCTTTGGTTTTGTACAAAAAATCGTCACCAATTTGTGGAGCGTAAATTGTGCTTGTCTTACGGGGAGACTGGTGGCACCTACCATAAGAATGCAGAATTTCCACTATTGATTCACGGCCATAACAATTATGGGAAATGCCCAAACTATTTTCAGTGTGGAATCTGTTTGACTTTTTACATTATTTCACATTTTATGAACAGCCTAATTCCAAAATTAATTTCACCCTAATAACACACAATTATTTTCAGTGGATTATTTTATAAGGTTTAGTTTCAGGAAACGTAAGCCGTGCAATTGGTTAAAAATCCAATTTGAGGAACCTGTTGAAAATAATAATGTACTTAATCTCAGTGAAGCTTTCCTGGAAAAAAAATACATGTCATTAGTAGCAATGTGTATACGTACTTGTACAACCAATTTTTGACCGATAAGGGTAATCCCACCCCATGCAGGTCTGGGGGGGGGGGGGAGTTGCCCATACTTCACCATGCTCGTCAATACGATATGGTGTAAAGTGGTAGCAAAGCCGTAGGATATTTGATCATATGCGTAATGTATATAATACAGAATTATTTACATAATTGAGATTGTAACACTCGTTGACGATTGTACTGTTGGATTTAATTGCCTAAAGGTAAACTGGCATACACGTGAAGATAATGTAAGTTATATGAACACATTCCATTAGACGTGACACTTGCATGTCATCCGTAACAATGTCATTCACACAATGGCTTTACCACAATGGCCCTTTATAAGAGATGAGACCCACCTGCGTCTATATACATAACACTATCAAAACAAAGCAATGTATGTTCTCTCAAAGAGAGACCTTCCTTTCCTAAAACATGCCGTTATATAGTCAGCCCGCGGGGGCACGGGATGTCACGTATGCACTTTATTTGCAGCCCGCTCGGCCAAGAGCAAACAAACAGGGCTTCTGTTCGGTGGCAACTATTTCTTTTCCGAGAGACAGATCTCAACAAGGAGCCCATTGAAGAAGAGGTCCGACGGGGTCATCGCAAGAGAGAGGTGGAGGGGGGAGACGCGGCACTGGAGAAAGAGGGAGGGAGGGAGGAAGGGGGGAGAGACAGGCGGGGCGAGTGAGCCACACAGCCACCAGGTACAGACCGCAGAGTGAGTGGCTGGCTGTCTTATAGGAGCAGCGGAGAAGGAGGAGGAACAGCTGCCGTGAGATGATTACCCGGCCTTATTAGAGGGAGGTGCATGCGGGCACGCTCTTCACATCTTGCACCACCATCACCAGCACCACCACCCGGCTTGATCAGCATCAACTCGCGTGTGCGGCACACGACGGACACGATAGGGGGGTCTTTGGGGCATCTTCTGGACAAGCGACTGCTTCTCCTTACCCGTCCGTCTCTCCACCCGGCCCATTTTTTTTTACATTTTTTTAGGATATTTGATTAAGCTTCTGAGCTTCGGGTCACGCTTCTCTGTGTGTGTTTTTTTTAAATAAAATAAAATCCCGCGTTTGATGTTCGTATATCGCTAAAGTTCAAGAGTCCTCCGTACCAGCGGTGCGCCTGGCAATACCATCATCATCATCATCATCCTCGCCTCGACTGGTAAGGATAGCCGTGTCCTGTCTCCTCCACGCATCGCCACTCACAGCAGGTGAACGTCGCGCGCTCATCAATCTCTTGTCTCGTTATTCACGCTGCATCGCAGTATCACGATGTTTGCAATGGTGGCAATTTGTGATATTTATTTGTTTCAAATGGATGAACCTTGAAGTTTACGTGCGCAATGTTTGTGGTTTTATTATCTCTCACAAATGTACGTGTATTCTTTCAACTGTTGTGCTGTGTCGCATGAGCACGGTTGGCGACGTACGGCGCGAAAGAAGTTCAACATACCAACATTTTTGTTTGCTTTGGTGATGGCGTTCAAAACCAGCGCGTTTGATCTGATTCGTCTCCGTCAGGCCTCTATAATTTACACTCCACCGGTGTCACTTGCTGACCCAGGTCACCCTTGCAAACGAGATTTATCTCAATGGTTGTCTTACCTAGTGAACAGATGTTACATTTTGTCTGCCTTCTATTGATCTTTAACGTGGTATTTATTCTTAGTCCTGATACATTTTGCGCAAGTTTTGTAAGCCAGGTCTCTCCAAAAAGCCAGGTCTCTCCAAAAATGCAGTTTTTTTTGTCTTGTATAGCTCTCTGAGCGGATTAGTTGAACTGCATTAAGCCGACTACTTACCAGAGGCATGCTGGATACATGCCTCTGAGATTGGAAAAGTAGCCTAAGCTCGTTGGATGAAAATGTAATGCAATTATAGGCGCTATATAGATGGAATACTGTACGTGTTCAAGGACTCCTCTACTTACGAACGAGTTAGGTTCCAGGGGTGGGTTCGTAAGTCGATTTGTTCGTAAGTCCAACTTTACTCCTGTCGATTCCAAACGTGTTGTACGGCATGCACACTAAACACGGGGAATGGTTTCAAAAGTTGTATAATCTCCCGTAGATGCCACTGGGTTTTCATGTTCTGCAGATGTAGATGCTACCACCGCCATCTATTGCGAGGCGGTTGAACTTACGACTCTCGATCCGAACAGGCAACTTGACATATGGACAGGTTTTTTTGTATCTCTCAAAGTTCGTAAGTCGAATGTTCGTAAATAGAGGATTTCATATACACGGTTGTGTGCTCAAGGCGAGTGCGACGTGGAGAACGCAGCACGTGTTATCGATACAACACGGCAGGCAGGGAGTTGTTGTCTGTTTTCTTTTGCCCTGGGTATGAAGCTTTGCTTAAGCTGTGATTAAACATGTTACAACACTTATATATGTTAAAAATGAAATTACAAATTACAGTCCTTTGTCAACCAACTGCTCGGTTGAAGACCTCCTTACGCCGCGTCTGTCGTAGGGGTTGTTCAACCATACTTCACCACCCTGGTCGATGGGAGTTGGTGAAGAAGGCAAAGGGGGGTCAAAAACCGGTTTAGATATCACTGGCCACGTTTATCCATGCCCTGGAATCGAACTCGAGATCACCGGGTTTGAAGCATAGTGTCAGAATCAGACTCAGAAAATTTACTTATCCTGGAGGAATCCGATGAGCTATGAAGCTCTCTTTCACAGATTTCTATTAGGGGCAGGTCAGAACGTTACAACAACAAACAATACAAAACACAATCGGAGTGCAAAGTATAAGAAATTGTAAATAAATCACTTTTATATATATACAAATATTTTAACAGGTAAAGCCCACTGAGCTATTAGCTTATTTTTCAGAAGCAACCTGGCCATCAACAGTGATAGCTCAACGAAGTGGCTTATCACGTGGGAAATGATAGCAGCAACATAATGTAATTAATATAAACGCATGTTTCTAAAGGTGTGCTCATCACTTCGCCACCACTCATCCCGTGGGTTATTACTCAAGCAAGCTAACGTTTCGGGAACACGGTCATCTGCAGAGGGAATGCGGCGACTTGCGTGTTGGAGATTACAGCTGCCATTTGAAACAAAACGGCTGTAGCCTATTGCACAAACTAGCTCAAGTGGAATTTCCTGTAGTTTGCCATTGAAGACCGCACAAATTAAACGGGTCAAATCGCGTCGGGTTTTCTATTCGTACTGTATGGTTCTGCCATGTGTGTTCGGGTCGTGTACAACGTGCTGGGCCAACACGTGTGACAACTCGAAAACACATCGGAGAGCTTCCATGTGCTCTGGAAAAGGGTTATTGCCCGAAACGTCGCCTTTTACTTTGTATATATTTGTATTCCTTTCAGCCTTACCGGGTCGAACGTGTTGAGTTTTTTGTTGTTTAAATTATCATGACTATTATTGTTTGTGCACCACTGCCAGCAGCAAGCAGCATCACGACGTCATTAGTTAACTTATCAGGGGTTAAGGACGATTCACCAAATCGGCCAATGGCGTAGGCATGCATAGACATGGTCCGTAAAACCTCGTTTTGTATTTTTGCTCCATGTTGTCGTTGTTGTAATCATCATCATCATCCTCAACATCATCCCCCAGGTACAATGCGTGCCCTGGCGACGTGTCTGACGGCGTGCCTGGCCCTGCTGCTCCTCCTCCTCCGAGGCGTCGCCAGGGGCCAGGACTCGCTCACGGTTGACGATGCTGCTGGGGGCCCGCCGCTGCTGCCAGAGGGGACCGGCTCAGGTGCGTTCACAGTGTGTGTGTGTACGTTGAACTTCTTTCGCACCGTACGTCGATAACTGCGCTAATCGGGGGTGCGGGGGTAACGACAACACACTAAACACATGAAAGCAGTTATAAAGAAATGAGTTTGTCAATCGAGATGATTTAAAAGTGCATAGCTCCATGGCTTTCTAATATCGAAAGGAAGAGCGTTCCAGACGGCCACAGAAGCGCATCTGAACGCGCGCGATGCAGTTACCGTCTCTGTGGACGCGGCGTGCGGCCACGCTTGGCGTGCGTGCGTCCACTCATCACTCGCGATCATCATCATCACAGCATCATCGTCATCACCATTTTCTCAGCTCGTGACAGAGATCCGCCGCACAGGATCACATTCGCTCACAGCCTCGGTGAGGTGTCTCGGAACGAGGGATTTGTTTTGCAGAGATTCGTTCTCATTCAAGTGGCCTTGGTTGGCTCGTTTACCGCTCGTTTATTGTGTGCGACGCAAAGGTTGTGTTGGGTTTTTTATTTGGGTTGTGCGATACACATATCGCATGGGCTTGGGAGTAGTGCGTCATTGTAACGAGTGATACATATGATGTGGTCGATTGTGAAATATATAGTTCGCCTGTTAAACAAACTCCCGCTACGATGTTTGTGGCGAGTCCGAAAATGATGATGAATGCATTAATTTCATAATTGAAACAACAACCATTTTAAAGAATGTATTTATATTTCAAAACAAACCAGAGTTTTCATCTTTAATCGCTAAAGGTACTGCTATGCTTTCCCAAAAGTATTTTCTTGCCCACTGCGTGGCTGCTGCCTCACCCGGTTGGGGAGCGCTGCACGTTACGAGTGACAATTATTATTGTTTTACAAACCACGCCATGCTGATGAAGTTTAGTGAAGTCAAAACGGGCCCAAGGTTACATTGGTTCAGAGAACACTTTGGGGAGCATTTTTGGAGTTTAACAAGTGTATCAATCAAGCAAAATAAAAAAGCATAAAATTATACAGCTATTTTATTTGACCAGGTAAGGCTCACTGAGCTGTTATAGCTCGTTTTCAGAAGCGACCTGGCCACAAATGATAGTTCAACGAAGGGGCTTATCACGTGGAAATGTAAAGCAGCCAAATACTCTTAATGCACCTTGATTCTAAAACGAGTGAACGACATTAGTCTTAACACTCTTACAATGACACACTGCTACAACGCCTATGCTTTGTATAGCGCGACCCAAGTCAAAAGTGAACGTTTATTTCCGTCGTGTAGAATAAGTCGTAAGGGGCCATCCATAAATGACGTCACGCACCTAGGGGGGGGGGGGTGGTCAGACATTTGTGACGATGTGTGACGAAGGGGGGGGGGGTTGAGAAATGTGACGTCACATCAAAATTCACAACTTTCAATAAATATAGACAACACGTTCTACTCAATTAAATAGACTTTTTAATAGATGTTTTCTCCTACAACATCAGAGTGCAGCGCCACATTAAATACGCACTACAATGACAATAGTTTAAAGCGATTTGGAGCATGTTTTTTTTTTTTGGGGGGGGGCAGAGCTTTGTGACGTCATAATTGAGGGGGGGTCTGACTTTTTGTGACGTCATGTGACGAAGGGGGGGGGGGAGGTCAAAAATCGTCCAAAATCGCGTGACGCCATTTATGGACGGCTCCTAAGTCGTAAGCGCGGCCGTCAAGGTTAATGAAATGAAGAGGCAACTGAACAGCAAACACCGATTGTAGGCGCACACCTTGGCTGTGTCTCGGACTTTCGTGTTCGAGTTTTTCTTTCGTTTTTTTGTGAATACAGTTAACATTCACCCCAACTGCATCAGCCACACGAATCTCACTCGTTCAGTGTTCTTTGATGCGTCGATAAAATCGCACCAGTACTTTCGATTTTGTCGGTCATCACCGGTGCCTGTCGCAGGTTTATCAGGTAGTTATTTTTTACAGGCGATCTGAAAACAGATTTCAGATAGAAGTTTCGGTATACATACCCCACGGGGCTAGTCAGAATAATCACAATAGTGCAATTAGTAACTCGCGCAATAATTCACAGCAAGGCCATAGCCATGGAGTCAACATTAGGGGGGGACCAAATCTTCCAGAGGGTCTGGGGGTCCCCCCCCAGAATTTATTTTGTAAATTTAAAAACGAATTTCCTGCCTAAAATATTTAAAAATTCACTAACACATAGGATGGACTTTTTTTACAATGTCTAATAGTGTATTGTATTACATTGCTCTGTTTTTTTTACCTTTTCTTGTTTCATTGTATGAAATGGCAGAGATTAGGGATTACTAAAGTACAACCATAACCACAACCATATAAAAATAAATCTATTTTATAGCGATATGTTGGGGGGGGGGGGTAATTTTGAGCATATTTTAATGTTGGGGGGGATGTGTGGAAGATATGTCCCCCTCAATATATATTATAATTACGGCCTTCATTCACAGACATGACTGGCCGTGACTCTTGAGGTGCGGTGCGGCGAGCCAAGCTCTGTTGCTCGAAAGCCGGGAAACAAAAAATCTTGCGGGGCCCCTAAGTGTCTCTTATAAGTCGGTGTGGGTTTCAACGCTGATGCCAATGTGCAGCAGCCACTGAGATACAACGCGCGGCAGTGATGACGGTCCTGGCCCTTGGTGCAGAGAGGGAGGAGGAGGTTGCGAGTCAGACTTCTCCTGCCGCAGAGAATTCCACCCTGAGCTGTAGAGTGCAAATGTCAGTGTCGGATTATCCCAGTAGCAAAAGTAGCAACATGTGCTACGGGCCCCGCACTTTCAAGGGCCCCGCGTTAAATACTTTCAAGCTATCAATTCCGGTTCAGTGATTCTGCACTTGCTCTATTTGTATGTTTTAATATTTGTGTGTTTTAGGGCCCCTTTTTAACATATGCTACAGGCCACACATGAGCTTAATCTGGCACTGAGTGAAATGCGAAGAGAGTTGCGGGAAGTAGAATTGAGTTTCAATCTGGACTTTTGTGATGATCATGCAGAAGATTGTGGCAGTACGAATCATTTCCAGTCGGAGTAAGACGTTGGAATCATTTACCAAACGTTGCAGCAGCACAAAATGTGTTAGCCCCACACTGTGGCTGCATGTCGCCAATGACATTCGAGTGCACAGTACAGTATAGGCCAGGTTTAACACGCCACACCTTGCAGGTGAGATTTCGTGAAGTTGAACTCGGTTCAACGTTCTTTTGTTAAATCAAAATTAACCTGGTGTGCATCCATAGGTCAATGCATAAAATGTTATTCATTTCAATTGTATGATTTAAAACAGGAAACGTGAATAGCACGTGAATGCTTATGTTTGATGAATGACCTTCTACTGCAGATGAACCCGATGGGAAGTGGAAATGAGACCGAAGCCACACCAACTGCCAGTCACTTTTTGGTTTCTGCGAGGTTTTTGTCTTTTAACGAGATATTGCTCGCGTGTAATTCTGTGCGGCCATTTTTTATGCGCACCGACGGCATTCTTGTTGGGTTTTCAGTGCACACTCTGCTGTATACAACGCTAGACCGGCCTGTGAAATATTACATCTCATCATTCCTCCCGAAAGTAAGGCTCTTCCTCCTCCAAAGGAATTAACTCCTTTGTGTCGTCACCACGACGAGTCTCAACCAATGAAATGTCCCTACCTCAAAACAACGTCAGCTTTGCCACCACCACAGCCCCTTATTATCACTACCAGTGATGACATGGTAACTATTAATCGTATATCACGCGTGTGTGTGCTGTAGGGATCAGTTCCAGGTGTAAAAAAAATCGTATTCCTAGATTTTCTATGATGATTCTAAGTATTTTTCAGATTTAATGTTTTTTACATTACATCCAAATGTAGCATGTCTTCATGCTAGCAATAGGTATGTCACCCAAAATTGCATAGTTCCACTTTTGGCAGGAATAGTAATGAAGTGACATGATGCAAGTGCCATCATAGCTGGTTTCTCATATCATTTAGAAGTAAAAACATGTTGAGGATCAGATTTTTTTGGAATAATCTGAAATTGGGGAGCACATCATTGATGTACCTTATTGATAACATTTGTCTAAATGTGTTACTTTTGTTGAGGTCCATTTCGTGATTTAATGTCAATTAAATCAATCTTCATAGCATTGTAGTACATGGCATTGACCACGATATAATTATTATAAGTTGTTTTTCACTAACTTTGTCCATATGGTTATGAGTGTTGCCAACAAGTAAATAGAGTAATGTAGGTTACTTTCAAACATCTCATCGAAAGTAATCACAGTCGGCTTAGTAGTTCTCTTTGGATGTTAATGACAGTTGGTAAGTCGAGTCAGATGTAGCGTGTGTGCAGATGTTGCCGTATAGTGCAAGGCCCTCCGTTTATTTAACAATTTAACGCACGGTGTGTACGGCAAATCCAAACGCGGATACCCTAGGCCCGGTCTGTGCCAGCAAGTCCGTGGACCTCATATTCATCATCGACAGCTCGCGGAGTGTTCGGCCACGTGAGTTTGAGAAAATGAAGCTCTTCATCACGGCTATCATCGGCAACCTGGACATCGGGCCGGACGCGACGCGGGTCGGGCTCATCAAGTACGGCAGCACGGTGCACCACGAGTTCTCGCTCGCCACGCACCGCCACAAGGTAGGGGCCACCGCGGCCTTCTTCTTCATTTCATCTTTTGTGGGTCTCCATTGCGTTCACGCATGGCTTAGCCCTAACAAGAGGAGGCTCTCATTTGTTTAATAAGCCACACCCCGCTGATGACACTCCTGCACATCTAAACCGATTCAGGCCAAGTGTCCTTATGGAAACCATGAGTCTGGATGGCCGAGTGGTTGATGCTGAGCCTAATAGTCACATCAATTACGAAACAAGCCTCTTACTGGTTATTTAGATAAAATGATTGGTTTCAGCCTACAGGAGAAACTGATACGGGGGGTGGGGGGGCGGTGGATGGAGACAGTAATGCCGCCACGTCTGTGCCATGGGCCACCATGCGTCTGCCACAGGCGGAGATGGTTACTGCCGTGGAGGCCATGGAGCCTCTGGCGACGGGCACCATGACGGGCCTGGCCATCGAGTACGCGATGACGGTGGCCTTCACGGAGGCGGAGGGCGCCCGGCCGGCCCGGTCCCGGGTCCCGCGCATCGCCATCGTGGTGACCGACGGGCGACCCCAGGATCAGGTCCGTGATGACTTACACAGAGAGACACAAGATAGAAGGGTGATCTACTGGAGCACCCAGTAACTAAGGCCCATTGAGCTGCATACTGTAGGTCTTTTTTTAGAAGCGACCTGGCCACAAATGATAGCTCAATGAAATGGTTTATCATGTGGAAATGTATATGAGCAAAATGCTCTCAATGCATGTTGATTCTCAATGTGGAGGGAAAAACCGGAGGAGCTGGAGAAGTCCACGTGACCACGGGGAGAGAGAGACATGCCGTTGAGCACTTCTCAATAATATCCAAATTCATCTCAATTCACCTCTTCCACTCAGCAACAAGTAATTGGTCACGTGTGGTGGGGTCAAGTGTAGGGGTACTCCACCTATTCCAAGATGTCTGGCCAGTGTGGAAGAGTAGGCCAAATGGCCCGCTAGAGGTCCTCTCTAGAACTTCCTCGAGCTCCCTTTAGTACAGGCCTTTTTGGCAGCAGTGACGTAAGCGATTGTAGGGCTGCACCTTTACCTTGTAGACATGGTTGGGTTTTCCACCTTGTGTGCGCACAAGTCACCTTGGTGCTCTGTCCCCAGTAAACACGCAAACGTTGAACTAACGTTTGGCCAATGTTGGGTTTAACGTTGGCACGTGGTTGGAACCATTGGCCAGACGTTGGCCCGACGTTGGCCCAAAGTTCCACTCTTCCTGGGTGGCCTGAGCAGTTGCGGGACGTTGTCCCAACTTTGCCCAACTTTGGCCCAACATTGGCCCAACTTTCCACGCTTCCTGGGTGGACTGAGCAGGTGCGGCACATTGGCCCAACGATCTACACTTCCTGGGTGGCCTGAGCAGGGGCAGGACATTGGCCCAACTTTGGCCCAACGTTGGTCCAACGTTCCACGCTTCCTGGGTGGCCTGAGCAGGTGCAGGACATTGGCCCAACTTTGGCCCAACGTTGGCCCAACGTTCCACGCTTCCTGGGTGGCCTGAGCAGGTGCGGGATGTGGCGGAGCGCGCGCGCCGTGCTGGCATCGAGATCTACGCGATCGGGGTGGACCGGGCGGACCCGCTGTCGCTGCGCCTCATCGCCTCCGAGCCGGCCGACCAGCACACCTACTACGTGGAGAGCTTCGACGTCATCGAGAAACTCAGCACGAAGTTCCAGGACAAGTTCTGCGGTGCGTGGTTTTCCGAGCTCTTTCCCCCCTCCCCCGACGAGAAATGCTTTGCTATTCAGAGCTTCACGAGCGACAGATAGCCACCGCAGACTTTGCTTGCGCTGCTCGACTGGTCGGAGTGCGCGTGTTCAAACTCCAGTCTTGGGTGCTGCTGTGAGTGTCGATGACACCCCCGTCTGCGCGTGATGATTCGTTGCGCATTTAACATAGGAAATAACGTTGGGTCAACGTCATCACGTATTCAGTTTTACCTTTTCGGCACCTTTTTAAAATGCTGTTTAAATAATACACATAGGCCAAAACAACAAGTGACTTATGCAATGTGAGTTAAGAGACACATTCTCCACCATAGTTATGGTCATCGTGCCAGTTGGTGTGATCTGTTCACATGACCAGGATCAGAGAAACACGAGTACAAGTGAATGTGAATTTAATTCAAACTAGCTTATCAATTAAAATGTCACATGCGTGGAATTTGAGCTTTTCAGCATCCTGTACTATTTGACATATTCATTTGTATATCTATGTTTCTACTCACACTTATTTTCCAGTGTCTCTACAGTAAGTCCTCGCTGTTAACACACGCTCACACAACACGTTTTCGCTATAACGCCGTTCTTCCATTTGGGAGCACTTTTCACTCAACGCAGAACGCGCACTGTTATGAAACGGTTTCTGAGCGGTCGATAATGAACAACTTTCCTCAGCGGTACGATACAGTGTGTGGAATGATACAGTACCGCAGCGGCGTACCCACGGTTCTTTGTGCCACCATCTTACTGTGTGGTGTGCGTTAGTAGTACATCATATCTAACCAACCTTCATCGTTAACATTTTTATGGGAAAATGATTTTCGCTTAATACATTTTTCACTGAACACAGCACTTTTCAGGAACGCATCTACCGTGTTAAACGAGGACTTACTTTACAGGGAATATGGTTGGATCGGTGGCACGGTGGTAATTGCACATCAGTTCAATTCTCGACCATGGCTGACATCAGTGGAAAGTAATATCTGAACTCTTCTTGGCCACCCACCCCTTCACCAATCCTTATTGACAAATCTGGTGAAGTAAGGTGAATCAACTCCAATGACCGACATCAGGGTATTGAAAAAGGGGTGTGCGTTAATTATTTGTATACATTAAAGTCTAGCAGCTCCTATCAACAATTTCCAGCCAATTGGGATTACGGAGGGTAACAATGATGGAGGGGAACCATGATCAGAAAAATAAGGCAGCCAAACAATTCCAGGGTACACAATCCCTGTTGAGTTACAGGTGATTTAAACTTTCAACTGTGACATCCACCCATGGTGGGGCCTGTACGTTGAGCGTGCAGATGGCATTATTCAACTTTCCACACTGCAGGAGGAATTTCAGCTGTCACCTTGGTGCAAACTGGCCCAGTGGCGAGCGTGGTATCAACATCAGGCAGCTCGGTCGCATAAATGTTAAAACGCATGCATTGCGCTGTTCGAATGGGTGAACACCGCTCACTGGCCACTTGCAGACGCATTGACTTATTGACTAGACTTTTAGGAATGTATGAAGGATTTGAGTGAAATTTCACACAGCAGCTCCTCATAAGACTGCCCAGACAAGCATCACACAGACTGCAGTGACAAATATATATCATGGTAATACATGAAAGGATGTGTCATACGGAGTGCAATGTGTTAGATGACAACTCTAAAAGATATGGGTATTACTGTGTCTGCCAGAGTTTAACATACTCGCAAACTAAAACCCTGGAAAAATCTCTTGCAAATTGACATCCGTTCACATTCCGGATCGCTGGTTCTCTATCTTTGTATCATATTTACCCTGCATGTGTGTTTATTGATTGTCGTCTCCCGATGATTGTATTGCACTATGTCTCAGTGCTCAGACGATGATTTTCCAATGAGTAAAATGTCTTTGTTGTTTTCGAAAAAATATCTTGCTTCGTTTGTAATCATCCCACTGTCACAAATATAATGTCTTCAATTACTTTGTAAATTATGCAACTTTTCCAATGGGCTTTTAACATGTTTCAAATAAATAACTCACATTTTTTCGATTGTTGCATTCAATAAAGATACTAATATGATAAGATTACCATATTATAATGAAATTATTTGTTATATTATACCGTATTATTATGTCATATTATTCTGATATAAAAAGTTATCATTGCAATGTGGGAGTTACTAAATATATAAGCAATTCAAGGACAGTTTATTATGATTATACACCTTCAGTAGTCTTTGTCTGCATGTCTTTATTTAATAAATGTAAAAAATATACTTAGAGGATGAGGTATTCCTAAAAGTAACCAGCAGTTATTTTGCACACCTAAGCTTTCCCGGACTGTCCCACGTGAGATTTAACCTCTGTTGGTAATAATGACACAGTCACTTTAAAGTCACTGCAAAGTAGTGCTCTATTGACATCACACTGGTGTGCTTTCCACACTTAAAAAAAAAAACGTCACTTCAGTGACCTCATCAAAGCATGCTCTAAAAGTGATTTAACGTTTTTTTTCTTATTAACAACAATTCAAACTCACATCAGATAGCCCACGTATTTAACTGTGCAATAATAGCTACTGTATTGTATTTGTTTATTGGCTTTCATAATCTTCTTCCATGCCTGTGAATGCAGAGGCATTCCTTTTTTAATCCTTTATATTAAGTTCACTTGCTTGCTTGCTTGCGACCGTGCAAATCTTTCGGTCGTTTTTTAACCCACTTCCCGTGATCCAATCGAGCTGACATTTTGCACACAGACTCGTTGTGCGTGACAATTTATTTTCGTGAATTTTTTTTCTCCAAAATTTTACACTTTTTAGGAAAAAATAAATTATATTTAATTACCAATTGCTTAATGGTGGCAGGCAATCACCTGACCCATAGGTGGCAGCCATCTCAAGCCAGAGGACGAGAGGACTCTAGCCGCCACGCATATAAAGGATTTATAGTGAAAAACTTTGTTTTTACGGGTTAATTTTATTAACGTCATAGAATGCATTCAAGATGGCCGCTGATCTCTCCCTCAAACGAATCTTCGCCGACAGTGCACTCCGGTTACCCGCCGTATCGGCGACGCTCGTCGCCGTGAAGGGCGTGCGACGATAGCTTGTAGAACGACGTGTGTGTGTGTGTCTCTTGTGTCTCCCTTCCACGTGCAGGGCCCGACATCTGTGCTCTGGTGGCGCACGGCTGCGAGCACCGCTGCGTATCCGGGGGTGGCGGCACCTACACCTGCCGCTGTGACAACGGCTACGAGCTCAAAGAGGACGGCAAGAGCTGCCGCCTCGTTGGTACAAAAACCACAGCGCGCGGCATTGTGCATCCCTAACAAAAAAAACGTATCGTGGGTAGGAGCCTTTGCCGCGGTGGTGCAATTAAGCCGGTGAGTTTTTCGATTCAGGGCCACGGCTAACGAGTGATATCTGAAACGGTCCTGGGCTTCCTCTTCACCAACCCGTACTGGCCGGCGTGGTAAAGAATGGTCAAAGAACTTCTCATTTCTGACACGGAGTGGGCAGGCTTCTATTGATTGACAAAGCTGTAGAAATTATTATTTATAGTCACGTATGTTTGAAGATGCATGCTAAATAAAGACGAAATATTACGCATTCGCATCAATTCCAAAATGCCTTCCAACGTGCATTTGCCTTTGGAAGTATTTTATTGGTGACCGTAACGATCGTAATGATACATTTCAAGCCGGGGGAGATGACACCACACAGCACATGGCATGACATCACAGTGAGGTCAATAATTTGAGGGCTGTTTTTTTGTTGCCCAAAATCTGGGCAACTCTTTGATTCATTTGGCTGGCTTTCTATAGGGAAAGCTCCAACGAGCAACACAACTTTATATCAAAATGTATATTTTTTTAGCTATTGATATGAGGCAGTCTTCCACTTGACAATTTTTTTTTTTTTAATGTGATTGAATTTTCCAGGCAACCACCCTTATCGTTCATTACTGAAAGAACACCTCTAGGTTTTAATACAGTTCCTGTGTTTTTTTTTTACAATTAACAGTTACACTGAGAATTAAACATTCCTGTTGTACATAAAATGGTTAGTCGTTGTACGTTTAGACATCAGCGGTATGTGCTGTTCCTGTCTCTGTGCGTTCCTGTCTCTGTGCGTCCCTGTCTCTGCGCGTGCAGACCCATGTGCACTGGAAGGGCATGGCTGTGAGCACGAGTGTTTCGGCGAGGGCGGAGTGGTTCGATGTCGGTGCATGGATGGGTTTGTGCTTGATGTGGACAAGAAGAGCTGCCGGATTGCGGGTGCTCACATTTATTTTCCTTCGCTCTGCGCTGATGAAGCTTCATTTTGCATACTTCCCAAAAAAATATTTTGCCACGCAATTGGCCTCATTTGATTGACATCTTCAAATATATATTCAGCAGGTTATATATTGATTCAAATCTATATGAATCCTCAGTAATTTAATTAATTTCATTATTTGGGGTCATGATGCCATAAAAAAAAACATAGTATGGTTCCCACTCTCCTCTGTATTGGCTTACAGTTTGTTTGCTTAATTTTCAGTCTCGTTTTCTCCATTTCCCGGAATGTAATATTCGTATTTCATTTTCGTAGAATACCATAAATTTTAAGTTGTTTCCAGACAAAGACAATCACATGCTTTACATACTTGTCTCATGACCTATTTGTTATTTTTTTTCACTCCTATCGTTGTTGTTGTTGTATTGTTTGTTGTAACTTGCTGACCCCGTGCCCCGACTGGCCATATGCGAATAAAAAGCTTCATAGTTCATCGGGTTCCTCCAGTCTAAACAAAGATTCTGATTCTGATCATCATCATCATCCAGTAAGAAGGACCTCCCAAGTTGTCACCCTCTCTCACGGTTCAGTGACGCAACAACCCACAAAGCACACCTGCACATGAGCCGATCTCATTGCTCCGTCTCCTTGGCGGACGTCCTCTCGTACGCATCCCGTCTCTCTTGTCGCTGCCACGGGCCCGGTAAGAGGCATTTTGTTGTGCGCCCCCCCCTCCCCTCCCCCGCCCGGCAGATCCATGCACGCTCGGGGAGCACGGCTGCGAGCACCGCTGCGTGAGCACCCCAGACTCGTACTTCTGCAAATGCGACGAGGGCTTCATGTTGAACGACGACGAGAGGACGTGCTCGATCGCCGGTAACGAGGGGACCGACGGCCGAGCCGCAGGGCCACGGCGTGCATGCACAAATGTGCCTATGGTGGAACGTAACTCGGGGGTTCATAGGGTAAGGTGCAACGGTTATTTTGCACTGGTGACACGGAACTGACGGCCCTGGCCTGCGACTGCATTTGACGCAGCCCATGGCCTCGTGAGGGACTCCCACTTCGAATAGGCCCATAAATTACAATTATGCATCATTGCAAGCATGTTTTCCGTGACTAACCGGGTGCAAGAGGGGCAAATGATTTCCACTTGGCAACACTGTGTTTATAGTTTTTGTGAGTAGAAGTCCCTTCTGTCACAGCAAGGGGCTCTGCACTGAGAAGTGCCTGAGCTGTGTGGCAATGTGGCCCCACCAAAGGTATTTTAAAGTTCATACTCGGACTTCGGTAAGGAAAAGGCTCGTAGTGCATTCCCCGGGGTCGTGAGTGACCCCTGCGCGTCGTCCCCCCACAGATCCGTGTTTGCGGGGCGACCATCGCTGCGAGCACCACTGCGTCCCCAAGGGTGGCGGGGCCTTTGAGTGCGAGTGCAACGTGGGCTTTGCGCTCAACGACGACAGGAGGACGTGCCGCGCTATCGGTACCACAGTTGCGCATGCACAAAACAACAATAATAATGCGTCTGCGTTCAGCAATCGATTTGGTGGTGATGCTGCTGCGTTAGCAATGGTGCACTGGGCACCGTTAATAAAATCAATGGAGGATAATCCTGTCTTTTGAGAGTACAGCTCAGAAAATAATGTTGATACAAAAATTGAGTTTGCAATGACTTGTGTCGATTACCATCACCGAATTTCAACAACATCCCCCACGCCGCGTCGCTCGCAGAGTGTCGCGTGGGCCACGCAGACCTCGTCTTCGTCATCGACAGCTCCAAGAGCGTCACGCCCGAGAACTTCGAGCTGGTCAAGGGCTTCGTCGGGCAGATCGTGGGCTCGCTGGACGTGGCGCCCGAGCGCTCCAGGGTGGGCCTCGTGCAGTTCTCGCACCGCGTGCACCCGGAGTTCCCGCTGGGGCGCCACTCGAACGCCGCCGGGGTGCTCGGCGCCGTCGCTGCCCTCCGCTACGTGGGCAAGGGCACGTCCACGGGACAGGCGCTGCGCCACCTGGTCCTCAAGAGCTTCTCGGAGGGCGAGGGCGCCCGCCCGCCCTCGCAGAACGTCACGCGCGTCGCCGTGGTGTTCACCGACGGTCGTGCCCAGGACAACATCACCGAGTGGGCCTCGAAGCTCAAAGAGATGGGTACGAGCTCCGGGACCGTAGTAACCACACTGCTGCCCCTCGACGGTTGAGCTTGCTTTTACTGCATATTGCAAAAGTATTGCCACGTTGGCTTGTGCCTCAATCCCCATCTCTCGCTCTCTGTGCCGTGACGGCCTGTCTCAACGACGTCAGCGATTGTAGTCTTTCCATTTTTTGCTCTGTACATGATATTCACTCATTAACTTTGCATTGTATACTCCTCCCCGTTGCATACAATTGTTCACGTTGTTTATGTAATGAATGTACTGTCTTCTCCTAATATCTTGTTGTTCCTATAATTTCCCCAGTCAAAACATTTATTTTCAGTCTTTGGTTTTCTCATTACCTGTCCAAAAAAGAAAATCTAATTTTCCTTTCTCTTCTTATTCATGCCATTGTTGTGTACCTGCTGCTATCCATATTTTATTTATGTTACCCATCTTTTCTCTCCATCAAATGTTTAACACCCTGAAGAAAAACACTCTTTTGTTACTATATGCATTGTCTTAGAAACTGATTGGTCCACACCAGAGACAGCTTTATTTAGAGCCGAGTCTCAAACGGTGTTAGACCTGAATGTTTGAGACTCGGCTCTAAATAAAGCTGTCTCTGGTGTTGAGCAATCAGTTTCAAATACAATGCATATATTGTCAGATCATGTTTTTTTCTTAGTATTTTAACCACAAGTATCTGTGGTTAATGCAGACATTATTCCTTGCAAAAGGTTTCAGTTTGGTGTTTTAACATCTTAACACCTGTTTTGTTGCCAGAAAAATACGGGGAAAACCTATTCTTATATTTTGACACTGGCAAAGGAGGTCCCATGATATTTCAGATTTACTGCAATATTCACCCGTCCTTGGACGGGCAAAAAAGCGAGTCTTTCATAATAGTCATAATGATTTCGAATTGTGACGAGCAGAGTAGTTCACTCAATCTCGATGAGAGAGAACGACTTAAGAGGCACGAGAAGGAACCGCTCACAAGCAGGAGGGCAGCCTCGCAGCGGTAGGTAATGCTGCGCCAGCGATTGCCCAAGCTCTGCAGTCCTCCACACATGAAGGTGTTGACGGCCAATCCCATGAGTGTTTACGTGTGGAAGGGGACGAGTCGCACCCAGCAGGTAGACCAAAAGCAACTGCTGGTGACTTAATGATGTCAGAGCCAAGCCTTCGTTTAAATAACACAAAACGCGTTGCAGTTGGCCCCTGGCAACTCCCTCTGATAGCACCTGTTGACAGTGCAGCAGAGCTGCCTGAAAAGCCACAGCGAACGATGGCAACATCAAACCGTGGGGGTGCAGGAGGCCGGGAATCAGAGGTGAGCAGGAGTTGGGAGGGTGGCTTGGAGGGGGTGCCTGTCACTGCGGTGCATGTGTTGCCCACGAAGGCGTGTGGGGTGTGTGTGCTTGATTGTGAGTGTGAGCACGTGCATGTGAGTGTGTGGGTGCGAGCATGTGTTTTGGTGTGGGGAGAGGTAGTGTATTTGTTAGCGTGTTACGCTACGAAGCCAGCGACCCGAGTTCGATTTCCGCTCATGGCCAACACCAGTGACGATTATTTGAACCGGTCCTGGGCCTCCCCTAGGTCGACTCGGCTTCAAATTTTTTTTGTTAGTGCCTGGTGCAGTGTGTAAACATCCCCACTGGGGAGACAAAGGCGGTCGGGTGTAGTGCTGGCCACCCACTCCCATTGTGTGTCGTATCGGCCTTCATGAGTGCTCGCCTACAGCACTTTCCCCAAAAGTATATACAGGCTATACGGGGGGATCTTTGTCTTTTTGTGTTGCCCACAGCATGCGGTTGCGCCAGGTAATGGCGCGGCGTGATCGCCCGGTGCAACTTCGCGCCAGCTCAGAGCAGGCACGGACTTGGCACGTGCCTGGAAAGTGGCAGCATGGGGGTGTAATCTGGCGGGTGTGCACGTGCCTGTCGCTGACGTTCACAGCACGCGCAAGGAGTGCCGCTTGACCGCATCGCTTGCTAATTACAGATGTAATTTACACCCCAGGGGGTAACGTGTGCAATGTTAACCGCTGTTGGCCAAACCATGTGGCAATGCTGTCGCGTTATATCACACATTCACTCAGTGTGGTATCACACGGCAGCAGCAACTGCAAAAACTTGACTTCCACAAGTAAACATCTGTGCCCTGCCCATACTGGACATCTATGATGAAGAGCTTCATAGCTTCATCGGATTCCTCCTGCAGTCTAAGGGGCTGTCCATAAATGACGTCACGCGATTTTGGACGATTTTTGACCCCCCCCCCCCCTTGTCACACGGCGTCACAAATGTCTGACCCCCCCCCCTAGGTGCGTGACGTCATTTATGGACGGCCCTTAAATAAAGATTCAGATTTTATTCAGTGGAGCCAAATTAAGTTTTCATTACTGTCGACAGTGTCAAATTGATTGTTAATTCTTTGATTGCATTTTTTTGGAACGCGGACATTTTTGTTCTCCAGAATATTTTCTATTTATCTGAATTTTATTCCACTGTCTTCCTTGCGGTTTAAAAGAAAACAAGCTACGGCCTCGTTTATTTGGTTTTGGTAGGAATAAGCAAAATGCGCAGATGAATTAGCGGCAATGAGATGAATTATTTTTCGACCAAATACCGTGTTGCTGAATCACCCATTTGAATAACACTTTTATGCTAAGTCGTAATTTTTTAAAAAATAATAACTTAACTTGCAATTACATTTGACTCATATTTCCTTGTCTGTACAATAGTCACACTATCCCTCTTTAATCTTTCTGTCACTTAATTGTACTATGCTCGGTCTAAATATAATCTGCCGGTGCTGCCTTAATCTACAGGGAATGTATTATTCAACATGGACATATGTTCATGCAAAATATATTCAATTTTTCGCGACGGATGTTTTTGCTCAGATTTCTATTCGCGTCATTGCTGTTCAGTTTGTGTTTCGGGTTTAGTAGTTTCAGTGACCCAGATCACTCTCGCAAATGAGACTTCTATCCTGGTCTCCCTTGAGCCTTCGCCTCATTGAACAGCGTACACTTGCAACCCCGGGCTGTGCGGGAAGCCGACACTTTCAGCGACAGGCGTCCGTTACTGCGCGCGCGTTTGCAGATGTGACCGTGTACGCCGTGGGGATCGGCAAGGCGGTCGAGTCGGAGCTGCGAGAGATCGCCAGCGATCCGGACAAGGACCACTTCTACTACTCCAGCGACTTCTCCACCATCAGCCGCATTGCGGAGAAGCTCAAGCTGCGCATCTGCGCTGGTGGGAGCCGCGTCGGCCTCCTCAGCCGATGATGATGATGATGGGTGATTAGACAGTTGTGGTAGATGATTATTGTTAATGGGTCGTTAATTATTCGAAGCAGTTTAGTTATCCGTTCATGAACACAAGGGGGGTTTTGCAGCATCAGCAGTCCACGTTTTGGGGGGATTTTATTTATTTGAAAACGTTTATCGAATAGGTTCGCTAATTCTGTTGAAACATCCGGCTCTGCTTGTTTAATGGTGTCCTTGGTTATTCCGTCTTGTCTGGGAGCCATCCCTCGTTTTCACACTTTAATGAGCAATGCTTGCTGTAGAGATCAGTGCAGAATCTCTTAATTTTATGGCTCTCTAAAGTTCTCAAACAACCGCATTTTTTCAATTTCATGCTCCGATTGTTTATTGACATCTTCATGAATGTTTGTGTTGTGCCCTTTGATTTCTAACTTCATTGATGTTCTTATTGATTTTACAGTTTTGTGAAGTCTGTTGTTTGGCTTCTTATTATTTGCAGGTGGCCCAATGTCTGTAATGTAGGGTGAAATGACGTTTAACCACATGATTCAATATAAATAACATTTTATTTATATATATTAAAAAGGTTGTCCAAAAGCTTTGCCCAACAGGTTTGGGCAGCCCCTTCGATCAATGTGTATAGTTTTCAATAGGGTAATTCATGAACAGCAACACAACTTTATACTAAAATTAGATGTATATTGTATCATCTGCTCAAGTGCTATTGCGACCGTCCCCATAACAGACAGCTGAACCAACGGAAAAGAGCTAATGCATTAAGGCCTGCTTTCAAAGTAAATTTTGAGGCATTAAAAAGCACACCGAAAAGCAAAGTGCAAAAACGAAATGACCCTGCATTGCGTTTTCGACACTGCTGTGTTAGACTGTGTGTAGCGCCACGCACAACAGCGTGTGAATCACACGCGGATCTGCCTGCCCTGTGCTCTGCTGTGCGTGTGCAGAGGAAGTGAAGAAGAGTCTGTCTGTGAGCGACCCGTGCCATTGCGAGGCGGCGCTTGAGTTCAGGAAGCACGTGCTCTCCCTCATCGAGAACCTGCAGCAAAACTATATCCTTCGAACGCTTTCATTGCAAGCATCGCTAACGTGAAATTCTACAGCCGTACACACGTACAGTGGAACTGGTATTGGCCAAAACATCCCAATGCTGAGAATATGACCTGAACATTTCTCCATTTAGCAATGTCGAGTTGAAAGCAGAAAGTTAAGTGTTTTGACCGGCAGTGTGTTGGTTGAACACAGTGTGGGTGAGACGAAAGAGTCTGGTATGGGTGGAGGAATCCACGAGTGAAGTTCACGGGAACACTGACCATTGTAGTAGCGGTAGAAGAGCGATCGGGAGGCGACTCACTGCCGGTGAGTGACCGGAGTTAATTAATTAGTGCTGGGTCATCAATCACCCTGATTGATTTACGTGGAATCCTATCCAGTGAGTCTTTCACTGCTGACTCGTGAATACTGACTTTGAGCTTACCAAATCACCCTGAGTGCACCCAATCTCTTTGGACCTCTGAAGCTATGCAGGGTTGAGCCTGGTTAGTGCTTTGACAAGTGGCCACTTGCTGCATACCAGGTGTTACAGGTGCGACGCTGGGGACTGTAAAGTGGTCGGGAGGTGGCAGTCTAGGAATGGCTTCAGGCCAGATATATAATGAATATACTGAGTCTGGATTGAATTTATGTGTGTAGAAGTGGTATTCCTGGGCATCTCAGTTTCTTTTCGCAAGCCACACTCTTGTGATTGGTATTCACCAAACATCCTCGTCTAAGTCCCTCCTGAAAATACGTATCGGAACTCATTGAGGGTTTCATGAGACAAAAATTAGAATAATAATAAATATAGTGGTCAGTTACACAGGCTTCCTCGCATAACGCATTCACCCATAGTGCATATTTGCGGTTCGGCGATTAACCTTTAAGGAACATACTTCACACTTACGCTCAAGACAACAAAAAAATCCCCAAAAATTGTATGATTATAGTTTTCTAAATAAAAGTTTTTTTTTTAAATGATAAAAATTCTAAGTAAAATACAAATATTACGCAGGTTAACCAACTAAAATATCATTCTGATGGCATCTCCACGTCATGGCAGTGCCCAGTGTCACGGGCTGGGCAAAGCCACTTTCGATCTGCTGCCTTTGTTTGCATCATGCGTGCTGCTGCAAGCAGCCCGCAGAATCGTTCAAGAAGCCCTGATGTCACTCCTGGTTCAGTAATCTTTGTCAATAGTAAGATTTTTCATGTTAATAATGTTTTGTTATTAAATACTTTATTAAGTCATTTTGTAATGTGAATTATATTTCTATGATTTATTACATTTATATGTATTTTGTAAATCCACGGCTAAATGAAATTATGCTTAATTTGTCTTCTTTAACGCCCCCCCCCCCCCACCTTATACCAATGTATGTCTGTGGGAAAATAGGCTTCATGCAGCACGGTTAGACTTACGCGCCGTTTTTCAGGAGCGCATCTCGTCGCGCGTTATGCCAGGGACGCCTGTAAATGTTGCACGATTGCTTTGTACGGTGGAACAGTTTTCTAAATGAGCCACGCAAAACTGCTCGTACACGTAAAGGTGTGCTTTTCGACGACGGTGTTTTCCTTGACCTTACAGCATTACATGACAACCTGGCGAGCAAGGTGGCTCGCCTGGACAACAGCCTGCACCTCCAAGGGAAGTAGCGAGGAACAGCTGTCGCTTCTTACCACTGCACGTGTGCAGTCTGGCGAGTGGACTGCCCATGGAGTCCCCTGCACCACTGTCCCATCAGCTCTCCATACAGACACCGTCTGCCACCCAAAAGTAGTACAAACGTGTCGTTTTTCCGTGCCGTTTTACAAGGCCCTTTTCACACCGGGCAATTGTTGAAACAAGGTTGCGAGTAAGGAACAAGCCTGTAGCCAATGGGATCTGAGTAAATACCTGAGGCTTGTCAATGTGTATGCCAGGATGAGGTGAACTAGTATGGGATGGAGAATTGGATCGATCAATTATTGTCATTGCCCTGATGTGAGATATGTGCTTGATCTTTAAATCCAAGCCATCTAGAACAAAAAATTCCAACTTTGCCAAATAGATGGACAATGTCCCATTACGTTTTGGAGCACACATGTGAGTTTAACACTGGCTAGACATTTGTTAAGGAAGCAATGTTGGTCGGGTCATCTACTGTCATGTTGTTTCCAGATCATTGCATTACTTGCCCCAGTGAATAAAAAATGTTCCAGTTGTGAAAGAGCCTTAATGGTGCATGGAAGCATATTAACCACATGCTAGCCATGCATGGCTATCTTCAAAATATGAACTACTCTTCATTGGGTTTCTTTTTCTATTTCCTCTGTAATTTGTTTTTAATCAACTGCTCTGCATAGCAATATGAGTAAACATGCATAAACTGTAATGATCAAGGCAATGTAAGGACTTTCTTTGTAAATTGATGTTCGTGTATTAAAATTGTATTCGAGCACTCGACATTCATTTATCATGAACATTGTATTCGTCATGTACCCACAAAATTACCTTAACAGTCTCCTTAACGTTCTGTATTTTAGTGGGCCTTGTAAATAACCTCTGGGCTTTGTTAATGCATTGCTATCGTAGGCTTCACAATTATCCAACAAGAGACGTGTGGGAATTTTCCAGGTACAGTCCAGTGCAGACTTATTCACCCAAGGTTATTTACTAAACGCTCAGCCAGACCACGACTGCACTTAATATTCCTATTGACGTGCACCACACTTACCGTCTCCCATCAGCATGTGTGGCCACCAGATGTAAGGCCTATGTACGACGGTGAGAGTCCTCTGTACTTCAAACAGGGAATGTATACAACGTTTGCTGATCCACGAGCATGGACATATCCATGTATAGCAGTTGGAGCCAGCCCATACAATGTATATTGTTGTAGTGACATGTTTTCGTCCTTTATCAAGAAAAACACACACACACACTCTTGGTTAAAGGACAACCGATGAGACAACTACACAACGGAGTACTTTAAATTTGTTTTGTATTCTGGCGTAGCAATACTGTATTGTGAAGTGTAATTATGTGATGTAATTACATTAAAAACCAGAACGAATTGAACGACCGTTGTCTCCACTTCTAGTCCTGAGCTGGTTGTATAAATGTGCCATGCTTGGCAGAATACAGTCAGCCCATAATAAAAAACACACACTTTTGACTTCCCACGGAGTAAAAGCAGTTCGAAAGAAACGGAGTGCTATTTATCTTATGGTGAAAGACTCCAGAGGGTCCCCCCCCCCAACCCCCACGGGCCAGCCGACCTCACTCGTTTCCCAGGCCGAGTGTTGAGAGTGACGGGAACGGAGATTGTGGGTGCGAGTTCACGCGAACCACACGCCAGGTGTCGATCCCCCGCAATCCGGAGAATTATTTTCGATGGCCACTGAATAATCCTCTCGTTAATCTTGCTCCATCGCTTAAACGAGAAGAAGACCTAATAGAAAATGGCTTGACGACATAAGAGATTGGTGCCAGGCAAATGTGCACGACTTGAGCATTGTGCAGTGGACACCTACGGGCTATCTGCCGTAGGTGTCATGATGATCGCTTACAATAAATTAAGTTCGTAATAACGTCAAACAAATTCGTGGGTATATTCAGAGCTCACACAGGGAGCGCGCGCCAACAGATCATGGACCGTAGCTCCGTGAGCCATCGATTGCAGTGGCTCCGGTGAGATTGTTGTCATCATGAGCATCATCACCTGGGTGTCATTGTATCATTATGACGCTTGTCCTACATCATACGTCTGAAAATGCGTACAAAATACATTTGGGTTACGCCCATTTCAAACCCTTATAAACAGTTTGCCTTGGAAGCTAACCCCCCTTTTCCTGAAGACGACCGCTTGTGTTGCGATCGAAACGTCGCAGTTTTTTTTTCTTTGAACCTATCTACGTGACTTTATCGAAAGACTCAAAAATATGTTCAATAAACTGTTGGGGCAAGCGCTGTTAGCGAGCACCTATGCAGGTGGGAACGGCACACGAAGGGGGTTGGTGGCCAGCACCATACCCGGCCGCCTTTGTCTCCCTGGTGGCGATGTTTACATATCACACCAAGGGGAGGCCCAGGAGCCGTTCAGATAATCGTCACTAATGTGGATACATCACATGTGTAGTGACACAGCGCCGACTGCTGTACAGCAGCAGCAACTGCAGGTGGACACAGCACACACGCCGTTGAGCATATACACGGTGTGTGTGCGAGCAGGGCAGAGGAACTGGGGCAAGGGTCAAGGCAGACCTCATAGGGAACCCTCTGGTAGGGTCGAGAAGGGAGGCACGGCTAGGGCAAAGAGCCAAGCCGCGCCGAGGGGAATAAAAGCAGCGGAGAGCGAGGAACTTCAGGCTGTCTGTTCTGGGAGTGGACTCGTCTCGTAGTCGCCGCCTCGGTCGATGCCGTAGGTGCAACGGGTTTGGGTCGTGTCTGGGCCGGGCTGTACGGCAGCGAGAGAGGAGGCCAGAGTTGGTGGTGTGAACGAGAGATGATAAAAAATTAACCCCTAAAAACAACGTTTTTCACTATAAATCCTTTATATGCGTGGCGGCTAGAGTCCTCTCGTCCTCTGGCTTGAGATGGCTGCCACCTATGGGTCAGATGATTACCTGCCACCATTAAGCAATTGGTAATTAAATATAAAAAAAAATTCCTAAAAAGTGTAAAATTTTGGAATTTTTTTTCACGAAAATAAATTGTCACGCACAACGAGTCTGTGTGCAAAATGTCAGCTCGATAGGATCACGGGAAGTGACTTAAAAAACGACCGAAAGATTTGCACGGTAGTAAGCGCGCAAGCAAGCAAGCAAGTGAACTTAATATAAAGGATTTTAAAAAGAGACGGTGTCTCCTGCAACTACCTTGTCCCCGACTGAGTGTGTACGCCGCACGCCACACGCACACACGCCTCGAGGAAGGACACTAGAGATGTTAGCAGCAGTGACGTGCGGTGAGGTCAATGTCTGGGGAGGCACTGGCTAGTGTCAGAGCCAGATTCACACACTGAGGGGGGCGTGTCCTCACTGAGGGGGGCGTGTTAGACACGTCCACCTCATTGAGGCAGATGTGATAGCTGCCTCCCCTGGTGCTTTTTCATTGCAGTTTCATGACGAGACCAGCGAGCCTAAATATTTTTATACACATACGTGAAATAAGTTACCTGGATTATGGAAGGCGAAGACATGAAATGAAGAGGTCTACAAACATTACATTGGTGACATACTGATTTAGTAACAGGCACGCGCTTATTGCCCGCGCTCCATCCAGTTACTGAGGGGTTGCGCAATCAGAGGGGAGGCTGAGCTCGTCGCTGCCTCACCTCTCGTCTCTTCCTGTATTTGCAGCGGAGCTCCGCAACTTTGGCGATTTTGACTATAAAATGATAGGAATCGTACAGAAATGACATTTATAACAGACCAGTGGAAACATCTTCATATTCATTTTATTTGATTATTCTTATTTTTACTTTTAGTAACAGCTATTTTCATTGAAGTATGGCAGGTGAGGTTGTGCGTCACCTGCCTCCCCTGACCGCACGTCCCTGGTTAGCAGTCACCCTCTAATTATTAGTCCCACCAATGGAGTGGTACCATACCAGGTCCTGGTGTGACCAGAACACTCATCCAACTGTCCAGAACTCATGGCATTGACGCAAATCGACACAGGCACCACCTCAGTACAAGCCCGTAGTTGGCTCACAAACCAATTGCTTTCGGTGTGGGGAAAACAAAAAAATGCAACTGGTGTTATTGGAATGGTAATACATACACGGGAACACGATGCCACTGCTCCGTACTTTAAATGTTCGCGAACACATCACGACAATAATGACACTCGACACATTCGTCAATACCGCTGCCTTAAACAAGTATATCCAGTAATAGGCCCCCTGTTGCCGGCATGAATGCGGTCTCTGTGGATTTTCACCTCTGCTGGCCTCCATGTGCTATGAATAAGAGCAGTTTTCTGAAACGTTGTCTATTTAAATCCTTTATTAAATCCTTTATATTAAGTTCGCGTGCTTGCTTGTGTGCTTGCTTGCTTAGGACCGTGCAAATCTTTCGGTCGTTTTTTAACCCACTTCCCGTGATCCAATCGAGCTGACATTTTTCACACAGACTCGTTGTGCGAGACAATTAATGTTCGTGAAAAAAAATTCCCAAAATGTTACACTGTTTAGGGAAAAAAATTAAATATTTAATTACCAATTGCTTAATACTGGCAGACAATCATCTGACCCATAGGTGGCAGCCATCTCCAGCCAGAGGACGAGAGGACTCTAGCCGCCATGCATATAAAGGATTTACGGGTTATACTTATTTACATTTTTCTTTAAAGTTTTCTGTCGAGTGAGTTTTTTTTTTGTGTGCTTGTGCACCACTGCCAACGCAGCACCATTGCCAAGGCATAGTGTGTTGGTGGTACATCTGGATAAAATTCCAACCCCCTGTTTGTTCTTGTTGGTTTTCCTGTGTGTACAAACTTTTTAAAAACGTTCCAGAAATAGGCATTTTCATAGTTTCGGGCACGCATTTAGTATCGTTCGAAAGCCCGTTGTCTCAGGGTGTTTAGTTTCGACTTTGCTTTGCTGAGTTATGAGCGAATACAAAAATCGCACTAACGTGGACTACAAAATACAAAACCCCCGCTACACTAAGGAATTAATGTGCACTACGAAATCAAACGTTTGTTTTCTGGCCACGTGGACCAACCGTGAGCCTAGCAACAGGTGTCCCTAGCAACGGTGTCTCTAGCAACGTGTGTCCTTAGCAACACGTGTTCCTAGCAACGGTATCCCTGGCAAACGGCGTCCTGCAACAATAGACGTCCCTAGCAACGATGTTCCTAGCAACTGTATCCCTAGCAATATGCATCCTTAGCAACAGGTGTCCCTAGCAACGGTGTCCCTAGCAACATGTGTCCTTGGCAACAGATGTCCCTAGCAACGGTATCCATAGGAATATGCGGCCCTAGCGACGGTGTCCGTAGCAACGGGTGGGGTCCAGGAAGTCATAGGAGAACATTCAGGGAACCTAGTGAAAAAGTACTGGAGAGAATGAGTGATTGAATGACGCAAGAATAAGAATGAATAACAGGAATGAGTGATTGAATGAGGTAGGAATGAGAGGTGTGAATGTCTGACTCCCCCCCCCCTAGGTGCGTGACGTCATTTATGGACAGCTCCTGAGGTGTTCAGGTGTGTCTGGGGAGGGTCAGGATGACGACTGATGAGTGGCGTCAGGTGTGTGGTGAGTATCTGTCACGGGGGCAGGTTTCCGATGAGTGTTGAAAGGCGTCAACAGAGGCTGGGGGTGCAGCCAATGGGGGTGAGAAGCGAGGACGGAGAGACGCGTTAAGAGGTGGGGGGTGGGGGGGAACACAACCCCACCCTTCGAGTTTCAAATCCGAGTCATTTACGAAACGCGCTGCTGGTGCCTGCCGCTGCGGTTTGACCGCGCCGGCCTCTGTAACACGTGCGCGCACTGCGGCACGTGGGAAGCGAGAGAGAGGTCCCCGCTTCCTGACACCGCGTTCCACCATCGCCTCGCCCCTCGTCTAAGGTGCGGCCACAAATTGCGGCTCTCTGAAACGTTAAATAAGCTACGTGGTTCAACACGTGTTAGTGCTGTGTGTTTGTTTGTTTGAAACCGCTCGCGAGAGTGGCTGACTCGCGACTTTACTAGTCGAGTGCATGCGTTTGGAATGGGGCTTCTGACCTAGGCCTCGCTCGCTCCGTCAGGTCGAGTTCTTTGCGTGTTATTAACGCAAGCATGGTTGCTAATCGTAGCTGAGTGTCATTCTAGTAGACGGTGCAGTATTACTGTAGTTCATCAGAGTAGTACTGTAGGTGTCTAGGAGCAATTACTAGTGCACTGTACTGTAAGTTGCTTAGTGTGGTGGTAATACAGCATATATTCAGACGCTGACTATAAACACAGACGTGCTTCATATATCGTAGCCTCCCCCACATGATGCTCTATGATCACGTGTGGCTTTTATGTTCCAACCTTCTTCCACTAAACTCATGTACATAGAAAGTGTGTGTAAATCGATGTGTGTGTGCCTTTTTCGCCCGCGCAACGCCGGGTACTTACCGCTAGTACTCTATAAGCACGTGTTGCTTATGATGTCATTCTATCCAGGTTATACTTTAGGATTGGCCATTGTTTTACCGGTGTAGAAATACTGCAGTTGCCATTGTAATGTTTCAGTGCTGTAGTTTGTGTAGAAGTAGTTGCCTGTTTGGTGATTGAAGTCAATGGTTATGTGGCGATCGTGTAGTGGTTAAGTAGCAGTCGTTGCTAGTCCAGCAGTATATAGAGTACCGATGTAGTGGTACACCAATTGTCAGTGGATTCGTATCTTCAAGTGTATTCGTTGCCATTGTATATTTGGCAGTGGAGCAGAAGTTGCCATGCCACAGCACAGGCCGGGGTCGTCTGTATCGGTTGCTTTGCTTCTTGTAAGACAATTACGAATGTGATGTGTTTATTTATCCTTGAGCACCACGAGCAATGCAGTCGCATATTTTTCAAATTGTGACAAAATACTTAACTTAACAAAACGCGTTGGAGCCAATTGAGAAACGAGTTGCTTTTGCAAGTGGGAATTGACAAGAATGCTTAAAATACAACAAATGCAATTTACAGGTATACATATCTAAAACATTAAGCCACCCAACCGTACCAAAATATTAAAAGGAACACAATTTTTACACGAAGTATATCCGGTAAAGTCTTTAAATAGCGAATGTAGCCGCCCACGTCGTATTCAAAAGACAAGTTTTGCGAGCACGAAAAAACTAAGCTATGTTTTAAAAATATTACCAGGTCAGGCCCACTGAGCTATATAGACCCTTGTCAGAAGCGAACTGGGCACAAATGATAGCTCAACTAAGTGCCTTAGGTTTGGCGAGCGAGCAAGGGAGAGAAACACCTCCGTTATTTCGCCCGTGTTATTAAATATCCTCCGGTGTGATTCACAGGAAGGAGTTGTGTCCCTTGCGGTTCTTGGAGCACTCTTGAATTCATGGAGGGGAGGTCCCGCGGAGGAGGCGCACAAGGGAGAGGAGGTGGGCGGCGACAAGCAAAGAAGAGGGAACGCATCATGCGCCATCAGCCGAAGAACGTGGTCTTTCCAGCTGTGGAGGGGGGTGCTGCTGATAGCTGTAAAGATGACAATGGTGAGTCGTATTCATGCCAACAACTGGCATTAATGTGCGTGTATATGACATGATTTACGTATAACATAATTTAAAAATGTAAGACGTATAACTCTGGCTTTTCGTCTGGTGATGCTGGTTGTAATTACTGGTGAAACGTCTTACTCGAATTGTAGATGTTGTGGGTTTACACTTGTAACACACCGGTGTGCTGAACTAGTAGCAAATTGGCATGTTTTGTTTACGTGACAAACCTTACTAATTGGTGCTGTCGGGTGGTGGTAGGTTTAACGGCACATTTGTATTTACGTGATCTAGCCCAAATACCTATATTATGAACATGATTTAAGTTATTTTTTTTGTCATGATAGGACAATTGTTCTTAGTGAAAACTTGTATATATATGTGTATTCTGTAGTTTGACCCCAGGTAATGATTTAAAATGCACTGCTTAATTCGTCTTCATGTGGTATCAAATGGTATAATGATTACATTTGCTCATGTCCCTGTAATTAAACCTTTCACTGTTGCTTTTTAAGCAGACCATCAAACTCCAAATATCTGCGTTTGCCACTCATGCACTTGCTTTAATCACAGCACACGTTTTAATTAAAATAATCGTGGATAACTCACGGGTAGGAGCAATTTGTTGCACAAATCCTCTTAGTTCAACAAAATGCGAGTATTAGGAAGCAGATTCGCTATGTACTATTGGGAAAATTACGGATGATATAATTGCAGATATGAAAAAATAGGGCAGCAGTTTTTACAGACTCTACAGCTGCCACGGATAATTGTCGTCGTGGGTAATGGGGCCACAGATAAGAGGAGCTTTTATACACACGTATATTTACATCATATCATACTAAACAAGAAAAACAAGTTTTGCTGGCTGGCCAATCACCACCCAGTGTGCGTTCTCACTGGCAGGAGTCCATGCACCACCCAGGGGAGGGGCAGTGCCGGTAACAATTAAACAAATGCATCCCAAACATAGTAACTGTGGTTTCATGCATTACTAGCTACGAATGCTAAAGAGTGATTAAAAAGCATCTGCATTTGCGCAGTGTGTCAATTGACTTTTCTTCATGGGCTGTGCAGGTGGCATTTCCTTCCCAGCAGCAGTGGCTCCTTTCACACCATGGTGTCAGGAGCACAGCGTTGATACTGGTCCTGAGGGAGCGCAGAGGCAGGACACTGACAAAAGCTGGGCTCTGGGGCTTCAGCAGCTGCCCGATGTTCTCACAGGTACTCTCCTTTAATGTATCCGAATGAACTTACGCACTTGTGGTAAACGAGTGGTTTGAGACAACCCCATAACATTGGACCAAGTGTATTACACTGCACAGACAATGTTGAAAAGTAACACGGTGTCACCAACTTCACTTGTATTCTATATCAAAATACTGAAGGCTTCAATTGCCCCATCGGTGGTAAGATTAAAATTATAGCCCTGCAATTACTTGCTCACGCCACTGCTGGCAGAAGGGAGCTCAAAAGAGCCCCAAAAGAGGGTATTTGGCCTACTCTTCCACCTGGCCAGACATCTTGCCTGTGCACTTATGCATTTATACTGGTGGGTGGACACGGTGAATTTAAGGCCTTTTCCCATTGTTTAAACTGCCACACAAGTTCGATTAGATCTCCCGGCGACCTCTGGATCGCAAGTCCAGCGTGCTAACCCTTACATCACCGCAGCATCCGTTAGCCCCCCCCACACAATTGGCCAATGGCGCAATGGAGCGGTGAGCGTTTTGTCTTTGCGGCCACCCGTGCAGCGGAGTCGATGGCCCATGCACGCGCCGCGGAGATGCTGGCCATGCTGCAGGCGGTGAAGAGGAAGAGCTCGGTGCGACGAGTCTTCCAGACGCTGCCCACGCACATGCGGCGCCGCGCCATGAGCCACAACGTCAAGCGGCTGCCATGCCGCCTTCGCGACGCCGCCAAGAGGGAGGTGCGACAATGCGCAGCGAGACCCCTTGCCATGTTCACTCGCACACCGCCTGTACGCCGTACGCACAGCTACACGTACTCAACGCTCTGCCTGTATGTACGGAACGCACAAGCACTCGTGCGCTACCAGCTCTGTGTTACATATACACGTATCCATGCATACACGTATAACAAATGAGCGCTCTCTCAACCGACTACACCACGCGCACACAATATGTACACGTATGCCGAACACACAAGCACGTACACCACAATAACCATTTACTATATACACACAAAACATACGTCTATAGACCAACACACTGGCGCTTACACCACTGGCTGTGCATACTATATAACCATTTATACAGCATTGGGAAGTCACTTAAATACTGGAGTCAATTAAATTCAATATGTTTTAGCTTTTATTTCTTTTTTTGTCACAGTCCGCGTTTCTAATTCGTTTGTCATGGCAGGTAATATGCAACGATCTAATGCTTGAACCCTTGGACACTGTTGCTGTTCATTATCAAATACGTTGGTAATTGGCTTTTTCACAAAAATGGCGCCCGCGAATTGCGGAAATCGATGGGGAGCACCGTCCTCACTCGTGCTACGTTGCCTCCCCCACGCCGCAGATGGATGAATCCAGTGCCAAGGCGAAGGTGGTGCCCAAGTGCCGCTCGCGTAAGGCGCGGCGTCGACACGGCAGCCTGCTGCTCGACTACAACCGGCGGCAGCGGCGCCACATCTGGCTTGAGACGCACATCTGGCACGCCAAGCGCTTCCGCGTGGCCGAGCGCTGGGGCTACCGGCTTGGTTTGCAGCCCACCACAAAGACATACCGCAGCGCCTACCGCGCCATGGCCCAGCGCTGCCTCCTGCAGGTTCGTCGCGCGCCCGGCCGCTCCGTCTCCGTCTCTGACGCGCACGTTCCCTTCGCCGTTACGTTTTTATCCGGGTGGGTGACGCGGAGGCCAGAGTGCTCGATTCATCCAGAGCCATTCCAGTGTGTTACATCTCTGCAGGTTGATAAAATGGGAACCGCTTCATGGGAAGTCCGAAGTCTCTGTATTTGAATCTCAATCTGCAGAGCATTGTGAAGCCACTGCAGTAATTGTGATGTCTCCCATACAGGATGTGTCTTACTACTGCTGTCTGGAGCTCAAGGGCAAGGAGGAGATGCTCCTGGGAGTTTTATCCACACTGTGCAGCCCAGAGACAGGTAACCCAAACTTTTGGAATGGTGAACATTTCCCAGTTGCTGAATAAGTATAACCCGTAAAAACAAACTTTTTCACTATAAATCCTTTATATGCGTAGCGGCTAGAGTCCTCTCTGGGTCAGATGATTGTCTGCCAGTATTAAGCAATTGGTAATTAAATATTTAATTTGTTTTCCCTAAACAGTGTAAAATTTTGGAAAAAAAATTTCACGAACATTAATTGTCTCGCACAACGAGTCTGTGTGCAAAATGTCAGCTCGATTGGATCACGGGAAGTGGGTTAAAAAACGACCGAAAGATTTGCACGGTCGTAAGCAAGCAAGCACGCAAGCGAACTTAATATAAAGGATTTAAAAATACGATTAGTTATCATATGAGTGGTTGGTGGCTGCCAAGGTACTGAGAGCAGAAGCTATCCCTCGACCATTGTTAATGCCATTGACTTACTAGATGCATGTGTAATTTGCTAGTAAATTGTAAAGGTTGGTGTTCGTAGAACAGCTGCTATAGTTTCAGTTATCGCTTGTTATATATGTTGTCTTTCATTACGTCGTGAAATCTTCCCCACATGAATTAGAAGTGTCTGTGAGTGGCTTTGTGTTCTACCAATCATCTGGCCCCCACTGATGTTGGTTTATTTCGTTTATTCTAATTTTTTACCAGGCACTTCTTTTGATGGGGCGGATTACCTCGGTGGACAAAGGCAGGGGTCCTTGGTGATGTACAGAGCAAATGGCTTTCCCACCCAACCGCTGGGTCCTGTCACCTTTTTATGGCGGCCATTGCAAATGCCTGATGAACGAGAGACGAATACGGAGCACCGGCAGCTATGGATCTGGGTCCATCCTGCCATGAAAAATGTAAGCACTTTTTGTTAAAATGTGTTTACTATGTTATACGCACTTTCGGCATTTACCACAAATGAGGCACTGTCACAGTCAAAAATACAACATTGTCAATATGTATGGGACGTCTCTTTGAAAGTAAGTTTCATTGAAAGAGTTTGACTTATTCATTAATAAAGTTGTTGGTTGGGCACATACTCACAAACTGAATGCACCATCACTATCCCAGCATGGATGACATCCGACACCACGGTATTGTCTCACCACTTGTCCCTTGTCAAGAACGATGGAATTTTTTCCCCCATGTAATTTAGAGTTTTGATTGTTTGACATACTAAAAAATGCATGTAAAGTATGAGAAACATATGTTTGAAATCGTGCAATTGCCCTTGTACTAAAGCTGAGTTGGGGGCTGTGGCAGCAACCTTGACTCATCATTCTTGTGGGGGTAAATAAATTTAGTACTACTTTGAGGTGCGTCTTTAGTGATTTGCTGCTATGACGAGACTGGCCCCCCCACGAGGTATGAATGTATAATTTCCACCACATTGTGAAGGCCACCAACACTCCTTTGTGCATGGAGACATTTCCATATTGACCTTTACAGCTATTTATTTTTCTTTGCAGGAGGTTTTGTCTGAGCTGAAGGAGAATTTCAAATGCTTAGAGCCAGTGTTAGAGCCACCAGACCTCAAAGTCACTCCAACACAGACTCCAGGTGTCACCGGCCCAGCGGAGGGCACTCAGTCATCCGCTGAAGCCTCCGGCATACAAGCGGCATCCGCACCGCAGCGAGCGCAGCTTGGCGAGACCTCCGCCGCCCGTAAAAGCGAAATGAAAGCGGCGCTGCCGGAGGCGGTGCGCGGTGCCAGAAGGGGCAAAGCGAGTGGGACGAGGAAGCGGCGGGCGGAGGACGGCGAGCAGCCCGGAGCTCCTCCGGCGAAGCGCATTTACGGGGACGGAACCCGCGGTCCACGTGAGCCCAGGAGCTGGATGTCGGTTTCCACAGGGACTGCTCTCACGTAAGACACCCCCCCTCCCTTCTCCTTCGCGCCCCTACGAACTTCGATTAGCACGGTTGGCTATGTACGTTGTAAAGAAAGTTCTACATACATACGGAGGGGCAAACAAGGGCTCTTGCATGCAGTAGTCGCTCATGATATAAAAAACATTCCATTTCATTTTTTTATCAACAATTGTTATCACGTGTATTTTCAGTCATGTGATGAGATCAAGATATGTCTTTCTGAACACAATGTCACGTCACGACAGAATGGCCCCCAGAAGATGACGTTACAGAACTTCTTCTCGAGTCACTTAATTAGGCCTCGCATAGAATGTTAGATGACACACCTGCTCTGTGTCGCGTAGAATACCGTAGATCGCTAAATCACCTTCTTTAATCCTCTGAGGTATCGTATGCAAATTCCGCATTAAGTGAAAACCTATTTTTATTGTGCAGGCATTGTTATTGGGTTGGTACAATTAATTCACTACACATGGGACCATGATTTAATCACAGGACGCTGCTTTGATTCTAGCCAATCCGCTTAGTGTTATAACAGATAACCCTGTCAGTTGTGGGCTACTTTGGATTTCTAACTCTCAGGTAAAATATGCGGGTGGATAAAACATTCCTATTCTCAAAGGTAATGTGTATTTGTCCGTCCCCTAGCTTTTGCCAGGCCAATGGTTTCATGAAGCTGAACAAAGTTGATGTGCTTAAATGGGGGATAAATCGTGATGAAGCCACTGTCATATTGCAGCCCATCACTGGGAGGTGAAGGTCTGCTATGATGAAAACCAAGTAGTAGTTGATTAATTTATTGACTCAAAATCCTGCTGTTAGGAGTTTCAAAGCACTTTGTTGTAATCTCTTGTAGTGGGTCAACTGCATGCATTTTTTTGTTCCTTAAAGTTGTACTCGTAATAATCCCATAACATTTCAACATTCCGGTTCCAGCGTGACCACATTGAAATTGTAAATCCTGAATTTCGAGTTTCTTAGATCGCAAGCTGGAGCTACAAGCTACCACCACCAGGGGGGGGGGGGGTCCATTACACGTGGTGTACACACCGCGGCAAGCGTGTGGCGGTGGTGGTGCGTGTTGAATTGGCTAACGAGTAAAAGGCGCAGGTAACATCCCACGTGGCGTGATGGTATACAGGTTACAGCCATTTGTTTTGTAAGAGCCTTAGGAGGAAAGTCCGCTGAAGGTGTAGTATATAAGCCGTTGTGCGTTTATCCAGGTGCAGGTGGCGATACACATGTCATAGTGACTTGGAAGCAGGTTTGGCAGATGACTAGGGGATAAGGAGACCCTAGGTATGAGTTGCCCCCACATTCTTGGCAATGAGGTGCTCTTAGGAGGCGGCAATCGCTACGATTCTGACGCAGGTATGAGTCGTAATGCTGTATTGACCCTGTCGTAAACCCGACGGAAGTTGTTTCATTTTAATATCATAGTGTTCTGTAATGTTACATCACATTGTTACTGTGAAGTTTGTTTCTCCTTAATGAAGCTGCATACTTGTCGGACAGCCAGGGTGTAGGGTACATGTCTGCCAGTTAAGATCGGTTTGTTGTCTTGTTTCCTCGAAAGGGTGACTTATTCAGGGTTTTGAAATCAAACACTTGTGGTACATTTTCATTAATACGTGCATTCACCTGTGTGGCTTTGCAGTGACCTGACAATGGAGATGGTGAGGTTTCAGCTGATCGGTCCCCGCTCCGGATTCATACTGACACACGCTCTCCGGCCTGCAGACATTCACCACCACGTAAGATCCACATGTCCTGCACGAGATGAAGCATCCATTCGGATCTCTATCAGCGGTTTAACTTTTCGTGCGAGAGAATGGTCCACAGAAGCGGGATACCAAAGAGATGCCTCTTGAGGTCCATTCAGGTGACTTCTTTTCAACACGGTAGGGGGAAGAACTTTCCAATACACCCTGCCACTGGGAGTAATGGTCAACGCAGGACAGTAAAACCAATATATTTTTTTTATTCTAAGAGCTGGCATTTGACCAAATTAACTGCAGAACCAAATTTAATGTGATTGTTTTTTTTGTGCATTCATTGGTGAGCAGGCTGACACCATAAAATCATTAAAGGCTGCTCCCAAGATTAATTCCCAAGATCTTAGTGGTCCCAGATCAGCGCTCTGACCTCTGAGCCACCTTGGCCACTTCAAGATCCGCTCTTAAATGACTGCTTTTCGACATCGCAGCCCAGTGCAGTTTGGTGTTGCCCAGGATCACACTACTCGTGTATGACTTGACACTGCACGGTCATTCTGATGAAGCAATGCCTAATGAGAGTCGGGAAAGTAAGAATACACGTTTAAATAAAATGTCAAGGGTGTGGAGACATTAAACAGACTTATAGTGCCATCGAGATGAGATTAAAGGCATGATTCACGTGCAAATGTTCCTCTTTGTCTCACTTTTGGTGAAAGAGTGCTGACGGTTACATTGCCAACGATAGGCAAACTGCCAAGGCAATGTGTGACAGCCACTTTGTCAAGATGTGAATGTGGCCTCAATAAGTCCGTGTTCGCTCTCACGAGCAGTGGAGTGGTTCTCACACCCAATAGTGGTCCTGATGATCCGGTAGTGAAAATTCGCGTATCCACGGCTATCACAAGCTTGTCGACCGGTTTATTGAACTTGCAAGGATGACGGAGGCAGAGTTGACCCAGTCCAGGATTAGATTTTTCAACCTCTTCGATTGTGAGTTTCATGCCTTCGCTGTGGCACCGCTCGGTCAAATGAATTGCTGGCCGAAGTGGCGCACGCCCGTGTCCGGTGCTATTGGAGGCAAAGATTGATGCTTCCTGCAGGTTGGTGAAACTCACAAACGCGTTGAAAGACGAGGTGGCCGGGAGATGTCCTCTCGTGCATTGTCGGTTATTCTGCAGCTGCTCTAGTTTCCTTCCACATGCAAAACACGCCGTCACGGAATCGTTAAAACATCCCAACGCAGACCCTGCTGAAAAATTGTTGACCATTTTTGAGGTTTCCTGCACAAATAAATGACAGATATAAAATGTACACTGCCAGACGTATGGGCCTTTCAGATTAATATTTACCACATTTGTATTTTAAACAAGGTGACCTAAATCTCGTCAGCAAGGTATGGCCCATCGAACATTATTACTGCATACACTGATACGGGCAGAACCTTGCCTTGAACATTATTGGGCCTAGTGGTGTGGCCTGTTTGACCAATGCTACTTTAGGATTGCATCGCCCAAATATTAAGGGCGAGAAGAATTTTCCAATGAAGCTAAAATGTTTGATTTAATTTGCCTACTGTGGTGTTGACACCCAACATTGTTGATAAACGGTTAATACCTTTCACATCAGCGTACTCCGTGTCATTGCATGTGTAGGCCAACCCTTAGCTGATGAGACTCGGTGGAGTCGTAACCAATTAACTGTGTTTTTTTTGTGAACCAGACTTTATTTAGACTGGAAGAGAATCCAATGAGCTATGGAGCCATTTTTTTTTACAGATACCTCAAAGGCTTGTAGGCCAGTGGATTAAATGGTAATTGCATTTGATTGAAGATATCTAACTTTCCCAAGTTGGATATAATTGAACGTGTGGATTGAAGATGAAGGCCAGTTCAAGGTTGAAAGCACTAATTGTGATTACCGCATAAGAGGGACTCGCAAGGATGCAATTCTAAACGGATGTCACACTTTGTTGCTATGGCATGACACGTTGTTTGTGTTGATGTATAGTCTGAAGGCCAGGGCAAGACTTCATGGTGGCTGAAAGTGTGCAGCGAGCCGTCGCACGTCCTGCAGCATGAGAATCAGGGACAAATCTTCCAGCTTCTAGCCGGTACAATGCAGCAGCATGACACACCGTTACACGGCGGTTTAAAATAACCCTGCATTAATTCCTGATGAAACACTACTAATGGGGTGGCATGATGTGAGGTTTTTGACTGTTGTAAACTCTTTACTACTTATTACACATATAGTCACGTGCTAATATAATACTGGACGAGGGACCTTCCTATGCTGTGGATGTCGTGGCCGTTATTTGATTATACTTAACGCTGAGCACTGCTGGTTGGTGAAGGCCGGCAGCATAGATATGGGAGCGTAGATGTGCAGTCCAACAATGGATTTTGCCGCAATGCTTTTTGCTACCCACGATGTAGCCCCGCAGCCTATAACACCTGCTGTGCTGAGTGGTCACCCATCCAAGCACCATACAGGCTTAGGCCTGCTTAGCTTTCAAAATCCTCCGAGATTTGTGGCAGCATTCTGTGTGATTTGGTCATAGGGTCTTAATATTTATGCTGTACTTTACACTGCAACACCTCTCAAGACTGATAACTTTTACACTCGTAATTCCCAAGGTAAGGATTTATTCCACACACATTTGTACTTAAACCAACAGATGCATGTAATGTGTCACAGCTCAGCTTGCATTCGAATGGTGAACATGGGAAAGGCAGACTCTGTATCACCGCTGAGGCAGAGTCTTGGGGGAAAAAATCTGCCGTCATTGCATAACCCATTCGTGACGGCGTGAGTGCCAAGTCATCACCGTGTGAAGTCGGGTTTCACCACTGCAGGATTTCTGCCTGGCCGCGCTGGACAGTGCCCTGCTGCTGCTGTGTCGTGGTCAACGCACTGCGCCACGAACCCAGTGACCCGACTTTGATTTCCGCTCGTGAATAATAACAGTGGCAAATATTTTAACCAGTCTCGGGCCTCCACTAGGTTGACTCGGCCTCATATGAGTACCTGGTGTGATTTGTAAACATCAGCACTGGGGAGACCAAGGCAGCTTGTTATAGTGCAAGCCTCACCACTCCCTTGTATACCATACTGGGCTTAATAGGTGCTCTCTAACAGGACTTGCTCCAGCAGCCTGTTTAAGGCTATTCAGGTTTCCCTCGCTTCCTGCAGTTAGATGCGTTCTAAAAAAGGGGCGCACAAAGCGAAACCGAATGACCGGCAGCCTGCCGAGTAGTGCATACACCACACACACAATGTTGGCCCACCTCTGACCGCACAGTCACATGAGAGTAAATTCAACCCACAGAGTGCATTTTGGGTAGAAATAGCTTAGCCGCATTCACGTGAAATCGCACAAACTGAGCCTGCATATAAAACGAGGGAAACCTGTACCTGGGATATTAGTTTTGTGCACGACTGCTGCGAGGTGACTTCTGTCACTGCCGCCCTCCCGCCCAGGGTTGGGCAGTGCCTCGGACGTGCCTCCAGGGTGCGTGCTGGGTCTGACGGTGGGCGACCCACGCCTCGATCTCCCCAACAAGCGGACGATACCTGCGGACCCCCCCAGCATCCCTCCTGCGAGTGGTGGTGCCGCAGGTGGTGCATTGTGGCTGGTGGTTGAGTGCGGGCTCATCCGATCATCGTCGTCATCAATATCAATGCCATCATCATCTGTAGAAAATGTAACCGAGCGTAGGGATATCCTGAGGTGTTTGCTGAACGCGCGATGTGCATGCCTGGCTCTTTAGGCATTTAGTGGAGTTACGTGGCATGTAGCAATTCGATTTATTCTCGTGATTAGGGATTGTAAATTCGACAATTTGATTTGTTTGATGGTGTCAGGTGCTGGAGGGCTATAGCTCTTAATTGACATACCTACACGATCTACCCCAAAATTAACAAGTACCGAATTCTAATATTGGTCAGGAAAGCTTACTTACGAGATTAATTTCAGGAGATACATTTTTGTTTAGTGTTGATTGCCGTCGGCCAACATTTTGCCCGACGGACGAATCCCCGAGACTCACTGCGAATGTTTTGTGTTTTGAAGCGTTGCTTGTTCAATGCTCTATTTTCCCCTCCTCTTTGGTTGCACTCTCTGTCTGTATCTCTGTCTGCTGTCAGCATGGCTGGTGGAGGGGGGGGAGCTCCGATGCACAACTTCACAAACATTGCACAAAGCACCCTCTGTGGTCTCGTGCTCGGTGGGAGCCTCAGCTGATCCATGCTGGATGTTCCAGGTTCAAGTCCTGGCGAGACCCCTACACCAACACTACTCACTCAAAGCACGCGCCGCTCTCTTTGTCCACGGCACAGGCGACAATTCTTCTTAATGCTCGCCACACTCCAATAACTCCTGCACTCGCGATACCCGCACACCCCTTGTCACACACGTGCGCTTGTTCCTTCGCTGCAGCCGTTAACGTGTGCTATTCTGATGCTGTTCCTGTTCATTCTTCTGTGTTTGTAATGTTCATTTTTAGCTTAGTCTTTTAATGAGATAAGTGAATAAATATTGGCCAAGGTGATGGTGGCAGAAGGTCTTACATATACACCACACCACCAGATTGAATAGTATGGAGAGGAAACCATTCAACACGTAGGCTTTCGCGACCAATATTCATAATCAACGTTTTTAGGTTAGATCGTGTTATTTATAAATGTGTCGAAGCGTGAAACCACAACATGCGTGAAACCACAACATTACAACAAAATTGTAAATGTTGTGGTTTCACGCTTCAACACACCGGTGGGGCTTAAGTAGTGAACTATTTGTCTTTTGTCAACGTGACACTTTTTTGCTGATTGGCCGTGTCGGGTGGTGGAGGGTTACGACACATTTATAAATAACACGATCTAACACAAAAACGTTGATTATGAGGAAACCATTTGTAGCCAATCTTGCAATGCAGTGGTGCTCATTATCGTGTAGTGTTAGCAAAGTCTAATGAACCGATGATAACACTGCAGATAATGCAGAGGGCTGGCTATCATCTGCACTGACAGATGGGTATTGTGGGAACTGTGCCATTGGCTGTAGTCTGGCTCTGGTGTGCTGAGCTTAAATTTGAGGGGACAGTGCCGTGCAGAGGCCATGGAGAGTTAAACTTCCAATAAATAATGCACAGAACCATTTAAAACCCATTTAAAATGTCTTCACGTTTGTGGAAGAGCAGTCTCAGTGCAGCATAATCATTCCCAAGAAGTGAGTTGTATCTGCCTAGTCCCTAATGGCTATGGACAAAAATAGGTATTTTTTTGCTTGATTCAGTCTTATAGATTTTGGAATAAAAAATTCTAGTCACGTGACAGCCCACATTTTAGGGTAAGGCATCTAGTGTGAGTAAAATGTCTACGAAAGTGATTTCAGAAATACTTCTGTGTTCATGTTTGAGTTGTGATTCTCTGTAATGCGATGCGTTACTCGCTGAGAGTTCTGACTAGATACTATATCATGTCACTACATGAGGCTTAGGGCATAACCTGAATGTAATTGGTGATAAAACAAATATATACGTATGCAAAAGTCTTCTTGGTTTTTTCGGTAAAGTCACGTAGAAGGGAAGTAATAAAATAATAAAAATAAAACAATGAAATAATTCTCACGACGTTCCGCAAAAGTGTTAATAATTAGCATGTGGTGCTGGCTTGTGATTGGTTGGCTGTCCTCGTCTATAAAACAACCAACACATGCTTTGAAGACAGGGGACGAGGACTCTGGAGTGGGGTGTTTGTGCGCGTGTGTGTGTGTGCGCGTGTGTACGCGACGGTGTTTTATGTCCCGCCCCTCGCCAGCTTGCAACAACGAAGCGAACGCGCTAGCGAGGAGCCTGCAGGACGGACACGCGCAGAGCTGGATCTGGGACCGCTCCGTCCGCGATGAGGTCACGGAGACTAAGATCTCAGAGCAGGTATGGCCACACGCTCGGCTCGAGCAGGCAGATGCCGCAGCTGAGCGCGTGCCAGAGCAGTGGCTCCCAATATCTCCCACCTGTCACCTGCCCACGTGTTCTACCTACGCATAGCTTTATATTGAAGTAAGCATTTGAAAAATGACATTTCAATGACACACAAAGCAACCACCTAAGACGTGTGGTTAGCACTTCGTAATAGTTCATTGTTCATCATGTAATATTTACACTTTTAAGACTTAAAGTCGCTGACTGTCACCGTGAAGTGAAGGGGGAAGACTGCAGAGATGTTTCTGACACGTGACCATACATCATGCGAGCGCCGCCTTTGCGTGCATTGTCTTGAATGTCCCCTGGGGTACAGGGTACCACAGGTTGAGAACCGCTGCTTTAGATAATTCACTACGAACCACCAATGGGGGGGGGGGGGGGAGATGTGGGTGGTTAGCTCAAGTGTCTAATGCCCGTGTTGAAGTACTAAGCCAGTGTGACCGAGATCCTTAGTTATAATTTCGAGGACCAAAAAAGTACGTTAATAATGAATAACTCCAAAGTGCTGTTGTAAAGTCACCGTGCCCTCATGTGCCACCGCCGCTCAGGAGCTGAATCGCATGCGCCACAAGGCCCTGGTGCCGGGCACCCGTCTCAACCTGGGCGCCAGGGAGTCGAGCATTCCCGCGCTGCTGCTGCAGCATCCAGGCCGGCAGGCGGGGGCCGGGCTGGCGGGATGGGGGGCTGCGTGGGACCTGGTGCTGCCCAAGGCGTGGGGCATGGCCTTCTGGATCCCGCTGGTGTGTGCGCCAGCGGGTGGCCGTGGTGCTTTTCTGCGCTTGTGCGCTTTTTAAAGCGGCGGTGGGGAAGCGTGGCACATGGGCCGATGTTTGACCCATGGCTATTCCACACACCCCTTGACCACGTGTGAACACCAAGAATCCGAGTCCCATTTTGAAACGGTCTACAAAAATGATACTTTTCATTGTGAGCATTTCAGCCATACTACTCAACTCTAAGAAGGTAATATACCTCGCAAAAATGTTTCAAATGTTATTGCCCCAAGTCACTTCTATTGGAAGGACCTCTTTATGCTTTGTCAACGCACAAGTTATTTTTCAATTTGTTAATAGATAACACTGAGGTGTGTGGGTTCAGTTGTGGCCCACCAAAGGTATTTCAATGTCCTTGTCGGCCCTCGGTAAGCAAGAGGCTCTTCACCCCTGTTTTAATGAATGTGTGTTTGCTTTGGCACAGTAGGGGGCACAGTCATCTCAGTCAGTCAACCTATGACACCTGAGTCTGTCCCGTGACCTGCCAGCGGGCGTTCGACACTTCACGCGCCCTTCAAGTGCGCGTAGCCTGGCACAAGCGATGTGGTGACGTCACCGCCACTTGGTGGCGAATGGCGGTTGTTGATGTTGTTGTGACTACTTTAACGCCAGCGTTGTTTCTCCGGTGTGGCCCTGCCTGCGGCGGGGGGATGGTGCAGGTGTACCGCGGCGTTGTGGTCGGGGGCCTCCGCGAGGCGGAGCGGCACTCGCAATACCAGGGGGCGCCTTACTTCCCCTGTGATTTCCCGGACTGCCCCGCCGGCTCGCGCCACGACGCGGAGAGCAAGGAGGCGGCGATCGCCAAGTTCAAACGGTGGGAACACGCCAGCGGTTAGCGGCTGCACGAGCCGCGTTGACTCGCGGCTTTACGTTTCCTCTGTTCGCCTCGTTGATTTTGACGCTCCGCCGCACAACTGTAAGGCTCGTAATCGCTTGTTGTCATGGCTTTCATACATGCGTCTTTGTCTTTTGTATATGTGGCATGATGTCGTTTCTTTGTTGTCCTTCCCCCGCATCTCCCGATTCGCACGGTTGGTTACGTACGGTGCGAAAGAAGTTCAATATACATATGTGAGCTATATCAGCAGCCTGCATTAATTTCTCAAGTTTATGATTGAAAGCCCAAGAGCATATCCATCACCTCGTTTACAGCAGCAATTGAGACTCTTGCTTCGCAAAGGTTGTGTTCCTCGGCAAAATGGAATTTGACTTTGTGTTACATAGCTCCTTTTGACTTGACATCACACACAGGTACCCACCAGCCAAGAGGCCAAACTACGTAAAGCTGGCAATGCCTACGCCCTTCCACTTCCCGTGGGAACTGCTGGTGCACGAGTGGGAGCTCATGGGCACGGAGTGGAGTGTGGAGGACGAGGAGAAACCCGAGACGGAATCTGTCATGGAGATGGAGTCTCCCTCTATCGACCCAAATTTTGGAGCCTCGTTTCTGGGCCAGACAAAGTCTGAGCTCGCAGAGGAGGCTTCTGAAGTAGAAGCGGAAGAGACTCGGGAAACCTCCGAAGTCTCTGAGAAAGAGCAGCGGGCAGAGGTGAGGGGGTGCGGCACTGCAGGAGAGGAGATCACGGCGGGAGAACTCGTGTCGGTGGATAGGGAGCCAAGCTCGGAGCGCGTGGAGCCCGGATGTGAGACGGGCGACGGCAGAGATCGCGTGGAACAAGAGCAAAAGATGGAGTTGCCTTCAGTCAACTCCATAAGCGAACCATTCTATGTGATCAGGTATGTTTTAATTAGCCGGGAGTGATGGTTGTCAATCTTCGTGAATGGCCCCGGTCTTTCCTTGACTTTTGCATCACTGTTGCACTTTGCTTTACTTTTGTCATGCAGGAGCACGAGCGTGCTGACACAGCTCGCCCACTGGTGCCGCTCCCTTCCTCCTGCCACGGGGGTGGACGGAGCGGACTTGGCGCAGCAGCCCCTGACGACAGCTCTGGCGCTGGCGATGTCGCGCGGCCATCCGCGTGCGCTGCTGTGGGTGCGTGTCGACCCGCTCCAGCGCGGCTCCCCCGAGCCTCACGCCACCGTCGCCGTGCCCGACCCCGCCGACCTGGACCTCCTGCGCCGCGACCCAGCCTACACGGGGCCCCTGGAGCCCAGGTGGCGCGACGCTTTCCGGCTTACGAGGGAGGAGCGCAGGGCGGTGGGGCTGAGCAGGCGGAAGCGGCGCCTCTTTGCTGGTGGGGGCACGGAGGGCGGAGGGGAGGATCGTGGCGGTGATGGCGGTGTTGGTGGCGATGTTGCCGATGTTAGCAAGAAGGCCGACTGGATCCTAGGGCTGCACCCGGAGCCCGTGGGTTGCGTGGCGTCGGCGTGCTCGCGCCCCACGCTCGGCTTCCTGACGCAGGGCGACTTCTCCATGGCTGTTGGGCACGGGCGAGGGTTCGGGTTTGTGAGCCTCACTGGGCTCTTGCGAACACTGCTGCAGCAGCAGCTACAGCGGCAGCTTCAGCAGCAGCTACAGCAGCAGGACAAGGCTGCACCACTACCATCTCCACCACACACTTCGCAACCTCGGGGAGTTCTGCTGCTCACACGCAACGTGAACTCCCTGCAGTACCGTTTTGTCCGGGTGAGCGTAGACGTCTAGAGTTTATCTCCGCCAGGCTCGGCCAAATGGTGTTACAGATGCAGCCCAGAGGTGCAGAGATTTGAGCAACCTCTTAAAACTCTTATGGCTGCGAGTTCAAATCGCAATTTGGGTCAACGACTCATTACCACCAATGAGTTGAATAGTAGAACTGAGGTTATCCTGTGGATTGATTGGTCCACTGCATATGAATGAGTTTGCACCCGATTAGGGCCACCAACTCTCTTTGGCAGGTAGTCTGCTCACGACAGCATCTTTACTATTGAGGTTCATTGAACATCGCCCCCTACTGCAAAAACGTGGCAGGACCCTCATGGAAGTCTTGAGACCTTAAGGATTACCTGGGTGAACTCGTGCAAATGATATACATGAATGATCCTGGTTCCTGAAAATGTTTATTGTATATGGGTTGAGCCTCATCTATTCTAGTCAAGTATTTTGCCTCTATACAGCAATGAAATGGAACTGCCTGTTTGATTTGTAAACATTTGTTAATCAATCTGAGGGTGAACTGTAAACCAGCTGCACTTAATCACAGGAGATTGTTCTTCTTCTTGTTTCTTTCGGTAAAGTCACGTAGAAGGGAAGTAATAAAATAATAAAAATAAAACATAATAAAACAATTCTCACGACGTTTCGGCTACAACGCAAGCAGCCGTCTTCAGGTGAAGAATGAGACACTACCAAACTAGGAGCTTATATATAAGCTGCATTGGGGGTTGAAGAGCGCCTTAACAAAAAGAATGTGCATGTGAAGAGGGATTTAGCATATTCATGGAAAATGCGTAGGCGTTGGGCGGGGGGGTGTCAAAGTCATATTATGCCCATGCATTATGCAGGATCAGCAGCAACCAAGGGGGGTGCAGGGATTAGCAGTAACAAAGGAAAGGAATGTTAATGATATGTAGCTGCAGTTACTCAACAACCACGTAGAAAACTAAAGTATAAACTACATAAAAAACTAAAGTATAAACTGCATCGCACCATCAGTATACTTACTATACTCTATAATAAGCTGAGTTACTAACAGCAAGTAATACATTACAATTTTACCTCGTAAAAATTCTATAATATGCTTCCATCTAAACCTTATTCTCTTACATCACACGAGCATATACCGTACTATATACTGCCATAGATAAACCCAACATTAAATTATATACTGTATTGCTGTAAACCAACCTATATCTTATACACAGGAGATTGGTCAATTCCCTTGCAATGGGCGAGTGTTCCCAATAAGGGCAGCAGTTATTTTAATTGCGCAAAAAAAATCACAATTTTTAATCAAGGCGTTTACAACAGTGGGAGTATTAAATGCAAATTGCACGTGCATGTTAAGCTGCTTTCATATGAATATCTCTTGGAATCGATGTTTATTTGGCTGGAATTTAAAAGGGCTGCAACAGCACCCCCCCATACTTTCTTTGACATTTGCGTGTGCTCTTCCTGCAATGACCTCACATTTCACACAACTGCCAACCCCCTCTGGCTTGAGAGGCCATTGCTATAATAGCATGCGTCTGTAATATTTCAGTTTTTCGCATGACTGAACATGTACAGTGTGTGCGAGTGCTGGAACAAAGTTAAAAGTTTTGTGGTCAAGTCGTATTTGATTAAAGTTGCCTTTGTCATTACTTGGAGCGCAATATATAAAATGTCAATTCGCTTCTCAAAGCAACGATCGCATGTATATGGGCATTCAATAATTCATTAGTTTTAACCCATTTCATTCTGTGGATATGCATGAAAGCCTCTGCAGGTATTTGTTTCCTTTGAAACATGTCCCTGGCCAGAATGATTTGCCTGCGATCAATAAGAACTTTTGCTTGGCAGTCGGGGTCCTGTACCTGGCGTTCTCTCAAAAGCATTTTGTAAATGTAGTACATGTGAATGGGAAATGCTTAGGTGGGGGTTTCCCATGGACAAGCTGATGCAGGAGCCAACTAGCATACAAGCCATGCTTAATGCGTTACTGAATGCTTGAGCAATGCATCTCTGCGGACCTGCTTGTCACCACCTGTACTTGTAAATAATTTGGGTCATTGCTGAGGTGTTTGCAGGGTGAATTTCTCAAGCAATGGGTCTGATACTTAAACCAATGACTTGTGGAAACGCCTGCTGTATCCATTTAAGCTCATTCGGCTCCGCTGCATGGATTGTGGTCGGAGTTCATGCTAGTAAGTTCGTTTAGGACTCACATTCCAGAAAGGCACGCAGTGGAATAAAACTGACCACAATCCTAAATTTCGATTGAAAGCTTTCGTGACTGCAGGGATTGATATTCTTGGTTCTTTCGGTAAAGTCACGTAGCAGGGAAATATTAGTATAAACCAAGAACACAATCCTAAAATTACAAGTTTAAAATTCAGTGGTGGGTTTAGCTCAGTCCATAACATTGGTACCCATAAAATGAGCACAGCTTGTGAAGAGCCAGCAGTGGTTGTCAAGACATTTACTCTTTAAAGCCGGTAATATAAAACAAAGATGTGTTAGAAACCTGCAGTGTGGTGGTCACTAGTCATCCAATGAATGGCAGGACTGATCCTGTGGTGACAATCCTTTGTTTTAGCGAAATCACCCGTTGCAGGTATTGTATTACGAGCCTGAAAGAATGTGAAATTCCCACCACATGGCTCCATTCCCACTCAGCATGAGTGGCAGTTTTATTTTGACGAGTAAGGACACCACTATGGTCTTACCTTTCTGTGAAACACATACTTCCACAAACCAAGCATTGCATGCATTGTATACGTTTAAAGATTTCATACTTAAGAGATTTGGGCCATGGTGCTCATCTCTTGATGGGAATTACACATCGTAGGAGGTATGTGATGCTATACAACTGTTAACTATTGTCCACAAGGTTGGTACTTATTTTAGCAGCCTCGGTAAGCATGCTCAGAGTAACCCTGAAGCCAGCCAAATATTTTGATTGCTGTGCCATGTGATTAATCACCAGTGGAAAGCAAGTGCCAACTGGGACAATCAGAACCCATTCAACACAGGCTACTCCGACAGCTCAGTCTCCTAGTGTCATCCCACAATCCCATGTTTCAGAGAAATGGCCGGATGATGACATTCCCAGACCATTCGTGCCAATTTCAGGTGCAAATCAGTCTGGCCAAATCGTAGCAAATACAGATGTACAGGCCTTTATTATGTATTACACCATAAACCACAAACCATTCCTATACACCAAAAAGGAACTTCGTGTTTGTTGGCGATACATTTCTCGTTCTCACTACAGCAGAAAGCAATGTTCCAATATTTTTACAGGTCGACATGAAACTGCAATGTGCACACGTATGTAATTGTACAGTAGCCAGCTTAAACTGCTGGGGATTTCTGGGTAATAAATCACCGTTTACCCATAAATACATCTTGGTCAGCCTATTGGTATTCCAGACTAGCAGTCTTTAAATCCTTTATATTAAGTTCACTTGCTTGCTTTGCGCGCTTACGACCGTGCAAATATTTCGGTCGTTTAACCCACTTCCCGTGATCCAATCGAGCTGACATTTTGCACACTCGTGCGTGAAAATTTATTTTCGTGAATTTTTTTTCCCTAAATTTTACTTTTTAGGAAAAAATAAATTATATTTAATTACCAATTGCTTAATGGTGCAATGCAATCATCTGACCCATAGGTGGCAGCCATCTCAAGCCAGAGGACGAGAGGACTCTAGCCGCCACGCATATAAATGATTTAGTGAAAAACTTTGTTTTTACGGGTTAATTTTTACTCTCCTTTTCCTTAGCGACAGTTTGTGGTGGCGGGCACCTGCCAGTGACGATTGTACACATTCCTGCGGAGGGAGCTGGTAGTAAGTAACGTTGGGTTGCTCGGTCAATGGCCAGGGTCAATGGCGGCGTGGTGTATTCCACGAATATGCCCGACTAAGGGCGGGCACAAGCCGGCGTGAGTAGGTTAAACGTTCCTTCGGAGTGGGCAGGTAGGAACTTTGGACAGCGCGGCGTTCAGGGGGGGGGGGGGGGGGAGTTGGATGATTGGGCGTGTTTACCTTCCCCCCCAATACAAATGCTGATGCAGCAATTCAGAGCAGCCTTTATTTTTACTGCCACAATTTTAACTACAGCTTTAAAAAAACTTCCAATAACATTTACTTCATCTTAAGCCGAGATTACCCCTGCAAGTGCCTACTCAACTCGGGAGATTCTCTAGCCATGTGTCCTCAAAAGGCGGCAGCAATTTTTCTATGGAATATTTTGATAACTTGGCCAGTTCGTGCAACCATGGCGGATTGGACCTTTGATACAAATAATTGTGCACAATACCCAATGGGTGTGCCCATTAAAAAAACGGGACTCGTGTGTAAAGTGCTATTTGAACAATTCACCACCCTGTCAACTTCATGCCATAAAGAAATAGTTGAGAACGGTCCACTTCCTGGACATCACCCACCATCTCTGGCGTTGTCTTCACCCTGGACACTCAGTGCCTCGGCTGCCATTGGCAACTCCTCTGCCAGTGTACACGAGCCCCTTCGCCTCTTCTCCATTACCTCCACTATTTCCAGTCATTGCGGTAGCATCCGGACTTCATGGAAACTGCACCTTTGGGCCTGGGCCCGTTTGTCTACCCAACTCACCAGCGCCATTCATACATTATCACACTTTCATTTGTTAAATCAGGTACCTTGTGGAAACACCATTAATATGGCTTCACCTGAATCTTACGACTGTGTATTGTAAGAGTACAAAGAAAACATCCGATATTAACAGCTTTAGGAAAGTTTAACCCAAACAGGCTTTAAAATGGTTTTATCGACCTGGCCACAAGTATGGAGGAGTCCAGGACTGATTAAGGGGCCAAACCATGGTCTCACGAAATGGTCTCCAAATGGAGCCGTGCTGTTGATCTCAGGCCGTTCATAGGTCGACAAGCACACACCTTGTCAAAATGAGTAGAAAATAAAAATCTACTTTCAAAATTATATAATGGATTCAATAGACTGCCACGTTATTCCGAGTATTCTCTGCGTATGCCTCTGCCAAACAGCGATGTCTGGGGGTGCCCAACACAAATTGCCATGATAGTTTTAATGCCTAAACTTTGACCTACGACAGCATGTTAATTACAGTAACTAATTGCTTGGTCAGCAGATAAGATAGAATCAATACACGCAGACAGCTGGAGAGCAGAATGATTAAGCAATGACCCCTAATTGGAGAGAATTGATCCATCCAGGTCCTGGATAGACGGAGAAGCTTATTAAATAGCATTTTTTACATGCAAAAGAAAGTAGCTTTATTCATATTTGCCATCCCATTAACACAAACGCACCATTAAAGAGCCTTATCAGGGCAATGAATTTCCCAACGTTGATTTCCATCGTGGCAGCACACTTACACGAGCAAGCTTAATCTGGAGACAAGGCAGTAAACTTGGCATTCCTTTTGACTGCGGATTCGAATATTCAGAAAGCACGCATTACCATTCTTGCATGGTAAATAAATGGCATAAGGACAATTTTATAAAAAAATAATTGTTTAGAGATGCAAAGACAACGCAATTAGGGTGATAATTTATTTCACCGTTTAGCTAAAGTACAGACAGGATCGCATCGACCGCCGTCGAAGCGACATTTTTACCAAGAGAACGAGACCGAGCGGTGCCGAACGCGAGCCAGTCGCGCCACACAGACGGCAGCGGACGCGAGCGCGGCGATGGCGAGGAAGCTGCACAGGAGAATCAGGCACCGCCCCGTGGCCGTGCGGGCCTCCATGGCCTTCGCCTGCCCTGCAAGGCCACCCACAGGAACATGGGGCGACTGTTAGGTGGGGAGGGGCACGGTCAGTTTATTGAAATGCGTTGCTGCGAGCTTCCCTCCGGGAGACACGCACATGCTATGTAGAATTATGAAATGCATTGGAGAGCATGGCTTCCAATATAACCATGCAAGGATAATTTTAACTGTTTCAAAGGACTAATATGCCCGCCCCACTTATGAAGCATCCAATGCTTTTAAACACCGGCAAACCCCATCCCCCCCCCCCCCCCCCAGTGAGTACGATACTAACAATGTCCATTTTACCACTCCAATCCTCAGATTCATTTACTCGAAACGCTAGCCAACCAGAGTAATCTCGGATCAATTATACGACGCAGTCCAGATTAATCTGTTGCGCTTCCATCCATACGCCCTTGGCTTCAAAAGGCCTGTCAAATCTTTTTTTTACCACCACTCAAATTGGAAAAATTGCTCCTTCAAATGCCTCTGGATGGTCAAACTTTACTCATTTGTGCTGGCACTTGAGTCCCACTCAATTTAATGATTACAGCAGCATTGTACGGTCTCCCTACCACACCACGGAGTCCCCCACGCTTCTGCAGCATCTACACATGCAGTGCTATTTAGGAACAAAGAATACCAATTCTACTCGAAGCAATCAAGGCACAAAATCTTGCATGCCAATACAATAAAACTCGGGTATTGAAACGAAATGTTCAGATTAAATTTAATCTAAAGAATAATTTAATTGCATTGCCATTACTACTTTGTTCAAACCCATTATGAAAATGAGACTTTGCACAATACCTGTATGACAGGGTTGAGATTTAAAAGCAACCCAAAGTCAATTACTAATCTCGTATAAATATGCATTTAGTTTTCCAATACCGAACCTTTTCGTTTTTAATTTAAAACAGGCAAACTAAAATATCCACAAACAGGCAATTAAGTAGATGCACCAAGTGCATTCATCGACTTGACAGGCGATTTATACAAATGCATGAACCCAGCATGAAAGAGGAAAGCCAAGCTTGCATTAAAGCACTGGGAATTTGGCCAAGCAGCCGATTTTCCTTGTATGGATGGTACACTGGGGTTGCAGCCAGGAATTGAGAGAGGAATGGCCTCCCTTACAATACCAAAATGTAGATGGCTGTTGTTTCAATCCACTGCAGAGTGAGAACCTCCCCGATGGCATTATACGACCACACTTCACACTGGTCAGCACCGATGGAGGTGAAGGCAGGGTATAAGAGAGCTGTGGGGGCCACGAAAGTACGACAGTGCAATTTGCTGCTCTCCTGCTTCCAACCATTTGGGACCCCACAACAGCCTACAACAACCCCCATGTTCAGTGACCACCCCCCATCCAAGCGCTGTCCAGGCTCAACCCTAGTTCTTAAATTAGAAGAGATTGGAGGCGAGCTGGGCGTAGGCTTCACTAGATAAATCTACAGTGAATTGCGGTGATGTAGCAGTGTGTTACAGCGATTATTTTCCTTGCAGTTGAAGGTGTGAGAAGACTTTTCATCATGGCAGGGAGTTTCCGTGTATAACCGTGTGGTGTCGTGCGTGCACCGAGTCTGGGTAACAAGGCGAATTGTGTAATGTGGGCGAGGGGTTTGTTTCATGTATTCAGTATAGCCCTGTGAGCCATGCGGCTCTTGAATCAGGGTGCAACCGCAACAAACAAAAACATGAACGAGGGGTAAGGCCCACGGAGCTATATATTTCTTTCAGAAGTGACCTACCCCTTGCCACAAACGATAGCTCAGGAAGTGGTGGCTTGTGGAAATGTATAGGAGCCAAATACCCTTTAGGATAAACATGCGTTTAATGTGAAAGAAATAAAACCGAAGGACCCAGAAAAAAATCCACGCGACCACCGAGAAAAACATGGAAACTCCAAATATACCAGGTGTCAGGGTCAAAATAAAAACCTCCCGTACATCAGGCGAGAGAGTTAAAATTATTACCGTGGCACCCATGAAGCGGGAAGTGTTGCGAGCATTAAGGATCCACCTGCATACTAGGCGAGGGAGTTAACATCGCCACCGCAGAACCCCCCCCACCAACCCGAAGAAAAATCATAAATCGGGGGACAAGGGCTGTCTACTCTTGAAGGAGGCGGTCGGGTCAGTTAATTTTTAGTAAAGGGTACAAAAAACTCACGGCGTTCGTCGCTGCGCATGTCCGGCTCTCCCAGCGGAGGGAAAATGCTCACGGCACCCGAAGACACCCTGCCGTAGGCCACGCCCCGGGACGGGCCACTGCGGGCTGCAAAGGGACACGTGGACGACAACGAAGATTTCTGGTCCAGGGCTGCAGTTAAGTCAAGTACCACGCTGCACCTTCCAACTAATGGATGCAACAAAGCAACATTGCTCATCACCATCAATAGGCCCAGGAGTGCAAGTCAGTCAATTTGTATGTCCATGCGTGGCGGTGATCATCTCCATAGCAGTCTCCAATAGACAGTGATGGAAATTCCACATTACTAATGCAGGGACCAGTTGGCTTCGGACAATTCATACTTCTCACTAAGGACTTGACAGGAGAATATTAATATATATAAGCAGACAAGTCTCCATTTATCCAATTTTACACAAATCCCATTTGCTCCACAGCCTTCTGAGAATCTAATTTCAGTAGCATTGATGGTAGTCATTCAATGGACCCCTTCTAAAAAAAGGGGATTGACCAAGTCGACCCCCGAATATATTCTACTGAACTGCTATTACAAATGAACAGCGATTGTCCTTGAGCAGACAGTTTCCACCTCTGGCTTCAGGACTACTAATGGAGAGAAGCACCACCCCGTAAATCCGAGTAGCGGCCTTTGAAAGTTAGCCTACCTTTGTAAAAACGTGCGCGCACAGGTTTCACTACAAACCATTTTACCAGGTAAGGCTGGTATAGCGCGTTTTCAGAAGGGACCTGGCCTTAAATGATAGCTCAACGAAGTGGCTTATGAAGTGGAAATGTACATCAGCTAAATATTCTAAACGAGTGGATTTTAAAATGGAGGCAAAACTGACGACCTAGAGAAAAATCCACGTGACCACGGGAAGACGCAAACTCTAACTATATAGGAGTCAGGGTCGGGATCGAACCCACGGACTTTTTGCATACTAGGCAAGGTAGTTTACATCGCCACCGTGGCGCATGACCACGAATGTCTCATTTGATTGAGAATCCAGAATAATGTCTGTTCTTTATTTATATTATCAACATCCAATAATGGTATATGCTTTTTACAAGCAATATACCAAAGTAACAGCTCAAAGACTAAACCAGGCAAGGACGAGCCAGAATATTCTTGGAATACGTAAATACAATTCATATTAAATTCCAAACCAAGGTTTGGCAAAAACAGGTATGACATGTTATTGCATATGTTAAGTCTTCTGCTAACAATTCGTCAAGTATAATCCATATACTTTTTCCAAAGTGCAGTGTAGCATGAAGCTGGCATGGCAGGAAAAGCTGTTCTAATGTAATGAGTAATAGCATCCATCGTTACCCTATGGTACTGCTATTACCCATTTACATTGCAAAGTCAACTTGCATTTAATTCAAAATGCATTTGACCCAAGCCACTTGAAAATGTTGACTTCCTGATAGAGCTCAAATAAAAATATTTCACGAGATTAGAATGTGGGTTTGAGTGCCATTTTTTTCGAGTTTATCCCACTGCCAAAGTTAATTAACATGCAATGTGGTCACAAACGTCAACTCGTGCTTACGAGCATTCACCCTCCAACTCCACTGGAGGATCTCCAGGTAGCGTTGGGAATTCTACATTACTACGGTGGGGAACAGTGCCAGGATTTTACCGTGTTGATATCCCAAACGGTGACGTTGGAGTTTGGAGGGGAATGAACGAGTCCATTCAGCTTTGGGCCAGTATTTGAAATCAAATTGTATTACTAGGGAGCTTTCTAACATAAAGCCATTCTGTTATTAATAACAAGCCTGTTGGTTCTGCAAGCAGTCGAACGTTAAATGAACATTGAAACTCCATTCATTGGCGACACAGCCAGCAATGAAAATGTTACATTCACAGGGTGGCGGCTACCGTGCTTATAATAGATTTCATAACTAATGATATCATTGGACCTTTGTCAGTATGTATGAAAAATCGGTTTTACTCTGGTAATATAACAGGTGTTAAGATGTTTTAATACATAAACCTTTTGCATGGAATCGAGTCGACATTAACCACAGTTTGTGGTGAACATGTAAACATGTTCTGATAATATATGCATTGTTTGTTAACCCGATTGGTCTTGAGACTTCTTTATGGCCTAGTCTTAAGTACATGTGGTTAATGCAGACTTGTTTCATTTCAAAAAGGTTTAAGTTTGGTGTTTGAACGTCTTACCACCCGTTTTATTGCAAAAGGGTAAAACCTACTTATTTTTTACACTATTATAGTGTTGGAACAGCTCGGTGATCAACCCAACTATTTACACTTACGAGGCTGCGTTTCAGGTGCAGAACTAATGTAGACTTACCCACTCGTCTCCTGTTGGGTATACAATCCATCTGACAGACGTCGTCAAAGTTCACAGCGTCACAAACCACCACACTGCAGTGGAAAAAGAGCTGAGGGACAGGGCATTGGTTTCAGTCAGTTGCGAATAACAGTAGCAACGTGGTAGACAATAACGTGTGTTAATACATCATAAAGCTCTGTTAGTTGTGAATCAAGCTCTTTATTGTGCAAGTCCCCCATTTTCTGGCCTCGGTACTGAAACTGCCAAACTATGTAATATACCAGGCTATAATACTGCCAACAAAACTACATTATCTGCAGTTACTCCCAAGTTGCTCAGGAACAAACATCCGAAGCCTATTAATGTCATATGCATCAAGGCTGGGAGGGATGATATTACAGGTAGGAACAGTTCCACACTGCCCACCAGGGATTATTTGTCTGTGTCCGTCGTGCATGGCCCTGCCCAACCAGAGCCCTCCCATTGGCTCGCGGGCGCCGACCAATGGGAGCGGTGGGTTTAGAGGGGAGGTTAGTAGTGGTGGGAGGGATCCGCCGCGACTCGGGCCAATGAGGAGACGGGCGATGTTTCATTCACAAAATGGAACTGGGGGAGGGTGGCTCATTCATAAAATGGAAGCCTTGAAAAGAAAAAAAGGGGATCTTTTTGCCTCGTGTTTCTTTCAACATTCCCAGCCTTAAGGTGAATCAGTTGGGGGTAGGAGGGACCAAGTGGGAAGGGTGGGGCTGGTCACCCCGTGGTTCCCTTATAAAAAAAACTCAACGTTTAACCTACACTTATACAGGTAGGAACAAGCTTCCACACTGCCCACCAGGGATTATTTGTCTGTCTGTCATGCACGAATGCGGTGTCCAACCAAGTTCCTACCTGCCCACTCCGAAGGAAAGTGTTACCTCCAGAATGAAATTCACATCAGCAGGATTCATACCTGGCCCTGGAAGTCCGCCTCAATATCCATTTCAAAAACGAACGTCTTCACCTCAAACCGTTTCACGTTTTGGGGGAAAGGCACACTCGAGTTGTGAGGCACAGGATGGAAAATGGTCAGGTAGTTGTCATTCGCGTTCTCGCAGCTTGCGGCGGGACCATGGGTGGACATGAAAAAAAGAAATCAAAATCAGAATGGCCAAGTTGACATACAAAATTCACGCGTTTTATCTTGAGCGTTGGGTGGTGTTCATTATTTTCAATGGCTCTTTTTTCCAGTTGTGGGTATTACACATTCCCGATGGCAAGGGCTCATTGCTTCTGGGGGAAATACCATTGCCTCTCCACCAACCAATGGTTTTATCACCCTCACAAAACCAATGAGTGCCGGGCTGAATTCCATTAACTTTGAATGCCAGTTAACACCAACTCAATTCTGTAATGGGCAGGAGTGTTTAGCGATGCGTATAATTATGGTACCACTTGTGCATATTTGGGAAAGTCCACACAGTAACACTGGCAAGGGTGGCATTGAGTCAAGTGCGCAATCCTTCATCCCCATGCAGTTTATAAAGTGCATAACTTCGCCACAAAGTCAACAGTCGCTGGGTTTTTCGGATTAGTCCCCTCCTGCCATAGATAAGAATTTGCATCAAGGAGATGCACCTGCCAAAAACACTCAAGCCGGCTAAACACCAATGACCTGACCCACATGTCCATGCACGTACACAATCCAAGTCCACATCTGGACTGAACGACTAGAACCCTGGTGGTGACTGGCCCAACTGTTGGCAATTGAAACAGAACATTTTATACAGTAATGTTGGAAATAAATTCCCAGTAATGATGGAAAACCACAATTGCAAGTCAATTGCAATAAAATGCCCAGCTTCTAAATAACGGCAGAATGTGACACTGGGGTATTTCGTGTCACATTACAACACTGCAATATCTACAAAGGCTCAGTTGCCCGCAGTTCTCAGGTGGCCCAGTACCTGTTGATGACGAGGTCCCACCGAGGTTGGCTGTCTGCAGCAGGCAGGTTGGTGGCCCAGCAATTCTCCAGAAACATCTCGATGCTTTGGTCCTCTAGGCCGAGGAGGCGCACCTCAAAATAAAGAGGCTCTTGCAGATACGATACCACCGGGTACTCCTCATCCAGGTAGTAGGACGTGTAGTCAGCATCTGAAAGCCACGGGATTAATTTAAATTATTTATGCCCAATTAGTTTATCCATGGGACCACAAAGTATGTTTATAGCAGTGACCTCACACATACAAGTGTCCTTTTACCTACTCAGTTAATGCAAGTGATGTTCAGTCACCACATCGCCTTGCTAAATAACGTGATGGGGGCAGGACTCCTCTCCACTGGTGGTCCCCCAAGCTAGTGGTGGAAATTCCATATTCCTATGGAGAGGGCCCCCCATTCTCTGCAGAAGATCACTTCCCACTGGTTCTCATCTTAGCAACTGCCTAGTGACATTATAGCAGTTCTGTTATTGCCAATATGTCAATGTTATGGGTATGGTCAGCACCAAACCTGTCAACCTTTGGCCTCCCAATCCCGATGTTGACATTGTATGGGTACAGATGCCTTTTCCACTTTTGTCATGCACAGCCAAGAATAGGGCCCAGGGTTCGCCAGGATTGTCATCCATATGATTAACTCTTATCTTACAATCCCCGAGGCAGGTGGCATTAGTATGGTCTTGTTAAGGCCTGTACAGTAAAACGAGGTGGAGAGTTGCTAAAACTAAGAACGTCTGGGCCACGCCTTCCCCGTGCCCATCTTAAATACACTCAATACACCAAAGTATTTTAGATAGAGTCAACTTCTGGTATTAGGCTCAGATACCAATGGCCAGAAATCTCAATGTTTCTGCGTGTGTACAGATACAGCCCCCATCGATCTACTGCTGGATGAGGACCTTTCCATGCTATGCCATGAGGGTTATTGAGACCACACTTCACTAGTGGTCAGTGCAGGTCGGTGAAATTTAGGAGCATAGAGGGAGCGGTATTGAGCGGCATTTCCCGACTGCTCATCGGCCAACAACTTGACTCATACCAACATTTTAAGCCACCATGGCAGGATTCCCCCACAAGCATTATGTACACTGTGCAAATGATAGAATTGCAGATTTGCAGTAACAGCTTTATAAAAGATGAATGGTACAATGGCAATTAAGCTGTTAATGTTGGCGACAGACATGGATAATGTTAGGGTTACTTTAACCATACCTTTGAATAACCTGATGTCAAGTTGCAGCATTAAGGGCCCACCAGCTAGTAAAGACAGCAACAGGTTAAAAAGGCAAATAGGTACCTCAAACCAGACATGGCTTTCGTATCAGAGTAGAATTAAATTCGTAGGCACACCAAAAATTATGCATTACATAATGGTGGCAGTTCAAGGTAGTCAGAATGGACCCAAAGGTAAGTTTTTAAAACCTGTGTTTGTTACTCAGACGATGTCCACTGCAAACAGCCGTATTTACATTAGACTGCGTGGGAAGGCCTCATCTAGCAGTGGATTGCCATAAAGGCTCAATTTGTTCTATGTTTTTTCATTCCAAATGGGTCCACTTTGAGCACCAGGAAGCCTTTGGGTCCAGTTTGAGTACCTGAAAGCCTTTTACCACGTAACCTCAGACTAAGTCAATTTGGAGGTTGCACTCAAATCCCAGAGCACTGCACAACCATAGGGTCACCGTGAACACTCCGTTCTGAGTCACATATAAGATTACTCGTACTCAAATTCTGATAGAGAATGTGACTATGGTAAATTGGCAATGTATTCCGTGCGTTAAGTCTTTGGGGCCATTTGATCTAACATAATGTCGCGTGTCTTCACAACCTTTCCAATTGACAAGTTTTGATTTGAAAACAGGAAACTCGAGTAAAGCAATCCAAATGCATCTATAGGTGTCAATGCACCAATAATTATAAAAGGTGACCCCCGTAGCAATACAAGACTGCAATGTAGGCACAAGGTTGGATGGGGTACAGGTGTCAGCGCCGACTGCAAGGTGTCACAATGTGCTCATTTTACCTCTGCTTATTTTCATCACGATGGGCACGGGGACCACTTGCTCGTCAGCAGTGGGTCCCCTACGGGCTTGCACAACGCTGGAGATCATCACCGTGTCGTTGATGCGATAGCGGCAAATAACCTTCAGCCTTTGCAGGGGGATGGTGCAAAAGTTGAACACGTTCAGCGCAAACCATTGGATGGACTATTTATATTTTTTCTATCAGGTTAGGCCTACCGAGCTTCAGAAGCGACCTGGGTCACAAATGATAGCTCAAAGTGGCTCGTCACCTGGAAATTACGAGCAGGCAAATACTCAATGCATGTCGAGTCTAAAAAGAGGGAAAAACCAGGGGAGACCTGAAAGAACATGTAAACTCCATATGTACAGCAGGATCGGGATGGACCCACAATCTCCTGCATGCAAGGAGAGGGAGTTAACATCTTGCCACCATGGCACCAATTAACATCCCACATTTATCTGGGTAAAATGTTACCACAAGTGCATTAGAGCAGCAGTGTTCAGAAAGTGGATAAAGACTATACTGTACATTTAAACTGCTGAAGTACTTTTGGAGAAAGATATCGAAGAATGTTGACCAATAACCCCCCCCCCCCACCCCCATCTGAGCACAGACACATTGGATTGACAGCTATCACACTTCTGCAGTGCCCTGAAAAAAATGTTGATCAGTTCATGGAATAGGTCGATTAATTGATTTACACCACTTCAAAGTTATTTACCGGATATCGCTTTATCACCACGCACCGAAAAAGCAGCTGCTATCTTCCCAGCTCCACGTTCAATACTCTGGAACCCATATTGCGATTAGTTTGCTAATGTAATGGAAACTTGTGTGCCTTCAAGTCGGCTCAGCCGAAGACTTCCCCCTACACGCGCCATCGACTGGCTTAAACACATGAAAGCAAGCATGGTCCCAAGGTTGGGCATTTGAAGATTACAATTTATATGCAAAACACTTTTATAAAAAGGGAGGGAAGGAGACACGGCTTCACCTCGGTTAGAACCGCCACGTTGTCGTTTTGTGCCCACGTGCATTTTTGCTATAAACAGTTAGTTAGTTTCACACAAACAAGTACGTTATAACGCGGAGCGCGCCCGTTTGAGCCGTCGATAACTAATTTCTTGAATTGCGCAGCTGAGAAGTATCGTACAGTAAGTGGCTACGTGCCCTCAATTTAGTTGTCCCGCCATGTGATAAATGCCGGCCGATTTTAGTGTAAATGCGAATCGGCAAAGTGGTTTTTCACTTAAAGCGGGACTTTTTGGGAATCAACCTTGATTAACACGGTGCAAAAGAAGTTCATACTACCACGTTAAATGGAGGGATGAGTGTACTATCACCAGAGCTAATACTGCTAATACCGCACAACCAATGTAGTACAGGCCAGGCGTGTGCAGCATTATCCACCTGTACTCTGGGTCCCTCGTGATCACAGGGCTCTCCTCGGGCAGCAGCTCTTTCTGCAGACTGATCTCGTTCTCGTAAACCAAGAACGCCCCCTCAATCTGAAACGAGGAGGAAAGAGTTGTCTAAACGCGTGAACAAGACGCAACCAATTGCCAACGATGTGTTCAATTCTACCGATAAACATAAAGCAAACAGTTGCAGGTGTGTGCACACCTTTGAGTTTATTGAGTCGTGCGTAGCATAATTTGCAACACTGAACGTTGCAATGCATTTTGGATTCATACATATCTACGCTTTTATTTAATATATATCTACGCATTTAATTAAATTTATTTCTACGTGACTTTAGCTAAAGAACCAAAGAGTAATTCCTGCAGTCACGAAAGCTTCAAATCAAGTTAAAAAAGTATTTCATTAACTCCGTTATATAGGGTGTGTATATGCAAGATGCTGCCATAATCTTACATACTGGAGTTTTAATGCAGAGGTCGCCAGTTTGTATCTACAGCAGCCAAAACAATGGGTCTAGTTTCTCAAGCAACACTCCCATACCTCCATTCAGCACGGCACCAGTTGGTCCATCAGCTGGTTGCATACGGTGCGGGTAGCGGCGTCACCATTCCGACCTTCTCCAAGGCACTTGGTCAGTATGGTGTGTGGTAGGTCAAATAGCCTCAAAACACCCTCTAGTAGAGGCCCTTCCTCCAGTAGTGGTGTGGAGCAAGCACAATTGCAGAACTGCCAACATCTTTAAATTCTAAACGTTATTGTACATTTTAGCTAGAGTGTGTAACCTTGGTCCACATTCCCACCAGGCGTACAGAGCTGGGGGGGGGGGGGGGGGGAGATTACCGTTCTTGATGTACCACAGCTCGAGACTGTGAACACGAAGTAGGCCTTGGTGGTGTTGACATACACCGGGCCACACGAGCGTTCCCTCAGGGCGAGTCGCCACAGGTCCACCTCTGGCTTCGTGTGGCCTTTGGGGGCAGCCACGGCCACCGTGCCATTCGGAAAGCAGGCTGTGGAGCACAGGAAACGTTGCCCATTAGAGAAATTGCTTTTTGAGCACATGTACCTCAAAAAAAATACATTGGCCATGCACCAAATTGCGCTGTTGGACAAGTATTGTTGAACTCTCAAGGCCGGTTGAGGCGCAAATGAGGGCACGTTGTCCCAGTACCACATTGGGTCTTCCCTCAAAGCAATGTAGTTGCCATAGTCTCTCGCAAGAATAATGGTTACTCCAAGGTTGTAACCCACCACGTTAGGACCCATAGCCCTGTTGGGCCTTGCGAGTTTAAAGCCAGGGATAAAATTGTATGGACCACTCCACAGCTCTTAAATAAAAGACCAACCCTCACATGTAACTTTTGAAAGGCCACATTAGCTTACCTATTACATCGGTGGTTGGAAATTGGCAAGAAACGGAGAGCTGGAAATTTGTTTCATGTGTAGTCGGATCCACGAGCCTCAATTGAAACTTGTATTTAACAAAGGACACCGTCACCTCCTAATGACACAATGGGCAAGAGTGAAAAGGTTCATTCAAGTGCTAATCTCAATTGCATCTTCAGAATGGTATTAGTATATTGCACACAACCGTACTAAAAAGGCCCAAGTTAAAGGATATTAAAACAAATCATAAAAATTGAGTTTTCTTTGCCGAGACAGATGACATAGGCGACCACACCATGGAAAGGGGCCAATTTACATTGCAGACATTTCTGACTTTTCAGAGTGGGGAAACTTCGTGAGCCCTGAAGGATGAACAGCGTTTACACCTGGCCGGGATTTGAACTTGAAATCTATCACATTGATGGCATGCTCCACTAACTGTGCCATCTGGAGACAACTCCCCAGCATGGCACGAGCACTCACCGCCACCACCTGCAATGGCGAGTGAGCTCAAGAGTTCAGGCTCTTGGGAAAAGCGCTATCGGCTCTTACGTGATTACTCATTTTATATAAACCTGGGGGAGGGAGGGGGGGGGGGGACCAAGTCACCCCCTGACCAGGATACAAGCTTACGACTTTAATTGTGAGTCAAGTGCTACGATGTAGCATTACTTGGTTGGCATCGTCTAAAATGCAACCACTGTTTGCATGCTGTTAGACTTGAAAGCAGCAAGAGTAGGATGCTATTATAAAAAGATCCCACATTTATCTAGCACGTTGGAGCATGTGCTCGTAACAAGGGCCTATTAAGGCCTGCATGGCCACAAGGGGCGGTGTGGGCCAGTGCCAGGCAATCGTTGTCTAACTAGTGTCAATGTTTATACACCACATGCTCATTGAGATAAACCATACATTTTCGAGTCACGAAGTTTCGGAACTGGTTCAGACGCCAATTGCCACAGGTTAGCTATGGCTAGGAATCAAACCTGTGTTATTAGGACTGCAGCACAGTGTACGGAGCACTGACACCTTCAAAACAAACACACAAGCCAACAGTAAAACATGTGAAGGAGTACGGTAGTTAGTGTGCAATAGGGGTTGGGGCGTGCCTCAATTATCAGGCCCTTTGCATCAGGTGGCATGCTGATGGAGTAGTGTGTGGCGTTGCGGGAGAACGTGTATCCCATTTGCTCCATGGCATCGCTCGAGAGCCATGTGTCTCCCACGAAGAGTAGCGTGGAAGAGTCCAGGCTCCCCGGCTGCACCACCAGGATGAGGCTGCTCGTGGTGCACATCCCATATGCAACCGGAAGCACTGCCAAGGGGACCGGGGGGGGGGGGGGGGAGATATATTGGTGTTTGTAAGAGGCCACAATTTAAAAAGTTTAACTATCAACCATTGTTTTTGACCAGGTACAGGTGAACCAATCCGGACGAGCCAATAAGTTGCAATTAAAACGATCATTTAATTGGAAGCCCCCCACCCCCTACCTTAAGCCACTCAGGGCCCAAATATAAGAATGGCTTTGCTTGTTTATGCCTAGCACCACCGACTTCAAAGTCATTAACAGTGCCTTAACAAAAACCAGTGGGATATTTTGGCAGTGGACGCTTTTTTCAGACTACAACCGTTACCCATTTGTTGAAGTTAATATTTGCTATGGAGGGGCCATTTACAAAATCATTGGTCTATAGTAGATCATAAAATTGTGTTACGAGTGAACGTGGGTGATAATTGTACACAAATTCCAGCACTGTCCCCTTAGCAGTGGCATCATACAAGTCAGACTTCCTGGATTAATATTCCAATTTCCTGCATCTTATTTGGGATGCTTGACGTAGCCACGAACGAAGCGTCAAACTTAGTTGCCAAGTTTGGTTGTGAAAATACACGCGCAAAAATGTGCTTCTCAAACATTTGCGCACACGTGACAATTTAACGTTTTAATTATTTGGCACATCAGCTGGAGGGGGATCTTGACAAAAAGTTGACCAGATCACCACGTGGGTCCAACCCATACATATATAAAAGTGCTATTAATCTACAAGTGTCAATTTAAAACGTGTACCAAACGAAATTTAAACTTACCGACATCATTTATGGTGCACGATTGCTGGACTGTTGTGATGTAATACTGCGCCTCGGTATCCAGCAACACAAGCTTCACGGCAAGCGTGTACACATGCGTGGTGGTGTCCACCAGGTACTGGGGTTAGACAGGGCATGTTTCAACTGTTAAGTTTAATACCGGTTGGGATTTGCATTGCACAAGGTGAAATTTCAAACGTGTCCAAACACAACCAGATGCTAAAAATGGTGTAAGAGGAGGGATGTTTGGACCAAGTAAAACCAAATATGCCAGGTAGAATGATTACTTACTGGTTAAGGGTTAAAGTGGACTTTGCAAAGAAACTACAAAAGCTTCTGGCCTTGAAAATAGTGACATGCAAAAAAATGGTTTAAACATTGGCACAAGAGAACTGGCAAGACAGAAAATTGGCACAATGTTTGTTATTGGCAAGTCATGGAGGACTGGGCACTTGGGCATTGGATGCACTCAGATGAAGGTCGACAGAAATGTGTTGCTAATGTGCAATGTTGTGCTTCTCTTCATGCACGGTGGGATTTCTGCATAGTTCAGTTTCCTACAAACTTTATAATTTGGAATTGGCCAAATATCCTAAGCATGACTTGGCAATATCTGGCTCCTTCCCATGGTAAGCGTTATACTGGCACCTCAGGTGCCACCAACGGAGATGAGAACTGCAGTGGTGACATTATTAGACCGGTCCTGCAAATGCGTAGACCGTTCAACAGGACCAACCTGTTTTTCCACCACCTTGGCACTATACGGGATCTCAAGCACCAAATAGAATGCATCCGGACTCCACGGGACAAGCTGTTGGTGCAGCTGATAGTCCAAGGCCTCGGCGCTGCGACACGGAGCCTGCACCGATTGGAGCAGCAATAATCCCTCTGCGTCCTGGTCGCACACCGTGAAGGTCTCTGCACCGATCGTCAAGTTAACGATGGAGACTCCATTCAAAAACAGCCCCATCGTGATCGCAAAACCAGAATCTGTACACACATCATCTGTGGACAAAAAAACGGACACTTTTAGTTACGTAGCACAGAAGCATATCAGTCGTGCACGGTGCCACCGATTAGGCGCACTCACAAAATGCAGTCAAGGTTTAAAATGGTTAATGCACTAATCGATTTACTCGCTAAAGAGAATTTTGCAAATACTCACTTAAGGTAAAAATGACACTGCTTGCATGCATGGTCAAAAGTCGAAGCAGCTTTGAGCTGAAATTAGTGCAGTGGTACTCGTCACCTGTTTATAGCCAAACCAGGTGTGTAACTTCCAACACGTGTGATGGAGGCAAGTCAGGCCATAGCACAAGTATTGTAAAATTTCTACAACAAGTTCGGTTATTGAGCCTGGAGGGATGAACGGGCAGTCTTAACCCATCAACTGGGACTTGCGCTCACACCTGTTCGAGTTGTAACGTCGTTACCATTGCCAAGACGAAGTACAATAGCGTTAGACGTTATTCAGTGCCCCAAAGTGGAATGTCTACTCGTTAAAGTGCTGAAACTTTCAAACAAGCATCGAATATTTAAACTTTACATTAAATTAAACTTGTCCAAATGCATTAGTCACGTATTAAGCTTTTCATCTGTTGCATCTGTGCATATTGGATGCACTTCACCACACCCAGGGAACAATTAACATCTCTAAGGTGAAGCCGATGACCTGGGGATCTGTTTATTTTGGTGAAGTGGGGGACACAGCTGAGCTATAAAAGGTCCCACAGAACTGCTCAACCAAAGCTATTCATACTTTGAAACTTGCATTGCCTTTGTACCGTTCACCTTTTGGCGTTCTGGTATAATAATGACCGTCTCTGGTGTAGGCCAATCCGTTTAAAAGACAATGCATATATTAGAGCACGTTTAGCAACACGTGTGGTTAATGCACACTTGATGCCTTGCAATAGGTGTCCATTTGGTGTTTGAACATCTTAACACCTGCTTTATTGCCACAGAGGGTAAAGTAGTATTCTTATTTCCATTATTTGTATACTGGCTACAAGGTCCCATAGATATCTGGTGGCCCTTGCTGGGGGGATGTTGAACGTCACATGCACTGGAATCGTGCAGAAATGTGGGCATCAATTATTTATTAGATTTATCTAGCGCCTTATTCCAAGGCTCTTTACAAAAACTTAAAATTGTACAAAGTGATTGAAATAGTGGGGCTATATCAAAAGTGGTGTGAGTTATGGTGACAATTAGGAAAACAGGTGGGAGTGATTGAGGGGTTGTGAAATGGTTTGGCTAGGCCTGGTCGTGGCTGGGAGTAGCAGCAGGATGGGCTAGGACAGGGGTCGGCAACCTACGGCTCCGGAGCCGCATGCGGCTCTTTACGGGCTGCTTCTTGACGATATGTACGTATGTACAGCATGTACTCAGATGCATTGCGGCTCTTGAAATACTGAATTTTGTACCGAATTGGAAAGAAATGGCTCTTCTTGTTATTTTGGTTGCCGACCCCTGGGCTAGGAGAAAAGATGGGTGTTGTTTTAAGGGAGGAATGGAAGCTGGTTGCTGTAGGTGAACATGCTTGTTTAGTGCTGCAGGAGTTGCAGTGAAGAGGAAAGCGTGACTGGGCACAGGGCGAGAGGCACAGGGGAGGTTAGGAGTGTAGAGGATGGAACACAATGAGGTGGGAGGGCAAGACCATGGAAGGAATTAGACTACAGGACATTTAAAAACAACAGCAATAATACAGAGCCAGTGGAGTTGGGGAAAGTCGAGCGTAAGTGGATAGTGGGGTAACTTACTAATTATCAAGGCAGAGGCATTTTGTATCTGTTGAAGAGGAGTGAAGGCATAAGCAGGAAGGCCAGGAAGTATCGTTGAAATTACCAAGGGGAGAGTAAATGAGCGAGCGAACCCGGACTTCAGCAGCAGCGTGAGACGAGGGGCAGATTTTGCACTTATTGGATAGGTGGCAGCAGCGAGTGTGAGTAAAACGGCAGAGATGCGGTTGGAGAGGGAGGCGTCAATGACCGAGGTTGCAAGGAGAGGAGACCGTAGTAGTGGGGGAGAAGGGGGGGGGGGAACTGAGATGGTAGGGCAGGGTGGAGGGAGGTGTGGAAATGTAGGGTCATGATTCAACTTTAGAAATCAAGTCTTGATTTTGCATCTAATATTTCACTGAATGTCTCATTTGTACATGATTTTTTACCATTAGCCAAACTCGCATAATTAGCAGTACATCTTAAATAATTCCATGACTCTGCATGTATTGCACACGAGGGGATTTTAATTCGATACATCGGTCACACCTACCAGTTCCATGTTCGTATCACATCCTGGCGACGGTAAGAAGTTCGTGTTTTTTCTGCCACAAGATGCTAACGTCACAATATTTGAAAATTCATCACCGGCTGGTATCTCGCACGTTACTTGGTGCTATGGAGACGAGTACTGCCGTGAAAGTGAACGGCTGGAAGAGTGATGCATACTGCACCTTGCAGCCGAATTTCTCGGCAAGGGCAGCTTCCCTTGGTTGCAATCATAATCCTCGTGAGGTCCCAGACGTCATCGGTCCACAGATGCTGGATCTGCAGGTCGAGGATGTATTCCATTCCGAAGTGCCAATTGACCCAACAGCTCTGCAAAGACAAGGCATTGCTCAAAAACATCATTAACAAAGTTAACCTTGTCTATTTTCATTCCAATAAATGAAAATGTTTTAATCCATGCAAGACTATAATAAGGATCTTTCAGGAGTCTCATTATTAAAGCTATTGCTGAGTTGAAGGGGCCGACGACAACTCAAACATTTCGATTTAAAGCTTACATATTTCAGATAAAATAGTTAAATATTGTGCCTTAAGGAAGAGTGTTCCAAATCACCTAAAGTACACCCGAGTATGAAGCCCAGAGGTAACTTTTTGCCACCATCTGCAAAAATTGCCCTCTGTACAAATGTATAAAAAGGAGTGTCATTTGAATATTAACTTATTTGCAATCACAATCTTGCATACAAACGCACTCCGATTTAGAGTCCACACAGACCGAGTAGCGTTCGATTGCCAGCAATCCCCTGTAGCCATCTGACGTTGAGTCACATGCATCGGGTTCGAGTCACACCAAGCTATAAGGAGCAGCAGGATGCTGGTGCTCCTCTCCACTGGAAGCCCCGAGCCAGTGGTCAAACGTAATTTGCATATGATCTGTCACTTCACACAATCGCCAATGATGCAGACTTGCCACTGGTTGGTGTTCATTGTATTGGCCTTGGATCAATGGTGGGAAACAAGTCAATCATGCATTACACACTTTTCATTTTTTATTCTACCTACGTGACTTTACCGGAAAAACAATGGAAACAAATAAATTAAATCGACGTTTCGGGCGCAACACAAGCGTCCTTCAGGTGGGGACAACCTAGCGAAAGCACAAACGCTTAAGTGTGTCTCAGATGGCTGTGACGAGGGATTATAGTTGCGGGGCATGGAGGAAGGGGGGGGCCATGGTGAGTGTGGGGAGGCAAAGTTGTGAACATTGGGGGTGCGCTGGGAGGCAAACGATTGGAGCCAAAACTGAGGCTCTGTGATGTAGATGGCGGAAGTAGCTAAAGCAAGCTAGGATTAAGCCGCCTTTTGGTTATGCTACCGGGTGGGTACATTCCAAACGCAGGCTAACAGCGTGTAAAGTTCAAACTGAGATGTTAAAAGCTAAAATAACGTGTGGTAATGGTGATGGTAGTATGTGGAGCTGGGGGGGTAAGACTGGGAATATGGATATGTTTAAGAAAATATATCTAAACTGGCCGTCTAGCAGTAAACTGCATGGTAGCTAAAGTTTAACTTGGTTAATTACATATTTCCAATGATTGCTCAATTTAAAACCATCCTCTCGGTTGAAGTTGTGTATGTTTGTAGATCTGGATGGCTTCATGGACAAATCTTTGGTAGTATCCAGGAGGTTTGCAGAGTACTTTGGGATCGGAGAAAACAATATCACGAGAACTGAACCCCCAGCATAGCTTGCGCAAACAAGTGCACACGACGGACGTTTGTTGCCACGAACCTTGTTGAAGCCGCCTTCCGCCCCCCACGGCACCGACAATGAGGTGGTGGCGTTCGTCTGCGTCAGGACGTAGCCCCTCTGGCCCATTGTGGTCGAGTCGACCTTCTTGAAGTCGACCCACACGCTCGTCTCTATGTACTCCACCTCGGCCAAGTGCAGCACCAGCGGTTGCAGGATCCTGGGCAGAGTCCACACGATGGCTTGTTCCGTGCACTCCGGCTCTTCTGCAGAGAGGATTGTTCACTCAACTGGGGATGTGTGGTGTTTGGGGGAGCACCACATTTGCAAGTTGTCTAAATGCAATCACATTTATCAAGGAGATAATGGTACACCTACACATGGTTCCATTTTAAAAGCAGATTCAGATTATTTCAGAGAATAATTAGCAATTCGGTAAATTATGGCAATTTGTTGAAATTTGAATTTCAGCAGAGGACAGGGGAAGGCAGGGCAATCGTCTCAGCTGGTTGTGGCGATGACAGCTACTCCCTCATTGCATAGACCATGCTACATAGGGTTTAACGTTCAGACAAGCGGTTCTGAAATTCATATCACCCAAACAAATTGTTAAGGTTAATAACTTGATAATGTGGCATGACTAATGGAAGTTAAAACCCCCATCTATTTTTTTATAATAAAGTGTCACTTACATTTAAATTATTTGGCCGCTATACATTTCCACCCGATAAGCCACTTCAGCAAGCTACCACTCGTGGCCAGGTCGCTTCTGGAGCGGTCAATAGCTCATTGGGCTTTGTGGTCAAGTAAAAAGTTTCGTTTTGTCCAAGTTTAGTGATTTGCTTGCATTTCCTAGACTTTGCACTCCTACCTTGTGTTAATATTGCTTGTTGGAACGTTCTGCCCCCTACTGGGCATCTGAAGAAGAGCCTCATAGGTTATCGGATTCCTCCAGTAAAAAATATTGATAAACAAATGGATACAGCGGGGCAAGGTGTGGGCACTTTCCACCTTTTCAGGAGGAATCAGACCAGGGTGGAAGAGTAGGCCAAAATAAATTATGAAAAAGGGCTCCCTCCTAGTGGAGGTCCTTTTGCCAGCAGTGACACAATCACTGACATTTCAGGGATGGACTTTCGCTCTTGTCACTACGGTACTGGGGACCGTCCAGCGCCGAGCACACTGTGAATGGGCAAAGCTGGTTCCTCTGCACCCATTAACTCGCACAGTAGGCAGGTGGTGCAATGGATATATTTAACTAGTTAAGTCACCATTGGAGACTTCAGTTGTGTTTTAAAACGGATTCTGGGGTCAATGAGCGACAACCAAACCCAGCGCACAAAACTAGCACAAGCGATGTACGCAATTTTGCAGAGAAAGGTTACGGGTGTAAAATAACATGTCAAATAATTCACAAATACTAGTTGGTGTTACAATAAAAGAAAGTAATTCGACCACACCTAAAAAGGGACCAAAAACACGGGTCACTTACGTACAGGGCAGGCAGTCGTCATATCAAGGAGGAATGCCGACCACCTATCCGCGTAGTACACAAATGGTCTTATAACATCAACCAGCGTGCCTTCAATCTGTCAACAAAACAGTCAAGATGAATCTTCTTTACTGAAGTACAACTTCACTTCCGTATTCACTTTAGTTTTTCAATTAGACGTTAACAAGCTGCTATATTAAATTAACATATCAGGTGCACTGCTCATTTACGGATGCAAAAATGTTATTTTGATAACAAAGCGGTAGAATCTCAACGACATTTTTCGGCTGTCGGTTTGCGTTACCATCATAGAAGAGCTTTCATTCGTAAAGTATGGCGATCGAAAAACCACTCTGGCGTCAGAGCTGTTGACCGCGTATCCCATTTGAAAAGCTTTCTGGATATCGACTTCAAATCGGCTTCCATTGTTTAACCTGAAGAAAATCTTCCAAACCTGAGCAGTATTCATAATCTGCAAAAAACATTGAAAGCAGGGTCAACGGGGACACGTCAATACATTTTATTTTAAAATGTAAATTTATACAAAGTATATCCACGCTCGAACGAGTGATGGGCAGTCCCCCAGGACCAGCAGTATAACTCTACATGATCAGGAACAATCTTAGGACACAAATGCAACTTCCTCCCAGTTGGCAATTCAATCTTATTTGCCAAGACTCTGAAATACTCACATTTTTACAAACCTGCAATTGTCTGCATATACATTATATTACGGAACACCAAATGATGTAATCACATTCCATTACTTAGCATCACCACCTTGAGTTGCAAATGTCGCACGTTAAGAACCAGTTGGCCAGTATAACTCTGACAGAGTACATTTAAGTTACATCACAACTGTAAAAAAGGCACTACGAAGATTCTCCAATGTCGTGTTAATGCTCAGAGGTTAATAAGGCAAGGCTCTCCTTCGTACATCGGTCTAAAAAAATAAACGTACACTTTACCCATTCCATCAACGACAAAGCCTTTTGGGAGAGCAGCGTGGGTTGAACACACGCAAACTCTGGACCCCTTTCACAAAGTCTCACATCAGCCGTCAGCCTTTCTTGAACTAATGTTGGTGAAACTGCCGAGATTATAGGCAAGGACCCTTTAAATTTCGATTTAAAGCTTTCATGACTGCAGGGATTCATCTTCTTGGTTCTTTCGGTAAAGTCACGTAGAAGGGAAGTAATAAAATAATAAAAATAAAACATAAAATAATTCTCACGACGTTTCGGCCACAACGCAAGCAGCCGTCCTCCGGTGAAGACCAGGTCTGTCGGGGAGACAGCGTCTGAAATTCAGACGCGTTGTGGCCGAAACGTCGTGAGAATTATTTTATTAGGTTTTATTTTTATTATTTTATTACTTCCCTTCTACGTGACTTTACCGAAAGAACAAAGGACCCCTTTCTTTAAGACATGTTGTAAGCGTATTATTTTAATGGAGGAACAGCGAGAGATATGGTCTGCTTATTTTTTGGGTAATTATATTCTCCACCATGGCATCAATTATCTTGTGCAACGGGTTAACAAGCTGATATTAATGTGAAAACAATGGCCCACATTGAATCTCGTGGCATTACATACTTGATCACTACCTTTACGAGGGGACATTCAAAAGAGCTCGACCATGTGAATCTGGAACTAGCGGCATTGTGCATCCACAGTAAAAAAAAAAACACCAAGCGCCGAAAAGTCAACGAATGCATTTCAGTTTTCTACCACTAAAATCAACTGAAGGAATTTCCCTGGCCAAGTACTATGTACAGAATAAAGTAAACACCTATTGCATATATTACTTCTACACACAAAACGTATTTTATTACACACCATTTAGCTGTACAAGCCCTCTTAGAGTGCTTAATTTCAGAGCATTGAGTGAAGAGATGCACATTCTGGACCAGTTTCGACATACAGAATCTCACCAGCAGTACCGTTTGCTTGAAATGCTAGTAAACTGCCCATCTTACAGGCAAGGATACTTTTATAAGAGTTCTATATTGTATAGGTCGATACGAAATTATACAATACACAATTCAAAATAATCTGGACAGACGTTACAAGTTGCTATCCGTCACGCCATACGGAAAGTACCCAGTACACACAACTTTGGACCAACATCCGATGTCCGCTGCGCAGTAGATCCATCCGCTACTACCAGTCATTAAAATTCACTCACCATATTAATATCAAAATCATCTTGCTGTACTTCAACGTCTGGGATGTTTGGAGAGCTCCTACTGATCGACACCTAAAAAGAGCAACATTACATTTACGAATGAAAGCAAGATCAAGAGTCACAGCATTCTTGTACTAGACAGTACCAGCACAAAGGTCACATCCAACTTGCCGGGAACAGAGGCCAAGGCAGCTTTGGTACACCCGGCACAAAAAGTCCAAAACTGCTTTAAAAATAATGGGAAAACGCTTAGAAGTTAAGAATAAAGTAGTGTACATTACTGGTTTGCACCAGAAGTTTTATTTGAAAAAAATAAGCATAAATCGTCCACCAGTTAATTATCAAGTCGGCAGTAATTTGCAATTAGTGGCTTGTCAACGGACAGGAGCATATAAAAGATTGTGCTACGGATCTCTTGTGCAGCCCACATTAAGGGTTGATTGGACGAGTGATTGTAGCGCCAAGCCTGCCTCCGACAGTCAGTCACTTGCTTTCTGTAGCCAGGGCAGACCTGGCACGCGACATTGTCACATTAATGGGTGGGGGGCGATTAACTGGTCAAGGCAGACACCCAGTAAACATGGGACACACGTTGGGTCAACGTTTGTCCAATGGTGCCATGTAAATGAACGTGAGATAAAAAAGTCAACTTTTTTTTAACAAGTTAGACTTATGAAAATCTTTAGAAGGTAGTTGCACCTTAAAATCAAGTCCAATGGGTGTGGGGGGAGTTGGTCAGAGTGGATATGAGTGGTTGGGTTACTGCATGTACAGCGATTCTATACAGCAAACAATAAGGTGGGGCCACACCTCCCGGAAGTTTTCTGCGCACAGGATTTCACGCTGAGCCCAGACGTAGTTGGTCCTGCATCTGGTCGTGTACGGAATAATAGAGACGTTTTCAAGCGGATTCTTGGGATAAAAAATCCATACCGTTTTCAGCACTTGGTCAGAGCCCTGCATGACATCGAGAAGTGGGGGGGGGGGGCACACTGAAACGCTGCTCCGCAGGAGGGGGCATCTGCCAAATCACGTGCACCAATCAAAAACATTTTGGATTATTCGATTGGTCGGCTACTCAAGCCGCCAGTTCACCGGCCGATTTGCCCATAGACAATGCACGCGATGGTTGAGCACGCATTTGGCCAGGAAACCGTCGTTTGTTTGTTCATTGGAACGAGTCGCTTGTTACATAATAAATAGTAGGTGTTTTTTTATTTAATATTAACGGTCAACTCTTTTTTTAAGTCATATTTGTAATGTACAGAACCTTTATCATCCCACTGCTGGATTAAGGACTCTCCACAATAGGGTTGCTAAGTCGATAGACAATAGCCAGGATATTTCAAAGCGTCAGTTTCGCCAAATAGTTCAATGAACATATTGGCTTTATACCGGTGGCAAACGGAATAAATAAAAAAACTTATTTTTTCCCATCAATGATTTATTTTCCTTCGATTCACAGCCCCGGTCAGAAAATGTAGTGGGTAGTGCATCAAAATCAGTTCTCTGAAGCAGTCAGAAGATGAATTTCGGTTCAAATTTAGATTTTAGACTTTTATGAGGACCGGTGTGTTATGCTGCAATGGTGTACTGCCAAGTCCATTCACATCAATCACCATTCAACTTCAGTATTTTATTTCCAGACCTCCAATATAGAGGAACACTGCACCATTGCTCAGAATGAGTCACAGGTACACCATTGCTAAATGTCAAGTGTAGATTCAAGCGAATACCACACTATTAGCTTACATGGCAACGCTCCAATGTGGAAAACGTTTCGTATATATGTCCGGCTATATGTACACACCCACTACACACTTGGGGCAAGTGCTTTTCGAAAACACCCAATAGTATGTGACCGGAACCATATCTCCAACTTTCTTATGCTAGTCTTATTTTACAACAAATTTCTAGCCAAATTCAACCCAGGAAATTACAGGACAAGCAAAAACAAAGTGATGTCATGCTTGTTTAGAAGTTGAACCCCAGGTAGCTGGGCTTTTAGTACAACAGATAAATGTATCGATAGTATCCAATATTCTGAATAGAAATATTTAACTCTCAATGACAACACTATCTAAGAATGCTTATTTAGATTCCCTACATGACCGATTGGTACAATGAGAAGAAAGCACACCATAAACAGAGCATGTAACCTTACAAAGACATCACGATACATGGTTGATGGGTAAAGTTTGTAATATTGCTTCAAGGTCAACATGTCATCATGGGCATTGGCGTCACTGCCTTTTAGATCTCCCACATCTGCTCTCAGTAGCTCACCATCTGGTACCAGATTTTCTTTACACCCCCCCCCCCCCCGGTGATCAGCTTGGTGCATCCATTCACCATCACCACCCTCTGGACCCTGGCACCACGTGTATGCATTTCCAGACAATGAATGGAGAGTGCGGGGGGGGGGGGTGGGCGAACAGAGCACCTGCTGGTACACGTGGCAGCTCGTCAAGGTGGCCCGCAATATCAGCGTGCCGGTGTAGCTCGTGTGGAATGTGTAGCCGCACTGTGTGGCAAAACGCGGCGTCAGGAGGTGCAGGCCTTGTGACCGATCTGGCAGGGGGCGGGAAGGGGGGGGGGACAACAATCGGTAGCATCATCATAACCGTATGGGACCAACGCCGACAGCAGTAGCAGCTTGGTTACATCAATGAGCCAATGATCGCATGAGGTCAAAGCACGCCTGCAACCCAGCATTCTAAGTGGGGTTGGAGGACCAAGCAGATGTGCTTGAGAACCGAACCTGCTGGGCTGAGAAACAGCTAAACAAGGTAGCGAAGCAAGTAGGATTATAAACTGCTCGTGCTTTAGAATTATTATTAAAACAGTTTTACCATGTGAGGACCACCGAGTTACGTAGCTTGACCTGGTCACCAGCGATAGCTTAACAAAGTGGCGTATTACGTGGAAATGTACAGCTGCCAAATAATCTAAAACGCATGTAGATATTCTTAAATAGAGGGAAAAACCGAGAGACCGGAGAAGTCACCCGGCCACAGGGAGAACGCCAAGTACAGGCAGAATCAGGGTCGGGATCGAACCCAAGCCCTCCTGCATACCAGTCGAGGGAGTCAACAACGCCACTGCGACACCTCAACACCAACACAACCTGGCACACAGCTCAAGAATAATGCAAGAGGAGAGCGCTTGGTTTTGTTTCCTGGTGCGTCTTCCCCTCCGAAACACCATCGCCGTTGTTAAACTGCACCCCAACCCGAATATTACCTTCCACAGAGACATTCCAGGAACGGCCGTTGACGAAGGAGGCATTGACGGATGTTTCTACGAAGCTTCCATCACAGGCAGAATCAACGATTCCTGCGGGCACACGGCACCGCTCGCACAATCACCGACAAAGCATCCTCGCGAGTGTTGTGCAGCGGGTCCTCAAGTGACACCAGATGCGCGTTCATTCCCACCGAGACTTTCACCAGGGTAAGAAGTCATTGAGAAGGACAAGCATTGTTTTTCAAGGGCCGATGTTGGTCAACGATGTACGACAGGCGAGTGCCTTCCAGACAAACGTAAAGAGCTAAAGAGGTCGAAATAAATTCAGTCCCACGTCAGCATAAAAAAACCCCACAAATTGCTAAAGCATGCAGTGCATGTCACTGTACAGGCATAGTGCCACGGCATGCGCGAAAATATATATGAACAGGGGCAGCAAAACTCAGAGGTGGAAACAGATTGGCAACAATTGCACTCCAAACGGTCTTTCAGTTAGTCAAAACAATCAAATATAGGATGGGAGGGCTATTAACTTCAGAAACCAAAATATGTATTTATTCCAAGTGCATCCAATGTGCTCTAAAGCTCTTTCACAGATGTCCAACTGGACACGGGACACCGTTTCAAGGTTTACATCATGGGTGAGTACGCAATCTCTGAATTTGGTAGAAACTAACATTATATAGTCGGTAGGTGTCATGATTAACCGCTTTTGATAAATTGTCCCTTTGTCCCCCATGCGCTCATAACATTGGCACGTGCTTAATCATGGCGAGGGTCACATTTCACGTGCAGAATGCTCTTGAATTTCCCGGTTTGAATTGGATAATAATCAACATCGGCGAGTTACTCCATGTCACGAAGTATTTGTCATAACTGTGCGGTTACGAGGAAGGTAGCCGACTACATGCGGTGGAAACCACGCCATGCAAATGTCAGCATCTTCAAATAAAGCATTAAGAGACGTTCATCTCCCGAACCCAAGGCCTGAAGTGGAACATCCCCGATGATTGTAATAATATTCATCCCCCCCCCCCATGAGTGTGACGCTGTTTGACTTCCCACGCTGATATTTAAAACCAGACGAACTGCGCGAGTGTGCAGCTGGAAAAGATAACAAGCAACGCAAACTAGCACGAATTTAAACCACGAGTCGAGTTGTGTTAAGAAAAGTCTTCATCAAGGGTGGACTTAAATCGGCGGAGGCAGGAAACCCGTTCAGAGGGACTCGTGGAGAGTTGTAGAGGTCAAGGAAAGCAGAGCAACCTCCAATAAAACCAAGGCTCACGGCGAGAGTTGAATCACGGCCACCATTTGCTGGAGTGACGGGAGAGAATTAGGCTAGATGAATTGAACTGCAAGCCAGGCGACACTATGCATCATTTTCTCTGATAAACAAGCTGTTACTTTACCAGAAGAATTCCCTTCAGCAAATGCGGACCGAGTTGTCAGCAGCAGCAGCAGCGGCATCAGCCTGAAACGGAGAGAAGCTTCGGGTAGTGTCCAATACAGCAGGACATGCGGTTAACATATGGACGCATCGTACACATTAACTTAAACCACGCTTGAAATACTCAAATACACCACGTGAAATGCGTACTGCACACTCAGAGCACATTTTAGAGCTAATTTCAAACGGTTGTCCTACGCAGCGCGCACCCTTGAGACAAGGTGACGGAAGTCTACACTGAGGCAGACTTCAGGTCAGGGGCCTGTCCAACCCTCTCTCCACTTGTAGAAAGCCGCCTATCCAGAGCCCCCAAGCTCGCACAACACACACTGCCTTTACAGGGACTCTTCTGCTTACAAACATCCGACTAACGAACTTTCAGAGATCCGAACAAACCTGTCCGGATGTCTAGTTGCCTCTTCAGACCGAGTTCAATCACCGTGCAATAGATGGCGGTGGTGGCATCTACAGGAGATTTTTACAACTTTTGAAGTCATTCCCCGTGTTTAGTATCCACGCCATACGACGTTTGGAATGGACGAGTAAAGTTGAACTTGGGAACAAATAGATTTACAAATAAACCTCTAGAACCAAATTCGTTCATAAGTAGAAGTCACTGGATATACAACCTTTCTCCTGAACCTTCTGGAAGGTTCATGTCAATCCCCTCCTCTCCACCAATCATGGGGTGCCACGGTGGCGAGATGTCGACTACCTCGCCTGGTATACATGAGGTCCTGTGTTCGATCCCGACCCTGACACCTGCTGTATAGTTGGAGTTTGCACGTCTCTCCCCGTAAATCACGGGAGTTCTTCAGGTCCTCCATATTTGGCTGCTATACATGTCGACCATAGCCACTCCCGTTGATGTCATAATTTGCGACAGCCAGGTTCGCTCGCTTGTGAAAGAAAATAGCTACATCTCAGTGGGCCTTAACCTGGTAAAATAAAAAAAAAGTTTAATTTAAGGTCCCTTGCGCTGCCTCTAATCGTCCCCACTTGTTTTCCTTTCCAGCCCGTACCCTCTCCGATCCCACGCCCCCCCCCCCCCGGCTGTGCCCCCAGCCTTCATCATCAATTATTTACACACGCGACCCTTTTACCGTCAAAAATCTGAATATTTATTTATACTGGAGGAATCAGATGAGCTATTAAGCGCTCCCCTCCCCCCCATAGATGTCCAGCAAGAGATCAGAATGTTACAAAGCCATGCAAAATCACAATAGAAGTGCATAGTATAGGGAAGGTCCGCAAGTAACTTTTAAAATATGGACACAAAAACCTAAACTTGTTTATTTTGCCAGGTAAAGCTCACCGAGCTATTAGCTTATTTTGCAGAAGCGACGTGGTCACAAATAGCTCGACGAAATGGCTTGTGGAAACTTGGAACAAAATAATCTAAACGCACGTTTCTAAATGGAGGCGAAAACCAGAGGACCCGGAGGGAAAAAAAATCCTATGCGACCACAGGGAGAAAGATCATGCAAACTCCAAATATACAGGCATCAAGGTTCGGGATCGAACCCCGACCTCCTGCATACCAGGCAAGGATGATAGCGACAATCACTGTGCTTTCCATTTCAGAAAGTATTAAAGTTAAAATTGCATCGAGCACGCCGACATTGAAGATTAGGTTAGTGTAGTCTATTTTTTCCGTTATGCAAGGCTAATTTTAATAATCATTCAAAAAGAATTGATGAAAATCCGCATATTCAGAAAAACCAATACTTGCATGTAGACCCAGGCTACAGTATTTATTGTACACTAGGAAGAGTCGGTTGATTCAAGCGTTGCGCAGTTTTTTTATACAAACGCAGTCACACCTCTACACTTAAACCTCAACTATATTTGGCCACACAGATGGACTCGCTACATGGGTTATTTTAAAACGTATTAAGCAACACACATTGACGTTTCTATTTAAAGTTCAATCTATGTGCATGATCAGTCTTCGGAACATTTGGATTTTACCGAAATAAAGTAAACTAGTAGTAACATTTAAGTGTCATTTTCTGACACTAAAGTCCTAAGCAGCACCACTGTTCATTTAGCACTTTATGCTACAAAAAGTCCGCAATAAAAGCGTTGGGCAGTTCTGTTGATCGATGTTTATGCCTCACGGAAAATTCACATTTTATGGAAGAGTTTACGGGACGATTGCGTCTGGCTTCAAAACTGAGAAAATGCACCGAGTTTACCCCGACCAGAATTTCAACTTACAACCAGATTGTGAATCTTTCCTCGAAATCACAGCACCAGAGCAAAACACTGCTCAATCTGGAACTTTAGCGGCCACTCTAAAATTGTGCCAATTGAGAGTAGCAAGCAAGATAGACGTCTTAAGTACGAGCCAAAGTGGTCAGGCTGTGGTTATTCACAGCCGGTCGCAAAATCCAAAAAGTTACGTAGCACACATGTAGAGCATTTGGCTAAAGAGTTGCCTCGCGTTCAATAAAAGTGTAAGAGATAACGCATGTTCATATTGGTATCACCTACGTAGGATTCGATGCCTGCAATTATAGTTGTTACATGAAATCAATTCTCTTATGCAAGACCACATCACACATCGATATATTGTTAAGCTATTGGCTGTAAACAAACTTTGAATACAAATTGCAATCGCGCTATTACAGGCGATAGGCCACAGTGCAACTACGTAAAAGTGTGCGGTCAAACAATGCCTCACCTAGAGATGGTTACTGGCTTTGGCAGCTCATTTTCAAGCAATCGATAAGCGATTCTAGCGAATTTACTAGGACAATAGCGAGAGACAATATCAATTTGTCGTCTTACACACGCACACACGAGGCACTGGAGCTAAGACCATCTCGTGCCCCTCCCCACTTTCACAGACACCCGCAACTGTGACCAGCGTGGTCAAGTATGGACAAATAACGCTCACGTTATATGCATTTGCCACTTTCTTCACACCGTACGTAGTCAAACTGTGCTAATCGGAGGTCAAAGTGCCCCACGATGTGTCCGTCGGGAGGCTCTCCTCCAGCAGTAGATTGAGCGAAGGGATTGTTTTACCGCTTCTAGTCGGATCAAAGACCAGGAAAACAGGTCGGCACCCGGCACGCCACCAGATGCAGTATTACCGCTCACCAGATGCCCGTGGCTAATCCTAGTCATGTCCACACCAGTCTTCCAGTGAACCCGGAAAATATTCCGGTAATTGATGGCGCGATGATTTTACGCGATAGTAGATTGCGGAGTTCAACACATGCCTTATGAAACCATAAAACAAACGCACCACAAGCCATCGCTTTAAACGTCAACTCAATGTTGCGTAATAACACAGCATTGCACAAGGGATTGTGTTGGCAGTGGTAGACAAGCAGCATCTAAAGGACATCGCACCACGGTCGTCACTCCCACCAATACTCCTTGAGACTCAAAGCCGAAACTATAACGAAAAAATTTGCCGGCTATACAAAAAAAAAGTTATTTTCAAACGTTGCTTGGTAAGGCACATACGACTTGTGGACCAACTAGAACGCACAGATTAACGTGGAGACGACTTGCATCGGTACGCATGTATTATTTACCACGGCATTCAACAGACGCATATCCCAAATGTCACGTTTCAGTTAATAACGCGTCTTTCAGCATTAGGATGCGCACGATGGTTTTGGACCGACTTACCAGAAGAACGCATTGGCATTAGACATCGTATTTCGCACGACAAATTCCCCCCCCCTTAGTTGCTCACAAATCTGCGCATCCCTTAGCAAAGGAACAACACCTAAGGGGCTCGGCTAAAACACTGTGAAGTGACCGCCTCCACCCAGCCAAGATAAAAGGTTGCCTTGGCCATGTGACTTTATTCACGCTGAATGGGGAACGGCTGTTCGCATTGCTGATGAACTGATTGTGCCGCTGATGGGACGATGATTAAATGCTCACGCCCCAGTCATTCATCAATACCAATACTCGGCAGAATCATCAAGCCCGCTGATGCATTAACTATGATCATACCACGCAGGTTGGCAGCATTAGGCTCATTTAGTGGCTTATCAGTTGATTTGAAGACGGCGATATATACACATATACACATCACTGTCTTCAGCAAATCGACCTGACCAGAGTGGTGAAGTATAATCTTGAATTGAAGCTTTCGTGACTGCAGGAATCCATACTCTTTAGTTCTTTCGGTAAAGTCACGTAGTTAGAAATAAAATAACTGTTTAAAGTTGTTCCATCATATCTGCCAGGTACTAGTCTATTTTTCCGAGTTAATTTCCCCCCGCATCCCCAACGTTTGGCATTGCTGCTGCATTGGCATTGCTTCTACATCGGCATTGTTGCTGCATTGGCACTCTGCACCGCCCATGCTTCTGCTGTTGTTGTTGGTGCACTTAGGCTACACGCCCATCCCCAAACCATTATAAACAGTTTGCCTTTAGAGGCTGACTCCTTTGCCTGATGACGACCGCTTGTGTTGCGATCGAAACGTCGTGATTTGTTTAATTGTATTTCTAACTACGTGACTTTACCGAAAGAATCAATGAGTATGGTGAAGTATAGTCAAACTAATCCCACGATCACGCAAAGCGTGGGCAGGCCCTCTTCCAGTAGTGGATTGACAACATGACTTTACATGTCCACGCTATGAGTGTGAGAAAGTTTTGTTCAATCAATTAATTATTTACAACGTGTGCAATTGCTCCAAAAAATCCCGAGATATATTTTTGTGCATGTATGCTGACGAAGTGTACAAAAGTGTGCGCGTGAAAACGAGACGGAGAAAACGAGAAACGATACATAATAGGCGATAAAAATTTGCCCGAAAAGTTAGGGACTGCATCGAGCAGCAATGTTACTCGAACTCGCAACAATTAATCGAATCGTCGGGGGTGGTTCGTGTCCGCCCCAATGCAATAGAACCCGAACGCCTACGGCATCAGCACCCCCTAATCCGAACTCTCATCCAGAAGATGAATTCAACAGGCCAGCGTGTGTTCCCTTACTCAAGATGAGTGTTGCGATCGAAACATGCGTGTGCAAACTATTGTGGCTCTCAGCCACGAATGGCAATTCCACATTCGTGTGATGGGCCAATCTATCCACGACACATGACTTTTTACCGATCCTCATAAAATGAGAATGCTTAACTAAACCGATAATTGCTCCACGTTTGACCTCACGATTGCCGTGGTAAAACACCACCGTCATTTATGTGTTTTTTTCAAGCGTTCCATGCTGTTAATAGTTTATGAACTGATTCCAGCGCCGATCGAATTACCATGGCGGGAGAAACTTTGGCTTAACCACGCTCGCAATTTACTGCCTGGTGAAACGACACACCCGGAGTGAGCGTGGGCGCTCAGTGGCAAATTAGCCAACACGTGTCCCGCTTGCATAATTCACCGCGCGCTTTTGTGCAGGTGAGTTATTGCCATCCGCCAGGTGGCGGCTCCTTCTCATTGCGCGCTCGTGGTTTTTGTTGTTGTTGTTACAGTGCGTCAAGCTGCTGGTGGATCTGCCGCAGGTGTGCGTGCGTCCGATTTGCGTGCTTGATTGTGGGGAGCGGTGGCGCAGCAGTTAACGCGCCGTGTAGAGCACCGCGCTGCGATCCCGACCCACCCGAGTTAGATTCTCGCTCACGGCCAACACCCAAGTGACGATTCTGGGCCTCGTCTCGGTCGACCTCAGACTTAAATGAGTACCTGGCGCGGTGTGTAAACATCAGCACTGGGAAGACACAGGCAGTCGGGCGTGGTGCTGGCCACCCAGGCGCCTCGTGTGCCGTGCCGGGCTTCAAAGTTGCTCGTTAACTGCACTTGCCCAAACAGTCTCTTCAAGGCTTACACAGGGGATTTTTGTCATTGTTTAATTGTATTAGTATATTTGTCTAATGAATGTCTCCGTGAATAGTGGGGATACAATGAAGGGAGCTCGCTTCATTCGCAAGCGCTCCAGGGAAAGTCGCCAGCCCAGGGCATTTGCAAAGATGCGACGAGCTTCGCCCATTGTTATCGACGCGGCTTCACGAAGCAATGCGAGCAGGGGAGTGACAATGCATTTTTACGACCAAGTATACGATGGACAGCATTGTGATTGTATACGCCGTGCTACTCTTTATGTTGTTTAACACTCGCAACCCGCGCGTCCTTTGCACGTGACCCTCTCGCCCTCTCGCCCACCCTCCCTCCCTTCAACCAGCCAACCAGCCAGCCAGCAAAACTTGTTTTCATGATATGGTTTCATATTTCGCTCATTTACATGCGCGTCGCGTCATTCGTCCCGCAGTGCCGGATTAAGCGAGTGAGGGCCTGTACACATATGTTATAAAGAGGCCCGAAATAAATAAAAACACGTAAATATTAAAACACATACATTTTTTACTTGCATAGTAAAGTAATTGTATTTTTTTTTTCAATTTCTATACAGACAGATAATACGACAAATCGCTCACCTTAAACACCCAGTCGTTCATGGAAGTTGAAGGCGGTATAGTACTATAGTAATAGAGCACGTGCATAATCACTGAATCGGAATTGATATCTTGAAAACAATTTGCGCGGGGCCCTTGAAAGTGCGGGGCCCGTAGCATCTGTAGCTACTTTTGCTGCTAGGATAATCCGGCACTGCGTCCTGGGCATTTACATTCTCATAAAGCAGTAAACTAAGGACGTTGAACAACAACAACTTAAACTGTGCTCAACATAGTATAACGAGTGGCTGCCTGGAATTGCATTGAAAGGCAGAGAGAGGAACACAATCGATTCCAGAATTTCGCAGATTACAGATATTGTTCTGACTTACAGACGTCATGGGCACCACGGTGGCGAGATGTTAACTACCTCGCCTGGTATACAAGAGGTCGTGATATTCGATCCTAATCCCGACCCTGATGGCTGTATATTTGAAGAATGCATGCCTGTGGTCGTGTGGATTTTTTTCCGGGTCCTCTGGTTTTACTCTCTACGTTAATAAACATGTGTTTAGAGTGTGTGGCTACTATAAATGTCCACATGATAAGCCACTTCGTTGAGCTATCATTTATGACCAGGTCGCTTCAGTGGGCCTTATCTCGTAAAATAAAAAAAAATTGTTTAGTTTCAGTTCAATTCGGCCTTGTGCAGAACATGTCGCTATACAAGCGATAACGGCCGGTGATCGAGAATAATGACGGAGACGTTGGCAGCCAAGGGAGGGAACGCGTCCACCGCGGAGATGAAGCGATGGGATCATCTCGCGTGCAGATCCCGGGCGAAAACTCACATCGCACACACGCACGTATTCAGCAGTGGAATGATCACGCTGCTGATGATTATGAAAGTATCTTTTGAAATATAGATGTGGCTTAAAGTGCACTTTATTATTTGCCCAGGGCGGTGCATAATGAGCGTGAGAGCACTGTAGAGCTGTGTTGCTGAGGTCACGGCATGGACTCCTGGCCAGTGTCCCACGATTGCTCAAAACTGCAAACTTTCAGCGTTTCTATTTTGGCTGAGCCCACCTCTGACTCCACGGAGGAATGAGTTGATTCATATTCAATACACTATCGAATGGTATTCGTTGCATAAGACGTCTCTTGACTTGGCTCCAAAATAATATCTGGAGTGTCATCTTCCTGGGCCATTCCCTGGCAACGGTAGGTGGTTGGCTTCTTTCCGATAGCTAATTGAGTTGTGAATGAACACTTATGACGTGACTCCGGTATCACACTTTGGCGTGGCGCTGTTATTAAATATGATGGAGAGTGCACGTGATTGCAGTCATCACATGGTTACGTAACTTCCAAGGATATTGACCGAGCGAAATATATTGAAGGGTTACCAGGGGAATTATATCTCGTCGCCGGAGAGTCAGGCGTTACAAGCACTCAAACACGTGACTGCAATGATGCTACTAACGGCGTCTAGAGGATGAGCTCATGTATTAGGGGCCGTCCATTTAGTACGAACGCATGGAGGGGGGAGGAGAGTTAACCAAAATGCGTACGCTTGCGTATGGGGGGTATACTGACAATGTACATACGCATAGGAAACGGGGGGGGGGGGGTGGTTGAAGCCTCGATAATAATTTGTCTACATTGGCCTTCAAATGAGCCACAGTTCAGTGTCTTCAGCTGTCAGACAACAAGTCCTGCCGGGAGAAGTGGGACTGTGGGAGAGGTGTCACTTCGTGTGTCACCGTGCCCTTGACTGCAGCTGTCACGCAGCTCAGCAAAATAAGTGGCCAAGATACGCAACTTAATTATTTAATGCAGCCGGCGGTGGACTATCTGTTTGCTTAAAGACGTTAATGTTATTAACCCTTGATCGTTTCTGCGTAGATTAAATATCGTCCGTTCTATAGAATTCGGGGGGGGGGGGGGGGGGGCGTCAGGCAAACGTACGCAGGTGGGGGGGGGGGGTGTAAAAAGTACCCGTGCGTACAGGGAGGGGTGGAGGTGTCAAGTTTTCACAGATTTTTGCGTAACTACTCAATGAATGCCCTCTTACCGCGTTATCAGTGCCGTTATCAGATTGGCGTCACAAAGTGCCGGTTGATTGCTACTTGCGATTTAGTTATTGAGCATGTACAGATTATTGAAGAGAGATAAACGGGGGGGGGGGGGTGACGTCAGAATGCAGCTTGGGTTAACGGTGGGGTCGAGACAGCAGCAGCAGCAGCCAATGTGAACCGGTGATCACACGGAGCCTTCAGTCAGCATGGCGCTGCAAACTCCGAGGTTAAAACCTACAGTCGGTATACTCGTGTCATCTCGGAGGATGAATCCGACAGTCTCTATAGTCCTGTCACCTCTAGGTGAAATCTTTCAGTGTCGCGCTGTAATATCTTAGTTTAAATCCTATAGTCAGTATAGCGCTGTCATCTCCAACTTGACGTCCACGTGACGAGTGGTAAGTTTTAAAGTTATGGTTTAGTTATGATTTGTACTTTGCTAAGATGAAGTATATCTTGACTTGTCGGCTGACTGGCCTTCGTGAATAATCTGCAAACGTCGACGTCTTCCAATACACAATACCATGTTATGTTAATTCGCATTAAGTGTTATCAACTGTGTACGTGGCTTAAAGCTTTCGTGACTACAGGAATTCATATTTTTGGGGCCTTTCGGTAAAGTCACTGACATAGGTTTAACGAAAATATTTTAATACTCATGACGAACTGATGACGAACTGGTGACGATCGCTTGTGTTGCTTTCGAAACGTCGTGGTTTTTTGTATTTTTTTCAAATCTTCTTTGAACCTATCTCCGTGACTTTACCGAAAGACCCAAAGAAACTGTGTACCTGTTAATTTACTAATTATAAAAAAGGCAGTTTAACAAAGTTAATACATTCGCAAAGAGATTACTTTGCCATATACAAGGATCGTGTCACGTTACTTTCGCGTTACTTTTAAGAGCTTGAGTGTTAAATTGATCATAATATTTCCGCTCCGTATTGTCGCGCAATACCGATCATATATTTAGTTTTTTGGCATATTGCCATTTCAGACGAATGTTCCCAAACTGCTTCGTCTCTTCAAACGCATTCATTCTGGAACCACTTTACCACGGCCATCATTGCCACTGAATGCTGATGAGCCTGAAAGGTCAAAACCGGAACAGAGTTTGCGTGATTAAACAAATGCTGCTGTTTAACAGAGTCTGGTGAAGAGGGGAGGCATAGACGCGGTTGCATAGAAGTGCAGTGCAACAATGGGTTTTGCTGCACTGCCATCTACTAGACACAACGCAGCTACGCAGCCGTCATAGCTATGGCAGCCTGCATGGCGTGTATGGTTGTCCATCCATCCAATAAAAACAAAAAACACGTTAGAGACCCAAATATCGCACCTCCTGGATTTAACATTCCTAGAACACGCCGGGTGTAAAAATCAACCGCACCATGAGTGGAACTTTAAACGACGAGCCACAGCAGTGCGATTGTTGGCCATGCAACCCAAGCCACTGTAGTCGGCGGAGGAGGAGCAGCAACACCGCACCAACTCCGTCCTGAAGCCCACTCACGCCGTGGCTAGCAGATCTCGACATTTGGTCGGCACGCAACTCCTGGACGTATTGCCATACTCAATAACGAATAGAACCCATCAGCAGGCACTACCCAGACTCTCGACACTGATCGCCACAAGGTGGCCCCCTTCAAATGCCGTTCTCCCACGAACGGGGGTTGATCGCATGCGGACAATCCGACTGCCAAGCGAAGAGTCCTGGGAGACGTCACGCGCTCACTTGGAGCGCGACCTCTCGGCTCGTAACGAGCAGCGTCCATCCTCCTTGGTGGCGCTGAGTCAGCGGTGGAAATTCCACGTTCCCACGGCGGGATAGAGAGAGAATAACGATTCCACCTCTCCACGGTTGGGAACAAATGCAATGGTTTGCTGTACATATGCACTGCGTGCTTGTTTATTATTTAGAAGCCTTGATTATTTTATTGCGCACATTATGTGTGTATTTGCACTTTTGTTTTAACAACTGCCGGTATAGCTTGCTCCTTGGGAACACATTACAATGGTGCATTCTGGGTGACTTGTACAGAGAGAGATAGCGGGAGCAGTCGATTTTGCTATATTCGTCAGTTTATAATGTTGAGTGGTAAAACAGGCTGCATCCGGTCTAAATTTTGTTTACGCACGGCGGCGAATATGCGAATGTCGGTTATGCTCGTCGTAGAAGCGGCAATAACCACGCAGCTGAATAACAACGCCAAAAAAGTATATTGCAGAGCGGTCACGGGGACTTTACTGCCGCCGCTTCCATCGCAAGCGCTTCGCCAGACGCCAGCCGGCGTCGTAAACCCGCCTCGGTGCTTCATTGTTAAACGCGGCCACGCGCTTGTCTCAGAGCGAGAGATGCGTTCCCTCTGAGTGAAGTGGACTTCATTCATAAATATCTGGCGTCGGCAGGGCGCACGTTACACACTGCACTGGCGGGCAGAGCCAGTCTGTGGTGCAGACCTTGCTCGCCGCACAGACGCCGACGCTCAACGTGTGGACGCGCGTTCGCACGAGCACACGGGGGCAAAGACAAATGCATGCATATACGGACACATGCATATACACGCATAGGCACAGACACACACACACACGGGCATCGACAGACAATGACACAGATACCTATGCACACACAGGTATAGACACACAAGCATGCAGACACAAAAGACCTGGCCATAAACAGATACAAAGACAAAGATCCCCCGTATAGCCTTAACATATTATTGGGGGGGGGGGGGGAAAGTGCTGTTAGCAAGTACCTATGAAGACCGGCACGGCACGCGAAACAGATACACCCACATGCGTATTTACACTTGCACAGGCATAGATCTACAAATTCATACGCATAGCATACACACCATACCTACATAGACACACAAGAAACGCACGTACACAGTCACATACGCGCACACACACACACTCACGCGCACACACACACGCACGTAGTTACACACACGCGCACACACACACGTAGTTACACACACGCGCACACACACACGTAGTTACACACACGCGCACACACACGCACGTAGTTGCGCACACACACACGCACGTAGTTACACACACACGCGCACACGCACGTAGTTACACACACGCGCGCACACACACACGCACGTAGTTACACATACGCGCGCACACGCACGCACGTAGCTACACACACGCGCGCACACACACGCACGTAGTTACACACACGCGCGCACACACACGCACGTAGTTACACACACGCGCGCACACACACGCACGTAGTTACACACTCGCGCACACACACGCACGTAGTTGCGCACACACACACGCACGTAGTTACACACACACGCGCACACGCACGTAGTTACACACACGCGCGCACACACACACGCACGTAGTTACACATACGCGCGCACACACACGCACGTAGCTACACACACGCGCGCACACACAAGCACGTAGTTACACACACGCGCGCACACACACGCACGTAGTTACACACACGCGCACACACACGCACGTAGTTGCGCACACACACACACGTAGTTACACACACGCGCGCACACACACACGTAGTTACACACACGCGCGCACACACACGCACGTAGTTACACACACGCGCGCACACACACACGCGCGCACACACACACACGCACGTAGTTACACACACGCGCGCACACACACACACGCACGCCCCCATCCGATGTCACGGGCAGCGCATCGTGAGCAGGAGGAGAGTCCAAGAAGCGGGGCTCGAGACGTCACGGGGCAGGAGGAGGCTGCTGTACAGATGAGATGAGCCTGAGGATAGTTACGATGATGATGATGGTGAATATAGCAAGAACGAAGTAAGTTCCGCACCGTGCCCTGGCTTCGATGACTCCGGCAAGCAACGAGGGATATACGACAAAGCTGCAGCATCCTTCCACGTGCATGACAGCCATCCTCACCCAATCGACCGCATGTGCACGCATCATCCCACGGCAAGAGCGTGCGAAAATAGCGAGCCGCGGGCAAGCACGCGTCGTTTAGTCGGCTCGGTCAGCTCCAGGCGGGCATTCCATTCGGGACACTTGGGCGAGTTTGCAAGGAGTGTTGCCGGCGAGGTGAGTATGTTCGCCGCGCTGTCGTGCAACCCTTCTCTCGCCGTCACTTTGCTAGTCGCTACAATCGCGTGGAGCTCGTTGAATGACTTTGTTGTAGCGTGACCTTGTTTGAAAGGGTGTGTGTGTGTGTGTCACGCGGGGAGCGGTAGTGTAGCGGTTAGCGCGCTGCGCTACGAACCCGGCCACCCGAGTTAACGGCCAACACCAGCGATGATTATTTGAACCGGTTCTGGGCCTCCCCTAGGTCGACTCAGCCTCGGACGACTGCACTGTGCAGTGTGTGAACATCACCACTGGGGAGACAAAGGCGGCCGGGCGTGGTGTTGGCTACCCACCCCTTCGTGTTGAACACACATGTTAAACATTTCTCTGATTGAGAAGCGATGGCATCGACTTTGCTCTGCCGTGCATCGTTGCTGTGGTGCTCTGCCCACTAAGCCAGAAGCGGCGATTTGGAATGACGAATCTTGCCCATAGTATCGATTACTAAATTATCGAGTGCAATGTAATGCGAACGACTTTATATTGTCTTGGTAATTGTCTTGTATTGTTGTTTCCCTGTGAAAATGTATGTACGAGTCCAATTTGAACTTCCATTGTACTGTATATATATGTATATATATATGTTTTGATTAACTTTCTTAACTCTTCTCTACCTTACTCCGAATGCATTATGAGGTCTCGCTCATTACACACAGAGTGCTTGTCACAAATGAACGACACGACATTGCTGATCTCGTCAAAGATCATAAACCATCACGGGAAATTTGGTCATACTCGCAGGCAGCTTTTGGCTAACCATCGAACAAAGACGATCACCGCATCGCGCGCTTTCAGATGCGCTTCTGCGACCGTCTGCAATGCTCTTCGTTCCAATGTCAGGAAGCCACTGGAGCTATGCACTTTTAAATCCAGATTGAAAGCTAATTTCTTTAGAACGGCTTTTTTGCGTGTGTAGTTTGTTGTGCTTCCCCGGCACCTTCGATGGGCACGGTTGGCTACGTTACGGTGCGAACTAAATTTCGATTTCAAGCTTTCGTGACTGCAGGGATTCATCTTCTTGGTTCTTTCGGTAAATTCACGTAGAAGGGAAGAAATAAAATAATAAAAATAAAACATAATAAAATAATTCTCGATTTCAAGCTTTCGTGACTGCAGGGATTCATCTTCTTGGTTCTTTCGGTAAAGTCACGTAGAAGGGAAGTAATAAAATAATAAAAATAAAACATAATAAAACATAATAATTATAGGGTGGTTTATAGCAATACAGTATATCATTTAATAATTATTTTATTATTTTATTACTTCCCTTCTACGTGACTTTACCGAAAGAACCAAGAAGGTGCGAACTAAGTTCAACATACGTGCCCTTTCTTGTATTGTCTGTTGATGTAATTCGCTCACCCGTCCCGACTGGACATCTGTGAAAAAGAGCTTCATGGCTCATCAGATTCATCCAGTGTAAATACATAAATATTCTGATTCTGACATGAAAGAGGAACGTACCGCCGATATTAGTTGACTTGGACATAATAAAGTGAAAGGGGGTGGGGGGGGGGGCTTGGACTCCCTGTCCGTCCCGTCATAGTAATGTGGAATTCCCACCGTTCGTCCGGGGCCGTCCTTCCAACGGGGATGCGCACCGCATCATTGCTCGTTTGAGCTTTTGAGACCACTGTCAACTAGGAATGGACCTTGTATGATCATCTGCTTGGCAGACTCAGCAGTAGGAAAACGAATAATACCAGCGGCGTTGTGTTCAGCATTGGCGTTGGGGAGAAAAACGACTTTTGTAAGCCAGCCGTGAAGAGGTGTTCACTGACTTCGTCGATTATAAAGTGTAGTAAAGTTTTAAGAAGCGCTTGTTGAAAGTGTCTTCAACGCCACAAAAGCTCACACTCGCCCGGCTATTGTTAACCTATGTGAGGGTTCTCATTCATCCTGCATATTCACATGGATATACCTGCTGTGCGTGTTCAGTGCACCCACGAAGGTGGAGGCCCAGGATACGCCGAACGGTATGTTGCTATGACTCTCCGATCATTTTCTCCTGGTCTGGACTTCCCAGCCAGATTATATTTGTGTATTCACGCATGCGTGCCGTGTGCTGGCTGTCGCTGAGTATGTTATTATTTGTTCAAATCAGTTATAATATTGCATTGCCGGTTTGCATGTTCGCCAATATTTGAAGAGATTCGTGCCACGCTCACGCTATCTCCGTGCCACGTCACGTATTCCGAGGTATCCTTTTACCTGTTGGTTTGCATTAACTAAACATGAACATGAAATCCAATCGGGACCGAGCATGCGTACGATGTTTTGTCCTGTAGGGTAAGGGTTACAATTTCTGTGCCGCTTTGTTACTCTCATAAAACATTGACGTCTCAGTTGTGTGAAACCTAACTTTGCCGAGAGAGAGAGGGAGAGACAGCACCGTCAAGGCACACTCGGACTCACGGTGGCGATTGCGTGCACGGAAATGCCAGGCGGCGTCCACGCAGCTAATGCTGTTCCTTGTGCCATTCTCTTCGACAGCTGCTCTACGGCAATGCAAATCGGCGCAGGTAGAACGCCACGGACGCATTATCCTCGACTAACGACCCTTGCACACCGATATTTCTTTGGTTCGGCAGCTCGGGGCTGTGCTTGACCGGAACGACTTTTCCCGTGCCCCCTTCCACAGACGCGCAACGTTGGGGCCGCTGCGATGCCACCGGGACAAAGTTCCGCGAGCCCCCCTGAACTGGGGGAGCTGGGCGAGCTGGGTGACCAGGAGGAAGAGCTGCTCCACGGCACGGAGGGCGACTCCCAGGAGGGTCTCGTCATCCACGTCAACGTCGGGGGGTTGAAGCGGACGCTGCGGCACGCGGTGCTGCTCCGCTTCCCGCAGACGCGGCTCGCCCTCCTCGCGACCCGCCGCCGCCACTCGCGGGAGGCCGTCCTGGAGATGTGCGACGACTACGACGCGGCCCGCGACGAGTTCTACTTCGACCGAAGCCCGGGCTTGTTCCGCTACGTCCTCAACTTCTACCGCACGGGCAAGCTGCACGTGATGGCCGAGGTGTGCGCGCACTCCTTCAGCCAGGAGATCGCCTACTGGGGCATCCACGAGTTCTTCATCGACTCCTGCTGCAGCTACAGGTACCACGAGCGCATGGACGACTACGCGGACAGGGACTCGGAAGAGAAGAGCGAGGAGAGCTCGGAGGCCTCCAGCTTCGAGGACATGTGCCTCCTACAGGCAGACGCCAAGCGATTCGAGCACCAGCGGTGCGGGCAGCATCGCAAGCGCCTGTGGCTTCTGCTGGAGAACCCAGGGTTCTCACTGTCCTCGAAGGTCTTCGCGGCCACCTCACTGGCCACGGTCGTCATCTCCATCATCACCATGTGCATAAACAGCACACCCGAGTTCCAGCTCTTCGACGCCAACGGCAAGGAGCTCGAAGACCCGACTCTCATGGCCGTGGAGTGTTTCTGCATCGCGTGGTTCACCTCCGAGTTCCTGGTGCGCTTCCTCGTCACGCCCAACGCGAGGGGCTTCTCCCAGAACCCGCTCAACATTATCGACTTCGTGTCCATCCTGCCCTTCTACATCACCCTGGTGGTGGACTCGGTGCTCGAGAGCGGCGGCGAGCTGCACAACCTCGGCCAGGTGGTGCAGGTGCTGAGGCTGGCGCGCATCTTCAGGATCCTCAAGCTGGCGCGCCACTCGACCGGCTTGCGTTCGCTGGGCACCACGCTCAAGCACAGCTACGAGGAGGTGGGCCTCCTGCTACTCTTCCTCTCCGTGGGCATCTCCATCTTCTCGGTGCTCACGTACGCCGTGGAGAAGGACGACGAAGGCTCGGAGCTGAGCGACATCCCCACGTGCTGGTGGTGGGCCACCATCAGCATGACCACGGTGGGCTACGGCGACACGGTGCCCGTCACCGTGCCGGGAAAACTCATGGCCACCGCGTGCATCATGTGCGGCATCATCGTGGTGGCGCTGCCCATCACCATCATCTTCAACAAGTTCACCAAGTACTACCGCATCCAGAAAGCCATGGAGATGGGCGTCAGTGCCTGCGACGGCTCGGAGGACGACGGCGACGTGGACGCCGAGGAGCTGCACTCGCGCAACCTGCGCGACTTCTACGCCGCGAAGGTCCACTCGCTCGTGCGGCTGCTCCCCACGGACACTCCCGTGGGCGGCTGCAACGGCAGCGTCGCCAAGGACGACTCCGGCGCCGCCACCGCCGCCACGTCGGCGTCGTTGCCGTCGAGGCAGCAGCACGGGGCCGTCAAGCGGCCGACGGCCCCGTGATGCTGCTCGCTCTCAGCATGGAGGCTGCTGCTGCTTGCTGCTTGCTGCTGAACCCGTGCCCCCCCCCCACCCTCCATCACGTGGCCAAGATCGCTGCCTCACCGCGGTTGTGAAAAAGAGCTTCATGACGCATCGGATTTCTCCAGTCTAAATCAAGATTCTGATTCCCGATTCTGAATCTGGACGATGAAGAGGGCGCGGTGGTGGCCTAGTGGCTAGCGCGCCGGGCAACAAACCCGGCGGCCTATGTTCGATTCCTGGCCACGACCAACATTAGTGGTCAATATCTGAACCAGTTCTAGGCCGAATCAGCCTTAAATGAGTACCTGGGGCAGTGTGTAAACATCAGCATGGTGAGACAAAGGCGGCCGGGCATGGTGCTGGCATTCATAGGCGCTCGCTCGCAGCACTTATTCCCACGGCCTATGTCGCCTACATGGGGTATCTTTGTCTTTGCGAGGCTGGAATGTGCTCTCTGCATGATCGGCTGCACGTGGTCCGGCCGACTGCATTTGGCAACGCAAGCGGAGCTCGCACAGCTACACGCGGACTCGCCTTACGCACGGGCATGAGCATCGATTCGCGACGCGTGCATCTGGATGAATATGCATTCAAGTAACGGGAGGGTCAGGCAGTGACCGCATTAGCCTCTTGAATATTTGATACGAAGGTTATGACTGAGGGGGTGGAAGCGGGGGGGGGGGGGGGGGGGTCATTGTGCAATAAATAAAAAGTGGGATAGGGAGAGAAGTGTGGATTTGAGAGCAAGATTGAACCGTGAAGTTTTAGGAGAGCAGACAAGGACCATTCCTCCAGCCTAACCTTGTCATGCATAGAGACGGCCTTTGGCAATACACTTCTGATAATACCGCACTCCAGTACTGTACCACTAAGTTAATCAGCATGTCTTAATCACTTCCCTTAACTTGCTGTTTATATCCGGTTTAAGGGCGCGCCTATGCTAATAAGAGACGCTTTCTGAAAATAAAATGCAAACCTCGCGTTCACTATTTTCTCTTCTAATACTTGGTGCAATTTAGACATTGATGTCAAAGTTACTGTTTAAAAAAGAATACGTTTGTTCGTTGATTACAGGAGGGGTTAGAAGCGCTGGGACAATTGCATATAGTATTTGGCATTTTGATCGTAACACAATCTGGCTAATTTGATTATACCTTCTTCAGATTAACATATTAAATTGATTCAAGCCTTAGCTTTACCATTCTTATAGAGTATTATGGTTTTCGACTTTGCATGCACGATTTAAATGATTTGGTCGATGCTGTCCTTGTGTAGACCAAAGCTGCCGATGCAATTATCCCCCTGGACATGTTTAATACATTTGTAAATGTAAAAAAGAAGTAATTGTAAAACACAATCAACCGGGCCCATGATTAGTAACACTCAAAGAGAGTAATAACACTTGGATTACCGGCTCTTGCCCTTGGCAACGTGATCGCAACGATGCGCCAATACTGACTGCTGCAGCGTGGTGCAATTTCTTTTCGAAAGCTCCGAATTGCCAGAAAGCGGGATTCTGCGTCCTTATTTTGTGTTGACGAACGCCGTTACAATTGCAAGAGCTCACAGATCCAATGGGCGGAGATGTCCCGATCTTCTGTGCAGTGGAGCTATGTTCCAGGACCGTATTTCGCTCTCCTGGGTCTCATTAATTTCATGTCAAGGTTGATTTTAAAATATCAATAAGGAGACATTGTTTTAAGTGCAAGTGCCATGAATTGGGCCTAATGTTTCCACTCGGCAAGACAATGCTTTCTGGCTGTTGCGTTATGGCCGTGGCGTAATGTAGTACGGTTCGTGATTCGGTGTTGAATTGCAGGCGGAATGACCGCACACTGCGATGATGCATAAGCCATGGGTGATTGCGCGCATTGCGCATCTTGCCGCGCATGTGGTACATGCGAGTGAAAGAACACGATGGCCAATTTCAACACATGCTTTGATGATTTAATATTTGTGCCTTTGCTTATAAATTAATTATTGTTTGAGTGTCGTTGCAAAACAGATTTAGTGTCGTGTAATGGTGTTTTATATGGATTGTTAAAGTGCTCTTTACACATTCATAGCTTTTAGATTTTATTTTTATTATCAACTCTGGTACAAGACATTTTATTTCTGCATTACGAGTAGACCACCAGGGAACCTATGCCTGGTGCTATGTTGTACATTACACTCAGGTGTGGACATATGCCGGTAAAGTGGCCTTTTGTTTGCTAGTGTCATAACCCAGAATTCCACATTAGTAAAATATCCACAACTGAGCTCCCAGTGGTGTCAACGAGTCCGTCAATACCTGAGGTTAAGTAGCTGCTACACAGTCTCACGACAGCCACCACCCACAACACCACCGACTCATTAATGCCAGCGGATGCAACTTTTATTTTTGGAAGAATCCAAATGGCACGGCATCGCCAAAATCCACAAAACAACAAGACATATACATTATAGGAAAAAAAAGAAGATATATTTTGTTTCAAGAAGACATGTTTTGACCTTCTGGGTCTCATCATCAGCATCATGTATTTATTTCAAGTCAAACTACTAAACTATGTTTTACCAGGTAAGGCCCACTGAGCTGCATAGCTCTTTTTCAGAAGCGACCTGGCCACAAATTGTAGCTCAAGGAAGTGGCTTGTGTGGAAATTTATAGCAGCCAAATACTCTAAACCCTGGTCACAAGGCTTCTCGTCTGGATAAATAAAACACAGTGATTTAAACTAAAAAGCAATGGAGTGTCGACCCTTTAACGTATATATTTTGTCATCAAATGGAGTTAAATTAGAAGTAAGAAATAAAATAACTGCCTCTCACAGGACGAGGTGCTTTGCAGCTAGTCGATTACGTTGTAAAAACACTGCCAATACGCTGGAACAACGCTGGTGATTTACTGCTGCTACTACGAGCCCTCTGATAAGGACACATGAGATTCTGACCTGGCCAGACGTTGCTCACCCTACATCCAATTTAATCTCGAGTTGCGCAAACTCGACAGGAAAACGCTGCCAAAACTACGCACGGAAAATACCCGACCGCCATGGTCAGTGACTAAACAATGCCTTGCAATGTAGTGAATTCTAAATGCGCCCTTGTACTTTTTACGGCTCCGAGCCAGCGGTTGAAGTTCCACATTCTCATCGTAAGGGCTCACTATTTTCACATCACGACCACGGTTGACGTGCCATAGAGTGGTACCAATATCCTCCACGCTTATTGCATCGCGATGATGGGTTGACCTTCGAAATGAAATATGTACAAAATAATGTTTTGGACGATTGCCACTCATGGAAATATCTAAGGCAAAAACATTTGTGTTGTATAAGTTACAGGCCGAATTTTTACATTGCGCTGCCTTGAAACGGACTGGAATTTGGAAACGGGTCAGTACTTGCCTTCTATATAAGTGTATGTTGAATAAAAACAAACTTCTACCAAATACTAATCACAGAGTCAACATATCTTCATACTCAATCAATGGGCAGTTCTCATCTCTGTGAGCCATGAGCCAAAGCCAGTGGTGGAAATTCAACATTCTTCATAGCACCACCATTCTTGATAATAACCACGATTTATGATGATAATAACAGCGAATGTATGCACTAGAAATCATGTTTACATGCTCTGCACTGCCATTTGTAAATCCGCAATCAAACGGGTCGTGGGATTATATTATATGATACTTCATCATGCCAGTCAGTCTGGGTTTGTGAAGGTGAGGAACATATATGTGTGAGTGGAGAAGCAAAGTACGGGTACATTGTGGCGATTTGTGAAAACCCTCACCTGGTATGCAGTATTTTGTGGGTTTCTACCCCGACCCTGATGCCTGTATATTTGTAATTTGCATGTTCTCCCTAGAGTCGCGTGGATTTTTCCCCGGCTCCTCTGGTTTTCTGTTCCACATTTAGAAACATGTGTTTATAGCATTTGGCTACAATATATTTTCACACCATAAGCCACTTGGCTGAGCTTTAATTTGTGGCCAGGTAATTTCTGAAAAAGAGCCACATAGCTCAGTAGGCCTTACCTGGTAAAATAAAAATATTAAAATAGTTTGCAGTACAAATAGTTTTTTTCTGAACTGCCCTATGCTGCCACCACATAGTCCTGGGGCCTATAACGACCCAATCGTGTTTGGTGGTCTCCCATCATTATCAAAATACACGGTGCTTCAAAAATGTTAAACACTTCTGAGAATTTGCCCTATGCTGCCACCACATAGTCCTGGGGCCCATAATGACCCAATCGTGTTTGGTGGTCTCCCATCACCATCAAAATACACGGTGCTTCAAAAATGTTATACACTTCTGAGAATTTGCAACAATACCACAAGAAATTGTCCCCTGGGCTCTGGAGACCACCTGGAGAAGATTCCAGGTATGTGGTGACAATGATGGCGAACAAGTGAAGACTCTTTGACTTTTTGAAGCTATTAACATACATTTGTCATAATGTTACAGTGTATTATCCGTTTTTCAATAAAAAAACGATAGTCCCATATAAGTGTTAACATTTTTTCTAAGCACCCTGTATTATTAAACCCTGCTTATCTTATGAGACCTGGCCAGATATTTTTTCGGGCATTCCATGTGATTTGGTCAGTGGCTTTAAAACAAAAAACAATAGCAAACGTAAATTTTGCAATGCTCTAAGTGTTAAACTAATCGGCAGGGTGGCACGGTGGAAAAGTGTTGGACTCTTACTAGGAAGGGTGCAAATTCAAATCCCTGGTGGGGGTCAACATATATCATAGCCAACCCAAGATTGTTAAAATCAGGACCGCTCTATGGGGAACTCAACAGTGGCTGTCCTATGGAGAGACTGGTCCTGGCAAAGTGGAATTTCCACCATTGACTCAGCAGCAGCAGAGATGAGCACATTCCCATTGGCGAGAGCAGTTTTTAGTTTTTTTTCATGAACTACAAAGTCAATAAGAACATCCAATTAACTCGAAAGACGCACAAATCGTACGAATGCAAGCCGTGCTTTCGCATTGGACATGGATTACATTAAGCTGGTAATTACGTTACAGAAGTAATTAGTGCATTGCAGAGCCTCTTGTGCTTATATTGGCCACTGCCAGTGCGGGAGTCGGGAGGGGAGAATAATTATTGATAACACTATGTAACACAATTTTTGTTCCTGGGTAGTAAGTGTTATTTCGTAATTGCTTATTCCTAAAAAGTATAGAAAATGGCTACTATTCCCCACAAACTTTGTTTTTGTGACCAGGACAGTGATATTTTGAAATTTACCTATTTTCAATGAGAAAACTGGCGAATTTGTGCGTTTTCCTTCACATAAAGTCAGAGAAAAACATATGAATCAAAATTAACACGTGTTTATACTAAAGTAATACAAAAATTACGACAAAAGATTCATGAGTAGTTTTTCGAGATTTACGATTATACTGTAAATCACTTTCACGAATCAGCCCCCAAATGTAGTCTCCCATCATGTTCTCGTTAGACTGTCCTTGGGAGCGGCGTTCAAAGTCCGGTATATCCTGGTGGAAGCGCTCGCCTTGCTCCTCTGAGTAGGCTCCCATGTTCTCCTTGAATTTATCAAGATGAGCATCAACGATATGGACTTTGAAAGACATCCTACAGCCCATTGTGCCGTAGTTCTTCACCAGAGTCTCAACCATCGCCACATAGTTTTCGACCTTGTGATTGCCCAGGAAGCCACGAACCACTGCGACAAAGCTGTTTTAAGCCGCTTTCGCCTTACTAGTGAGCTTCTTGGGAATTCATTGCACTTCAAGATCTTCTTTATCTGTGGTCCGATGAAGACACCGGCTTTGACCTTTGCCTCAGACAGCTTAGGGAAGAAGTCTTGAAGGTACTTAAAGGCTGCCGACTCCTTATCTACAGCTCTGACAAATTGTTTCATGAGGCCCAATTTGATGTGCAGTGGTGGCATCAGCACCTTCCGGGGGTCCACCAGTGGCTCCCACTTGACGTTGTTGCTCCCCAAATAGAACTCGGTCCGCTGTGGCCCGTCCCACCTGTGGTAGTGCGCCTTGGTGTCTAAATATTTTGTAGTAATTTTTATATTACTTTAGTATAAATACATGTTAATTTAGATTCATATGCTATTTTTTTCTGACTTTACGTGAACGAAAAGACAAATTCGTCCGTTTTCTCATTGAAAATAAGTACATTTTTAAATATCAATGTCCTGGTCACAAAGCAAAGTTTGTGGGGAATAATAGCCATTTTCTGTACTTTTGAGGCATAAGCAATTAGTAAAAAAACACTTACTACCCAGGAACAAAAAGTAAATACAAATTTGTTACACAGTGTAATGTACTCGTGCTTGGATGGATGGGGCTCGGGGTGAGTTTGGACTGCCTTGTGTGGAGGCAGCGAGAGGCTCCTGCAGTCGTGTTCACGGTCGTGTTCACGGGGAGTGGAAGGCCGTTGAGTGCATTGGGTTCAGCTGCATTCCACTCCGCATGCTCCCCATACGGCCAATGGAGGGTAGTTCGCCGACTTAGATTCGTTTTGTTTCCCTGCGCCATGTGGGTTGTTGTTGTTCTTGGCGATTCAGTGAGTTGTCAACATTGTAGGGTGCAATAAAATGACAAAAAAGTCGGTAGAAGGTCGTCCTTGTTTTGACACGGTCATAGATGCCTACCTGAAAAGTGGCGCGTGAAGTGAAAAACGCGAGAAGTTAATAGTTTCCTCAACAATAAGGAACGATACACTTTGGCGAGATACGATGTACACACAGCACACAGTAAGATGGCGGTACAAATAACTGAGGGTACACCGACGCGTTACTGTATCATTCCACGTACTTTATCAATCTGCTTAGCCCAAGAAAATAGGTCATCGACCACGCTGTGTTATAACGGTGCGCCATTTTGCATTAAAATGGTGCGCCGTTCCACATTATAAAGGTACACGTTCCGCGTTATAACGGAGCGTGGTCCGCGATGTACGAATAGTGGCTCCGAATGGAAGCACCGCGTTATAGCGAATGGGCGTTGTGCGAGCGCTACACATTTCGTGACGAATGCATTCACCACTGGTGGCAACACGGGTCAGGTGAAGGCAATACAAGTTACAGCGATTCTTCTCTGTGTAGTAGAGTCCAGCACACGTGAGAAGGGGTTTTCTGGAGGTCGGCTTTGTTCACACTTCTTCACAGCTTACACCATCAGCAGGCTACCTACCCATAGGGAGCTCTTCAACGGACCGCGGGCTCTCCTCTCAAGCGGCTTATATTCTCTAACGGTCCCTCCTTTTAGAACCTTCTCTCAGCCGTTGCAACTTGAACTAAACTCCTGCCAAAACCCCCCTCGAAATCCCCTCGCCTATCCAATGTTCGTTGCTCCAACAACCCATCGATCTTTCGTGGCTGTTCCACCCGATCAATCAAGATCGTCCCAGAACAGCATTAGCCGGTGGGTAATGACCAAAATATATAATTAATAACGTCCCTTACATATGCATGTTTGGTACACGTGAAAATGCATTTTAACTGATTGTTCGATGAATCCATATGCCCCTTAGATTCCACGTTTTCTCAAAAGTTTCCCTTTGAGCAACATGATGTTTTTCCACTGTGGCTGTTTCTTGCATGTGCCTCTTCCAGTCAGGGAAGGTCTACTTATGGTTGTGCAATTGATCTCTCCTTTGGTTGGGATTCAATAACCAATCTGAAGTCATCATCCCATGTAACAATGTGTCCTGCACAGGCGCACTTTCATTCAGAGCAAATATTTTGCTTCTCGTTTTGACTTTGTTCTCTGAGCCACGCTTTCTATTTTGCGTCTCTCGGTGGAGTTCGAGCACGCAGCCCTCCGCGTGTTTTTGGTCTACTTTAATAATTCGTTCGATTTTCTTTGTCGCTGTCCAAGTTTGTGAACCGCATTTCTCAGCAGGTAATACGCACGACACTCATTGAAAATTGTATTTGCTAGGCACATTGGTATTTTTTACACAGCAATTCTCACCCTATTGTTCTCTCCATTTGATTATTTTGATGTCAGTGCCCCATCAATAAATGCCCCAAGTGTCCAGATTATATTTTGTTGTACAGTCGCATCACTCCTACAACAATTCTCCTTTGTATTCTTGGTTCTTTCGGTAAAGTCACGTAGAAGGGAAATCATAAAATAATAAAAAATGAAACATAATAAAATAAAATTCTCACGACGCAGCCGGCTGCTTGTGTTGTGGCCGAAACGTCGTGATAATTTTATTTTATTATGTTGAAATTTTATTATTTGATTATTTCCCTATTTTTATTACGCGACTTTACCGAAAGAACCAAGAAGATGAATCCCTGCAGTCACGAAAGCTTTAAATCGAAATTTAATTCTCCTTTGCTTAACAAATTTGCTGGATGCGAGTTTACTTTCGTTAATATTTGTCTTGAGCCCAAATTTGGAAGCTTTCCTGGGTTAAATTATCCAAGAATTTCAGGTGGGTGATGTAAGTGATTGCTATAAGATGACTATGTGGTGAGAAAATGTGATTTGGTTTATGCTTTCTCCATTTAAAATGTAATATTGCTATGAACAGCCTTGGTGAGAATACATATTCTTGCCTGAATATATATTTTCTCATTTTCTTGTAATTTAGTTTTGGTTTCCTCAATTTGATCCAAATTCTGCTATCGGTGTCATGTCATGAGGGAAATAATCTATTCAAAATTTGGTTATAGAATGGTCCGTGGAAGGAGATACTTTAGAAGTGCCTCTAAGGCCCCTTAAAGTGACCTCTTATCCACATTCGGAGCAGCCATTTTTCACCTGCCCTTTAACAGAGGGAAATGTTCATCAAGGGATAGTTAAATAGTTTTTTTATACACTGTATTTGTTTTAATGCAGTGAGTTGAGAAACCAGTTTAATTACAATTGGCTGCCCGCATCTCAAGTGACGTTAACAAAGTGCTCTGACCTCTGAACCACCAGCCACCTCCATATTACTATTTATTTTAATTGAATATTAGGGTAGCTCTTCCATGACGTGGTCATGCAGTACTACCACTTTGCCAGTACAGGACAACCTGAATCGAGTTGCTCTCCCTTTCACAGAGAGGTGCTGGGCATGGAGCACCTGCCACCACCTCTCTCAGCATTCACGTCGTCTTCTCTTACGCCTATCTGACCAGTGCTCCCATATAATCCATAGGATATTTGTGGGTGTGTGGTAACTTCGATAATTCACGTTGTAAAGTGTGGGGGGACGCAGAGATTTTTCAACCTTTTTGTGTATAGGTAATGGGAGGTAAGTTAGTACCATCAATAGCGAACCGCCTTTTAACATGTTTGCAGGTTGGACCAATAAACGAGCACAATATTGGCATTGAGAACATAAATTATTGAACATATTGTACATCCCATAGTACAGCTGTGTGAAATGTTGGCCTTCAATATAATTGCGTAATTTTGAGTTACGGTGATATTCGTCGAGTATTTGCACCCTGTTTTATGCGACCACCGATGCAATCTTGAAAATGTATTAGCGATAAGCGTACGCCTTCTGGAACATGGAATAATGAAACATCTGTGTTTTTGAGATAAATTATTCAGATTTGAATTGAAAAATATACCCTCCCATGCAGGTTCGTTACAATGGTTGTTTAGCATCGAGTAAAATTTAATTTGGAAGCTATGGGATTAAAATGTATGAGCAGCGGCAGAAACAACTGGTTTTGGATATGGATCGCATTGTTCATCGTGGCTTGATATCCAACTATAGGAGCCGGTTCTAGATTTGAAGTTTTCGTGACTGCAAGGGTCCATACTCTTATATATTTTTTATTTTTTTCCTACGTGAGTATAGGAGCTGCGTCTCTATGTCACGGACTAATTTTCAAGCGTAGAATCATGAAAGGAGAATTTGAGTATTTATGTCAAGGTGTTTTGTCAAGTAAATGCCAATTCTGTTCATCACGAAGAGTTAGAGAATAGTGAGATGAAAGTGCGACAAACACGAGAGAAAAGAGAGACATGGCGAAAAGAGATTTTAAAAAGTGCGTGGTCACATGTACAGACGTACTGACATCATGATGCCATGTGATGTCATAACATGTGACGTCTCAGGACCAGCCAACTATACCCGGATGTTATTGTGGTCGCCTGAAAAATATCGCTGAACAATCTTAACTCATGAACAAAAAAACTCTGCTCTCAATATGATTCAGTTGATTGACAACAATTTGTTATCATCAAGACTAAATTATTAAAAGGATTCGCCGTGCAAGTTTCACACAAAAGTGTTGTTGTGTCTCATACATTATTTGTAGCCATTTGAATTGTCTTTGCGTGCTATTTGTTGTTGTACTGTTTTTTTGCACTTTTTTCACTCAGTTTGAACTCATATTTTTGTGTTTTGTATATCTCCACCGAGATTGTGGGCTATTAATTTTGGACATTAATATTGTATCACTGTTCAAATAGATTTTTCTCTTCTGGAAAAGCAATCGATTGATTAGTACGGAAATAACCTTTGTTGTGCATCAACGGGCATTGTATTCATCCAATCCCTCGTGAGCAATTTTGTGATGACTCTACAGCCTTCGGCTGTTTGCTAATGCTGTGCCACCAATCGTTATGAATAAATATATGATAATTATCATTGAGCAAAACTGATCTTTATATTCATTAAAAAGCTTATATTTAAAAAAAAACTCAAACTCAAGCTTCGGAGTGTCTGTGTGTTGAGTAAGAGCAACGAGACAGTGCTCATTTCTCTTGGTGACCCTGAGCCTTGGCAATACAATTCCACGTTCCCATGGCAGGGGCCAGTATCTCCAAAGGACGACCACTGTTGTTGATTTCCCACAATCTATACTCACGTTGTCAATCTCTGATCAGGATTCGAACTTTCAGCGTTTTACTGTTTCAAGATCGTCGATTAAATGTGCCTTATAAATATTATTATTATTACTACCTGCAAGTCAAGCATCGCATTTCGGTATAACTTCTAAAAACCTCACATATTTATCCGTGGTCTTTTTGAGCATTCAAGACTGGCATGGTTTGCTGATGAGGATGAGTCAGTGTGAATTGTGTGTGTGTCTCCGAAACTGTGGACTGCTTTTATAGAAGGCCTCTTAGCTAACAAATGTAACATATAATACTCTTTGCCATCGGGAATAGTGTTCTATCCACTACTGTATGAATTCCTATCCACATCGTCATCATTACCCGTGGTATTATATACTCCGATCCACCTCACTCCTGGACATTGGCTATTTCTATCTGCAGTGGGCATGTGTCCTTGTTTGGCTGTCACTTTATCGACAGTCTTATCCATCAGCCCCAAGCCCACTTATTTTCCTTAACAGTCAACATGTCCCTAATTTGAATTATTTACGTCTTCATGTATACACTCCAAAGTTCTGCCAATATAGTCTCGTACCACTGTGAAGGGCTTTGTTGTGAGCGTAGCTCATTGTCCCACTCCTCTTCTTCCGATGCAGTAGTTGTGTTCCTGAAGAACAGCACGTTATGGAAACATCCCATTATAATACACAATATACTGTATAATATAGGGTAAAGTACAGTCCAGAATAACATGTGAGATGCGTATGGAGGCTGAACAAAGACTGAGGTGCGTGGGTAGCATCTAAAAGCATCCAGCAGCATCCCGTCTTGTGTGATGCTACGCTGAGGCAGACGTACAACCGCTTATTCCGACTCGCGCGACGTAGTTCTGTTCACTCGATCGTGTTACATCCAATTCGCATCCGCGTTATAAAAAAGTGTTCCTTAATGCATTCCTCGCATTATATCCAATTCACTTCATGAAAACGCACGGCGTTATCGGAAAACAGACTCTATTGTGTCCCTTCATTCAACCTCATTGTAGCTCTTTCCTACTCAAAAGTAGGTTGCTTACTTTCCATGTATTTATTATATTTAAGCCTTGGTTTGTGAGAGCTTGGATTGCTTCATCGGTCTCCACTGAGTCAAATGCCTCGCAGTAGTTTACGAAAGCTAGGCATTATGCTACTGGAAATGTCTTGTATAGAATCTTGATAATATTATTTATGTAGGAAATTGATTTGTTTAAACCACATTGCTCTCGTAGTTGGATGGCCTCTATATTGACCATAATTCAGTTCTCTATGATTTTGTAAACAACATTTAATGAGATGCTAATAGGTCGGCAATTTATTCATGTTGTATTGTATTGTTTTTATTGAATAAATTTCGAAGCATGTATTAGCTCGGTTGGCTACATACGGTGCGAAAGAAGTTCAATATACATACATTTATAGGTCCAGATATTGTGATCAAACTGCTGGTCATGCTTCTTGATAAGGGAGATATAAATATGCCTTCATAATATGAATAATGCCTTTAAAATACGCGTGTGAGATGTTGGCATGGATTTTCTTTTATGGAATTGGAAAAAAAACATTTAGGATGGGCATTTATGTAAATGTATCCGTTGTGAACAATTCTAATAATGTGCTCATCGCAGATCACAAGGGCCTACTCTGAAAAATAAGTGGCATGAGATGTCTTACTGATAGGAACATCCTGGTTCCACCAGCCCACAGGGAATGATTGTGTCCGTCCGTCCGTCGTGCATCCAAAAATGGGAGGGGTGGGGCTGGGTGGAGAGGGGAGGGTGGGGAGGGGCTGGGTGGGGAGGGTGGGGTGGGGAGGGGGAGGGTGGGGCTGGGTGGGGAGGGGCTGGGTGCTGAGGGGCTGGGTGGGGAAGGTGATGAGGGGCTGGGTGGGGAGGGGCTGGGTGGGGAGGGGCTGGGTGGGGAGGGGCTGGTCACTCCGTGGTGCCCTTATAAAACTCAACGTTTAACCTACTCACGCCGGCTTGTGCCCGCCCTCACAGTCGGGCATATTTGCGGAATACACCACGCCGCCGTTGATCCTGGCCATTGACCGAGTAACCCAACGTTCCTACCAGCTCCCTCCGCAGGAATGTGTTACAGTGACACGTTGATACATATCGCGTGTCCATGGGGCATACATAACAAACATTGCATTTTGCATGCAATAATTTCCGAGCGATCACGCTTTATTTACAATTTTTTTCTACATGTTTAATATTTTTCAAGTAATGAAATTGAAAAACAGACTGCCGAACATTTAATTTCAGCCTTTGCATTTACTCGCTCATCAGTGAAGGGATGATAGAAAGAGTTAATATTTTTATTTGCTGCTGGCGATTGAAATTATATCACCAGATTAAAAATCCAGTCAATGATTTATTGGTTCTTACACACCACTCTTTATATTGTGCTGTAACACACACATTTATAACAATATACATCTTCATCTATTATTAATGTATATATATTTAAAATAATCAATTTTACGTGTAGTTTATCTTTTGCTAAAAGCTTCTAAAATATATCACTTAGCACAATGAATTATAGTGATGCATTCAAAAGCAAATCTGGTGACAGTTAATCTTCGGATAAGAGGTTAGAGGTGATAGTCTACTAAGTTTTTTTTTAACTCACTTCATAAAACAAATAGCCTTTTTTTCATAGTATATACACACACACATATACATATGGAATGTTTCGCTGGCTGTAATACATTGACAACTGTTACAGACAAGTGAAATCAAGGACCCCACGCATTGTTGGGGAATAGCATCTCTATGCAGTGCCATTCCTGGGTGATTTATTTCGCTACTCATGAGTAACATAAAATTGAATTCTGGATAGCGTTTTGATCATTGGACGAGTTGGAAAAAAGCACATGAATTGTCCAAGATTCTCACATTTCATTGTGGAGAGGTAAAAGTTATCAATAAATTTCGATTTAAAGCTTTCGTGACTGCAGGGATTCATCTTCTGGGTTCTTTCGGTAAAGTCACGTAGAAGGGAAATAATAAAATAATAAAAATAAAACATAATAAAATACAATTCTCACGACGTTTCGGCCACAACGCATCATGACGTCCTTTTTACTTTGATGTCTCAATAGCGTTACGGAGATCACGTGACGCCTTTGTAGTGAGGGTTGTAAGTTGATGCCGAGGAGGGGGAAGGAGGCGCCTCGGCCCCCCATGTGATGACGTCAGCCGCTAATTATTATGAATGGAGGAAGTGTCCATTTGGAGGACGTCATCTTATAATGATTATTATTATTGAGGGGGGCTGGTCGATGGGGACTGACGTCACGAGCGTTAAGGACAGACATTCCTGGGTGATTATAGTAGGTATAGTTTCTAGTTAATACAAGGTAGTAGACTTGCGTAACTCAACTACATTACATTTTATGGAAATCAAACGAGGTCTAATTTGCCAATTTACCACCACACACTCCCTCCCTTAGATGCCTAGTGGAGATCACGAGGCAGTCAGAGGGTAGGGAGAGAGGGCATGCGCATGGTGGTGCAGATGTCTTGTGACCCTCAATTATTTGACCCCTAGCATTGTTTCCCTTTGTATATTCATTTCAGTTTTATATGCACGTTACTTAAAAATAAATATATCCAGATTTAGTTAATTAAATTGCGGTCACAAGACATCTGGACCACCATGTGCATGCAGGCACGGTTCGTCCACTAGGGGCGTTGGGGCGCCACCCCACCAAGCTTCTGGAGATGATAAAAAAAAACATGTTTCCATAAACATACTTTCTACAAATAGTTTTGTTGTGTTTTTATATACATAAAGATTATCTCAACGTGAATTGCATAATGAGGATAACATTTTGAGTTGTTCATATTCGAAACCGCTTCAGCAACGGTCTCATTTGTGGCTCGGGGGAGGTCTCTGGGCGTGCTGTGAAGGTGTCCGAGTGAGAGATTTCCCTTCATTCGTTGCGATTTGCTTTGCATTGTAGCCACGCCGTTTGAGACCCATTGAGGGCGGTGAAATAGGCGCCCATGGCTGTAATGAGACGATTGTTCATATTTTGTTTGTTGCGGTTGCACCCGAGTCAAGAGCCGCATGGCTCACAGGGCTACACCTAATGAATGAAACTTGAAACTTGATCTTCTTGGTTTTTTCGGTAAAGTCACGTAGAAGGGAAGTAATAAAATACTAAAAGTAAAACATAATAATTATTATTTTATTATATTTTATTATATTATTATATTATTTTATGATATTATTTTATTATGTTTTATTTTTATTATTTTATTACTTCCCTTCTACGTGACTTTACCGAAAAAACCAAGAAGATGAATCCCTGCAGTCACGAAAGCTTTAAATCGAAATTGAAACTTGATGTCACAAGGCGAGATTGCACTGTGCAAACAGAGCAGCTCACGGCCTACACCCTCTGCGTTCCTTATTGCAGCATAATACGTGGCATTCGTGCACAGAAATAGTTTAAATTATAGTTGCTCTTACTCGAATTACTATCTTGCTGATAAAGTTCCCGAACGGACTGTAAAAGTCTGTGCGACAGACTGATTTATACACGAACATGTAGTTTACACGTCTATGAGCTATTCTTGAATTAATAAAACAGGTTTTTCACTTTCCTTGAATCGCAATGAAAACAAATATTTTAACTACCTAGATAAAAAAATAAACATCCTTTTTTACATTCTTTCCTCTAGTTCCCCTTTTAAGTTTTGCTCTTTAGAATTATCAGTGTAGGTGGTGCATTGCAGGCATGTGTTCGAATTAGAAGTGGAGGGTTACTAATTCAAATTCCAGTCAGGGTTCATGTCTTCCTATCGTACCTCGTGTAGCGCGTTCGAAAGCTTGTGGAAGAGGTTCACGGATCGAATTAGCAGCCGCCCTGATTAATACTGCGGTTGTATGAACCATAAATATACGCGGAGTGGATTTTAAAAACCAAGTGACGTCATTCCGGTATTGTGATATTTCCCGTCACTTGGCCCAGAAGTTTTGTACCTCAGAGGCGGTGGCAATCTAAAGATACATTGGCTCTCTGCCATGGGAATGTGGAATTTCCACCACTGGCTCAGTACCAACATTAGAGACGAGAGCCAACCCATTGCTTATATGAGCGGGGCAACATGGTGGCATGCCCCCTGGGTTTAGCAGCATTCACATTCACATGGATGAACAAAGAAAGCCAAGTTGTGTTTCCGAGCCATTTACCATCACATCCCCGAGGTGGAATTCAATGTCACACTGCATGCATTCTCATGGGGTTCCCATCACACATTATGGACTGATGATGTAAACAAAATAAAATCGAAGTTGACTTTGAAAATGCAAACTTTCTCAATTTGCCCTCTGCCAGCATGTTTAATCGTGTAAGGAGAAGTGTTTAGGATGATTAGCTTCATTGTGTCGTGTTAATATATAAATATATGACATGGATTTTGTCTATAATGAGTATGTATGCCAATGTTGGTATTAGTCACATTCAGCAGGGAATAAAAAATAATAGTATCAATGTCGTGGAATGGCCATGGAAAATGAACCCACAGAAAAACAACTTCTGCAGCCACTGCAATAGTATTCTCGCTACACGCGAGAGTCATGCTGAAATCAAATCAAACTTTACTTATATAACACAATTCGTGCAAATAATGCACTACAAAGCGCTTTACAGGACAACACAAAAGCGACTGACACAATGTAAACAACAATAAGAACGACACATAAAAAATACATAGCATTATAATAAACTAAAAGTAGAATAAAAGCATAATAAACACACAATAATGGCATCCTAATTAAAAGTAATTCTAAAAAGGTATGCTTTTAGATTTATTTTTTAAAAAACATTGACCGATTCTGATGCCCTCATCAGATCCCCAGGCAGGCTGTTTCAAAGGCGAGGATCACACAGACTAAAGGCTGCCTCCCTCAGCACTATCACAAGTGGTTTGTTCTACGTCAATCATACGAATAATTTGAACAAGGCCTCAAAGCGCTTTGCATGAAGCTTTTGTTCCGGAGAGAGCCTGAGTACAAACACGCGAGTTTTAAGAAGAGATTTAAAAACATCAACAGAATCAGAATCCCTAATGGGCCGAGGAAGGGAATTCCACAATCAACTAAACTATTTTACCAGATAGGGCCCACTGAGCTACGTAGATTTTTTTCCAGAAGCAACCTGTCCGCAAATGATAGCTCAACAAAGTGGTATATCACGTGGAAATGTACAGCAGCCAAATACTCTAAACGCACGTTTCTAAACATGGAGGGGAAAAACTAGAGGACACAGAGAAAATTCCATGCGACCATGGGGAGAACATGCAAACTACACATATACAGGCGTCGGGGTCGGGATCGAACCCACAACCTCCTACATACCAGGTGAGGGAGTTAACATCTCGCTACAATGGCACCCTTGAAGGAAGAGGGCAAAGCAACATCCCGTCCAGGTCAACACTGTAGAAAATTCATGCTATACCCAATACCCCCGGAATGCCCCCCGTACCAACCACACGGGATTCCTCTCAACCAACGTGCAGAGCTCATCATCCTTTCATCTATGAGCCACTTCCCACGACCCCCTTCATCCCCCCCCCCCACGTGTTTATGAAAGGAAATTTAAGACCAAACCCTGTTCAATTATGTTTATAGACTATAATCAATTACATGTACCTTGTATACATTTCAAGCAACATTTGTATTGTTGTAAATGTACCATGTGCCGAAAAAATGCGAATACATTAAATTTACAACAAAGTTAAATTGCATACCATAGCATAAAGAGGCTTAAAAAAATTCGCACCATGCATGCAGGGAAGAGATGCTATTTATTTATTTGTTGCACTAAAGGGCGCATGCATAACAAAGATTTGCCTCATAAACCTTTGTTTTTTTTTCCACGTGTTGGCATTTGGAAGGTGTCAAATTTTACCTGGTCCTGAACTACTGTCCACGTCGCCAACTCCATTGGTAAAATTTACGTTGAAACTTCCCTTAAATTACCAAGGAGAAAATAAAAAAAATGCTCATGAACTATGGTCATAATGCGGTGCTGTGTAATCATGGATTTAACGTCTCTAAATAAATAAACAAACTTCTAAAGTGCACATGCAAGCAGTATGTGCTCCGTAGATATAAAATTCATTGTGATTTATGTATTTATGAGGATATGTGTGTTTAGGCACACGAGTATGTTGCTTTTAATTAAATTAAGTTTTCCAAAAGAATGCAAACATACTTATGTTTGCTTATGTTTGTGGTCATAATATACCTAAATAGACTGTTTGGATGAGCACTGTCAGCACAGCACACAAGGGTGTGGTGTGTGGTCAGACCGTGCAAATGTTAAACATACTGCTGGCTAATGAGCATTATTAGGCAGTGTCACCTATGGGAGGGTCAATGAGGTCCATATTCAATAAACCGGTTGAGTTCATGGCCAGGAATCAAACCCAGGATGGTTAGATTTGAGCATGCTGTGCTAATATAACACCACAATGTGTGAGATTGTGTAACTACAAACTCACAAATGATGTACAGTACTGGATATATGTCGACTAAATCTGTCATCAGTCTACGGTCGATAGAAGTTGGTAGTGGCGGTAGTGGTTGAATTATGGCCTCCCAACTCTGGCATGAGCTTGTTTAAAGGGATGCCACGGTGGGAAGATGTTAACTATCTCGCATGGCATACAGAAGGTCTTGGGTTCGATTCTGACTGACGCCTGCTGTATATTTGGAGTTTGCATGTCTCTCCGTGTCCGTGGTTGCGTGGATCTTTCTCTGGGTCGTCTGGTTTTTCCCTACGCATTTAGTATTTGACTGCTATAAATGTCCACATGATGCGCCGCTTCGTTGAGCTATCATTTGTGGCCAGGTCGCTTCTGAAAAAGAACTATCTTGCTCAGTAGGCGTTACCTGCTAAAATAAAAAAAAATAGTTTAGTTTTAGTAAAGGGGGGGCATACAAAACACAGAGATGGGGGGGGGGGGTATCGTTGGAGGAAGCACAACACAATCAATCTTAAACAAATATAAAACACCAAACTTAACCAAACTACCACGAGTGTTGGTATCCACATTGATTTCTACCTGACTGCAACGATTTAGGAGGGCAGGAGGGGGAGAGGCGGTGAGCCTTCTGCAGGGAAGGGGAGGGGCTCAGCCCCTTCCAAGCAAGCCCAACGCTGCGATGCAAAAGTCTCCACCACAGGCATGTAGAATTGTCACCGGTGGCCCTGTACCTCCAAAGGCGTGCTGCACACAACTCCATGAGTCGAAATATAGCTTGTAGCTGCAGGAAGTTACATTTCCATTCCTAGATGTTCTATACGTATGTGTATGCACGTTGAACTTCCTCCACAACGCACGTAACCAACCGCACCAATCAGAGGTGCATATACTCTGTAAATACTGCCAATGCCACTTCGGATTGACTGAAAGCTGCAGTCTGGCTGCAGCTTTTGTTTATAGCAGAAAGGTGCATATCCATCACGCATTAACAACCCAGGGAGGATGTCTAAGAATGTCGATTTACCTTTCCGCGCCTGCTTGCCAACGTGCGTGGTGCTGTAACTCAAAATGAGTTTCCTTGGTGTAAATTGTCCTTTAGCATCCATGTGACAAGCCGGGAGATTACAGGCACGGTTACTCAACTTTTAATTATGCTTCAGTGATTTTACCACGTAATTTACATGCTTATTTTAAACTTGTGCGCTAAAAGTTACACTTTTATTCATTTTGGCACATCATGTAATGCATGAGGCTGTCACAAAATCTTTGAGCTAAGAGGATCTCTTTTTTGTAAGAAGCATTGGTAGAAATTCCAGATGAATGAGTGAAGTGTGATCTCTCCAGGACATCCAATGTTGATCGCAGTTACAAGTTATAATTCACGACATTCATCAATTTACTGCAATAATCTGGGGTGTAGCGATGTTATTGTTAATATTATTATCACAGCGGTGAGCATACTGCACTATGAACCAGGTCATCTGAAGTGTATTCCTAGTCACAGCTATCATTATTGGTGAGTTATATGTGAACAGCTCCTGGACTCCTCTACACCAACCTGCACTGACCAGCGTGGTGAAGTATGGTCAAACAACCCCCATAAACAACATGTCAAGGGCAAATTGACAAAGAACTCGACCTAGTTTTTTCTCTTTCTATAATCTGGCTTGGAAACATTGCAGAAGAGTGCCTCAGTCGCAATTTCAGGTTTGCAAGTTTAAATCCAAATCAAGGTTGATTCCCATCACCCCTCTGGGGATGTGTAAAATAAGTACCAGTAATCGGGAAGTCAAGAGTCACCATCCTCTGGAGAGATCGGCCCTGGCTTTCGGAATAAGGAATTAACAGCGTTAGCAAGGGCCATCAACAAAAAAATAACCGAGGAGTATTGATACGATACTCGTTTGATGAGGGAGAAATTTCGACTCGAAACAATATTGGGTAATCACTGCAGGTTGAAGGGTCTCCACTAGAGGGAGCTATCCAGTGAAGAGGCTCTCTAGATCCCGAGAGTATATTTGGCCTCCTGGCCTGAAGTCTTCGAGTGTTGGAGGACGTGGGAGTACCCACATTCTACTCCACCATTTATGCTGCTACCTGGACAGAAACAGTGGGGGATTCAAGAAACTTTCCCATTGTTCGAACTGCCACGCCAGAATGTTGAACCAGCGACCTCCGGATCAGAAGTTCATTGTGAACACCATGACACAACAGACGCATCCCAATCCACATAAATTAACACAAGTACAATTAATGTAATAATTGTGACAGTAAGAGCTGAGAGCCCATAGCATTTTCAATTAAAATATCCAAGATCATTTACATCCGAGGGCACATTGCAATAATTTGTAAACTTTAGTGGCCATCGTGAGCAGCACTGAATGTCACTTTGAGTGACTTTGATGGAACGAGTGCAGGACAAATTGGCGATTTCGATGATGTCAGTGTTGTGCTGGAAAAGGCTTAACAAGCATGCCAGAGGACAGTTAATCACATCACTCTCCCCATGGGGACCAAGAACGCAAGCACAGCACTAAAAACGACCTGCGGCACTAAAGGCTTGGTGCAATGCATGCAGCCGGGACACCATGCAGGGGTGATTTGTATTTATTTATTTTAAAAGGTGAACGCTGCCATCGAGACAAAGTCATGACTTTTTGTCTCATGATCATGGCTCTTATGGATCTGTAAACAGTCGCGCGCTTATAAAAGCCAGAGGTGGGACAAAGTCATTGTTATGCAAGTCCAAGTCGAGTCTCAAGTCATCAAATTCATGACTCGAGTCTGACTCGAGTCCAAGTCACATGACTCGAGTCCACACCTCAGAGGTGGGACAAAGTCATTGTTATGCAAGTCCAAGTCGAGTCTCAAGTCATCAAATTCATGACTCGAGTCTGACTCGAGTCCAAGTCACATGACTCGAGTCCACACCTCTGATAAAAGCAATGTCAGTCAATAACAATTGCTCATATACATATGCATGACTGAACAACTTGGGTTTTCTGCGTAAGACACTGGACTTTGACTTTGGCTTTCAAATAAATGCTAATGATGACAGAAAAGTGTTGAGTTTTGTTATTTTTTGACACGACTGGATGTCTATCGTGATATTGTTTACGTAAATGAGGGGCATACTCACTTGGGCGACTCATGATAAATACTGTCCATGCTATGGATACCCATACATGAGGGTGTGTACAGAATGTGTAACATACAATAGAGCATACGCAGTACCGGTATGAGACTCACAATTTACATGATTGTAGGTAAAATAGTTCCTTTACGGAAACCATCTCATTCATCACCAAATTTGTTTGCGAAACGTATTCAACTTAATTAACATGTAACATGAACAGATCATCTAGAATGCACCTCATCTAGTCAGATATCGGCAGCTATGCAAGGTTGAGGGTGGATAGTGCTTGGATGGGTGACCACCATGCGTGACGGATGTCATAGGCTACGGGACTGTGAGGTAGACATCAGAGGGCAGGTGTTACAGATTTATAATTGTACTGCATTTCTATGTTCCCACGTCCATACTCTCTTCACCAACTTGCATTGACCAGCGTGGTGAAGTATGGTCAAATAAGCCCCGCGATCCCTACAGCTTGAAAAGGCCCTCATCTAGAAGTGGATTGACAACGAATTATGCATGTGCATATATTTACATCGCGCTCTTAAAACAAGCAAGCAGCAACATTCATCTTTGTTGACAGCCCAAAATTAGTGGTGGAAATTCCCCATTGTCATGGCAGAAACAAGGAAACATTTATGATAACCACTGCTGACTCATCTTATGCATATGAATGCAATTTCAATTTTCTGCATTACTGAGTAACTGTAGGCAATGTTATGTTATTTACTATGTGAGCCAGATTACAATCTCGATTTAAGCAACCAAAACACACCGTGTTAGCAATTTACCAACATTTGGTGATTAAAAACATCGCACATTTTCGCCAAAAAAATTAATGAAAAGAAACATTCATCAAGTAGAGAAGCTGACCATGTCATTTTCTTTCCTCTTTAGAATTACTTGGAAAGAAAGCAACTGATTCTTTAAAATCATTAATCACAAAAGGTCACATGCCAAATATGAGAAATGATCAATAATTTGGTTGCACGGGTTAGACATGTAATGGATTTATACTGTTTCACAAATACATACACGTGTCGGTATAATACATATAGAAGGGCAACATCCACATTTAAGGAGAGTTCTATTAAATACCATGAGCGAGCAGCGACAAACGAGTAATCATGATTAATAATACACTGTCCTTCGATTACAGAGACTCGGGTGTGATTCCTGCAAAGTGCAGCACGCGCCATTGCCAAGAATGATCTGAAACTTGCCCAAGTCCTAGACCAGGGGTCGGCAACCAAAATAACAAGAAGAGCCATTTCTTTCCAATTCGGTACAAAATTCTGTATTTCAAGAGCCGCAATGCATCTGAGTACATACGTACTCATCGTCAAGAAGCAGCCCGTAAAGAGCCACATGCGGCTCCGGAGCCGTAGGTTGCCGACCCCTGTCCTAGACCAACCAGACTTAAATTGGGTAACCGGGGTTGTGTGGTATACATCAACAATCTTCGCAGGCATAGCACTGACCATGTAAACTCCTTCGTGTCAATTGCACCAGAAATCTTTGAGGCGTAATGGCAATCGTCGAATTGCGTTTCTTTGTCTCTTTGTAGTACATTGCAGTACGTTACAGAATTTTTTTTGAAAGGCACGTTTGCGAAACGTTTTTCAGCTTAATTAACATGCAACATGAACACATCATCTAGAATGCACCTTATCTCGTGAGATATTGGCAGCTAGGCAGGGTTGATGGTGGATAGTGCTTGGATGGGTGACCACCATGCATGACGGGTGTTACAGGCTGCGGGACTGTGGATTGGACATCAGAGGGCATGTGATACAAATACATAATTGTACTGCACTTCTGTGTTCCCACGTCTATACTCTCTTCACTAACTTGCATTGACCAGCGTGGTGAAGTATGGTCAAATAAGCCTCACGATCCGCACAGCTTGGAACGGCCCTCATCTAGAAGTGGATTGACAACGAAATATGCATGTACATATATTTACATCGCGCTCTTCAAACAAGCCAGCAGCAACATTAATCTTTGTTGACAGCACACTCGCATATGCTGATTATGATCAAATTTGCACCTATTAATATGCGTTTAACACGTTTAATAAGAGCCAGTTATACTGATACGAAGATGTTTAAATCATCGCCGCTGAGATGGTGCATGGGCAGTGTCATTAGATGAATCGATTAAATATTTGAACAAAGAGAACACGTGTAATGCTCAATCGCGTGATGCATTGGTGAAAGATGCTGAGGAAATTAATTTAAAAAGGACCTTTGTGCTCCGTTTAAGGCAATGCGCCGTTTGGTAGATAGTTGCCTGGCGTGTAGGCACTGCACCAACGCATATTTGAGCAATAGATACATCGCCTTTTATGGAATTACAAAATGGCATTCATAAACACTTTTCTGATTCGAATTCATCATCAGCAGTTGCATGAATACTTTATATATTTTAGTTTTAAGGCAGCCTTTTATAATGACTATAGCGATCAGGCGTTTTCAGCCCGAGTGCTTTAATGCACAAGGGGTGCAATTTTCATGACAGCACAAATTAACGGAGGTTTTGCCGACTTCAGCAAAGACCGCCGCGAGTGGCCTTGATGGTGACCGTGCCACATCCACAGCGAGAACAAAGGCGGTCTGCTTCAGAGCGGGGATCAATTTAGCTGAGAGAGCGGGGGCCGTCGAGTGCGGGGAGATGTGGCAGCACACTCGCGAAACAGTCACCTCCACTTCGCCCAGGACACAACATCCCTGAGCCTCGCGTGCCGGAATAAGTGCAGCCACTTATCGGCATGATTACCATAATTCAGTTCCCAAACGCTACTTACGATTATGAAGCGGTTATCCAGCCACTTCATTATCAAAGCGTACATTTTTTGACTTATGGGGATTTATTTTTTTGTATCCACATGAGATGCGTGATTTGTTTACTCGATGTGACCGGAATTTATAAGTGGAAGTATGGCAAGGACTGATCGGGTGGTGCTACGGTTAGAGCACTCAACTCGCAGTCGGAAGGTTTCCAGTTCAAATCCTCGTTGGATGTTGGCATGGGCCCTGGGGCAAGGAATGAAATGAGGAGCGCTGTGTCCTATTGCCGCCACCTTTCTGTTCACGTCTCCGCGCGTCGATGGCATTCTAAACGCGCACGCGTCTCGAACGAGGAAGGCCGAGGCGTATTGGTGCTGCAACTGGAAACTTTTCTAACCGTGGTGCACGCTGGCAAGAGGGGCAGGGTTAGAGATCAAATGTATGGGGGAAAAGAGGAACGGGAAGACGAAATGGTAAATGAGGAAAGATAATACAAAAACTTGGGAGCAAAGGGTTACGAGAGTTTGTAGGAAGAGGCTACACAGGGGCTTCGACACTGCTGCAAAGAGAAGTGTCTGTTCTCACATGGGGCGGGGAGAAGGGATTCAGAGTGGGAGTGGCCACACGCAAGTCGCATGAATTACGAGAGGTTTGAGCAGCTTTTCATAGAAATAGATGAGCAGTTTGCGAGCACACACCGCCCAATCGCAGCAATCCGACTGTAGACTGTGACGATGCCACCACTCTCGACTTCCAGGAATTCCTAGCCCCGGCACCTGGTTCTCTGTAGACCGCAGGCCCCAGTTGCAATTTACAACGCCTGCACACTCGATAGCTATGCCAATGTTGCAGTCGCAGAAATTTGTCTCACTTTCTTGGATATCAACAGTGGCCTCAACCTTGGGATGGTGAAACTTCTACGAGTGGCTCAGGGTCACTTGAAAATGGTTTCATTCCGTCGCCTCTAATCATCGCCCAAAGTTCGGTCGAGCATAGAAACACTTCAATTTTTGACTTTTGGTCAAAAAACAATTCTCTCTCATTTGCGAGATGGTAGTGTATATTCATTTCCCGAAGTCCTTCGTGTGTATGCACAGTTGTCTGTGTGTTGCCGCATGTCCCTACACATGCACGGAGATGCAACTTCACGAATTCCCTTCAAACAGACAGCAAATGCATCAAAGAAGTTCAGGCTCTGCTCTCTGCAAAAAAATCAAATTTATTACGGCGACAGGAATTCCCCGCGGGATGATGTTTCTCAGCCGGGCACGAAAGCATCATGAATTCTCGACACGCAAAGCCGCGTGATGATGAGGCTGTGCAGGTCGCAAACGATCAATGGGTGTGGGTTTGCATGCCGGGCTCATCCTCCAGTGTAACGGCCGTGGCACATCTGTGTCTGCAGTACACCTACCTGCAAGTGCCTGAAATCTGCAACAACACAGAAACGAGGTATCCACATGAGTAGTATGGTTTTTTTTCTTACATTTGATTCACAGAGCCACCTTATAATTTATCTGTCGTATTAACAAAGTGTTTCCAAATGAAACAAAATAATACAGCCATTCTGGTCAAAAGTAAAGGTGTCTCCCAGATAGATTGTGTGTGGGGTGATACTCGGCCATGGTGGGAATTCAGTCCGCATTTATATGGCAGAGGGGCCGTCCATAAATGACGTCACGCGATTTTGGGCGATTTTTGACCCACCCCCCTCGTCACACGGCGTCACAAAAAGTCAAACCCCCCCTCAAATATGACGTCACACAGCTCTGCCCCTGCCCCCCCCAAAAAAAAACTAAAACATGCTTCAAATCGCTTTAAACTATTGTCATTGTAGTGCGTATTTAAAGTGGCGCTGCACTCTGATGTTGTAGGAGTGTTGTTATAACAATTCAATATTTATTTAAAGTTGTGCATTTTGATGTCACGTCACATTTCTTAAACCACCCCCCTCTCTATGGGAACCTCATTTGCCAGTAAAATATGATAATTGTTTTTTTACCCTTCAATCTGGCAACAAAACTGACACCTTTTTACAAGGAGTCATGTTTGTATAGACCACAATACCTGCAGTCATAATACAAACAAAAGACATTACTCTGATAATGTGCACTGTCCTTGAAGTTGATTGGTCCACACCCGAGACAGCTTTCCTTAGAGCCTAGTCTCACATGGGTTGGCGTCATCTGGTCCACCCCCCCTCATCACACATCGTCACAAATGTCTGACCCCCCCCCCCCTAGGTGCGTGACGTCATTTATGGACGGCCCCAGAGGCCAGTAATAAAGTACTGTATCGTGAAACATTACACAGCCGGATTCGAATACGTCGGACAGTTACAAAAGAACTAACTTCACGAATAATGAGACAATAACACATCTGCATACTATTTAGCACACGAAATAAGCTGTGCTCAGAACGAGATCGCAAGTACATGTGTGCAATAGCAATCGATATCGATGCAATCGATATACGGTACAGCACGTATCTGTTGTGCGGAATTCATTGACCCTGTTCTCTTTGATGCCCCGGCGTTCCTCGCGTTTTTTGCCAGGGCTTTATCTCCGTCTCCTTTTTACTTGTATTTAACATTCTCTTCTTACGCAATGCCAATATGTTCAGGTGCTCAGTGCCGATGTCGAGGTCGGCTCGTCACGAGAGGGCGTCGGGAGAGAGTTCGTGTCGCTTTGCTCTTCCTCTGTTGAAGGATGGCAGACTACAGTGGCCTACTACAGGGCCGTTTATAGTTGGGTGCGAGACCCGGGGCAAATCACACTTCATCAGAATGTTGATCTATCCTGGAGGAATCTGATGAGCTATGAAGCTCTTTTTTCACACATGTTCAGTCGGGACGATTCAGCAAGTTACAACAATACAAAAAACGACAGGAGTGCAAGGTATAGGAAAGGTAAGCAAGTCACTAAAAATGCACATATACAAATAAGTAAAGGCTGTTAGGACAAATTGCAAAAGTATATCAATTCCTGCCGATTTGCAACCCTAAATGCAAGCTTGGGTAAAGCAGCAAAACAACAACAGTCCTAGACCACAGCACGACAACACACAGTCCCTCAAAGAAAATAGCACATTCAAATTGAACTATCGATACACGGGTAAGAATAAAAGTTACAAATATCAAATTACATTGGCACATGTGGTTGTATCCAGCACTAATCTTTTGCTTCAGGGTATTTTTTGAAGGAATATTTACTTTGTTAAAGGAGGAAATAAGATTGTTCTAAAACGTTGGTGCTGCAACGGCAAATACTTTTTCACCTATTCCGATTAGATTATGTCGGGAGGCACACATGGGGAAACCCCCCCTCCCGTACCCTTCAAACTGAAACGGAAGTATTACATCTGACACCGTGACGTCGAAGCACGGGCACCCCCAAAGCGCGGGGCCCAGGGCAGTCGTCCCGATTTACCATACCCTGGGCATGTCTCTGACCATATGGTTCCTTGGTTAACATATTTTCCATAATTACCTCTCCAAGCCTGTGACAATCACCCTCCGTGTTTTGGGTTTCAACCGTCACCTCTGTGTCTCTGGTTTGGGAATCGGCCTCCACCTCTGCTTCAGGGCCATGGTAAGTGATGGCTCGGATTAAACTGCATAATTGTTAAGTTGTAATTGAAAGCGTTAGGTGTTGATTATGTCTAAATGTCTTGAAACTTTAATCATGCATTATTTGTTGAAACACTAAAATGAAACTATTTTTATTTTACTAGGCAAGGCCCACTGAGCTGAACAGCTCTTTTTCAGAAGCGACCTGGCCACAAATGATAGCTCAACAAAGTGGCTTATCATCACCTGGGGATGTATAGCAGCAGCCAAATACTATTAAGGCACGCTGAATCTAAATGTGGAGGGTTAAACTGGAGGACCACAGGGAGAACACGCAGACCCCAAATATACAACAGGCGTCAGTGTCGGCGTCGGCATCGAACCCACGACCTCCTGTATACCAGGCGAGGTAGTTAACATCTCACCACCGCGGCGCCCTCGTATGACAGATTATTTAAATCCAGCGTTCCAGATTATCCCTCATAACTGGAGAGACTATTTCTTCAATTATTCCATCTCCGAGGATTTGACTGTATTATCTATTTATTAAAAATATATTTTTTCTCATGAGCCAAGCACAGGGTAGCCACTGCTAACTCAACCCTAGGTAATCGATGGGCTGAGGCGATTCCCATTGGGGGAACTTGTAACCTTTCAATTGTGGGTTGAGCACTCTTAAATAATTCAGACCACAATATCGCCCAGTAAGACGACATTCAATTATTCCACAGATACTTTCTGCTTAAGTATGTTTCATTACTTCCTGACAGTTCCATTCTGCTCCAAGGCCAATATAACTTAAAGAAACACATCGTGCACACCATAGCATGTCAGATGTATGTATCACTGTTGTGCCTAATCTTTTTACATGTGTGCCATCGGCTTCTTTTCGTTTGGCATATCATATCTACGTGGATCTATTGCAGTGCAGTGCACCAATCCCACGGCCCATAGAAGGTGATATAACAGAACTAAGTTTGAAATGTATTCCAAGTATTCTTCTAACCACACTCGGTGTGTTGTATTTTCCCATGTCCCATATGGTGGAGATGTTTATTGAATGACAGCCAAACTAAATAGTTTATTTAATCTTGGAGATGGAATTTATTTTCCAAATTAAGTGAGAATCCCAATGTAATATGCAGTGATCGGTGACTATCCTAATGTAGTGACATCACGGAGGGAGTGTGAAAGTGTCAGCCATGGGATGAGGTTACCCTAGGCCAGGGGTCGGCAACCAAAATAACAAGAAGAGCCATTTCTTTCCAATTCGGTACAAAATTCAGTATTTCAAGAGCCGCAATGCATCTGAGTACATACGTACATATCGTCAAGAAGCAGCCCGTAAAGAGCCGCATGCGGCTCCGGAGCCGTAGGTTGCCGACCCCTGCCCTAGGCCATGGCACTCTGGTTGACTCTGGAAGGCACGTGATCAGTAAGATCGACACAAGGGCCCTAGGTGGGGGCTTGGGGGTGGTCACGTGTCAGGGTGAGATCCTACGGGAAGGGTCGAGAAACGACAATAGGTTTCTCCAAGGTGGTCGTGGCCAAGAGCGGGGCCAGCCACGACCCAGGAGCATATAAACCAGGTCCCTACAGGGACCGGGGTTCAGCGTTGCTGTTGCCATCTGAAAATCTACGTCCAAGAAGAAGTCACCAACACGTGGACGAGGCCTCAGCTAGGGTCCTGTCTTTTGTAGCTACTCCCGTAACTAGCGTAGTTAGCCTGGTGGTCCACCACCATAGGTCACCTGGTAAAGGGGCAGTAACCCCTTTGTATTGTGTGTTGGTGTTAATAAATGTGTTGCCTCCAAGAAGTACGTCTGCGACTCAGTTGAATCCACTACACTAAGACCACCAATTCACCTCACTTGAAAACCTGGTTTAATTACAGGTGGATTCCGGGATTCGAAGCTAGGATTCAGCATTGTCCGTTCAGTGCACAAACCCCTGAACTGCCCCTGAACTCCCTCTAATTTCCCTCTTGTAAGGGCTCATTGGTGAGCCACACCCAGCTGTATACATCAATGGGATGCCGATATTTTATGGAGAAAAATAATCTATAAATTGATAAGGTAGGCATTAATTCTTTATCAATGTATTTTAACATTAGCTCCGAGATCTTCCATATTGGATATACGCATAAAAAACTAAATATCCAGCCAGGTTGTATTATAGAAAAGTCCTCAGCTCGCAATCAGATGGTTGCCAGTTCAAAAATCCCTGTCTGACTCGACCCGTCGTTCTTATAGAGTTAGGTTAGGGTTAGGCCTTGTGGTTGCATCGAACTAGGACCCATAACTTAGAGAGAGGATCCTTGCCGATTACATTTCGGAGGTCACCATCATGGGTTCAAGCACGCCTGACTGTGCTGATGAGGCATTGCACATCAAAACCAGAGTTTTTGTATTGAATCAATGCTGCTCAAATGATGCACTCCCAGAAGACCTTTCGTTTGATGAATAAGCAAATCTATTGTGTGCTTATTCATCATTCTCATCGGCTTGATACTATCATATTCTTAGGTTTTTTCTGTAACAGCGTGCTTCAGCCGCACCGAACCTCACAAAAATAATATTCAGGGCCTACCTTGGCTCCTCCCACCCTCAACCAGTATATATACAAATACTGTGTTCTTGGAGTTTCTCTCACTTGATACAGCTATCGTGCTGTGACGGTTCCACCTGAAGACGGAAGCTTGTGTTGCCTCCGAAACGTCGTGATTTTTATTTTATTTTACTTTTATTAATTTTAATTTTTTACCCACGTGACTTTACCGAAAAAACCTAAGAATATGAATCCTTGCAGTCACAAAAGCTTCAAATCTAGAATTGATACTATCAGTGCGACTGTCTGGGAAGTGAACAGCAGCTGTCATTTAGAGAGACTGGCTCGCACCAGAAGAATGTGGAGCTTACACCACTGGCCCATAGCCGTCAACACACACCCGGTTGAGTGGAGATACATTTTGACTTTGAATAAATGCAAATGTCTCTCATAAATATTACTGACTCTATTGTCTGGGGTTATGGGGGCTTTATGTAAGCATTGTATTTCTTTGGACAATGTGTCTCGAACTGCTGTTAGACAAAGCAGATCCAATCAAATGGCATTACCACAGCGTATCACGCAGTCTCTTCCGTATAATTGCGTGCATTTTTTCCAGCTCCCTTCATTCACACTATAGCCCTGTAAATCCTTGCGCACAATGACGCCCTCCTTATCGCGGACACCTCCATTATTCACCAAGCAGATGTGGCTGATTCCCAAGCCCCGAATGAAGGTGATGGACCATTTCTTGTGACCCTGCTAAACAAATGCTGTGCGGTGAATAACAGTGGGCATTGACACCACCTCCAAAACAGGCAAACATGAAAGAAGGTGAAGACGCAGCTGAATGCAGCTCTATTCACCGTGCACCTATCTAGAATGCATCCAGGCGAGTGGTGCTGTGCTTAGAGTGCTTGACCTACAATTAGGATGGTGAGAGATCAAATCCAATCCTCATTCCCAGGGTGAAAATGTCACTATAGCCGTAAGTAAAATTGGTCCTCATGAAATCCATCTCAAAATTATAATGAGCATGTACAGCATAAGTTATGTGACTCTGTTACGTGATGCCACGTATACATGAAAGTGAATACATTTTGTTTACGATAATTGATTAAGCAGCATTAATATCATCATGCTGAGTGTGGGTATGTATTGTTTGGTGACCCAGGTATGTGTCTAAATATTTGAGGTAATACAATTTTAAAGCATTAGCAATGCGCATATCCCCATTCACCCATGCGGGAGAACACATGCCTGTGTCTTCTTCATTAAAGAGTCACATTGGGCCAACTATTAAACCCCCCAAATGGAATTTGTCCAATGATAAAACTCATTCTAATTTAGTCAGACAATCTGCATATTAACTCTTGGCATGCATTAAAACATATTCAAATGCTAATCATTAATTGTGCCCCAATGAATTCATCGTCTGACATTGCTGACCATAAAACCTCACCACCAAAGACTATTAAGACTCTGTAAACCTCTGTAGACCTCAATATATCCGTCAGACAAAAATCCAGGATCTTCTTTTCCTTTAGTAACAGCTTTAAACAAAACATTCTCCATTTTAACACGTAGGCTTTCGCGACCAATATTATTAATAATATAGATTGTTGGGTCTCCATTTTACTGAAGCAGTAACTATATACATTAACATGATTATATGAATTACGGTCATATTAATTTAATGGCTATGGGTCACCACCACAGTAATGTGGAATTTCATGCACGTGGTACATGTCAGGTATAGATGAGACGTTGAAATCATAACTGAGGTCAAACAGCGTGCACTGACCGCACTTTGAGTTCTGCATCCATTAATTCTTATTTGAGGAACAGAGGGGGGGGGAGGCGGTCTGTGTGGAGTGGTACTGAGGCAATTCGTGCAAGCCTGGCAGCTTTCAATTGATGACAAGAACCTGCTTTGTTTAATCTACCCTTAAAGTCCATTACGCAATGGGAATCCTGCACTTATTGTGATTTGTATCTTCCTTGGCCACACTTACGCTTATTTCTGATCGACTCTTGATCCTCTCTTTGGCATACAGATGTGTGCACTGAATCACAAAGACCAAGATCCTCCAAATAGCCTGCCCAGACTATTGGGACAAGAGTGCTGTTAGCGAGCACCTATGAAGGCCGACACGGTACACGAGCGGGTAGGTGTCTCCCCAGTGGCAATGTTTACACATCACACCAGGTACTAATTTGAAGCTGAATCGACCTAGGGGAGGTCAAAAACTGGTTTTGCTATAATCGTCACTGGTGTTGGGTCTTGAGCAGGAATCAAACTCAGATGACCGGATTCGTAGCACAGCGCACTAGCCACTACACGACCTCTCTCTACACACAGAAAGAATGCCATTAATGTCTTAAGTGGTGGAGCATCCCTGTAATCCAACACTTTGAAAGTCAGGTTGGTGGATCCCACAGGCATCGAACTACGTGCAACAAACACCCGCTCACCTCAAAAGTGGCTGGTAGATGATCATACAGCAAGTAACTTTCTGATCTATTTGAATGGACTTTATCCAGGTCGGTCAATTTCCTCCCACACAAGAAAAAATATTCATTTGGGATTGCCAAAGTATCCCTGAGTAGACTCATCTTTGTTGCTGACACTATGCCAAGGGTGGAAATTCCACCTGCCTATGGCAGAGGCTAGTGACTCGATCAGAAATCAAGTTGTATCCTATTACTCACTGTGAAATAAACAAAACATGAATATATAACACTAGCTATCACTACAGTAGTACATGCTGACTCTATAGCAGTATTTATCGACTCTATAGCACAAAGTACTCACCTGACAGAGTGGCGTGGTGAGGCCTAGTCCCGTGCCGAGCCTCCAGCCTCGCCTATATTGTCCAGCTGGCCGAGGTGGCACCTTGGCAGGCTGGGGCTGGGCTGTTACCCCTGACCCCCCCCCCCGCCACGATCTCCCCGGCCACTCTGCAGTAACATCTATGGCCTATACGACTGTATAGGAGTAACTGCACGCATCGGCGTGGGGGGGACATCACACAGTGAATAATTTACCTCAGCATTTAGTGTATTTTTTAATAGCATTTTTAACGCGAAAGAAAATGTCCCCCTCACTCCACCTAAGGCATGTGAGTTGGTATGGTCGTGCACGCTCATAAAAAATATAAATTAAAAGGAAGCGCACAAAAATTGCACTAAATCGCTAATTAAACTAATTTAAAGTTGACGAATGTGAAAAATGAATAGCGCTTGCGGCGTGGTACCTGGCTATTTTTATTTTACGTGAACCCCACCGTTGGAGATCGAAATCGGTCGCAAGTGCGCGAACACACACAAACCCACACACAAACACAAACCCACAGACACATTTTTACTTTTATATATAGAAGATTGTGCGCAGTTCTGTTTTCTTCTATAAGATATTGTAGAACTGATAAACCATTCTTGGTCAATAAATCACACATCTGTTAAATAGAGAAAATAATATAACAAATCTTCACAGAGGGAGTTTCATCTTCAAAGTGTGCCTGCTTACTGCATAAACATAATGAAGTTGGGGCCTTGGATGTATGAAAAAAGCGAGCGTCTATACAGACAGAGGCAGCTGCCTCGGAAGTGGCTGTAAAACATTGGACGCGAGGAGCGTGGCAGTGATGAATGTCGGCCCCTAGCCTTGGAAATACTTCTTGTCCGCTTTCACGCTGCCTTGCACTGCAGTCCCATGTTCGCGGAGTCTTATTGGACAACTGTGATCAATAGCTCAGGAGTTCCTGGGCTGTTGCTGGGTGTGCCTGTAAGAGGCGGAGGGGTTGTGTAGTTTGGCCGGTGTAGAGATGTGTAGTATTAGGGCAGATGCAAATCCGCACATTAGGATAGGGAATTATCATCTTAGGTCCGGATTTCATAATTCTAGAACCAATTGCTCCCACGTTTTGAGTTCACTGAGAGTGCCTGTGGGGGAAAAAACCCCATGACATTTGTACAATGGTCGACACAAATGCATTCAACGTGGGTTTCCCCTTTTCCTCGTTGAAAATATACTCAGTGGTAGTGTTGTAGAAGGGGGCTTAAAATACTTTAAAACGAGTCGTGATCATTCGCTAAAAACTACCTCCCAAAATAAATGGCTTCTGAATAAAGACCATTGCACAAATGTTCAAGTATATGTTTTTACTTTGTACAATTGTGTGAAGACGGCTGTTCAGCTAAAGTAATTGTAACCTTGTTTATATTTTTAAATCCTTTATATTAAGTTCGCTTGCTTGCTTGCGTGCTTGCGTGCTTGCTTGCTTGCTTACGACCGTGCAAATCTTTCGGTAGTTTTTTAACCCACTTCCTGTGATCCAATCGAGCTGACATTTTGCACACAGACTCGTTGTGCGAGACAATTAATGTTCGTGAAAAAACTTTTCCAAAATTTTACACTGTTTAGGGAAAACAAATTAAATATTGAATTACCAATTGCTTAATACTGGCAGACAATCATCTGACCCATAGGTGGCAGCCATCTCAAGCCAGAGGACGAGAGGACTCTGGCCGCCACGCATTTAAAGGATTTATAGTGAAAAACTTTGTTTTTACGGGTTATACTTATTGCTTGTTAATATAGCTTTGCAGCAACATAAAACAATGATGACGAGTGCGACAGTTCCTGATTGATAAATTTTTACACAAATACCGTTTTTTGACTATTTCAATGCAGCACCACAATACGTGTCTACGAGTGTATAATAAAACATGTAGATCCAAGTTGCTTGATATATTTGCACAATGACAAGCGGTCATCTCACCATCGTAATTATCCTCATCATTCGGTCGTGTCCATCAGCCCATTAGCGACGATGGGGACGAACAGATTTCCACCGTGGTTATTTCTTTAGCCAGTGTCACTGCTTCACTCCAAACTCAATTCTCTTTCCTCTGGATCAGCGGTCGGGAACCTATGGCTCGCGAGCCATATATGGCTCTTTCGGTGACGGCATATGGCTCCCAGACAATTTTGAGTTGAAAAAAAGAAAATAAAAAATCAGGTTGGAACTGATTTTAAAATACTTGTGATATTGCTTAATAATACTGTGTCATTTTTAAGTAAACAGAAATTAGTTTCGAAGATAAATTCCACGGGTCACGGGGCCTCAACGCCTGCATGAAGCTCAACCTCACCACGTACGAACCAGACTACAAGGCCATCAGCAAAACCACGCGGCACCAGAAATCGCATTAAAAGTAAGACATATTTAATTTATTATACGTTAAAAATACTATATGGCTCACAATGCAATATATTTAGAAATATTTGGCTTTTATGGCTCTCCCAGTCAAAAAGGTTCCCGACCCCTGCTCTTGATGCTTGATTTGCTGTTTCTATCCACCTGGATATCTGTCATCCCCTCCTATTTCCTTCCATTTGTGTGTCGTAACGCCAAGTGCGGACTCCTGTCTAGTCTTATTCTCGTCACGTGTCAAAACTGCAGCAGCATTATCTCCTCGAGTTTCACTCTAATAAGGTTGTTTTCACTTCCCACCGTGTTCTAATATAAAGTACATATTTACGAAGTTTGACTCGTAGGTTGGGCAATGTTTTGGACCGTGGGGGTATTGGCATCGTCTACAGAAGCATGGTCCATGAATTGGAAGTATCACAAAGCAGAACACCGCAGTGGTGTTTTACTGATGTCATTGGGAAGATACGATATATTCAACTTATAACGGATAGTTTTGGAATGTTCCTGCTTGTCAGTGCAGCGTAGCTCAGGTTTGAGCTCATGCATTTTGACTGTCCGTGCAAGCTATTGATTTTCGTCGTTGTCTAGCATGCTGACAATGTATTGTTATCATTCCATTCGCCAAGCCCAAAGTTGCTGCCGTCTGCAATTGTGTACTTGGTGAGTTAGGCACATGCTCACGAATGTTTCTGAGAAATCCACACATAAAATGAGGGTAAGACTTAACCAGAAAGCAACCCTAAATATATGTATTATGAAAGCCTATTTGGTGGTGCTACGTTATTGCTGAGAAATTGAACCCTTTCCGTGAGAAACCTTTCAAAAATTCATTAGAGATAAAACAGTTTGAGGTTCACGATTCTCCGGCGCTCGTTATTGCCTTCACTTTAACAGTTCTGGGTCGTGCTCCAATTCCGGCCTTCAACAATTTGTTTAACGTGGCGGTGAATGTAAAATCAGCCTCTAGTACCCAGTGGTCTTATGAACTAATTTAAATATACATTAAACAAATAACGTTGAGTTTTACACACGCAATTATATTCATATACAGTTCATCATTGATTATCCGGCGTGTGATTAATTATCCGGCTTCCTAATTATCCGGGGGTCCTGGGCCGATCCGGTGAAACCGGCAAAACCACTCCAAAGGCTGCATTAGTCCGTGATCGTCAAACACATGTTGTTGAAACAGGGGCATGTAGTACGTAGATCACCCCATGCAGAGACTTCGAGATTGTGGTGGTAAGGTACAGTTAATACAGATCCTTTTTAGACTAGGGTATTTATTTTCGTCTATTTGTATGTTTATTTATTCCAGTTCCAAGTAGGAAAAAAAAATAAAACACTAAAAAAGTCATATAAACAACACGTATACACATAAAGAGATGCAATAATGTGCAAAAGTAAGCTATTGTAGATAATGATTAGTGACTTATCTGGCGTTTTTGAAAATCCGGCGCCCCCTTCCCCCCGGATAATCAATGATCTACTGTATATCGTCAACTTTAATAATCAATATCGATGAATCAATGGATCATTACACCACTAAAAATATGTACCATAACCAGTTGGTGCGGTGGCAAAGTGCTCAGCTCAGAGTTGGACGGTTGTAAATACAGGGCCTGGTTCGGAATCCGCACAGCCCATAATGCCTCTGGGGTTAATATTCTGCATTCACTTCAGGTAAAAAAAAAAAGATTCCTCCTGAAAACCTTCACGGTAAAGGTCGATTACATTTTCAAAAGTTTATTCGGAAGCATTTACGAAATGACCGTCATTCCAGCGATAAATCGCTGCCATCACGGGAGTGTGGATTTTCCACCAATGGCCCAGGGCTACCAATGGTTATGAACGCCACGCAATGCTAATTTGAGAATGGAGACGACACTTTGCATTTATATAGCAGGGTCAGCCATGGAAACCCATGCTCTTGGATACATGTTTTTTACATATTTGGATTTGTAAATACGAGCCTTTGAACGCTTTCCGATTTAGACTTTAAATTGTCTGCTAATTTACTTCACGGTATGATGATGATGATGTTTATTTAATTTCCCATACTTCATATGTATGCAGTAGGTCAGTCGCACTGTACAGTACACCTATTTCAAATTTGAGAGAGTGCATTGGTGTATAGTGTGTAGACACTGTCTGGGTATGCTATCTTTTTGTCATAGACAATTTTGCCTTTCTCCAGAGCAGGGGGTAAGAGATGGATGTCAGAATATTTTAACTTTCCCCAGCTTTGTCATGGCATCTTGCCTGCTCTGATACATCTGTAACGGGTTCCGGAGACACTTGTAGATGTAACTTCTTTATTACAATACAACACTCCAACAGTACTCCAACTCTCCAACAGTCCTGATACTCTGTTACAGCCTAGGTACACAGCCTAGCTACTCTACTCTGGCTACGCTCTGGAACTCGCCCTCACAAGGTCGTAGAGTCGGGAGTTCCAGAGTCCCAGCGCTGGCTCTCACAGCGTCCCAGGGTCTTCAGATGGCTGGTCGTGGGTCTTGGGTCTTGAGTTACAACTGGGCCCCGATCGTCCAGGGAGCTCTCCTTTTATGCCTGGTCCAACGAGGGGTGGGGCCGTGTGCGCCACCAGACATCCCACAGAACACACACAGCCCCCCCCCTCCCCCCCCCGTTGGCGGCGCCAAAAAGGCTTAAGCGCCTTGGAACCCAACGCCTGGCGCCCAGAGGCTTAAGCGTCTGGACCCCCTGGGAACCCAGCGCCTGGCACCCAGAGGCTTAAGCGTCTGGACTCGCCTGGGATCCCAGAGCCCCCAGCAGCCCCTCCCTTCTTATGTCACTACACATCTATATATATGGCTTTACTAACAATGACAGGTTTTGAGTTCAAATCCTGGTTTGGGGTTGATCATGCTTAGGTTGATAAAATAATAAATATGTTTTGGAGATTCAACATTTATTATTATGTAGAGACAATAACCTCCAACCGCCATAGGGATGTGGGAATATCAAACACGGGGTCAGGGCCTACAAGTATTGGATATTGCCATCCAATACCTGTGAGACTTCTAACTTCCATCGAATCTGAAAATTATGAGAAGAACCCATCAACAGAATAATCCTACAGGCCGGAAAACCACGAGTTTTACATAAGACGCAACAACTGTGGAAAAAGCACGCAGCCATTTTACATGTGCAGTGCCAGTGATTCGGAGACGAGGTTTTGCAGGAGGCACCTTCTTTATTAACAACATTCACAGTCTCGTCCACACTCTCCACAGTCGCTTAGCCGAGCCTGTACACAACACCAGCCGTCTGACACTGACGGCGCTGACTGAGAGAGCCAACAACTGTCCTGCAGCGCAATATCTGGCGAAGACGGCAGTGACGACGGCGACGAGACGATAGCAACGACGAGACGAGTCCAATCCCAGAACCGGGAGCCTCGAGCTCCCATTCTCAGCTCCTTTTATCCTATCAGCACAGCCTGGCCCCACCCTGACCGCGCCTCCCTTCTCGAACCCACTAGCAGGGTCCAGGGGGCTCCAGATGTGGTCCTCCTTGACCCTTGTCCCAGTTCCTCCGCCCTGCCAACACACCCATGCACACGCTCACCGGCGTGTGCACTGTCGGTCCACTACAGTTGCCGCTGCTGCCCACCAGCCGGCCCTATTACACGACATATGCAATTCTCCATTAACAGTTCCCGAAGAAGGCAATTATGGTCCTCTTGTCTGAGGTCACCATTACTTTAATTGACTATTCTGATGAGCATTGGTGACGACACTGTGCTCATAAGTCATATGGATACGTTTCAAACAAGATGCAACACTGTATAAAAATCACACAGACATTGTACATATTCCAGCACAAAAAAACTAGCATACTATCCTGAAGAGGTGCATTGTGATTCTCTTGTGTTACATGACCATCAAAATAAGTTTGAGGTAATGCGACCAACTGGACAACAGCATCAACTTTAATTGATGAACAACTAATTTATAATTAAATTTATAAAGAAATAGAGACAATATCTACTTGTAAAACATTTCGGCTTCAGTATTCTTATACAAAGCATTTTTTGGAATTTTTAACGTTAACACTTCAACGTCTCTGAACTGAGTATTATCAAGAACAAGTGAACGACTGCAAACACCAATTTACCACGGCATGTGTGTGCAGTCCATTGGTGGCTGAGGCTGAAACCATCAGATCATACAAGCGGGAACCTTTTCACACCAAGGTGGATTCTTTCATTCTGTTCCATTATCACCGCATCTGAATCTGGATTCAGAGTGAGAATTTGCCCCGAAGCCACTCAGGCTATTTTCCGTAACTAAAATTGCAGATTAAATATCGATTGCCATTCTATTTCTACGATTGTATGCGCTAATATAAATCAAATTGGGGTTGAATTTACTGTTTACCTATTAATACACCATTTGATGACACTGAATTGGTATTCGTTGCATGACGCTATGATAATGTGTCAATATTGCCAGGCAGATAATACTATTTTCAAATGTCAGCCACTCGTAGAATTAGATGGTGATATCAGCTGAAATCCAAAATGTTAATGGATTAATTTGAATATTTCTGATAATTCATGCACCTATATGTCACTTGTTCTGTTCTGCCGACAGCTATCAGAGAGCTGAGATTTGCAATTTATTTTCCAACAAATAACTTTGATAAGTACATATTTGAACAAGTTGGAGAATTTTTATTCTCATAAATGTTTTATGTTGATTGTAAAAATGTCATCATTTCAAGACCCTCGAAGCTGTCATGATGACGTGTATCACTTTTCTGAACATCGCTAATCCGTGAGACCAAGCGAACAATTTTCTCATTCCAGGATATTGAAATGCAATCCTAGGCATCGATTATAATGATAATACCATTTCCATGGCTGCCATATGGAAGGACTGGTCTTCACCAAATAACAATGACATTTCCACCACTCACTGAGGGCTATCAATAGGGACACGTGCCATCCCAATGCACGTAAATATAAATACACCATTGCTCCTCTTTTAGTACAAACCATTGATGAGCTTACCACACCATCAAATCACTACACTATGCTTAAGAATATACTGGAATTTAACTTGAGTGGCTGCCCAGATTTGAAGCCACCTAACCGGGTCAATGCGACCAGCACTAAAAGTGTTATATTAATATAACGCATACTCAGTCTTCCAATACTTGGCAGCAATCGTTCATGTTTGGTGCCAATGAAAGTGGTGGTGGCACACGCCTGTAAAATATAATCGAGCACTGCGAAGGTGAGGGTTGGTGGATTGCACAAATATTCCCTGACCGTGGAAATCGAGGTGCCATACATAGCTCGGCTTCCCAGGAGAAGGTGGCCCAGCACAAATGTGGACTCCACCAATGGGCGCCATGGTGGCGAGATGTTAACTCCATCACTTGGTATGCAGAAGTTCGTGGGTTCGATCCTGACCCTAACTGTATGGGATAAAGTGTTTCCCCCTCACACACGTGGGTTTGCTCTGGGTGCTCTGGTTGTCAGAATAGTTCTCAGCCACGATCATACAATTTCTTCTCCATACTTACGTGACACATGTAGTAATACTTGCACTGATTTTAAAACATCCAGGCTAGCCTATGTACGATTAATCCTGGTTACATCTAGATTTGATTGTGTGAGAAGCTCATAAATCATCGTTAGATCTCAACATCCTTCCAACAGTGAGCTCCTGAGTCAGGCAAAGTTACATTGACTGGTTAATTACAGCCACGTGTCTAGTAAATGCATGCCCAAGCAGCTTGTTTGGCCGGATAGAGCGATCTAAATGAGCACAGCATGGGCTGTAGAGGAAATGGGTTGATGCGGTGCAGGCGGAACTCGAAGTGTGTGGACTTGCCATTGACTTGTACCAGTCGTCGTATCAGGCTCATTCTCTATGGAAAACGCAACAACAACAACAAAAAACACTGCTGCCGGGTAGTTGAAAGCAGATGAGTAATGCTCATATCACTGAGCAGAATTGCAGGCGACAAACACAGCCAGGTGGCACCATGGGGAGTGCAGATGGGGCATTTCCCAGTCATCTCAGTCAGTGACACATGGGCCAGTATCTTGGCCTCTTGCCAGGGAGTCTCAGACGTTTCGTCTCAAAGTGCAACTAGAGTTGTGGAAACTTCCCGGTCACTTAGTAATAAACGGTGGTTGTTGTGCATGTAAGTGTATTTTGTTCAACTGTATATGTCTGAGTCCTTGTATTTATGTCTGTAGAGGTGTGTGTCTGACTGCAAACGTTGGTGTATTTATTTATGTAAGTATATGAGTATACGTTTGTGTATGTCTTTGCATGTGTGTGTAGTTGTATCTTTGTGGGTGTCTTTGTGTTTGTGGATGTATGAAGGTTTATTGGTTTCTGTTACTGTGCATGTGCATGTGGTTGTATGTGTGTGCGGATTGTGGTAGCACACTGTGCTATGAACCCAGCGACCTGAATAATTCCCGGCCATGGCTAATATCAGTAGCATGTGATATGTGAACTTATCTCAGACCTCCTCTAGGTCTTCTCGGTCTTAAATAAATGACTGGTAGAATGTGTAAACATCAGCAATGGGAAAACAAAGTTTTGGCCGGGCGTGATTCTTCCCACCCCACCCCCTCGTTTACCATGCAGCCTTCATAGGTGCTCACTAACAGAACTCGCCCCACGAGTTTGTAGGGTTATATGGGCAATCTTTGCCTTTGTAAGTGGGTGTATTTGTTTCTTTATGTGTGTGTGTACTGTCAGTAGAACGCAGTGGTCAACGCACTGCACTGCAGACCTGGCCAACTCGAGTTTGATTCCTGCTCACAGACAACATCGTTGATGAATATCTGATTCAGTCATGCTCCCCTTACATCAACTCATCTTTAAATAAGTACCTTGTGAGCTAAGTAAACATCGGCAGTGGGGAGACAAAGGTGGAAAGCCGTGATGCTGGCCACATCACCTTGTTGTGCATCATGCCTGTCCGAAGAGGTGTTCGCTCACGCACAGAGTTTATTATGGAACGTCTCGTTTGGCGATCCACTCAATGATGGATTCCTGAGACGTTAAGTGGATAAATGAAGTCCCTCCTGCAAAAGTTCTCCGTGGGCAGGTTGATGTCATATGTTCCAAGCCCAAAACGGCTATACGTTTGGCCTTTGTATTCGTGCAAATAGTTTTTTATGTGTTTATAGAAAGATCTCCCGTATAGCGTTAACAGACTTTTTGGGAAATTGCTGTTAGCGAGCACCTATGCAGGCTGCCACCGCACACGAAGGGGTGGGTGGGTTAGATGAGCTACAACGCATCTCCTCCCACCCGGGCCACGCGGTGAGTGTTTGCTCCGCTGTGGCCATGAAGATGTCGCCAGCTCGAGAGTGAGTACCCGTGGAGTGAAGAAGACTGAGAAGCTGTGCGACCGAGCGGTTGTTTTTTATTCGCTTCATTTTTTGCGTTCCTTGCTCTTTTATTCTTCTCGGAGGGCATCAACCTCGAGTACAAAGCCGCACGTTACAGCACAGCACAACGCACGATACAGGACAAACAACAACAACAAGAACAACAACACAGCGGCTTTGCTTTTGTTGTCCTTTATTTCAAAGTTTTTTTTTATGGTGAAATGTATCTATTTTTTTATCATATTAAATCCTATCACATGTGTTGTAAATGTAATGAATGCTTTAATGCAGTGGTTCCCAACCTGGTCAGCATTCCTGCTATTGCAGAATCTACGATCATTTCCAAAAAATACCATCGTTGTCTTTACTGTCCACCCCACGAATATTTCAATTAGTCGACAAAAGCAACGTCATCCTTTGTTTTCATTGACCTTTTAATAAAAAACATTCCATGGGACTCAGCGGGTCTCACCTGGGTGAACAAGTGTAATCGAGTGATGATAACCTTACAGCACTCTGCAGCGTTACGATCCATGGAAACGTTTTGAATGTTGGCAGCGGTGCGTGGGTCCATGAAGGTTGGGAACCACTGTTCGTGGAACAAGTAGAGATTTGTGGGAAATTCTGGAACTCCGTGGGATGTGAGGTGTCTAGGGGCCCGAGAACTACATTTTGTCGGTCAAGATTGGTCCAAGTTCCATGAGATGCATTCGGGAGCTTAAGTCCACCATTACCCATGTCCAATGACAAGATAACGATCCCCCGTGCAGCCTCAACAGATTGTTGAGATGCGCCTATGAAGGCCGTCATGGCACACGAGGAGGTGGGTGGCCAGCACCATTCCCGGCCGCCTATGTCCATTGCTGATGTTTAGACACCGCACCTGCAGGTACTCATTTGAGGCTGAATTGACCTAGAGGACGCCCAGGACCAGTTCAAATGATGGTCACTGGTGTTGGTCATGAGCATAAATCGAACTCGAGTCGCCGGTTTTGTAGCACAGCGCACAAACCGCTAACACTACTGCTCCCCACATGATGAATCTTGATCTTGAATGCCCGTATATCCTTAACAGACAATTGGGGCAAGTGCTGTTAGCGAGAACAATGAAGGCCGAAACGGCACACGAAGGGGTGGATGGCCAGCACCACTCCCGGCAACCAGTGCCACGCTATGATGCCTTGCCATTTGTGCTTTTAGCACCTTGGTCTCGTGTGATCATGAGCCATTATTTATCCACTGGGGCCAGACGCCCTCCCCAAGCTGTTATCATCCCTCACAGCCTTGCAATACATCAAGGCCCCTTGCCCCTGCACATGAATTGGTTGTATTGCTCCATCTCTGAAAGTGGACAACTTTGTAGCCTTCACCCTGACATACGTAGTCTGCCAGGGCAGACACCCAAGTTTGTATTCAATGCATGCCTGATGCAATGGGAAGATAACGGTAGCCTGGCATTGACAATATTCAGAAAAAATATTTTTTTTCTGACCTTGACTCGTTTCAGAAACGCACAAAACTAAGTTAAACACTTTGACTATTTTTAATTAAGATAATATGGAGGAGGATAATATAAACTGAAAGGATACACCTTAAGAGTAAGCTTATTGGTTATTTAAAATAAAATCCACAATTAATTTGTACACAGTCAGATTCTGCACAAGCCAATAAGTGGAAGTTTGTGATGGAAGTACAGACACGGACACGCATAGACACAGAGACAAGACGATCAAAGACAAAGATTCCGTATAGCCTTAGTACACTGTTGGGGCAAGTGCTGTTAGCGAGGACTTATGGAGACCGGCACGACACAAGAGGGGGTGGGAGGCCAGCACCATGTCCGGCTGCCTTTGTCTCTCCAGTGGCGATGTTTAAACATCACACCAGGTACTAATCTGTGGCTGAGTCGAACTAGCTGAGGCCCAGAACCGGTTCAGATAATCGTCACAGTGTTGGCCGTGAGCGGGCATCAAACTCGGGTCGCCGGGTTGGTAGCGCAGCGCGCCAACCATTGTGCCCACCGCTCCCCTCACAGGGACACACACACACTCACCGTTTCACTAACGCAGTTGGGCTAAGTCTCGTTATAGACTTTGACATCGCCACTTGATTGCCTTGTTCTAGGTGAGATCAGCAACAATGTATTCTCTCCCACCCAGATGAATATCTCTCGTCGCTATCTTCCCTCCCCAACACTCATGCGATCTCTCACTCCACGTGTTACCATATGACATTTCAATTTATAATCCAATATTTGATTTACCAATGTATAGTGTGTGTATGCTGTTTGTGTGATAATAAGGAGGGGCGGGGGTGAATCATGCAGAATCTAAGTTAATAAAATAGGGATGGGTGATAATTATCACCATCATTCATCACAAGTAAACATTTTATATGTTACTTGTTTTATGTCATTGTATGTCTGAATATATTTTACTTTATTCTATGTATACGTATTATGCGTCTGTTTTATGTTTATGTGAAACCAAGTCGGGGAAAACAGGGTAGCATTAGTTAACCAAAATATGGAAGTTGTGATCATTTCGGACCCAGGAACGCAAGCCGATTTTCCCACGAGGTCTACCGAACGCGGGTTTGCCCAACACGGCATCTGCCAGCAACGTAACCCCCGCGTTCAGCGATATTTTCTTGTACTTTAAAATGGGATTAACATTACATTGCATGATGAAGAATATTGAATACACCAATATTAATCCTTAAGTTTGGACTGCTTTGGTCAATGACACTAAGAGAGTGACTGAATGAAATCCGCAGACGAAGACTTGGCTAAAACTCCACAGGATGTCAACTCGATCAAGACTACAGCCGAGCGGCGGTGGCCATGCACGCCTCTAATCCAGCACTGTTGGAGGTGAGTATTGATGGATCACACATTATATTGTGGGCACTGTAGTACCATAACCTGGCTTTCCAGGAGAATGCGGTATAGCAAAGTGGACTCCGCCTGTCCTTTCTGTATGGGATATAGTGTTGTCCCCTCGCACTCATGGGTATTGTGGTGTTCTGGATTTGTTCCACGTGTATAAATGTATTGTCCAAACAGGACCCTGCGGGGTGGGCTGGTAGGAATAATACTTAGTACCGGTACAGAGATATCGACCAGGTATAGAGGAGTTAAAGAAAAAATTACTGTATTCTAGTGTAACGTTAATTAAAAGTGTTTGTTTTGACAAGAAACGCTGTGAGATTTAAAGACTCGTAGTCTTTCATTTCCAACACCACCCTCAACACCACCCCTCCCACGGACGGACGGACGGACACATTAATCTATTGGTGGTCTGGTCCACTTCGTTCCTACCAGTATAATACCTTAATGTATATAGATGGCAGCAGAGGTTTGGGAGAAATTTGCTATCGACTGTCCTCATGGCTGCTATCTTCCCTCTTATCTGTGGTTCCCTGCTCCTCTGAGTCTCTCTTCGATGGTGAGCAAACACTGCATCACGTTACGAGCTAGATGTGTTATTACTACTACATAACCGTCTGTCTGTCCCAGCCAGCCAGCAAAGGTCTTGACTTCATGTAAAGACATGTCTCTCTCCACCGTTCTCTTGCCTTCTCTGTACTCTATATCCTAATGTATCTCTATTTCCTGTTTTGTCTGTTTCTCAATTACTCTCCTCCCCTCTGTATCTCACCCACTTCCCTCCCCCTGTCCCTATCCCTGTTTCTCTCTCTCTCTCGCCTCTCACCCTCAGTCTCCTGATTTCCACCCTCCATTTCCCATCTCAAGCTTTTTTGCCACTCCCAAATCCTCTCTCCCAATACGTTTCACTTTCCCTTGCTCTCCTCTTTCCGTGTTGATCTCTGTCTCTCGTAGCTCTCCCTTTCACGCCCTTTCACTCTCTCCCAACCCCTCTCCATATCTTCCTCCATCCCCTATCTCCCACCCTCCTGCATATCCCTCACCTCTCCTCTTGTCTCCCCTCTTTCACCTCCCTCCTCTATTTGTTTCCTCCCTCTACTCCATCTCCCTCCCCTACTTACCTCCCTTACCTCCCTCGGTCTATCTCCCTCCCTCACCTCCATCTTCCGCATCTATCTCCCTCCCTCCTCTACCGCCCTCCCTCGCATTCGCGTGGGTTCCACGGCCGGGGTTAAGGGTACAGTAGTTGGGGGGAAGCGGGACATCGGCGCAACTCACGATACCCGGCTTCAAACGTTGTGGGATGCGGTGACGTCATCGCGCAGATATGCACTGTGACGTCACACCCACGCACGCGCACTTGGGCACGTGGCGCCCAGGAAGACATCCACGCAGTTTATGCAGCCATAAATATTTTTTTACTAATATAGAATACATAGGTTAACACTGCTCCACGCACTCTTCTCTGTCAAAGCGCCCAGGTATTGGGAGGCCGCTCATTCTTCCCTGCTACCCCCCCCCATCGTCGGTAATTTTCTTCCCTCAGCTTCCAGTGGAGTCGACTTCCTGCACCTGACTGCTTCTCTCCACTGTAAATGAAAGAAGCATAACCCACTTTTTGCACAGCATCTTGAGACGAGATTACATTTAGTTGATGCATCGAACTACATTGCATTGTGTGATAATATAATGTATCATCGATGAGTGTATCATTTGTCGGTTTGGCTCGTCATTCCTGTGCTTTTCACGTAACCAAGAGAACATGAGTCTTTCCAAGAAGTTTATGGAAACCAAAACAACTATGTCTTACGTCAGTGGCATATTTTTAAGCGTGTGAGAGAGGTCATCATGACGAAGCTGCGGAAGGTTGCAAATGCGCTGAATGAGCAGAATGGAACATTGGTCACTGCGCATTCCGTAGGCACAGCCGCGAATCTGATAGTCAAATCCCCGACGAGGTGGAACTACCTGACTGACGACGGATCGCAACCTACCCAGTCGCTGTTCGTGCTCGCGTTGAATACGAGATCAAACAAGCGGTTGGGGTGTTGTCTACGGGGTGAGACACAAACTTTGACTCTTGGCACACAAGTAACAGTACTTCGGTGCTAACAGCGACACACACACACACGCACTTCTGTATTTCGCGGGATGTTGTTGAGAGAAGTGTTTTGCCGTGTTCCTCTCTGATGTTTAGTAAATACTTCATGGGAATTTGTTTTGCCATCTCATTCGGTGTCCAGTCTGTCATCGGTACAAATATCATCATACAACTCCCGTGACCAACACAGCATGGGGAGGCCTTCATCCAACAGTGGAGGGTGACAGAGGGATGTACATTATAAACAATATATTTAATGAGTTTATTGACATCGGTAATTGGTGGCACGGTCACAGAGTGCTTAACTCGTAATTGGAAGATTCCGAGCTCAAATCGCAGTCGAAGGGGGGTGGGGGACGACGACTAATTCCATCATCCTTTCATGGCCGAGTAAAATTGGCAACCACGTTGGTGCAATCGTTATACGGACAGATCCAACAATTGCACCAATTTGTATTGAACGTGCCCAGGAAAGATGTTTCCATTTACTAATTTGGCCCGTCACGACTCATAATCGTTCAAAGGAAATTACTTGGTGCAGATGAAATGCCGTGCAGTCCAAGAACAGTCTCTCGGGGGAAAGCACCATATAGTTTGGTTGTATACACCTTTAATAAAGATATGCCAATTCTCAAAGATGTTATGTACAAAAAAACTAAATGTACGGGAATAAAACAAAATCACTACGAGGGGATGTGTTTGTATGTTGGAGCAAAGGCACGTGTTATTCTGGCTGCAAAATGGTATATACCACGTGCATTTGTTGCGATTTTTTGCATACATTTTTTTTTGAACGCATCACAAATTATGTTACGTGTGCTTAAATTGTTGCTTAAAAAATAAACAAAACATAGGTTGACACTAAAGTATTTTCTATTTACTTTCTAATCAGTGATTGACATGTGAAAAGTTCACGACAATTCTTTTTTTCCCTTCCAAATGACATTTGAGTGTGGCGATGAAAAAAAACACCCCCTCGCAAACCAGGTTAAATCTTAGAATTCAAATGCTTGCTATATTTACGTGGCATAAATGTGAGATAACGTGCCATTGAATGTTAGGCTCTTTAATTCCCCCCCTCCCGCGTAACGTAACGGTGGCCCTCTCATCCGAGAATAATGCCCTTCCCACGCGCCGCACGCACTGCCATCTTCACAATGCAGTCCCCTCTCTGCCGATTCCCAAGTCTCCTTTCCATTGATTTAGCTTAAGCACCACCACATTGATCCACTCATGTCGATAAAGCCTCCTTTAGCTGTTATGCTAATCGCGGGGGGGAGGAGGGGATAGCGGTCCACTGGCATGAGCAACATATTAACTGATTCTGTTATGAAGGGCAAAGGCTGCACGTGCAAGTTTTGCGAAGTGCAAGCCAGCAAAGCGATGGGCGTACCATATCACTCCGGTTCGACAATTGCAATTGTTCCACAGCAAAACGTTTCAATTCATTGAACGAGTATTGCTTTGGCCAGGCCTGGCGAGAGAAGAGGAAATGGGGTATGATGGTACCAGGTCCCCAAACTTACCACCTCCCCGCACCCCCCCCCCCAACTCATATTTATGTTTTACATGAGACGGAATGGGAGCACCCAGCCAACATTTAGTACCGAGATCCTACATTTATCAGGACAGTTATGGCTGTGGCAGTAATTTCTATTGAGTTATTTGTGGAAATTTCCCATTCCCATGACCTGGGCCAGTCAATCGCTGCATCCAATTGAAATAATTAACAATGACATTTCAATACAATGGTAATTAGCGAGTGCTGTTTTGTACATGTCTGCACGTCAAATTTGATTAATTACCCGAAACAGCAACCCAAAATGCATTCATCCTACCGCCTGGGTCTCATCAGTTGTGGAGCGGCTAAGGAAACGAGTACACAACCCACACAACCCTGTACACCACGTGCATAACAAACCTCGGTGATTCTACCAACAGGGCAGCGTGCTTTGCAAATGGGAGGGCCCTTCAATAATTGCCAATTGCTACAACACAAACAAGACAAATATCCCCCTTCCGTACCCCCTCCCCCCACGTTTAGCTGCATGTAATGAATGTCAGGACGAGTGCTGTTAGCGAGTGCCTACATGGTTATTATGGCACACCAGGGTGTGATGAACGTTGTTTTATGCATTCACCCTTCGATTGTGTCTAACCAGTTGTTTGTGTTAATCATAGCACTGCCTCCGATCCCAATTTAAGGCTGAGTCAACTTAGGCGTGGGGGGTGGGGGGCGTGAAGTTAGTTGCAGAAGTGAATTACTGAGTGCAATGGCGTGCATCACAAGGTATGACCGGTGACGGACAGCAACAAAAAAGGCCCAGGCATTTGTAAACACACTGGACCCAAATTGCCGTGCCATCTCATTGGCCTATCGGGTTGGTCTAAACAAAAACAAATGGGGCCGGTGAGGAAGAATCCTTGGGGCTGCGGAATATGGTGGGGACTTAATGCCAACTAAGAGCGTAAATAAGCAATGAAGCATACACCGCGGTAATAAAATATTTTAATAACAACATATATAGGTCTTCTTGGTTCTTTCGGTAAAGTCACGTAGAAGGGAAGTAATACAATAATAAAAATAAAACATAATTATGTTTTTTTTATTTTATTACTTCCCTTCTACGTGACTTTACCGAAAGAACCAAGAAGATGAATCCCTGCAGTCACGAAAGCTTTAAATCGAAAAAAATACATGGTGTTTTAAAATTTCAAAGCAGTACTGCTTTGAAATTGGGCAGTACTGCTTTGAAATTGGGTCTAATCACATTTGCAATTTCCCCACACAGACCGGCCCACCGGCCCCCGGAATGGACCAGCCCACCGGAAATTTGCCCTATGGACTGCTGCCCTATGGCCAGTCATGGCCTGAGCGTGACCCACAGTAGCATGTGCTTACCACCGAAGCTACCGTTTGTCAGACAAATACAACTGAAGACAAAGAGCCCCCCATTCCTTGTAGGCTGCAGGGGCGAGTGCTGTTAGGAAGCACCTATCAAATCCAGAACGGCACACAATGTCCACTCACAACGGTTGTTTCCTCACCACTGCTGTTTCCTCACCACACCGCCTACTCATTTTGAAGCTAAGTTGACTTGGGAGAGTGCCAGGACAGGTGCCATTACCATGTGCCACTGCTGGTATGCATATGTAATGCGAGCAAGAACAGGGTGGGTGCTGGCCTCCGCGCCACTCACGCGGGCCGGAGTATTGGGGGGCGGAGCCTGGTTGATGGAGCGTGTGGGAGGAGCCACTGCTCACCTGGGCTCCAATGGGAGTCGGGGTGAGCGGGGGCGGAGACGGGGGCAGTACGGGAAGGAGGGGTCAGGGTCACGTGATAGGGAGGATATAGGGAGAGAGCCGGAAGAGATCTGGGAGTTGGAAGAGAGTGGAAATAGGGGAAAGCCACGCTGGGCGGTGGCGGAGGAGTGGCGCCATTTGCCACGTGGTCAGGGTCCACGGCACCGTCGGCCAGCGGTGTACGTGGGGTAGCTAGCGGAGTGTGAGGAGCTAGCGGAGTGTGAGGAGCTAGCGGAGTGTGCGGGGCACACGGAGCAGCGGTGTGGCTGCGGGGTGTGCGGGGCACACGAAGCGTGCGCGGGGTGCACGGCAGTAGAGGGCGCGGGTCCGACAGTGGACGCCGCGGGGTACGAGACAAGAACCCAATAAAGGACAAACGGAGACCTACATCGCCTGCAGAGTCCTTTATTGCACATATTTAGGAATCAAACCTAGGTTGCTAGTAGCATATGGTAATGTGTGCCAATCACTGCGCCACTGCCCCCCACTCCCACACACAGACATGTAGAATGCATAAAATAGTTGTATGTCATAGTCTCAACGCAACATAATCCTAAATCAAAGTGCTTTTAATTTGTCACTTCCATGGGCAAGCTAAAAAAAAGTTGCCCCTGTTCTTTCTCATTACGCACGAACCTTGAATGTGGCATCGATAAAGTAGCGCCTGTGACATTCAAGAGTTAGATGGTCAGAGTGCACCGTAGAGTTCCTGACGTGTAATAATAAAGTCGTAAATTTTAACTACATATAAAAAAACAATGTTATTTTCCCCGTCCAAGAGTGCTGTCAATTGTCAGTACTTGTTTTGAAATCCATCACTATCTTTGGCAAACGTGCAAGTCTCAATTCGTTTGTCAACATAGCAGAATTGAAAAATGTTAAAATACTTTGCTCCATCAAATCTGCCACAATCAAAGATGGATTGGCAACACAAAATATCCATAACATCATTCCACCCCTCCCCCACTTCCACTTATATAATACTATGGCAGGGCGGCACTCCAAACGGAGTGCTTGCCTCGCATTTAGAAAGTTGAATGTTTATATTCACGATAAGGGGTTGGTTCAGATCAGTACAGTTAGTTCAACTTTGTGGCAAGTTAACATTGGTTCCTCCATGGAGAGAATGACTCTTGTAATTGGAATAATGAGGTTCATGTTTCAGCAATGCTTCAAGCTCACGGAGACAGACACTGCCCACCACGATGATTTATAAGAAGGGAAATATTTAGACTTGCATAATCTAACTATAAAACAACACATTTAATTGGGTGATGTATAACATAGATCCACCAATAGATAACAATTAACAAAATGGGAAGAGGGCATATAATATAATGGTCCTTAAGTGTAGTATATCCCCATTACAGTCTGAAGACGGTAACAAATAGAAGCACTTTAATTCCATTACTTGCAACAGCCAGATGCGTCATCAATGCGCTAGCACTTTGGATTTCTTTGCAAGTTTATGCTTTTCTAATACAATTTGTCCAACCAGAGTGACAATCTCCTGTGACTCACAGGGCCCAACAATATACCATCACATGGCCAATTGTGGAGTCTCTTCAAAATACGGGCCTCAACCCAACATTAGACGCATAAAGGATGCCTTCCCAAATGTTACAGCATTCATCATCATCAGACACGGTCAATCCATTGCTGGATGGAAGATTCCCCATATGTAATTATCAACCTACAACCTGCACGCAACCTGATTGAATTGCTCCATATCTTCAGTGGTGTAATTAGAATCAGAATATGTATTTAGACTGGATGAATCTGGTGAGATATTATGCTCTTTTTCACAGTAGGGGCGGGTTAGCAAGTTAATTTTTTTTGGCTGCCATTCCGTCATATGTCTTGACCATTGGGGTGAGATGTTAACTACCTCGCCTCGTATACAGGAGGTCGTGGTTTCAAACCCAACCCTGACGCCTCCTGTATATTTGGAGTTTGCATGTTCTCACCGTAGTCACGTGGATTTTTCTCCGAGTCCTCAAGTTTTTCCCTCCAGATTTAGAAACACGCACTTCGAGTATTTGGCAGCTTCAAATTTCCACATGATAAGCCACTCCGTTGAGCTATCATTTTTAGCCAGGTCACTTCTGAAAAAGAGCTAAATAGCTCAGTGGGCCTTGCCTGGAAAAATAAAAGAAATAGTTTATAGTTTAGTTTTAGTTTATCCTTTGGAGTGATGAGTCCTGCCCAAGCCCAATTATTTTATTAACAGTTTGGATTACATGATTCACCTGCATATCTTCGTTAACCAAGTCATAATATTCATATATGTGTAGTGAATTACTTCGGAACCACTATTCAGGAGGCAACAACGTTTATTCTTCATTACATTACACCGTTACCCACGGGACTACAATACACCTGACTCTTACACTCGTTACACATGGGACTATAACACGCCTATATATGTCTCTGGTTCTGTGTTTTATCTCTCTCTCAAATTTAGCATTCTCAGGAAGAACGTAATCAACCAGGTAGGGTGTTGACTGTTATGTTATCCGACTATCTGTTTTATTACATTACATTTCTAAGTATACTAGATTTGTGTTTCTGTTTCATTTATACCTGATGATGATTGCTTGTGTTGCAATCGAAACGTCGTATGCTAGTATTTAATTTATTATTTATCTTTATACGTGACTATACCGAAAGAACCAAAGAATATATAATAGGCCACGATTCAGGCAATGGTCCTTCTTTATAGCACGCTAGCGGGAAGTACCTGGCGTTTCCTGGGCGAAAAAGACAGACACACACATCGACTTACACACACTATTACAGACATTGCCCCACACACACAAACACATCGATTTACACACACACACACACATATGGACTCACACAATCAGACATGGAATTTAGATACACACACATGGAGTTACACACGCAAATCTACGTACACACATACAGCAACTCACACACACATCGACTCACACACATACATAGACTCACACACACACATTGATCTACACGCACATATGGACTTACACACACATATAGACTAAGACACACACACATCGACTCACATGTACACATGGACTCACACACACATCGACTAACACGCAGACATATCGACTTACACACACACAGCGACTCACACACAAACATAGACTGACACACACACATGGACTGACACAAACACATGGACTCACACACACACATCGACTGACACACATTGACTCACACACACACACATCGACTCACACACACACATCGACTCACACACACACATATTGACTTACACACAGACATATCCACTTAGACACACACAGTGACTCACACACACACATAGACGAACACACACACATAGACTTACACACACACATCGACATGCACACACAGGTACAGCGACGTACACACACACATGGACTTACACACACATCGACTCACACACACACATCGACTTACACGCACACACATATCGACTTACAAACACACAGCGACTCACACACACACATCGACTTACACGCACGCAAAATTTTTTTCACTTACACACACATGGACCTACACACACACGAAGAAATGGACTCACCCAAACACACATCGACACACACACACATCGACTCACCCACATATACTTACAAACACACATGGACTTAGACACACACATTATTATTTTAATATTTACCTCCTTAATTCTTAAATATTAGTTGTCTACGCACACACATGATTATTTTAATATTTCCTAGCTTAATTTTTTTTAAAGTTTTCTATCTACCATCCCCCGCTCTATAATATTAGTATCTACCGACCCTATAGTAGTAATTGCACAGATTTGGGTGGGGGGGGGGGGGAGAAGGGGAAATCACACTTTGAAGAATGTACCTCAGTCTTGTGCGTTTTTATGTGGCATTTTTAACGCGAATGATAATCTCCACCCCCGCCGAACGCGTGCGCGTCGCGAGGGGGCGTCCATGTGCAGATGCGTGCATTGGCGCGCTGGTAAGCGCAAATTATAAATAAATAACAAAAAACTGCACCAAATCGCTAATTAAAGTACTTTAAAGGTGACGGACGTGAAATCGGAATAGCGCTGGCTCACCACGGAGCTTATGCCGTTCTACCTGGGTACGTTTTTGTAACGTAAACTCCACGGTTCGCAAGCCAAATTCCTCGTAGGTGTTGTTCACACTCAGACAGATGGACAGACAGACAGCCAAATAGAGAAGCTAAAGAGATTTAGTCGATATTAATATTTTAAGACTGCACTTTACACCATGGGGCCTAATAATAAGTGGTGCCGGGATAGCGAGATGTTAATTACCTCGTCTGGTATGCAGAAGTTTGTGTGGTTGGTAAGGGGGGCATTCCGGGGGTATTGGGTATAGCATGAATTTTCAACAGTGTTGACCTGGAAGGGATGTTGCTTTGCCCTCTTCCTTCAAGGGTGCCATGGTAGCGAGATGTTAACTCCCTCGCCTGGTATGCAGGAGGTCGTGGTTTCGTTCCCAACCCCGACCCTGATGCCTGTATATTTGGAGTTCGCATGTTCTCCCAGTGGTCGCATGGATTTCTCTCTGGGTCCTCCGGTTTTTCCCTCCACATTTAGAAACATGCATTTAGAGTATTTGGCTGTTTTAATTATGGTACACCCATCAATACTTTAGAGTATTCGGCTGCTGCTATAAATGTCTACGTGATAAGCCACTTCATTAGGCTATCATTTGTGGCCAGGTCACTTCTGAAAAAGAGCTATTTAGGTGAGTGGGCCTTACTTGGTCAAATAAAAAAAAAGTTTATTTTTAATTCGAATTTTAAAATGTTTCTTGATGAACAGTCTTTAATTTTGCATATGTATAGTTACATATTAGCACCTATTGAGTAACAAAAGATAAACCATTGAATAACCAAAAATAAACTCGTTTTTATTAAAAGCAAAGCTATAAAGTGTCTTTGGCACATTGCATTATGGGTTTGATTGTTGCTTTGAGGTCAATTAAACCATGATCATAATCCGCTTCGTGGTTCATTACTCTCTCATCCTATTTTAATTACAATTTGACCTTCGAATGTATCACGAAGACGAGTGGATTGTGTTAATTAATAGTATTCACATAGCAACATCGCCCCCTACTGCGAAAACTGGGCAGGTCCCTTCGAAATACATTTGGTACAGGCGTTACTGGGAAAATAAGTGAATTAATCATATTAATCGCGGGCTATTGCTTATTATGTCTGTGTGTGGGGAGCAGTTGTAAAGTGGTTCACATTGCTCTAGAAGCCACCGCCAAGGGCCCGTGGTTTCTATCTGGAGGCTTGTGATTCCACTGCATGAGATTTAGAGATTTTGAGTGTAAATTACAAGAGGTGTGAATAATGTGCACTAATTAAGCTATACGTTGAGATAAGGTTTGACGGGGAGCAGGTATAACATTGGAATGAGTCAACAATGGGGATAGTGGAATTATTATGGTGGGAGAAGCGTGGATCGGTTATCATAATGCTGCAGTGACCTCGTGTGAATTAGAGTAACTTAACGAGAAGGCTGAACTCTGTCTCAATCTCCAAAATACCATTGTGATGGCGACAGAACACTAAACTCATTTAGTCTGGAAAATGAACCAATCGAAGTTGTGAAAAACTTTGTATTCATGGGCTCCTTGATTTCTAAAGACAGGGAGTGTTGCCCCGAGATCGGAAGGCGGCTAGTTCTCGGTTGAATAGCCATGTCACAGCTCAATAAGATATGGAGACACAAGGACATTGCCATAAACGCCAAGACGATTATTGTCAAAGCTCTGGTATTCCCTGTTGCCCTGTGTGGATGTGAGTCGTGGATGCCGAGATCGAGTGAGCGCAAAAGGATCAGGGCATTTGAGATGTGGTGCTGGAGAAGAATGCTACGTATACCACCGTCCTGAGAGACATCGGTCCCACTTTTTCACTCGAGGCCATATTCTTGAAGGAAAAATGAACATACTGTGGACACGTGGTGAGCACCTCTGGACTAGAGGAATCGGTCTTGCTTGGGAATGGAGAAGGTAGCAGGGGCAGAGGTCGACCTCGGAGGAGGTGGATGGACGACATCAAGACCACCACTGGCCTTACCCTAACCCAGCTACGAGAGGCAGCGAGAGTGTGGATGGTGGAGTCTGGTCGTGGATGTCGCCAGAGGTCATTTCGACCTGACGGCACAAGGTGACAGTATTAAACTAAACTATTTTTTATTTTACCAGGTAAGTCCCACTTTGCTATATAGCTCTTTTCAGAAGCGACCTGGCCGCAGATGATAGTTCAACGAAATGGCTTTGTCACGTGGAAATGTAGGGCAGCCAAATACTCTAAACGCGTGTTGATTCTCTATGTGGAGGAATAAACTGGAGGGACCCGGAGAAAAATCCACGCGACCACAGAGAGAACATGCAAACTCCAAATATACAGGCGTCAGGGGTCGGGATCGAAGCCACGGCCTCCTGTATACCAAGCGAGGCAGTTAACATCTCGCCACTGTCTTCATAATGAATATTTTACGTCTAGCTTCGCATCATATTACACCGCATCTTTCCATCGGAAAGTATCAACACCTTGTTAGGAGGTTCCTGACAATGTTTTTGCAAGAGGAGGCGATGCTGCTGCTGTGTGATCTAAATTGAGTAATTTCTACGTATTTTTTTCAGCATTGGGATGTTTTGCCAATACAGCACCAGTTACATTGCGTGTGTTTGTTTTAGCTATGGCAGAACACTAGGGTAGCCGGATGACGCCCATGCAGAATTGCGAGGGACACATACTAATTCCCCGTAGAAATGCGTCGTATCCGGGAATCGAACTCAGGTATTTGTTTTGCTGTGAAGCAAATGCGTAACCCGCGGCGCGCCACCCTGCCGCAGCGAATCGTGTCAACGGGAGTGCTCTGGTTAAAGTGGGCCCTCTTATGGTGGTGCAGAGAATCGCATGTGTAGGAACAAGATCTTCACACATTACGGGCCGATTCGTGTCGAGTTTCTTTTTTTCTCACGATTCTACGGTGTTTGCCAGATGTTCAGTCTAAGTCGCAGTTTTGTCTCACTTTCCCTTGTGGCATGGATGGAGCCCCATTGAGACAAGAAGACAAGCGATGTGGGTAACCTGTCACGTGGAGTCAGAATGGATAGACACAGTGCCGGATTATCCTAGTAGCAAAAGTAGCATATGCGCTAAATGCTTTCAAGCTATAAATTCCAGTTCAGTGATTTTGCACTTGCTGTATTACTATAGTACTATACTGCCTTTAACTTTTACGAACGACTGGGTGTTTAAGGTTAGTGATTTGTCGTATCATCTGGCTGTATAGGAAATGAACAAATACAATTACTTTACTATGCAAGTAAAAAAAATGTGTTTTAATATTTACGTTTTATTTATGTATTTAGGGCCCCTTTATAACATATGGTACAGGCCCTGCACGAGCTTAATCCGGCACTGGCTAGACATTGTGTAAAATCCGGCCAGGAGGCGCTGTACTTAAGAGTGCTTGACCCACAATCAGAAGGGTATAAATTACATTCCTGGTCGGCGGTTTGATTCGGCTTGTCATTCGTTTGCGGTACCAGTAAAGTTAGTGCGACTGACGTTAGCACCGCTTCATGAGAAGTGAGCAGTTGCAATTGCATAGATTGTCTGGCCTCCGCAATGAGAATGTGGAATTTCCACTACTGTCTGAAGGTCACCATTTGTAGACGAGTGTCATCTCACGCCCAGCAAGGAGGACACGTTGAGCCAGTTGACATGTACCAGGAATGTGTCCCGTCATTCTTGCACATTGCATTGATTCAAGCAAGCCTGCCTCTACTGCTGCTGAGGCAACAGGGTGCCTGTCGCACAAAGTATATTAGTGGTTTCTCAAAGGTAACCACGTTACTTGCTGATACGACATTGGCAGTGGTGCACATGCCCAGTTAACAAAAAAAACTATATATTCGTTAATAATTTATGTACGTTGAAGCTCCTTCGCACCGTACGTAGCTAACCGTGTTAATCGGAGGAACGGCGAAAGGACAACAAACTAAACGTAAAAAGGCATTTCTGAAGGAATGAGTGTTAAATCTAGATTTAGGAGTGTATAGCTCCAGTGGCCGCACACTTACTACATTGCACATCAATCCACTAGGCATGCGCTTGCGAAAATCACATAAAATGTATGGCACTCAACACAATGAATGCTCCACTATTTGCATTGCAAAACGGTCACAACGCAGCGAAGGCAGGAGCCACAAGGGGGCGCCTTGCGTGAATCCTGCAGCTCAACGGGCCACCACCACCACCACTCGCTCTGACACAATTTCCCCATCCACTTGCAAAAAAAATAACATTTAAAATAAAATCCACAATAATACGATCTCTCTGGTCTTCAGCCACAACCCAAGATTTATTGTAAATCACATTTCCAGTATTAAATGCATATCTTGTCATTCAAACAAATGAACGCAAGTCGATTAACATATAACGCTTATATGTGTGCAGCATGTATATCAGTGGTAATTGTGCTTTTTTAAATCCGGATGCATTTAAGTGAACTTGAATGAGACGCTTGATTGATGTTTGGGTGAGATCGTGTAAGTAAAATTTGTGTTGTAAATCCTCTTAACTGAATTTATTCATATGATCAAATTGTTATTTAAATTCACAACCTTCTCGGTATAAGTCAAAGCTAACCATAACTAAACAAAATGTATCCCGATTGTGGTAGTGTTATGAAACTAAAGTATCCATTCCGATCTCTGACAATGCAGCGTCACCCTCAGTGTTAGAGATTAGACGGCAGAAGTGGAGATCACAGAGCTACTCTTGAGATCCCTTCAAGTCACATCCAGACGACAGTGTAGAGGGGTAGCACTTTATCATTTACCCTGCCACTGTGAGTCACGTCCATCACATGACAGTCAAACATATTTTTTTATTTTCAGCCAAACTAATGTGGTGGTTTTAATTAAATGTGGTGTTTTGTGCGTGCAGTCATTGTTGGCCAGGGTTAGACCATCGACGTGCAACACTTGAGAACTCAGTTTAGTCATAGGCAACTGCCAGTCCTCAAACCTAGAATCTAAGCCAGTGCCAGCTAAGCAATCTGACCTCTGAGCCACCCAGGCAGATTGTTTATCCTTCACATCGGTCCACATCTCCATGGTGGTAAAGTTGGATTAATGCAAGAACATTTGTGGCCAACAAAAATCAACATAACTCATCACTCTCTTAACAGAATGACACACCCAATGAGTACTACTCATGTGAATGTGAACTCGGTAATATTGCACACAAGGAATGTGTTTAACTCCAATTAGCCATATGAAATATCCTGCTTTCAGTGCAGCATCATGAAGAGAGGGTTGGCATGAGCATCGTCTACATTGTTTCCTACAAAGGCTATAAGTCACACCACCTTATAGATATCCGTGTGGCCACAATTTTTCTGATCGTGTTTCCCAGATAAGAACAAAAATCGCAGTCCTCATTGTATTACTTCACCGTTTTGTTGCAAAAGTGTGGTGGTGAAAACCTGTGTTCCTGCGCTTTGCAAGGGTAGTTTGTGGATTGCAGAGATCATCGTGGACTTAGATATGCCCACCCAATGCAGCGCACTATGTGGTAGGCAGGGGATGGGTTCGTGACCTTTCTGTGAATTTTAGTGAGATCCAGTCATATATATTGGGTGTTTTTTCTGGCCAAATATCCCATTGCAGGATCCGATGAAAACAAGTCTTGAGACACGGTCTTGAGAAACGGTCAACTTCACCAGAATATATCATGGACCATTACTCTACATCACAGCCAACGCGTGTCACTGCTGAAACATTCTTTAGCAGTATGCTGCCCAGTATCTTTGTTGACGATCTCCAACCAGCAAACGAAATTACACATTCGTTTTGAGGGATATACTGTATAGGAATGTTTACCTGCAGGATGGCCAAGGATGACATCCCAAAATGAGAACCCAGAAGCATGTTTGTTGCGTGAGATGAGTAAACCCCCAACTGGAATTTACGCTGTCAACCGTGCAATCCAGTGCTCTAACCGCAATGCCACTCAGACAGATTTATTACGACCGGATGTAAATGTATGTTTATATATTTATTTAAATGTTATTAGCAGCCATTTGCGATTTGTCACTGTCAGCCAGTTCTGCAGTCGTTTCAAAATGGAAATGTTCCGTAAAAGCTCACAAAGCATAACTTTTGTGAAAACCTGTGTGCTATAATAATGGTAAAAATACCAAATGTACTTAACGTGCTATTTTCAACTCTGCTAATGCAGTCACATTCTTGAAATACACGTTTTTAACAAAACATATATATACATAACTCCTTCAGTTCGTATCATTTCAGGCAAGGCTTTGGAAAGTTCCACTAGGAGGCCTTGCACATACAACATCTCACGACGGGGGAAGCTCCGTCGTGCGATGTCTTCAGCGATCACTGCAAGAACCCGGTACACGCTCATAAGTTCTATCACTCAGAGCGGTGCTCGGCAGCCAAACTAGGAGGCGAAGCCAATGATTACACCGTAATTGTTGGTTCTTAGTTATTGGGCTGAGACCATGAGCTTGTTGCACTTGATTTAAGCGTGGGTGGCTGCCCAGATATGAACTCCTGTTCTAATTGTTGCCGGCCCAGTGGTGTGACGCAAGCGTTGGACCTCCGAGTCACTGAGCCATCGGTAATTATACAACGTTATGCACTGTCTGTCGATGATTCTGTATTTTTTGTGTGGGTAAAAGCTAACTTACAAGGTTTTTTGGCGTGCAAATTTTCACTTTGACTCTTGTCACGATGTTCAGGTCATAGTCCAAAGAGTGCTCCATAAAGTCATACTCGAAAAGGCGACCCTGTGGCATTAACATTTGGGAGGCGAGGGTTGATGGATTACACCAATGTTGTGAAACATCCTTCGCGTGGGTATCAAAGTGCTATACGCTAGCTCACCGGGAGAAGGCAGTACTACAGCAAAAAAAGTGGTCTCCACTTGTTATGTACGAGAGAAGTATATTTACAAACGCTAAAATCTCATAACCTGGGTTATCATGGGTGCGCAATATACACACATTGTGAAGCTCTATTAGACAGATATATTTTCTACTGAACTGGTGGAATGTCTGGAAAGTGTCTCGAGCATCGTGCAGCGACAATGGTGCACGTTATAAGTTCTAATGATGATGTGCCTCTACGATGTGACAGCAGATGCCATCAAACCCTTTCTTAATAATACTCATGTATTATATGTAATGTGCTTTTGCATGCATGCGTGTGTTCACGGCGTACATTTTGAGTTTGTTCAATTTTCGGCCAAGAACAACTCAATTGGCATGTTTAGTCCAGAGCCTCCAAGAGGTCAAATGCGCCCTACATGTGCTCGGTATGAGTGCGTGAACGTCATTACTGTGGAGACTGAGGCTCCAGCCACACTCACCACTCCTCCATCAGCTGTGACTCGTTAATAACTCCTTGCTAACAGCATTTACCCAACAGTCCCAACATCCAGATGGGGAATCTTGACTGTACATTGTTGAAATGCTTGCAGGAACTGTCTACATATTATGCATACTCAATGACATGGCTGCAATACGCAGTCTCATACATCATTGTGTGTTCGTGTAGTGTGCCCAAGCAGCTTCTGTTTGTACTCTTAGGTTTTTTCGGTAAAGTCACGTAGGGAAAAATAAATAATAAAATAAAAATTATAAAAATAATAGAAATAAAATAATAAATCACCATTTATGATTTATTTATTTTTACCTACGTGACTTTACCGAAAAAAATCTAAGAGTGTGAATCCTTGCAGTCACGAAAGCTTCAAATCTAGAATAAGCTTCTGTTTGGCTGGATAGAAGGGGCTAAATGGGGTGGCGCAGGCTATAGAAGTGATGGATTGACGCGGTACAGGAGGATTGTAGAGCTGAGTGGACTTGCTGATGACCGGTACCAGTGGTGTCAAGATCAACTGTGATGGAGGAGGCTCGTGAAGGAGGCTACTGGGCAGTTGGAGGCATTCGCCCTCCAGCAACACAAAGGGTGGAGCGCCGGGCGGCTAAAACGTGGTGCATCTCCAGTGATCTCAGTCGGTCGACCCGTGGCACCTGGGTTTTGTCCTATGACCTCCTCGCAGCGATACTTCCGACTTTCCACGTGGCTTCAAGGTAAGGCCGTAGCCATGGAGTCAACATTGGGGGGACCAAATCTTCCAGGGTGTCTGGGGGTCCCAACCCAAAAAATATCTAAATTTGAAAACTTATTTCCTGCCTAAAATATAAAAAAATTCACTAACACATGGGATGGACTTTTCATATATGTTTTACAATAATGTCTAATAGTGTATTGTATTACATTGCTCTGCTTTATACTTTTTTACCATTTCTTGTTTCATTGCATGTAATGACAGAGATTATGGATTAATAAAGTACAACCATAACTACAAGCATATGAACAGAAATCATTGATTTATATGAAGACAAGTCCAGATATTGTGGCCAAGGATTAGCAAATTGTTGTTTTATTTACATAGCATAGCAATATATTGGGGCAACATTTTGCGCATATTAAGAATAATGGGGTGGATGTGTCCCCCCAATATCTATATATATAAAATCGTTCATGTCTGTCTGTCTGTGTGTGTGTGTGGACTTTGGCCCATACGCACTTTCATTGGATGGCGGTTGCCCCTGGCAACGGCTAGCCACGCCTTCGCCGCTTTCATTGGACCTGGCAACGGCTAGCCACGCCTTCGCCAAGGGCTGCAGTTTCATTGGACGGCGGTTGCCCCTGCCAACGGCTAGCCACGCCTTCGCCACTTTCATAAGCTCCGTATTTAATTAAATAATAGCCATTACACAGTATTGTTGGAGCGCTAGGGGGGGGGGAAGGAACGCCACCCGTACCCTGCCTCTTCCAAGCCGACAATTTTAGGCGAGGCCGCAGGCTTTGCACGCTACTAGGCCTCGACACCCACCACGCCACTCTGAGGTAAATTCATCAAAGTTTTACCTACTCTTCACTACATCCCCACCACAATGTGTGCTATTAATATTACTTTTAAACCCAACGCGCCAACAATCGATTACTTTAATGTTCACTGTACAAATACTCATTAAGCTGGGTGAGCGTACTGCCAGTCTATCATGTACACTGTAGCCTGCTTATTAAGCTCGGTGAGCGTACTGCCACTCTATCATGTACACTCTAGCCTGCTTATGAAGTTGAGTGCGTGTACTGGCAGTCTATAATGTGGACTCTTGCCTGGTTATTATAATCGATTCTTTATATGTTCTTTGTACAAACAGTCATTAAGCTGCTTGAGCGACCCCAGTTCGATTCCAACTCACGCCCACCACCGCTGACGATTATTTGAAACGGACCTGGCCCTCCCCTAGGTCCACTCAGCCTCAAAAGCGTAACTGCTGTCGTGTGTGAACATCGTCACTGGGGAGACAAAGGCGGCGGGGCATCGTGGATCCAAGTCCCGGGCGAAGCCGGGTCATGTGTATGTGTGTTTGTGTTTATGTGTATGTCTGTGTGTCTCTATGTATGTGTGTATGTATGTGTATGTATGTGTTTGTGTGTATGTGTGTGTGTATGTATGTGGGTTTTTTTTATGTCTTTATGTGTATGTCTGCGTGTCTCTATGTATGTGTGTATGTACGTGTGTGCATGTGTTTGTGTGTATGTATGTGTGTGTCTATGTATGTGTGTGTCTATGTATGTGTGTGTATGTGTGTGTATGTATGTGTGTTATGTGTCTGTCTGTGTCTGCATGTATGTGTGTGTGTATTGTGTATGTGTTTGTGTGCATGTATGTGTGTGTTTGTGTGTATGTGTATGTCTGTGTGTATGTGTTTGTGTGTATGTGTGTGTATGTATGTGTGTGTATGTGTTTGTATGTGTTTGTGTGTTTACGCTCGCATTACACAAATGTGTTGCTGGTCTAAGGCGTTCCTCGCACAGCATTGCCGCTTTATTATTTCAGTCGTTTACTGCCTTACGCACCCTGAAAGTCGTGTGTGTCTGCAGCAAGCGCGTGTATGTGTACCTATGGACGCGCGCGCGTATGTTGTGTAGGGGGAACGGTAGTGTAGTGCTTAGCGTGCTGCCTGTGTGTGTGTGTCTGTGTGTGTGTGTCTGTGTGTGTGTCTGTGTGTGTGTCTGTGTGTGTGTGTGGTGTGTGGGGAGCGGTAGTGTAGTGGTTAGCGTGCTGTCTGTGTGTGTGTGTGTCTGTCTGTGTCTGTCTGTGTGTGTCTGCGTGTGTGTCTGTGTGTGTGTCTGTGCGTTGTGGTGTGTGAGGAGCGGTGGGTGTAGTGCTTAACGCTACGCTGCGCTACCAACCCGGCGAACCCAGTTCGATTCCCGCTCACGGCCACCACCGGTGACGATTATTTGAACCTCCCCTAGGTCGACTCAGCCTCAAACGAGTAACTTGTGCGTATTAACATCGGCACTGGGGACAAAGGCGGCCGGCGTGGTGATCCAAGTCCCGGGCGAAGCCGGGTCAGTGTAGTGTGTATGTGTTTATGTGTATGTCTGTGTGTCTGTATGCATGTGTGTATGTATGTGTGTGCATGTGTTTGTGTGTATGTATGTGTGTGTGTATGTATGTGGGTTTTTTTGTATGTGTTTATGTGTATGTCTGCGTGCCTGTATGTATGTGTGTATGTACGTCTGTGGATGTGTTTGTGTATGTATGTGTGTCTATGTATGTGTGTGTATGTGTTTCTGTGTTTGTATGTGTGTGTATGTATGTGTGTTATGTGTCTGTCTGTGTGTCTGCATGTATGTGTGTGTGTATTGTGTATGTGTTTGTGTGTGTTTGTGTGTTTACGCTCGCATTACACAAATGTATAATGCGGGTCTAAGGCGTTCCTTACACAGCATTGCCGCTTTATTATTTCAGTCGTTTACTGCCGTATGCACCCTGAAAGTCGTGTGTGTCTGCAGCAAGCGCGTGTATGTACCTATGGACGCGCGCGCGTGTGTTGTGTAGGGGGAACGGTAGTGTAGTGCTTAGCGTGCTGCCTGTGTCTGTGTGTGTGTGTCTGTGTGTGTGTGTCTGTGTGTGTGTCTGTGTGTGTGTCTGTGTGTGTGCGTGTGTGGTGTGTGGGGAGCGGTAGTGTAGTGGTTAGCGTGCTGTCTGTGTGTGTGTTTCTGTCTGTGTGTGTCTGCGTGTGTCTGTGTGTGTGTCTGTGTGTGTGTCTGTGCGTGTGTGGTGTGTGAGGAGCAGGTGGGTGTAGTGCTTAACGCTACGCTGCGCTACCAACCCGGCAAACCCAGTTCGATTCCCGCTCACGGCCACCACCGGTGACGATTATTTGAACCTCCCCTAGGTCGACTCTGCCTCAAACGAGTAACTTAACTACTGTAGCGTATTAACATCGCCACTGGTAGATACAAGTCCCGGGCGAAGCCGGGTAGTACAGCTAGTATATTATAATTACGGCCTTGCCTCAAGGTGTACCTAACCTGGCACAAGCGCCGTGGTGACGTAGCCGCCACTTAGTGGTGGACAGCAGCTGCTGTTGCATAACGGCTCGCACACTTCACGACGATCCCGACAGCTCAAGTTCAAATCCCCCACTCATGGTCAACGCAAGTGACGAATCTCTGAACCCGTCCTCGGCCTCCCTCGATGTCGACTTGGCTTTAATTGAGTCAGTACCTCTTGCGGCGTGTACACACAAACGCCCGGGAGATAAAGGCGGACGGGCGTGGTAATGAGCCACACCACCCCCTAATACCGCTTGCCGCAATAGTCTTTGAAGACTACGTGGGGGTGGGGGGGGGCGATATTTGCCTGTTCGTTTCAGCACCGTTGGTGTACGTGTCTTTACGGCCTTCGGAGTTATGACACCTAATACAAGAGCATATGGGTTCAATTCGTGGTCTCTACGTCAATGACAATCGCAGTAGTGAGCACTCTTGTGCAGTCGGACTCCTGGCACAGTGGGCGTTTATGTTTCTGGAGAGATAGCTGCGTCCAGGGATGGTTGAACGGCCTGGAGTGTCTTATTTGTAAAAATAGGTATTTTAACAGCACTTCGCAACACAGTATACAGGGGAGATAGGTGGTTGTTTAGGGGTGTCTCTCCTGTTCAATGGTCATGGTGACCTAGGTTCAATTGCTGGTCATGTGCATCAGTGTGTATATGGTGGCTCATCTCCAAGAGCAATAGGATTTTAGAATTAAAGTTTTTCTACAGAGAGAGTTGCCTGGATAACTTTAAGCTATTTCAAGTTAATGCTTCAATAATAAGCCATGAAGAAGTAGACCAAATGTATGAATGTATTAATAAACTTTTAAATGAGGGCAAAACACAGCCTCGCAACATTGTAATTGGTGAGTTCAGTGCTACAGTCAATAAAAGGTGTAGAGATGAGAGGATGATTTAACATTTTGCATCAGAGGTAATGAATGAGAGAGGAGAACGTATATTACAACGTATAGCCAGCAGGGACATTCAGATAACGAACGCCTTTCTCAAAAAGGTGTCTAGAATATGGACACGGAGGAGCCCAGATGAAGTGATTCGAAACACAATTGACTGGATTCTCACATACAACCTGCAGATGATCAAAGATAGCCTATAGCTATTAAAAATTCACTTTTTTATTTTAACAGGTCAGGCCCACTGAGCTATATAGATATTTTTCAGAAGTGACCTGACCTTCACAAATGATAGCTCAACGAAGTGGCTCATCACGTGGAAATGTAGAGCAGCCACATACTTTAAACACGTGATGTTGACTCAAAATGTGGAGGGAAAAACGGGAGGACTCGGAAAAGAAAATCCACGCGACCACGGGGAGAGAGACACACAAACGCCAAATATACAGACGTCAGGGGTCGAGATCGAACCCACGATCTGCTGTATACCAGGCGAGGTGGTTAACATCTCACCACGGCAGCAGCCTCATGGTGGCAGTGGTGTCCTTGGCAAACGCATCAACAGACCATTGAAGGATGGTGAAAACTTGGAGAGCTGTTCCAGCAGCAGATAGATCATGTCTAATGACGATGATGGTTTATATATATATATACACAATTACGATATATAATGGTTAGTCTTTAGGTTGAATCAGCCTGCAACGACTGTCTGGTGAAGAGTGTCAAGGCAAGACACGTGCGGATATAAACTTTGCTCAGTAGAATGAAACAGCCAAAGCGAATGCTCCCCTAAGCTCACTCAAGGGCATTATTAAACATTTCGCATATGAACCCTGAGATGTAAACAACCTAAGAGGATTCCTAAGGCGTACTTGATATATTTTACTTCACGTGTTTGTAAAGCGTACTCCAAGCGATAAAGTGACACATAAAGCCATTTTATGGGAAATTTAAGTCAAAATACTTAGGCGCCCCTTGAAAGTCCCACGAGTACAGAGAATCGCGTGAAATATTATACTGTGCGATTATTGAACTCGCTCTTAGCCACACGAGAACCCGTGGAGACACGTGGGAGCCAGAGGGGAGGCTGTGGGATACTCACACATGGAGATGCATGCGCGCACATTGTCCGCAAAGCATATTTAAAATGCCACAATTATGCAAAAAAAAACCATACAAGATTGAAAAATAACATCAAATACATTACGGAACAAAATTGCAGACTTATAAGGAGTTATTAATTACATTTAGCTTGATTGTCTACCTACGGTGCAAAATATGTTCAATATACATACATTTAAAAGTTAAAGTATGTCATTGTCAGTGTTATTGAACGTTTAGCATAATCAAACAGGCATGGGGAAATATGGGAAGTAGTTGAATATCAAGTTGTCATTTTTAGAATGGTCTTACTGTGTACGAATCACGCAATAACGTATCGTTTTACTGTATTCAGCTCATTTGGTTATTTTCAACCACCACGGAATGTTAACATTTTGCATTATAATCACTTTTTTAAATCGGTAATACAGTGTTATATATATATTATCATAACCGTAAACACAATTTTTTTTTTCCTTTGTGAGTTTTTACATAATATATCTAATTATCCTCAGTTTTGTATCAAATGAAATATATCATGCAGCCTGTGTTTTTATAGTAATCAGTTAAGGGCTTTCCATTCCCTTTGAAAAGCGATTTGTACAGGCATCCTCACACGCTTTCTTCTCAGGAGCGGATCACCAATTCCTTGGGATGTTATACTTCATCTCACCATCTCCTCCGCTGTCTTTCTCTGCTTCGTTTGCCTTGTCGCAGTATCCACAGTGCCGGATGAAGCTAGTGCGAGGCCTGTAGCATTTGTTTTAAAGGAGTCATGAATACATACAAAACACGTAACTGTTAAAACACAAGTTTTTTACTTGCATAGTAAAGTAATTGTATTTTTTCATTTGCTATACAGCCAGATAATATGGCAAATCGCTAACCTTAAACACACAGTCGTTCATAAAAGTTGAAGGTAGTATAGTACTATAGTGATAGAGCAAGTGCAGAATCACTGAACCGGAAATGATAGCTTGAAAGCATTTAGCGCAGTGCCCTTGAAAGTGAGGGGCCCGTAGCATATGTAGCTACTCTTTGGTTCTTTCGGTAAAGTCACGTAGAAAGAATATGAATTAAATAAAATACGACGTTTCGATTGCAACACAAGCAGTCGTCATCAGGTTGAACTAAATTTAAGAGAGAGACAAAACACAGACATAGAGACACACAGACAGACACACAAGCTGAGAGAGACAACACAGAGACACACAGAGAGAAGCACACGACATGGACACACAGAGACCCAATGCCTCTGGGTCGTGGCCTTAAATCCAAAAAGTAATTCCTGCAGTCACGAAAGCTTCAAATCATATGTAGCTACTTTTGCGCCTAGGATAATCCGGCACTGAGTATCCATCCCGTATTGCCCTCAAGTGGAGTGGTGACCAATCCGCAGGTGGATCACGGAATCGTTTGTTGTGGATCTCGGGGTCTGATCAGAATAAACACCGGCACTAGCACAGATCACTTTCAATTACGGATGATGGCAAAAAATACGTATGATCCCGAATTCATAAGTTAAAAATAAGAACGTCTACCAATAATAGATGGCGCTAGTACTTTAGTACGCTAAACCATTTCTCCTCGCGCGTGCTACGCTCTTGAAAACAGCCGCAGTCGGCAAAATCCGCGATCGGCAAACTCAAAGGCAAATGGGAAAACTCGGGTTTGGTTCACAGTTCATAATACGACACCCAACCCTCCTTTTGTTTCATGTTTCCCCTACAACAACTCAAACACTAAACAGGAAGCATTTTCAACGTAAAAAATCAAATCATGAATATTTTCCCGTGGTAAACATAAATTGTGCGGTAAACGAAAAGAATGAAAACTAATTTCGCAGCATATGACGCTGAACGAGTATTCGTGCACAGTAGTGTACACTACAGGTAGGAACCTCGTGTGGCTGAACCTCACTGCCTCTTCACTGGAGACTGGGAACACCGCGTGAGCTGGGAGCGGCGATGGGCCGCTTGCGAGACAAGACGGAGCCGAGAAGGAGACAAGATGCTCGTTCTTCCGTGGCTGCAGCATCATCGTCGCGAGCAGTGCGGTTACGGCGCATGCAGAAATCTCGCGGTCAACCGCAAATGGTCGGGTCCCAGAGCGAACTATGCCTCAATTGGCGAACTGTACCTCAATCAATTTTGTACGTAATTACAGAATCGCGATAGCTAAACCTGCGAGAGGGAAAGGGTTTGCTGTGTAATTATGGGTTAAATCCATGCGGGTTGTTGTTGGTCGTTGCTTTCTGGTGGGTCGCGGAGGTTCCCGTTGAGATCCACCATAATTGGTGGATTGGTCACCACTGCCGGCTGAACTGATCCACTTAAGGTGATCGCTTAATGGGGTTTCACCACGCTGTTACAGGTGAAAGGTCAAGTTGCGGTCATCATCTGATTTTGCAGTCATAAGGCAATGGATACCATTCTACATTTCTTTGATTCGGACCGTTGTCCTCATTGATGAAGCTAGTTGTAATTACTGGCGAATCGTCGCACTCAGATTGTAAATGTTATGGCTTGGTTCTCCAACACACCGGCGTGCTGTACTAGTGACGAATTGGCACGTTCTGTTTACATGACAACCCTTACTAGTTGGCTGTGTCCAGGTGGTGGCGGGTTTTAATGACACATTTATATATTTTCGCGATCTAACCCAAAAATGCATCTATTATGGATGTCCTCATTGGCTTTTCCTGACAGTAGTACTTTATCTTCTTGGTTCTTTCGGTAAAGTCACGTAGAAGGGAAGTAATAAAATAATAAAAATAAAACATAATAAAATAATTCTCACGACGTTTCGGCCACAACGCAAGCAGCCGTCCTCAGGTGAAGAACATGTCTGTCGATAAGACAGAGTCTAAATGACACGTCTTAGGCTTGGAGTGTCTATTTAAGCTGTGAGGGAGGAGGAAGAGAGCCTTGACAAAAGAATTTGCATTTGAAGAGGAATTTAGCATATTTATGGTAAATGCAGGAATGCGAATAGTGCTAATTGTGAAATGCGTGGGAGGTGGGCGGGGGGTTTGACTCGTTGTGTTCACGTTATTTATGTTGCGCTATCACTGCCATGAAACGAAGTGTCCATCCGGAAGTCTCGCAGAGCCGTGCATCTCGCCGTGTGGTCGAGAAAGGGCCGCGGGAGTGACAACAACAAAGAACAACTTCTGAAATTCCTGCATGTGAACCTTTTAAACCTCCACATTAGTTGGAGCAATTTCCCATACAGCACGCTAACCGTTATTTTTTTAATATGAGAACAGGAATATAGCACGTTAAAATGTTAAAAAAGTGCATTTGACAACAGTACTCATTTTTAAATCCTTTATATTAAGTTCACTTGCTTGCTTGCGCGCTTACGACCGTGCAAATCTTTCGGTCGTTTTTTAACCCACTTCCCGTGATCCAATCGAGCTGACATTTTGCACACAGACTCGTTGTGCAAGACAATTAATGTTCGTGAAATAAAATTTCCAAAATTTTACACTGTTTAGGGAAAACAAATTAAATATGTAATTACCAATTGGTTAATACTGGCAGACAATCATCTGACCCATATGTGGCAGCCATCTCAAGCCAGAGGACGAGAGGACTCTAGCCGCCACGCATATAAAGGATTTATAGTGAAAAACTTTGTTTTTACGGGTTATACTTATTATAAACTGCGGTGATGGGTTGAGTCAAGCCTAGCCTAAAATTTTAGCTCAGAATCAGAATCTTTATTCAGACAGGAGGATGAATCCGGTGAGTTGTAAATATATTTTTCACAGATGTCCAGTAGAACATCTCACAACGTAACGAATGTGAGTCCAGAGTAATAATCACTGAACTCCTCCCCACTGGAATAAAAAACCCACGTTCGTTGTTGTTCTCAGCGGGTAACTTTCCACTTGCTGAGCAAAGGTCTCCCCCATTATCTTCCATTCCCTCCTCTCCTTCGTGGCTTCTGTCCAGTAGCGGCCTCCGAATTCAACGATTTCCACGGTGTCCCTCTGCTGTTCTACCAGTCTCTCGGTCTCCACTCCTGTTGTTCATTTTGTCTCTCGTCTCTCGTCAGTCGTTCTCGTCACGTGTCCTGGCCCTGACCATTCGATCCCATTTTCGTTGCAGTGCATTTTTTTAAAGCCGCCCTTCGATTGCACGCAGCGTGTTTATGGTACGACACAAATAAATCCCCACAAATGGGACTTACGCTGGCGTGTGTTGAACTATGATTTGGTACGGCATGAACTCATGATTTGCGAATATTTGCATGACGTTCTCCCTGCTCTAGGGTGTCGCTTGCTCAGAAACCAAATGGGGTTTAATGAATGTTACTCCTGACAGCGGCGTGGCTTCGCCACTCCCAGGCCTAGGCTGATTTTGCTATGGAAAAAGTAACACTGAAAAGGAAAACACGCGCACATACACGCGATGTATAAACACCATTAACGCTGATGGCCAGACTCGAGTGAATGTAAAACAGTGCAATTAGAGCACTCGAACCAAAACAGCGTGAAGCGGGGCCAGTGTTTGTCGTACAAAATAAAAAGTCCATAACTACAGAACGCGTGTGTTTTTATCCAGAATCGAATTGTGGATTCAACACGATCATTTATTTTATAATAATATTACCAGTGATGATATGATACATTTGCAACCTTTTTTTCAATCCGCTGCTCAATGAAGGCTACACCACACAGTATCAATTCGAGGGGGTGTCTTGCCATACATCACCACACTGGTCAGTGAAGAGTGGTGATCCATGACTGGTTCAGATAACATTTGCCACTGATGTTAATTCTGGCTGGGAATTGAACTCAGGGTGCAGTGAGCTTGACACTGTACATTCACCACTCTTACATACAATAGTACTGGTGCATTATTGAAAATAGTAAATCGAAGAATGTTCAAACTCCGGATGAAATGTTAATTCCTTTCAGTGCATAAGCAGCCTCTTTTAACTGTTATTCGTATGATTATATTGTAAAAAAATTAAAATAATGACAATTACTATGAACAAATGTCCCTATTAAGTAAACACTTGTAATATATAATGTGCAGACGAGGGTCTCCCCATGCCACGTGGGTCCTGAGGGTTATTTGACCATACTTCATCACACTAGTCTGTGTGCTTATTAAGAGGGGAGCATAGACGTTGGAGTATTGTACAGTACAACAGTAGTCATTGCTGTACTGCCCCCTGTTCACAGCGTAGCCCCACATTAGCCTACAACACACGGTCGCTCATCCTTATGCTATTCAAGCTCAACACTGCTTCGCTTCCGAAGTCTATTGAGATCGAGCGCATTTCGGGTGATGTGGCCATAGGCAAAACCGTGTATCCAGGGTGGCCCAGAAGTCAGGACACACAAGGTCATTATATTTATTTTCGCAAATGTTCAAACTGACATCCATTCACATTAATGCTTGCATGAATTCTCTTTTGAAATGAATTTAGGATTTTTTTACAAAGATTACAGGTGTTATCTTTGAACATCAACTCTCTTTTGTCTCAATTCTTGTTCGAGTATTGTAAATTTCATCTATAAAATAGATATTAACAGTGACAATAGATTAATATAAATTTAAAGAAGAAATTATTAAACTGTTCCAATGGAAATGTAAAAATAAATAAATAACACTTTGTGCCCTGACTTTTTGGCTACCCTGCAGAATAAATTATGCTTTGCAAATATGATAAAACACAATTCGATTTTTTTGGACAGTCATCCTTGCTTACTCATTAACTCTTTGAGGCAGTTATCTAAACAGGAATACCTTTGAACACAATAGACAATTGAATGGTCCTGTAAAAGCGAGCCCTCTGGCTGGTACCCATGTCGCTGTACTGAAGGTCACTTGCTGAGTTTATAGAAAGCGGCTCAGTGCGTCACTACGAATACAAACCACCCATGCCGCCACTTTATGATGCGCTATATTGGTGCACTTTAAGGTTAATGTTTGCAAAGCTCAGGCTACCTTTTGCCATATAATTTGACTTGGAGGCTACGATGTAAAACGTGTGGGTGAGGGCTGATTGAGAGGGTGGTGGTTTGGACATTTGGAATAGTGTCAAGTGGACAAAGGACACGTATGGAACCCTGGAGAATATTTTAGCCTGACATAGAGAGCAATTAGTGACATGAATGAAACTGTGATATTTTTCTACTTGGTCCCTTTGAAGTGCAAGAATACTCTGTCTATCCATGTTCCAAGGCTCTAATACGTATCCAGAAGAATTCTCATTCACAGAAGATGTAACTTCATTGTCACTTGGCAATGGCTTTCCCTGCACCTGGAAACGTGGACATTAGTCAAAGGAAAATCTGGTGAGTATAAAGAGTGATCAACCAATTCCAATTGGGCATCATGAATGGCAGTGATGGCAGGTCAAAAGTTGTGACTTTGATTTGTAAGCTGTAAAAACTCTGACTTCAAGTAACAGTAAAACATTTTGTAGATCCATTTATAGACACCCTGCTGGTTTCTAATGGAAATTTTACGTTCTGCTCTAGAGGCGTTTGAACTTTGTGAAAGTGATTGCTCCTGCATCTTACAGAGGAGTAGAGGACGGTGGTTACACGGATGGAATTCCACAGATCTGTGGCTCACTCTACACACACACACAGCGTATATTTCGGAATGCCCTGCCACAAAGGAAAACGGCTGAATTTACGAATTACACAACAAATCCTATCACGCAGATTATTTTATGAATATAAATAAGAACAAGAGGAAAAACTACAGTAAGAGAACGGTGGCGAGTTGTGTTTCAATGCACGTGACGCTATGCGTATCAGCCCTCAATCACAACTCTGATTGTATAGAATTTCCCAATTATTTTAGTGGGTGTATCTACAAATGGATTATCCTGCATATTGCTGTGAAAGTTGGAGGTCCTACTGAAAGGTAACGTTCATTTAAGTCACGTTCAGTCTTTCATGTAGCGTTTCTCCTTTTCTGGTCAAAACTTTTCAACGATTCATCATACCTTAAAACAAACAATACATTAATTTGTTTCTTGATCTTTATGGAAACTTTCAGAAAATGGTGGCAACAGATCGTCATATGTTTGCACTTAGGTTGGTCTTCTTTTCTCGCTACGAGGACATGAATTAGCATATAGCTTAGTTGGCCAAGATGCAGAGGGCACAATAAGAGTGCGAGTTTAAATCCCATTCGGGGTTTACTTAACCCATCATCTCTCATGGGTTGATAAAATGGCTCCACCTGATGAAACTGCACCTTTCGGTGGGTCTACATCACCTGGTCTTCGCTATGGGAACGTAGGATTTTCACCATTGGCTCCAGAGTCAAGGCTGGCAGATTGCCAGCAGATAATTTGAGCATTGCCCAACTCTCATCTGCACAAAGGGGGACACTGACTCTGTGACCTTTGACTCTAACACCCCCACTGAGCGATTCTTTTGTCATCTATTCATTCGCGGTGCTTTTGAGCGAAAGGGCAGCGCCGCTCGATCTCCTCAGCAAAATATACTCGCTGCCTCAATGCAGTCTCACCTGGTTTCGCACGGGAGAGATTGTATATTTTAATTCATCTCAAATGTCAACTCAATACAGAAGTGAACGAGCAACCGTTGACCAAATTAATATTTCACAATTTTAAAAGGCGTTGTCCCCACCTGAAGAAGGATGCTTGTGTTGCGCCCGAAACGTCGTGATTTAATTGAGTTGTTTTCATTTATTTTATTAGATTTTTTTTACCTACGTGACTTTACCGAAAAAACCAAAGAGTATGAATCCTTGCAGTCACGAAAGCTTCAAATCTAGAATTAAGGCGGGACGAACTTAACATGCCAAGCTTCACGACAGCAAAGTAAAGCTATGGTCCTACAATAAATAGAATCGTTTTGAGAATTCGCAAGTCAAAACTCTACATTTCAAAATGAGCACGCAGTAGCGTTCACATTTGCTCACTGCTCTGACTCAATGTCGGAAACGCCTCAATATTGTTGAAAGGGTTAGTCTCTCCATGTGGCAACCGCAGTCGATTTCCAACAAAACTACACCCATTTGAGCAATTCCAGAGAGATGATGAGCTAAGTCGACCATATAACCAGGAATAGAGCTCACAGTCTTCAGAACGTGAGTAAAGCGCTCCTAACCACGGAGACAACTCAGCTGAATTGGATTTACTGAGCATTATCTGGTGGGGAATCTGGAGGCCATGGAGCAGATCAATGTGATCTTTCTCCTGAGTGGCTTATAATGAAATGCCATTCTATACTTACTTCATAGTAATCATGAAAGCCAAAATAGCTTGTATGGTATTAATTCAACAGTTTATAATGCAATCCTAGTGTGGTTTTCCAAGCTGGGCTGGATGTGGTGGCAAGATGTTAACTACCTCGCCTGGTAAACAGGAGATCATGTGGTTCAATCCCGACCCTGATGCCTGCATATTTGGAGTTTGCATGTTTTCCCCGTGATCGTGTGAATTTTTCTCCGGGTCCTCCGTTTTTTCCCTCCACATTTAGAATCAACGCGCATTTAGAGTATTTGGCTGCTATACATTTCCACGTGGTAAGCCACTTTGTTGAGCTATCATTTGAGGCCAGGTCGCTTCTGAAAAAGAGCTATACAGCTCCGTGGGCCTTATCTGGCAAAAGAAAAAAATAGTTGAATAGTTTCAGTTTAGTGCTGAGAAAGTCCTTTCTCTAGTTTTCACCACACATTCCCGTGGACAATTGCACTTGGATTACACCTGGCTGTGAATACTCGTGGAACTGTTCAATTGTTCAAGGACTATCGTGATCTTACATAGCCCGGAAGTAGACTGTTGTTGACAACAGTCCATGCGTCATTAATTTGTCGCGCCTCCCGATTAGCACGGCTGGCTACGTACGGTGCGAAAGAAGACGTTCAAGTTCTACATCCATTCAACAGCCTGTTGACAGACTGCACCCGCCCCCTGCCCCGACCACGAGAATGTGAAATATCTCCTGCTGGATCAGGGCTGTCGTTATAGTTGAGTACTGCCCCATTACTCGTTTGAGCAGTGAGACCATTTTACCTTGCTACATTAAAAGCATTCAAATACGTGCTGATATATATAAAACACGCGACAAATGCGTTGAGACCTTGTCGATGTGTAGACTGTCCACGGGGAGGCAGTGTGTATCCAGCCTGATGATGACCATTGTGCATGTTTTGAGAAAAAGCAGAACAGTTGTACATTGTACATCGCTTCCACCGCGTAAGAAAAACAGGGTATAGATAATTGATGACTGAACACTTTCCAAAACTGCCAGATGCCAATAAAATGTTGGAAATCTTTTCCGTAGGTCCGCAGTTTTAAACTTCGGTTTTAATTACGTCCCTTTGTTGCTGTATTTGTTCTTACCTCGGTGGAATGGCAATCATGTCACTCAAAGCTGGTGGGATCATACGGATGCAATTTTCAAGAAAGCTTATATTGCGAGTGTCATCTTTTGGCAGTAAAAACCATATTCTTGACATTTTCACTTTTCCTTCTCCCGTCTCTCTCTTAAATTCTGATATCAGGTTTTGGCTGAGTGTGCCGGAGGATTTAGAAGCAGAATGTGCATCTGGTGGACATTATTCCCATGACTCTATCAGTTTCACAATCAGAATGACATACTGGAAAAAGCCAGCCGTCGTGCAATATCAGCTATGAGAGCAGATAATTAAAGCCAAATACTCTCCTCTGTAGAGTAGTGGAGAACAAGCATTTACTTGACAACCAAGATGTTACATTATTCTGGCAGACATACACAATGTCCCAGACTTGTGATTTTCATTATATTTAATCAGATTTTGTGTGTTCTTTCAAAACTTAGAACAGTGTTTACGAATTGTATTGTCTCAAAGAGACTTATGAGCAATCATCATTACCTAAAGTTCGTGGGGCTTTGAACCAACGTTTGGTCTACCACTAATGTATCTGACATAGCCAATATTCTCCACATTTAGTTAATATCGACGTGAGCCTTTTTCTCGTAACCGAGAGCTTGGCAACTCTGTAAACAGGATGTATGCATCCCAATTGATCTTCCTAGTGTGTTTTAAATAACTAAATGAAACACATCTCCGCGGAATTGGCCCAAGACATTTAAGCCAATGCAGATGGTTACCAAATAATGTTTTTTAGCGCTTTAAGCTTCACTGGGCAAATGTTATCGTGTCTGAAATCCAGTGGTGAATTACATATGACTTTGTGTAGAAACAATGCACTTAAGTAAGCCACTCTGTATGTACACAGCCTGGATTTTAAGAGGACTTTGGCTGGTATTCACATGAAGGATGTATAAAACTATCCATCCATAACACAATTTCACCAACAAGCCTATTACTGTACTTAAAACAACAGCAATAATTGTATGTTTTAAACAACTAGGACAGGAATTACATCTTGACTTAAAGCTTTCGTGACTGCAGGAATTCATATTCCTTGGGTCTTTCGGTAAAGACACGTAGATAGAAAAATTAATAACAATATCACGACGTTTCGATCGCAACACAAGCAATCGTCATGAGGTGAAAAAAGAGGGGAAGTCCTAATACCTGATGATGATTGCTTGTGTTGCGAACGAAACGTCGTGATATTATTATTATTATTATTTTTCTATGGACGTGGCTTTACCGAAAGACCCAGAGAATAGGACAGGAATGAATAATCAAAAAAGCTGAAAAAAGTTACAGAACTTCCAAACATACAAAACAAAAATAAATTGCACGCGATGGTAACAACCTCGTCTTCAGTCTTCATGCAATTTCGCATCGACATGTTATACACAGAAAACGTACGTCACAACTTTGCTTATGCAGAACAATTTGTGTTCTTGTAATAAACAGCATGGCTTTGCTACGGCGGGTTCTCACTGTGGGGCAACTGCAGCACGTAATGTGCAGTCTGTGCCGCATGAAATACAAGCTGAGTGGCTCCGGGTTCTTGTACGGGTGCAAGAGTTTATGATTATTTTTCTTTAAAACTCTCACCGTATCCATGCGGCGTGCGCACGCGGGGCTTTGCCCTCTGCGAAGCGAGAGGGGCCCGGGCCATCGTTTGTCTCTGGCACGAAAGCGCCGTTAACCGACGTTGAAACGAGGCGAGAGGGAGAAAAGACAAATCGGTTATAAAGTAGCGGTCACGGACTGACGCAAGGCAGAGTTGTGAGGCTCTCGCCATCGTCACCCAAGGGGGAAGTCCTAACGCCAACCAGATGGGAAGGAACCTTGGAGGTTGAGTGTAATCTGTGCAAAAGTTGTGGGATCTGGAAAATGACGTGAAGTACTGGTGAGGTGTGGTAAGGTGATTGGCATGAGTCGCTGCCCTTCCGGGGCTTCTGTGTCACTGTTGTGATAACTCAGGAGAGGAGCACTCGGGTCCAACTTGCAAGAGTATTTTTGTATAGGTCATGACAACCAGTAAAATTATCTTTAGCCGTAAAAATACAACCGTGCGTGGGTGTTTTGCCCCTAAATTTTGGGTGACCATGGATGAACGTAAGACTTATCAGCATGGGACATTGTCCTTTTATATAGCCCTTCAATGGCCCTACAGAGCTCAAATTCAAAGGTAACGATCCGACCGCAACGCACCTGTTATTTAAAGAAAACTTTTTTTGCATGGAAAAAGTGCATTGACATATGTGTACGTTAGAGCAACGTTGTGGCCTGGTTTGTAACAATTACATTTGATGTTTGAAAATAACAATTGCTCATCAAGGTCGTGTCGATTTGTGAACATTTGTGAGCACGGCCTAACGGATTACAATTAAAATATTTCAGGAAATTGATCGTGTCCCTCTGCTGAATTGAGCCAATGTTGGCACATGCTAACGTTGGCATGTGCTTGGGAAGGGCCCCATCGAGACCAGACGTCTCTTTTTTAAGAGAGGCCTGTATTTAAGTGCAACTAACTGGCAACTTATGCACGATCTACACGAATTACATTACAATCTTCAGACTTTCAGCCAGATGTTCGTAAGTTGATGCACATCTGCACGTGCAGCCCTTTTGCCAATCCACTGCTTGATGATGGCAGATCATGGGGATTAATTAGACCGTACTTAACTCGGCTGCTCAGTGCATGTTGGTGAAGGTGGGAAGCATAGATACACGTGGGAACATAGAAGTGCATTGCAGCAATTTGTTTTGCTTCATCACCCCTTCCTGCCACTACGTAACACAGCCCCTCAAAGGCCCGTGGCAACTTTACATGCGTGATGGTCACCCATCTAAGCTATATCCAGGCTGAACCCCTGCTGAGCTTCTGAGATCTGAAGAGGCCAGGTGTATTGTCGGTAATTGGGTGATAGGCAGCACGTTTATATACTGTCCTGTTTGCAATGCAAAATCTTGTACAGTACTACAGCTTCTTGGGTCGTTTAGTTCAAACTATCCTGCACCTTGGGATTCAAGATTGGGTCATTACTCCGATATCCATACAAGCAAACGTCAAAGCTCTACTGCAAGCCATGTTAGCATCATGCAAACAGCTCTAATGTAAACTACGGGCATTGGAAAGGAATTGAAGTCATTTATCGATGTGCTCCGCAACCAGTCTGGCCTGAGGACAAGGACGACTTAGCAGAGCTCGTGGTCTAATCCAAATGTTGATGTTTCTTCACTTTTGTTTTCCTGGAACCCCTTTAGCAAACGCTCAAGGTAAATAAACCTTCAGCCTGGCTGATCCATTGTGTTTGGCTGCCACAATGTGGTTTCCCCACAGTAACCGAACGCCTGGCAGCCATTTTTTTTAGAAACGGCGACCAACCTCGCCCTTTGGGTTTTACTCGTGCGCCCGCTGCCTCCGAGCGCGCGCTGTAACCGAGACGAACGACAATTCCGTGACAGAATGAATGAGAGGCATCATGTTCATGCATAAGGAAGCCAATCAGCGTCAAGGGGGCGGTCTAACGTGGACTTTTTTCTATCAACAAATTGTCTCTTCGGATCCAGAAGCCACGTGACTGGAATCACCATGCTTGAGCCATGCTTGCTCCAAGCCAATTACCGTTTAATCGAGCATTGCATCGATGAAAAAAAACATCGATTCCCATTCCAATATTCCTTATATGGGCAAAACTACACTCCATTACTCCATATATGGGCCTAAAGTATGAACATTATTTATCATTCATTCTGTCGGGGATTCATTTTATCCTGTTACAGCGCGCTTCTGATCCGTGGGGGTTGACAACTTCGTGATTCTGTGGCTCGTTCACGAGATCTCTTTTTTGGGGGGTTTCCCGAGAAACGAAATTTGCCAAAAGTGTCATTAGCAACAAATCTACCCCATTGGACCGAGATAAAACATGCCAATGTTGGCATGTTTACTGGGTAGCAACTTTCTTGGGGCAAGGACATTTTGCAGATTTAGAAAGCATGCCTCAGTATGCAATAAGGAATCTGTGTCAGGTCACCATGTTTAATACGTGGCGAATTGTTTGCTTGCGAATGCTGCTGCAACTAGCATGTGAGAAAGAGCAATTGCTGCATTGATCGACAGCAGGGAACAAACCTGCAATGTAGTATTTGATGAAAACAATACAATAAGCCAAACAACAGGTTTATTTACCAGAGGTGGGACAAAGTCATTGTTATGCAAGTCCAAGTCGAGTCTGAAGTCATCAAATTCATGACTCGAGTCTGACTCGAGTCCAAGTCACATGACTCGAGTCCACACCTCAGAGGTGGGACAAAGTCATTGTTATGCAAGTCCAAGTCGAGTCTGAAGTCATCAAATTCATGACTCGAGTCTGACTCGAGTCCAAGTCACATGACTCGAGTCCACACCTCAGAGGTGGGACAAAGTCATTGTTATGCAAGTCCAAGTCGAGTCTGAAGTCATCAAATTCATGACTCGAGTCTGACTCGAGTCCAAGTCACATGACTCGAGTCCACACCTCAGAGGTGGGACAAAGTCATTGTTATGCAAGTCCAAGTCGAGTCTGAAGTCATCAAATTCATGACTCGAGTATGACTCGAGTCCAAGTCACATGACTCGAGTCCACACCTCTGTTATTTACACAGTAATGGTTGTATAAACTTGACCGTGTCCATGAGACTGTTATGATCCTGGAAATTCACATTTCTGGTTAGGATTAGGATAGGACTAGATGCTATCCCTTGCTCCCCCTTTTTGCTGAATTGCCTTTCCCAAACAATTAACTTCAGCTGGGCAGGAGCTAGAGCTGTAGCCAAGCTATTAGGGGCCTGCTTTGAACTGTTTACGATGTTGAAAAAGAAAACGTGCATCGAAAACATGGAGCTTAATCGTGAATATAAACTAACCAAAAAGTAATGAAGTAAATATTACTTCATTACACAAATATTGAGCATGAGCTCCTATGTGGAATAGATATTGTATCATCAGCATCCTGGGCATTGCCCTTGAAAATGCAAACTCTTGACATCAGCCTGCCTGTGTGGGCCACGGACTGCCGCTGTGCTGAGTGTCCTCACGTGTGATATTCGCGGTGAACCTCTGGATGTGTTATATATATACAGATAAGAGTGTTTACCGTGGGCAGTCAAAACGTTTTGAGAACAAGATACCAGACATCGTTACACTTACCTCATATTAGGTGTATCTTATGTGTATAAGATAAGCCCATTTGGGAACATGGTTATTGTAACAATGTTGCCAATGGGCCATAGCCACTAAACATGCTGCTTGAGTGTTGTCTGGGTCACTGAAATAAAATAAAAAATGAGGTCGATGTCTGGCCAATATAACTTACAGCACAATTATTTACAGAAGTGAGATTTTATTTCACGTTGAGTTTGTATATCTGGACATTTCTGACTGTATTGTAGCCTGTGTGCATGGGTGGGCGTCGTGATGGCCGATGGGAACATCATGATGGGAAGGTAACGAGCTAACGACGAGGTAACAATTAGAAGCTAACAATAGGGAGGTAATGATGCATTGATTCATCGACAAGGTTGATTGTAAAACTCACGATACGGATACGTGCATTGAATCGCACCTACTTAAGAATTGATGCTTCTCAATGAGTATAGCATCTCGATGTAAAGCTTTCGTGATTGCAGGGATTCATCTTGTTGGTTCTTTCGGTCAAGTCACGTAGAAGGGAAATAAAAAAAACATAATAAATTATAATTCTCACGACATTTCGGCCACAACGCAAGCAGCCGACAGCCCTGTTCTTCACCTGAGGACGGCTGCTTGCGTTGTGGCCGAAACGTCGTGAGAATTGTATTTTATTATGTTTTCTTTTTATTATTTTATTATTTCCCTTCCACATGACTTTACCGAAATAACCAAGAAGAGTATATCATCATCCATAGTGAAGGTTTTTTGGTTTAGATCACGTAAGTATAAATGTATCATAACCCTCCACCACCCGAAACAGCCAACCAGTAAGGTCTGTCACTTAAATAAAACGTTCCAATTAGTTACTGTGTCGGGTGGTGGTGGGTTACGACGAATTTATACTCACGCGATCTAACCCAAACACCGCTATTATGAATAACATTGGTCGCTAAGGCTTACGTGTATATCATCATCATCGTCATCCTTCACGAGCACTCCACGGCTGGATGAAGGCTTCCCCCAAAAGCTGTCACCATTTCTAATAGTCCTGCGATGCAAGCTGATTTGTATCGCTCCATCGTTGTGTTTGGCTGCCACGCGAGACGATGGTGTTCCATTCGCCATCGCCATGTCTAGTGTCCTGCCCAAGCCCAGTTTTGTGAACTGTCCAGATGATATCTCTACCGTCGTGTTTGTTGTCTGATCCAAGTGCTCCTCTTCCTGCCACTCAGTATCATACCGTGCACGCACCTCTCCATTCTTCACTCCGAGCTTCGCGGCTTTTGCGCCAATTTATTTCTGTTCCGTGTTTGTGCGTCGTAACTTTCGTTCGTTGTCTTCGTAACGGAAAGCAACACACCAACGTGCACAACGAAGAACGGTATCGTCAGTGTGCAGTATAACTCCTGCGATGACATATGGGTGCGGCACACGGGCATTGACAGAGCGAGTAGGTGAAACGTATAGTATGTAATTGGCTGTCCCCTTCCAGCCACTAGAAGCCACTGCATTCGTTACAATGAAAACAAAATGTGATTCATCAATTGAATCACTTCCCTGAGTCGAAACATTAACTCATTGCATCACACAGGGGTGCAGAGTTAGATCCCTTGTGGCCAAAGCGCTGGGCGATAACAAGACTGTGCGTATTACATTTCACACACAACGCCAGTGCAAATGTGAACCTGGTCTGGTCCTCGTCTAGGTTGACTCAGCCTGCAAATGTAAAACTGAACCTAGGGGAGAAAAACAATTAACCGTGGTGAATTGTTTGCCGCCCCTACCTCTCACGTGGTGCGTCTGCCTTAATTGGTGTTTTCTCAACATGACTTTTTACTGGCAAAATGGGATCTTTTTAGTGCGCATAGAAATCAGTATGTGTACTCTTCATTTAAATCTATTTGTAGAAATGACATGTACCTGTTTTCCATTCTTCAAGAGTGACAGTATTGGTCTCTTCTTGTGAAATAGGGGAAAGCTGCCGTCATGTAAGGATCAGCACGCTTCACTTGCGATCCAGAGGACGCCGGTTCTATCTCCCGGCGTGGCAGGTAAAGCAAAAGGAGAGTGTCTTAAATAACCCGCGGCCTCTGTCCACCCACCAGTAGACACTATAAACTAAACAACAATTTATAGTTCAACGGGTGAGGCCCACTGAACTATGGAGCTCTTTTTCAGAAGCAACCTGGGCTCTCACAAGTGATAGCTCAACAAAAGTGGCTTATCACGTGGACATTTATAGCAGCAGCCGAATACTGTGAAGTACAGATGGGTGCACCACAATTAGTCGATCAGCGTTGGTGGGGTGAAGTATGGGTACTTTGACCTCATCCAAGGCGTCTTGGATGGAAGAGTAGGCCAAATACCCTCTACAGAGGGGCTTTCTCGTGGAGGTCCTTCTACCAGCAATTGCAGGACTGCACCTATAACCTCTTTGCAAAAGTAAACTCTTCCTTTTAAAATGTATTGCAAAAAAAGGCTGAAAATATAGAGCACAGTTTTATTCGCGAAAAGTCAAAATATTAGACAGCCAAGTGTTACGCGAAGAAAAGCTTATTTATACTATGCCGGGTTCATCAGGTAATAGCAATGACACTTTGTGTAAACTGCTAAGAATGTGCTCTCGAAAACCTGTGGTGCAGCAACGTTGACGAAAGTTGGCTCTGACAGGCTGCCGAACGGGGACCATAGAATGGCATATTGTTAAGCGACGGCCTCTATAGATGTGGGTTCGATAACAAAAAAAATCCTGCTGAAGGTAGCAGCAGCAGCACACGTAGGAAGTGTTCGGTTCATTTGAATAGGAAATATCGTTTCCGTTTTAAAAGCTCCATTTACGACGAAATGTCATCAGCCGTCCAGTTGGTTGTATAATGGTGCCGTGCACTCATAACAAACAGCGGTCAGGGAAGGAAAAAAAGAAACCTACCGTGCACTGCTGCGCCACACACAGAGGGGCGGTCAGCCATTGATTCCAGTTTGAACGCGCGGTTTCAAGGGTGCGATTTGCAAGAATTGCACACTCGGCAATATCGCTCTTTGGAGGTGAGCGTTGGTGGATCGTGATGTGATCAGCGTGTGTGTGTGCGTGACACATACGCTGGAGTGATAATAGAATAAGGTTTATCAAGAGATGGTAGTACAGCAAGTGGGTTATTCAACAAACTATGGAATGTTACGTTATTTGGTGACCCTGCTGCTGCTGCGTTGGCAGTGGTGCACAGGCATACTTAACTTAAACACCTCATTCATAGCACGTAAATGATCTGTGCTGTAAAAAAAGTGTCATTGCCCAAAATGTCACATATTTAATATTTTTTTACTAAGTAGTGTTATTGACAAGTTGTTGAGTGTTGTCTTGATATGTGAAATGTTATCCTCTGTTTTCCACGAGTGCTTTACCACGATCGCTCTAGGTTTCAAGAGTCTTGTGACTCACTGAAATGTTTCCTGTATATGTAAAGGACATAAAGTGTTGCTGAAAGTTGACACAGGCGATGCCAATGGAGGCCACTGGCAAAATGTGCTCTGGCAATAACCCCGCCGTCAGCAAAAAGAATGACATCGTTAGTTTTAGAGCGCAGTCCATTTGATGGTCTGGTTAAAAAGGCAAACCGCAAAGTGCCGCAGGCGTGCTATGCATTGTTACGATCGGAGCCAGTGTGTGATTGCTTGCTGATCGTTGCAGGAGTGATAATGGGATACACATTGGAGTTGGGAGAGAGTCGAACGAAAAATTACCGGCCACCCCCATTGAGCCCTCTCCAGATTTCCAGAAGGCACTCCAGATTTTTTACTTTGTTGGAGTTAATTGCACATTGCAGAAATTACAGAGGTCTTGTATCTATTTAAAACAAACTCAAAGAGCTGTAAGAACGTGTGGACGCGTCTGTGATTCCTTAATTACATTTCTGAAACACATCGTCTCAATGGCTTCTCACCTGGTGCAAAGTAAGGCCACCGAATAATTCGATTTTCTACCAAAGATTGCTTCCTGCCACAGGAATGCGGATTGCCAATGGTGATGAGCACTGCGCAATGCTCGCTCGACAATGGAAACATTGCGGGGCGTCTAATGAGAACAATGGAAGAGAGGTGGGCGACGTTAATTACGGAGCGGATACCGAGAGGAGGAAAATGATGCGGAGACAGTGGAACAGATGACGAGATGCATTCGATTAACAAAGGAAGGGAAGGAATGGAAGACATTGGGGGGGGGGGGGGGGGGGGGGCATTTGCCCAGCAGTGGCAAGTTCCATGCTGGCAACGACAGCAGTTATCGAGTTACAAATAGGCTGGCACTAAGTTTAGCCGTATTTCACAATGGGCTAAAGGCACAACGTGTTGCTATTTATTTTCAGTGTGTATTTGATTGTTTCGTATTATTCTCTGGGATATTATTGAGACAATAACACGATGTAAGGCTTGTTATTTTAATTAGTTGGGAAATAAATAAACACAATGGTAAACTGGCCATCATTATGAGCCACAGTCTCTCCACTAGTGAACCAATGCCTCCCCACACTGGCACTGTGCCTCCGTGATCCTCCGTTGCCACAGCCCATCCCACTCCTGGACACGCGCTGATTTAATCGCTCCATCCCTCTGGCGGTCGTCCTCTCAGGCACGTTCCCTCCTTAGGCTTGCTATTCCATCACCAGTCTCGTACATCGGACATCATCTCTGCGAGTGATGTGTCCGACCCGCGCCCACTTTCTTTCCCTTATCGCAATATTATCTCTACTTTGCGTTTGTTCTACGATCCATGCATGTGTTCCTCTTTCTGGCTCTCACACGTTACCTAAATGTGCGTGTGGTAATGTTTTCAACACGGTATTTTCTAACAGTGTCATAACAATTCATTAATGATATTTTTCAGACAATTTGCTTAACGTGTGTTGCTTATTCGACATATGTACTTTTTCGTAATCTCTTTGGAATTATGTGTCATGAGATATATGTGTCAAAGTATATATTTGCTGGCAACTACAACAAATTTGTTGTTTTTTTGGTGCTATGGCTCATTCATTTGCTGCAATACATTTTTTCTGTTCATGCCAAAATGATTGAAATATATGCAAATTTTATAAATGCCAGAAAAATTGTGTTTTCATGTCAAAATAGTTTTAATATTCTCATAGTGTTATATATATGTGTTTAATAAAGCCAAATTTTTGAATGTTAAAAAAATTGTCAGGTCACAGCATCTTCCTAATTAAACTCACATGAAGTGGTGCTCATATCCGCGGGCAGCGCTCTGAATATGGACAACATTCCACATTACAGTGGTTGATGGGGACCAGTCTCTACGTGGGACAATCACTTTTGACTTCTCGCAGAAAGGTGCTCATCTTATCAACTCGGGAGGAATGATCGGCTGAGGAAACCCCCTTTGGTTTCGAGTCAAGCTCTCCGATGCAATATGCTGCATTAATAAGAGTAGTAATCTGTCATCTAAAAAGTGAGAACTTACTCTGCGAATGTTTTTTTGGCTTCGGACATATTCCACTCATATTACAACATGATCCAAACCTTTAGATTGCTGGCAATGGGTGGAATAGGACAAAAAAAATTACATTGTCAGGGCCAAGTCTGGCGAATGTTGCTTTGATTTAAGTCCGGGAGACGTAGTTCGTATATTACAAAATTGGAGCAATTAGTCTTGTGGGTATACCGTAGAAATCACCGCTTACAAAAAACAGATAAGACCAAATGGGATGAAGGTTCCAATTTTGTCAGGGTTGTGTTTCATAACGTAAATCACAAGTTAAGCTGCTGTTTAGAGAATTTAACTAAAATTTAATAAAGTTTTTTTTTTTTCCCCGACATAGAAGTAATAATGCATTGCCTTAATTGTAAATGGAAAAGAAAGTAATGTTCTCCTGTAAGGTTGCTGAACGCTAGTTTGACTGTACATTAAACATGCGCCCTGCTCGGTCCAATGGGTGCAATTATAGAGCAGTGCAATAGACCTGTAACGTTTTACAGGCATTGATTGACATTATTGATCCATCTTCTCTGCACATTGGATTGACTGCTCAATTCATCTCAGCCTCATGAGATTGTTCGAAAAGAGTTTCAGGACTTAATAACTATTTTATTTAACTTCAGGTTTTTTCTGCTTTCTTTTTTCGTTCTAAAGAAATATCTTCATGAAATTAAACAGACAGAAAGAAAGAAAAGCATCGCCTAGCCTGTGTTGTTGTTGTTGTGCAAGTTGCTAAGGAAGTGAAGTGATATGCAGACCAGACGAAAACAGCCCCCGCACTCTCCCAAACCAACACCGCAAAATCGTTGCGGTGAGCAGAGCTCACTTGCGAATATCAACGCGAGATCTCAACGGGGCGGGGGGGGGGGACGCGGGATGATGCGAGCGCTGCAAAGACCCCCCCCCCCACCACCACGTGCCCCTTTCCGACCGCTCGTTCATCGCCCACGCCACCGGCACCCGTGGCCGGACACCGTGCGTGCGTTGAAATCTCTCTCTCTCTTCGTGACACATTCGGCGCTCTGGCACACACGCGGTTCGCATTTGTGGAGCGATGCGATTTGTCAAGAGAGCTGGTGGGGCAGAACATAAATTGGTTTAGGCATTTCTATAGCTTAGCCTCGAAGTAATTTCGCGAAATATTAATCTCTTTCTCTCTCTGTTTTTGCTGCTCTGTAACATATGAAAGCGTCTCTGCTTTGTGTTAAAACTACACAGGCGTGCAGCACGTTTGCTCACATTTGACACGACGGGTTGTGAGACGTGTTATGAGACACGTTGTGTCGTGCATGCAGCCTACCTGTGCTTCCTCTGAAGCTATGGTAAAAATGTGTTTTTTTTTAAGTGAGTAAATAAATACATACATTCATGTCACGACGTACACGAAACATAGCAAGACCAGTTCGGGCTCTACACCATTTTGGGCAGGAATTTAAACCATTTTGTCTGGCCGTGGCAGCACTGTGGCAGGGCGCTTGCCACGCAATTAAGAAGCCTCGCGTTCAAATTCCATTCCGGAGTTCACACAACCATTCCCATCAGCCATCTGAGGTGAATACATTGAATAGCACTTTGCCAACAGAGAGTCTACACAAATAAGCTGGTCCCCACCATAGGAATGTGGAATTTCCACCCCGATGCTTATTTCAGTCTAGAGGCGCGCTGTGTTTGTTAGCTTAGGCTGCAATACACTCATCCGGTTTGTTTTTCGATATTCGTTGTATGCATTCTACCGCTTTGGTAAAACCTCCTCCACGACCGTTAACGCACAGGATCGTTCACTTGCCTGACTGTCACCAATCAGTGGCTTATGCAGATGGCGTTTGGTGAATGGGAGTGCCTTCTTATGAAACAATGCAGAGTTCCACAAACACATTCCTGCGGAGGGAGCTGGTAGGAACGTTGGGTTGCTCGGTCAATGGCCAGGGTCAACGGCGGCGTGGTGTATTCCGCAAATATGCCCGACTGTGAGGGCGGGTACAAGCCGGCGTGAGTAGGTTAAACGTTGAGTTTTATAAGGGCACCACGGGGTGACCAGCCCCTCCCCACCAAGCCCCACCCCTCCCACCCCCCACCCAGCCCCTCCCCACCCTCCCCTTCCCCCTGCCCCTCCCCACCCAGCCCCTCCCTGCACGACGGACAGACACAATAATCCCCTGTGGGCTGGTGTAACCAGGAGGTTCCTACCAGTATAAATAATTATCTGAACTCGCTCACAGGAGCAGGGCATTAATCACGCAGGGAAGCATTATTCGTGATGTATTTCCTTTACAAGCCACTAACAACACCCCGACACAGAGCAGTTAAACCTAATCCTTCGTCTTGTGTTACATTCTTGTTGATAATCTCTGTGAAGTGAGATTTGAAGGCGAGGCCCCTGCTGTATTATTCTGCACATAGTTTTAGTTAATTATTATCATTACATGTGTAGCGAGTCACTTCAGAGACACTAATAGTAGGAGGCATACACGTTTATTCGACACTTTCCATAGTATAGGGGATAACTATATACGGGTCAGGACAGCCGGCACACTGCCTGACCCAACACCAACAAGGAGGACGAAGACTTCGTGGACGATTGGCTCCATTCCCAAACCGCAGCAGCCCCATCCAGCGTCGGCGCCTCCCTTTTATCCTCCCTGCGTGGCCTGGCTCCGCCCTCGGCTACGTCCCCTGCTGGAACCTACCAGAAGGCTCTGGGCTCTACCCCACATGTTCCCTTTACCCTATATTCATGCCTATCACGTGCCCTACTGGCAGACTGGCCGCTGCATCCTCAAATGCCCTTCACTGCCAGCAACCGGCGCTACACGTGCCCTGCTGGTAGACTAGGCTATTACACTCACGATCCTGCTCTCTATCAGTAACCAGCGCTACGCGCCGTAGTGACCCATTCTATGTTACTACAGGTGTAGATAAACAGATGAATGAAGAGCTGCTGACTGTGTAGTGGACAACCACGAGCTATCTGGCCATACAGTGAGGGAAAAAAGTATTTGATCCCCTCCTGATTTTGTACGTTTGCCCACTGACAAAGAAATGATCAGTCTATAATTTTAATAGTAGGTTTATTTGAACAGTGAGAGACAGAATAACAACAACAAAATCCAGAAAAACGCATGTAAATTTTTTTATTAATTGATTTGCATTTTAATGAGGGAAATAAGTATTTTACCCCCTCTGAATCAGAAAGATTTCTGGCTCCCAGGTGTTTTTTATACAGGTAATGAGCTGAGATTAGGAGCACACTCTTAAAGGGAGTGCTCCTAATCTTAGCTTATTACCTGTTTAAAAGACACCTGTTCACAGAAGCAATCAATCAATCAGATTCCAAACTCTCCACCATGGCCAAGACCAAAGAGCTCTCCAAGGATGTCATGGACAAGAGTGTAGACCTACACAAGGCTGGAATGGGCTACAAGACCATCGCCAAGCAGCTTGGTGAGAAGGTGACAACAGTTGGTGCGATTATTGGCAAATGGAAGAAACACAAAATAACTGTCAATCTCCCTCGGCCTGGGGCTCCATGCAAGATCTCACCTCGTGGAGTTGCAATGATCATGAGAACGGTGAGTAATCAACCCAGAACTACACGGGAGGATCTTGTCAATGATCTCAAGGCAGCTGGGACCATAGTCACCAAGAAAACAGTTGGTAACACACTACGCCGTGAAGGACTGAAATTCTGCAGCGCCCGCAAGGTACCCCTGCTCATAAAAGCACATATACATGCCCGTCTGAAGTTTGCCAATGAACATCTGAATGATTCAGAGGACAACTGGGTGAAAGTGTTGTGGTCAGATGAGACCAAAATAGAGCTCTTTGGCAATAACTCAACTCGCCGTGTTTGAAGGAGGAGGAATGCTGCCTATGACCCCAAGAACACCATCCCCACCGTCAAACATGGAGGTGGAAACATTATGCTTTGGGGGTGTTTTTCTGCTAAGGGGATAGGACAACTTCACCGCATCAAATGGACGATGGACGGGGCCATGTACCGTCAAATCTTGGGTGAGAACCTCCTTCCCTCAGCCAGGGCATTGAAAATGGGTCGTGGATAGGTATTCTAGCATGACAATGACCAAAAACACACGGCCAAGGCAACAAAGGAGTGGCTCAAGAAGAAGCACATTAAGGTCCTGGAGTGGGCTAGCCAGTCTCCAGACCTTAATTCCATAGAAAATCTATGGAGGGAGCTGAAGGTTCGAGTTGCCCAACGTCAGCCTCGAAACCTTAATGACTTGGAGAAGATCTGCAAAGAGGAGTGGGACAAAATCCCTCCTGAGATGTGTGCAAACCTGGTGGCCAACTACAAGAAACGTCTGACCTCTGTGATTGCTAACAAGGGTTTTGCCACCAAGTACTAAGTCATGTTTTGCAGAGGAGTCAAATACCTATTTCCCTCATTAAAATGCAAATCAATTTATAACATTTTTGACATGCGTTTTTCTGGATTTTGTTGTTGTTATTCTGTCTCTAACTGTTCAAATAAACCTACAATTAAAATTTTAGACTGAAAATGTATTTGTCAGTGGGCAAATGTACAAAATCAGCAGGGGATCAAATACTCTTTTCCCTCACTCTAGATCGTGATGATGATAGAGATGAGACCAAGAAGATGGAGATGGAAAGGCTACCGAGATGTCCCTGTGGGGTATGAGGTGTAGCGGGAGACCGAGGGAGTCGCGCGGGATGGAAGGCTGTGGTGGAGTGAGAATATGAGGACAGTGCTTGTGACGAGGAAAGGAGGCGCAGTATAGAGTAAGTACGCGTGGACAAAAATAACCAGAGTACAAAGGGCATATAAAGAACCTGGAGCAGGCATGATTGGGTTACACGTTATCAATCTTAATTTGGAGCTTTCGTGACTGCAGGAATTACTCTTTGGTTCTTTCGGTAAAGTCACGTATAAAGATAAAATAATAAATTTAATAATAGCATACTACGACGTTTCGATTGCAACACAAGCAATCATCATCAAGTATAAAAGAAATAGCAACAAAATCTAACCAGAAAACTATAGACAGACATATAAGCAGGCAAATATCACAAATATACACACACAGAGAGAGAACACACATCGGCACACAGAGAGAGAACGTCTCTGTGACGAGGCCTTAAATAGAGAGAGGGGTTAGAGAAAAATTAGCATGTCAATGAGTAGGACGACGCGTGGTAAGGTACGCAAGCTTGAAAATTAGGAGAACGGGAGAGAGACACACTAAATTAAATAACCTAGCAAAATATCAAAATGTAATGTAATGCAACACAGAGAGTCGGTCAACACACAATTAACGCATAGCCTGGTTGATTACGTATTTCAAAGATTGCTAAGTTAGAATTTAAGTGTGAAAATTCCAAAGAGAGGCAAAACACAAACACGAGGAACGGAGACACACAGACAGAGCAGAACATAAGAACGACAAAAAAACGCGTGGAGACAGAAAAAATACACTAAATCAAATAAAACCTAGCAAAATTTCGAAACTTAATGCAATGCAACACAGAGGGTCGGTCAACACACAATTAACGCATAGCCTGGTTGATTACGATCTTCCAAAAATTGCTAAATTAGAAGTTAAGTGTGAAATTTGAAAGACACAAACACGAAGATCGATACACAGGCAGAGAGAGAAAACTAAAAACCCAGAGAGAGAGAAAAGATCAACTTAAAACTTCCCCGTAGAAGTGGTTCAATCTTAATTTGGAGCTTTCGTGACTGCAGGAATTACTCTTTGGTTCTTTCGGTAAAGTCACGTATAAAGATAAAATAAAAAATAATAGCACACTACGACGTTTCGATTGCAACACAAGCAATCATCATCAGGTATAAAAGAAATAGCAACAAAAATCTAACCAGAAAACTATAGACAGACATATAAACTATAGACAGACATATTATTTTATCTTTATACGTGACTTTACCGAAAGAACCAAAGAGTAATTCCTGCAGTCACGAAAGCTCCAAATTAAGATTGAACCACTTATACGGGGAAGTTTTAAGTTTATCTTTTGTGGTGACCGACCCTCTGTGTTGCATTGCATTAAGTTTCGAAATTTTGCTAGGTGTTATTTGATTTAGTGTATTTTTTCTGTCCCCACTCGTTTTTTGTCGTTCTTATGTTCTGCTCTGTCTGTGTGTCTCCGTTCCTCGTGTTTGTGTTTTGCCTCTCTTTGGAATTTTCACACTTAAATTCTAACTTAGCAATCTTTGAAATACGTAATCAACCAGGCTATGCGTTAATTGTGTGTTGACCGACTCTCTGTGTGGCATTACATTACATTTCGATATTTTGCTAGGTTTTTTAATTTAGTGTGTCTCTCTCCCGTTCTCCTAATTTTCAAGCTTACGTACCTTACCACGCGTCGTCCTACTCATTGACATGCTAATTTTTCTCTAACCCCTTCCTCTCTCCGCCCCCGCCCCCTCTCTCTATTTAAGGCCTCGTCACAGAGACGTTCTCTCTCTGTGTGCCGATGTGTGTTCTCTCTCTATGTATATTTGTGATATCTGCCTGTTTATATGCCTGTCTATAGTTTTCTGGTTAGATTTTGTTGCTATTTCTTTTATACCTGATGATGATTGCTTGTGTTGCAATCGAAACGTCGTAGTATGCTATTATTTAATTTATTATTTTATCTTTATACGTGACTTTACCGAAAGAACCAAAGAGTTACACGTTATCGTATCTTAAAAACATTTCCTGGTGCTTAAATCATCACGGCATTTGTTTCTGAGCGCCGTCGTGCACAGCTTGCGTCGTGCTCACGCATTTTAGCAGCGCAAAAGAAGCGATTTTGAAACAAAAAAAAGCCAATGTCGATGTAGAGCGTCCTCCAGGGTAGCGGTGGTGCTTTGGTAGAACGCTGGGCTCACATTCGTTCACCACGACGATTTCGAATCCCAGAAATGGGTCGACTCGCCTCATCATCACCCCCTCCCCCCCCCTCCGGGTGCCAAGAGTGCCACTTTGTGGGAAGTCAACGGCGGTTGTCCCGTGGGCAGACAGGCTCCCCCCACGTGATGGCACTTGGAATTGGGCGCCGCTGGTTGGAGCAACCAGCTGAGGTGAGAATTGCCCCCGTGCTTGTTTCAACATAAAGACACTCCGGCTTGACTCTTGCGTGATGAACACCATGCACAGTGGAATGCTGCAATTACATTAAGTATCCCCGTAATGTCATTCCTGCAGCACATATTGCGTTTCAACGTTCTCTGCTCTTGTTTGCTCAAACTCAACAAAAATGTTCCATATATTCTGACTTTCTCCATATATATAGAAATTAATCTGAGAGCAATTTTATGGTAGCAGATTTCGCTTTTCATATTTCACTTGACGCATTCCAGATCCAATTTTCCAACTACTCAATTCAGCTGAAAAGAAAACAAGAAATGCGTGCCGTGAATTCGGGGCAAAACTGTTGCTTTTACAAAGCCATAAAATGCAGATGACATGGTTAGGCACACACATATTTTTTTACATACACAAACTGTCAGGAATGGCTCCCAGCATTACCATTAACAAATAAACAATCTTCCCATGACATATCAACAGTGGAGCCTTCACAGCTTGAAAAAATATGTACATAACGTGTCTAATCCGTGCCGTACACAAGGTTGGTGGAGTTATACAATCCCATAAAAAAAATTAACCCGTAAAAACAAAGTTTTTCACTCTATATCCTTTATATGCGTGGCGGCTAGAGTCCTCTCGTCCTCTGGCTTGAGATGGCTGCCACCTATGGGTCAGATGATTGTCTGCCAGCATTAAGCAATTGGTAATTAAATATTTACATTTTTTTCCCTAAACAGTGTAAAATTTTGGAAATTTTTTTTCAAGAAAATTAATTGTCACGCACAACGAGTCTGTGTGGAAAATGTCAGCTCGATTGGATCACGGGAAGTGGGTTAAAAAACGACCGAAAGATTTGCACGGTCGTAAGCAAGCAAGCACGCAAGCAAGCAAGCGAACTTAATATAAAGGCTTTAAAAAGACCCTCAGCTGCACAAGTTATTTTGTTTTGAATAAGAATAGATGTAGCATTTTTCTTGCTTAACAATGCTCAACTTATTTGAGACATTGAAAACTAGATATGGTTTCTCTGGCGGGAGTTTAATGCATCTGTTCAATACAAGGTGGCGTATGAGCCATTAACTTGTGTTTCCTCTCGTGCAGTTTGTATTTACCTATTTTCTATAGAGACCTGCATCTCTTCATACACCTGCATCCCAAGATGTTGCAGTTCTGTCAGGCAGTGCTGTGGTTAGAGCTACTTGACTCATAATCCTTGCTGTGGCCAATAAAATAAGTTCAACTTTTTGAGAGGTTAATGGTGGTTGTCCAATGTGCAGCCTTAGGAATGTGGAGTTTGCACCCACGAGTTAAAGATTGTCAAGATAAATTATCATTATAATTTTCACTGTCCAATGCTAGTTTGAATATTTTGAGCTGATGTTTGGATGAAATATTGCAGGTATCCATGTATGCTTTGAGACTTTACCTAAGTCTTATGAATGTTATACAACCTTCTGGCAGTAGTGCGACATTCCTGTAATCCAATTGGGGTCTGTGGATCAGACAGAGCTGTTTATTTGATTCGTGTGAGACATATAACGTCTGAGCAATGAGATGCCGGTAGAAGGCAGTACAGCAAATAGGTTACTGGCCTGTATTCAGAGTTTGAGTGTTCTCTCATGTGTGTGGTTTTCCCAGGGCATTCTGGTTTATTTTTTTCACGTGGGAAAAATAATAAAAAGGATTGGCCAATCACCAGGTGGCTCAGAGGTCTGGCCACTCAGCCTGCACCCCTGAGAAGCTGGGTTTGGATCCAGGCAGCCACCTGTGATTAAACCGAGTTCTCAAGTGTAGCGAGTTGATGGTCTAAGCCAGGTCATTAATGACTGCACACATACACACACCAAATCCCATCACATTGAATTTGGATCTGCACTTAATTTGGCTACTTTCCCACTCTGAGAATTAAAAACAATAATTTTGTGATGACAGAGCAGCTGGGAAAGTGTTGCTGCCTGCTGCGCGGACCAGTAGTATACTTGAAGATATGTCGGAGTTAGCTCTGCGGCATCCGCTTGTGGTGTCCTCTCTCTAACACAACGGGCTACACTGCTCTTCAAGAGATCCAATTAATTATTCGTCTCATGATGTGACACTGAGAGCGCAATTGGGATGAAGGTAAGGAAAATATTTTTTAAAATGTTAAAATCAGAGTTGAAAAAACAATCCAAGCGAGCCATCCTGATGTGTTTTTTTATTCAGATTTAAGCTTTTCTGGCTGTATACAAATTCAATGAACAATTTATTTTCAACATTATTTGGCATCATTCAAAATAATAGGTTACTGTATGCTTGTGCTACTCATGTCACTTAAAAGTAAAAATGTAAATTATGAACAGCCCCTTGCCAATCTACTGCTGGACGAAGCCGTTCTGTGCTGCGTCAGTCATGGGCGTTTTATTTTTGAACGTTGCTTGACCACACTGGTCAATGCTGATGGGCGAAGTGGTGGAGACCCGAGCCTAGTTTCAGACCACTCGCCACGGATTGTGCCCGTGGTTTGGCATTGAACTCAGGTCACGAGGTTCACAGTGCAGTCTGCCGCTGTGCCATCGCTCCCAATTGTACAGCATTAAAATAAAACATTTGAATGACAGTCCCTGCCTATTCTTTGTATAATTAAGAGAGATACTGTATTACGCCTAAATTATTACATCTGTCATGTGCTTTCATTAAAGCTAAAATACAGCACATTGGAACTTTAAGTCATCGTGTCTCCCTACTCAAATCAGTTCTGCTTCAGCACTCAACTCATTTGGAAGCGGTGAATTACTCATTTCCATGGCAGGGGATAGTTTAATTCATGGGACAAGCAGAGTTGGCTTCCCAAAAATGTCATCAACTCCGGGTATATATATTGGATTGAGTCAACCTCCGATTGGAATTAAAACTTGCAGCCTTTTGAGTGGGACGCGAGTGCTCTTGCTACAGTACCAATCCATAAGTGCAGTTGAATACATTCCTGCGGAGGGAGCTGGTAGGAACGTTGGGTTGCTCGGTCAATAGCCAGGGTCAAGGGCGGCGTGGTGTATTCCGCAAATATGGCCGACTGTGAGGGCGGGCACAAGCCGGCGTGAGTAGGTTAAACGTTGAGTTTTATAAGGGCACCACGGGGTGACCAGCCCCTCCCCACCCCTCCCACCCCCCACCCAGCCCCATCCTCCCCACCCAGCCCCTCCCCACCCTCCCCTCTCCACCCAGCCCCACCCCTCCTATTTTTGGATGCACGACGGACGGACACAATAATCCCCTGTGGGCTGGTTTAACCAGGAGGTTCCTACCAGTATAAAGGATTGTGAACACAACGTCCAAGCTGCTGTCTCATAAACTAAAAAGAAAGAAATAAAAGCAGCTCTTTGATGGGGGTTTCTGGTTGCACCACAGCACAACCTGAAAACACATCGGAGAGCTGTACAGCACAGCCGTGAAAACCTGCACGAAGGAATGCAACAACTGCTGAAAGCGCGTGTGTACAGCCTTGTGTCACTCCACGGCTACGTGCGAAGCCGTGTCAGCAATGGGGATTGTTTGACCATACTTCACCAGTGCGAGTTAGTGAGGACGGGGCAGCCCAGCTCGGACAATCACTCCGACACTGATGTCAAGCAGAGGGCCCGGAATCAATCTCAGGTCGTCGCGGTTCAGGGAACGTTGTGCTAACCGCAAACGCCGTATGAATGCGCATTGACTTTCTATTATTATTATTGCTCTACGGCCGCCATCCTCTATAAGCTGGGCTAATAATAATAATATAGCGCGGAACATTTTTGCCTTCGACTTGAGCATTCTCAGACACGACGACACCGCGCGACGCTTCTGTCTAGTGTTTCGCGCAGCAGCAGCAGCAGACGCTCCTGCTTCGGTGTTATTGTTGGCTGTGGTTGTGCGGTCAGTGCTGCCACGGGGACTGTGGGATAGACTAAATAGCAGGGCCTGTGCGGGTGGAGCGCGCGAGAGCACCCCACCCCTCCAAACAAACGCTGCCCACTGCCGGTCAGCGGGAAATCTGAGATCCGCATGCGGTGTTGTCGTGTCGGCTTCATCCCTACCAAGCGGGGAACTTCAAAGCATCTTTGCTGTTGTTCCACGTCACTCCGTTCAAAGTGAGAGCGTTTCGTTTCCGTCGGTCGATCGAGTGTGGGGTGGTGCTAACTCGGTCGGCAGTGCCGAGCTTTTGGTGAAAATTCCACATTTCTATAGGCGGGGCACTGTTTCTCAATTATGGCTCTCACCGATTCCACAGGTCAAACCCATTTTTCATGTCACCCTAGGTCTTTTAAAACCATGCAGTTTACTGAAGTAAAGTTCAACACGACGCTGGTAGCATATCTGGGTACAATTTCAAACACGAATACCAATTCCCAGACTGTCCGGGTCAATCCCAGACAGGTGGCAACCCAGTTCTCAACAGTACAGCCACTGTAGGATTGTTATAAACTGAAATTCATAGTTCACCGAGGCAAGGGTTGTTTCTAAATGAAGACTATATTGTTTAATACGGTTAAACAATATAAAAAACTATATTTATTTAAAATTCTTGGCTGCTACTCTGGGATAGAAGGAATGACAGAACATTGGGCGATTGCGAATTGCAAATTATGGTTCATCCTAACATGTACCACGTGATAGGACATCCACAATGATGGTTATCGATGGGGTAACTAGCAACTGCATTTGGAATATGGAATGTATACCAATGGAGGAGGGCTTTAAAGGGAGATCAGCATGCACAACACTCACTGGAGTCGGGAGAACATCTTACTTTGCCTCTTTGAAGTAGCGATGCTATAGCTCGTTAGTGACTACGTATAATTAAGATCCATCTGGAGAGGGCATGTTTTGCACCGGAAAGCTGACACTGGGTGGAGGTTTGATATCTGCTTCTCAAGTCGGAGGAAACGCGTAGACTATATTTAGTTCTATATTCTGAATACACCACGACAACATGACTGAAAAGACAAATTACAGTGTTCATTCCCCTTATTATTTCCTTTCTCTGCTTAGGAAATCTATGAGGTTAAAGTATTAATTTGAAAGAATACAAGTGGGACCTGGGAATTAATTTGATTTGCAGGAGAAATAATAATGCAGACAGCCATCTGCGGAGCCATCCGAGTCATCGGAGCAGTACTTGACTGGCTGCTCTCTCGTGGTTTCCCAGGTTCCAAGCAACATGAGAGAGCGCAGAGGTTGTCTGTGTTATTGTTGACGATGCACGCACTTAGCAACAACGCCTCCTCGGCCAATCACAGGGGGCCACTGAGAGTATGTTTTGCCATCACTCGGGAGTCAAGTCGGAGCCGTTTCTCGGGTTGTCTTCCCGTGTCTGTTGGACTCGAGCCAGTTTGTGGGAAATTCCACATTACCACGTGGAAGCCAGCCTCTCCAGTGGCCACTCACTGGTGACCTGGTTTTTGGTGACCTCCGGCGGGTTCTGGGCCGAGTTGACTTTCTCGCCGGATCCGACCCCCGACTGGGAGCCGCGCGGACTCTCCATGTCACGCCGCCACCGCCCCGGCTGCATTTGAAATCACTGCGTGAGCGCCTTTTTTTTTTACTACGGATGAGTTTTGTATTTGAGAAATGTTGGATTTGAGAATTTTCGCACTGATTGTTTATCGAAAGGACGACGTTGGTGACTTTGTCGACATCGCCTGATTTTTTGGTTCATTTACATGATGCGATTAATTGACCGAGCCCGCGTGCTCACAGAATTACGACGTGGCCAAATGTCACGCCGTACTCTGCTCTTGGCGGGCAGAGCACTCGAGTGGAGCACCATGTGATGTCATTACTCGTCATGCTCTCTGGTCAACCCAAAAGAACAACTTTTTTTCGGATCATTGGAAATATAATATCTCGGCCAGAATGTCAGATTTTTTACAATTATTATTTGCAACTTGTTAGCTGTTGTTAGGCATTCGTCATTGTCGTCATTACGTTTACTAAAATGTCAATTAATTGTAGTCAGGGGAACTTGGGATACAGAGGCAAGTCCAGTAAAAAAAAACTATAACGATAAACTTAAACGTTCTAAAGACGATTCCTTCATACAATAACAAGGTAATTATACATATTCATTCATTCAATCATCACGCAGAGTCAGCGACGGAGCGTTGCGCCAAACGCGTGACCTCTTGCGACAGCGCTCCCGTCAACTGCTCTCGCTGCCACCCACCGAGGTCTCGAGTAATTTTTTTGATCCACGGATCACGGGGGAGAGGGGGCACGGGGGGAGGGGGGGGGGGCACGGAGGGAGGGGGGGGCATTGGGGGAGGCGCTATTCCTTTGAGGGTCGCAGTCCGCTTCGAACGTCGACAGCCAACTGAAGTGCGTAATTTGCTGCCGGAGTTTGCGCATCGAGACGGGGGGCGATGTGTCCACACAGTGACAGCCGTCACCTATCGAGCACATTCATATTGACATGTAGGCTTTCGCAACCAATATTATTCATAATAGAGGATTTTTTTTGGGTTACACGGCCAATCAGTAAGGGATTTGTCACGTAAACAAAACGCCAAATAGTTACTGCTTCAGCGGGAGTCCAGGACATATTAAGATATCACTTCCTGCTGGAGTTATCTAAAATCAGGAATAAAACATGGGTCACACTGTTCATTGTGCAGTTAGTTAACGATTTCATTGTAATAATCTTCTTCATATTCGCATTGCTGATGTAGAGCAACAACTATAACTTCAGATTGGGTTGGTTGAACCCAGAGCCGGCCCAGCCACTAAGCGACCCTTGCAAATGCAAAGGGCCCCGTGGCCAGCAGAGGGCCCCCTAGAGTCACTGCTAGCGACTGGGTGAAAAAAATCATACATCAAAGGGGCCTCCAACCAAATTTTGCTTAGGGCCCCCAAAGGTCTAGGGCCGGTTCTGGTTGAACCATGTTATTATTGCATCAGGAGTAGTAGAGTGTGTCACCGTGATGCCTCCGTCGTGTTTGTGAATCGAGCACTGCGCCGTCAGCTTCTCGCTACTCTGTTCTGGGTGAACACAGCCGCACACACTGGAGACTTTTACATTTTCAAGCCTTTCCATCTGACGCCATGGTTTGTGTGGCGGATGCGGTTCAGGGGTTGTGGCCCAGAGGCTTCGCGGCAGATCAAAAACCAGGGATCTTCTGCGTCGGGTCTCTCACACGAGGATGCCGTTTGTCCATAACTTTATTGGTGAACTCTTTTTTGGCTTTCCCGGCATGTTGTTGTTGTTGTTGTTGTTTTCCTCGCACTTTATGTTTATAGGTGGCGTTTAGTCGCCACTTTGGATGGGTTTAGCCAGAGATCAATCGATTTAATTTTTGGTCCGCGTTCTGGGCAACTGAGAAAATGAGAGACGTCTCCTGGCGTCGCTTGGCACAAAGGGCAGCAGTTTGGGGCGTTTGGGTCGATTCTATTTGGTAATCGGCTAGCATGGAGCAGTAACCTGAACGGAGTTGAGCCAGTTTTTGTGCGAGTTGCCCGGGTCAGGGATTTTTTGTCATCTGCTATGGGTGGGGGCCAACCCCCTAGTACGACATTGGGCTTGTAGGCGTTCAGGCAGTGCATGGTGGCAGCGGTGTGCAAGTGCTTCAACATTGATTGGGTGGTCCTATTTAGTGGAACAGGGTTTAAAGTAGATTGCACGTTGGCAGAGCTGAAGGAAAGCAAGGTGGATTTCATTTTCCTAGCAGGTGCAGGGGCATTGAGTAGCTTTGTGCAAGGATGCGTTGTCGAGTGGCATGAAGCCAGATATTGATCGGTGAGAAGCTTGCAGTGTTCTTGAATTGGAAGAACTTTGGTTTCTTGTTGAAGATGGTCAATGTGCGCCATTAGGTGGCATCCTGTGGCTAGGCGAAGTGCTTGGTTTTGGGGGGTTTGGAGCTTTTTGTAAGCTGTAGAGGAGAGGTTTGGGCACCAAATGGAACTGGCATTATTTATGATGGGACGTTCAATGGCTTTGTCGGTTAGGAGTAAAGTCTCCTTTTGTTGACCCCAAGATGTGCCGGCTAAAGCTCGTAAGATGTTATTTAATTTGTTAACTTTTGCATGGACGTTTCTACTGTGTTGAGCGAAGCTGAATATGGTGTCAAAGGTTACACCTATAATTTTTGGGGTTTTTGCTAGTGGGAGGCGTTGGTTGTTTATGTTGACGTTGGGATGTAAGTTGGCTTGATGAGGATCAGGTGTGGAAAGGGTGACTGTTGATTTGGATGTTGAGAGTTGAAGCGATCTATTGGCTAGGAAAGTGCTAAGCCTAATTTTGAGCTTTCGTGACTGCAGGAATTATTCTTTGGTTCTTTCGGTAAAGTCACGTATAAAGATAAAATAATAAATTAAATTAAATACTAGCATACGACGTTCCGATTTCAACACAAGCATTCATCATCAGGTATAAATTAAATAGAAACACAAATCTAGTATACTTAGAATGCTAGCATTCTCAGGAAGAACGTAATCAACTAGATAGAGTGTTGACTGTTATGTTTTCCGACTATCTGTTGTATTACATTACATTTCTAAGTATACTAGATTTGTGTTTCTATTTAATTTATACCTGATGATGATTGCTTGTGTTGCAATCGAAACGTCGTATGCTAGTATTTAATTTAATTTATTATTTTATCTTTATACGTGACTTTACCGAAAGAACCAAAGAATAAGTGCTAAGCCGTTTTAGATAGGAGTTGATGGAGTTTTCTATTTTGGGTATATTTTGATTAGAAGTGTAAACTTGATGTCGTCGGCATATCTGACTACTTGTACTCCTTTTGGAGAAGTTGGTAGATCGTGTAGGTAGGCGATGAACAGCGCTGGGAATATTATGGAACCTTGTGGTACTCCTGCATAAATGTTTCGTGAGGATGATTGAATATCACGAAAGAGAGTGCGTGATCGGCGGCCACTTAGGTAATTTGTAAGCCGGCATCGTCATCGGTGTCGAAATTGCATTGAAGGCAAAGTGCGTGGGTCCCAAAGGGCTTCGCTTGACTTCAAGCGGCGGTGGTGGTGAAGGACGTTATTGAGATCCTCGTCATACTACTAATAATAACAAACACCACAATCTTCTTGGTAATTTCGGTAAAGTCACGTAGAAGGGAAATAATAAAATAATAAAAATAAAACATAATAAAATAATTCTCACGGCGTTTCGGCCTCAACGCAAGCAGCCGTTGTGGCCGAAACGCCGTGAGAATTATTTTATTATGTTTTCTTTTAATTATTTTATTATTTCCCTTCTACGTGACTTTACCGAAAGAACCAAGAAGATGAATCCCTGCAGTCACGAAAGCTTTAAATCGAAACACCACAATGATGGTGATTGTCATGGTTAACAGTGGGTTTCCTAAGAACAGACTGAACCCCCACCATAGGAATGTGGAATTACCACCATTCAATTGTGAGTCCGGCCGCATGCTTGTTTGAGCGGGGAGACGCTCTGACGATGGTTGTTTGCAATTGCTCTTGGCAGACGCATGCTGTTCACAAGAATATCGTGCGGTACATGAGTCAAGTCATCCGCTGCTTAAACCAACACGGCTCTCAAACTGTCAATGTGAGACCTTTGCATGTTGGTGATTGACAGTCGCCCAATCAATTATGGCATTAACTCTTTATTAATATTGCAATGTATAATTTTGCAGTTAAAAACTAACACATGATGCCCGACACTGGCTGCTTGAGGTATGCAGCATCTAAATAAAAACGTCTATTACATAACGCCTGTGACGAAATCACCCTCAATGTGCCCGATCCCGTCAGACCTCGCAAACAAAGCAGGCTTAAGCCTGGATAGCTCTTAGATGGGCGACCATCACGTATAACAGGTGTTATAGGCTGCGGGGTTAGATTGGGGGCAACAGAGGGCAATACCTGTACAGGAAAATGTATTGTTGTACTGTACTCCTCTGCACTCCTATCTAAGCTCCTTGGCTTCACCACCGTGGTGAATTATGGTTAAATATAACCTCACTTGCAGTTGCGTTTGGGATTTATTCTTGTTTATTTAGATTTTAGTACTGGAGTCACCTGATGTCTGTTTAATGTTACTGTGTCTGCAGCTTAGTTGGATCATTTGTGCCTCCATCGAGAGAGGGCGCCACGGTGGCGAGATGTTAACTACCTCGCCTGGTATACAGGAGGTTGTGGGTTCGATCTCGACCCTGACGCCTGCTGCTGTATATTTGCAATTTGAATGTTCTCCATGTGGTCGCGTGAATTTTAACCCAGGTCCTTCGGGTTTTCCCTCCACATTTAGAATCAACGTGCATTTAGAGAATGTGGATGCTATACATTTCCAAATTATTTACTATTTCGTTGAGCTCTCATTTGTGGTCGCTTCTGAATAAGAGCTATACAGCGCCGTGGGCCTTGCTAGTTGGCTGTGTCGGGTGGTGGCGGGTTTTAACGACACATTTATATATTTATGCGATCTAACCCAAAAACCTGATTTGCACTGCAGGAAATTATGTTTGGCGATATGTATTTTAAATTTCTCATGCGGTATATCCAGTTGCTTTTTATTCTTGTTCTGACTCGTATTTCATTTGCTTTGTCATATCGGCAACCCCAGACCACTCTTGCAAACGATATTCTATCCTTGGTCTCTTGAGTTCTCACCTGGTGAAACAAAAGAAAGAAACTTGAAATAAACCTACGGCATGGTTGAGACCATCATCCACGGCAGATGGACAAGAGGCTGGACACGTGCATGTGCTTACTCAAGGTGAAGACGATCAATTAATAAGTCGTTATATTTAAGTGCCAATATCGCCCTCAATAAAGTAGGCATCGGTGCACATTACAGCAAAATGGAAAAGGCACAGGGGCATAGATAGAGCAGGCTAAAGATCTAGTCAACACGGTACAGATCGTCATCGATTAACATTGATCGTGAAGCCTCATCATACGCGCATTGAATCGCGAATGTGAGAACGGATGGCTTTGATGCGTGCAAATTATATGCTTAATGGAGCAACCATAAGTGTACAAATGAGACAGAAAACATCAACAACATCTATGAGATGATGGATGTTGTGTGAACAAGAATCAATGATTGAATCGCAGCCATGAGTTGTGACATTTTATTGCAACGCCTGACTGGTTGAGTGATTGACTCATTCTATCACTTTCTGTAAATGATGAAAAGCTTATCAGACATAAAAGTAAGTGCATGCAGACTTGTTAACATTCATACGTAGGCTTTCACAAGCAATATTATAGTTCACAATTAGTTTTTTTTTTGGGTGAGATCACTGTGTAGGTATGTCAGTTTTTCAACTGTAACCCTCTAACACGCGACAGAGCGAGCCTTCGTTGGGTGGTGAAGGGTTGTAATAATAATGAAACATGTTAATATATGTACATGATCCAATCCAACATGAATTAATTATGAATCAGGCTTGTTATATATATTTTTTCCCCGCGGTATAACTCCAAGGATGCATCTCTCCATGTGGTTCTGCACACTTTTCAGCTTTCATTCAATTTATTTGTCAAAATACCTGTTTATGAACCATGTGCCTAAGCAGGAGGTGATATACACTCATTAAAAGCATTTTTCAAATATGTTAGTCACATTGCTAAGCCACTCTTGAGTATCACGTTCAACTTTTTACAATCACTGTAGCCTGCTCGAGTCTCCTATTTGTTTCATCATTTTGATCTCGGCCTGCCTTCATTAGCTGCCCGAGCTACACACGCTTTGATGTCTTCTCCAGTTGTGTCCCTCCAGCAGATGTCTTCAATTGTTACACTCTCTTTCTTTCGTACGGCAAAAAAAAAACCCACTCTGGCCGCGTGTTGAGTCTGGTAACCCATTCAGTGGCATCAGAAGTTGCTTGACGCACACAGTCCGTAACCTCCCGTGTACGCGTACGATGGGCACGTTCTCGGTTATATTTTGAACAGATTACATTTCACCATGGCTTCCGTGACTGCAGTAATTCATACTCTTTGGGTCTTTCGGTAAAGCCACGTAGATAGAAATATAACAATAAAAAAAAATATCCCGACGTTTCGATCGCAACACACGCAATCGTCATCAGGTGAAAAAAATATAGCGGGAGAGCTGATGAGGCAGGAAAAAAATATTTTTCACCTGATGATGATTGCTTGTTTTGCAATCGAAACTTCGTGATATTTTTATTTTTTTATAATTATTTTTTTTATCTACGTGGCTTTACCGAAAGTCCCAAAGTATACATTTCACCACATTCACAACATGGCGGCTCTTTCGTCTTAGATTTGTGAAGGAAATAGCCACAGCTGCCGTGCGCGTTGTTCGATCGCGATTAAGCGCGGCCCAGTTGCTGCCCCCCCCCACCACCCCCTCACACAGGCTGAGGGCAGCTCATTCCTGCATCGCGCTTTAAATTGTTTGTAAATCCTGGACGCGCCCGAGACGAGCCAGAGTCCGTGCCACCGATCGCTGATGCCCCTTTCGGCCATCAAAACAAAATTCCCCGTCGCGCGACTCCAGAACGATTTGCAGGATCTGTGTCGCTAAGCCATGGTCAATCCACTGCTGGATAACCCCTCCTTCGAGGAGATGGAGCGATGAAAGCAGTTCACGTGCAGGTGAACAGCGGGTTATACTTCTTTCGCACCTCACATAGGCAACCGTGCGAATCGGAGTCACATCTCAGGATGAAAGAACGTGCGCAAGTTTATAAATATCACTCTACACGTAGGTCTTTCGCGACCAATATTATTCATGATAAAGGTTTTTGGGTTAGATCACGTAAACAACGCGTTGTTTACGTGGACAAACCTTACTGGCAATGTGGGGTGGTGGAGGGCAAAGACAGATTTATACTTACGCGATCTAACCCAAAAAACTTTACTATGTATATACATACCGCATTGACTGGTGGACAAAGTAAGTAGTGGGCGTGGGGCGGACGCGTCTCGAGAAGGGTTGGTGGCCGGTGGTCGAGGCTCGCCGTGGAGTGGCGGCCAGACGACGAGGAAACACAACCGAGGGGGGACCCCCAGCGTGGAGCTGGAGCGATGAAAGGAACTCGTGCACAGGAGCTACAAACGCTGCGGCAATGTGAGTCGGTGAGATATGTCAGCGGCCTGAGCAGCCCTTCGTCCAGCAGTGCACAGTTCATGGCTGACGATGGTGGTAAATGTTGTTCACAGAGTCAGCAAAACATCTCTCTGCGCAAACGAGCCACTGGGGCGGTCTATCCATTTCTACTCGGCGGCATGTAGCCAGTGGCAGGAGCTGGAGAGGGCCCAAGACTGCCGCTGTTCTAAGCGATAACCAATTCATTACCCCGTCGGAATGAACCCCCGCCGGGATTTGAACTTGCGAACTTCCATTCGTGAGTCATGTACGCGACGCTCTAGTTTAATAGCTTCATGTAGTCAAATCATATCGCGTGGTACACACTGCGATACGGTCAATAGCGCGCACGCGCGCGTGTGTGCGCGATGAACATCTTGCGTTAATCACATGTACTGAGCCTGTGCGTGTATATATATATACATATGTATCTGCCATATAGAATGTGATATAGTATCCACCATAAAGTTGGGCTCACAGCAGGTCACTGTTTAATAAAATACTCTTGTGCCTAAATCTTTTGTAGCTGTAGAACATTTGCAAGGAATTGATGTTACAGATATGCGTTACAGACGTTTTATTATTTTGGTCTTCCTTTCTCTTTTTTTTTCGCTTAAATATGTGACAATACGAGGAGGTGGGAATCCCTAAATAATTACTCTCGACTTTTGGATACGTCTCAAGGGCGCATGTCCCAGGCTCTCCGGCACCGGACCAAAGACTGTGAAGCCTCTTTAGGGATCCTTATTATGACACTCCAGTGATATCGCTGTCCTATTCGCTCCCCACGTGTTCTTACATTTGCGGTAGAGAGCCACATATCCCACTCGCCGGGGACTGCGGCATTGGCGGACGCGTGAAAAAATCGGATTCGTGAACGCCAACGTAAGTTGACAGTCGAACTGGGCACACATCGTTTGCCGAACAAAAACAACAAACAAACAAACCATAAGTTCCTACAATCACTTGAAGTCAGCGGAGGCACGTGGAATTGGGATTGCATTACTGAGTGTGAAAAGGTCAGATGTGTGAACATTCATGGGAAATGACGGTAACACCGTGCAGGCAGTTAGTTGGTCAATGTGAGTATGTTCATAATCAACGTTTTTGGGATTAGATCGCGTTATTTATAAATGTGTCGTAACCCTCCACCACCCGACACGGCCAATCAGTAAAAACGTGTCACGTTGACAAAGGACAATTAGTTCACTGCTTTAGCCCACCGGTGTGTTGAAGCGTGAAACCACAACATTTACAATTTGAGTACGACGTTTCGCTGGTAATTGCATCCAGCATCATCGGGCAATTCGCCAGAAAAAATGTGAGTATGGTTGGCTCCGTACGGTGCGACAGAAGTTCAACAGACATGCATACAGGTGACGGTCTGGTATTGCGACCTTGCTCTGTGATGCACAACCGCAGAGACGTTGCTGATATGCCACGTTGGAGCACCTGGTCATAACTCTCAAGCATTCTTCTTAAGCTGATGTTGTGCAGCCTGGGACACACTCCATGTGCCTGCGAGATAGGGGCTGCGGGTATTTGTTGTTTGGTCGGCGTTCGTTGAAGTTGGAATGAAACTGTTTAAGCCAGTCTCAACGAATTTCGCAATCCCCACGTATGCGTTGATGTGGCGCAGTCGTTTCAACCTTCAAGAGTAATGTTTGCATGTGAAAATGATGGTGGGGACAAATCGCCTCTTAAATTCATAATGGGCATAATTCTGAATAATTTTACTCTTACTGAGTGTTTTTGAAGTCACGAGCAGGATGCTTGGTGCAATAAAAGCCGTTAGGGCAAGATTGTGAACTTGTCATGAGTGTTGTTTTCTCCAATTTTTACTCAGATGTTTCCTGCATTTTTATAAATAATTTGTGTCTCCGTGATCCGCAGTGAGTTTACAATGGAGGCCCTGCTAACCTTTCAATACTTCTTTTCAAAGGGCACTCTCTTCATTCAGCATTGATGTTCCTAACTTGTGTGTTGGATGGCTAAAGATATTCAACCAGGGATTGTCTCAACTTCATATCACGCACTTGTCGTTGAATTATCCCTTCCTTGAAGCAGTTGACCATATGGCAATGTAGTTAGAGCATTCAATTCACAATTGGAAGATCCTGCGTACAAACTATGGTCAGAGATTAACTGGGCCCATTATTCCTCCGATGTTGATACAATTAGTCCATTTTCTGAGAAGGGGAACGTAGCTATCGTATGGAGAGATAAAACATGTGGAATTCCCTCCAACAGCTTAGGGCCAAAAATATAGATGAGTAAGGAAGTTCGCCCCAAAACATGCTTTACTATGATGACGATGATTGACTAGAATCTACTTATTTAAATTGTGTGCGGGGGGGGGGGGGCATCATATGCTACGATTGTGCAAAAATCTCCCATCGTAAAGTTGTCATGCTCTGACGCATGCAAGTATCTTGGCGAAATTAGTGGAGGGGAGGGGGGCGAGAATATTTTTAGTAAATTCACAGGGACCCTTGTCGGAGCTCATTGCTGATTGTGATGAGAGATATGATTTACATATCTGGGCAACACTGATTTGATTAACACAGTGCTTGGCGAATATTTGTGACAAAAATGGTAATTAAGTCAGCGTCTCCCTAACTAATCAGGCACATCCTCCTTTAGTTACCCTGACCCAGGTGGAAATTCCACATTTTTATGGCCGGGGCAGCCAGTTTATCAATATATAAGGGGAGAGCCACGTAAAAACTGACAGCCCTTTGTTAGTCCACTCGTGCACGAGGGCCTCTACACACCAGGTCGGCGATAGGGACTCTTTGAGCAAACTTCCCTACCCACGTCGGTGTGGGTTGGTGAAGGGGAGAAGGTGCCCAGGACTGGTGCAGATATGACTCACTGGCAATTGAGCCATGGTTTGGAATTGAATTCGGGTCACAGACCACTGTAACCCCCCCCCCCCAACAAAATCTCTATTATGCACTGTTCCACCGCTCACCTTCCAACCACTAAATCATTCACACCACATGGTGCTTATTTTGTTGATGAAGTGAACTGTAGTCGTCAACCTTTGACCAGGATTCGAACCCACTACCCTTCCACCTGTGAGTCGAGCTGTGTGACCACAGCACAGTCATCCAGCCGAACGTTCATCTGTCCCAACATTTTGACGGGCGAATCACTTTAAAGCAAATTCCACCGCTAACTATTGCGTCGTCGTCTCTAATTGCTAATTGGTCCTGACGCACAGCAAACGCGCAGGCGAAAAAAGGAAAAAGAAGAAGAGCAGGAAAAAAACAAACGAGGATGATTATGTTCTTTGATTGTGTCTCATCTGGATCAAATGTTGAGGGCCGGTGCGCAGAGCCAAACAATTTTAAGCACGCTTTGAGGCGAGGCCTTCAGTTCGTCTCGTCTTGGCCCAGCGAAAGTGACCGCATGTGGCGCGAGTTAAACGCGATAAGAGACCGGGCGCAGATGTGCTCTCTGAACGCCGAAGGCGCGCGTTCGAGGCGGCGTAAATCCACGGCGCTTGCGCTGCAGAGCGGCGGTTCACAAACCCAGGCTTTGCATTACCCCATGGCCCAGACCCCTATTATACTTTTTTCACCGCTTGACAGATGCGCGGAGTGTATCATTACATAACTGTACGCACATGCGTGGACAGCAAGTATGGGAAGACGCAACTTTGGAGATAGTGAGGTTGACAGTTGGAAAAAAATGCTTTCGTATTGCATTGCCTTCGCAATGGTAAAATAAATATCCAGCCTGCTCCAACAACAGGCGCTACATAACACAAAGGTGCATCCCTACAATTGCTCGCTTATTTTACTGCCGCCAGAAGGGGTCTCTACAAGAAGGCGCTCGAGAGAATCGCCTCGAAAGAGTGTTGTTGGTCTACTCTTCCATGCCGGACAGATGTCTTTGAAGAGGTGCAAGAAGTACAATACACTTCAACCCACCGCACTCGATCTGCCGTGTGCACAATTGTGACACGCCCATCTGTACTATTGGGTGAACAGATTCGGGGGGGATTTAAGAAACTTGCCCCATTATTTCAACGGACGTGCCGGGAAATTGACCTCTGGCGACCTCTGGAGTGCAAGTCCAGTGCGCTGCTTATTGCACCGCTGCGGCAACATCCTGTGTATGTAAATGTGAATGCTTTACATTCATTGTTATGTTAAATGTGCGTTTAGGGTGTCTCTTTGAAGATTTTCTCACCGCAATTTGAATTCATATCCTGACTTGTTATTTTTTTAAGAGCTGCATTGGGAGCACGTAACGGTTCTGTATCGACAAAGGACATCGCCGACAGAATAACCAGGGGATGGACATGACAACGTCACCATGTATCAATGCTCCTCCAAGTGTTGGATTCGTGTTCACATTTATTCGTGGCTATGGACCACGCAACTTAACCACAATAACCTCACTGACTTTCTAGACTCATTTGCTTTTTCGGAGGGTCCTGCAATTGGGACACTTTAGCCAGTAATTTCATGAAAGACGGCCGTGATTGCCCTGGGTTAGACAACCGGAGAATCCGGAGAAAACCCACAGCATGCAAGTGCCATCTCTGAACCACCTGACAGTCCCGCGCCTACAACACCTGGCAAGCCCTGGTGGACACGATCATCGAAGTTTCAACGCGCCAAACCTTAGCTTAGCTTCGGAGATGCGAGCCAAACGATGACCTGAGTTTACCCCGTGACCAGGATTTAAACTCGGAAGCTTCTGATTGCTAGTCAGGCGCACTGACCAGAGTGCCACCCGGCTGCGTTTACGATGCAGTCAACAGGTTGTGGGCCAGTGACCTCTTGTACTGGGAGAGAAAATGATTTTTCCACTTGCTCAGAGTGATAGAGTCAACATGCCCTTGCCCACAGCTTCCTTCAGACGATGATGAATTTTTGGTTGTGATTTTCCGTCTCGGCCACTGTGATGTTGATAGATCCTCTTTGTTCAGTAAATATACCGTGGATTATTGCCTTTTAGTTTGCGCACTTCAAAGATGAACTACACAACAGAGGGAACTGTTTTTTTACTCATTATGAAACAAGAATCCGAGGGCAAATAGCTAATGTTCGGTCTCAGTCAACATGAAATTTGAATGAAAGAGCTTTGCGTATGATACACACGATGTATAAGGGGGGAGCGGTTGAGCGGGAGTTGACGTACTGTCCTCTGAACCCAGTCACCAGAGTTCCATACCTGGTCACAGCTAACATCAAAAGCGAAGTGATATCGACTTATCCCCCTTCACCAACCCGCACTGACCAGCACAGCGAAGTATGGTCAAACAACCCCTATAATTGACACGGCATGGGGGAGGCATTGATCGAGCAGTGGGTTAACTGTTAACAATAACGATGTGACGTATTGTGATTTTCTGTGGGCAGAACGAGAAGAGCAAAGTTTTGTTGGTTGTAAACACGAGAGAAACGCAGTATAGTGTTTCATCTGCATGGAATTATATAACATCCGTGCTTTGTATGGCATGTCAGCCAACTCAATCAAATTGCAATAAAAGTATTCGATGTCTGTTTATAAATAATCAAAACACATGTTTTCTGAGTTATTGTGCAGGAGACTGCAACAGTTGCTGCACATCGATCTCATTGAGATGTTATTTTTAAATACATTCACTCAACAGAGATGCATGCACTCAACACCGTCGTCGATAACACTGTGTGAAACATCTCGAATAGGTGACGTTTTCAAAGACAGGCGATTTTCATAGCACGCAATAGCATCATAATAAAACATACAGCAACATAATAGCACATCTATCAACATAATAGCACATATATCAACATAACACCACATATATCAACATAACAGCACATCTTTAAAGGACAAACGTCCGTTTTGGGAAATGTCGCCTACTATATATATACAGTCTCCCTTTTAAGGCCAGAGTGTTCTTGCAAAATGTGTAGCGTTTGTTTAATTATTTTAATGGATGGGTCTGTTTGTAATTTTAAACGCCAATAGCTTCAGTCTATGGATAGTTTAAAATGTTGATTTAATTAAGATGATTATACGAGAAAACTTATCAAGATGACTATTTTTTTCAACGTTACTTTGGACAAACAGATTGAGCAACAGCTAAAGTGTGCGCGTAGCACACGCCAAAATCTCTCAGCCTCATCAAGACCCCACCGCCACAGACGAGCTGAGTGTGTGGCCAATTTGTCATTCAGATTGCCAACTCAGGGGGGGCTTGATAAAATGTGGCCAACCCAACCAGTCCATGCACAGTACGCCATTCTGTGTTGTTAGATCTATTGCTTGGCTGTGATGGGTCTATTTGATCTCTCACCGATTTGAGTTATTGCTGCCATAAGGCAATTGCCAATGAGGGTGTCGGTCCAACCTCCCGGAGCGCAGTAGAAACAACGATGCCACCTTCTTAAATTCCTCCTCATCTATCTGCCCAGAAGTTTCCAGGGGTACACCACGGAGATATAGACCATTCTTGATTTGAAGTTTTCGTGACTGCACGAATCCGTACTCTTTGGTTATTTCGGTAAAGTCACGTAGGTATAAAATAAAATAAATCACGACGCTTGCATCATCCCACCTGATGATGGACGCTTGTGTTGCGCCCGAAACGTCGTGATTTATTTTATTTTATACCTACGTGACTTTTCCGAAAGAACCAAAGGATATAGACCATCTTAACACCGGTTTTATTGCCAGAAAGGGTAAAACCAATTACTTTTTCCCCTCCTCATTTTTGATATGAGAACAACGGTCTCATATATATGAGTACCACACAGTTCAATCGGCAGATGACATGCGGTGGGGTAAAGTGTGGGTCCTGCAACCTCTTCTAAGACATCTGGCCAGCGTGAAAGGGCTTGTATACGACTCACTCTAGTGGATACCCCTTCTGCCAGCGGCGACATGAGCTAGCAGTTGCACAGTTGCACCTTTTTATTTTTATTTATCTGCCTCATTCTGCACCTAGCCGTGTTCAGTTTGGCTAGGTGCCAGAGAAGAACAACAAAGTAAAGACTAAGGACATTTCCAAAGAAATGAGTTTTCAATCTTGATGACTTAAAAGTGCATAGTTCCAGTGACTTCCTGATATTGGAAGGAAGAGCGTTCCAGACGGCCGCAGAAGTGCATCTGATAGCGCGATGCGGGGACCATCTTTGTTCGATGGCTAGCCAAAAGCCGCTGCAGTCACTTGTATTCCATGATTCTGTGCTACCGGTAACCTTGCAAAACCCTTTGACTGACCCTCATAAGCTACTTCACAGGGTCATTTTGTGTACAATTGTCAGTAGAAAATAATGATTGATTGTCAAGTTACCCTTGTCCTTTTCGCTAGGCTTAGGCATCTGCAACAATGCTCCTTTCTTTATATGATTCAATCAATCATCATACTGAGAGTAGTTTGTTCAATGCTGACATACGTTCCAGGCTGGCTATTGTAAATACTGCAGTGTAAATCAGTGTTGGATTGCCAATAGAGTGTTGAGTCCTTGTTCAGTCTTCAACAGTAAATGGAAATGCATTCTCCTTTCCGCACAATGTGCTATTTTTTTTACTCCGTTTCATTCCTGGTGCCTAGTGCTCTATTAGAACGCGAGCCACATTGCTCAAATAATTTTTTTCTATTCGTTTAGGCACCGTAGATAAATAAAGATGATCGAGTGCAGTGAGTTGTATGGGCAGAGCCTGGTCACCACCACTGACTGTGCGATAAAAACACGATAGAAAGTTGGTTTTAGAATGGATTTTGCCTTTTGTCAGCTGCGGACAGGTAGTGATGTGGAGGACACCATCGCCAGGAAGTGAACAGCTTTTAAAAAGAGGCCCACGCACGATGGCACAACTGAAGTCATGAGAAAGGCTGGAAACAGTGAGAGTGATGTAAGTAGTGACTGATTGGCTAGCTAGTTATGATTTGTGGTAGATCTAGCATTTGGTTGGCTGGTGTGCTGCATCTGCAAGCTGTTTTCTCCTCCTCTCCATGGCCATGTGTAGGTTTTTTCAGGTTTTGGCCAATTTTCGGTACCTGCGGGCAGTTAACTCGTTTGGCTCATAATTGGAAGCTGCTAGATCAAGTGTCAGTAGGGAGTCGACTCAACTCTGCACTTCACCAGGATAGACACAATAAGTACATCTTTGTGAGACGTTAACAGTGGTCATTTTTGTTGGATAGTGCAGTTCATTTGTTAATTTCAGCTGATTTATTGGTATAGCCCTATGAGCCATTCGGCTCTTGAATCGGGTGCAACCGCAACAAACAAAAACATGAACAAGGAACATCTTAAAGTGACTACGCGTAACAGAAGAATCCAGGAAAAAACAGCAAAGTCTTCCAGAAAAAGCACCGTATATCAATACTGTGTGCAAAAATCCGGGTGAGATGCAAGTCAAACAATAACAACCATAAGGCAATTTAGATTAAAGTTATCAGTCTAACTCTGTACTACAACAAACAAATATGGCTAAACCAAAACGTTTTCGAAAACACCAAAATAAAGCTATTAAAACAATGTAACAGTGACCATAAAAACTGTGATTCAAATTTAACATTAAACGATAAAAAAAACATGTACGACCAAACTTTGCAGCCATAGCTGGCAGCATGAGTCACTCCATAACAGCAGAAGTATCAAACATCTTCAATGCACATTTAAAGAACAGCAAACTATAATCAAAACTCAAGATCATACTTTGCAGAGCCATATGAAGGTCTAAATTCCACGTAGAGCTGCGATTAGCACAGTTGGCTATGGATGGTGTGAAAGAAGATCAATATACATACATACACTGCCCAACAATGCTAAGCAGGCAAATAGATGATTGCAAAAGGTGAGCATGGAGCGAGCCACTCACTTCGATACTACAGCTAGAGATTAGTCCAGAGATTGTGCCATTGAAGGATGCCATACGAACACCAACTACCGTGTCATTCATAAATCTCGGCAAATCACTGAGAGGAGGGCACATTGGCTAGAGCATGTGTGCAGGGTGGAGGAGGACGGGTTACTGAGATAGGCAACGGAATGGCACCCAGGGGGTCAGAAACCACAATGCGAAGTCCTAAAGCCAGATGGCGGGAGACTGTAAACTCAGCCCCTGGACGTCGGCAGTCAGCAACTGCGGAATCTAGTAGAGGGAAGGAAGTAATACCAAAGTGTAGTGGCATTGACTTAATCGGCCGTGATGACCTATTGACCTTGATTAATTCATTATGAATGAAAAAATCTCTTTCGTGGAGGGAAAAGAAATTGACAAGAAAAATAAATAATCGTCGAGCACATTTCAAACAAGCCTCGACAAAGTAAGCACCACTCGTTTGACTTCAGCATAGGTCTGGTTGAACCGTGGCACTGGAGTCTCGCGAAGCCGGGAGCCACATTCCTGCAGTCAAAACCACCTTCACGAGGCATGATTTTGGCTTATGAATGCACAATCTACGCATGACCTAATTAGCATTGATGAATGACGAATTCGGGGAGTCTGTCAATAATCGCGCAGGGTAGAATTTCAGCTCGCAATTTAAGGAGCCAATTTGTTATACTTAATTTTAAATATTAAAAAAAAATGTTGCCGCAATTGTGCCAATCACTGAGCGATGTGTGCAGAGCAGAACCCTTTCCACGCACCTGAACCCGCAACCCAACGTGCCTCGGCTGAACGTGTGCCCAAGATCATTACAAATCTGCGCCTGTAGTTGTTGCATGCTTGCGAGGCTGAGAACGGCCAAACCAAGTCTCAACCGTAAGTCATCAACACATTAGTTATTATTTCATGCAGTCTTGAGCCACCAGCTTCGAAGTTAGACCAAGCTACACTGAAGAACCTTCATGACCAAAGAGGCAATGCCATTTTTCATTCGTGGGCTCGAAACCAATGATCTCAGAGATACTGGCTCAGTCTCCTCAGTAGGGCTCTACTCCCTGAGTTTCCAAGCCACCTCTAACTCAACAAACCCAAATGGGTTTTTCGTAAAATCTGGCATCGTGCGTTTGTATTGTGGAAAGTGAATAGTGGTTGTCCTATGTAGAGACTAGTCACCACAAGAGCAATGTTACATTTCCACCACTGGGTTCGGATGCTTAACGGAGGCTTTCTCCACTCAGAACCAATTTGAGAGTGGAGGCACCCTGGACCTTGAATCATTGATCATCAATATAGACAATAAAATCCTCACTCAAGGGTCATTTTGCGAAGGTCCTGGTTGAGATGTTGCCCATTTCTTTAAGGAGTATTTTACATGCAGGAGAAAACCTTATGACCGACAAATACGAGGGGCATCAATCACAAATATGAGCACACAAACTGGACAACAGCCTACTTGCTGCACTATTGGTCACATTGTGGCCCAACTGGTGAGCATCCCGGATTACAGCTACGCATGCCCCAACACCAGGCATGAACACGATTTCAAGGAAGGCAGTCCATTGTGCGCACAGACAAACTGGTGGGGAATGCATCTTTCAATTTGCGAAATGAACACTCGTGCGATCAGCATGCCAAGTTCAGAGCCGCCTCTCCATCTTCAATCGCGCGTCGGGGTGGTTGCCCATCTCCATCGGGGTATCTCAAAGCAGCGGTGGACATTTGGGATGGCGTTAAATCTTCCGCCGCGCGGCACGCGTTTGACGAACCCCGGAGAAGCGATGGGCAGCGTCGTCCTTCAACCTCCGAGCCAGCGAGTCGAGCCGCCCTCCCTGCATCCCGCCCCCCCCCCCACACACTTTTAGCTCGCAATTGGTAGAACCCAATACTGTGGGCACTCGTGCGCAGCCTTGCCATTAGGACTCGCTCGGGTGGAATTTTAACACGGAGGGTGATTGTCGGATGATTTGGCCACCTCGCGTCGGTGTTTGCGACTGCCAAGGCGTGGCGAGCCCTCGCCCCGTATGCCAGCGCGGAGTTCAGCGACAAACAGTGGCGTGAGACGTGGAGCCGCGCGCCGTAGCTCCGAGTGGAGCGAACGCAATTTCCCTGGAGCGTCCCGTTGGTTTTTGTAGTTGTTGTTGTTGCGCCGAACGGCAGTTGCGGTCTGCGCTTGTCCCAGTGATGAATTAGTCGGTAATGAGCACGTGTAAACAGAACACGTGTGATGCATGTTATTTACGCTTCGACCGATTGCTTCTGGACTCTGTGTGTTTAACTGCGGGGATGCAAAGGTGGGGGGAAGGGGGTGACGAAATGTGCGCGCGTGTTTCTTGTTTCTGTTTGCAAAATCGGAAAAAATAAAAATAAGTGTTACTTTGGTTGGATTCATATAAAAACGGACTGTGTTGGTGGTGGTGTACAAACACAACTCGTCACTAACATAATCGACACAGTCTTAGAACAGACGCGTATGAAACGTTCTAATGTTTTGGAAACTAATAATTCTGCAGATCTGGTTGACCACTGAACATTTGAACAGCGATTACATCGGGCGATCTAAGTGTGGCTCCCTTACAGCATTAATGATCATGGGGCATTACGTTTTGGATACTGCTGTTTGTGTGCTGATGTTTTCACCCTTTTTAAAATAATAGTAATAATAATCATTACCTGCGTCCAATAATGAAAACAATCTTGGCTGCGAGTTTTAATCATTTTTGGGGATGAGCTAAGTTCATTCTCTTTCTGGGTAGTTAAGCATGTTCACTTAAGCATGTAGGTATGCATGTTGCACTTATTTCTCACCGTACGTAGCCAACCGTGCTAATCGGATATGTGGTTATCTGTTTGGAGAGAGTAGCTCCCATTACAGGAATGTGGAATTTCCACGGCTGGCACAATTCCACCACAAGTATTGAACACCGACCAATGACAGTTTTAACAAATTCACTTTTACAGGATTTAAAATATTCGAAATTATATGTTTTTTGTTGAATGGTGAATATAGACCCGAAAGTAAAGTGATTTCACTGTGCATAGCTTACTACACCGTGCCGGTTATAGCTCTTGAAATATATAACAAAGTAATTAAGAAATATTGACGCTAGTAATAACAATCGACTGCTTTCGGTTAATACCAGTTGCTAGCAAGCTGCCCGTGTGCTTGAGTGTTTAAAGTGACCACTTGGCACAGGCAGATCAGCTACAAATAAACGCTACTCTGAAGAGGAGTATGTTTATGCAGGCCACTGTATTGCGAGTGTCATCATCATCATCACGATCCATGGGGTAGGTGTCCACTGCGCATTTCGTCATTTGTTTCCACTTTCATCGCTCTTGTGCCAATATGCTCAAGTGGTGCCACGTCTTTCTGGCACCGATTCTCTGATGTCGTCGTCGTTGTCAAGCCAGTCTCTGTTAAGTCTTCTCCTCTTTTCGGTTCCTTACATTTGTCCGAAGGGGAGATTGTGAGTGTGCCCTGGACAATTGCTGCATCTGTGTAATGCATTGCAGTTTTTTACAGGTATCTCCGTCGGAATAATTGCAATGTTACCGCCGTGGTGGGATGGTTAGAATACTTGACTCGCAATCCAGAGGTCGCTGGTTCAATATCCAGGCGCAGCAGTTCAAACGAGAGTGTAAGCTTCTACCCTCCCCAAAAATGCCTCTGTCCACCCAGCAGGTTACGTGTGGTGGGAAAAAGTGTGAGATATAGATAGAGGTTATTTTTGGCCTATTCTTGCACGCTGGCCAGCAATCTTGGAAGAAGTGTGAGTAGCCACACTTTGCCACACCGCACGCGACCTGCCGATCGATTGAATTCGGTGTATCCAGAGCGGCGTGGATTAAATAAACATTCGCTTTCTTTCGAATTTAATTGGGATACTTGCAAGAGCCGGCTCATTGAAGACCGTCTGACATGAGCCGATACGTGAGAACACCGCCGGTGACGTTAAACACAGCGATAAGCTGCACGTGGTGCCCTCCCCCCTCCCCAGCCCTCCACTAACGCCTCCTGCTCCTGACGTTGATGCAAGCCGAGCAGGCAGGTGGAAGTGTTTGAAAGCAAAGCGCGCCATTCCTGGACTCCATGCCCTCAAATTTATGAAAGGAGCCCTCGGGCCAGAGCCGGCAGCATATCTCTCCCCTTTCCTGTTTTTGCAGAATAAAAATAGCATTAAAATTCCATAGGGCCCTTGAAGTGTCACGTGTATCGCAGAGGGCACATGATTTAAAAGGGAAGCTACTAATCTTTCCGCCCTGTGCAGGCCTTTCTAAACCTCCTGTGCCGTGTCCTGCCAAGGGGAAAAAAGGGCCGGGAGATGAATTTGCAGGAGACCTTGGAACCCAGACGAGGGCAAATGCCAAGCGTCTGGACTCCCTCTCGAAAAACGTCATCGCACGGCAATGGAAACACTATGCTTTCCTTACGTGGAATTCACCATTCATTCATTTGGTCATTCATTATCATGCGTGGGTTTTCTCTAGCTACTCCCAGTTTCCTCCCACGTGTATGAAGGCTCATGAATGGTGTTGGCCAGATATCCCAATGTAGGATCACAGAACTTGGACAAATATCCGTGCCATTCCGAGATGCCTTCCCTCCTGTCTATGGTTTCCTGTGGCTCCATGCTTTTTAGTAGTCCTGTATGCTAGCAATGAGACGCTTGTGACTTTTAAATACCATTTCGGGTGTATATTCTGGCCATATTTTTTTCTCGAAGGTCAATAATACTATTTGCACACCGCTTTGTGGTAAGGTAATATAATTTGTCAATTGGGAATGCTGTTCCCCGTCATTCACATGTGGAATTTCCGGCATCAGATCAGGGCCATCGATGTAGATATTTTTCCTTCTTGTTGTATGTGTAGACAACCACCCCCCAATAATATGTTCAATATTTTAAAATATATATATATTTTAGTTTAACACGTAAGCTTTGTGCGATTTAACCCAAATTAAACCTCTATTATGGATATATATATGACTGGCATGGGTTTCCATGCCAGCTATTTCCCATGATCAACTCTTCCATGCTGGTCAGATGTGCTGGGATATGTGAGAGTTACTGAATCAAGTTATAAGGTGAATACATACCTTCAGAAAGCAGATTTATATAGATATTATATGCAAAAACATTAGTCCAGCAGAACACTATATTGTATCATGAAATTGATTCAGAATATTACACCACGTAACGACCAAACGTGAATTCAAGAGGCTTCTGTCACCAGACACTAGAAACCGCAACTCGTTCAATACGTTATATTTCACCTTTTTAAATCCTTTATATTAAGTTCGCTTGCCTGCGTGCTTGCGTGCTTGCTTGCTTGCTTACGACCGTGCAAATCTTTCGGTCGTTTTTTAACCCACTTCCCGTGATCCAATCAAGCTGACATTTTGCACACAGACTCGTTGTGCGTGACAATGAATTTTCGTGAAAAAATTTTCCAAAATGTTACACTGTTTAGGAAAAAAATGTAAATATTTAATTACCAATTGGTTAATGCTGGCACACAATCATCTGACCCATAGGTGGCAGCCATCTCAAGCCAGAGGACGAGAGCACTCTTGCCGCCCGTTTCAAAGACCAATGTGTGCTGGGTTGTGGCCCATTGAACACGCATATAAAGGATTTATAGTGAAAAACTTTGTTTTTACGGGTTACTTTTTTTCACTCTCAATTGCATTCCAATCACGTTATTAGTGTCACGGCATGAAGACAGAAACGATTCCAGTCAGAATGATCCGGACGAGAAGTAGATCACCCCGTGTCAGACAATTGCGTCAGAAGATGATGTCACAATTACTTTTGAGGTCACTTCAATCGCCATTGCTTCACACAATCGGATTTTTTTCAAAGCCGCAACTTCAGTCTCTGTTAACAGTGGAATTGCCACATTTCATTTACCCAACAAATTTGGTTTAAACTTTAGCCCCCGTAACTTGTACAGGCCAAATTAGATGTGATAATTTTTTGATATCTAATTATATACCTATGCACAGGATTTCATTTCAATATACACTAATGCAAATTATATGGTGATCACCTTCAAATCGTCAACTGCTGATCGTAGTTTAATCACAGTGTTGCTGCCCGGATTAAAACTGCCTCCAATGCTCAGATATGATCATTGCATTGAGAGCCCCACGAGGCATGGGCCATCTCTAATTACCATTATCGTTAACAGCAAAGGGTCAAACGCAGCCCCACGTAGTCCGACAGGAACATACAACCAACCCCATTCAGAGATCCCACCACACCCCGTAGCCTTGGAGGGGACAGAATGAAAATAATTGCATAATAATCATTGCACCTCTTCTCAACTCTGATCTCATTTTCTTCTGATCTCCCTGGTGTGTAAAACTTATTATTATTATTATCCAAATCTCTTTAAAGTTCCGCACATTTTTCACTCGGAGCTAAACCAGAGACAACCTCAGTGTGCCGACTCCCACATCTGAAGCCTCCCTTCTTCTGAAGGTTAGATTCTGTGGGTCAATGCTTCTTGTCTGCTACTGCTTGTTTTTAGCTCTACCTACCTACCGTATTTGCTCATTCCTTTAAAATGCACTACATTGTAATGTTTGGCTTAGAGATGAAACGGCTCAGAAAATAACGAACCGGTGCTATTTGTTCCCTTTGACAAACAATATCGTGCCATTGCAATGCAGCAGTTCAAGTCTTCATCTGTAAATAATAATAATAAAAACACAACACAGCTATTTAACATATGAAATCCCAACTCCTCGTCATAGGGTGATAAAGAGCTTTCATTAATTTTCCAACGTGCCGCTCGCTCGATGGGTTTCCACGGACCAACGTGGGCCGGCTCCCTGCTTGCTCCGTGTTTCACGTTGTCGCCAGAGTGGCTGCTGATTGCTGGTATGTGCGTGTGTTTGTTGAACATATTTCACACCGTACGTAGCCAGCCATGCTAATCCCGAGGTGCCAGGAAAGGACAACAAAATAACACATGAAATGCAGTTTTAAAGAAATTCGTTTTCAATGTAGAAGATTTAAAAGCACCCAGCTTCGGTGGCTTCCTGCTATCGAAAGGAAGAGCGTTCCAGACGGCCGCAGAAGCGCATCCAAAAGCGCGCGATGCAGTGACCACCTATGTTTGATGGCCAGCCATGGCTATCGAGTGTGCAGACATTGCAATTCCACCGGGACCTCGAAACATGAGTGGCCCAGGTGCTGAGCCATGGAGAGGCGGGGGAGGGCGGGGGGATATTGGACAGAGGGACCCCATTTGTTTCCTTGCATATGGGCCGATAGCAACCAATCGACGCCACTGGGTGAGAGGACTTCAATGCACCTGTGATTTTACTAAAGGGACACGATTATGATGGCGATGAAGCAATATACAGCCACGTGACTGTGACTTTCGGTAATATTTTATTGTCATCAATGAAGCTGCAAGCGTTTTCTTGGACAACTCCTTGTGATACGAGGTGTCTATTAAAAATAACTGCACTGCTATTGCTGTTGGTGTTGTTGCTTTTCTTGGGTTACGTGTTCCAAACAGTTAGTTTGTTCTCAAGCCAGCTGGATGGTGCTATGGTGGATCGCTTGACTCACAATTGAAAGGCTTCACGTTCAAGTTCTAGTCACAGTAACGCCGCCCATCAGTGTTGGGAAAAAGTGTACCACAAACACACAGTGGGCATCTTCTTGACTGCACGAGCATTGCCAACCATTATTGTCGACATGGAGTCACTGCAGTTTAAAGTGAACGTCAACCCGAATTTAGCACCAGCGACACTGACTGTGGCCATTCTGTGGTTAAGGGACATCCTGATTGCAAGGAAGCCTTTCGCGGTGACAAACAGCGAAGCATTGCGTTATCAACAAAGAGGTTTGCGGTTGAAACATAAAAGGGATTATTGGCTTCTGAATCCAAAGGTTATGTAGCTTGACTCCCAGCCCTTTTCTTGAGACAACACAACTTTGACGCTACTCCCGGGGTTATGTTGATAAAGGGCAGCACTGTATGCCCGTCACCAGTTGCAAATGTAAACAGTTTAACTCGAGCCAGCGTTTCCAATTCACGGTCGCTTCTGCCTTGCGGAGTTATAATTCAGGGACATCGTGGAGTTAAGTTGTCAAAATTTAACGTCACGATTGTGCTCCTATTAAGACGTTATACGGCAAATGAATGTTCTCCCATTGCCAGGCATGTCAAAGCAAGCTGTTGCCCGCTTCTGCCTTGCGGAGTTATAATTCAGGGACATCGTGGAGTTAAGTTGTCAAAATTTAACGTCACGATTGTGCTCCTATTAAGACGTTATACGGCAAATGAATGTTCTCCCATTGCCAGGCACGTCAAAGCAAGCTGTTGCCCGCTTCTGCCTTGCGGAGTTATAATTCAGGAACATCGTGGAGTTAAGTTGTCAAAATTCAACGTCACGATTGTGCTCCTATTAAGACGTTATACGGCAAATGAATGTTCTCCCATTGCCAGGCATGTCAAAGCAAGCTGTTGCCCGCTTCTGCCTTGCGGAGTTATAATTCAGGGACATCGTGGAGTTAAGTTGTCAAAATTTAACGTCACGATTGTGCTCCTATTAAGACGTTATACGGCAAATGAATGTTCTCCCATTGCCAGGCATGTCAAAGCAAGCTGTTGCCCGCTTCTGCCTTGCGGAGTTATAATTCAGGGACATCGTGGAGTTAAGTTGTCAAAATTTAACGTCACGATTGTGCTCCTATTAAGACGTTATACGGCAAATGAATGTTCTCCCATTGCCAGGCATGTCAAAGCAAGCTGTTGCCCGCTTCTGCCTTGCGGAGTTATAATTCAGGGACATCGTGGAGTTAAGTTGTCAAAATTTAACGTCACGATTGTGCTCCTATTAAGACGTTATACGGCAAATGAATGTTCTCCCATTGCCAGGCATGTCAAAGCAAGCTGTTGCCCGCTTCTGCCTTGCGGAGTTATAATTCAGGGACATCGTGGGGTTAAGTTGTCAAAATTCAACGTCACGATTGTGCTCCTATTAAGACGTTATACGGCAAATGAATGTTCTCCCATTGCCAGGCATGTCAAAGCAAGCTGTTGCCCGTAGGACTGGCTCGCATTGGAGAGTGAGTGATAGCAGACCCATAGGCATGCAACGAGGGCTCATAATATAGTCCTGGCTTGGAGCCAATGATAACCATAACCTCGGCCATTCTCTGGTTTATAAGGCACACGTTGATCCATTGCCGGGATTTTCAAATGTCCTGTTCCAGCTGTGGGAAATACAGTGATTGCTTGTGTAACTCGAGTCAAATTCAAAGTGTATCCTGGCTCAAACAGTCATCGGGCTGTTCTTATCTCAATTGGTGGCAGCCTGTGAGTTGCCGGTGTCAATGTCTTTCTTACATTCGTTGGCATGGACCAGTCTCTCCAAAACAAATGACAATGATGGCCAAATCTAGATTATGCCATCGCCAGGTGGTGCAAATATAAGGTGATTTCACACTCCAGGCTAAGGTTATTTAAAATGCAAACAACCTGCAAATACACACAGATGGATAATCAGGACAAAGGCAAGGTGTTTCCCTACTCAGGTGGCTCTTTTCTGTAGAGGACATTTCACATTTCAATGATGAGGGGAGGTTTAGAAGTAAGTTACGTGCTGTTGACTTCCCACTATTCGGTACTTATTTTATTGACCCACAAGGAAGATGATGCGGGTTGAACACCGACTGGGATTGGAACTTGGAAGCTTCCCATTGTGAGTGAATCACGCTGTGACAGTGCCAACAATGACCAATGTGTATTCACGAGTTTAGTATGTATAAATAATGTACATCCTAGTGTCAATCAACTGCTGGATGACAGCTTCCCCATGCTGTTTGGGTCACAGAGACTGGCGACCATACTTCACCACGCTGGTCAATGTGGGTTAGTCAAGGAGGCGGGTGCAGTACCGGCTCCGATGTCACTCGCCACCGATGTTGGCCATGGCTGGGATTAGAACTGAGGTCACCGGGATCAGTCAACTAACCACTGGTTTAGATTTCAACTGCATTTGTTTAACCTGTATCACCAAAATTACAAAACCACCACTACTCCACCACATTTACCAATACGTCTATTTAATTAATCAATCAGTTATACCTTGCTCCAAATGTAAAAATCTACATCCCTTATACCAGGCTTTTAAACTATTAATCTATTTAAAATATATATATATTTTACCAGGTAAGGCTCACTGAGCTATATAGCTCTTTTTCAGAAGCAACTTGGCCACACGTAATACATAGCTCAAAGGAATGGCATATCATGGGGGTATGTATAGCAGCCAAATACTCTAAACGCATGTTTCTAAATGTGGGGGGGGAAACCTAGAGGACCTGGAGAAAAATCCACACGACCCCTGGGAAGAACATGCAAACTCCAAATATACCGGCGTTAGGGTCGCGATCGAACCCACGACCTCCCAGTGCCCCATGGTCTATACTTTCATGATTACCATTCTTTTTTTATTCATAAGGAATTCACTGCCATGAGGCAGAGGACTAAAGAAGTCAGTCAGTTTTAGTTTGACGTGAAGCGAAACACCGGAGTGGCACCAAGAGGTCACCAAGCAAGGGGATGGCTATCGATGAGTTGTGAAACCTGGAAGAAGGAAGGAAGTGATGGCCAAGGTGTGGCACCATTAGTTGCATGGGCCACGGCGACTTTGCCTACAGATACTCCACGTGTCAATATGAGGTTACGCGGGCTTCAGATGTTTGCCACAGAGGTGACGTGGCCATAAAAGGGCCCTGAGATAAGGTTCACTCGATGCCCCTTGAGATGGGTTCGCCAGATGTCCCCATAGGCTAATAGATACAAAGATAAATATCGGGCATTTAATCAGGTAAGAGTCCACCGAGATACGGACGTCTCCCGAGATTGGCAATCTGGGGTCAGTGTACAGAAAATACGTGCGCCCGTTTGTGCGTTCGTAAGACAACTGGCATAAATGCAATAATAGTGATAACCTAACAGCTCTATCATTCCTTCCCACACTCCCCCCCCCCAAAAAAGGCATGTAATTATGATGATACTACACAAACGCCCGCGACATTTGTGTTCAAATACTGATAAATGTTCATCATTCATTGTAAGAAATCAGAATTGTCATGGAAATAGCTTTCAGCTTACATTTTTGTTCCTCAAATTGAAGTGAAGTTAATTTGCATTCGCTGTGAATAAGTAAAACTTGCAGGTAAGCATGTAAGGCGCACACTATACAGTGCACGCACTTTCTTACTTCTGCTGTTTGACGTGTAGTTTCGTCTTTCGATGTATCGGTCAAAACGGCAAAATTAACATCGTGATTAATGTCATTTTCACAGCGGATATGTGGCACAGGAGTTGAAGCGTTGGTGCAGGGGTTAACACACCGCAACGTGAACTCAAGGTACCCAAAGCTGACATCGATTGCTCGCGACATTTGAAACTCTTCCTTGGCTCCTCCCTGCTTCGCCAACTCGCACTGACCAGCGCGGTGAAGTCTGGTCAAACAATCTTCATGGCCAATCAGTCGTGGGGAGGCCTTCATCCAGCAGTGGATTGACGAAGTGCACTACATTATTATGATTATTACTACAGATTAATACTATTTTATTTGAAATATGTGTGCCGATATATGTCGCCAACAATTTGGGGAAATGATCGAAGTCACGTGTGTTTCACGCATTGTGTAAATCTGGGCCAACATCTTCTGAAGCTCTCATCACCAGTGCTGGACATTTCACAGTCTCAATATGAAAATAATTCAGATGATTTTAGTATTTGACTGATACGTATATACGTAGACATATATTATTTTCCCATAATTCAACGTGGTCTTATATGTTTTACATTTGACTTCATGACTAGGATTAAAGGCACTTGACTCACAAGTGTATACGTGTAAGTTCAATCTCTAGCTGTGGTTCGATAATTAATTATGTCTCTCAACTCTCCAGGATCGATACAACATGTAGCATACTCTCTGGATGCACCAAGAGCAGTAGTCACATGGAGAAACTGACGCTTGCCATAGGAATGTGGAATTTTCACCACTTGCTCAGGCCTGTGAGTTAAGAAACGCACTAATCCTGCAATCACTTAAGCGGGGAGACACTGTGAGTTGCATGTAGTTTATTTCTTACTGGATAAAATAATAATAACGAGTGCTGGTGTAGCGGTTAGCGCACCGCGCTACGAACCCGGCGACCCGAGTTTGATTCCCACTCACGACCAACACCGGTGACGATTATCTGAGCCCGTCCTGTGCCTCTCCGAGGTCGACTCAGCCTCAGATAAGAACCGGGTGCGGTGTGTAAACACCGCCATTGGGGAGACAAAGGCGGCCGGTCGTGTTGCTGGCCCCCACCCCTTCTTGTGCCGCGTTGACCTTTTATAGGTGCTCGCTAACAGCATTTGCCCTAACAGTCTGCTAAGGCTATGAGGGGGATCTTTGTGTTGTCTTTGTGTTCCACACGGGGCTTTCGCGACCAATATTATTCTTAATAGAGATGTTTTTTGGGGGGGGAGTTAGATCGCGTACATATAGATGTGTCGTCAACCCACCACCACCCGACGCAGACCTTATACATTGGCTGTGTCGGGTGGTGGTGGGTTTAACGACACATGAATATGTACGCGATCTAATCCCCCCACCCTCCCAAAAAAAACTTTAATATGAACCACACGGGGGAGCTGTTTTCACGCGTAACGCCTCCACCCGCCTCTTTGCTCCGAGATCGACGAGAATCCACCATCCGTAGCGCCAGCCTCTCGCTGTGGTGAGCATTTGGCGTCGCAGACTTCTCGGGATGTCAAATTTCGCGGCATTTTTTGGGTATTTTCTCGAAAAAATGTGGTCAAATTTTGGGGGGGGACCGACTGTCGGAGTTTGATGAAACTTGCGTGTCCAGGTCGGAATGAGGTCTCCAAAAAGAGCCAATAAAAAAATGTGCATGACTGAATTTGTTTTATTTTGTGAATAGCAAAAACATTCATCCCCATAGGAATGCACGCGCGCGCGCCCGTGCCGACGCACCAGGGCACCCACAGCCCCCCCCCCCCTCCTTCGCCGTCAACGTGACCCAAGCGGCGCGTTCACCCCTCTTGACCCTGGCCCCCACCCCGCGAGCCCTGTGGGGCACAGCGCTTGTTACGCGATTGTAGGAAGAGACGAGGCGTCGCAAGTAACTGGCGGTGCTCAGGTAGCGTCCTCAACTCTCGCCGAGAACGGCAATCAACGCCCCCCCCCCCCCCCCCGTTCGCAACGTTCGTGCAGACACTTTTTCACCCTTATGATACCTCCTCCTCGAGACGGCCCTTTGCGCTGAAACGTCGGACACATCTCTAATCGATGAAAGTAATGGCTCAGTATTTCATTTCGATTTAAAGCTTTCGTGACTGCAGGGATTACTATTCTAGGTTATTTCGGTAAAGTCACGTAGAAGGGAAATCATAAATAATCAAAATAAACATAATAAAATAATATTAATTTTATTATGTTGTACTTTTTTAATAACATAAATAATAATAATAAAATAAAACATAATAAAATAATATTCTTTTCAGTATTTTTCACGTGAAAGTACTGTGCGGTAGTCATGGCTAAGGCATGTGGCTCACAAGGGACGTATGTTTAGCTTCTTATTCTTCTGTCGCACCGTACGTAACCAACTAGTCGGAGGTGCACGGAAATAACAACAAACTAAAGACAAAAATGAATGAGTTTTCAATCTACATTTAAACGTTCATAGCTCCAGTGGCTTCCTAATATCGGGAGGAAGAGCGTTCCAGACGGCCACAGACGCGCATCTGAAAGCGCGCGATGCAGTGACCGTCTTTGTTCGACATGCCAACTGAAAGCAGCTGCGATGGTGACACCTCGGTAGGCAAATACAGCGTGTTTTAAAGTCGAATTGAAGATCATTTATACTCTGAACCTATGCGATACAATGCAATCTTACTTTATTGTCAAGCTCTGCATTGACGTTAAAGGAAAGCAATATTTGCGAAGCCGAATGGGCGTTCACGCGATTTCTCATTCATTGGCTAGCTGTGAACCAGTGATGTAGTTTCCACTTTGCTATGGCGAGAGCTATACTCTCCTGCATAAGAAACCACTGTTCAATAAATCTTGACTTAAATACCTTATAATAGGAAGTAGTGTGTTCTTACGAGCGATGCACCAAAGTCGAAATGCAGGATCTGAATTGGAATGTTCTTAATACAGTACTGGACGCCTCTGATCGTTAATGATTTTGTTTCGACGTCACCGTTATTGTCCTTAAGCAAAATGTTAATTCATATCAGCTTTTTTTTTCCATCAAACACACGTGCGATTGAATGAATTTGCCACGCTGTGTTTTGTGCGAGCGCACCGCAGGAAAACACGCGGTGAACGTCGCCGTTTGAGCTGCCGCTGCGTTTGGACGATGCATGCGAAATAGCCTCACCCTGTTCAAAATAACTACCTGTGACTTGACTCGGAGTTGAACTCTGCGGGTCACATGGCGGTGCCAACACCCCCAGCACCCCAACCAACGGAGCTTGGTGAGTTTGGAGACAGCTGCGAATATATTCAAATTGAGCAGATATTAAGTATCAAGTGAACCTATAAACAGTACAAAAATAACTAATAGAGATAGCTCGTTAACGTTATTAAAAACAACAATTAGAAGGGAAATTCGTTTTATTTCTACAACGGGCGATCAATTCGCAGCACCTACTGTGAGTTGTCTGGGACTCCCCTTGGTCTACTCGGCCTAGAGTGAGTTCCCTACCTGGTGCGGTGTTGTCAATATTCACACTTGGGAGAAGATGCGGTCGGGCGTGCAGTAGGCAGGCCCTCTGCAGTTCTTGCCACTTATTTCACCCATCGCGTGCGGTAAATAGGTGCTCGCTAACAGCGCTGGACCTTACACTTCGTAAGGCTAAATGGGGAGTGGGGTGGGGGAGCGGTAACATAGCGGCGACGCACAGAAACTCAAATCCATCACGGTCAAATGTGTTGTATGACACAGCGCTCACCGCGTGATGTTTTAAACGTGCACGAGCACGTGGCGAGCGGCAGCGCATGCCTCCCCCTTCTGCCCGAGAGCTCCGGGAAGAATGCACGAAGCCGCCACTTTGCCAACCTGGATCCCCGCGCTTAGAAGCCCACATCTGGTCCAAAGCCACTCTTCATACGAATATGTGAGGGCCCAGGCAGAAATTGTGTTTGTGGTTAGCAAAGTAAAAATGTTTTACGCTGACAAATGTATGAGGACTGGAGTGTCTTGTACGTGTCATTGCGAATTCACGTGCAGCGTGCACCATGTGTGCGCGCGTAAATGCATGCGCTGGGGTATTAATGTGGGTTTCTATGTGTTTAATGTACGTGTTGCATACCTACTAATATAAATCCATATGTACTTACGGACAGCCTTTCCATAGGCATAGAAGGTAAAACTAAATAAACACGCTACGTTTTATAACACAATACAATCTGGGCAAATTGCAATTATTGTGTATTAAAAAAATTAACTGGCAGAATAGAAAAAAACGACGTTTGCCAATATGAACAGATTTCTGATAACTTACTTTGAAAAGTATCCAGTACAGGTATTTGTATCTACTGGGATGGACTGGCCACATTAATGTGGAATTACCACCGCTGGACCCATGTATGCCAACAGAAATGCACATTCTATCCAACGATACTCTTAACTTTGGTGCATTACCCATTGTATAAGCATTTTTATTGCAGGATTATTATGATACACGACTGCTCAATTTAACTTACGATTCGTTTAATAAACTACAGGGCCGTGTGTTTTCTTCTCAATCATTCCTCTTTCGTGACTATTAAATTAATAACGGTAAATACGTTACTTGTACGCCTGTTATGGTTATGCATCAATATTATTGCAAGCGTGATGCCAGACGCGGAACAGCTTGTGTTTGTGTCGGGCTACGGCAGCGCGGCGTTTATGTGCAGGAGGCTGCTCTCTCTCTCTGTGGGAGCAGCCACCGACTCCCAAATATCCCGGCTCGCTCGTCCAAACGAAGGTGCACATGACCCTCCCCTTCACTTCAGTCCACCGACACACAAACGTTGGCTCAGTGGTTACCCCTCCCCCCCACGGTGGCAAGTGCTACCAATTAGCGCATTGCCACGTGCTGTCTCCAGATGACAAATACGCATGGTAGCACGTTGGCCGTGGTAGTTTTGCAATAATAAAATTGGTGTCAAGGAAGGGTTATTGTAGTTTGAGAGATGATATTCTTTGGGGGGGGGGGGGCGAACAAAAACTGAGCGTGATATGACACTTTTTACGGAAGTTGAAAATAAATAGGAGGTGTGTCGATCAAACGAACAGTAGACACGCTGAGATTTCTCCTCGTGGTGGATATTTCTCACGTTGCAACACTGATAGCATTTGTCACCCCAGGTGGTACCGACCAACCGTCTTGGCACACACACACACACGTGCGCGCTGCCTGTGACATATGTATGCAGGCAAACTGCGTTCAACACGTGTTTATTTAGGTGGCGGTATTTCCCAGAAACAATTCCAGAAAGCAACGTAATGGTGAGTGGTGGCGCAGTGGTTAGGACACTGCCCAATGAACCTGACGACCTGAGACAGCTTTCCTTACAGCCTAGTCTCACATGGTGTTGGACCAGATGACACCATGTGAGACTAGACTCTAAGGAAAGCTGTCTCGGGTGTGGACCAATCAACTTCAAGGACAGTGCATACATTATCAGAGTTATGTTTTTTGTTTGCATTATGACTGCAGGTATTGTGGTCTATGCAAACATGACTCCTTGTAAAAAAAGGTGTCAGTTTTGTTGCCAGATAAAAGGGTAAAAAAACAATTATCAATTTTTTCTTCTGGCAAATGAGGTTCCAATGGTGCATTGTCATATAGTTCGTGGCTCCTGGACTCTGGAACTCTCTGCTAAAGGCTGTTAAAGGATCCCGGCTCGGTTGGGACCTTCAAGCCCCACATTAAAAGTATTACTCTTTCACAAAGCATCCCTCCCATTGTCATTTATGTGAAACGCCATGAAATTGTCTGGTGCAAGGTGTCATTTAAGCTATAATTATTATTATTACTATTATATGAAAAGACGACTGTACTCAGTAAACACGCAAATGTTGGACCAATCTTAGTCCAGCATCAACCAACGTTCGACCAACGTTGCCTGTTTACCGGATAGAATGTGGAATTTACACCGGCTCAAGTTCGTTCGCCAACCTGAAGCGATGAGCGCCACTACACCGCTCATACATTAGCGAGGTAACACTCGACTCTGTGGCTGGTGCCTTCCTACAAGCCAGGGCCAGCATGTGGAACGGCAACTACGGCACGGCAAAGCGAGCAGCAGCAACGGAGTGCGAAAAATAATCTGAGGATTGATTTCATAACCGACGCTTGGAGAGCATCGCAGGTTGTTGCTGATTTAACTGAAATCGGTGAGCCTCCGTGCTGATTTAAGTGAAATCGGTGAGCCTCCGTGCATTGTCAAGGAGAGCAGAAGTTGTGTTATTTCTTGTCGAAGCGTTACGGTCACGCAAACGAGTGCACTGTCTTGTAACCTTTCGACTGTAATTTTGGTCGTAAAAGAAACGACTTTGTTAATGGCTCGAGTATTTATGTAGCAGCAGAAGTCTGCACATCGACACGTGCGTTTGTTTGTGTAGCCTACATACATATGTTCTCGTAATGTACTTCCTGTATGTTAGTTTGTAATATATATAAATCACGACTTGCTGAGGACAGACCCAGAGGCGCAGGACGCCCAGCGGCCAGTAACAAGCAGCACTCATTAAGATGTGAAATCTAAGAGTAAACGTATTGTTTTTGAATCGAGTAAGGTTATACGAATGTGGGAGAAGAGATCGTTGGAATAAATTCCAAATTTACCTTGAAGACTGAGAGTCAGAGTGGAAATGTTAAAAGAACATGATTATTAAAAAAATGCACGTTTGAACAGAATCGGCTTTTGCGAGGAAGTTTCGCGCAGGTAATCCCAGCATGCTCTGCTGAAAAATAAAACGACTAACATGAGCAACGCGTGTGCCGGTAATCCGATACGCGCCTTTAATGAGTCGACTACCCCATTCTCACCCTGCCCCATCCTAACCCTGCCCCATCCTAACCCTGCCCCATCCTAACCCTGCCCCATCCTAACCCTGCCCCATCCTAACCCTGCCCCATCCTAACCCTGCCCCATCCTAACCCTGCCCCATCCTAACCCTGCCCCATCCTTACCCTGCCCCATCCTAACCCTGCCCCATCCTAACTCTGATGTTCAACTCCGCTGGGCACTTCCACTGAGCAGTGAGCCGACTGTGCTCTCTCTCGCACCCAATATCCATGCACGCATTTCCCGAACAGTTATATGGCCAACTATATGATTCGTCCTTTGTACATACATATGTAAGGAATCATTTAATATGTATCCACATAATGCAGGTTTGGTCACATCTTCTACCGGCACTCTGATGTGTTTTTCAGGTCGTACCACGTGTTATTCGGTGTGATGTCCGACGTTTCGCTCCACGTTCTGGGAGTTTTTTTTCGAGAACCGAATACCAGTATTCAGTTCGTAAAAAAATGTCTCAGATGTCCGCGTGTCCTAATAAGTGGGCACTACGAAGAGCACGTGCTCCAAGTGTGTACGAGAAAGAACGGTAGATCCCTACGCCTGTCACACCCACAGTAGGTATTGACTTCATGCTATCACATCAACTGGTAGATTGAACATACGTTTTCATTACAACAACCATCGACCGGTAGGGCTCTATCACAATCGGTCTGTTCCACATTAACAATATATATAAATCATATTCGAATAGTGCACACCAACACTCCACACGATACACACTCAATTAGTATGACATTAAACGGCGAAATGTCCCAGTACGCCACTGCCTGCAGAAGGACTTCCACTCGGCAGTGATATACTCAACTTTAAACTCAACTTGTATTTAGCAGGCAAAGCCCACTGAGCTATCATCTCTTTTGCAGAAGCGACCTGGCCACGCATGATAGCTCAACGAAGTGACATACAAACATGAAATATACATAGGTCAGGGTCGGGATCGAACCCACGACATCCTGCATACCAGGTGAGGGAGATAACATCTCGCCGTATACAGAGCCCCCTGGTGTGGCCTACACTCTCCCACGCTGGCCGGACATCCTCATTAAGTACTCGACTTCAAATTGCTATCACCTCGTGTCAAATAAAACAACAGCAGCAGCAGCAACAGCAACAGCTGAACATATAATTTCGTGATGATGCTGCTTTGGCGCAGTGATCCAGAATATAGGGGTGGGATTGCGTAAATATAACCATGTAGTTGAACCCGCCACCATCATAGACAGCCAATTAGTCAGGTTTGTCACGGTAACAAAACGTGCCAATTCGTTACTAGTGCAGCAAAACACCGGTGTGTTGGAGAGTAAACCCACAACATATATATTCTAGTACGATGATTCGCCAGCAATTACAACCAACATCATCATGCGGCAGCCAGATTTGTGGAGAACTCCTCCTGTTTCGGTCTTAAATAGCGGTCTTAAGTAATATTTTGCTGTCTTTTCTTGGATTTTCTGTTTGCGCTTAGTCACATATTTACTTAAAGATGTTTTCTTGTTCATATTTTTGTTTTTTGTTTGTTGCGGTTGCACCCGATTCAAGAGCCGAATGGCTCACAGGGCTATACTTAATAAATGAACTTGAAGTACAATTAAAGCAAATATAATATGCGACGTTTCAGACAATGCCAATAGTTCACATTTGTACGTGCTCATGTTTTTGTATAATATGAAGAAGGAGCGTTTCCCCTAAACGTCGCCTATTATAGATGAATACAGGGCACTTCAAAAAAATGTTAACACTTACATGGGACTATCGTTTTTAATGGAAAACGAACGGCTAATACACTCTGTAACATGATAACAAATCGTATGTTAATAGCTTCAAAAAGTCAAAGAGTCTCCCACTTGTTCGCCATCATTGTCAACGCGTGCCTGGAATCTTCTCCAGGTGGTCTCCAGAGCCGGGGGGCACATTTCACGTGGCATTGTTGCACATTCTCACAAGTGTCAACATTGTTTTGAAGCGCCACCTATTAGTATGAGGCCGCGGTGCTATTGACGAGGAATAATCTCAGCGAGCGTTTGAAGGTGACTCCCCCCCCCACCCCCCGCGTGCTATGAGAAAGAGGCTCTCGGCTGCCTCGCTCAGGGCGCGCGACTTCACGCGTCTCTCCGCTGTGCCTCGCCACGTTAATTTATGAACATTTGCTCCGCTGAATCGTGTAATACGCGTTTAATATAACGCATCAAGCTGTGCCGTGTACCGGCATGGCTTGTTATTTACGAGCACTGTAATAACCTCTACTCACGCGCTCCGTATGCGTCTCACATCTGTAATTAATATGCACCCCTATTGCTCACGTGCCGTGCATTGCATCTCCTCGCTATGGATGTGCAAATAAATGCGCCACGATGGCGAGGCTTGGAGGAAACGCGTTGAATAATAATGTGCGCGCGTGTGCGCGTGCGTCTATGAGTGTGTGTGGCGGCGGTGCCGGGTAAACATCAGCACTGGGGAGACAAAGACGGCCGGGCGTAGCTCAGGCCACCAGCTACTCCCCCCCCCGCCTCGTGTGCAGTGCCGGCTTTCATAGGTGGTCGCTAACAGCACTTGACCCAACAGTTCGTTAAATGTATACGGGGGGCGGCTGGGGGGGGTCTTTGTCTTTGGAGCGTTGGTGCAGTCAACGCAGTGCGCTCCGAGCCCGGCTACCCGAGTTCTATTCCCGGCAGTGGCGAGCGATATCTGAACCGGCCCTGGGCCACCCACTGGCGCAGCACAGCGTTGCTCTGCGTATCATCATCATCACCATCATCATCGCCATCGTCGTCATCATCACCATCATCATCGCCATCGCGCACGGACACGGGGACCCTGGTCGCTCTCATTTCGCTGCAGCATCCGTGGGGCCGTGAGTGACTCCGAGGTGAAAAGTTCACGGTGGGACGCAACTGGCAGGCCGATGCTCCCTCCTCCCGGGTGAAGAGGGGCTAGAAGCCAGCTCGGTTGGGGACGGGGTATGTGGGGGGGGGGGGGTAGGAGAGGGGGAGGGCGGGAGGAGAGAGGGGGTTAGGGGTAGACTTCGATCTGTACGGCAGCCGTGCCGAGGGGACAACAAGCCGGTCACTGCTCGGGTCTCTCCGCGCATTAATGCCGTCACAGCTCATTAGTGTCAGCGGTCTATATTTCACGCGTGAGTCAGTGCGTGTGTGTGTGTGGGGGGAGCGGTTGTGTCGCGATTTGCTCGCTGCGCTACCAATCCGGAGACCCGAGTTAGATGAATTGCCGCTCACGGCAAAAACACCAGTGACGATTATCTAAACCGGTCCTGGGCCTCCCCTACGTCGACTCAGCCTCAACTTAGTTCCTGGAACGATGTAGAAAACATTGCCACGAGGGAGACAAAGGCGGCCGGGCGTGGTGCTGGCCACCCACCCCGTCGTGTGCCGTGTCGACCTTGCTCCAAAAGTCTGCAATTGCTATGCGGGAGATATTTGTTTAGTGGTGTGTTTGTAAAACACATGTATGATGTGCTATGGGAGTCAGTGTATGCATGTCATGTGTATGTAAACACGTATGATGCATTGTGCAAAGGCAGAGTGTTTCGGTACTCGTATGTCTGCTATCGTATACTCATGTATGGCCCTTTCTCAACCCACTGTTGGATTTAAGGCCTCTCCACTGCCGTGTTGGTCACGAGGATTTTTGACCATACTTCACCACCTTGGTTAGTGCGCTTTCATGTTGCGGGTCGCCCAGGGCACGGTTCTGATGACACTTGCCACTGATGTCAGCCGTGGCCTGGAAACGAACTCAGATTCGCCAGCGCGATAACTATTGCCATTTCTTCATGTATCCACAGACGTCTTAAGAGTGAAGACTTTGATTGAAGAAAACCCACGCATGCGAGGGGATAACCACATCGACGCTCTCCAAAAATTGATAGGGAAAAAAACCTGATTTGCTATGCTGTCATCCCCGATCCATGTATGTCAAACCTATGCCGTGTGTACATTACAGCATACGCAGAGTTTCAAAATTATGTCCGCTGTAATGATGAGGCTTATTAATAGGCTACATGCATTATATATATTTTTTTATTTTGAGCTATATAGATATTTTGAGAAGCGACCTGGCCACACGAAGAGGCTCATCACGTGGCAATGTATCGCAGCCACATACTCTGAACGCGTGTTTCTAAATGCAAGGAAATCCCGGAGTACCCAGAGCAAAAATCCACACGACAACGAGGAGAACATGCACACTTCAAATATACACGTGTCAGGGTCGGGATCTGGATCAAACCCAAGATCCTCCTGCATACCAGGCGAGGTAGTTAACATCCATTATACTGGTAGGAACCTCCGGGTTACACCAGCCCACAGGGGATTATTGTATCCGTCCGTCTGTCGTGCATCCAAAAATGGGAGGGGTGGGGTTAGGTGGAGGGTGCAGGGTGGAGAGGGGCTGGGTGGAGAGGGTGGGGAGGGTCTGGGTGGGGAGGGTGGGGAGGGGCTGGGTGGGGCTGGGTAGGGGGTGGGAGGGGTGGGACTGGGTGGGGAGGGCCTGGTCACCCCGTGGTGCCCTTATAAAACTCAACGTTTAACCTACTCACGCCGGCTTGTACCCGCCCTCACAGTCGGGCATATTTGCGGAATACACCACGCCGCTATTGACTCTGGCCATTGACCGAGCAACCCAACGTTCCTACCAGCTCCCTCCGCAGGAATGTGTTAGAGTATTGGGGGTATTGTTGCAATGTGACAATTGAGACATTGTGCTTGCATGCATGTGTACATATCCACAGTTTACGTGTATACACGTCAAATGTGCTGGCTAACAGTAGCACTTCCTCTGCCGTGACCGTATTTATGTTTGTGCTTGACAGAGACGAAATTACTTATTTGTATTAACAGGATACATTCGTTTCGGTAGTTTCGTATAAACATAACACTCACGATGATGACAGCCCTTTAATCATTCAAGAAAGCTCCACTGAGTCTTAAAAGCTATTTTCGTGGGGACTGTCCATTCACGAGTGCTTTGGTACGCGCGTAGGCTTGCGTATGTAATTACATATGGTTTGTGTTTGTGGCCATGGTCGCACGTACGCATGTACGCACGTTCGTATGTGTGTATGTGTCCACCTATGCATCTGTGTCCGTGTATTGCACCGCTTTGAGATAGTGCTGCGCCGTATTTACGAGCAAGTATTAGCAGAACTTCATTCTAAACTGAACTATGATTTAGTTATTTTTACCAGGTAATGCCCATTGAGCTATATAGCTATTTTTCAGAAGCGACCTGGCCACAAATATTAGCTCAACGAAGTGGCTCACCATGTTGAAATGCATAGCAGCCAAATACCATAAACGCACGTTTCTCAGTGTGGAGGGAAAAGCCGGAGGACCCGGTAGAAAAAAATCCACGCGACCACGAGGAGAACACGCAAACTCCAAATATGCAGGCGTCGTGGATCGAAACCACGACCTCCTGTATACCAGGCGAGGTAGTTAACATCTCACCACCGCGGCGCCCGATCTCTGCACACAACAACAACCGCCATTCGCCACTAAGTGGCGGTGACGTCACCACGACGCTTGTGCCAGGCTATGTGCATCTTGAGGCCACGTGAAGTGTCGAACGCCCGCTGGCATGCATATATATGCATGCATACATCTACACGTCCCTCCTGACCGACTTTATATTGCAATTCGACGATTAATGCACCGATGTACACGACTCTACAGCATTACATTGTCACGTGTGTAAATGAAAGGCCACGGCACACTTCGCTTTGTGCAATCTCTGTTATGTTTTCCTAAACGTGTTAAGGTAACTAACGTGACGTTGCGTGACAGCCTCAGGATTGTACGCACGTGAATATCCATACCCGTATCCAGACCGCGGGATATGTACTAATAATATTAATAATTGCGACTATTTTTGTACTCCAGAGCGAGGCGTTTGAGGTAAATGGAATAAATTCCAGCGTCAGCTCGATGTATCGTTTACATTACAGTGACAATAATAGCAACGACAAATTCCCACTCGCTTGGCCATTCAACATAACAAAAATCACGATTGCTTTAATACGAAAATATATCTAAAGTCGTAAAACGAAATGAATAATTCTATGTACTTTTTTTAAAGTTTTTTTTTTAAAGCTGCAGTACGATACACACGTGCGCACATAAAATACGGCACCGACGCGCCACTTTACAAACACCTTTGTATTGTTAACATATCACCATCACACACCAAGGACTCACACATTTAATACGGCGCGTTATATCTAAACACACTACATAATGTTTTATTATTTGGAGTCTGTTTATCCTTCGCTACTGTCTCTACGTTTTAAACAAATACTCGATCGCCCAGGGAACAAAACAACATTAGTCCTGCAGGCCAGAGTCAGTGTCCGTGTGTGTAAGTGTGTGTGTACGTGCGTGCGTGCGTGTGCGTGGTGTTGGCCAATAAACGCCCGAAGTGTGGCGTGTGGCCTTCATCTGTGCTGTCTAACAGCACTTGCCACAAATGCATGTCTTGGCTATACGGGGGTTCTTTGTATATTTTTGGTGCGTGTGTGTGTCATGGGGAGCGGTAGTGCCGTGGTTCGTGCGCTGCGCTACGAACCCGGCGGCCCGAGTTCGATTTCCGCTCTCGGCCAACACCAGTGACGATTATCCGAATTGGTCCTGGACATCCACTAGGTCAACTCAGCCTCAAATGAGTACCTGGTACGGTGTGTAAAAATATTGCCACTAGGGAGACAAAGGCGGCCGGGCGTGGTGTTGGCCACGCACCCCATCGTGTGCTGTACCGGCCTGTATAGGTGCTCACTAACAGCACTTGCCACAACAGTCTGTTCAGGCTATACAGGGGATCTTTGTCTTCGTGAATGCGTGGTGCTGGCCACCATATTCCCTCGTGTGCCGTGACGGCCTTCATAGGTGCTACTCGCTAACAGCACGTGCCCCAACAGTCTGTTAAGGCTGCACGGGGGGTCTTTGTTAGTGTGTGCGTGGTTGAAGGCTGCGCGCTTATACGATCTATTACTATATTTTGCCAGTGGCAAAATATATTAATAGGTTTTTACCCTTTCAACTGGTACAAATTACAACAACCAAAATCAAGCGCCTCTTTAACCCTCCGCATCTTGATAATGATGATGATGGTCCCCTGATGGCGAGATTCGATGATAATGGTGATGGCGACGATGAGCGGTTATCTGTCTCAAGGCGGTGTTCAATAAAGATGTTCTCGTCGCGGAGGCAGATTTGATGAGTTTCGGGGGGGGGGGGGGGGTCAATAAAGCATGTACCACTTTGTGATATACGTCACTGGTAAATATGCAAGTCGTATGCACGTCTATTTTGAACGAACACATTGTGAACTCTTCGTCGCGAAGGAGATCGATATGAAACATGATACTTTTTTAATCGTTTACCACGAGGTAAGAGTAAGGGTAAATAATGACGGCGTTGATAATGATGTAGTAGTCAACAACAACAACAACAACAACCACCAGGGATTATCGGGCGTCGCGGGGGCTACGGAGTGGGCTGTTCCCCGACAAACTCGCACTGACCAGAGTGCTGAATTGTGGCCAAACAACCCCCACAACCTGTGCGGCATCGTGGTTGTTTAATCAACCACTTGGTGACTAAACAGTTTTTCATTGATATATATATATATATGTGTGTGTGTGTGCAAGTGTATAGCAATTAAAACGCATCTTTAAATCGTGCATTCGGCGCGCCGATACAACTCCATCTCAACAGTGCGAACGCGACGTTGCTTGCCGTGGGCTAATCTTAAGAGATGAGGGAGACAGCGACCATGACAATTGCATGACGGAGAGAGCCAAGCACAAATAATATCGGACTTAAATGTACCCGCGCGTGAACTGCGCTGCCTTTTATTGGCAGCAGAGTGCTCACAATTGCACGACGCGCACACGGGCAGTGAGTCTACAGCACCACGCGCAGGCTAAAGCCCCCCCCCCCTCTCCCCCGTCCGTCAGAGCATGGCCCTCGTGTGGTGGGTGACAACGGCCCCATCCGAGTGACAATCGACGCCGCGAGTTTGTCGCCTGTCAGAAAAGGCAGAGAGGGACGAAGCGACACTTCGCGCTCAGCGCATGCGTGTCCGGGCCACCCGCTTGCCCACCCCATTCAAAACCCACAACCCCGCCTGAAGATACGGGCAGGCGGGGCGGAGCAGGGATTGAGGGTTGTGTGGGGGGGGGGGGGTGGAGGAGTGGGGGGTGGTATCTGTAGAACAGCATAGGCGAGCGAGCGAACAGCGCCATTCACAATCACAAAGTGAAAGCCACGCGCGCATCGCTCCTCGTTTAACGAGAGAGATCCGAAGCAGCACTTTGCAACAATAAAGGACGCCGATCGCTGCCTATACGTGCATTGCTCTGTAACACGCCTGCCTCTGAACCCACGGCTCTCCGCAGTGCGCCGAGCTGCACGCACCGCAACAGCCTCACGTTTGAACATCGCGTGTTTCAGAGAAATCGCGTGCTCGCGCCCGCGCGAGTGCCGTGCTGCGCGCGCGCGCGCACATCCGCAGGCGCGCGCGTGCAGTTCCGCGCGTGCGTTTCGCTTCTTAATTAACGAAACAAACCTTGCTGGCTCGACTGGCCGGCTGGCTCGCAGCGCTCCCCGCCGATCGGAGCGGTGAGGAGGGCTCGCCCGGCCGAGGAGGAGCATGTCGAAGCCGTCCTCCCCGCTCCAGCTCAAGCGTCACGCGCCCGCAACGCAGTTGCCGCCCTGCGCCGCAGCCGCCCTGCAGGACGGCTCCGTCACTGCCTCCTGGTGAGCTTCCACTGTCGATTTCTCCCCCCAACCACCCACCTACTCCGCTTGTTGAGGTGCAGTCAACGCTATGGTCTGTGTGAGTAGATTGTAACACAAGCCCCCAGCCCCCCCCCCACCCGTCATTGTAATGTGGAATTGACACCACTTGCCCAGGGCCGCCAGTGGAGATGAATACCGCTTGAGAATGCGTGTTCGGCGTATGTGGACATGTTTTACTGAATGCGGTCCATTCGTCATCGCCAGCGTCAGGGTAATGTTTTGAAGATTATTGCCCATTGCAGCACGTAGGGGTGTTTTTGTTTCAATTCGCTGCCCGTTTATATCGCTGTTCATACACATTACACATCGGCGTCTCTTCGCTCGTCTGAGTATGGGGACGCGGTGTGACTTTGACAAAGTACAGAGAGACGACAGGCGCATCGCATATCCGAATGCGCGGTCGTTTATCATCCATCTACAACGCCTGCTTACCACGTGCGCGCATTTCATTTGCGCGGCCCATCTGGGCCCAAGGTAGCATCCGGAAAGACTGAGTCCGCTTAAGGGTGGAATCGATGAATGTTGCAGGTGTTATCGCTCATTTATGTGCTACGGAGAAGGGGCCTTTGCCCGAAACGTCGCCAATCATGCTCTTTCGTTTCGAGGCAACAGTGTTAATGTCGAGCGTGTTGAGCTTGTTATCGGCTATCAGATATGATCTCTCGAATGATCGGATGATGATGATGGTGATGATGATGGATGGGGTCCTTTAGCCGCGTCGCAGTGGTCGATCAGACGCGCACTTTGCTCCGCTGGAGTGGTTTACAGCCCCCCGTGCTCCGGGCTAAGTTATCTCCGGCGGCGCTGTTTAAGTGGCCGCGGCTGTCGGCGGCTTTTTGCATGGAGCGCGCCGCCAACCGAGTCGTGAACTTTTGATCGTTGCCCCCGCAAACACACACGGCGCGAGCACGGTGCCCTTTATGATCATCCGCGCGAACAAGCGACTCTCCGAGCTGCCGGGCTCCGAGCCGCCGTCGCGGCGCGGTTACGGGGTGCGGAGAGAGCCAGCGAGGAGAATGATTGCTCACCTTGTGCTGTGCACACACACACACAAAACAAACAGAGACAAAGATCCCCCCCCCGTATAGCCTTAACAGACTGTTGGGTAAAGTGCTTTTGAGCGAGTATCACCTATGAAGGCCGGCACGGCACACGAGGGGGTGGGTGGCCAACACATACCCGACCGCCTTTGTCTCCCCAGTGGCAGTGTTTACACACCACGCCAGATAATCATTTGTGGCTGAGTCAACCTCGGAGAGGCACAGGACGGGTTCAGATAATTGTCTCCGATGTTGGCCGTGTGCGCGCTAACCGCTACACTACCGCTCCCCACACACACGCGCACACACACACGCACACACACGCACACACACACGCACACACACGCACACACACACATACGCACACACATACACGCACGCACACGCAAGGACCGCCCTGTGTGTTCCGTCGTCTGATCGTGTCTCCGCTGTGTCAATTCTAGACGACTCACGCGAGACCGGCAAACTGCCGTGGCTACCGAGACGCAGCCGATGCTGCGTGCACTTTAGCATGCTGCGGGTAATATGTCTCTAAGTAGCATAAACTTTATCTGGTTATCTTATCATTATGAAGCGAATCGTAAATACTTCGGCGGGCTTCAAACGTCGCAGTGTCGGCCCCCCCGCTGAGGAAGCGACCTCCAATGCGAGTTGATTTTGCGCCCTCCTTTGATTTCGCGTGCGTCGCATTTTGCCGTGACGCTACGTGCCTCGGGGTCTCGCCCGTGCTTGACATTGAGACGCCGTGGGCACAGCGATGCGACTGGGGCCGCTGCTGCGTTGCGCGTACAGCAGCCCGGCGTTTGTCATCAAGAGTTACGCAGCAGTACGAATGTTTAGTGGGGTAACTGCAGCGCGCATCGAACACAAACTCGACGCATTCGTCGGAGAGAAAAAAATGGTCCTTAAAATCCAAATAATAATTATGTATATATATGGGGAAGTGTTATTGGCAGTGTGATCATTTACGAACGTGTTGAGTCGATTCTGTGTTGCCAATTGTGCTTGTGCACGACTGCCCAACGCAATAAATATAATCCGCAAGAGTTGGTTGCGACAGGGGCGGTATTCGTTCGATTCCCCGTCGTGCCCGTGGACACGACTTTCATTCAACCGCCGAGCCGATGTGCCAAGAAGCTGTGATTTTGTGATTTCGCTCAGTGAAAAAAAGCTGCCGCAGGGCAATGTAGGCACGCCGAGATCCCTGTGAAGACGTGTGCTAAGCCGTGGCTCTGCCACTGCGGCGCTGAGCGCTGTACATTGCATCGTGATGAGCAGCAGCATTGTCGCGGGCACCTCGCGCCGACACTCGTGGGGAGCAGGGGACGTGACTTTACCGAACGAACCAAAGAGTATAAATACACGGTGCAAGCAGAAACGTCTCAGCACGGCACACTGTCGAATTGTTTCGCTCCAAACATAAGTTGGTCGAGAGAAGGCAGCGGGAGACTGAGCGTTGCATGCGTTGGCGTGCTTAGGAGAGCCAATGGCTTCGTGAGATATCTTGGGCGCGTGCTATATATATACGTGGTGTCTTCTGCGTAGGTAAGTTCTACACCTGTAGACTTATCGATATCATTTCTACCTAGGTTTGCTACGTACACGTGTCGCTAACGCGCAGCACGCAACGATTTCAATCGACACAATTGCACACAAGAAGACACATTTGCAGATTACACGTATAGACATATTTGTAAATTAGCCGCATTGAGAAACTGTAGATACCTCTTTGATTCTTTCGGTAAAGTCACGCAGAAATAAAATAAAATAAATAATAGAATAAAGACGTTTCGATTGCAACACAAGCAACCGTCATCAGGTAAATTTGAGAGAGAGACATAACAAGTTCTACCTGATGACGCTTGCTTGTGTTGCAATCGAAACGTCGTATTCTATTATTTTACGTATTTTCTTCTTACGTGACTTTACCGAAAGAACCAAAGAGTAATTTTTGCAGTCACGAAAGCTTCAAATCACTGTAGGTACCGTTTGTGTGCTATGCTCTGGGCTATGAAGAAAGGCCATTATCACAAAACGTCGCCGATTATATCCGTATATCCTGCATTTGTTCCCTTTAAGGCAAGTGTTGTAGGCGAGTGTGTTGGACGTCGTGTTCATGGCGCGTGTGTGCACCACTGTCAACGCAGCGGCAGCAGATGACACGACGCCTGAGTGCGAGCTGCCGCTCTTAATAAGCGAGCCGCTGCAACGAATTAAAGAACAACAATCGCTTGCTGATCTAAGTCCCGTGTCCATCGCCGCGCACGCCTGAAGGTTTCTCAGTCATTATTTATAACGTGTTGATGTTGCGCCCGCGCGCCTTGTTGAGTGTGGTGTAGAAGCAATCTACGCAACCAATGAGTGATAACTCATGATAGGCACTGTCAACAACGTTCGTTCAGCGAGGATTTAACCACGTGTTGAATTGGTATTAATCACCTACAGAAAGGCTACATCTCTGTGTATACACTCTGTTTGCATATTGGATAGTTATTTTTTATGACACATTAATTAACGAGGGTTGTTTTTAGTGTGGGATATGTAATACGATATTGGAGCAGTGAAATGGGTAAAACTAAAATATTTGTCAAGTAAATAAATTATATTTACATAGGAAATGACAGTTAAGGTATTTAAAATAATTTTAATTAATTGATAATTCAATGTATAATGCAGAGTATTTGCGCAACGCAGCATTATAAAACGAATGCATTAATGTGAACGAAATATGCTGTACACTACACGCAGTGCGCTCATTTGATTTATCGGAATCAGAATATTTATTTAGACGGATATACACAGATACACCTACCGCTGAAACAAACATCTGTTAGAAAAAAAAACATTCCCTACAGAAAGTAGACACACACACACAACCCCTTGGCAAAATTTTTGTTATTTTAAAACATACCCCCAAAATATAAACATCCCTCCCTTAACTTCAAAGACCCTGGGGACGAGTGCCGTTTGTGAGCACCGACGGCCACGAGTCTGTGTGCGGGTGCTGACCACACACCGGTGGGGAGCGGTGGCGTAGTGGTTAGCGCACTGCGCAACGAACACGGGGGAGCCACGATCCATTCTCGCTCGTGACCAACATCAGTGACGAATATCTAAAACCGGTCCCGGGGACTCCCGCTATGTCGACTCAGCCTTAAACGAGTACGCGATGTGATGTGTAAACATCAGCATTGGGGGAGACAAAGACGGACGGTCGTAGTGGTGCCTTCATCAGCGCTGCACGGCTAACACCACTTGCTCCAACAGTCTGTTAAAGGCTACACGGGGGATCGTTGTCTTAGCCTTTGTGGTCTGCGCCACAGACACACACACGCGCTACGAGTGACGGAGATCTATTTTAGAACACGACCCGGCCTGGTGACCGCAACGGGTGCAGGCCAAGTCCCTGCGAGATATTCAGAGCTGAGGCCCCTGCGCGCAAGGCGGTGTGCACGACGCGCGCCCGCTCGCTCGCCGGCACGATTGCGTGGCGCCGCCGCTAATCAACATCGACACCGCGTCCCTCGGGAGCGGCTTACGCACCCGCACCGCAGCGACGTAACGTGCACCTCAACCGCAAAGCCCGTTTAAGCGACGACTCAAAGCGCTGTCATCGTGTGGCTACACAACGATGATTACGCGCGACCTCAACATCTGCACGGCGAGCGCACGATGATTGCCCTACCTGCGTGTGACGATTTAAACTTGCACGGCACGACAGAGATGAGGATCGTGGTAGCGCTCCCGTGCAGTCACACGCGCAGTGAGTAATCGGATCAGTTGCAGGCACGCGCCAATGCACTTGCTTCAGGAAGGCCGCACCACGTCGTGTGAAGCTTGTGGGTCGTTTGACCAAGGCCGTAATTATAATATATTTTGGGGGGGACACATCCCCCCCCCCAATATTTAAAATGCTCAAAATGTCCCCCCCCAATATATCGCTATAAAATAGATTTCTGTTTGTATGATTGTGGTTATGGTTGTACTTTATTAATCCCTAATCTCTGCCATTTCATACAAGGAAACAAGAAAAGGTAAAAAAAGAAAAAACAGAACAATGTAATACAATACACTATTAGACATTATTGTAAAACATAAATCAGAAGTCCATCCCATGTGTTAGTGAATTTTTTCATATTTTAGGCAGGAAATGATAGGAAATTTGTTTCCAAATTTAGATATTTTCATGGGGGGTGGACCCCCCAGATCCCCTATAAGATTTGGTCCCCCCTAATGTTGACTCCATGGCTACGGCCTTGCGTTTGACCATACTTCACCACGGCTGAATAGTTGCAGCTTGGTGGACGGGGTGTGAGCGGGGGAGACTGAGGTTCGGCTCAGATATCCTTCATCACTGACGTTAGCCGTGGCCGGGAAACGAACTCGGGTTACCAGGTTCAAAGCGTAATGCGCTAGCCACTGCACTACCGCTCGTGGCTGTTTAAATTGCGATTCACCCCTCACCCCCGTGTTCTACGTGCGCGCAGACCTGCAGGGTAATTTTTTTTTTAAATAAATATGGCTGTAATACAAATCGACTTTGATTTTAAGAATAAGCCCATTGTCGGGGGCGCTTGTTTCAAAACATTTCTCCAGCAAGACAAATGGACCCGCGCGGGGCAAGGGAAACCCTTCGCCTATTTTTAACGCCTCCGCTCATTATATAACACGCACCGCCACGGGTAATACCTTACGATCGGTGCCGGCCTTCGTACACGAAAACATGCAGGGAGGGGGGGGGGGTGGAGATGGGGGGGGGGGGCAAAACGTTATTTATCCGAGCGAGAGAGAGAAACTATTGACGCCGTACACAATTTAAACACGTGGCTCGCGCGCGCCGCGGCGGGCATAGCGCCCAGCAAATCATTGCGGGAGCAGAGCAGCGCATTGATATTCATCAGGGCGCATACACAAGTCTCCGCAGGTCCTAACTACCTTTCTTTTTTTTGGAGAACATAACAGAACGTCACGGCGCGGGTATGTTTGGGTTGGAGTTAACGCAAACATCGCGAGACGAAATGAGCAAAGACCCCGAGCGGCGGTCGGCAAATGCGTCATTAATTACACTCGATGGGGGCAACCCCAACGAGCTCGATTGCTCTTTGGGCCAAAACATGAATATACAATATCACACACAACCGCAATCGACGTCCTTCCGTTTCCCAAGGTGGCGTAATTAATTCCGCTTTTGCAGAAGGGCAGCTTGAGGCTCTTGCAAAGCGTCGTTTGGTCGATTTGAATGAGAAGATTTTTGTTAAATCTTGACTTAAAGATTCGTGACTGCAGGAAGTCATATTCTTTGGGTCTTTCGGTAAAGCCACGTAGATAGAAAAAATAATAAAAATAATAACAATATCACGACGTTTCGATCGCAACACAAGCAATCGTCATCAGGCGACGTTTCTGTCGCAACACAAGCAATCGTTGTTGAAAGAGTTTCACTTCAATGTATCACTCCTATGTCGTTTGCGTTGGAAAAAGAAAATGAAGGGATATTTTGAACACTTATTTGCGAACCCCAGAACCGATGGAAGCGCAAATTAATCTCGCTCCAAAAAAAGCCCTCTCCTCCGTTGCTTCGTGTTAATACGTATAATTGTGTTACGAATGTAAGGTTTATTGTTTTACACGCTTTCACGCAAATTTGTACTAGGAAAATAAAATTCCCGGCTGACAGCTGGATTAATGTCCCAGGAAACACTTTAACCTTATACTATTTCCTGCTGATAGATTTTTTTTAAACATATTTTTTTCTTCGCTACGTTACTTTAAAATGCGCTCAGACCTCAAGGCCGCGTACAAGTTTGCACAGGCGCGTCGATCAAAATCGGCCACAACGCTACAACTAAGCCGTGTCCGGCGAGGCGAGTGGAGTTGGGGGGTTCCCAGGTAGCCCCCCCTACCCTTCCTACCCCACCCCACCCCCCCACCGGGAGGGAGCGCCACCTCCTCCTGTACCTTGCCCCCCCCCCCCCCGCTTGGCCTTGTTTGTTGCTCTTACGGATGAGAGGGCAGCGATGGATCGACGCGCAAAGACTTCCCGGGATCCGGGATAGAGGGGAGCGCTCGGTCGTCTCCCCCTCTCCCTCGGCTCGCCTTGTGTGTGAAGTGTGAAATTTTCCAGATGGCGTCCGCGATGCCGCTTATTTTATATTTATTCTCGTCTTTGTGTTTTTTTTTTACTTTAGGAAGTCGGTCCCACGACGGGAAAGAGTCAGCTCTAATGTAAACCGAGTGGCTAATTAACGTCTTACATTAGCGCTAATACGCTGATGGAGTTGCAGGTGGTAACCCCATTGCGTGCGCCACAAGGACTTGTCTTTAACACCTTGAAGACGCTCAACTCGACGCAGTTTCCTTTTTGCGTGTGTTCCTCGATTGCCTTTGATTCGCCAACCCGCGTCATTGCCCCTTATTTTTTGTTGCGGTCATTCCGGTTCCGAAGAGACTCCGATTGTCACCATTGCGAGTGTGCAATATAATGAAATGCGTACGCATGTTGAACTTCTTTCGCACCGTACGTAGCCAACTGTGCTAATCGGAAGGTTCGGGTAGGTCGCTTGTGTAGGTTACTTGCAGTCCAACACGGAGCACAGCGTGATGTGTGCAAGTGTTGTGCATCTGTCCCCGTGTGTGTGTGTCAGAGGGCATAGCGGTGAGCGCACTGCGCTACTAACCTGGTGACTCGAGTTCGATTCCCGCTCACGAAAAATATCAGTGACGATTATTTGAACTGGTCCTGGGCCTCCCCTAGATCGACTCAGCCTCAAATGAGTACCTGCTGTGATGTGTGAGCATTGCCACTAGGGAGACAAAGGCGGCCGGGCGTGGTGTTGGCCACCCACCCCCTCGTGTGCCGTGCCGGCCTTCATAGGTGCTCGCTAACAGCACTTTCCCCAACAGTCTGTTAAGGCTAGACGGGGGATCTTTATCTTTGTGTCAGAGGGCGTACGCGTACGTGAGTGTGTGTGTTAGATGCTCACTAACAGCGCTTGGCCCAACAGCCTCACGCCGACTATTGGGGTCATCTTTGTACGTGTGGGGGCAGAATCGGCAGCACGCGTTGTGCATCTGACAATCATCGCAGTCTGTGCACCCATAACACCTGGGGTCCATCCCGTGACCTCCTGCCACCCAGCCTTCGACAATCCACGCAGCTTCAAAGTTGCATCCGCGACAATCGCCATCCGCCACTTAAGTGGGCGGTGACGCCACCACGGCGCTTGTGCCCAGGCTACGTGCACCTTGAGGGCACCATCGAGCTTGGCACACGCAACCGCGATGACCCTTTGGGAACGTCACTGACTGCTGCTGTTGTTGTTGTGTGAGATGGAGTGCGTGGGTGTGAAGGGAGGGAGGGGGAGGGATGGGGGAGGGATTAGGGAGGGGCACTGCCGAAGTTGCCAGTGCTTGGCGATATGAACCCCCGTTATCTGGGTTCAATTCCCTACACGTGGGGCAGAGCATCACTGGCGCCAAGTGGTACCATAATCACCTGCCCAGAGCCTCCCCTCTGTCCACTCTGCCGTTAACGCAGGTGGTGGATGACTCGCTGTGTGTACATCACCCAGCACGAGACAAAGGTGGTGTAATTGCTAACCTAATTTAATATTGGTGTTTGCAAGTGTTGTACATGTATTCCTTTTGACCGAGAAAACAAACCAACGTTCGTCTATTATCGTCAGTTTGCTATGTGTGTGTGTATATTGCACGTTCTAAAAATGATAAACTACATTACCGCATTCATGTATTATGAATTAATGACCATTGCTCTAAGCGAGAGGAAATAACTTAGTATGATATATCGGGATATATATAGAGATAGTTCCGCTCTTTAAAACTATCACGTGGCGTATGTCATGGGTATTTAACATAATTTATGTTCGCAGGTGTGTACGATCGTCACCGTGTGTTCGGATACGGCGGTTGTTGTGCTTCGTTATATCCTGTGATCCCGGCGATCTGAGTTAGAGTCCTCTCGCCACCGAGCATTAAACGAGAGGAAACTGGCGGTACGGTAACATCGATTGCGTGCGCTCGATTTTGGCCACACGAACCTCACCATGTGCCCGCCGTGTCGCCCTTAAACAGGTGCTCGCTAACATCACTTGCTCATACGGTTAGTGTCGTTAAAACGGGGGGAGGGTAGACTATGTATGCAATGATGTGTACGTACCACTTGACCTACCTTGTATAGCATTAGTTGTGCATTTAACTGACAGTCGCGTAGCTTCATTAACCTGTCAATCCGGCCGAGTGGCGCTGTTAGCGTTAGGCTCGACTTCACAGTTGCAAGCCTGCGAGTTCGAATCCCATTCGGCGGGTCGTCTCAGCTCATCAGCCTTGCAAGGAGGGGTCGATAAAATAACGGACCTAATTGTGAGCGCTCCAACAGCGGTTGACCTCCACGCCGTAGAAATGTGACAATTCCTTCGCTGGCCCAGGGCCACGATTCGCGTAGGAGCTGCCTTGAGCAATGGGGGTCTGGGTGCGAGGGGGGGGGGTTGCGGGTGCAGGATGGGTGGGGGTGCGCGTCCTGCCATCGTTGACTTGAACTAACGAGACCACCACCACCACCACCACACGTGCGTCTGTGCGTAGATCCGGGGTTCAGGGCCAGCTACAGCCAGCTGCCCACTCCGCCGCCCACGCCGCTCGGACCGTGCCCAGCCATGGGCAGCAAAGCTCTGCCCGCGCCCATTCCCATCCACCCGTCGCTGCAGATCACCAACTACTCCTTCATGCAGGCGGTGAACGCCTTCCCGTGCGCGCTCGACCAGCTGCAGGGCTTCTACGGCAGCTTCAGCGCCCTGCAGGCCATGCAGGTGAACCAGTGGACGCTGGGCTACCAGCAGCTCGCCGCTCTGCGCGGGGGCGACCTCCCGCCGTCGCCCGGCGGGTTCCTCGATGTGTGTCGCCTCCCGCTGCCGGGGATGCCGCTGTCGCCCCAGGCGTTCCACGGCTGCAAGGCGCTCGGCGTGAAGAAGGAGCGGCCCCGGTTCGACTTCGCGAACCTGGCACTCGCCGCCACGCAGGAAGACCCGTTCCCGAGCAAAGGAGTGCCGCGCGCCTCCGATCAGAGCCGCGGCGGGGGCGACCACGGGTACCCACCCGCGGCCGCGGCTGGGGACGGCAGAGCCAGGCCGAGTCGAGGCCGCCTGCCCGTGAAGACGAGGAAGGAGTTTATCTGTAAATTCTGCGGCCGCCACTTCACCAAGTCGTACAATCTCCTTATACACGAGCGGACGCACACGGACGAGAGGCCGTACACGTGCGACATTTGCCACAAGGCGTTCAGGAGGCAAGACCATCTCAGGGACCACAGGTGCGCCAACACCACCACTGATTTGCAATTGCTGCTGTTGTTGTTGTTGCTGTTGTTGTTGTTAACGCTCGGTCCACTTCAATTTAAACGACGTAGACGTGAAACGTCGTAGCCGATTGTTAGACGTGTGTGGCTTGCGCTCCTCTGTACTGAAGCGGCAATGCATTGGCACGTGCACGCGACGACTTTGTGAATCGACTGTGTCGTCTGGAGGAGGGTGTACGACACACGTTTTATTTACCCAATCTGACCCAACATATTAGCAATAATGAAACAGTAACGGTTGCAAGAACGGATCTCCGTTCAAGAGTTGATTGATCTCTAATTTTTCCGGGGTCGATAAATCAGGTACCTCGCTGTGTGCGACGGATGTCAAACCGTGGTCGTCTCGGGAGTAAACTGACCCCTCGTCACAGCAATGGGGATATCTCCGCCACTGGCTTAGGGCCGTGAAACGTATATGAGTTGCTGACCGGTTCCTCGTTTGAGCAGGGAGACACGTTCCGTTTTGGCCAATATGTACAGACATGAATCACTGCGTATCGTGCATTCCTAGAATGTACATTCTAAACCGCGTTATAGCGTTGAGATAATAATAATAATGCAATTTATAACGCGCGCAAATTTGCGGACATAACGGCCGCAACTCATAGTCTCATTGTGCTGCCCGTGCGCGTGTACACTTGTGTTGATGCAATCCTAGGCACACCATACACTCTTCGTTATTTGCAACGTTTTTTTGCATGCTTAAATTGCATCAATGTGTCTTGTTTACACTTTAACGCACGGACACATTTATATAAAATATATTATTGATATGAGTTACGGCAATTGCTCCAGCAAGCACCTTATAAATATCCCCCCTTGTTGTTTCAACTGACAGGTACATACATTCTAAAGAAAAGCCTTTCAAGTGCCAAGAATGTGGCAAGGGGTTTTGCCAGTCTCGGACTCTGGCAGTCCATAAAACGTTGCACATGCAGGTAAAAGACTAAAGGAAGACGCTGTCATATGATTTCCCAGTAAGTTGTTGCAACAAAAAAAAACAAAAATGTGTTTATTATGCCTTGCGAATCATTTATCTGCACGAACACATATTGAATTCATTCCCAAACGCTGCACACTTTGCCTAACGATCGCGATGCAACGCCATGCGTGAACACAACCACATTTACACTGATCCAGTTGCATTTAATGGCTAAGTGATTACAAATCCGTATAATGTAACTTCAATTCGCATATATTTTTTACACCTTATATATTAGATGGTGAACCACAATAGACGGGGGCTTTGAGTTAAAATACCGGTGGGTTGTCGACCAAGCACATCATCAACTCTCCAAGGCCGATAAAGCACATCCTAGTTTGTTGAACGCTATCAGTGTGGAAATAATTATTTCTTGTGATAAAACTGATCCTCGTCGTGGGAATGTGGAATTTTACATCACATTATCCAGCCACCAATGGATTTCAGCACCGTACCGCATTCTATTTTGAACTTTGACATTGGATAGACACAATCTTAAATGTCAGACTCCGTTGTCAATCTACTGCTCCGTTGGTAATGGGGTGGGGATGTTTGCCCATACTTCACCACGCTGGTCAGTGCGGGTTGGTGAAGTGGAGGAGGGAAGGAGGAGGATCGGTCCAGGTTTTACTCGCCCCTGATGTCAGCTGACAGCCGTTAATTGAACCTCAATCGCCGAGTTAATAGCCGCACTGTGCCCAGCACTAAGTGACTGCTTGCCCATGAATAGCCTTTCCAGTATATACATAGTGTGGGACTTTATATAATATCTGGTTAATAAAAGTTTCGCAAACGTACCGCCACGCGCAGTTAACGTGGTTTTTTTTCTTGCTCGTGTTAAATGTAGCTACCGATAGAACACAACTGTGAAACTTTAATTCAGCGTAGGCTTCGTTCGCGCTATATACATTCACATGAATATGCAGCTGTGCAGTGCAGGTGGAGGCTATTATTGTACGTACAGCAGTCGTGCGTTTGATGTTTAATTTACTATTATTAACACGACAGCATAGACACGCGCTTATTGTTGAGTTGAGTGCATTGCAATAACCTGTGCATATACGTACACAGTAGCTGTTTTTGAACCGGTTTCGCATCCACAAACCATTTCACCGTGGATTACGTTATGGGTTGATCTAGTTGCCTTTATTACGCGATCATAGCATGCTCATAGCCCATGCACCATTGTCATCCACATCAAACACACGCTAACTAGTTCAAGCGACTTGAGACACACGTTGTGCACATATTTGCTGTTCACGTGACAAACAAAAAGGCACGATTTGCCGATAGGGAATCTGACACTGAACAAGTGGCATGCGCAAAGCACCGAATTAAGAACGCCACGGCACTGACGATGTCAACACATCGTAACAGTTACTCATTTGAGGCTGAGCCAACTTAGGGGAGGGCAGTGCAGCGTCACGTGCCACTTGCTTCGAAAGTTTTGTATGGCCGGGAATAGAACACAAGTCGACAATAATGGGAGCGGAGTTACACAGACTCGATCGAACAAAACTAAAGATCCCACGTTTAGACTGCTGGAGTGAGTACAATTATTGAGCACCTATTAAGGCCTGCAACGACACACAGACACGTATCTCGTGTTTAGCCTCGCGGACGTTAGTGCGAATTAACGTTTGCGCACGCTTTGCTAAATACTGACACCACAATTACACACGTAAACGCGCGCTCATTTAAGAGCACAGTACATCTGGACAGCAATTGACTGACGTGTTGTCCTTTTGTTTGCACGTGCGGGTGGTGTGTTGCGAGTGTGTGTGCGTCTGCATGCGCTTGTGCACGTGCGTGCGCGTCCTGCGCGTGTCTGTACGTGCGTTTGCGTGTGCGCGTGTGTGTGCGCGTGCGTGTGCGCGTGTGTGTGCGCGTGCGTGCGCGTGTGTGTGAGAATGTGCGTGTGCGCGTGTGTGTGTGCGCGTGTGTGCGTGTGTGTGCGTGTGCGCGTGTGTGCGTGTGCGCGCTTGTGTGTGTGTGTGCGCGCGTGTGTGCGCGCGTTGCGTGGGGAGCGGCAGTGTAGCGATTAGCTGCCCGAGTTCGATTTATTTGAACCGGTCATGGGCTTCCCCTAGATCGACTCAGCCTCAAATGAGTACCTTGTGTGGTTTGTAAATGTCACCACTGGGGAGACAAAGGCGGCCGGGGGTGGTTTTGGCCACCTACCCCCTCGTGTGCTGTGCCGGCCTTCACAAGTGCTCGCTAACAGCACTTGCCCCAATAGTCTGTTCAGGCCATACGACTGGGGGGGATCTTTGTCTTTGATCATTGTGGCGGTGTGCGCATGCGCAATCCCCCGCAGGAATCGCCACACAAGTGCCCCACGTGTGCGAGGACGTTCAACCAGCGCAGCAACCTGAAGACTCACCTTCTGACACACACGGACATCAAACCCTACAACTGCGAGCACTGCGGAAAGGTGTTTCGACGCAACTGCGACCTGCGGCGGCACAGTCTCACGCACAGCCTGCGAGACGTCTTCTGAAGAAGGATGCAGACAGCAGCCTGGCATGCCCCCACCACCCCCCCACCCCCCACCAGCTCGCGTGGCTCCTAACATCTTCACAACGCAACAACGATCAGGCCAAGCCCGCATTGGCGCCCGCCGTGCGACGCGGCTGTTTGTGCGCTCCCCGCTCGAAGCAAAGAGCACGGTGCGGAAGAAGTTGGAGGTACGTGGGTGCGTGCGTTCTCCCGCAGTGCCCCGTTGTCAGAGAGGGGCCTCGCCACTTTCTTCATCGGGAAGGATGATGATGATGACGACGAAGAAGAATCCAAGACGTTACATTCATGGACGGTGCCAGACGGAGGAAGATTTGCGTCCATGGTAGACCTCTACAATGCAATGTGCCTTACCGCTCGCCGGTTTCCGAGTGCTCACTCGTGGACTCAAAAGCCATCCATCAGTGCTTCATCGCAAGCCATAGGCACCCTGGCGCAGAGCCAGCGTGCATAAGCAGAAAAAATGTGCACTCAGCCACCGAAAGCGTCTTACAGCTAAATGCTACCTTTTTATACTAATTATATATATTTTTACAAAAAATAGAAGCTAAACAAGCAGTTCCAAGGAATGTTTCCAAGTTCTGTGTTTATATGCAAAAGGCGCTTATGGGAGAACGCCGCTGATGACAAGGACGATGTGTCAAAGAAGAGCTCGCAATTTTGACTTCGGGAACTGTGATCTCTCGTGCTTTTTTTTTTGAAAGGCCTTACAATTATGGAACGAGAGGCTTCAATGCATCGTTGATTGATTTTTTTTTCTACTGTATATTTTTGTTGACTCAAATCTTGTCGATCAGATGCCGTCATGGAGTTATAATTGTGAAGTGGCATTGTGAGTACTGTGTACCTGCACGCCCTGTTAAGACAAATTAACTTACATTTTGTTTTACTGTGCTACATATATATACATCGCCAATACACATTTTTTAATGTTAATTCTTTGGCAAACATTGTGAAATATTAAAAGCAGATACAAATGAATGTTAAACTGTTTAGATCGGGTAAAGTGGGTAGTCACGATCGGTCTAATGAGTGTGTTGTGTGTATCATCACAGTGCCATAACAAGTTTCCACTTGCCTTGACAATCTTAACGTCGGATATGCCTGCGTGCCACATGTCAACAATAATAACAAGAACAGCAGCGACGGATGATTGGTGACAGTGCTAACATGCAGTACTGCATTGCTAACAAACAAAAAAACAAGTGCCTTGCTCAATAATGGAAACAGTTGCATGATTTCTCGAATGGACAACAGTCATCACGATACATGTCCTTGGCTGGGCCGTGGACCCAATGCGAGGTCGGTGTTGACATCAAACGTGTGCGTATGTGGATCTCGATTGGGAATTTGAACAGTTTGCATTTAAAATAATAACATATTTACGCATGCATACATACACACATACACAGACGCAGATCACTCGTATAGATTGAACTTGCGAGTTGAGTACTTTGTGCTGTAACTATGCAAACCAAAATGCCATATTTACACGCAAACACGAAGATTCCCCGACAGCCTTAACAGACTGTGCAAATGCTCTTAGCGAGCACATTTGGAGGCCAGCACGGTACACGTGGCGATCTTTATACACCGTACCAGGCACTCATTTGAGGCTGAGTCGACCTCGGGGAGGCCCATGGACAAATTCAGATAATCGTCAATGGTTTTGGCCGTAAGCTGGAATCGAGCTTGGGTCGCCGGGTTCGGCACACGAGGTGGTGGGTAATCATCACCACGCAAGGGCCTCGTTTGTCTCCCCAGTGGCGATGTTTACACACCGCACCAGGTACTCATTTGAGATTGAGTCGACCTACACAGCGAGACACACACACACACATTCCCCAAGTGGTCGTGTAGGACTGTAGGAACTCTTGTACCGTTAGCGAACATCTATCGGGGTGTGACATTGCATACGCAATAGAAGTTCAACGTACATACATCACCTCGGCCACGTCTGTCTCTCGCACCTGTTTCTTCACCACACCCCGGGTACTTTATGTAAAGGCGTTGTTGACCAAGGGGGACGGCCCAGAGCGACAACAACAACAACCGCCGCAATTCGCCCGGAAATTGGCAGTGACGTCACCACGGCCCTTGCTGTGCCAGGCTAGGTGCACGCCCAGGAAAAGTTCAGGTACCGCGTGCCGCCGGTACTGTGCGTGGCCGGGAACAGAGAAACCCAGGTTGCCTGCTGAACACGCAAGGACGAACACTGCAAGCGCATCGTCAAACGCGTGTCTCGGTGACGATTTGTGCCAATGCAACACGCGTGCCTTGTTCGAGTTATTTTTTCGCGCAGCTCTAAGAACTGTGCACAGCTGTGCCAGACGGTTTTTGTTTTGATATCGTGAACGGCGACTGTGGCTATTTCCCTCTACTGCAAAGCCTATCTTTGACTCGGGACATCTCTTTCTTAATAAACTTCCTGCCAAGCAGGGTGCCAAAGTCCAGCTGTCCGGGTCGTTCGGGCTTATCAAGAGCCTCGTATGCAAAGCGAGCTGCAATCAACTGACGCACGAATGATTGTGACTGCAATACATCGTTGTTTGTTGTGTATATATGTTTTATATCAAACGGGAGGCACGGGCATACGTGTATATGGCAATAAAGAATAATCTACACACGCGAACTTAACCCTTTCATCCATCGATTATTACTATTATTACGGTGAATTATTCGTGTAATTGTTTTTATTGTGGTGATGCTGCTGTTGCATTGACAGTGGTGCACAAGCACAATTAAACAAATAAACACATATCCATACATTCGTCAATAACACTGTCTTTGAATTCAAATGTACGTAATCGGCGATGATTTGGGTAATGGCCGTTTTTCATGGGAACCTAAATCAATAAAGAAGGACCATTGCCTGAAACGTCACCTATTATTATTGTTTGTGGGGGTTTTTTTACGTCCACGGTATTATTGACGAACGTGTTGGGGTTTTTTATTTTTGGTGTAAATGTTCTTTCGGCAGTTACACCGCAGATATTGGTTGAAAATGTTTAACGTGATTTGCGTGAGAGGGTTAATATCATCCTCGCAGTCACAGTGGTTATTTAGCGTCGCAGAATACACAGCGCATACTTGAGTGCAGAGGTGGGACAAAGTCATTGTTATGCAAGTCCAAGTCGAGTCTGAAGTCATCAAATTCATGACTCGAGTCTGACTCGAGTCCAAGTCACATGACTCGAGTCCACACCTCAGAGGTGGGACAAAGTCATTGTTATGCAAGTCCAAGTCGAGTCTGAAGTCATCAAATTCATGACTCGAGTCTGACTCGAGTCCAAGTCACATGACTCGAGTCCACACCTCTGCTTGAGTGCAATAACAGACGGGCAATATATGAAGGATCTACTTGCCAATTGATTCGTGGTGTTGTTATGGGCAAGATATTGGGTTGACCCAAGCGTCTGTGCATGATGGATGGGTATACATACGAGCAAATGGACGTGTAATTTGCTGCGGTTAATATTTTATGGCGATCGAATAAACTATTGCATAACCGAGCACACGGGACGCGGTTGGGTTACTATGATCCATTTGTACCCACGCGCGCGCTGTTGAAAAGGTGGATGACCTGCTTTATGGGTGGAGGGGGAGATCCTGATCATACTTCACCACGCTGGTCAGTGAGGGTTGGTGTTAGGTAGCGAGGTTCTGATATGTTGACCGCTCCTCACGATGGCACCCCGGTGGTTTGCCGGGTTTCATAGCGCAACGCGCTCACCACTGCGCCACCGATCGTGCACCCACGTGGTGCGCGTGCACCCACCGTCTGTCGGGCTATATTGTTACAACGCAGGAACGCACACGTGGGAGGCGTGACGCACTGAGGTGCCTGTGTCTCTTGACATTCTCGCAGCGGCGATGAGCGTCACTGCATGGCGCGGCGATTTAAAACGGCGTGTTCCTCCAGATTCCTGCTACGTCGATGCGTGCGGAAATCGCTACGTGAGTGCAGGGATGACAAGCGGCGGGTTGAGTCACGGCCTGAACACAAGCGCGTGGAGTTTAATATTCAACTCTTACTCGAAAATCACATCGCCGCACACGGAAAATTGTGGAGTGCTAATCGGACGATCGTGACTGATTTGAAGCGAATACGAGTTTCAGAAAGGCTGTATCGATGGTTCTTGAATTTGGAGCTTTCGTGACTGCAGGAATTACTCTATGGTTCTTTCGGTAAAGTCACGTCTAAAGATAAAATAATAAACTAAATAACAACATACGACGTTTCGATTGCAACACAAGCAATCGTCATCAGGTATAAATGAAATAGCCACAAACATTTTAACCAGAAAACTATAGACAGACATATAAGCAGACATTGACATGTTAATTTGTTCTCTAACCCCTCCAACTCTCTCTGACACTGCCCCCTCTGTCTATTTAAGGCCTCGCTACAGAGACAATCCTCCTCTCTGTGCCTGTGTTACTCTCTCTCTATGTATCCTGGTGATATCTGTCTGCTTATATGTCTATCTATAGTTTTCTGGTTAAAATTGTTGTTGCTATTTCATTTATACCTGATGATGATCGCTTGTGTTGCATTCGAAACGTCGTATGTTATTATTTAATTTATTTTATCTTTAGATATGTATCGATCGTATTTGCCACGAATATAGACAGACGAGTTTGCGCTTTAAGTAGAACAATAATAACACTCTTACTTCTTCTCATTTGGGAACCCTCATGCGTTACGGCGCGGAGGTTGATTGATTCGTCTCTCACGAGGTAAGGTCACGCAGCCTAAAGGTCAACATCGCATGACGTTTCGTGGGAAACGATTAGAAACATCGATCGATGCTCCTAATCAGTGACGCAAGTAATGGCATTTGATGTTTTTTTTTAATGCTAAAGGACTGCGCTTTTATCTCGATAATAACGTTAATTAAATTACGCTAAGGTCAAAATATGATGAATGTATGCAGCGCCTTGGCGAAAGGCGCTTTAGTAATCCAAAATGTAACATAATATAACTTATTTCGCAACCGTGCTTATCTGATTTGAACATTTTGAAGAGGATGAAAATCCACGGAATGACGATTATCACAGCCATCCGTATAAATTGTCTTAACTGGCCAGTGTATATTGCCCACGTTATATGCGTGCGCAGTGAGTGGAGGTGGGAGAGGGAGATGGGGTGATAACAGCGCTGACGAAGATTTATGATATCGTTATCATCATTATCGTCAGCCATGGTCAATCCACTGCTGCAACATGAGCCCACACTCATTCGTAGAGAGCCAATCGCTCTCGCGATTAATGAGAGGTCCAATGTAACATATAGAGACTGTTGGGAGGCAAGTACTGATGGAAAAAAATATACATTCGTGAATAAAAATACATTTGTAGCTCATCGGATTCCTCCGGTATAAATAAAATAGCATCGTTGTTAGCGAGCAACTGTTCAGGAAGGCATGTTCCGATCAGCTCGGTTGGCTCCGTATGGTGCAAACAAGTTCCACACGCATACAAAGGATGACATGTCTAGCACCACGCCCCACGGTATTCGTCTGCCCAGCGCCGATGGTCTACCCCTTGGCATTAAGGTCTCCCCATTTAAGTTTGAGCCAACCTAGGGGAGGCACAAATGAGGTATAATAACACCACTGGCCACTGAAGTTCAGCTGTATGGTCGGGGTGCAAAGACATAGAAAAAGGTTACCCGTGTAGCCTTCACAGACCGTTGGGACAAGTGCCATTAGGGAGCACCTATGAGGCCGGCACAAAGAGGCGGGTAGCCAACACCACGCCCGACCGCCTTTGTCTCCCCGGTGCTGCTGTTTATATAACGCGTCAGTTGCTCATGCGAGGTTGAGCCGTCCTAAGGGGCACCACACAGGCAATCGTCTTCAGGTGGAACGACAAATGCAGACGATTGCTTGTGTGGCGATCGATTTTTTCTACCTATACGTAACTTTACCGAAAGAACCAAAGAGTATGCATACAACACACACATACAACACACACATACATACAACATACACACCTACAACACACACATACAACACACACATACAACACACACACACACACAACACACACACATACAACACACACACACAACACACACAAACAACACACACATACAACACACACATACAACACACGCACATACACAGAAACTATCACAGCGTGCAGTACCAAAAACGCCAAGTGAATGCAGCACTCTGCCCATCACAGGCGGGTACAAGAGGGGAAAAAAAGAGATTCTGTTCACCTGTCAGACCGGTTATTTAGTGCCGACTGTGGAAACAGTCAACGCGTGCGTGTGCCAGAACGCACAAACCCCACCCCCGCAAAACTTGCCAAAGCATTGCCTTCAATCACCGCTCAACAGCGCGTGAGAAACAACGGAGACGTCTCTGTGTCGCTCGCCCACCTCACTCAACGACCGTACAGCCCGACAAGCCGCCCTTCGCCACTTGGGTGACGGCGACGTCACCACGGGGCCTGTGCCAGGCCAGGTGCACTTTGAGATCACGTGAAGTGTCGAAGGCTCGCTTACACGAGGTCTCGGGACAGACCCCACACATATGTATATGTGACAATCTAGCCCGTGGCTGTCACGGAACTAAAACACGAGCACGTGCGCGCGCGTGTGTGCGTGTGTGTGTGCGCGTGTGTGTGTGTGCGTGTGTGTGTGCGCGTGTTTGTGCGCGCGTATGTGGGCGCGTGTGTGCGTGCGTGTGTGTGAGCGTCGTGGTGACGTCACCGCCACTTAGTGGCGAATGGCGGTTGTTGTTGTTGTTGTGTGTGTGCGCGTGTGTGTGTGAGCGCGTGTGTGCGTGCGGGTGTGTGTGCGCCTGTGTGCGTATGCGCGTGTTTGTGCGCGCGCGTGTGCGCGTGCGTGTGTGCGTGTGTGCGCGTGTGTGTGTGCGCGCGTGTGTGTGTGCGCGCGTGTGTGTGAGCGCGTGTGTGTGAGCGTGTGTGTGTGTGCGCGTGTGTGTGTGCGCGTGTGTGTGCACGCGAATGGGTCGTTTTCTGTGGACGCATCTCATTGCGGGGGAGAGCTCACAGTCGAGCAGCGACCGCTGTCGTTGTTGCTTCTCGCGTGCCATTTGATTGAATATAAATAGTAGTGTAAACAGTAATGTAAAAATGAAACACGTGCGCATACGAAGTCTGTGTTTTAATTGTAATCAAAAACTCGCAAATTGCCACCCATCTGCCGGGACACGGGCTAAGCACGTGCTCCGGTATAGATGCATTGATGTGCAAGTGCCGCTCTGCGCCTGCCCTGTTGTTGTACCGCGAGGGAGCGGCGTGCGAGACATTGTCTGTAGTATCCCCATCGCTCCGTGCAGGCGACCCCGACATCAGAGCGTCGCTTAAGGCGCAGCTTAGCGGGAAAGCACGCGCGCCTCCTCGTCCCCTCCCTCCTCTCTCAGCCACCGCCTCGGAATCTCTCACAAGTAAGCAAAGCGAGCAGGATTCGTTCGGAGGCGCAATGGTTCAAAGCGCCGGATCTGCGTGCGTCGCGGGTTATGCGGACGCCACCAGCGGTTTATAGATATGGCTCCGAGACGGCAACGCACCTTTTTTTTGACAAATTGGTCTTTTTTATTTTGGTATCCGCGTTTTGTCACCCTTCATCATAATCATTGTCAGCCCAAGGTCAATGCACACGTGGATGATGGCCTCCCCAAGCCGCCGTCAACTGTCACGATCCTGCGATCCGTTTTGCTGCTTCCACCCCGACGATATTTTAGATCTGTATTATTGTCTAGAACTCCTAGAACGTCTGGAATTATTCTCGACCATCAACCATCGTCCACTTTAGCCGTGGCGTGTTCTGCCCAAGCCAATCCACTTTTCCTCGTAGTTCGGGGGATGATGTCATTTGAACCCTCCGTCTGTCGTCTCATCAACGTGTTCCTCTTTCGTGTCCTCCGAATGTAATTCCAAGCATTTATCTCCCCATGCTTCGGTGTGCACTGTTCAGTCGGTGAACCACCATGTTTCTGCTGAAACACGTGTCACACGGCTGGCATTACACGCCGATTGGAACCTGCATTCTGTTGGAGCTGGCGACGGAAACCTTTACATGCGGAGCGAGGCACGGGCTCGGCTAAAGAGTCCGGAGTTGCATCTGTTCAATATAATTATTGCTCGTGACAAAGTTTCTGGGGGAGAACTTTGCCGATACGATCGGTAATCTGGCCAGCTTTGATTACGTACGGTGCGAAAGAAGTTCAACAACACGCAGCGTTCGTAGGAACCAGCAGCAGGACAACCTCGGCTTCTTGCGGTGTATTCGGGGCGCAGGGGAGCGCAGATGACACCCTGTGTTAATCAACGCGAGTTGGTCGAATAGGAGTGTGAACGATATGGTCTCCATATATTCTTTGGGTCTTGGGTCTTTCGGTAAAGTCACGTAGAACAAAAACATAACAAAATCTGCGACGTTTCGATCGCAATATCATAATCTTTTCCTCCTGATGACGATTGGTAACGCGTTTAGAGAGTATTTGGCTGCTATACATTTCCACATCGTTCACCAATTCGTTGAACTATCATTTGTGGCTAGTTGGCTAATAACAAAGCGATAAATATATCTCGATGGGCCTTACCTGGTAAAATAAAAATAGTTTGCAGTTTACTTTAATCGTAGGGGCAAAACATGGTACAGTACTTGTAACAAAAACAAACATTGACACAGCCGTACAGGTCATCTTTTTTTTATATCGTTTATAATAAGGATGAAAAAAAATCATACACACCCGCGATTCCTAATGTGAGGGATATAGAAGTCAAACTCCCCCTATGGTTCGCACTGCCTCTTCATTCGGGCCGCCAACGTGCACACGAGTAGAAAAATCAACACAGCGGGAAACGCACTCGTCCAACGTTTCGGTCAATAGGGCAATATCATTGACGATTGTGGTAGGGTGTTGTTGTTTGTGCGTGTGGATCACTGCCAAAGTGGTAACCACACCCCCCCACCCGCTCCTTACAAAAAATATATAAAGTGTCAACGAGCAGAGCATAATTGGAGAGCAGCAGAGATGTACTTTCGACAGCGCTAATTGCAATGACCCTTCGCGTGTAACAGATGTCCGGCTCCGTGATGTCCTCGCAACGAGAGGCTGGGAGGCTCCTCATTGTCTGTAAGGGGTTATCAAAAATAGCAGCGCTAAAAGTAATGCGCGGCGCACCCGCACGTTGGAAGGATGCAAGCGCCTATTAATAATAATAATGAGGGTACCACTCGCAATGCTTGCCTACTGCTGCTGCTTGTCTACTGCTGCTGCTTGCCTACTGCTGCTGCTGCTTGTCTACTGCTGCTGCTTGCCTACTGCTGCTGCTGCTTGTCTACTGCTGCTGCTTGCCTGCTGCTGCTGCTTGCCTACTGCTGTTACTGCTGCTGCTACTGCTGCTGCTACTGCTGCTGCTTGCTACTGCTGCTGCTACTGCTGCTGCTACTGCTGCTGTTTGTCTACTGCTGCTGCTACTGCTGCTACTGCTGCTGCTTGCTACTGCTGCTACTGCTGCTGCTGCTACTGCTGCTGCTGCTTGTCTACTGCTGCTACTGCTGCTGCTTGCTATTGCTGCTGCTACTGCTGCTGCTTGTCTACTGCTGCTGCTTGCTACTGCTGCTGCTACTGCTGCTGCTACTGCTGCTGTTTGTCTACTGCTGCTGCTACTGCTGCTACTGCTGCTGCTTGCTACTGCTGCTACTGCTGCTACTGCTGCTGCTTGTCTACTGCTGCTACTGCTGCTGCTTGCTATTGCTGCTGCTACTGCTGCTGCTTGCTACTGCTGCTGCTACTGCTGCTGCTACTGCTGCTGCTGCTTGTCTACTGCTGCTGCTTGTTACTGCTGCTACTGCTGCTTGTTACTGCTGCTGCTTGTTACTACTGCTACTGCTGCTGCTTGTCTACTGCTGCTGCTTGTTACTGTTGCTGCTTGCTACTGCTGCTGCTACTGCTGCTGCTACTGCTGCTGTTTGTCTACTGCTGCTTGCTACTGCTGCTTCTGCTTGTCTACTGCTGCTGCTTGTTACTGTTGCTGCTTGTTACTGCTGCTGCTTGTTACTGCTGCTGCTTGTCTACTGCTGCTTGTTACTGTTGCTGCTTGTTACTGTTGCTGCTTGTTACTGCTGCTGCTTGTCTACTACTGCTGCTTGTCTACTGCTGCTGCTTGCTACTGCTGCTGCTTGTTACTGCTGCTGCTTGCAACTGCTGCTTGTCTACTGCTGCTGCTTGTCTACTGCTGCTGCTTGTCTACTGCTGCTGCTTGCTACTGCTGCTTGTCTACTGCTGCTGCTTGCTACTGCTGCTGCTTGTCTACTGCTGCTGCTTGTCTACTGCTGCTGCTTGCTACTGCTGCTGCTTGTCTACTGCTGCTGCTTGTTACTGCTGCTGCTTGCTACTGCTGCTTGTCTACTGCTGCTGCTTGCTACTGCTGCTGCTTGTCTACTGCTGCTGCTTGCTACTGCTGCTGCTTGTCTACTGCTGCTGCTTGTCTACTGCTGCTGCTTGCTACTGTTGCTGCTTGTTACTGCTGCTGCTTGTCTACTGCTGCTTGCTACTGCTGCGTCTTTGGATGGAGGCGCTGGTGCCACTTTGGGGGGATGTGAGCGCTCTCGGTTGACGCGGAGTCGCAGCTTGAGCCACCGTCTGAGACGTGGTCGCTTCATCGCCTCCCCTAACTATCGTGCCCCCGTCGCAGGTTCTGTAGCCGCCGTCGGCCACGCTCTACGCACTGCTGGATGAAAACCCCTTCCCAAGGCCGCGCCGTGTCTCGCACGGCCGCACGAGACGTAGTTGACACGCATCCATCACCTTGCACGTGAGAAGACCCCGTGTCATCGCGTAGCTCCTCGAATGCGCGAGTTTCCCTCTTTTAGCTGCCACTCAGTCGTTAGTCTTGGCCGCCGGACCATCATACGTATTACGCAAATGTCCTTCTTTAGGAAATTGCCCGAAACTTTTCGTCGGTTCTAAGGCCTGCACGTTGTCGAGCAGCAGCGATAGAATGTGGCCACGTTATTTGCGTGCTGCCTGTCCATGCATCAAGACGTCAATGTTTGCCATGCATTCGTTAATCGCGGTGTACATCTTTTATGGACCAAATATCTACTACAAATATTGGTATACGTGGTGTAAATGGGCTCTGACCTGGTGATAAAGGCGATCCTACAGCGAAAGACAAACATCCCCTGTACAGCCTTGAACAAACTATTGAGGAACGTGTTATTCTCTTTGGTTTTTTCGGTAAAGTCACGTAGGTAAAACAATCAATAAAATAAATGTAAACAACTAAATTGTGATTTAATTTAGTTGTTTTCAGAAATTTTATTTTATTTTTTGTTTTACCTACGTGGCTTTACCGAAAAAACCAAAGAGTATGAATCCTTGCAGTCACAAAAGCTTCAAATCTAGAACGTGATGTTAGTGCGCACGTGTTAATGCCGTCACGGCAGGTCGAGGGAGAGGGGATGGAGTAGCCAGCACCACACCCGGACGCTTTTGTCTCCCCAATGTTGATGTTTACAAGCCACCCTGGGAGAGGCACAGGACAGATTTAGATATCACTCGTCAACACCGCAACTGCTCACAATCGAAGCTAGGTTTGTTAGCGTCGTGCGATAACCACTACGTTACCGCCCCCAAATTATAAATATACAGAGCGGGTGGCCGTGCCATGGCGATACTGGCTTATAGATGGTAATGTTCGTGTGTTGACCTTCTTTCGCACCGTACGTAGCCAATCATACTCGTCGCAGGTGCGGGGGAAGGACCACAAACTAAACACAAAAAAACAGTTCCAGAAGCATTCGTTTTCCATCGACAAAACTAATAAGTAATAACCATCGAACAAAAACGCTAACCGCATCGCGCGCTTTCAGATGCGCTTCTGTGGCCATCTGGAACGCTCTTCCTTCCGATTTTAGGAAGCTACTGGAGCCAGTGCCGGATTATCCTCGTAGCAAAAGTAGCTACTGCATATACTACGGGCCCGTCACTTTCAAGGGCGCCGCGCTAAATAATTTCAAGCTATTAATTCCGGTTCAACGAGTCTGCACTTGCTCTATTACTATAGTACTATACCGCCTTCGACTTTTACGAACGACTGGGTGTTTAAGGTTAGCGATTTGTCGTATTATCTGGCTGTATAGCAAATGAAAAAAATACAATTACTTTTCTATGCAAGTAAAAAGATTGTATTTTAATATTTACGTGTTTTTTCAATTTACGGTCCCTTTTTAACATATGCTACAGGCCCCGCACTAGCTTAATCCGGCACTGACTTTTACATCATCTAGCTTGACGCACTCTTTTCTTTGGAACTACGTATTGTGTTCAGTTGTACGGTCGGCTACGTGCGGTGCGAAAGAAGTCCAACATGCATTCATGCAATGAGGGATGGAGCCCGTGGCGCATTCCTGGTATTGCCCGCTGGGTACCGGCACTGCAGCCTGCCGCCCCCTGTGGCAGGCGCTGGGGGCACCGCCGCCAAGTGCTGCGTGTGCCCATCGAGGTCATTATGACGAAGGCGTTCTCAAGGAATTCTAGATTTGAAGCTTTCGTGACTGCAAGGATTCATATTCTTAGGTTTTTTCGGTAAAGTCACGTAGGTAAAAACATAAAAAAGTAAAATAAAATAAAAATCACGACGTTTCGGAGGCAACAGGTGGTACCGTCACAGCCACGACAGCTGTATCAAGTAAATGAGAGATTGCAGGAGCTACCAGCTATATAATGGTTGGAGAAGGTGGTGGGGCAAGGGCCGCATACTCTTTATTAATATGGTAAGGTGAGGCTTAAGACTAAGAATAGACTGCATAACAAAGGCTGAGCCTTTGATATGGAGAGGTACGGTTTGTGACAAACCTAAGAATATGTTCTCAAGGAAGTTTATAGGGCACACGTGCCCGATGCTTCTCTACAATGGTCAATTGCACTGCCCCGAGCAGAAGAACAAAACGGAATGTAATCGACAGAGATACCTCCTATGAAGAAGGTCCATTGTCCGAAACGTCAACGATTATTATATTAAATTTTGTGGATTTCACACATGATGATTATTGCTTGTGTTGCAGTCGAAACGTCGTGAGAATTTTTATTGTTATATATTTTTATTTTATTATTTCCCTTCTACGTGACTTTACCGAAAGAACCAAGAATATGATAATGATATTGTTCTCTTGTGAGAGGCACTTGTTTATGCATTTCTTTTTTCTGTGCTTATGATGAGACGAATGGGCCTCGGATTTTGCCTCTGCTGGTGTACTTGTAGCGCTGGTGTTACCTGCGGAAACTCTTTGATCAATGCGGGCAGTTTTAGAGTGGGAAATTCTCTATCGCAGCAACACAATGTTTCTCACACTAAAGTTTTGTCGCATTGGTCCTCCTTCTTTACTGGAGTTCTATTTACGATCAAACTCTGTGGTTTATATTAATATTAGCTGATCAGGCCCACTGAGCCATATAGTTATTTTTCAGAAGCGACTTGGACAAAAATTATAGCTCAACGAAGTTGGCTTATCACGTGGTAATTTATAGCAGCTAAATACTCTAAACGCGTGTTTCTAAACGTGGAGGGGAAAAACCGGTGGACCCGGAGAAAAACCCACGCCACATGCAAACTCCAAATATACAGCAGGCGCCAGGGTTGGGATCGAACCCACGACCTCCTGCATACAAGGCGCGGTAGTTAACATCTCGCTACCACGGCCCCTATTTATCATGCCCTCTACCCTCGCCGTTACGCATGAAGCAAACGCACACAAAAAAAACCGTTCGAGTTGCTTCAGCCTTGGAAAGCATTAACAACTGAGAGCAAATGCCCGGTATCGTGGGTATATTAACCCACGGAACGAGAGGCAATTGCATTCCGTTGCGTGGCAATGCGACCTTGAAGTTCACGGCGACTCGAGGGTGGTGGGGAGTGCGACCCTCGGCTGTTGCAAGGAACTCGGCTCCGGGTTCTATGGCCCTAACATTCAATGCACGGCAAGACGCGCACAGACGGACTAATCGTAGCCACCTGGTTATTATGAGACGTTCCGGAAAAAAAATCTGCATCCCCCCCCCAACAAACTTCATTACTTGTCAACCCATGCGGTTTATCCCGTATTCTTGGACAGGGAAATTGAGTTTTCAGGTCCATAAGGCGTACAGCCGTTTCAATACGGGCACGTTTTTTGTTGTTGTCTATTTGTTTGTGTTTCTGCCCTTGTAATGGGACTTTGCAGGGTGAACGTTGAGATTTATAAGGGCACGGGGTGACCAATAAGGTCTGAGTTGGTATGCAATAAGGTTGGCACTGATAATGGGTTGACATGTATGTAGCTAGCTCTCGCACGCAGCTTTTGGACTATAAGACGCACCCCTTCCAACCGTTGCTTTGAATTGCGGGGGGGGGGGGGACGTGCGTCTTATTATCCGGATAATTTTGTATTGGGGGATTCACTGATGCTAATGCTCGAGGCACCGCTGGAACTGTGTTCAAGAGTGCCGCGCCACGTCACGAACAATTGGAGAGACATGAATGTCCCCGGGACTGTGAGTTGACAAAGTGCTCGACTCGGGGCGTTGGTTGAGGCAGTGCAAGAGACTCGTTAGTCTGATTCCTCGCGGTGGTTTAGCCTTTGCGTATTCGTGACACGTTGCCACGTGTCAGCACTGGACGCGTAAAAAAAAAAAAGAGTACAGGTAGTCCCCGAGTTACGATGGATCGACTTCCGATATTTCGATCTTACGATGGCGATACGACAAAATTGCCATCAACAACCTAACATCGTTCAAGTATGCAGACGATGGACAGAATCTTGGTGAGTACAGTACAATAGTGATACGTTACGACACGTTCAATGCATGCTAAACGTTTTTATAGCAGATTCGATTGTTTCCATGAAAAATCTTTCTATTAAATTGCAGTTCATATAGGCAGGCTAAGAATTGAACTTGGCTTTTTTTACTTTACATTTCACCGTGCAATACAGTATTGCGATTAATAAATACATACAGTATATCGTTTATACAGTACGGTACTGCAAATTGCTCTGTTTTGCTAAATTATCACAATTATTTAAGACTCCTGGGTAGGCTAGGCCATCTTCGACTTACGATATTTTTGACTTACGATGGCGTCGTCGTAACGTATCTCCATCGCAAGTAGAGGACTACCTAGTTCATTTTATGAATGTCACTAAGTCGATTCAATGCGGTTCACAGCCTTTACAATACGAGGCGTCCGATATACTTTGCATTCTGTGATGAAGCAAGCAAAACCGAATGATTCGTTTGCCATTCAAAGCCTATACGATGTAAGTTTGGGAAGTAAAATGTATGATATATGTGTGTGTACACACACGGACATTGAGTTCTGCTGATGCACCTTGTTTCACAGTAACGCCTGACACCTGTAGTACTACACCCGATAACTGAAGTAAAAAAACACACTCGTGTGTTTTTATATTCGTGTCATTGATTGTATCGAATATAGCAGAAATTAGGCTGAGTATAAAAAGGCATGCACATTATGGTCAATTGTCTACTGGTTCACACGAGATGCCTAGATAATGAGGTTTTCTAATGATCAGTGTCTTGTCGTCAGTGCCTATCGCTGTAGGGGTACCCCAATTGTCAAAATCCAATTTGTAATGGACACGGCTTTTTATCAGGTTGTTCCTTTTCGGAGGAAATACGCAATAAGTTTAAGTTATGGGTTAATCTTACTCTCTCATAGCTTCTGCTATCTGTTACCCGGATCTTAATAAGGGAACCTTTGATTGTATTTTGCTTCGACTCTCTCTCTCTGGCGTGTAGATATGTGTGTGTGTAATAGCTGTGTGTATGATTGTGTGGGTTGAGCTGTGTGTGTTCTCGTGCGGACGTGGTGGTTTTCTAACCACAGATGTAACCGACCTCTATTATTCTCCGAGCTGGCTCTGTGCCCAGGGCTTACGATTCTTAGAATTCAATGGAAATCGCCTAAGGCCTTTTGAGGGCCAATGTAAGCTATACCCCAATGGGACAACCGAACGGAGAATTGACAAAAATATGGAATTGCCATACAAAACAACACAGAGACAGAAGTGAGACAGGTTTGTGTAAACACCAAATACCAAGAAAGTTAGCAGGAGATATAGAAACACATTTTTTTTCATGTCCACAATCGCTGCAGTGCAGGGAAGTGTGCTTTTGTTATTTTGAGGAGCTTTCCCCACATTGAATCCTTGATGGATATCACTTTTTTTGACACATTGTTCGGGCGAAGGTCTTCGTCTCGGTGTTTCGCAGTGAATTGTTAGAACACGATGACACTGTGTGTGAGTGTGGAAAAAAAACACCCCTGGAGTTAAATGGCACAAACGTTGCCTTTATTTTGTTCGTTTAAAGTAAATCGCGTGTAAATTGCACTGGCATTTTGAGCGAGTTGATATTGATTTTTTACCTCATTGCTGGTGGTAAAATAATGTACGTTAATGCTAAAATTATACCATCTTAGTATGAATGCATTTTAAGGATTAATACTTCGTATATGCGATGATCAACCAGCGCGTGCCTTATTACTGCTTTATTACTCCTCTGCAATATTTTTCGTGAAATCTCGCTGCCTGGTGCAGTCGAGTTTAACTGTAGTTCGTAGCCCATTTATTCAGGCTACAAGAGGAAGATGAGTTTAGAAAGCTAATTTAACAAAAAAAATCTTGCCACAATTAGGCACTTAAAAAAACAATGCACATCAGATGTGTAGCTGTAGAGTGATGGACAATAAAGTTTGGCATTGTTCACATTCTCTCCATTCTCAGTGCTTCGTGGCTACCCTTTCTGTCAACGAATGTTTGTCCATTTTTTTGTTTGTATATTTTAAAGGGAACCACATCGGCTACGTTATTACTTTGCAGGATCGTGAGAGATGGCGGCTGCTTGGAGGGCTTAGTCCAGCAGTGGATTCAACATTGATGCGGATGATCGGCTACTTAATAGCCATGCCCATTCATTAGCTTGTCATTTTGTCTGTCATTACCATGTCCGTCTAGTGGGGAGCGGCAGTGTAGTGATTAGCTCACTGCGCTATGAACCCGGCGACCCGAGCTTGATTCTTGCTTGCGACCGATATCAGTGATGAATGTCTGAACTGGCCTATAGGTTGACTTGGCCTTAAATGATTAGCAGGTGCGGTGTGTGAACATCAGCACTGGGGATACAAAGGCAGCCGGGCGTGGTTATGTCCGCCCAACCATCGTGTGCCGTGCCAGCCTTCATAGGGGCACATGCTGCACTTGGCTCAACAACCTAAAGGCTATATGGGCGATCTATGTCTTTTTCTGTTTAAGGAGACTTAACGTTATAATGATAAAAAAGAGACAATCTAATTAAAAAAACTGCTTATTTGCTACTCGTACCCAGATCGGTATAGTTTGAGAAAGACCGGCAACGAAATGATTTCAAACAAGTATTTATATACGTAGCGACAACATTGCTCGGTTGCGCTGTATGCCAACACAATGGGCACGTGTGTATCTGTCACTCTCTCCAACGCCAGGATCGTACATTGGTCGGTCGGCGCGTTTGCGTTCTTCTGTGCGGACATTTCATTGCTCAGCAGATTTTGCGGCTGACCGCAATGGGACGGTCTTCTCCGGCCTCGTTTTTAATTAACCGTCAACTATTGTTGTTGGGCACACAAAGAAAAGCCAGCGTAATAAAAACGACGTCATCTTCGTTTTGGGTTGTTTGTGGATCTGTAGGCACGGTTTAACACGGAATTGGTGCAGTGCCGGATTATACTTAGTAGCAAAAGTAGCAAATGCTACGGGCCCCGCACTTTCAAGGGTCCCGCGCTAAATGCGTTCAAGCTATCAATTCCGGTTCAGTGATTCTGCACTTGCTCTATTACTATAGTACTATACTGCCTTCAACTTTTATGAACGACTGGTTGTTTACGGCTAGCGATTTGTCGTATTATCTGGCTGTATAGCAATTTTTTTAATACAATCTTCTCACTATGCAAGTAAAACATTAGTGTTTTAATATTTACGTGTTTTATTTCTTTACTTAGGGCCCCTTTATAACATATACTACAGGCCCCGCACTCGCTTAATCCGGCACTGAGTGGGCTGCATAGCCCCGAGCAGTGGGTGGGTGGGAAGGACATTAGGACTGTCAGCCTTCATCATCAACATGTCATGCAGACGAGTGTCAACCCATCCTCTCTCCTTCGAGAGCACGGTTTGTTTTCAGCTCTTTGAGAAAGGCTGTGGACAAAGTTGCGTGCTTTACACGGCGTGACCGGTCTTGTTCACGTGTAATTGTTTTCCTCTTTAAAGTAAATTGATTCATTTATCGCCCGTGAGTCAATTCTTATAATATAGCTGTTAAACGGCTAAAATCAATTACGGTACATTTTGTTCGAGATTTTATTTTGTTAACTAGATAAGGCCCACTGAGCTAAACAGCTCTTTTTCAGAAGCGACCTGGCCACAATTGATAACCCAATGAAGTGGCTTATCGCATGGAAATTTATAGCGGCCAAATACTCAAATGCCATTTTTTTTAATGTGGAAGGAAACCAGGAGAACCCGGTGGAAAATTCACGCGACCACGGGGAAAACGTGCAAACTACAAATATACAGCAGCAGGCGTCAGGGTCGGAATCGCACCCACGAGCTCTTGTAGACCAGGCGAGGTAGTTCACATCTCGCCACCGTGGTGCCCGTTTCATCAATAGATGAAACGAGCAACGCGTTGGAAGGTTGACAATGGTTGTCTCAATGTAGATATAAATAGACCCTACCGAAGGATACGTGGGATTTGTCACAGGCACATGGCCACCAATGAGCTTGGAGAAAGAGAGTTTATTTAGATTTTGGTGTTTATTTGTTTTGTTTTGGGTCTCCCCCCCCCCCCCCAGGAAGGATTCATTGAGTCTTGAGACGGATTCTCTCGTGGACATTATTGTTTGCCAATTAACTTTTTTTATTCGGGCTTTACATTTAGGGGGGTCGAGGGGGGGGCAAAACCAAGTACACACCGAAAGATGACCAACCCGCTTGCTCTCCTGCCGACTGCAAGCGCACATCAATAGCCATCCACTGCGTGTCTTGTGCACCTGATGTCTCCTCTGAGTACGATCCATCCACCCGCCCCCCACGTGCTGATGTGTGTGGGTGTGCAGTCGTGGGGAGCGGTGGTGTAGCGGTTAGCGCGCTGCGCTACGATCCCGGCGGCCCGAGGTCGATTTCCGCTCACGGCCAACACCCACTGACGATTATCTCAACCGGTCCCGGGCATCCCCTAGGTCGACTCAGCCTCAAATATGGAGACAAAGGCGCCTGGGCGTGGTGTTGGTCCCCACCCTCCCCCTCTCGTGTGCCGTCCCGGCCTTTATAGGTGCTCGCTAAGGGCACTTGCCCTAATAGTCTGTTCAGGCTATACGGGGGATCTTTGTTTTTGTTTGTGAGTCACCACGCCTGGCGGTGGAAACTGCGCTCTCTCAGCAAGAGAAACCTGTCTCGGCAGAGAAGCTTTGTGCTCTGGCGCACAACAACCAGGGAGGCGTCGTTATTATTATGGTTTGAGGCTTAGCCACTGGAGACAAATTAAAAAAGGCCCTTTTATGCAATCATTTTACAAGTGTCTTTTAGACTTCCATTCTTCCAGTTAACCGCAGATGTCTCCTTTTGATAGCCAAACAAAGTATTCCTTCTTTATTTGTTTTAATTCCCATGAATGGGGGCGGGGGAAGTGCGGGATAGGGGACTTTTTTTTCACCTTTCGGGAGTTTTTTTTATTCATCCGTTTATTTACTGATGAAGCACCCAGTGCATGCTACGAAACGTCGGACATCGTGCCGATCAACACGCGGTACAACCCGAAAACTCACCGGAAGAGAGCGACACGGCACGACGGTGAAAACCTACGATGCGGTGCACACGATTAGGCCCCATTGCTCATTTAAAAATTAGGGTGTCATTCCAAGTTTTTACTTGTTTTCAAAAAAGCAATGTTATTGATGCATTGTTTTGTTTTAAATGTAGTGGTGGGGGGGGGGGGGTGTGCCCTTGGTCAAGCGAGTGCTGGGAACTTTTCCTTTCAATCGGTGGCACTTAGCCAGTGCTATAAATTCCACATTTCTATGTAGGGGGACGGTCTATTCTATAGAACAACCCCTTTTAACTTCCCGCAGTCGTCCTGTATACATCATTCTCAATCCACCAAATAGACGAAAGGCCTCGTCAATCCATCACCGTGTCGGCCAGGGGGTTCTTTAACCGTGCGTTGCCACGCGCTGGTCTGCCCAGGGGCATAGAGGGGAGGGCAAGACCGATTGTGATACCACTTGACACTGCTGTTAGCCGCGGTGGTGGGTAGCCGCGATCAAAGCACTCGTCACGTTACCAACCGCTCCACCCCAATGTCATATTTACACGAAAGTATTTCGGCAATCGTTATATATGAGTAATCGTTATGTGTGTCAAGTACATCGTAGAGCACGATGTGTTCCCCCTCTCCACCCCCCACAACGTATTTAACTCATCTAGGCGAGAAGTCGATGGCAGCAGCAGTCGACCCAACCCCCCCCCACCCCCCGACTTTGCAATTGAACTCGCGACCTTGGAGCGCTCTGCCGCGGATCCAATCTCAATGGGACGGCCGCGTTCGAGTCTCTGTCAGGGTGGCCGCGTCAAGAGCGGTCGCGTGCGGCCCATGCGGGGTGGCACTCTCCACCCACCCCCCGCCTCGACCCGTGAGTAAACAACAACGCGAGCAGCCACGGCGGACGGGCGCGCTCACCACGACCGCTTGACCAAGACACGGACAGCTTGTGAAAATGACGAAATGGCACCGAAATAACGTTCAAACTTTGATTTGAAGCTTTCGTGACTGCAGGAATGACTCTTTTGCTTTTTTCGGTAAAGTCACGTAGAAATGAAATAAATAAATAATAGAGTACGGCGTTTCGATTGCAACTCAAGCAATCGTCATCAGGTAGAACTACGTTTGAGAGAGAGACAAAACACAGACACGGAGACACACAGACAGAGACACAAGCAGAGAGAGAGAGAGACAACACAGAGGCACACAGAGAGAGACGCAACATAGACACACAGAGACCCAAATTTAGTTCTCCCTGATGATGGTTGCTTGTGTTGCATTCGAAACGTCGTATTCTATTATTTAATTTATTTTCTAAATAACGTTGTTTTCTCCCCCTCTCTTTCTCAAAAAAGTTATTACTTTAAAGATCCACTCCCAAATAAATTGTTACCTGCACATCTTTCAAGTTTCTCTCAATTAATTGCCCTTGAATTTTGCTATTTCCCAGAAAATGTTGTTTTAAGGTTGAAGATTTTCCAGGGCGTTTTCAGAGGGATTCGTTGTTATGCTTTGAAGAGGGAGTTCGTTGATAGAAACAAGGTCATCCGTTGCACGAATGTGGATATTTTCGTCCCCGCTTCAGGAAAGCCAGGAGAGGGTTATTACCAATCGTGCCACCCTCTCGTTTAGACATCGAGACACGCTTACTTCATGCAAGCCGATGATTATTGTGGTTCGCGTGAGATCACAGTTGTCACACCCAGTCAATGCAAACAAAAGCTTTATGTGAGCACGTTATGTAACTTCGAATCACATGTACAACGCACATTTAGAGGGAGAATGCAACTGTGTAACGTCTGGATTGCAAGTCCAGCGTGCAGGGGCATTTGCAAGCAAGCACATGTTGGAAAAGTAGGGGGGAGGTATTGGAGCTGCTAGTAGAGGACCTTCTGTCAGTTGCGGTGTGAGAAAGTATTTTCAGGACTGAACCTTTAACTGCTAGTTTAAGGGTAAAGGCGCTTACTTGTGATGCAGCAGTCGTGCTGTGACGGTTCCACCTGAAGACGGAAGCTTGTGTTGCCTCCGAAACATCGTGATTTTTTATTTTATTTTCATTTTATTAATTTTAACTTTTTTACCCACGTGACTTTACCGAAAAAAACCCCTAAGAATATGGTAAAGGCGCTCTCAAGGTGTAATGCCCATTCTTCGTGTATCTCTCACGACTGCCGGTGATGAAAATTCACCACAGGCGCCGTGTTCATCCACGAACCGCACACAAACCCCACCCATACACATTTCTCATGAATTTTATCTATGATTGAAAAAAACATCGCCCATAAATGTGCCACGTTTTGATGTTTGACTCGAAACGAGGCTTTGGTGGCCTATTACGGAGGGCCTTTTCTCGCGTGTGTAATACTCGTGGGCGTGTGTGGTGCCCCTGTTTTAAAGTGGGTTTGTTACCAGTTGTGTTTTCATCGTTGCTTAAAACGACAGCGCATAAAGCAGTGGAGCGTTGCAATGATGTCCGAGCATTCGCTAGAACGTCTCTGATCTGCGCATCAATGATGCTCTGTAGTTACCCCACCGATAGTTTGCCATGTGCAATCATTTCTTCAGACGTGTAATTATGAAAGCCTGTAAAGGAATTGAGAGGGCAGATGGCATTTAAAAGTCCCCAAACTCTGGGTGGGATACCTTGCATAATGTTTGCGTAGCTCTGCCACAATTTCATGTGTTTATGTGTTCGACCACCAACCAAAAAAAAAAACATTCATGACAGACTTTGAAGACGAACGCACAAGCAAGCTCCTTTTTGAAGTTCAGAGCAGAAGTGCAACGCGGATAACGAGGCAGCCCGCTCTTGCGAGAATGAACTCTTGTTGTTAATTCGTATGTCGCGAGTGAAACTCACACGAGGGATAATCGCACGCTGTCATACGTCATCATGCCATCGATCTGGCAGGTTGTCGGATGCGTACAGCGACGATGACGATGTAAGGTGCTTGAAGGAGCGTTTGATTGTGCCAATTGTTTGTATGCAAATAGCTGCGGTGTAGAAACTTTCTGCCACAGCCAACTTGCCCAACGAATACTGAAACAGGTTTTTTTTTTCATACGCACTGAAGAAAGCTAATGGAACAAAAACTCTATCTTCCCATTGTCAGTAAAAAAAAACACAGTTGTTTTATTTTACTTGGTGTTTATCATAACTATGTATGCGTGTATGTATGCGTGTCGATGTGGGGAGCGGTAGTGTCATGGTTAGCGCACTGTGCTAAGAATCTGGCGACCAGAGTTCGATTCCCGCTCACAACCAACACCATTGCCGATAATCTTAACCGGTCCTGGTCCTCACCTCGTTCGACTCAGCCTCAAATGAGTACCTGGTGTGATGTGTAAACATCACCACTGGGGAGACAAAGGCAGGCCAGGCGTGGTGTTGGCCACCCATCATCCTCGTGTGTCGTTCCGGCCTTCATAAGTGCTCGCGAACAGCACTTGCCCCAACAGTCTGTTATAGGCTATACGGGGTATCTTTGTCTTAGTGTCGATGGTGGGGAGTGGTGGCGCAGCGGTTAGCACACTAAGTTACAAGCCCTGCAACCTGAGTTTGATTCTTGCTCACAGCTAACATCAGTGACTAATTTCTGAACTTGTTTTGGGCCTCCCCTAGGTCAGCTCCGCCTCAAACGAGTACCTGGTGCGGTGTGCAAACATTGCCACTAGGGAGACAAAGGTGGTCAGGCGTGGTGCTGACCACTCACGCCCTCGCGTGCCACGCTGGCCTTCATAGGTGCTACCCGTAAGAAATGTATAATGTTCTAAAAAAAGTTAAACTCCAGAATTCCAGTCACAAGTTGACTCAACCAATCATCCTTGATTTATCTGAAAATGTTACCATCGATTTGTAGGTACGGAGATTTATGTTATTGTAACCTGTGCATCTGCAAACAAAGGTATTGGACCAATTCCACCTCATTGATGGCTAGCAAAGTCCAACGGTTACGTATTTATGGTAAGTATTTAATTTTTATTGTTCCTGGAATTGAGTGGAAATTCCCAAGACTTGGAAAACTTTCATCATGCAATAAAAAAGATAATATGATAATTAACAAGACATGAACCCGATTGTTTTAATGCCAGGTCTAATAAACACACGTTAACAGCATCAATAGACACGCACAACGTACGGAAATACACGCTTAAAACACTCGTGACCATTTTTTGCCATTACATAATCAAGTGTGTGCGTGAAATACACTGTGTGCGAGAAGTGGTACTGGTTAACAGCCGCGCAGTGGTTTTGTATTGCAGCGGTTAGCGCAGTACAACACCAGCGATTCGAGTTCGATGTCATCCTCCTCAATGACCAATAACAGTGGCACATATTTTAACCAGTGCTGGGCTTCAGCTCGGTCGAATCGGCCTTAAGTGAGCACCTGATGCGGTGTATGAACATCAGCAATGGGGAGGTAACTGCAGCCGTGCCGTTGTGTTGACCACCCACCCCGCTCATGTGCCGGGCCGGCCTTTAATAGTGCTTGCTCATAGCACTTGCTCCAACAGTCCTGTTAAAGACTACGCGGGTAGCGATCTCTGTAATTTGAGAAGTGGCGCACAAGTTGTTATACTCCACAAATGAATTACAATTGCTTTCAAACGATGAATGGAGGTGGGGGTTTGTTTTTGGTCCACGCTTGCAAAGCGTCTGTGTGCACGTTCGTTCTCTAACAAAAAAAGACCATCATGTTTACGAATGCAATCTTAAAGGCATCAGAACTGCTGGCCGGAAGGCTATGGGATTTGGTTGACTTTAGACCTCCGAGGGGTGACTGGTTGGGGTTATCTTTCCAACACTTGAGGATTACAACAAAGCCCCTTGTGTATGTTGAACTTCGTTTGCACTGTACGTAGCCAACCGTGCTAATCGGAGGTGCTTCACAGCGTCGCACGATTTGCAGTCAATAGGCAGCTTTATAATGCCTTCAAATGATTTAATGTGCATTTATAGCTTACTGAATCGGGCTTTCTGGCTTTAACCTTTGAGCTGAGGACCATTTATTCCTATAACCACGCACCAAGATAAACATCCCCCGTGCATCATTATTGATTTTGGGGCCAAGTGGTTATTAGGTAAGCTCACTGGACTTGCAGTTCAGAAGTTGCCGAATCGATGACGTCTCTTGGCGCGACAGTTGAAACAATGACGCACGTTTTCTTAACCACCCCTCTCCACTGCCTCAGTCAGTTAAGCGGCCTTCACGTGCGGTAGCGTAAAGTGTGGGTCACCTTCTGAGACATCAGGCCAGCGTGAAAGCCTCCCAAATTGTATCTCGTGTATGGATGTGCGTTGAACTTCTTTCGCACCGTACGTAGCCAACCGTGCAAATCGGAGCTGCGGGGACGCGAGCCGACCGCGATCATCTGGGTCAGATGACGTCCAGCCTATTCGAAGAGTCACGCACAGAGTTAAAAAAATGAAACGATTAAAATGAGATGTATTTTAACGGTGGTGGTGGTGATGTTACAGATATCCTTCATTTTTGGAGGATACACCCGCAGAGTCAGAGGATCCTAATCGAAGTGTGCGGGAGGAGGGGCACTTCCCCCAGCAGTGCTGTGGGCAAACGATTGGAAGGCTGCGCTTTTGTTACCTCTCTGTCTGGCCGCTCAGGGCTGCCGCAGCCCACGAGGTTGTGGCGAGCGTGGCCAAGCCGCCACTGTTTCCTCCAAGTGCATCATACCTACCCGCCCGCCGCCCAAATAATCGCCAAGCGTTACCAATGTTGAGATTTGAAGTTTTCGTGACTGCAGGGATCCATACTCTTTGATTCTTTCGGTAAAGTCACGAAGGTATACAATATAAAAAACGTTAAATCACGACGTTTCGACTGCAGCACAAGCAATCGTCATCAGGTGTGAAAACTACGGCTAAAAAAATATTGCCGTAATTTTCGCACCTGATGATGATTGCTTGTGTTGCAATCGAAACGTCGTGATTAAATTTATTTTATATTTTATACCTTCGTGACTTTTCCTAAAGAACCAAAGAGTATGTTAACAATGTCGTACCTTAGGAGGCGGTTGTATTTGAGGCCGAGTGGCCCTTGCCGGGGTGGGCGGGAGGTCCTGGACAGTTTCAGAGACCACTTGCCACCGAAACTGTGCGTGGCCGAGAGTTGAACCCTGCTCCTACATCACACGGATGTGTACACTGGGCAGCAATATAACAAACCATTACAATTCACACAGCTGGAACATAACAAGTGCTCTTTTAACGCAGCATTAATAATAGTGACTGATTAGAACTGAATGGTCAGTTCTACTCCACCTGTCTCAGCGCTTTTTGAGTGAGCGTGTGTTCGATTCCCGCTCACGGCCACCATCAGTGATGATTATCTGAACCGGTCCTCGGCTTCCCAGAGGTCGAATCAGCCTCACACGAGTACCTGCTGTGGCCTCTAAGCATTGCTACTGCCGACACAAATGCGGCCCGGCGTGGTGCCGTCTTTCATAGGTGCTCACCAACAGCACTTGCCCCAACAGTCGGTTAAAGGCTACACGGGGGATCTTTGTCTTTGATTAAAGTGCAGCCCTGCAATTCCTTGATCACACCACTCTGCATGATGTTGACTCAAACAATCACACGTGTGGCGTTGTTGATATCAAGTACAGTGTGCAATTGTCCCGGCAGCTAACTGTAGTTGTCCAATAGTTAAATCATCTTTGCCATATGAATGTGTTAATGCCAATCGCATGCTACAAGCCACCAAAGGAGCACACTCATTGCTTCAACTGCCGTGGCTGGAAATCGAACCAGCCACTGTTAGGTTCTATTCCCCGCAAACGAAGCTAAATTGCCATTTTGAGTCTAGATTCGTAGTGTGGCTGCTCTATATTTGTTCTACAAAGCGCTCAATGAAAATGCCGCTTTTGATTTATCCATCAACGAACGGTCGCTTCCAGCAAAATAATTTGCGAGCAGACAAACTGTTTATGTTCCATTTTGGAGGCATATATTCACCGTGATTAACGACAAACGTGTTTATTCAAAGTCACCATTAGTACAGTTCAATTATGACGAATTGAAAGCATTCCAGCGGCGTGCAGTGTGGCGAAATATAAACTAAAACACAAAGCGTTTGACAACGTGCTTTTATTTACGTCTTTGCCAGAAGCCATCTTTGTGCGCATAGCGACAGCGTTGTTCAGTTGTAAAGACGGTGAACGCACCTGAACACTTGTTTCAAACGGTTTAGGTTTTGAGTTGACAAGGAAGAAACAAGATGCACTCGGAGAACGTCTCGATTTCCTCAACCAACGATTCAAATGCACACTTTTTTGTAATGTTTCTAAATGAACACTTTGTTAACGTTAAACACGTGTAACATGTTTCTTCTCGAGACACACGGAAAGAGTAGGAATGTTGTAGACCATTTTGCATGATTATTGATGCGTTTTATGGGGATTATAAAGACTTTGGAATGTAATAAAAATGGAATAATTGCATAATGACCCCTGTTAAATTCAGCAGCTTGATTAACAACATTTTCTCTATTAAATCGTCATGTTTCTTTCAAAGGTTTTATATGTTTTGTGTTTCTTTAATCAACCAATTGCTCGTTTGTTTTACAACATTTGAACTTTACAACGAGTGTACAATAAAATTGCTTTTGGGAAAAAAATACTTTGAAGATCCTTTATGACTGAGAGTCCAGAGAGACGAGTCTTTGCAAGTTTATTATGAATATTATGAAGTCTTTGCAAATGAGTTATGGGTTTCACACGCAAATGGAATATTGCAGTAGAGTCATAAACCAAACCAACCATACTCGTACTTCAGATCAGAATTTGAGTTGCCAGCTCTGAAAAATCAATGCCCCCCTAACCACTCCAGGCAACTTGGTAGTTGTTATAAATGCCCTCGCCACGAGAAAGTGGAATCTTTAACCGTTGCATTAGGACCAGCAGTGGTGATGAATACTGTCAGAATGCTCAACAAAGGGGCACCGGTGTTTTTGACTTCTTACAGGAGAGCATGTGCAAGAAGGAATCCTTTAGCCCCACCTCATCCAAGGCATCTGGCCAGTGTGGAGGCGTTGTGGCATGAGAAGGAAAATGCAGGGCAGCACCTGTACCACTTACTGTAGTGTGAAACGTGGGTTGTTGCATTCAATGAATATTCAGTCGTTACTTACGCATTCTATTGTTGGATATGGCAATATGGAGCCGTCCATAAATGACGTTACGCGATTTTAGACGATTTTTGACCCCGCCCCCCCCCCCTAGTCACACGGCGTCACGAAAATGCAGACCCCCCCCCCTCAAATATGACGTCATAAAGCTCTGCCCCCCCCCCAAAAAAAAACATGCTTCAAATCGCTTTAAACGATTGTCATTGTAGTGCGTATGTAATGTGGCGCTGCACTCTGATGTAGGAGAAAACATTTATTAAAAAGTCTATTTAATTAATTAGAACGTGTTGTCTATATTTATTTAAAGTCGCGCATTTTTACGTGACGTCACATTTCTCAACCCCCCACCCTCCCGTCGTCACACATCGTCACAAATGTCTGACCCCCCCCCCCATAGGTGCGTGACGTCATTTATGGAGGGCTCATTTGTTCAAGAGTTAAATGCGAATGTTGAGGTCTGCTCGCCGCTATGAGATAGGAGCTTCAGGAGAGACTTTTGACTTTTGAACAACTTTTATTGCCGCCAGCAGCAAAAGCACTGGAGGCGATTTCGATATGAAATACACAAAGTCACCAGCAAACAAATGAAAATGGAACGCTACAAATCCACGCGCTGTGGCGCTAAAAGCACCGCGCACGACACGAAAGAAAAGTCACGTGGTGGTGGTGGTGGTCAGGAAAAAGATCGTGGTGTGTCGCTACTCTGTTGATTATGTCCCATAGTTTGGGGCTTGCATGGCCACAATCGCACTGTGGCTTGTCTTTAATTTTCCAATTATTAAAGGCAACGTGTGCGTCGCCTTGTTGATGCGCTGACGCAATTGTTGATGAGTATTTTAGGCATTCCAAAAGAGGGAGGTGCGATGTTTTTGATTGGCTTCCGAATGAGCTGGGTTTTTTTTTTCTGAACGTCCGTATTGTTCCACTCTGTTCACCAGCGTTCTGCCGAAATGTGGGTGCGATTCTGGTATGGTGACAACGCGATCCTAGAAGGGGGATCCGGGCTTGCGTTGGCAGCGACGAACATTGTTGATGTCTTGGTTGACGATGGGTAGCTGGTTGTTGTCATGAACAATTTGTAAACTCCTCTACAGCATGCATGCCTCTGCGGTTATTTGGTGGCAGAATGTTCACCACATCAGGGAGCTTGTTTTCACGGGCTGGGATGTAACCGAGGGAGAATCTGCAGCTAACCAGGACAGCTTCCCCCCTGCGCCGAGGTGTCACTCTCACACAACCCCCTGGGCTAATAAACCCATGTCATCATGCTCCACGGTACAGCGAGTCTGAAGCCACATCCTCGCAGCAAGCGCAAGCGAGGAGACTCGCAAACAGAGGTCGTCTCCGCGACGTGCCTTGTGTTTTTTATTTGTTTGTTTGATTGTCTTGGGCTTGGCAGTTTCCCTCTGCAAGTGGTGGCGGCGGGGTGGGGGAGGTCGCAGAGAGGTGGGAGGTGGCGGCGAGGCAGGGCGGGTGCCAGGGATGTCTGTGGAGGCAGCAGGATGGTTTGGACGCTTGTTTTTCTTAGCTCGGGTCACAGCAGTGTCTGGCGCGCCGCGCATTGCACGAGAGGCAACAGGAGGAACCCAGGCCAAGCCAAGGGTTAGACAATATTTTCCTAGCGGAGCGGTGAGTAACTGGGGTGGGAGGATGCCACGTCTTCAGGCATCGCAGCTCGGCTTCCCTCCCCCGTGTCCTGGCCAGCCCCTTCTTAGCCGGTAGTAAATCCCCGTCGTATAAGTGGTTGTCTTTGAAGTGAAATGGTCATGCGCCAGTGAAGTATAGCTTGCAGTGAGTGCACTGTTGCATCTTAAATTCGCAAGCGCTTGCGCACGACTGAGCCCCATCACGAGACAAAGCAAATACAATGCTTTTTTGTTGGCTTTCATGTACATTGTTTATCGTTCGAGTGTGCGTGTGTGTGTGTCTATCGTACATGATATAAAATCTAGTCTAATTTTTGTAGTTATTGTGACAAATACAGTCCTTTTTGCTCACCCCTGCACACAATGTGAATGTGCGGTGCTCAACTCGTCTGTTTTCAGGACGGGGTGATGCTGCCGATGTTTCCACGCGCTGGGAGCGTAACTTGGGTCAGTCGGCGCAACGGTGCAACGACAAAACCCAGAGCACAGCCGCGGACGCCAACGGAGCGTCGTCCTTCGCGTCGTTGGCGATTCTGAGTCAGTTGCCGAATAACAAAAAAAATCCATGTTGCTATGGCGGGGACCTGTTCTCACCAAATTGAACAACCGTGGTTAATTACTTTCCACAAAGCTGTGAAGCATTATTAGGTGGCGCTCATTTTTTGTTTTCGATAATTATTGGTGACTGTACCGGTCATGCAGGATAGTGGTGGCGGTGGTAATGTTTGTGGAGGTGACAATGATGACAATGATGACACTGGTTTAAAATTCAGGATTTTACTATTGGGATTCTCGGTCGCTGTACCAATGAAAGTATAGGGGCGCCGCGGTAGCGAGATGCTAACTACCATCACCTGGTATGGAGGAGGTTGTGGGTTCGATCTCGACCCTGACGCCTTTATATTTGGAGTTTGCATGTTTGTTCGGCCTGTGGTTGCATGGATTTTCTCTGGGTCCTCGGGGTTTTCCCTCCACATTTAGATACAAGCGTTTCGAGTGTTTGGCTGCTGTAAATTTCCATACGATAAGCCACTTTGTTGAGCTGTCATTTGTGGCCAGATCGCTTCTGAAAAAGAGCTGTATAGTTCAATGGGCCTTACCTGGTAAAAAAAAATATATATAATAAATAGTATATTACATTGTGTCAGAAACATGTAAAAGCTGACCCCTGCCATGCGAATTCGGAAATGTCTCATGACTGGCAAGGGATGTCAATGGGAATGATGAGCACAGTCCTGTATGAGCATGAAGAAACTTTAATGTTGGACCTCATCCTCTATGTCAATAAGGGTTATGGGATTAAACAGTTACTCGGCGTGTATTAGATTGCTGTTTACAATGCCTTTTACATTCATTTGGCACATCGCTTGTTCAGCTTGGGGTTGCAATTCAATCTTCCCCAGCGTCTTTGTAAAAAGTCCGTAATCGAGCGTACGCGTGGATGATACATTGCAATAAAATGTAATGTACTTTTCAGATGTTGACGAGCGATTTAACATACGTTCTGGCACCAAAAAAAGATGAACGTAAAAAGAATATTAGTAGTAGTTTCATTTTATGAGGAAAAAAAATCATCAAACAATCTAACGACTTAAAACGTAGGTTTCTTTTTTGAGCCAGTGCAATGATCCGTATTTGTTTTTTAGCTGGGCCACGTGGTGTAGTTTTATACCAGAATTAATTTTATCACCCCTCCACCACCCGACGAGATTTCCACCGTCTCCAAGATTTTAGTTTTACGAGCCTAAAGCAAACATGGCTCAAACCAAAGAAGGTTCCGGTTTTATGTTGTGTCAAATTACTATTTTATTTGGTTAAACGATATGTTTAATGAGGATATGTAATTTGAAGTGTTTTGAATTTGTTTGCACATTTATTGGGACTCTTTTTAGCCCCTGATTCATCTCCGATCTATAAAAAAAAAACTAATTGTTAAAAGTAAGTAACCATGATCGTGTATGGATAGAATGGTCCCTGCCGTCAGAAATCCGATTTCCACTGGTTCAGTGCTTGCAACTGATGAGAACGTGTACTCCCCGATGCTCGTTAGGGCATGACTACACTTTTAATTAACTTTCCCCTTCCCGGAAAAGTGTGGCCACGTGATTGGCAATCGATTCTAATCGGTCGTTCTAGAACCGCGCTGACTAGAACATTGATTTCGCGTCCTCAGCGTGGCTGCGGCGCTCCACTAAACAGGAGTGGCTCCCTGACCCGAAAGACTTCATCATTGTCCACAATTAAGTGATTTTGGAATCGCTCTGGCTTATCTCGCCTCGCTGCTGATTGCCCTGTCTGCATGGGGCTTATTTGTGTTGCACCGTGGCAAGCGGCCTGCTGTTTGTTTTCGCTCCTCTATCAAAGTGTCAGCGAGTTGTTTACTTAAGAGCCGGGTCGCAATTTTCCTCAGCACGTCTTGGTGTTTGTGACGACTGCTCCTCTTCCCAAGCAGCGGTTAAAGTGGCCCTTTAGGATGGCGCGCGGAGGAGCAGATAACGTGCGCGGCACGCTGGGGGGGTGGAGGCGATGGGAGGGAAATGGGCGATCTACGTCGACGATAATGTTGTTGTATGGGGTGGGGGGGTGGGACAGCCTCTGCTGTGTCGAGTGGCTCCTGCCTGTGATGTGGACACCACTCCCTCGTGTTTGGAGCTGTTGACACTGTGTAACCAAAAAGTCGAAACTTTCTCAAAACCTCCTCCGCCGCTATCGCCACCCGCCGCTTCGAGCTCAGTCCAACGCGGCACCGAGTCGCCGAAATGGAACATTTTGCGGCGTGATGAGTTGCAGACATGAATACTAATGCAAAAACATCGGCCCCTCCAAATACATTTAACTCTAATTAGAATATTTATAGGTCCCTGATGTAGGTGTGTGTGTGTGTGTTATTTCCACCACTGGCCTTGGGACCACCAACAGAGCTGAGATCTGTGCCATGCGTTTTTTGACCAGGAGACACTTTGGAATATTTTATACAGAGTGCAGTGGTTTTATAGTGGAATTTCAGAGACGGTGCAGTCCCTACAAACAATGTGGACCCTGACGATGTAAAATTTCCACCGTTGTAGTTCACAATTCCCAATAGAAAGACGCACCAATTCAATATCCGTTTTCATCGAGGAGAATGATAAAACAAATTTGGTAACCTGTACAGAGCATTCACGCAGCTGTAAAGTAGCGCAATAACCACGGACACCGTTGTGGAGGATGAAACAAAGTAGATAATACGTCTCATCCATGAATCCGTCTATCCACAAATAAAAGTATTGTTTCATACAAATCGTAAGCCCGTCAACCTTGGGGGAGGGCATCATTCCTGCAGCAGCAATGAGTTGGTAGCAGCAACCTGTGGACCAGCTTTAACGTGCAGTGCCAGATGTTACATAGCCAATGACCCCCGCTCTGTCAGATATGGGTCAGAGTTCAACGCAAACGATTGGGCTTTGTATTATTATATCACTTTGCGTTGAACTAGGACCCATATGTTGAAGAGAGGGTCCTTCCATTTAACACATTCTACACAACCCATTTGTCGTGAGTCTGAAGGGTTGTGTAAAAGTATATTTTTTTATTATTTTATGTATAGAGAGATATATGAAGATGTATTATTATTTATATATGCAAGATTTTAAAGTATTTGTTTTAAAAACACAGACGGATTACACCAAATTGCATCTGTCGGGAATCAAGTTAGTTTTAAGTCTGCAAGAGTGTGAACAAACGAGGGATGATGGTGCGTACATTTTTATTTGGCCGACATGTTTAAGGTGGGCCTCAACGTGAAGCATTGCCGTGAAGATACATTTTACCTCTAAACCATGGGGAGGGGATTCACGATTGCCCTGCATAACATGTCGTACCAGAAATAAAAATCACAGTCGGTGACGAAGCCTTACAGGGTGTTGTGGGATTTAATGACAAAATGTGCTACTTGTACGAGGGGGGGCTGAAGACAAACAAAGGGGGTTGTGGGATTACAGCGCTCAGCTTTGAACAGCGTCGTCACATTTTGCATGCGGCACAGCTTTGTATGTATGTGTGTGTTAAACTTATTCTCCACCATACGCAGCCAACTGCGTTAATCGGAGGTGCCGGGGAAGGACAACGAACTAAACGCAAAAAAAAGTTTTAAAGGAATGAGTTCTAAATCTCGATTTAAAAGCGCGAAGCTCCAGTGACTCCGTAACACAGTTTTTATTCTCCTTCATGCCTTTTCTAAAATTACCTTTTTTATTTTTCCATGTGAGTATTTCACATTTTTAAAAGTTCGGATTTAAAGCCACGCCAATTAGTCGAACCTCCACTCGCACATCTGCTCATTGCAAAGCCCAATCATCGGCAATCGTTTTGTTTTACAGCAGCTCTTGTTGTAGAGTATATCCATTGAGTTGTGTTATTCTCCTCTTGTGGTGGATGGAGAACAGTGGCAATTACAACTTTTTTTTGTGACCTAAAGTAAACACATTATCAGTGTTGTGTGTTAACAGTTAGAGCCTCGGTGTGTCCCTATTCCCCCATGCATGCATGCACGTGCTTTCTACTACTGCACAATAACCATTTACATGCCACCACCACCACTCTCGCGTGGTGGTGGTGGCATGTGTAATGGGTTCCATTGAGGCGCAGACTCAACTTGGAGGCAACACTATTTCTTAACATGTAACAACCAACTTGAACACAATACATAAGATGGTGACCACCGCTCCTAATTTAACTAACACTCGGATGAAATACTACATAGCGTGACCAGGGCGGGTTAACAGGCTGCCTGGTCACGGACGAAGATGGGAGACTCGACGACCGCTGGTGGCGTCTTCATCCCGGGGTAAAACATCCCAGTTCTCCATTCACACCCCGCTTATAACTGCCGTGGCGGGGCCGGCCCCGCCCTCGGCCACGCCCCCCTTCCCGATCCTTCGGGAAGGTACTGGCCCCTTACCACGTGACCACCAAGCTCCCCCCCTGGGGCCCCTAGCCCCCCTTTGTCCGATCACGTGTCCTGTCGGGTTCACGCAGTGTCACCCGTACAGAGCCAACACAGTAGTGACGTCATATGTCACTACGTTCGTACAGTTCTCGACACAGCAGTGACGTCATATGTCACTACACATGTATATCATACTTGCCAACCCTCGCGCATTAAGCGGTAGCTGCTGATTTCCCTTCTAAAGCCTTTTTACTGCACACCACTTTTCAAAGCTACATGTGCGGCTTTCTGAAAAATATACTAAGAACAAAAATGCCACCTCTCTTCTTCAAATCGGTATGTAGAAAAAAAAATTAAAATCAGTAGCCAAGCTGTTAGATTGGCGGAACTGGCAAGTTTGGACAATTGGAGCCCAGGCAGCCCCCCCCCCCTACCCCCATCAAGAAGAGGGCTCCTCCCTTTACCAGAGAATGCATCGGTATCCAGTCACCCATTGAGAAGTCCACAGCCCTAAGTGAAAACTGTCTATGGGCTTCATTAGTCGAGCAGCCAGCCTATCAAGCAGTAAGCTCTTGAGTAGTTTCCGCTTCTGCTCAAGCTAATGGCAAGCCAATAGGATGCCCTCATTATGGTGGGTGAGTATTGAGTCGCTTGTCTTATGGGGGTTGAATGCAATAAAATCATTGCCACTGTTCTCCATCCACCAAGCGATGAAGGCCATGTTTGTCATGTGTGCATTTTCTTACCATACTTCACCAGCATGGTCAGTGCATGTTTGCCGAAGAGGGAGGGGGGGGGGGAATGCCCAAGACTGGTTTAGATATCACTTGCCGCTGATGATGTTAGCCGTGGCCTAGATTGAAACTCAACATCACTTGCCGCTGAGTATATATGGTAGCCGTAGTGGCACAGTTTGAAAAACGTGGGGGGCAGTGCTTGCCTTAATTTGTTTTCTAGCGCCTATAGTGGAAAAGCCAAATTCTTATGGAAGCAACCGGTGGCCACCGTAGGACAATAACAGTTCGTTTCCTCAAAGATGGTACTCATTGTACTCACTCCGGAGGAGACCCCTGATCCGAATTGTCACTAGGTGGCATTTCCAAATCGATTTTCAGCCATCGCATCACAAAGGCATTTGGACAGGGTGATTCATTTACAGATACCCCGCTAAAATAATAAAAGAGGAAAATAACGTCTTATTGCAATGCCTCTTCGTATAACCCCCCCCCCCCAATCTCCTTACACATTAAATATTTTGACACCTCTCCTTTGCAAGATACGAAGCTATTAGTTTCGCACTGTTCAATCGCCCGCTGAGATTAAGCAGAGCGGTAATTAGAAATTGGCGAGGTATCTATAGATGGATCACTGTACATCATTTGCTGCATTTATAATGTGCAGCAAGGTCGTTATCCTGTGATGCCAGTTCGAGTGAACGCTAGCCAACCTCCAGGATAAGCATCTCCCTTTGGGACAAACGAATATCATGGGGAATGCTGTCCTCCTCGACTTCAGAGGTGTTAGCCATGGTGTTCACATCACAGCAGCTTCATGCTGGCATATTGGGCAGTTGCAAGGGTGGCACAGTCGGGTTTTTTTCAATCGGGTTTAATCGTCTTTTATATTAAACCCGATCATCTGAAATTGGGAGAAATGCGGTTTAATTGGTTCTAATTGCAGAACCGCACTTCTCAACGATGGGCTTCATCCATTCCAAGCTAAGGAACTCACTGGCGCCCACGATTGTGGAGAAGCTCGTGTTCATGAAGACCAACCTGCCCGCCGCATTCTACGACTACCCCGTGCCCAACGCCCCCCCCCCGAGTACGATAGCAGCACCGACGAGGAAGCAGCCTAAGCCTTGGATCAGAGTTTCGTATTCATTAAACCAGGTTTTAATTCCCCAAAATCGAGTTTAATTGTATTAAAGAAAAAACCCGATGCCTGCCGCTGGAAAAATCGGATTTTTTCCACCCATGGGCAGTTGTAGCGGCGCCAGCATTGGGAAGTGAACGCACTCCCTTTTCCAATAGTTTCCTTGAGGTCGTGAGCAACGGTGAATGGGCTCCTCGGTGCTGGGTGTTGCTGCTCGCTCCACGCGCTGACACCACGCTGGGATACCACCAATTAAACGAATGGCTTACTCAGCCTCTGTCAACATCAAGACGTCACCGTGGCCAAAGTCATTGATGCTGCCATGTCTTGCCAGCGCGTCCTACATCGTGCCAGATCCTGCTGCTGCTGCTGCTGCACAGTAGAAGATGGTGCGCGACCTCCAAGATCTGCCTGAGCAGTATCTCGCCACGTGGTCTGCAGCTTGGTCACCAGAGTCGTGGAGACCATTCCAAGGCTTGGCTCGGTAACTGGTCCTCCTCCATGCTGCACACTTGTGCGACCTTTCATCTACATTACAGCGGTCGCCAACCGGCGTCTCCCGAGCCTCATGAGGCTCTTTAATCCACCACATGCTGCTCTATCGAAGGGGCATAACGTATAACATACTCTCAAAGTCGCAATAAATCATGAATTAAGTTGTATGATGTAATATTATAAAAACTTGGCTCTGATACAGGTTGGCCACCCCTGATCTACAACAATTGCCTGCCATGGTTTCAGGTGCGGATTTATATATTCGTGCAAAAAATAATACAATTGCGTTTAAGTGAATGAATCCACGAAAATAATAACTTGACAGAGAGACTCCACGTGCAGTTCAGTATTGGGCAGGGCTAAACTCACGTTGCCATATCTGAGTCGGTGTTGGAAATTCCATATTCTTATGACAGGTGCAATTTTCCCCACAGTACAACCACTTTTCACTTCCACCATCTTGGCACTGTTTTACTACCTTGTATTATTTATGAGCTTTATAATTGTGAACTGAGAGGTCTGACCACGTTTACATCCAGTCGGATATCGATTTAGATATGTTATATGAATTATACATTTTTTTTAACACCAGTGTTCACCTATAACACGTCATATCATAAATAGAGGTGGAGGAACACAACAATTAAGAGAAAATAAGGACCTCAAAAAAGCGATAACAGAACCACATGGTAAACATCGATATTAACGATCAATTAACCACATTTGCTTGGAAACTCAATGGCTGTGTTGGGGGGCAACACTGCGAAGAGTCGGTCATTAAACCACAGTCTGAAGTGTTGTGGTTATGGTCTCAGCCCGGTTACCAATGACTGCAAAATATAAGGTCGTGCAAAATGTTTTTTTCGGTGTAATTTCGCCTTTTTCTGGTGTGAAAGTTAAATTGCATTCATATTGAATGTAGCATAAAGCTTTTGTGAAGGCGATAAATAAAAAATATAATTAAAATCCACAGGTGGCACTTCGCCTCTGGACCTCTGGACACTTGACTCGCTTGAAAGGTTGCCAGTTCAATCCTGGTCAGGGGTTGACTCGGCCCATCATCACTCGTGGTCGATACAGTGAGTGACACTTTGTCGAAGCCGCGAAAATGTGGGATTTCTGCTGCCGACTCAAAACCACCGAGACGAGCAATGGCTCTGCTCCTTGGAGCCAGGGAGACTGTTTAACAAGACTTCACATAAATAAATCTGTCCCTTCATTCATCATTCATTCACCTCTGATTGGATTTTTTTAAAATATATATAATACGTTCTAACTGGAAAAAAATAAGCTATAAAATGCTTTAGTGTGATTAATAAAACATTGCAAGCAGCCATGCTCTTGGGGGAGGTAAAGGCAATGTGGTGATAATGACGATGTGTCGATTTGGCAAGGACATTGGAGCTGGGGAAGAAGCGCTTGGAGTTCGGGGGGGAATCGAACCGTTAAGTTTCACTGGCAGGATCTCGTGTCGAATAAAACATGCAGCAAGAGCGAAGCGGTGGATTTGCTTGGCACAAGACAACATCTGTGTAAAGTGTGCGTGTGGGCTGGTATGCTGCCCTTCGCAGCGCCTATGTTTGTACAAGATAATTACGTGTCACCAGAATCAGTCTGGGTGGCGCTGTGGTTAGGATGGTTGATTCTCAAGCTGAAAGTTCCGAGTTCAAGTCGCGGTCGGGTGGAGGACGCGAGAGGTGGGTTGTCTACTTCGTTACACATTCTCCCAGGGTAAATAAAATAGGTACCACATTGTGGGTTGTCATAGGAATGTGGAATTTCCAGTTCCGGCTCAGGGCCACCAGGGCAGCTCAGGCGAGTCACACCAATGTTGCTTTGAACAGTGAGACATTTTGACTTAACTTTTTTATTTGAAGTAATATTTTTCTTAAACGTCCACATCTTTTGCACAATGAACAGTGATGTTATGGTTCTAAAACATAATTAACTTCTCGCTGAACTAGTATCGTTGAATTTTACGTTAACATTTCTCTTTAAATATCACCCTCCTTAACCTTTAATTTTTTCGACGACGTTGGCACAATTCCACAAGCGATTTTTTTTAAAATAATTAAACATACGTATTTCACAGTTTAAGCTTAACATGTAATATGTATATTCTATGGGTCTTTTGGTAAAGCCACGTAGATAGAAAAATAATACAAATATCACGACGTTTCGATCGCAACACAAGCAATCGTCTTGATATTTTAATTATTTTTCTATATACGGGGCTTTACCGAAAGACCCATACAATATGTATTCCTGTAGTCATGAAGCTTTAAGTCAATATGTTATATGTACTGTGGCGTATTTAAATTAATTCTGTCCGTCATGTATTAGAAATACTGCATGTGCAGTCAAGTAATTATGTGTTTTGTCAGTGGCTTCATTTAAATATTATCCCATCGCTCAGAGCCTGCAGAGAAATCTTGCGACTCGCACCACACAGAAGCATCCCCTCCCCCCATGCCCTAGAGCTTCGGTGGAGGCAAAACTAAATTAAACAGTTTCCAAACTTTTCACAATGGTGGCAGAACATTTGGGGTTTTTTAATAACTTTTGGAATCCTTCGTTTTAATTACTTCTCCAACAGAAGTGCGCCTGTTGGTTCATTACTCTGGGAGCTGCCAGCTAATCCCCATGTGGTTTGACGAAGTCTGTTTTCACACAACGTCAACGCCTCAACGCTTACACCTGCGCATAGAGCCACAATTCCCCTGAATAGATGCATAGTATACGCAGTGGGCCATATATTGTTAATATGCATACACACACACACGTGCACATGGGGAAAGGATAGGTATCCACAACCTGACCACCCAGGTAACAAAAAAAAGTTCATCAAGGTTGGGCCAGGCCAAGGTGGCTTTGTGGCCCAAGGGAATGAAGTCGATGTTGGTGTAGAGTGTGAAACCATCGCAGGTTTTCGGTTCATGCCCCGAGCCGCCACAGGTGGTAAAAGTGGTCTCGTTCAGCGTGTTCAATGTTTCGGCTTGCTCACCGGTGATTTCAAATAACTCCGTCATATGTAATTGGAAGAAAAAAAACAGAACAAGTTTCAGTTTCGGGTTACTCTAACCGTACACGAGTGTGTTCATTATAATGAATCACGAATAGGAATGAATCGAGGAGTGTGGGAGTATCATGGCTCATGTCCGTGTCCCGAGAGACAGAAGCCGGCACTGCCCTGGATCCGGTCTGGGCCGACACCCATGACGACTCCATCAGGGAGTCGAGAGTGGCATGTTGTTGGAAAAAAAAACAGGCTGCATTAACAAAAAAACTCACCTTCCGAGCTATTTGACTTTTCAATTCGGCATATTCCGGGTTTAAATTGGATATGGAACAGCTTTCAGAACATTTGCTGTACATTGTGTCGTATGTAAAATGGACCTATTTAATGACTTGTTGAGTAGGTCATCCTATTTTCGAGAGGCCAGCAATACGTGTCAACCCTTCATCAGCGCCTACCTAATTACAGGCCAATTCAAACCGTATTGGTCACCCCGTTCCCTTATAAATCTCAACGTTCATCCGACAAAGCCCTATTGAAACGGCTGTGCACCGCATGGACCTAAAAACTTAATTTTCCTGTGCAAGAATACGGAGTAACCCGTATAAGTTGACAGGTATGGGCCAGTCTAACATGATTCAATGCATCGCCGATTGTGAAGGTTCTGAATAGTGTATTCAGGTTAAGATCTAATGCTAGTCTCATTTGTTTGACTTGAAGAATATATACATAACCTATATTATAGGAATAGAATAATGTCATGAAGCAATGCTATCTTCAGCAGCGTCAAGTGATAAGTTCGAGCACTTTGTCAAGCCGTAGCCGAACGAAGGACTCCCCACGCTGTGTCGGTAACGGGCGTTGTCGTTTGACCATACTGCACCATGCTAGTCCAATGCAAGTTGGTGGACGACTAGGGTGGGTAGGGGTATTAGCGGTGGCGGGTGTGCGACCGTCACAACTATCACTCGCCCACCGATGTTAACCACGATGGGGAATTGAACTTGGGCGACGGGGTTTCCATCGCGCAGGTCGCACCGCCGCTCCCTGTTTGTGTGGCAGCGCAAGAGGTTTAAGCGAGCGTGGTTATCGAAGTGAGGGCATACAGCAGTGACTTGCTTCGATATGCACCTGGTGGGGGTTTTCTCAGCTGCGCTTAGCAATGTGTGCAAGTTTCAGGATATTGCAAACGTGTTTAATAATGCGTAATGGTAGAATTGCAGTGTCACGTTTCTGGAGCTGAATGACACCTTTGTGTTCGTATATGTTTTTAAAATTAATTACAGTCTTATTTTATTATTTTACAATTTTGCCAAATGGACAGTGAAATTGAATACATAATATAGTTTAGTACATTGGCTGAAGAGTAATTCACGTACTGGTTTTTTTTGTGGTGAGACTAAATTTTTTTGTCAAGGCATTAACCCATTTTTTATTTATATGAATTGGCTTTAAACCATTGCAATGTGCATGAGGTCTCTGCCGCAGACTTGCTACAGTGGCAGGATGGTGCAGTTGCAATGCTTTCGCATCGCATCAAGAAGGGCCTGGATTTGATTCCTAGCTTGAGCACCTTTCTTCGTCAAGCTTGTATGGACACCAGGGTGGCGTGATGTTAACTACCTCGCCTTGTATACAGGAGGTCGTGGGTTCGATACCGACCCTGACGATGCCTATATGTTTGGAGTTTGCGTGTTTTCGCCATGGTCATGTGGATTTTTCTCCGGATCCTCCGTTTTTTCCCTCCACATTTAGAGTCGTGCTTTTAGAATAATTGGCTGCGATAAATGTCCACGCTATCATTTGTGGTCAGGTCGCTTCTGAAAAGGAGCTATATACCGTAGCTCAGTGGACCTTACCTGGTAAAATTAAAAAAATATAGTTTATTTTTTAATTTGTTCTCCCCCTGTTCTGCGTGAGTTTTCTCCAGGTTTGCCAGTCTCCTGCAATGGGTTAAACATTCCACACAATGGCATTGGTGTGTGCCCAACATCCCAATGTAGCAGAGTGCTCCGGTTTCATCCCACATGTACAATAAACACTCTCGAACTGGCCGAAACATCTTAATACATAGAGAACTGCAGAGCAATTGTTGGTGCTGGCTCACCACATGGCAGCCTTCCGGCTGGTCTGTGGTTCCTCAGCGATTGTGAATGATTCGGAACTCACCTTGAAAAATGTCTTCGGCCCGAGTTGCTTTCTTGGGTAAGGAAGTAATTATTTCCGAATACTCTGCGCTTTTCTCTTGCGAACATTGATAAAGTGAGTGTTCGATAACAACAGCTTAATCTCCTTTAACTTTGGATTTTTATCGTATTATATCACATTAGGCTGTCAGTGATGCGGTGAGGTGAATAATCTGTTTGGCGTTGCTTCAGTCAGCAGGGCAACGTGTGTTGGAAGGACCTGGGAATACAAAAGCACAGAAAGATCTCTTCACATCAGTAGTCATCTCTTCTCCAAAAGCTCGAAGACTGTGCTCTGTGAATAACGTTTGCTGCTTTTCATCCTCCACAGCAAATGTCTTTTAAAATTGTGTCATTCGGAGCTGTGCTTTAACGAATGACACGAAAAAAAAACTCATGTCTATTATGTTCGATGTTTATCATTGGCAATGAAGATCTAATGTAAAATTGTGCGATTTACACTCACATCTAATGACAGCTTGATTTGGATAACATTGAATGCTTTAAAAAAAAAAGGTGAAGTCCGTTTGTCAATGCTCAAACAGGTGTGGGGTGGGGGGTTCATTCCACGTTTTTATGTTGGGAACAGTTTCTTCGCAAGAACAAGCACTGTCCACTTCCCACAATGATCAACCACAAGAGAATAATAGGCTAACATGACTCCTTTTTTGGATTGCGAGTTTAGACCTATGTCAGAGTGCCATCTGAAGATTGTGTTATTGGTAAGGCGTTCAATGTTAGTGATCTAATCATTGTGTTGGTTAAAAAGTAGCATTACCAAATGCTGCTAAGATCTGGCCCCATAATTATCATCCTGAGGGGCTGAAGCAGAATGAAACATTCAGGCTTATGAGCCTGGGACAGAGGCAAGTATGCATGACCTCTGACCTGCACGACTATTTCAATTATATTCCATTGAATTCAATTATGTAACTTAAGCTTTCCCTTCTGCATTTTTCTTCTTTTCAAGAAAACTTTTTTTTCTCTCATTTGGTTGCATTTCTACTTGTGCACTCTCTCGGAGTCTTGTTAACAAAACACGTCTCTGGCATCAGCTCTGTGCACCAACCTGCAAAGAGTTTGAGCTTCGAAAATGAAATCAAGTGACGACAGTGAAGTGCATCTTCTTGGTTCTTTCGGTAAAGTCACGTAGAAGGGAAGTAATAAAATAATAAAAATAAAACATAATAAAATAATTCTCACGACGTTTCGGCCACAACGCAAGCAGCCGTCCTCAGGTGAAGAACAGGTCTGTCGAGAAGACAGTCTCACCCACATTGAGTGGTGCACACGTTCGTACGTCCTACGCAGAATGTTCATCAGGTGGCAATGAACCAACACTTTCACTCCTCACAACTCCAACATGCCTGAATTTAGTGGAAAAAAACTCACGTGAAAACAAATATTTTTTCGTGCAGTCATCAGTGACCAGGCAGAAACCATCAAACTCGCTACACTTGAGGACTTAATTTAATCTCGGGTGGCTGCCCAGAGTTGAAGCTAAAGAACTCAGTGGTATTGTATCAGTAACGGCTCTGTGCTCTGAAGTGGCATGAACTCCTGTTCTACAGTGACCAGTTGTACTTTTCACTTCAATTAAGTAACGAGCGCAGCGCGTGCCCGCATGATGCTGCACTGGCAAGAGGAATGCACTGCCCTGCCCGCGTGGAATGGCGCGTCATTTTTGAAGATCAAAAGAGAACAAACACATTGTGAAGAGGAGGAGGAGGATTTGCGCGTGCATCGGTGAATAAAATGAGCTTGTGGACTCTTGATCGCTGTTGTCAATATTTGTATTCCTAACAACCAATCTATTGTGGCCGCAACAAGTTAGGACGGTGTTTTTTTTAGTTTTGCGAAACCACAGGTCAATTGTTCGGCAACTGGAATCTTTTTTTGTAATGCCTAGGAGAGCCTTGTTGAGTCTCAAGTTACTATTTTTAAGGAGGGTCCTGCTCGGGTTGTTTGGCCAATTTAGTATTTTGTGCGTGAGGCCAAACAAAATCCCACACAGTTTGCAGGACAATCAAACTCTACACGGATCAATATCCTACTTTCTCTACTGTCTCCAGGCACATATCCTGGACAAGTAGGTGGCTTAATCGTACGTCGTGACTGCTTCTGTACGAGCCAACAGCCCCCACCTCCTACGTTATAAATTGCAAGCAAATCCACCACCACCACCACAAACAGGTGCATTATATGTTCACACTAATTATTCGTGTCGTTGTGGATTTTGCTTGCCTTGAAACAATGCTGCTGAAGTTACGCACTCCCGAAAGGCCGTACTGCTGATGAGTTGTGTAACAAATCCTTGTTTTATGTGGAGCGACAGATGCATATTTGCCCGCTTATTTATTTTGCATAAAATGTTGACCATTGTCTCTACACTGATACTTCTCTGTGAACAAGTCCATTCCTCAAACCGTGCTAAGAGGGTTACACTTCGGGTTTTACTGTGCAAAGAAGCGTGCACGTGGAGACCTGAAGGCAACGATTTCCTCCGGAAAGCCTTCACAGACTGTTGGAGCAAGTGCTGTTAGCGAGCACCCAATGAAGGCCGGCACGGCACAAGCTCGCAATGGGACGATAGGCCGAGTTACACGTTTGTGTAAACTTAACAAAAGTAACCAGGGTCCTATGATAAATATTGTACGGATTTGCATAAATGAGCGCGGATGTACAAGTATTTCAAAAACAGGCGCGCAAATGAGCCACTTTCCTTTGTTTTTCTTTTAGAAGGCGAAGGGGTTGGGAGATTATTTGAAACTTTAATGTTTGTGGCATCCGAGGCCCAGCTTGTTGGATGTTAAAGCAATGTGCGGCGGTGCCCTTCCGACCCACACAGGTCACGCTACGCGTTAAGTGTGGCTGTCAAGTCAGCGGGCACCGCCATGCAGGGGCACGAGGTAAGAATGTAAGCAACGGGTGGGGGTACTGTGGGAGGTGTCGTGGGGGGGGGGAGAACGGCCCCGGCTTCTCCAAAGACAAAGATCCCCCGTGTATCCTTTACGGACTTTTTGGACAAGTGAGATTGGCGAGCACCAATGAAGGCTCGCACCACGCCCGTCCGCCTTTGTCTCCCCAGTGGCGATCTTTACACACCGCACCAGGTAATGTAGTGTTTTCATTGATACTGTTAGGTGAACAAAGGTGGGAGGGGGAGAAAATTTAAGAAACTGGCCCCATTATTTCAACTTCAGTGTGAAACAATGTGGCCAGTTTGAACTGGCATCCTCTGGTTATCAAGTCCAGTGTGTTTATTCTGGATCAACAGATATGTCCGTCCAAAAAAGGACACAGAATGAGCATCTGTATAGTTTTTTTTTAAATATAAAACCGTTGCAATAATTTATAAGTGTTGTTCTGTATGGTGACGTGGTGCTGGTGGTATCGAGCACTATCGTAAATCTGTCGGTTGCAAGTTAACATTTTCGCGAAGCATTGATGCGGTCAATTCATTCGGGGCGAATAAATTCAGCGCTACTTCGGGGGAAGTCAACAATCGGTGGTTGTGCCCTGTGGACTGGTGTCCGTCGTTTGCGCGTGGGGATATACGTTGCTGGCTGAGGGGTCGCCATCAGATGAGCGCCACACCAAGCCGTTTGCGAGTGCAGGTTCATTTGTGCAATGTTGTGTGGCTGATCAACTTTGTTGGTGGAAAATTGTTTTTGGCACACGCCGACAAGCCGGCAGAAATCTGAGTGAATTGGCCGTTGATCAGCCCATTATTGGTGAAAACTGCCTTTCCGCCAGCACGCGAATTGGACCGTAAATTTATGTTGCAGCTCATTTAATTTGATGTATGAATGTCAAGAGACTACGCACTTGAATTAATAAAGTTCCTTTCCGTACAACCCAATGATCTACGCTTTTGACATATGCCTGAGAATACATGTCCAATGTCATCACTACTTATAAGCTACTTGTAATTGAAATATATCCCATGACATAATATATCACAAATCAGGACAATATAACGTAAGTATTAACAGGTGAATTCAGTAATGCTCACGTTAAGTAACATTGTCCCCGTGCTCAAATGAGCATTGGGACATTAGTCACCAGTGTTACAACCATTACCTTAATAATTCGTAATACTATTTACACGATCTAACACAAAACACCTTTGTTATGAGCCTACCTTTCAAACCATGACCACTCGCGATTATTCCACACTCCGATGGTGGAGGCAGCTCCATCCAGAGAAAAGCCGCTGTTCACTTCTTACAAAGTGGTACTCGTTGGTGGAACCCAGAGAGTATGATGGGCTGAGTCAACGCCAACCAGGATTTGAGTTTGCAACCTTTTGATTGTGAATTGAGCTTTCTGACACGGTGATGGAATTCCCAGTTATTGGGCAGTGTTAATTTAGAATTGTTTGTAACAAAAAGTGATTAGCCTTTTTAATAATGCACTTTTTGTAAAATATGCACCGCACATTCCTTACAGTTTGAAAAAAAAAGGGTAGTTCAAAAGGGTGAAGAAAAAAAACTTTCGGTGCATTCCTCCTAAGTGCAATGTTAATTTGATGTGCAAATATTGGTCGCTTTAAAGAAAAAATGGCGAGGGAAAAACCGTGTCCGAGTGAGGTGATGCAGCTTTCGGTGAGCTTTGTGGCCGAACTAGCCGGTTTTTAGCAAGTGGGTACGAAGCAGTAAAAAATAAGGGGACGGGGGGGGGGTTAAACAGATCCAGTGGTACATTGATTTAATCTCCACACTGACAGATGGCTCTCTGTGCTCTGGAAGGCCCCTTGGCAGGTCAGGGCAGAGCTGTGATCCTTAGCAGAGCTCAGCTTTGATGGCTACCAGAGGGGCCTCAAGCCAATGAATCCCTCGTGAGCGTTTGTCGCAAGAGACAAAACGCTCGCCGACAGTGGATGTTGCAGGTGCAACTGCCACTTCGAGATTGTCTCGGTTAGGGTCGGTTTCTTGACTAAGGTCGGTTTCTTGATTTAGTGCAATAACAGAGGACCGCAATTGGATTCTCTGAATGATGTACAGTCTGTCTCATGCTGGGGCTCGCATATCATCCTGCTGTCGTAGTAGGAGCCTTTCGAGTAACTTTGTGTGCTCTCGTGTTTCTGTGTCTGGTGGCGTTGTGGATTGAGCACTTGACTCCCAAGCAGAAGGGTGCAATTGAAAATCTCCAATGGGTTGCAAATATGGTTATTATCCCTTAGGGGTTGATAATTTGAGTATCGCTTTTTGGAAAGTAAAATAGGTTGGTCCGTTGGATAGTTCCAAGTGGGAGCCCAATGGAACTGCATGTATCTCTTACGAGGGTGACCTGTGTAAATACATGGCAACACCATAAATATGACCTATTGATCGACTGGTAACTGGCGAATAAAATGTGGAATTTCCACCACTGGCTTAGCGCTGCCAATGGACATCAGCAGGGCAATGCCCCACACTCCATTGAGCAGAAAAAATCACTTTGCCGTTTTGCATAATGACGCCATCAACTTTGATTAAAAAAATAATTTTGGAATTAATCTTATATTTACTGATTTGAAAAGCTATGAAATGCAGTATTTGTTTGTGTTGTGAGTGCATTGTGCTACAATCCCAGACTCACAGTTTGACCTCGTGAATATGGTGCACAACATCGGTCACACTGGTATCTCATACCGATGCAGGCTTCTCCTGGTCACTTATTCATAAAACAGATCAATGATATTGTGGCCGGTGTCATGTGTGTACATCAACGCTGGAGAAGCTAAAACAGCCAAACGATGTGTTAATAGGCACTTGCTAATAACACTGGCCCCACCAAATCCTATAAAGGCGATGCTTGCGAGATACATACATTATCTGTGACAAGTCATTGCAGCACTGCACAATACCAATCGCAATATTTAAAACACCCATTTGGAGAGAAAAACAGCCTTAAACCTAAAATGCCATTAGCGCGAGTTACGTCAGAGACACTCCAAGGCAATACATTACACTGACCGCTCATTCATTACGCGAGACATCCTGGTGTGTGTAATACGCCGAGCAGTCCCCATTAATGGGAATGGGAGCAACAAAAAAACAAGGAGATAAATGTCGGCGCTCTCGACAGCTGGCCGGTCTGGTCCGTGCGTGGGGAAGCCACGGACGGATCTTGGAAAGGGGCCTGGGGTCAGGCCTGTGGTGGAGTCGCACTGTAAATCGTCCAAGTGAGCCGCGCTTGGAGGAGGTCCAAGAGCGAGGCCAGATGTAGTTTTCTGCGCAGTGCTGAGAGACTGACATGGCGGAAGGGCACCTCCTCCTGTAACCCCCCCCCCCCCACCCACTTACTCCTCCGTGTCCCATTGCACTACTCCGATATACTCACAGGGTTATTCTTTGGTTCTTTCGGTAAAGTCACGTATAAAGATAAAATAATAAATTAAATAATAGCATACTACGACGTTTCGATTGCAACACAAGCAATCATCATCAGGTATAAAAGAAATAGCAACAAAAATCTAACCAGAAAACTATAGACAGACATATAAGCAGACAGATATCACAAAGATACACAGAGAGAGGACACGTATCGGCACAAAGAGAGAGGGATCGTCTCTGTGACGAGGCCTTAAATATGTTATCTTTATACGTGACTTTATCGAAAGAACCAAAGAATAATTCCTGCAGTCACGAAAGCCTCCAAAATTAAGATACTCACAGGGCCCACGCAAGGCTCACGCAAGGCTCCTGTGATATCCTGCCCCAGCTTAGGGGCTCCACCAGTATCGTAGGACCATGGACAACAGTGTTGTGACCAACACTTAATGTGTACAATTGTATATTATTATAAAAGGAAAGGTGCATCCCTGCGATTGCTTGCTCGAACCACCACTGTTGGCAGAAGTGTCTCCACTGGTCTACCCTTCTATGCTGGCCAAGCGTCTTTGTAAGAGGTGGAAGTGCCCACACTTCACCCCAGTGCCGACCAACTGCACCAGCCGTGTGGGACCTCTCTCCCACGGCTCGCACGCATCATCCGAGCACCATCCACCCTCATGGAACATTTCTGGCCCCGTGCCTCCGAGTTGTCGTTTGTGAAATATGCGCGTGCTACGTTTTTTTGTTTTTGTTATGATACAATAACAAACGTTTACCCACGATCAAAGGGTGTCAATATGGAAAGTTGTTAATTACCTCGCCCTGGTATGCAGGAGCAAGTGGGTTCAATCACAACCCTGATGCCGGTATATTTGGAGTTTGCATGTTTTCCCCGTGATTGCATGGTTTTTTCTCCGGGTTCTCCGGTTTTTCCCTCCACGTTTGGAAACACGCGTTTAGAGTATTTGGCTGCGATACATTTCCACATTATAGGCCACCTCGTTGAGCTGTCATTTGTGGCCAGGTTGCTTCTGAAAAATAACTTTGTCGCTCAGTGGGCCTTACCTGGTAAAATACACATAGTTTAGTTTGAACGACAGCTGGGTGATGCTGATCTTCGGTCCCACACCTGACTAACAATTGATAACACACACACATTTAAAAAATCACTTTATTTATCAAAAAATTCACCCTTGAAGGACACAATCCAAATCTGCTCGAAGTACAAGCTCAGGGTTTTTATGTCTGGTTAAAAACGGCAATTTTTTTATTCTCATTTATGCTTATAATGGTCTCTTGTCAATAGCCAAACACGAAAGAACCAAAACGGCATTGTAAATGAAATTATTAATTAATATTACATTTTCAAGGGTGACATACTCAAAGGCAACCAGCTCATAATATACGTACACGATGAAAATGTATCAATGTACTAGTGGTGTACAGTATACAGTGAAAGGAATGCTCTCTGATTAATCATACTCTGACACCTTCTTGGACTCATCAAGGTAGTCCCAGTGTCATCGTTTATTGAGCTTTCCTTCACTGATTCGCCAGCTCCATCCTTGCCATTCCCGCCTGTCTCTTCCCACTATCACGGCGTTGAAGCAGCCACTGCGGTTGCCCTTGAGAGCGTTGGGACGAGTGTTGTCTCGCTCGCTCGCAATGTGGCTGTTTCAGGAGTTGGTGGGCCACGCCACCTATACCGCGACCCCGCTCCCCCACACGCTCTGGCATCATCGCCCGGCCAAGATAAGGGCACATGGTGCTCGGGGCCAGCAGCTTGCAGTCATCGCCCAAGCGCGGATGGAGATTAAGTGACGCACACGGAGCAATTTCTGCACTTTGTCAAGCGCGCGGCCCCCGCCGCATGAAGACTAACTTGGTTGCACTTGGTGGTACATGCGGGGCAGCTACTGTCCCGGGGTGAATAATGACTGCAAAATACGATCCGATTCGTATCTATAGAGAGTTAAAAAATGTAAGATTGACTACATCACCAAGACTCTATAAAACAAAAATGGCGAGGAGCAGTTGCATGTCGGGAGCTAGAGGTGAGTGTTTAAGCCTCGCTTAGATTCCAAAGAACACAGGATGAGATGTTACTATCCTTTGTGCAAGCACTTCCAAGAGTTCATGAACAGTGATCCTGTCGAACTCAACTGCCAGTTCTGTAAAGTGCAACTTTAAGAGCCCCGTGGCTTAGCAGTGCAAAGAACGCGGACATCTGTGTCTCCCATGCTCCCAACTGCTGAATAATCTTCCCGAAGGCACGTCAACTGAAATGTTGACTGATATTTATCGCAGTCAAATCAGTCAGTTTAGTTGCATATCATATGCATGACCCATCTTTATATGCATTCAAAACACGAATTCATGATCCTGAGAAGTGTTAGATTTCAATACACGTTTTCCTACTGTAACATATTAAATAGTTTCTCATGTGTGTATCGTTTGTCTGTGTACTTATAAGATCCACTCAGCCCATCATTTTGCTGTCGTCAATAAAATGTTCCATACTATTTTGTGGCAAACTACAGGTGATTTCCAATGGGGATAATTTTCCCCGACCATAGAAATGTGGAGTTTACACAACTGGTAGAGGACGACCAATGGAGATGAGAAAAAATGCAAATCCCTTTGTCAGGTTCTTGCTGATGAAGGCCTCCCCCACACCATAGTAGTCTCGGTGGCTGTTTGAACATACTTCACCACGCTAGTCGCTGCGAGTTGGTGACGGAGGGTACGGTGGCCGGTTCATGTAACAATCACCATGGCCAGTAATAGAACTCCGGCAACGAGGTTTAGAACTCAGCGTGCCAACCACTGTGCACGCCGCTCTACTCCAATTATTACCGCGGGCGAGGAGACAATTCGATTTTTTGAAATTTACTTTTAAACTCAACGTGCAAAAATGTCCTTCGTTGTCTCTTAACGCACGAGACTTGGCATTTCTAAATGCGTCATACTCTCACCCGGTGAATTTACATGCGCAATAGAGCCCCACATACACTGGGCCGAGAGGGCGAAAGCGTTGCGCTATCGGCGAGCTGGCTCGGAAGATACAGCTTAGGTGTAAATATGCCTTCCGCGCAGCGTGTCGGTGTCATTCCCATAAATACGTGGCTAACAGATAGGCGACCATAACACTGCGATAGTCGGAGGGGTTCTGGATGTTTCGCTCTTGGTTGAAGCAAATGGTTTCGGTCACTTTTTTTTTCTGGTGGAGTAAGGGGGGGTTTGGCAGACAGCTTAATCTACATTAGCAGGAACTCCCAGCCGCGCGGCATGAGAACAAGCCCGGCCGAGATAGGGCTCCTGTGGCGTTGGGGGGATATCGGATTAAGTGACTCCCCCCCCCCCCCTTTCGCTCGTTTATCCAGGATGCAAAGGCCGGCTGCAGGGTACGAACCCCCACTTAGATTTTTGTAAACACAGTCTATCTGCAGCTTGTTGTCTGCAAGATGTTTTCTTTTTGCTTTTTCGTGGGTTAGATCGCGTAAATATAAATGTGTCGTGAAACCCGCCACCATCCGACGCGGCCAATTGGTAAGGTTGGTTGTGTTAGCAGCACGCATTCGCGTGCGGTTCCGCAAACACACCAGGCGTGCATTCGCGAACGTTCAATACTGTTGTACTGGCACACGATAATTATCATTACTATTTTGATCATGTGCAGCCCTGTGTCGATCTATTGCCGGATGAAGACATCCCCCACATCATCCCGCTAAACCCGGAACGTAGGGCCGTCGTCAGGTCAACATTGGTCCAACGGTTCCACCATATGCCAACGTTGGCCCCATGTTGCTTGTTGACTCGTATGTTGACCATGGAGATTCCTCGACCATACTTCAGCGTGATGGCCAATGCGGGTTTGGGACAGGTTCATACATCACCCACCACTGATGTTAGCCATGGCCAGGAATAAAACGCAGTTACCAGGTTCATATCACAGTGTTGCTAATCGTTGCACCGGTAATACCCCCCTGACGATGAAGTTACAGGATGCACATTTTCTGCAATACAGTTGCGTTGTTTGCAGAAATAGCTTGTCACCCTGTTGTAGCATTAAGTTGGGCTTATTTAAGGCACACGTGTCGTGGAAGAGTAGGCAAAATAACCTCTCGAATAGGCTCTCTAGAGCTCCCTGTAGAGGAGGCATGAGCAAGCAATGCTAAGGGTGTGGCTCTGGGTTTTCTTTCTTTTAATTTATCATTGTAATTTCATCATTTACATCGTGGTCTTCATTAGCGTGGACCCACTTGCATTAAAATCTCCGGGTCGCTTTGACATTTTTGGGCTGGGGCACATAGGTCAGAAGGCATGAGTTGGCTCGTGGGCTTACCTTGGCATGTATCAATAGTATCGAGAATATCTCGGGAATAAGTCAAAATTTAACGCGCAATATAGTTACACAACAGACACAATCGAGGTTGCAATTTTTAATCGGGGTGTCTTGATGCATTCTTTTTTACAATACAGCATTGATGGTTGTGGTTCACAGTCCAGTTAACTGTCTTATAGTTGAACAAATGATCCAGGTTGTAGATTAACGGCACATTTATTAAAAAAAAACTACATCATTTGAAGTGCGCTGGTTTAATTATCAGCTGCTCCTCACTCGTTGCGGGTCACTGACTCGGTGCCCAAGTGAGCACGAATGAACGTCAGCCGATTGCTGTAAGAAGCGACAGATAACAGGCGGTAGATTCTACATCGTCACACCCCCACAACCCCCAATTTGCGTGTTTCGCATTATCCCTGTTTCTTTTGCTTTATCCGGGGTGCACCCCTCTCCAAATGACTCTGGGTAGATCGAAATTGCAAGAATGATTATTTTTCACTTCAGGAGATGGTGAAACAAAAGCCAAAATATGTATCCTTGCATGGTGGATCTTTCAAAAAAAATAAAATATAGTCAGATTTCTGCTGTACAGAAGAACGAAGTCCCGTAGCATAACGTTGGCTGATAAAATGAAAAAAATTAAACACCCGAATGCGAATATCCTCTAGGCCAGGGGTCGGCAACCTACGGCTCCGGAGCCGCATGCGGCTCTTTACGGGCTGCTTCTTGACGATGAGTACGTATGTACAGTATGTACTCAGATGCATTGCGGCTCTTGAAATACTGAATTTTTTACCGAATTGGAAAGAAATGGCTCTTCTTGTTATTTTGGTTGCCGACCCCTGCTCTAGGCCGATGTACTCGACGTGTTTAGATTGATAGGCGTGGAGGGGCAGGGGGGCAATCAACCAGTGGAAGGGCTTGCGTGGTCGCTCTTAATTGTGAAAATTCAACGAATGACCGGGGTGGGTGGACAGTCACACGAATAATGTCGAACACGGTAAAATTGTGCAACATTTTGGGACTCGTGAAAAATGGCATGCAACGGAGCATGCGACTGGTAAATGTCGCGGTGGTGACGGGATGCTGGGACAGCGGGCTCTGGAGGTCAAGATGTCGATTGTGCAACAGCCAAATGTCGGATCATGCAGAAGAGCAAAAACTATTTGTGACGTTGTATCAAACCGAATTGTAAGCAATGACCCCTTTGGATTAAAATTTAACACGAATAATGATAATGATACTAGTATTCTTTGGCTGGTAAACATAATAACTGGTTAAGAGTATTTAACCATGACAATTAATCTCGGCTTAGTTGAAGGAAGTGAGAGTTTACATTGGGTATCGCTGAAAAACTATCACTGAATAAGTTCTTGATTTATTGAGAAACGTCAAAAGGAAGGCACTCATGTTGCTACAGTCTAACTGGTTGACCTCCAACAGCGGAAAAAAGTTCTTTCAGGATGTTTATCATCTCTGCCACCGCATCGCAAACCTTGATTTAACGTGACTCATTGCACTATTATCTGTGACTAAGATAGACATGCCTCCAGTTGAAGTTAGTCACTGGCACCTGCTGCCTAATAAACCAGGCAGACTGAGGTGGTGATTGATTGCCTGAATATTCCATGTGTTGCAAATATAGTTTCATTAAATCGGAATGTGTGAAACTCTCACGTGGCTAGCAGACCTCAACATTGGCATTTACCTCCTGAACATATTGCCATATGCTAGAATTCTAACAATCATATAATCGTAAAGTGCTCAATAATTCACGGTGGTGAGATGTTAACTACCCCGTCTAGTATACAGGAGGTTGTGGGTTCGATCCTGACCCTGATGCCTTTATATTTGGAGTTTGCATTTCCCCCCCATGGTCACGTGGAATTTTATCCAGCTCCTCTGATTTTTCTCCTCCACAAGTAGAAACACGCGTTCAGAAATTTTGGCTGCTATACATTTCCACATGATAAGCCACTTCATTGGGATATCATTTGTTGCTTTGTCGCTTCTGAAAAACAGGCTATAAATATCTGAGCGGTAAAATAGTTCATGGTTTAGTTTCAGTGTCGTTCAAAAGTCGGACGAAAGAGGTGGGGCCTTTAACACAGAGGTGAGGCCTCTAAGCGTCTCTTAAATTCCCGTGTATGGTGAACGCTGCTGCTGCTGCTGCGAATGTGAAGCAGCGGCAGGAGGGCGATAACGGCTGCGTTCCAGACGGTGGGGACTGCCACGGAGAAATGACAGCCGGCAGTGACCACGGTCCTGGTCTTTGGTGTAGGGAGGAGGGGGAGGTTGTGAGTTGTTCTGCTGCTGCTGCGGTGGAGCGAAGAGAGATACAATGGACTACCTGAAAATGTAAAGTCTCTCAAGGTAACATCCCATTCTAGATTTGAAGCTTTTGTGACTGCAAGGATTCATATTCTTAGGTTTTTTTGGTAAAGTGACGTAGGTAAAAATTTTAAATTAATAAAAGTAAAATAAAAATAAAATAAAAGTCACAATTTTTATTTTATTTTACTTTTATTAATTAAATTTTTTACCTACGTGACTTTACCGAAAAAACCTAAGAATATGGTAACATCCCATTCCGTACATCCTGAAGATGGTCTGCGAATGATTGTGATATGCGGCACAATTATCAGCCACAGCCTGACCAATCGGACTGCCTCCGTATGAAACAAGTGTCAACGGGGGTAGCTTTGTTGAACACGTAGGCTTCCCCAACCAATATTATCCATTATAGAGGTTTTTTGGATTAGATCGCATAGATATTTGGATTAGATCGCGTAAATAAATATTTACGGGATCAAAAAAAACTCTATTATGGGGGGTAGCTTTAAATGGTGTGCACACGCATTAATTGTATGCACGGGAGTGGAGCATTATGAATTAAACCATGTATGTAGGATCCGAGAGCTTATACGACGTGCTCTTGCTAATAATGCGTTTTAAACAAGCTTGATGACTGGTGAGATCCAGTAGGTCGAAACTGGTTCAAAGTGTGCTTACTCGAACACATTCTATGTTTTCATATTATTAGTATGGACATCGAATAGTCCGATGGATAAAACGTATTTATATTTATTTGGAAACACAGAATGAAAGTTTGCTTATATATGCGTTGCATAGGTACGGGTTGTCTGGGTCGACACTAAGTCTAATCAAATTCTGGCGGACATGCTTTAAAAAAATGCATGCCAATGGATGAACAAAAGAAAGAAAAAAAGTCTCACGTTAAGTGCTAAACATGAATGTTGGATGGAAATCAAACATTTAATTTTCTGATTACTTTGATATTACATTGAATGGGTTACTGCCGTGAAATGCTTGTGAGCCATGATTAACTGGGTGAACATTATAGTAGATGAGCATAATTGAGTGGAATTTTCATCACGTTATCCAACGATATTGATGATGATGATGACACGATGCATATGTAACACAACTCCCATTGAAAAATAGATACCAGTGATGTCGTTCCATTATCTGTTTTGTTATCATGACTATACGTTTTTTTACAATTGTAGCTAATCATATACGGCCAATTAGCTCAAATGAATGAGCTAAGCCTGATGACCTTCGGCTTGTATGACATTATTTGGTAATACTCCTGCATTGGCTGTGGTGCATGAGCACAAAATAACACCAACAAACGCAACACATTCATCAATAATACTGCTTTATAGAGAAGTCATCTATCTCAGTGGCCTCTCTGTGCGGTAAAGAAGGATCATCACCCAAAAGTCGTCTGTTTTTTATATATTTTTTCCTTTCAAGGCCGCAGTGTTACTTGCAAACTTGTTGGGTGTTTGTCAGTTGGCATGCATGAGAATTGTCTGCCAAGGGTGAAAATGTGGCTTTGCGCTCGCTCCACACAGTCTCAGGAGTGATGTCTCCCGTAAAAATAAAACACACCATGTGTGAACTGCAGAAACGAGAATGAATTTGCAGCAAAATTCCTCATTCGCTTTAAAGTAATGGACATTGAGGCCATTAATATACGATGAACTTTATCAATATTATGTCCACACGCTTTCCATGATCCAGATAATAAGGAGAGCCCATCTGTAAAATGTGTGATGCTACAATGGCATCCGTGCACACGTGACATCTCTCGAAGGGCCATTGACCGAAATGTTGCAGCTTACGTAAATATACATTCTCCTCTTGAATTCCACGTTATTGACGAATTAGGTAAATGTTTCTAAACAATGTGGTGTTTTGCGAATCGGGCTGAGCATATAGATTACAAGAGGAACACAGACTCAAGGAGTTTTCCACCGACCCATTCCTGCTGGCAAGTCGTTGCCATAAGTCACTGGTGAACACCCAATGTGGTCCCGAGGTCACCGCAAATGTAGGAAATGGGGTTTCACCTACGGTTCATAAGCGGAGCACTCCGATTGCAGCTGCATCGATTATTAACGTAACAGATTTAACAAAAGGGAGCCTTGTGGAAGTGGTTTGCAACTTAAAATAACGGCCGCATTTGGCCGTATCTTAGGCGAGTATTGCGTTTGGTATCCATCCAAAGCCGTACGCTTTTCTCAGGAAGCCCGCGTGACATCTCCAACCTGCGGATTTTTTTTTCTGTGGAGCGAGGGGGGGGTGGGTTGGGGTGGAAAGTGAAGTTTCTTTAGCCCAGTAAAAACGGCGGGTGCTCGGATACCTGTAGCTAGGTGGAGTATGGTTCAAATTAACCGCTCCAGCAGACGCACGGGGTAATTCATTGTTGCCTGTCATCGAGCGCTTGACTACAAAGGCGCACGCAAGACGAATGGCAAAAGGGAAGGAATTAAGTGAGGGGTAAGGTTACAGTAGCGGCACTTTATCTTCCATAAGGTTGAACACGCTGGGAAAGATGCAAAGCGTCGCGTTTGAATGTTTAAAAAATGCGAATATTGTCGACGCCATGGATGGCAGTGCGTGCGTGCTTTGTTTTTTGGCACTCAACGAGTGACGGGACCGGCATGGCGACTGAGCGATCGTTCTGCCACGGCGAGCCGCCCGCTATTAAGCGTTTGCCTCTTTCTTTTTTTTTACGGCCAGAGAAATGCGCATGCAAGTGTTGATGCGCATAGCAGTGATGGAATACACCTCAGCCTGATGATCTATCAAGCGACCAAGGCACAAGCCGCGCGTGTGCGTATTGATCCCACCGCAAGGGTCGCGGCACAGCAACGGAACTTTGAAGTTCAACTTCTGCAATGGGCATCAACCAAGATTTGGCTGAACACATTGGCACGTGCAATTCTTCCACGATGATTCTTTAAACAGAACGCAGATGGCACTCGCGACGGCTCGCTCGCGCTGGCCATGTCAGCTGCGGCGACGCCGGGTGCCACAAGTCAGGATCGACTGACAACTTCAACGCTCCTCGCCGATTGTTTTAAGGTTTGATTTTTTTTCGTGCAGTTTGTTTTGCGTTTATTATTGCTACCATTCATGAAGGCATTTTTTTCTTTGGCCACAAGAAAGGTTCATGCTGAGCAAATGGATAACATGAAATGGATGGCCTGCGTGATGGATGGCATGCATACTATTTTTTCCCCTCCCTCTTCATCGTAGGAGCACCCAGCTTTTTTTTAAAGACCAAAGTTTAAATCGTGATGATAAATGATCTACAGTAGCATAGCTGCTGTGGCTACCGTTGTATCAATCCAAGAAAAATGGACTCGAGTGTTTTTCGTTAGGGCCAATGGTGAAAAAAGATAGCGAGGTTTATACACATATATAGCCTGATTTATTTCTGTAAACATTCACGAAAGTAGATTCATATTTTGAGCACAGATTTTAGAAAAACTTTTTTTTACCCCACCCAATTTTTTTAAGGGTTATAAACGAACATTTAAAATACTCCAATTTGTTTGAACTATTTATTATATAATTACGTATGTGTTTATTGTGGTGCAATTGATGTTCCAAAAGAATTCATAAGAACTGCCAGAAGGAAAACCACAGTGGCCAGTGCTTCTGTTGGAGTTTTTTTTGTGCTGTGGAACTTTGATTAGAAGACTTCAAAAAAGAATTATGGGAAAGAGCGGCAACATTGCTTTTTTTCACTTCTGTGAAAGATCACAATGATTGGTGTATTATTGTAACTGAAACTAAGCTGTTCAAGTATAATGAATAAAGATTAAAACAAATATAATTTCAAGCATAACCAGAACATGAGTTGACTTTCACACACATATATGCACATAAAAAGAATATATCTTCAAAGTAAACTGGAGATCTTTTAATAGGCAAATGATTTGTATCAACAGCATTGCGTAAACATAAATCAATGCAGAGGCAAGACGTCAGATTGTCTCTCGGTGCAAGCGAGCACAGTGCACTGCTTTATACAGGGTAGCGGCCCTCAGTGGAAAATTCCACATTCTTGTAATGGGTGCCAGTCACTCCATAGGGAGAACGCTGTGGAATTCCCACAAAGGATGACCGGTCAAGTTGATTCCACACTGGGGTTTGAACTTGCAAACTTCTAGTGGTGAGCCAAGTCTCTGAACCGCCGTACCACCCAGCTGCGTAGATGACTCGAGTGACTATGAAATGAGGACCAGTGACACTCATTAGACGTAGTTTTATTTTGTATGGATAAACTGGTTCCTACCTTTAAAATGTGGGACTTTTCTCTGCATATCTCAGTGCTGAAAATGCAGATCAGCACTTCCAAATCCTTGAAAGGGGGGGAGGGGCGGGGTTTTGGGAAATTTTATCTTTTGGAGCGATATATGTGTGGAATACAAAAAGCCCCCGTTTATCACAGGCAGTGGCTTAAATTGCGTGAGTGTCAGCATCTGTGCAGATCCACACCAAATAAATGTCGAGTGAAAATGCGCAGTGGGGGACTTTGCGATTCATCACCATGCGTAAAAGCTTGACTGCCTTGATGTTCCTAATTCTACTGGGCTAGACAAAGGAAAAGGTGCAGCCCTGAAACAGCTTGCCCATGTCACTGCTGGAAGAAGGGCCTCCACTAGAGGGGGGGGGACTAGGAAGCCCTTCTTTAGAAGACAATTTGGCTGAACTGCCACGCTAGCCAAATGAATTGGAAGAGGTGGGAGTACCCACATCTTACCTCGCCACACGAGATCTGCCGATCAACTCACTGTGGTGAATCCACGTCTATTCCTGGGCGGACATAGGGTGGGGAGGATTTGAGAAATTTGCACAGTTATTTCAACTGTCATGCCGGCTAAACCACATTTGATAAACTTCGATTTCCACTTTTGTTTAATCTCTGTGCATGCTATTTGAATTATGCTCTAGATCTGCCGATAAATATTACTTCCCTTGTCAAAATGACACATCATATTGGGGGAACCTGGAAAGTTTTTGCTCGACATCCTCAAACAGCCTCGAGCTAAGCACAACCTCTTGACTTCACACTCGGCGTCTGGATGAGAGGGATGATGCCGTGCATAGCTCACAAATAGTCTCTCATCCAGAGTGATGTCCCAACGTTAGAAGTGGGGTGGATCGGTGGTGCAGTGGTTAACGCACGGCACTTTCAACTCGGCGATTTTGGTTTGATTTCTCACCACGGATGACATATGGCGGTGATATCTCCACTGGCCATTGGCTCTGCCACGAGATTGAGGTTTGCTAGATCATCAAATACAGCAACATCATTATTATTATCAACGACATTGCCGTATGAAAAATAAGAATAAGTTTTACCCTTTCTGGCAATCAAACATAAGGTGTTAAAATGTTCAAATACCAAAAATATACCTTTTTCAAGGAATTAAATCTGCATTAACCACACGTACTTGTGTTGAACATGCATGTGGTTAAGGCAGACTTGTTGCAACATGTATCTATTTAGTGTTTAAACATCTTAAGACCTGTTTTATTGCCAGAAAGGGTAAAACCTATTCTTATTTTTCATAATTTGACACCGGAAAAAAGGTCCCATAACATTGCTGTAGTCAAAATCACCATCATATTAACATCATTGACATCGTCGTCATTATTGTCGTCATCGTCATCGTAATTGTCTTCAAAATAGTCATCAATATTTTTAAGTAGCACTAAGTCGTCTTTGACAAAATTCTACAATTGTGTGTCTTGGTGAAGGGTGGAGCAGCACACAGGGGAGAAGTGTCGGAGTGGTTGGTGCAACATTGGTGACGAATATCTGAACTGGTCCTCAACCTCCCCTAGGTCGACTCAGCCTTAGATGAGTACCTGGTAGAGTGTGTAAACACCAGCGCTGGGGTAGACAAAGGCATCTTATCTGTATGCAATTCTGGCCACCCCACCCAATCGTGTGCTATGTTGACCTTCATAGGTGCACACTAACAGCACTTGCCCTCGACAGTGTGTAAGGCTATACGGGAAGATCTTCACGTAATGTAGGTTATTTGGATTAATTGTGTAAATACATGATTGTGTCGTTAAACCCGCCACCACCCAACACAGCCAATTGGTAAGGTTTGTCACCTAAACAATACGTGCCAATTCGTTACTAGTACAGCACACCGGTGTCTTGAAGAGCAAAGCCACAGCATTTATAATCTGAGTACGACATTTCACCAGTAATTACAACCGGTATCATCAGGCGGCAGCCAGATTTGTGGAGAAATCATGTTTCGTTCCTTAAATAGAGGGGTGGATGTGATGACGTCACTTGTGAGCCCTTCTTGAGTGAAGTGGGGGGTATTCATTGGCATATGTTTCCTGGATCTAACCCAACAAACCTGTTTAATGGATGATATTGGTCGCGAAATCCTACATGGGAAGATTATTATTTATTTGTTTGAGGAGCCTTATTAGTTGGTTCGTAAGGAAGAGGGCTGAGCGTAATGACATCATCAACCTCAGCCCTGATTTCTCTAGGCACTCCCCCAGATGCTTATTGGGATTGAGGTGTTGAGTGGAAGGGGGCTTCTCTAATTGGTTCTTCTTTTATCTGTCCAGCCCCTTTCACAGAAGCCACTAAACTTCCAGGAGCAGTCCTCCACTGTCGGGCAATCATCTAACCCTGTGGTGCAGAAGATTAAATGCCATTCCCCTCCCTTCTAGAGCCTCTTCCATCTCATTGGTTGTTTCCTGCCCCTGTTCCATGGTGAATTGGGCCCAAAATGGCGCATTAGTTTGCAGAAATTTGCCTTCATTGATGAATTTCCACCTTTCTCCATAATTACAAACAATCGTTAAACCAAATTCTACATCAGTGTAGGTGTGGTACTGATGAGGCCAAACATCTGCTTTACATCATTTCAATATCATCAGAATCTTGGAGGGTTCCCTACTTGAGTCATATAAACCCGGTGTAATCCCCAAGATTTAATGCTCGGTTATTGGAAATAAATAAAATATGTATTTCCATAATAAATCTTAAGTTGCTCAAAATTGGCTTGAGGTGGGAAAATCCTGCATGTGAGAAATGTGTGTCTTTCACAACTCTCCTGAAGCTTCATTTGTTTTGTGGTAACGCCATTCATTGTTGCGATAATGCCACCACATCCCTGCAATGTTTTTTGGTCCCATTTATCACCATTATAACATTGGAATGCATTTTTTATGTTGATTTAGTGTTTTTTTCCGGAGCGATCTTTGCTTTGTCCTGTTGCTCCATTACTTGGCCGGGTGGTGCTGTGGTTTGAGGGGTTGACTCGTGAATGGAAGGTTGTTGCAAGTTGAAATTCCATTTGGGGATAAGCTCGGCCCATCATCCCGTCCACATTTGTTAAAATGAGTACCACTTTGAAAAATGCGTACAGCGGTCACACTATTCTTGTAACTAGCTCCACCGTAGCCCAGCATCAGTCAATGTTCATTGCAGCATGATGGGGACTCTTGACATCAGTACACAAATGAGTACTCATTTGATGATTTGTCGTGCGCACGTTGTGGATCGTCAACTGTGCTTGTACTGTGGATAGACTGGCCCCTTTCATAGCAATTTGGAATTCCCACGATGTATTCAGCTCATTTAAGCATTGTAACACTTTCCCCTTTTATTACCGTGACATGATGCATTGCATTCTGGTTTGTGAAAATAATTGCAGTGGCTTGCTTAAGCAAATGAAAAACACGCACTATGTTTCCATTCGCACACGGGGACCAGAGTTCGATTCCCGCTCACGACCAACACCAGTGCCGATAATCTGAACCATTCCTGGGACGACTCAGTCTCAAATGAGTACCTCCTGTGGTGTGCAAACATCACCACTGGGGAGACAAAGGCGAACTGGCGTGGTTCTGGCACCCCCCCGCCCCCCTCGTGTGCCATTCCGGTGCTACTCATGAACGGCGAGTGCCCCAACAGTCTGTTACAAGCTATATGGGCGATCTTTGTCTTTGTGTGTTTCCACATCCAAGGTCCACATCTTACGCGAAGGTCCCCTTCTCAGCCAGCCTGATAGAGTTGCGGGAACGTTATCGTCGTGTTGCGCCGTCCTTCGTGAGGCCGTCTCGCCTGCCACTCGTCAGCTCGAGAGATTGCGTGGCCACACGCGAGAGAAGGTCACCGTGTACCGGTGGCAATGCATCATCCGACTTTTGCATTTCGCAATAATCACGGGAATTGGATTTTTTGTTTGTTTGATGTTGTATTGGTAACTGCTTGATTCTCTCCGCAAGGGTATGTGACGTTAATTGTTACGAATAATTTGCATTGCAAATGAAAACCAGATGATTGCAATTGGCTCTCTAGAAGCCTCCACATGGAATGTTTCATTGGAATGTTTTAGCTTCAGTAACACAATCGAGTTTCGCATCCCCACATGCGGAAAGACGAGTGCGTATGACATATTCAGTGACGTCATCATATCAATCCCTCTATTGAAGGGACAGGAGGATTTCTCCGCAAATCTGGCTGTCCGCCTGATGAAGCTAGTTGTAATTACTGGAGAAACCTCGTGCTCAGATTGTAAATATTGTGGATTTGCTCTCCAACACACCGGTGTGCTGTACTAGTAACGAATTGGCATGTTCTGTTTACATGGCAAACCTTACTAACCCAAAAAAAACTGTATTATTAATTTTGGTCGCAAAAGCCTACGTGTTAATCTGACATAATCAGATGAGTGACAGAAATAACATTTTATATAAATTTAAAGGGTTTGTCAATGTACTGTTGGATGAAGGCCTCCCCCACACCGGGAAGGTCACGGGGGTTGTTTGGACCGTTTGCTTGACAACAACTCATAACGCTGGTCGTTGTGTGGTTGGTGAATGGAGAACTCGGGCCCTGTTCAGTTCCTCCCTCGCCGCTGATGCTTCCCAAAGCCAGGAATTGTCGCCTGGTTCAGAGCGAAGGGTGAGAACCACTGCTCGTGATTGAAGCACGCTTTGAGAGTATGTGGCTGCTATACATTTCCACATGATGGGAATCCTCGTTGAGCTGTCGTTTGTGGCCAGGTCGCTTCTGAAAAAGAGCCGATATAGCGCAAGTGGGTCAAAACTGGTAAAAAAAACAATATAAATAGTAAACATATATGTATTCACAGTTAATGTTAAAAAAAAGTTATCACGTGACCGGGGAGATATTTCCTGCAGTGGGTGGAGCCAGCGCTGTAAAATGTTAATTGACCAATCACAGAGCGGCAAGGAAAGTTGTCCATTCAAGTCTCTCTTCACGGAATTGAATCGGAGCAACATCGAGTTGAAGTTAGTTCAATCATTTAGATCGTAGCAATTTTTTTACGTGAATGCAGATCAGATCACGAAAACTCATGTGGATCTTGTATAGTCTACATTTTAATGGAAAACAACATTCCTCCCACCGCTCCCCACGTTAATTCGCATCACTTTAGATAACGATTCAGAGGCTCAGCCTAATGTGATGCACCAGACGTGTGGATGAAATCACAAGGAAGCGTTGTGGGCTCTGGCCAGATCTGTCCCCACAATTCAATCCACAATTACCTTCCTTCCCCACTAGAGGGTGGGTCTGCTTAATTAAGCCACTTGCCAAAAGAAAATAAACAAAAATAAACAACTACGAACATTTCAATCGTGGGTCAAATGTACTGCCAAGGTGCCCTTTTGCCTCATAAGCAAAGCGGTGGCAGCTATATCTGTCAGCAGTCCTGAGTCAATGGTGGAAATTCCATATTTCCATGGCGGGAAAGGTGGGGGGGGGGGATGTTTCTCCACAGAATGACTGATCGATTAGCACAAAATGGGACTAATTTGTCAACCCTCGAGATATTAGCAGGCCAAGCTATCCTGCATTGTCAACCAGTTGCGAGTCAAGTGCTCTGACCACAATGCCGTGTGTCGATAAAATCAGAGAGTGATGAGAAACTACTGGGTCTTTGTGGAAATTGACAGGCATCTAAGCGGCACCCCGTGGGTCATATATATATATTTTACCAAAAACAACTAAATAATAAAAGCCTTTGACTGTGGGTTCATACAACAGAAGCTCAGGATTTCATGACAGGACACGATAAGCCAGGAGAGCGTGTCCGAAAGCAATTTAGACGTAATCTGGATGAGGAGATTACCATGGGTGCGGTAACTGTACAGGATGGGTGAGGGGAGATTACTGAGACAGGCATTGGTGAGGAAACCAATGGTTGCAACCACATTGAATCACTAATGCCAGATGGTGGGGTGGTTTTAAGAGAAGACCTTGAAAGTTGGGTACCATCCGTGTCAGAATGCCAGGATCTGGCAGAGCAAAGTGATAGTGATGTGTGGTGACATGAGCCATATTCACCATGATCATCTCATGATATTTGATATTAAACAAAGTATTATTTTTTATCAAAGTATTATCAACCCAAACTACAGGACATATTTACGATAGTTGCATCGCTGCTCACGAATATGGTATGCATACCAACTAAATATAAGGGTGTTTGATCTCGGAACTTTTTTTTAGAAGGGCCATCTGGTGATTTATTTTCATGCAAAGTTTGGCTGTAACTTTTGGGTGCATTTTTTTTTTAGGGCGCCAACCTTTAGTAAGGTTATGAGTTCAATTCCCAATGAGGTTAAAACGCAGCCTATCGGCACACTGAGTGCCACTCTCGTCAAGTGGATGGACTGACCTTTTCCATGTAAATGTGAAATTTCCACCGCTGGCACCAATGCTCAAGTTTCTAAGCACGGGAGAACAACTATTACGACAGACAATCGTTTGTTTAACACGTGGTAAGGCTTCTCGACCAATATTATCCATAATAGAGGGTTTTATGGTTTAGATCACATTAATATAAATGTGTCGTCAAACCCGCCACCACCCGACACAGCCAATTCGTAAGGTTTGTCACATCAACCAAATATGCCATTTAGTTACTAGTTCAGCACACCGGTGTGTTGGGGAGTAAACCCACAACATTTAGAATCCGAGCACTGTGACGTCTCACCGGATAATTACAACCAGCCTCATACAACCAGCCTCATACAACCAGCCTCATACAACCAGCTTCATACAACCAGCCTCATACAACCAGCCTCATACAACCAGCCTCATACAACCAGCCTCATACAACCAGCCTCATACAACCAGCCTCATACAACCAGCCTCAACCAGAATTTTGGCTGTCGCTTGAAAATTCTGGCTGTTGTAATTCCCGGCAAACCGTCCGATTCGAATTGTAAATGTTGTGGGTTACTTTCCAACACACCAGTGTGCTGTACTAATAAGGAATTGGCCTGTTTTGTTGACGTGACAAAGCTTACGAATCGGCTGTATTGGGTGGTGGTGGGTTTAACTGCACATTTATGTTCATGCGATCTAACCCACCAAACCTCTATTAAGGCAATCGTTTGACAACATTGTTGGGAGGCATAGGCCCAAAAGGGGAACTTGGTATACCGACGAGACCTTGTTACAACCGGTCATTATTCAATTTGATGTGTCAATGTACACGTATTTCTCACCGCTAGCACAAGGGTGCAATCTATGAGCCATTGCGAGTTGGAGGTTTGCGTGTCGACTTTCCACAGCACTCCCCCAGTCGTCGATCACTTTGCCCTGCAGCTTCAACAATTGTCCTCCTGAAAATTCAACCACCCACCATTATGTCGATCCTTGCCTCTACCACTCTTGTGAATGTGCGTGTTTTTTACGTATGGCTCTTTCACATTGCTTGGAGTTTGCTGCTTTAAGACCAGTGCCAAATGCCTTGTGATAATAATTGGTAATCCTTCGCAGGTTTTCTTCCAATCAATTTGTCCTTACAGGGAAAAACGCCTGTGTACAAATGCAGGCATGTTTTACGGCTGAACACAAACACGCCGCTCTGAGACGCTTTGAGTAAATTGAGGCCGAAAACATTAATTTTCGCGAAGATTAATTGTTGCTAATCATTTTCATATTAGCAATTGCACCTGTGTAAATATCTGTGAAAGTATAGGAAATAATTGAATTGCATAAATATACACTACCGAAAAGCTGTGGAGGTTTTCTCTGCTTTGTAAAGTTAATACTCTGGAATTGTGCCATGTGTGGAACAACTCAGTTGGTTTATTTTGTCAGTAAAACAGTGAAGTGGGATTTCCTTGTTTGGTAGCATTTTTTAGCCTTGTATGGTAAAGGCCTTTTCCTCTAAAATAATTGTCACGAATTAAGTCAATAATCTGTACATGATACACTGAGTGACTTCCAAAACATATTTGTCACCTCTTGGACATTTGCAGATATTCAAAGCATGATATAAGAGCACATAACTTTAAAGTGTATGCTCAAGTAAGCATGGAACAGTGCCAGAGGTGAAAATTACACATTCATATGGCAGGGCTAGTATATCCAAGCGACAACCTCTAGTAATTCTCAAATTGTGGCATTAATTTTATGAACCCCAGAATGTTAATGTTATCTCAAACAGCTGAATTCATTTACCGTGAGCTGTGCAAATGAGTGTTTAGTGTTATAAATTATACAAACTTGTTTTTTTAAAGATGTTTGCAGTGATAATAATATCACAGTACCTTGTAATTGCAGCCTGTTAGCAATATATCCTCAAAGTATAAATACAGTAGTACTAGCCAGCCAAGATTGTTGTTATGTAAAAGTACCCCCGATAAGTAGACAAATAATAGATCACGACGTTTCGATCGCAACACAAGCAATCGTCATCAGGTGGAACAACCACAGCTGAAGTAGCAGTATTTTTCTTGCTGTGGTTATCCCACCTGATGACCATTGCTTGTGTTGCGATCAAAACGTTGTGATCTATTATTTTTCTACTTAGGTGACTTTACCGAAAATAATCAAAGAGTATGGATTCCTGCAGTCACGAAAATATTCTCATCAATGCTTAGTTTTGTAGGCAGTGGCGTCACTCGGGTTGGTGTCACCCAGTGTGGTAATTCATGGTGTCACCCCTCATGGACCTCCGCCCGTACCAGACCATACATAATCCTTAGTAATGTTTTTTGTACTAATGTTACTCGTAAATCGTAATTCCCGTATATCACTGAATGTAATGGCAATAGTAGTGACGTAAACAACTAGCAAAATTAAAATGACACCTTTAAATTACAACATTTCTTTTAATTACTAAAACACCACAAAATTTGACAAAATCAGCGACGATAAAAACACGGGCAGCAACGATAACAACAGCGCGTGCTTGCAGCGCGTGCGGACGAAACCACGTGGCTCGAAGTGTCACTGTAGTTGGGTAACAACGACAGCCTCTGACCGGAGCACTAATTCGCAGGTTCAAAAAGTAAATTAGCACAGAGTTTTAGCTTTGTAGGTATATTGATACAGTACATGTAAGCTGGGCTTACGAAAAATGTGATTGTTTTTATAACTCACTACAGGGATATTTTTTTGTAAAAATAAATAAATATATATTCCTGCTGAAACACTGCACACAATTGTTATAGACAGTCATTTTCGTGTCACCCCCTCTGATGGTGTCACCCAGTGCGGTCCGCACCCCCACCCCCGCACCCCCCTATTGACGCCACTGTTTGTAGGTATGGTATATGCAAATGTTATCACAATGCAAGCATGCTAAATGTGTTCAATCTTTTCATGTAAGCGACACAGTCCACGTTAATACGTTTCGTAATCATCCAAATTCCAAGTGTACGGTGTTCATTGTGTGTCGTGGTGGCATATTTATTGTTGCACGCTGCACGGCAATATATGGCTCTGGACAGTTGCAGTTGGTATCTTTGGTCTCGCTTAGGTCAGGTAGCCTTGGTAAAAGTGCAGCCCTGCAATTATGAGAGGGAACTCTAGAGAGCACATCTAGCGAGATTTTGGCCTACTCTTCCAAGCTGGCCAGCTATCGGAGAAGAGCTGTGAGTACCCACACTTTACCCCACGGCACCCAACCTGCCAACCCATCGCGGTGCACCCATTCACGCTGCTGCTGGGTAGACAGAGGCGGTAGAGATTTCGCAAAACGAGCCCCATTGTTTTCACCGACCACGTCGGGAGATCGAACCGGCGACCCCCGGGTTGCAAATCCAGCTGTGCTAACCATTAAAGATTGACAGCATCCCACTTGGGTTAGCTCGGCTTTAAGTGAATAGCCGGTCCGGTATGTGAATGGGCGAAAGGCATGGTGCGCTACCCCCTCTTGTGCTGAGCCAGCCTTAACGAGGGACCACGAGCAGAAGCACGTGTCCTGTCAGTCTGAAACGGCAAACAGTGGCTTCACGTGTTTCGTAAACAAGTTACTATTTGGTTTACGTATGCCTAGGTATTATTTATCTCGACATTTGTTGGACATAATTGTGTATTTGTTCACTGATTTGTAAAAAAATATATATATAATAAACTACAACACGAATGGTAACACAAATGTGACATTTTGAAAACGATAATTTTAGCTGACTGTTTCATAAATACAACTTGTAGATAAACTGTTCATTGAAAGAGGCCGCATTTTAGAGCCTTGTCGCAATATTTTTTTATATTATAATTGAGCTAAGTTGATATGCCAATCAAGTCAATAAATTACTCTGGCCCCTTTATAAATGGCGGCCATCATGACATCCTACCTTCCAAAGGCAGGCAACCCCGAAACAAGCCACACCCAGGGTGACTCGATCCGCTGATACTGACGATGTCGTTTAAGTCTAATTTTCAACGACATTTTTCTTTAAATACCAGCCGAGATAGATGTCATTACCACATCACTTTTAACGGTTAAATAAAAATGAGCAACTGCTCATTAAGCATTTTGTTTTAATGTTCCACGAAATGCGTCTGTAGGCTCCCATCATCATGAAAAATGTATTCTGTTCTTTCATACATCATATTATGATACCTGGAGCTAATAGTGTTATTGTAAAAGACTGAAACATGACTAAAGTTGTCATGGCGGTGATGGTTATATCATTTTGTAATGGTACATATGCTTAATTCCTTAACATTTTATACAGGGGACTGTTGTTGGAGGTCTGTTTTTACTTAAGACTCATTATTTCCAATGGCACATGTCTGTGTTTCTACTGTGTTAACGCTTGCACGTAAAAAAACGTTGAGACGATATTACAAACGCACTATTCCACAATCGGTACCAGTGCCAAGTGCTAGATTCATATCACGCACGGGAGTTTAAATTATTTCGTGGCATTGTTGGCTATATGAATGCCTCTTTAAAAAAGAAACCTGGGTTTTGGTGTGTGTTTTATACTCCCCTCCCCTAGTATTATCAAACCAAACTGGAGCATACTTTAACACGAGTCATAAACCAATTACAGATTGCATGTTCACCCGTTCCCCAACAATGTATCAAGTCTCTGACACACATTTGAAATGTTACAGTTCCCCCAATTTCCTGCTGAACCAGAACCCCAGTTTTATTCTGGCGTTACCTGTAAATTGTAATTGCGCTCCTTTTATATGGAGCACAACAACACTAAGTGGCGGTGACGTCACCACGACGCTTGTGCCAGGCTATGTGCATGTTGAGGCCACGTGAAGTGTCGAACGCCCGCGAGCATGACGTCACGGTGCAGAACCAGGTGCCACGGGTCGACTAACTGGCCCAACTGTGCCCCCTACTGTGATAACTTGCTGTGTTTTAGACACCCGCCGCTTCACTCGTTGTTGTGAGCTTCATTCCTCCGCCCTCTATTGTTGGTGGAGGGCGACTGACTCCAAATGCCCAGTAGCTTCCTTCACGAGCCTCCTCCACAGCGCCCGATCTTGACACTGCTGGTACCAGTCAACGGCAAGTCCACTCAGCTCCACATCCTCTTAAACCACATCACTCCATCTCTTTTCTAGCCCGTGCCGTGCCCGTTTAGCCCCCTCGATCTGGCCAAACAAAAGCTGTTTAGGCATGCGGTGGCTGGGCATGCGGGCTACATGACCCAGCCAACGCAGCCTTGCCTGCCGGAGGAGCTCACCGATGGGACTTTGTCCAGATCTTTCAAGGATTTGTGAGCTCCTCACACAATCCAGCCCAATTAAACCCAGGATTGATTGTAGGCAAGCCATCCTAAATGTTTCTAACTGGCGAAGATGTTATATTAGGGGGGTCCACGTTTCGCAAGCGTAGAGAAGTGAGGGAATGACTGTGGCTGAGAAGGCTTTGGAGCAAAAAGCCCTTTGTGAGCCACTGCAGACTAAATGCACGTAGGTGGGAGGCGAGCCAGGATAAATCAGTTATCTCCCCTTCTCTTTGAGGCAGGCTCATGGCCTGATTGACGCGAGAAGTTTGATGGCCCAGATGGGCCACACTCATTTCCCCTGCCCGCAACTCCCGACAGCCGGAATGTTGACTCTCGCGGCCGGGGCAGTCGGAGGTCTTCGCATTGAAAGCGCGCGGCAGCCGTTCTGCACCTCTCGCCGCAAGGACGGGCCGTGGCAAGGCATGGGTTCAGCGGGGTGGCACTTTGCTAAAGCGAGGTCACGGCCCCGGATTGCAGAGTGGTTAGCGCACTGCATCGACGAATCCACCGGTCCTGAGTTCGATTCTCGCTCGTGGCCACCAACACCAGTGCCAATTATCTCAACCGGTCCTTGGCATCCCATCGGTTGACTCGGCCTTAAAAGAGTACCTGGTGCAGTGTGTAAATATCAGCAAGGAGGAGAACGAGGCGGCCGGATGTTAATCTGGCCACCCACCTCTTCGTGTCATGTTCCAGCATTCATAGTTGCTCACTAACAGCATTTGCTGCGATAGTCTGTTAAAGTCAATACAGAAAAACGTTGTTATTGATGTGGCAAATAAGGTGGAGTGGTGGTAGAGTGGTCATTGCGACCTGAGATAATTCCTTACTATGGCTATCATCAGTGGTGATTATATTATCTGAATCAGTCCGTGGATGCCTCTATTTTTGACTCAGTCTAAACTGAGTACCTGGTGTTTTGTATAAAAAATAGATATCAGAATTGGGGAGACAAAGGAGGCTGAGAATGGTACTGACCACACCACAATCTCGCGCACTGTGCTGCCCATCATAGGTGCTCGCAAACAGGACTTACTCTAACATCCTGTGTAGGCTACTCGTTTTAAAAAAAATATATATATATCAGTGCTAATTAATGGGCAAGATGAATATTCAGGGTGTTGGTTTAAAGAGTTCTGAGTGATACAGCTAATCAAATACTTGATATCTGCGCTAATGAATACAGCATAGGGGTGCAATAACTCATCACTGTAATGGACTGGGGGGGGGGGGGGCGATGGTGACACGGTGGTTATGAACCCAGATACCTGAATTATCTTCCCAGTCATGGCTCACATGAGTGGCAGAGTGATTTCTGTACCGCTCCTGGGCCCTGCCGTCAGCAACCCGCACTGACCAGCATTCTAACGTAGGAAGGGCCATAGACCCCAATGATTGATATGGCGTGGAGGGGGCTTCATCCAAAAGCACTGTAAGCTCTTATTATATATTTTGTATCACTTATTTTTTTCATCGCTATGGAAGATTTCCCCAAAGTCGCTGTCTCTGCTTACACTAGCATTCGGAGTGATGTCTTGAGCCACTTGTGGAAATTACACATTCCTCTGGAATAGGCAACTCTCTTCACCGGATGAACTCTGTTGACTTTCCATGTAGTGGCGCCTATTTTATACATCCCATAGCGACGAATGGCTGTCGATCTCCATCCAGATTTTTTACTTGCAACCTACTTGTTTGAGTCCCAAACTCCCACCTCAGCATGGACTAATTGGTTATATATATAACGATATACTTATATATAAAATGGTTAAGTTAGAGTTACTCTAAGGTGCCCTACAATTACTGGCTCGTACCACTGCTGGCCAAAGAGCCTCCACTCGATGGAGCTCTAGAGAGCCTCTTTAGAGGGCAGTTTTGTTTTTATCAAATCCTCCACACTGGCCAGATGTCTTGGAAGAGATGGGAGCACCCACACTTTACCCCCCCCCCCCCACACGCGTTTTATACTGCTGGATGGACGGAGGCAGGGGGGGGCGGGGGGATTTTAGAAATTCACCCCACTTTTATATATATAAGCAGGGTCAGTATGGAGAATCCTTTAAAACCCAACAACAACCGCCATTTGCCACTAAGTGGTTTTGACGTCACCGCCGAGCTTGAGCCAGGCTAGGTGCACTTTGAAGCCACGTGAACTTTCGACAGCTCGGTGGCAGCAGGTCACGAAACAGACCCAGGTGCCATGGGTTGACTGACTGAGTTTTCCTGGTAGATTCACCACCTGTGCTCCCTACACATTCCAGCACACACACACACATCTACTGCGATCTGCACGTGTTTAGCTGCATGATTATGATGACGTTAGCTGTAGGTTGTCTGGCAACTGGGTCCATTGCAGTGGACCACGTGGCATAACTCATCCTGCATCTGTTTCAGTTCCTAGGGAGTTGCCTTGGTGGTGTAATGGACAGCACACGGGACTTGCAAACCAGAGGTCGCCGGTTCGATTTCAATCTGTCGGTGTGGCAGTTGAACCAATGGCACACGTTTATTCATCCCCACCACCCCATCCATCCAGCAGTGAAATACATGGGTGCACCACAGTTAGTCGATCGGCAAGTCGCAAGCGGTGGGGTAAATTGTGGGTATGTCTAGCTCTTCTAAGATGTCTGGCCAGAGTGGAAGAGTAGACCAAAATAGCTTATCGGTGGGTTGTCAAGAGTACCCCGTTCGTGGAGGCCCATCCACCAGCAGTGGTGTGAGCGGGCAACTGCACTTTTGCTTTCTTTCATTTTTAAAATTTCTAAGATGAGTCTCACAGTATCCCTGGAACAATGCGGTCCACCGCTTCTGCCTGATGTATTTACGATCCAACAAGAACACACAGCACTCTCTGGAACTGCGGCAAGATAAAATGACGCTTCCTGTTATCACATGGGCACAATTAAGAAGCTAAACAATCCATAATAGAGGTTTTTTGGGTTAGATTGCGTGGATATATAAATGTGTCGTTAAGACCCGCAACCACCCGACACAGCCAACTAGTAAGGGTTGTCACGTCAACAGAACGTGCCAATTCGTCACTTGTACAGCACTAACCGGTGTGTTGGAGAGCAAATCCACATTTACAATCTGAGCACGAGGTTTCTCCAGTAATTACAACTAGCTTCATCAGGCGACAGACAGATTTGTGGAGAAGTCTTACTGTTTAGTTCCTTATATAGAGGCGTAGATGTGTTGACCACCCTTCTGCGCTCTTGCACAATGTGGGGGGGGGGGTGATTACTGAGGCAACGTACATGATGCATGCGCATTATGCGAGCCCTTTGAACTTGTCCTTCCTGTCTAATGTTTTTATTAAAATAGCCCTACCAACGGTAATCCCTATTGAAGTAAGCTGCCCTTTGTAAGCATGCATTTAAATAATGTATTATTTTATGATTCGCTTCCACGCAGCACTAAGGCGGTAGCTATCCGAACGGTTAAAGTTATTTTGATTTCTTAAAATTTCGATAGATTATCTAATTAGTCTTGACCAATAGTGGCTAGTTTTGCACAAAAACTTCAACATTATCAAAACCAATTGAGTATCCCTTGTTGGCACGCGTGTTCTGCTAGTGCTGACAGTTGTATTTTGGAGAATTTAATATTTCTCTGATGACAAACCTTACGAGTTGGCTGTGTCGGGTGGTGGCGGGTTTTAACGACTCATTTATATATTTAGGCGATCTAATCCAAACACCTCCATTATGGATGATATTGGTCGCGAAAGCCTACGTGTTAAACAAGCTAAATATTTATTTTTTCATTCAGACGCTGTCTCCCCGACAGACCTGGTTTTCACCTGAGGACGGCTGCTTGCGTTGTGGCCGAAACGTCGTGAGAATTATTTTATGATGTTCTATTTTTATTATTTTATTACTTCCCTTCTACGTGACTTTACCGAAAGAACCAAGAAGAAGCTAAATAATCTTCTTGGTTCTTTCGGTAAAGTCACGTACAGAACCAAGAAAATGAATCCCTGCAGTCACGAAAGTTTTAAATCGAAAAGCTAAATAATGTTGTAATTCGTTCATTTTAAAAAGTGGACGTTTTAAAATATGTAATTTATCCATGTGTGTGTCTATATTTAATTGCTTTCATAATTAAACAAACTATGTTGTTACGTGTATTTTACTTACCAACTCGTGTTTCAAAACAGCAGCGCAATATATACAGATTCTTATTTCTGTTTAATAACATATTTAAATAAATTGACGCGATGGTAACGGCAATTAAATCCTAATGTTATATTTCATCAGCATAAACTTCAGCTCGGCAGTTACACGGAATCGTTCCCAGCTCTATCGTTAAGCGATACGGCCGAAATGTTTATACGCGATCACAGCACGCTATTGTGTTATGTGTAGTTTTTGATTTTGACATAAGCTTGGAAGGCTGCGATCTTGTTGAAAGCTATGCTGCAGGGTACCGCCATTGGAAGCTTGTTGGGCTCTGTCTGCAGTTCACGAAATCCGTTTACAATTCAACCCACTGTGCTGTGTGCAATGCTCATTTGCTCAACCCTCTGATATTCCAACTCTTTCTCGGAACCGGTGTCAGGGGAATCCCTTTTTTACCTTTTGACCACAGTGTCTTTTTACAATAATAACTATGATGATTCTTTTGGGGGGAGGAGGTTTCACTCGTGAGAGTCTGCGTCTTGATATTCATTTTTTTTAAAGCCCTTGTTTTTTTTTGGGTGAAGCGGGGGGGGGGAGATTTAAAGGTGAGGTTAAGTTGGTGCCTCCGTGCTCAAACGAGCATTGGCTGATGCTCACATTTGATGTCAGCCCTGAACCATTGTCTGAAACATGAGCATTACTATGGCAGGAGCTCGTCTCCCTGTAAAGCAACCATTGTTCACTGCTCTGAGAGTGATGCTCGTTCCGTGTACCAAGTTGGATCCTAGGTTCAGTTCACCCCCAACTGGGATTTCAACGAATTGTTAGACGACATGAAATCAGCTCGTGGTGCAGATCCTGGTTGGATTATTACATCGTAGGCTCATGAGGGATCGTGACAGCTTTGGGGGGTCTTCATCCAGCAGAGGACTGACATCGGCTAATGGTGAATTGAGCACTGCACCACATGGCTATATTTATAAATTCGTACTTTTAACAATCCTCGTCTAAAAATGCTCACCAAGTCTCAAGGCACATTTTTTCGAAGGGCATTGCATTATTGCACAATTTCCTCTGCAATAAATATCTTGTAAACATCCATTTTTTGTTTTGTTTTCACCCTTGTCCAAATTGATGGAAATTCCACATTTCCCCGATTGGGGCGAGTCTCTCCAACGTCAAATTCACTGTAGCACTCTTAATTTCCAGAATAATGTGCAGGAACGCTAAACAATAGGTGTATACGTTGTTTAAACTTCAAGCCATGAATTCACGAGGCTCGCTAAACTGGCTGGCTTGCCTGGCGAGTATCGAGTGCAAGCCGAACAGGTGAACCTTGTGTCACTTGGCTGAGCTGGACTCTTTTTCCACGTCTTGGAGCTCCTAATTAATTGTGTCATTTGGCAATGTCCCTCTATTATTCTTCATTCCCAAGGGTTTACTTTGGGGCTGGTATTTTTTCCTCCGCTACATTTTTCTCGCCGTCGATCCCACCCCTCAGTTATAAATTTGCCTTTTATTTTTATATGCGGACCATCAATGTGCTAAATTATTGTTATTTAAAACACTGCGAGGTGTTGCATACATAATCGGTCCAAGTATGAGGGAATTTTGTTCTCGTATAATGCGTGTTTGATTCAGAATATCGCATCGACATTTAACGTTTCACTTTACTGCCTGAAGATTTGTGATATTTTCACACTGCGGTGTATTCCATTTTGTAAAAGTGGTTTGATTTACGCACATTGTTTTTAACCTTCTGGGTATTGGCTTGGCAATGGTGTGTTTTGGATGCCTTAAAGTCGCAAATGGTAATGAAATTTCAAAATGTTATTCCTTTGACACTGGCTTAAGCCATCAGCTTGCGAGTAAAGGTGCAACCCTCCAACAGTTGCCTCAAGTCTCTTCAGGCGGAAGTGCCACCATCAGGGGGATCTCTGGAGACCCCCCCCCCCCCCCCCCGCTCTGGAAGGGTATTTTGGCCTCCTCTTCTAAACTAGCCAGACATCCTCGAAGAAGTGGAAGTACCCACACTTTGACCCACCACGCGTAACTTGCCGATCGACTAACTTCGCTGGGTGGACCGAGGGCAGTGATGGTGGCGGAGGCGGGGGGTGGTTAAGAAACTTGCACCTAGCAAATGAGGTCCCCATAGTGTAGATGCTTGCCCCGAGCTCTCATACTCTGATGGTGCATTGTCTTTGAGTTGTGCACCTTTTGGCGTCATCTGGTCCAACCCATGTGAGACTAGGCTCTAAGGAAAGCTGTCTCGGGTGTGGACCAATCAACTTCAAGGACAGTGCACATATCAGAGTTATGTCTTTTGTTTGTATTATGACTGCAGGTATTGTGGTCTATGCAAACATGACTCTTTGTAAAAAGGTGTCAGTTTTGTTGCCAGATAGAAGGGTAAAAAAACAATTATCATATTTTTACTGGCAAATGAGGTTCCCATAGTGTAAAAACTTGCACCGTTGTTTCAACTGCCCCACCCGGAGATAGAATCAAACCGGCAACGTCTGGATTGCAAGCCCAGTGTGCTCACTGTTACACCACGGCAGAATGCAGACTGTGCGGGAGTGTTTCTAATTTGGTAATTGGTGCATGCTGTGTGCACAAAGTTCATCATCATTATCATCCAGAAAATAACTGTCTTCTTACATGAATGACTAATGTGTGTGTATGTTACCAGAAAACTCCTCCTAGACTGCCCCACCAACTTTTACGAACATTGAAACCATATTATTTGGAAATTATGTAAATGTTTACGACTGTGATATTGAAATCACGACAATAGTTTGACCCTTAACCTATAGATTGACAATGTCATGTATTATTTACAAGAGCCCCATGCGTGACAGAAGCCCCATTTCAAAATCGTACATCAGATAGGTATACTCCGTTGAAGAGGGGCTGAGTGTGGGGATGCGATTAGCAGCCATTGAATCTCAACGTAATGATGTAGCACATTACTCACCGTGAGCATGCTGATTGTAAATGCAATAGTTCATGACTGTATGTTTAGAGTTGAGTTTAGTGTAATTTGAATTAAAACAAATTAACTTAGTAAATTACCAAAATTGTACTTATAACACGTAGGGTTTCATAGCCGATATTGTGAATCATAATTGGCCTCATCCAAACATTTCTTATTGATCAAAATGAGTGTCACCCCGTGATTGACCATTAAGACAAAAGGTTAAAAGGTCAGCATCTCCATGATCGACTGAACGTGTAGCGGTGTTTGCGGTATGCACATTTCCTCATCACTCATTGTGGAGTTTCAAAAGTGGAATTATCTTGCACCGGTAACCCCAGCACTACCCAGTATAAAGTTACGAGGCTCCAGTTTGCCAAGAGGAGCCAGATTCAGATAACAGTTATCAAAGTTACTATGCATGGCCAAGAATTTAATGTGGTCACTGGATTCTTGGCGCAGTTTAACATCCACTGATCTGCACATTGCAGAGTTTATGTTTATAGGAGCGACCTCGGTACAGGAGTTAATGCGCTGCTCTGTGATACCAAAGGCCCAGTTTAATTTCTATCCGCTGCATATCAGCTCAGTAGATAGCAGGGGTGCATTTGAAAATCGGGCCCAAGGTATGAAATTACGCGTCATCCCAAGACATTATTTTGGAGGGTTTATGTGAAATATTACGTGAAAGGAAGTGATGTCACTTCTCCGACATCTCTTCCGTGCCTTTTCTACAAAGGTGCCATCACGTGACATTTTTTTGAGTATATGTATTGCCATTTTCGTTCATATTACAATTTAATTACAAAAAGTTAGAATTATGAACATTAACGAAATGTAGAGCATACAAAATCAAAGATATTCCATAAAAAAATAATTACGTATTAATATTGAAATCTGAAATCTGGCCTAAAAATACAATATAAAAAAACACGAATTCAAAAACCCATTCCTAGTACAAATTATCTTAATCTGCCCCAGTGTGTAAACACCAGGTTTTAGTCACATTCCGTGTGTATACCATACATGACTTGGTACCCACTAAAACATTGTCTTGTAAGACTTAATTCAGATGTGTTCCGCTTGCATACATTTGTGGAAGTGTGATCGTGTGTTGAACGTTCAAAGTGTCTTCAGGAAGTTTAGCTTTGTCCCTGTATCTCACATACGTGTTTTGTATTGTCTCACATGAATTTCATTTTTATGAGGATTATTCTCACGTGTGCTTGGTGGGATATGTTGGCAGGAAAAGCTATCCAACATCAGCACTGTGGAAACAAAGGCGGTTGGGCATGGCCCTGGCTAAACCACCCCCTTCATGTGCCACGCCGCCTTTAATAGAAGCTCACTAATAGCACCTGCCCCCTGCAGCCCACAAGGCTCAACCAAGCAATCTTTGTTGTGTGTGTGCGCGCGTGTGTGCACATGCTGTGAATTTTTTCCCCTTCAATTATTCACAGCTCCAAAGGTGGATGTAATTTAGCTCTGCTGCCTCTTACCGTTTGCTATTCTCAAACGTGGGCTTATACTGCGGCAGCAAAGACTCCCGTACTAAAATAAGTTCTCATTCCCTGCCAGAAATAAAAAAAAAAACATTTCACAATCACTCTGCGGCTCTACATATAAACGTCCCATTGCAAGACTGCCCGACCTTCAGGTTACACTTAAAATCCACAATAGTTGCTTTTTTTGAGGCTCTTCCCCCCTCTCCCAAATATCTGCCCCAATAGAAACAAACATTCCCTCTTTAGTCTTGCAATTAAGGGCTGGAAATCCCTATCAAATCACTTGCATTCCTATTTCGAATTAAAACTGATCTCGGGAGAAATGTAACATTCACAACAGCACTTGTAAAAAAAAAAAACTCTCCTTAAATTTTGTATTCATTTCCCTCCTTCCGTTCTCTGCCCCCATTTATTTCTGCTATTTATTAATTTGCCATGTTTCAGATTCTGGAAATATTGGACTGTGTAAATAAATTACACAGCCAGCACAAAGTAATAAATATTTGTCACATGCGGTTAGGATTGAGAAGAGTATCATGTTCAGTAAGAATTTGTGTGATTTAACGTTTTATAATTATTATTTTCAACAAAAGTCCATTATGTTAAAGTTCATAATCACGGAAAAGCAGCTCACTCTTGTAAAGGAAAAAACATGTCTGCGTGAACACAGGGACACCTGCTTTCAGTGAAACCAGAGCATCGTGCAATGTGTTTGCATGTACACAATTGAATCAAAGGCCATATTTTAATGTCATATGAAATTTGTTTATTTTATTGTAAAATTGAAGTCCATGTTGGCTGTTGTGGTGCAATAGTTAGGACACTGGACTTGTAATCCACTTAAATTTGATCTCTTAAATTTGATCTCATGTGTGGTGAAGTAAAGTGTGGACACCACCGCCCTCTTCCAAAACATCTTAGCTAGAATAGGCCAAATATCCTCTATAGAGTGTCTGTTTAGAGCTCGCTCTAGGGGAATCCCGAACAACAGCAGTGGCATGAGCATGCAATTGCTCTTTTTAAAATTGTATTATTTTACCCATCATTTGTGGCGGAGTGAATACGTTGAATTTTCACTCCGTAGGAAGTCAAGTAGTGTCCGATGGAGGGATGATCTCCGATTGAGGAATGTCACATTTCCATCACCGGTTCGGCAGGGTGAAAGGAGATGAGCATCACGCAATGCTTACGTGAGTGTGGAGACACTTTAAATTCTTTGGCCAATGCTTTTACCTTCACAATCCTTGACTGCCCAGTCTCGACACTTTTCTTCTTGAAAAAAAATGTTCTTTGGACGTTTGTCTCCTCGGCTCTTGTTCTCATCGCGTGTGTGAGAAGTGTATATGATGGTAGAATTGTCAAACTGCATACAGTTCGGACAGACATACAACTTTGTGTACCAACTCTGTTGTTTGCACGTGATTGCCCCATCCCTGTACGAACCACCAACCCTCCCTTAAAGTGAAGCAAGCAGCCGCCAGTTATTCTGGTACACAGCACATCATTGATGTGTCCAAAAACACTTCTCTGAAAGCACTTATTTGGCAATATTGCCCTCCCCCCCCCCCCCCAAAAGGTAATAATCAAGGAATTCATATTTTTGGTAAGTTTAGTCATGATTTCTTTGGAGGTTTTATAGTTTTCCTGAACACATTTTAAGTGTCCTTATACGGAGAGACGAACAGACACAATATTTCTTGGCACAGAAATTCGAAGCTCATTGACTCTCTTAAAAATGAAAAATAGCAAGGAATTTCCGCGCACTATGAAAAAAAAATGTAAACACGAACATTGAGGAAGAACATTTCACGAATTTTTTTTAATTCGTGCAAAGAAGCGTGAACCCACCAAAAAAATGCGCGCACATGGAATGCCATTGTGAGGCAGGGGAAACACACGTATCAGAGAACATTAGTTGAACATTCGATGATGGCCGATGTTCGACACCACCGATCGACTTGGCAATCAAAGGGATGGAATACCTCTGAGAGGACATCCACTACGTGGGTGCAATGACGAAGTCGGCTCGTGTTGCGGCTGCTGGGTGGTTTGCAGCATCCCGGGTTTATGATGGCCTGCTTTGGGAGGCCTTGATCAAGCAAGTGGATTGATAATGACTGCTGCTGCTGATGATGGTAAAACAAAATGAATTTGCAACGGTTCACACATGATTGTCGAGCTAAGTACGTCGGCAGTGCTTTAAAGAATTAATTTCATTTACCTTGGGCTGTAATGTGGTGGGGTTAGAATTTTTGTTCAAAATGAGTTTGCATAAGTGCTTGGAAATGTTATCGCCTTGCCAGGGGTGCACGTTTCAGCGTCGTCCCTTGTGAAGCGATGGGGCGCAGATGCATTACAGTCCAGGGGTTGACGAAAAGCCCCGCAATTTACGCCCGCACAATGTCTGGTTAACGTCTCCACGATGAAATTGTGTCACATGCAGTCAAATGAACACGCTTGCTTTGTTTGACTCGCCTATATTCGTTGCTGGTGAATCTGAGTGGTGCTCATTACGGCGTGTTCGTGGCGATGGAAACTGAAATAAATGTTGGCTTTATCAGCGCTGATATAGCTACTGCTGAAAAGTGCTCAGCCTGTGTGTGCCTGAGGTTATAAAAGCAACTTAATGCATTACCATGTTGATAATGACGTAACGTAATCAGGTTACTTGAATGTCTTCATGATCAGTTGCTTTCAATTAATCTAAATGTTGTTGATTTAATCTAAAACATACGACTAAACGGCGTTCGTTTTCCAGTGCGATCGAGGGTTCTGCCATGCTGTATTGGGAAGCTCATTGGATGAATAATCCATGGGTCGTATGGTTTGATCTCCTGGCGTGGCAGTTTACATAATGGTGTAATTTTCATAAATCACCCCCATTCACCCCCATTGGCCCTGCCTGTCCAGCATTATGAATCGATCATTACATCACAGTTAGTCGATCTGTAGGTCACGTGTGGTGGGGTAAATTGTGAGTACCACCACCTCTTCCCAGGCGTTTGACCAGTGTGGAAGAGTAGACCAAATGCCCTTCATAGGGACTCTGGCGTTCCCTCTCTTGGAGGTGTTTCTGACAGCAATGGCGCGAGCAATTAATTCAGGACTGCACTTTGACTTTTTATGTTGTGATCTACAAGCATTTGCAGCCACTATCCTCGCATTAACCAAAGCTGTTCATATGATCATTACCCCATTCATATATTTGTTTTAATAAATATGAATTGTTCAAAACGAAAATAATCAAGAGAACGAATAAGCCACTGGACACTAAGTAATGATAATCTGATTACAGGCTGAAACCAGAGTAGTGATACTGTTTGCCACTTTCTGCCTTTGATAATGTGGTTACAGGATCGCATTACCTGCAATCCATTAATCCTCAACACTACAAATTACGAGCCATGCCACAATACACTATGGTACTGCACATACATCTTTAGCAGTTGTAGGACCTGCATCGTGTAAGGAAAATTGGAGAAGAAATTGCTCACATAAAAGCTTTTGTGGCAACATTACCTGCACAAATGTCCAATTGTGTAAAGTGCCTTGGGTGTTGACAATATTGCAACCCAGACTAATTGCTTGAGGATATGACTCAAACGATTTTTGTTGCCCCTTCTGCAAAGTATTACGTTTGATTACTAAGATTTTGTTTGTCGATATTTCCCTTTGGACAATTAACGAATGCAGTTACAGGACTGTTTTTTTTTATTTCTCCAGCAACAAATTACGACATTTGTTTAAACCACCTTTTTGGCCTTGACTTTGTAGCTGCTGTAATGGTTGCTGCATGGAAAGACTGGCCCTTGCCATGGGAAAGCAGAATTCTCACCATTGACTCAGAGCCATCAAAGGACATGAGCATTGCCCGATGACTTGTTTAAGCTCAGAATACTTTGCAAAACTTATAAAAATTCATGGCCCCTAACCAACTTCTAAAATTACAACATTAACCCTCAGCATCTGGGTATCGAGTCAAAAGATTCAAATTTCTGCATTGAATACTTGATTTTCATTAATGTTTCCCAGACTTGGATAGGCTTATTGTTATAGATATAGAACATTGACTAGTTGCCTCGTAAAAATAGAATCAATATGTGGTGCCCATGTACGCTTTTAGAAATTCCACATTTCCATAGTGGGGGGCCAGCCTTTCTATCAGGCAACGACTGTTGAATTCCTGCAAAGTGATATTTATTTCATCATCGATTTGGCATCTCTCCACAATTGAGGTGTTTCACTCCTGTGTGAATGAATGAGGGGCTCCGCACCTCCGATGAGCATGGTTGGCTACGTACGGTGTGAAAGAAGTTCAACACACATAAAATTGCTTTTCATCTTTTATCCAGTGGAAGAATACAGTGAGATATTAAGCTATTTTTCACACATGTCCTGTCGACATCCATTCATCCGCGATCTAAACACCCGAGAATCCCTGTATTTGTGGATTGTTTTCAGTTTGCGACTGCTCCCGAAATCCGCTGTACACCGCAGCGGATTGAAAGCGCATCGCGGACCGCAAACCGTGATCCGTGGCAGTGGGCGAGGCCAAGGCAGAGCTGCAGGAGCGGACATGCATGGACACGCGGAGGTAAAATAAAATAAAAAAATAGCAAATTCAAGGAAACCATTTGATTGGTATAATCATATTGGAGCGATTATTTATTTAACTTGGATGCCAAAAAATATTATAAATCGTTTACCATAGACCCACATAGCACATTTGTACCATTTGAGGTTCAGAACAACTCGTAATCTGCAAAGTTTTGGTGCATTACATTTACCGCTAGTCACGTGCCACGCTTCCCCCTGTAATCCGCACATAATTCGAGGACGAGCGAAATTGCGACGGTCGCTCCTCCCACAATCCTCGGCACCCGGCGCCGGCGTGAATTATTTTTGAAGATTATATAAATAACCTACATGGTGCGCCAAGGATTTTCGGATCCACGGTCATATGACCCCCTCCACCCCATATCAAAGCAGATCATTGTATGCTTACTGCGTACTGTAAGGCCCTGCTAATTAAGTTAACACGACTGGTTAAGCTGATTTGATTGTCCAAAGTTATTCCATCTCATGAAGGAGCTTCCCTCTCTTTGTCCCATTTTGATACTGCCAAAAGCAAATGGATGGAAATCGAAAACCTGCGCGAAAGAAGCATGCTCTGAATTGCAATGCAAGACAAAAGAGGAATGCACCTAACTGAGAAGACATGCGATTTCGAGGCACAATTGACTGTTAAGTGAAGTAGGGTGGGCTTGGACAGGACATATCGCTCGAGGGAATGATAGCTGATGGGCAAGACCAAGGGTGGTGTGGCAGCCAAAGAAGGGAGCATGCCCGAGAGGGGAGACCACCATGGAGACGTTGCAACGTGAGGCCGTGAAGGATGTAGATCCAACAGTGGATATACGTGACTGATAATGATGATGAAAGGGATGGGGCATAGTCAACAATCGGCCAGGTATTTGAACTCCCAACTCTTGCCGACAGCTCCACCTCGCCAGATCGTGTATACGTAGTGCATTCAACTATACACACATCTGTTGAAAAAGTGACCCGAACACCGACGAATCCTCTGCGCACCGCAAACATGATCGCCTTGTGTGTGCGTGTGGTCCGCTCGGAGGCACGAAGACCCATCCATTAGAGTTGCAGCTGGATATGCCTCTTAGCAGCTCAAAATATGATAACGGTGAGAAACGCTCTCTTCCCTTGCACTTTAAAGCATTTCTCAAGGAGACACCTCGCTCCCAGCTGCGCTCGAATTAAATGAAATGGCAGCCCAGAGGAGATTAGACGCGCGCATGCCATTAGGAGCGGTGGTATGTGCCGCCCTAGTTCCACCGCTGGTCGCCTCACTGCCCACCACCCACCCCCGACCCGACAGCCGCCTCATTAGGCGAGGCCGGGCAGTCGGGGATGCCCCACCCTGCCACTGGACTCATCACAGGAATGTGTCTGTATCTGCGGGACGTGGCATGAGGCCGGCCAGCTGCTCCCTGCACTTGATAGAATCAAGTGGGAAGGGGTCACGAGTATGGTTTCTCCCGCAGGGAATCGGAACTACTGTCATTTGCATGATTTGTTTAATCCGACCAGGGTGGTGCCTGCGGTTCGAGCACCCCCGACGTTGGAATCGCAAAGTGGCAAGCTGAAATCCCGGTCGCAAGTTGTCATCGCGTCTCATCAGACCACCCGGGTTGATAAAATAGGTACAATTTTGCGAGCGGTAAGGTTTACTCCTTGCAGGGAATGCCTCCCGCTTTGGAAACGTTTTATTTCAACTACTGCTGAAGGGCTGTCAAGCAGAGATGGGAGCTGCCTCATGCTTGTTGGAGCGGGGAGTTTTCACTTTTTCAATGACTTGTTCCTCTTCATCGGTGAAGCGATTCCACAGTTGTGGGTCCTTTGCGCGTGCGCTGCACAGCTCTCCGATGTGTTTTCCGGATGTACGGAGTATTGTTCGGCACGATGTTCGACGTTTCGCTCCACGTGCCAGGGGGCTTCTGGGAACTTGTTTGATCATCGTACAGAAGAACATGCGGGACATTCCGTCGCAAGTCGGAGTGTTCTCTCAGTGAAACGTTCATGTGGCACGGTCGCTGAAGATTTTTCGGTAAAGTCACGTAGGTAAAAACATTAAAAAGTAACATAAAATAAAAATCACGACGTTTCGGAGGCAACACAAGCTTCCGTCTTCAGGTGGTACCGTCACAGCCACGACATGATACAGCTGTCGTGGCTGTGACGGTACCACCTGAAGACGGAAGCTTGTGTTGCCTCCGAAACGTCGTGATTTTTATTTTATTTTACTTTTTAATGTTTTTACCTACGTGACTTTACCGAAAAAACCTAAGAATATGAATCATTGCAGTCACGAAAGCTTCAAATCAAGAATCACTGAAGATTTGACCGTCAATAAATTGGTAAAAAAATAAAAAAGTCGCCAAAAACATAGAAATGTGGAATTTCCACAACAGTTTCAGGGCCACCATTATGGATGAGGACTTTGTACACTGATTTGCATAACACGATGATTTGACTTTACATTGGTGAAGTGATGCTATCTGCAGCATCTTCCATAATCGTAAAAATATTTAATGTACATTTTAATTAGATGTTCATTTTAACTGGTAAAACATTAACATTTAATTGCAAACACATATTCAAGCTATAATTAAAAAAATCCAACGTACATTACATTCACATTAATTTTTACAATTTTAAGGTATTTGCATGTTTTATTATTATGCATTGTGCAGGTGTTATAATAAGTGTTATGTTATGTTTTATGTATATTATGTTAATATATTGTTTATTTGTCGTCATTGTCAGCCATGAGGAAACTACTGCCGAATGAAGGCCTGTCAATGTTGTCTTCATGTCTCGCTATCCTGAACACAAGTTGATTTCATTGCTCCATCTCCACGGTAGTTATCCTCTCCGACACGTTCCACTCCTTCGCTGCCACACCACAATTGCAGCACCAAGGTGGTGAGATGTTAACTCCCTCGCCTGGTATACAGGAGATTGTGGGTTCGATGTCGACCCTGATGCCTGGATATTTGAAGTTTGCATGTATCTCTCCCCATGGTCGCGTGCATTTTTCTCCAGTTCTTCTGGTTTTTTCCCCTCCATATTTAGAATCAACGTGCGTTTAGAGTATTTGGTTGCTATACATTCCCACGCGATAAGTCACTTCGTTCAGCTATCATTAGTGGACAGGTCGCTTGAGAAAAAGAGCTTTCTAGCTCAGTGGGCCTTACCTGGTAAAATAAAAAAATATAATTCAGCTTTACATAGTTTAGTTTATTATTGACTATTGGCCATCACCCCTTCTGGCGGCAATGTGTCCTTCACAAGCCCCGTTTAGTTCCCCAAACAGTTTTAACGATCTCCTTAACCTGTGCATCTTCCCGAATCGATGCGTTCCCCATTCTACCTCGTTCGACGTCATTTTGTTCAGCTCGCATATTTATCCATGCATTGTTCCCAGGTCTTTCTAGCCAAAATCAACTCATTGTCTCGACTATAGGCTCTCGCCTGTTGTGAATAAAGTTTACCTTAAACCTTCCAGTAAATGCTTCGTGGCGTTTCTGCTCAGGTTATGAATTGAGTCGCGCTCATCTCTGTTGGTGGCCTTGATTCACTTGGTGGACATTCCACATTGCAATGGGTCAAGCCAGTGAGATGTACTTACAATCCAGTTTTTAACGCTTGAGCAACACACGTATCCCTTGGCTCGCAATCAGAGGGCTGCGAGCCGAAATCCCAGTTAAGGGTCAACGATACCAATCATCGCTCTGTGGACGACAAAAATGAGCATCGCTTCATAGAAATTCCGACGGATCAGGTGCTCGTTCCTGCCATGGAAATGTGGAATCTCCATTGTACGCTCGTGGGATTTCCGGTCGGGTTCAGAGCGAGTCGCGATGCTCGCGCGAGCATGAAGACATTTTGCGCTTGACAAGCAATGTTACACAAGGATATATCGAATTAATGGTCACCTTTGCAAATGCCTTTATTCCATTTGCAGAAATGACTGCTGCTACAAGCTGACAAAGAACAGACATCCCTGCGAGAATCTCACCCAACAGGGGGAAAGCAACGAAATCGAAACTGAGGTTTTTTTTTTGTCATTCATACATGCACCACACACTGTATATAAGGTGAGCACTGCACGGTTTTGTAATGAATGTAAATCCACTTGTATTGCCACAGCTGCATGGCCTCTCATTTTGGGTTGGGCTTAATCAGCTCTGGGGAATCACTTGATACTGCCTTCCCAGAGGGTAACTTCAGAATTGGTGTGGATGGAGGGAGGGAGGAAGGGAGTGGGGGAGGAGCAGGGGCGGGTGGTTCTTGGACTAAGTTTCTTCTTGGCTGACGTTTCACTACGAGTGGGAGCACGGCGGGAGAATAGAGCATTGTGCAGCGGGTCAAGGTGTCGGTAATTGGCTGAGAACATGGCTTGGTGGTTTTGCCAGCGAGCTGCTGCATCTACATAAGTCACGCCACGGTCAACGCGTGTCAGCTGTTTACCACATGCTTTCTCTTCTCCTTTGGTGCATTCCTGGAAGTCGTGAAAACCTATCCAAACGACATCCCCCCCCCCCCCTTTTTTGCCAGCGCAAAATACCTTCACTTTTTTTTTCACGTTACGAAGTGTACATAATTGTTACAAAGTGCACATAATAATAAGATAATGTTACCAAGCCCGGCCCGGTAGCAATGCGGTTGAGAGCGCACTCTTTTGCGATCATGCCGAGGTTGAGAGGTGAATTCATGGTTGGGGCTAAACCTCAGGCTTGGTTAAATAATTACCATTTGGCGAAGTCAACAACGGTCACCTCTTTGGGAAAACTCGGCCATAGCAATGTGTAATTTCTACCATAGGCTCATGACTTGTTTGAACGGGGAGTAGTTTTGACTCGTTTTTGTTTCATATCATTACTTTACTTTAGACCGTAAAGAGGTAAAGGTGCAGCACCGCAATGGGTTATCTCATGCCACTGCTTGTGGAATAATCTCTGCCAGAGAGCTCGAGCCCCTCCCAGAAGTTGCTTGCTTGGCCTACACTTTCACGCCGGCCACACATCTTGTCTGAGTGGAGTCATCTTCTTGGTTCTTTCGGTAAAGTCATCACGTAGAAGGGAAATAATAAAATAATAAAAATAAAACATAATAACATAATTCTCACGACGTTTCGGCCACAACGCAAGCAGCCGTCCTCAGGTGAAGACCAGGTCTTTCGGGGAGACAGAGTCTGTCTGTCGGGGAGACAGCGTCTGTCTCCCCGACAGTCTTCACCTGAGGATGGCTGCTTGCATTGTGGCCGAGACGTCGTGGCCGAAACGTCGTGAGAATTGTATTTTATTATGTTTAATTTTTTATTATTTTATTATTTCCCTTCTACGTGACTTTACCGAAAGAATCAAGAAGATGAATCCCTACAGTCACGAAAGCTTTAAATCGAAATGAGTGGAGTCTGTTCCATCAGCAGTGATAAACGACGCACAGGTTCGCAGTATGGATGCGTTACTGCGACGTTGGTATCGGGGAAATGAGATTTGACCTGACGAGCAATACACATGGCAAGTGGATGGAGCAGAGATGATGAAGAGACAGTGATGGCAGCTGTTGGAGCAAGAACTGCATGGCCTATCATCAGTTGAGCTATGTTCAAGTTCAAGTTCATTTATTAGGTATAGCCCTGTGAGCCATTCGGCTCTTGAATCGGGTGCAACCGCAACAAACAAAAAAACATGAACAAAAAAACATCTTAAAGTGAATATGTGACTAAGTGCAAACAGAAAATCCAAGAAACGACAGCAAAATATTGCAGAAAAAAACACCGTACACCAACGCTGTGTGCAAAAATCCCAGTGGGATGCAAGTCAAACAACAACAACAACCATAAGACAACTTAGATTAAGGCCATCAGTCTAACTCTGTACTACAACAAACAAACATGGCTAAACCAATACACTTTTCGAAATCACCAAAATAAAGCCATGAAAGCAATGAAAAAGCAATCATAGGAACTGTGACGGAATTTTCACAATAAATGGCATAAACATGTTCTACCAAAACCTTGCAGCCAGCTTCGAGACTCCATTCAGTCAATCAATGTGCAGGTAGTGTTCACTAAAAAACACATTTGATATATTTATATACGTATATGTAATGCAGGTACAAGAACCTGGGGAAGACAGCGAATTAAGTGCATCAGCAATGTGAACAATTGTATGCAACTGAGAGAATCAAGTGCAAAGTTTGCGAGCAATCATCATGGACAGAGCTAATGGCAATCAAGGCCACGATCGCCGATATATTTGAGAGAGGACGTGGTACAGAGAGAGAGATAAGGTGTCGTGAACATGCAGTGAGTCGATGTGGCAGGTCACGTGTGGTGGGGTAAAGTGTGGGTATTTACACCTCTTCCAGGACATCTGGCCAGTGCGGAAGAGTAGACCAAGCACCCTCTATCAGGGGCTCTCGAGAGCTCACTCGAGTGGAGGCGCTTCCACCAGCAGTGGTGTGGGCGGGCAATTGCAGGGCTGCACCTTTACCAGCTCTTTTTTTAAATAATTATTCCGTCTTAATGGTGGTGAATAAATAGTGTTGGTGAGTAACACGCTATTTTAATCAGATTATCCAAGCCTCTTAAAGTCGTATCCATTACTGTTTTCATGGTCTAATCCAATTACTATTACTGAACGTCGACCCCTTGATCATTTTTGTTCTAATTATTTACATTGTTAAATACTTAAACTTCCAAGTGCAACAATCTTGTCAGCAGTTTGCGTCGTAGCAAGGACAGCAGCAGCCAATGCGTACAGATGTCACCACAACTCCTCCAAGCAGGGCACAGGGCTGTTATTTCTGCACTTATAACGAACACCGAATGGACGTTAAGTTGAAGAAGATTTAGGGTTAGGCTACAATGATGTATTAAGGTATTTGTATTGTAATATTGGGGTGAAGAAGTGACCCAGGGCTTAGCTCACTGCACATTGAAGCCAATAACCTGAGGCCATTCGTGTCGAGTGGTATCTGAACCAGTCAGTAGACCCTCGGCTTCACTAACCCACATTGACCAGTGTGGTGAAGTATGGTCAGTCAACCTCCATAACCGACATGGTAAGGGGAGGCCGTCATCCAGCAGCGAATTGACACCAATGCTGTGGAGTGTTTTGCTATTTGTATAATAGCAATAATACATTGTTAAGATTAAAGAAAGTAAAAGTGATTTTCTTCTCAAATGACCATCTATGGCGGTGCACATCTTTGTTTGCAGCTGTGACCCCAGTGGTGGATATCCCCCATTCCTATGGCGGGGGCGAGTAAATCCATAGGACAACCACTGATGATTTCATCACAAAGTAGGGGTGATTTTATCGACCTGAGAGGGATGATGAGCTGAGTCAACCCCCAAACAGAATTTGAACTCGCAACTTGCTGCTGAGTCAACTGGACAGTTCTGGGAAAGCAAAACTATTCTAATTACATTTTGATGATAAAATATCCATCATACAAGATAATGAAACGTTACTTGAGCAAAAGTCAGTAATCGTTGATTGATTATTCTTCAAACGTAACCCTTGCAATCCTCTTAAACATGATCACATCACCCCATCTTGTACTAAAGTTACTGCACCCCTCAAAGATAAAGACAAGGCAGCTCAATAGCCTGTAACATACTGTTGGGGCAAGTGCTGTTAGCGAGCAGCACCTATGAATGCTGGCACGGCACACGAGGGGGTGGGTGACCAGCACCACGCCGGGCCGCCTTTGTCTCCCACGTGACGTTGTTTATATTACGCACCGGGTACTCATTTGAGGCTGAGTATTCCTAGGGGAGGCCCAGGACCGGTTCAGATAATCGCCACTGGTGTTGACCATGAATTGGACTCGGGTCGCAGGGGTCATCGTGCAGCGCGCTAACCGCTACACTACCGCTCCGACCCCGCAAAGACGTACAGACACACACGGGTGCAGAAGAGAAGTGACATTGAGACACACGACCTTGTTGATTCAGTGACGTTAAACGTCAGGTACCAGGTCGCGCGGACCTGGTACCTGCTGCTCTACCGCATACGGAAGTCTCTGCCCCGCGCGCGTCTATTAAGCCGTTTCTCCCCCTTCATTATCGGCCACGTTATTTCACAGGTGCTTATTTTTGTTATTATAATTACCCATATTATGGTTTAATGAAGTGGAAAAAAAATAACAGCAGGTGAATAAACATGAATCCGTCTGATGCCCGTGACCGGTCTACGGTGAGGAAGGAGGTCGTTGGGACACTGCGTTGGCAGCTCTGGTCATGATGATGTCCCTTCCACCTTGCTCGGTCCTGGCCCTCACAGATGCACCGGTTGTGGTTCAAGCCTGGCCAGCAGCCCTCTGACGTTCTGAAGCCAAATCTTCTCCGTGCTCCCTTTTTTCCGAATTACCTCCCCCCACCCCAGAAATGGTGCCATCTAGGATGGCTTTGGATTCACAAGCACCGGATTAATTACTATCCAGCTGGAGGAGCATTTCAGGTAGAGCTCCAATCCCAGTCAGGAGCCTACTCAGTTGATGGTGGTTGGCCTCTTCTAAGACCAGTTCCCGTCATAGGCTTGAGCGATAGCCACCCCATGTCGCGAGACCACCAATGGAGATGGGCACTGCTCCGTGCCTGTTTGAGCATGGAGAGAGTTATTGAATATATGTCGTCGCACAGACACTTTTTTGACACTTAGCACAGGTGCCTTAAATGTGATCGGCAAATAAACCGAGATTTGTGGATAGTTGGGGCGAGACTGCAAGATTCGCCTGCGAGGGCATCGTGTCAATGGGCGATCAATCTCGGTGTGAGATATGTAACGCGAGTCCCGTGTTGTGGAGGCTTTTCCTTGGGAGGCACCGTGCAAGGCAAATCGTAGCACACACACATATATAAATCACAAAAAAATAAACCCACCTGCTTCAGTCTCCAGACAATTAGGGAAATACCAGAGTTACTCTGCTGGAATTATGGTGGGCTTTCGACATTTCTCGCATAGGAGTCCTTTAAAGCGCTTTCATTAATTTAGCATTTCCTGAAAATTATTTCCAAAGTTGCTTTCTGCAGCCTTCATGTGTTGGCTTAATTTTCCGTTAACTTTTTTTTAAAGCCCAAGTATTACATACAACGTTTTCCAAGCCAAGGCTCTGGATGATAATGTTGATTTATTTAACAAAAAAAATAATAATAACAAATTATCGCAACTGTTTTGAAAGTGCTAAGTGCCATTACATTTATTTTATGTCGAAGGCTAAAGTTGGTTTATTTAAATAAACAAAGAAACTGAAGAAAAAAATTTGATTCCGCTATTAACAAGTCTAAAAACGAACAAATAATGTAGTGGGTCTTGGCTGGCCGTTGCCTGTTGGGCAAAGTGTTGATTAATTATGGAAAAAAAAAGAAGTGAAGTTATGTTTGCTCAACATGTTTAACTCCCTGGGCTTCAGTTTGCATTCCACAAGTGCTGGAGAGTGCCCCCCCCCCACCGCCGCCCTCTCCCTGCTGCTTAATTGAGCGGCTGCAGACCTCTTATTATTATTTGTGCGCTGTTTACAGATGGAAATTTGTTTTCAGCCTTGACACTCAAGTCTCATGAATGCATCTCAAATCAGGTGCTGGGGGTGAATGTACAATCAGAATCAAAATATGCATTTGCACTGGAGGTATCCGATGAACTATGTCCAGTAAAGGGCGGGTCAGAAAATGACCGCAACAAACAATACAATAATACAATAGGAGTGCAAAGTATAGGGAATCACAAATAAATTAAAATGAAGATAAAGTAAAGTGAAACTGAAGTTAAACTATTTTTATTTTATCAGGGAAGGCCCACTGAGCTATTAGCTTATTTTTCAGAAGCGACCTTGGCACAAATGATAGCTCAACGAAGTGGCTTAACATGTGGAAATATTTCGATTTAAAGCTTTCGTGACTTCAGGGATTCATCTTCTTGGTTCTTTCGGTAAAGTCACGTAGAAGGGAAGTAATAAAATAATAAAAATAAAACATACTAAAATAATTCTCACGACGTTTCGGCCACAACGCAAGCAGGCGTCCTCAGGTGAAAACCAGGTCTGTCGGGGAGACAGCGTCTGAATGAATGTCAGCGTCTGAATGAATGTCTCCCCGACATACCTTGTCTTCACCTGAGGACGGCTGCTTGCGTTGTGGCCGAAACGTCGTGAGAATTATTTTAGTATGTTTTATTTTTATTATTTTATTACTTCCCTTCTACGTGACTTTACCGAAAGAACCAAGAAGATGTGGAAATATATCGCACCCAATTAATCTAAATAATGTAAACGCATGTTTGTGAATGTGGAGGGAAAAAATCAGAGGACCGGGAGACAAAATCCACGCGACCACGGGAAGAACGTGGGAACTCCAAATATGCAGCAGGTGTCAGGGTTGGGATCGAACTCACGTCCCTCCTTCTTCCTCCACCGTGCTGTTGCCTGCTGTTGAGAGCAAAGGGGCGTCAGGGGGTAAGTGTCTCCACCACGTTCAACTGACTGTTGGGCATCTCGAGTGGCGATTCCGAGTTAACGGTGGAAATTCCTCATTCCTACCAGCCCTACGCAAAGACGAGTTAATGACATCATTGCAGACCGTTTTTTCATAACTTGAAACAATATTTATTTTTTGCACAAACTAGTATTTGTGTTAAGTTGATATTCGGTGAAGTGGAGATACAGCTTCTTTTAATGTGACTTTTGCATAATTGCAATTCGATTTCTTTGGCTCCCACATTTTTTTAGTCGAGCTACAGGTCACGTGTGGTGTAGGTGCTCCCACCTCTTTCAAGACGTCTGGTCAGCGTAAAAGATTAGGCCAAGTACCACCCTCTAAAGGGAGCTTCCTCTTATGAAGGCCCTTCTGTCAGCAGGCCCTTGCGAAGGTCCGATTGGCACGGTTGGCTATGTACGGTGTGAAAGAAGTTCAACATTCGTACAGCAGTGCTAGTGAGCAAGCACATCGAAGATCTTCACCGTTACCTTTTCCATCACCCAGACCAGTGGCATTGGTTTATGAGCCGTTGCCTTGCCGATGAGCCAGTGAAGTAAAAACCCGTCCAGGACTTCATAATTTTAACGTCACTGGTACCATGAATTTAAACGGTTCACAGGTCAAACGTACATTATTTCCTTACAATTATTACCACTTTGTGGGAAGTCAACAGTGGTTATCTTGCTGATGATCTTTCTCTCCACACTGGGAACGTGGTATTTCCACAACTGCAGTTCCACCAACAGAAATGCTCCCTTAAACAGGGACACACTTACGCATGTACGTGGGACTTGTGTTAGAGGTTCAGTGGTTAGCACACTGCACTATGAACCTGGCATCTTGAGCTATATCCCTGGCCATGGCTAACATTAGTGGTAAGTGATATCTGATATCTGCACCAGTTCTGCGAGACCCAACTCCCTGCCTTCACCGCCCCACACTGACCAGCATGATGAAGTTATGGTGAAACACCCCCCCCCCCCGCCCCCTCCCCATGAAGAACAAGTTGTGTGAGGGCTCTAATCTAGTCGGGGATTTGCAAAGGGCTGTGAAGAAAATTCTACGAATTAAATTATTTTATTTTATACCTACGTGACTTTACCGAAAGAACCAAAGAGTATGGATCCCTGCAGTCACGAAAACTTCAAATCAAGACAATTCTACATTACGTATTATGTTGCCTTTATAACTCTTACTTGTTCAGTGGGAAATCACCTTATTTCTCAAACAAATGTCGTGACAAAATCTATCTTCGTTGCTCCCCCCACCCCCATGAAGACAGAAATGCCGCAGTGTAATGTAATACTATAGCTGTGTGTTTAGGGGATTAAACTTCAATTTCCAGTCGAATACCCGCCCACCTGCATTTAACACAAAGGCAACAATTTGTGCATTTTCCAACAGAGCGCCGTGTATGACTCACATCGGTATGCAGCATATAAGTGGGGCAACCAGAACAACAAGTACAAAAAATAGGGGAGAAATCCCCTGCCTTCGCCGCCCACGAACCACGCAGCTGCCCTGGGCAATAAATGCATCACAATGTCAGATCCTAGCACCGCGCGCGCTAACGGGATTTAAAGCGCGAGCCGGCGAGCCGCGCGGGGTCGCTTCGGTGTTTGTCATCGGCGGCACGAGCTGCGTCGAATGCCGCCCAAATTGTCGCCGTACACGATCCCACACTCTGGGGCACGGCGCGGCGCTCTGCGACGAATCGCCGTAGGGGCGCGTGCGGTTCGCCCCGCGCCGACCCTTCGCGTGCGGATTAGCAACGCCGCAAACGCCGGGCGGGGCGGAATAATCCGGCAGCACCGCGGCACGACTGACTTCAACCGTCTAAAGTGTTGCCCCCCCCCTTCTCATCCGCTCACGGAGGTGGCTGCGGGCTTCGCTTGCGGGCTCGGTCAAGATAAAAAAGGTCGTCGTGGCAAATGCAATCTTAGTGCCGATGGTGCCACGCCCTTGCCCACTGCTTCTTGCTTCACTCAGCCTGCCCAATCATGCAACCGTTGCCACAAGTTGACACGCGACTTCCATGGCCTGCGCTAGCAGTGTCATCACTGGCGTGGTGAAGAGGCCCGATGCCCACTTATTTATTCTGTGATAAACAACGACGCCAATGATGATCTCGTGTCGTGTATTACTGTATATAGAGTTGCGTCACAATATGACTCATATCTTGCCTCTAAGCATCTGGAATTTCACCAGTATTGATTCTTTTAAACCAGGCCTGACTCCGCTGATGAGACCATTAATGTCAAAAGAGTTTTCTTGTAATAAACTATTGCTGCTGAAAAAATGCACTCCCAGAAGGCCATGAAGCCAATGGGTTGTGTAAAGAAAATACGTATAAAACATATAATGTGGAAAAACTAATATGAGATGGGGATGCTATTGTCTGCTTATTTTGTTACTGCCTTCATAATTTGAGCCGAGAGAGACGGTTTGGCTTAAACGAGATTCAATACGGGACTGTCTGCTCAACTCTGCCACGTGTAGTGTCCGTCCATTGTAGTTGTGCAAAGGTCCAGTGCACGTGAGTGAGTGAGCTTGTGACACCACTCCACCCACCCAAGCCAGCCGGGCTGACCAGCACGAGGAAGGCAGGAGGCGGAGGTGTGGCGGTACAATTGAGATCAAGCAGGAGCGGGAATCAAAAGCCGGAGCGGGAAATGCTCCATTGTGTAACCCTGCAATACAGACAAACCCCCCCTCCCCTCTGACGGAGTAGGAGCGCCGTGTCTGGCCCCGGGCAGAGAGAGAGAGAGGTGTCGCCAAAGCCGCCGGGGCATGTTTGACCAAGGCTTGTGCGTGGAGCCCACACGGGAGACGAAATTAGCACGAGCGCCCGCCGCCGGCAGTGAGCGATCGGGCGGGGGATCAACCCCAAAAAAATGGCATAAACGATGGGCGTTGAAGAAGTGGGTTTAGTTCAGGTAAACATGTGCACCTCAAAGAGCTTTCTGTGACGTATCTGTTTGCTTTCACTTTTAAACAGATTTGCACCCTGAGTGCCAGTATTGTGTATACTGTTTGGTGAACATTTCAGCATGCTGTTTATTTAAACTTTGAATGACTCCAATGGGCCACCTGTGTTATGATTCACTAACTTGGCTTTGTTCTCGTGTGATTAACATTGCAAAGGGAGCCTTTTTGCCATTCTCGTTATTATTTTCTCGTATTCTGGCTGTAAATCTTGGTCATTAGAGCCGTGCTATTTTGTGACCGTTACTGCTTCATCAAGCTACTGTAGAGCAAATGGAAAATTTGGGTTGAAATCGTGAAAAAAAATCACGGAAAATTTATGGGCAGAAATAAACATGCTGTTTTAAAATAAAAATGTAAAGCTGTTGTCGAACAAGGGGAATATGTATTGTGAGGGTTGGGGAATACGGGCTGCGCATGTAAGGAAATAAAATTAATGCACATTGGAAAAAATAATTTGAGCTTGCAGCAAAATATCATTAATTAAACACGTACCTCTACGGTGGGAAGGGAACCAAATAAATACGTATATATGTTGTTTTTATATTTTCATTGTTTTTGGATGCAAGTTTTGTGGTCCTGAATTTAACAAAACAAATGCAAAGTGGTGCTCACCTGTTTATGCCCCTGAGTCAGCGGTGGAAACTCCTCATTCCTATGGCGGGAATGAGTCCAAGGGACAGGCACATTGACTTCCCCACTAAGTGGGACTACTGTTTTTATTTTTGACCATCCCTCATAGACTGATTAATTCCAATGCAACATGTATTGTTGAGAGTTAACACATAAATAACCATTAAATTCAGTAAATGTATTTTAAAGTCCATTTATAAACCCATGCTCTGCCTTGTGTCATGACATTTAGCCAAATTGATAATGTGGTCACTGACTTCTTTGTAATTTCAGTATATGCCGCTACTTTATGGGATTGTGTAAGCAGTGGGAACTGGCTGTTTCTCTCATTTAGTGTTAATGTAAACAGGCAAGCCTACGTGTTTAACAGGCGTAACAGATTTACAAACATTGGCCGTGAGCTCTGTATGCGCTTGCTAGGATTTAGTACCCTTTAAGTGATGACACCTGAACTTTGCCCCACCTCGTGCGGTTACAATTGCCACGTTACCTCTAATGGACTCACCGCTGCACGTATTGCACTGCAGCAGTCCAGGTGGTTTTATGAAGCTGCGATCTTTACTGAATGGAGCCGTCGGGGGAAGTAGGTTGTTGTAAGACACTATGAACCCAGCCACCTTGGTGTGATTCCCTGACACGGCTAACATCAGTGGCAATTTAATATCTGAGCCTCTACACCACCAAAACCCAACACTATTCGCAAGCCCACACTCACCATAATTATGAAGTATAGTCAAACTACCCACATGACTAGTTTCGGTGTGGAAAGGCCTTCATCCTGCAGTGAACTAACGTTTATATTATTTTCTTTTTAACAATATGTGACTTCCTCACATTTAAATTGATGTCGAGTTCAAAAATATTATATGAACATGTTATAAAAATAGCGACCATGTAAAATACGGTGCAAATATGGTGGTGTATGTGCATGCTGTATTTTTTCTAGATGTGAAGCTTTCGTGACTGCAAGGATTCATACTCTTAGGTTTTTTCGGTAAAGTCACGTAGGTGACTTTATTTGACAGGTACTATTCTACTTTACCGAGTGTTGACATCCCCAGCGTTTGACAGTACTGCTTTTTGTTTTTGGATTGTCAGCCAACACCGGCCGCAACCCCGAGTTGAGGTGCACCAATCGTTTTCTTGAAGCCCCGCCCCCCCCCCCCCCACCGTTCCATTCCCTGACTACCACATTCAGATAAGCCCCTCCCCCTTAACTTGTATTTAAGAGCTTGTCTATTGGATTTTTCCTCACTTGATACAGTAAATTTAGCTGTGACGGTCCCATCTGATGACGGAGACTTGTGTTGCCTCCGAAACGTCGTGATTTATTATTTTATTTCTATTATGATTTCTGTTATTTTTATTATGTATTCTTATTTTTACCTACGTGACTTTACCGAAAAAACCTAAGAGTATGCTGTTTTTTTTTGTTGTTAGTGAAAATGTAGGTGACATATAGGTTGTTAAATGCTCTTTTGCTGTTTGCAAATTAGCTCATTATTTATTCAAATAAGAATGTTTCCAGTTCTTAAAGGGCTTAATCAAGATGACTGTACTTTAATGTATTACCCTACCATCTCTCTATATACAGCCTGTAAAACTGTACCATATGTGAAATTTCGTATTGTAATTTCACGTGAAATTAACACAGAAACAAATTAAACGTCCCATATCCTCTCAGATTGTTATGGATGAGGCGATGACACAGAGCCCACTGAGAAGGATCTTCTGACTTGCCTTCTCATGGAATACTAAAACTTAAAACGGCTTCTCTCCGTATTATACATTTGATTCATCACGTACATTTCTTATGATACATATTTGTAGCGAGCGTTTTCACTTTATTTTGCGAGGGGGGTTGAAATGTATTTTGCTCAGTCGGTGTTAGCCACTGAGGTCGTGACGAGTTTTTGTTTTATCTTTCTGAGGCTCCATCCTCCTGTATCATTCCAGTTCTCTAGTAATGTGCACCAATGCCTACTTTATTGAGGGAATAAAGATTGATGCAACAGTTTCATTGTTGGTCTATTCTTTTTTTTCCAGTGGTCACAATTCTTATTCTTAAGTGAACCAAAAAAGACCAAATCTCCCCTAGAATTTTTGTTTACTGAATTGTAACTTGGACCAACGTTTAAACAAACCAACCGTGTACGGTGCTGTTAAGGTAAATGTTTTTTTGTATCAATCGAGATGGCATTTGATGCAAAGGGTTGCTCAGTAGACTTTCCATTCTGGCAATCGGATCAAATTCAGAAGGGGATGGGGAAGTGGCTGTTTTGATTTCACATGGCATGACCATTTAGTCATAGGGGTTCCAAATACAGTCCGTCTTGAAGATGATGTTTGTAAATGTTGCGGTTTCTTGACCACATTTGGTCATCTGCAAACGAACGAATGGATGAGGTGTTGGTCATTTTTGAAATCAATACACGTCCAAAAATGTGACAGGTCACGCATTGTTCTCGCATGGCATGTTGACATCTGTGTAAACTCCATTTCTTTGCTATGTACACTCACATCTGTCATATTATTACTCTGCATAGCAGAGCAGGAATTGCTGTGAACATGCCAATGCTGTCTCTCGTTTTGTAGCTTTGAGAAAAACACAACGTGCTGTGTGTTAACGCCGAAGGGCTTCGCTTTCTCTCGGCGAGTGTTGAACCGTGACGTGCTCTGGCTTGCAATTGTGGTAACAAAAAACTGCATTTCAAACCGATGAGGACATTTTCCAAACAGTTGTTTACCATTAAGGGTACTCGAATAACACGACATTTTATTCCAAAGCACACACTTAATTTGGATGCCTCGGTTTTATTTGAAGCCTGGGGGGGGGGGTCTGCGCATATTTGTAACAACTATGAAGTTCTCAAAAATGGCACTGATGCCAGCGACCATGTTTTGTTTTGCAAAACTTATTCAATACTGTGATGCCTTGCGTGGCATGGGCCCTGTTGTGCCAGTAGATATTAAATTCTGCATGGTGTTTGCATCTGTGTGTGTGTGCGCGTGCACATGGGGAGCGGTCGTGTAGTGTTTAGCGCACTGCTCTACGAACCCGGCGACCCAGGTTCGATACACGCTCATGGCCAACACCAGAGCAGTGGTTTAATCACATACAGGCCCAGTCATTTTTCTCAGCAGTGATCTTCACAAACACTACTCATTTAGGTAGCGTAAACCTAGGCCATCTACCCCTGGTGTAGTTAACATCTCCCCATGGTGGCGAGATGTTAATTAACTCACCTGGCATACGAGAGGTCTTGGGTTTGATCCCGACCTTGACGCCTGTATATTTGGAGTTGGCATGTTTTCCCTGCGTGGATTTTTCTCCGGTTCCTCTGCAGTTTCGCTGCGCGTGTATAAATATGCGTTGAGATAATTTGGATGATATTAATGTTCATGTAATAAGCCACTTTGTTGAGCTATCATTTGTGGCCAGGTCGCTTCTGAAAAAAGAGCTATATGCTGTAGCTCAGTGGGCCTTACCCTGTAAAATAAAAATAGTTGTTAAAATAATACAGAAATTGAACCACGGTCACCACGGTTGTAGCACGGTACTCTAAACTTGACACTGCTGCTCTACAAGTTAATGTTGACAGGTGGCTCAACGATAGAGCGAGCCGCTCATAATCAGAAACTTGCTCCTTCACATCCTGGTTGGAGGTTGACTCAGCCTATCATCCCTCTGGGGCCCAATAAAAAAAAAGTACCACTTTGAAAGCCACTGAAGCTATGCACTGTGAAATGATTGATTGATAACATTTCTTTAGAACAGTTTTTGTGTTTAGTTTGTTGTCCTTTCGACCGCACCTCCAATTAGCACGATCGGCTATGTACGATGCAAAAGAAGTCTGACATACATACTTTCCCAAAAGTAAAAGGGGTCTTCTTTAAAAAGCGTTCACTAACATCATGTCCCGGACTGTACACACTGGGTGATGCACTGCTCACTGCGGTAGTTCTGAAGTAACATTTCTCTGTACAATTATAACATGTTTCTATTCGCACATTGGGAGTGTTAATTGGGCAGACAAATAATGTAAAGTCAAATTGGTCTGCAGCCCTCTTGTTTTAAACACGAGTTGCTGGCCACAGGCCCAAAAACCCAACTCGTTAAGCGGCCAGCAAAAATACCACGCGAATAATGTTATTATTGATAAGAATTATGTTTGTTGAATTGCCGAGATAAGTTGTGAACCAAAATGATGCGAAGGAAGTGACTTACAGAGAAACATTAAACATTCAGTGTTTGTAATACTGCATTGAGAGTGGTGCTTAAGTATACATAATTAAAACTCACCACTGTGCCAACAACACTAACCTAAAAGGACATATATATAAAAGAATAATCGTTTATTTAATGGCCATTCTCTCTGCTATGAAGAAAGGCTTTTGGCCGAAACGTAATTTTGTTGTTGTTGGGATGCGTTAATGCGTGCGTCGATGTATGCACGGACACCCCGATTCATACATTGCCACCACAATAACAAATGCCGCACTGCACTGAAACTGTGTAGGGCCTGGCTCTTGTCTTGGCTAAAGTCTTTTTTTTCTTCCTTTTTTTTAGGAAACCTCGCGCCACTGTTGCTGACACTGGGGTACAATCAAAAGGTGATGTATCACGGCCGTTCTGTCACAACGTGGCTATGACCAGTCGAATGTAATCATAAGTGGCCAACTGTGGCCCAAAGCGGATCCCTTTAAGAAATGTCCACTGCTCACTTAGGAACCGGCCACTGTGTGTCATTGACCTGGTGGCTGCGGTGCCAAAAAAACCGGAGCTTGTTTGGTTACAGCGTTGGTGCTGTGAGTCGCACGGTGACAGATGCGTTCTCTTTGTCTGATGAAAGCCACGGTGACAGCCATGTGCTGACAGCAACTGTGGCACTTTTGAGCCCACTACCACCACCACCACCATCCGCGTAATCCACCCCCTTCGCTCCTTTACAACCAGCACGGCCAGTTCTGTGACGAGTTGTAAACAGGGAAGGATGGATTCGTTTTCAAGATTCCGCGTTCCCCAGCCATGGTGCTCGTAAGAAGTGGCTGTTGAAGTTCGGCAAGTTAATTGATTTTAATCCCACTTCATGTGGAGCGTGAGTGCACTCGCGGATAGGGGAGGGGAGGTTACCGGCACAGGCAAGTGGAGTGCCACCCAAAGATTGGCGGCCAAGGGGACAACCTAAAGTCAAATTTCGATTTAAAGCTTTCGTGACTGCAGGGATTCATATTCTTGGTTCTTTCGGTAAAGTCACGTAGAATGGAAATAATAAAATAAAAATAATAATTATACAAATAAAACATTATTATATTTTATTTTTATTACGTGACTTTACCGAAAGAACCAAGAATATGAAACCTAAAGTCAGGCGGTAATTTTGGTGGCAGAAAGCTCCAACAGCAGATCTTGGTGGCAGAAAGCTCCAGCCGCAGATCTTGAGGTCGGGCGTCGAATGTGCAACCGCTGCAGGGATCCGCTGGAGAGAAAGGGTCAATTTCGAGACGTGGCAGCATCGACGGCAATGGCCGTGGTGACCTCGTGATCTTGATCTTAAGGCTGTTGATAGGCACGGGCAATCAATGGACAGCACGTGTGCTGGAGATGGGGGCGCCCCTGCCAAAACAGTGCGGCGAAACTGGAGTCGAGCGACCTGACATCAACATGAGAGTCGGTGACATCAATGTCACTTCTGCTGGACGTGCGTTGTGTAAACAGAGCTGCTGCTCCTCCAGTTGTTTCAATCTCTCGGACGTGACACCGTGAACGTGAGGGTTGGTGACTGTGTGTATGTATGTGCGTGTACGTAGTGGTTCACGCACTGCACTATGAATCCAGTGGCCCGAGTTCGATTCCAGCTCACGGCCAACACCGGTGACGATTATCTGAACCGGTCCTATGCCTCCCCTAGGTAGACTCAGCCTCAAATGAGTACCTAGTGCAATGTGTAAATATCACCACAGGGGAGACAAAGGCGGCCTGGCGTGGTGCTGGCCACCCACCCCCGCGTGGGAGATCTTTGTCTTTGTGCATACACACTTGCATGGTTTTTTTTTTATATGAAGGTAGATAGAGGGCTTTGATGCTGCGTGACCTTGCACAGCACCAGTAGCAAATGTAATCTGAACCTGGCTTGTGCCCCCCTACCCCCCCTAGTAGCTGGTGTGGTATGCAAATACCAGCACTGGACGTGGTTCTGGAAACGTCCAACCTTGTTGTGTTATATGTTAGCATTCATATGCACCCGGTAACACTGTTGCACCAATAATCTATATTTATATTTTGGGATGTGTGTCTTGTCACATGGTGATACGGGCTTCCCTCGGTTTATGCGCTAGTAGTAGATGCGTTCCGAAAAAAAAGTCGCATAAAGTGAAATCGCACGAGACAGCTGCCTGCCGAGGAGCAGATGCAGGACAGACACAGAACACACACAGTACACACACAGTACACACAGTACACACACAGTACACACACAGTACACACAGTACACAGAGTACACACATTACACACACAGTACACACACAGTCCACACAGTACACACAGTACACACACAGTACACAGGACACACACAGTACACACAGTATATGCAGTACACACAGTACACACACAGTACACACACAGTACACACATAACACACAGTACACACATAACACACAGTACACATAGTACACACACAGTACACAGAGTACACACATTACACACACAGTACACACACAGTCCACACAGTACACACAGTACACACACAGTACACAGGACACACACAATACACACACAGTACACACAGTACACACACAGAACACACACAGAACACACAGAACACACACAGTACACAGGACACACACAGTGCACACCAGTACACACACACAATACACACACAGTACACACATAACACACACAGTACACATCAGTACACACAGAACACACAGTATACACCAGTACACACACAGTACACACACAGTATACACACAGTACACACCAGTACACACATTACACACAGAACACACACAGAACACACACAGTATACACACAAAGTACACACAGGACACACCAATACACACACAGTACACACAAAGTACACACAGAACACAGACAGAACACACACAGAACACACACAGTACACACACAGAACACACACAGTACACATACAGTACACACAGTATACACACAATACACACCAGTACACACACAGTACACACACACAGTACACACAGGACACACAGAACACACACAGTATACACACAGTACACACCAGTACACACAGAACACACACAGTACACACAGAACACACACAGTACACACAGAACACACACAGTATACACACAGTACACACAGAACACACACAGTATACACACAGAACACACAGAACACGCACAGTATACACAAAGTACACACAGGACACACACAGTGCACACCAGTACACACACACACAATACACACAGTACACACATAACACACACAGTATACATAGTACACACCCGTACACACACACAGTACACACACACAGTACACACAACGTTGCCCCACGTCCGACCGCATAGCCGCATTCTGAGTTAGTGCAAACCGTATACTGTACATCGAATTTTGGGTATAACTAACATAGCCGCATATACACAAAATAGCACAAATCGAACTCGCATGAATCGAGGGAAACGTATATCATTCAACTCATTGTGAACTGGCAACACTTCTTTATCTTTAAATTTAGTAAGTTGAGTAAGTTTATCTTCTTGGTTCTTTCGGTAAAGTCACGTAGAAGGGAAGTAATAAAATAATAAAAATAAAACATAATACAATAATTCTCACGTTTCGGCCACAATGCAAGCAGCCGTCCTCAGGTGAAGACCAGGTCTGTCAGACGCTGCCTCCCCGACAGACCTGGTCTTCACCTGAGGACGGCTGCTTGCGTTGTGGCCGAAACGTCGTGAGAATTATTGTATTGTTTTATTTTTATTATTTTATTATTTCCCTTCTGCGTGACATTACCGAAAGAACCAAGAAGATGAATCACTGCAGTCACGAAAGCTTTAAATCGAATTTTTTTGTAAGTTTAGTAAAGCGCAAAATTCAGGTACCGATTCCATTGTGTAATCTATATATATAAAATCGTTCATGTCTGTCTGTCTGTGTGTGTGTGTGTGGACTTTGGCCCATACGCACTTTCATTGGATGGCGGTTGCCCCTGGCAACGGCTAGCCACGCCTTCGCCGCTTTCATTGGACCTGGCAACGGCTAGCCACGCCTTCGCCAAGGGCTGCAGTTTCATTGGACGGCGGTTGCCCCTGCCAACGGCTAGCCACGCCTTCGCCACTTTCATAAGCTCCGTATTTAATTAAATAATAGCCATTACACAGTATTGTTGGAGCGCTAGGGGGGGGGGAAGGAACGCCACCCGTACCCTGCCTCTTCCAAGCCGACAATTTTAGGCGAGGCCGCAGGCTTTGCACGCTACTAGGCCTCGACACCCACCACGCCACTCTGAGGTAAATTCATCAAAGTTTTTCCTACTCTTCACTACACCCCCACCACAATGTGTGCTATTAATATTACTTTTAAACCCAACGCGCCAACAATCGATTACTTTAATGTTCACTGTACAAATACTCATTAAGCTGGGTGAGCGTACTGCCAGTCTATCATGTACACTGTAGCCTGCTTATTAAGCTCGGTGAGCGTACTGCCACTCTATCATGTACACTCTAGCCTGCTTATGAAGCTGAGTGCGTGTACTGGCAGTCTATAATGTGGACTCTTGCCTGGTTATTATAATCGATTCTTTATATGTTCTTTGTACAAACAGTCATTAAGCTGCTTGAGCGACCCCAGTTCGATTCCAACTCACGCCCACCACCGCTGACGATTATTTGAAACGGACCTGGCCCTCCCCTAGGTCCACTCAGCCTCAAAAGCGTAACTGCTGTCGTGTGTGAACATCGTCACTGGGGAGACAAAGGTGGCGGGGCATCGTGGATCCAAGTCCCGGGCGAAGCCGGGTCATGTGTATGTGTGTTTGTGTTTATGTGTATGTCTGTGTGTCTCTATGTATGTGTGTATGTATGTGTATGTATGTGTTTGTGTGTATGTGTGTGTGTATGTATGTGGGTTTTTTTTATGTCTTTATGTGTATGTCTGCGTGTCTCTATGTATGTGTGTATGTACGTGTGTGCATGTGTTTGTGTGTATGTATGTGTGTGTCTATGTATGTGTGTGTCTATGTATGTGTGTGTATGTGTGTGTATGTATGTGTGTTATGTGTCTGTCTGTGTCTGCATGTATGTGTGTGTGTATTGTGTATGTGTTTGTGTGCATGTATGTGTGTGTTTGTGTGTATGTGTATGTCTGTGTGTATGTGTTTGTGTGTATGTGTGTGTATGTATGTGTGTGTATGTGTTTGTATGTGTTTGTGTGTTTACGCTCGCATTACACAAATGTGTTGCTGGTCTAAGGCGTTCCTCGCACAGCATTGCCGCTTTATTATTTCAGTCGTTTACTGCCTTACGCACCCTGAAAGTCGTGTGTGTCTGCAGCAAGCGCGTGTATGTGTACCTATGGACGCGCGCGCGTGTGTTGTGTAGGGGGAACGGTAGTGTAGTGCTTAGCGTGCTGCCTGTGTCTGTGTGTGTGTGTCTGTGTGTGTGTGTCTGTGTGTGTGTCTGTGTGTGTGTCTGTGTGTGTGCGTGTGTGGTGTGTGGGGAGCGGTAGTGTAGTGGTTAGCGTGCTGTCTGTGTGTGTGTTTCTGTCTGTGTGTGTCTGCGTGTGTCTGTGTGTGTGTCTGTGTGTGTGTCTGTGCGTGTGTGGTGTGTGAGGAGCGGTGGGTGTAGTGCTTAACGCTACGCTGCGCTACCAACCCGGCAAACCCAGTTCGATTCCCGCTCACGGCCACCACCGGTGACGATTATTTGAACCTCCCCTAGGTCGACTCTGCCTCAAACGAGTAACTTAACTACTGTAGCGTATTAACATCGCCACTGGGGAGACAAAGGCGGCCGGCCGTGGTAGATACAAGTCCCTGGCGAAGCCGGGTAGTACAGCTAGTCACGATTTAAAATGAGACTTCAAGGTCAGCCAGCTATGAGGGCCTTGTTGTTGAGTCTCCCTTTCTCATGAGGTTTGAGCTTGAACGTAACACGCATATTGTTCACGAATCAAATCGGTGTCTTCGTGCTCGAACTAGTATGGAGCGGTGTTCACTTCCGTTGGCTGTCCTGAACCAGTTCGAAAACGTCTACATTTCTCGGGCACAGTCCGATCTCTGTGAAATAGCCACCGTTTAATGGCCACAGTGTTGATACTCGTTCATATGCCCCGAAAAGTTGATTGGCCGGGTTGACCCTTGACCGGAGTTTTAACCCACAGACTTTGAATCATGTATAGAGTGCTCTTTGGCAAAAACCACCGTGGATTTTACATTAATTATATGTCAAGGTAAAAAAGGTAAATGTGCAGCAACGCATTTTTTTTGCTCATGCCACTGCTGGCAAAAGGGCAACTCCACGATAGGGTATTTGGCCTACTCTTCCATGCAGTTCAGACGTATTTTAAGAGGTGGGGGATTCCCACACTTTACCACACCGCACGTGAGGGGCCGTCCATAAATGACGTCACGCGATTTTGGAGGATTTTTGACCCCCCTCCCCTTCGTCACACGGTGTCACAAATATGACGTCACAAAGCTCTGCCCCCCCCCCCCCCCCCCAAAACAAAATAAAACATGCTTCAAATCGATTTAAACTATCGTCATTGTAGTGCGTATTTAATGTGGCGCTGCACTCTGATGTTGTAGGAGGAAACATTTATTTAAAAAACTCTAATTAATTAAGTAGAACGTGTTGTCTATATTTATTTAAAGTTGCGCATTTTGACGTGACGTCACATTTCTCAACCCCCCCCCCCCCCCATCGTCACACATCGTCACAAATGTCTGACCCCCCCCCCCCTCCCTAGGTGCGTGACGTCATTTATGGAAGGCCCCTGACCCAGCGATCGGCTAACTGGGGCTGTGCCCATTTATAGCGCTGGGTGGACAGGGGCAGTGCTGGTGGGGGGGAGGTTAATACACTTTCCCCATCATCTCAACTGCCCCGTCGAAGATCTTACCGGCGACCTCTGGGTTGCAAGTCCAGTGTGCTGACCGTTTACACGACTGTGGTAGCATCCCGGCGTGTATATGTGTACGCATACAAAATAAATCTGACCACCTCTCGCGTGTATATGCATTTTTTTTTGTTTCAACGGACGTATGCCAAGCAGCTGCACCGTGTAACCTAGGCTACTCGCAGATGAGGAGGAATGCGCCCGAACATTTCTGAATGCCTGGGAGAGGGTTCGTGATGAAGATGCAAATCAAAATGTAAAGCAGAACGTAGGAGGCAAAACGAAACGCCAGTGCCTCGTGACGGTGACCGCAAAAATGTACGTGTTTTATACAGGCAACACGCCTTGGTATTCTCCCACATGATAAAATGTGCTATTGGGAATTCATCTACTAAGGCTTCACGAGCAAGACATTTACGATAAATACGAGTCTGTGTTTGTCCGTGTGTCTGTGATCATGCACGAGCATAGCATCCGTGCAGTGGTTAGTACACTGCGCTAAGAAACCGTCGCCCAAAATTCGATCCAGGCTCTTGACCAATAGCAGTGGTGAATATTTGAACCAGTCCTGTGCCTCCCCTAGGTTGACTTAGCCTTAAATAAGTTTAAATAAGTACTTTCTGCAGTGTGTAAACCTCAGCACTGAGGAGACACAGACAGCCAGCTTGGGTTTTGGCCACCTACCCCTCATGTGCCATGCCAGCCCTTCATAGGCGGTTGCCGACAGCACTTGCCCCAACAGTTTGTTAAGGGCTACAATCTTTGTATCTGTGTTTGTCCATGCATGCACATCAGTGGCTATCCCACTGCGCTACAATGCCAATGACATGGATTTAATTCACTGCCATGCACTCTGAGTGGTATCCGGACCGTTCCTGGGTGTCACGTGCATCGATTCAGCCTTAAATGCTTCTCTGCCACGGTGTGTAAAATATAAATTAAACTGCCAGCCCCACCATTAATTCATGTGCCATGCCAGTCTTCATAGCACTTGATGTGGCTGGGTGGATCAGAGGTCAGAGCCAGAACCAATGCGACTCTGGGTTCAAATCCGGGGTTCAGCCACCCAAAGTGAAACCAAATTTTCAAATATTGTGAGTTGATTATCTCAAATTGCTTAACAACAATGACTGCCCACAAATCATTATATATTTATACGTTTCACTTAATAAGCATGGCAAGTGAGAGTGCAGCACCGAGAACGTGCATACGAGGTTCATGAAGGGGTCTCAGAGGTAGTGCAGGACTGTCACCTTCTGCAAGCCATTGTCTAACGCGGGGTATTTTACTTCTCTGCGAGAATGTCGAATGGACTATTAGTACAAAATGTTTTTTAAAGGACCAAAAAAAGATAACCAGGAGCTGACCAACAACACTTACTCCCAACAGTTGATTTGGCAAAATGTAGGATCTTTGCGTGTGTTTATTTACTCAAGCAAAAACAAACATCTTCAGCGATCAAAGCTGAGCAACTGAACTTGATGTATGTGTGTGTGTGTGCCTGTGTGTGCGTGTGTGGGGAACGGTAGTGTAGCGGTTAGCGCGCTGCGCTATGAACCTAGCGACCCGGGTTCGATTACCGCTCACGGCCAACACCAGTGACGATTATCTGAATCGGTCCTGGGCCTCCCCTAGGTCGACTCAGCCTGAAATGAGTACCTAGTGTGGTGTGTAAACATCGCCACTGGGGAGACAAAGGCGGTCGGGCGTGGTGCTGACCACCCACCCCCTCGTGTACCGTTCCGGCCTTCATAGGCTATACGGGGGATCTTTGTTATCTTTGTGTGTGCGTGTGCGCGTGTTTGCGTGTGTGGCCAGGCGGTGGTGTAGCAGCTAGTGCGCTGCGCTACGAAGCCGGCGACCCGAGTTCGATTCCCGCTCACCGCCAACACCGCTGACGATCATCTAACCCGGTCATGGGCCTCCCCTAGGTCGACTCAGCCTCAAATGATCACCCGGTGTGGTGTGTAAATGTCGCCATTAGGGGAGAGAAAGGGCGGTCGAAGCGTGGTGTTGGTCATCCACGCCCTCGTGTGCCGTGCCGCCCTTCAAAGCTGCTCGCTGACAGCACTTGCCCCAAGAGTCTGTTAAGGCCATACGGGGGACATTTGTCTTGTGTGTGTGTGTGTGCGTGCGTCAATTAAACAAACACACTTTTCAACAGTTGTTTACTGTTTCCGGTCTTTAACCATGGCCTGTTTATAAAAAAAATGTTAAAAAAGTGGGTAGAGCGTGAAAAAAACGAGAAAAAACTTTTCACTGAAGAAGTATTTGTTATAGCTCGACGTTTGTCAAATAAAAACATGCGGTGAGGGATGGGAGTCACAGTGTTTCTCTGGGTGCTCGTGACAGCGAGATATATTGATTTCAGTCGCTTGTCCCTGCAGCCGAGGGGCTGAGTATATTTTTCCGTGCTGCGTTTTGTGTGGGAGGCGACTGACTGCCTTGCAGCTGCAGGGTCCTTGTATCTTGTAACATGAAGTCATACGTGTAAGGCGAGCCTTTCCAACGTGTTCACCGCAGATCTCCAAAAGGAAACTTTTTTTTTGGCGACGAACATCTGTGGCTCGAAGCCACGATACGATATTTTATATTAACCCCCCCCCCCCCCGTAAGTGTTTAATAAATGCTGACGGGCTCACAATGTGCTGTGTGTTTTACGAATCGTAAACATTTGGTGAAAGTAAAAGAAAAATGTATCTATCCTGATATCTTATCCGATTGCTAGTGTTGAATCCTCTTTTTCTTCCCATTTGCCTGAAAGTGCCGGTTTACAGAAAGAAAGTTTAAAAAGAAATCTCCGTGTAGTGCGCGTCTATCTTGGAAGACACTTTTAAGTGCCAGACTCGTATCTTGATGAAACTGCGGGAAAACGACACCTTGGCGATTTGCGCCGCTGCTGGCGATTGTGGGCAGTTGGTTGTTTTTTTGCTGCCAAAAAAAACCGGCGGAGGTGGACATTCGCCAACATGCCAACATGCATGTACAGAGTTGATCTTGACCGCCTTTAGGCATTAGGTTTCAATTTCACGGAACGCTATCTTTATTGACACATCATTTCTAAACGCTGTATTTTAACAGCGTGTGTTATAATGGATTCAATATAACAAAAATATATGCATTTTTTATTTACCACGGACAACCGCTTGATGCCAATAAGCATTCCATTCTACTTGTACTGCCATGTTAGAAGTGATAGAAACTTTTCTTTGAAATTTACAATCGGTAGTTATTTTTATTTGAATTCACCAAGTGCAACTGTGGCAGACATATGAATTCTCAATTTTAAATGTTTCTTCTTATAATTGTAGTTGGTGGTTTGATTCCGTTTCTTGTCCCTCCAGCGCCCAAACGATGAGTGCCACTCTACGTGAAATCTGCCATGACTGACTGCAAAAAGGGCGCGGTCCCTGCCACGGAAAAAGTGAATATGTATCACTGCCTCACAACCTCCAAGTGAATATTAGCGCTCCTTAATTGCTCGTCTGAGTGGGAAGGCACTGGACAGGTGGGTGGATTCCATTTATGGCAGACCTCATATCTATAGGATCCGGTATGGATAATGGAGTTGGTTACATTTCGATTTAAAGCTTTCGTGACTGCAGGGATTCATCTTATTGTTTCTTTCGGTAAAGTCACGTAGAAGGGAAGTAATAAAATAATAAAAATAAAACATAATATTATGTTTCCCTTCTACGTGACTTTACCGAAAGAAACAATAAGATGAGTTGGTTACAATCACGCCAAATAAAGTGAGTTTCATTCTGATGGAATGTAACTGGCTTGAGGGCACATTTTTGAATGTTGGCCATCATGGTGTGGCTTTAGCAACAGCTGGAATAACCTAGCAAGTACTTTGTTTTTCGCATTGGCAATATGGCCATACCGACGAGATAAATACCAATTACAGCCCATAATACTTTTTTTGCGGGATGGCTTTCCCACGCCTGTTGATAGTGTAAGGTGGTGGACCATACTTCGCCATGCTGGCGAGTGTGGGTCGGTGAAGAGAAAGCCTAGCACCTGTTTAGAGAGCAATCGAAGTCATCGAGCAGTGCGCTAGCCACAATGCCACCACTCCACCCTCAAATACCGAATATCGGTCTATATGTTGGCCGATTCCGCGCTACAACGATTAAAGATCAGCATAGTTTGTGCATGAAATAAATAAAAAAAACCTCCTTGACAGTTAAAATATGGATTCAATTGTTTGTTTGTGTGTGACTCTCACCAAAGGAAGGTAACATTTTCACTCCTTACTCTTTGGTTCTTTCGGTAAAGACCCACCTGATGACGGACGTTTGTGTTGCACCCGAAACGTCGTGATCTATTTTATTTTCTACCTACGTGACTTTACACGAAAGAACCAAAGAGTATGGATTCCTGCAGTCACGAAAGCTTCAAATCAACATTTTCACTCCTGTTTCAGGGCTGCCAATTGAGATGAGCACCGCTCAATTGTTTAGTGAGCGTGGGGATAGTTGTTTCAGTTTCACGATGTCAGTGCTGTCAATAATAAGGAATTCTCTCCCGACTCGATTCGGTTGATAGCTTATACATTGGTGGACATTTGTAAAAGATTCATATCTAAAGAAAAGGATCATAGAATGGGTTAACGTCAGGCATGCGATTGCGTATATGTATGAGTGTCGTGACTGTGGCTCTCCTAAGCTCTCGGCATAGGGAGACTGTTTATTGGATACAGGGCTGTTTCCATGCATGTATCACCACTGAACTCTAGTATCACGACTGCAGGGAATATGAGAGATTTTGCTCGTAATCCAGATGCATGCTCAGACTACGATGGGTGCATTTGGTTTGAGCACAGAATGTGTTGAGTTTTAGATATGTGCGAAGTGGTGTTTTATCGGTTCGGTTGGATGCAGAACAAACTGCATAACCCAAAAAAAAACTATATTATGGATGATATTGGTCGCGAAACCCTACGTGTTAAACTGGTGAGGTTGCATATGCACGTAACCCGATCAACAATGAGTGTCAAAGCTCTGATTAGCAGCTTTGTTCTAGCTTCTGGTGGGGGTGGTCTATCAAATGACATCACTTAATTTGAATACAATTGTATCGAATGGTATGGGGACAATGGTAATTACGGAGTAAATGCCGATATGGGAATAATTCACAGACAGGAGCTGTTGATTGTTACTTGTATATAATGTCTCATACGTTGGTTGATGATCAAGACCTGGCAAGTTCAAATTCGTGAGTAACTTGCAGAGGCTTTTTGGAGTTAAATGATTGAGTGATGCTGCATTGTCAGTGGTGTACAAGCACAATTAACAACATAAAACATCAACACAGTCCATCAACAACACTGCAGCCTGAAAAGAAACAAAAATGCATGATGCAACAATGGTCCATCTTCATAGCGCATCTACAGAGAGGCCAGAGTTAGAACGTTGATAAGGATTGGAGACTGCACTGAATACAATGGGGCCTGATGAACATTTAAATTTGAAACATTTCTGATGACTAGTTTTTTTATTGGGTTATGAATGGTTACCTAAAGGTAGCTATTGCATACCAGATAAAGCCTTTAGCAATCAAACTTATTTATAAACTAATTTACGTGAGTACATTTATAAAACGTTGCTGGCACAATGACATCGTGCAGTCTCCAACCTTTATGGACACTATCTTTCTTGCCACTCTGTGTCTGTGCTATGGTGAGGGGCCATTGACGAGTGTGTAATCATCTTGGGGGGGGTTTATGGAAGTCGATTTAACTGTTTAACTTGCACGGGTATTGGGGTCTGTGCAATGTGGTCCTTTAGTTTATTACAATGACAGTACAACGTGGATAAAATGTGTATATTTAGGTGCGTATACCCCTTCCCACCATCGGAATGTGGAATTTACACGATTGGTGAAGTCCTGCCGATGGAGATGCCCACTACTCCAATGTCTGTGCGAGCATGGGGACCATTTGAGTTTGATGTGTATAGGACTAGTAGCGTGAAGGGATGGACAGTATTAAACACATTCCTGCGGAGGGAGCTGGTATGAACGTTAGGTTGCTCGGTCAATGGCCAGGGTCAACGGCTGCGTGGTGTATTCCGCAAATATGCCCGACTGTGAGGGTGGGCACAAGCCGGCGTGAGTAGGTTAAACGTTGAGTTTTATAAGGGCACCATGGGGTGACCAGCCCCTCCCCACCCTCCCCACCCAGCCCCTCCCCACCCACCCTCCCCACCCAGCCCCTCCCCACCCTCCCTCCCCACCCAGCCCCTCCCCACCCTCCCTCCCCACCCAGCCCCTCCCCACCCAGCCCTTCCCCACCTTCCCCTCTCCACCCAGCCCCACCCGCCCCACCCAGCCCCTCCCCACCCTCCCCTCCCCACCCAGCCCCTCCCTCCCCACCCAACCCCTCCCTGCACGACGGACGGACACAATAATCCCCTGTGGGCTGGTGTAACCAGGAGGTTCCTACCAGTATTATTCTGACTGATTCTGTCCATTGCTTTATTTTATTTAAACATTCTTTTGTAAACCCATTCCACACTGCATCATGGCTTAGTCTTCTGCAAAAAAAATCTTACTTAATTAAATTCTAGGTCATAAATACGCTGTAAATGTGTGTTTTTGTACACGTTACATTTCAGTACTTTTAAAAGTAAACGCCCAAATGTTTAATGCTATTTCAAAGTTGCTATTCTGAAATGAGTGTGTTGCAATGCTCTTGGTCATCGGTATCCTAAGGCAGTGCTGGAAATTCGACATTCCTATGGCAAGGATCAGACTCGTCATGGGAAAAGTTGAACTTGGTAGGATGGGGACATTGTAGTTCCTTGCAACATAGCCCATGCCATGAGCTGAGCCAAATTGTTCATGATATTTTATACACCTCTTATTCGTGTTGTTCATCGGGCACTAGTAGTTGTACTTAAATTGACTCCTGTGCACTTGCTTACAATTGCCATTCAATACTTAAAATATGTTTTTCTGAAGTAGTGTTTTTTTTTACAGAAACGTGATGCGTCTAGAACTGGCCACACTTCAAGGTGTTTTCTTCTCCAGACTCTCCGGCTCAAGGACATGCACATTCCCGTGAAAATTATTTTGCCATCAGACTTCTCCAGGGAAACAAGATGTGTCAAGCTCACAAGTGATTCCCAGGACGCACGGCTACTACTCAAAGGATGATCGCATTGCATTGCAACCAGTGCTGGGTTAAGCGAGTGCAGGGCCTGTAGCATATGCTATAAAGGGGTCCTAAATAAAAACAACACTTATATATTAAAACACAATATTTTAACTTGCATAGTAGAGTAATTGTAATTTTCATTTGCTATACAGCCTGATAATACGACAAATCGCTCACCTTAAACACCCAGTCGTTCATAAAAGTCGAAGGCAGTATAGTACTACAGTAATAGAGCAAGTGCAGAATCACTGAACCGGAATCTATAGCTTGAAAGCATTTAGCGCGGGGCCCTTGATAACCCGGCACTGATTGGAACATTCTGGAGCATATAATCGAGACATTTCATTCCAGTATGTTATTTGCCGGGAAATCGTATTACCAAATTAGATTCTTACTTGTAAAAAAAAGAAATTGTGTTAAATAACTATTTGGTCGCTGGAGCGGAGGCGAAATGGTGATAGCACTGGGCTATGCACCCAGTGCTCCGATTTCAATTCCAGGCCACGGCTAACATCGGTGGTGAGTGATATCAGAACCGGTCCTGTCCTCTCCACCCCACTTCCCCCTCCTCCCCCCCTTCATCAAACCGCACTGTCCAGTACGCCGAAGTATGGTGACAATAAATACCTCCACGACTGACACGGCAGCGAGACGGTGCATTCATCCGTCGGTGGATTTGAGAATGGCCGTTTTAAAAAAATAAAATGAATCGCTTTACTTTGTATTCACTCACTGATGAATAAACTGCCCCCTACCTTCGTAGCGTGGCACGTCCACGACTCACTATGAGCCATCGATGTCGATGAGCAACGAGGGGAGGACATATTCTTAGGTTTTCGGTAAAATCACGTAGGTAAAAAATAAAATAAAATTTAAAAATTCACGACGTTTCAGAGGCAACACAAGCTTCCGTCTTCAGGTGGAACCGTCATAGCACGCTCATTTACTTGATACTTACATATTTTAATTTAATTTTTTACCTACGTGACTTAAGAATATGAATCCTTGCAGTCACGAAAGCTTCAAATCTAGAGGGGAGGACAATAAAACAGATTCCGCATGCCACTAATGCTGTTTATGGCCAGGAAGTGAACCCGAGTCACGAAGATGTTTGCTGCAGCACTGTGGTTCTCCGCCATAAGACGTGTTTGGTAGATAGGGTGTGAGGATTACATTTGTTACCAAATATTCACGTACGTATAGAATATTAACATTTGGTGGGAAAAAAACATAGTCTGGTGGGCTTTTGGCTTTGCTGACCAGTGTTCTCCAGCAACATTTTAAAGCAAATAACAGTTTTGTTGCCAGATAAAAGGGTAAAAAAACAATTATCATATTTTTTCGTCTGGCAAATGAGGTTCCAATGGTGTAAATGCTTATCCCCGAGCTCTCATACTCTGATGGTGCGTTGTCTTTTAGTTGTGCGCCTTTTGGCGTCATCTGGTCCAACACCATGTGAGACTAGGCTCTAAGGAAAGCTGTCTCGGGTGTGGACCAATCAACTTCAAGGACAATGCATACATTATTGAGTTATGTTTTTTGTTTGCATTACGACTGCAGGTATTGTGGTCTATGCAAACATGACTCCTTGTAAAAAAGGTGTCGGTTTTGTTGCCAGACAAAAGGGTAAAAAACCAATTATCATATTTTTTCTTCTGGCAAATGAGGTTCCAATGGGGTAAAGTATGACCCAGTTTCAACCTAGGCTTGTTCCACCATCTAAGAATTTAAACTGAGTGAGGTATAAGGACGTTGATTGTATCCCTCAGTTTACATTGTTCAAGATCTCTGACGATTAATGGTCACACATGTTGTGGGCGAGTGTGATTGCAAAGTGAGTGATGCGATTTAGAGATACTTAGGACAGTGAATCCTTGCGAGGTTAAAAAGGCATTGCAAGTCTTGGTCGCGATAGCCTACGTGTTCAACTGTGGCCGTGTTTAGGAATATCCCCATAAACCTTTAAAACCACGCCACCTCCGCCTCCCCAGTGTCGATATTCGCACACCGCACCTGGTACTAATTTACGGCCGAGTCGATCTAGAGGAGGCCCAGACCGGTTCACGTGCAGCGTTCGTCACCGGCACGAGTCGTGAGCGGGACTTGAACTCGGGTGGCCAGGTTCGCAGTGCGGTGCTGATCCACTACCGCGCATGCCTCGGCCGAATGCTCGCCACAAGTGATGCATTTTCTGCAGCAGCGACTTATTCACACACACACACAAAAAGTGCAACAAGTTGTGAGAAGCTCCTGATGGCTGTGAAACACAAAACAAAAGGCGTAACAGCTGTCTCCCGGCTAAACGTTAAGCACATGGAGAAATGTGTTGGCTTTCCCTCCCCTCCCTCCTCTTTGACAGTTACTGTATTTCTTCGACCCCCGTTCGTTGTTCAGCTGCCAAGGCGATGTGACATAATGAGAAGATGATTAAATTTTTATTCGAGCAATGAAGACCACGTTTGGGTTGGTTGGTTTGTTCCATGACCTGGCTTCCACGGCAGGGCGATATCTGCGCTGCTCGTGACGGCTGCCCCAATGAGCCTCTTGATGTCGATGCAGAGCCTCATCGGAACTATGCAGGGGAACCAGTTTAATCCCTGAGTCCTGACAAGCTCGCCATCACTTGTCGGCACAATTTGAATGTGTGTTTATTTTTACAAGAATACATTTCGCGCAGCAGATATTATCACGCTCGACGCCGCTGTGGTGTGATGTGGTGGGGGGGGGGGGGGTCTCCAATTCAACATCCCAGCGTGGCAAGGTGACACAATTATGCGCGTTTATTTAAATCCCTTCCTCCAAACTGTCTGCCAAGCAGTGTAAACGGGCACACCTCAGCCAGTCTCCCTGTATGTTACTTGTGGTGGGTGGGGTAAAGTGCGGGTACTTACACCTCTTCCAAGACATCTGACCTGTGTGAAAGAGTAGGCCAAAACATCCCGCATAGAAAGGGCTCTTCCCAGGGCTCCCCTCGAGTCATCCTCTGTAAGTTAAAATACGAGCTTGTGATGGACATTTCGCATTCCTGTCGGAACGAGTATTTAATCTACGAGACAATTATAGAAAAACTGTTTTACTAATGTTCATGGATTAACCTAACCTGAGCATTAGAAATATTAGTGTGAAATTTTGTATCGATACTGTCAGTAGTTGAGATCATCACCAAGTATTTTGTTTCTTGCAATTCAACGTCCGTTACTTGTTACATGACCATGCCGTCAACAAATATGACGTAGATACAATTTTCTCCACTTTTTGTCAAGGCCTCAATTTATCCGATCAAAAATTTGGAAGTCGCCTCGTGACATTTCTGTAAACATCGTTGGTGAGGGAGTGTCTCCCTCTCTCAATCCTCTCCTGATTTGTGGTTTATCCCCCACCCTTCCCTCGTGCAAGGGCATCGTAGCGGCTCCTTCGTACATGGGTTTGATAACGTCAACATTTTGATTTTATTCAGGATTTTCGTTTGTGAGTACTTGGAAGAGACTGCTTCTGTTATCCAACGAATCATTGACTAAAGCCAGGGATAACGGTATTCCACGTGACTTTGTCTTCTCTCGTGTTTGATTGATTGTGTGTATGTATGCGGTCATTGGTGGAAAAGCCTTGTAAGTTAATTACTGTAATTAAATATGATATAAGCTTAATGCCGAGTGAGCATCATGGGAGCTACATGGAAACACGGACTGGCGTCTACTCGCCTTGTTTATGCGTAAACGTCAAGGTAACCACTTGCTGTTCATCATCACTTTGTTAATTGTTGAGTCTCATAGAATACTATGGGATATTAGCATTTTTATTATACATCTATTATTTTGCAGAATTATTTCTCAATCCGCTGCGGGATGAGTGCCTCCTCACTCTGTGTGGACCGTGGGTTTGTTTGACCACGTTCATGAGTTGCTTATTACTGTTAATAATAATAGGGTTTTTCCCCTTTTTTTCTGCCAACAAAACTGAAACCTTTCTACAGGAATCACGTGTGCATTAACCACAATGCTTGTGGTCAAAATGCAAACAAAAGACACACTGATAATATATTGGCATTGTCCTTGAATCTGATTGGTCCACACCAGAGACGGCTTTCTTTTGAGCCTCGTCTCAATTGGTGCTCGACCAGAGGACGCCAAAAAATCCGTTTCAAGGACAATGCAAATATATTATCAGTGTGTTTTTTGTTTGTATTTTGACCACAAGTATTGTGGTTAATGCAGACATGATTCACTGTTAAAAGGTTTCAGTTTTGTTGCCAGAAAAAAAGGTTAAAAACCCTGTTATTATATTTTGGTACTGGAAAAGGAGGTCTAATGGTATTACTGTTAATGTCATCATCAACGCCATCAGCCGTGATCAATCCACTGTTGGACATTTACCGACCGAAGCCTTAGCTATCTCTCATGATCCTGCAATGTACCAATCCACCGAGCACCTGCCCACATGCTAATTCCAGGACTCTGTCTCCCTGTTGGACGTTCTCTCTTGGATGCGTTTCATTCATTGATTGTCACTCCATCATTGTACTCAGGACCACTGGAAATCATCTTCCTCTGGCCGTGACGTGCCCTTGGTTTGGAATTATAATTTTCATATATATACAATTGATCGTGTAAAAAAAATACTCGGATATTGTTTACATTAATTTATGACTACTTTAGTTACCTCATTAAAATTAATACTTTATGTTTAGTTATTATCTTGAGTAATAAGCCCATTAAAGCCTAAGTAGCTTTATTTAGTTTGATCCAATCTGCTGGCACATTGACCTTGTACTGTTATCATGAATGGTAATCAACTGGTATGTGCAAATTAACAGTAATCATAGAGGATATCAGCTCCCCAATTTGTTTATATTATTCAAAGTAATAATTTGTGTCATTGTGGAGAATGTAAAACATATTGATGCATAACACAAATATATTTTGTATATGTAAAAATACATTTATATTCTCCACAACGACACTCATGATTATTTTGAGTCATGTATTATTGAATTTCACATCGAACCAGGACCCCACATCGTAAAGAGAGGGTAAGGTCTGCAGGTCAGCAACATTCATTGAAGCAAGCCTGGCTGCTGATGAGACAATGTTTGTCGAAACGAGTCCAGAGTTTGCTTGTCTTGAGACAATGCTGCTGCAATTGCGCACTCCCAGAAACCCGTGCGGCTGACAGATTGTGTAACAGATCATGTCTAGTACTTTTCGTGGAGAGACGAGTATGTGAAGATAGATTGTCTACTTATTGATGTTGTGCGTATGCTGTGATTAGCTTCATCGCTCGTCTTGTTGCAATGATAAAGTCTTGTAGTAGTGGTCCGTGTCACATCTGCCACTCGCACGAAAATAATGAGGATCAATCCTCAGCTTGGTAGCTTTCTGAAAAGCATTTATATATTTAAAATTCCAGATGTTTGACACATATGCCCTTATACATGTGCCGGCTCTGCAGCAGTCCAGCCACTACTGATAGAGAGCCCACTTTTATTTGGCGTTATAAAAAAAGCCGCTCGCCCATGTACACCTCTGGCCACATCTGCGCGCCCATAATTAGAAACACTTCGAGCAGGATTCATTTGTCTCGCGCCGGGCGCTGGGGCAAATAAACCCTTTCACTGCGAACCATTGTTTCCACTTGTTTTCTCCCGCAAGTTCACATTTTATTGTTCCGCTTGATTTATCGTTTGCTTTGTAAGGCCCCCACGCGCGTTATACGGGTTTTTTTTGTGTCGTTTTGCGTGGTGACGTCGTCTCTTCGTCTTTGCATTCAAAACAGCTGCAAGGAAAAAGTGTTTTGTTTTCTTTGCCGAAGGCACTCACGATCGCGACGCTCAAAATTTCCGAAAGCTCTTTAACGATAGACAGTTACGATGTTGAGAGCCATTTCACGATATCGCAGTGGTCGCCAGTTACAGCGTTGAATACTTTATTCTAGCAGGCCACGAGCACTGTAACATGGCACATTTACTCGTAACCTGCAATTGGTCAGTTCAAATCCTGGCTGGGGTTAACCCATCCCCCATGATCCCGATGAAACCAATGCAACAAATGCCACTTTTGGGAAGTCAGCCGCTTCCCAATGGCAGACTGACCCTGGCCAGAGGAATGTGGGACTTCCATCACTGGCTCAGAGGAGAAGATGCGGACAAGTGCAAATCAATAGTCATTTAAACAGTGAGACGCGTTTAAACAAATACTTTACAATATAATGTGTGACTTATTGGATGCAATTGAGTGTCCACGTATGAGGCCATCTTCGTCAGTCTACTGCAGGATGATTATTTGACCATACTTCACCACATTGGTCAGTGGCGGTTGGTAAATAGGGGGTGGTGGGGGCGGGATGTGCAGAGCAGTGTAGTTTCTGTACTGCCTGTACTGCCAGTGTATTTTATTATTGCCTTCCACTGCCAAACATGCCTGCTACACCTGTCTGCTATGTACGACTATCACTAATGCAAGCGCAATCCAGGTTGAATACCTGATTAGCTTCCATGATGCGATGAGAATGAGTGCATTCTGGGTAAATTAGTCAAAGGCTGCGTTTGATTTCAGACATTAGAAAAACAATTATATCTCTTCCCGAACCCGCTAACATCACAAGCATAAATTATCGTAAACAAGCTGGGATTATTTAGCACACTACAAGCATCTTGTCTTGTTTTATCAAGGTGGATGCGTTTTGGCACACTATTTCCATCCCGCCAATAATTTCGGATTAGTGTGGATAAGTGAACCTCATACTCGAGTACCTTATGCCAATAGTTCTTACTCCTAGCCAGCCTAGCAGTATTGAAGGAAATATTAAGTGAGTGATTAATGCTAGTGCCCACTTATTGATCTGTCATATGCCCTAGCTGAATCCTAGAACTCAACTGCTCATTGCAGACCTCACTTGGTATACAGGGCGTGGGTTCGATCTCGACCCTGACACCTGTACATTTGGAGCTTGCGTGTTCTCCCCATGGTCGCGTCGATTTTTCTTCGGGTCCTCTGTGGCCAGGTCGCTTCTGAAAAAGAGCTGTATTGCTCAGTGGGCCTTACCTGGTAAAATAAAATATAGTTTTATAGTTTAAGTAGTTTTTCCCAAATGTGTTTCTTTTCCCAGCGAGCTTCACCAACATTAACTGAGTATGAGCCATCCTTGGACCATAAGTTCCACTTCGATACGCAAATTACCCTCCCAGTAGCTATCAGTCAGCATACTCCATGCAATAAAGTGACTGAGGCTTAAGACGAACATGTATCTGAGTGATGATCTCACCATGCACATATAAAGATGAAAGGCTAATGTTACAAAATATTGGAGGAATAGTTAAACGACTAATAATTAGATAATGTAATGTATTTTTATTATTTATGGGAAGTTAACAATTTACTTCTCATTTGAGAAGACTGGATTGCACCATGAGAATGTGTAATTTCCAACACTGGCTCAATGGTGATGAGCACTAACCAACGTTGCCTTGTACAAGCAGACATTTTTGCTGCGATTGTTGAATAAAAGAGCGGTTATAAGAAATGGCTTCTTTTATTTACAGTGCACAAAGCTGGGCTCAATTATTTTTCATTTTATGCGGAGCTATCTGGATTGAATCAAGACTGCTGAAACTTTTATGCTGTTGGCAATTCTTGGCTGCATCTTACCTCTGACTGTGGCTTTGATTTAGACTGTAACTTTTTATGTTATTGTCCATTTTCAGCTTGGGCCTTGTGTCGAAATGAGTTGTCAATTTTGGAACGCCTATCATATTTTTACAATTTGGATAAAGTTGCGTTGGGGCCTTCTTGAAAAATACTTTAAACATTTTCTGGGGAATACACCTTTAAAAATCATCAATAAAAATATATGCTTTCCTTTTTTTGATATATTTATTCATGATTTTTACAACTAAGAGTTTTTTTCCACCAAATTTGGCTTCCATTTCAAAGAGAATTACACGTGAGTTATACAACTCATAAAATGTAACTGTTGTGGACATTATTTCTCTCCACCCCACATTACAGAAAGTAGCACAGAGCAATGCGAGGCTAAATTAACTTCCCAGATAAGCACGCTATAAAACACTGAATTGTAATTAGAGTGCACCAGTCAGTGGCTCTCTGTGGCTGGACGCATGCCATTAAAAGTCACCGATGCCAGTTTCTGGTTGTTCAGGCAAAATCCATGGCATGTGGTTGTCATTTCACAGCATCTAGGTTTTTGTGAGTGAGTCGCTCTGCACTACTGGGAGCAGCGCTGAAGCAGTATCACTTTTACAAGCGGAACTAAAGACTTTAAGTGCTCCAAAGCTGTGAAAAAGCGAGGTGCACAGTACCCCGAGTGCACCTGAAATGTTGCACGAAGTTTTAACAAGCACTGCCCTGTCGCTGGCTGCAAACGGGGCCTTCTTGCATCCTGACATCCCCCCGGGGTGGACAACCCCGTGGAAGGAGCCGCCGATGTCTCCCGACATCAAAGACCACGCTGCCCACATGCATTTGCGCCATATGTGTGATTTGGAAACAATTATGTTACTTGAGATGGATTCTTGCACCCTTACAGCATTGCTTCCCATCCACTTGCGGTTTTATTTTTTTATTTGTGTCCCTCGTTCGTGCGACGCCCTTCTTGCGTGCCACTGCTGCTGCTGCTGCATATTTGAATAATCAGGCTAATGTCATAATACAATCAATCGCTTCTTTGCAATTAGTGCTGTGGTCTGCGTATTTTGTAAAAAAAACAAAAATCCTCAAAATTTGATTAAATAGCCCTTTTGTTCAAAAATAGCGCACACGCATTAAAAGTACATTTTGCTTTAATTGTGCACTGTTATGACTCACAAATTTCGTTAATTTCCATTCCTCGCTTATTAAAGTGGTCCTCAAGACACACCGTTAAATAAAGCACGCTGTACATTACACGAGATTTTATAGGGGAAAAGTCGAACGCGCCTCTTCCTTGGCCAAGCGGGGATCTTTTCACCATTGTAAAGCAACATTCTCGGGGATCAGTTTACATGCAAACATGCGTGTCCCCTCTGCCCCTCGCCGCTGTTTTGGATTTTTTTTTTGGGTGAAGTCAGTAGCGAGTGTGCAGCAGTCATCGCGAGCGGTGTGCATTGCGCCCACATGCAGGCACTTTTGATAGCACTTAAGTGTGAGGAAATGCGATAGCCCTTGAAGCCGTGTGGGCTTGCAGTGTCCAGCTTGCAAACACGTGTGGGGAAAGGGGTCATGCGGAATTGCCTGGCACCTGCAGAGCTAAACTAATTACCTGCGGAAGCGGCCAAGTGTGCAGTTATTCCGCCAGTGTCATAAGCTGCAAGGAAACTTCTCATTTCTCTCTTTCTGTCTTCCCTCTCGCTTTTTTTTTCTTGCTCGGGGACGCTGGGTTTTTCTGGAACTGGGGGTCGACGGGTCGTCTCTGGAATGCCTCCCAGGTGTGGCACATTTCCTTGCGAAGGAACGCTAAATTATTTCTCCGTCGTCCGTGCCTGCCGTTGTTTTGCGCACTGGGGCATTTGAAGAAAATGTGCCGGTTTGGCAGTGAGGAGTGAGCAGACGCTAGCCACACTCCAGGCTCCCCCTTCGAGAGGAGCTCCGTTTGATTATTACTTACTGCATAGGTTTTCACCGTTGTGCTGCATAGCTTCTCCGATGTAGATTCCGCACCTCCGATTAACACGGTTGGTTACGTACGGCGCAAAAGAAGTCCAACATACATACACATGCGTACAGTTTGTACCGTGTGCTGTTTTCGCCACGATTATGGACGTTTTTCTCCACGCACTGAAATTCAAACAATCTGGTCTACATCATGGAACCTCCTTTGCCAGTACCAAAATATGAGAATAGGTTTTCCCCTTTTTTCTGGCAACAAAACAGGTGTTAAGATGTTAAAACACCAAACTGAAACCTTTTACGAGGAATTTTGTCTGCATTAACCACAATAGTTGTGGTCAGAATGCATACTTTGATAATATATGCAGAATGCATACTTTGATAATATATGCATTGTCTTTGAAACGGATTGGTCCACACCAGAGACAGCTTTCTCGTCTCAAACGGTGTTAGATCAGGCGTCCTCTGGTCTAAAAGGCGTCCTCTGGTCTAACACCGTTTTGAGACTAGGCTCAAAAGAAAGCTGTCTCTGGTGTGGACCAATCAGTTTCAAATTCAACGCATATATTATCAGAGTATGTTTTTTGTTTGCATTCTGACCACGAGTATTGCGGTTAATGCAGACATGATTCCTCGTAAAAGGTTTCAGTTTGCCGTTTTAACATCTTAACACAGCTATTTTGTGGCCAGAAAAAAGGGAAAACCTCTCATAATCTGGTCTACGTTTTCAAAGTGCCTGAGCGATGCCAGCATTAGTTGAACACCCCGAGCATATGAACTCGCACACTTGCAATTGTGAGTGGAGCGTTCTGGAGCAGCATCACGTGGCCAAACAATGTAAATGTAATATCGCGTATCACAATGGCAATAATAATCATAATCATGAAGAAGCTCCCAGCACGTGGAGAAAAATGTCGGTCGTCATACCGAACAACGCTCAGTACAAGCACGTTGAGAAACCTTTTCATTGCTATTGTTAGTATCACTTCTAGCGCTAGGGCGTGCAGAAAAAACATTCAATGCCACTAGATATCGGAGTCAAAGCAACAGCCCGCATGAACAACACACACACACACATATATATATACAAAATGGGTACCAGTTTGAATTGTAGCAGCACTGGGCACTGTGGTGGACAATCCACACAGCTATACCAGGGAGCATTGTATTTATCCTTAACACAACTACAGCACCATTGGAACCTCATTTGCCAGTAAAAATATGTTAATTGTTTTTTTACCCTTCTATCTGGCAACAAAACTGACACCTTTTTACAAGGAGTCATGTTTACATAGACCACAATACCTGCAGTCATAATGCAAACAAAAAACATAACTCTGATAATGTGCACTGTCCTTGAAGTTGATTGGTCCACACCCGAGACAGCTTTCCTTAGAGCCTAGTCTCACATGGGTTGGACCAGATGACGCCAAAAGGCGCACAACTCAAAGACAATGCACCATCAGAGTATGAGAGCTCCGGGTGAAGCATTTACACCATTGGAACCTCATTTGCCAGTAAAAATATGATAATTGTTTTTTTACCCTACTATCATGACTCCTTGTAAAAAGGTGTCAGTTTTGTTGCCAGATAGAAGGGTAAAAAACCAATTATCACAACTGCAGCAGTGACATTTTACCAACTTGGTAAGGTTTTTTGACTGAGTCTACCCTGACCAGCATTTGCATGGAGAACGTGATTATTTGTATGTAGGACATCGATATTTTGTATTCATAACAGTTTAAATAATTATACAAAAATTGGTTATTTCATGATGCTGCGTTGTTCGTGGTGCACAATCACAATTAACGAAAACAAACTTGACACACTCGTAAACAACATTACCTCAAAATTACAATATATATAATTGTCTACGCTTTGGGCAATGACTCTTTTTCTGTATGTCCTATGAAGAAGGCACACTCCCAAAATATGATGGAATTTATATATGTATTTATTTTAATGCATGGCTTGTTGACAATAGTGAGCTTATTTATAATGATGATACTGTGTATGATCACAGTTCGCTGTGTACACTTATAATCATTATACGCAGTATACTGTCCTGCTGAGGAATAGTGGCACCTTTCGTTAACACACTGCGCTGTGAATGATACAACCTGAGTTCGATTCTCACTCAAGGCGAACTTCAGTAGCGAGCGCCATCTGAGTGGATCCCCCATCCTCGCGTCTCCAACGGGCACTGACCAGCATAGTGAAGTATGGTCAAACAGCCCGTGTGAACAACACTGCATGGGGAGGCCTTCGTACACCACTAGATTGACACAGTGCCTACATTATCATGATAAAGTGTTGCATTTAAACATTTTGGACGAGTGGTGCTGCAGAGTGCTAAACTCACAATTGTAAATATACCAGCTCATCACACCCTCGGGCACTTACAAAATGGGTACCAGTTTGTGAGAAGTTAAGAGTGGTTTTCTTATGGATATACTGGTCCATGTCTTAGGAACATGGAATTTCCACCAATGGTACAGCGCCATCAACACGAGATGAACACCATCAAATGCGAGGACTCAATCGTGAAAAAAACCTTAAAATATATATCTACTTTACAAGTGCACAACACATGCATTGGGGATTGGGATAGCTTTCTCATTCCTTGCAACATTTCACAATGATGTAAAGAGGGATCTTCCTTTGAGACACATTTTCTGCTGCTTAAATTGTACTTCTTTGCCGCGAAGATGTACACTTGAATGATATTTCACGATGACGATGCTGGCGGTTGAAAATCATATTGTTGTAAGATGTTTACATAGAATTTTAGGCATCCCGTGCTGGCCTGACGGCACCACGCGCCGGTATGTGAGCACAATAGATTCATCACTTTACAATGGAACCACTTTATCATAATCAAAACATCCCACGACAACGAACAAAAAAAAAATCAGCATTGCAGCGGTGCAGTTTCGCTGCAACGACGGAGCGAGGAATTTGGAATGGAAGGGCGAACGCTAATTCCTCCTCTGCGTCCCAATACAAAAAAAAGGTGCACTCCTAGTTTTAAAATGCACGGTCCCCAAGGTCCACTTGTACCAAAAAAAAAGGCAAAAGCTTTTTTGATCAGTAACACCTGCCAAACTCATCCATCAGCCAGGCCGATGGCAGGATATGCCTCTTCCTACTCATGCTGCGCTGCTGTCGGCTCTGGGACAAGGGCCGCTCTCGAAGTTGCCGGAGACTGAATTCTACTTAGGGAGCCAGTGTTTGCTGCCCAAGTTGTATCCTCTGTGTACGCTTCAATGCGTAGTTTTGAAGCTCGCAAGTCAATAGCGGTTTTGCCTATGGAGAGGGTTGGTGCCCCCCCCCCCCAATGGAATAATATGGAATGTCCACCACTGGCTCCCGGTCACCGATGAAGATAGATGAACGCTGTCTTGCTTTAATTTGAGCAGGCGAGTCGCTTTGATGAACGACTGCGCAATGGACGTGCATTGCCATTTGAACAGAAAAAAAGGCCGAATGGAGTTGTACATTCTGTTAATAGAAGCTAAAGTGACAAGTGTGATGTGTACATGGAAAAATACCTCAACTAGAAGCATAGGCTACACAATGCTGATGACTCCCAAGGGTAAGAAACATATGTCTTCTCACTTCTCCGAGTCCACCAATTATCTAAATCCTCTTGGCCACATTAAAAAAGGAGTGGAATGGTTTCAAAAAGTGGCTTGCCATATTTCCGAGCCAACAGTAATGTTTATTGAGAATGTATTTGTGTGTGTAATATATGTGTTCATTTATTTGCGGTAACATCAGGTTCATGCATTTAAACGAAGATTTGAATTTAAAATGCATGCTTCATTTGTAACAGATAAGGCATTCTTTTCAATATTAAATGCACGAAAGGGAGTTTTCATTGCACCTGATTATCTTATGCATACGTTAATCTCTGCCATAGTAATGTGGAATTTTCACCACTGGCTCAAAATTAATAACAGAGATGAGCACTTCCTAAGACTTTATTAAATATGGAGACACTGACTTTACTGGGTGCATTCCTTCAAATCTTTTACATCCAGAAATGAATAATCGGGTTTTCACCTTTAGTCGTACATAATACCGAGATTTCCACAATCAAATCTGTTACTTATGAGAAACTCCATGATAACAGGAAAAATAGTGTGGGCCAGAAATCCATAAGTTAAAACAAAGCCAGACATGTTCAAAACGCACTTAGCCTTTGTGCATGATGCAAAAACCAGCCAGCAGTTCCGAAATAAATTATTTGTGCTCTGCTTGTTTTAGGCCACCATAACAAAAAAACAAATGTGACCTCCTGATTCCTGTGCAGTGACATTGACCTTTGGACCAGACTGTGTGGCTCACATTGTGAGATTCAGCTCAAACTGTTTAATTTCATTGAGTACACTGCAGCTTTTCCCTTAATGTGAAGTGGTGAGTAAATATTTAAAAAAAATGTACACACATAGCCAGATGGCCTAAATTGAAATTGCACGTAGCAAATGCACAAACTAACCTGCATTTAACAAAAACAAATATACTCTCTACTCGAGATGGATTTTGTGCTGTGGTAGGAATATAAAGATCCCCCGTATAGCCTTTAACAAACTGTTGGGGCAAGCTCTGTAAGCAAGCACCTATGAAGGCCGGCATAGCACACAAGAGGTTGGATGGCCAACATCAGTACTGAGGTTTACACACTGCACAAGGTACTTAGTTAAGGCTGAGTTGACCTAGGGAATACCCAGGATCAGATCAGATAATTGCCACGATGTTGGCTGTGAGCTGGATTCGAACTCGAGTTCCTGGGTTCATTGCTCAGTAAGCTGACCACTACAATACTGCTCCCCACTAATATATACACAAAGACAAAGGTCCCCATATAGCCTTTGACATACTGTTATGGCAAGTGCTGTGAACGAGCACCTATGAAGGCCGGAATGGCACGCGAGGGAGTGGGTGTCCAACACCAAGCCCGGTCGCCTTTGTCTCCTTAGTGGCGATCTTTACACACCGTACTAGATTTTTATTTGAAGCTGAGTCGCCCTAGGAGAGGCCCAGGACCGATTCAGACAATCGTCACTGGTGTTGGCCGTGAGCGGGAATTGAACTTGAGCGGCCGGGTTTGTAGCTCAGCGCGGTAACCGCTCCACTACCGCACACACTTGCCAATGGGCGCCCACTGAGGTGCACAAACAGAACAAAGATCTGTTTAGCCACGTAGGACGTAGGGATGTGTGCTGTTAGTGAGCTCCTATTAAGGCTGGCATCGGGATGGTGTTAACATCATTATGCATGGTTGCATTCGTCTTCGCAGTGCGGATAAATATAATGGCACGCCACATCAGGAATTAATTTAAGGTTGAGTTAATGTAGAGGAGCCCCAGAACAAGTTCAGATTCATGGAAATGGTAGAAACCCAGGTCTCTGAGATCGTAGAGTGTTGACTACTGTGCCACTGCTACACACACACACACAAAGGTTCGCGTGCACACACGCACATGCACAATAGCACTAAAAACAAACAACGTTTGTCCCTGAAGATAAATAGCGAAGGGGTTTGCTTTAGCTTTCTTTGGGGAGAAAATGACCCACTTATAAGCACTTACAGATATTGTTAAAGTCCTGCTGGAGTGCAGACTTTACAGCCTGTATGGCTAATTTGGCCGTAATGTCCTCCTGTACCGGCATAAGGGGCACCTTGGGATCTCTAAGGCCGTTTTTTAAAGCGGCTGAAGGATGCCATGCATTGCCATGTTGCATTTGTAGCTGCTACCCACATGTGCATTTAATACCCCTAGGCTCTTCACAGGGTTGTGGTGTTCTTATTTTTTTCTGGAGTTTTTTTCGATATCAGAGGTCTTGTATTTTGAACCTTGAAAAAAAGAGCGTTTTTTTCATTAATATCGAATCAATAAGTAGTTTATTTGGTTTAATGCTATAAGTAGAAGCTGAAAATGAGCACATTATTATTGTCTTACCAGAACTCTCTCAGTCAACGCAGCAGCGCATGTCAAGGACGCACCCAAGAAGAAGACACGACCACTTCTTGAATAAGTTTGATAGACCTCTCTTACAAATTCATGAACAGCTCCTTCACGATCCGTAAAGAGTTGATGACTCCATGTAAAATGTTAAGTGACTCCCTGCTTATACAAGTGTGAGGCATTGCTCATCTCCTGTATATCGGCCTCAGCCAAACGTGGAAATTCCACATTCCTATTGTGACAGTTAATCATTAAATAGCATATCAATCATCCTTTGTGCATTATTGAGATTTTTTACCTCTCAGGAGATGGCTTATGCCAAAAAGTGAAAAATGAAATTCATATAGAGTGCCGTAATGTGTGTGTATTGTGCGGTGATTTGTGACCAGGTTGTAACCACCTACTCTATACTTGACAAGTAGAAGTACTTGCGAGTGAGCGCTCCGATTAAACCCCAGGATCTCAGCGGAGCTGGCTCAATGCTCTAACACAGGTAGAAGGAGGCCCCTTAAGTCCTCCAGACAGCTGCTTAAATGCATTCAGTGTTTTGAATATGTACATTACATGTCCGTGTGTGTGTGTTGTTACATTTATGTCGTCAAAAAGTAAATGTGCTGCCATGCTCAAATGATCAATGGACAGCGCCCATCTCTAGCGATACGCATTCCACGTTACTACAACAGAGACAACTTCTCCCATTGAATGACCACTGGATTATTAATGCAGTAACTGCTGGATATGAGCACACACCCCGTGGGAGCAAGGCCAGCTGTGCGTATATCCCAAGTGGTGTGCTTGTATGTGAAGATGCCCTTTGCCTTCCTTCCACCTGTGTGATGTAAGAATGTGTTGCTTCAATAAGAACTGCGTAAACAATTATAACATATACTCCTTTGTCAATCCACTGCTGAATGTATGCCTCTCCACGCCGCGTTGGTTGTGGGGGTTATTTGACGATGCTTCATCACACTCATTGTTGCAAGCATTTAAATAAGTGGAAGAAAGGAGGGAAATGCAGCACTGTGTTAGCTATGGCTGGGAATCAAACTCAGGTATCTGGGGTCGTAGTGGAGTGAACTACCGTATTTTTCCGCATATAGCTCGCATACGCAAATACCCTGCAAAAATAGCGTTTTGTGTAAAACAAATTTCAGATAGCGCACACCTCCATATACCCCACATGCATTCATATCTTTAACGTTGTTACCACAGCTTAATTCCATATATTAATTCAAAGTTTACATTTGCAATACATTCCACTATCAATTATTAACATTAAAATCATAACGTGCGCAAAGAAAATAAACTAACTGGAAACGAGTGATATCTCGGCCTCGCTGTGCGCTGCGTCGCACCGCTAGTCGAGTAGATAACCTTGCGTTCAATAAACCATCGGAGCCAGGATGAACGTCCGACTCCAATCGTCATTTATTGATTTTAACAAGGTAAAACTGGTGAGAAAACACAGATACAGCTTCTGTTATAACCCGTAAACACCAACACAATGAACACCACAGCATCAGAACATTGTCTTAGATAACAATAGATCATTGACGGACCAAGGCCCCTACATTTCCACTGAACAACTATACAAGAGCACAAGCCGGTGCGTTGCATAAAGGCACATCGTGTATTCATCCCACTGCACCCCAAAGCACCCCAAATGTACAGCATTACACATAATACTAAACTGTGGATGAGATACTTCGTCATCTTTGCTCTCAGGATCGCAACATAGCCACCTGGGCACAAGTCTGACTCGACCTACTAAATCACAAGTAACATCCACAATAAGGAAAGTTGCAGGCTTCGTTGCTAACTAGGCCTCGTATTTACCACAACAACTTAACGGCACGATAAAGGCATTCACATCACTATAACGATCATTCCAACATTACAACAGCATTGCCAATATTATAAAAATATAAACAAACTTACAGACAATGCTTCTCAAAGTCCCACAATGGACAACTGCGTCTGGCTTCACTGAGACGCGATGTGTGCCGCCATCTTGAATTATCTGTGTAATGGCCGACGCCCGCGTGGTTAGTGGAAATCTAAAATTGCAGCTTCCTGGGCACGTGACCAAAATTAGCATCAAAAACAGGAAATTCCTGTGTACATACGCCCCCCCCCCCCATCTGCCGTGCGGCAAAACTCCTGCCGTGAGACAGAACAAGTGAACTTAAAACAGTAAATAAGTAACAAAAGTAAATATCCAATAAATAAGCAAAATATAACTGGTAGGTAAGCATGTAAGCATACTGTTAGGGTTACCAGCATTCGACCTCATCATATGACAGCTACTGGACCGGTAGTTACCCCTGTACAGTTTTAGCACTGGTAGATTGCACACTGCGTAGACAATAGCGGCACTACGGTAACGCCATTGCCTCCTGGCAACAAAGCCATTGGAAGTTTGAAACAAAGCTCATGGTCACGACTGTATAGTGCTCAGCCAATAGCAGCGGCCCAAGGGACTCAGCAATTATGATTCCGCGTCTGGTAGACACTTGTTAAGGCCCTTCCCATTGTGCAATCCATAGCCTCAGCTGAAACTTGCGCACCCCCCTACAGCCACTAAAAGCATTACGGTAAACAAAGTGCGCCCACTTCAAACATTGTCGCTTCATTGTACAAACAATTCGAATAATTTAAAACGTCAAAACAAGTGCAATTTTAGTGTGAGTGGTTTATTCAGCAGTGCTTTAGTCAAAGGTACGTAAGTGTTGCATAGTGGTCAGTCCTACCACGAAAAAATTTAACGATTTATGACATGTCACACGTGTAAAAAAAATTGGGATAGCCCGCACCTCCATATACCCCGCGGGGTCTTGTTTTGTTTGTAAAAAGTGGTTTACCCCGCGGGTTATATGCGGGAAAATACGGTAACCACTGTACCACCGCTCCACCTGTGCAATGCAGTATAACTCCTCTTCTCTGCGACTATATCACTCGTGACGACACTATATTACTATACTATCCGTGACTATACTATTTACCACTATAATGAGCCAAGAATGTCTGTGTCCCGCGCGTGACGTCACTCAACGTCGGCCAGCCCCCCTCATTAATAATCATGAGCAGGTGATGTGACTCCAAATCCAACAGCCCCCCTCATTCATAATCATTAAGAGGTGATATCTTCCAAATGAACACCCCCCATCCATTCATAATAATTAGCGTGTGACGTCACTCCACATGGGGGGGGGGGGCGAGGCGCCTCCTCCCCCCTCCTCAGCGTCAACTTACAACCCTCACTACAACGGCAGAACCCTCATCTCACGTGATCTCCGTAACGCTATTGAGACATAGAAGTAAAAAGGATGTCATGATGAACAAGGGATTACAATAATAATAATATTATTATTAAAACCTTTAAATGAAATAAGTCTGTGTCACCGCGGCTTTACAAATTGCACACAAATTGATGCAATTAATATATCACAGTTTGCTTTTCGCTTGCAATTTTCAGATTTACTGAAGTACACTCGTACTTGGACAAGCAAAAGGCTAGAACTACTATACTACCCGGGACTACACTACCCATGTCTTTACAATACTACTATACTACCAGTGACTATACTATACTATAGTACTACTGTAGTGAATAATTCAGAAACACTATTTAGGAGGCAACAACGTTAATTCTAACACCATTACTCACGGGACTAAATGCACGGGACCATAATCCTCTCGCATACAGGATAACTATAACCGGGTCAAATCAGACAATGTGCTGTCTGACCCACGATGTCGAAGATGGCGACGAAGACGTAGCACTTGGGTTCCACTTTACCTGCAGACAGCCCCGATATGTGATGGGAGCTTCCCTTTATTCCTTCCCGGCATGGCCTGGCTCCACCCTCGGCTCAGGCGACACCGCACCTGTTTTCTCTCTGGCCCCACCCTTAACCACACCCCCTTCGGGAATTCTCCAGACGTTTCTCTGCTACTCTTCCCGTGTCCCCGCGTTCACCCTTGGCCCACATTCCTCACCCCGGACCATCACATGCTTAACCCGGTACCGCCAGTCCCCTACACCACACTCCCCCAGTGACCAACTGTGGCGATTACCTGCGGCGCTGGCGGAGGCTGGTAGGACTCATCAGGCTTCCTTCTGCTAGCACCCAGTACCATGCCCCTAGTGCCCACTGAATGGTACTGCACAGTGTGTTAGCCTCTGCGCCCATTTCTACGGCACTTGGCGTTGGCGCTATGCGCCATAGTGACCCATTTAAAATCACTACACTACTATACTATGTTACGATACTACCCGTGACTATGCTATACTGCTATACAACTCGTTACTATACTACCTGTGACTGTGCTATACTATCTGTGACTATACTATGTTACTATACTAACCGTGACTAAGCTATACTGCTATACTACTCGTGACTATACTACCAATGACTATACTACACTACTATACTACCCGTGACTATGCTATATTACTATACTATCCGTGACTATACTATGTTACTATACTACCCGTGACTATGCTATACTATCCGTGACTATACTATGTTACTATACTACCCGTGACTATGCTATACTATCCGTGACTATACTATACTACTATACTACCCGTGACTATGCTATACTACTATACTATCCGTGACTATACTATGTTACTATACTACCCGTGCCTATGTTAGCCGTGACTATACTAGAGTACTACTATACTATACGTGACTATACTATGTTACTATACTACCCGTGACTATGCTACCCGTGACTATACTAGAATACTACGATACTATACGTGACTATACTATGTTACTATACTACCCGTGCCTATGTTACCCGTGACTATACTAGAATACTACAATACTATACGTGACTATACTATGTTACTATACTACCCGTGACTATGTTACCCGTGACTATACTAGAGTACTACGATACTATACGTGACTCCAATGATCTGCAGGAAATGTATGGTGAACGGAAACTGTTATTATTATTATGTTTTATTATCATTGACCATGTTTTACCTATTGTCCACGATAATCCAGAACTCTTCCTGTGAGTAATTGGAATAAATGTTTTACCAATTCCGCAGGTAATAGGATCCACAATGTTCAGACTCCACATCACCGTGGATAAGATGAATCCTGGGATCTGTTTTGGCAGTATAAAAGTATGAAAAAATAAAATTAGGTTTTACCTTTTCTGGCAATAAACCAGGTGTTAAGATATTCAAACACCAAATAGAAACCTTTTTGCAAGGGATCATGTCTGCATTAACCACACGTACTTGTGGTGAACATGCAAACAAAACACATTCTCGGATCATATGCATTGCCTTCGAAACTGTTTGGTCTACACCAGACATCCTTCGTTTGGGCCTAGTCTCACCAGTGTCATTGCTGAGACTAGTCTCTGGTGTAGACCAAAGAGTTTCACAAAGACAATGAATATATTATCAGAGAATGTGTTTTGACTGCATGTTCACCACAAGTATGTGTGGTTAATGCAGACATGATTCCTTGCAAAAGGTTTCTATTTGGTGTTCGAACTTCTTAACAATTGGTTTATTGCCAGAAAGGGTCAAACCTATTCTTATTTTTTCACGAGACAAATCCTACCGAAAAAAACAAATGTCATGCGGCACATTAGAGGTATAATTGTTGATGTGTTTAGTTTGAAGTGACGTTGATGTAAAAATGGACATTACAATGCAGTCACACAACTGAGAGATGCGCGACTCGCAACCGGAACGAAGCGGCGCGTGCGATGTAACGGGCTCACACCACGCTGCCCGACTCCGACGCGGTGAGACCGCCAGTGGCAGGCAGAGTAAGGGCCACACGGCTCTCTGCCCCCACGTTTCCCACATTTTGCCCCACGGGCCATTCGTTGGCATGCCTGGAAGTCACGTGGCTCTCGTGCACAAGCCCCAGAAACGATGGCCGGGTGCCCTTTGCATCGCTGCCCAAGCTTATCAAAGCCTGCCGCCGTTCGATGGAGGTGACTTTCTCTCAGGTTGTGGGCTCAAACAGCGACTCTGTTTCCGCTTAAGTGGTGGAAATAAGACGCGCCAGTAAAAACAAGGGGAAAAAATAGATTAGCGCAGCAGAATAACTTGCTTTCAAAACGCACTGCTGCCAACATCTGCAAACACTTGCGTTCGTGATGACTTAACTAAGACGGCACCATATCCAAGATCGCTGTGCCTGCTGTCTTTTTGATTTGTCCAAATACAAGCGGCCGTGATAATTAATTCCTATATTTATACTGTGTGTGTGTGATGCAGCCACGGTGCAATGATTATCAGACTCGGCTTGCAATGCAGAGGTCTATGGTTCGATCTCCAGGCGCGATAGTTTAAACAATTGGCACGTTTATTAAATCTCGCCGCCTGTTTCCACGCGGAAGTATAAATACATGGGGAACACCACAGTTAGTCATACAGCCGGTCAGCGTGTGGTGGGGTAAAGTAATCCCACCTCTTCCAAGAAGTCCAGGCAGTGTAGAAGAGTAGGCCAAAGTACCCTTCAGAGTGGCTCTCTAGAGCTCATTTGCAGTGAAGGCCCTTCTGCGAGCAGTGGTGTCAGTAAGAAATTACACGGCTTAACCCTTTTTACCTTTTTCTATAAAGTGACATTGGTCTCCATCAAAGTAATGTCGAATTTCCATCACTGGCCCGGAATAACCAATGAGGATGAGCACCACAACCCACCCTCAGCTGTGTGTGAGGCACTTTGATTAGCACAAAAGTAATGGATGTGTGTATGTATATTTGTGTAAAAGGGCCTCAAGGTGCACATAGCCTGGCACAAGCGTCGTGGTGACATCACCGCCACTGAGTGGCGAATGGCGATTGTTGTTGTGTAAAAGGGCAATTCAACTATTGAATGGGGGAGCGGTGGTGTAGCGGTTAGCGCTGCTACACTACGAACCAGACAACCCGAGTTCGATTACCGCGCACGGCCAACACCGGTGACAATAATCTGAACCAGTCCTGGGCCTCCCCTGGGTCGACTCAGCCTCAAATGAGTTCCTGGTGCAATGTGTAAATATTGCCACCAGGGAGACAACGGCGGTCGAGCGTTGTGCTAGCCACCCACCCCCTCGTGTATGGTTCCGACCTTCATAGGTGCTGCTCAGCTAACAGCACTTGCCCCAACAGTATGTTAAGGCTACATAGGGCATATTTGTCTTTGTTTGTCTTCGTGTGTGTACAATGGCGATTAAGCCATGATAATTACATAGCCTTATTCCGTATTAAGAATGGAGATGCTATGGATGCATTAGCACTCATTATCGCGAAGTTCAGACCTTTGTAAATTTACACACCATGTCGGTTATAAGGGTTTGTTTGATCATACTTCCCCACGCTGGTCGTTACTGGTTGGTGAAGTGGTGGGAGCCAGCACCAGTTCAGATATCACTGATATAAGTCATGCCTGAGAAGCACACTCTGGATTTATAGTGCAGTGTGTTAACCATTAGGCCACTATCTTAATTTAATTTCCACGTTTAGCCTGTACTTGTTTGAAAGTGTGTCAGAAAGATGTTTGAGACTTAGACATTATGCTCATACATAATAGTTGTTATCTGTATATAGACAGGTCCCATTCATAGTCACTGTATGTGAGATTTCTACTGTGAGCTTAAGGCCTCCTACAGAGATGAATACCGCTCCTTGCCTCTTTGTCCAGAAATATATATTGACTTTAATATACTTGTATAAGCAGTGTGCCTACATATACTTCGTTTATTCTACTGATCATGTGTGTTTATGCAAAACAATTATGAATGATTCTCTTAAAAGATGAGTGCCTTGCTGCGGAAGATTAATAGTCTGATTTCTCGTTATGTGCTTTAAATACACCATTGCAGTAGATTGCACCGTGGTACAGGCTACATTCAAGCTGGCTGAATGCATTTTCCCGATATGTAAGATATCCATAATTAAGAAGCATATCCCTGGAGCCATTCATGGAAGTGGCATCCGAGGATGTAAAATAAATGTGAAAGAACAAACCGTGAAGTGTGGTTTTTAAAGATGATGATTTTCATCTGCTTTCCGAAATAAAAGAGATAACCATCGACCCACCGCACAGCGGCTGGAAATTAATGTCAGATTCGCATCACGCTCGAGCAAACATTTAATAATGGCCTCACGTGCTCGTCACAGTCTTTCTGTTTCTGTTAAACTGCTGGCAGCTTTCCAGGTTACTTTAAAGAGTCTTCCTTACCTGGTGGCATTTGTTGAGCAACTTTGGCAGGATCGATCGTCTTTGTTCTAGGCGGTTGGCTTCGTGAGGGCTCAGAGGCAGAGATTATGCTCAAGGCGTGGGGAAAAGTTGGCAACGTCTCCCATGCAAGGCATCTGAAAGCATTTAGTTCGATGTCTTAGAAAAGGCTTATGTCCATTACGGAGATCCTTTGCAGGCATTCGATCACAACCGCAGTGCCAGAAGACCTCGTGGTGACGTTTAAATGACAAGCGAAGCTGAGAAATCTCGTTGGTAGACCCTTTCTTTTTGAAGTATCGAAGCACATTGTGGCCTGATCTGTGTCCTTTTGTGCTCACTTCTGTGGATGTGGCAAAAGCGTACACGCCAGATTAATGCGACGTGGAAGCAAACACATATAGTGTTTTTCAGCATGACTTCAATCTCGTTAAAAATAATAAGAATTTCACGATTTAAAACAAGTGGAGTGAGACAACAGACATTGATGTATAATTCTAAAGTGTGTCTGTGAAACATGTGCTTGGAAGGCTTCAATTTTACCATGTGCTTATGAAATATATCCATGTCATTCAGTGTATATATATCATCAGCACACACGTATAAACATGTCATCAAGCACTTTCCTTCCACACTTGAGCAGGGTGAACCGATCATCAGTGACAAAATTAGTTTTTCTATGGATGGCCTGGCCACCAACTGCTCTGGCCACCGATGTATACGATCACTGGCCTATCAGTGATTTGAGCATGGAGACACTTGGACTTTAATTTCCCGGAGGGTAAACAACATCAACAGGGTGGAAGGGTTATACAGTGGGTTAGCACACTGCGCTATACATAGATGCTGTTGCCTCTATGTATATGGGTTTTCCTTATTCCAAATCCAGCTGGCTGGTGCAGTGGTGAGCATACTTGACCTCAGAATCATAATCTTTATTTAGGCTGGAGAAATCCGATGAGCCATGACGCTCTTTTTCACAGATGTCTAGTACAAGACTTATAATTAGATGGTAGCAAGTTCAAATCACAGATTGGGTTTAACTCTTCCAATAATTCCTTCAGGGTCAATACAATGAGTATCACTTTATGCAATGTCAACATTTGGTGTCCTCTGATGAAAACAGCAAAATTTTGCACTCCCACAGTGCTGATTTGTGTAGGAAAACACTTTAATTTATTTGACTACATAGTATATGTGAGTCCATGTTTGATTATTTTGTTCTCATTGTTATTAGCGTTAGAAAACACACGACTATACTTGTGTATGTGTGTGCATTTGCCTGCTATGAAGAAGTACCATTGCTCAACATGTCATATTTGGTTTTTTTCCTTTTAAGGCAGTGATGTTGACACTTTTGTTCACATTCTTTGGATCACTATGGGAACCTCATTTGCCAGTAAAAATATGATAATTGGTTCTTTACCCTTCTATCTGGCAACAAAACTGACACCTTTTTATCATCTGGCGTCATCTGGTCCAACCCATATGAGACTAGGCTCAAAGGAAAGCTGTCTCGGGTGTGGACCAATCAACTTCAAGGACAGTGCACATTATCAGAGTTATGTTCTTTTGTTTGTATTATGACTGCAGGTATTGCGGTCTATGCAAACATGACTCCTTGTAAAAAGGTGTCAGTTTTGTTGTCAGATAGAAGGGTAAAGAACCAATTGTCATTCTTTGGATCTTTCGGTAAAGTCACGTAGATAGGTTCAAAGAAAATAACAAAAAAAACTACGACGTTTCAATCACAACACAAGCGATCGTCATCAGGAGGAAAATTAACCCGTAAAAACAAAGTTTTTCACTATAAATCCTTTATATGCGTGGCGGCTAGAGTCCTCTCGTCCTCTGGCTTGAGATGGCTGCCACCTATGGGTCAGATGATTGCCTGCCACCATTAAGCAATTGGTAATTACATTTAATTTTTTTTCCCCTAAAAAGTGTAAAATTTTGGGGAAAAAAATTCACGAAAATAATTTGTCACATCTAATTTTTTTCCCCTAAAAAGTGTAAAATTTTGGGGAAATAATTTGTCACGCACAGCGAGTCTGTGTGCAAAATGTCAGCTCGATTGGATCACGGGAAGTGGGTTAAAAAACGACCTGAAAGATTTGCACGGTCGTTAGCGAGCAAGCAAGCAAGCAAGTGAACTTAATATAAAGGATTTAAAAAGAGGCGGAAAGCTGCTGAGGCAGGCTGTTTTAAAGGTTTAAAATGGGTGTAGCCCAAGGGTCATACACGAAGTGGGCGGGGCTAGTGATGTTAATGTGAGAAATTAGCATGTTAATGTAAGATCTGAGAGCGGCCTCCACGAGGGCGCGGAGGTGGCCATGTTACTGTGAGAGATGAGCATGTTGATGGCAGATCGCAGAGCAGCAACGTTGAGCTCGGCGAGCGAGGTGGCTGTGTTAGTGTGGGAAATTTAGAGAGCCGAAAATGACAACTAACATCGGAAGGTGGTAGGATGGGGACATCACAGCCAGTTATGACTTAAACTGGTTGATAACGTCCTTCCAATGATGCTAAGTTTATACCCATCTTCTCGATTGAAGTTGTGTCTCTGTCTGTATATGTGTATGGCTTCATGAACGAATCTTTGTTGATAGCCAGTGGGTTTGCAAAGTGCCTTCGTCTTAGAAAAATCAATTTCGTGTGAGCCCACCACAATAAAACAATGATCATCCACGGCCGATGTATTGGTCCTACCGTGTTTCAGATCTGCCTTATGTTCACGAACACGGTCCGAGACATGTCACTTAGTTTCCCCAATGTAACTACTGCCGCAGACACGGCTTAGTTTGTAGACGCCGGGGTATTGCATGTCAGGGATCACATCCTTCACAGATGGGATCAGATCACGAATTGTATGTACTGTGTTAAATCGATCTCGGATTCTGTTTTTGCTCATGATTTTGGAGATATTTTGGTGACCTCTGCTATGTATGGCAAGGTGATGGTTTTGACTGGTTCCTCAGATGGTTCTTTCCCAACGGTTGGGGTGATAGCTTTACGGATTGTGAAGTCTGAATATCCATTCATCTTGAGAGCTTGGTGTACGTGTTTCAGTTCACTCGCTAGGTGATGATGGTCGAATACAGTACACATCGAGCTTTATGGTGTAGAGTTTTGATGAGGGAATTCTTCTGGGTAGGATGGTGGTGGGAATCAGGTTTTAGATATGCATCCGTATGGGTGGCTTTCCTGTAGACAAAGTGTCTCATTGAGCCATCTGGTCTCCTTTCGATTAAAATATCCAAGAATGGTAGGTTGCCATCCTTTTCCACCTCCATGGTGAATTTGATGGCTGGTTTATGGAATTGATGTGGTTGAGGAATTGGTTCAGAGCTGGTCGGCCATGTGGCCAGATGATGAACGTGTCATCTATGTACCTGTTCCACAAGGACAGGACGTAGAGTCGATGCCTGGATGGCATCTGTCTCAAATTTTTCCATGAAAACATTGCCTACAACTGGAGATAAGGGAGAATCCCATTGGGGTACCTTCAACTTGTTTGTAGAAAGTTCCATTCCAGGTGAAGTAAGTGTTGGTGAGGTAGTGTCTGACCAGGGCAGGTACATCAGCATGCAGTCCTTGTTGGACCAAGTCTTCAATGATTGCGATGGTGTCAGGCACAGTAACTTTGGTAAACAAAGAGACTTCATCAAAACTAACGAGCAAATCACCTGGAGATAGTGAGATGTCCTTAATTCACGATACCAAGTGAGCTGAGTTAAATACAGGTGAGGTGGTCTTACCAGTGAATGGTTATAAGGTCTCAGACAAAAATCTGGCCAGTTTGTAGGTGGGTGAGTTAATGGTGGAGACGATAGAACGAAGGGGTGTACCCTCTTTACGGATTTTTGGTAAGTCATACAATTTGGGTGGTCTAACAGCAGAGGGTTTTAAGGATAACCGCTTTGTTGATTCAATTAAAGATGTCGAATCGGTGATGATGTTGTTGGTTTTCGTAACGAGGCTGTTGGTGGGATCTCTTTAAATTTGTGTATGGCTACCAGAATTAAATCTTAACTTAAAGCTTTCATGACTGCAGGAATACATATTCTATAGGTCTTTCGGTAATGCCAAGTAGACTGAAAAATAATAAAAATATCACGACGTTTCGATCGCGAACACAAGCAATTGTCTTCAGGTGAAGACGATTGGTGAAGACGATTGCTTGTGTTGCGATCAAAATACCCATAGAATACCATCATTAAGTAGGTCCTGAATTCTGTTATTGTATGTGGTTTTGTCCATGATGACTGTGGCCTTTGCTCTTGTCGGCTGAGAGAATGACGATGTCATCTCTCTTTTTAATTGGGAAAGCTCAAAGCGCCCATTCTTACTGATGTTGCTGATATGTGTCTTAGCGTTGTTGAGGATTGCAGCGATTTCCGATCTTGCCACGTCTGCAGTGATGTCTCCCAAACCCTTAAGGGCTACGTCAACCTGGGCAATGATATCATCAACTGGGATGTGTTTAGGGATGACTGCAAAAATTCAGCCCTTTAGCTAGAACCGATTTTAGGCTGTCGGAAATTAGACTGTTACTCTGATTAATAACAATCTGTCAACGTCTAACTTTTTAACGTGTGGATCTGGCTTCATCTTGGAAAGGAGGCTGAACTTGGAAATCAGGTTATCTTTGCATTTAGCTGACATTGAGGCGGCTGAAGAGGCTGTGATGTTATCTACATGTTCCCAATCAGATGTAGACATTTACGTCAATGTTAAGTGTGATTTCAGGAGAGTCTTGTCTAAATTATCTAGTTCAAATCGGAGCAATCTTATTCTGTCTGAGATCATGGCTAAGCCAGCTCTGAACAAGATCCGTTTAGCATTGTTAGCATTGATGACGATCGCTTGTGTTGTGAACGAAACGTCGTCGTTTTTTGTATTTTTTGTTATTTTCTTTGAACCTATCTACGTGACTTTACCGAAAGACTCAAAGAATATGAATTCCTGCAGTCACGAAAGCTTTGAGTTAACTTTTGTTCACGTTTCGTTCATTCTGCTTGTGCATCGCTGCCAACATAGTATGGCTATTTATTTTTAGACTTATGTAACATGTGAACAGTGAACTTGAAAAAATAAACCCTACACACGGCAACCAGGCAAGGGTTTAGCGGCGACACGCGTGCCTGAGAGATTAGAACTTGCTTTAAAGAAAATCAACGTTTTAATGGAATGCGGTTGGCAGCATCTTCTCGTGAAAAGGCACGGCCAGGTCAGCCAGCAGTGGCACATTGAAAAACAAATTTGTTGACTCGTTTCGGTAAATGGGCGGCGGTGGCGGCGAGGGAAACAAAAAATGCACAGGCGTATTTGGAGACGCGCACCACTACGCATTTCTGCTCGTGTTCTCTCACCCTTCCTCACCTCCAGTGGCATTAGGTGCACAGCGAAGTTGGCTTAGAGAGGAAAGCTGTTTGCAGACTGGATCGCTCAAGGCGTCTCTTCTTGCAGGGATGTTAAGCTGAGCCGCTCTAAGCTCTTACGAACAATAAATGCCTCGCGACTCCCCTCGCAAGAAATGGGGCATCTTGCCAAAGCCATGGCCAGAATGGGGTGACCCGCGAGAAAAGGCATACATCTCTCACCACTTGAAAGGAAGAAGCTTTCAAAGTGAGTGCTACATTCGTGGGCAATGAGTGCTTTCGTGCTGTGCTATAACAATATGAGTGCTCGTTGTGTGTGGATATAAATGTGCGCCGTGTGTATAGATGCGTAAATTGCGTAGCATACATGAATGTCAAAAGGTTAAACAAAGGTATGTCTCTGCATAAGAGAGCACGAGGCAATGATCAATTCCCAATGTAACTCGAAGCCAGTGGTGGAAATGTAATATTCTTATTGTGCATCCAGTATATACACATGGCTGTGCTGCAATATGCATGTATTTCACCATTGTAGTTTGTTCTTTAATTCATTGGTGTGCACTGCCTGCTGTGCACATGGTTCAAAAACGTGGTCATAAAAAAAACATATTAAACAAACACTGACAACTTCTCACAACGGCAATGAAAAATGCACGCTTGGAGTTACAACTGAGAGACATAAAGGCGAACACATGGATTCGAGAACATACCCCAGTTAAAAACATAATCCCAAACTGTTAAGAGAAGTGGGCTCGGTCATGACATGTCGCTGTCAGGAATGATGGCCATTGGTCAAGAGTGTGATGGAGTGGCAGCCATAGAATAGAGCCATTCCAAGAGAGGACGTCTGCCAACGAGATGGAGTGATGGAATCAGCTCGTGGGCAAGAGCTAGGTGGACTGTTGAATCACACGATCGGGACAGATGATGGATTCTTGGGGGTGTTATTCATCCAGCATTAGATTGCCGATGGCTAACAATGATGGTGATGATGATACTGGTTTAATAAATGTTGTTATAGAGCACTGATATACACATGACATTGGTATAATGAAAAAGTGTGCTGTGGCCAGAACCACGTCAGGCCTAATTAGTCTCCCCGTTGCTATTGTTTATACTACAAATTAATTTTAAGTCTGAGTTAACCTAAGGGAGGCCCAGAGCACATTCAAATAGCATTGATAATGTGCATGGCCAGAAATCAAACTTAGGCCACTGGGATCCACAGCACAGTGTGAAAACCATAACTCAAAAAACTCCCCGTACACACACAGAGTACATCAACACAGAGACAAATGTCTCCCTCTTAGCCTCTGATTAGGGCGGGGGGCAGCAGAGTGTAGTGGTGCGTGCAACTGTGCTATGAACAGGACGACCTGAGTTGTGAATCCTGGTGAGTTATATCTGAAGCAGTCATATCCACCCCCTACCTCCCCGTTCACCAACCCACGCTGACTGGCGTTGTCAACCAATGTGTCAAACAAGCCGCATGACTGACAGTGCCTCCTTCTTCTGGCTAGTGGCATGAAAGAGGGCCACAGGTGAGGCAGGTGCCATTTGAACACCGATCAATGCCACAGCTGTGCTGTGGCACAGGATCTAGCATTCAGTGTAGGCTGAGTCTGTCTAGGGAAGGCCAGGGATAGATTCAGACGCCATTTGCTAGTGGCGGTGTTCATGCATGGAGACTGAACACAGGTCATCGGCATTAACCACTTCCTGAGCCTGGATGGAAGAAAGCTGTGCAGTACTGCAGGGAAGTGTTCAAATGGTGAATAAGTCAGGAAAGGATGCAGGACTGAGGGTTAACGTGGAAAAGACAAATACGAAAGTGTTCAAAAGGGAGAAATATGTAATACTAGAAAGCAACACGAGTGTGAATGTGAAGGAAATTGTTTTTTGGGGGAGTCTACTAACAAGGGACAACGACTGCACGAAAAACATAAGAGTGAGGGTCGCAATGGACCAATGAGTAATGGCAGGATTCAATGACATCTGGAGAAGCAAGCAAATCAGCTACAAGACCAAACTGAACATCTCAAGAACATGCGTGTCCAGTACAGTTTTGTATGCCTGCGAGACTTGGATATTCAAACGGACTGACAGAGGTAGGATATTGGCACTAGAAATGCATTGCTTCAAATGGATACTGCTGCATCGAAGCTGGACACAAAGAGTGACCGACGTACACGTAGAAGATTGCACAAAGAAGAAGCCAACCTGATGATGCGGGCAGTGGTGAGAAGGAAACTGGCACTATTTGAGCACGTGTGTAGGATGGACAACAATCGTCAAATTAAAAGCGCGTTGTTCCGAAAAATGTAAGGAACCGGAAAGAGAGCAAGACCGGACAGAGAATGGCTTGACGAAGACATTAGAGAATCGGTGCCCGAAAGACGTGGCACTCCTTGAGCATGTTGGCACAAGGCAGAAGAAAGTGGAAACAAATGACGAAATGCGCAGTGGACACCTATAGGCCATCTGTCCATGGGTCGTGATGACGATGATGATGATGACGATGATGATGATTAGCTTGGATAGCGCTTAGTACATAGGTATCATAGTTGTCGAGTGCAGGGTCGTGGTGAAATGCGGAAGACGGTTAAGAAACAAACATCCTTTTACTATCCATCTATGCTTCCCTCTTCCAGCTACCTATGCTGACCAGCATGGTGAAGCATGGTCAACTTACCCCCACTACCCGCTTTGCGTAGAGAGACCTTCATCCAGCAGTGTATTATTCTCTAGTAGGTGCATGAACCCTTGCACCACTCCTCCTCACATGAAAAATAAAGCACCTTGAACAACGATCAGCAATGTTGGAGAAAGTGTTGTTAGCAAGCGTCTGTTTCTCGGGCTGTAACGCCGCTCAAGAGGGAATGGTGTAGCCAGCAACCAGGAGTGCGGTCACGTTGGCAGAGCGCACTGCCATGCCGCATCTAGGAGGCGAACCTCAGCTCTTATTGAACGCTGTTCACACACCGAGCGCCTCGCAGTGGTGTGTGGCATCACGTACCCGCTCAGCCAACGGGCGTGCACAATTGCGCCCGTGAGCCGAGGGTCTTCCAGGATGGCACGCTGCCTCTGATTTGGCCGGATTTTGACACGTCCACCTAACGCTCCGTGAGACAGCTCCTCTGACCGTTAGAGCTCCTGTTACGGTGTGCTCTGGGCTAACAGGTTGTTCTCAATAGAAAAAAAAGGACATCATTCTGGAGTGCTCTGGATTGCTCGGTCCATTGAATGCACCGCAGGCTCGGGCAGCCTCCCAAGTGCTGACGTTTACACACCCGCAGCGGGTACTCATTTATGGCTGAGTTGACCTCGAGAAGTCTCAGGACCAGGTTCAAGAGACACCTTTTGTAACTGATGTCAGCCACCCGGGTCACCGAGTTTGTGGTTCGGTGCACGAACCAGTCACAATGCCACTAGCCCACTTCGGCACCGCCACACACGCGCACACGCGGCATATACATGCACGCAATGTGCAAGCAAGCACAAACCGAGCTAAATGAAAACAAAACACTCAGTAAATGCCAGCGCGGTAAACAGCAGCATGTGGGTCGACAGCACCCATGGGGCGGAGATGCCTTTGTGTTGTTTTTTTGCTACGGGGAGGCTGCTGGAGACACTACCACCCAGGCAGACGCTGCACTTGCAACCCCAGGGGCCCTCATCGAATATCCAGGCCGTGGTACTCCTACTGAGAGGGAGTGGGCACGTGGTGGTGGGTGGTTGATGGGTTAGCAGTGTTTATAGGTTTGTGTGTCTGATTAATAGTGGGGAGCGGTAGCGTTCGGGTTGCCACCTTTTTATTACTACACGCTTTCATTTAACTCACTCGTTGTATCCTCAAATCTTGTAACTCAACTTTAACCCACTTCCCAATGTGGTATCGACTGCAAACTGGGTATCCTTATGTCATACTGATGACAATACTATATTGTAACATTAACGTGGACAACTTACAGGCGCCACGTCACTGCGCTCGAGCGCTTCCATCGGCGCTGCCTCCACCGAATCAACGGGATCAAGTGGGAATATCACTGCACCAACGTGAGTGTCCTCCTCCAAGCTGACACCGCTAGCATTGAAGCAGTACTTCTAAAAGACCAACTTCAATGGACTGGCCAATGCATCCGTATGCCTGAGAACCGCCTTCCCCGCTGGATCCTTTTCTCACAGCTCTCCATTGGGCAGCAGTGGGTGAGGGGAGGACAAAGGAAGTGGCTCGAGGACACCCTCAAGTCCTCCTTGAAGCGCTGAAACATTGGCCTTCAAGAATGTGAGGAGCAGGCTGGCGACTGCCTAGGATGGCGCCGCTGTATCCACCGGGCAGTGGGCCATTTGGAGACCCAACGTCTACGATGCCAAAGTGGATCGCCGCCAACAAAGAAAGGAAACGGAAGCCACCCAGGTACTGCAGATTCCACTTATACCTGGGACCGCGTTTCCTCCAATGCCCAACTATCTGTGTATCCTGAATTGGACTCCTCAACCACCTCAAGAGCCACTACCAAACCTAAAGGACATTATCCTCGAACCCCGAGGGACTGACGATGAACCACAGTAGTCTAGCGTGGTTGGTTTTGGCCTTGGTGCAAATAATTAAACGGGGTCCTTTGTCCGATTTCCATTCTGTTCGTAGACTGGCATTGTTGCACTGCCTGTACTCTCCATAGTTATGCAACTAACAGCACTTGCCACACCAGTGGTTATGCCTGTAAGGGGGATCATTGTCTTTCGTGAATAGGATTTCAGTTTTGCTGTGTAAAGTGGAAGAACGGTGATTTGTGCAAAGCGCTACAATCACAGAATCCTGTCGTGGATGCCACCGTTGGCTGGTGTTATCTGAACCTGTTCTGGGTCACTTATATGTCGATTAATCCTTAAATGAGTACCTTGTGTAGTAGGTAAATATATTTTAATGGGGAGACAGACGTGGACAGGAGTGATGCTGGCAATACTACCCATCTCATGTGCTGTGTAGACACTAAAAGGTGCTCCCTCACATAGATTGCCCCATAACCATGAGAAGTGTATGTGTGCGTGTATATCGTGGGGCGCATTGATGGCCTAGTGGGTTGCATATTGCGCTGAAGTGTTGTGACCCCAGCAAAGTGAAGTCAACATGTTTAGACAACCATTTGGATGGTGCTCATCTCCATTGGTGGCCATGGGCCAGAATTAGGAATCCACATTCCCGTGGAAGGGGACAGTCTCTTCATAGGATCATTCTCACATTCTCCACAAAGTTATTCTGATTTTATGTGCCTTTGAAGTACGATAGACCAAACTTATGCACTGCCGTTTGTTCACCATCTTGGCATACACACATAAACAGATGTCAGTCCATTTAAAATATAATGTAAAAATGAGATCATTTGAATCACTTCCCTAATCCACTTCTGGATGAAGGACTCCATGCTGTGTTGGTCATGGGGGTTGTTTGACCATACTTCACAACACTGGACAGCACGGGATGGTGGAATGGGAGCCCAGGATTAGTGTGACATCACTCACCACTGACGTTAGCTGTCGCTGGGAAACAAACTCATCGCGTTCGTGGGGCAAAGCGCTAAGCACTGCGTCAGCGCGGTGGCTAATCGTCAATTCATGAGTTCATATTCGTTCAAAAACGTGTTCAAATTTTCTTTAGACACAACCATGACGATCTCTCCATTTTTCTGATGTACTGCACCCATAACCATCACCACCACCACAACATCCAACAGAGTAATCTATCTCTTCTATACACGCCACCATTATCTCTCGCTTAGTGATGTGCCCAGTGAGCCAACTTGATGAATACAGTTGGCTAAGTGTCGTATGCCGACTCAGTGGCACTCGCCCAGAGCATGAATGCCTTCTCAGATAGTCCCACAACAAAGCTCACTTGCGGTATAAAAATATTTGGCTAAAATCCAGGACAACCTCACCGAGTCTTGAGACTTTCCTGGAGGGTCCTGCATTATGACTTTTGGTCCCTTCTCAAAGTCTCCCACCTCAACACCTTCATAGCCTTTCCAATGGTTGTCGCCTATTCATTGTAATGGTGTAAATACTGCAGGAGACGAGTTGACGGAGGCAGCACGTATTTATTATAACACTCTACAGAAACAGTCAACTATACAGCCTAGGAACACAGCCTACGGCTACGCGTGCCTGACACCGGCTACGCTCTCAGCTCCTCTGGCTATGTACTTCCTAGAGGAGGCTATCTGACCCGACCTAGCCAGGGTACGGGTCCCAACCACTGGCCCATCAGACCCGGCCCTGATAAGGACGTCGGGCCGCGGGTACCCAGGGTCTCACCACTGAGCCACACAGAGTCCCGGCCCTGATAAGGGCAGCGGGGCTAGGGGTCCCAGGGTCCTACCTCACTTGCTCCGTCTTCATTCTTCACTGGCTCCAACGACTCCCGAGCACTCACGCGCACCGCCCTATATAGCCCTCTGCCCCCCGAGGGGCGGGGCTAATGCTGACGTCGGTGTAGCCACCCACGCACGGACCGTGATGTAGACACCGGCTACGCGATGGCTCTCTACACCCCGGTACGTACCACCTCTACATCATGAAGGGCCCCTCATTGTACGAGTGCACATAGCTTCCTGTTGTCTACAGTTGCCCGGGATGCACGCATCCTCCATTTTTGTAAGGCGTCTTGAGATTTTTTTGTCGGACATCTTGAGGAGCAGATAATTTCCACACCATGCGAGTCGTGACTGTGTTTTGGTGAGTGTTCGCAGGTAGTAATGAAACTGGAGTAGTCGGAGAAAACCCTTTCGATACGAGGGGGCACCGCTCCAAAACGACCACCCGGGTGGGTCGGTAGCCCGTCTTCTGAACTGCCAAACACTGGCATCCCGTGGGTTGGGAGCCTCGCAGAACCAAGATAAAAATAAACACAGCATGATTGACCAACGCTGCCTGTCCCACTGATGGACGACGAACGCGCGTCCACCGCAGCATGAAAATGCTTCAATCGCTGTGGGAAAAAAGACGTGCGTTTGCATCTGGTAGCAAGAAGAGAACCCCTGAACCCACCCAGGTTTCACCCACCCAGAAAAGCTTAGCTGCCTGGTTTCACAGTCGCCAGGTGCATAGCTTTATATTTATGATTCCATGTTCAGCCGCATTGCATTGCAATTCCTAGCACATAACTTTACTTCCACCCTCCCCCCCCCCTCCTTTTATTCCTGCTTCTTTTGCACTTTGGGGCACATCTGTGAATGATTCTGGATATGTGCGTTTAACAAGCTGCATAAGGTGATGCCAATTAATTGGTGGAACAAAATGTTTTGGCTTTAAAATGTTAGAGATCAAAGTAAAAAGTTGAAGTGCTCCCTCTCTGGGCTAACAGTGGTAATTCCACATTCCCATGGCAGGGGCCAGTCTATCCAAGTGAAAACGCCCTGTTGAATGCTTACGCAGTGATGATTATTGAATCCACCCACGACGGCTGATGAGTTAAATTCTTTGTGTCTTTCGGTAAAGTCACGTAGATAGGTACAAAAAATATATATATATAGAAAATCAACAAAAAACTTACAACGTTTCGATCACAAAACAAGCGCTCGTCATCAGGAGGAAAGAGGGGGAAAGCTGCTCAATGCAGACTGTTTTATAGGGTGGAGTCCTAGGGTCATAACGAAGTGGGCGGGGCTAGTGATGTTAATGTGAGAGATTAGCATGTTGATGTAATATCGCAGAGCCGCCGCGACGTCGAGGTCGGCGTCCGTAGGTTGCCACGTTTGCGCGAGAAATTCAACCTGCTAATGTCTCCGTGCTCTCAACTGGCTCCCCATCGCCAGTAGGGTCACATACAAGACCGCCTGCCTCTGCCACAACGCCTTCATATCCGCCTGCCCGCCGTACCTTTCTTCATTATTGACAACTTGCAGCTCAGCACACGGCAGATGCCTGCGCAGCGCGACTCATGACCTCCTCTTGATACCAAGTCCAGGATGGTCACCGTGTCTATGCGCCGCTTCTCGGTGGCAGCCCCAACAGTCTGGAACGATATCCCTCTGCACATTCGCAGCATCACCTCAATCGCCTCCTTCAAGAGACACTTAAAAACTCACCTCTACAATCATGCTTTTGAGCGACTCTGAGCTTGGCTCCGCGCCTCTGAGTTGCGGCCACTACGTCTGCAAATTTGCGCGCGTTACAAATTGAACTATTAATACTATTATTATTATTAAATCGGAGAGCCGAAGCCACGGGATTTTTTTTTACAAAATTAACATTGGAAGGTGGCAGGATGGGATGAGTCAACTCCAAACGGGATTTTAAATTGTAACCTTCTGAATGCGAGGACAGTGTTCCACTCAAAGATTAACCGAATTTTATTGTACAATAAAACTGCGACGTTTTTGGTTATTTGTATATATATTTAAAGCAGTGTCATTGATTAATGTGTTACTTGGTAAGTAAATCGTGCTTGTGCAGAGTTACCAACGCAGCAACATCGCCGAAAAATGTGCTTAATTTTTCTGACTTTTATAACCATTTGTTTGTTATGTAATTTTCAAATTTTGGGTTTGGGATTTGATGCAGGCGTTTATTGGCCTACTCATGAGAATGACACCACAGGATTATTAACATTGGCTAACATTACATCATACTTGGATATACATTAGCAATGCAACACGGAAATTTCCAGGCAGCTGTGGTGGGAGTTGAACCTTCGAATCCATAGCAACTGGCTCATTGGCAACACACAAACCACAATCATGATGGATGTGAATGTGCCAATATATAAATATCGTATATCCTAAGCTAACAAACACACGCAATATGAGCTTCATGAATGGAATTCTAATTTTAAAATATATTAGAAAAACATCAAACGGCAATAAATATGTACAGTCCTGTTGTCAATCCTGTAGTAAATCAAGTCCTCCGGAGGCCGTGTCATCGTAGGAGTTGATGGGCCGGACTTCAATCTTGATTTGAATTCTAATTTTAAAATATATGAAAATACATTACTTCACTACCCTGACCAGCATGAGTTTAGTGAAGGGGAATCTAGGACCCGGATATCGCTGAGCCATTGACGTCAGCTGTGGCCGGGAATCAAACGCTGGTTGCCCGGCCCATAGCTCAGTGCGCTATGAACACTGAGCCAATCATCCAGAGCCGGCCCAGCCACTAAGCGACCCTTGCAATTGCAAATGGCCCCGTGGCCAGCAGAGGGCCCCCTAGAGTCACTGCTAGCGAGTGGGTGAAAAAAATCCTACATCAAAGGGGCCTCCAACCAAATTTTGCTGATGGCCCCGAAAGGTCTAGGGCCGGTTCTGCAATCATCTCGAGCCGGCAATTGTATTCATTCATTTGTAATAATGCTTATAAGTTGAGCAGCATGTAGGTTGTTCTGTAAACCGACTCGGCCTTGTCATAGATGCGTGGAATTTCCACAACTGGCTCATGACCAATAACCAAAATGATCTCCACTACACAGGTATTGTCGCATCGAAGACACTATTAGTTCCTTCCACTTAAAACGTCCCTGTCTTCCTCTGTGTATGACTGACTGTCTCTTTATTCCCATTAAATATCATATTTTCATTCTTCCATGGAGATACTTGGAAAGTGGTTGCACATAGACACGATATGAATTACATCAGACTTTTGATATTCATCAGGAATGTGCAGATATCTATTCATTCTAACCCACCCACACCCAACCGCGTTATCAATTGAATGAATTGTGACAATTTAAGGTCACGATTCAAATTCAAGGATCACTTACCATCAGGAGTCAAAATCTAAGAGCATGTCATCTGCGTGTAATTTGTATGAGTCGTAAATAATCAGATGTAAAATGTACGCTTTGGTGCATTCATTGTGCCAGCGCAGTAATCGCGTTAATTTGGTGAACTGATGCGTCGTTATATGCCCCACTTGTGAGTATTGATTATGTGGTTGTAATGAGACAACACGGATGCAAACGGTTTCCTTGCCTTCACTGCAACAAAACTAACTTGAAAGCCTTCTTGCCAACATTATTACAATACACATTCACACACAGATGAGCAATCTGTCTTTATGATTCTCACAAAAAAAAAATCCTCAGCTCTGCTATAAACTCTGTTACAGGTTGTAGAGAAATCTAGTTTCAATGTACACGGCTGGCGTGCATTGCAATAAATTATCGGCAATTCCTGATGGGGCAGAGGCATGAGATTGGTTGTCAGTTGAAAAGAATTCACGACATCTGCACAAAGTTAACTTGAAGACACCATCGTTTATGTGTTGGGTTTAATTGCTTTCATGAAATAAGAAGGCTGCTTATGCGCACTCTGTTGCCACGAACTTACATCATTAATTCAGAATTCAGTATGCGGCAGAGATTTCCAACCAGATTAATTGGATAACTTTGGGCTGGTGGTGGTGCCTTACACACACCCCCTCCCCCCCCCCGCCGAGAATTCTTCATCTACGGAATTCACGCATCATAATTCATACGTGTGTACCCAGCAATGATCACCGAAAGCCAATAACGTCTCAACATCTACACACGAATGCACGGACGATCACGAAGAAGAAAGGAACAAACGAAGTTTTCCTTCGCAAGTGTGCAATGTTTGTCAATGTCCCTTGAGAGCAAAATGTTGACCCCTAAAACAAATGAATCTCGTATTTTTGTTCTCAAAGTTCCTGCGCTGACCCCAGACAGTAGGCGAGTTCCAAACACGTGTTGTTGATAAGATAGTGACCTGCTGCGGTTTCTTGACTATGATGTGCTAAGCATTGCTTTTGATTTTCGATTTAAAGCTTTCGGGACTGCAGGGATTCATCTTCTTGGTTCTTTCGGTAAAGTCACGTAGAAGGGAAGTAATAATATATTATAATATATTATTATATTATTTTATTTTATTATGTTTTATTTTATTTTATTATGTTTTATTTTTATTATTTTATTACTTCCCTTCGACGTCACTTTACCGAAAGGACCAAGAAGACATTGTTTTTGAGTGTGACTAAAGTCAGATTTCTCTGGCATTAACTTTGCATAGTTCATAAAGAGACAGAATCACATTGTAGCCCAATAGACTGCTGGGGGGGGAGTGCTGTGAGTGAACACCTATTAAAGGTGGTATGGTTAGCATCATGTCCTGTCTGATTTTTCTTCTCTCTAGCGTCGACGTTAACCCACTGCACCAGGCAAAAATTCAAGGCTGAGTGAACTTAGGGGAGGCCGAGAACAGCTGGAGATGCACCACTTTGCAACGACGGTTATATCCATGGCTTTGATCCTATCCCATGTTGCTGTGATTGTAAACAAAGTGTGTGAATCTGTGTCCCCCCCCCCGCACACGCGCGCACTCGCACAGGAAAGGGCCGGTCCGTGCACACACACACAGCGATGACTGTGGGACATGTCACCCGACACGAGCAGATTTTCTCACAAATGATGCACACATTCTTGTGTGTGAGCGTAAGTGCAGTCCAATATTCATATTTAAATATCAACAAAACATTTTTCGAGTTGGGGGGAGGGGTGGGCAGCGATGATACAGTGGTTCGACGCATTGCATTACACTATGAACCCCAGTAACCTGAGTTTGATTCCTGGCCATGGCTTAACATCACTGGGGGAGTGATATAGAAACTGATCGTTCATTCGGCACTCAATTGCGATTATCAATACACAATTCCCAGACATTGTGGGCTTCTGACCGCAATGGCGTTGACTCAACGCCAGGTCATTGATCGGGGGTGGAGTGGTCCAGTAGTATGGGTCCAGTAGGTGCGACTCAGTAGGAACTGGCCCTTCGACATGGATATCTATAATGTCTACCACCGGCTCAGGGTTGCCAATGGCGATAATGACTGATCCATTGCCTGAGCAATGAGGCGTTCACTTGACTTGAACTGTGATAAGCTGTCGCATTTGGATGCGTACAATTGATGTTTTTTTATATATAAACTCATAATACTTTTATAAAAATCCACCACTTCAGTTGCCCCAGTTCGTCGAGCGGCTGGTTATGTGGCGAGGTAAAATGTGTGTACTCCCACCTCTTCAAATATGTCTGGCCAATGTGGAAGAGTAGACCAAATACATCCTCTAGAGAGGCTGCTTTAAGGTCCTGTAGAGGAGGCCCTTCTACCAACAGTGACTGTGAACAAGCAATTGCAGGACTGCACCTTTACCTTTTAACTTTACCAAGTAAGTTCGCCATGAAAGCAGCCACTTAAAGCCGTAATGGGTATGGGAAATATTACAATACTGATATTATAAACATGAAGTTATAAGCCGACAAAGATGACCACTTGTTTGCGCTCAAAAACTTTTGATTGTAAAAAAATCCTTTAAAAAGTGTGCATTTCATTAAGAAGGCACTGTTGCCTTGTTATGATTTATTTACTCATGTTCACATTTTAAGGACTTGCCACGGTGTGATTAACAACAACCCATTTGTGTAACAGCAGGATAAATTCCCCATGCAATTGAATGTGTCAAGTTGAGTTGGCATAGGGTTGAAATAACATTGCACGAAATATCTTGCATTCAACAGCTTTCAACCCAATGTCTGTGTCAGCAGATAGGAAACTAGAGCTTGTGGTGGCAAAGATTAACACTGATAGGGGTCAACCTGCCCCGTGATCTAATATAGGTCTTTGTTCCCACAGGGTAAAAGGACTCCTGCAAGCCTCAAGTCTTCTTTGTGAAGCGCGCACGTGTGTGCCGATGCATGCATTGCCACACGTAGGATAGCAACCCACGCTGATCATCAAGGTTCCACCCATGGCTATGTACAACACACGTGAATATTGATATCTGAGTCTTGCATGGAGCACCCCTGGGTCGACTTTGCTAAAATGGGTACACGATGCTGCCAGTGGTAAGTTGAAATCAGGGAACTGAAGGAAGCGTGGTGTAGTGATGGCCATACCAATGCCCTTTGTGCGGTGTTCATCTTCATAGTTGCTCACCAACACTACTTGCCATTGCAGTTTTAATGGTAAATGAGGGATATTTGTCGTAGCGATTGTGTTAGTATGTACGTGCGCCTGCAATATACATTCATATTAATCAATTGAATCAATGTGTCTCTTTTCACTTAAAACCAAGCGATCTAAAGCCACATTCCAGAAGCAGGGATCAGTTTATCCATAGGACAGCAGTAAGGCTAATAGGCCAAGTCAACCCCATCCAGGAATTGAACTTGCATCATTGTGATTGTCAGTCGAGTGGCCTGCAATGGCAGCACTCACATCATTTATACAACAATAATAATAATGATCTTCATTGCAATACCGTTCGGTGTCTATCCAGGACATTCCTGTTTAGAGTCCAAGGCTCAATGTTTTGATAAGGGTCTTGACCGGGATGTTTTCCACTTCCTTACTGCATATTTTTTAGAAGGAATCCACTGGGCTGCCTTTCAGATCCAGCGAGTAAGTAGCAAACTCAATGGGGTGAATTCGTTGTGATTTTCAGCAGGATGTTGTGTGTTCCGTGATAATGAGCTCATCTTTTGTGGAGTGCATGGGAAAAAGAAGCTGCAAGACAAGATGATAAAACGTAGGAATCAGAGGCACTCTTGCGCATGCTGTGAGACGCGTTGACGGAACGTGCTGTACGCTGAGGGTTGAATTCCAAAACCAAGCGCGCAGCCAAAATGGGTTCTCAGTCGGAGCGAGTTGATCGTCGCAGCCCAGCCACCAATGAACGCTGATATTATCGTGATATGAAAGATGGTCTTTCATGTTACTTAGCAAAAAATCAAACTCTGAGAATTGAAAACAACGGTTTGCCATCCAGTGGACATCTATAGCAGGGTGCATGGGAAAGTGCAAACTATTATCTGCTTATCTTGTTTGTCATCTATATTCTGCACAATGACGTGAATCCTATGCGTAATTTTATTTTGGGTAAATTACGCAGTCCCAGAGGGCAGTTGGGCTGATGGGTTGTGTAATAAATACGTATATTTTTACGTGGAGATGCGTGTTCGCTGGGTCATGCAGCCTGCATGCCCAGCCACCAAATGCTATGGCATTATATTTCTCGCTATGTCATGGCATAACATGCTCGAATCGTTCGTATTTCGCTGTATAGAGGAGGCCAAGGCTAGAGAAGGCATGTGTGAACGTGGTGCAGGATGACCTGGGGCTGAGTGGGTGGTATCAGTGGTATCAAGAAGCCAAGAGCTGTGGACGAGGCTTGCAAAAGATGCTGGTGGCTTGAAGCAGCTGCTCTCGAGCAATAACACAAACCCTAGGAGCAATGCTCACAACGAGCAGAGCATAGGGCAGCTAAATCAAAGCAAGTTGGCACGGTAGGATTTGCAGGTGGCACAGAGTCGAACTCTATGCTCGTCAGCAAGCTGCTACCACTACAAGGGGCCCACATCCTCACGTAGTCTGGCACACATGCTATTGTGGTGTTTGCCATGTTATGGATAATGGTGGTGGATGGCATCTTCTTGGTTATTTCGGTAAAATCACGTAGAAGGGAAGTAATAAAATAATAAAAATTAAACATAATAAAATAATTTTTTTTGTTTTGTTATTTTATTACTTCCCTTCTACGTGACTTTACCAAGAACCAAGAAGATGAATCCCTGCAGTCACGAAAGCTTTACATCGAAATTTAAAGGTGGTGGATGTGTTTATGTATACGTGTGTGGGTATGTGTGTCTTCGTGGAGGGAAACAATAGTGGAGTTGATAATGGACTCCACGGCAAACCCAGTGACCCAGTATAAGAACATATCCTGTGCCAACCAGTCTTAAAGAAGCATATCAGCATTGGAGGGCATCGTTGTGGCCATGCTCATCTTTTGTTCTGAGATCATCGTTAACAGCATTTTATTCTCCAGTCTCTACAGTCTCTACGACTAGTCAGGTACCTTCTCAACTCTACCAGCGACTCATAAAACATTCAGTGAGAAATGCATGCCTACCCATACCTATGTGCATTTGCGTATGCAGTTTCCATTGTCGGTATATCGAGGGCAAATGGCACAGAGAATCTGAATACAGCGGCATGCTGACTTCTTTGCTACTGCACGGCCAGAAAGAACCAAAATTCCGTGCCCCCGAATCTCGCATGAATGAGCTGGACCATTGCCCCCAGCCGACCAAACAACTCCTGAGCCCCGAAAGGTTGCAACAAAGTTCCCCACGCGCCCCCAATTGGCTCTGCCGCAGTATTGGCATCCCGTCTTGGAAAGCCACCAGTGTTTGAAACCCTTTAATTAGGTGGCTGTACCAGGTGCAAGCATGCCGGGGCCGAGAGAGATGATGTCATGTGGGCCAAATAACGGCTTCATTTCATGTAATTGCGCGCGGGGACAGCATTCCGGAGGTGGCTTTTAATGCCGCTCAATCAACTGCTTTGTCCTCCGAGGCTTCACCGCACAATAAACAGTGCTGCCCGGCAGGAGCGGCGCAGAGGAGCGCTCATTACCAAGGCCGCTGAAAACGCAGGGAAGCCCCAAATCACCGCTTGTTTCGGGGGGGGACCGTGGTCACTTAGAAAATAGGGGTGGACGCTTCCGCGGATTTCTATTGCATGTGGACATTAGCTCACCACTGCTGGAACCGGCTAAATATTAAACGCGGCTGCTGTTGGCGAAATAAAGTGCTGCGTCCACTTTCCTCCGTTTGTTTTCTTGGTATTCAATTAGCCCTTAATGGCCACGTTTGTTAATTCCAAATGGTTGTTATGTAATTGTACCCAAATATTTGATTTACTGTGTGAGAACCTCGATCATGGAGAGGATATGAGGTTGTGTGCGTGTGTGCGCTTAGACATGTAAGTATTTGTGTATTTAACGGGTGTGAATGGAATTTCTGGAAGTGCTTAGAGAGCCCGATTCATACTCTCAAGGTCGTCCAAAATTCCGCTCAGGGGAGATGACTCGACCGATCATCCCTGTGATGTATATAAAATGGTGTATTGATTTGTACGAGGTCAACAGTAGCCCGTCTTTGGATACACCGGCCTCTGCTCTGGGATTGTGTAATTTCTACCACTGCCAACGGCCAGCATATTGCACTGCAATATCAGTTCCTGGGTTTGCACGGCACAAGCGGCATTTGGCAGCCTCACCTGGCTAGGGCCCTACCTTATATACAAAACCAGCCAGCATCGCATCCCTAGTGCAGTCGGGAAAATATCACCATTGAAGAGACTAAACCAGCTGAGCTTGGTGCTGGCCTCGGTGTGCAAAACTGGCCTTAATCAGTGCTCACTAACAGCACTTAATTGCGTCAAGAGTTCATACTGATACACGGAGGGTCATAATTACATATGTACGGTAATTGTTAAGTAAAAATTCTCGCGCTTGTGTCGATATATCATTGGGTTAGTGCACTGCGCGATGAACTTGGTGACCTGAGTTCAATTGCTGGCCAGAATCAAGTCAGTGTCAAGTGGTATCTGAACCTGTCGTGAACCCTCCATAAGTTGACGAAGCCTGAAATGAATACCTGGCGCAGGATGCGTAAAGTTCAGCACTGGAATTCGCAGTTAAGCGATTCATCTTTTAAAGGACATGTTTCACACTCACGCTATGCGTTGCACAGTTACGCGCTGAAGAAAATACAACAACAACAAACAGAAAAGTAAACACAAAATAATTCAACGATAAAAAAAAAATGTCAAGTCAAAATAATATTTCACAGATTGACCAACCGCAAACTCAATCAGATAGCGTAGCCGCATCAGGGCAGCGCCCGGTGTCACGGGCTGGACGTAGCCACCTTAGATCTGCATTCGTTTGCATTCCGTGCTGCCGCTGCAACGCTTCGGTTGCTATTTTTTTTTCGAAAAAAGAACTTCAAAGTAATTTTACACCCCCCCTACCAGAACTGAGCATTATTTAAAAATGAGTGACGAGATGAAAGGCGAAAGCAGTGGAGCCCTGATGTTACTCCTTCTTAAGTAATCCGTGTAAGTGGTGATCTTTTTAATCTTGTTAAACTCCTTTTTAAGTATATTTTGCAATGTTAATACTATTATTGTTAATATTATTTTGTATATCCAGGGCTAAAATAAATAAGCTTCATACAGCGTGATTCCACTTACGAACAGTTTTTCAGGAACGCATGTTGCACGTTATGTGATGGACGGCCGTACACTCACAGTGTTTTTTAGTGTGCCTAGCTGTTCACGTAAATATTTCAAGATATAGCATGTAAGTAATTCCCTTTCAAATTTATGTTTTTATCAATTTTATATGTAATGGTTTTTCAAACGTGCATGCTATTTCCCCGAATGAAATGTAACCTGGTGAAATGGTGTTGATATAACATCGACCTTGACAGTTACAAATGCGTAATAATGTGCTTATAAAGAAGCAGTGTTATTAGCATTCGTCCTGTAATATTGAAACGAAAACAAAAAGAACATGTAAAATAAACAATGTTCTGCGGAACTCTGTAACTAATTTAAGTCATTATTGATAAGGCAATGTTACAAATCTACACCGACCATGTACAGATTTACCGCACTGTGTGACATCTTTACAACATTGTGTTTTTAGCAATGTGGGCTCATTATCCCAAGAATAACAATCTGCAAACCATGTCTGTTTTAATCCAAAGGGAACAATTCCCCACATTTGCCCAAACACGATGCTGCATATATTTATTTTTTCACAGTTGCTTGGAAATGGAAGCCTTTCTCAGAGTCTCCATTTAATAAAGTATAGCGACCATGTGCTCGCGTGCGTGAGTGAAGTGGGGAATAAAGTGGGGTCACGGTGGTGAGACGTTAACTACCTCGCCTGGTATACGAGGTCGTGGGTTCGATCCCGATCCTGACTCCTGTTTATATTGAATGTTACACGTTCTCCCATGGTCGCGTGGATTTTTCTGCAATTCCTCCGGGGTTTCCCTCCACGTTTAGAGACATGCGTTGAGAGTATTCGACTGCTAGAACTTTCCACGTGATAAGCCACTTCGTTGAGCTTTCATTTGTGGCCAAGTCGCTTCTGAAAAAAAGCTTTATAGCTCAGTGGGCCTAACCTGATAGAATATAAAATAGTAAATACAAAATAATAGATTGTCTCCCATATCTCTTCATTGGCAGTCATAGACACTCGCTAAAATGGAACTTGCACAAGCCCAGCTGAGGCTGAACTAGCACTGTGATTTTTCAGATGGAGCTCTCTACGTGACTCTTCCAGATAGGAATTAAGTGCATCGGTGTTGTTTACTCTCACATATGATGCCAGCAACTGCCCCATTGTTCATCCGTCACCTTCATCGTTTCTCTGCCACCACTGCGATCACAGGCATTTCTCGAAGGGAACTGCTGCGCTCTTTGATTCATTACCAGTGAGTCCCGAGTACCCGACGACCTGCGCAGATTTAGAAATTTTGGATTTCCGCAAGCGAAATTGGGTCAATTCCACGAGAACCTCGGGGCGTTCGAGACCACCATTGGGTCAACCATTGTCCTACGTCCGCTCACGGCGAGCGCTCACAAAACACACATCCTCTTAAAAACACACTCAGACACAAATGCATTCAGCCACACACTCTCGCAAACACAAGCCACACGCGTACATAATTGCATACAGACACTCTCCCCACACAGACACGCACTTTCATAAATGGACAAAGACAAAAATGCCTCATTTAGCCTTTTAGCAGACTGTTAGTAAAGCACATACTAAGGGCGGCACAGCACACAAACACACAAAAAGACACACATACAAAGACATTCCCATGCAAAGTAAGAACACTGATATACATTCACTCTCGCACACTCACCTAAATACATTCAAAGACAATCACTCACGTTAATTTTTTTAACAATATAAAATTTATATTGTTATTTATATTATAAATATTCAGCTTGCCGCAGCCTGGCTGAATGTATGGAGCAATAGTGTGAATGTGGCCATGTTGCACAGGGGCGACACTGCTGACATGTTTGGTGAGGGTGGTCTTCCTGGCAGCTGATTGGCTGTGCCTTCCCCTGCGTCTCTTGATTAGCACGGTTAACTCCGTACAGTGCGAAAGAAATGCAACACATTCGTAGCGGGGGGGGGGGGTTACGTAATCCCTAGCGAGCACTGCTGAGCTTCAAGCGGTGCGATCTCGCTGGGACACACGTGTTGCACACATCAATCCGCATGCCTGGCAAAATTTGAGGCACTTTTCTAGTCAGGCCACCTGATTTCTGAGATTCAGCTTGGGTGAACTCCTCTTCTGCTGCCTCAACCCAATAATTTATTTATTTTTCTTTAATCGTCTTATGTAACCTTATTTGGTGCCTAGGCATCAACTATGCACACCACAATGATTTAAATCTCATCATAAGTCAAATCAATCTGCTTGTCTACTGGCAGAAACTGGTAGGAACTTGAATGTTGATAACACTTTACGATTCCCGCACCTGCTCGATGCAACCTGTCATTTAAACCATGATACCAGTGCACTTTCAATTGAGGTGACCCGAACATATTTTGCATCACAGTTGGCATACACACGCCATTTGGTTGTACTGCAGTGTGGCAGCAACAGCGATGGAACAAGGGGTGAGAGGTGGTGAGCCTTTGGCATTAAGTGGCGAGACGTTATCTCCCTCACCTGGTATACAGGATGCTTTGGGTTCGATCCAGACCCTGACGCCTGCTGTATATTTGGAGTTTGCATGTTCTGCCCGTGGTCGCGTGGATTTTTCTCCGGGTCCTCAAGTTTTGTCCTCCGCATTTATAAACATGCGTTTGGAGTATTTGGCTGCTATGAATCTCAACGTGATAAGCCACTTCGCTGAGCTATCATTTGTGGCCAGGTCGCTTGTGAAAAAGCGCTAAAAAGCTCACTGGGCACAACCTTGTAAAATAAAAAAAATAGTTCAACTTATTTTATACGAGAAAGGCTGGTAACACAAGTGAAGGAAGGGAGTTCCAAACGCAAGCTGAGCAAAGGAAGATCAAGATCAAGGGGTTTAATCATAGATAGTGCCATCGATGTTATCACACATCACCATTGCTTCGTTTTGCTTCGCTCCACAGCCGTTATAACGTCAACACTTGCCCTCCAAAGTTCACTGTCACAGTGTCTCAACAACTTGCTTGAGGAGCACCCCCCCCCCCCCCCCACCTGGCTTGCCAACGGTGGTGTGCCACTCCGATGCCCGTGTCACTTGACCTGCCCCCCTCCACGTGTGCCACCCATTGCAACCATCGATTGCTGATTAGGTCTCGAGCACTTTCTCTGCCACTCTGTTCCCAACGTCCACGTTCCTTGCCCCATCCACCATGCCATCCATGACTTATTTCCCCATTGCATTGATTATAGAAGAAACAGGTAAAGATCTCAGTTTGACAAGTTCTTTTCGGCAGGTGTGCACAGCGCCAGAACTCCATTAGTGCACTCTTTATGTAAGATGGCAGAAGGTGCCGCACTATGCAGTCTCTGTAACTCGTTTCGAGTGCACCTGCTGTGGGAAATGATTGTAATCCTCCCTCAGCAGGTCTCACCTCTGCCCATGCCAGTGCGACTGTCTGATGAGAGAGGCGAGGCTTGTAATTGTGCTCTAATTACCCGTTCTACACCAGCTTTCAACACGTGTCAAACAACTCTTGCTCGTCAGCCAACAAATGAAGGCGCTGCGTGTGTCAGCGCGTTGGGATGTCGCTGCAGTGTCTAAGGCGCACTGCGTGAACACCAGCCACCTTTCTTCTCGCCTTTCTTCCATGGAAAAATAGTAAAAACAAAAATCTGCAGCATTTGAAATTGATATTAGCGCTGCCCAAAAAACACGTATTAAACTGTGGAGGCAGTTGTACTATTGACTTTTGGTTGTTGTAACAATGCATATTGAGTAGTCTAATGCAGGGAAACGCGGGAATGACCAGAAACATTCCTTGGCACGCATTTGCGGAGTGCTTTAACAATCTGCACACGTAAGTCATCGACCTACTTGCCGTACTGTCGCGAGCACCTTGTAGCTTTGCTGCGTGCTGCGCCTTCTACAGCCTGCAGGTCGCCTCCAGAGTGCCGGGTGAGAGGTGTGCACTACCACAGAGAGGTCCGCTGTTTAATCTCGCGGTCGGCGGATCAGTGTGGTCTCCACGGGAGAAGAGCGAGTGCCAAAGTAGTTCGCACAAACTGCGCTCTCGATCTGGTCACCTGAGAGTTTGATTCGTGTCCATGGTGAGTTAAATCTGAACTGATTCTGGGTTTCCTCCTTCACCAATCTGTGATGGTTAAAGGACACATGTGCTTTCTTGCAAGGTTTTTTTTTATAGACACAATAAAAATTAGATTGCCACTCAATATTTAGGATATTAAACACAAGTTCATTATCTCACCAAAGTCCCTCTGCTCATCCCTGATGAAACATCATCATTTAGTCTGTCATATCCGTGCTTGAACCTTTTTATTTGTCAAAAATCAGTTTTAAACATTATACATACATGTAGTACAACTGTATACACGAATCAACATATCATTAAATGTAACTTTAAATTATGTATTGTCTATTATAAGCACGGACAAATACTATATTGTATAAGAGAATGTGTTGTCCTTTGCAACATCTTTACGAAGCATTGAGTTGCTCCTTGGTGCTAATTCTAGATTAGGGAAGTCATGTACACGTGTTTTCCCTTGCAGTGCTGTAGTAACTAGTGCTTTGCATGCACGAGTGAAGATTTTAAATGCCATCCATCATATTGTAAAGTCAGCAAAGTCAACATCTCCCTATGCAGTTAGCAGTATAGTCAGCATCTCCCTATACAGTTAGCAGTATAGTCAGCATCTCCCTATACAGTTAGCAGTATAGTCAGCATCTCCCTATACAGTTAGCAGTATAGTCAGCATCTCCCTATACAGTTAGCAGTATAGTCAGCATCTCCCTATACAGTTAGCAGTATAGTCAGCATCTCCCTATACAGTTAGCAGTATAGTCAGCATCTCCCTATACAGTTAGCAGTATAGTCAGCATCTCCCTATGTAATTAGCAGTATAGTCAGAATCTCCCTATACAGTTAGCAGTATTGTCAGCATCTCCCTATGTAATTAGCAGTATAGTCAGCATCTCCCTATGTAATTAGCAGTATAGTCAGCATCTCCCTATACAGTTAGCAGTAAAGTCAGCATCTCCATATGCAGTTGGCAGTATAGTCAGCATCTCCCTATACAGTTAGCAGTAAAGTCAGCATCTCCCTATACAGTTAGCAGTATAGTCAGCATCTCCCTATACAGTTAGCAGTATAGTCAGCATCTCCCTATGCAGTTAGCAGTATAGTCAGCATCTCCCCATGCAGTTAGCAGTATAGTCAGCATCTCCCTATGCAGTTAGCAGTATAGTCAGCATCTCCCTATGCAGTTAGCAGTATAGTCAGCATCTCCCTATGCAGTTAGCAGTATAGTCAGCATCTCCCTATGTAATTAGCAGTGTAGAGGTGATACGCGCTGGGATTAAGGATCGTAGGCACAGTGCGTGATGATTGGCTGTGTAGGTGGTGACGCGCGCTGACGGTGGAGGATCAGGGGTCAGCGCGGGGTCGTGGGTTACGGGGTACCGATTGGCTGTGGGCGGTGACGCGCTGAGAGGGAGTGATCAGGTGGCAGCGCAGTGTGATTGGTGGAGTAATGTTAACACGCGCTGGGGAAAGCGGATCGTAGAGAGAGTGCGTCGTGATTGGGTCATTAAGGAACGACGCTCACGTCGACGCCGCATCAGCTCCGTCCCTCGTGAGCAGGGGCTATAAAAGGGGATGCACACAGGCGTAAGGGCAGTGTGTAACCAGCGAAGAAGGAAGACGGGGATGAAGACCTAGAGCCCTGCGGTACCTAGCCCCGCTGTCCTAAGGGGACCGGGACTCTGTGTAACCCAGAGGCGAGTGTAGTGGGTGTAGCCATAGGTCTACACGAGCCGAATGTACTATGTGTAGCCAGGGCATAGGGCTTACACGAGTCGAGTGTATTGTGTAGCCAGAGGCATAGGGCTTACACGAGTCGAGTATATTGTGTGTAGCCAGAGGCATAGGGTCTACACGAGTCAAGTGTATCGGGTGTAGCCAGAGGCCTAGAGCTTACACGAGATTAGTGGAGTGTGTCGGAGGAAGAAGAGAGACCACACGCTGTATTGTGATACCTAAAGGATTTAATAAAAGTGTGTTACCCGTCAAGAAGTTCCTGCCGTCAATTCCCATACTTCAACTGGCGTCAGAAGTGAAACGGTCCTCCAAGCATGGATACAAGGAGGAACCGTCGGACCCACGGGATTGACCACGAGGACAACCTCGACGACGCGGGCCAGCGGGCATCAGGGGGTGAGGAAGAGGAGCTGCCCACGGGGCAGGATCCACCGACGGCGCCAGTCGAGCGACGGGGGACTGACACCGTGCTTCGCGAGGCACACTCCCGTCTGGCGGAGCTGCTGCTCACCGCCGCGTCCATCTTGGCGGAGATCAGCTCGTCGGGAGGAGCGGGGACGGCGGCCGACGTGCTACAGGGTCGCCCTGCAGATTCCCGCCAAAACGATTTGGCGATTCCCGCCATTTCATCCGCTCCAACTTTTGGCGGGAACGGCCATCACCACGTGGCAGCGGTTCTCCATGCGCGGCCGCTGACGTCACCAACGCGCGCGGCGGACCGCCATCACACACCCGCCACTGGGGCCGCCATCTTACACACCGACGGGGGGGCAGAGAGGAAGCACGAGGAGGAGGACGACTTTATCTTTCAGCAGCGCCTTCCCACGTTGTCAGCATTCAAGGCGGAAGGCGGGGATTGGAGCCAATTTCAGCGCAGATTTTTGGCGCATCAAGAGATGTCCGCCTGGTCCGACGCTACGGCACTGCGGGCACTGCCTGCCATGCTGGACGACAACGCGCTCGCGGCCTTCACGTCCGCACGCAGGTCGGACCACTCCACGCTCAAGGATGCGCTGGCTCTCATGGCCAAAGTCTACGGTCCTCCCTCGGCGTGCCGCCATCATTTCTACGCAAGACGGAAGGCGGACACGGAGACCGTGCTCGCCTACCGCACGGCGTTGCTCGCTCTCGCTGACGCCGCGTTCCCTCGTATGGACGAGGAGGGCCAAGATGCGATGGTTTTGGAGCAGCTGCTCAAGTTGGCGCAGGACCTGGGGGTCCCCATCAACACGGCCGACGACACCGATATTTCTTCATTACGGGTCGCCACGAGCATGCAAGCGCACGAGGTCCTTCAACGGAAGCAGGGGGTCGTCTGCAACGCTGCCGTGGCCTCAACTCCGGGTCCGGTTGACACCGTGCCCCAAGTCGTCAGCCCACGAGAGGACGCGTTCATCGCGGGACGAGCGGGGGACTGGAGGTCGGGGGGTCGTTCGCCTCTGCGAGCGGCCCGCAAGCTGGAGCAACCGAGATCTCCGACTACTGTCATCACCTGCTATAACTGCGGCCTTCGTGGCCACGTGGCCTCCGGTTGCCGCGCCCCACGTCAGCGCGCCATGGGACCTCGGCTGGACGACGACCAAGGCCCCAAGTCATCACTGCAAACCCCGGCAAGTCGCGGCACCTCACATGCTTGGCCCGCATACTCGACACGTATGGGTCGTCGCGTTGCGACGAGGGAGAGCCGAGTAGAGTTCGGGGATTCGGTTCGGAGAGGGGGGTTCGGCCGGGACCGGGGAGACATTAAATGGTCGGAATTGGGGCACAGAATAGTGGCTGCCTCAGCGGGTTCATCCGTCGTTACCGGATCGATTGATGGGGTCGAGGTCAGGGTCAGGGTTGCGATTTCCGCATGGAAAATGCGGAAGGAGGGTTCAAATTTTCCCGCATTTTTGCTAAAGTCAACCGCAAACGGTGGAAAGACTACTCCTATGACCGCGCGCTTTTAACAACACGTTAATGCGTTCTATTGGAAAGGATACATGCAAGGCCCAGCATCACGTAGGGCTTTGAGTTACTGATTGGAATGAATATATGATTTCCGCATTTCCGCACAAGAACCACATACTTTATTCAAATGCGGAGCCGTGATTACGAGCACATGTACATGATGTATCCTTTCCAATAGAACGCATTAACGTGTTGTTAAAAGCGCGCGGTCATAGGAGTAGTCTTTCCACCGTTTGCGGTTGACTTTAGCAACAATGCGGGAAAATTTGAACCCTCCTTCCGCATTTTCCATGCGGAAATCGCAACCCTGGTCAGGGTGTTAGTGGACACGGGGGCATCGGCGACTATTATTTCGGATCTCATTTATAATATTCTCCCGGTACAATGTCGTCCGCTTCTTCCGGTGGATGTGCCATTTTACGCCGCTAACGGGGGATCGTTGGGTATTATCGGTCAGATTAGGGCGTCCATTTGCATTGGTGATATCAAATTGTCGGGACCCGTTTTCGTTTCATCTTCCCTGGCGGTTCCTTGCCTATTGGGCACTGATTTTTTGGCGAAAATGCCCATCAAAATTCTCATTGATCAGCGTTGCATTGAACTACCATCGGGTCGCCGTATTTCATTTTTGACGAGCCCTAATGTAATTCGGACGGCGTGCGCTACCATTCAGGCGTTAGCAACACAGACCGTGCACGTGCCCCCGGGTTCACAAATGTTGATTCCCCTCCGGTTATGGAAGCCATGGGGGAAGGAGGCCTCGGAACAGGCCATGCTTTTGGGTCCTTCTAATAGGGCTGTTGGAGGTCTCGATTTATCGGTGGCTCACACGTTGGTTGGGGCAGACAGGGATCCGTTTGTCATGGTTTTAAACGCTGGGGCGCGGCCGGCCGTCATTCAGCAGGGCACCGTGCTGGCTCACGCGGCACGGGTCCCTGCGGAGGAGAGGCTGGTTGCGCAGGCTGATCCGAGCCCCACGAATAGCGTACCATCAAAGGAGGACCTAGATTGGATTGATATGCTGTGCGCGGACTCTGACGATTTGTCAGCGCTACAGTTGGGTGCGTTGCGCGGGTTGCTGATTGAATTTTCAGATGTCTTCAGTAAACATAAGTATGATATCGGATGCACGGACCTGCTACGTCACCACATTGAAACGGGCGATGCGGCACCGGTCAGGCAAAATCCCTTCCGACTGAGTCCTGCTGAGAAGGAACATGTTCAGTCGGCAGTTAACGATATGCTGGAAGCCGACATTATTTCGCCTTCTTCCAGTCCTTGGGGAGCACCTATTGTGCTCGTTAAAAAGCAGGACGGGTCCCTGCGATTTTGCGTCGATTTCCGCCGCCTGAATAAGATCTCGGTGGCCGACGCGTATCCGCTCCCCAGGATGGACGAGTCTCTCGATGCATTGTCCGGTGCGCGATACTTTTCGACTCTTGATTTATTGTCCGGATTTTGGCAGTTGCCACTCGACGAGGAGTCTAAGCCTAAGACTGCATTCCGGACTCCAGGGGGCCTGTTTCAGTTTAACCGGTTACCCATGGGACTTCACTCCTCTCCTGCGACGTTTCAGCGTCTTATGGAATTGGTTTTGTCGGGCTTGCAATGGGAGACGTGCCTCATTTACCTTGACGATGTCATTGTTTTCGGTAAAACGTTCGAAGAACACCTCCAGCGATTGAGAGGGGTGTTCTTGCGAATGCGATCGGCTAAATTAAAGTTTAAACCGGCCAAATGCCATCTTTTTCGTAAATCCGTGAGGTACTTGGGTCACATTGTCGACTCTTCGGGGATTTCTACCGATCCTGCGAAGACGGACTGTGTCAGTTCGTGGCCGACGCCCACGTCAGTGTCAGACGTGCGCAGTTTCATCGGTTTTGCTTCGTATTATCGCCGATTCGTTGAGCACTTCGCCACCATTGCAAAGCCCTTGCACGCTTTAACGGCAAAAGGAGTGAAGTTCCGGTGGGGACCGGAGGAGGAGGCTGCATTCTGCTCCCTCCGGGACGCCTTGGTAAGGGCCCCACCCTTGTGCTATCCGGACTTTGAGAGTCCCTTCTTGCTAGACACGGATGCTAGCAACACGGGCATTGGGGGAGTGCTGTCCCAAGTCGTTGGAGGGGTCGAACGGGTGGTCGCCTATGGTAGCAGGGTGTTGTCGCCGGCAGAGCAGCGCTACTGCGTCACCCGTCGTGAACTACTTGCCATTGTTTTTTTTGTACAACAATTCAGGCCATATCTCTATGGTCGTCATTTCACGGTCCGGACGGACGATGCGGCGCTCCAGTATTCATTACGGGTTGCCCAGCCCTCGGGCCAATTGTCGCGGTGGTTGGAAGTCCTCCAGGACTATCAGTTCACGACTACGTACCGTAAAGGGTTGCGACACACGAATGCCGATGCCCTGTCGCGGTTGTTGCCTTGTCACAAATGTGCGTGCTTATCGGGATCGGCGCGCTGTAAACCTCCGGTTACGGAAGGTAGGGAGGCGTTGGTTGCGACCGCGAGCACACCAATTGGGGATGGTCCCGCTACCCCAGGGGGTCAGGACTCGCTGCTCTCACTGTCGTTGATTGAGTGGGGCCGTCTCCAAATGGCGGACAGCTCCCTGCTGGCATTGCGCCGAAAGACGGAGGGTTCCGAAGGTAGCCACGACCGAACTGGCTCCTACGAGCTTAAGCAGGGCCTGTTGATGAGATGGGACAGTTTGTCCCGGCGGCATGCGATTGTGGTGCCTTCTGCTGTGAGGGGGAAGGTTGTCTTGGCCGCACACGAACGCCTCTTGCATTTGGGAGTTAACAAAACGCTTGCCCTGCTTCAGCGTGACTATTATTGGCCGGGAATGGGGGGTGACGTGGTGAATATTCTGAAGGGTTGTGTTGAGTGCGCCAGACGGAAACCACCGCCCGTGGCAGCTAATCCACCGCTGCAATCTATTCAGGTCTCGCGCACTAACGAGCTCGTTGCACTCGATATTCTGGGGCCCTTTCCGGTCACGCCTAGGGGTAATAAGTACCTGTTGGTGGGGGTCGAATATTTTACCCGGTGGCCTATGGCGTGGCCACTCGCCAACCAGTCGGCGGCGGCTGTGACGGACGCCTTTGTCCAGGGCTACGTCCTGGACAAGGGGGCTCCCGAACGCTTGCTGACTGACCAAGGGAAAAATTTTTCGAGTAAATTACTGCAGGAGGTGTGCGACCTGTTGGGTACCAAAAAGGTGCGTACCTCCCCGTACCACCCGCAGACGGACGGGATGGTGGAGAGGCTTAACAGGACATTGACCTCTATGCTGTGCCAGCAGGTGTGTGAGTCGCATGTTGATTGGGACCTGCAGGTCCCTGGGGTCCTTGCCGCGTATAGAATGGCCCCCCATGCAGCTACGGGGTTTTCCCCGTTTTTTCTAATGTACGGTCGGGAAGCCGACCCGCCCATGGAAACGCAGCTGGGTCTGCCCGCACCACGAACTAATTCTAAATTGGCAGAGCATATTAAATTTAATATTCATAAACTGACAGAGGCAAGGGAGGCCGCACGGCTTAATTCGCGGGCTCGCCAAATTGCGAACGAGCGGTTGCGGGCACGGAAGGTGTCCGTGCACAATTGGGAACCAGGTTACAAGGCCTGGCTGCATTGCCCTCAGGCACCTTTGGCCACGTCGCCTAAATTGTTGAAGCCGTGGCGGGGACCCGTGGAGGTCGTGCGGGTGGCACGCCCCCAGTGCGTTCAGATAAAATGGGGGAAACGCCGTTGGTACGTCCACCCCTCCCGACTGAAACCGTTCTCGCCTCCGTATGGCCTCCCCTTGTGTCGTGAGGGCCGAGCATGTGACGTGACCGACGACCCTGAGGGGGAATTGTCCTTGCCTGCTCCTCACATGTCTCCGCCTGATCCGCTCCCAGGTGTCTCGGAACTGACTGCTGCCGACCACCGGCGGCCGGATCTTCACGGCGGGGCCGGTCCTTCCAGGCCAGACCCGTGCCGTCTAGAGCTGCCGGAGACACCGGACGGTCGCCAACGTCCCGTTCCATACGACGGACCGGCCAGACGGACTCGCGCTAGGTCGCGCTACTTTGTGTAACCTACCACGTGCGGAGTCGAGGCAGACGGAGCGCCTCGGCACTGCGTGGGTCACAGTGACACTTGGCGCGTTCGTTTTACGGTGTTCGCTTTTATTGTGTTGTTCGTCGGGCTGTATATTGCTTCATATTTAAGGTTGTGTTATGTTGTTGTTGTTGTGTTACGGGGCACATTGGGATGTGGAGTTCTTTATTACTGCGTTGCGTTATGTTGTGTTGTAGGTTAACAGCCGGGCCGGCTGCAAGCTATGTGGGAGGGGGTGATGTAGAGGTGATACGCGCTGGGATTAAGGATCGTAGGCACAGTGCGTGATGATTGGCTGTGTAGGTGGTGACGCGCGCTGACGGTGGAGGATCAGGGGTCAGCGCGGGGTCGTGGGTTACGGGGTACCGATTGGCTGTGGGCGGTGACGCGCTGAGAGGGAGTGATCAGGTGGCAGCGCAGTGTGATTGGTGGAGTAATGTTAACACGCGCTGGGGAAAGCGGATCGTAGAGAGAGTGCGTCGTGATTGGGTCATTAAGGAACGACGCTCACGTCGACGCCGCATCAGCTCCGTCCCTCGTGAGCAGGGGCTATAAAAGGGGATGCACACAGGCGTAAGGGCAGTGTGTAACCAGCGAAGAAGGAAGACGGGGATGAAGACCTAGAGCCCTGCGGTACCTAGCCCCGCTGTCCTAAGGGGACCGGGACTCTGTGTAACCCAGAGGCGAGTGTAGTGGGTGTAGCCATAGGTCTACACGAGCCGAATGTACTATGTGTAGCCAGGGCATAGGGCTTACACGAGTCGAGTGTATTGTGTAGCCAGAGGCATAGGGCTTACACGAGTCGAGTATATTGTGTGTAGCCAGAGGCATAGGGTCTACACGAGTCAAGTGTATCGGGTGTAGCCAGAGGCCTAGAGCTTACACGAGATTAGTGGAGTGTGTCGGAGGAAGAAGAGAGACCACACGCTGTATTGTGATACCTAAAGGATTTAATAAAAGTGTGTTACCCGTCAAGAAGTTCCTGCCGTCAATTCCCATACTTCAGCAGTATAGTCAGCATCTCCTTATGTAATTAGCAGTATAGTCAGCATCTCCCTATGCAGTTAGCAGTATAGTCAGCATCTCCCTATGTAATTAGCAGTATAGTCAGCATCTCCCTATGTAATTAGCAGTAAAGTCAGCATCTCCCTATACAGTTAGCAGTATAGTCAGCATCTCCCTATGCAGTTAGCAGTATAGTCAGCATCTCCCTATGCAGTTAGCAGTAAAGTCAGCATCTCCCTATGCAGTTAGCAGTATAGTCAGCATCTCCCTATGTAATTAGCAGTATAGTCAGCATCTCCCTATGCAGTTAGCAGTATAGTCAGCATCTCCCTATGCAGTTAGCAGTATAGTCAGCATCTCCCTATGCATTTAGCAGTATAGTCAGCATCTCCCTATGTAATTAGCAGCGCTGAGCAAAAGTGGCAATCTAAGCGTTGTTTTGGTGGACCCTCCAATGTACCACTGTCCACAATACATTGTAATAATCCTGGACGGGTGCTGAGCTTATTCAATCCCAGTCCAAGATTTCAACTTGCAACCGATTTCTTGTGAAGAGAGCACACTGGGGCCACCCTTAAATAACACTCTCTCGAGGTGATACAGCAGAGCCTGGATAACACATTCCTGCGGAGGGAACTGGTAGGAACGTTGGGTTGCTCGGTCAATGGCCAGGGTCAACGGCGGCGTGGTGTATTCCGCAAATATGGCCGACTGTGAGGGCGGGCACAAGCCGGCGTGAGTAGGTTAAACGTTGAGTTTTATAAGGTGACCACGGGCTGACCAGCCCCTCCCCACCCAGCCCCACCCCTCCCACCCCCCACCCAGCCCCACCCCTCCCATTTTTTGATGCACGACGGACGGACACAATAATCCCCTGTGGGCTGGTGTAACCAGGAGGTTCCTACCAGTATAGCCACAGCCGTTGGGAGGGAGCAAGACTGGGAGTGCTTATATTAGTAGCAGTGCGCTTGTATCAGAAGTTGCCCATTGCCTTTCGCCCACGGGTGTCATGTGAACACATGTTGCTTATTTGAGGACTGCGCTCGTGTAAGGTGTGCTTATATATTAGCGCATACTCGTATTGCAACAGAGAGAGAGAGAGAGTTGGCTGTAAGTGAGCGACTGAGTGGTTGAAATTCTAATGGTATTTCAGAAAAGCGAGAATTTTCTGAAATGTTGCACAAATGTAGTTCAATCCCTGCTTTAACTTGAACCATATGAAAAAACATTTTTTTAATATATTTTGGGCCCTTCCAAACTAAAATGCAAATTAGATTTATTTTATTTTTACCTTTGGTCTACAATGTTCTCACTCGGACATTCTGATTGTTGTAAAACTCTAAATATGGCATCAGGGGTTTGTTCACTCAATTCGTTGGGTTAGTCCTCACAGAATATAATACTAAATAGAAAAGACTCAAAGACATTTTAGTTTTCAATTGACTTTTCTTCTTCTTTGTTGTGTATATCTTTTATGCCGTGTTGTCTTAGAAAATGTTATTTGGTCTGTAATTACTTCCTTACTGGGTACCTTTCTGAAATACCTATTTTTACTGGCACCTTGAGATGTGTTGTGCAGTATAAAATAATAGACCTTGATCGAGATACAATTCAATATAAAGTAGGAGAAATCCTGTTACTAGACTGAGATAAAATCCACAACTGTTAAGTCGTCCCTTTCCATGCAATCACATGTTAAGTGCATGTGTAGAGGGAACACAATAAAACATTCACGGATCCTATAGGTCGCATGATTGAAAACACAAAGCTGCTTCTGATAAGTGTGGTGCACATTTTCAGTATGCTTCTGGAAAGACAGGCTAAGGCCTAACCCTTTAACCAAGTACAATGTAGCCCTCCCTCCCATGTGGTTGGATCATATTTCATGATTTTTTATTGTTTTTGTTATTTTTTTGGTAACCACCATAAACACAAAACTATCTGATGACTTGTAAACTCGTCGTTATCAAGTACACAACGCAAACAAGATGTAGCACCTTCGTTGTGTGCTGCCAAAATATGTTTTAAAACGTAAGCAAGAACACGAGTGTCAGTTTTTGCCCCATGCATTCTGTCCTTGTAATGAATATGGCCTTCATCGCACCGTCGTTGTGCAACACGTTACCTCCCCTCACCCACCATGCTGGTCTCAACGCCTCATTTCGAACAGACACGCTCCCGTCGGGCCCTTGTTTGGGAACACAATACCGTGTGCTCGCTCGCTGTTTTGTTTGTAAACCAAGCTAATGCGCCGTAATAGGGAACGAATGACGGCAAACAGTGCAGCGTGCTGGCTTGCTTTACAAAGTCCAAAGTTATAACCGACGTCAGCATCGGATGTTACCCGACGAGGAGATCACTGGACCCCTACGTAGAGTCCAACTTGCGGCACGCGACTGCTGCGTCAGCCTAAGTTATTTGCTCGGTCTTATGTGACTGTAAGAAACACTTTTAATGCTGGCCAGTGCTGGATCCGTCTGGTTAAATATGGAAACTGTTGGTTTTAACGTTTGCAATAGCACAGCATGTATATTGTTCAGACCGGATAGATTGGGATCTGCCTGGCTGATACTGTGCATAAGAGGCTGCAACTCGCGATCACAATTTGTAAGTTCATATCTGGGTTTTGGGGCCAGCAAAACCGTGGCCAGTCTGGGGCTCGATCAAATAAAGACCACTTTGTGGGAATTCAACAGTGGCCATGGAAAAATATATTTTTTATATATATTTATATTTGTATTATTTTATTGTTTCCCTTCTACGTGACTTTACCGAAAGAACCAAGAATATGAATCCCTGCAGTCACGATAGGTTTAAATCCAAATTTTAGTGGCCATGTAATTTGTTCGTCCTGATTTATATTTTCTTCGTTGGTTGGATTTCTTTTTTTTTATACCATTTTAGTGACGTAGGTCTCGTTTTGCAAGTGATGCTATCCTCGTTTCTTGAGTTCTCACCTGGTCAAACTAAATAAATCTTGCAACTCATGGATGAACTGGCCTCCGCTAGTGTCAGGGGCTGCTTGAGCGTTGAATCATTTTGACTTTTTCAAGGGACGTTTGGAACATTGTTTCCTTTCTTGAGAAACATGGTCTTCTTGTTTTGAATAAAGGGATAAGGGTTAATATTTGCAAGACCATTGGCGTTTTAACACGTGACAACCACGGTTTGGGATCTTGTGAATAAGCTTTTTTTTCCATTTCCCATAACTTCTGTGCGCATGCAAAAGTAATTATCCAGTAAGACATTTGCAGTCCTGCTGCTGGGCTGCATTTGCAGAGAGTTCGAGAACCAATGGAGAGCAGTGCACATGTAGCGCCCACGAATGCCAACGATCACAGCCTGACCTCTGGGACTCGCTTTAAAAAAAAAACACCTTGTTTGAAACCTCCTCGGTGCTTGAGGAATGCACCACTGGTACATTGCACGTGTTTTTAAGTTTAACGCAATGTGTTGGAGCTCATGGCTAGCTTTGCGATGTCGAAAATCTCTGTATCCACATTAGAGTTTTTTTTTTATTTAAGACCGAAACAGGAGGAGGATTTCTCCACAACTTTGGCTGTCGCCTGATGAAGCTGTTTGTAATTACCGGCGAAATGTCGTACTCTAACAGTAAATATTGTGGGTTTATTCTCCAACGGACCGGTGTGCTGAACTAGTAAGGAATTGGCACGTTTTATTTACGTGACAAAACCTTACCAATTGGCTGTGTCGGGTGGTGGCGGCTTTAACGACACATTTATATTGACACGCTCTAGCCACCAAACAACCCTCTGTTATGGATAACATTTGTCTCTAAAGGCCTACGTGTTAAAACCACTGCTGAATGTGATCCGAGAGATTCCCCCACTGATCTTCGTGGATGACGTTTGCCCACAACATCGGGCGACACTGTGATATTGTCTTAAAGTGCCACACACACCCTGTTGACAACTCAACTCATTCATCAAAAGCATTGCCTTTAAAGAAAGAAAAAATATATAATAAGTGACATATCGGTCAATGGCCCTTCTTCATAGTACATAAAATGTGGTTTTGCCTCATTCCCAAATCTGAAGATTACGTGGCTTACATTCTGCAGGTAGCACGTCTAATGCACAGTTGGGAGTTGACTCTACCCACCACTCCATCCATTTCAATAGAACGATTATCGCTTGGTGAATCTGATTGTGGTTTTCCTATGAAGAAGATACCAATCTCTGCCAAAAGACTGACATTTCGATTTCAAACACTCAGCACCAAATATTAATTTGAGTGGAGGGAGGGATACTTTAACTTTGACCCGGTTCTGTTGATACTCCTACCATACATTTATTCATGTAATGAAAAGTAATGCAATAGAGTCCCTTTATCCAGATAAATTTCATCGCCTGCTTGGCTGGCCTCCACTGGGGATAGGGATATATAATATATCCTATGTCTACCAAGGAACATACTGAAGTGTATTAATGGTTTATTTTCCTATCGTTGCTTTTGTGCCCACCTTTCAAAATCACCTGAAATGTATCTGCTGACAAGCTGGCTATGAGAAGTTGCTCAACGGACAATTTGGCAGTCGCAAGGTGATGCTTTCAGGGAGTCGATTCGACCTATGCCACACGAAAGTAGAATTGACTAAATGCGTAAAGATTTACGAGTAAGGTTGTAAATTGTTGTGGTTTCACGCTTCAACACACCGGTGGGCTAAAGCAGTGAACTAATTGTCTTTTGTCAACGTGACACTTTTATTACTGATTGGCCGTGTCGGGTGGTGGAGGGTTACGACACATTCATAAATAACGCGATCTCAACCCAATAAAACGTTGATTATAAAGGTTAGAGGATTTGTCTGTAAAGAAAAGACCGGTCCACATCAGCAATGGGGACGTTTCCATCATTGGCCCAGGGTTAATAAGCAATATCAGCACATTTCAACGTCACATATCCACCCTGACTAATTAACCACTCGCACCCGATGCACGACGCGTGGCATCACGTAACTGTCTATTTCTCTTGATGTTCACAAATCTGACCGTTGCATGAACAGTAATGCGTTCTTAATCTCTTGTACATTCACTTCTAAAGTACAGTTACCCAATTTCCCATGTTTAAAGCAGTTGTTGTGCCGTAAGCAACCTATTTGTGTATTGTCTGTCATATTTTATCGATGTTCACATATCCTACCTTTTCACATATCTGTCCTATATCTCATTCCCCAGAGTCAGATACCCGATGGAGTACTCCACTGATAACGCTCATTTCAGCAGGGCAGTATTCTGTTCTTTCAGTTCGCCGAACACGCCAAGAAAACTAAAGCGAACAGACAAACAATAATATTTTATCGGCACTGCGAGAGACAATCATTATGGCAAAAACGGCCGCTTTGAAAAAAAAAATAACATATATATACAGAGTCATTAATCATCGCTGCGCTACTGAAATTTATTGCAGCGCGAACGCAAGGGAGCAAGCAGTCTTTCTTTCTTTTTTTCACAATTCGTGATGATGGCACAGCTGCCGCACAAATTGATTGAGGTCCGCGTCCTGTAAACACGAGCAGCGACATCCGCACTGGTGTCGAAGCGCAAACAGTAGCTCACTTGCCCAGGGTCATCGGTGTGGGACACACAACAGATCATGGGAGCGAGATTGATACCAGCAGGCCGCTGTTTTGCATGGGCCTTCTGCCGAGTCTCTTGATGATAAGTCTGTTGCCACTGAGGAATTTGAGCTGCATTTTTTTTTGTCTTTGGGTTTTAAAAAAGATGCAGGAGTTGATATAGGCACAGCCAGTGATGTGAGGGTTATGTTTGAATAGTAATCAGTGTCACGAGGGTCGTGTTGGAATAGCAATCATCGTCGAATTACTTGTAACTGTAAGTTCAAGAAGTAAAGCGATGTGCGGTAATCCTCCGTTTGGAAATGTTCAATCAAAAGCAATCACATTTCTTGATCATGCTTATTATGACCACACTTTCTTAAAACTGAGAAATAAGCGTGTTTTATAATCGTTTTGGCCCCTTGCTGACCGCTTGGCGTTTTTGGGGATATGTGTTTTAACCTCAAGAATAACATCAATACAAGAAGTCGGAAGACAAACACTCGTTTCTGAGATTATTTTATTAAGTGCTGCAACCAAACCAGAGATATGGTGCTGTTGAACCAGGGCACTTCCTGTCCTGAAAAAAAAAAACTGCGTATCCCAACATCACTAGGCCTAACGCCTCATTCGGTCCTCTCCAATTCGCTTCTAACTCTCACCCCCAGAGTTGCCATATCCGAGGTACATCGAACATATAATGGGAAGAAGAATATGTCAGAATTTCGGGAGAGGTGAGACGTACGTGTAAATAAATTGTCCTGTGTGGTGTATTATTAAGCGACTGACACAAAATGGAGCTTTAAACGTCCCAGAAAGGTTTTCAGATTTACAAAAAATGGCTACCTAATTAAAAGACAATCCTAGCAAAACTAGTACAGGTGGCAACCGTCCGTATCCCCTCAATCCCTTTCCCTACGCCATGCAGCCTTGTGACCAGCCCAGAATTGGCATCCTCACTAGTTAGGAAGACCTGGTTGACGCAGTGACGGCCATGATTTAAAAACAAAAGAGCAATGCCTTAAGAACGTCCCTTTATATAACGGATGTCTTAACCGTGGTGGGGGGGGGGGGGGGCTGATGGGGAATTAATGGAGGATAAGTTGGAGGCCCTGTGGTACTGTAACGTGATATTTCACGAGCGATATGTGCAGCGCAATGGTCTGTGTCCATGCCATTATTTACTTCCTTCAACATTCATTCCCATGCCTTAAGTTTGGAGTGTTTTGCTCACAGTCACACAGTTGCATGTTCAATACCCCTGCTGGTAAGTGGGCCGATTCCTACAAGAATCCCTCCAGCGCAGGCTAAAATTGGGTACCACTTTGTAGGCATTTGCCGAATGGAGGAGACTAGCCCATATTAAAGGAATGTGGAATTTCTCTTGCCAGCTGTGGTCTGAGTGTACCTTTGTTAACGGGGGCACTTCGGCTTTATCTTTAGCATGAAATAACCTCCCTGTTGGAGTTGTGATATCTGTGTTTTTTGTGCACATTGAGCCAAAATATTTGGCAGTTACAGTAGAACTCTTGTCCACGACCCTCCGATTAGCAACGGTTGGCTACAACGTCCAACCTCCATACGACCCAATTATCTGCATACATATTTTGAGTAGGTGGAATTCATTAGGAATGTCATCCTATTATTGGAAATTGACAACATCACGGATGATGGTATTCACCATGATTACCCCCCCCCCCCCCCACATCACCATGGAAAAAGAGGAGTCGTGTAAACTGCTACAGCAATTCCCATGCACTTCCAGACAATGAATAGCGTGCACACACACACACACACATATATATGCAGCATATATAGGTCACACGTGTATGCCTACTTAAACAACAGCCTTTGTTTCATTAGCCATGCCTAGGGGAAAATGAAATTCTACCATGAAACACAATATACAAATACAGCGAAATAAGTGTATTAGTTTTTAATAATAATAATAAAAAGCTTGACTTGGAGCCAGCCATTCAGAATCAATTTTGTAACATATAACATTTAAAAAAAACATCTGCGAGGGAAGTGACTTACTCACAGTAAGATTAATTATAATATTTTTTTCAGCACAGTCAGCATTTATAAACTGTGGCATTCCACTCGGTGAAATGCACCCGCATGTTGTCTTGGACGATGTGGACCTATCGACGTCATTAGCATCACTGGACAGTGGCTCCTACACATCAGTGTCGTATCTGCACTTCCTATTATAATCTCAAATTTAGCACTACACTCAATACTCCTTCCAGCACAAACAAAATCATCCACTTTTCATTCCACTTCAGCTGGCTGAATGTCAATCTCGGGATAATGATTTGAATTTTACGTGGCACTTAAATGTCTTGCTAGCTCAGACCACCTTACATCACATCTCATCCCAACCATTCCAATGCTCCCCCCCCCCACTCTCCCCCTTGCAGTTTTAGCCAAGGGGTCTCCCAATTCAAGTGTAGCATTCCATGCTTATAATCTGATTCATGATAAAAATCAACTGCAATATAACCCAGGTTGAGATATTCTGTCGCTCTGTTAATTTGGGCAGCAGGCACCAAGCAGTGGAGCACTCCGCTCACAATTGAAAGGGGCATGAGCTTCAAATCCGAGTCGGGATTCATCTAAGCCCGGCATCTTCTCAGGATTGCTCAATGACTCCCAAGTTTACACTATGAGACCTCCTTTACCAGTGGCAAAATATAGTAATAGGTTTTTACCCTTTCAACTGGTACAAAACTGACACCTTTATACAAGGGATCATGTTTGCAATAACCACAACACAAGCAGTTAAAATGCAAACAAAAAGAAACAACTCTGATAATGATATGCACTGTCCTTGAAGTTAAAAAGTTGACAGTTTTGTACCAGTTGAAAGGGTAAAAACCTATTACTATATTTTGCCACTGGTAAAGGAGGTCTCATAGTGTAAATGCTTACCCCGAGCTCTCAATACTGTTATAGTGCGCTGTTTTTGAGTTGTACGCCTTTAGGCGTCATCTAGTTCAACACCAATGGAGACTAGGATCTAAGAAAAGCTGTCTCGGGTGTGGACCAATCAACTTCAAGGACAGTGCATATCATTATCATTATCTGAGTTGTTTCTTTTTGTTTGCATTTTAACTGCTTGTGTTGTGGTTATTGCAAACATGATCCCTTGTATAAAGGTGTCAGTTTTGTACCAGTTGAAGGGTAAAAACATATTACTAGACTCCAAGTTTGTGGATAATGAACTTTGGTTTGGAGGCTCAGTTGGTAACAGGGACATTAAGCCAATAGCATCAATTCAAATCTAAACGAGGTTGACCTTTTTCCTTCATCATCAGCAGAACACTGGAAGGTCGGTAAAATGGACACCGCCCTGTGAATTCTCACCCTAATGAGGAGTCTTATAGTGATAATTATCATATGGATATACCTGGCCACAACTATAAGAATATAGAATGTTCACCATTGACTCATGATCAAAAATAGGAAGTTATTGGAGGTTCTGGCTTCTACCTCAGTGCAAATGATTGAATGTAACAGAGTCAGGTTCACTGATGATGGCAGCACTCGCTGATTCACTCAAGTCCCTCACTCTCCAGCAGTCGGTCGTCTCCTTATCACTCGTGTATTATTACCGCTGCCCTGCTTACTTTTCCCATATTGAGGACTCGGTCTATGGGACTGTCTCTTTATTCCATCCGTGCTGTGTTCAACCACCCTACCGCAAGACAACACTCTTCTCTGTCTGCTTCTTTCCTTACTTTTCAATTCCCTCTATGTTTTCAAAGTTCTTATAACGTTGCATAATTCAGTAAAATATTGGTTCTCGCGTATTGTGTGTATGTATGTTGAACTTCGTTCGCACCATACGTAGCCGACTGTGTTAATCGGAGGTACGGGGGGGGGGGGGGATGGACAACAAACTTAACATAGAAAGCAGTTGTAAAGGCATTTTACAACCTCAATAGTGCTGTCCTGCTGCTGATGGCTGGCATTTTTGGGCATGCGCTCAGAAACTGACTAGCAATAATTAACACCATTAAATTTGAGTAATGAGTGCATCATTAACTGGGGTGAGACAGAGACATTGGCCGTAAATCAGGATAGGTTTTTATTGTGGGTGTTAAACTGAAGATTGATCCTAGGCATACGTAGGCGCTGGCTCCGTGTTTTGTTACTTGAATTAGACCCCTGCACCACCCAGCCCAGCTGCCTCACTTTATATATTTTTTATAACGCTTTATTTTATTGTTCGTATTTTTTTTTCAAAAGTGTACACCCCTAGCTGCCACTGCAATTTGGTGGCCTAAAATACAATGTTTCGCTCCGGATGATTGCTGCAAAGTATGATCTGTGTTTTGATTTAGTGTGCTGATCTTTAAAGGTGCATTGAAAAATGTTGATACTCCGACTGATGCTCCTGCTGTTGTGGAGTGACTCATGCAGCCAGCTATGGCTGCAGAATTTGGTAGTACATGTTGTTAACGTCGTTTATTGTGAAAATTCAGTCACAGTTCCTATTATTGCTTTTATGGCTTTATTTTGGTGATTTTAGAAAAGTTTTTTGGTTTGGCAATGTTTGTTTGTTGTAGTACAGAGTTAGACTGATCGCCTTAATCTAAGTTGTCTTGTGGTTGTTGTTGTTTGACTTGCATCCTACTGGGATTTTTTCACACAGTGTTGGTGTACGGTGCTTTTTCTGTAATATTTTGCTGTCTTTTCATGGAATTTCTTTTTGCACATAGTCACTATAAGATCTTTTCTTGTTCATGTTTTTGTTTTCTGTTTGTTACGGTTGCACCCGATTCAAGAGCCGAATGGCTCACATGGCTATACTTAATAAATGAACATGAACTTGAAGTGAAAAGACACCTAATTTGTTTCTTATTGACGCCACGGAACCCCTTAGAAACCGCTGGGTTTTGTCAATGTGCTCCTGGAACTCAAACAGCAGCTATTGGACACGTTGTGCTGCCGTCGATTAACATAAACGCGAAACGAATGCCGTCTTTAGTTGCGGTTGGCACAGGTATTTGGTGGTGAGTGATGCAGAGTAAGTTGTCTGAATTCTTTTTTTACAGTAGTGTCCCTGGCAGGAGATAATGCTAGATTTTTTTTTATATATATAACTGTAACCCAATGCATCAGTGAGCTACAGAAGTTAAGCTCCATGGAAAATTAATTTTACAACCTGGAATGTGTTATTAAATGTCCCTGGCTAAGATGTAGACGCTACAATTCGACGATAAAACAAGTCAAAGTCAAATGGTCAAACTGTCTGCATTCTCAAATGTGCATTGGACGGTGCTCATTTTTAAATCCTTTATATTAAGTTCGCTTGCTTGCTTGCTTGCGTGCTTGCGTGCGTGCTTGCTTGCTTGCTTACGACCGTGCAAATCTTTCGATCGTTTTTTAACCCACTTCCCGTGATCCAATCGAGCTGACATTTTGCACACAGACTCGTTGTGCGAGACAATTAATGTTCGTGAAAAAATGTTTTTACACTGTTTAGGGAAAACAAATTAAAGATGTAATTACCAATTGCTTAATACTGGCAGACAATCATCTGACCCATAGGTGGCAGCCATCTCAAGCCAGAGGACGAGAGAACTCTAGTCGCCACGCATATAAAGGATTTATAGTGAAAAACTTTGTTTTTACGGGTTATACTTATTATTCGTGTCCAACAGCAAGTGGTGGAAATTCCACATTCCCTTGATGTGGGCCAGTCGCTCCACAACGTATCCATTGATGTAAACACAAAACCGTATCACATTGCATCCCATCTAACGCAATGTTTTCATATTTTGACTTAAAACTTTCGTGACTGCAGGGATTCACATTCTATGGTTCAATTTCAGAGACAATTTCAACCGAGAGGAAGGTTATAGACTCAGCAATCATTGGAAAGATGTCATCAACCACTTTGGGTCATGACTTGATTTGTGTTTTCTTGTCAACCTCCACGGTCAGCAGTGTGGGTGTGTGGAGCGAGGTGCAATGCTTTGATTGGTGTAGACCTACTGCCGGTGTCGGAGCCTTCTCCTAGATTAACATTAACTGCCCCGCCCATCTCTAAACCTTTATAAACAGCCTGCTCTCAGAGGCTATCCTCCCTGTTCCTGATGACGACCGCTTGTGTTGCGATCAAAACGTCGTGGTATTTTTATTCACTTTATTTTCATTATTTTATTGTTCTTTTTTTCTATCTACATGACTTTACCGAAAGAACCATAGAATATGTTTTCATATTTTTTGTATAATTTCACAAACCCTTTGACAGAAAATTGTAGAGACTTTTTTGTGTTAATGTAGAAAAAGTTGCTGCCAAAATTTGAAATACAAATCTTAAAGATAATGGTTTAACATTTGCACGTGAACTCAATCTTTATGAATCTTGTCGGGGGAGGCTGAGGTTGGAATTAGCCATTGGAAAGGCATCTCGTCTAATGGAAGAAAGGCTGCTGACTCGTAAAATATGACATTGTGATTTGCTCAGTTAGCACAGTGGAAGATTCCTTCACTTACAGTCAGAAAGTTGCAAGTTCAATTCCCAGCTGATGATCGGCTCATTTAAGAATTTTTTGGGTGATCGATAAAATTAGAACTATGTTGCGAGAAATCAAAGTGCTTGTCCTCATAGGTGCTCGCTCACATCCATATATACAGTCTAAACTTGAATGACATGTATAAAGTTTCAAATGTATACGAAGTTTAATTCTGTTAACGTGAGGATTTAATGCACTCCTTATCTCTTGAGCTAGGGTCAAATTTTAACAGACTCATGGCAGGCTCCAGTCATCAACCTCTGAGGACTTCCAAAAAGTTGTACTACATTTATACACCCCAGAATGATGATTGGCATAGTTGACTCTTGGCCCGAATTGAACTTGCAGCTTGCTATAATTGTGAGTTTAACAGTCGAACGGCAGTACCACCCAGGCAAGGTTTAGCAAGGGCACCGTGAGTAGCACAATCTGCCATGGACCTGGATATCTGAGTTTGATTTCCAGTCTTGGATAACATCAGTGGCAGATGACGTCTGAACCAGTCTTACCCGTACTGCCCAGCGTGGTGAAGTATGGTCAACCAACGCTCATGAGTGAAACGATGTGTGGAGGCCTTCATCCAGCAGTGAATTAATAATGGCTTGTACATGATTATAATTAATGAATAAATGTGACACCAAATTTACAACTTTAGCAATTGGTAATGTATGCTTCGATGCAACTAGTGCCAAAATACTGTAAAACTCCACAACCTGGGGTTTGAATAGGCCCTTGAGCTCATTGTCCACTAAAACAGCTGGAACAGTCTTGTGCATATTTGCTGGCAATTAAAGGAGGTGGTGATTATGTCCTAGGAGTTAAGCCAGATTACAGACCAAATGAGCCCTCCACTGGGAGCTGGGGGCCAGGCTACTTTGTCAGGAATATAGGTGTCTGGTGGAAATAGCTGGATCAATTTCACATCATTAAAATAAATTGTGTGGTCAAAGTAGGAGTTTCTTCTGCTGATAATGAGTCATCTGATTTTGCTGACAATGATGACGAGGACGATGATTGTATGCATTGGATTTGGAAACTTTTGAGCACTTCAAATATATGTTGTTAAACTTAGTGAAGCAGAACCCTCTTGTAAATGAATCTTGGGATTCAGTAAGGATTGTTGTCAAGACAGTCGCCAATAGATGGGATACCCCACACACACCAGTAATGTGACACCACACAAAGCTTATTGTACATAGATTTTCTGCAAGGTATTTTTTTCATAATCAACATTTGTGAATCATTTAGTGTTCAGATAGTATACAGTAAGTATTGAGCTTAAACACACTCTCAACCAGATGTGATAACAAATTCACGGCTTCTATTTATCGGGGAAAATATGAACAAAATATGAACAAAAACAATAAAAGATAAAGTATAGAAAATAACAAATGAATGTGGATACATTCTCACATGTGCGGTGTTTTCCCCCACATTTTATAAACCTTCCTACCGCCTGTAAATGTAGTTGTGATGCATATTATTATTGTCTTGGATTGTCTATAAATGTTTGTGCTGCGTCACTGAGAAGTGCACAGAACTGTGGGATGTGTACATTGGCTTATTTATTACTTTTTGATTTCGCAGAGGTACATACACAGTACAGATTTGCACTGGTTACACTGATGAGATGGACACTCTAGATTTGAAGTTTTCGTGACTGCAGGGATGGACAAGTTAGGAGAGTCCATCTTCTTGGTTCTTTCGGTAAAGTCACGTAGAAGGGAAATAATAAAATAATAAAAAATTCACATAATAAAATACAATTGTATTGTATTTTACCGAAAGAACCAAGAAGATCAGAAATTGGTCGTTTAACAGCTTTGGTATCCTGTGTAAGAAATAAAACTGGTGATATGTGAGGTATCACCCACCGCACTGGTCATGGTGACCTGACTTTAACTATGCACCCAGGTGTTTACTAGATAAACGCCAAGTGATACACACTTGATGACAGCTCTCCAATGTGGTTTGGGTTGTGCCGCATGTCGTTGAGCAAGTTGTTTGTTGTTGTGCCTCCCATTGTGTTTCTTCGGGAACTTGATTCGAATCATCGGACGTCATACCGATCACGAGGCAATACAACCAGGCAACACATTGGAGAGCTATATAACACAACCATAAAAGCCCATGCAGAGCTTGAAGGTGATAGTATATGTTTAAAGCTACTTTCGACGGTGTGCGTGTGAGGACACACGTGGGATCTGCGTGAGTGTGTGCGTGCGATGCATTTTAATCTTTGTGCCCAGGGTTAGATTTCTGGACAGGAAGCAACGTCAATGTTGAGATTATATCTGAATGTTGCTTGAGCCTCCTTTAGGTCAACTTGACCTCAAACTGAGTTCCTGCTGTGGTGTAAAACATCAGCATTCAGCAGACTGACACAACCCGCTCCTCTACGCGCGTCACGCCAACATTGATTAATACCCCTTAGCAGCGCAGCTTGCGCTGAGAGTGCAATTAAAATGATGGCATTCGTATTGTTTTTTTTATTTATGGGAATATCACCAACATTCCGTATTTATATTGAAGTCTTATGTTACGATGATGGATTTATTATTTACGGTGTATTATAACGGCACACGTCTCAACAGTATATAAATTCTAACAGTTCAGCTTTCTTCCTGCGTTCATCATGGACGTTTATGTTTGTGCTGTGTACTTACAGCTCCTAAGAGATGATTACAAATGCACAACCATTACGTGCCCTTGCCCTAGCACAAGGAAACACTGCCTCTTTCTCACTGGCCTATATGAACAGCAGAGAATCCTCCAGAAGACGCAGAAAGCACCATGATGGAGCATGGATAGTCGATTTCAACATAGACCCTGAGAGCCTAAATAGCCATGAATATTCTGTATTCTACATAATAATAATGAGTTATTTTCTTGTATAAAGGTTTCCTGTGTCTGTCTCTCTTGAGAGATGTACAGCGATTATCTTATCGAGCTCTATAGAGTGCCTTTTTGAAGGTGCTTTACAGCGATTGTAAAATTGTACGTGAGACAAAAAATGATTTGAGATGAAGAACGGAGTCATTCAAAGTGGTGGTTTAGTTTCAGTGACAGTCGAACAGACGGGAGTGTTGTGGAGGGGTGGTGGTCGGCCTGTTCGTCGCTGCCGGGTAGCAGAAAGCACACCTCACCTGACATAATAATACAGTTTCAAAGCATTTTTACATTTTCTGAAGCTAAATTGTATTACAAAGTACAACAAACTATATGAGTGGCAGTGCAGCAGAGTGCTCAACTCCCCATCAGAAGGTGGTGCATTCAAATGTTGGTCAGAGGTTAACTCAACCCATTATCTCTCAGCAGTGAAATACAATGAATATTACTTTGAAAGACGTCAACAGTAATTGTCAACGGACAAATTGAACCTCACCAAAGGAATTTAGAATTAGCCTCCACTTACCAAGGACTGAAAAGAAAGAATAGCCGTACCCAGGACTTGTTTTGGTAGCCAAACACTTCACTTTCACACATAAACAAAAAAGTTGGGCTTTATGCACCATGGGAGAATGGTGGCGCGGTCGTTTACACGCATCACTATTTACTCGGAAAACCCAACATCAGTGCCACGTAATATCTGAACCAGTCCTGGGACCATTACCAACCTACACTAAAACCAGCGTGGTGAAGTATGGTCAAACAGCGGGTGTGGGGGAGGCCTTCGTCTAGCCGTGATTGACTCTGAGCTACAAATGACTACTATTATTCGTATAATTTATTACGACGACAGCATTAGTCTGCCAGCATATGATAGCTCTCAGCATTGCAAGAAATATTCAATTCAAGCCGGGTGCAGTTGGCTGTGGCCGGCTTCGAGAGCCCGTGGGACGAGCAATCTTGCGTGTGCCACGCCGTACTGGGACGAAAAGGACGGGGGATAGTAATCGTGTTTCTAAACTGGAAAAGCCCAATTACACCAGCGCCTACCCTGTCTATTGTGTAAACAGCTTAAAGACTGACGTTATCGGCCAACTTGACATTGAAAACTGGAAAGAACCTGCGCCGTGGCGACGTCAGATCCTTTAATCCGTGCGGCACCAATCTGTCGCAGGGACGTCGTGAGCAATCGTTTGGCAAAACATGTCTCGGGAGGCCCAGTAAGTTTGTTTTCCGTACTGATTTGTGATTAGAAGCCTGCAGCTGGTATTGGTAAAAACAAAACAAAAATTTAGCTCGTAAGGAGGTGAAAAGACAGAAAAAAAAATATTAAACTGAGAATTCTCGTTTTTCACAACACGCTCTCTCAGAAGAAAAGAATGTGTGGAGGAAATATCGCAGGCAGCAGCGACTGTTATCGGTGGTTATTATCAAACAAGTCATTTGCTGCTAACCCCCTTTTCTGCCCAAACACTTTGTAGCCTCATTACCCACACTTTGGGAATGATAACAACATTTAAATTTGGAGTGAAGCTTTAAGGGAAATTCCACTGATAAGCTAGAACACCTAACTGGAACACGTATCTCGCTCTAAAGCTCAGCAGTTGTTCAAGCCCCAGCAAAGCAAGTAGTAGAATAAGAAAAGAAAAAAAAACACTTCTGTTTTTTGGTGAAATAATGAAAGCAACTTTTGCAGGTCATAGTGTTAAATGTGCATGTGCAGTTTTCCAAAGAAGTATTTTTGGTCGTTGGAGACTAAAACCACATGTGCTGTGTGCACCGTGGTGGCTTGTAACATTGCATTTTTTTCAAGTATCAAGTGAGTGAATCTTGGCAAAACATAATTTGATGGGAATTTCTGGAAAGTTAGGAGAAATCTTTGTGAGAATTAGATGACCAACCTTTGCCTATTATTCTAAGCAAAGTGTTCAAATCCAACACGGGTTTGGCACGCGTTCAGGAAAGATGAGCTTTGTCCCACAGATACTTTAAAAGCAGAAATAATCGCCGCTGAATCCAAATTTAATGCCGGCAGAGGAACTCTGGATTAAAGTTTTCAATTAACCAACTCTGTTGCCAATGACAACTCGACTGCGAAAATGTGCCCCATTTATTACGATTGGGAAAATTAAAGTTACGCATGGAGTGGAAATATTGGAGAGAGAAAAAAACGTAATCTCTCTTCAAGTGATGAGTTATTCCCATAATTACACCCTTTATCTTAGTAATTTGGAAAAAAAACTGCGGTGCATAATATATGTCTCTATGTTTCCAACATTTATTTTATATTTCCTTAGCCATACATTCCTCAGTGAGTGGTTTAAACTGTATCCCTGCATGAGACGTGTGGCCAATCCGTTCTCAATGCTGTTTATTAGATACGGGAGGAAATCAGAGTGCCTGGAAAAAAACTAACAACACAACCTGCATGCTCGACTGCCTCCATAGAAACCTCTTTGCCTGCCTGCAAGTGGCTGTCTCAAGCATATGATACCAGTGTGATCCGCTAACCCTACATGGAGAGTTGCTACATTTCAAGCACACATCACCATGCCCAACTAACCACCGTACGGTACGGTAAGGTTATGGTACAGCCCTCAAATTTCGATTTGAAGCTTTCGTGACTTGCAGGGATTAATCTTCTTGGTTCTTTCGGTAAAGTCACGTAGAAGGGAAATAATAAAAAAAAAATTTTATTATGTTTTATTTTATTTATTTTATTATTTCCCTTCTACGTGACTTTACCGAAAGAACCAAGAAGATGAAGCCCTGAAATTGCTTGCTCACATCACCATTGACAGGAGAACCTCGACTAGAAGGATCTCTGGAGACGCCCCTCTTAGAGGACAATTTGGTCGACTCTTCCATTCTGGCCAGATGTCGTGGAAGAGGTGGAGAGTACCCACGCTTTACCCCACCACACGCAACCTCTCGAACAACTAACAACCTTACTCAGCTGTACAGTTTTTTTCTGGTAGGAACCTCCTGGTTACACCAGCCCACATGGGATTATTGTGTCCGTCGTGCAGGGAGGAGCTGGGTGGGGAGGGAGGGGCTGGGTGGGGAGGGTGGGGAGGGGCTGGGTGGGGAGGGTAGGGTGGGGCTGGGTGGAGAGGGTGGGGCTGGGTGGGAGTGGGAGGGGTGGGGCTGGGTGGGGAGGGGGTGGTCACCCCGTGGTGCCCTTATAAAACTCAACGTTTAACCTAATCACGCCGGCTTGTGCCCGCCCTCACAGTCGGGCATATTTGCGGAATACACCACGCCGCCGTTGACCCTGGCCATTGACCGAGCAACCCAACGTTCCTACCAGCTCCCTCCGCAGGAATGTGTTTTTTTACTGCAGGCTGTGTTTAAGCATGTGTTGGAAGGTGTGGTTTGATGGTGTCACTTGCCATCGGAAGGTTGCTTCTTAAAGTCCCAGTTCAGGGTTGACTCATTCTCTCATTCCTCGAGGGTCAATGAAATGCGTACAGTTTGTGGGAATTCACCAGTCGTTATGCTTCATGGAGAGACCGGTCCTTGTCTTGGGAATGTGGAATTTCCACCATCGGCTCTGCTTGGCAAATAGAGTGGGTGCCTCCCATTGCTTATTCAACGTGGTCGAGTGAAATAACTTGTGTTGTGCACATTCACTCTGATTGGAACACACGAGGCAGGGGGTCGGTCTCATCGTGTAGAACGCACAGACTCGAACCAGATGGCCCATTGGAAGATGAGTCACCACAAACGCTACTTGCAGATGTCGATGAATCTCGCAGGACAACTCATCGTATCGTCAGCCAGATCCATATCTTATCCACATGAGCTACCCCAGCAGAGGGTACTAAAACTAATGCAACAAAACCACCGAAAACAATGCATTTTGTCTAAAATATCGACATGCACCAAAGATGACAACCACGGTTGGGTGGAAAGGCAGGAAATACGCCCCCGTGCCTGTTGGCATATTTAATCGTGCTCTGCACATCCCTCGCTGGTGACTCAATGACACAGGGCCAGGGAGAGGCGCCGCCTATTGTTGAGCACACAAATATCCACACCCTCGATGTCAAAGCTCCATCGGTGGGATCCTGGGTGGAGTTGGATAATTGCAATACTTGGTGGCCACGTGTCACCCGTGCAACTGTTGCAAGATCCGGCAGCAGGAAGGAAGGAAGACACGGTGAGGTGTCAGCAATACCAAGATTCATACTTTCTGTCGGAATCTTTATTAGACTGGAGGAATCCGATGAGCTATGAAGCTCTTTTACACAGATGTCCAGTAGGGGTCGGGTCAACAAACTACAAACAATAGGGGGACACAGCCCCCCCCCCCACCCCCTAGCCCCCCGCCTTCCCCCCAGACACCGTCATAGCATTGCCACTGAACAATTGGAAATTCCACTTTTACAAGAGCGATAGTTCTTGGTACAATTCACCATGTGGAATGGATGGAGTCCCATTTCCGTGAGAGAGAAAACAAAAACCTCTAGCCAATCGGTGGCGAGGGAATGGGGGCCGTGCGTGCTGACATCAGCACGCTCGTCTCACGCACGAACTGAGACGACCAATCAGGCTCTCCATCTGTTGACCACAACCAAGTGTCTTTGTGTGTGTGAGAGTCACTTCACCCGCAGGCAGAGAATTGTAGAGCTAAGCCAAAGATGGATACCTAATTATGGTACTAAAGTAATTGTTGTAATCATAATGACAAAAATAATAATTACGATGATGATAAAACCATGTTGAAGGTGATGATATATAAAGATGATGATAATGCTGCTGAAGATGATGATGATGCACCAAGCCACGTTACACAAATCGACACTCACTGACCCCTATCCCATTGTGACCCACCAACCCTTGCCATCACAGTGCTAGAACGCAGATGTGCACCATCAATGTGCACACACTGCACCCTAGGGGAGGTTTAGAACAGGTGCCAATTATGTTTTCCATGGATAGGAATCAAATTCAGATCTATGTGAGTAGCCAAGTGTGTGAACCACTGCACCACTGCTCCCCATATCCATGCACGTACAACACGTGGTGTCATCTTCCAGGAAAATTCCCAGGCATGATGCGACGCTCTGCTGACGGACAGAGTTATCGAAGTGCATTCCTTCAACTCGTGACTTTACAAAAAGAAAACATTTAGAATAACATTTGTCATAAAAAAAATATGTACGTAAAAGTAAGTGGTTATTGGAAACGTTTTACATGCGAGTTTGTTTAGTCTGAAGTATGTTTGATTCCATTGAGTGTCTTCACGTGCTACCAACATTGCATCTAGTTTCCGTTGCATCTCTCACCAAAATTTAAACGTAGCTTTGACAACAAGTGTGTAAATTAACTTAAGTAGCTAACTGCAATGCATTTCTGTCCACACACGCACAAATAAATCTTACAAGCCCACAGGCACAGACACTGGTGCTACAGCTTGTCAAAAATGCGATCCGTGCGATGGCTCTTTAAATGTAGGAAATTGGCCTTGCGTGAATATGCACGAGGCAAATAAAAGAAGATGCTTTAGAGACATCATAACCTTGCCCACCCGGCAGAGTCACCCTTGGGAGGGGTGTAAACTTTCCCTGGCGTTACTGAGAAGAGCAATGGAACTGATTAGTTGGTGAGGGGGGATGGAATTCAATCCGGGGTTGGAGGCCAGTCTGATGATTTAATACAGGGGCTTCTGCGTGCTTGCTATGAGTCTGTGCATAAGCCAGCATTGTGTCTCCACGGCACACGGCTAACACGAAGCCCAGCGATAATAATAACACTGTGTAACAATTATTTTTGTTCCTGGCTAATAGGTGTTATTTCCTAATTGCTTATGCCTCAAAAGTACAGAAATGGCTATTATAATAGTGTAATAAAGGTTTATATAACATCAGCCATGCACAAAACACAGAATATAATTGCATCGATCGGGAGGTGAGAGGAGAGGGATGATTACTAAGTACGAATACTAGGAAAAAATGAGTAAATTAACACTGATTGAAATAAAGCCACACAACAAAAAAAATGAATGTATTCAATTCGTACTGTATACTCATAAATAATTATGGGACGTAACCATTGATTCATAATTTCCAAAATGTGTTACTCTAAGTTGATTTAAAATTATATAATTATTGGGGTGCCATGGTAGCGATGTGGTAACTATCTTGCCTGCTATACATGAGGTCGTGGGTTCGATCCTAACGCCTGCTAATTTCGAATTTTCAAGTTCTGCTCGTGGTCGCGTCTATTTTTCTCTGGGTCCTCCGGTTTTTCCCTCCACATTTAAAAACACGCGTTTAGAGTATTTGGCTTCTATAATTGTCCACAAAAGCCACTTCGTTGAGGTATCATTTGTGGCCAGGTCGCAAAGTAACGAAAGTATTGAAATAGTAAACGTTTAATCACTCATAAAAAAATACGCAATACAAAATTATTCATTTAATTTGTATAAAAAAAAACGTTATATGCTAGACCTGGGGAATCTCAAATGAGTAGTTTCAGTGTTCAAAGTTGTAGTTATGGTGGTCCAAGTTGCAGTTCTGCTAGTGCAGGTGGTTGTTTTGTATACATAGCTGTTCTGGTAGTGCAGGTGGTGGCTCTGTACAGGTGGTTGTTCTGGTGGTCCCGTGGCAATCGCGGTGGTCTAAGTGGTCTGCGTGGTTGTCCCAGTGGCCGCTGTGGTCTCAGTTGTAGTCATGTGTGTCCCGGTGGTCTCAGTCGTATATCCTGACGGTCTATCCCAATCCCAGCTGGCACGTTCAACCAGAATCTCCATTCAAAATTATTACAGATTCATTGGCCATACGTTTCAAAAGCACTTTCATGAGGCGGGCCAGGCCCCCACAGGCCCTCCCGTCTTGTCTGACCTCCAAGCCGGAATCTGGGTGGAATTGGGCCAATTCTGTGCACTATGCATCAGCCGTAGATTTAAAAATACGATTCAAATCTCAGTTTGAGGTCAACTAAATGCATCTTCCCTCTGGGGAACAATAAAACGAGAACCACTCGGTGCTTGGATTCAGGGGTATTTGTCCCGTTTAAAGGCTGGTAGTTGTCATAGGAATGTGGACATTTCAGGATTGGCATTTGAGATGGATATCATCTAAATGAAAAGGTCGAGCTTAGAGACACTTAAACAACCCTGGTAAAATTTTGATTTGAAGCTTTTGTGACTGCAGGGATTCATATTCTTGGTTCTTTCGGTAAAGTCACCTAGAAGGGAAGTAATAAAATAATAAAAATAAAACATATTATGTTTTATAATAAAAATAAAACATATTATGTTTTATTTTTTTTAAAGAACCAAGAAGATGAAACCCTGGTAAAGCTATTTATGTACGCCAATAAAGCCATGAATTCATTGACTTAATTCATATTGTCACACACTTAATTGATTAATCAAGAATTTATTAATCAATTAATTAATTGCTCAATTAATTTATTAATTAATGGATTTTACTGTGGTTACTGCACTGCACGACAAACCAAGACAGCTGAGTTAAATTCCCTGCCACGGCTAACATCAGTGGGGAGCTATAGCTGCACCGACCCTTACCCCTCGCCCTATCCCCGATAACCCAACCTGAACCAACCCCACTCTGACCAGCATAGTGAAGTATGGTCGAAACAATCTGCTCCACTGTCATGGAGTGGAGGAGGCCTTCTTCTGAGAATGCATTGACAAAGGGTCCCATTTGATTCATTATCTGTTTTTTTTTACCATATCAAAGTTGTGAAGCGAGCTATATAGCGCTATGCCGTACCTATTAAGGCTAATGTGTTGACAGAAGGAATGTATTAGGTAAAAAAAAATGCTTCTCTAATGGTAATCTAATCAGAGCAGAGAGCTGCATGCAGAACCTCGCATTTTTTTGAGGCGTGCAATCCATAAAAAAAAATCTGCTTCATCTAAAGTTTCAATGTTGGAAAGTGTTCCCAGTTACCAGGGAGATATAAAATAAAAACGAAAAAAACTGCCGGTTGATGCTTTTAGGAATGTCTTAGGAGACCCCGCGAGTGGTTTGAAGGTTGAAATAACTGTGCCGGGAACTATTTTCCACATTTTTTTTTTATCAAAAGAAAATAAACTACTGTTTCTTATTGGGGTCCTTTTCTATATTGTCTGAAAAGCAGCTGCACGGCTAAAACGACTGCACGTGGTAATTTGTTTCTGAGCATCGGTATCTCCTGGCGTTTCATTTATGCGCGCATACTCTGATGTATTGCAACCACCGAGTGCTGTGTCATCACAATCATCAGCCACGGTCTATCAACTGCTGGATGAAGGTAACCCCAAGCGCTGCCATGTCTCACGATATCCCGCGATGTCTCAATCCGCCTTGCACACGAGCCTATTGCATTGCTCCATCTCCTCGGCGGGGCATTCTTCTTGCACACAATCCACTTGGTGGCCACCCCATCATCATTATCCCCGAAGCGTAGTTCTGCACGTGGTATTTAAGTTGTTGTCAAGTCAAAGGTCGGTGTCTCCATGCTCAGATCAGTATTAGGCAGTGCTCATTTCACTGATCACGTGGCGAAAATTCCACACTCCTACGGCAAGGACAAGTCTATCCAGAGAGAAAACCGCTGTTCATCTCACACGAAGTGAAACTCACTTCACTCGCTCACGAAGGATTAAAGGGCCGAGCCAGCCCTGACCAGGATTTGAACTCGCAGACTTTTTGATTGCGAATCGAGTAAATTAATAACGGCGACCACTTCTCTGTGTAGACTTGCTGTGGATACAAAATAAAAGGTGGTAGCAAGAGAGGACAACGCCAGGTCCGCGAAAGCGACAGGTCCACCCTTACCAATTAACCCGCCCGCAACCCAGTGCAGTATTGGTGCATGGTGTAACCGACATTTTCACAATGGTCACATACCTGATCCATAACGCTGATAATGTGCACTGCATTGCACTGCACATGATCAGAGTTATGTTTTTTGGTTGACTTCATGTATTGTGGTCTATGCAAACATGACTCCTTGTAAAAAAAGGTGTCAGTTGTGTTGCCAGATAGAAGGGTAAAAAACCAATTATCATATTTTTTACTGGCAAATGAGGTTCCCGTGGTATACCTGATCCTGTTCGCTTATTCGCGAATACATCAATCCACGTGCTCGTGGAACGTCCAACTTTTTCCTGCGATGATGTACGGCCCTTTGTCAACCCACTGCTGGATGAAGTCATCCCCACAACTTGTCCGCTATGTCAGTTGTTTGACCTTACTTCACCTTGTCAGGCAATGCGTGTTGGGGAAGGGGGCAGGGAGGGGGCAGGGAGGGGGCAGGAACGGTGCAGACACCACTCACGAATGATGTCAGCCATGGCCAAGAATCCGGCTCACATCGCCAAGTTCAATGTGCGGTGCGCTAACCACCGTGCCACCACTCCACACTCTCTTGCTGTAGATACGATGAAATGCATGGTGATCCATTCATAGATGCCCCACTGAAATAACAAGGCGACATTATGGGGAAAACGACATTTAATTGCAATGCTTTGTCGTGGGACCTTTTTGCCAATATCAAAGTATGAAATATAAGAATAGGGTTTACCCTTTCTGCATATAAAACAGGTGTTGAGATCTTCTTGGTTCTTTCGGTAAAGTCACGTAGAAGGGAAATAATACAATAATAAAAAATAAAATTTAATAAAATACAATTCTCACGACGTTTCGGCCACAACGCAAGCAGCCGTCCTCAGGTGAAGAACAGGGCTGTCGGAAAGACAGCCTCTGAATGAACACCACCAGGCTTGGCAGCGTATATTTAAGCTGGGTTAGAGGAGGAGGTGTTGAGATGTTCAAACACCAAGTCGATACCTTGTGCAATGAATCATATCTGCATAAACCAAACATTCCCTGATGCTATAAAGAAGGCTGTCTCTAGGTGTAGGCCAATAAATAAATACTGTACAGAGAGTTAATGATACCACGCTCCCCTATCCGACATGGAACTGTCACTTTTGCAATGTCCAATCAGCTGTTGAGAATAAAGCAGGATCATTAGAAATTAGTGGGGTATCTACAAACGTGTCCGCCTGCATTGAAAGTTGAGCAAATTATGAAGTACAGCTTACTCACGTGCATTGAAACATTGCACATTTTTACATTCGCAATGGGATGGTTATGCGTGTTAAATTATTCTTTGACCGGGAAAAGTGATAGGCCTGGAATACAAGGACTCGTAGGCAGCGTTGGTGGATCATTTATAGATGGAACGTCTTTGCCCCCGAGATGTAACATCCATCTGGAAAAATATGAGGTCGTACAACAAATAGGTCTTTACTTGTACATGGTTGTCCATTGTATGTTTTGCCTGCATATGTGTGTGCGGTGTCTCCAGATATTCTTGTTTCCTCCAATTCACAAGTGCTCAAAATGTTCCAACTTTCCAACACAGGGCCCCTTTTAAAAATGAGTCTTGAGATACAAGAAATACATTTTGCACTTAATAAATTATACAAAATTCGGATTTTTATTTTTTTTAGAGTGCACATTATGTTGAAATCACTTGCAAAGCTGCACGGACAGCTGTTGTAGTGTAAAAAAAATGCTGAATGTGCCGACACAAACCATGTACGGCCAGCAGGAACTATACATGAATGCCGTTAACTTGATAGACTGGGACCACACACACTGTGGTCTTAAAGGAAAACATCGCTGCATAGACAAATCGTAACAGAGATGCGTGCATTGACCCTTACACCCACACACTGGACAATTCGAGGAAACAATTTGAAAGCCAACGTTGGGTTTGATAACTTTCCTTGGGGTCTGCCTTTGCTCGCACATGTGCATCATCAGAGTGAGGGTCACTCTCTAAGTTTCGCATTGCCTTTGATCGTGCCGTACAGCGCCACGGTTAGAGCGCCTGACTCACAATCAGAAGCTCACAAGTTCAAATCGTGATCAGTGATTGACTCAGTTTGTTGTCCCTCTGGGGTCGAAATAAGTGACACTTTGAGGCAAGTGCATTGTGGTTCTTCTCCTGATGCCATGTTAACTGGCTCCCATCACATGAATGTTTAATTTCTACTCCTGGGTCAGGACGTGCGATGCAGATGAACATAACCCATTTGAGCACGACACTTGGACGTTACTTGCTGAGATGGCGTGGAAAAACTAACCACACGCATGTTACTGACACATTGTGTTTCACTTGGTTACAAAAATGCAGAACACTGGGCTCATGTCCGCACATCCAAAGACTGCTTTCTCAAGGCCCTAATGATTTCTTTCCAATTTTTATGTTTAATTCAATTTCTGCTGTGTAAATACAGAATAAAAATCAGGACTGCTTCGTTGTCTGGGTTTGAGCTGCTTGCAATTATTAAGAGGTGCAAACCAACAGTATGTATTACAAAATCTCCAGGATTGTTATTTTATTTACAAAGGAAAGCCTAAATAATGGGCCAACTTGGAATGTTTGGCCAAATTTATTTGGATTTTTTGGCTTGTGGGAGGTGATTATTATTATGATGAGAGTGCCTGGAAAATATCCACACAACAATTTAACATCATAACAAATTAATCAGAAGCCTGCTGTCTATGCTGCCTCCTCATGCCAGGGCCGTGCCGGTGGATATTGCTTACATATCAATGTTGTGATTCAACAGCTCCACGAATGCCCCTCAAAGTTCTATTCATTTATTCTAGACTTGAAGCTTTCGTGACTGCAAGGAATCATATTCTTAGGTGTTTTCGGTAAAGTCACGTAGGTAAAACATCTATTCATTTCTATGGAAACTGAAAGATGAAAGTGGCATACAAATGACCATGACCATTCATGCTTAGTCAAGCTACTCGAGTCAGGTGAAAGTGTCAGCGGTGTTCACCTTCACTCCTGGCCATAAGTCATCGATGAAAATTCCACATTTCTGTGGTAGGGTCCCGTCTCTTCACATGACAGCCGCTGCCGACTTAAGGGATACTCATGACAACCCAACCACAGAGCCTTAGTGAGTAGCGTCGATCATTGACCAGGATTTGAACTCGACCCCTCGTGAGATGAGTGCTCAGCCCAAGCTCAATTCGGCTGGATTCAGGCCAACATAATGATTCCAAATCGCCGATGAAGGCTCGTACTTTGCTACTTTATCCAGGGCACATGTTGCTGGATTCTCTACGAAGGTGGCTGTCCAACTGTTTGGTTCTGCATTGCCATTTGTGATTCAGTGTTGGTTTAGGCATGCATGTCGGTATTATTAAATATGACTAAAATAACATATATATACAAATTTAAATGTATGAATATAAATGGTTCAAGCTTAGCGCTACTACAAAAAATACACGTATTTGCCAGGTGTACAACAATATGGCGCTAATTGTATGACTGGTCATTTTTCCACACAATTCACATTAAAGAAGTTGGCATTGGCTATAATGTGTTCTCTGGGAAAAAGCCCCAAAAAGCAGGCAAAATGCATTCCATATGTCTGAGTTTAATTTGGACCCTAATTTGATTATGTCCTTCATTTTCTTTAACTTTTCTCTTCTCATATGCATTTCAAGTAAAATGTAGAAATAAGACGTTAATTAATTAAAATGTACGTACTATTTTATTTCTGTGTGCGATTCGTGGGGGGGGGGGGGGGGGGGGGAAGGCGCCATGGTCTATGCACCTTGCTGTGATCCCACTGTGACCTTGGTTCGATCCCTGGCTGTGGGATGTACTATATGAACCTCCCCTGGGCATCGCCTAGGTTGACTCGGCTTGAAACGCGTACCGAGTGTGTGGGCATGTGAACAGTAGCACTGGCGTGCACCGGTTGGTAAGAGTGGTCTTGGCCACACAACTTACTCATGCGCTTCTTCATCATGCGTAGAGTGAATACGGATCTTTGCGTCTGTGTTTAAACTGCAATTATTGAAACAGACCGAAATATAGTATTGGACAGACCATCGTCACCATTGCTGGCATTTTAAACTTCATATCCATCCCAATTTGTTCAACGCTTACGACAAAAAGTCCGCAATGTATTTGCGCGTGTAACAATATACATCTGAAACGAAATGTTCAGTGCAACTCCCTGACGTGTGTGCGGCAGGCTCCTCCGTGCGTTGCTCGGCACGAGAGCCGAGCAGCACAATCGCCGGAACTTGCGCGGTTACATAGCAAGTGGTTTTCAGTAAAGATGGAGGCAATTTGTTTAATCGTCCGTTAATAATTTGTTGTATAAGCTATCGATTTCGATTTAAAGCTTTCGTGACTGCAGGGATTCATCTTCTTGGTTCTTTCGGTAAAGTCACGTAGAAGGGAAGTAATACGACGTTTCGGCCACAACGCAAGCAGCCGTCCTCAGGTGAAACCAGGTCTGTCGAGGCCTGGTTTCATTCAGACGCTGTCGCCTCGACAGACCTGGTTTCACCTGAGGACGGCTGCTTGCGTTGCGGCCGAAACGTTGTGAGAATTTTTTATTATGTTTTATTTTTATTATTTTATTACTTCCCTTCTACGTGACTTTACCGAAAGAACCAAGAAGATAAGCTATCGATTATAAAGTATATATATTCACGCCGTTACTTTAAAATCTGTACATGATGAGAAACCCCATTACAACAGTACAAAAAATAGTTAATGCCAGAAAACAAATGGATTTGACAGCATACAGAGATCTGTATTGTACGTACAAAAGCTCTGAGTCGTATGCGACACCGCGGGTTCAGAAGAACTGCATTGTGGATAGCTTCGTCTTGGACGACTAAATGCATTCAATTGAGAGAAAGTGTGGCCAATCGACAGGCAACAGTTTAACCGATACAAATCTTGATTTGAAGCTTTCGTGACTGCAGGAATCCATACTTTTTGGTTCTCTCGGTAGTCACGTAAGTAGGAAAATAAAATAAAAAATAATATTTTTCTTCTTGGTTCTTTCGGTAAAGTCACGTAGAAGGAAAATAATAAAATAATAAAAATAAAACATAATAAAATAATTCTCACGACGTTTATTTTTATTATTTTATTATTTTCCTTCTACGTGACTTTACCGAAAGAACCAAGAAGATGAATCCCTGCAGTCACGAAAGCTTTAAATCGAAAAAATAATATATCACGACGTTTCAATCGAAACACAAACGATCGTCCTCAGGCGGAAACAATGAACCAGCAGTTGAACTGCTGAACCGATACAATTATAGAACGGCTTCACCCTTATTAGGACTCATCAGTACAGTGCAATCATCCATGTTCAGATTTGATGTAGGCAGCGTTAGTGGGTCGCCAGTGCAAAGGCATGCCCTCTCCATGTATGAGGCTCCCAGACGCAGATGGCAGGAGTCAATGTATGTGTACGTCAATTGAGATCCCAAGATCAAACGGGATATTCCATCTCAACAGAATTCTCCGTGTCAAGTATACTTCTTAATCTGACTTAGCAGTCAGAAACCTCTGACAAAATGCATTTTAGTGGTAATGTTCTTAATCTTTATATATGAAAGGGAAATGTGTGAATGTGTGTCTGTTCGAAATGTTTAGCATACTTTCCGACATGCAACAAACTTTAAATTTGGCATGTTGGTAGCTTCTATACTGTACACAATGCAAAAAGTATAAAAAATATTTTGGGGGGGGGGCGCAATAATGGATATATTTTGCATGCAAGTGAGCAGTGACGTCACATCTGTGATGTCACCCACATGCGGCAGCGTCACGCAGTGTGCTTGCCGACGTCACGCATCCCCCCCCCCCACCCTCAGCGTAGGCCGTGTATTAATCCAAGACAATAATCCAAGTCCCGAGCGAAGCCGGGTAGTAAAGCCAGTACATAATAAAGGTTGTTGGGTTAGATAGCGTTATTTATAAATGTGTCGCAACCCTCCACCACCCAAAACGGCCAAAAAGACAAATAGTTCACTACTTTAGCCCACAGGTGTTTTGAAGAATGGATCCACAACATTTACAATTTGAGAACGACGTTTCGCTGGAAATTACCTCCAACATCTCCGGGCGATTTGCCAGCATCGTGAAGCCATCCACCTGCTTCCGGTCTTAACTAGTGCAGGATAATGTCATTATTGTTGAACCCCATCAGATTTCGAGATCAGTAGCGGAGGTGGGGGGGTATTGCAATTATGTAATAGATCAGTAATCAGTCACTTGGCATGTGACTCCTCTAACACGTTCCTTCGGAGTGGGCAGGTAGGAACTTGGTTGGACAGCGCATTCGTGCACGAAAGACAAATATCCACGACAGACAGACAAATAATCCCTGGTGGGCAGTGTGGAACCTGTTGTTCCTACCTGTATAAGGAATTGCAATATGTGTTGTGTATTACTTCATAATACGCTTCCAGGCTGTGCTGAGTCTGTAGCTATCACAACGGTTGAAATTATTTTAATTATTCTCAATTGCGATTGATTCTCTAACTAGTCTTGGCCGGTAATAATTAGTTCTGCATAACACTTCAGCGTTATCAAAATCAATTGAATGTCCTTGTTGGCAAGCATGCTCTGGCACTGCTGACAGTTGTGTTTGAGATAATTTTATGTTCCTTTGGTGTTATTTTAGTCTTACGCTAATGTTACATCCCATCTGTCCAATATAACACTTACATAAGCAATTGATCCGATATACACCTTCTGTTGATTACTTCGGTAATTGATCTTAGTACCCGACACTAGTTTATTTTATTTTGTGTGCCGTACCAAATCTCACTCTCATGTTTTGCTTTTGCAAACCACGGGCTAATTTGTCAGTAACTCCCGAGATATATGGTATTTTAATTGGTTGATAATCACATCACTATCAGTAGTATTGTTGTTCGGTCTTGGTTTGGCCTTCAATACTCTGTAAATGTGAGCATTATTATAGCCATTCAGGCGTAGAGCTTCTTTAACATGTTTAATATATTTCCTTAGACTTGCACCATCTGACACTGTCTTTGCCCGATGTTTGAGCGTCTTGATGAGAGAGGATTTATGTGCTGGGTGATGATGCGAAGCTGCATTCAGATAGTCATCAGTATGTGTTCCCTTTCGGTAGACGCTGTGTGTTATTTTACCATTTTGACCATGTCCAAGCAAATGTTTGGAGTTTGCATATTCTCCCCGTGGCGGTCGCGTGGATTTTTCTACGGGTTCTCCCGTTTTTCCCTGCACATTTGTGAACATGAGTATAGAGTATTTGGCTGCTATACATTTCCACATGATAAGCCACTTTGTTGAGCTATCATTTGTTGCCAGGTCGCTTAAAAAATAAACGTTTTAACTCAGTGGGTTTTAGAGATGTTACGATTCAGGGTCGTGATTTAATTGAAGAATACATTTTCTTTGTCTTATTTATATTGTATATATATATTTATTTACACATCATATGTGCAGTTTTAGTCACTCCATTATCAATGTATACATTTAAAAACGTCAATTTTATATACGTGCTTCTGTGCATATATTAATGAATTGATGCACGTGTAAATTTGGCACCACTTAGTTTAAAGTCAATGTTGGCACCCGTAAGAGAAATGTGGAATTGCCACCACTGGCTGTGGGCTATCAAAAGGCACAAGTATAACCGTACAACCATCTCACACGGAGAAACGATTTACTTTCATTGAAATATACATGAAACTACAGACGACGGTAAAAACAAATCTAATTAATCTAAACATAATTTGTTTGCTAGCAGCCTTAAAAAAAACACCCTCTTAATCCCGGAAATGTCACCGAAGATTTCCTTGAGAAAGTTACAAACTACCGTTTCCATTTTCCGCGTCCGTTCACATTACGGCGGTTGGGCTTTGAATTGACCCGATCCCGGGTATCGAGCGCTCGGTAGCGGCAACAATCGCCGGCGGCTCGGGGTTTTTAAGAAGCAGCGCCCACTGCGAGTGGACACCTTGAACTGCTGCCACGGAATATTTCCTACGGCGACAGAGGCCAGATGCGGCATTGTGGCCACTGTCGGTCTCGCAATTGGCTGCGACGCTGGCATCTGGAGGCAGCGGTGAGGTTGCACCTCTGGGCGACGAGAAATTCACCGCAGGCATTACTTACGAGAACGCATCGATCGTAGGTCGGCGAGAGGGAATTTCTGCCGTCCTGCCCGGATTAGTGGCACAGGAAGCGCGACATGGTTTGTCACGACAGAGTAGCCAAAACAAAAGTATCTGTTTTAATACGTTGCAACAAGAACAACAGCAAATACAATGACCACAGTGTCTGAATGCAATCGCATCTCAAGATGATTTACATGAACGAAAAACTGCGCGAGGCTAGACGGGCGATGTCGGGGAGTGGGGAGCAGGGAAACACGGGAGGGAGGGGAGAGGAGAGGGAGGAGCACTTCGGCACAGGTCAGGATAAGGCAACCGGGGTGCAGCAGCAATAACAACAACAACAAACAGCGAGGCCCGAGCACAACCGGTGCAGCCAGGGCAGGACCAACGAGTCACACAGGGCATCCACGGCGGAGGGTGAGCAGGGACCATTCACCACGTCAGAGTAATGAGAAATTGTAATTGCTCATTGTGTTAATTGCCCCATTGTTCTATCGGGTTGTTTGAGTAATGCACTTTGAGGATGGCGCTATTTGGATTTGGATTGCGGTATCGTGTACCGAGTCAGAAATATCAAGTTTCAATGATTCGGTGATTTTACTGAAACTATAAACGAAACAGTTTTTTTTTTAACCAGGCAAGGCCCACTGAGCTATATAGTTCGTTTACAGAAATGGCATGGCTACAAATGATAGCTCAAATAATTGTCTTATTATGCAGAAATGTATTGCAGCCAAACACTGAAAAAAGCTGTTTCTAAATGTGGAGGGAAAACCGGAAGACAAGAAGAAAAGTCCACGTGACTATGGAGAGTACATGCAAACTCCAAATATACAGGCGTCAGGGTGAGGACCGTAGCCACGACCTCCTGTATACCAGGTGAGGTAGTTAACATCTCCTAGCCACCGTGGCGATGAAGTGTGAGAGGTGGTAATTTGTTTTTTACGAAACAACCAACGTGTGGAACAAGGACATCTAGAAGGATTGGATACAGTAAGGGACAGCATGTCAGAGAGGGAAATTAGGGAAATGTAAGATATGCGTGGTGGAAATTCCGTATTTGTATGGCAGTCGGCGGTCTATAAATAAGTATAACCCGTAAAAACTAAGTTTTTCACTCTAAATCCTTTATATGTGTGGCGGCTAGAGTCCTCTCGTCCTCTGGCTTGAGATGGCTGCCACCTATGGGTCAGATGATTGTCTGCAGTATTAAACAATTGGTAATTAAATATTTTATTTGTTTTCCCTAAACAGTGTAAAATTTTGGAAAAAAAATTTCACGAACATTAATTGTCTCGCACAACGAGTCTGTGTGCAAAATGTCAGCTCGATTGGATCACGGGAAGTGGGTTAAAAAACGACCGAAAGGTTTGCACGGTCGTAAGCAAGCACGCAAGCACGCAAGCAAGCAAGCGAACTTAATATAAAGGATTTAAAAAGAAAACGTTGATTTTCTTCCAACCACTTGATTTGCTTGTCAATTCCAGAGAGATTACGAGCCGAACCAACTTCCAGCCCGAACTTTAACTCGCCACCTTCTGACCATCCAAGTGCACTAACCGCAACGAGAGGGGAAATAGTTTGACAACGGAGAGACAAAGGTGGTCAGGGATGTATCTGCCTGAACCACAATTCGTGAATGAGCCTATACCTAGAGGTGGCTAACAGCAACATGCGAACATCCAGTGTATGAGGACGGTCATTCTCTTTTAATATTCACATTTGCCCGAGATTAAATACAGTTGCTATGAATGACTATCCAAAATATGGCAAGGGTAGTGAATTAAAGGTGCAGCCCTGCAATTGCTTGCTCACCCCACTGCTGCAGAAGGGCATCCACTGGAGGGAGTCCTGGAAAGATTTGACATTGGTCTACTCGTCCACGCTAGATAGACGTCTCGGAAGATGTGGAAGCACCCACAACTTTACGTCGACACACGCGGTCTGCCCGTCGACCCACTGCTGTCTACCCATTTGTACCGCCGAGTGGACAGAGGCGATGGGATTTAAGACCAACCCCGCAACTGCTGTTACAATCGTTTAATTCTGCATCCATCACGCAAGCGCCAACGCGGCACGAGATTAAATGCTCTACATGGGACTTAGAGCATTTTGCCGCACATGTGGAATTGAAACTGGAGTGCTAATTGCTCGTTAATGCATCGCACATGTGCAACCAAACATGCCAGGCAGACTGGGAGGGGGCCAAAGGTTGGGAGTCACTCTGGGGTAATTAGTGGAGCAGAACTTCTGTGGAAGCGGCTTGGAGAGTCTCACCGTGCAAACAAGGCGTAGCGGCCGCCAGACTAGTCCGTGGAACAAATAGGCGGTCGCAAACAACAGGAACGTATTTCAGTGCCCGATTAAGCTAGTGCAGGGCCTGTGGCATATGTTATAAAGGGGACCTAAATTAAAAAAAAAATTAAAACACACATGTTTTACTTGCGTAGTAAAGTAATTGTATTTTTTCATTTGCTATACAGCCAGATAAATACGACAAATCGCTAACCTTAAACACCCAGTCGATCATAAAAGTTGAAGGCAGTATAGTACTATAGTAATAGAGCAAGTGCAGAATCACTGAACCGGGATTGATAGCTTGAAAGCATTTAGCGCGGGGCCCTTAATAGGGCCCGTAGCTACATGCAGCTACTTTTGCTACTAGGATAATCCGGCACTGACTTCTTTACAAGACTGCACGCCGAGATACGGAGTAATGCCCTGCTTGTAATCGGATTACTACCGGTAGCGATGGGTAATCCTCGTGTTGCTCCGCTGTCAGTGTGCAATGAGATTACAATTGCTTGGAATGTCAAGTTTGAATATTTACTTTCAATATTGTGAGCAGCCTAGGTTAATGTGAATTCAGTCACTCGTCATGCATACGATACACCATGCTACATTTTCTAAGGTCACAGTTTAGCTTTGCTATTTCCTAGATTAATTCAATGTTGTATCTATTTTTTTTTTTATCAATGCAAGCACGCAGGCAATCTAATAACATTTGAAAATATGAGCTCACAATGCGTTATTTATAAAGCACCAACTAATCGATAATCTGGGAATGATTATTATCTTTCAGAGAGCGAAGGACCAACCCTGACTATATATATATGTCTGTGGGTGTGCACATGTTTTGTTTCACAGTAAAAAATAGTAAAACAGATTGCTGCTTTTGGTAAATTGGTCCAGGGGAATAAGCAGCAAAAAACGAGATGCAATGGCAGTGTGTGGCCTTGGAATGACTAATTTGTCTTTATAAAGTTGGATGAATGTCTCATCTCCAAGGGTAGCGTTTGACCTGACCTTGCATGATGAGTCTGGGAATTTTAACGTTTAACGTTTGGCACAGAAAAAAAAAATCCTGCTAAACTAATCTCACAGCGACATTTTATAAATTGCATTGAGCTAGACGTGACGTAACTAGCAAAAACACATTAAGGGCAACTTTATAAATCAAGTGTCTGCACACACAAACTATCATTTGGTGGTGCTTAATTATCTCCGTTAGTGGCCCTCATCCAGCTGTGTGTTCCATATTGACGAGGTCGGGGTGAGAGAGGGGGGGTGTTATTTGTTATTTGTATGACGACCATCACCGACTAGGCCCACAGAGTGGTATTCATTTTATTGACTCCGGACAGACGATGGTTGAGTGGAGCACCATCCAGTGTTTTAACTCACACCACCTTCAGCAGTGAGTCAGGTGCTTTGGCAAAGCACCACGTGACTGGATATATCTATGTACATATTATGAATTTGCCAATAACACCTTGATAAATAGAGGCCCTGCAGAGCAATGGGAAATTATTGGCTCCGGCTCAGAGCCTTCCTGCTCGTCCGCAGTTCATCCTGTCCCCCCCCCCCCCCCCCCGCGAGTCGTTCTCTCTCGTCGAGAGCGAGCTGGACGCTTTCGGCGCGTTACGAGTTGACACTCGTTGTTGTACGCAATCGTTTAGCAAATGTGCCCCGAACCCAAGACGTCCATGCCCGGTCGTTGGTGCTGCAGTCGCAGTGCTCGCCTCGCAATGCGAAGGCTGTGAGTTAAAATGCCGGATAAAGGGGTCAACTCAGTCGACTATTCTTGGGGGGGGGGGGGGGGTCGATAGCACGAGTTGCTGCTGCGTTATGGAAGTAAATAGCGGTTAGGAAAACGTTGGTTCCTGCCATGGGAGCGTCAATGTTCACTGCTGGCCTCCAACTGAGATCAGCTTCATCTCAATCCTGGACACTTTGACGCGACTTCACTGCATCGTATTTTTGCAATGTCCCCTGTGTTGTAGGCTTTCAATTAAAAGCACCTCACTAATGAGCTGGCCCGGTGGCTCAGTGGGGGATGACACCAAATATTACAGCTCTGCTCAGTACTGCTGAGAACCCGGGTTCGAATCCGGGCATCCACCTGTGGTTAGTCCAAACAATGAAGGTGAATTGCAATACATCATATGAATGTGGGTTTATCGCTAAATTTATATTATGTCCACGATGGGAATGAGCATTTTCATTCAGATTTACGTGGCATCAATACTCTTTGCTGGGCATACTACACAATGTGTGCCACTAGTGTGGAGAACTTTGACATCAACTCTGGGGACCATTCTCTGACACTGCTAGCTGCAAAAGTTCCGAATGGAAAATTAGTTTTTTTACATGATAACAATATCACCTTTGAAATATAACTGGTTGAGGGGAAAAATGTTAAACCTCACCCCTACCAAACATTGGGAAAACGTAACTTCATAATTCAGTAATTTCGGTGGTAAGATTTTAACTTCTGGGTAAAAAGAAGTGATACACACCAGCACGATAATTTGTATGACAGCAATTCATGTGACCGGGCATGTTCAATCACCTCAAGAACCTCCAAGGGGCCCAGGGAATGCCTCTAATTAAAATCATGGAAATTTGATCTCAACTCTTGAGGTCCTCCACAGACTTGATTTCTGATGGTATTTTTTTTCTCCTTTGGATCCTGTCAGCTTGCGGGTGGGCACAAGAGCGTTTAACACCACATGTTCACGTCTCATCAGAATTTTTCTTTTTTCCCTTTTAGTTGTCGTCAGTGAGATGTTGAGGATTTGCAGCCGAGATGGTTTGCATGTTCCCGAACAGGTGTGCCGAAACCTTTTTACCCCTTTGAAATGTATACATGACACCACGGCAAGGGAGCTGGGAGGCACGGTAACACCTGAGTTGTGTTTATTTTGACAAAAAAATAAAGCTTACAAGTCTGTGGTCAAAACACAAGTGAAGCAATGCAAATCACTGCACCTTGCCACACAAGTTGCTATGCCATTAACTGAGTTATCTTACGTGTTTTACATATATATATAGGCTGCGGTGGTGTAATGCACTCTGGACATGCAATCTATAAGTTTTCCGGTTCTATTCGCAATCCCGGAGTGGAAGTTGAAACAGCGGCGCAAGTTTCTTAAATCCCCGCGCCTCTGTCCATCCAGCAGTGCGAATGGGGACAGCACAGTTATTTGAGTGGCCTGTTGAGCATGGTGAGGTAAAGTGTGGGTAATCCCACCTCTTCGAGATGGGCTCTGTTTCATCTCCCCCTTGAGGAGGCTGTTCCACCAGCAATGGCGTGAGTAGGCAATTGCAGGGGCTGTAGCCTTTGGCTAATGTCAAAAGAGCATTGGGTGGATTCATACTCTTAGTTCTTTCGGCAAAGTCACGTAGGTAAAAAATGAAATGAAAATTAATAAAAATAAATAAATAAAATCACGATGTTTCGGAGGCAACACAAGTCTCCGTCATCGGGTGGGACCGTCACAGCCACTTTACCGAAAGAACTAAGAGTATGAATCCTTGCAGTCACGAAAGCTTCAAATCTAGACATTGGGTGGACGTTGTCTCATTTGTGGCCCAGAGGTAATTATGAAAATGTTACGTTCAGCACCATGCCTGGCCACCTTTTGTGCCCCCAGTGTTGATGTAAAACACACCGCAGCAGCTACTCTTTTAAGCCTAAGTCAACCGAGGTGAGACATAGGACCGGTTCGGATATTTAACATCGATGTTGGCCATGAATCGAACCTGGGTCGCTGAGTTCGTAGTGTAGTGCGCTAACCGTGACACAAGCACTTCCCATATCCGCGCACACACATACATGCATGCATGCACACACAAACATACCTGTACTTGTAGAAATTGTTTTCTCACATCCTTGATCCATGGTGATGTATTGGGTCACTCAAGAACACGTGCGCAGATCACTGGTGTCATCCTTAACATCCACAATGCGAGTGCGTGACGTGTGACGTGGAGTGGTGAACTACACCAAACCCGAGGCGCAGTCACACCTGCTTCATCCTGGAATGGATATAAACATTTTTTTTAAAGGTTCTTAAAAAAAAATCCTTCATAAGCACAGCATTGTTTCTAAATAGCCCAATGTTATGTGTATATTACCAAGGGTATGTTAACAATTCTCTTGCAAAACACTGTCACCAGAACAAGAATGGACCATTGCAAGAGGAATGTGGAATTTTCAACTCAGGGCTTGTGTATGTGGAGATGGAAACTACCTCAGTGCCCATTTGCTAAACGAGACACTTTGTCTCTAGAACTTTGACGGCCAACACAATTATGCATCAATGTTTATGATTTGCCGCGCAAATAGAAATTTGCTATTCAGTCAATGTTTTTTTTGTCATTGAAAAAAATGTAGCCAGAAAATTGACAAATAATGTGCATCGATTTAGTAGAATCCACCACGAGCGCGTATGCAATGCACGCCTCCAATGCAGTGTCAGGCTTAACGTGTGCGGCTCGGTACGATGTCCGACGTTTTACTCCAAGAGCTGGGAAGTTTCTTCAGTTCTGAATTCAGTTTCTGAAAGAGTGAGCAGAAAAAACCCGACGACACATCGCGTAACAACGCAGCGAGGCCACGCAAACCTCCGTATTGCACGCGTCATGAACTGCGCAGTTGCGTCCTGTGCTTCAACCGGTCGGAAGACAAGAAGGCAATCGTGTCGCCTTTGGAAAAGTGTCTTTTTGGGGGGTACTCAGCCCATCATCCATTTTGGGTCAGTAAAAGTGGTACCACTTTGTCGGACGTAAACACTGGTTGCGTTGTGGTGATACTGACCCCAGGTATGGATTATTGGATTGCGGTACCAGCTACCCACGTAACATCTATTTAGCATGGGAAGTACTGCCCCGTGTGTGTTGTGAGGATGGAGATACATTTTACTTTAACGTAAAACGTACATATATAATTATAATATTGATTTTCATGATGCACCTTTCATTTTGAAATTCTCAGAGCTATACAAAAAAAATTACATTCCCAAGTATAAATTCCTAATGGAATGCAATAAAAGCTGATAATAATGATTAAACTCACTATATGCAGATGAAGAAATACACAAGATAAAAATCAACAATAAATTACACCGTTTAGGTAAAACATACTTTAGTATGCAGCATTTGTCCATGGTTAGTTAAACATTACGTGTCAAACATAAATGAACATATAATAATTTTGGCACCATAAATGGTAGCCTTGCACAGTGCTCAACATTGCATGCCTTTTGTACATTAAGAGTGAATCTAAATGATTTCGTGAAAGAACACGTGTTTGTTTCGTATGGCTTTTTTAAAAGTCAAGTTTGAAATGAGAGCGATTGTACCTTTATGGTTATGTTAATGTGAAACAAACACCACGGTCAAGGACCACCAACAGAGGTGATCACGATTTAAAGCTTTCGTGACTGCAGGGATTCATCTTCTTGGTTCTTTCGGTAAAGTCACGTAGAAGGGAAGTAATGAAATAATAAAAATAAAACATAATAAAATAATTCTCGATTTAAAGCTTTCGTGACTGCAGGGATTCATCTTCTTGGTTCTTTCGGTAAAGTCACGTAGAAGGGAAGTAATGAAATAATAAAAATAAAACATAATAAAATAATTCTCGATTTAAAGCTTTCGTGACTGCAGGGATTCATCTTCTTGGTTCTTTCGGTAAAGTCACGTAGAAGGGAAGTAATAAAAGAAAAAAATAAAACATAATAAAATAATTCTCGATTTAAAGCTTTCGTGACTGCAGGGATTCATCTTCTTGGTTCTTTCGGTAAAGTCACGTAGAAGGGAAGTAATAAAAGAATAAAAATAAAACATAATAAAATAATTCTCGATTTAAAGCTTTCGTGACTGCAGGGATTCATCTTCTTGGTTCTTTCGGTAAAGTCACGTAGAAGGGAAGACTCTGTCTACGTGACAGACCTGTTCTCCACCTGAAGACGGCTGCTTGCGTTGTGGCCGAAACGTCGTGAGAATTATTTTATTATGTTTTATTTTAATTATTTTATTACTTCCCTTCTACGTGACTTTACCGAAAGAACCAAGAAGAAAAGGTGATCACATTGCTAATTGGACGAGAGGGATAAGATTAAGAGATCATCGCAGCCGATGCTATTAATCCCACCATTCGTCCTCACCATCACCGCGTTCTGCGAGATCCTGCAGCTGTGAAGCAGTCAGAATCTAACCAGCAAGGTCCATTCTCACATTGTCTCACCATTTGGCTCCGGGCCTCCCCCTTCATTGTTCATCTCTCAATGCTACTTCAATGCCTATCTATGTAACCTGTGTGGGAGTAACGATGATGAATTGTCAGTGTGTAACACTGCGGTGAATGTGGTGGCATCCTCGTGACTGCTGGGGTAGAGGTTGACGAGTTTATGCATTTACAAGTGTAAAACAATAATCGATTCCCATTACACGCTTTTCAACGTGTTAAAGTTGAAATTTACAATTCAGTATCAATCGATAAATTGGTGCATTAACGCAGCCATAGTTATATGTCCTCCTACATCACACACACAAGCCTCTGTTAACTGTGATTGCATTTCCATGCGTATGACTACAAAACTCTCTGCGCCGAATTTTATTCTAAACCTCCAAAAATGTTACCCTGTTCTGTAATGAGATTTCTAGCACAGTCTGGGTGCACCGGTATTAAAGGCCACATGTGTGTTTTTTTCGCTTTGTTAAACCCTTACAGTCACACATGATACATATATGACAGACACAAATATTACACACAGATATTACAGACAGATTTTAGTCACAGATATGACAGATATTACATATATTATAGTCAGAAACATTAGTCGAAGATATTACAGACATTATAATCACAGATATTAGTCGCAGACACTACTCCTGCTTCAGGGACTCATCCCTCAACACCAACGTATTCTTCTCTTCTCTTGCCAAGTGCTTTATGCTTTCTGACGTAATCCTGCCCAACGAATACAAATCAGCTGTTTGACCTGATTAGGACGTTGCTTTATATTGGTGATTAGTATTTAGGTGGTTTACACGAAGCTGTTAAATTTCGAATTAAAGCTTTCGTGACTGCAGGGATTAATCTTCTTGTTTTTTTTCGGTAAAGTCACGTAGAATGGAAATAATAAAATAATAATAAAACATAATAAAATTATTCTTACGACGTTTCGGCCACAACGCAAGCAGCCGTCCTCAGGTGGAGATCAGGTCTGTCGAGAAGACAGACTCTGTCTTCTCGACAGACCTGTTCTTCTCGACAGACCTGTTCTCCAGACAGACTCTGTCTTCTCGACAGACCTGTTCTCCACCTGAGGACGGCTGCTTGCGTTGTGGCCGAAACGTCGTGAGAATTATTTTATTATGTTTTATTATTATTTTATTATTTCCATTCTACGCGACTTTACCGAAAGAACCAAGAAGATTACACGAAGCGGTTTTGGTTGCTGCGTATGTAGACTCTAGATTGGCAAATGTTGCTCTTTTAAGTCAGAGCTGGCTTCGCCTTACGGCTCCAGCAGGCCTGAGTGGAACACCGATCAAAAACAATCGGCAACTTTAACTCATGCTCAGCAGGAGAACCTCGTCCATGATGCAATGTTAAAACGGCCAATTTCCTCAACATTCCTGTTAGTGCATTCCTCTATGCTGCGGGCAGGTGCAGATGGTTGTGGTAGAAATAAATGAAGGAAGTTTGGTGTTTGTAAAAATAGGGGCAGGGGGGTGAATAATGATTGCTGCAGGGGGAGGTTAATGCGCCGCGGTGGCGAGATGTTAACTACCTCGCCTGGTCTACATGGGTCGTGGGTTCGATCCCAACTTTGACGCATGCTGTATATTTGGCGTTGTTATGTTCTCCCCGTGGTTGCATGGATTTTTCTCCTGGTCTTCCAGTTTTTCCCTCCACATTTTGAATCAACATGCGTTTAGAGTATTTGGCTGCTATACATTTCCACATGACGATAAGCTACTTCGTTGAGATATCATCTGTGGCCAGGTCGCTTCTGAAAAAGAGCTATACAACTCAGTGGGCCTTACCTGGTCAAAATGTAAAAAAATAGTTTAGTTTTTAGTGCAAAAAAAACAGACCAGGTTTCAAATTGGTTCAGTGCCGCTCCTATATTGCGCATGCCTTCTGCAATTACAAACTAATTTAAAAAGCAGGCCAAGGTCTCCTATTGGCCTCCACGACGATTGGTCGGGAGGCCTAGGCTTTGAAGCGATTGGAGGAGAGATTTAAACGGGAAAAAGCGGGAAACAAAGCGATGGTTGGGAACTGTTGGAGGGGAAGAACGGGGGATTGGCCGTGGGAGGGGGAAAAAAAACAGTGAAAGAAAGTTCGAGAAAGGGGGCTCGAGAAGGTTCAAAGGGGAGAGCACGAGGAGAGGAGACGCTCGAGGGACGGGACGAGCTTCAAGAGCAAGAACGAAGCCCGGGCCTAGCATTGTGGTTGTGTCAAAATTAATTAGTAGATAGTCGTCGGTGTCATTTCAAAGGTGTGAACTATTAACTTTTTTAGTTTTGCCAAGTAAGGACCACTGAGCCATGTAGCCCCTTTTTCAGAAGCGACCTGGCCTCAAATGATTGCCATAGGCTGGGGCAGGGTTCACTTTGTCCCTCATCGTGGGTGCATATAATTAATTCACTTTTTTATCTTAATTGTAAACTACTGCCCCACCGCAAACTCCGCCCCACCATAATAGCCCAACGAAGTGGCTTATCACGTGGACATGTATAGTGGAAAAATACTCTAAACACGTGTTTCTACATGTGGAGGGAAAAACCGGAGGACCCGGAAAAAAATCCACGCGACCACGGAGAAAGAGATAGACACGCAAACTCCAAATATACAACAAGCGTCAGGGTTGGTATAGAACCCACGACCCTTCTACATACCAGGCCAGGTAGTTAACATCTCGCCACCATTGTGTCCCTGAGTATCCACGCTTTACCCCACCACAAACCACCTTGCGATCAACTACCTGCTTTGTGTGTACCCGGCTGGGTGAACAGAGGCTGGGGGGATTTAAGAAACCTTTCCCTGTTGTTTTAGACTGCCGCGCCGCGAGATCAAATTTTACCGGCGACCAAACATTTTTGCACGGCGGCATCCGTATATGTTGTATTTCAATTTGTTATTGGCAATTTTTGTTTTACGAAACATGATTGAAAGTTATTGCCAACCACTCCTGCCTGCAGCATCACAAAGAGGATATATAATTGGGAGTTGTTTAAAATGTGAGGGATGTATACGTAAAATAGTACACCTCAATCGTGGAAGGGTGCCTCAAAAATTGCTCTATTCAAAAACAAAACATGCATGCATGTATGTTGAAATTATTTCGCACCATATGTAAGTCAACTGTGCTAATCGAAGGTGTGGAGGACAACATCGGAGATGCGGGGAGGAACAACCGTTTGTCTACGGAGATCGCAGACTATGGCAGCCAGCCACGTGACTCTGAAAAGCCGCATAATTCACTCAACGCGATACAGGCATCCAAGCTCTCACAAAACGAGACCTAATAATGCAAACTATTTAACGCAAAACACGTCGAAAGCCTTCATAAAGCAGCAACAGCTGCAACTGAGATTACATTCAGAACAACATCCAAATAAGAAGAGAGGCCACCCAATGAGATATACTCCAGCCAAGGATATTCACAGTGACATTGTAAATAAATATGTTAAAAAGCCTCGATTAAAATTGTATTGGATGAATAAAGGCGTTCAACAACACACAAACAGTGTGCGGCTGTGTGTGGAAAAAAAGCATTCAGCCTTAAGCATAAAGCAAAACCACCAGTTCCAGAGAAACTGCATTGTGATCATATTGGTCGCTATCCACAAACTGAACAAATGTGGCAAACCAACATTGATGGTGACTTCAGACGAGAGAGATAGATACATTTAGAAAGATAGGTTGTAATTTATTTCAGCAGGAATGTTCCAATAAGCTCTTCGGCTTTTTCATGGGTGTCCTGCAACGGTAGATATGTTTAAACGTACAGTTCTTAGTTACAATCATGGCTACGTGGTTCGGTAGAATAATGGTTACGTGGTGAGTTACAATCAAGGTTACATAATGGTGACCACGATACAGTTCTTCAGGAATTGGTGGTTTTACATAATTATTTCAAACACACAGGGCACATCGTTGTGTGGTTTTAAAGCCCTGGAGTGTTTCGACCTGCACGGAATGCTTCTTGCTGTAATGGGGGGTTCTCGTCACTTGCAGATTTGAGAAATAAAGGCATGGACATCAATATAGAAAGCAAGAACCATCTCAGATTCGGTGTCGACATTCATTACAACCAATAGAATTGAGCGACGGGAAATGATGATTAAAACGCTTATAGTTGCATGAAAGGTAACGGCCGCATGCTATACAGAAGGTCGTGGGTTCGATCGCGACCCTGATGCCTGTATATTTGGAGTTTGCGTGTTCCCCCGTGATCGTGTGGATTTTTCTCCGGATCCTCCGGATTTTTCCTCCATATTTAGAAACATGCGTTTCGAGTATCTGGCTGCTACAAATTTCCACATGATGAGCCACTTTGTTGAGCTATCATTTGTGACCAGGTCACTTCTGACGAAGAGCTACTCACTCAGTATGCCTTACCTGGTAAAATACAAACTATATATAGTAAAATAGTTTATTGTAGAAGCAATACAATTTCACTGAATAAAACAGAGTAATTGTTGGAAGGTCAAACTGGAAGACACCAGAGTTTGTACATCTCATGCAGTTATTGAAGGTAGGCTAGGATCAAATTGAGGAAGTTAAGAGGTGAGCGAGAGCAGATTGCAATGCTTTAGGAAATTGCATTTGATAATGAATTGCGTCAAAATAGGAACATTTTAATTCAGCCATGAGGAATGGCACCAATGTAGGGATATCTTCATCCAGCAGTGGATTGACCATGGCTGTTGATGGTGACCTAATTACCATCACTCATTTGTCTTTGTGGAAGTAATATCAATTCTACATTAATCTGGCAGATCCCGGTTAATCCACAGGACAGTTGTTGATGTGTAAGAGTAAATAACAGAGTCCTACCACGATACAGCTTGTATGTGCCCCCATCCCAATCGGTGCATTCACTACGACCGTTCCGTTAGAATCCATTGCTGCTTCCTGACCTTCTGAATCAGTAATCGATTCTGATAAACGATTACAGTTTTTTTCTTTCTGGCTATTTGGACACCTAGGTGACGATATGATAAATACCTCGTCTGGTATGCAGGAGGACACGGGTTCGATCCCAACCCTGTTGCCTGTACCAAGGCCGTAATTATCCCCCCCAATATTCAAATATGCTCAAAATGCCTCCCCAAATATATTGCTGTAAAAAAATTTGCTATGCTATGTAAATAAAAACAACAATTTGCTAAACCTTGACCACACTATCTGGACTTGTCTTCATATAAATCAATGCGTAGATTTCTGTTTATATGATTGTGGTTTTGGTTGTACTTTATTAATCCCTAATCTCTGACATTTCATACAATGAGACAAGAAATGGTAAAAAAGTAAAAACAGAGCAATGTAATACAATACACCATTAGACATTATTGTAAAACAAAAAAGTCCATCCCATGTGTTAGTGAAGTTTTGTAATATTTCAGGCAGGAAATTAGTTTTCAAATTTAGATATTTTTCTGGGTTGGGACCCCCAGACACCCTGGAAGATTTGCTCCCCCCCCCCCCCAATGATGACTACATGGCTATGGCCTTGGCCTGTACATTTCAAGTTTGCGTGTTCTCCCCGTGGTCGCGTGGCTTTTTCTCCAGGTCCTTCGGTTTTGTCCCTCCACATTTAGAATCCACGCGTTGAGAATATTTGGCTGCTCTACATTTGCCATGAGATGGGCCACTTCGTTGGGCTATCATTTGTGGCCAGGTCGCTTCTGAAAATGAGCTTTATAGCTCAGTGGCCTTTACCTGGTATAACAAACTTGTTTAGTTTCATAGTTTGTTTAACCCACTCCGACATTTCGGATCACAATTTGATTCTTTCATTGTTTCTACAAAATGGCATTTGTAACAGCCGTCTACAGGCTGAAAGGGGTCATGCAAACCCATTGCATACAACATTTACTGTGTAAACATTTACCACAACGCTCTTGCACGTGTCATTTAATCAATGCATCATGAGTTATAGAATCAATATTAATTTATGATTCCATCCATCATACACTCATTTTCGATGTTCTACGGTTAGACTTTCCCCTATCATAAAAAAACGTGGATAGTCCAACATTGCTTAAGTGGCCGCTCATTTTACTGAAAAACTGCTCTGACGTTATGAACAAAATATTTTATGAAATTGATGCAACGAGATATGTCTTTGCAAGTAAATCCACACATTAGCCAATTAATCATAATCTGAGAAATGAATAACTCAGTCCTTAAGAATTCTTTGGAAAGGCAGACAGTACCACATCTATGGCTTTCTTTAATCAAGTCAAAAGTCGAAGTCTCCTTGCTCCAGCGAGCAACGGGGTGGATGTTTGAACAAGAGGAAACTATACACGTTTTACTGCCGATTCGGTTGAATTAAATGCAAACGCCAAATTTTAGGATGTGTTATTTCGTGCAATCATTGGTGACAGGGCTGAGATCATCATCCACATTGCTACACACAAGGCCCTTTTTACCAGATGCAGCAACCCGGGGATTGAACTCAGGCCTCGAAGGACCTGGCTTCCATGCACCGACATGGGCTTAAGTTAGAATAACAAAGCACACGGCCATCTTGTGCACTTGCACTCAACGAACATTCAATCTTTCCATGGAATACATGTTAAACTGTATGACTTCACGCATACATACGTAGCATAAACAAATATTGTCTGCCTACTCAAATGATCAATAGTGTGGATGGCCATTTGAATTGGCAGCCAAGTTATTATGACCGAGGCATGCTTGTTGGTAAAATGACCGCTGCTGTGCTTATTTCCATCATGCCCCCGAAGAATGATGTGACGGAATCGACCCCCGACCAGGATTTGAACTCGCAACCTTCTGCCGCGACGTGAGTTGGGCATTCTTAACCGCCGAGCTGCCCGTCCGGATCGTGCGTTCACGTGAAAAAGTAACGACATGAAGCCGGCACAGCGGCGGGGGCGCGAGCTCCTGCGGCGCTACCTCACACGTGATCCCCGGAGGCTCCCACTCTAAATAAAATGACAAACTTGCAGGAAATTAATAGTGAGTGAGCACGGGAAACGGTATCCAGGGCAGTGGTGGGGTGTGGTGCACGGGGAATAGCGCGTGATGGGCAGACCCTACCTCACAGCGCTACGCTCTGTGAAAACACCCGCGGTGCCTGGGTCACGCTGGAAGCATGGGAGACACCAAACAAACACGGGGGTTGGAAAGGCGCTAATTTTGTTTGTACTGCCTTTACAAATATTATTTTTTTCGATTTACACTCCGACACCCGATTGATTGTGAATTTAAAATTGGGGCCACGTGCTGCTGTTAGCGGTGAGGGCCGCTCGACTACAGTCGGAAAAGGTCGTGGGTTCAAATCCCGGTCAGGGATTGCCTGAGTCCATCAACCCTCTGGGGTTGATAAAATAGGTACAACTTTGTGGCCAGTCAACAGTGATGGTGCTATGGGGAGTTTATGATTCATGTCATGTAAATGGGGAATTTCCAACCACTGGTTCAGACGCGTCAACAGAGGTGATTGCCGCCCCAATGCTCATATCAGTATGGAGACAGTTTGACTTTTAAATAATATATGATATGTTAATTATTCTACTGATCCCATAAAATTGTCAAATTTAATTCAGAATCCTGCAAGAGCTGACAATCTGTATTACAGTTGTATTTTTTCAGTGTTTATGTTTAAAGTACGTTACACACAAGAGAACTTAATAAAATATGTAAAGCGTATGAATATAACATGTCTACACAGGTTTTATGATGACAGTTACCTCCAATGTATTCAAGACAAATTGTTTATAAACCAGTTTGAGTAAAAATAAAGCTAGTGTTTAATTGTGTCGCTTAAAATACGAGCTGTGCGTGTATATATTGAGACTAATAAAAGACCAATGATGGTTTATGCTAGAATGGCCATGCTCTACTTTTCACAATCACTGCCTCTCTTTGCTGAATTGGCTGATGCAAAGTGGAAGTGATCTCATTCCCTGCCTAAGGCAAGGTGTCTGGACCCAGTAGCCACCCACACACATACATGAACGCACATGCGGACACACACGCATACACACACACACATAACCCTTCTTTTCCTGTGCATTTACAGAGATAAAGATCTCCCATATAGCCTTCAGAAGACTGTTGGGGCAAGTGCTGTTTGCGAGCACCTATGAAGGCAAGCACAGCACACGTGGGGGTGGGTGGCCAGCACCATGCCCGGCCAGCCTTTGCCTCCCTTGCGTTGATACTTGTGCACTAAGCCAGAAACTCATTTGAGGCTGAGCCAACATAGGGAAGGCCCAGGACCGGTTCAGATAATCGTCACGTGGTGTTGGCCGTGAGCGGGAATCGAACCCGAGTCGCCAGGTTCGTAGCGCAGCGCACTAACCGCTACACTACCGCTCCCTCTGTGGACACACACTCATGCCCACACACACACACTAACCCAACCTTGGCTGTCAAACTTGCCACGGAGTACCTTCCCCCCCCCCCCGCCTTTCAATCTCTGTTTATTTATCCATTGGCCATTTTAGCTGTCAGCTTTTAAAAGCAGGCAGGCTGTGAGGAAGAGGTTGGTGGGAGGAGGGGCCCTTAAATGGATGTTGTGACAACTCAACCACCCCTTTGGTGGTCCTTGCTGCTGCTGCTGTCTGGCTCCGCTATCTGCTGATCTCTGCCAGTGCAAGCCCGCTCATCCCGACCTCCTGCACCCCCCCCACCTCCCCCACCAAAACCCTCACCGCCCGCCCCCCCCACCAACATTTTATTTTTAATAGGATGCCCCAAGTGCTTCTGAAAAGTTGGTGAGAAAGGTGGGGGTGGGGAGAACCCCACGTTGTGTTCGTATTCCAACCAACACACGAGTCAAACGTGAACGTGTCTCATTGTTCAAATGAGAATTGTGCAGGGCGATTCTCCACGGCCAGGGTTGAGCCAGTGCTGGAAATGTCAAATTGCAGTGTTATGGACCAGGCTCCTAGTGAGACTTGATTATCCCCCACAGTGATACGCTGGGCTGAATTCACCTCCGATTGGGACATGAACTCGCAATGTTACGATTGGAAGGATCCGTTATATCCATAGAACAGACACTATTGGGAAGCTGCCAAAATTAGACAAATGGCCAGTAATTATTGAAAGCATCAGGCGTTCTTGTTAACTTATCGGACAATATTTAAAATACATAAAGTTAAACTTCAAACTAGTTTAATATCATGATGAAAACCTATTTAATCGAACATATGTGGTCTTAAACCAGAACATATCAAAAGTTCGACATACATTAATTCATCAGAACAGTACTGGCCTCCATCATCATCATCATCCAGCCATGTGCTGTGTTGGTGTCAACAGGTGCTCACCAACAGCTCTTGTATCGGGCAGTCCATGTGGCTGAACGGGGAATCTTTGTCTGTTGAAGTCTATGCATATGGATGTTTAATCCAGCAGGATGGCAATGGTGAGTTCAAATTCTGATCACACGTTATGTACTTCCATCTCGTGTCCATAGGCCAGATGGTTCAAAGTCTCTCAGCACAGGATCAAACCGGTGCCTTCAGAGTGCAAGGATTAAAGGCGTTACTTACTCCGCGTATAACCTACCAATCAAATGCAGTACAAATGAAAGAACTCTGTTGGTTGTGGTGCACACTTCATCAGCCCATCATTCCTTCAGGGTGGATAAAATTACTACAATTCATTGTGAGGCAGTGGGGGGGGGGGGGGTCATTACGGTAATTTTATGGAAAGACTAGTCCCCCGTACATGAGAACACGCACTTTACCCCCATGGTGCAGGCCAGACATTGGAGATGAGCGCTGACCTGTTGCTTAATTGTGAATAACAGATAACCTAACTTTTTTCAAAACGTCCAGAGTTTTCATTGCAAGGGGGGGGGGGGGAAGAAAAAAAAAACATGAGCAAAGATTTTTGTGAGTGATTAATTTGATTACAAACTTTCACGGTAGCAAGCATCGAGAGCCAACCGCAGCCTTCAGCAGCGACTTCTTAGCCCTGCGTGCGCCACCGACTAAACAGCCTTGGCATTTGCGAAATTTAATACAGGAACCATTAAGCCAAAGTGAATTCAGTATAATTGCTTACAAAGTATTAACCATATGTTTCATGCGGGCTAAATTTAGCGACATAATTGCCGTGAATAATTGCATATCTTAAGATTAACGGAATGCGCCAATGTGAGTGGTGAGAAGGCTGTTCTAAATGAATGACTAAATTAACGTTTTAAATGTGGTCACGGCAGACCGAGTGGTAGATAACATGCGAAAAGGAGTATTGGGTTATGGGCAATGTATAAGTAGGTGGAACAGACACGGAATGATTATCAAAACTGCACTCCGAAACCAGTCACTTGAGTTAATTTCTCGGTGCGGCTAGTAGCACGACTCACACATTTGCAACTGTTTGGCTAATACCATTGGCAAGAGACTTCTGAATTCGTCCTGGTTAACTCCTTTCACCAAACCACACTTAGCAGTGTGGGGAAGTATGGTCAAAAAGCCCCCATGACAGATACACCATGGTCAACCCTTCATCCAGAGGTGAATTGACAAATGGCTCAAATTATTGTCATTAATATTGGAGACACATTTGTCATTATCTCTTTCTAAACGCATAATCCCTCGGCAACCTCGTTCTTTTGGGTTATTTCTATTTTAATTTCCAGTGTTTGGTAATACAATATAATGACCAGTCTTAAGTAACGTTTGGCATTTTTTACTTTAATTATGAATTGTTAAAGTAATATTCAAGTCTGGTGGGTGGAATACGGAATACAATTCAAGCTGTAATTCAATAGTGCCGTCTGCGTTTTGCACAAACGTCGCAAGCAATCGTGGCTTGTGTTTGCGTCTGCAGTGCCCACCGTAAAACGTTCTCCTGGCGAATTGTGCTCCATCGAGTAATACAAGCTCGTGCTTTTAAATGGGCCCAACATACAAAAGCCCTTCCCTTGAAGTCACAAAGGAGTAGCTTTTGCACCGCGCACTCCAAAGAGCGAAACTGTCTCCGTGGTTCAAGTGAGCGTTGAGTGGCGGTGGTGCTATTATTCCACACACGGACACTGTGTGCTTAACACCACGCTTCAGCCCCCCCTTTGTCTTTGCTGTGCTGTTATCGACAATAAAGCACGAGTAGCTACTATTACACTCAGCCGATATCTATGGCAGGCTCAGGTCAGGTTCATATTCCAATTACCACTGATTTTCTTCACAGCTGTGATTTAGACTCAAGTCACCACAAGTGCAATCCAGTGCCCAAACTACTACTCTCTACATATATAAAGCACATCCATGCGCACACATGTACACGTACTAGAGCGTATTTAATTCATAAATGACGTATTTAAACAATGGATGTGCAACTCAACACCTCGTATGTAGCATCGCATAGCCAGGAATTGAACTCGGATCAATGGGTTTGTAGCGAAGCACATTAACCACTACACCACCACTCCCGATAATGTAATCATGCTCCGTGACACACGCACACACACACGCATGTGAACACACTGGGGTCTAGACCTCCACACCTGCGTTCTTTGTTGTGCTGTCGGGGAAGGGGCTTGGATTACACTGCCATAAATATGCGCGCTTAAACACCTCTAGAGCACATCTGGACTTTTTAAACATTCTGCAATATATTCAAACCACCAAGGATGATATTTAAACCGGCCTAAGCCGAAGGGGCCACACACTAAGAGTTGCATTCGGCCCCATCCCATCTTTGCCCCGTAACCCCTTTTGGCCAAGTCGAATCTTAATGTGATGCGCCAAGCGAAGCCCAGCAGGCAGCCTCTAGCTTCCCGAAATGTTTTCTCTGGCGTTGTCGGCGTTGCTCGAGGCTGGACCGAAGGCTCTGCCGACTCGTGTGCACGAATGTTTTGCGATGTGTTCGCGGTGATCCGTGCAGCCGTCCCCAATGTAAGGCCACGTGTAAAAGCCCAAACGGAGGGGAGCACGCTTGACTGGATGACAGACTTAAACGTTGTTTTATTTCGGCAATGAAAGCTATGGCGTTATGTTTTTGTTTCCGTTAGTCGCTTTATTAGCCACAGTCTGCTGAGGCAGCACTTTGTGATAATTTCAAACGAAAATAATCTCGAACTGGCTGGAGATGCTGCTGTTAAAGTGTCTGACTTGCAGTAACGAGGTTCCGAGGGAAAGTCCCATTCACGAGTGTATGAGAGCCAACCTGCCACTTGATTCCTCTGGTGGAATTGATGAAATTATCACCAATTTCCAGAAATGTAAAATTGATCATCTTATGAAATCACTATCCGCCGTCATATAAATATGGAATTTCCACGAGTGGATCACACCTGTGAGTGGAAACAATTACACACTCGTTTTTTTTCTCTTTCTCGACACTTTCATTTCACCGATACACTCTTCATTTATCTTCTTGGTTCTTTCGGTAAAGTCACGTAGAAGTAAAATAATAAAATAATAAAAATAAAACATAATAAAATAATTCTCACGACGTTTCGGCCACAACGCAAGCAGCCGTCTTCAGGTGGAGAACAGGTCTGTCGAGAACCCTGGGGCGTGCCATTCAGACGCTGCCTTCTCGACAGACCTGTTCTCCACCTGAAGACGACTGCTTGCGTTGTGGCCGAAACGTCGTGAGAATTATTTTATTATGTTTTATTTTTATTATTTTATTATTTTCCTTCTACGTGACTTTACCGAAAGAATCAAGAAGATGAATCCCTGCAGTCACGAAAGCTTTAAATCGACTATTCATTTACTTGCTCACGCTACTCGGACGCTATTACGGCACACTAGGAGTAATGCGGTGGACAGATCACAATACGACAGGCGAGCACGCTTGGCCTGGCGGGTTGTTCTGCCGTGGTCTGTGGCACGAGGTGAATGGGCTGATCTGGGGTAATTCGCGACATAAAGGGCAACCCTACCACGTCTCTGTAGCCACTGTGGATCGAGGCGCAGCGTGCGACACTGCAATTGTTTCTGCCCACTGCCCCTGAAATCGGTGGCGTCACCGAGAGGGCTTTAGGGCAGCTTTATCTGGGACTGAAGCCCCCAGCCCCTTGCAAGTAAAACTCAAGAATCGTCAATCCGTGTCTGTTCTTGGAGCCTTTGTTGGCACAAGATGCCAATTAAGTGTGAACCAAGCTACCCCCTCACATTGACCAACCCTTACGGTGCCAGTGATACTGGAGTTTGCATGGAGTTGGTGGTTCATATGAAGTATTGCCCAAAAGGCCCCAGTATATAGGGAGTGGAGGTGCTGCGGTTTGTGAACTGCGATATGAATCTGCTGACCTTAGTTCGAACCTGACCATGGTTAAAATCAGTGGCAAATGAAATGTGAACCAATCCTGGCTGTGTTCTTCACCAAACCACTCTAACCAGTGTGGTGAAGTATGGTCATACAATCCCCATGACAGACAAGACATAGGGAAGTCTTAATCTTCAGAGTTGTAAACTATTAGCCTAGTGTTGTATAGTCTATGAAGAGATGAATGTGTATACACATGGACTTACGTATGAAATGCAACTTACTAAATAGAGCATATTCTTATGAATAGATGAGTACATATTCTTAGGTTTTTTCGGTAAAGTCACGTAGGTAGAAACATTAAAAAGTAAAATAAAATAAAAATCACGACGTTTCGGAGGCAACACAAGCTTCCGTCTTCAGCTGGTACCGTCACAGCCACGACAACTGTGAGTACACGTTTATAGTAATAGTGTTCAGAACAATGTCTCTAACATATCTATTATACTGCCAGAATATGTGTTTATCCAGAACAGCCTGACGAAGTTTCAATTGTTGACCAGGATGGTTCTTGATTAGGATGATTGGCCCAACATTTATTTAGAGAGGTTTTTTGTTTTATCCTGGAGTAAACTGGGGTAACCCAGAGAAAACCTACGTTCACGACGGCATGACTCTCAACGATCTCGTAATGAAGACACGTTATGTACTTCTATCTCGTGTCCATAGCCCAGATGGTTCAGAGTCTCTCAGCACAGGATTAAATGGGTGCCTTCAGAGTGTGAGGATTTAAGGCGTTAATTACTCCGCGTATAATCTACCAACCAAATGCAGTACAAATGAAAGAACTCTGTTGGTTGTGGTGCACACGAACAAATGAAAATATAATACCACTTTTGGTGGAGCAACACTGGCTTTCAGCCACAATTACGGATCAGTGCTCATGATTGAATGCTAATTTGAGCAGAAAACCGCTGTGACCTCTGATGAAGATCATTATCTGAAATTATAACGTGGAAATTCTAAGGCAGTGTGAACTAGAAGTTTGGTGGCTTTTTTTTGTAACTGAGCAAAAAAAACATCACGTGCACTCAAACAGTAATTGTGTAAAGACACGAGCTCTTTGAAAGACAAACTAAAACTCAACACATTAGTCAATAACACTGCCGTGAAGAGGCGACGTTTCAAACAATGGCCCTGCTTCATGGCACATGTTTTAATGAGCTATGAAGCACAGACTAGTGTTTTTTTTAGGTTTTCTCATTTGTCCTTGTGCACCACTGTCAATGCAGTATCACCAAACCATCGCCTGTTAGTTGGATAGACTTTCGCCTGGAATAGCTACGGTCAATTTCTACCTCTTGCCGCTAAACTAGCGGTGGGCACTTGGTCCGTGTTCGTTTCAGCTGAAAACCACGTGACCCTTGTTTGGGAAATTTGAATTTTTTAATCCGTGACAATTGCCCGTAATTTGTGCCCCATTGGTGAAAGGTTATTGAGGTGTTTCGCATATAAATCACTGCCACGTTCTATCTCTGATCCACATTTGCACCGGTAAACATTTTTAAGGGTACACTTTCTCACGGTGCATTCGCATGATGTAGTGTTCATAAACACTCAAATGAGTAGAGTGATAGCAAAGCAGTGAGTGCACTTCGCTATGAACCCAGCGAACCGAGTTTGATTCCCACAACAAACATCGGTGGAGAGTGCTATCTGAGCCATACTGTAGCACACTCTTCACCAACCCATACCAACCAGTGTGAAGTACCGTATGGCCAAACAAGCTCATTACCAACAAGGTATGGGGCGGGATTCATTCATGCGTGCAAATGACACACGGATGTAATTTATCATTGGCCTTAATGACATTGGCCCAATATTCCAAGAAATTCACTCCTCAAAAATGTTTATTGGTAAATACCTAAAACTGCTATTCAGCGATGGCTAAAATGTCAATGCCAAAAGTGTGTACCATGCCCGGGTGAATTATGAGAGTAATATGCAATAACAGTTTAAAATATGAATGTTTAATAACAATATACAAGTATTGAGATTTAACGACCCAGTGATACTGGATTAAGAAATAGAATCATGAGGGAGGTGGGGGGGGGGGAATTAATTGACCCTATTGTTGCCGATGAGCTAACAAAAGAGACAGATGGTGATGAACTGAATGCATGAGAAATCACACAGACACACGCATATACATACATACACACACCTGACCCAGTACGAAAACATGTCGAATGATTGCTGTTTCTGACGGATGCAGCCATTATTGCTTGAAAGAAAGAAAGAAAAACCTGCGGAAAGTAAAAAAAAATAGGGGATGAGAACAATTGTTTAAACCACTGGGGGATTACCTGGTGTGGATTAGCACTTTTGTAGCGTGCGGGCAAAACAAAGCGATGCTCTTAATGGAGGAGCAGACTGGAGGGGCTGGTAGTCGTGGGGGGGGGGGTGTGGGTAGAGAAAAGGGAGCGTTGGTCATAAGTACACTTGCTTCACAAAACCCTGTGGACAGAAAAGAGGGCGTTCTTATCAGCCTCGACAAACAAGTGCGGCGTAGCGTGAAGCCTCCTTGTGCCTCTCTTCTCTGTCTGATGGGATTACGTGGCCCTAATGAAAATGCCCTGACTGGTATGACAGCTTTCTCGTTCTTTATGTTTCGTCTCCTTCCTGTTCAGTACTAAAGGCCCAGTGAATGCTTCCAGCTCCTCGTGGGCGCTGTCTAGACAACGGATCGTACCGGTTAAATGTTGACCGTGTGCAAATTGTTATTTGAGAGGTATTTGTGCTTTTGACAAAAGCCCTTGGCTCAAGTTTAGCGAGTCCATTTCTTTGTCTAAAAATAAAATCGTCAGGCTTTTAAATTGCAATGAATAACACAACTGACAGTGCGATGTTTGCTTTGCAGTATATGTAAGTGAAGTATTGTTTTTTTCTTCTATTTGAACGTTTGCTTTGCGTGTTATTTTGTTTTAATTTCTCTTCACATTCTCCAAGAGGTGGAACATTCATTCAGAGCGAGTGGGTTCTTTGTCCCCGGCCAGGAGCAAAGGAAATAATACATCAATACATTTCACCTTCTAAAGAAAATAAAAAACAATTGCTCCCCCTACTGTCAAGACGCGTGATACATTTTTTTCTTTAAGAAGTGTCTCGACTTCAACGGTGAGCAGATCAACTTTCGCGATGAGAGGTGAAAGTCACGCAACGTCACCGCTAAATTGAGGCCGATTTGGAAGGAAACCCCCCCCCACGAATTTTGACTTAAATATCCATGCAAAGGCCAAAGCGCAACAATTAAAACGCATTCAGCAATTATTCTTTGGTTCTTTCGGTGAAGTCACGTATAAAGATAACATAATAAATTAAATAATAGCATACGATGTTTCGATTGCAACACAAGCCTTCAGCAAGTCGAAGTGGCAAAAGGAGACGAACTCGGGAAAGGTGGAAAGCTTTGAACGGACGCGGTATCGCTTCTCGCCCATTCGTCGATTCGCTACCGCGTCCATGTTGTTCTCACGACTCATTGTGAACTCACGTTCGCCTTTCGGAGAGAACACGTGCCTCGCAGCACGCGTCACAACACTTGCAGTAGCAAACTATTTCCAGTCCCATATATTTGTATTTTATTTAACCGGGTAAACGCCACTGAGTTATATATGGCTTTTTTTTCTTCTTCTTCTTCTCAGAAGTGACCTGGCCACAGATGTAGATAGTTCAACGAAGTGGCTTTGCCTGTGGAAGTGTGTTCAAGCCAAAATACTCTCAACCCGTGTTGCTAATCGTGGAGGGAGGCACCGCAGGACACGGAGAAAAATCCACGCGATCACGGGGAGAACATGCACACTCCAAATATATACCGGCATCGTCAGGGTGACGATGAAACCCACGACCTCCTGTATACCAGGCGAGGTAGTTAACATGACGTGGCACGTCATTTGTTACACGGGTGCCTTTAAACGGTTTCCAACGCACGTGGACATGGTTAATGCCTTAGCTCTATCCATCTGTCCGTCTGCCACAGGGGCTCAGTAACTCGTGAAGATGATCCAATATAGGGATGGGACATTGAAAAGATAGCGTTAATATATCGCATACTTAATCTTTTTGGTGGAAACATTTAAGTATAGCGACATCAATGTTTTTTTTTTACTTCTTCATGTTTTCAATTGTTTTACTATTTACGTCCAAGAAAAAGCAATGCAACTATGCAAAAGCAATGTTATTATTGAGCAAAATAATAAAATAGCAACACATCTTAAGGTAGGAGGCTGTAATTGCAAGATCAACATTCATGATCAATCGTGAAAGAGAACAATAACTTTGTAGAAATGATACAGTGGCACAATGCTATTGCGGAAGAGTCAGCATTCAACTGCAATCTTAAGTCTACCTTCAAAAATGTGTCGAAAACTTACATGACTCGTAATATACAAACACATTCAGAGGCACAGAGCCGTTGTAGCAGGGTCCAGCACGCAACAAAACAAACGTACGTCCTTTTTCAGAATATTATACGGTGCCATTATTTTAAATCCATCTTACAGCATGCACACCTGTCATCGACGTTGGGAGATAGACCAGTTTTTTTACCTTTTTTAAATTCCAAATAGTTGAAAATGATGGTGGCCGGATAAGCAGCGGCATATTTTGTATCGCGCAGCCTTTTGTTTTGTTCGCGTGAAAAAGAAACACGTCGAAAGGAAACCACAGATGTTCCGATGCCGTCTGAGAGATCGACCTCGTTGTCAAAAAAAGCATGGACGTGTCAGAAGCAAACCATCGCTGTTAATCGATGTTTCAGTGTCTTTTTTTTTGTATATCGCCCATCCTTAATTGAAATCGAACCGAAGTGTCGTGAAAAGGTCGCACAACTATTCGTGACTCAATTTGGCGAAAAAAACCGGCCACGTTCCCTTCCCTATCGAGCCACTGTCCAAGCCCCTACATACACCTCGTTGTTTCCTATCCCAACTTGGAAAAATATTACATTGTCTCATATTTGCTGATGACAGTCATTATAACAACAAATGGATGTGAACTACGTGAAATTATTGTAATAACCCAATAAAAGGAAGGCTGCAAATTTGCGCTCAAGATAAACACGAAAAAAAAGTTGTATAAACAATTGAAAATATGTCTTGCAGGGACAAAACTGGAATACACGGCGGAGTATGTGTAGCCAGAGCGGTTGTCGAAGGCAGACAAGTTTCAAAATGATGATATTAAAATATGGAAGAGAGCTGGTCGGAGTGCTCTAGGAAAATTGACCATACTAATGGGCCCAAAGAAGAACATATTTATTTACTCAAAGTATATTACCTGCTATAATAATGGATAATTGAAAAAAATGGAGCGAAAGCTGAAAAAAATTGTGCAGAGACCCGAGGAGAGGTGAGTACTTGGAGTTATGCTCAAAGAGAGAAAGAGTAAGCATAGATCAGATAGCGCAAGCAGGACACAAAGAGCGTGTTGACTGAAACAAGTGGCCATGGGCAGAACACGTCAGGCTATACGAGACGAAGTGATGGAGGCGACAGCCAAATAAGAAAAAATCCACGTGCAAAGGGAAGTCCACTCCAGAGATAGATTTCATCCTCATGGCGAAACCCGGGGTACCAAATAATACAAAATGGCCGAGACAATTAAATGTTTTATTTCTGGGACACTATTATTTCCAGGGGTGTACTTAACTCCGCGACTGGGGTACCAATCAACCCGTAATCGGTGCCACTCCGCGATGTCGAAACACAGCGAGGATGATTGCACTGAAACCCTGATCGCTCGTCCGCACCGTAGTGCAATGTGTACAGCTCGTCGAGATGAATCGATTGCCGCATCGCCGATCATCAACAGACTACAAACGACTGCATCACGGACATTATGTGAGAGCCGGGGTTCTATGTTACCACGGGGTACCGCCATAAAATTCATTTGATGGAATCGGCTCGTGAGCAGGAGTTGGATTGTTGAATCAGTAGACCCTGAAAGAGACGATGACGTCTTGGGGAGGCCCTCACCCAGCTGAGGTTGAAAGATCTTGGCCTGAAGAAAATGAGTGTCTATTCGGTTGATTCATTTGTTCGGGATGTCGTGTAGACACACGCAATCTCTCGGCTCGTGGGGCACTGTGCGGACAGCATCTGCTTCTATTAAGCGAAGCGTGCGAGGAGGAGGCGCAGATACGGGGACCCCCTCTGTGGCCCGATTGTTGATGCATTGACGTGAGGCCTGAGAAACAGTGCTTTCCCCTCCGGCTGGAGGAATGCCACACATTTTGATCTTTTTTTTCATTTTTAATATAGGCTTTCGTTGGATAAACAGTTACATTAACGTACTGTGTGGGTGGTGTTTGTGTGTGGAGTGGGTGCCAGAGTCGGTTTGCGCATTGGCCCTCATGATCCAGAAATTCCTGGGTTTCATTCCCAGTCAAGAGGTAATGTCAGTGGAAAGCGGTAAGAGACTCATGCGCTGAGCCTCCTCGAAGGTCAACTTCGACTCAGAATGAGTACCTGGTGCCTATTAGAGCTGGGCGACATTGACCTTGGTAGTTGACCTCCACGTTTAAATGACCACGACCTTCACCGCCCCCACTCAGCCAACGCCAGGACTGCTCTTCATCACAGAGCACTGGCTTCTGACTACCATCTAGCCTCCCATCAATACAAGTGCAATGTAACATTTAACATGGCATCGGGGTGTGACAGAACTGTGACTGCAATATTAGACGATAGGAGCTGTTTTTATTGTTGCTATTTTGTCGTCATCAGCCGTGATCTATCCACTGCTGGGCACAGGGCTCCCCAAGCCGTTGCAATCTCCCGGGGTCTTTTGATGCAGCGGTCCGTCCAATCTCCCGCAGCTGAGCCGACTTCACCGCTCCATCTCCGCAGCAGACGTCCTCGCAGGCGTGCTCCCTCCTTTTGGCTGCCGCTCCGTTGACAGCCTTGCCCACAGGCCTTTGTTCCTGCGTCTCTTATATACGTGACCCCTTCTAACTTAAAAAAAAAATCTTAAATAAATACGAAGCTACACATAGGTGTGTGTATGTACATGTGGACTCTTGTGTATTGTACTAGCTGTACTACCCGGCTTCGCCCGGGACTTGTATCTACCATGGCCGGCCGCCTTTGTCTCCCCAGTGGCGATGTTAATACGCTACAGTAGTTAAGTTACTCGTTTGAGGCAGAGTCGACCTAGGGGAGGTTCAAATAATCGTCACCGGTGGTGGCCGTGAGCGGGAATCGAACTGGGTTTGCCGGGTTGGTAGCGCAGCGTAGCGTTAAGCACTACACCCACCGCTCCTCACACACCACACACGCACAGACACACACACAGACACACACACAGACACACGCAGACACACACAGACAGAAACACACACACAGACAGCACGCTAACCACTACACTACCGCTCCCCACACACCACACACGCACACACACAGACACACACACAGACACACACACACAGACACACACACACAGACACAGGCAGCACGCTAAGCACTACACTACCGTTCCCCCTACACAACACACGCGCGCGCGTCCATAGGTACACATACACGCGCTTGCTGCAGACACACACGACTTTCAGGGTGCATACGGCAGTAAACGACTGAAATAATAAAGCGGCAATGCTGTGTAAGGAACGCCTTAGACCCGCATTATACATTTGTGTAATGCGAGCGTAAACACACAAACACACACAAACACATACACAATACACACACACATACATGCAGACACACAGACAGACACATAACACACATACATACACACACATACAAACACAGAAACACATACACACACATACATAGACACACACATACATACACACAAACACATCCACAGACGTACATACACACATACATACAGGTGTAGTAAGTAACGGAGGAGACGATGTCGAAGTTGAGACACACTGTTTATTAACTCCGGGACAGATACAATAGTTGAAGGGGTATCGGCCCCTTCACCCGTACTATGGGAAACCCACCCTAGTACTAAGCCCTCTGTCCTGTCCCCCAGTCCTCCTCTACTGGGCTACGGGAGGCTGACTGATCTGGCCCTGGCAAGCACAGATCTCGGCACCAGCTAACCAGCCTTACCCTGACAAGGGCAGCGGTCTGGAAGCTCCTGGGCCGCGCCACTGGCTTACCCGGCTCGGCCCTTATAAAGACGGCGAGACCGGGGAGTCCCAGGGCCTAATCTCCGAGTCTTGGATCTTCACTGGTCAGCTTCGTGTCGAACTGAACTCGAGCTCTTTGGGTTCCACCTTTTATAGGGATCGCCTCCGAGGGCTGGGGCGTGGGCAATAACTGATGCGGACGTCGGTGTGACCACCCGTGTATGTGAGTGCCGACAGCCCTGTGTTTGTTGTCCGCCGTTTCTCCCATAATAACCCCTACACAGGCACGCAGACATACACATAAACACATACAAAAAAACGCACATACATACACACACACATACATACACACAAACACATGCACACACATACATACAGACATGCATACAGACACACAGACATACACATAAACACATACACACATACACATGACCCGGCTTCGCCCGGGACTTGGATCCACCACGGCGGCAAAACCGACATACATACACACACAGACATACACACAAACACATACACACACATACATACACACATGCATACAGACACACAGACATACACATAAACACATACACATGACCCGGCTTCGCCCGGGACTTGGATCTACCACGCCCAGCCGCCTTTGTCTCCCAAGTGCTGATGTTAATACGCCACACCAGTTACTCGTTGAGGCTGAGTGGACCTAGGGGAGGTTCAAATAATCGTCACCGGTGGTGGCCGTGAGCGGGAATGGAACTGGGTTCGCCGGGTTGTTAGCGCAGCGTAGCGTTAAGCACTACACCCACCGCTCCTCACACACCACACACGCACAGACACACACACAGACACACGCAGACACACACAGACAGACACAGACAGACACACACACACACACACAGACACACAGACAGCACGCTAAGCACTACACTACCGCTCCCCACACACCACACACGCACACACACAGACACACACACAGACACACGCAGACACACACAGACAGACACAGACAGACACACACACACACAGACACAGACAGCACGCTAAGCACTACACTACCGTTCCCCCTACACAACACACGCGCGCGCGTCCATAGGTACACATACACGCGCTTGCTGCAGACACACACGACTTTCAGGGTGCGTAAGGCAGTAAACGACTGAAATAATAAAGCGGCAATGCTGTGCGAGGAACGCCTTAGACCAGCAACACATTTGTGTAATGCGAGCGTAAACACACAAACACATACAAACACATACACACACATACATACACACACATACACACAAACCCACACACACAGACATACACATACACACAAACACACACATACATGCACACAAACATACACAATACACACACACATACATGCAGACACAGACAGACATATAACACACGTACATACACACACATACACACACATACATAGACACACACATACATAGACACACACATACATACACACAAACACATGCACACACGTACATACACACATACATAGAGACACGCAGACATACACATAAAGACATAAAAAAAACCCACATACATACACACACACATACACACAAACACATACATACACATACATACACACATACATAGAGACACACAGACATACACATAAACACAAACACACATACACATGACCCGGCTTCGCCCGGGACTTGGATCCACGATGCCCCGCCGCCTTTGTCTCCCCAGTGACGATGTTCACACACGACAGCAGTTACGCTTTTGAGGCTGAGTGGACCTAGGGGAGGGCCAGGTCCGTTTCAAATAATCGTCAGCGGTGGTGGGCGTGAGTTGGAATCGAACTGGGGTCGCTCAAGCAGCTTAATGACTGTTTGTACAAAGAACATATAAATAATCGATTATAATAACCAGGCAAGAGTCCACATTATAGACTGCCAGTACACGCACTCAGCTTCATAAGCAGGCTAGAGTGTACATGATAGAGTGGCAGTACGCTCACCGAGCTTAATAAGCAGGCTACAGTGTACATGATAGACTGGCAGTACGCTCACCCAGCTTAATGAGTATTTGTACAGTGAACATTAAAGTAATCGATTGTTGGCGCGTTGGGTTTAAAAGTAATATTAATAGCACACATTGTGGTGGGGGTGTAGTGAAGAGTAGGAAAAACTTTGATGAATTTACCTCAGAGTGGCGTTGTGGGTGTCGAGGCCTAGTAGCGTGCAAAGCCTGCGGCCTCGCCTAAAATTGTCGGCTTGGAAGAGGCAGGGTACGGGTGGCGTTCCTTCCCCCCCCCTAGTGCTCCAACAATACTGTGTAATGGCTATTATTTAATTAAATACGGAGCTTATGAAAGTGGCGAAGGCGTGGCTAGCCGTTGGCAGGGGCAACCGCCGTCCAATGAAACTGCAGCCCTTGGCGAAGGCGTGGCTAGCCGTTGCCAGGTCCAATGAAAGCGGCGAAGGCGTGGCTAGCCGTTGCCAGGGGCAACCGCCGTCCAATGAAAGTGCGTATGGGCCAAAGTCCACACACACACACACAGACAGACAGACATGAACGATTTTATATATATAGATGTCGACTTTGTATGCTTTCAGATGCGCTTCAGCGGCCATCTGGAACACTCTTCCTTCCGATAATAGGAAGGAACGGGTGGTATGCACTTTAAAATCTACATTGAAAGCTAAAATCTTCCGAACTGCTTATTCTTTGTTTAGTTTATTGTCCTTCTCCTCCCATTAACACAGTTGGCTACGTAGTTCAACATACATACATTTCTGTTTGCACATAGTCACTTTAAGATGTTTTCTTGTTCATGTTTTTTTTCTGTTTGTTGCGGTTGCACCCGATTCAAGAGCCGAATGGCTCACAGGGCTATACTTAATAAATTAACTTGAACTTGAACATACGTGCATACATAGGCGTTCACGACAATCTCCGAGCTTCTCCCTGTCGACTGTACATTGAGTGCTGCCCAGTGAGCAGCTACTAAGGCCGACACTGCAAGGGAGCAGGTACTTTAGCTAGTACCACCCCCTGAGACAAATCTCTCACCTGAAGATAATGTTGGGATACTAACAGCGCATCGGGTATTCGTTTGAGGCTGAGGCACATGCAAGGCTTTCATTACAATTGTCAGTGTTGCTGTGTATGCGGCTCGAGTTTATATCTAAGGCTATGACATTCTTACACAATGTGTAGGAGACTACCCAAACAAATACAATCCACATGAACATGTAACGCCATAGGCTGTGGAGGTTAGTGCATTATGAAGTAGATGTTAAGGCCAACACAGGACATGGATGGGGTGATGTGTCCAGCACTTAATTGTATTTCTCTCCATAGCAATTGTGTTCACACATCTATACAAAGTATCTAACTCAGCTCAAGCCTCACATAAATCACGTGACTTGCGTGTGGCCACGCCCACTCTGAATCTCTCTCCCCGCCCCCTGTGAGAACAGACGCCGCTCCGTGCAGCTGCGTCGAGGCCCTAGTGTAGCCTCTTCCTCCCTGTCCTCGCCTTTTCTGACTCTCGCTCCCATTTCTCTATTCATTTTTCATCCTTCTTCTCGTATTTCCAATTCTTTTCTCTTTTCCTTTTCTCAGTTATTTTTACGCGCTTTTATTTAACTCAACTCTCTCTGTTGTTGTCGTTGTTGTTGTATCCTCAAATCGTGCAACTCAATTTTAACCCACTACCCAATGTGGTATCGACTGTAAACTTGGTATACGTATGTCATACCGACGACAATACTATATTCTATCATAAAAAAAAAACAATATATATTTTTAAACATTTTTTATGTTATGTTTCGGCTTGGGTCTAATTGTCCACGGTCAACTGACGTTGGCTGTAATTGGCCACGGTCCCCTTACGTTATGGCAAGCTTCGGGGCCACTTCCTGGAGTCGTGGAGTTCTTCCATTACTAGTGGATTTCATAAAAGCGTGTTTTTAAACAAAGTGTTTTTTAAATATTATTTTAATTTTCTCTTCCACACACTATATCATTGATCCTGCTCCCCTTTCCCATCGTGTACAACCACGGGTATGAAGTTGGCCATCTGAACGATTACTCATTTTAAATGTCGACTTCACTTAGGGCAGGTCTAGCACTGCTTCAGATACCGATTTCTACAGACGATGGGCATTGCCAGGACTTTAATCCAAGTCACCGAGGTTCATAATGCAAATGCTCGACCACTTTCCGCATATGTTGCGTGTATATCTAATCACGTATTCAATTTTAAACCCTCTCACGTATAATTGTGCAATTGCCTGCACGGCAGTCACACTTTAAAAGTGACCACGAGCTTTTTCCAGCACACATTCTCTGTTTGGTTGGACACAGCCTTATCCACGTTTTTATTGCTTTGTTTGTCATTTATTTTATTGCTGTTGTTCATCAACAAACTTGGTGCTTATTTTTGTTGTGATTCCAGACCACAACATGATCCGAAAGGAACTGTAATTTCAGATACGTATTCGAGTTTGTACCAAGATAGAAATTGAGTGAAGAATGTGCTTTTAATTTTGGCGGAGGACCATTTAAACCTGGTGCAGGGCAGCAGACTCGAGATAAGTACAGAGTTAAGCACGTGAAGCGGGCTTATATGTGCCAGACAGATGTAAAACCAATTCACACGCTGTAGATATCTATCAGTGGAAGCTGACATAGTATTTTTTTATCTGCCAATTTATAGCTGACTGTTAAGAGCCAAGGATATACAAAGTAATTGTGTGTATTATCTAGGATAATCATGTTAAACATACGTGTAGTATTTAGCAGCATATTATCGGACAACTACAGAATTTGCTCGATTGATTCTTGTAAATAATTCATAGGTATTCCTGGTACTGCCTACAGAATATAAACAATGATGTTTTTTCAATAAAGTTTACCTTTTTTGTGTAAATAAAAATGTAATGTAAGTGTAAATATGAACTTTCATAACTTTCACTTGACGTTTATCGACATATTTACGTTGAACCGATGTCCCTACGCATTGTCAAACGTTGGGATAAAAACAAAGGCACAGCGGGATTAATGATGGTAAGCGATCAATAAACCCCTTGCTGCGTCCACGTTGCGAATTAAAACAAACACGGCACTTTAAGTGAGTTAATCGCCACCGATGTTCGACGAGCGTCTGCAAATTAAAACAAACACAGGGCTTTTGCAACGCAAATGGTCTTGGACGCGACTTCAACCCAATGGGCAAAAGGTGTCAATTGTTTATCACTGATTAGAACTGTCAAACAGTGAACTTCAGAGCGTCAAAGTTGTCTATTTTGAACCACGTAACAGAGGTCAATACTGGAGTGGGTGGGGGGACGACGACGAGACAAACGGACGACGTCGTTTTCTTTCTACGTGCCGAGCACGCAATTAATTTGTTTAAATAATGCCGCAGATGGATCTGCGACCCGTGCAATTGTACAAACAACCAACCGTTTCACCCGCCGCACGCGTGAGATTGAACGTGACACGGCGGTGCGGAGCTGGGGAGTGGGGAAAGCTGATGGGTATTGACGACTGTGTGCTTTGGTACCGGCTGACTCGCCGGCCGTGCTGCCCTTCCACAAAAGCCCTCCTCGCCCGCTCGTTCGCTCGCCCGCCCCGTAACGCGAAACGCGTCGCCGCGACCCAAGCGCTTTCAGGAAGCTGTCAGCAGAAAATTTCAAACACGCGAGGCCGTATCTGTTAAAATAACTTAATTGGAAAATTTGCCACCAGAGAGATCGTTGATTTTTTTTGGGGGGGGGGGGGGGAGGCCACATGATTAAAGTCATGCGGTAGAGGAAAGAAATGCGTGGGTTGGGAGAAGAATGCGTGTTGTGCGTGAGCAAGGTTTTGGAATGAATTCTCGGTGTTTGGAAAGTAAATTCTGTACCCTTGCCTGTTTATTTTTTCCAGTTCCAACGCTCACGTCGTTATATTCACCGCAGCTTGCGTAATGCGTGCGGTGAGCGTGTGAGCTTGGATGTGCGTGTGTGTGGCTCATGTACAAACCCAGTCACCCAAGTTTGGTCTCCGGCCACGGCTAAGATCAGCGACGATTATCTGAACAGCTTCTGGTCCCTCTCCAAGGTCGACCGAGCCTCAAATGAGTACGTGGTGCGACGTGTAAACATGAGTACTGGGGAGACAAAGGCAATGAGGTGTCGCACTTGCTCCAACAGTCTGTTAAAGGCCATATGGGGGCTCGTTATATTTATAAGTGGGGCAAGCATCGTTTAAGACGCACGTGACAGTGCGTTTATGTATATACATATAGACAACCCCAAAAATATAACATTTGGTCATGAAGGGCAGTGGGGGCTCGTGCTATTAGCCAATAGTAATGTTTCCACAGCCCACACTGCATCAATACTGTCACAAGATCAGGTGGAATCGTGCTTAGATTGCTCGACTGACATTTGTAAAGCTGCAACCCAGTAAACATGGAACTTTGGGAAAACATTGCATATTTACTGGGAAGGTCAACTCCATGCCAGGGTTCGACTGACCCATCATTCCTTCAGGGTTAGTAAAATACATACCAATTTGTGGGAAGTCAACACGGGTTAAATTTTGGAGACACTGCTTCCTACCATCAGCATCAGCCATTAATGATCCACCGCTGATTGAAGGCCTTCCCATGCCACCATCACCATCCGTGATACTGATGCCACAATCTATCTCCTGCTCATGAACTGTTCTCATTGCTCCGACTTCACAGTGGTCACAGTGGTCACCCTCTCAGGCACTTGCTGCACCCTTTGGCTGCCGTTCCAGCCCCAGTATTTCCCATCAGCCGTCTTCACTTCTAGGAACGTGCCCCATCCTAGCTCACTTTACCTCTCTTAACAACCGTCAATTTGATGCGCCTGGCTTGCGTTTGTTCTCAGATACATGTGTTCTTCTGTCTGTGTCTCAGTAACGTGGAATTTCCGACAAAGGCTCAGGGCCTTCAAAGGCGGATGCATTAGTACCAGCCCACACTCACTTCGACATCGGAACACATTGAGCCAAGAATTTGTACAACGCCATATTTGAACCATTTTTCTTCACTTAATTTCGAACATTCCAGCCTAACCGTATGTTCCTTCGGGTTGCGTTAATGCCCGCGCGTGTGTGCGCAGCGTCCACCCCGCGTGCGTTCTCCACATAATGGGGAACACTTTGCGCCGAGTCTATTTACGCAGCTGTCGTGTCTCTTGCTCGACCAGAATCGGGTACACGCGCGCGTGCGCAAACAGTGCATAATTGTGAGATTATCGCGGTACGCCACTCTGGACGTGCATTCCTTTATTCCTGCGGCAGAATTTCCAAAGGCGCTTCGCCACGATCGGCGTGCGCGCGCGCGAACGCCTGCGTGAGCGCGTGCGTGCGTGCGCGTGCGTGCGTGAGCGCGCGTGCGTGCGTGCGCGTGCGTGCGTGCGCGTGCGTGAGCGCGCGCGTGCGTGCGCGTGCGTGCGTACGTGAGCGCGCGTGCGTGCGTGCGCGTGCGTGCGCGTGCGTGCGTACGTGAGCGCGCGTGCGTGCGCGTGCGTGCGTGAGCGCGCGCTCGTTGGTGCCCGCGGCGACGGCAGCCACGTTGCTGCGAACGTCCGAGGAGCGTGCGGGAACAGCGACGTGCGGCCGTGCGGCCGTCCTGTTCCGTTTGTTTGAAACGAAGCCGGACGCGCGTTGATTTACTCTCCCTCCCAGCACCGACTTGAGTTATTTCTTTATTTCCCCCGCCCACACTCTAATCCATTCATATTAAAAACAACAATATGTATATTGTTTTATCAACTCATAATGAAAGTGGATCGTTTGCCAATGTACTTTTAAGCATTATGTTACTTATTGGTTATGGTTTGTGTTTCGTGTTCATTTGTTTTTATTGTACATACAAAAGAGTCAAAAGTGTCTCGATGGGTCCAATGAGCGTTGGGGCAACACATTTCTCAACTCGGCAGTCTTGAGCCAGTGGTGGAAATGTCACATTCCTATGACAGGGGCCAGCCTCTTACACGGGACAAACACTGGAGGTTTTTCATGAAGTGATACTTATTTTGTTGGCCGCGGAGAGATGATGTGATCGAGATTCGACCCTTGACTGATATTTGAACTCGTAAACCTCTGATTGTGAGTCAAGCGTTCTGCCAACAGCCAGCACGATTATTGTGTTTTGTCAGGACGTTCAGCTGCAGTATTTTGATATTTACTATTTTTTTATCGCTGGGTTTTTCTCTTCCAGTTTTCTTAAGGCCAATAGGGGTGTCTCTCGCATTAGAGCTTTGTGCTGTTTTCATTGGACAAGCCTTCATGCAGCTGCCACTGAAATTGCACGAGAGCACAAATAAACCAAAAAGGCGCATAACAACACACACACACACACGCGAATTAACAGTGTAGTCATAAACAAATTGCTTATAGACAATTAACAAAAACATTATTCTTGCAATACTGAACGTATTACCCGTTGCCTTCCTCTTAATTTTTTTGCATCGCTTTACCCAAACAGCTGCAGGCTGTGGCAGAGGGCAAAGAAAATGCTTAAGCGTTTAGTTTGCAGGATCTGTTTTCCATTAAAATTATCTGCCTCACTGGTGGCATTGCAACCGCAACCACTCATTAGCCTCTAACTTCCCATGCTGCCCGGGCACACGGTCAGCCTGGACAATAAAAACGCAGACCCCACTCAGCAGCATACTACTGTGGTCTCAGCTCGACTTCTGTTGAGCCTCGCGCAACGCCGGCAAAGGTGCACGGACGCCACTTGTGACAACACGTGCTCCTGGACACGTGGGAGGCAAGAAGCTGAAGGGGCAGCCCGTGCAATTCCTCACTCACGCCGTTGTTGGTGGAATGGCCTACGGGTCTCTCTGTAGAGGTATTTGGCCTACTCTTCCATGCTAGCCAGATGTCGACTATCTGTGGTGAACCCATAGTTCTGGGGGGGGGGGGGGGGGGGTGGAATTAAATAAACGTGGCAATTGTTTCAACTGCCGTCAATGGAGATTGAAACGGTGAGCTTTGTTTAGCAAGTCCAGTGCGCTAACCATTACACCATGACAGTATCCCCCAATGCATACTGATATACACATACATATACATAAATCAGTGTGGTATATACATACGACGGGCGATTGAAAGGTCAAATCATTGTTGAAAGCACCTCACTCACTGATTGTCATCAGCCTGGCCCACGGTAGTTTTGGAGATGAGAATGTTTGCGATGGTGCAGAGTTTTTCAGTTGCATTTTTTTCACAGTTTCATTCATTTGGTATAGCCCTGTGAGCCATTCGGCTCTTGACATTGCGTAATCGACCACCGAAACGGCGAGCCCATTGCCGTGAGCACGTTTATACCGCACACGGCGACAAACAAGTAACATTTATTTAAAAAAAAACACATGGGGGCGGCTTTTTGGCAATTCCTGGTACGTGAAGTCATATGTCCGCGCTTCCAAGCCGCAGAGATTATCCGAAACCATGGAGAAAACAACCGGCCGAGCACGTGTGGTCGCGTGTGTACATTTCTCTTGTCTCTTGTCCATCTCCTTCGTTAATCCCTCCTCGTCCGAGAGACGCACCCTTTCGGCCGCCATGTGGAGCGAGTTCACCGAGGTTGTATGAAAACAAACCTGATCCCTTAAGTAACCATTCACCCCCTCTGGTTCATGGAGCCAGGGACCCCACTGGTGAGAGAGAGAGGGAGAGAGAGAATCGGAGAGAGCAGCGAGAGAGAGGGAGAGGGAGGGAGGTGTCCGTGCGGCTTAAGAGTCTAATGCCTGTGTCAGAGCGCTGAGCTAGCACGACTGAGAGGCCTGGGTTCGAATCGAGGTTTCAGACGTCTATGCTTAAGCAGAGCGCTCAAGTGTAGCGAGTGAATGGGCTCAACTTGGTCAATATTCTTCTTGGTTCTTTCGGTAAAGTCACGTAGAAGGGAAGTAATAAAATAATAAAAATGAAAACATAATAAAATAATTCTCACGACGTTTCGGCCACAACGCAAGCAGCCGTCCTCAGGTGAAGAATGAAACACCACCAAGCTTGGAGCGTATATTTAAGCTGGGTTGGAGGGGGGGAGGTGGGAAGAAGAGCGCCTAGACAAAATAATTTGCCTATCAAGAGGAATTATTTTGTCTAAGCGCTCTTCTTCCCACCTCCCCCCTCCAACCCAGCTTAAATATACGCTCCAAGCTTGGTGGTGTTTCATTCTTCACCTGAGGACGGCTGCTTGCGTTGTGGCCGAAACGTTGTGAGAATTATTTTATTATGTTTTATTTTAATTTTTTTATTACTTCCCTTCTACGTGACTTTACCGAAAGAACCAAGAAAATGAATCCCTGCAGTCACGAAAGCTTTAAATCGAAATGTGGTCAATATAGACCACGCAACAATTCTTTTTATTAGATTTGGTTATTCACTTAATTAGGTGTATTCACGTCGAGCAAAAGCCATGATAATCGATGTGATCTGTCACTTCATTATACACGCCGCAGTTTAGCTCTGAGAACCGTACATCCGATTGAAAACGCACACAATATTCGCGCAGCGAGTCGCTAACACAAGTCAGAGGTGCGTGACGGGAATTATTGGTGGAAATGTATTATTTTCATGGCATCTTAAAATGTGTCCAAATCGTGTGGATAAGCGTCCTACTGAGGTCATTTCTGAAGTAGTGACGTGGTGTCATCTTCTGGGAGCTGATATTTCCCTCAAGGTAGTGCACCACTCAGTGCAACCGTTCCCCATGGGAAAATGTTCCTCTCCAATACGGGAAATAAAACATTAGAAGTAAAAAAAAGCACACAGCAGAGAGAGAGAGAAATATAACCTCGCAGTCTTGTCTTATTGTAAACAGGCTGTCGGCTGATTTCCTTAAAAATAACTTCACAAAGTCCATTCAACAACGGCGTGCAGTCCAACGAGACGTAGAGTGGGCCCTGCTGACAACAACTTAGTCCACGATGGGGAATCTAGAACACAGTGGCAGAGGTGGATTTTACCAAACGACTTTGACAACACAAGGAATACAAACATTAAATGAGCAAAGTGAAACTGTTTTAGCAAAAAGACAAACCAATTCAAAACAGTTTTTTAAATTAAATATCTGTAAAATGCGTTTTCAGCACAACAATATATTCTGGTCAATGAGCGTTTATCAAAGACGGCAGCCAGATTGGCAGCAGTGAAGAGACAGCATTTTACTGTGTTGTACTTTGAAACACTGGAGAATTTGAAGGCAAATTGTACGCGGGCAATTTTATATTGGTTGGTACTATATTGGTAAACAAACACACTTTCATTTAATATTCATTCAACAAAACATCCAGCCAGGTGAATCATTGGATAGCATGCCCAAACCACAATCAGAAGGTTGTGAGGTGTGTCATTTGAACACCGGCAAATGCGGCTATCTCCGACACGCCACCGTTGGACGATTAAGACGAGCCCACAGTGTGACTTGCTGTCACCAATCTCACACCGTGAAGCACACATGGGGAAGCCACAGGAGATGTACACTTTTAAATCTAGATTGACAACATTTCTTTAGAACTGCTTTTTGCGTTTGGTTTGTTGTCCTTACTCCGCACCGCCGATTAGCACTCGCTTGGCTACGTATGGTGCGAAAGAAGTTTTCTATGTATGGTGTGAAAGAAGTTCAACATACGTAGAAACCTCACTGCCAACGTCAACGATTACCTGGCAGCAATTCAGATATTCAGCAGGCTACTCGTGAAGCCGTCCATCCACTCACTCACCAACTCGGCGTGAACGTATACACATGTCTGATCAACCTCCTGAAATACAAAAGGAGGAAATCCCTGGTGGTCATAAAATGAGTACCACCTTTGTGGGAAGTCACCAATTGATCGTCCTATGGAGAGAAAGACCTCCATCACCAGCCTGGAGTTTTCCCCGTTGCCAAACCCAAGAAACCCAAGTCGCCAATCTAATTGCCCTATCCCAAAAACGAGAATCGGAATAGGTGACAAAGGCTTCGCCACTGAAGCACCGAAGTTTGGGAACAACTTTGTTTCCTCCCTTAACATCGTAAATCTTCCTTTAAAAAAATATCCTGAAGCAGAATATTAGTGCTGGAAACGAACGCAGTTGCTCATGTGATTTGTAACTTTGATCCTTACCCGTGAATCGATAGTTCAATTTAAACGTGTATTTTTATTGAGGGACTGTGTTTTGTCATGCCGTGGTCTGGGACTGTTGTTCTTTTGGTGCCTTGCCCAAGCTTGCATTTACTGTTGAAAAATCGGCAGGAATTTAGAAACTTTAGCAATGTGTTCTATTTTTACGTATTTATTTTTAGTGACTTTCTTATCTTTCCCCATACGTTGCACTCCTATCGGTTGTCGTGTTGTCGTTGTAACTTTCTGACTCACCCCTTACTGGACATCTGTTAAAAAAGAGCTTCATAGCTTATCTGATTCCTCCTGCTGTCTGAATCAAGATTCTGACTCCGATGCGTGCCCAGATAGGCCCTCCCACGCGACTTTTTTTTTTGCCGTGAGTTTGAAACTGCAGCAGCGCACACCGGCAGTCACAGCAGACAGCACCCGATGTGTGGGAGCAGCAATCGAAGGTCCAATGTTGTCATAAGTCGTCCCGTTCTCACAAAGACGAGAAATAGCAAAGCGGTGAAGCGCCGTCGCGTGATGAGACGCAACATCACAACTGACGGCCAATCGTTGTTTAATGTTTCATAGTTTTGGCAGCGACGAAAAAAAAATGTGCCATGCATTCCACTCTTTAAATACGGGCCTCCAAAATAAACACTGAAGCTAAGCCGTGATACTTTTCACTTTATTTTTGCGTTAAATAAAAAAAAAGGCTTGCGTTGAGTTGAACGGGACACCGTTTCAGCACCGCAATAATGTACGTCTTCATTCTTTTCAGACCCTTGACCTGTTTATTGCACAGCGCCATCCTGGCCATGTCAAAACACGTTCAAGGCAGAAACACACACACACATACATATAATTTGTTTTAGTTAAAAGAGAAAGAAAAAAACAGCCATATCTACTTATCAGCCATTCGTCGCTCGCAAGAAACCATCAAAGTGAGCAGCTACTGACGAGCGAGAGGTGGTTTCAAGCATGTGCATTGCTAAACTACAATGGGCGTTGTTGACACGGAAACGAAAGCCGCTCGTGGCTTACAGGACACTTACCTCCGTTGCTCGGTTCGCCCGTCGCTCGTGCTAGAATAACAGTTTTGGCAGCCCAAACGGCCGAGTGGCGGACGGTCGCAACACCGTGAAGGGGCCTAGCGTGCAGCGTGATTAAAAGCCCCACAATTACGTTCTTATCGTAAGCCTCTTAGGGATTACGAATGGCAATTTGCTGCTTCTGCCGGGTGCCGTGAAGAGTAAACCTCATTCTTGTTTGCTCGTCATCCATATCCGCAAGGGCTGAATACTCGCAGTGTTTTTCATCGTCAATGTGGAATGTATATGCCACCATCGGTTGAAATGTAAAAATGTTAAAAGTGAATGTCTAGTCAAAATCATGTTATTTGTCCGGATGTATTTGCAAAATACATGTTAAGCATCTTTAGGGGGAAAACCCACAGACATATTGTCACTGCCTTGAAAGTTTCTCTCTAAGTGTGCAAGCAAGCAAATGCATTTTGCAACGTTACGCAAGAAACATTCAAATTTCCGCAATATAAGGGTCCTTCCTCACCCTACCGCAGCACTCGCAAAGAGCCGTGGCTTTCGAAGCAAATGTATCAGATATGGCTGTGTGTGTGTTTCATTGCCGCACAACAATATTAGCCGTACCACAATGTTTCGTTGATTGATTTTACGTACTTTTACACGCTCTTTAAACAGTCCAGGCGCTTAGCAAAAGGGTTGGCTTTGTACGTATGTATCTTGAACTTCTTTCACACCCTACGTAGCCTACCGCGCTAATCGGAGGTGTGGGGGGAAGGTGATGGTTCATGCCCCCTCGCATTCACAAGCAAGACCCGGGCAGAAGGAAAAGAAGCAAAGGAGTGGCTTTGATTGGCAGCTTTGAGAGGGTTTGGGTTTGTGATCAGGGGATTAGAACGGAGGACAAAATGAGCTCAGGACAATTGTCTCCGGGGAATGCATCTCACAGCCGAGGCTCTGCCCCGTAGCCTGCGACCTACTTTGGCTGCCATCGCTGAGCACGCGGCAGGCTGCCCTTGCGATGTCACGTGCCCGGGACCTCCCTTTCACACGACCTTAACCCCGCGACCCATAATTGCCCGAATGCAGGGACTGAATTGAATTACGCCGAACACGCTATCGTCGGCGCCTGTTTATTTTGTTTCTGCTGTTCTGTACAACTGCAACTCCTGCCTCCTAACCCGAGCAACTGGGCTTTGTTTTCTTTAATCATCGGGTACATTTTTTTTCTTCTTCTAATCTGGCATTGACGACAATAGTTTGCACGCGTACATTTGTCACACAGTAGTTTGACATTGCATCGCGGCACATGACCTTGCTATGTGACATTAATTAATTTGAGCCAATTACGCATTTTCAATGCACGTGTGTGTGTGTGTGAGTTGCCCTGGTGCAATGGGCCGCACATTGGACTTAAGGGGGGCCACATATGAGGGCTGCCCCAACGCTTGTTGGAACAGTTTACATTATGTATGGAAATGTTTTATTTTTTTTTATTTTAGTTTTAATAACGTTCATTGTAGCTGAGATGCTGCCAGAATGGTCAGCACACTGGACTTGCAGTCCAAAGTTCGCCAGTTTCGATTCCGTCTTGCAGTGTGGAAGTTCAATCAATGAGGGGATTTATTAAAGCCCCCCGCCTCTTTCTACCCAGTGTGCGGCTGGGTGCAGGTCGCGTGTGGCGTGGTACAGACTGAGTTCGCCCACCTCTGGCCAGCGTGTAAGAGGAGGTCAAATGCCCTCAAGAGTTCACTCCAACAGTGGGCTTTCTCACCCACAGTGGCATGAACAGGCAGCAGTGTGAGCGTGAGATTATCAACGGAGGGAAGCGGTGGCACAGTGTGCTACCAACCCAGTGACCTGAGTTCATTTTCTAACCTTGGCTAACGTCCATGGCGAGTGGTATCACAACTTGTTTGAGCCTCCCCTAGGTTGAATCAGCCTGAAATGTATACCTCGTATGGTGCGTAAACATCAACACTGGGGCTATAAAGGTGGCACGGAGTGGTTCTAAGCACGTGCGCACCACCTCCTGGTTTGCCATGCTGACCTTAACCCTTTCCCATTCTGATGACGTACGATGTACGTCTTAGGTTTTTATTCCAATTCCGTTCCGATGACGTACGTACTGTGTACGTCATTAGAACGTCATGGGAATGCAATCAGAAGAGGAACATCAGGTCAGGAAGACGTACTGAGGCTCCCAAAAGGCTATGTGGGAGGGCGTGTGGCAGAGTTTGGTGCCAGCTATCATAGTGTGGTCGTATCGCTACAGTTCTCTGTGATGAGTACAATGTATTTTAAAACAGCAGGGAGCCATGCCTCTCTAAATGAAATGAGCGCAAACCTCTTGCGCGTTCCGAGATTCAGCGGTGAACGTGACCCACCCCGCAATTTGCAGTACGTCTTGGATTGGGAAAGCGTGAACAGGTGCTCACTAAGAGCCCTTGTCCCTACAACTTACCAGTCTAAATGGGAGAGTGCAGATTTTCTCTTGGAGCGGTAGCATAATGGTTAACGCATTATCCTACACTCCTTGAAGCCTGGGTTCGATACCTGGCCATGGCAAACAATGTAACAAATAGTCCAGTATCTTAGCTTTCCATGGACCATATGTAGGTTAGACCCAGCCTTGAATGAATAGCTTTCTGCAGTTCGTAAACATCAGTGGTGGGAGGACTGGTGCAACACTGGCCACACTACCCCTTCTTTGTAATTCCAGCCTGAATAGGTCCTTGTTAATAGCACTTACTCTAAGAGGCTATACGGTTAAAGTGAGTGCCTGTTAAAAAAGAATGGACACACTCTGCATGTTTGCTCTTTGCTTGAGTAGCACTTCTGTACCACGCTCATGAGATGTAAATGGTTTAAATACATTTCCTTGGTTTTCTGTTGTGAACCAAAGGAAATGCATTGTGCAATGTGTGAAAACGTGTGTGTGCATTCATTTGTCTATCTGCACGTGTGTTTAGTGTATGTGTTTGTACAACTGTGAATGTGTGTGCCTGTATGTAGTTGATGAGGTGAAGTGGTAGCATAGTAGGTTAACACCTGTTCTACAACGCCTGGCCAGCTAGGTTCAATTCCCAGCCATGGTTTACATCAGTGGGGAATATTTGACCCGGTTCTGTGCCTTGCCACGGTCAATTCGGCATTAAATTGAGTATGCGGTGTTATTTGTAAACATCAGGCATGCATGATGCTTATCACGCAATTGCCTCGGCCTTCACAGATCGTGATCAATAACAGCACTTGCCCCAACACTTTGTGTCGGCGACTGTTGTGAGCTTTGTCGTCGTGTGTGTGTGCTATACCTACTGTGATTTGTAGCAATTGGCACTCAGGAGACAAAGGCGTGTTGCTGGCCACACCACTGCCTTGTGGGTTATGCCACCTTTACAATGTCAACCAAAATTACGAACACTCAGAGCCGCGTTGTATTTAAATGAGTTCGAAATATGCTTTTTCAAATTTAATTTGTAGGATATTATTTTCGCATTTCAAATACAGTTTTCCAAAGAATTGTGTACTTGAAATACTTCTGCAAGAGTATTTACCCCCCCCCCCCCCCCCCCCCACTTTCAAGTTTAGTTGTGAAGCGTATTATTCTGTTTAACCAGGTGAGAACTCAAGGGAGCAGGATATGTCTAATTCTCAAGAGTGACCTAGGGCATTTATCTGCCAGTAGGGGGTGATGATTGCTGCTCTGTATAATCCTCTTTCAGTAATTTGCGGTGCAATCTTCGAATTGAGCAAATTTGGACGCTGACGCGGGCACACAATGGCCTACCCTCGGCGATCTTTAACATCCACTGTCTTGCAGTCGGCGCCTGGCACAAACACGGCTTTACATCGACAGTGATAACCAGAGCGGCCGTTGGATTCGAACCTGCGAAACCCTTGCAACGAGCGGCGGGCTCGCCTTATCTTTGTGTATACGCGTGATCGTGTTGCGCGTGTGTGTGCATGTACCCGATCGTGTGCGTGGTCGTGGGTACGTGTGCGTGCGATCACGCGTGCGCGACCGTGCGCACGCGTGATCGCGTGTACGTGATCGTGTGCGCGTGGCGCGCACGCGCCCACTCCTACACGTCCATGTGTGCACCACATCTCAGCTATTTATCGTTGAAAAATGTATTAAACATTTCGTGTGGGTGGGGTGAGGGCTAGGCCGGCTGGCGTGGGCGCAAGGAGCGTGGGCGCACGCACCCGGGCAGGCCGCGTCGTGAACCCTGCGAGCTCACGCATCACGGCGACGAGAACGCGGTTCGTTTTCAGGCAGCCGATTTCCCTTCCCAGCTGTGTGCCCTCACCAGGGCACCCTGTAGCTGGGCCATGAGGTCAGCTTCTGAGTAGTGGCTTAACCTTGATGGAATCTTTCCCCACCCCCCCCCCCCCCCCGGTGTGTGCGTGTGTGACATTCTGCTGAAGGATGAGTTTTTCTTTCAGTGGCCTGTTATTTCAGGTTCACCTGCATCTGTCTGTGGGCCACACTGACGGAGTCATTGCTAAAAGGTTACGTCACGTAGCTGATAAATGGTTCCGTGCGTGCACACGGCGTTTGGGAAACTCCGCGCATTGCTGCTTATGGCAAGGTACACGGCGTCGTGGAATAATTTACATTTTGGTGGATTTTTTTTCAACTTTAATTGATGTGAACAGAAGTACGCGCACGCACAAAGAATACCAGATAAACACCATTATCCTACCACTCTGGGGATTTTGAAACAGATGTTAGTGAATGGGAGCGCTCTCTAATGCAAGTGGGACGAGGGAGATGTTTTACACGACTTTAGTTTATATTGATTTTAATTGAATCGCAACCGAAGTCTAATCTGTCCGTGGGATGAGCGTCGTTGACTTCCCAACCTGGAGTGGTGATTGGTTGATTTGACAAAAATAAAAACTAGAATGTGAGCTTATGCAATTCACGGCTACAATTGGTATTTCCAAAGTAACATCATCTGAATAGGCTATTACTTTTTTTACTAACCTTATTTGCATTATTTAATCTCAAATATATATCAGTGTTGGATTGCAATCGTTGTGCTGGATAGCTCTCCGATGTGCAGTCTGGTCGTCGCGTGTGTTGTTTGACACAATGTCCGACGTTTTGCACCACATGCTGTGGCAGCTTCTTGACATGGAGTGAAGCGTCAGACACCATGCCGAACAGCGTGCAAGTACAACCTGTAAACATATTGGAGACCCCGATATCGAGATGACACATCTGTAATGATTTACACACATATATACCATGTCTGCTTCTGTCATTGTATCAGCCCACATTTTTTGACAAAAACTCATCATATTTCCCTATTAAATATCGTCGAGACTCTGTTTTATTAAAATAATCAAACACACAAAAAAAAACAATAAACAATCAGCCACAGTACACGCTCAGTAATCGTTGGTTATTTGTTATCGGTCTTCTCGTCTTGCAAGTGAGGACGCTGAGGCCCCACCACCTAGTCCCGGGTCAAGGAGCACCGTCGACAATGTGCGATGACACGGTCCGTCTCTCTGTCCGTCTGTCTGTCCGTATGCCTTGTCTGTCCGTCTGTGTGTGTGTTTTGTCTGTCTGTCTGTCCGTGTGTCTTGTCTGTCTATGTGTCTGTCCGTGTGTCTGTTTGTGTGTCTTGTCTGTCCGTGTGTCTGTCTGTCCGTCTGTCTTGTCTGTCCCTGTGTCTGTCTGTGTGTCGTGTCTGTCCGTCCGTCTGTCTGTCCGTCTGTCTTGTCTGTCCGTCTGTCTGTCCGTGTGTCTGTCTGTGTTTGTCTGTGTGTCTTGTCTGTCCGTCTGTCTGTCCGTGTGTCGTGTCTGTCCGTCTGTCTGTATGTATGTCCGTCTGTCTTGTCTGTCCGTCTTTCTCTCCGCGTGTCTTGTCTGTCCGTCTGTCTGTCTGTGTGTCTTGTCTGTCCGTCTCTCTGTCAGTGTGTCTTGTCTGTCCGTGTGCCTTGTCTGTCTGTCTGTCCGTGTGTCTTGTCTGTCCGTCTGTCTGTCCGCGTGTCGCCGAGCGCATCCACACAATGGGTCGTCGTCACGTTTGCCACCAGGCCCGTGAGCTCTGGTTGCACGTTGCACGTGACGCTCACGGGCAATCCGATTGCACGTGCGGACGTGGCCGTGCGACAAACTAGCGCCCCCCCCGCCCCCCACGATGGTGCCGCGTCCGTCACGGCGCGTCCGGGATCGGCGACGTCCACGCGCTGCCCCCGAGCTCAAACAAAATCGGTCCAAAAAAAAAATATGGGTTCGCTTGGTCGAGAGCTTCCGTGCGGCATTCACAAATTGCCCCTTGTCCCCGGCAGAACAACGCGGCGTGATGGGCAGCTTAGGGTCGCTTTCAGCTCGCGCGGGGCCCGCTCAGTTTGCCTAAGAGGTGCGTGCGCTCGCCAGAGAGACCACACAGTGAGAGCCCCATCACCTCCCCCCCCCCACCGGTGCCTGTCACCTGCTCCATGAGTCACGAAGCGCACACGCACGCGGCTCGAGTGTTTGCCGCGCTCGCAGTATCAACACTGACTCGCGAGCGAGTGCGCAACCACCGGGACATTAATACTTCCTCGTGGGATCGGCCACGCAGTTCTCGGCCATCGTCGCATTAAGGGGTCCCCTTCAGCTGTCTGCTCGCCTTGTGGACATCTCCCCCTCCCCCAAACTTCGACCCCGCCGCGCGGATAAATGGAATCGTGTGTTTTCAAAATAGAATAGTGATATATGTATTTCTAGTGGCTCAAAGGACGCGTAAGGCTACTTGTCACAACAGGCGCATTGTCTCATCGTGCTGTCACCTGCTTTAAATCAATGTTACCTACCGATCATACCGACCTACCGACACACAGATCTAACCGCCCACTCGAATATCTACCAACTTTGTTTGGTGTTAATCCGCTCACTCACTGTTAACGACTTACTCTGGTGAACTTTGCATTTGTGTTGGTTGTATATGTATTCACGTGTGGTAAGGTATACAGTGCATACATTGTGTGTATGCATGTGTTAACGTAAGCACGTGTGTGCTTTGTACAGGTAATCTTGTCATTCAGCTTCACCACCATACCGAAAATTATTTGGTGCTGCTACTGCTGCATTGCCAAAGCACAAATAACACAACAACAATTCTAGATTTGAAGCTTTCGTGACTGCAATGATTCATACTCTTAGTTCTTTCGGTAAAGTCACGTAGGTAAAAAATGAAATTAAAATTAATAAAAATAAAACAATAAAAAATAAAAAAATAAAAATCACGACGTTTCGGAGGCAACACAAGTCTCCGTCATCAGGTGGGACCGTCACAGCCAGATTTGCTGCATCACTTGATCACTTGATGCAGCAAATCTGGCTGTGACGGTGCCACCTGATGACGGAGACTTGTGTTGCCTCCGAAACGTCGTGATTTTTTATTTTTTATTGTTTTATTTTTATTAATTTTTATTTCATTTTTTACCTACGTGACTTTACCGAAAGAACTAAGAGTATGAACACAACAACAACCCGTCAGGTATGTGCTCAATAGCAATGTGGCCTTAAATAAATATATACAACGTTTCGGGCAATAACCCTTCTTCATAGCATAGCACAACATACTGCAGGTAAAAACACCTCTCTCAGCGTCTTCCCACCAGAGGCAGATAGGGAGAACTTCCCAAGATTGTGGCGGTCCTGAAATATAAAGCATTTTAAATAGTAATAAACACAAACTGAAAACAAAAAAAACATTAAGCGTGCTTTTTCTGGAGAATATCAAGAGAATGCCAATTTTAAGGACATCATGAGGAGAGAGATTTCCCAACCAACCCTTGATGCGACACTGCCTCCCTTGCAATGTTACAAGTTCTTAGAACGTTTCTCAATTAAAGAGACATTAACTCGTATATCTATGATAACTCTAAGTGCTGCGTGATAATGGCCACTTGGTATTTTGAGCCCTTAGGCCTTTGCTCTCAGCAACCGTGATTTATACACACTAAGAAATATGAAAGATGGCATACAATTCCAATCCGTGTACTTACTACGAGTAAGGCGTTTGTATTTTTCGGTTCACAGTAAACAAGAAATGTTGAAATTAAACTACTCAGCCGAAGAAATTATCATGAATTGTCTCGTAAATTTATTTACACTTTGGTTCTTTCGGTAAAGTCACGTAGGTAGAAATACATTATTTATTTTATTTGATTTCTACCTACGTGACTTCACCGACTTTACCGAAAGAACCAAGGAGTATGGATTCCTGCAGTCACGAACGCTTCAAATCGTAAATATCTGTCGAGTAATCCTGAAGTGAAACACAAATTTTACAAAACGTCGATGACACATTGAACTCTGACCACTTTCATTCAAAACTCAACAGCTGTAGTCCAACAAGGTGATGGGGCCCATCAAATCTTCGTCTTGCTCTTTAACTCCAACTACCTTCGATGGACACGAACGAACACGCTTCTTTGTTGTTGAACACAAACAACAACAACAACAAACAACAACTCCTCGCTCTAAACACGCCAACAATTGTTGCACTTTTCGTTGAGGCCACGACTTTAATCACAGCCGCGTGCTCGCGATGGGGGGGATTTGGGAGCGAGGAACGACGTCCTCCGTTGTTGTAGCCACGTGCTCTCAGCGCGCTGTCACAGCGTCGCGATATGCTTAAAGGCTCCGGTGGCAGATGTATACGGGGGAGGGGGATGGGAGAGAAGAGGGGGGGGTCACAACTGAACCGGCAAAAAAAAAGAATGTAACCATTTCGTACACCTGTACGCCTCGGAGCAGTTCCTCTCGGGGGCCGCCGCACTTATTTGGTAATTAGCTGTGGAATGTACCACTTCGTTTGGTGTGGGGGGTGCGGGGGGGATGGTGGGTGTGTGTTTTTGTGTTTTGGAAACCTCCCCGAGGACGGGCCCAAACGAATCTGCAACGGCGTTCCACAGCCACGTGTGTTGCCCCATTCTTACCAGAGGAATGGCTAAAAGGTCCGTCCACACGGGCCAGGTTTGTGTTATTAAGGTCAATCCCCCCCCCCCCCCCCCCCCCGTTAAAGCGGGTTCACTTGGGTCGCCTGAGCCGCGGTGAATGTGCAGTATTAGTCAGAGTGTATGCTGCTACTCCCCTGCTCAAACAACGCATGGGGCAGCGTTGATGTTGCTTGGTGGCCCTCTAAACCCGTGGGCTAGATGACACATTCCACATTTTCTTGGTTTTTTTCGGTAAAGTCACGTAGAATGGAAATGATAAAAATATAAATTAAACATACTAAAATAATTCTCACGACGTGAGTCAGACTCTGTCTTCTCGACAGACCTGTCTTCTCGACAGACCTGTTCTTCACCTGAGGACGGCTGCTTGCGTTGTGGCCGAAACTTCGTGAGAATTATTTTATTATGTTATATTTTTATTATTTTATTATTTCCATTCTACGTGACTTTACCGAAAGAACCAAGAAGATGAATCCCTGCAGTCACGAAAGCTTTAAAGCGAAACATTCCACATTCCTATGACGGGGACCATAGGGATGTGGACTACGCAAGGCATTTGACTCAGTATTCTTTATCACAGATATGTAAAGTGCTTTGGGATTTTTTTTTATTTGAAGTGTGCTACATCAATGCATGTTCTACCTCTCTGTCCTTTCTATGTGCTGCGAAGAAGGGCCACTCCCTGAAATGTCACCTCTTGTATCCTATTTTTGTATTATAGATTCCACAGTGTTATTGGCGAATGTTGAGTTTTTTGTTGTTTGTGCTTGTGCACCACTGCCAACGGAGTACACACATTAACGTGAGTGAATTAAGATTGATTGGTGGAATTGATGCAGTCATCCCAGCTTTCCATAAACCGTTTATAATCATGGAACGGCTATGGTCTTATTGCATGAAGAAAGTAACAGCATAGACATTGGAACGTGAGTCAGATTTAAGGACATATTTCCTCCAAAGTTATTCACAGCGAAAATGAGTAGATGTCTTCCAACAACTGGATTTGGAGAACCAAAGGAACAAACATTAATTGAGACAATGTTAACCATATTCTTGGTTCTTTCGGTAAAGTCACGTAGAAGGGCACTAATAAAATAAGAAAAATCTAAAACAATAAAATTCTCACGACGTTTCGACTGCAACACAAGCAATCATCATCAGGTGTGAAATACATAGCAAGAACATTTTCTGTGGATTTCACACCTGATGATGATTGCTTGTGTTGCAGTCGAAACGTCGTGAGAATTTTATTGTTTTCTATTTTTATTATGTTATTATTTCCCTTCTACGTGACTTTACCGAAAGAACCAAAAATATTAATCCCTGCAGTCACGAAAGCTTTAAATCAAAATATTAACCATATTCAGAATCAGAATGTTTATTTGTGCTGTAGAAATCCGATGAGCTGTAAAGCTCTTTTTCAAAGATATCCAGTAGGGGCGGTTCAGCAAAGCTACAACATCCACCAAATGAAAACAACGATAAGAGTGCAAAGTGTAGGAAAGTTAAGCAAATAGCTAAAAATACATAAACAAACTAAAACTATTTTTTTTTACCAGATAAAGCACACTGAGCTATTAATTATTTTTTTCAGAAGCGACCTGGCCACAAATGATAGGTCAACGAAGTGCCTTATCATGTGGAAATGTATAGCAGCCAAATAATCTAAATGCGTTTGCTGATAACATAGCCATCAAAGGCCCTTCTCTATATTGATTTTCATCATAACAACCAATGTACATTAATTACAGGAAATAAAACAAAATATGGCTGCAAAGTTGAGCTCAGGATAAATGTTGGCAAAAAAAAATAGCAACGTCCAACCAGTTCACGAATCAATCAAAAATATCTGTTGGAGGGACACAACTGGAAAACCAAAGTATGTACACCTCAGAACGGTTGTTGAAGGGGGCTGGGCGAAATGTGGGCTGAAAATACGTGGATGACAGCAAGTTGAAGTGAAACTGAACTGAATGAAACACTAAAAACATTAGTCAATAACATGGCCATGACTAAACAAAAACGATATGACATTTTATAAACGTATTTTGGTTTAAGTCAGTTGAGTTTTTTTTAAATGATAATTGTGATAATGCAACACTGCCAATGCATTCATTCCCATTTACCTGAACAAAAAATATATTAAATCCGTGCACATTACCTACTCTGACATATGGACACTGACAAAGAAAATTAAACAAAGGGTTGAGAGGGCATGGAGACGCATGGAGAGGTGCATTCTTGTAATTACACTGACAGACGTGAATCGGAGGAACACGTGGATCAGAGAGCGCGCACACATTAGCGGCATTATATATTGACTAAAACGATTCAGATTATGAAGATTAACGGACGGCCAAGAAGGCATTCACATAGAGATGGAGTGACAAGAACAACTTTTGTGCACAAGCTAAATGGGGATTAATGTTTGTATCACGCAATCGCCAGAGATGCCAAAAGCTTGCCGGAGGCTTTCATCTAGCAGTAGATATAGATCATGGCTGATGATGATTATGGGAACCAGTCTATCTCTAGAACAAACACTCGACTTCTCATAAATGTGTGCATACTTTATTTTGACCCCGTAGAGACGATTAGTTAATGCATGTGCTGGAATTTGAACACAAATACTAAAAATTATACAAACTTTCAGTGATGCTTTGCTAAGTAAATATGTAATGATGATTTATCGTTGGTGTATGCAATCTCTATGCCAATCTTTAAGATAATTCTGCGCAGAAAGATGCCCTAGGCTCAGCACAGGAGGACCTAATGATGGCAGTCATTCAGGAAGGGGGTAATCTCCTAACATCATTTGTGGATACTTCTTCTAATTTGGCCTTGACACAAGCACACAATAGTGTTCTCTTTAAACAACGTCTCAGGATAGTTTATGTCCATGTGAATTAGCAGACTCGGTAATATTCCCAAAGCACATTATTAAGTGTGTGGAGGTTAAATTCCAACCAGCAAAACCCTTGACATTGAAACAAGCCCGTTTCACTAGGCCACCTGGACGCAAATTTTAATGATAGCAGCACAGGCTGCGAAGCGAATGCCACTTAAATAATACAACGTAACGTCTGTAGCACGGAGCCCAGCATAATGCAGTGGCAGGATAGGAAAGTACAGCAGCAAATAAAATGTCAACATATACTTTATTAAGCTGCCAACAAGTAATTGACCTCTGGCTCAAACGAGCCTGGAGTGGCACTGATCTCCAATGGTGGCCCTGATTCACTGCTGCAAATTGTACATGCCTATGGCATGAGCAAGTCTTATCCATAGGGAGACCACTCTTGATTTCTCGCTAAGCAGTGCGTGTTGTGCTGACCCAATAGGGCTGATGGACTAATTTGACCCCCTCTTGAAATTTGAACTTGTGATCTTTTGATTGTGAGTGAGCATTCCGCAACTCACCAACCATTGCATGAATTCAATTTTACCTGTGGCACGACTGCGTCGTGAATAGAAATGTCCTTAAAATAACATTACGTAAAATAATTCACGAAAAAACACGTGCTAAGAAATTATGGTTCCCCCTTAAAGTCATCATTGTCCTCAGGAGAAATCAGCCCCTGCTACGTGAACGAGGAATTTATTCCACTGGCCTAGGACCACCGATGGCCAGGAGTTAATTGAAATGTACAAATCACGTAAAAACAAAATCGCATTAAAAAACATGAAAATTACATACATATTCACCACAAAAAAAAGTCATCTGCAATTTTAAAGAATAACAGCTGTAGATAGATCGAGGGTAAATCATGGATTGGAAATGGCTGGATATTGTAAACTGCGTTGTCGGTCGTAGCTCGAGCGGTCATAAATTGCCGAGCGGTGACAGACCGGTGCAAATTAAACATCTCACTGCTGAGAAAGGGGGTTGTGGTTTGCGGACGGGTGAGTCTGAGTTATTGTAGCAGGAAGCGAAGCTCATCGCATGTTGGTGGGGGCCACGGTTCAATGGATCTGGCAGAAGCCTGTGATGGCTGCTCTGGGTGGGTCAAGTCAAAGGTCAAAGTGTCTCACCGCTCAGATGTGCGTGGAGTGGCTCTCACCTCCATTGGCAGCCCTGAGCCGGCAGTGGACATTCCACATTCCTGCGCTGAGGGTTCGTATGGCCAGAAAGTCGTACTCGATTTAGCACTTCAGAGAGAAGATGGTTCGAGTTCAATCTGTTTTGAGATTTGAACTCACAGCCCTTGCGAATGTCAGCCGAGTGTTCTCGTGTCTGTGCCTCTTGGCCAGACAAGAGTTCTCTGCATATATTAATTAAAATGTTATTGTCTATCCACTACTGGATGATGCCATCCACACACTGCTTCATCTCCATGCTGGTTGGACTGTTTTTGGCTGTCCTCTCTTTATACCTCAATGTGATCTCTCTATAACACAACTCAAAGTGCCCTCTGCTCAAAGTGCCCTCTGCTCAAACAAACAATTAAGCATTATTAATTGTTGTTGGTGGTCCTGAGCCAGTGTTCAGGAGTGAAATGCCCTATTCCTAATGTATGGGACATTAAACCGTAATTTCTCATGAATTGTTATATATTTTATAATGCTGGGGGTGGCAGAGGGGTGGACTGAGAGCTTCCCCGGCTGGGATATAAACATCTAACCTACCGAATAAGTCACTCTCCAATCACGGCGCCACCCAACCTACCAGAGTAATTTATTAAACAATTCATCCTTTTGTTATAGGTATTTTTTTTTAACAAGGCACAGACTCACAAGCATTTATCGTTGCTGCATAGGATGTGCGCGATGATTGAATGGCTGGGCCGTTGGCGATGATCGCTTTAGCAAATGCATGATCCACTGCCGAGCTTCCGACCATGTTCCCTTGGTAGCCTCCCTGCTGCCACCTTTCACTCACCCTACGTCCCGACCTTTGCTCATCCGCTCCCACCCGCAGCACACCCCTCCCCCTAACCCCTCCCCAAAGATGAAGATCCCCCATATAGCTTTAACAGACTTTTGAAGCAAGTGTTGTTAGCGAACACCTATGAAAGCCGGCACGGCGCACGAGGGGGTAGGCTGGCCAACACCACGCCCGGCCGCCTTTATCTCCCCAGCGGTGGTATTTACACATCGCACCAGGTACTCATTTGAGGTTGAATCGACCTAGGGGTGGCCCGTGACCGGTTCAGACAACCGTCACTGGGTGTTGATCGTGAGCAGGAATCGAACTCGGGCGGCCGGGGTTCATAGGGCAGCACCGCTAACCGCTAAACTACCCGCCTGCCCCACGCACCCATCGCAGCCACATGATTCTCCCACTTGCCGACTGCACGGTGCGTGCATGAAAGTCTCTGTGACATAATTCACACGCATGCCTCGGTGCGTCGTGCAGGTACAAACGCGCGAGGAATTGTATTGCCCGTACATCACATTTTAGAGGCATCTACATCAATCTCTTTCATTTAAAGATGACGCCACCCCCCCCCCCCGCCCCCGGAGCTAACTAGGGCCAGATGTGCCGAGTGCTTGACCTCTCCGCGTTAAGGGTAGCAGTGTGCACGCGGGCAGTAAAGACAAAGCAGGGGTGGAGGGGTGGTGGTCACTGTGCACCATATGGGCAGCGTTGGGACAGACGGTCACTCTGGGAGAGTAGGCATTTTCTGTTGACTACTCGAGGTTTTTGCAAGCAGTGTAACGTGATGTGTTATTTGGTGTGGGTTTTTTTCTCAAAGTACCGCAACATCTCTACGCAATAATACTTTAATTACCCGACTAATTTTTTCGACCGTGGAAGAAGAGACCAAGTACTCTCTAGGTGGGGCTCTCTAGTGCAGGTCCTTAGGCCAGCAGTGGCATAACCAAGTAATATCAGGGCTGCACTTGTACCTTTACCCACCACATTTTTTTAATTAACGTATTGGAACGTCAGAAGTAATAGCAATATGCAATTATTGAAGGCGTTGTGGTGTGATCTGTACTACAATTGACTGCTGTTGTCTTTCGCACATCACCTAATCTGATGACAATTTCACCTTTTCATAGTTTTTAAGTAGTTGGTTTTTTTCTAAAAAAAAATTGCGATTCAATCAAATAGGAATGACTGATAAATGCTGAGTAGCCTACACGTAGTCAAGTATCAGTGTTATTTAAAGCATGTTAATATCAATTATCTTTCGTATATTTGCATTAGAATGCAAATATTCTCACGAAGGCACTTATTCTCGCAGATGGGTAAAATCCGCCAATGGGGATCCTTGTTACGGTGTTCAAATTTGTCAAATTCGGACTGTGACGCCCGTCACACACGACCTACTTTCTTTGCGAATGGCGTCACTGGATCTTTAATGCCCACGATAACAATACGGCACACGTATTCATTTAGGTGAATACACCCGCAGTGTTAACCAGGGCGGCCGCGGGGCTCGAACCGCGAACCTCTGGGACGAACGGCGAGCGCGCTACCGGTGGCCCCGCGTCACCGCCCCTCTGCAAGGATTAAAATTCCACATTCCTATGGTGGAGGCAAACCCTCTGCACTAAACGAAAACAAATGGTCAACTTCCAACAAAGTGCTACTTATTTTACGGATCCTTAAAACCTCGAGGGATGATGGATTGAATTGACCCCCGAGTCAGCATTTGAACTCGCACCCTTTTCAATCGCGAGCCGATGTCTCCCTACGCACTTGCAGTGACACCCAAACAGATGCAAGACTCTGGGGTGACACTGCAGGGTTATTTGGTGGCTATACCGCTCTGCGGTCAATCCGCTTCCGAGCCCCGTTGCGTTATTAACGTTGTAACGCGAGTGACGCTGTGGTGCACACGCGCGCAATTTGATTACACCACAGCGTCGCCAATTAGGACGGTGGCGCCGGGCTTAATTGTTTGATTGTAAACAATCGCCGCTCCGCTATTTATTTGCACTCGCATTTGCTTTTTTTTTGTCGCTGAAATTATTCGCGGCAGGGCATTTTGGCTGCGATGTTGGCTGCAACGAGATACGGGGCCCGGATTTGTTTTGTTCGTGCTGTCGTCGTCTTACGTAATCCGTGTCGCAATGATCTTTTCCAGCGGCAGTGCCGCGCGCAAATTAGCTCACTTGCATGTGCGCTTTGCCAACGAATAGATTCTTAAAAGCCGCGTGCGACGCGAATGTTTGACGGTCCGTGATGGTTGTGACCTCAGGACACAACCATCACGCTTACTCACAGAGAGATACGTTACTCACAGAGAGATACGTTCTCTCTGCTTTGTTTTCAAGAAACGCAAGCACATCCTCCGCCGTATTCATGTTGCACCTGTAATGCGTTTGGACAGCGTGGAGATCTGACTGTAGCGCGTTGCGCATGTCAACGAGGGATGTTTGAATTATTGTTCGTTGAGAAAAAAAAAAGTTGTAACCGCACAAACACAATGCTTGCATTGAGCCTAAGTGGCTGATCGTAAGCACGTGACAATCTGCACTGTAGCGAAGTCTTTGTTCTGTCGACTGCAAGTGAAAAATGCCCTTTTCAATTTGCCTTCATCAAACAGTGGCACTGTCTTGTACTTGACTCACAATCCAAGTTTTCCACCTCTCTTTGTGTCCCCAGGATCCAAGAATCGCCTTATTATTGAGGTAGCTTCGGAAGAATATCTCTCAGTCCTCCCAGGACATTAAACGCCCTGTTTTTGTCACATTACATAATAATAATGCCGATCTCATGCCAATGCATTTACGTGGAGCACCCCCGCTTCTGCTATTGTGAGTTCTTCTTTTTCCCAGGACATGTCCCGCTTTTCTTGGACCTCAGAGGTGGCATCTTTGCCCTCAATTGGAGTCGGGGACTGGACCTGGCAGATCATCCATCGCCCATCCGGGGCCAGTAAGACGAGCTCGCATCACTCTTCGTCGTATGGAGGGAACTGCGTTCTGCTACAGGAATGTGGAATTTCTATTCCTGGTTCAGCACCACCAAACATATTTGCCCTGCTGTGCTGTACTTGTAAATATGTGTACATTATGCAACGCGTTGTGTTACCAAAGCAATGCATGGTGTTGTTGGCGGTATCAGCTGGTAGCGAATACGGTCCGTTTTTTATGTCTAACATTAAAAATGCATAGTTCACAGCCAAAACTGTAAACATCCACTGTTCATAACATTTTGCATGCTAGAGAATACACTCATTGCATGGATGCATTCTTGTTAACGTACGCAACTGTTAAACTGCGATCGAATTTTGATGTGCTTATGAAACTAAACTATGAAACTTTTTTTTCATTTTACCCAGGTATGCAGTTCTTTTTCAGAAGCGATCTGGCTACAAATGACAGCTCAGCGATGTGGCTTATTACGTGGAAATGTATCGCAGAAACATACTCTAAACGCACGATGTTGATTCTAAATGTGGAGGGAACAACCGGAGGACCTTAGAGAAAAATCCACGCGACCACAGGGAGAATACGCAAGCTCCAAGTATACAGGCATCAGGGTCTGGATCGAACCCACGACCTCCTGTATACCGGGCGAGGTAGTTAACATCTCGCCAGCGTATACGAGAGTGCATGCATGGTGTGCGTGTTTAGTATCACAGTAACACGTGGCATCAGGGACGCACCTGCGCGACTCATGCGACGTTCACGTTCTGAGAGACATGGCGCCCTCTACCGGGGCAGGAGGTGGACCTGCACAGGATCTACAACGAAAAGGTGTTTCTGATACACGGTGCACATTGATCGAACTAACGGCCGATGATGATAGCAATGACAACAACAACAAAACGTCTCTGTTGAAAAAGCACACTCGTAGTCATCTAGGAGTGGGAATTATTTGTTTAGGGGTTGGAACGCTTTGCTCGTGAACCCATTCGTGACTGCAACTTTGAAAATGCCGTTTTTGGAAAGATTGCTCATTTAAAATAGGAAATGCAATTGCAATTCGTTCTGTTATTAATGACATATGTAAGTTCCTCTCACTAGTGACATGTATAACGTTATTTTGGATTGCTTACTGTATTTCCATTGTACATAGTTCTGGTTTGTTGATTATCATAGATTGATCATGCTTGTAAAATGTCATTGATTTTGTGATATGCGGATCCTGTAAACCCTCCCTTCCCATGGAACATGCTTACAATTGAGACCGGGTCGCCATTGCAAATAGTTTCCGAGCAAAATGGACTTCATGTGAAATAAAGTGAAGTGTTTATGAGTTTCTACTCGAGACACGTGTGCAGTATATGCATACATTCAATTTGTGGCCTATGGGACGCCACGGTGATAAGTTGTTTACTACCTCACTTGGTATACAGGGGGTCGTGGGTTCGATCCCGACCCTGACGCCTGTATATTTGGAGTTTGGATGTCTCTCCCCGTAGTCGCGTGGTTTTAACCTCCACAATGTATGGCTGCTATAAATGTCCACGTGATGGGCCACTTCATTGAGCTATCATTTGTGGCCAGGTCGCTTCTAAAAAATAGCTACACAGCTCAGTATAGGTCTTACCTGGTCAAATACAAAATAGTAGTTTCAATGTAATGTCAATGTTTTGGCTCTGCCTGTACTACAACCAATGATGGTTTGCCACACCAAACACAAGTACGTATCTTTTTGTTGGTACAAATTGTATATTCCATAAATACATGTACAAATACTAAATATGGATCGTGAATACTATATGAATTATATGTAAAATATATTTTTTAAGAAAATTGCACTGTGCTGATTGCATACAGTATATTGGATATGATAGACATGTTTTAGGAAGATATCAAACATTTGCTGTACCATATTAATTGTAATAATAATGTAAAGCCATTTTGTGCATCCACTTCTGGATGCAGGTTTCCCCACGCTCTGTTGGTATTGTTTTTTTTTTACCAAACTTCACCATGCTTACCAGTGCAGTTTACTGAAAGACCAGTTAAAACATCACTCTGCAAGACACAATGCACGAAGCACTACACCACTGCTCTCGCCATGTGATTTGATCTTGAATAAGTGCACATTGGAGTGTCTATGTTTGGTTGAGCATTGGGGAGGCAATTATTAATTGGTGGCCATGAGTCAATTCCACATTTTAATGGCAAGGTCCCTATTATTATATATTATGATCACTACCATTATTGATCTCCCACAAAGTGGCACACATTTAAGCAGACCCACAGGGATTATGGGCTAAGTCGACGTACCTTCAACCGGAATGTAAACTCAGAATGTTCTGAGTTCTCTGTCGCAGCAGCCCTAGTCTCATATTTAACCACAGAGATACTATGTTGGTAGTGCGGTCTATAATCCATATGGGTTCATCAGCGCTGGGAAGATAATTGTTGCTCGGTGTGGTGCTGACCATACCACCCCAGTGTGAGCCATGCCATAGGTGCTCGCCAACAGCCTGTTAACAACTGCACATGAGTCGTCATTTTCTTGGTTCTTTCGGTAAAGTCACGTAGAAGGGAAGTAATAAAAAAAGAAAAAGAAAACATAATAAATTAATTCTCACGACGTTTCGGCCACAACGCTTTCTCCCCGACAGACCTGTTCTTCACCTGAGGACGGCTGCTTGCGTTGTGGCCGAAACGTCGTGAGAATTATTTTATTATGTTTTATTTTTATTATTTAATTACTTCCCTTCTACGTGACTTTACCGAAAGAACCAAAAAGATGAATCCCTGCAGTCACGAAAGCTTTAAATCGAAATTTATGAGTCGTCATTGTATATACAACCTATGCTAGCAGAGGATTTCTCGAGTCGGGATGACCATGTGAATACATTTTACGCGAAACAATTAACCGTTATTTTAATCGTGTACACATAGCCGTGGCTAAATGTGTCTACAATCTAAAATGATACCTGTAAACTAGGTCGAGACCTGCTGTAATATCTCTTGGGCATAATTTCCCACGGAGTGATTGATTTTCACTGCGTTAAAAAAAAATCAATGGAAATGTCATTACACTCGTGAATGCAATGCACAAGACTGCTCATTAAGCAGTCGATTCGGAGTTCTTCTTACGTATGGCAATGTGAAGCTTGCAACATCACAGGCGTTTACCGAGCTGATTTGGCCATATATTTACAGCCTCCGTGTCGGCTCGGTGGCTGCAGACTGCGCAACTATGACACGCAGGCAGGGTGCCGCATTCGCTGGACACACTGACCCCTTGAACACGTCTGTCTGAATTAAGCCAAACTGTGTTGCATGCGTCGTTCGGTGCACAAACACGAGTCCAATTTCCTCCTTGAGCAGACGTGCGTGGGACGTGCGGTGATCCATCCACGCGCTCCTGTAAATCGAGCCATGAATCTCCCTGGGGCCCGTAGGATGCCACGCTTTGGATAAATGTTTGACGAACCCGGGGACATGTGATGAGAAGCCACATTAGTGCTGTGGGATTGTCACCCTGGGGTGAAACGGAGGGCGTTCTCTATACCCTGGGCTTAACCCTTGGCTTGCCGTGAAGTCTGTTTGTGCAAAGCCACTGATAAGCAAACCGATAGATTATCCATCCCTGATGTAGTTCTATTCTGCTTCCGCTGCGTGATGGTGTGGCTGAATATTCAACTTGCCACTCGAGAGTTGATGGTCGAAATTTTCATTCGGGGGTCCGCTCAGCCCATCACCTCTTCGCCTTGAATAAAATTAGTACCACTTTAATCGAATGCCAATAGTGGCTTATCTATAGATAGACCGAGCCTCGCTACTGAGAGAAATGAGCACTTCTTTGTTTTCCGGTTGTACCTCCCAGCACGTGCCACGAAACGTCGGACATCGTGCCAACCAACCTGCTACAACACCAAGGTAGCTGCAGAGCACGGCCGCGATAAACCCGCACCGTGCAAACGAGCACCGGCCCACACGCGTTTCAGTGATGAAGCACTCCACTTTATTTCGTGTAATATGGAGTGGCACGTTGACCTTGACACATGAAGGAAGCATCAAGTGTCTGCCAAACAAAACAGGTTTTGAGGCAAACACCTGTTTTAACTTGGCGACCCTGAGTCGGTGGTGGAAATTCAACATTCCTATGGAGACGGCCCAGTCTCGAAATAGAGTGAGCGCTGTCGGTGGCTGAACGCTCCATGAGCTTTCCGATGTGCTTTCAGCTTCTTACCGTGTGTGGCTCGGGATTATGTCCGGCGTTTAGCTCGACATGCTTGAGGCATCTTGAGGAACTGAACGGAGGGGCTCACGTTATCTTCATGTATCAGATTTGTAAAAAGTGTGCGTACGAGTAGGTCATGAGCTGCTCCATTGAACGCCTGAAGAAGCTCCCAACACGTGATGCAACACAATCAGACATCACCCCTGGACAAGGCACTGCACAACCATGAAAATAAATGGAAGAGATCAAGAGCTGTACCGCACGAGCCGCATACACCGACACAGTTGAATCCTCATTGAAAGCATTGTACCACTGGGGGATGATGGTTTGATTCAACCCAAAACTGGAATTCGAACGATCGACCCTACAGCTGTGAGCTGTGTTTCCTACCAGCAGCCACGTGATATTAGCGTGTACTCCACGCTGACCGAAGCCTCGGTCGAGGCAAACACGGGAACCATTGGCTACGTTGATCCCCTTAGTCTCGCTGTCGCTGAACTTGGATGCAACTGACGGCGCCTTTCGAATCGGTGCAGGTGCGCCGCAGTCAGTGGCTCGTCGCCGCCCAGGATGCACGGTTTGGTCCTTTGGGCCAAAGTAAGCACATTGGTCTCTGTGTACTTTTCCGCTTCCTGCTGGCGGGACAAGGCACACGCAAGCAACATGTGGCTCCAATTGAAGCCATTCATTTAGGCCTTGTCCATAATTAACTCTTCTTTTTTCTTTAATTATACAGTGTGCACGCAGGCTGTAGCGGGCCCTTTGGCACAATGTTCGGCCACAAAACCTCATCCGTTTTCCTTTTCCTTCCTCCGGCTCGCGATCGCTCCCCAACATGCGATTTCTACACAAGGGCCTCTGCTGTTCCCTCGTTATCCTGCCCCTTGGAGATCAGAAGGCTTAGCGCGGGTCCGTCTGCAATTTGTCTCCCTGTAGCCCCCTGTGGGCTGCCACTCCATTCCCGCTTGTGCTTTCTGGGATTATCTCCTAACGCTTCCTTTCTCCCCGAATTCCAGCAACCCTAAAGCACGTGACGTGCAACCCCCTAAAGTGGAAGTGTCTGCGGCTTCAAAAAGGGAATGAGCGCTGATGTATTGGTTTAATTATCGCTGTAAAGTTGGCTGGCCGGTTCTGGTTTTTTTTCGGGAGTTATTTCTGTTTCAGTGTGGTGATGAGTTTGACTGGCTGTTGCGGAGATTTGTGAGCTGTGCGATTCTCTGTTCATTCTCGGAGATCTCTGCGGACGGGACGAGATGCTTCATTTCAGGGCGGTGGTAAAATGACACCTTTGCAGTGGCGTTGCTGCTGCTGCTGAACTGTGTGAAAATGTTATTACTTGGAGGGAACAGTTTTAACACATTGAGCTCACGTGTCCAAATGTATCTTTTTATTTGCTTCAGAGTGTTGGTTAATGTCAATAGTGAGCACCTGTCAGGGAATTTATTAAAGTAACAAAACAAATAAACGTCAAAATGTAAAAAATAGTTTTTTTGCAAATAGATATATGCAGAGGATGCAAATAATCTGTTGTGCAAGATAGGTTCACGTGTGCAAGGTCAGCATAGGACTTGGGGAGGAAAGGTGGTAAAGATGCAATGGAGAAGAAGAGGACGAAGCATTTGGCAGGCACGTGTGTAAGGATGGAGTAGGGCGAGCAACCAAGACAAAAGCATTGGAGTGGTGGGCCGAGTTCCGAGCCCAAGGTGAGACGCAAAAAGTCAGGTGAAACTGTAAGAGTGGATGATGGACGTCAGGCGTCAACTGCCCCACAGATGAGGCGTCCTGCAGAAGGAAAGAGGCTTTGGCCTACGTCTGACCACACCAATGCCATTGAATGTTGTGTCCTCTTGAATTGACTTGCGGCTATCATGGATCATCGTGGATGGTTGGACCAACGCAATTTTTTCGCTGGTGCTGTTTCTTGAGTTCTATGTCACGTGACAAAAATGGTGATGGCTAGGTAGAAGGAACACAAATAGACAACATGTAACCATTTGAAACTTTTTTTTTGCTATAACAAACATATATAATAAAGAAATACAATTATACGTAAGTGAAGCCCCTTTGTCAATCCATTTGTGGATGAAGGCTTCCTCCATGCCTGTGATTGTTTTATCATACTTTACCACACGTGACCATGCAGCTTGGTCAAGCACCAGTTCAAATGTCACCAGCTGCTGAAGCTACGGTGTGGACAGGAATGAAATTCAGCTCACCAGTTGAATAAGTGAAGTGCGTGAACCACTCAACTACTGTTCCACCCACTACAACAACAAAAAACACTGCAGCACCCTCCTGCTTAATAGACAATACATCACAACTCCATTTCGTTTTCAAGGGAACAACTAATTATACATATTGAAGGGATGCAACCCAAGTGAAATATTCAGGTTGCAGAGCACGATAATTGAATCACACGTGAACTATTGTGTGTACAATCAAATGTATGCTATAAAGATTCCATTATTTTATTGATATTTACCAGAGGCAAGTCATCGAAAGTTTTGTTTTGTTAATAATGCAGTGGCATATTTATAAATATTTAAATATTAAGGGTTGCGGTCCCAAAAGCTTTTACATCTGTTTCGGAAGATTTGCCAATAATTGGAATAAAGCAGTGGAGTTCACTGTTGAGTCATGTTGAATAATGGGCATTTGACATCAATAACATCCCAAGACACCGGCGCCAAATGCAATCTGAACCGAGCCGTGGTCTCTCGCTCAGGTGGACTCGGCCCTAGAAAATTAGCATTTGCTGCACTGTGTCAACAGAATTGCTTCTGGAGATATTGGTGGAGATACGCGCGTGGTGCTGTCCACACCACTGCCTCTTGCACCGTGCGAGTTGTCGTAATTGCTCAATAACAGCACCAGTCTTCTTGGTTCTTTCGGTAAAGTGACGTAGAATGGAAATAACAAAAAAATAAAAGATAACAAAATAATTATCACGACGTTTCGGCCACAACGCAAGCAGCCGTCCTCAGGTGGAGAACAGGTCTGTCGAGAAGACAGAGTCCTTCAGAATTCAGAGAACAGGTCTGTCGAGAAGACAGAGTCCTTCAGACTCTGTCTTCTCGACAGACCTGTTTTCCACCTGAGGACGGCTGCTTGCGTTGTGGCCGAAACGTCGTGAGAATTATTTTATTATGTTTTATTTTTATTATTTTGTTATTTCCATTCTACGTGACTTTACCGAAAGAACCAAGAAGATGAATCCCTGCAGTCACGAAAGCTTTAAATCGAAATTTAACAGCACCAGTGTCTGCAGGAATTACTCTTTGGTTCTTTTGGTAAAGCCATGTGACTTTACCGAAAGAACCAAAGAGTAAGTCTGTGGTCTCTGGTTGCCTGGGTGAAAAGTGGCCTCTGGCCTTGCCCAAACCTGGACAGCCTTACATTTCGTTTTAAAGCTTTCATGACTGCAGGGATTCATATTCTTGGTTCTTTCGGTAAAGTCACGTAGAAGGGAAATTATAACAGCCTTGCTCACTCAGTAACCAGCACGTGGCATCTGAACATGTCATCGTCACTTTGGTCATCTCAGCATTAAATGGGTACTTGGTACAGTGTATAAACATCAGCACTCTAGGTGAAGAAGTCATCGTGGTCAAGGTCGTTGATGCCACCGCACTTCGCCAATGTTGTTTACCCTCGGCAAAAAAGTGGCCCTATATGCACGGTGCTGGCCACAGTACCATCTCATGTGTCCTGTCAGTCTTAATAGGTACTCTCTGCTCTCTGTTAGCACCCCCATCTGCAATAATAAAATGCCTCTCGTCAGATAAAGAGAGATACAAATTATCTGAGTCATATCGGTTTCTGCTCTCAGTGACGAATATTGGACGCTGTGGAAGCAAAACGCGAATTGGCCAATCCACAATTAGACGTGGACCCAGATTTGAAAACTCACCTCCCAAGGGGGCCAGATCCCTCCCCACCGAGAACTATCGAATTCAAATTCCTCGACTGGGCATACACGACCAACTAGAGGAGGGCCAAGTTTGGTGCAGCCTCATCTCTGGACTGCCCGACGTGCCACCTGGGAATATTACGTAATTACGAAATGCTTTCTGATCACGTCCAACTAGCAACTAGTGCTGAGCTCTATAAATATATAATAGGGGTTTTCAATGAGATAAAAAAACAAATACATCGGTCAAGATCAGTGTGGAAACTAGCCTGTCGGGACTGAGAGAAGTGGGGCTGACCGGAGAACAGAACGCTTTGTTCAGGACTTTAAATATAGTGGCCAAGAAAACTCTATTTGGTACATAAAACAATCAATAACTCCGCTCCCGTAACTAATGGCTAAATGTATTAGGCCCAACCTCGGCCCTGCAGCATCTGAGCTCTAAGCTCAGAGGCAAGGAAGAAGAAAACTAAACCACTTTTATTTTACCAAGTAAGGTCCACTGAGCTCTATAGCTCTTTTTCAGAAGTCACCTGGCCACAAATGATAGCTCAACGTAGTGGCTTATCATTTGGAAATGAATAGCAGCCAAATACAGTGAACACGTCTTTCTAAATGTGGATGGAAAAACAGGAGGACCCGGAGAAAAATCCACGCGACCACAGGGAGGAAACGGCAACTGCAAATATACAAGTGTCAGGGTTGGGATTAAACCCACGAACCTCCTGTATACCAGGCAAGGTAGTAACCATCTCGACACCGTTGCACCATCGCAATACGCACAAATAAGGGGGATCCATTCCTAAACCTTAGACCAGTCTTCAACACCTGAACCCAGAACGTCAATGACTGGCCCACCCCCACCTCCCCACCTCTTCTGATGAGTCCGGTGTCCCTGATACCGTCGATGCCCATGGAACTACCGCCCGCAACGTCACAATGTTGATCTATACCCTTCAATGTCTGATGTAAGAGAGGATGTGGAATTAATACAAATATTTCAATTTAAAAGCGCTCTTTTCTCACTCACAGCACTTGCCCCAAAAACACTTGATTTGTACAGGGAATATCTTATGGATTTTTTTTGTGTGTGTGGGGGGCATCTATGCGCACGTACGCACACCTTTGCGTTCGTATGTGGGCGGGCATGTGTACGTATTCCTTTTCTTATGTTGTTTTGCTCCAACTTGCATACCGGACTTAAGACCAAGTGTAAACTTCTGCCCCTGCCCCTCTGCCCACCCCTCTCGTTCGCCAGCAAAGGGAGTTCAAGAGCTCGACTCTTGCACACACCCCACCTCCTTCCCGAACGGGGCATAAATTGCCCCTCGGGTGAGTCGACCTTTTAGCGTATTTCACCTCTGGTGGTGGCAGACGTGGTGTGCGGACGATGCAGAACCGGACGGTATTCGTTGAGGGTCTGCATTTTCTCCCACCAGTTCCCTTTACGGCCCAACAAAAAAAAAACGTTTGCCCAAAAGAATTCCGCGCAATGGTCCAGAGCACTGAAATGCCTAAAAAGGGTCATTAAATTGCCATTTCGGAAGGTCAGCTGTTAACCCCGAACTAAAGTGCGTTACAGTGCAGCGCCATAATGAAATGGTGAATTGCGGTGGTAGTTTTAGCCACTGAATTTGCGTGGCAGCGGCGCTAACGTGACGCACGCCGCCCGCCCGCCGCCGAGCAGCCCTGCTATATTTAGCGGCCCCTTTCTGCGTGACGTCGATCGCATCTGGCCGTTGAACACAACGCGACAGTGTGCTCTGGGGCACCAAAGCGCGTGCCACCACCAGCACAGGCGGAGATCGCGTTTTGTAAGAAATGTGAACTAAATTACAGTCGGCCGTAGTGGTTACTCGCGGATATCGTTTTTACGTGAACGGGGCACGCGTGCGCGGGTCCCCTTGTCACGTCGAGTGACTGAGCTTGTCCTTTGTCGAGCGTCATAGGTGCTGCTCTCCGTGTACCTGCACTGCTCCACACGTGGGATCGCAAGCGCCTGCGTCTGGCTTGCGTCACCTGTCACAGAAAAATGCCCAGACCGGGGCAGTGTTTAACACTTGAGACAATTTGACAAATTGGCAGTTAAACATTTTATTTCACCTGCTCCAGGATACAATGAACACAGATCCCAGGGGGGGCGGTCCCTTCGGGGCTTTGAACATTCGCACGCATAGTTTTCTTTTTGGTCGTGTTTATCGGGATGTTGAAACTTCAGAGCTCGGCCACTTAGTTAAAGTTGAGGCGTCTCAGTCATGAGTATTGTAGGCTTGAGGTGGGTGGGTGGCTCGATCAAAGGGTCCATGATGGTCATGCTACAGCTCTATGTATGGTCATCAGCGCTGAGACCCTGCGTTGTCATTCAACGTATTTTGCAAGCGTGTCCTAGTTGATGGTCTCAGACCAGAGATACATTACTAATATATATTCAAAAAAACATCATCATCACCGACGTTTGTTTTTTTCATACTTCTTCACCAATCCTCGCCGTGAGTTGTAAAAATCTATGCAGTTGACTTGCCAGATGACTGAAATGTGATAAACCAGAAGGCTGCATAGCATGAAGCGGCATTGTCTCGTTTTGAATTTACTCCAAAATTAGTCGAGTGGTGTCATCTTCCAGGGCTGTTTTCTGACAGAACACGATGCTCTTCTGGCTAAAGAGTTCCAGAAGGACATTTTTCGGCCCATAACTTGACTCCAGTAACACAATTGGGAAATAATGCACGATACATTCCGACGAGCAGACTCAAATTAAATCACATATCGGATGTACGTGTCACAAAGCTACATTTAAAAGCGGCAACACGGCTTGCATATTGACGCCAAAGAAATGATCCGGAATGGTCAGCAGCGCTGAAGGACACAACACATGTCCTCTAAGTCTCAGTGCCTTCTATACGTCGCTTTGAATCATAGAGAGCCGCGACGCATAACAAAAAGTACACGTGCTGTTTGTGGTGCAAAATGTCTCGACAAAAAAAATAACATCCAATCACTGCCATTCATAGTTTGCCAATAATATGTAGATGTTTGGCTGTTTCCCAGAATGTAACTCGCTCGTGTTGTTAATTTACCTGGTAACAACGACAAAACGAATGCAATGTAAATGATCCATCCTGCAGCAGAATAAGATTAACCACAGTGGTATATCCGCGGAAGCAAACTCAGTTATTTTTGCGCCATAAACTCACTTTATATTCAGACCTCACGTCCTACCCACATTAGTACGGAATCTTGAGATGAAATGCACTTGCATTTCAATACATTATATAAACGTTCACCAATCTGCACTGACCAGCGTGTGCGGACGTGTAGGTCAAACAGAGAGCGGTATGGTGGCGCAGTGCCTTTGTGTGTCGAGTTTATGTGTTCTCCAAAATGTGTGAGCGTGTGAATGTGAAAGTTGGTGTTTGTGCCAGTGAGAGTGAGTTTGTGCGAGTATGTGTGCAAGTGTAGTCTAGTGGTAGTGTAGTGGTTAGCACGCTGCATTACGAACCCGATAATCCGAATTCGATTTCCACTCATGGTTACATCAGTGATGATTATCTGAACCGGTCCTGGGCTTCCCCTAGGTCGACTCAGCCTTAAATTAGTACCTGGTGCGATGTGTAAATATCCCCACGAAGGGAGACAAAGGCGGTCGGGCGTGGTGCTGGCCACCCACCTCCTCGTATACCACAGAGGCCTTCATAGGTGCTCGCTAACAACACTTGCTCCAAAGTCTGTAAAAGCTATACGGGGGATCTTTGTCTTTTTTGTGCGGAGTTTGTGCATCGCATGTTTCCCCCTACTCTGCTTGGGTTTTCTCCAGATTCTTTGTTTTCCTTCCATGGCAAACGAAAACGATATAACCGGTATTGGCCTAACAACCCATTGTTGAAAAATGTCCAGCATATTACTCAATGGTGAGTACACATAGTCCTCTACTGCGAAAGAATTAGCAAGATTCTCCTCGAGACTGAGGCTTTCCTGAGTAAACAGACATAAAAAAAACTCAGATGTTAAACATGGCACGTACAAAAAAAGAACTCCCATGTTAAAAATGCACATGGAGGGCTTCATCCAGCAGTGGTTTGATAAAGGGCTATACATTTGTGTTATCATTTGTAATTTAATCGAATAACGTTTAAAAATTATTGTAGACATAAGGCAACACAAACACTTCAGTCATGTAAACAAAACAAAAACATGTTTAAAAGAATGGTTATAAATAAATGCGTTGATATCTTGCCAGTTGGTGGTCTGGTTAGATCAACCGGCTCACAGAAAATCCCAAGCAAAGGCTCGACTCAGCCCATCATCTCAGCCGAACATTGGTAAACTAATGACTAATCCGTGGTAAGTCAAGATTAATGGTTCCATATAGAAACTGGTCACCAACGTAGAAATTGTCGGTGAGCGCCACTCCGTGTTCTGTGAACCGGTGAGACTAACTCACAGATGTGTGGAAGGACGACAGCATGTTTTTGAGAGGTATGGGAATTCATAACGACACACGGACATAACAGAAGGGAGACAGCTACACCACTGTGCAAGTGCCATGCAAGATAACTGTCACACGCACCAACGCACGCGCGCAGGCATTTGTGCGGAGACAAACACAGACATGTCTTAAACAAGGCTTCGTGTGCCCATGAAAGTGGCAGGACGGAGACTAACACTTTTCTGGCGTGCAATGCGAGGTCCTAAAGAGCTGGTTTAATGGTCGAGATCCATCGCCACCATTAACAGTTGCATTGTAGGTCAGGCGAGGTCACTTTCACATATATACCGTGATGTGTTTATGGCTGTGACTGTGTGTGGGTTTGCTGTTGTGTGTTGATACATTTTCAGATTTGAGGGCCCGATTCAGCTTTGCCACACATGCTGTACAGATTCCCAGAAGTGCAGACTATATACAGGATACGTTTGGTCTTCACTGGAGCTGCTGATATGGGTTTAGATGTTATATACAGCACCCGATTTAAACAAGACGATAACTTAAACAGTTTTCATTGCAGTGAGGCCGCATCTGGCTCTGCGGCAGAGATTTTAGACATCGTGTCCATTAGGCAGACGTTGTCTTGTAGGGCCAGACTAAATATTTAATTTGAAAACCACTGCATTTGGTGTTTAACAGTTAAAAACCCTTTATAGAAAGTAAATTGTCAGAATGGCAGCTCTATATTACAGAGACGAGTGTTTTGACAGGGACGGTTAGACGTTTAATGTCCTCTCGCGCACAATATAATTTTAACATTTTTAATTGTGCTTTAAGCTCAAAGGAAAAAGTGCCCCCCAGCCGATCACAAAACACGTGCAAGTTCACAGTTTGGTTGTTCGCTCTGAGCCAGTGGTGGAAATTCCACATTTCTATGGCAAGATCGTCAGCATGACCACTGTTGAAACAAATCTTTAATTAATTTGTATCAACACCGTTAAAGGTGGCGAGTCAATCCCTGAATACGATTCGAAGGAGCAACCTTGGAAGTGGGATGCGGTTGGGGATGTATCCATTGGGATAGAATGAACAGTGCCGTTGATACACGGAATGTGAACGATGACCAAATCTCTTCAACGTTTTTTGTTACATTTGAAGCCTACGTCTTTTGGGATTGAAATTTTACGAGGCACAGAAAATTGCACGCAATTAAAGTTGAGCTGAAGTTCTATGCAAACCGGAATCGATGTTCATAATAGACGTTTTTTGGGGGTAGATCGCGTAAATATTCACGCGATGATATCGTTCGCGAAAGCCTACGTATTAAACGGAATCTATGTTGTGTGCATTTCAAAATAAAAACATGACGCTATTAATATATTTATTAACATCTCTACCTATTTATTAAGGCAATCTTCTCCGAGTCGCACAACTAAATTCAGGATGGGTCCCGCGTGAGCGCGTTGGGTTCATTCCCTGACGAGTAGGTTGCATGTCGGAGGAAACCGGAGCGGATAATTGGCGGCAGCTCACGAACATGCGGGGACAGCCCTCCAACGTCGGTGGCAATTGGACAGACACCAACTTGCTGTACTGCCATCTCTTAGCGACCCCCCTCATCCCCGGCAAGTTGGGGGGGGGGGGGGGGTTTGCAGCACGTGATGATCTTTGGGAAACCCACCAACCCTGACTCCAAAGAGCTACAATAACTTTCGATTTAAAGCTTTCGTGACTGCAGGGATTCATCTTCTTGGTTCTCTCGGTAAAGTCACGTAGAAGGGACATAATACAAATGAAACATAATAAAATAATTATTTTACGTGACTTTACCAAAAGAACCAAAAAGATTAGCTACAATAACTACGAGCCGTCAAACTGCGTTGAGTGCACTCGAGATGTTGTACGGTCAAGTCGCTGTGCGTTTTCACAATTCAGGGACCACGGTCCGATTCCAGAGTAGATTTTGTTCTTTGTTTCATGTTTCACCGTTCGTACTGCTTCTCGTCATTTGCTGTCCCGTGTCCAGTGTTGTTGGCGCCATTAGCCACAATGTAACATCCACATCTCATCTGTTGAGATACAAAAAAAACATCGTTCCTTAAACATGCGATTTGATGCATACATCACGGTATTTCAAATAGTAAATTTTTAACAATTAATTGTCACTTCGATACAACCCCATTGTGTATCTTAACAGATGGCTCACTTTACTGTTTTACTTTGAAAGTTTGTGTTAAGGGCATTTTATGAAGGTATGCATACACACGTGACTTTTATGAACACAACACAGTAAAACATATCCATACAAAGTACACGTGTACAAAAAAGCCAGTTCCATCAAAGGCTAAAACCTCACGGCGTAAGTCATCTCAATTAGGCCGCATCGCCATCCAGAAGCATGAACTCGCGTTGTGCCTCCATCTGGGTGGCCGTGTGACGAAAAAATTCAACTCGCGCATGGAAGATTACGAGGTCAAACTCCAATAGAGGTCAAGAGTCCCCATTATTGTTTTTCAGTTGGCGAAATTGAGCATCACCATACGGGACACAAAGATAGTGATGCCCCATGTAGCCTTACCTGACTGTTGGGGCAAGTGCTCTTAGAGAGCACCTATGAAGGTCGGCACAGCACACGAGGGGGTGGGTTGCCAACACCACGCCGAGCCGCCTTCGTCTCTCGAGTGGCGATGTTTACACATCACACCAATTACTCATTTTAAGCTGAGTCGACCTAGGAGAGGCCAGGGACCTGTTCAGATAATCGTCACTGGTGTTGGCCATGGGTGGGAATCGAACTCGGTTCGCCAGGTTCGCAGCGCAGCGCGCCAACCACTCCCCACAATACAGAAATCGGACAGTGGTCTTCATTCATCGGGAAGTAGAAGCACACGCACATCCCGGTCTGCCTGACATCGCCACGCGAGCGTATCCCCCTTGCCGTGCGGGTCACGTGAGTTATTTGACTGACGACACTTCCGCACCCTGGTCAGTGCGTGTTGGGGAGGTATGGGAGCATAGAACGTAGAGCACGATACAGTACAAGGATAGATTTCGCTGAACTTGCTGACAGCGTATCCCCACAGCAAGCCCTGCGAGCACCTGTTTGTTCGTGAATGGTGATCACCCAAAGTATTATCTAGGCTCACACCCGCGCTTAGCTTCCACGATCGGATTCGGATCGGGTGTATTTGTTGTGATGCTCTGATAGGCATAGAACGACACCTGCCATATAACAGCAGAGCTTTTCGCATTGGCGCTGGACTTGCCGGCTATGAATGAGGACCGCTCAACATCTGAGCACGGAGAGAGGCTTTGCTCTTAATGTTACATTGCATGAATGCACACAAAGTTCGTGTTTTTTTGCGGGGGGGGGGGGGGGCTGAAATTATTTGGCTCCGGATTAATTTACGATGCTGTTCATACGCGGCGCGTTTACATCTCCCGGCCACAAATTCACTCGCGTCGCCCATGCGCGCACCACGTGCACCGCACGCGGCTGTGAAGACTGACAGCATGCAGACGAAAAGAAAATATCCCCGCCGTACACACCCACCCAAAAGAGAGAGAAAAAAAATACATTAAAACCCAAGCAGTGCGTGTTTATAGTGGGTCACCGAGAATCTAAATGCCACCTTATCTGCTATAATCTGCACTGGGAGTTGTGAGGCGTCTGTCTTTGCCATATCCGCTGTTGAAATAGATCACCTGCCGGAAAGTACTCATCTCTAAATGCCACGGAGTCAGATGGGGCAGGTGCATGCGCTTACGATGATTTTAGCTCCTAAAACACCTTAACCCTCTGTTTTTTTTTCTTCTTCTTCTTTCGCGGAGAATGAAGGCAGGGTGACAGGCGCTGATAAAATGTTCTCTCTTAGGAGCTGTTGAAGCATGCGTGCAACAAGGAAGTTGTTATTCATCTCGGGGCCAAATCTTTGAATTCTTTCCTCGCTCTGTCCTAGTCTTGCCGCCCTACCCCCTCCCCCCCTTTGCTTGATGACGATTTATTTTTCCACGTCACGTTTCGTTTCGCGTTGTTCCCCGCAGTCAGCCGGTGCGGCCGTCACCGCACGTGCTAATGGATGTTTGCGAGCGCGTGCGAGGCACAGAGACGTGCCTACCCCCCCCCCCGCCCCCTTACTCTTCATCACGAGAAATCGTAGTCGGTCATTAGCGAGCGCCGGCGCACGAGGAAGTTCGTGCAACCAGCGGCAATTCCCCCGGGCCCGCACTTTGTCTCTCTCTCTGAGCCGGACAAGCCCTCTGTACCAGCGTGGACGGCACCCTCGTGTTCACCTTCTGAAGCGCTCGCTCGTCACCGTGGCGTGCGCGATGACACCACAACCACCACCACCACCACGTGACTTTTCTTTTGTATTGTGCGCGGTGCTTTCAGCACCATAGCGCGTCCATTTGTAACGTTTGTTTTCTTTTGTTTGCTGGTGACTTTGTGTATTTCATATTGAAATCGCCTCCAGTGCTCTTGCTGCTGGCGGCTATAAAAGTTGTTTAAAAGTCAAAAAGTCTCCTCACCACACTCGCACGAGGTACCGACGTTGAGGCTGAGTCGACCCAGAGGGGGGGGGGGGTGGGGAAGCCCGTGACAATTTCAGATGCCACTTGGCGGTGATTCAAGCCAGGTGGCTGGGGGTCGTGGCACGGTGGGGGGTGGGGGGGGAGGTGGCCCGATGGCTAATTCATTGCACTCTGATCCCGGAAAAAGTTGGGGTTAATTCCCGTGTATTCCCAAGGTCAACTCAGACATGGATGACGAGGTGGTGGTGCGTATAAACATCGTCACTGCGGAGACAGCGGTGACCCCGAGTGGCGCTCAGCACACCACCCCCTTCACGTTCTATTCAAGACTCAAGAGATGCTCGCTCAAGAGCAACTTGCCCTTAGAGACCGGTCGGATGCACAGGGGATCCTGGCATGTGTGAGAGTGCCTGTGTGTGCAATCTAGTCATCATCATCATCAGCCCCTCACAATGCCGCGGTGTAAATGATCCACTCGGAAAATGCAATGCTACTTTGTGTTTTGTTTCTGATGCTGATATGGTATTTAGTGAATTAAGTATTTGAAATGACGTGCCTTGTCATGAATTGGATGATGACTTCACGATTGGTAAAGTGAATGAATGATAAGACAATATGCACCGAAGGGAAGTAGTCAACCTAAACAATCAAATCTAAGTATCTGGTTGGATACAGCACCTTCAGTGACTTTTCCCATCGGTCTGAAGTGAAGTATGTATTTATACGCTTTGTCACGTAGGTAAAAAAATAAAAATAAAATAAATGAAAACAACTATTTTATTTAATTTTTTACCTTAAAGCGTCGTGAGAATGTTTATTGTTTTATATTTTTATTATTTATTATTTCCCTTCTACGTGACTTTACCGAAAGAACCAATAATATGAATGCCTGCAGTCACGAAAGCTTTAAATCAAAATTTATAAGTGTCTGGTTGGATACAGCACCTTCAGTGATTTTTGCCATCGGTCTGAAGTGAAGTATGTATTTATATATGACGAAAACATAGATATGTACGAATATGTTTAAGTATATGTTCATAAGCACGGAAGATGTGAATATTTCAGAATGCATATCATGTAAGTATATTCAAAGTCTTAGGTGAGCATTTCAACAAAGATGCAATGTAGCTGGATGTGGTTAGAAATGAACACGGTTAAAGGTTTCCCTGAAATGAAAAAGTCAATGCTGATATGCCATCACTTACTTACATCGGCTTGTGCTAAATCTTAAGATAAAAGCCCATCTCAATTGTCAACAAAATTGGTCCTTAAGTTGAAAAGCGCCAAAAGATATGGGGTCTTAGCGTGCACCCGGCAATTTGTCCCAAAATAATATTTTACGTAGCAGGGCGCAGGTGCACGAAGAGAACAACCCCAGAACCTCAACTTGTTCTTTATATTTTCTTTCAGTCCTCATGCGGTCGGTGGTGAGTGCATCCCATGATCTGGTCATTGTGTAACGGGGCAACAGCTGTTTGCACTTTGCGCTGATATTCTTCGAATAGAAGCTGTTTGCGCACGGCTAATATGTCAGAGCAAGCACTCCATCCGTGCAGCCACATGCAGAGCCAGCTTGAACGAGTGAGCAGAGAAACTGAATGTTCAGACGCAGAAGCACCAGAGTGTGGAACACTTCACCACTAAATGTCAGATGGGCCCCTTCAATCGCAGTGTTCCGTTAAGGGCCGGCAAGTAATCAATAAATGCCCAACCAACAGGCCTTTAGTTTGGCCGCCAAATTTCATTGAGACGCTTACGTAAAATCCAGCATGGACACAGACTTCAGCAGATCGCTTGCAAGTCAATCCCATGACAACAAAATGCCTGGAACAGATGTACTGCAGTGCTTGATTTCCAGAGTCCTTCATCTAAAAGGTTACTGTCAAGTTCATGAGTTCAAATCCTGGTCAGGAGTAGACTAAACACATCACCACTCTAGGAATGATAACATACGTCTTTGTGAGAAAACAACAGTATCTGTCACGTGGATTTACCAGATCCTGGCATAGAATCGTGGAATGTCTACGACTGGATCAAGGCCCGCACCTCCGATTCGCACGGGTTGGCTTGTATGGTGCGAAAGACGTTCAACATACACGGCCGCCAGCGAAAACGAGCAATTTTCCCTCCCAGTTTGAGCACTGAGACATTTTCACTCGTACTAAAATGTAATTTGCTTAAGCTTGGTTAGATTCCACATCCTGTCCCGACCGCCTCCTACACAGCTCATGCTGGGGCTTCATGGGGCAACTTCATAAGCCAGAGTAATTGTCACAACAGTATAGATTGGTCTTCTTGGTTCTTTCGGTAAAGTCACGCAGAAGGGAAGTAATAAAATAATAAAAATAAAACATAATAAAATTATTCTCATGACGTTTCGGCCACAACGCAAGCAGCCGTCCTCAGGTGAAAACCAGGTCCGTCGAGGCGACAGAGTCTGAATGAAACAGCACACAAACTCAGACTCTGTCGCCATTCATTCAGACTCTGTCGCCTCGACGGACCTGGTTTTCACCTGAGGACGAAACGTCGTGAGAATAATTTTATTATGTTTTATTTTTATTATTTTATTACTTCCCTTCTACGTGACTTTACCGAAATAACCAAGAAGATGAATCCCTGCAGTCACGAAAGCTTTAAATCAAAGTGTAGATTGGTGTAATGCATATTTCGATTCGAAACTTCGCAAATGGCTCGTAGATGATTTTGATTCAATGTACGAGCAGGTTCTTGTGGGTCATGTGTTGACTGTGCAACAGTTGTGAGATCTGGCAGAAGGAAGTAAATGTTGGTGAAGAGATGTGTCTTGAGTGGCAATTGCCACGGTGAACTTTTGGTCTTGTACCAAACGAAAAATGCCTTTCAATCACATTTTTAAACGTTATTATTTTGAAATCTGCGTGAACATTTTTGATGATTATTATGATGACAATGGATGATGATGTCAGGTGGAATTCTGCTGCTGATAGTTCTGCCTATTCTGATTTTAATTAAAGTCTAAGTGGGACCTGAACTCGTGGCCTTCCAAAATCACGCGCACGCTGCGCTGCTAGAGAATGAGCTATTTTGGCCATTGTGCGTATGCGCAGTCCATGTTTAACGTCTAAATTAATATTTGATCTTGATTAGGGTCTTCCACTGAGGATTTAGCCGCTATCATTGGCCAGGCCAAGTATTCTTTGGCTGAGTTTCCATATTGTTGGAGGCTTTATTACCTGTCTCTGCAAGTAGCTCACATTGGTTTATGAGGCCAATATAGATATCTGGTTCCCAACTCTGTTAAAATCCAGGCATTATGCTTTACCCCGGTCTTAAGTGTAAAGCTGTTGCATAACTAACAGTCAGGGATTCTCCTCCCAAAAAGTGCACCACAAAGTATTTATTTGCAAAGAAAGTCAACTTGTTTTCTTTAAGGATTTAACAGCATGCTTTTAAGAAAATAAATTCAGTCTTTAATGTTGTCAAAGTTCGTTCAGTAATTTAACGTGCGGAAAAATCAATTAAATGCCAACACTGCTGTGCTTAAAGTTATCATAATATTAGCACATTTTATCAGATTGTGGCTTCCTCCTTTAATACAGTTGTTACTTACTTGTGTCTGAAAACTTTGCACTGTTTTTTAGTTGGCAACGCAAAGGCAAATTTGTGTAATCCCCAACAATGATTTCATATTCGCCGTGTTCCAGCACAATGAAGACGATGAATTAAAACAAGCCCCAGTGACATTACAGACCAAATGGATTACTTAATCACAAGCGTTAACACATTATGTGTATTCTCACATGTCTGCATGAATGTCGTAGTCCAACGTCAGTGTCGCCCTGCTCAAACAAGCTATTGGGAGGAATTCTAGATTTGAAGCTTTCGTGACTGCAAGGATTCATATTCTTAGGTTATTTTTGGTAAAGTCACGTAGGTAAAACATTAAAATTAATAAAAGTAAAATAAAATAAAAACGTCGTGATTTTTATTTTATTTTACTTTTATTAATTTTAATGTTTTACCTACGTGACTTTACCGAAAAAACCTAAGAATATTGGGAGGAACTTTTACCTGTCGGTGGCAAGTGAAAGCCTGAAATTACAATAATTTGCATTTGTCTTCTTGGTTCTTTCGGTAAAGTCACGCAGAAGGGAAGTAATAAAATAATAAAAATAAAACATAATAAAACAATTCTCACGACGTTTCGGCCACAACGCAAGCAACCGTCCTTGCGTTGTGGCCGAAACGTCGTGAGAATTGTTTTATTATGTTTTATTTTTATTATTTTATTACTTCCCTTCTACGTGACTTTACCGAAAGAACCAAGAAGATGAATCCCTGCAGTCACGAAAGCTTTAAATCGAAATTTTCATTTGATGTAGCACCCTATGTATGTGGGCGTCTCAGAGCCCTTCACATTACATCTCATCTCAAACATTTCAAAGTTCACCCCAAGTGGCTGCTGTCCCCTGTGGATACAAGATGACAAAGCACATGCCCTGCCGAATTGGCATACTTTTGCCAGCAGAGGGCAATTATCGCTACGTGCACAGGGACTCCTCGAATTACGAACGAGTTAGGTTCCAGAGATCTGTTTGTACGTCAATTTGTTCATAAGTCCAACTTTATGCCTGTCGATTTAAAACATGTTGTTCGACATGTAAACTAAGCTGCACAATATCCTGTAGATGTAGATGCCACTGGTTCTTTGTGTTCTGCAGATGTAGATGCCACCACCGCCATCTATTGCGTGGCGGTTGAACTTACGACTCTCGGTCCGAACAGGCAACTGGACATATGGACAAGTTTGTTCATATCCATGAAAGTTCGTAAGTAGAAGAGTTCCTATACAGTAATCCGAATTAAGTAGTTTGTTGATTATTTGTGTTTTTATCAAATTTGGACAGTAATATCCGACTTTAATAATGACCTCAGGGATTTGTAACGTCCACTGTGAAGCAGACAGTATGCATATTTATGGTTAAAATACTTGCAGTATTAACCAGGGTGGCCACTGGACATCTGTCAAAAACGAGCTTCATAGCTCATCAGATTTTTCCAATCTCAATACATATTCAGATTTTGGTTCGAACTGCTAAACCTCTGCAAGACGCAGCAAATGCGCTACCAATACGCGACGTCATTGCCCATTTGTGGATTGATGGATCATGCAGAGATTGGGCCTTGCTCGAGACACCCAAATTGTTGGGCTATATGTTTAACAGTATGTGGAAGTACAGCAAGTGGGATTCTGAACTATTGGTATTGCTTTTTTAGTGTTATCCCAATACGTGCATGGATTTAATCTGATTTCGCCCCGCACACAAAATGGTCACTGTGACTTTTCCAGTTAAATTTCTATAATTGCACACTATATAGTATCTGATTGTACACGGATATACACGTATTATTATTATATACAGCACATAAAAGGACAACTCATATTTATCAAAATACATATGTATCCTCAGTTACATATTCACGATTGTACTTAACGTTCAATGGGCTGTTCAAGTAACTGCTGCATCTGCCTTGCGGAGAGGCACACACCTATTATAGGAATGTGGAGTTTAGTGCCGCTGGCTTAGGCCCACTATTTGAGATGAGTGCCAGCTCACCCTCAAGTGTGCAGAGAGGCATTATTTCAAACTGGTGACATTCTATTGTGAACATTTAAAGCTGTAAGTGTATATTTATGCAGTAATAACCCCACATTTACGTCTCGCACTATCATGTCGTTTCGCAAATACGTATTAACTTCATGAATACGGACAGTCCTCGGCTTACGAACACAATTCGTTCCTGAGACCCGTTCGTAAGTCAAAGGGTTCTTAAGTCGGAACACAATAATGCACCGCATTTAAATGCCCATATGGTCGGTGTTATGAAATGTGTTACGGTTCAACAAAAAGCTAAGCATTGTTAACTCATTGTTGTAATACTGTAAAAAAAAGTATTGTATCGTAAATTAAACATATAATAAAGTAACATAACTTTTATTTTCACTTACTTTGAGTCCTGATGCTGGCTTGCTCGTCGGAAGGGGGGGCACCGAGTCACCAGAATTGCACACACGCGGGGCACGCACGCACACAAAAAGACAAAGATCGCCCATATAGCCTGTAACAGACTTTTGGGGCAAGTGCCATTAGCGAGCACCTATGAAGGCCAGAACGGCACACGAGGGGGTGGGTGGCCATCACCACGCCCGGCCGCCTTTGTCTCCCCATTAGCGATGTTTACACATCGCACCAGGTACGCATATGAGGCTGAGTCGACCTAGCGGAGGCACAGAACCGGTTTAAATAATCGTCACCGGTGTTGACCGTGAGCGGGAATCGAACAAGGGTCGCCGCTTTCGTAGTGCAGCGCGCTAGCCGCTACACCACCGTTCCCCACACACACACACACACGTGTCCACCAACGCACACACACACACACGTGTCCACCAACGCACACACACACACACACGTGTCCACCAACGCACACACACGCAAACACTCCGAGCGCGAGGCCGGCTCATTACATCTCGCGGAGGATCGCTCCTCTGAACGAAAGAGTTCCAGAGTTCAGTTTGCAAGTTCGAGTTCAATATTTGTTTTAATGTATTTAATGGACAATTGTTCGTAAGTCGGGTGTTCGATGACTGCCTGTACCACTACCCAATTTGCGTAGCCTCAACCACAACATACGTCGTTGCCAGCATCGCCCATCCATCCTTTTCGTATCCGTCGCCTCAGCCTCCAGCTAACCTGTACATTGCTTTGATTCACCTCGTTTCGATAACCCTTCGCACCTTTTAGGAACACATCCTCGAAGTAAATTGGGGTCTTACTGTATTTATATATATATATGTAAAAATCTAAAGTGTTTTCGTGATAAAATATATTTTTGTGGCACGTGCATCCAACCCTTAGGGGCCGTCCATAAATGACGATGTTTGAAGCGGGGTAGGGGGGGGGGAGTTGAGAAATGTGACGTCACATCAAAATGCGCAACTTTAAATAAATATAGAATTGTTATAACAATACTAATTGTTATAACAACACTCCTACAACATCAGAGTGCAACGCCACATTAAATATGCTCTACAATGACAATAGTTTTTAGCGATTTAAAGCATGTTTTAATTTCAAAATGGAAATATGTTTTTTTGGGGGAGGCAGAGCTTTGTGACGTCATATTTGAGGGGGGTCTGACTTTTTGTGACGCCGTGTGACGAGGGGGGGGGGCAAAAATCGTCCAAAATTGCGTGACGTCATTTATGGACGGCCGCTTAGCCATTGGTAAATAACAAGAATAACCCGTAAAAACAAAGTTTTTCACTATAAATCCTTTATATGCGTGGCGGCTAGAGTCCTCTCGTCCTCTGGCTTGAGATGGCTGCCACCTATGGGTCAGATGATTGCATGGCAGCATTAAGCAATTGGTAATTAAATATAATATTTTTGTCCTAAAAAGTGTAAAATTTTGGGGAAAAAAATTCACGAACATTAATTGTCACGCACAACGAGTCTGTGTGGAACATGTCAGCTCGATTGGATCACGAGAAGTGGGTTAAAAAACGACCAAAAGATTTGCACGGTCCTAAGCAAGCAAGCAAGTGAACTTAATATAAAGGATTTAAAAATACAGAAATTCCCGTGGCCGAGGTCAGTCACTCGATAGAAACTAAACTCGCAACCTTCCGCTTAACGACTTAAATGCTCCTGAGAAGCTTCAAGAAAGAACCGTACGCATAATGAATTGCACAAAACCCGAATGAGGCAAAACCCGTTGTTGTGTGTTTGTTGAGACTAGTGTCCATTCACGGGCAGTGCGTGGACCTGTGCCGGTCACAGTGACGTTGCTGCCCCACGTGACTCCCTGGACTGTTTCCCACGAGTCTGGAGACAAGTCTGTGTAGCAAGGCCGTAGCCATGGAGTCAACATCGGAGGGGACCAAATCTTCCAGGGGGTTTAGAGGTCCCCCCCTAAAAAAAAAATCTAAATTTGAAAACTCATTTCCTGCCATTTCCTGCCTAAAATAAAAAAAATCATAAACACATAGGATGGACTTTTTCGTTATGTTTTTACAATAATGTCTAATAGTGTACTGTATTACATTGCTCTGTTTTTTTCTTTTTTACCTTTTCTTGTTTCATTGTATGTAATGGGGGGGATGTGTTTCCCCCCCCTAATATATATTACAATTACGTCCTTGCTATGTAGGGCCTGTGGAGTTTCAGATATCCCAGGGACAGTCGGTGGCACAGTTCTACCTGTCAACGCATACGGGTTACCTGTATTCTTGCACAGAGAAACACAGTTTTCAGGTCCATACGGCACACAGCCGTTTCAATAACGGCAAAAAAAAGTTTTTGTCTATTTGTTTGCGTTTCTCCATTGTGATGGGACTTTGTAGGATGAACGTTGAGATGTATAAGGGCACGGGGTGACCGATAAGGTCTGAATGAATTGGTCTGTAATAAGGTTGGCACTGATACGGGGTTGACAGGCATGCGATGTGATCTTCCATGAAGCTTGTGATCACAATCCCGAAAAGCATCCGCACAGATGCTTGCCGCACTGTTGGAAAATTAAAATATCTCTGGTGCGCGACCGTGGTCACCGAGAACAGACCGTGGCACATCGAACGACTCAATTCCCGATTCACAAACATGAAGGATGCAATTACCTAGTTCAACCACCTAAATGTCAAATTAGAGTTATTGGTCTGCATCAGCATCAGCCATACAAAGAAGAAGATCACACCGTGCGAGACGCACATGCATTTCGCCTTGGAATCAGACGCTATATTATAATATATATAAGATAAGATCCTGGGAGCTTAATTCGCTGAAGGAGCAGTACTCATGTACAGCCCCGTGTGCTGGAGGCTTCAGTTACTGCTGAGCAACACGTGGTGCGACTCGACAACACATCTGAGAGCCAGATAAGCGTTCTAGTAGATGTTATCCAGAGCAGCGTGTCTGGCCAAGTGATGCTCTGGTTAGAATGCTCCACTCATAACCAAGGGAGTGACAGATGAAATCCCAGACAGTGGTCTATACAGCCTGTCATGTATCTGGGATCGATACAATAATCATCACAGTACGCTGGAGGGCAACGCGTCTCATGGAAAGACTGGTCCATGAAAATGGAATGTGGACTTTCTCTGCCAATGCCTCAAAACTGCCAAAGGGAGATGCAACTCACTTTGAAGTCGGAGAAACTTTAACTTACAAATTCATGTCGTTATGTATACGTTTCTACTTAATAAACGACATAACCATCTGGTGCTTGTGTTTAGATGGCCTCTAAATGGGCCGTGTTTTCACTGTGATCTCTGTGACCAGATTGCATTTGGGCGATGAGAGTTTAATGGATATATAATTGTTCAAATCAGTTTTGTAAAAACAAATGTTTTAATTATGAGAATGATTGATGCACTGTTCCATTATAGAGGTGTTTAATATTTTGAACAAACATTCAGCGAATAGCTTTGCTAATTTGTGTCCAACAGCTGGTCTGATTTCTTTGATCATGTCCACAGTTTTTCCATCTTTTCCGGGAGATTTCCCTTTGTTTATACTGCAAATGGCAGTGATTACTTCTTCAGATGTGACATCTGGAACACCCTGCTCACCTGAAAAATGTTTTCTTCTTCCCGAACTATGTGAATGTACTTTTTCCACTCATAATCTATAGAGGTTTATGATTCTGTATCATGCCTTCTGGCTCCAACTTGCACTTTGGGACGCAAGTTTTAGTTTACCAATCATTCACTTACTCTTTGCTGCTATCATGCCCCCATTGCCTTTCATGACACCTCCAATTATGTGTCATTATATGATTCCTCTCCCCATTGGTTCCCGAGTCTGAGCAAGCTTGTTTTAGAAAATTATTTCCAAGGCTATTGATAGTGACACGACAAAATGCGTATTGACAATGCATCCATGAAGATAACACGGTGAGAGTATTAACCATTTCAGTTTTGCTGATAACGCGTGTGTATGTATTCATCGTATATATGTCAGGCATTGTCCACCATCCTTACGGGATTCATACAATGATAAATACTTATTTTTTTACATTGACGTCTTATGGATATACAGTCCTTGCCGCGGAAGTGTGGAATGCGGAGTTTGATTCAGGATCACTCATGGAATTGAACTTTTCCAAATGCTTGTCAGGGGAATGAAGACACTAACACAGTTTTAATGTTTATTATCTATTTTTAAACGGCATAGTTGCATGTGATACCATACACGTGATGGTGTGCATTTGGCATACACGTAAACATTAACCCTGTTTTTTTTTTATTTTTTCAGTTCCTTCGTCCGTAATTGTTTGATTTATGTGGAGCTTATTCCAAGAATATGCCACGATGTTTAAATCAAGTTTAGAAGCACTTCAAACATGCTTTGATCATACCTCAGCAAAGGTAGAGCCTAGCTGTGACCACAAATGCCATCCTCAAATTTACAGAAAAAAATGTGTTTCACTCAGCCAACTTCTCTGCGTATGACAGTTTCTAAAGGCATGCCTTTCACGAGAGATCTGTTTATTTTTTCCGTTGCCGAGTAAATGGCGAATTAATAGGCAGGCGGATATCAAATTAACTTTGCTAATTGCCCTTCTTGGCTTTGTAGGAGCAGAAAAGTAAATGCTACTCGAACGGTTACACCACCACTTGCGACCTTCACAACGTTTCCAACATTATACTGGTAGGATCCTCCTGGTTACACCAGCCGACAGGGGAATTATTGTGTCCGTCCGTCGTGCATCAAAAATGGGAGGGGTGGGGCTGGGTGGAGAGGGGAGGGTAGGGAGGGGCTGGGCGGGGAGGGGGGGAGGGGTTGAGTGGGGAGGGTGGGGCTGGGTGGAGAGGGTGGGGCTGGGTGGGGGTGGGAGGGGTGGGGCTGGGTGGGGCTGGTCACCCCGTGGTGCCCTTATAAAACTCAACGTTTAACCTATTCACGCCGGCTTGTGCCCGCCCTCACAGTCGGCCATATTTGCGGAATACACCACGCCGCTATTGACCCTGGCCATTGACCGAGCAACCCAACGTTCCTACCAGCTCCCCCCGCAGGAATGTGTTGCCACGTTGCTGAAGGCAAACGCAGAATGTAGTGTCTAACGAGAGGAACTTGACGAGCGATGGCTATGCGAATGTGCTTGGAACACAGGACGGCAAGAGTGCAAGCAAGAATACAATGCAGGCCAGCCTGGAATGCTTCTACTGCTATGAAATGTGTAGTTTTTCCAAGAACACATTTGGGTTGTCCATGAAACAACAGGTTGAGATGCTGCACTGTAAAATGTTACCATGATTGTAGAATATTTGGCCTGGGTTGGTGTCCACAAAAAAATGAAAACTTACTTTTAGGGCCATGAATTGCATTTGATGTAATAGATGCTCAAAATAACGTCGGTGCATTTACATTGGGCTGTGCCCATTCTCCATCGGTGGTTCTGAGCCCAAAGTTCAAACAAAGATCACATTCCGATGGCGAGTGCCAGTTTGGGCACAGGACGAGCGCTGTTGAATATTACCACGAAGCAAGATTTCATTTCGCTGCCCGTTACCCGGCACGCACACACCCGGGCACTGCAGCCCTTGTAGGCAGCAGAGGGCAGTGTTACAAACTCCGTTGTTTTGTACCTCAAATTACTATTTAAACAACACAAACAAATACACGGTAAGGCCCACTGAGCTATATAGATATATTTTTTTCAAAAGCAACCTGGCCACAAATAATAGCTCGACGAAGTGTTTTATCACGTGGAAATGTATAGCAGCCAAATACTGTAAACACATGTTTCTAAATGTGGAGGGACAAACATGAGCACCCGGAGAAAAATCCACGTGACCACGGATGACATGATAAACTCCAAATATATATACGCGTCAGGGTCGGGATCGAACCCACAACCACCTGTGTACCATGCGAGCTCGTTAACAATTCGGCACCCACCCACCTTCACCGACCCGCACTGAGTGCATGGAGCAGTATGGTCAAGTAACAGGGACGACCCACGCGGCATGGAGAGGCCCTCATCCAACAGTGGATTGACAAACGGGCTGCGCGTGTACACGGAGACACAGGTGGACACAGGGTCACCCTTCGACGGGCATTGTTAACTCGACTGATTGATCTTGAACTTCCTCGCAGCGATTTCCAAGGCCCCTAAAGCGGTCAGTGCCTTTGAACCTTCGCAGAAATCCAGCCCCGAGCTCCTCAGGTGATTGAGTCTTTGAGGTGAGCCCGTATTAAAACAGAATTCAAGTATTACATGTTTAGCATGCTTATCCATATATGTAGGTCTTTTTTGCGTGTTTGTTTTCATTTTATATTGCTTTTATCCCGTTTTCTTCATTTTTATTGTATTTGTTAGGAGTTTCATCCGTTACGCAATTGGTTATTTTGTATAATGCGCCGTGAGGCCTTGTTGTGTGAATGGCGCTATATAAAATCAAGTTTTGGCTTGTGAAACTTTGCTCGTGGTTTGGGCGCTTTGTCAAATGACCCAACGAAGTACCATACATCTTGTTATTGCTCATGCCACTCAATAGCCTCCTGCTGTGATCGAATCCTCTCGGGATTTCCAGATAAAACATTTACAACGTATCCAATTAATCGAGCCAAATGGCACCGTGGCGTTGTGTTGGCACAAAATAAGACGCTAATGAGCTCACATGTAGGTTCTACGTAGTAGGTTGACTTGGCCCATCATTACCTTTCAAGTCAATAAAATGGGTGTGACACTTTAAGGGAAGCCGGCATATGCTTTGATTTTAACTATGAGGAACTAGCTATTGCCATAGGAAAGTAGAGATGTAACCAATGGCTCAAGGGCGCCAATAGAGATCAACATCGCCACATTGCTGGATTGAGGAAGTCATCTTCATTGGTTGGATCTGATTCAGTGGCCCAAATTTCCACTTTACTATGGCAAGGTCAGTCGCTACCTGGAACATTCAATTCCCACATGGATAAAAAAAAATTATATTACTTTTGAGCACAATAATAAGCAATTACTGTACATTTTCGTGCATGTTATATGATGCATTTAGCTTACGATTTGGCAAGTAAAAATTTTAACATTTTTTAAATACATGAATAAGACACACACATATAGTTGTGTTGCAGAACTTGAAGTTTATATAGCGTTTTGATATCTGTGAACTGCACACTCAAGAACGTGATTATACACGTGTTCCCTGCATGCCTTTCATTTGCCCGTACCCACCTGCGCTTACTTAACGCGAAACTAGGAAGTGTAAGGCATCATCAGTGACTGCAGAATGTAAAGAAAAATCAGCAAGTCTGTAAAAATGTATTGAGGCATATTAACGTCAATTGTGCTGTCAAGCTTCAGGAAAGATTTTGAATTAAAAAGCCCTTGTTTTAGCTGCCGGTTTAAAATTGTAGTTTACTGACGAACAAAACCGAATATTGAAATGTAAAAAAAATACCAACTTATTGCTCTCAAAGTTAAAGTTTGTCTATTTACATTTTCAGGTTAGCAGCACTCTTCTCTATTGGTTGTCTTGAGCCAGTTCTGGCAATTCCACATGCCCATGGCAGGAGCAATATGGTGGCCACTGTTCGATCCCCACGAAGAGAATGATGGGCTGAATTGACCCATGCCCATGAACTTTTGACCACCCAGTTGTCCGTCCAACAAAATAATGTGGGATGCAGCGATGGCAATGGTGTATGAGTACATGAAGCATTGACCCAACAGTTCCATCTAAAACACTCCCCGAAAAGTGATATAGCAGAACACATCAGAGAGGCTCTATGAAGCAAGGGCATTGCCCATAGCGTTACATATTGTAGCGTTTCCTACACTTTAGGGCGATGTTATTGATGACTGTGTTGCAGTTTCGTCAGTACTCAGTCAGGTACTGTGAGCTAGCACCACCTATCCAGATGTATGTTGCATATTACAGCACTTGTACTTGAATACAACCCAAACAATAAATGCTGTTGCACAATATATCTGGCCCTAAATCTCAGTGCGAGCATCTGAAAGAACCAACTAAGGTTACCTACTTTAGCGTTTGGCATCGCCGCCTTTTCCCATTAAAGTAGAAATTGCCCACACAATTCCACGGAGAGTTTATTTTGATTACCATGCCTTCTACGTCGCCAAGAATGGCATGTCATGCTCACAATTAAATAGCAGTTTGTATCAACGTGCGTGGACGGCCATTTTGTCTTCACTCTCACTCAATGATTCTCAATACGGGAGTTGCTCGTCGGGGAGCGACGCTCACAACAATGAGCAGAGCGCCGGGTAGCTAAAACGCAGCAAGTTGGCACAGTGGGGGACGCGGTTGGTGTTTCTGCCAGTCACCTCAGCCAGCCGGCCCTTGACCTCCTGCCAGCGAGCCACGTCACGTGGTCTCAAAGTGCCTCTGGCATGGTACAAGCACCGTAGTGACGTCACCGCCACTTTGTGGCGAGCGGCGATTTTTGTTGCTGGTTAAAACCCTGGGAGGGTTCAGTACATCCAATTATTCCTTCGGGGTCTATTAAAAAAAGAGTACCATTCTGTGGAAGTCAATAGCAGTCTTCCTATTCATAGACTGGCCCCTTGCCATGGTGATGTGGCATTGCAACTGCTGCTTGTGCATTGCCCACAGGGATGAGCATAGCCCACCGTCAGCTTGAGCACGGATGCACTCTGACCTTTATACTCTTAGGTCTTTTCGGTAAAGTCACGTAGGTAAAAAAAATAATAAAGAATATAATAAATAATTGAAATAAAATAATAAATCACGACGTTTCGGAGGCAACACAAGCTTCCGTCTTTATTAATGATAATTAATTAGAATCTTTGTCAAGACTGGAGAAATCTGTGGAGCTCAGAGGACAGTTGAAGCTGTGGGCACCTCATGTTATCCAGCACTGCCGCTAACCATCCGCCAGCAACACCTTAGTCAGTGGAGTGGCCCGCCGACGGAGGAGAGTTAAAGATCGCATCACTTCCATTCACTATTGAAATGCTTCTGACAATCACAAACGAACATCGTTGTGTGCGCTGTACGTTGCTTTACATGTGTACAAAAATCTAAGTCAAAGCGTCTCCATCCTGAATCCAGCATCTCCTTTGGCAGCGGACGCGGTATTTAATTAAAGGCATTGGCCACCAATTCTGCCCTAACCATTGCAAGCGTAATAGTGGCAATGCCAATGTTCGTACCGACGGTGAGGAGCCATTTATGAATAGTCGCGATGACCTTCCTTTGCCACTGGTTTATTCTGTAAAGTTGTAAGATGTATCTGGGTGCACCTAAGTATATGGATGTGTCAAGGCTTTAACTTTAAACATCTCAACATGACACGGATAATGTCGGTATGTTATGTAGAGTACACATGAAACAAGATAGAAAATCAAGGAAAAAATAAAAATGCGTGGATAAATAGGTCACTCCTGTCTATTACATAATCTATGTCTTTCGTCAATCCATTGCTGAATGAAGGCCTCCCGATATAAATCGTGGAAGTCATTTGACCATACTTCTCCATGCATGACAGTGCAGGCTGGTGAAGGTTTCTGGGGGAGGAGGTGCAGGACTGTTTCAGATATCACTTGCCACTGATGGTGATCAGAGTCCGGAATGGAACTCGGGTCGCTAGGCTTATTCGCCGGTACACCAACCAATGTGCCATTGCTACCCCGCGAACGCGATCAAGAGGATCTCCTCCACGGAGATGGAGCAATGAAATGTGCTCGTGTGCAGGTGCTGTATAGATGGCTACATTGCAGGACTGTGAGAGTTGTCAAGGGATCATGTACCATCGTATGCTCTTTATGTGTGCAAACAGTTGCATTTGTGAGTCGAATTGCCTGCATATCGTTCCATATGAATATGCAATAACGCAATAAAAGCCCCATTTTCCCAGACATATCACTTTCATACCAAATTCACTCCCCCGTAGTATTATCACTGTTGACGCTTGCAGCATTCATTCATTAATTCATAATCGATGTTATATTTGTTTCCCTCCCCAACCTAATTGTACTCGTTCGAGGACAAAACGCTGTCAACTTTTGGCCGAACGCATTTGGGGTCGGTGGCGAATTGGGGTCAACCGACTCCGGAAGGGCCTCACTCTCAACGGACTGCCTGGTCAATCTGACGAAGCCCAGGATCTCGAATGCGAGGAACCACGAGTTCAGTCCACGGCTCGCTCGCCACAGATTGTCTCGCACCTTCCCCCGGGACCCCCCCCCCCCCCGAACCCACCTCCCCCCTGCAAAGTCTGGGCACAGAATGGCCGCCGTTCCCCCGCTTAGCCTATAAATAACACCTGACTCCCGCTTCTGTTTATTATCTCCCATTTCGACCAGGGGATACTAGCAACGAAAGGATCCAAGAGAAACGTCGTTTAAGCGTTTTGGCAAGCGCACGCGCTCCGGGCCGATGTAGGCCAGGGCTGACAAGCAAAGTGGAGCTTGGGCTGTTTTTCTCCCACACCCCCCCTATACTCAGCCATCGTGAGCAGCAAAAGCCTTTTTTTTTCCTGAGCATCTAACGCCAGCCTGGAAGAAGACGAACAAAAAAAACACAGCTCGCGTGCATGTTCACCGCGCTGGTTTATGTAAGTTTCCCCGTGCTGATAAAAAAAAAAACGTTGTGTTTGTGCATTCAGCATGTTAATCTCCACCGGAACGACACAACTTGCTGTGTGCCGTAATAATAAGGTGCTGGCTGTGTAGGCAGCCAGCGTCGTGGAGTGATGCATTGCTGTAGTCAGAATACCAAGGTAAGGTAACGGTAATCCCATTTGGTTTACTTCGTTTTACCTCGTGTAATTGGATTACTTTGCATGCACGCAATCCATTCGTTATTTAAAGTTTACTTGAACAAAACATAGTTCACGGAATGGTCCTGAGATGAATGGTAAAGGGTGAATGTTTGCCGGCTTTTCTTCAAGTGGAGAGCAGCGGCAAAAGTGTGTGCAGATCGCACGACAATGCTGCCAATTTTCGATTTAAAGCTTTCGTGACTGCAGGGATTCATCTTCTTGGTTCTTTCGGTAAAGTCACGTAGAAGGGAAGTAATAAAATAATAATAAAAATAAAACATAATAAAATAATTATTTTATTATGTTTTATTTGTATTATTTTATTAATAATAAAAAAACATAATAAAATAATTATTTTATTATGCTTTATTTTTATTACTTTATTAATAATAATAAAAATAAAATATAATAAAATAATTATTTTTGTATGTTTTATTATTTTTTAATTATTAATAATAATATAATAATAATAATAATAAAATAATAATAAAACATAAAAAAATAATTATTTTAGTATGTTTTATTTTTATTATTGTATTACTTCCCTTCTACGTGACTTTACCGAAAGAACCAAGAAAATGCTGCCAATAATAGAGCTGCGTGGTGCTGTTGCTTGTGCGCTTGAGTCAATCTGCTGCGTGCTCTGTGGTGGACATAAATCACGTTGAAGGAAGGCAGCACTGCTTGTACCATGGGCTAACTCCCCCTGGCATTGCAATATGGAATTTCCAGCAAGAGCTCAGGGCTGATGGGGACGTACTTCGCCAGATCCCAGGAAACAATGAACATTGGGCTATCGGTTGCAATCAAATGCCAATGTTTGCTCAACATTGCAATGTTCATGGGGATACTAGACTTATCAGATACAAAATGTTGGTTGAATTCATGTTTGAACAAAATGTGTCCATGTCTCCATTGGCTGCAATGGGGCAAAACACGAGCGGTTGTGCTTTGGTCATTTAGTGAACCTGTAGATTTGTCCCCCTCGGTTTTTATTTTTGTTCCATGAAGCCAGTGTTTGTATTGGCGTTAGGATGTTATTGCGTGTGGAAAAGGAACGCATAGAATAGATAATTCATGAAAACACCTTACAGCCTGGCAATTAACAAAGGTGAATAGGCCTGGGCAGGACATACGTGGCTGGACGGGATAATGACCGATAGGCGAGGCTGGCATTCTTCTTTCGTACGGCTGATGTAGATGCAGAGCAACAGCTTCAATTCCACATTCAGGTGGTCAAGCCAGATAACCGCATCAGAAGCAGTGGAGTGCATCGCCGTGATGTCTCTTTCGTATTTGTCCATCGGGCATTGCATCGTTCTGGATGACCACAGTCACACTACTGGGGAGTTTTTTTTTTACTTTCCATTTGTGCATCAGGTATCCACATCTGCCATGGTTTGTGGGGATGCGGTTTAGGGTGGACCATGATCTTGTTGCTGGACTGTGAATGGATGGCAACACTTGTATGGAGAGGCCTTCATTCAGCAGTTGACAGACAATGGCTAATGAGCATTATATATCATTGCATCTCAAATAGAGGTTTAATTTGAGGATCAGTGTAATAATTATGCAATTGGTCATATTCGTAAAAACTAATGGGACTTCATTTTAGCTCACGTCACTGCTGGTGGGAGTGAGATCTGAAGAGCCCCTCTCTTGAGGGTATTTGGCCTACTCTTTCACACCGCACCTGACCTGCCGATCGACGGCGGTGAATTACATTACGGAAGGTATGCGCCGCATGTGTCCCACTGCGCACACCGCCACACGCCTCGAGAGGTGTGTCGAATGCAGCCATCACGCTTGATTTAATTGAACGTAGCCTCGAATTTGTGGCGATGTGACTTAAACAAAAGCTGAGAAGGAAGTGGAAAGTTAGCATTGGGTAGTGTCAGCTTCAATCAAATGGCCCCATGCCGTTTGCCCCCAGGGTAAAAGTTTTGGGGAAATGTAGCCACCAATTGGTAAACCTCGAGTTGGAATGAAAGCAACGATTGGTGTCAGCCATGGCTGGGAATCAAACTCGGGTACGCGTTCGTTTTTGTGTTACAAATGGGTAAGAATGAATAGAGTTTAATTGAGCATTTAGCCATGGCATTGGCCGTGTTGTGTCGGTCCTGGGGGTTGTTTGACCTTACTTAACCACTGATGTTAACCATAGCCGGGGAATCAAACTCAGGTTAACCGAGTTTTTCACACGGAGCACTGACCACAGCACTGCTATGGTGTTTAATTTGAGAATTTCCATGTAACACTATTCAAGTGTATTCTAGAAATGTGTTCCAACAAAGTGAGTTAATCACAACTACACAATTCCTTCCAGTGAGCCTACAACGGCTGATAATTTCTAACATTCCCACATCCAAGCACTCACCGGACTTCCGAGATGTGCTTAGATTTGGCGCATTCAGGATGAATCATAGGCGAGAGTGAGCTCGAACGTGTTCCCATGTTCTAATCACTGCGAACAAACATAACGGAGTTGCTTATCGCCGTCTGGAACCCTGAGCCAGTGGTAAAATTCCACAATGCCATTGACCAGGGGCCAGTCTCTGCTGAAGGAAACCGTATCTGACTTCCAACGATTTGGTACTCATTTAATGAGCCAAAGGCGATGATGGGCACAATATAACTTCACCATTACCTCTGCCAATCCTTTGCTAGTGCGTCCACGCTGACGCAAGTCAATTGGAACATTGGCTGTGGTTTGGGAAAGAGTGGAAGCTCTCTTCCTCCTCCAGCCCATCTGGCCGATATAGAATATCAGATTTCGCACCTCTTGCAGAAGTAGCTCATCTGCTTGCAATGGCAAGTGTGTAAAACATGGCTTTTATTACAAGCACATGGCAAAGGCTGCTGCATATGTTAATCGCTGACTCTTGTCATGAGCCTGTCAATATTTAGATGTTCTCCTTTCACATTATCAACGATTCGTGTGCCACCATCCAAAATCTTTGATATCTCGCAGCAGTGGTCACGACACACTGTTGGGGAACATAGCACCCAGTGCCATCTTACAGCCGAGGAGTCCACTTCCTCCTCTCTGTATATGACCGGGAGTTGCACAGGAACGTTTACATGTCCATGACGAGGTCGGTGGGTGAGCAAGAGGACGGCTTCAGGATTAGCCTCATGCTGAAATATCCGCAAGTCGGCCCAAAGTGTGAGAATGCTGACTGCAGTCACACTTTTGGCCTCCTCTTAATTGAAGAGTTACGGATGCCTCATTTCTGTGACCAATGACAGCGGAACACGGTGCAGGAGCAACAGCATGGGCTGGCTCCTTGTTCCCATGCTCCATAAACTGTAATACAAACTATAAACGTTTTACTTTACAAAGTCAGGCCCACTGAGTTGTATAGCTATTTTACAGAAACGATCTTGCCACAATGAATAAGCTCAACGGAGTGGAGTACCATCACGTGGAATAATTTATAGCAGCCAAATACTCTAAACGCGTCACGTTGATTCATAATGTGGAATGAAAAGTCGGGGAACCCAGAGAAAAATCCACCCAACCACGGGAGAACATGCAACCTCCAAATATACAGGCATCGGGGTCGAATCCATGACCTCCTGCATACCAGGTGAGGTAGTTAACACGACCTCCTGCAATGAGGCCCCATGGACTTGGCCTCTGTCTGCTCCGTCCCAATGCCCCCCTCTGTCATCCTTGCCTCCGTGTGTGGGTCAGGAAAAGGACTATTTTAAAACAAATGTTTACCTTTGGTATAGGTTAGGTTAAATTTATTTAAAGAAAACACTCCGCAATTTTTGCTTGTAGTTTTAACAAATATGTCGCTCCAACGATGAAGTGGATGTTGGCCCAACCCAAAGCCTGCAGTTGCTGAGTTTAAGAAGGACACCAGGAGTGTGGCTCTAAAGATTGGTTCAGCAAGGATGGGTTGCTCTATAATGTGGGCTCTGGGGTCTTGCCCAGTGCCAACACTGCACTAGCGTGGATTCCATTGGTTGTGGAAATGAGATGCGAGTGTGATCAACTATTCCACTCAACATTGGCATTATAATGCTAAGTCAGTGATGCCTCTTGTGCCAGGGATTCCCCCATTGAGTTCCCTTTTCACCCAGCGACTTCATTTTGAGTTCCACTTGGAACCCACCCCTGAGTTACGTCCTTGATGAACGGAAATAAAAATAAAAGTTTAAGTGTAATGGTGCATAAACACCAACCAGATCATCGACCTTTTCGAGAATCGATGTGAACTCAAAAATTCAGCGGAGGCACTTCAACAATCCAACACACGTCAGCTGAAACCATTTCCACGCTAAATAATCTGAACTTAGACCTATGAGTTGCTCTTCTTCCAGCCATATGCAGGCAAAAGACATTTACGATTGAATCGACCACTTTCATCCCAAGTGTCACATGGCCATATTTTTATGGTTACAGAGATAGATGATGTCGTAGAATGCACATGTGAAATCTGAACTTGATTTATGGTAGCAGTAGCCAGACCTCAGTATATAGTAGCAGAATTCATCATGTGGTTGCCAGCACTGAACAGACATGGTCACGAGAACGAGGAGGCATTCTATGACATGAATAGTGAATTTAGAGTCAAGCTAAAGATGGCGTCCCGTTGCACAATCCAGCAAAGTGGTAACACTCATACTTGTTGATTACCCTGAGCATGTGGTGAAAATTCCACATTTTCATGGCAGGGGCCAGTCTATCCATACTATATCCACAGTTAACTTCCTGCTAGATAGTACACGTGTTAAGTGCTGTAGTCGAGCACTGTTGAAGTGAGTTTTGGTGGATCACAAATGTTGTCGGTGTCAAGGTGCCATTCCCCGGCTTGCCAGGATAAGCTAATACAGCATAGTAGACCAATCTCCATCTGTTTCCATCTGCACAGGGCTAGAGGAGTGTTGTCGTGGGGTTTTATCTTGGTGTTCCAGTTTATTCCCACATATATAAATATTGTAAATTAAAAACTCAATGCAGGACCCTCCTGAATAAAGCATCAAATAATCGATTTGGTGACCCTGAGCCAGAAGTTGAAGACATATCACATTCCTATGGTAGGGCCCAGTCTAAAATGTCATAACTTGATAGGTAAATAAAAGTTTTTTAAAAACTTTCTATAAACAATCAAACATCACAAAATGCATGAAAGTGTAACGAGATCTTTTTTTTTTTTATTTCAGGCGATGTTGAATCATTATCGACACTATCTGTGCTAAACATTCATAATATGGAAGTTGTAAGGGGGGTGGGGGGAGGTGGATAAGTGGTACTCAATCAACGCATATCACACGCCGCGTTAATGCCACGGAATCTAAAAAAACGGCAACATTCAGAGTGTTGGTGTGCAAGAACATCTGCCATTTTTGGTGCCGGATTAGCTTCTAAACGATTGTGCTTCTGACGAATCTGACTCTCTTGCAGCATTTCGTAAAAATCCACAAAAGAAATGCTATTCACACCGATAAATAGAACGTCTGAAAGTCTTCACTCGCATGTCCCCAGCTGCTGCAGAGGTAACCGCAAATATCTATTCTGGCTTGGGTTAGCATTCGAGTCAACCGTATCATATTTGAACTAGAAGCAGTTTTCCAAGAATGCTCCTTATCCTCATCACCTCGGTGTCAGTCACATTGCACGCCGCTAGGAAATGTGCAGCAACAGCTAAAACTCGGCGGTGATGTGTCCATCATGTGGAAAATCATGAATTATTATTTTAAATTCGTCTCACATGAAGCTTTGTCCAAATAAAATTCACGTGTCCACATCAACTGTAACATTCCTATGAAAGAAATCTGGAGGAGACTGCAGTTGACTTGCCCAGGGTTGCAACTCAGAGAAAAGCGGGCCTAGACCGACACGCAGGGATTGATTATCTCAATGACTTGCACATGTCCGAGTACTTTGTTGTGGGAGAGGTTGTAGAGACCATACTTTGCATCCAATATGTATCTTGGAAGTCTGGTTCTTGACCATGAAGGCATTTTGGCTTGAGTGATTTCAGACAGCTGAGTGACATTTTCTATGGGAATGCTCTTTGGCTTGGCCACCCTTTTTTTTCAGGTCATATTTTCAGTGTTCGCCTTTCGGAACAATTCCGTATATTTGTGCGTATATTATTTACCTTAGACATTACTTTTGTTTACATTCAGACTCAAACATACATAGATTGTGTATTTGTGTGCGCTATGTATGCATTTACATATACATGCACACATAGGGGGAGCAGTAGCGTTGCGGTCATCACACTGCACTGAGAACCTGGTCAACTGAGTTCTATTCCCAGCCATGGCTAACATCAGAATTAATTATCTGAATGGCCCTGTGCCTCCTCTGTTCACTCAGCAATTAACGAGTTGCTGTGTAGTGTATGCTGATTACATGCGGTTAACTAGGAGGGAGGCAGCTCCTTGCTAGTTAACCACATATAATATGGCCTGGTCAAGCTAGCCACTGATGAGCTTCCAACTAGTGTTGATTTTGTTGACGATATAGTGACAACATTAATTGACAACAAAATGTCTTTCATGAAAATGAATTGAGTCACCAATGACTATGAATCCGTGAAAATCATCAAACACAACGATGACTACGACTGCATACCAACAGTGAAAGTGCGACCGACTTTGACAAAATTACCGAGTGCGCATGAAGACGCAGGCTGAGATAACTGATTAGGTTATTCGAGACTGCAGTGCACTGAGAAAGACTAACAATGGTCAATGGCTGTATAGATGTAAATTCAAAAAGGTGCCCTGAATCACTGATTGGCGGAGCTGAAAATATAATGGGTGGAGGGCGCGGAGTAACTGTGTGTAACGAGTTCACACACATTCCACACAAGGTTGCTTGCCACAAATGAACTACAATACCTTGCTGATCTGGTCAAGTGGCATAAACCATCAGGCAAACTCCGGTCATCCTCGCAGCGGCTTTTGGCTATCCATCAAACAAAGACGGCCACTACATCGCACGCTCTCAGATGCTCTTTTGCGGCCGTCTAGAATTATTTTCTTTCCGATATTGAGAAGCCACTGGAGCGATGCACTTTTGAATCTAGATTGAAAACTCATTTCTTTAGAACTGCCTTTTGTGTTTAGTTTGGTGTCCTTCCGATTAGCACGGTTGGCTACGAATAAAGTTCAACATACATAAGTACACAGTAACCTTAAAACACTTGACTGAGCGCTTGACTGCTGTTTTCGATGAGTCTAAAAGATTGACGACATGAAACCCTCTTTCATAATATAGTTTTTTTTTTGGGTTAGATCGCTTCAATATATAAATGTCTCGTTAAACCCGCCAGCACCCGACACAGCCAATTAGTAAGGTTTGTCACGTGCCAATTCGTGACTAGTACAGCACACCGGTGTGTTGGAGAGCAAAGGCACGCCATTTAGAATCTGTCTGCATCTTGACTAAAAGGCCACGTGTTGTCGTCAACAATGTTGACCATCTTAACAGTGCTCAACCACGACTTTGGGTTTCAAATGCGAGTGGGGGGCCTCTGAAACCTGCAGTTGCATCGATTACGATACGGGCTGTTAGTGTCGAACAAACACAGTAGCTGCGTGTTTACATACAACACCATAACAAGAGACACACATCATTAGACCTCCTTTGCCAGTAACAAAATATAATAATAGGGTTTTTCCCCTTTTTTCTGGATTCAAAACTGAAACCTGTTTACAAGGAATCATTAACCACAATACTTGTGGTCAAAATGCAAAAAATACACAGTCTGATAATATATGCATTGTCCTTGAAACTGATTGGTCCTCACCAGAGACGGCTTTATTTTGAGCCTCGTCTCAATGGTGCTCGACCAGAGGACACCAAAAGGCGTACAGCTGAAAGACAATGCACTATCAAAGTAATGAGGGCTCGGGGTAAGCAACTACATCATTAGACCTCATTTTACAGTAAAAAGGTTTAAGTTATGTTGCCAGAAAAAAGTGGAAAAACAATATTATTATTATATTTTGTTATAAGAGACACACTTAGTATCTTAATGTGTTCAATGAGGCTGCATGCTCGTGTTGCTATTCATCCTCCAAGAACTTGGTTAAGGTTGACATTATTAGCACCATCAGAAGCGGATGATGCACTTGAAGTCAAATGTCTCCCCAGTGCGGTGCTCATCTCTATCGGCAGCCCCTGACCTCGTCAAACTAATTTCACATCGAAAAATAAAATATATGAATGCCCCAATTGGAGGCATGGTGCAAGCCAGCAATGTATAGCGTGGAGCGTAAGTTACCGGTCCAGTTGATTTAAAACATGCTCTGTGGAGAAATTAGGGTTTTACCCAACCCTGTACGTTGCACGCATATTTTGACATCTGTATATGAATGAAATTACAACAATTAGTATTTTATTCGTAGGGAATGGAATGGGCATAGCTAGACAGAAGATTAGCTCATGGATGACTGCGGTTTATTTTTGCTCGGGCGCGATTTGCGATAGCATGAATCACAGCAAACGGGAAAAGTGTGTCATCTTTTTTTTTATCATGGCCAGGTATTATCTCGACACTTAACCACTTTAAAAAATGTTAAGTCCTCCCCTCGGTGATTTAACTCGCCGAGAGCTGACAGATGTTTATCTGCCGAAGGAAGTCAAAGAGGCTTTTAGTGGGCAACACCTGATCGGCCTGCAGCGCGTCTCTCGCGCCAAACGTTCCCCTTTTATCACCTCGCCATAACCCCCTCTCCCCTGGGCCACACAGAAATACCTACGGCGGCGCATTAACCAGAGACCTCTGCCTCTGCTGGTGTGCGGCACGCATTCTCCGAAGGCCTGCAGTCTTTCCTCCGACGCGGACGGCAGGGGGCCGATGTCAGACCATTCCGAGTAGCACCGTGCTAATCGCAGAAGAGCGCGCGTGGTGGCGCACGGCTGCAATCCGCCGAGACGAGGTTGGCGGATCGCATGGGTGTCGGACTCACTGTGCTGCGGGGTGGGCCAGAAGGTGGCCAAAGTCAAGTCCAGGTTGTGCCCCCACGTTCAAACGAGTGAAAATGGAGTGGCGCTCACTTATTTTTTTAGCGCTTCTGAGCCAACACCATTTGAAATTCCACACTTCTACGATGACAGAAGCCAGTTGCTCCAATGGACAGCTCCCTGTTGACTTCCCGTGAAGTGGTGTTCATTTTATCTATCTTGAATGGATGAGATGCCGAGTTGGCCCCTTACTGGACGTTCAGCTTGCATCCTTCAAATTGCCAGTTGAGCACGCTATGATAATTCCACCGAGCCAGATATGGCTAGACCATGGCAGGACAGCCAATGGGTTCTTGACCTATCTAAGGAGATTTTTTTTTCGTGTTATCCCCTCATGTGCAGATGATGTCTCTGAGCACGGCTGTTTCCTCTGACTTGATAACATCCAGAACACAAACAAATGTACGTAACAATTTCTCGATAAATAAGGGAAATATATTAGCGCGACCAGCACCCCACAATCTTGTACGTCGGACCCCGCGTTTGCAGTCAACGGGCCGAGGCCCCTTCTTATCTTCTTGGCTCTTTCGATGAAGTCACGTAGAAGGGAAATAATAAAATAATAAAAATAAAACATTATAAATAATTATCACGACGTTTCGGTTACAACGCAAGCAGCCGTCCTCAGGTGAAGAATGAGGCCCGTTTCCTCGTTCGGGCTGTCGCGTAGATCTGCTAGAGGCAAGGGCAGCGACTCTGCCTGGGGTCATGTGAACCACGAGCCACTGAATGGAGTGAGGGGGGGGGGGGTTTCTTTGCAGTGTTTGCTCAAACATCTGTCCCACGCACACACACACAAAAAGGTTTTGCTCGGCATTTTGAATTATACGTTATGCACCATGGCATACGACGGGTGACGATGGCGGAATGTTGATTCTGTTGTCTCCACTAGCCCGGGACACACGGCGCGTGTACATTTTGTTGCATCGTATAGCTGAATATACTGGCAAAATATGTTTTAAACATCTACATAATTCAAGTATAGTGAACTCCAGGCAGTATTATATATATAGTGTACTATTCCCTGTAGCCTTGTGATTTCTTGCAGAAAGTTTTGTTAGTGAGCCCCTGTTAATGTGTGGCACACAAGGCATGAGATGTACTCTGCCCTGCCATGCCCGTGTCTTGCTCTGCTCCTGATCCTGCTACGTCAGGCGAGGAGAGCCTCAAGTCAAGTTAAGAACTTGGTGGCTATGACATATCATAGAGTACTAACCACTAATTCACAACTCTATAGTATGTATATGTATAATATAGACACAAGTATATAAAGTAAAACCTTGGATTGCGAGTAACTTGGTGTGAAAATGTTTTGCAAGACGAGTAAATTTTTTTAAATAAATACTAATTTGATAAACGAGCGAGGTCTTGCAATACGAGTAGTACGTGTATACGCTTTGTCTGCCGAGCGTCACGTGATCACAACTGATATACGAGTGCTTTGGATTACAAACACGTTTCTGGAACGAATTATGCTCGCAATCCAAGGTTTTACTGTATATATATTCCTCATTAAGTCTTACAGACCACAAGTGTTGTTATACCGATCCACCTTGATCTCCCCAGTGCTGATTTATACACTCCACATCAGGTACTCATTTAAGGCAAAGTCAACCTAAGGGAGGCCCAAATGTAGACACTCAATGTATACTACAATTATACAAATGCACATACATCTTAAATGCAAATATACGTTTATATATTATAAGCGGACATTCTCTATCAACTGCTCAACAAGTGTCTACCCATACAAACCTCATTGTCACTCATCCGACTGCATCTGTAATCGACCTGCAACTCCACATAACACTTTGATCTTTCCTGGGTCTTCACTCCCTCTCCGAGTCTCCCGATTGCTCCAAGTCCATGTTGTTTGCATGTCGGAATCATAAAGGGAGCTCGCGCATTTAATATCATTGACCTAGGTTATATTCACAAAGCTCCTGACCAAACATACATCAGAAGGCACCGCTTATGGGCGCTAATGATGGCCCAGTGTTTGTGTTCGTCAGAAGCTCTGTCCAGCGGCAGTGCACATGCAACATTGTGGAGGGGAGCCCTGGTGAGAGGAGTGTTTTGGAAGGAAGATATTATTTTAAAATGATTGTCTTGCCCTGGTACCACGCTGTTGTAATGGAAATTGTTATGCTTGGTATACGCTTTCTCAAACACGTCCCTTGTCTATGAAGCTTTGCCAACGAACACAACGTCTGGAAATTGTTATTGGAATTCAAAGCAAGCTTGCATTTTACATCAATGGGTTATCGTCCCACTTGCGCCAGTACTGCGTGGATACATGTTAGTGTCTATCATTGGAATACGTTTGACCACTGTTTAACCTTCAGGCGAGTGTTTAATGTGAATTAATACCGATGCCTCGTTCTGAAATAGCGAATATGTTTACACAGTTTAATGTGTTCCACAGTCTAAGGCATTGCTTTGTTTCATTTTGGGAACAGTTATAATTAAAAACCCAAAAGACCTCATAAACCTAAATAAAGCATAACCAAACATAATAGATTAGTGTTGTTTTATACCGTAGCTGGCTAAAACATAACACAATAAATCAAACTAACGGCACGAGTGGGAAAGCAAGCGTGTTTATAAACAGCGATCGGAAATGTGCGTTCCTTTTTTTGCTTAATGCCTAACTATATTTCGTTAAACGAGACTGCATTTCAGCCAGTTGATTCCAGTCACATCACACGAACAATAACGCGTCCCACGCAGTGTCCCTGCGCAACACGCCTGCCTGCCTGCCTGCGTCTGGCGTGTTGGGGTTGCTGAGACGCCTTGTCTAGACGCAGCGACATATTTCAACACGGAAGAGTTGGAACATCTTTATTGCTTGTCAGAGGCCCTTTATTGGCCTCTTACCGATTCCTTAATTTCCATGCCCCATCACCCCACCTTCCTCGCGTCGCTGTGCCAGAGTCAACACGTTAATGAGGCACCAGGGTGCAGGCAGCGGCGGCTGTTTCGCTTTCCTGCTGTGATACAGCGGTCTTTGCTTTTGACATGTTCGCCGGCATGACCACCGAACACGAAGCAAATAAATGAACGGCCTCCTTGAAGACATGGACGTCTGGCTGAATCGAAGAACTCCTTTTTTTCTGGGCCATGTCCTCAAACGTTGGACGCCCGAGGAAGACCGCTTGTGTTGCGATCGAAACGTCGTGGGTTTTTTTTATTTTAAATTTTATTATTTTTATTTTCTATCTACGTGACTTTACCGAAAGAACCAAGAATATGAATTCCTGCAGTCACGAAGGTTTTAAGTCAATACTTTGATAAATAGATCGTTTATTTGAAGGCCACAGTGTTATTGACGGATGTGTCCGATTTGTGTTAATTGTGCCAATGCAGCAGCAGCACCAAATTATTTCTTTGTCTGGTGGGTTCTGTGTCAGGATGTTTGATGCATTCATTTCAAATTCGTGTAGCGCGGAGGATCTGGAGAAACCCCATGCGTACGGGGGGTTGGGAGCAAGCGAGCTCCACTGTGGAGCTGGTAGCTCCAGTTCAATTCCTGCCCAAGGCTAACATCCATGGTGAGTAATATCAGGAATCATCCTAGGCCCCTTCCCCATTCAGAGTGATGAAACGTGGTCACACAACCCCTATGACCAAAACAGCGTTGGAACGCTTTCATCCAGCAGTGGATTTATAAAGTGTTGGAAATCATTCACTATCGTTGTGAGACGATAGCACTCGGTAATCGTCCACACAGGTGAGTTATGAACCCACTTGCTGCACTGCCACCCCCTGACCACATCACAGCAGCTTTTGGAGTGCGCTACGTGGCTGGAGCTCACTAGAGTCTCATGTCGTGATTATGTCGCGTAACGTACACCTCGACTGACACAGGTGTGGTAGTGATATCACCTGTCACATCACGGCGATTGGCTGTGCTATTCTAGATTTGAAGCTTTCGTGACTGCAAGGATTCATACTCTTAGGTTTTTTCGGTAAAGTCACGTAGGTAAAAAATAAAATGAATAAAAAATAATAGAAATATTAATAGAAATAAAATAAAATATGGCTGTACTATATAACAATGCAGAACAGCGAAACGTCGTTTGTGTTAAATCTGTTTGTGTATTCAACCGCTCGTGTTAGTGGAGCGTGACGCAGATGAATTGGCAAGATGCGTGTCGGTGTTTGTGGTTGAGCACACGAGTTCAGGAGCTCCGTGTGGCTTTAAACAACAACAAAAAAACAACTTCAATAAACAAATACACAATTTAATGTGTAAAAACTAGAAATGTTTACATCATGAACTAAGTTGGAAATTGGCACTTATTTAAGGGAAATGCTTGCTAAAGCGATGCGTACGTATTTATCTGCTAATTAATCAAGTGTGTGTGTGTGTGCTAGCTTGCTCGCACACACGTGCATTGCATTTTGTCACTTCTGCAAAGTCTGTAAAAAAAGTGGCAGATGCATTATTCTCTTAACAAGCTTCTGGCACCGCAACGCTTATTCAGTGCGGCATTGGGCAACATGAATGTGTTTTCTTTTTTTCACATGTATATATCGAGGCACAGCATTAAGGGGAGACAGGAGAAGCATGGCTTTCGGCTATTTGAGTGATGGATGTGGCCCCGTTGCTGTCCGCGGTGAATTATAACGGCGGCGGTGTCTCGGGATCCTGCAACAGCTGGGAGCGCACGGCACTGCAGACTCCAGTCCCCCGCTTCGGGTTCCAAACCCTAAACAACTGAAAATAAACACAGCCTGGAATGAGGAATTATTTAAGACTTTTAGATTTCCTGCTTTATTAGTGGGGCAGAAACGGTCTCACTGTGGGTTTAGTGTTTTTTTCCCCTCTTTATTGACAAGGAACTTTTGTCTTATGAATGCCAGTTGAAGTCGTTATCGCGTGATGTCAGCCTTACCATGCCACTGCCTGTGATGTCACCAATGATAGTTTTTCTCTGGGCATGGGAGAATGTCGGAAATTATGCTTGTGAATTTGAAAAACGATGTAAACGATATCAAAATATTACCCTTTTGTACAGTTGGTCACAAGCATGTGAACGTCTGGATACTTTGATGTCTCCTCGGTAACTTTAACTCCAGCCGCAGTTCTTCTTCTTCCATGTGACTTGGGGAGGGGGGGGGAAGCAACAGTTTGTATAGACGATGTCACCGTTGAATTGTAAGGTCCTTCAACCATCCAAGGCGGCAGTATACGCTGCATGGATTGCAGCGATACCGCCGGGGTGTGTGTGAATGGCGCACTCGTCGGTGGTGTGTTTGATGGTTTGGCCTTCACCACAATTGCAGTTTGGCGATTCCTTGATTTACCATTCATGGAACGACGTGTACGTACATCTCCTGTCCTGCGTCCGATGCTTTTTGTTTGCCACGATCATAGCCACCCACCATTCGGACCATCGAACGCCGGTGTCTTTATTTTCAGCTGCCAGAGCGGAGGCGCGCATCCAAAAAGCCTTCCTGGATGCAAGCCTAGGGAGGAATGGGGGTTCCATTATGTCTTGGTGGAGTGGTCGGGCGAATTTTCACACAATCTTTTTGTACTCCCGGATCGTCGCGGCGTCACGTTGGATGTTCGCTGGAGCGATGTTCATCGGCGCAGTAAGCCACGGGAGTTGAGTGGACTTCAGGGTGCCGCTGATGACACGAAGTGCGGTGTTGATTTCGACGTCGACGACCTTTGTGTGAGGGCTGGCACTCCACAGTGGAGCACAGTACGACTCTGCTGTGGTCCACGGCCTGCGATGATATCTTCAACACGCGGGCGTATCTGCCCCAAAGGGTTCCCGTGGGTTTCCGGATAATATTCACTCGTGGTTTTGTTTTCATTCTGGCTTGTTCAAGGTGGTGCCGGAAGTTGAGCGCCCGGGAAGGGAAACTCCTAGGAACCGGGGGTGGTGGTCGTGCGTTAGTGGTGTTCCACAGAAGTTGACATTTCATATTTTCGTGGCTTGCCTGTTGTTCAGTTGGAAGACGCAGATGATACTCTTGGAAGTGTTTGGCTTCGTGAAAGTTTGCTTCTGAGGCCATTGAGACCTTTTTCGAGAACCTTTTCCAGTGTCCTCTATTGTCCGAGCTTGAGTTGCCAGTGTGATGTCGTCCGCATAACATAAACCTACGAGATGATGTGCCACATGTCACCAAGATGTCGCTGGTGTAGAGATTGAACAGCAGTGAGGAAAAAAACATATCCCTGCTGGAGTCCATTGTTCAAGGTGGATGGTGAACCATCAGTTGCTCAGCATTCCAGTGATGAGTCAGTGGCAAGGCACAGCTGTCACAAGCTTGGTGTGGTATCATATGTCGAAGACAGGTCGATGAATGCTGCTCCTGTTTTGAGCTGACGTTTGAAACCGGTCTCCATGTAACTTGCTAAACCTAGCACCTGTTGCATACATTCTGTCCAGTTTGGACCCGGCTTGTTCCTTCGTGACTATCTTGTCAGCGTAGGCCTCAGCCTTTGGAGCAGAAGTTGCTCCATTATCTTGTAGAAGATGCTGAGGAGGGATATAGGATGGTAGTTTTTGGCCTCCAATGTATCCTTATTTGGTTTAAAAATGGCCATGATCTTAGTCACTTTCCATTCTTTTGATACCACGTCTGAGGAGCAGATATGAGTGAGTAAAATGGCTAGCCATTTTCTCACTCGTGGTCCCAAGTTCTTAATGAATCCCGGGTAAAAACAATCGAGGCCTAAGGTTTGACCGGTTTTCATCTGGGCAATACTAGCATCTACTTCCTCCATTGTTAAGGAACTGGAGAAAGCAGCGGTTTGTTGGCAGCAGTCAAGAGTGTGGCAGAGTTCTCTGTAAACTTGCCGTCTTGTGTTTTTATTGATCGGTGCTCATGAGTTGCTGATTAGCTGGCAGGCAATGTTGTCAGGGCTGACTTGTGGAAGTTTGTAAGTTGGCATGGCTGCTGCTCCCAGCATCCTTTGGAGGCTCCAAGCTTCACGGCTCGATTTTGTAAAGTCCAGCGCGTCTACTGTTTCACACCACCTCCGTCTTCTTGCCAAGTTCAGTGACTCAAGCAAGGCCTTTTGCAGTTTTCTGCTTCTGGTCTGTATTCAATTGCCAGAAGAGGTTTCCGCTTTCTTGAGACCAACAGGGAGTGGAGACTTTTCTGGAACCGCTCGCAATGTTGGCCTTGATGAGGCCAGTTGCAGCGGTGCCAGTTGACCACACGTGGAAGGATCCTTCCAACAGATTCCTCCATGACTGTGGTGTAACTCCGCCACAAAGCCCTCCTCAGGTTCCAGCAACAATTTTGATACAGAGCGGATCAGTGAGATCTAACGGCCTATATGGATCAATGCAGGCCTATGTTGGCTATTTGGAAAGCATTCAACGACGGTTTTCATTAAGTTACCATTATGATCCCACACCACAAAGCATAGATAAGGCGTGCAGAATTTTTTTCCAGCGTGCTGACTTGAACGTGCCCTGGTCTTTTGCGTCATAGAGCAGGTGCTGGGTCTTCTGCTGCTGCCCATGATCTCAGTTGCTACCGTGATTTATCATTGGCGCTGTAGCTCCACAAAGTGTATTGGATATTAAAGTCGATAAAGGGGAACGGGAGGGTGGTTTGGTGGTGGTAGCGCCGGACACGGCCATTCAACATCTAGAGGCTTGTAGACGTTAACCTCAGTTATGTCATTGATCTTGATGGCGATGTATTGGGGTTGGGTCATTGGGTATGACCTGGGCCAAGTCCTTCAGGTCGGTCTTTGTGTACGTTGCAAGGCGATGTTTCGGATGTTGCCTTGTGGTGATGAGTGTGTTATCTGCTCATCGTTGAGCGGGGCCACTCACGATCCAGATGGGTTTCTTTCAGCACCAGGATGTCGACGTCTTGAGCAACCGCAATAAAAAAAAAACGTTACAAGGACTATAAGCATCTATATACATCTATATATATTTGTATACATATAGATGTGTATATAAGCATCTATATACATCTATATACATTGAATCTAGAAACATATTGTATGCAGTAGTAAATACAGTTTCCAAACGGTGGCTGTGCACATATGTCAAATTTATCTTCGTAAGAAAATAAAAATCTAAAAGATATAGACTAGCGAGGAGGCGGAAGGAGCAAGGCAAATGTTGAACATTGTTGAACGATCCCTCCGTTGATTCACTGCAGCCGTTGTCCGTGCAACTTTGCGGCTGTGTGAATGAGTTCGCTCAGTGCAGCAAGGGGAGAATGCGCCTCAAGCCTCATCGTTCATACCTGTCTTTTGCGGGGGCCTTTTTAAAGAAAGATAGCCCTTGGTGGCTTCGTAACCGTTGCTCAAGTAGCTTTTTTGGGTGCCTGGATTTGGTTAAGAGCTTGAATGAGTCCAATATAAGCTCTTCCTGTTTCCCGGCTTCATCGCATAGCTTGGGATGTTGGTTTTTTCCCCACCTCATCATTCATATTGGTCAACAGCAGCAGCAGCAGCCACTGCCAGCACACAGTCCTCCAGAGAAGCAGAGTGGAGGATAAGTTGCTTGGCTATCCAATGCTTCAATTTTGAATTGACTACCATGATGCATGGCACTAGTTGACACTTCCTGAACTGTTTCAGTGAATGTGTTTCTTTTTAAATATACTATTAAACATGTAGAAGTTGTCTTTGCATTTAATGCGACATTATTTATGCTTGTGGCGGTGGGTTTGTATCCTAGCATTAAACCGTGTTATACACGTGTCTCATTATGATACCTTAATCTGGCGTTGGTCCACGGGCATTTATTTGTTTACTCCCGAGAGCAGAGGCACGTGCCAACACTGCAGGCCTGCGATTGCAGCATCCCACGGGAAATTTATTGGCAAAACTCGTGCTCAGTCTTCCGCATAAACATGAAACTCTGAGGTGCCTTGGTGGCTCAGAGCACTGAGCCATGTAGCCTAGAGCCCGGGTCCCAATACAGGCTGCCACCACCCATAATTACACCAAGTTTCCAAAGTTGATTGTCTCAGCTTTGGCCACCGGTTGCGACACTGTACACGGCAATGGTGTCAGACCATTGGAGGCCATAAGCCGACATTCTTTTTGGGTGAACAAGCTGCACAACTTAATTATGTCGTTAAGCTAGTATGTTGTTTATGTGTTCGTGTTATTTGATGAGATTGTATTTATAATCTTTAAAAGGATCTGATTTTGAGTATATGTTTTGTGCACCCATTTTTATTATGAATCCAGAGCCTACTGAGATAATTCAGGCCACCATCATTGGCATAGTTAGTTCCTGCCTTGTTCCAACTGGCTCTATTGTAATCATAACAAAGCATACGTCTCAGGATTAGCTTGTATAGATTCATAATTTTGGGCGCATGTGAAAAGCCCAATTTTTTTAAGCAAAATCTTTCGCTTCAAAATAGAATTACAGTAGTGTAGTAAAACAACAATCATATATACATAGAAATAAATGCACCACCAGCCATGTTTTACTCAAATACATGTCATATAATAGTCATGAATATACCATTGTGAAAATAATATGCACTTTCGAATAAATATAAATTCAGTTTGTATTGTATTAATTCGTAACAGCATTTGATAAGGATTAAAATTAGTATCCGATAGCATAATTTCAGTATATATGTAATCATGAGTGTGTTTGTATATCTGTGCGTGTGAAACTGTGTATGTATTTGCATGGAGGTGGCAATATCTCCTGCCAGTGAACATTTGCCATTGCAGGTGGCCTCAAAGTGCTCCTACCCTCGCACACGTTCAGGGGAGAAGCCACTCCCACGCAGTGGTCACTGGTGGTTGTTGTATTGGGAGGGAGTCACACAGCGGTGTGCTCACCAAACCACAATCCTGGAGATCCAGCTTCTATTACACTGGTCAACAACAAAAAACATTTTTTTTCTGGCCTGGACTTTTGCAGCTGTTTTAGACTAATTTCAGGGTGCTGGAGAGGCACAGAGAGAAGAACAAAGCTGTGCACGTGTCGTTCCTCGACCTTGAAAAGGCATTTGACAGGGTCCCCCACGACCTCATCTGGCACTCGCTTCGATCCCATGGAGTCCCTGAAACCTACGTGCATTGGGTGCAACTCCTATACAAGAACGTCACCAGTGCAGTCAGGTGTGCAGTGGGCATATCACCGCCATTTCCCATCAGCGTTGGAGTGCACCAAGGATCGGCCCTGTCACCACTCCTGTTTATCCTGTGCATGGACACGATCACTGCCGACCTGCACACGCCCCTCCCATGGTCAATTCTCTACGCGGATGACGTCCTCCTCTCAGATGAAGAGAGAGGAGAAGTGGAAAGACAAACGCGCCTGTGGAAGGAACGTTTGGACGAAAACGGGATGAGGTTCAACATCAAAAAGACGGAGTATATGGAGTGTGGCCCCCAAACCGACGGCACCATCAGTATTGACGGAGAAGATCTGAAGAAAGTGACGGACTTTAAGTACCTGGGCTCCACCATCAGCTCAGATGGTAGCATCACGACTGATGTGAGGTCACGAGTCAATGCGGCGTGGATGAAATGGAGGCAAGTCACCGGAGTCCTCTGTGATCGGAAAATGCCGGATAGGCTGAAGGGAAAAATATACAAGACCATCGTCCGACCGGTGGCACTCTATGGATCCGAGTGCTGGCCAGCCACAACTGTACACGAACAAGCTCTCCACACCATGGAGATGAGGATGCTCAGATGGAGCCTCGGGCTCACTCGATGGGATTGTGTCAGGAACGAAGACGTTCGGAAGCGACTTGGTGTGGCCCCCATTGCGGACAAGATGCTTGAGGCAAGGCTTCGGTGGTACGGCCATGTGATGCGAAGTGAAGAGTCATCAGTGGCCAAGACTGCCGTGCGTATTGAGCCAGAGGGCCGCCGTCCACGCGGACGTCCGAAGAAGCGATGGATGGACCGAATAAAGGAAGACATGAAGACGGTCAACGCATCCCCTGAAGATGCCCTGGACCGAGCCAAATGGAGAAGACAATGCCGAAAAGCGGACCCTGCGCCACAGCGGGAACAACGCTAGGAAGAAGAAGATTCCAAATCTGATCTCATATTTGCTCTATCACATCTCATTTTTATGCTATCGGCATACCCCATTTTCATTGATTTTACCCGAAATTAACTCTGTCACTTATGATTGCAAGTTGTTGCGAGTCAGTGACTGATTTTGTGTTAAAATATGGTGCTGTATTTTTAGGATAGTGTGTTTATAATATCATTTAATGCAGATATCCACATTTATTTAATATTTTTCTTCTGCAGTTTTTATTGAAAATACAATATTTGATATCTCAAAAACCTGATGTGATAGACAAAAACTGATGGCAGATTTGGAATCAGCACCCCAAAATTAAATTAAGACCGTTGGAATACCTTATGCCAGAAAAAGTGTGTTGACCAGGGTTATTGATAAACCTCAGCAGCAGCAAATGATTTGTAATCTTGTTCCAGACTTCGCCGAGGTTAACTTTAACACCCTCAACAAGGACAAAGGCTGGCATCTACATGGCGCTTAAATGCCTCGGCAACTCAGAGAACAATGCACCATGTCTCATCTCCACCATTCCAATGCCCTGCTGCAGTCTACACAAGGAGAGCCCCAGTGACAGATGGCACTGCGTGGGACAAGGTGTGCACATCACTCATCTGAAAACGGGCATTAGTCCGCGGTGGGTTTTTTCCCCAAGTAAAGTTTCTTGCGTGCAAATTTGACCATAACTCCGGCACATACACCCTGAACTTCAAAACAAATAACATCACAGGATCTTTAATTTCCACTCTGAAGCAGAATGTCTCGTGGTATTTCGTGGTTAATATACCCCGCGGTATTAACCGGTGGCAGCTACTGGGCTGAAACCGCAAACCTCTGCAACAAGCAGAAATCGCGTGGCCAAGTACCAGACGTGGTGCGTGAACTCCCATCCTGTGTCTTGGGGGTCTTAAGTAGGTGCTCGCTAACAGTAATTGTCCATGTGGTCTTCAAGGCTAAAATGAAAGGGTGGGGGGGGGGGGGCTTGTGTACATGTATGGATGGATGGAGGAGCAGTGGCATAATGGTTAGCACACTGTGCAGTGATCCAAGGAACCTGGGTTAAGTTCCTGGCCATTCAGAAGACCTGTGACAATTGGTATCTGAACCAAGCCTAGGTCAACTCAGCCTAAAATGAGTAGCAGCTGCTGTGTAAACATCGGCACTGGGAGGTCAGCGATGTCTGGCCATTGTGCAGGCAACCGCAAAAAAACATTGTTTGCAGTGCTAGTGTAAATTAGTGAATAGGTGCTCACTCACGTAATATTGTATGACAGCCTGATGGTAAATACGTGTATTTCTTGGATTCGTGTATGGGTGTGTGCCAGTGTGTGTGTGTGTGTGCATTTACACATGTTTCTTCTTCAATGGACAGTGTTGAAAATGTATTGCCAACAGGCATTGTCAAAAAACAAAGCCCCTTGACACTTGCGCTGAATTTAAAATATATGAGTCAGAAAGAGGCTCGTAGGCTGATATAACGCAGCACATTTGGACCGTTTTCAGCTCGGCTGGGAAAAAAAGAGGAAGAAAAAGAGACGACGCCTGAGAACTTGAGGAGCGCTTTTGCCGTGGATTCTTGGACACAGCCCGTTGTTCGCATGCCGGGACACGGAGCACATGTCGCTGGACCCAGGGAGGGATGGCGCGCCGATTATTTGAGGTGCCGGTTTGCCTGCGATGCTTGGAAACCCTCACGGGCAGTTTGCACAAGTCTCTCGCTCGAGCCCTTAGCGTAGATGTCACTGACAGACGAGTTAAGGGGATGGGGGGGGGATGTGGCTAGTTGGTGAGACAACACAGAGCGCACACTCGCGAACACAAGATGCGCCAGTGAAGAGGCGATGGCCACGTTTTAATTATTGAGCCTTCTTCTTCTTTAGTGCTGCCTAACGGCGTGTGCGACTTCACGATGATATTGGTCCCGGTCTAGCACGGCGTGTAGAGTTTGTGCTGTTGTTAATTGTAGCCATGTCTTGATGTTACTGAGCCATGTCGTTTTTGGCCGTCCTGGTCGTTTTTTCCCTTCGATTTTTCCTTCCAGGATTTGCTTTAATAGCTGGTATTTGTGGTCGTTTCGGGCAATGTGGCCTAGGTAGTAACACTTCCTGCCAATGATGGTCTTCAGCAGTTGCCTGTCAGTGCCCATATCTTGCAAGAGCTTGTATATTGGTGCTTTTGGCTGTCCATGGGATTTTCAGCATTCTTCGATACAGCAACATCTCGAAAGCTTCGAGCCTTTTATTGAGCCTGACGCCGGCCAAAGCGACAATTGTCTCTCTGACGTTGTGTACACAGACTGCGATGCACTGCTGAGTGTTGGAGCAAAACAAGGAACGTCGTCAATGAGCATGACCCTCAGGTGGGATTTGTGGCGAATAAATAAGTGGAGGCTCCGAATGAACTGGATATATTCAGGCTGCAAGAGTTGCAATTTCTTTTTTCGGAAGATAGGGAAATAAGTAATGATGTATTGCATATGCAGCATCCGTGAATATGCACGAGCTGTCCTGTTGAGTGCTTAAAACATGTTGTGGGTGCAATGAAATCTTTAAATAGGCATAGCCGGCGGGAACAAGGCACAGGTGTGCTTATATAAGAAGTGTGCTTATATCAGAAGTTTACCTTCACAGTTTCCCCCACCATTGTAATGTAAGCACATGCTACTTATATGCGAACTTTTGCTATGGCAAATCCCGTTCTTGCCTCAACTCGTCGTGTCATCCCTTTGAGATCGATAAAATAAGCCACCACGATGGTGGAAGTCAGCAGTAGTCATTCACTGTGGATCAGGGACACCAAAGGAGATGAGCGCCTGCCACTTACTCATTGGAGGATGGAGACCCTTGAACCTCTGACTTTACGACCCAATGAGCAGTTGTCCGTCACAATGCAAATTAAATAATCGCTGCTTTAAACATGAGGTGTTTATTCGCAGACTTACGTAACGTTTCTGCAAATAAACATTGCCCTTGGAATCGTTGGTCTTTTTGTTCGGCCCAGACCGTGCCAATTCATGCATCGTGCTGTGGGCATGGCGCTGAAAATCCCACCAACATATTTCTAGTGGGCAGCTTTGCCAGATATTTTGAGATTACATCTAAGGCTTTTATATTTGAGTAGACAGCGACCAAGTCTCATCTGCCTTGATGGGGCTTGGCAGTTGAGAAGACATTCTTCTACTAAATTTCCCGATTGAAGCCACTTTAAGGTGAAAAAAAAATGTTGCGAATAGGGCCAAGCGGACAGAAATGTCTGCTTTTGCTTCATCAGCTCTTAGCTTTGAAGAAAACAGTTTTATTGCTCGTCAATGGCTGAAAATGACACTTCCACAATATTTGCGTTTGCATGGTGTATTGGTTTTGAAAGCTGCAATAAAAAACAGATGTCTTTTTTTCTATAAAAAAAATAACTCGCTTGAATTCTAGGGGTGGCATTACAGTGAAAAGAGAAAGGAAGGAAAAGTTACACATTAATGTGCGATTTCATGGCATGAATGAATTTTCCACGAGTGCTGTGCAGATATGAAGAACATATTCGTGAGAATGTTATGTGAACTGTCAAGACAAATCAATACAAAGGTATTGTGCACCACGTCCACTCAGCATGCCTCGACTACCAATGCGTGTCTGTGAACCCGTTTCGAGCAGCAGAATGGAACAAACAAAAAAACCCATGCGGAGGAAAATCATACGAAAATTAGTCGTGGCAACATTGACACTCAATAATTTAAGATGCATAATTTATCCCGGATCCAGCCGTGGTTAGAATGCTCGACTCACAATCGGAAAGCTAAGAGTTGGAATCCCTTCCGTGCGTCGACCAAATCTGTTATCTCTCCAGGAGCAATAATGTGAGTGCCGCTTAATGGGAATTCAACAGTGGTCATCCAATGGAGAGATATTCGCCTGCTATTGGAATTCGGAATTTGAACGTGTGTCTTGCGGCCCTTCAGTGGAGACGAGATGGAAATGGAGGTGACATTGATCGCCACGTTATTGTTTGTTCGACAATGAAGGAAATCATCTCTGTCTGGAGAGTCCTTCTTGGGATGTTTGGCCAGTTCCTCACTGACAAGCAGCATTCACGGAGCGTGACGCTTCGTTTTCAATCAAAAAGTGTGCGTCGACAGTTGCACAGTGATGGAACAGGACTGGTGAAATGTCACTTGCCTACACTGCCTCTCTCATGTGCAATAGAGAAATTGCGCCTCAAGTCTTCACATCCGCGGCCCTCCACACACCACGTGTTGTTGAGCGTCTGCCATTTCTTCTGTTTGCCATGACAATCGACCCATCTCAACGCGATAAAGCGATTGGAGGCCAAAATGCTCTAGTCGGACGACCACATCAGCACCATCAGAAAGCCGAGGTCCCAGCCTCTGAATGTTTACTTCTTCTGCATATGGAAAAAAAATGTCCGTAAACTATCAGAAAGCGTTCCTTTGAATCTTCCGGGTGTCAAGTCTCTTCAAATGTAGATGTTACCTTGAAGCTGCAGTCCCTCACACACAACCAGATCTCAGCGTCTCAGATCAGGAATTGCATTGAGTACACGTGGTTCAATGTGGGATACGTCTACTACAGGCCAGAGTCACATCTGACATCGGTTCAATGTAGTTTAGAAATGGGCATCATCTTCAAACAAAAGTGACATGAAGTTGTGGAGGAGAGTGAATGCGATGAGGCCACATTCATCAGACTTGCTGCTGCCCGGTGTGATCTGTGTCTGTGTTTCTCTCACTTTTATATCAATTTGCACTCTCGTACGTCAGAAGGTAGAAGTTTGTATAAATCAACCGATGTGCCATCACGGCAAGTGACATCTCGAGTGTCAGCGGAAACCCCATTCGTCTTGAGAGGATCAAACTCAAAAAGTATTCCAGCTATCTACTGGTCACATCATTGCCCTGGAGGTGGACATTGCATGTGTAGTAGGTTCCAGGAGACTTGGACGACGTAGTTGGAGGCACACTTATTTATTAAGCACAAAGTACATAACAGGCCGTGATGTACTACACTCGAAGGGGTATCGGCCCCTTCACCCGTCTAACAGGGAGATCAACAATCTATGTCACGGCTAGCCTACTCCTAGGTCCTCCACTACAGGGCTAGGGGAGGCTAGCTAACCCGGCTCTGGTTAAGCTGGGATTACGGCACCTTGAGTCCCCAGACCGGCTCTTACAAGAGCATCGGCTCTGGGCTCTTGGGGCCACGCCACTGGCTTGCCCTGGTCGGTCCTGAGAAGGACAGCGATCCAGGGGAGTCCCAGGGCCTATCTAGCAGGTCTTCTTGCTTCGCTGATTTAAGCTGAACACTGAACCCCGAGCCCTCCGGCTCACCGCCTTGTATAGCAACTCCCCCACCGAGGGGTGGGGCCGTGGGGGATCCCAGCGCCGTGTTAGCCCCCCAGGCTAAACGGTGCGGACGTGGATGTAAGCACCTCTCGGCGTACGGGCATAACCACGCCCAGTGTGTTTGTTTGCCCTCCGTAACACCTCTACACATGGATGGTTTCCGGGTGATCCACCAACCTGCCTCTAAATTGTGAGTTAACAGGCATGCAGGACCACACAGCGAAGATATGTCGGTGGCTGCTTCAATGTAAAATATCACTTCATACGTTTAAAATATCAACACGTTCCTTCGGAGTGGGCAGGTAGGAACTTGGTTAGACAGCGCATTCGTGCACGACAGAAAGCTCGCGGTCACGTGACGCACTTCAACCAATCCGGGAGCGTACATGTTTGGGAGGGGCTATACACGACAGACAAATAATCCTGGTGGGCAGTGTGGAACTGTTGTTACACCTGTATAACAACGTTGTATATCCGACTCGCTGAGGACTAAGATATAGACAGATATTTGCATATGTGGGATGAGTTGAACTTCTATAGGAAATGAGCGTTACGCCACAAATACCGCACTGGGCTTGGATATGCGACGTATATCCTGTAATTAATTGTACAAGACTGCAATAATCAGCATCGCTGGATATTATCCCATTCTCAAGCTAGTGATTTATGTATTTGAAAGTACAATATTTATATGTTTAAAAACACTCTCGTGTTGTAACAAAAAAGAAGTATAATAATAACATCTTGGTCTTAAAAGAAATCAAATAGATTTCAAGGCCAGGCTGAGTTTAAAAAATAATTATTTATAGTGCATGTTTCTGTAGCTCTTAATTTTACTTTCCAAAGCTGTTAATAATTACACGCATGCAGCATGCTCTGACGGCATTTTCGTGCACAAATCGAGACGAGCGAATGGATTTGAAAAGAGTAAAAACACACGGGGAGAAAAAAAAACCACGTAAGACATGTACACAGCTTGGCTCTGCTCATGACAGAAAAGTCTAACTATAGAAATGATAGCCGTCAACCTGTTTCCCCCAGGGGCATGTTTTTTTTGAGGAGGCGGCCTTGGAAATTTAGCGATGTATGAGTCTACCTCTTCCTGGCTCTCTGTTGTGCATGTCCGCTTGAATAATATTTGTGTTTGGCATGGGAAGGGTGATTGAACAGCATGGGAGGGCAGTGCTTTCTGGTTTTGAAGCCCAACCTATGTTTCCAAAATAATCTGCAGGCGTGAAGGAGAGTGGATGGCCACAAAATACGTTGCTTGATAGCATCGAGTAAGTGCAGCATGCCTTGAAACATAAACACACTCCTGCTGCACTACTGCACCAGCCAACTCTTATGTAATTAATTGTACAGCATCTTCCAATTTTGAGAAATCTCGCAAATATTATTTTAAATATTGTAAATTATCGTGTGTCATGGCCCATGTATGCATGTCCTTTAATGGGTCTGCTTGAATAATATTTTTGTTAGGATGAGGATGATTGAATACCATGCAAATGCAGTATTTTATCCTATTAGCCAAAACTTAATTCACTTATGAGTCTGTAGGCGTCAAGAGTAGATGGGTACCAGTTTGGTGATCAACTCAACTCATCACCCCTCTGAAGTCAATAAACATGATATGTGTATAATTTTGTGACAAGTCACAAACTGTTGTGCTTTAGATGTGGAACTTTTGGCAAACTGAGATGTGGGTACACAAGAGATGCTGGATAGCG